>NC_138865.1:102229029-104629029 GCF_965194805.1 Balaenoptera borealis
GGAATCTGAGACGCCACTCCCGCCACCGCTGCCGCGCGCTCTGGTCTCCCAAGTCCCACGTGGGGGCGGGGCGGCTCTCCCGGAAGCAGCTGCCTCTCTCACAGCCCGCCCCCTACCGCATGCAGGCCTCGCCCCCTGTGGGCACTTGGCCTGAGGTCGGCTCCGGCCGAGACCACGCCCACTCACGTCAGTAGGCCTTGCCAATCGGGTGTGCCGAAAGGCTGGAGGGCCCGCCCCTCCCTACGCTGAGGTTCGCTCCTGAGCTGCGGAAGTCCCGGGGGAGCCCACTTGGGGGCGCAGGAGCGGCGCGGCAAGGGTGCTGCGTGTGAACCGACCTCGAAGGTGGTTAGAGGCCTGAGGTTTTCTTTATAGCCCCTCTTTTCCCAGCCTAGCGCATACTTGGCACTAGTTGTTTTTTTAAAAAAAAATTGGGTTTTTTTTTTTTTAACTTTCGGGTTTTATTTATTTATTTATTTATGGCTGTGTTGGGTCTTCGTTTCTGTGAGAGGGCTTTCTCTAGTTGTGGCAAGTGGGGGCCACTCTTTTATCGCAGCCTCTCTTGTTGCGGAGCACAGGCTCCAGAAGCGCAGGCTCAGTAATTGTGGCTCACGGGCCCAGTTGCTTCGCAGGATGTGGGATCTTCCCAGACCAGGACTCGAACCCGTGTCCCTTGCATTGGTAGGCAGATTCTCAACCACTGCGCCACCAGGGAAGCCCGCACTAGTTGTTTATTGAAAGAATAATTAGATGTCAAGGACATTAAAACAACACCATAGTGCCTAACACAATAACTAAGTCCATTTTTGCGGACTGAGCATTTTAAAGTTGTTGAGTTCAGCACCAGGCTGCCCTCCAAGTTTTCAGAGAAAATTTATTTCAGCGTAATTTCTCAGGGCTTACTTACTCTGTGCCATAGTTTGGGAGATGTGATGTGAAAGACATGGGCACTTTGGAAAGGCTCCAAGTCTGACAGGGGAATCAGCCCTGTCTATCTATTATGGGTACAATGAGAGATTTGACCAAAAGTCTGGGGGGGAAAGATGGGGCAGGAGGGATCTGGTGAGGCTTATGGGGCTTGGGTGAACTGGTAGCATCAGATGAGTGAAATAGGGGTCAGGACCAATACCCTAGCAAATTAACTCCTTTTTTTCCCCCCTAAATATTTACTTATTTATTTATTTGGCTGTGCCAGGTCTTAGTTGCTGCACGCGGGATCTTTAGTTGCAGCATGCGGGATCTTTAGTTGCGGCATGCGGGATCTAGTTCCCTGACCACGGACTGAACCCGTGACCAGGGATCGAACCCATGACCAGGGATCGAACCCGGGCCCCCTGCATTGGGAGTGTGAGTCTTAACCGCTGGACCACCAGGGAAGTCCCAGGAAATGCTTTGTGAAAGTGAGAGGGGGGTTATTGAAAAGTCGACTTTGAACTGTGAAGGATGTCAGAGGGTTGTATTACACTTATTCTCAGATTTTATATCTCAAAATCTGTACCCCAAGCCTGTTTTATACCTCTTTATATTCCAAGTCTAAGAGGCAGAGAGGCTTAATGCTGGGAAAATATGACACTGCTTAGTTCCCAGCTGCTAGAGTTCTGATCTGTGTTCCAATAAGGAAGGTGGTGGAAAGAAAGTAATGCTTTTTTGTGCATTAAAGAGTTAGGGACAGTACCATACATTTTACATTCACTTATCTAATTTTGATGACAACTATGTTACTATCCTCATTTTATAGATTGGGAAAACAATTGCCAGGAGATTAATTTGCCCCGTGCCACACTGGGATTTCTCTTCATTGCCTGCAAACCATATTCCTTCAACTCACAGAGGTAATTACTATTTATTTTTTCCCCCAGTTTAGATCCCCTGCCCAGCAGGTCTTTCATAACACCTCTCCCGGACTTCCCTGGTGGTCCAGTAGTTAAGACTCCATGCTTCCAATGCAGGGGACATGGGTTCAATCCCTGGGTGGGGAAGTTCCGCATGCTGCATGGCATGGCCAAAAACAACAACAACAAAATACCTCTCCTATCTCTGAGTTTATTGATAACTAAAAATAATTAGTACCATTGGATACCTCCAAGATCCCAAACAGGGTGGAAAATTTAAGAATGTTGCTGTTTGGTGTAATCCATTTTTCCCATGTCACTCTTATTCTTGACTGAGAGACCTGTTCCCACTTCTTGCACCCCCCCAAATATAATTTTGCCTTAATCTGTCACTCTTATCCATAAAAAGTATTGTGAATGCAACGACATGAATCTTAAATATAACGCTGAGCAAAAGGAGTCAGACACAAGAGAACATATTGTATGATTTCGTTTATATGAAGTGCAAACCCAGACAAAATTAACCTGTGCTGGAAGTCAGGATAGTGACTACTACTGGGGAGATAGGAAGTGACTGGGAGATCGAAGGTTCTTTGTAGGGTGCTGGTCATGTTGTTTATTGATCTCAGTGTGACTTTCATAGATATGTTTAATTAATTAATTAATTAAATTTTTTTCTTGGTTGCATCTGTGCCGCTTGTGGTATCTTAGTTCCCCAACCAGGGATTGAACCCGGGCCCTTGGCAGTGAAAGTGTGGAGTCCTAACCACTGGACCACCAGGGAATTCCTTCATAGATGTGTTTAGTTGTGAAAATTTACCAACCTCTACTTTTATTTGCACCTTTTAGTATGTATAGTCTACTTACTAAATAAAAACTAAAAAAAAACACCCCAAACTCCCACTTTATTGAGTGCCTCCCAGGTAGGTACATGGCACTGGGCTGAATGCTTGTGAAGAGCATAAAAAGAACCAGATATTAGTGGTTGCCAGGGGCAAGGGGAGGGAAACATGGGGAATAACTGCTTGACTGGTATGAGGTTTTATTTTGGGGTGATGAACATGTTTTGGAACTAGATAGACGTGGTGGCTGTGAATGTGCTAAATGCCACTGAGTTGCTCATTTTAAAATGGTTAATTTTGGGCTTCCCCAGTGGTGCAGTGGTTAAGAATCTGCCTGCCAAAGCAGGGGACACGGGTTCGAGCCCTGGTCCGGGAATATCCCACATGCCGTGGAGCAACTAAGCCCATGCGCCACAAGTACTGAGCCTGCGCTCTAGAGCCTATGAGCCACAACTACTGAGCCCGCGTGCCTAGAGCCCGTGCTCCGCAACAAGGGAAGCCACCGCGATGAGAAGCCTGCGCACCACAACGAATAGTAGCCCCCGCTCGCCACAACTAGAGAAAGACTGCACGCAGCAACGAAGACCCAATGCAGACAAAAATAAATAAATAAATAACTTTATTAAAAAAAAGGTTAATTTTATGTTCTGTGAATTTTATCTCAATCAAAAAAGAAAATTGGTTCACCAAATGCAATATGGGTTTTTTCTTAGCTTTGACAAATGTACCATGGTTATGTAAGATTAACATGAGGGCAAACTGGGTGACGGTTATACTCTTTGCTACTTTTCTGTAAATCTAAAATTGTTCAAAAATAAAGTTTAGGAAGAGAAATGGGAACATATTGTATATGTATAACTGATTCACTTTGTTATAAAGCAGAAGCTAACACACCATTGTAAGGCAATTATACTTCAATAAAGATGTTTAAAAATAAAATAAAATAAAATAAAGTTTAGTTAAAAAAAAAAAATAGAAGCAAGGCAGTGGGCCACTGGAACGGAATCCCAGCTTTTATAAATTAGTGGTAAGTCACTTCTCTCTGATGAGCCTCAATTTCCCATCTGTGAAAATAGGAGATTTTTTTGTAATTTTGCATGGGTAAGGATGGTAATCCTCCCACCCTCCAAATCCAAATCAGAGTCTCTAGGCATGAAGGGCTGTGGTTAAAAATAGGTGAGAAACATTACCTTGGCCTAGTAAGGAAACTTCAAAATCCGGATACCACTACAGGATTGAGAGAGGTGTGGTTGGGAAAAACTGACGGATGACCTCAAAGATTCTTCCCAGTCCTTGAATTCTTTTTTTTTTTTTTTTTATAAATTTATTTATTTATTTATTTTTGGCTGCGTTGGGTCCTGCGTTGCTGCGCATGGGCTTTCTCTTGTTGCGCTGAGCAGGGGCTATACTCTTCGTTGCGGTGCGCAGGCTTCTTGTTGCGGTGGCTTCTCTTGTCGCGGAACCCAGGCTTTAGGTGCATGGGCTTCAGTAGTTGTGGCACTCAGGCTCAGTAGTTGTGGCTCTCGGGGTCTAGAGCTCAGGCTCAGTAGTTACGGCGCACGGGCTTAGTTGCTCCGCGGCATGTGGGATCTTCCCAGACCAGGGCTCGAACCCGTGTACCCTGCATTGGTAGACGGATTCTTAACCCCTGCGCCACCAGGGAAATCCCCAGTCCTTGAATTCTATAGTTTTAAGTTATAGTCCCCACTCGCAGGAAACATGATTTTTCTTAGGGAGTCAAAGTTTGGTAAGAACTAAGGTCGTGTGGAAGGAGAGTTCTTTGGGGGATTCATTCTTGACTGGAGCCTTCTGTTGGGGTAGAAGCATGTTACAGAAGGTCAGGTGAGCCCACCTTAAGCAGGCTTTGAGTAACAGGTCTAGGTATGGATTTGACTTAACAGAAAGCAGTGAGGGACTGCAACATAGCAATGTTCCAGGAAGATCCACTTGGCAAGCAGTACACAGAGGAAGCTAGGGGAAGCAGAGATGAGGCAGGAAACTGAGCTCAAAGGAAGCCACAGAAGTCCAGATGGGACTTGAGGGCTTGGCTGAGTGGTGCTCATGGGAATTAAGAAACGACACGTTAAAAAAAAAAAAAAAAAAGAAACGACATATTTCTAGGGACTTCCCTAGTCATCCAGTGGTTAAGACTCCACGCTTCCACTGAAGGGGCCTCAGGTTCGACTGAGATCCCACATACCGTGCAGCACGGCCAAAAAAAAAAAAAGGAAACAATATATTTCTAGATATATGCCCTTATGTTCATCGTGGCACAGCATTCTTTACAATAGCCAAGATGTGGAAACAACCTAAGTGCCCACCAATGAATGGATAATGAAGATGTGGTGTATATATACAATGGAATACTATTCAGCCATAAAAAAAAAGATGAAATCCTGCCATTTGTGACAACATGAATGGACCTTGAGGTTATTAAGCTAAGTGAAATAAGTCCTGTGGAGAAACACAAATACCGTATGATTTCACTCATATGTGGAACATAAAAAACTAAAACCCCAAATAAATGAACAAACCAAACCAAACCTACAGAGAACTGAGCAGGAGTTACCAGAGGGGGAGGGGCAAGGGGGAGGGAAAAATGGGTAAAGGGAATCAACAGTATGGTGATGAATGGACAATAAAGTTTTGGTGGGTAGCATGTTGTAGAGTACACAGAAGTAGAAACAGAATGTTGTACACACGAAACCTATGTTATAAATCAATATTACGTAAATTAAAAAATTTTAAATTATACAATTAGAAATGAATATATTAATATAGAATGAGCAAACTGAAGTTAAACTTGAACTATTTTGGTAATCCTTAAATAATATTCTTCTGCTCCAAAAGCAATCAAATACTTGATAACAGTGCCTATGATGTCTAGTAGAAGCCACAGAGATTAGTCTTTAATTTATCACACAGAGTACAAATGTTATGCTGTGTATGTATCCAGACTTTACATTCTCCTTAGGCTACTATTATGAAAGAAAACAGATTATCTTCGACAAGATTATAAAAATGATTTCTTTCCTATTCTGAAGCTGTTCTGTTAATTCAAAGGGAAATGAAAATATGTACGGAAGAGAAAAACAAAAATAAAAACAAGGCCTTGCTGTGTACATGCCACTGTGCTAAAAGTCTTCTGTTATCTTTCAAAATTCTCCTTTTAAGGTAGGTATTAATACTGCCAATTTAAAACTGAAGTTCAGTGTATTTAAAAAAAAATCATTTGCACAATAACCAACTATGAAGGACTCAGTGTATGCTGTCTTCCCAGAGACATAATACTGTGACATTGTAACTAACTTGTAGAAATAGCATCAATGTAAATTTCAAGGGAGAAATAAGAAACAAATATATTGAATAGCTTTGTCTTTCATACAAATATAAATGTGAGAGACAGGAAAAAAAAAAAAAGCGATGTTTCTGCTGTGGAGAAGGAAAAAGCCACTGGACCTAATGATCGCTGGGGTTGTGTATCTATCTGTGAAATATGATTTGAAACAGTTACGTAACCTAGAGGTAATACAGCGTCATAGCTGAAATCATGGAGATAACAGCAGTGTTCCTTCATAGGATTTAAGAGTTAATACTTGAACCATTTAGAACAGTGCCAGGAACACAGCAGGGACTCAATAAATGTTTGGAGTTGTTGAGCATCTAGTATGTATGGGGTGCCCAGCAGAGCCATGGGAAGCTCCCACTGTGGTTGAAGAGCTGCAGCGCCCCTGCCTGTTAATGAGCAGCATCTGCTGGTCATCCAAGGTGACACAGGATCCCATATTTATAAGGGTCTGGCTCAGTCCACACCCCAAGAACTGTATAGAGCATGGTCAGTGGTCCTCCCCAAAAGCACACTTACAAACAAGAAGGATGAAAGAGGAGTCATCACTTTTAACAGGAATTTTTATTTATACAAAGCATTATAATTTTCTCAATATTCTTCATTCACTTATCGACAAACTTTCCACTGTATTCATTTAACAGATTAACAGTGTCACACTACATTTCACTACCTTTCAACCTCCAAGCACTCAATTTAGAGACGAACAAAGAAATGCTCGAAGCACCAAATGGAAAGAGAAGAAAACTAGGAAGGGTCAACAGAGATACTTCAGAAGCAGTTAAAGGGGATGGGTTAGGGGAGGAATTAGATTCCTGAGCACCATCAGATTTCCCTTATGGTTCAGAAAGGTTTACAAAATCATTTTTAAAAGACATGAGATTAGAACTAGGGAATCAGAGGAAACCACACTTTGGGATATTAAGCAGGTCATCCAAGTTCCTGGATTGGGAGAAGTGAGAAAAAGAGGGACAGAGAAAGTGGGAATGGGGAGCAGAGGAGAGGCAGAACAGAGACAGGAGGTGAGCACAGTGGGAGAAAGTTGTGCCTAGAAGAAATAAAGTCTGGAAAAGCCAAGTCACTAGTCTAGGAGATGGACTACAAGAAGAGAAAGCCTGGAATTTTATACCTTCCAGGAGGTGACAACAAATCCTGAAGCTCTACAGTCGCAGGCAGTGAGGTGCATTGAAGACTAAACCATCTGTTTTACAAGAGTAAGACACTGGCATCCTTGCTTGACTAATTCTACTCTGTTGATTTAAAAGCGTTATGTGCCAAGAACATAGCCACCCAAGCAGGTAACATGCCTATAGGCAATACAGAAGGGGTCCAAGCCAAGTGGCTCTGTAGAAACCAAACTTCAATTAATGTTACTGTCAAGTGAGGAGACAATAGAACAGATTTCACTGTTCTCTCGAACCCTTATAGTAATTTCCTAAAGCTAAGCCATTCTGATCACCTGAAATAAGCTAGTATGACCAAATACTGTACAATCAAATAGGCTGACCATGATCAAACCCCAATTTTTCCTGAGCCTTGACTGCCTCTATGATCTGGAACACAGTCGGCAGCATGGAAGTTATTATTACTTTTTTTGGGGGGTGGGGAGGGAACTGGGGATCAACAACTGCCTAACTATACGTGTAAGTAAACAAGAGAGATCAAATTGACCAATTAAATTAGCTGTTCAGAATCTCTCTTGCCAAAAAGTCATAACCTTGAGACTGATTAAGCAAAACAGGATTCCGCTACTCAGATGCTCCGAGTCTGGGAAGCGCTGGTTTTCATGATAATTCAGTTTTTATTTCGATCTTCTGCCTAAGACTACTCTGTCCAGCACGAAAAAGCTTCACACAAACGTGTACGGCGTTTCAGAGTGGTACCTTCCGAGCTGCGTCTCCCCATCCTCTTCAGTTGTCCACTTCCTCCTCTTCATTCTGTTCTTCTTCCTCCAGCCTTTCCTCATCTTCATCGTTGTCCTCATCCCTGCCCTTGTCTTGCTCTTCCGAATCTGTTTTTTTGTCTTTGTCCTTCTTCTTTTGCTCTGAAGCTTCCTTCTTGCCTTTTTGCTCCCTCCTGTAAGCTGTAAGGATGAAGGGGAGGGAGTTAGGAGGCAAGGCTGAACCAGACTGCAGCAGCTAACTCCACTGCATAACTGGAAAAGCTGAGGCACAGAAGGAAAAATAACCCGCCCAGCACCACAAAACAGTTACGCGGTGGTGCCTGCCATCGGAGTCGCATCCAATACTTGCTTACCAGACTTAAAGGCACCCAAGCTGATAAAGACTCAGGGCCAGGTGAGCAGGTCATACAGGATGAACATCTACTTGGATGAGAAAACGAAAGGGTAGTTACCTTCCAGAGCTTCTTTTAACGGGGTCACGAACCGCTGAAACTCCATCTCCTCCATGGCGGAGAGCACATCGCTGGCATTCAGTGTCTTGCGCTTCCCTTTCATCGCGAAGTTGTTGGCACTGAAAGAAGAAAGATTAAGGGCTGTCAGATGCCCTCTTGCCGCGTACGGAGTGGGTGGGAAAAGGAGCACCCAGAAGTGGCATGAGAAAGCCTGCATACATGGATTTTTGTGACACGGTAAGTCCCTCCCTTACCGGTACAAAGTTACTGTTGTCTTATTTTGTTTCAGAGATTGCAAGCCCTGGACGAGGGCTCTGAACCTCTCTCCACTGAGGTAGAACATAATTAACTGGGGTGTGCGGGCTCCAGGCCACGAACTCCGAACCGGGTGGGGGGGGGGGGTTGTCTCTTTACGCCTCCCTTATGCCCAGCTAAGCTCCGGCTAGCTCTGTCCGCCTCACCAGGATGTGGCGTACAGCACGAAGACGCTGGCGGCGCGGGAGATGGCGCTCCGGGCCTCCTTGGAGATGCTGACACCGTCCGGGAGCTGTGAGAAAAGCGGGGGTGAGCAAACCTACCGGCCCAGGACCTGTTTTCCCCTGCCCGCTCGTCCGCCCCTGGCCCATCCGCCAGCCGGAGCTCCTCACCGCCTCCTTGATGATCCTGGTGATGACGGCATTGGGCAGGTTTAGGTCCTCGGGCCTCTCCGCCATTGCCGCGGCCGGGGCCCGGGCCTCGGACCTCCTCTTCAGGCAGCTACGGCGTCCGGACTTCCCGCGTCGCCACGGTCTGACCCAACGAGGCTTCCGTCGCGCCCCGCGTTGCCCACACAGCGTCCCACAGTTCCCCGCGCGCCATAACCTGCCTCCTCCTCCAGCCCCCCTTCCGCCTCCAGTGGCCGGTGCTTCCGAGCTTTCCACGCTGCCATGGTTTTGGCTCGAGGGGCTTCCGTCCGGCCTCACCGGCACCTGGCGTCCTTTCCCAGGCTCGTTTCCCTGCTTCACGCCACCACCATATCTGGAACTTGCTTAGCAAATGAAGTATGGCTCACTGGGCTTTCCGTCCCTTTCCCATAGTGCTCTGCGCCGCTGCCTGGCGACGTCGCCGCCTGGTGGCTAGCGTGGGAGACGGAGGCGTGGACTGAGCTGGCGGGGCGGGGCTCCTCCCCATGAGAGGCTGGGCCCATCGTTCGCTTCACCGCGCGTCGAAGAGTGGCGTTTTTCTGTGGGATTAGGCCGCTTGGCTTCTGCTTTGGTTTCGCGGAAGCGCGGCCGTCCGAGTCCGCATTCTCCCACTTCCCTTTTCCGGAACGAAGCGGGAAATCTTTTTTCAACTCTGCCGGCGCGAATGGCCACCTCTAATCTTTTTAGCCCTCTCGACTTTGTAGTAATGGTATTAAGAATAACTGTTACCTAAAATTTTTTTTTAACGCAGACTACTTTGCCAGCACAGTGCTAGGGCTGGCGACATAGAGATGGGCATGACTAGACCTCGGGGCTCAATTCGGGCTGGTCAGGTAACAAAAGGGCAACACGCAGCCGGTTGTAAGAATAATGTAACATTATATTCGCATTCAAAAACAAACCCTCTTACAATTGTATTTGCTTTTTAGTTCATCGAATTGTTCATAGTGCATCTTTCCTAGTAAAAAAACATTTCCATGGTTTTGCAGTGGCTTTTTTAAAAAAATTTTTATTTATTTATTTATTTTTGGCTGTGTTGGGTCTTCGTTTCTGTGCGAGGGCTTTCTCTAGTTGTGGCGAGCGGGGGCCACTCTTCATCGTGGTGCGTGGGCCTCTCACTCTCGCGGCCTCTCGTTGCGGAGCACAGGCTCCAGACGCGCAGGCTCAGTAGTTGTGGCTCACAGGCTTAGTTGCTCCGCGGCATTTGGGATCTTCCCAGACCAGGGCCCAAACCCGTGTCCCCTGCATTGGCAGGCAGATTCTCAACCACTGCGCCACCAGGGAACCCCGCTTTTTAAAAAAAAAAAAAAATTATTTTATTTTATTTATTTTTGGCTGCATTGGGTCTTAATTGCTGTGCGTGGGCTTTCTCTAGTTGTGGTTCTCTTGTTGCGGAGCACGAGTGTGGGCTCTAGTGTGGGCTTCAGTAGTTGTGGCTCATGGGCTCTAGAGCTCAGGCTCAGTAGTTGTGGCGCACAGGCTTAGTTGCTCTGCGGCATGTGAGATCTTCCATGACCAGGGCTCGAACCCTTGTCCCCTGTATTGGCAGGCGGATTCTTAACCACTGCACCACCAGGGAAGTCGCTGCAGTGGCTTTTTAAGTTCTACCATTTTCCTATTACATTTGTAGCAATTGTCCTCACTCCCGCAAAGCAGAAATGCTTTTTTTTCTTGAAATCTGCTGTCTCAGGTCACCCTTAGTTTTCCTGTTTTTGACAGAGACATGAACACGGAGAAATATTTCCCTATTATAAAAAAAACAACAGCAAATGGGATGATAAATGGCAACTGAAACTGCTTCAGTTAGAGATTATAGGGTTTGGTGGGAGAACTGTCCACTTGGCTAGAATACACCTGGTTTAAAGATGTCAGGAAGTGCTCAGCTCCAGCCAGTTGCTATCTAGTTGGAATTGGGCCCCTGTGTTGTTAGATATTTTAATCTTTAAGAGGAGCCAGCAATCTGGACATTATGGACTATTTCCATCTTTGCGTAATGGCTCAAAGTGCAGGCCAAACAAAACAAATCATAGGTCAGGTTCAATCCCAGGCCAATAGTTTGCTATCTTTGGTTTAAACTATAAGCTCTTTAGAACAGGGACTTATTTTGTTCTTTATTGTTCTCTATGCCCATAACAGTTCCCCTCACATATTTGGTAGTCAATAAATGTGTTGAGTAAAAGAAAAAAGAAATGGACACTGTCCTTAAAAAGTTATTAGGGATCAAGTGGTAGTGATTGCCTAAAACATTTCTAGAGAGAGAAAGATAACATTTATTGAGCACCTGTTATATATCATGCATAAAAGTAGATTATCTTATTTAATGCTTCTATGATGCTACTTAGGGATTTCCCCTTCCCTACTTTATATGAGGAAACAGGCTGAGGGAGGTGAAGTAACTTGCCCAAGAGTATACAGCCAGTAAATGAAAAGCCAGTGGCTTCTGATGCGACTGTGGGTCGACTGATTTGCTGTTTGAGCAAACCCATTCATTTCTGGTGGGTATTTTAGCCGCCTGTGTGAGAACTGGAGCATACTGAAAATTGAAGCATCTTTTCCAAAAGTTTGAGCCGTCTAAAGTACTTTTGCGCCTCAGCCGTCGCTCAGTATCCACAGAGGATTGGTTCCAGGAGCCCCTGTGTATAACAAAATCTGAGGATACTCAAGTCCTATGTACATTAATTATAATTTGATAAGGCTTTTTGGAGATGGTGGCATCTTCTCCCTAATGATTAATGAAGGGGAAAAGGAAAGGATGCTAATATTTATTTTGAACTATATGCCAGAACTTTTAATGTCCATTAATTAATTGTTGTGGTGACCCTGTGAAATAGACTTATCCTCGTTTTGCAGCTGAGGAGACTGAAGCTCAGATTGGTTAAATATCAGGTCACTCAGTTATTAATTTAAATGGTCAGTTAGGAGACCTTCTGGAGTCAGTCTGAACCCAAACTCTTTATCACTCTACTCCATGCTGAGATTATTTCATACTTGCTTGTTACCCAATTCCTAATTATCCTGTGACCACCATTTATCTATATGGTTCAATAGAAATATTTCATGCTTTGAGTGCAACTTAATATCTGGACTGCGTGGCTAATGTATAGTATTCCCTAATTATGTGGTGATTGTTTTTCCAGAGGGCTAGAAAGCTGCAAGATTGGCTTTTGTCCTAAAGCATTTGTAGCTATGGACTTGCCAGATAAAAGCCAGTGGGATGAAACTACCTGTGACCTGGCTGTTTGTCAGCACCCACAATGCTGGGCAACTCTCCGCCGAATCGAGAGGGGCCACCCTCGAATTCTGGATTCCTCCCGCAGATCTCCTCTGGATGCTGAAGGTGAATTAGCCAGCCCTGTCTCCTTCCTTACAAGATCCTTGAATTGTTTCTGTTTGGCTCCCTTTTGACATGTTACATGTTTTCCTCCGGTCTGGTCTTTCAGACAGACTCCCAGTGCTCACCATTGTAAACATCGCAGATTCCTGCTTCCAGGCCAAGAGACTTGCTTGTGGTCATTTATCAGGATTTACCTTCCCCAAGGCTCACTCTTTATTGTCTCAACATTCAAAGTTTTACTCCAAATTTCAACGCAGGTAAATTATCATGGAATCTTCCTTAAAGGGCTTCCGACCTCAAAATTCTGGGTTAACTTCCTTTGCCCATGTAGTAGACTTTGAGAAAGCTAGATTAAAAACAAAACATTAATGGGAATTCCCTGGTGGTCCAGTGGTTAGGACTCGGCGCTTTCAGTGCTGTGGCCCGGGTTCAGTCCCTGGTCGGGGAGGTAAGATTCCGCAAGCTGCATGGCGTGGCCAAAAAAGAAAAAAAAAAAAAAAAAAAAATCACTTAAAGGAGTGATGAATAGTCAGTGGGAAACAGAAAGAAAGTTTTTTTTTTTTTTTAAACTAATTGTTGAGAACACTAGTGCTTTTTTTTTTTAAAAAATGAAAGCTTCTTTCTTTCTTTCTTTATTTTTGGCTGTGTTGGGTCTTCTGTGCAAGGGCTTTCTCTAGTTGCGGCGAGCGGGGGCCACTCTTCATCGCGGTGCGCGGGCCTCTCACTGTCGCGGCCTCTCTTGTTGCGGAGCACAAGCTCCAGACGCGCAGGCTCAGTAGTTGTGGCTCACGGGCCCAGCTGCTCCGCGGCATGTGGGATCTTCCCAGACCAGGGCTCGAACCCGTGTGCCCGGCCTTGGCAGGCAGATTCTCAACCACTGCGCCACCAGGGAAGCCCTTTTTTTTTTTTAATAGAAATTTATTTATTTATTTTTGGCTGCATTGGGTCTTCGTTGCTATGTGCAGGCTTTTCTCTGGTTGTGGCGAGCGGGGGCTACTCTTCGTTGCGGTGCATGGGCTTCTCATTGCGGTGGCTTCTCTTGTTGCGGAGCACGGGCTCTAGGCATGCAGGCTTCAGTTGTTGTGGCACACGGGCTCAGTAGTTGTGGCTCGCGGGCTCTAGAGCACAGGCTCAGTAGTTGTGGCTCACGGGCTTAGTTGCTCCATGGCATGTGGGATCTTCCCGGACCAGGGCTCGAGCCCGTGTCCCCTGCATTGGCAGGCAGATTCTTAACCACTGCGCCGCCAGGGAAGTCCAAGAAAGTATTCTTATTTGTCTTGTAGGAGTTGGTTAAAAGGGGGGGGCGGTGTATTAGTTTTCTAGGGTTACCATAAAACATGTACTATAGACTGTGGGTTAAACAACAGAAATTTATTTTCTCACAGTTCTAGAGGCTAGAAGTCCAAGATTAAGGTATTGGCAGAGTTGTTTTCTTCTGAGCCCTCTCTCCTTGGCTTGTAGGTGGCCATCTTCTCCCTTTGTCTTAACATTGTCCTCCTTCTGTGTGTGTCTGTGTCCTGATCTCTTCCTACAAGCACACCAGTCATATTGGATTAGGGCCCACCTATATGACCTCATTTTACCTTAATTATCTCTTTAAAAACCCTATCTCCAAATACAGTCAAATTCCTTTCTTTTAAACAAAGATTTTAAAAATATTTATTTATTTATTTATTTATTTATTTTGGCTGCGCCGGGTCTTAGTTGTGGCACACAGGATCTTCGTTGCAGCACACGGACTTGTTTAGTTGTGGCATGCGGACTCTTGGTTGCGGCATGCATGCAGGATCTAGTTCCCCGACCAGGGATCGAACCTGGGCCCCCTGCATTATGAGCTCGGAGTCTTACCCACTGGACCACAGGGAGGTGCCCAAATACAGTCAAATTCTGAGATACTGGGGGTTAGGACTTCAACATAAGAATTTTGGGGAACACAATTCAACTCATAACAGGGAGTATCTCATCAGCTTCTGGGGGTCTTGAGAAAACTGTGTCCATATACACTGTTTTTCTTATCTTTTATTTTTAGGTATGAAATTATTTGTAAGCTCTCAAAGGCAGAAGCAGTGGTTTCCTTTTGAATCTCCTATAGAGTCTAGGCACCCAGTTAGAGCTTGCTGATGTTGGAAGCTAAGGGACGTGTGTCTGTGGAAAACGTAGACTTAAAATTCAAAGGCCCTGTTGCCTGGAATCAAAACACTAATGGGGGCCCTTATAGTGGTTTCTTTTTCCTGTTTGATTTAAGCAGCCCTTGATGATTTCTGTTAGGCTAAAAGGTAGTATAGGAGAGGGTAGGACTACTTGCTGGTTTTCTGAGACTTGAACGCTGAGAAAATGGTGGCTTCTTGCAGTCAGGGCCTGTCAAAGCAGACTATGACATCATTTGCTTGGTTGCTCATTGAATTCAGAAATATATCTTAGTGGGGCCACTTTTTTGTGCGCTGGGGATACGACGGTAAACAAGATACGGTCTTTACCTCCAAGGGGCTTTCAGCCTAGTTGGGGAGACAAAGAACCATTCAGTGTGATGTGTGTGGTGAGAGAAGTGCCCCCTTGGTATGTGGAAGCACACAGGTAGGGCTCCTAGCCCAGGGCACTGTCTTCTGTACAGATGGTATCTGTGCCTAGACCTGAAAGCAGAGCAGCCTAGTAAAGTGGGGCTTATAAGTGGGTAATGCACGGGAAGAGAGTTCTAGACTATAGCACATGCAAAGGCCTGGAGGCAAGAGGAAATTGTTTATGTATCAGGAAAGTAGCTCATTGTGTCTAGAACAGAGAGCAGGAATGGTCAGAGATGAGGCTGGGGAGCTGGAGTAAAAAGTAGGGGCCTGTGTCTCGGAGGACTTGATAAATCAGGCCAAGGAGTTAGGTCTTTATCTTACACCTCTTTGCAATATTCATTCATTTATACATTTAACATGTTTTTAAAAAAAATAAAATAGCAAATGATATGAAAATGTAAAGGGTTGATATTCTTTTTTTTTACTGTGGTAAATATACATAACGTAAAATTTACCATTTTAACCATTTTTAAGTGTACAGTTCAGTAGCATCAAGTACACTCACAGTCTTGTGCAACCATCGCCACTATCCACTTCTAGAACTTTTTCATCGTCTCAAACAGAAACTCTGTGCCCATTAAACAATAACTCCCCTTTCCCTCCTCCCTGTGGCCCCTGGTAATCTCTATTCAATTTTTTTGTCTCTATGCATTTGCCTATTCTAGGTACCTCATATAAGTGGAGTCATACAATGTTTGTCCTTTTGTGTCTCGCTTATTTCATCTTGCATAATGTTTTCAGGCTTCATTCATGTTGTCACATTTTTCAGAATTTCATTCCTTTTTAAGGTTGAAAAATAGTCCATTGTATGTCCGTGCCACATTTTGTTTATTTAGCATGTTTTTGAACATCTACATCAAAGTTACTTAATAAATTTTTATTGATGGTGATGTAACTATCTGTAGTTGGAGAGAATTCAGTAGTTGGAGGCTATGAATTCAGTTTGATGCAACAAATAGTTGTGAAGTGTTTGCACTGTGCAGTGTCTGGAAGCTGTTCCAGGAAAAACAAACAAAACTTAAGGCGATGCTGAGACCCTACATTCATTTGGTAGGAATTAAGCCCAAGGGTTTCTGTAGATAAGTAGGAGGCTTTTCCTCATAGCACTAATTTTATCATTCCAGTAAGTCTTTTGTGACTCTGTTTCATGTTTGGAAACTCTCATATTTTAGGCCTTGGAAGGATTTACCTGACAGAGACTTAATATGCCGTACTAACAGATCTCCCAAAGTAAGTCACAGATCAAAAAAGGTACTTCCTCAGCATTTTCTCTTTACTAGTGGGAATAAAATATTTGCCTTTATTTAACATTCAGGATGACTATAATCTGAACAATGATAATGATCATGATGAAGATCACTAATATTGGGCCCTTACTATGTGCTAGACTCTGTGCTAATGCCTTTACATGTTATACTGTTTCTAGAAATCCCAGACACAGTGGGATTGATTTGTGGCAGTTTGGCATAGGTGAGAATTCCTATCTCTGTCCTGCATAGAGCATGTTCAGCTACTAAGTAAACACTGTCATCTCATAATACAGGGAAATTAGAATGCCGGAATGTCAGATCTAAAATAAGCCTCAAGATCGTCTACACTCATGACTTTCAGAGTTTTTTTAGCTATGACCTATGGTAAGAGATACACTTTACAACAAAATATCATGGAACAATCTTTACCCTAACTATGAGTGATAGAGTCTGAAATTTTCTATCCTATTCTATTTCATTTTAGAACAGTGTAGGCTGTGATTCACAAAATTTGATTTCATGACCTATGAATAAGTTGCAAATGCAGTTTGAAGAATATTGCTGTGGTCT
Source organism: Balaenoptera borealis (assembly GCF_965194805.1). NCBI lineage: Eukaryota > Metazoa > Chordata > Mammalia > Artiodactyla > Balaenopteridae > Balaenoptera > Balaenoptera borealis. The sequence continues at coordinate 102,245,800 of NC_138865.1, forward strand.
ATCGCATGTTATCTTACAGTTGAGGAAACTGAGGCCCAGATAGGAAGTGATTTGCTGAAGCACAGCTAGTTAGGAGAAGAGCTAAATTTTAAGAAGGAAAAAACCCTTCTACTTGTCTACAATAGAGATTTACTATTTTTTGCAGTCCTACTGGATGCCTTATATTTTTTTCCATAAGATCCTTCACTTTTCATGTGGTGGAGAGTGTAAGGGACCAAGAGAGGGTAGATGGGTTTGAAAAGATGAATGAACAAATCACTTACCTCTTTGACCTCTTCAGAATGAGAGGGTTAGATTCAATTAGTTTTAAGTTAATTGTCTAGGATAATACACACGCATGGTTCTAAATTCAAAATGCATAAAGGGGTTTATGGTGCAAAAAAGGTCTTCTCTGTTCCCCCAAGCCAGTTAGTTCCTTTTCATGGGGACAACCTTATTTTTAATAGTTTTTCTTTTTCCCTGCCTGAATCCTGCCAGGGGTATAGACTAGATGATTTATAAGATTTCCTTATAGATCTAGGATCCTAAATAGTGAAATGTGAAAAAATTTATGACTTTAACTTTTATGTAGTTGCTTATAATTGTAGACAGGCTGTAAAAGTAGAAAACTTGCTTCTGCCTCTATCGGTTCTCTCCCTGCTCCCAGACTGTGTTGTTTTATCTTCAGGGGATCTAAGTCTCTGGAGTGCAGTGAGCAGAACGAGTAGTGTTCCCTTAGGTAAGCCCCAAGGTATCCTCCTATGAGGTGGGGTTGGGAGTTGCTAAATGCTACCCTAATGTGGCAGGGAGGCAGGGGAGACTATACACTTACCAGTGCTCACTCTTGCAGAGTACCTTTACTGATACCTAGTTTCTCAGAGGAATAGTATGAAGATATTTTGGGGATGGGAAATGTTTTTGTCTTACCATCTTCTGAACCACCATACCTTTTGGTTAGCATGATGATTCAGTCCTTATCCTGGTACTGAATACCATTAGGAGTGGGTAACTTCAAGCCATACACAGGCTTTATATCTTTCTCTTAGCTATCAGTGCTAAATTTGAATGAGACACAACTTCCTTGTCCTCAAGATGTAGGAAATACGGATGTAATCTGGATCCCAGAGAAGCATACGAGGTGAGTATCATGTCGAGAATTTGGGAGTCTTCAACTCTTAATGTTCTACAAATGCCTATCGTCCTCTGCAGACCTTCTCTCTGTGACCTCGTTTTTTTTTTTTTCTTTTTTTAAAATTAATTAATTAATTAATTAATTTTTGGCTGTGTTGGGTCTTCGTTGCTGCGCGCGGGCTTTCTCTAGTTACGGCGAGCGGGGGCTACTCTTCGTTGCGGTGCGTGGGTTTCTCACTGCAGTGGCTTCACTTGTTGCGGAGCATGGGCTCTAGAGCACAGGCTCAGAAGTTGTGGCACATGGACTTAGTTGCTCCACAGCATGTGGGATCTTTCCGGACCAGGGATCGAACCCGTGTCCCCTGCATTGGCAGGTGGATTCTTAACCACTGTGCCACCAGGGAAGTCCCCTGTGACCTTGCTTTTAGCTAGCTCATTGCAAGAAGCAGGAGGTCAAGCAGAGCAGAAGGCTGTGGTCTCTTGTATTTGCCTCTTGCTACACTGGAATTCTTGTTGGTACACTTTGAGATTCATGCTTTGGGAGTTTTCTACGTAAAATTCTACCTGACAGTAAATAGCATACCAGATAGGGCCCAATGTATTTATGAGGTTTGATTAAGAAACAAATGCCTTCTGACTATCAGTTTTTCTTATTAGCCATCAGCGACTAGTAAAGTTTTCAGTGAAGCCCATGAATCTTTGGTCTCAACCCTAAGGACTAGCACACTGGTACAAAATGAATAGCATATATATAGAACTTGTGTACAAAGCAAGTGTGACGAAGATCATTTGTCGAAGGTCCAAAGGCTTGCTAATATTGACAATCATTGGAAGAAATTGGTTTTCCTTTCGTGACTGCTGAGGCTTTCAGATTCTTTTTGAGTGACTGTTTAGAGATGATGAGACTTTATTTTCTTTAAAAAAATCCTGTGAATGCTTCTTTATATATGCATTTTGTGTGTGAATATATATGGTGTAAACAAAAAACCCCTAAGGATTTATTTCCTTTCATGTAAAAGAAGCCCAGAGTTGGGTGGGCCAGGGCTAGTATGTCAGCTCCATGAAGTAATCAGAAGCCAGAGCTCCTTCTAGCTTTCTGGGTCATCATCCTTAGCCCATGGCTTCCATCTTCTTAGGTGCTTTCTAGGGGCTTTCAAAGTCTAAGTTGACTGCTAGAGCTTCAGCCATCATATCTGTGTTCCAGGCAAGAAGGAGGAGGGAGATGACAGAGCAAAAAATATTTGAGCACCTCTGTGCTAAGCAGTGGAATTCAGTGGAGAACTAACTACTTTGTCCCTTCCTCCTGCAGTCTTATGGTGGTGGTGGGATTCAGACATTATAGACATCGCTGCACCTAAGTATATAATTACTAGTTTGGATGAATACTATGAAAGTAAGTAACTGGATTGTATGAGAGAACGGTGGGGAACCTAGTTCAGATGTGAGGGCGAGGTGGGGGTGGGGTTCTTGTTTTTAGCAGCCTCTGGGAAGCAGGCACCCCTGGCTTCCCAGCCAGCCGTCCTAGAGTACTGAATGGAGGATGGAAATCTTCATGGTCATCACTCATACATATCCCTGATGTTTCTGTTTAAGATGTTTGGGAATAAGTTGTGGTTATTCTTATTTCAAGTCCAGCTGAGAAGAAGCATATTATTCGCAGCCAGGATGGGGAGATGAAAAGAAAGAAATCTACAGGGGTAAGTTTGCTGTTTTGGCCAAACCTTCATGATATTACTCTGCAGAGTTTATTTTTGTTTTCCTTTCAGGTATCTTCCCCCTCCCCCCATTCTCTCTTTAAATGAACAAAATCTGCCAAAGAAAACCCCTCTTAAGGAAGGAATAATTACCAAACCATCTTCTGCTCTGAGACTCTTTTCCCCTACCTCCTCCTTGTAGGAAGGTAAAAGAACACCTTGAAGAGATGTTAGGAGGAACTGTTGGCTATTCAGAGGGAATTTTTGGTTGATTAAAAGCTAATTTTCATTGTGATGGGAATAGAATTTCAACAGACTAGAAGTTATAATGGACCTGTGCTTCTAATTCTAATTCTGCCATTTATTGGGTAAATGTAGCCTTGGGTAAGTCACAGAGCTGGCAGGTTGCTATGTCCAGGAGAATAGTGTCTTGGCCCATTTTGTTTGTTGCTGAATCCCCAGCCCTAGCCCTGTGCCTGGCACGTAGTTGGCCAATAAGTATTTGTTCAGAACCTTTTGGGGAAAAAATGACACAAAGCAGCTAATCCCCGTATTATCTGAATTCAACAGTAGGGTTGGAGAGCCAGATTAGGAAAAATGTGGTGGGTCTGGTAGTGTAGAGGAGGCGAGGATGCTGGAGTCGGTCTGGAAACAAGAGTTTCCCATGGCATCGTTGTACTGGGAGGCTGGAATGCTGATGGGACGAAGTGGCATTGAAAAGAGTGCTTCAGGGAGTTCTTTCCATCATTTCTCTTCCAGAAACACAAGTCATCTCGGGACCCACAAACACAGTTGGGACCTCCAGGGATGATTGTGCCTCCTCCCTCCCCAGTACACTTGTTTGAACAACTAAGTTCAGAATGCGTACCTTTATGGAACCAGTATGACATGTTACCTCAGGATCTACTGAAGGAGTAAGTACCACGTAAGCCTGTGGGAGAGCCAGAGCATCTTCTTTTCTTCAGAAGCTGAGAAGGGTCTAAGCAGTATGCTCTTTCTGAGGAGGGAGGGGAGAAAACTGCCACTCTACTTGGTCACTGAGTTCTTGGACTTATCAGTGTGCAGTGATGACAGTAATCACCCCCATTTATTAAGTACTTGCCATCTGCCAGGCCCTGTGCACACTGCATATCTTCTCTCCTTTAAACCTCCACTGGGAGGTAGACACGCTTTTCTTTCTGTAGATGAGTTACGGGTAAGTGGGAGGCAGAATGGATATGTGGTTTGGAGCGAGACAACCTTTGAATTTTGTATTGAAATTTACCGCCTTTGTGAATTTTGACTATTTAGTTAGCATCTTTAATCTTCATTTTCCTCATTTGCAAAATGAGGATAATAATACCTGTCCTTACGGTGTGGTAAGGATTCAGTGGTATAAAACACATGAGCCTGACATATAGTAAACACTTAATCCATTCAGCTACAATTATCATACTTGCATCTCAAAGCCATTACTGAACGAGCACCTGTTGGTACAGGCCTTTGAAGGCCCAGAGTGGACATGTCTTCAAATGTGGAGCCTTTTCATCTCTTTCTCCTCAGCCGAGAAGAGCTGTTGCCGACTTTCTGCTGTCTCTGTTCCCTGCAGCCTCTTGCTGGATAAAGGGAAAACCGTACCTTATCTGGAGATGCAGACACAGCTGGCCATGATGAGAAAGAAACCTCCCCTGGAAAAGAGCCGACCTGACAGTGCCATTTCTGCTAAGATGTATTTATCTGTACACTGCCTCACCCCGCAAGTAAGAGCCAGGGAACCTCAGAGGAAGATGTCTGTATGCAAGTCCAAACTCATCTCTCCTCAGGGCTGGAGGAGTTAACGTTCTATTTCTTCTTTCTCTTCTATCCTTCCACTCTGGATCCATGCCCCATAGAAGGGCTGGGCTGTATGTAGGTGAAAGCAAATGTACAGGGAGAGGTTTAAGGAGAGCAGCGTTCTCTATTTCTTCTGCATTTTGCTTCCCACACCTTTCCCCTCTCCACAGCCCCTGGTACAATGCTGCACACATTGGCTTCTCAAAAAATGTTTGTTGACTAGATGGATGAATGCATTTGGGGATACATTTTGGGAAAGGGAAAGACCTACAGTAGAGCTGTTCTTCTTTTTTTTTTTTCTCTAGAGACCAGCATTGAGATATCCTGAACATTTGAAGAAACTATATTATAACCTGACAACAGAAGGTAGGTTTTTCTGGTGCTGCTAGATCTCCAGGTACCATTCCCCGTCAGCCCACATTTCTGATACTTGATCTTGGTCCCATGTTTGTGGCCACAGTCTTATAGGGTCACATGTAGAACTCAGAAAACTGCAGCTTCAAAAAGCACCCCCTCCCGGCTTGGTCCTGACCAGAGAGAGAGTGTCACCATTGGGTAGCAGAGCACAGCAAGCAGCCCCGCGGAAGGGTGGGAGCTGTCAGGGAGAAGAGGATTGAGCTGGCTCTCTGGTCACCAGGTTACAGGAAGCAGCAGCGGCAGCAGCAGGGGAAGGTGAAGACAGCTACTAGGAAACAGGTAGAGTGGCAGCGAGGGGACCCCTAGGACCTGCTGGGATTGGAGCAAGTGGGTGAAGCCTGGAGCAGGAAGGGACGTATGAGAGATGGGATTCTCCCTGTTGTCTGCTGGTTGTAGATACAAAGTTCCTGTATGGTTATGGATACTAACTTCCTTCCTTTAAACCCTTTTTGAAAAGGTTTCTTCACTTCCAAAAGTCCTAATTCAGTTCCCCCTCATGTGGGTTTCAGGAGGCTAAAAAGAAATCCAAGAGTGAACCAGGGAGCCACAACACCTCGCATAAACGTTCAGGTGCCATGGTTTATGACCCACGCTGTGGTAAGGAGAATGTATGGGTTTGGGAGTGACAGAATCCCAGGACCTAGCTGAGGACAGGAAAAGCTGAACACGTTTGTCATTTGAGGACCTGCCTTTATCAGGCGCTCGGAGTTCCCCTTGGAATGCTTTGGTTTGGCTGGTCTACCATGTATCATCCTTCCATCAAATATTTACTAAGCAAGCGAGCTGGGCCAGATGTCTGCTTCACATGGGGATTTGAGAGATGACCATGAACATGAGTCAGAGTCACTTTCCGCTCAGGTTCTACTTTAGAAAAGGCAGCGGTTTGAGGATGAAGAGCTAGCCCAGGTTATTGAAGAGAAGAGCCCTGAGGGCTCATCGGCCAGTAAGGCAGGGAAGAGCCAGGGTCCCTCACCAGAGGGCCATGAGAGTTCTAAGGAAGCGGAGTCAGCCGCTTCTCAGCCATAGGTTAAAAGTCTCAGGAAGCTCACACTATCTAGCCCCATCCAGCAGTCAGGGGGCTAATTCTTGACAGAGGATCCTTTTCCTGTGGTGTTCATGCCAGAGATAAGAGATTTCCCTTTTTGGAGTTCTTATCATGTCTGAGCTGAAGGATATACTTGCCCTGGTCCCTCTGACGTTTCTCAGCTTGAGTGCAGAATGGGAGAAAGAATCCCCCTAAACCTTGGAAGATTCTTCTGCCCTAAATAGACTGGACATTGCTGTCTGTAATGTGAAAATAACTGTTTAATCATCAGAATTCACTCTGCAACCCTGGGGCACTGAGGGCTCGGGTAGGATGTTTCCTGAGAAGGATGCTGTTCTTTGTTTAACTCCCATCCCACTGAGCTCTCTGATACCTAAAGTGTCTTCTAACCTGAAGATCTAAGAAGGCTCCTGACCTTCACATGGGAGGTAGACAGAACTGGGGCAGAGGTACTTGTCCAAGGTTAGCCCTGCATCCAGGGTGATCGCCAGTCCCCTGAGTTTCATTCTGGTGCCTTCTGTTCCTCTTCCTGATGCCTCCAATAGGAGCAGCTTTGCTTGGATGACTGGGGGGCCCTTTGAATTGTGTTCTTAGAGCGGTGGCTTGTCTTCCTTGAGCTGAGAAAGGCCTCATGCAAGAGATGATTTTTTGTTTCTTTTTTAAAAAAATTTTTTAGGCCGCGCTGTGTGGCATGCAGGATCTTAGTGCCCCAACCAGGGATCGAACCCGTGCCCCCTGCCCTAGGAGCATGGAGTCTTAACCACTGGACTGCCAGGGAAGTCCTGAGGTTATTTTTGCTTTGGATCTTGAATATGTGTGAGGGTTTTCCCAGTATGGACGAGAATTCCTGGAAACAGGAATAGGCTGGGTAAAGGCATCTTGGAGGAGCATGGCTGCGGGGAGGAGCACTGAGCAGTCTGGCGTGGCGGCGGGGCCAGGCATTTAAGGGAGAGAGGTACGTCAGGCCGAAGAGCCTGCTGAGATGTTTGATCTTCATCCTCAGTGGTGGTCAGTGATGCTCTACCTTCACGGTGCCCTGAAATCAATTGAGGAGCTTTTAAAACCCTAAAACCCAGGCTGCACCCCAGACCTGTCAAATCAGAGTTTCTGGTGTTAGTATCCAGGCCTCGGTGGTTTTCAGAATGCCCCAGTGCTTCCAGTGTGCGGCTCAGGTGAGGGCTAGTTCTGTCAGGGGGCCAACACCCGTGCCGAGCAAGGGAGTTCCTCGATCAGCGTCCCCTTTACCATCATACCTCTGGTGGCAGATTGGAAGATGTTCATTTAAAGAAAGGGAAACTGAGAAAGGAAAGAATAAGTGCATTTAGGGACTAGTTGGGGAAACATCTGATACAAAAGAATCATAGATCTAGAGGTTTTTTGGGAGGGAGGATGTTCATTTTCAGAAGCCAATATAGGTGCGTAGGGATGGCACGGAAAGTAAGAGCAGTGTTCATAGACTGAACAGGTAGACTTAGGGGTTCTTTTGCTGCTATGATGTACAGGCACCTGCCCCTTAGGTTTCATGGAGGAATCCTGGATATTTTAATACAGACTTTATCTTAATCACTAATTCTGTAATAGGTGTGGTCACAGTCCCAGGTGAACAGAATCACATGTAGAACTCAGAGGGCTTAACTCCCTTTTACCTGCCTCTAAGGTTCTGTATTGTCCTGGATGGGGAGTCACCTGTAGACTAGAGATCAACTAGAAGTTCAACAATGGGGTATGAAATACCAATAAGAAGAGAACTGCGTTGATTTTGTGGTCACTAGGTCACAGAACTCTACCAGGTCGGGAAAGTGACAAAACACAGCAGCAGCAGATGAAGATAGAAGGCCCCACTTTGAAACAGGTGAGAGTGTCGGAGTGCCATTGTGCTAGGGCTGTTTCAGTTGTCTGTCACTGTATAACAAACCACCCCAAAGCAGAACCGTAGTGGTTTGCTATTTCTCATGGTTCTGTGGGTTGACTGGACAGTTTTTCTGGTCTTGCTTAAGGTCACTCATGCAGCTGCATTCAGCTGGAGGCTGGGTTGGGGCTCTTGGCCAAATTGTCTTAGTTCTCTTCTATGAGGCCTCTCCATGTGGCTAGTTTGGGCTTCTTGACAGCATAGTAATCTCATGAAAGCACTTTCCTAGGGATGGGCCTGGAACTGGAACAGTATCACTTCTGCCACATTTTATTTGTCAAAAAAATCACAAGTCTAGTCCAGATTCAAGGGGAGAGGAAATCAACTCCATCTCTTGATGGAAAGAACAGCATGTACATACAGGAATGCGAGGAATTGTTGGCAGCCACCTTTGGAGGCAGTCTACCCTTAGTTGACAGCTGGAAATGGGGGAAAACTGGGTTCTGCCTTCATCTGGTCAGCCTGGAGGTCAAAGAATGCGTGACACAAGCGTCTCTCTTCAGTCTCAGGAGGTGGCATTTTGTCCTGTCTTAGATACTATTTTCTCCAAGAAAAGCATCTTTTAGAAAAGCCCTTTGTTTCCTAAAGTCCTGATTCAAGTTTCCTTACATGTATGAATTTCAGGATTCCACAGAGAGACCACAGATGGACTGCACTAAGAAAATCCTGGATTCCTTCCCCGGTAGGAAGAGTAAGATACTGGGGTGGAGGAACCTTAGTAAGTGACTGAGGACAGGGAGAGCTGAACCTGTGCTGACCAGGATGGTTCACCTCCCTGGAGGGCAGAGCTCTCATCCCTCAGAAGGGTCCTAAAGATATTCCAGCCCTTCCTTTCTGTCTTGATTTTTCAGTTAGTTGGGAGAAGGCTACAGGTGCAATTAATGGCTGGGTCTTTTTTTAGGTCCTGAATTTTCCACAGTAGAATGCACTAACAAGGACATCAGGACTCAGATGGAGATTTTGCTGGAAGCCCAAGAGAGGACCCCAAACAGTACTTCTAGAACAGGCTGGAACCCTGAGCTCAAACTGCTGAGGATTCTTCAGGCCACTGATGAAGAGGACGAGGAGAACCAACCCTCTGGGGCACAGAGTGAAGAGTCTCTGGAGGCATAGGCGGAAGGCATCATGGGGCAGCCTTATGCCAGAGCAGCATGCTTGGATTCCTGAGGACAGTGACCTTGGACATAAGGGCAGGAAGGAGAGGGGACTTCTACTTCCTGGAGCCTCTACCGGGGTCTGACCTTAGGGATTCTGTTTTCTTCATTCACTTCTACTTGCTTCTAAAATAAGCGAGGGAGAAAAAGCCCCACCCCTTTCTAACTTAGACCTTTTCTCTTCCATTAGGTCCAGGATAATTTTAGTGATTAAATACAGCTGCTGCTTATCAAAAGACTCATTTCTCTGTTTCTGGGTCACTTTTATCTCCTCTCTGAAACTGAAAGGTTTCTAGTTACAGGAAGATGAATTTGGCCTGTGGGAACCCCTACTGTGTTGCTTTTCCTCCTATTCCCTGGAAATGGTTTATTTTGAGGATGGCATCTGCATCATTATCAAATAACATTCATTGTGCTGTGTGTTATGTGTAGTATTCTTTGTGTGGTAGAGGACTCATATTAACCTAGAAGAGTCTAAGGATCCAGTTCCTAAGTTACTGAGTCTGCAGGAAAATTCCAGTGATGTTCATAAAGATGCAGAATTTCAGAATCTCAGGGTTGCTTGTACTTGGTTTTTGGAAGGATTTCTAAAAATGTTTTTGTCCTTAAACTTTTTAGTACAGAAAAATTTCAAAATTACATAAAAGAGAATAATATAAGGAAACTCTCATGTACCCATACTAAAAGAGAATAATATAAGGAGACTCTCATGTACCCAGTATCTTAGATTTGGGTAATAAAAGCCTGGGCCCCATGCCCCATGAGTTGAGGTAAGGGCAGTTGGGGCCCCAGTCTTCTCAGCAGCTCTGTACCCAAGGTAGAGCTTCCCTCCCACAATTAGGGGCTGGGTGGTAGAAGAGAGACTCCGCCTATGGGCTGTACTCACAGAAATTAGTCTCAGCGACAGGTAGCTAGGGGCAGGATGAGAAATGATGACATTCTGTTCCTCCTGGAAAGTAGCCCTCTGACTTGGAACTAGGGAGCGAGGGAGCCCTGCATCCTTGGGCGCAGCAGTCTGGAGTCGAGTTGTCCCAGTGAAGTGGGGGAAAAGGGCGGGGGAGTGGGCCTAGGGTCACATACCGTAGACTCTTGGAGTTCTTACCGAGGTTTTGTAGATTTTCTTGAACAAGCGTTTCTTCATTTGTTGTATGCACTTAGAGCCATTTCCAGAGACTTAAATAAATTAAAATAATTTTCATTAGTTTCACTGGAGAGCTGTTTGTGGAGCTCCTTGCACTGTGAGGCAAGAAGTGGAATTCTGGACTGGGCCTGTGAACTTTTTGTAAAGAAGAACTTACCCCTCATCAATTAATTTGTTACCCTAAGTACAGTTTGTACAAGAAAGGCAGATTAAATGTTCTACCCTTTTTTAACATTGTCTCAAAACAGACCAAATTAGAAAGCTAAAACTGCTGCCTGTCCATTCTTCATCTTTCCCAAGCCAAATCAAAATTATATGACATCATTTGTGTTACTAGACTGAACTATATTTAGCTGAATCTTCATGGTCAGAGGAATCCAAGAGGCTTATATAGGCTGTTTTTCTGAAAATAATTATTTCTCAAATGTACATTACATTGCAGAGTGACTCCTGTGCGCTAACTTAAAAATTTACAACTTTTTCCACTTCTTCTTAGCCTACCCTTAGACCTGTCCTCCCGAGCAAACCCAATTTCCAATGGGCACTAGTGGGGTTGAGGATGGGCAGGGCTTAGCTTTAATTTGCTCATTTTATCTGAAGACTTAGAGAAGGTCTAACTATAGTAAGCAACTCCCAGAAATTGGCACATTCGTTTAAGTCGTGATGATTAGTACAGAGTTACCTTTTGAATCATGACATATTTTGAGTGAGAAGGTATTTGCTATCTGAATACTGGCCTTTGCTTCTATTTTCAAAGAGAGAAAAAATATTGTAGGCTGAAACTTGTTTCATCTTTGTTATGCCAGTCCCTCAAATTTGGATAATCATAAACAGAATTTAGGGAAATAGCTACATACCACATTACAGTTTTCAAGGCACTTTATACCCACTATTTTGATTGGTTCTCTGGCCAACTCTATAGGTAGGTGTGGATTGTCTCTGTTTTATAGTTTAAGAAACTCAGGCTCAGAATAAAGGGCTGATGATAGCCCATTTGGAGCCTTTGGGTGAATTAGAAAAAAGGGACCCTTTAAGACACTTTACTACTATCTGCTAAAAAATTATTTCAATGAATATACAAACCTACGGTGATTACAATTTGAGCAACACCCCTAGTGTTGGTCCACTGCACAACAGTACCTGCTGGCCTTGCTGGAGAGGTTAAGTAATTTGCCAGAAATCAAAGGCCAGCAAGTGAAGGGGGTTGGGCTTAGAACCTGAGCCCTTGTCTGTTCCAGTGTGTTCTGATGCCTCTCTGATTCCCTCTCTTTATGCACAGCTGACAATCAGAAAGGAAGGATGAGGCCCTGTAGAAAAGAATTGACTGATGGGGAGGAGCCCTCATGAACCCTTTGTTTCAGCCTCCCAATGTTCTGAGAGAGAAGGAGCCAGGTAACTGTTGCTAACTGCCGTTTCCCCACCATCTGGGCCATAGGAATCAGGAGAATCGAGGCCTAATAGCCAGGAGGCTCCAGCCAGAATCGCTTGAAGATCTGCTTTACGCACTTGAGCAGACAGGACGACTTAAGACTTGGTCTGTTGGAATACTGTCTGGGGAGCCTTTTGTTCCCAAGAAACTAGATTCTGTTTTTTTTTTTGTTGTTGTTGTTCTTTTCTACTTTCTTTGTGATCTCTACTAGGGATAGGCCACTTTATTTGCTCACCTTGGTTTTCTGAGCATACTTCCCAATGACACCTGGCCCAGTTTGACCTGTGTGCATAAGCAGAGTCAGTGAAAGCATCTTCAGACATTCTGTGCCCACACTCTCATCCTTGCAGAGCCAGCTGTCTTTTGTTTTGCTCTTGGTCCTGACATCTGGGGTAACAGATTCTGTTCTTCATTGTTTTTGGATTACAGAAAGCTCCCTTTGGAGGGCGGGAGTCAGGGTTTTCATTCGCCGTGGCAGTGACCCTTAAAAAAATCAGTGTATTCAAATGTGCCTAAAGGAATTGTTCGCTAAATTAAGGACAGAAATGCCTCTCGCTTTTAGATTAAAATGATTAGAGGTTCCTTGGAATCTAGAAGAATGTGGGAGAAAAAAATTGTAAATTTTCAATTGCCATAAGGTACTAAGGTATGAAATTAATTTGCTCGTCTGTTTATACATTTATTTAAAAAATGTTAAGTACTTATTATATGTTAGAGGATCAACCCCTAGATTATCTTGATAGAAAAGGAAATGTTCTGCAGAGATGGTGGGGAGTCATTCATAGGAATATAGCTAGAAGTTTCACTGGAGCAAATGGTAAAGTTGTTTGAGACCACTAGGTGGTGATATTACATTATGAAAATGATATTCTTCTAAGACTGGAGGCCTCTGGTTGTTTCTGAGACCGTCTGTATACACAGCCAAAGAGACTTCTTTGTGAGTAAACGGAGGAAAAGCTACATTTCAACCTTTACATAAGTGATCTAATTTAAGTGCTCAAGGGGACTGGAATCTCCTGGAGGGATTGGGCTGTGTCTGTTGTGTCACGCTTATCGCCCCAGCTTATAGCTCCAGCATGTAGTAGGCGCTCAGTAAATGAGTGAATGAATGAATGAATGAGTCTTTGAACAATTTAGATTCTCATTAGAAGAACCATTTCAAGAGTGTGGAAAATTCTGGAACATGCACAGAGGCCTAGGATTTGGGGAAGTTGGGGGCTATTGATGGTCCTGACAGATCATCAGCTGGGCAGAGACTCAGGGAGGCAGCATTTGGGAAGGTAGAAACATCAAAAGCTATCTGAGGCTCCTATATTGCTTTGTGTCTCCTAAATTTATCTTGATGAGATTTCACCTGTTTAATATAGGGAGGGTGTAAACCAACAAATTCGGATTTTTTTCTTGCATCTGTATTACTTCTAATGATGGCTCTGCCTTGGAAAGGATCTCCAAAAATAACTTACTCTTCTCTGCCTCTCATTCATTGGTACAGTTGTTCATTCAGTAATTTATTTGTTGTTCATTCATTCAGTCCACAAATATTAATTGAGCACCTATTATGTGCAAAGCACTGGTCTAGGCTGTGTGATCATCTCTGACATTCTCCTATCATGGCCCCTTTGAGTTCAGGGAATCACCAAATCCTATTAGCTGTAGAATCCAAATTTATGCTCCTCTCTGTTCCTCCTGCTCTTACCCTAGTCCAGGCCTCCATCTTCTTTCATCTGGGTCACTGCATCAACCCCTGATCTTTACTGCTCCCATCCATTCTCCCATCTTTCCAATGTGCAAATATGGTCACATTACTCCTTAAAACTCTCCCTTGGGGACTTCCCTGCTGGCACAGTGGTTAAGAATCTGCCTGCCAATGCAGGGGACATGGGTTCGATCCCTAGTCCGGGAAGATCCCACATGCTGTGGAGCAACTAAGCCCATGCACCACAACTACTGAGCCTGCGTGCCACAACTACTGAAGTCCACGCACCTGGAGCCTGTGCTCCGCAACAAGAGAAGACACCACAATGAGAAGCCCGTGCACCGTAACAAAGAGTAGCCCACGCTCGCCACAACTAGAGAAAGCCTGCGTGCGGCAACGAAGACCCAAAGCAGCCAAAAAAAAATAAATAAAATAATTTAAAAAAACCTACCAAACAAAAAAACTCTCCCTTGCCCTCAGGGTCAAACCCAACCTCTTTTGCTTGTTTTACAAGCCTTACAAGATAGGGCTGTGACCTGGTTGGGCCCTACTTGTTTTCCTTAGCCCCAATTCCCCCAACTCTCACCTCGTTCTGTGTGCTCCAGTCATGACTTTTTCTTTTGGTTCTTTTAATAAGCCCTGTCCTCTCTTACCTTCAGACTTTTTCTTCCCCCATACTCTTCCTTTAACCTATAAAATTCTTTTCTTCCTCCTTCTGCCTGGCGACTTTCTACTCATTCTTTAGATCTCAGCTTGTGTGTTATTATTTTGGGGAGCTTTTTCTGAGCACTGTCATGGTGAGGTTCCACTCTTTCCCCTTTCCTCTCATACCCTTTCCTCACAGCTTGTCCGTTGCCACCCTCCACTGCCAGACTATCAGTTCTGTGATTGGCATCTGTCTTCACTGCATATCTTTACCACCTGGTTGACTGCCTGGCACGTTGTAAATGCTCAATGACATGTGCTGAATGAGTGAATGAATAAAAAACACAGGGACATATCTCCTCCTTTGGGGTACATTTGATGTAGCAGTGTGAGTTGAGTGGTACAAAGAAGGAGCTATAGTGGTAAGAAGGAAGGGGTACTTTGGGTGCTACCATCTGAGGCTGAATTAAGTTTTGGCAAGTGGAGATGTTTGTGGAGGTGGCCTTTAGGTAGAGGGAAGTGGGAAAAGTTTGGGGGATAGGCAGGGGGTGTAGTGTTCCTGTCTGGGAAGAGTGGAATGTAGGACTGGAGATGACTTGTGACTAGATAGTTTAGGGCCTTGAATGCCAGCCAGGAGAGAGTGGACTCTATCTGATAACACTGATGGCTTTTGAACAGAGGAGTGATAGAACGAAATCAGTGCTTTAGAAAATGTTAATCTAATGGCAGTGAAACAAGAATTGGAGAGAGACCAGCTCTGTGTCATAGGAGGCTGTCATAGAAGTCAAGATGGGAGGTGACCAGGGCTTGGATCATGTACGTGGCAATAAGAATGGAGACAAAGGGAAGTTGTGCAGAGGAAGAATTAAGAAGCTGGAAAGTGGAAAGAAAGAGTGAGGGAGAGGGAGGAGTCAAAGAATTTTCAGCCTGACAGTGAGGTGCTGTCATCAGAAATTGTGAAGTTATAAGGAAGAACCAGTTTAAGGGAAGATAAAGGAATTCGTTCATCAAACCTTTCAGTGGAGTTCTAGCTATCTATGCTTTTCACTTACGGAAATTCAGTCAGTATGTGGGGCTAAAACATGAAGCACAAGTGCGAGGGAGTGACAGACTATAATGCAGCTGGTGGGGGCTGTTCTGGCTCTGCACTCAGTGAAAATACATCCCGGAGGGAGTGCAAGACGGAGAAGGTGAATTTGCTGTTCCCCTTTTGATTCACAATACCATGTGCATTTTATGGGTGACTGAGGGCTTATTTGAGGGTAATTTTGACTATTCACAGTCTATGCTTTATATGCTGATTTAGATCTGAATTCCCTGGCAAGATTTGCCTTTTTAAAATGTGTGCCAGACTAGGCTGGGCAGTAGCAGCTACTAAGAAGACACATCTCAGTCACTGCATTAGAGTTGTTCACAGTTAGCTGGGTAGAAAGATATGAAAGCAGACAATTA
The DNA here is from genome assembly GCF_965194805.1 of Balaenoptera borealis. Taxonomy (NCBI): domain Eukaryota; kingdom Metazoa; phylum Chordata; class Mammalia; order Artiodactyla; family Balaenopteridae; genus Balaenoptera; species Balaenoptera borealis. The sequence continues at coordinate 102,261,304 of NC_138865.1, forward strand.
GGGCTACAGTCTAGGTGAGCTGTCGGGGAGAGGGTGGGTGCAGAGAGGAAGGAGATTTTTGGTTAGTGTGTCAAAGCAGAGGTGGCCCTGGGCCCTGGCGTTGCAGAGAGATCCAGGAGTCAGATCAGAACAGGTAGCTGAGAGTAAAAATAGGAGTGAATGAGATCTCAGAGGGGGAGAATATTGAGGAAGGAGGGAGACTGAAGGGCACAACTGGGTAGCATACTCTCACTAGGAGGCAGGAAGAGCCATAAAATAGAGGAATTTTCAGAGAAGTGGGAGGAAAACTAAGAAAAGGGGGATGAGGACTGAGAAGAGGCAAATGATATTCAGAATATGGAAGTCAGTGATGACCTCTGAGTGAACAGTTTCAGTAAGTGGTGGGAGCAGAAAAAGGGGTCCGAGAGTGATTGGTAAGAATCTGGAAGCAAAAGGAATACATGTCACTGCTCTCAGTTACAGTTCCAGTAAAACCAACCCAGATATATTCCCTAGTTCCCAAGGAAATTCCCTTGGAGAATGTTTGGGATCTCTAGATGCCATGACCTCTGTCCCTGTATGATCTGCTACTGTCCACTGGAAGACAGTTCATCATCACATTACATTGATCCAGAAAAAGGCTTTGGTCTACATAAGCTTTATATTCAAGCTTGAGTGTCATCCATCTGAGCCACAGATCTCAGCTGTGGTGGTTGCATTTTATACTAAATATATCCATATTATTTTCTTCCATAAGTAGAATCCACATTCCCACCTGACTGCAAATGCTAAGTTGCTAATAGCTTCCCTGGAGTTTGCTTCTTGCAATTACCTCATCAGAATTTAGACAAGGCAACATATAACAATTTATTCCAGGATGCAGGGAGCTCTGGGTGTTTTTTTTTTGATTTAATTTATTTTATTTTTGGCTGCATTGGGTCTTCACTGCTGCACGCAGGCTTTCTCTTGTTGCACCGAGTGGGGCTACTCTTCGTTGCATTGTGCGGGCTTCTCATTGCCGTGGCCTCTCTTGTTGTGGAGCACAGGCTCTAGGCGTGTGGACTCAGTAGTTGTGGCATGCGGGCTCTAGAGTGCAGACTCAGTAGTTGTGGTGCACGGGCCCAGTTGCTCTGCAGCATGTGGGATCTTCCTGGACCAGGGCTCGAACCCTTGTCCCCTGCGTTGGCAGGTAGATTCTTAACCACTGCGCCACCAGGGAAGCCCTCTGGGTGTTTTTTTTAGTTAATCATTTATTATCCTAGTTATAGTGTTCTTTTATTTTTTTTTATTTCTAATTTTTAAAATTTTTTAAATTTTTTGCAGCATAAGAACAGTAATGGTTTTGATTCACTTTATTTTTTTAAACATCTTTATTGGAGTATAATTGCTTTACAATGGTGTGTTAGTTTCTGCTGTATTACAAATTGAATCAGCTATACATGTACCCCCATATCTCCCTCCCTCCTACCCTCCCTATCCCACCCCTCTAGGTGGACACAAAGCACCGAACTGATCTCCCTGTGCTATGCGGCTGCTTCCCACTAGCTATCTATTCTACATTTGGTAGTATATATATGTCAATGCCACTCTCTCACTTCGTCCCAGCTTACCCGTCCCCCTCCCCATGTCCTCAGGTCCATTCTCTACGTCTGTGTCTTTATTCCTGTCCTGCCCCTAGGTTCTTCAGAACCATTTTTTTTTTTTTAGATTCCATATATATGTGTTAGCATACAGTATTTGCTTTTCTCTTTCTGTCTTACTTCACTCTGTATGACAGTCTCTAGGTCCATCTATAGTGTTCTTTTAAAGAGATTTAAATAATAGGAAAAAACCCTTTTATATGTACCCACATAGTTACCATTTCTGGTGTTCTCTTCATTCCTTTTGTAGATCAAGATTTCCATATGGTATTGTTTTCCTCCTGCCTGAAAGACTTCAGCATCTCTTGTAGTGCAGGTTTGTCGATGATGAATTCAATCAGCTTTTGTAAGTCTGAGAAAATCTTTATTTTCGCCTTCATTTTTAAAAGATGTTTTTGCTGGGTATAGAATTCTAGGTTGACAGTTTTTTTCTTTAAAGTTGTTGCTTCACTGTCTTCAGGTACATATTTCAGGTAAGTCCAATGTCATTCTTTTCTTTGTTCCTCTGTATATAATGTGGTTTTTTCTTGCTGCTTTCAAGATTTTTCTCTTTGTCACTGGTTACTTAGAAAGCTTTTGATCTTTTTGGGTCTTGCTTTTAGGGTTTTTTAGATGAGAACAGAGCATCATTTAGTCTAGGGCTAATTATTCCCCACAACTGGGGTAAAACCCTTCTGAGTACCTACCCAATGCCCCATGAATTAGAAGGTCTTTCCACTCTGGCTGATGAGAATAAGAGCTAATCCTGGTCCTGTGAGAGCCTGGGAAAGATTATTCCCACTAGTTCTTTTTGGTGGTTCCTTCCCCAGCCTCAGGGTACTTTCCTAACACCTATGAGCTCATTAGCACTTAGTTGAAGATTTGAAGGGAGACCCTCTGCAGATCTTTGAAGCTCTCTGTGCAGCTCTTTCCTCTCTGATGTTCTATCCTGTGAGCTCTAGCTGCCTTGGCCTCCTGACCTCCTCAACTGAGGGTTTGGAGTTGGTCTCTCCAGGCAAGGAGCTGCGGCAATCATAGGGCTCACCTTGCTGGTTTTGTTTCCCAGGGATCACCGCCCTTTGTTGCTTGATGTCCAGTATCTTGAAAACTGTTGTTTCATATATTTTGTCCAGTCTTTTAGTTGTTTCAGGTGAGAGGGAAAATCCAGTCCCTGGATTGGTCCAGTCCCAAGATGTTACTCCATCTTGGCAGGAGGCAGAAGTTTATATTGTTCCTTAAGTTTGGAAAACTTTTTGAGGGGCTCTGGAGCCCTTGACTATGCCAAGCCAAGCTGCTTGTTATCAGGTCAGGAAAACGGGTGCTTATTGAAGAGGCTAAAAGGGCTTCCAACATAACTACAAGGAAACTGAGCCATTCTAGAAGAGACAGGTGACTCAGCTTTTCTGTCAAGCCTTTGGCCCTTATCATTGGACTCAACTTACTATTTCACATTCCTCTGGCAGGGAAGGTTTTGTTCTCTTCTATTTTGAAATAATATCTCTCAGCTTACTTGAAATCTTGAGTTTTTTTTGCTTGGTTCCCACTTAGACCCTATTTGTGTATTTAGGTCACCAAAGGCTCCTATAGCTGAGGCAAATTGAAGTTTCTCAGTGGTATTTACAGCAACCAGCACCTGCTCCTGTAGAGAACCACTAACCCAAGATACTGTGTTTTACCTTGAAGATGAATTGCAGACATACATACTTTTAAAAGGCAAATCCTTCATTTCAAGGGTGAAAAAAATACCACTTAACAAAACATTCCAGCTGGTTAAATTTAGGACAAGAAAAAAAACCTGACCCAAGAATATTCTCTGGCTTTGAGCCCAGGGTATTTTTCCTTTTGGAGTGAATTTGGTACAGTTTCATTCATGTGGAGCTGTTGCCTCCCAGCATTTTATTCTGGGATGGAAGGTCAACAATGATTGTCTTGTTGCTAAATCCAATGGACACTTCTCAGTTATTAACCTACTTGACCTCTCAACAGTGTTTGAGATTGTTGACTATTGTCTCTTTCTTAATACATTGCCTGGCTTTCCTTCTCCCTTTCTAGCCTTTCTTCCTCTGCCTGTCTTTTCAGTTGGTATTCTTCTTGGTTCTTTCCTGAGCCTTCTTCTCACATTAAACATTCTATTTGGGCTCTTTTATCCATGCCATGGCTTCACTGGGAATTCCTAAATCTATATTTTAGCCTAAGTATTTTTTCCTGAACTTATGTCCAGTGTATTCAACAGTTCACTTGACATAGTCAGTTGGACAGCAAGTAAGTAACTCAACCTTAGCAGGCTCAGAGGTGAACTCATCAAGTCTCCCCTCGGTCCAGCCCTTCCTCTCATGTTCTCCATCTCTGTAAAGGTCACTTCTGAATAGCTAATTTCTCAAGCCAGGATTTCTTGACTTTTACCTTCCAATCAACCACCAAGTCCTGTTGATTCTACCTTTTTCTATCCCTACTGCTACTACACTAGTTTTTTTTTAACCTGGGCCATTGGAAAAGAGTTCACCTAACAGCACTTTTGGATTCCAACCCTCATGCCACCCCTCCATCTTCCCAATCCATTTTTTAAAAAAAATTATTTATTTATTATTTATTTTTGGCTGTGTTGGGTCTTCGTTGCTGCACGCGGGCTTTCTGTAGTTGCGGCAAGCGGGGGCTACTCTTCGTTGTGGTGTGCGGGCTTCTCATTGCTGTGGCTTCTCTTGTTTCGGAGCACGGGCTCTAGGCGCTCGGGCTTCAGTAGTTGTGGCATGCGGGCTCCATAGTTGTGGCACTCAGGCTCAGTAGTTGTGGCTTGCAAGCTCTAGAGTACAGGCTCAGTAGTTGAGGCGCACGGGCTTAGTTGCTCCGCGGCATGTGGGATCTTCCTGGACCAGGGCTCGAACCCGTGTCCCTTGCATTGGCAGCCGGATTCCTTTTTTTTTTTTTTAAAGATACAAAAGATGTCTTTTATTTCTTCAATAAAGCCCTCCAGGGTTCTCTGGTGGCGCAATGGTTAAGAATCCCCCTGCCAATGCAGGGAACACGGGTTCGAGCCCTGGTCCGGGAAGATCCCACATGCCGCGGAGCAACTAAGCCCGTGTGCCGCAACTACTGAGCCTGCGCTCTAGAGCCCGCAAGCCACTACTACTGAAGCCCATGGGCCTAGAGCCCGTGCTCCACAAAAAGAGAAGACACCGCAGTGAGAAGCCCGCACACTGGTACGAAGAGCAGCCCCCGCTCAACGTAACTAGAGAAAGCCCGCACGCAGCAACAAAGACCCAACACAGCAATCAATCAATCAATCAATCTATCAATAAATAATCCATCCCTCCAAAATTTACTCTCCTATCTTATAAGGCCCACATTTTCTCCAAGGACCAAACCCACAGCCTTTGGCATTGCCTAATTTACTTTACCAAGGAATTAAAACCATGAACCAAAGCTTGCTGCTTAACCCTTTCAGTGCTGACCTTCCCCATATCTGGGGCGGAGGGGGTGTCGGGGGGGTGACAGTGAAGTGCAGAGAGGAGAGGACAGACACACAGGGTGTACTCACGAGATGCGGGAGCACCAGCGTTAATGGAAATAAAGCCAGCTTTGGATAGGGGGCTCAGAAAGTTAGTCCCGGATGTACTGGGACACGATGCGTCACCTCCTCACACTACGTCCCTGGGCTTTCCTCTCCTCTGCTGCAGGTATCAAACCAAGCGCTGTTCTTCCAAGATGCCCTGCCAGCCCAGGGGTCCAGGAGGCCATAGGTCTGGCCTCTGTGACATTCTGAATGCCTCCGCACCAAGAACAGCAGTGTGACAACATAAATTACCCAGTGGCGTGGAGTCAGGCTCAGGCTGTACACCCCCACACCGCTTTTTATGGATCCCGCCCCCTGCGCTTCCCGATTTCCCCCCGACCCCCCCACCCCCCTTCCTGCCACATTTGGAGCTAAAGACACCAGCATTTGTTATGACTTCTGCATAAAGCAGTCATGGAAGCGGCCCCCTTCAGGATCTCTGGCTGCCCACTTCCTCTTGATCCTCCCCCACCCCTACGAAGTCCAGTCAATGCAGAAGAGATCATGCCTAAAGCTAAAATGTGCAGTGTTTCTAAAGGGAAGGGAAATGTCACATAGAAAGTATTACAAAAAAGGATTAAATTTGTCAGCTGTCCACACACTATTAAGACCACATGCTTTATACAGCGGCAACGCAGTCGAGCCCACTTCTTCACTCAGCAGGCAGAGCTGGGGACAGGAGGGCTCGGGAGGAGGCAGCTGAGGAAGGCAAGGAGGCACTAGGAGCTCTCCTGCTTCTGAAGTCTCCACTCCGTGGCAGCAGGGCGGGCGGATTCTTAACCACTGCACCACCAGGGAAGTCCCCCCAGTCCTTTTTCTAATACTCTAGCCAGAGTGATCTTTCTAAAACACAAAACCTTTTGGGATCGCTCAAAGTCTTTCAACGACTGCCCTACATTTAGGATAAAGCCCAAGCTCCTTTTAATAATATGTGAAGCCCTGTATGATGTTTACCTTCTTGCATATTCTTCCCTCCCTGCCATGTGTCCCACTGTTCCATTCCTCAAATGTATAAGCTTCTCTCATTATCTGGCCTTTGCAAATTTTGTTCTTTTTGCCTATAACCCTTCCTTCACCTCATTGGCTTGGCTAAATCATCCTTCAGGTCACTTTCTTTGAGAAGTCTTCTCTGACTTCCATTCTCATCTTGGTTGGCCCGGATCCCCAGGCTAAGTGAGATACTAATCTGTGTTTCTGCAGGTTGCCATGTTTCCTCCATTGTAACACTCATCCAATCTTCCACCAGATTGTAAGCTCCATCTTGTTCACTTCTGTATGCTCAGTGTTCAGTGTAAGGCTCAGCACAACATGGGTGCTTAGCTTAGCAAACATCTGTTGAATTGAATTTTAATGTGTTAGAAGCCATGGAGGTCTTAGTACTACTAGTTGAAGATTAGTGTGAAAGATGACATTCTATAGTGGTTCTTTGGCTGGATTCTTATTTCTCCACTGTTTATTTACTACCTTAGCCACCTGATTCATTTAACAACTCTGAAACTTAGTTGTCTCATCTGTAAATACAAATGCTTGAACTTCCTGAAGGCAAATGGTGGGATGATTTTTTTCTTTTTCTGGTTACTAGTATTTTATGTATTAGTCAATTACATTTCCTCTCTTGTGCAATGATTATTCATGTTCTTTGGTACAATTATTTTTTCTTACTGATTTGTAAGACTTCTTTGTACATATATACACATTTGCCATATATTTTGTAAATATTTTACATTCATTTTTTAATTTAAAAATTAATTTTTTATGGCCATAGAAAAACCTTTTTTTTAAAATTAAAAAAATTTTTTTTCAACCATTAAAAGCTGTAAAATCCACTCTTAGCTTACTTGCTGTACAAAAGTAGGTGGCTGGTCAGATTGGCCTGTAGGCAGAGTTTGCCAACCCCTGCACTAGTATGTTCATTAAATCTGAGCCGTCTTTGCATTCCTGGAATATATACCATTTGAATGTATCATGAATATACTGCTGGATTTGATTTGCTAATATTTTATTTAGGATGTTTGTGTCTATATTCATAAATCAGATTGGTCTAGCAGAGATTTCAAACTAGTTATAGGGCAGAGGTATATTTTATTTGGCCTACATAATATTTTTAAAAAATGTGAATGAATAGTCAATATTAAAAAATTGGGAGACGTCATATGAAAAATTAGACATTTCTAGCTTTTCTTTTAAAAAAGGAATGTGGCAAAACTGGGGGAATGTGGGCCTAGTTTTGTCAAATTTTTAATAGGTCTTTTATCTATGTTTTCTATTTCATTAACTTCTACTCTTATTTTTATCTTTGACCTTTGGTCTGTAGTTTTCTGTTGCTAACCTTATCTGGTTTTGTCTTTGTCTAGCCTTGTATCTAGTACTGACAAATCCTTCAGTTTTGTTTTTTTTTCTAGTTCTGAAACAGTTTTAAATTACTTAGGCATTATCTGTTTCTTGAAGGTCTAATAGAATTGGCCTCTAAAACTATCTGAGTCTTCTGTAATTTTGTCAGGTAGATTTTTTATTTCCTTTTGTATTTTATCTATGGTTAGTGATCTATTAAAAATTTTAAACTCTTGTATCAATTTTAATAATTAATACTTTCTAGAAAAGCATCAATTTCCCCCCAGATTTTCAAATTTACAAATAAAGTTGCAATGGTTTTCTCTCATAATTTAAGAATTACCTTTGTATCTTGGCTATCTTTCTCTTTCCTAAACTTGTTTATTTATAGTTTTCTTTGTTTTGCCAGAGTTCTGTTTTATTGGTCTTTTCAAAGAACCAGGCTATGGTTTTATTGTTGAAGTCTGTTTTTTAAAAATAAGTTTCAACTTTAACCTTATTATTTCCTTTTAAAATTTTCATCTGAATTAGCTGTTCCACTTCTCTTTGAAATGAGTCTTTAGTTTAAAGAATTTTGAACATTGTCTTGTTTTCTAAGTAAAATCATATTTCCCCTGAACTTTCTATTCTGTTCCATTGATCTGTTTGTCTTCTTTCTACATTATTATAAGACTGTTTAACATCTGGTAGTCCTAGTCCCCTTTATTATTATTTTTCAAAATTGTTTTGGATATTGGGCCAGATGATATCTTAAAGGCACTAAGGTTCTTTGATAGCTAATGTGAAAATGCACCCAAATAAACCTCTTTAGTCCCTTCCCTCCAAACACAAGTAGTCCTTATTCTTCTTGAAACAGAGTTAGTCTTAAAAAATATAATCCATCAATCTTTGTATGTGGATGTGCTGTATGTATATAGTGCATTTAAGTGGGTTTTTTTGGTGTGTGTGTGTGTGTGTGTGTGTGTCTGTGTAGCGTGTGTCTGTGTGCTTGTGTATGTGCATAGGATGCATTAAATCTGTGGGGTGTGATTGTATATATGTGTGAGGTGTGTATGTGGTGTGTTTATTTGTGTGTGGGGTGTATGTATATGGTATGTTTGTGTATCTGGTGTATTCGTGAATGTACGTGGGAAGTGTTATGGTACACGTGGGTGTGTGTGCAGAGCGTGTGCAGTGTTAATATTGTATGTGTAGTTTGTTTATGTATGTGTGGAGTGTGTGTGAGTGTTAGAAGGATACTGAGGCCCATGACCAGGGGAGCTAGAGTGTTCAGGGCATGTCAGAAAGCCAGGCGTGGTCCTCAAACTCCCTTGTCTTTTTGGAGAAAGCAGGGCCATAAACCTCAACCCTTTCTGGATGTCCGCTGTAGACAGTAGTGTGGGTTAATGGGGCCAGTGTCTCCTGCAGTGCCACTGCCCAGGCTCCCACTCACTTCTGTCCTCCCCCTCCTGAGAAAAGAGTGACCTGCCCCTTTAAGAGAAGGAAGCTTCTAGTGCTCTACTAAGTAAAGGGGCCTTACTGTTGGTGGTGAGGGCGGTGGAGGTGGTGCCACCCCAAGAGTCAGATCAGTATCAGAGTGGCACTGGGGTCCCCAACTGATGGGGCAGGAGGAGTCAGGAGGGAACCTGCAAGGCAGCAGGACCTTTGTCCCGAGTAGGGGTGAAGTGCCAAGTGTGGGCCTCAGTCTTTTCTCCCCCAGGCCACAAACAGATAATGCAAGTCTACCCAGCTCTCCTGCTGGCTTCTACCCTCCTGAATGTGTATCTATCTGCCGGTTGCTCACAGCTTCCTGAGTCCAAGGTGATCTCCCTTAGTGCAGGTGCTACAGTGGTCCCTGAGCTGTGAAGGGGCCACTGTCACCTTGGGCACATCACTTTTCCCTTTGTGGGCCTCCCTTTGCTCAGACTCCTGAACATCATACTTTCTAATTCCTACTGGGATGGACCCCCCTTTCAGGGGGCATCCTCAGGCCATGCCTAACTCATGCTCCCATCTTGGTCCCGCAGGTCTACAGCACTTCCAGCCTCCGTGTCCTGTCTGCATCCTGTGGCTTGAGCCTGAGGTTGCCTGTTTTCCTTGGCTGGATGGAGTGGCAGAGCCGGGATACTTCCCTGCCCAGAAAGGATGCCTGGATTCAGACTTCCCCAGCCAGGATAAGGATCAGGCCTGCTCAAGTCCAGGGTGCAGGTAAGTCTGTCTGTCACTGGGCTGGGGCCAAGGGAGCAGGCTTGCCCCTGCTAAGGGCAGTGCTCAAGGAGTTGGGGTGGGGGAAGAGCAGAGCAGGGCTTCACAATGCGCCAGGATTTGAACAACCCACTGGCCTTTATGTGACTCATTTGCACTTGACCACTACTTTGTTGATTTCTGGGCTCCTTTTCCAGTTTCTGCTCCCCTCTGGTGGCCAGCTGGCCCTGTGGCATCTAGTTTCCTTACCTGCCTCAAGAAGGCAGGTCTGCTCCCTCCACCTGCCATTGGCCATGGGGCAGGAGTGGAGGCCAAGGAAGAACAGAAGGAGGATGGCCTTTGGGGCAGACCAGGCCTGGGTTCAAATTTCAGCCCTGCCCACCTTGGAAAAGTCACCTGCCCTCTCTGTGTGAGATTTACCAGGTTTATCCCTGGTAAATTGGGGCTAATACTTCCTAGGGTTACTGTGAAGATTAAATGAGAAGATGTGTGTAAATTGCCCAGCTCAGCCATTGGCACCTGGTACTCCATACATATAACTTTTCTCCCCACTTTCTTTCTTGCATCCGCCAACCTTGTCTTGAGTGGATCACTGAGCCACAGATATCCATTTGGCAACTGCCGACACTTCCCATTTTTAGATTTACATAAGACCAGCAGCTTTCCCCACGGCATCAACAGAGAGCTGCGGAGCAGATGTCTTTGAAACTGCTCCCAGGAGGCATCCCGTGAACGTTTGCCGACAAAGCAGCGCAGGGGCTGACCTTCCTTCCAGCTCTGCTTCCTCGCAACAAGCTCTGGAGATTGAAAGGGCCGGCCCCTCCACATACTATACTGTGCATTTCTGTCCCCTCAGATGATGCTGGGGGCCTGTGCTCCTGTCTCATGGCCCCAGGCTGCCCATGGGGGGCCATGAGGCTGGCTGGAGGAACCTGCTCTGGTCTGGACCTGTGCCAGGCTGCTGTCATCCAAGAGAAGGCTCAAGAGAGAGATGGAGGGGCCAGGGTCAGGGAAGGGCCCTGCAGCTGGTCGGGGGTGGAGGTCCAAGGGTGGAGAACGTTTTTCCAAACCCCATCGCCTTGGGCCAGGAGCGTGCTCCCCTGCCCTTGCTTGGGTCTGGTGAGTACAGGTCTGAGCTTCAAAGCATGTTGCAAACCTGGCTAATTGCTGGCCTGGGGCAGCTGGGCGAGCAGGCCAAGCCCGCCGAGTGGGCGCGCCAGGAGCCGCGGGCCTGGTATGGGGCTGGCACCTGCAGCCCAGAGCGGCCCCCGAGCCCCGAGCCTTGGTGGGGCCGCCCATCCTGCCGGCTCCACAGGGAGGACCACCGTCCCGGCAGCAGATGGGCCGCGGGCGCCTCCTCCCCTCGGCCGGTGGCGGCGCGGTCCGGTGGAAATCTCCCTATTCAAACCGGCGCGGGCCAATCAGGGCCTGGCGCGCCCGCCGGTTCAAACGCGCGCTGCAGCCGGCCTCCGGCGTCCGCCGCCGAGACACTGGCGCGGGGGCGGTGAACCTGCTGCCTCGGTTACTGGGAGCAACACAGACGCCTCGAGTTACAGGCGCCCCGGCCCGGACGGAGCGGGGCCATTGCCATGGAGCGCTCCCTGCACCGCGTCTCCCTCGGGAGCCGGCGCGCCCACCCGGGCTTGTCCTTTTACCTCACCACTTTTGGTAAGTGCCCGCGGCGGCTGCCGCCAGGGGCTGCTTCACCCTGCCCGCAGCGCCCAGAGAGGGCAACCCCTCCTGGTGGCAGGTGAGGCAGGGAGCAGCCATCCTTCTGTTTGGGGACACCTGCCCCCCGTGGTCGCGCAGGAGGGGCTCAGGGCACAGGCTCAGGCCGCGCAAGCCGCTGGGCCCCACCTGCTGCCTGGCCACTGGTGCCAAGTGCAGTTGGTTGTGCCTCACTTGGCTGGAACAGTCGTGCCCCAGTTAATCTTTCAGGGATGGGGTTTGCCACCACTAAGCTTCCCATTAACAAGCAGCTCAGGGTTAAGTCAAGGTCTTGTTACTACATCTCCAGACCTCCTCAGTCCTCTTTCCTTTGGCTCAGGGACAGGACAGGTGCTGGGTCAGCCCCGATGGCCTTGGCTTCCTGTGGGCTCACCTTGGAGAGGCTGCAGCGCCATGGCTCCAGTGGATGCCTGACCTGCAGCAGAGATGGGAGAATTCTCTCCTCCAGGAGCTACTGCGCTCTCAGCAGGGTCCCAGGGCTGCCCTGGGGGCTTGAGGTGGAAAGAATTGGGCAATAGGCTCCTGCTTCCAAGCCCCTAGATAGCAGGAGTGGGTTCCCCCAAATAACAGCTGGGCAGCAGCTGCCCCAGTGGTCTGGGCAAACCTGGCCTTCCAAGTCCCCACAGTAAAGATAAATAGCCCTGTCCTAGGATACAGCTCTTCCTAGCCCTTGTTTCCTCACTGGTTCTGCAACTCTTTGTGGGGAGGGAGTTATATCTCCTCTCTGAAGACTTGAGATCCTGAGAGGAAGGTCTCCCAGTGAGCCAGCTGCAGAGTTGGTACCTGAGCTCAAGCCTTCTGAGATGACGTGTACAGCACATTAAAAAAAAACTTTTATACAATTTTCCTCATGAAAGTTGGGGCAGTTATTGCAACATAAGTGGACTTTGCCCACATTTCAAAGACAGAGCACCTAAGGAGTTATGCCCTCCTTGGGGTTCCGGCTCTCCTACTTTCAGGCTTACTACCTCTATCAGCACACTTGGCTCTTCACAACCTGCCTTCTTCTCTAGGGGCAGAGGGAGTAATGGAAAAGCAGTGGCCTGGCCCCTAGAAATGGCCTGTGGTCTGGCATCCTGGAATTCACGAGTCCAGTTGGTAGAGGGTAACGAGTAATTAACTCAACACCGTTTGTTGCATGTTTATCACGTGCCATGCCGTGTGCCAGGTGCTTTCCCTGCATCATCTCATTTAATCCTCCCAACCGGTGGAGGCAATTCCTGTTAGCCCCACGAGGATGTAGGATTCTACCAGATAGGGCAGGTTCCCGGGATGCTCTGAGCTGGTGGTACTGGGGTGGTTAGGAAAGAGTGGCAGAGAGCTGTGAGGCCTTGTTACCTTAGCCGCGTCCTGATTAAAAAGTAAAAGACGTTTCACTGTTTTTTCTCCTCATTATCGCGGTAAGATGTATTCATTGTTGAAAACTTACTGAAAAGAAGAAAGCGAAAATCACCTGTAATCTGACTCCCCAGAGAAGGCCATTGTTAACATGGTTTATATCCTTCCAGACTTATTTCTCTGTGTGTGTGTGTGTATTTGTGTGTGCCTAATTTTAACAAAATTGAGATTCTGCTGTATGTACAGCTTTGTAACCTGTTTCTTTTCCTTACTGGTATGATGTGACTATTTCCTTGTATCAGCCCATATTCTTGTACTGAGTTAATCTCCCTGCCAGATCTGGGAAGTTGGGGAGGATCCAACCCAGCAGGGAGTGGATGACCTGCCCAGCCACGGCCTCAGGGCTGCGTTGGGTGGGTATCAGGGAGGGTTGTTGCTTGAACCAGTGATGTGACCTGAGTGTGCACCGGGGCGGGCAGGAACCTGGTGGGGTGGGGAGCCTCCCGCTCCCCGTATGCAGCCTCCTCTCACATCTCTCCGTGGACTGACACTGGAAGAGTTCTCTCCTGCTTCCTCCATTAGCTCTGTTTCCTTGACAAATGCCGCCCCTCTTCCAGGCTGCTGATTTCTTTGTACACTGAGTGATCTTTGCTTGTCTGCTTGGGAATGAAGAGTTTTACCGGTGGTTATCCAACGTGGCCAGTTATCAGAAGCACCTAGAGATCCCAGAGATCCTGGTTTAATAGGTCTGGGGTGGAGTCAAAGAATCTGTAATTTTAAGAAGCCACAGAAGTATTTTGTTGATGAGCCAGGTTTGGAAGCTATGGATTCAGAGTCAGTTGGCTATCAACTATTCAGTTTGATAGCCAACTTGGACTCCCTTAAAATGAAGGTCTTTGCTAAGTTTTCCTCAGTTCACTGGCTTTCCCCCAGCATGGCAGGTAGCCCCTGGCCTTCCGCAGTGGGCTTTGCCCTGGTGGAACCAGAGGAAGCTGCTGCTTAGCTGGTGGTTTCCTGAGCACAAATAGGTAAAGGGAGCTAAATTTCCAGCATCTCTGGAACTAAAAAGAAACAAAATTGTTTTGACCAGAATTTTTTTCAGGGAGAATACTGTATGGAATATGTCATGATTTATGTATTTGTGTGTGTGTGTGTGTGTGTTTGTGCGCATGAGTACAGCTCCTTGTCCCCCAATAAGGGGCACCTTCAAGTAACGTTAGTTGGCCATACATTATGTTGCCTTCTAAGGAGGTGACCTGGCTTCAAGGGAGGGGGGTAAGTAAACTAGAGCTCGAACCCAACTACTCCAGAGGGATTTTATATTTATGAGAAATGGTATAATCTGAAGAAGCCATTACAGGTGCACATAAGTTTTTTTTCCTTCGGGATTATATATTTTAATTTTATTAGTATATTTGTTAACTTAAAAAATAGCTTTTTTGAGATATAATTCACATACATACAATTCACTCATTTAAAGTATACAATTAAATGGTTTTCAGTACATTCACAGAGTTGTGTAACCATTACCACAGTCAATTTTAGACCATTTTTATCACTTCAAAAAGAAACACTATACCCTTTAGTTTATTACCCCCAATTCCCAATCCCCTCTGTCCCCTAACTCTAAGCAATCACTAATGTACTTTCTGTCTATATATTTGCTTGTTCTGGACATTTCATATAAATGGAATCCTATAATAGGTGACCTTTTGTGACTGGCTTCTTTCACTTAGCATAATGTTTACAAGGTTCACCCATGTTGTAGCATATATCAGTATTTCATTCATTTTTATGGCTGAGTAATATTCTATTGTATGGATATACCACATTTTGTTTATTAATTCATTGATAGACATTTGGATTGTTTCTGTCTTTTGGCTATTATGAATATTGCTCTGCTATGAACACTGATACACAAGTTTTTGTGTGGACAGATGTTTTCATTTCTCTTGGGTATACACCTAGGAGTAGAATTGCTAGGTCAAATGGTAACTCTATGTTTAACTATTTGAGAAACTACGAAACTCTTTTCCAGAGTGGTTGCACCATTTTGCATTTCTGTCAGCAAGGCATGAGGGTTTTGCTTTCTCCACAACCTCACCAACACTTGCTATTATCTGACTTTTTGATTCTAGCCATCCTAGTGCATGTGAAGTGGTATCTCATCGTGGTTTTGATTTGCATTTCCCTGATGACCAGTGCTATTTAGCATCTTTTCATGTGCTTATTGGCTATTTGTATATCTTCTTTAGAGAAGCGTTTATTCATATTCTTTGCCCATTTAATTTAAAATTTTAAAAATTTAAAATTAATTTAAATAACCAATTTAAGGACTATTTGTTTATTTTTGAGTTGTAAGAGTTCTTTATATATGCTAGATACTAGTCCCTTATCAGATATTATTTACAAATATTTTCTCTCAATTTGTGGGTTTTTTTTTTTTAATGCTTTAATGATTTTCCTTTGCTTTGGGATAAAGTCTAAACTGAGTGCAGCCTTCAAGGTCTTTTTTAAAAAAATTTATTTAATTTTATTTATTTTGGCTGTGTTGGGTCTTCGTTGCTGCGTGCGAGCTTTCTCTAGCTGCGGTGAGCGGGGGGCTACTCTTTGTTGCGGTGCACGGGCTTCTCATTGTGGTGGCTTCTCTTTGTTGTGGAGCACGGGCTGTAGGCATGCGGGCTTCAGTAGTTGTGGCATTGAGGCTCAGTAATTGTGGCTCGCGGGCTCTAGAGAGCAGGCTCAGTAGTTGTGGTGCATGGGCTTAGTTGCTCCGCGGCATGTGGGATCTTCCTGGGCCAGGGCTCAAACCCGTGTCCCCTGCATTGGCAGGCGGATTCTTATCCACTGCACCACCAGGGAAGTCCAATCTGTGGGGTTTTTGATCCACTTTCTTGATAGTGTTCTTTGAAGCTCAAATGTTTTTCATTTTGATGGAGTCCAATTAATCCATTTTTAATTTTGTTGCTGTGCTTTTGGTGTCGAATCTCAGCATCTACTATCACAGAAATTTACCTCTATGTTTTCTTCTTAGAGTTTTATAGTTTTGAGGGCTTCCCTGGTGGCGCAGTGGTTAGGAGTCTGCCTGCCAATGCAGGGGACACGGGTTCGAGCCCTGGTCCGGGAAGATCCCACATGCTGCGGAGCAACTAAGTCCGTGCGCCACAACTACTGACTCTGTGCTCTAGAGCCCACGAACCACAGCTACTGAGCCCGCGCACCACAGCTACTGCAGCCCACGCACGTAGAGCCTGTGCTCCGCAACAAGAGAAGCCACCGCAATGAGAAGCCCGTACACCGCAACGAAGAGTAGCCCCTGCTTGCCACAACTAGAGAAAGCCTGTGTGCAGCAACAAAGACCCAGTGCAGCCAAAAATAAATAAAATAAATAAATTTATTAAAAAAAAAAGTTGTATAGTTTTGACTCTTAGATTTAGGTCTTTGAGTTAAAAGCTTATTTTTAAAAAAACATTTTGAGTTAATTTTTGTATATGGTGTGAGGAAAGGATCCAACTTCATTCACTTGTATACGGTATCCAGTTGTCCTGGCATCATTTGTTGAAAATACTATTATATCGTCATTGGATGGTCTTGGCACCTATGTTGAAAATTAATTGACCATACATACATGCGTTTCTTTCTGGACTTTTAATTCTGTTCCATTAATCTGTTTGTCTGTTCTTATGCCAGTATCACACTGTCTTGAAAACTGTTGCTTTGTAGTAAGTTTTGAAATTGGGAAGTGTGAATCCTTCAATTTTGTTCTTCTTTTTCAAGATTGTTTTGACTATCTTGGGTTCCTTGATTTTCCATATGAATTTAGGCATAATATTTTATATAGAAAATATAAAACCAAGTTCATAAAAATGTTTGATAAATATTTAAAGCATATCTTCTTGAAAGGATACCAATTTATTAGCTTGCCTGAGGCAACAGATAACTAACTTACCTGGGATTTGGTCCAGGGCCTGAATGTGGTGAGTAGTCATGGGAGAGAAAAGCTTGCCTTTTCTCCAGGGTGTCTGAGCCAGGAGGTGATAGGCAGGCTGGACACGTTCTGAGGGCTGCAGGGAGCTGTGGCCATTCAGTGACACAACCCAACTCTCTTTAGAACAGTTATACCCAAATGAACCTGCAGGATGAAAGTTGTGGGTAGCAGCTCTGCCTGTAAGCTCTAGAGAAAGTGCCTGGAATCTTGGGTTTGCTAGAAGGAAGTCAGAAAGATATGGTTCTGCAGGCAGAGTAGACTAAGGAATGTCGTTAATTTGGTGGGCATTTTCTTTGTTTTTCTATGTTTGTTGTGATAGTACAATATTAGCTGGGACCTGTCCCTCTCCTTTCTCTGCCTCTCATTAGAAGCCACAGAGATAAAAAGTCCATTTTCTGTAGTGAGAATGAAGCTTGGGAACAGATGCCAGGCAGGATGATGTGTTGGGCAGTGTGAAGTCAGGCCCTGAACTTGAGGCCTGCGACATGTCCCTGCCAGCTGCCCCTGGCTCGCCCGGCTGCCCTGAGCCCAGACCGATGGGGAAACCCATCCAACCATTTCTCAAGAGCTTGTCATTTGCTGGTCAGGGGCCTCAGCATTTATTGGCTTTCCTGTCATTTGGAGTCCATTTGCTTGGGAGCTTTCAGAAATTCTCAGAGTCTGGCCTGTTGACAACCCTTTGTTTTCTTTTCCAGTTCTGCTCTCTATGTACTTTTTAAAAACACTATTTATTATGAAATATAACACACATACAGAAAAGTGTCCCTCCAAATGATGTGCAGTTCAGTGATTTATTGTGAAGCATATACTGTGTAACTTTCACTGGGGATTGGCTTCTGGATTGCCAATACCCAGAAACCTCATGTTTGATATGTAAATAGTTTTTTTCTTTATCATTCAGTTCAAAATGTTTTCTAATTTTCAAGTAATTTCTTCTTGAATCCATGGGTTATTTGGAATTCTATTTCTTAATTTCCAAATACTGGGGATTTTAGTAGTTTTTTTGTTCCTAATTTTACCTTTATGCAGAGAACGTACTCTTCATCCATTTAGTCCTTTGATGGCTTAGCTTTTATAAATGTTCTGTGTGTACTTGAAAAGATCTGAAATAGGTGGGTGTAGTGTTCTTTGCATATGTCAGGTTTAGGTCAAGTTTACTACTTATACTGTTCATATATTATATATCCTTGCTGATTTCCTCCCCCCCCATCAGTTACTGAGAGAAGTGTGTTAAAATTCCTACTATGATTATAAATTTATCTATTTCTCATTATAGTTCTGTCATTTTTTTCCTTTATATATTTTGAAGCAATATTAAGAACATACAAATTTAGAATCATTATCTTTCTGATGAGTTGAAACTCTTATTATTCTGGTCTTCTTTTATTGTTTTGAAGTCTTCTCTTCATTTTTAGTGGCGACAAAGTCCACTTTTCCTGACATTGACATAGATACCCAGCCTTCTTTTGGTTAATAATTGCTTGGCATATCTTTTTCCATCCTATTTCTTTCAATCTTTCTGTTTCTTTATATTTTAGGTGTGCTGTGTCTATTACAAACGGCAGGCACAGACTTGTTATTTTTTTCTTCTTAATGCAGACCTGGGATGATACCTTCTTTAAAAAGATCTTTATTTGTTTCTGTCAGGTGCTGGAGGTCACTAGCATCTGGAATAATCTTAATTCAATGTTAGGGACTCAGATTGAGGTGAGCTGCAGTCCCTTGAGGAACTGTGTCTGACCATGGTTTACTCTGTTCCTAAGGAGCAACCCTTTGGGGCTCCAACCCAAAATGTAGGGGTGCAGAAGGACCCCATTTCTTGGCAGGCCCTGGTCTCCAACTCCTGTTCCTCCAGCCCCAAGAGGCAAGCAGAAACTCTGCTCAGACTATCAGACTTTGTTACCTCTGGAATTTGTAAATACCCCCAGGAGAAAATTAGCCCAGAAAAACAGTAAACTTAATTGCATGGACCTCCATCCCCCCAGATCCTGCTTCGTAGTTCCTCTCTATCTTGTTACATCTCCAACAACAGCTCTATTAGGGCTGTATTATTATTATTCTTTCCATTGTACAGATGAGAAAACTGAGGATGTAGTGATTAAGGATCATCAGTGGTGGAACCAGGACCCAAACTAGGTCTTAATGATTCCAAAATGCTTTGCTTAGAGATCCATGCTTCCTCTCTTGTGTTTTTCATATTAGACTTGTTCTGCTGGAAAACTTCATTTGATAGTGAAAAAAAATAATGAAAATGTAAAACATAATGAAAATAGGGGACTTCCCTGGTGGTCAGTGAGTAAGACTCCATGCTCCCAATGCAGGAGACCTGGGTTTGATCCCTGGTTGGGAACTAGATCCCACATGCATGCCGCAACTAAGAGTTCGCATGCCACAACTAAGAAGCCCACATGCCACAACTAGGAAGTCCGCATGCTGCAACTAAAGATCCCACATGCTGCAATGAAGATCCTGTGTGCAGCAACTAAGACTCGGTGCAGCCAAAATAAATAAATAAATAAATAAATAAATAAATAAATATTTAAAAAGCATAATGAAAATAAATGATTGACTCCATTGTATGGCTCAAAGCTATTAGCAAGCACATAACAGGTGCTAATCATTATATAATAACATACTTAACTTTGGAGAAGCCTGTAATATGAAATGGATAAGGATGCTGAGTAATTTATAAAATGTGATAAAACTGACAATTCTGGAATTAAACTTATATGAATTTATAGATATGATTAAATTATTATACTAAAACTTAAAGGAGAATTGGAAAAGGCAGGATAATGTGAATTTTCTATATATTATAGTACTGTACACAAATTTGTATAAAAGAAAACCATTTGTTCTGCAGGTAAAGCATTTTCTTGAATGTGCTGGGCTGTCCTTGGGTTAATGTGGGACATTTCCAGATTTTGCAGTTTGGTGATAGTGAGTATGGTTTAAATCTATCAAAATTCTTTATTAAGAAAATGACGGACCTCAAAAACTGGGAGTCTTCTTTATCCTTAGTCATACTATACTGATTTATCTTAGAACTGTATTTTCTTAACAATTTTTAAAATTGAAAAATTGTTTCAGAATTGAGATCAGATTTATGTCACCCAATTGTGGAGGCAACATGGGTATGTATTAGTTATCTACTGCTTCATAACAGGTGATCCCACTACGTATTGGCTTAAAAAACCAAACATTTTTTATCTCACTGTTTCTGTGAGTCAGGAGTTTGGGGATGGCTTAGCTGGGTGTTTTTGCTGAGGGTCTCTCACGTAGGTTGCAGTCAAGATGTTAGCAGACTTATGCTGGCAGTGCAATCTACTTCTGGAAGGAAAAACAGCTTGGGAAGCCACATGAATATGAGGTTTCACAGGAAGCAGAGAGTCAAATGAACAGGGTTGAATTGACCCATCATGATTTTTATTCCACCACGGCAGCCCCCTCCTCACTCTTGTTCTGCCAGCACGTACCATCAAAAGCCAGGGCCGCTTCTCCAAATGGAACTCAAGGTTCTCCCTCCTCAAAACAAAACACTTGAAATTCTACAGGGCTACATCCTAAGAGCTGTGTTCCCCAGCACCGCTACTGTTTCTCCCTTAGAGGCAGAGAGAGTGAAATGCATGAACAGGGCATAACCCTCTCTGAGTGTTAGCGGCTGGCCAGGCTCCACGTAGACCCAACCTCCTTTGTATGTTTGTCCTGTTATCATCCACCTTCCTGTGGCTTTCAACACATGACAGCTCTTAAATGGGGAATTGCTTTTGGGGTGATTGAGTTTGGGGATGACTGGTGCTCCTTGCTAGCCAGGCAAGTCCCTCATAAATGTAGTCTCCGCACTCCTCTGGGTGGGGTGAGCTCCTTCTCGGACACATTCCTGCTGATCCCTGTGTCCAGCAGTGGTGTGCAGCCCCCATCTTCTTGCTTCATTTTCTAAGTAGGTCTCTTCCTGACTGTGTCCTGAGAGTCGGAGCTCATCTTCCTGTGGCCCTCTATTTAGGAAGGTCTGCCAGATTAAATTTCTTTAGCTGGCTTCTATAACTTTTTTCCCATAGTGTCCAGTGAGTCCGAAACCCCCAAGTCCTGTACCCAGCAGAACATGGGTTCATTGCTTTCTCTGCACTTTCTGAAGCTCACTCTCATCCGGTATTTTTCCTGCCATATGGGGCCCATCTGTTCTCCCTTTACTTCTGGGCCCCCGCTCCCTGGTGACCTTCTGCAGCCTCTCTGGGCACCTGTCACCACCACCCTTTGCAGACAGAATCAGTGCCCAACTGTAGCCCCATGGGAACTGGGGATGTGCCCTCTCCAGGGCTCCCGAACACCCGGTGAGGATGACTTCAGGCCCTCTAGCCTGAACTTCCTGCATATTCTCAGGCCACACCCTGAGCCTAGGGAGAAAGTAGGGATATTGACAAGACCAGAGATTTGGGGGGCTTGATTAGCTGGTACCTAGACCAGCTGAAGACCCCAGGGATTCAACCTGACTTTCCCTCCTCCTGGTGGTTCATTTCTCTAGACTTGAAGACATTTCTTGGAGCCTGCCTTCTCTTGGCTTCTCAAGCAAAGGACAAACCTTGTCCTGTGTCTGATGGCTCTCTCTGCTCCTGGACCCCAGGGTTGCACTGGCAGATGCCATGGTGCGTAGTTAGAGGGCTGTGAGTGTTCTGGAAAACCAGTTCAGTGCACAGGAAAGGTTTGGGCAGAGTTCTGGTCTCTAGTTCTGGCTCAGTCTACCCTGGTCCCTCTGGGTCCAGGGCAAATCACCTTTCATCTCTGGGCAGGACTGTTCTGGCTGCCAAATGAGGAGGTTGGGCAAGGTGATTTCAGGAGTCTTAAGACATTCGATGGAATGGACTAAGGGGGAGGACAGAGGGGACAGTCATGGCCGAGGGAAGGGTTCCCATTCTTCATCTTGCCGTCCCTCATCTGTGAGCCTGACAGTGGGCTGGGGTAGGGTGTGTACTGCCCTGGGGACTTGGAGCTTGGTCTGCTGGGTTTGGTTTCTCTGCTGTTACAGGGTGTAGGCAGGGCCCAGAAGAGGAGCTGCGTGGAGCTGTGCAGACTCATCTGATTTCTGAGTCAGTCTTCACCCCAGGCCTGTCCTCTGCTCCAGCGCCATCCTTAACCTTGCTCACGCCCCTGTCCTAGCCACTGGGCTCTGAGTTCCCTGAGGGTAGGCACTGTTCAGATCTGCCCTTCCTCCCTCAGGCCTTTGTGCAGGTGCCCGGCAGATGTTTGCCAAATGGAATTAGTGACCATTTGTGTCGGGAGATTTCTCGGTTCTGATTTCTGGGAAAGGGCTGTTGGAAGGTGATAGGTGTTGGGCAGCACAGTGGTTCCCACGGCTGCGGAAAGCCAGATGTGTTTGGGGCCCGAGTCGGCTTTGCACTGGTAACAGTTTCAGAAAAAATGTGTTAACTGTAGATGCCTTTGGGTTGATGAGATCCAGTCCATGGCTGCTGGCCCTGTTCATCTGTTTCCAGCCTCCTTCTCCCACCCCACGCTGGATCCGGGCCCGGTTTTGGTAGGAGGTTTCTCAGCTCTAGGGAGCCCCAAAGTGGTAATTGCTCAGACCTTGAACTAATAATACCATGGATTCTCCTGGCGCCTTTCATCCAAGGACCTCCTCGCCCTCCAGCATTATCTGATCCCCACACAGCTCAGAAAGTGCGATAACCCCTATTATTAGCTCCACCTCACGACCGAGGACACTGCGGCTCTGAGAGAGGAGGGTAGTTGGGTCTGGGGCTGGAGCAGAACTCCTGGGCTTCTGAGATCAGTGTCCTGGGCAGGAGAGCGGCAGGGATTTCTGATGGGTGAAGAGCTGGACCAGGGTTTGCTGGAGCCTGAATTGCTTGGGACTGTAGCTTAAACACCCCAAAGTATGAGGGGCAAGATCATAGTGGTTGGTGGACTGCTGTAGAGCTATGAGACGTGGAGTTTCCCTCCTTTCTGTGCTATGCCTGCCCTTCTGCCAGCCAGCAACTAAGCGTGAGCCCCAACCACCAGTCCAGTTTCACGGGGCATGTCCAGAGATGAACAGTTGGGATGATGAGGGATGTCTAACTGTGCCATGAGGAATGTTGGAGGGACTTCAGACTTTGGTGTAAAGGAGAGAGCCCAGAGACTGCACAGTGAGGTCCAGTCAATGAAAGGTACTGAGAGACCATTTTTGGCTCAATAAAGATGCAGCACGGAACAATCAGATCTATCTCAAAAGGGACAGGGCTCTCATTGCAGGAAGCAAGCTCCCCATCCCTGGAAGTGATCAAGCAGAGGCAGATAACTTCTAGACAGTGTTGTCATGGATGGAGCAGATGCAGGGCTTTCTGGATGATGTGCTGGTTTGCTGCAGGCTGGGAAGCCCTGCCCTTCCCCTGTGTCCATTGGGTAGATCTAGTTCAGTGGTTTCTTGAGGTTCTAGGAGGAGTCTATTGGATGGAGAGAAGATTTTTCCACGTGTCATTGAGGAGGAGGAGTGTGGTCCTATCCCTCCTCTATCCATTCTGGCGAGCCACTGGGTGTCTGTGAGGATGACCTGATGTTCTGTTTTTTGCGTTTTTTTATAAATTTATTTATTTATTTTTTGGCTGTGTTGGGTCTTCGTTGCTGCACGCAGGCTTTCTCTGGTTGCGGTGAGCGGGGACTACTCTTCATTGCAGTACGTGGGCTTCTCATTGCGGTGGCTTCTCTTGTTGCAGAGCACCGGCTCTGGGTGCACGGGCTTCAGTAGTTGTGGCACGTGGGCTCAGTAGTTGTGGCTCGTGGGCTCTAGAGTGCAGGCTCAGTAGCTGTGGAGCACGGGCTTAGTTGCTCCGCGGCATGTGGGATCTTCCCGGACCAGGGCTCCCACCTGTGTCCCCTGCATCGGCAGGTGGATTCTTAACCACTGTGCTACCAGAGAAGTACCCCCCTTTCCTTCTTTATTTGTTTCCTCTTTAGTTTTTTTTTTAAGTTTTGTTGAAATATAGTTGATTTACAATGTGTGTTAATGTCTCCTGAATAGCAAAGTGGCTCAGTTATATATATATACATATATATATATTTTTTCATATTTTTGCATTATGGTTTGTCACAGGATGTTGAATATAGTTCCCTGTGCTATACAGTAGGACCTTGTTGTTTATCCATCCTATATATAATCGTTTGCCTCTGCTAATCCCAAACTCCCATTCCTTCCCTCCCCTACCCCTGCTCCCCCTTGGCAACCAGAAGTTCTCTATGTCTGTGTGTTTCCTCTTTAGTTTATTTTTAATTATAAAAGTGCTATAGGTCATGGATATATTTGTACTGTTACAACAACTACAATAGTGATAGGTTGAGATTCCTCTTGACTTCCCTCCCTCCAATTCACAGTCTCTTCCCTAGAGGTGATCACTGTTTTTAATTTGACATCCTTTCAGAAAACACACACACACACACACACACACACACACACACACACACACAGCACAGCACACACACAGAAATATATACCATGTGTATTGTTCTGCAATTTGCTTGTTCCACTTAAAAACATGTCTCAATAATGTTCCTATTCCAGGACTTATACTGCTCCCCCTTTCTTTATATCAGCCCATACTATCCCACAGCACAGCTATAGTTCATTCATTTAACCATTTTCATATGGATGGATTTTTCAGGTGTTTCCAATTTTTTACAATGCTGTGGTGCCAGCCTTTGTGCACACTTGAGTTTTTGTCTATGATAGTTACCTGGAAGTGTAATTGCTAGGTTGAATGATAAGGACATTTATATTTAATAGATATTGTCAGAAATTACCCTCCATTTACCCTTCCTCCAACGGGGTATGAGGGTATCTGTTTTCCTGCATCTTTACCAACATTTGACATTATTGTCTTTTAGATTATCTGCCGATCAGATTGGGGGAAGGTGGCATTTTATTGTTAATTTGCATGTCTCAGATCTTCATGAAGTTGAGCATCTTTTTGCATGTTTATGGGCCATTTTGTCATTGCTGAATTTCCAATTCAATGTCCTTTGCTTGTTTCTCTATTGTGTTGTCTCATAACTTTGTTTATGATATGTTTAATTGTAACAGACATTTTAAAAGTCTTACGGAGTCAGATTTATCTATCTTTTCCCTGTGGCTTCTGCTTTTTTGTGTCTTGCTTAAGAGGGCCATCTCCAAGCTTAGAAACATGTTCAGAGACTCTTCAGTGTGCTCTGGTCTAGGGCTCCTCAACCTTTAATGTGCATGCAACTTCCTGGGGATATTGGTTTTTTTGTTTGTTTGTTTGTTTTTTTGGATTAAACTACAATTTTATTTTAAAATATCACAGCCCCTCAGAAAACATCACTATAGCTTGAAAAATCACATTCACTTACAGCTCACATTCTTGATCCTTGAAGTGACATTTCATAACTCCAATATATGGCATGCTTCTCTGAGTCAGTCGTTTTATCTTGGATGCCCTTTAAAGCAGCATTCCTTAGGGCGTCCTTGAAGCTCCTACATTCACCTGTACCTCTCATCACGATGGAAATCAAAGCCTTCTCTTGCTTCAGGTGACTAGAGTTGGTTTTCACTCTCGTTTTGGGGGAGAAGGCCATCCCCCAGCGAGTGGGGTCCCTGGGGCTGCGAGGCGGAGCAGCGCGAACCTGTCGGGCCTGCGAGGCCCGCTTGGCCGACACGAGACGCGAGGCGGCGTCTGGCTCTCCTTCCTGGGGATATTGTTAAACTGTAGCCCTGAATTCAGGAGACCTGGGCCAGGGCTTGAGATGCTGAATTTTTAACTATCTTCCACGTGCTTCTTGTGCTGCTGGTTCTTGGACCTCACTTTGAGTAGCAAGGCTCTAAGCCAAGGTCAGAGAAAGCCTCCTTAGCTTTTCTTTAGGGAGGTCAGGATTCTGTGGAATGACTGGGGGCAGTAGCATTGACTTTGAAGGATCTCTCTGCCCACAGCTGATCTCTTTCCTTTTGCTTTTCCCCAAACTCATTCATCATATGTCCTTGTATTGTTATTGCCTTCCCAGAACATAGCTAGCTGTCTGTCACAGCTGGAAAGCTTTGGCCAACCCCCCAGCATGGACTTCTGACTGAGACCCAGGATCCTTAACTCTCCAATCTAGCCTCACTGAGGTGTGGATGCAACAACTTTTCCGACTGTCCAACAGTGAGAGCTCCCCAGCATTGACCTGGGCTGCCTTGTAAAGTAGTGAGCTCCCCATCACCTGGGGGAGGAAGGATGGAAATCAGTACCGCTGGAGGTATTGACGTGGTGAGGAGGCTTAACTAGGTGGCTTCTGAGCTCCCTTCCAACCCAGAGACTGTATGAATCTTTGAATCGCTTCACATGAACAGAAGCACATTCCCGTCGACGTCACTCCATTTTTCACCTGGCAAGGAAACGAGGTGAAGCTGTTTCTCCTGTTGTTTCCTCAGGTCAGCTGAAGCTGTCCATCGATGCCCAGGACCGGGTTCTGCTGCTCCACAGTGAGTATGGCTGTGTGCCGGGCTCACCGGGGAAGGCTGGGCTACTTGGCCTCCCGCATGGAGCCAGGGCCGGGTGGAGGTATTACCATGGCCAAGGCTACTTTTTCATCTTTGTATAGTGTCTTGCCATGTGTCTGTTGAAAAAAGCGGGTATTCACTTGGGACTCCTAGAGACATTTCCCTGGTCCTGCTCCGATGCAGGTGGAGTCCACGGCAGGCTGGAGCTGTCCCCGGGCACCTCAGCATCCTGCTTGGCCCCGGTGGAGCAGGGCCTCAGAAGAGCTTCCCTGTCCTTCCTCTCGTCTTTCTTCCTTCCTTTCTTCTCTCTTTCTCTTTTTCTCATCCATTCATTCGTTCACTGATGGCAGTGTCACGGCTAAGGTCACCACCTTTGGAACCAGACTGCTCGTGTCTGAATCCCGGCTCTGATACTTTCTTGCCAAGTGACCTTAAGCAAGCTTAGTTTCTCGTCTGCTGGATGGCAATAAAAGTACCTATCTTATGGGATGTGACAAGGATTAAAGGAGTCAATATTAGTGAAGCGCTTAAGACAGCGCCCAGCATGTGGTAAACCCTATATTAGTGTCTGTTAAATAAGATAGAAAACCATCAATTCCAAAAATAGTGATTGAGCATTGGCCCTGTGCTAGGGGCTGGGGACACCAAGGAGAAGCACCCACCTCTGTCTGGGTGGTGCTGATAGGATGGCAGGAAGGCTTGGCCGAGGGGGCGATGCCCACACTCCATCCTGAAGGAAGACCGAGCCTGAGCCAGGCAGAGGGGAGCAGGAGGGCCGGGCACTGCACGCTGGGGGAGCTGCAGGTGCGAAGGCCTGGGGTCAGAGAGAGCACGATGCCCTTGAGGACTGTCTAACGTGCCTGCGGCGCAGCACAGGAAGGGGCGCAGGGGTGAGCTGGGACCGGGCCGTGAAGGTCTGATGTGCCACCCAGAGGATTTTATACTTTACCTGCCATTTATCCATTTGTCCTTCCATCCAGCACACAAATAGTTACTGAACTGTCGTGGCCCGGCTCTTCTGTTTGGCCCAGCAGGCCCTGCCTGTCTCTCCAGCCTCCCTGGCTCTTGCTGTTCAAGGCAACCTCCGCCCCCTGTTCTGTCCGGTTTTGTGCCCTCCTCGCCCCCCAATGCATCATGCTTGCTTATGCCCTTGCCTTCGCACCCACTGTTCCTTGCGTCTGAGCCTGCCTTCTGTTTGAACTCCTTTTGAAGAACAAGTCTCCCTTCCTCTGATTTTGTAAGAAATTTGCCTGCCTTAATCTCATTAAGACTCAGGAAGGAAGGCTCATTTTGCCTCATTTTTTCCCCTCCAGGAATCACCCCCTGACCCACCTGCAGGGCTGAGTTTGTTGCTTCCTCCTCTGTGTCCTCATCACAGTCCTGACTACACTGTGTCACCCTGGTGTGTCCAGGATCTGTCTCCTTCAGCAGACGGGGAGTGTAGCGAGGGTGGGGACCATGTCTGCCTCAACTCCACGGGGGGACAGGTAGACCAAGGGGTTCATCGGGCCTGGATCCGCCCTCAAGAGCCACACCCACAGGAAGGTCTCACGCAGGAACAGTTGCTAGGATACCAGGCAGAGGAGACCAGCAGGCGCCTGGGGTCCTCCAATCTTGGCCTTGGGGGGCCCAAGGTGAACTTCCCAAGGACCAGCAGAGGGGGGTTCTTTGCCTGCCAGAGCCTGACTCCAGCTGTGCAGACAGTTTTTGCCAAGTGCATCTTGGCCTCCCCCGGTCCATTTGTCCTGCACAGTTTGCTTTGGCTTCACCCCAGTCTTAGGCCCTTCATCACTTCCAGCCTGTTCCCCTCTCTCCTTTGGCTTCCCAGGCCTCACGCCTCAGACTACAGGGGCTCCGTCTGAGCCAAGCGCTAGGGCTCAATTAAAACCGAACAGAAAAGAAAATAGAAAAGAGGCTCAGCTTCTGTCAGGTCCACTGTCTGCTTTCTACAGACCTCAGGCAAACAAGCCACACTTGCTTTCGGGGCCAGACCTGCACCCCGCACCCCACCCCCCAATCCCTTGCCTTTATTTATTCTTGTTTTCTTTAGCAAATCTTTCTTGAGCAATTACCTTGCCAGGCACTCTACTAAGCACCTTAAGACACATGATCTCGTTTAATCTGCACAACTACCACGTGAAGTGGATATTAGTATCACTAACCCATTATTATCACTGACCCATTACAAAATGGCAAATTCAGTCTCCTGGGTGAAGCAGCTTGCTCTGGCTCACATGACTATGTTCTCCAACTTGGCCCTTCCGTCCCAGGAGGCAGTCTTGGGCGGTGGAAGGAGCACTGCACTGGGAGTCAAGAGACAGGGATCTAAAGCAAGCTCTGTCATTCCCATTGCTCTGTGACTTTGGGCACATTTCTTACTGCCTTTGGATGCCCCTCATAGCCTCATCTTCGCCATTAAATGAGGGGTTGGACTCCATAAATGTTACATTCCCTTTCAGGGAGTCAGGGAATTGAAAGCATCCTATAATGCCTCGGTGAAGGTGCTGCCTGAGTGTGGGAGATGGTGGGAGTGGGCTAGACCAGAGAGGGGTTAATATCCAGTGGTTGATATGTAGATTAAGAGCCTGGTAACGATCCTTCCCACCCACCCACCCCAACATTTTAATTCTCTGTTTAGTCATAGAAGGCAAAGGCCTGATGAGCAAGGAGCCTGGCGTCTGTGATTCCTACGTGAAGGTATATGATGAGCTGGAGGTGGGGTGGGTATGGGTGGTGTAGGGCGTGGTTAGGGACCACATCACCGGACTGAGTTCCAAGGTCCCAGCACATCTGTGGGCCTTGGGTCATTCGAGGTGGCAGCTGCGGTTACATCATTTGGTCAGTAGGCATTTATTAAGCCTAGTGACGAGGCCCTGAGCTAAGATGGACCCCCTTCCCTTAGCCCGGCTTGGTCTCTAGGGCCTCCTGCGAGCTCTGGAATCTTATGGGTGATCTTGGGCATCACCCCATAGGTGAGCACTGTGAGTGTGTGGTTGACGGAAATCCACAGGCAATCCCAAGCCCTCTGGTGAAAAGCAACATCTTCACCCCTCTCTTCCCCAAAACTAGAGGCAGGATGGTAGTTTGGGTGGTGGGGTAGAGGGAATGTCTCTGAGGGCTGGAGGATGCATCTGAAAGGAGCCCTTGGGGTGAAGACAGAGGCCCCATAGGGGCAGGGGGCCTACTTCCAGCCGGAGCCAAAGGCCAGGCGCCTCCCAGAGTGTGGCAGCCAGATGTCAGGTGCAGGCTTTGATGCACCACTCTGCCTTCTTCCCGAAGCCGCCAGGCTGCTCAGAGGCCCCTGTGGGCTGGGACAAGGTCAGGAGCGGGGTGGGAACCTGCGGCGGGGGATGCATGGCACTAGGACGAGAGCATGGGTGGGGGGCCTTGGCAGAGGCTGGCCTGGAGCCTCCTGGGAAGGGAGCACTCAGCAGCTGCTGGGAACTTAGAAGAGAAGAGGCCTTGTGCTTTGGGGGAACCTCTCTGCTTGGAGGAAGAGCAGAGATGGTCAAGTTGCACCCCATCTCTGCCTGGGCCTGGCGCTGCCTCCTGGGTACCACCCCTGTGAGGCCCTGTCCTGGCATCTGACTGCAGTGCCTCCAGCCCAGGGCTCCTCTTTCTTTCCTGGCATTTGACTGAGGACTCCACTCTGTCCTCTGCAGAAGCTGGTTTGAAGAACACTCGGGAAGCCTTTAGCTTGGAGGTGTGCAGAGTCAGCCACTAGGTGATTACATGGCTCTGAGATCGGCTAACCCTTACTTTTCTCCAATTCAAGATTTCTTTGGTCCCCGAAGATAATCGACTACGCTGTCAGAAGACGCAGACCATTCCAGACTGCAGAGACCCAGTCTTCCACGAGCACTTCTTCTTGTAAGAGTCTGGAGCAGCTGGGCCCTCGAGAGCAGAGGGAAGGAGTGTTTATCTGGAAACAGCTCTGTTTGCCAAATCTAGAATCAGATCTAAGCAGAAAAACAGTGGCTTCTAAAGGATGTCTTTGTTTTCTCATTGACTTGTGTCCTTGCATCCCTGGCACCTGGCCCAGCAGCGAGGTCCACAGTGATACGGTATCATGTGGCTGGTTCTCATAACTAAAATGTCCAGCCTGACGCTGGCAGCCCCTGAAAAAAGTAAGCAATTTCCCACTGTGCCTCGGGACAAACTTTCTCCTTTAGCAGAAGGAATTTTCCAAGCTGAGGGATGTTTTGCCTCCCCTCCCACCCGTCCCCAACTTGCTAACCTCTCTGAGTCTTGGCTTCCTTACTTGTAAAATGGGGCTAATAACATACCAACCTCAGAGAGCGGAGGTGTAAATGAGACAGTATAACACAGAGTGTCAGGTGTTAGTATTATTATTTCTTCCCCTCATCCCTGAGCTCTGGGGCCAATGGGAAGGTAATGGACATTTTGTATTTTCCTATTAGTGAAAATTAATCATATTTTGTTATTTTCCTTACTACACAAGGTAATTTTGCTTATTGTAGAAAAATAGAAAATATAGGTAAACAAGAAGAAGAGAGAAAACACTCCTAGTCCTGCTACTCACGGATATGTTTTGTGGTATTTCTTTTCAGATCTTTGAATTTGTGCGGGTGTGTGTTTCCAAAGATGGAATTGTTCTATAGTATTGTGTTGTAACCTCCTTTTCATCCCTAACAATGTAATGTAAACTCTTTCATGAATATAAATACTCATCTCCCACACTATTTGTGCTCTAGTTTATTTAACCAGCTCCTTATGGTTGGATGTTCAGGTTATTTCCAGAATTTGCCATGATGATGGACTCCGTGGGTCTGGACTGGAGCTCGGCCCTGCTAACACACTGACTGTCTGGTTTGCTTTGCAGTCCCGTCCCAGAGGAAGACGAACAGAAGCGCCTTCTGGTCACAGTGTGGAACAGGGCAGGTGACTCCAGGTGAGGGGAACTGCTGAGCTGGAGGGGAGATCCTGCTCTGGGCTCATGGGTGGCAGCCAGGTGGCCAGCATACAGAAGGGGCTCAGTTAGTGCTTGGTGGATAAATGAATGGTGGTGGCTAAGTCTGAGATGCTGCCACTCCCCTGAGTCCCCGTCACTCCAGGTGATGCCAAGGATCATGTTACCAACGTGCATTTGCTGAGCCCTTGGTATCAACACGACACTGTGTTGGCCACTGGGATGCCAACCAGCCTATATGTGGCTTCTGCTCTCAAGGCACCTACTTTCAGAAGAGGACACCAGGCTCTGCATGGAGGCAAATTACAGTCACAATACACACAGGCTCAGTTCCACAGGAGTAGAAGCTCCATGAAAAATGGGTCCATTTCTCTCTTAGTCACCACTGTATCCAGTGCCTAGCATGTAGATGTTTGGTGATTATTGGCTGAAGGAATAAAAGAATAAAATGAGTAATAGGACAGTAAGTGTGGGAAGAAGGAGAGTTCATCATGGGCTGAGGCGATCGAGGAAGGCTTCATGCAAAAAGTGGGATTTTGAACTTGGGGCAGAGCTCAAGAATAAGACAAGGAGAGTAGGCTGGACAGGGCATTGCAGGCAGGAACACAGCACGAGCAAAGGCAAAGAGGCAGGAACACGTGCGGGGGGGCTCAGGCTGCCATGAGGAGGCCAGTTTAGGAGGTGCAGAGTGTTGTGTAGGAGAAACCTAACAGGTTTCAGGCAGCCCAGGACACAGGAGGCGGATGTGGTCGTTAGTAATGGCGGCCAGTACAGAGCAGGGGAAGAGTGCTGGGTGGTGAGGGTGAGAATCAGCTGCTAAGGGAAGGGAATGGAAGTGGGCGAGAGCACTTGACTGCATGGCCTGCTGTGAGCAGCAGGGGCTCATTCAGCTGGTGCAGCCCAAGAAATCTGGGAGACTCTGTGGCCAGTAACATTTGTCCAATAATCGTAGAACAGAATGGTGACCGGAAAAGGGCCTAGGTGAATGAAAATCAGCTCAACTCACCAGCTTAGACCCAGAAAATATTTCGGGGCTCAGTGCTTTTTGGTACCCTAAATTTGATAGCTAGTATGCTTTTAAAGTTGAGCCTTCCTCAACTTTCATAATGAAAGATTTGTCTTTCAATAGAGTATCGTTTACTGATACTTTATCATTTACTGATATCGTAAACAAGAGCAATCGTTTACTGGGTGTTGACCACAAGCCAGGGTTTAACAGTGCATTATCTCATTTAGTTCTTAAAACAACTCTAAGGAAAGTATGTTTTTGTCTTAAGTTTTCAGAAAAGGAAACTGAAGCTAAGAAAGGGAGTTACTTGCCTAAGGTCGCATGGCCAGTGGACAGTAGGGGCAAGATGGGAACCCAGGTATTTAGACCCTAGAGTCTTCAGTCTCAGCCAGTAGAGTTCAGAGGGCAGGGCAGGAGTGGAGAGGGATCTGCAAACTCATTGGTGTTGCTGGAGGGTCAATTACAAAGTAGGGACTGACTGGAGATAAGATGAAGAGGCTGGCATAAACCACATCGGGTGATTCTGTAGGGCTTCTTTGGAGTGTGAATTTTCTCAGAAGGGCCAGTAGTTCTCAGTCTTGTCTATGCATCAGAATCACCTGGGATGCTGGTGAGGAACATAGGTTCCCAGGTAACACATCAGATTGATTAAGTCCAAATTTTCACAGGCAGGGCCTAGGAATCTGCACTTACCCAAGTTCTCAGGGTGAACCTCATGCAGCCAGCTTGGTGTTTGGGAATCTGGTGATGGGGAGATACTGAAGGGTGTTGAGCAGGGGCATGACAGGTGTGTATTCTAGATCTATCACTCTGGTAGGTCTTTTGGAGGTTGGGGAGGAGCTGGGAGATTCTTGTGGTGACTCTGTGAGAGAGATGATTTAGGGATAGAGAGGAGGGAAACAGACCCAGGATATATTTAGGAGCTTAAACCAATGGTACTTAGCGGTGATCTGGCTGTGAGAGCAGTGGGAGAAGTCAAGGATAACTCCTGGGTAGCTGGTAACGTCTCCAGCTAAGCCAGAGTGTGCGGAGGGGAAGGGGGAGCAGCTGTGGATATGGTGAGATGGAGGTGCCTGGAGGGCAGCCAGCTGAGAGCTGTGTGGGAGGGTTGCCTTTGCTGACCTGGAGCTCAGGGGAGAGAGAGGTCTGTGGAGATGTGGGAGCCGTGCCCGCCAAGGTGGTGGGTGAAATTTTGAGCAGGTGAGACCACCCAGGAAGACAGTGGGTGCCAAGGACGAAGGGTCAGAGTCCCGTCTTGAAGGCATGGACACAGGAAGGGAAAGCCCTGAAGGAGACAGAGGAAGAGTGGTGGAGACACGGAAGGACGCCTGGCGAGCCTTCTGGACGGAGGCAGACACCAAACTGGGAGTCACCGCTCCCTCTGCTGTGACCACTCTCCTGCGAGAGCAGAGCAGGCCAGGCGGAGCCTGCTGGAGAAGTGGCAGCAGTGCACTTGGCGGTTTTTGGAAAAGAAAGTGAGGCCGGGGAAAGTGAGTCAGCACCCAGTGAGGCAGCGTGACAGAGGCAGTGTCTCCACTTGTTGCCTATTTTGGGAAAGTGAGATTCCTTATTAAACAAAACACAGGCAAACTCGTGGTCACAGTCCCAACCCGAAGCTCAAGAGGGACAGAGCAGGCTCAGGCAGACCTGCTTTCCCAACAGATGGCCCTGCCCAAGGTGCCAGCACCACAGTGACCGGCTCAGCGGGTGGGAGGCAGAGTATTGATCCATCTCTGAATGAGGAGGCCTCTGAGCTGGAGGAGACAGGGCGCTTGCCGGAAACTTCTGCCCTGCCGAACACTCTCAGATCAAACTGTGCTTCTCTGAAGGACGGACATGCAACTTCACAACATGAAAGACAATTACAGAAGGAAGGAAACAAACATTTATGAACTCTTCTCTGTGCCAAGCACTTTACATACATTATCTCATTTAATCCTCACAGCGACCCTGAGAGGTAGGAATTATTATTGTCTCTCTCTTCAGAGAAGAGAAAACTGAGATTTACGAAGGCTAAGGAACTTGCCCAAGGTTATATAATACCTCATATTTATTAATCACTTTATGTCCACTAAGTGTGTGGACATTAAGCATATTCCATTCATTATCTAATTTAATCCTCACAACACCATATAAAGTAGGCGTTATTGATGTCTGTCTTTTACAGGCACAGAGAGGTTAAGTAACTTGCCCAAGGTAACACAGCCAGCACATGGTGAAAACAAGATGCAAATCCAGGTAGCCTGGTGCCAAACCACATTATAGTACACTTGACCAGCTCACCCAGGTGACAAAGGGCTCCAAAGCCACACTCTTTCTGTGTCAGTACACTTGTGCCTCAGGCCTCAGGCTACCTCTCATAGCATTTATAATGTAGTTTTATACAAATCATCCAGCTGAATATGTGGCAGTTACATTTTTTTAAAAAATTATTTATTTATTTAGGTTGCGCTGGGTCTTAGTTGAGGCACGCGGGATCTTTGTTGCCACGTGTGGGCTCTTTGTTGCAGGATGAGGGATCTTTAGTTGCAGCACGCGGGCTCTTTTAGTTGCAGCATGTGGGCTTTAGTTGCGGCGTGCGGGATCTAGTTCTCTGAGCAGGGATCGAACCCCTGCCCCCTGCATTGGGAGCGCAGTCTTAACTACTGGACTGCCAGGGAAGTCCGGGCAGTTATATTTTGAAACTAATAGGAAATGAAAAGGGAGCATCTGTTTCATGAATTCGCATGATCCTTCCAGTTATGGCTGTAAATTTGTACTAGAGAAGCAAGATGATCTACAAGGAAGTTCTGGGGGTGCTGGCTGATTTCAGCTCACACAGTGATTTCAGCTCTTGGTGGGAGCTGAGGAGAACCAGGCCTCAGAGCAGTAGATTTTGGCTTAGCTCCAACTCGCTGTGAGACTGTAGATAGGTCCCTTCCCTGCTCTGGGCCTCATTTTCTTCACCTGTAAAATGCAGTGATCTCAAAGATTTCTTTTGGCTTGCAGGTTCTGTGAGTTTTTAAGAAATTATAGACATTTTCAAACATATGCAAAGTTAGAAAATAGTATGTAATAACCCCTCACATACTCATAGCCCAACTTCATCAATTATCAGTATATGGCCAATTTTATTTCATTTATGCCCTCACCCACTTTCCCCTCCTCCAGTGGATTATTTTAAAGCAAATCCCATCTCATGACATCATCTCATCTCAGCTATATAAATCTCTAAAAGATGGCTTAAGAAAACAACCACAATGCCATTATCACATTTAACAATTAACAGTAACTCCTTAATATCACTGACTATGGAACTGAACTACTTAAAAGTTTTGTTTGATGATATGGTAAAAGCCAAACTGAAGCTTCTAGTGTCAATCATAGTGTTTTCAGAACTTGTGATCAGAGAACAATCTTAGAGAGAATTGTAATGTTATGCACCAAGTTAAAAAAGCCCCAAAACACACACAGCATATGTTTGAAAAACGGAATCTTTTATGCTAACAGTAATTAAGTATATGGAGAGGCTGCTTGCTGTGTGTCACACACTATCCTAGGTACTCTGTGCTCTTTCCTTTAAACTATTTTATAAACAACCTCAGTGCCAAGTGCAGTGCCATAAAGTTAGAAAGCTTGTGACCAGAGATGGGGACTGAGCCTAAGGAAAGAAAAAATGATTGGAAAAATATTGTGTGATTTAAGCCATCAAATTAAAAATAAATTGAGATTAAATGGGATAAGTCTGTAACAGAAATAGTTTAAGCCCCTGAGAGAGAGAATTAAAGTGCATTCCCTTAAAATAATGCATTTTCATTTTGTAGCGGGTCTCCTACCCTGTGCTCAAAAGTAAACTGAGCCAAGTACAGCCATCCCTCTGGGTCCATGGGGGATTTGTTCCGGGACCCCTGTGGATACCAAAATCCATGGATGCTCAAGTCCCTTATATAAAGTGGTATAGTATAGTCGGCCCTCCGTATCCATGGGTTCCGCATCCTTTCATACGGAGGGCTGGCTGTACTCTTGCCCTTGAATGTTTCATGAAGCCTTACCTCTGAGCCTTTGTACCAGCTATTCCCTCTGCCTGAAATGCTCTTCCTTTCCTTCTCTCTGGCTTAACTCTTTAGGCCTTCTTTGAGCATCTCAGTCCTAAACTACCTCTTGCCTCTCTAAGCTTTCAGCATTTGTTGCCTGCACTGTTCAACTCTCAATCTCACTCTGTCTAGTGACATCCCTTGTATTCCTGTCTTGAACTGGTATTTAAATTCCTGAATGTTTGTCTTGTTTCCTTAATGCTGCAGTTCCTTGCCCAGTGCCTGCCAACATGGGCACGATGGATTCATCCGTTTGTCAAGACTTCACTGAGCTTAGGGTTCGGCATTCAGAAGTACCCAAGGCTTGGCCCCTGAGACTTTGTGCCTAGAGAAATTTCAGGCGGTCTCCCAAGTTTATTACCTGACCAGTATATTGCCGTGTACTCAGGCTGCATGTAAAAAAAGTCTTTCTTCTTCCAAAGGTTTTTGAAAACAGGCTTCAGAAGTAGCTAATTGAAGAACACTTAGAGGTTCCTGCTTATGGACATTAATTGTGACCATTTGCTTGGCCTAAATTATCATGAAATCATTGGAGGCCCCTTAGCAGGAAGCAAAGCTCACGAGAGGCTATTAACCATTTAGTATTCTCTAAGCACCAGGGGATGAAATTTCCACTTACTGAAGAGCAGGGAGAGGCAGCCTTTATTACAGCTAAAGCATCCTGCCTGGAGATTTAGAAAGTTACAGCCATACTCAGTGTGAAAGAAAAGTGTACAGCAAGGCAGTTTGGGCACCTAGATACCAGCTGGGTTGCTTTTGAATGTGTTGACACAAAATTAAATCAGTGATGAGGACTTTGGCAAAGCCTTGACAAGGCTTTTCTGGGATGTCAGCTCAGGTCAGTGTCTGCCACTCATGTTGGCCACTGCAGCTGCCCCTCCATTAGTGCTGACTTGGCCACTTGCCAGGAGGGAGGAGTATTTGTTTTTGGTGCTGGGTGGGCAGGTGGATGTGGAAGGGTCGCTTTAATGGAGTGACTACACTGTTCTCTATGGGTAGATGGTTAATATGGCCTGGTATGATGGGAGGGGACAAGGAAGGAGAAGAGAGCAGGTGCAGCCCGGGCTGCAGGAAAGCGGGGGCAGGAAGAGAGAGCTGCGGGGGGCGGGTAGCAGAGTGAGAGTAGCTGGTGAGACACGGCCTGGTGCAGAGTGTGCATCTGTGGGGGCGGGGTACCAGCTTTGAGAATCCGTCCCCAGCATTCTGCATCCCTGGCCCTCAATCGGCTTGGCTGCCGGCAAGAAGCCAGTTTTATTTTGCTTAGGACTGTCAGGTGGTAGGCTGCCATCCTTTCTGGAGAATCCAAACAAAATGTATTTATAAAGATGTTGTACGCTACCGGTCCTCGACTGGGGCAGGCACGGGTGGGTGCCCTGTAGGATCCCCTGGGCAGCTTTCTCCAGACTCCCATGCCCAGACCCCACCTTGGACATACTGGGTCTGGATCTCAGGAGCAGGCTCTGGGGCACAGGACTTGGACAGGCTCTTCAGGGTGTTCTGTGGACTTGTTCAGGCCCCCTTAGACCAGGCTCGGAGGAGGCACATCTCCAGGGAGTTAGTTCACTACCCATCGAGGCAGCTCATTACATCCTTGGCTTTGATATGGTGCCTTCCCCAGAACATGCTGAATCCCTCATCTATGTGGGTCCCTCACATATTGAAGTCAACCATCAGGGTTCTGCTCCAGTCTTAATACCCGTGTTGTTTCTTGATTAATAGCTATTAAACCAATCTCTGAAGAGGCCTGAGTTTTGGGGATATGCTAAGAGAGAAGAGGTAGAAAAAAAAAAAGCAACTCTAGTGTTAGGGTGGAGAAAGATGTGGTAGAATAGAAGTAGTTTCAAATACATTTATACTACTTTTTTTTTCTGATTCCAAAAGTAGCGCTTGTTCCCAGTGAAAATTTAAAAACACGAAAAACCCAAAGGAGAAAAGAAAAACCTTTCTAGTCCCACCTGCCAGATACACCCATTGTTAATATTGTGGTGGACATCTTTCTCATTAAGCTATAGATTTATAAACTTGCTTTTATCTCATAATAGCAATATTATTTTTGTCACTTCATTAATATTAATCTATGCTATCACTGTTGAAAGCTGCCAAGTATCAATCAGTCCCTCAGTGTTGCACATTGGAACTCAATGATGGACATTTTTCAGGAACTTTGAATTACCCTTAGTCAAGTAGGACCCAACTGAACTCAGCCTGTCTGCGCAGCGTGACATTTCCATAAGTCCTGACCCTGGCTCATGTCTACTGGCCCACTGGCAGCCAGGTCAGGTTGGTCTTGGCAACTTTTGTGTGTCAGGTTGGTTTGGACCTTGATCTGGAACTGTCCAAGCACTGCGCAGGTCTTGCCTGGACCTAAGACAAAGCTTCTTGAGCTTTAGGTCCCATAACTTCTCCTGGATTGAGCATCACCAGCAGATGTGGGAGCTGAAATTCCCTTTGGGGACTGGCTCTTCAGACCTACCAGCACCAGAATGGTTCAAACCTCCGAGGTAACTCTGAGCTTCTGTGGTGGGTTTCCCATGGGACTCTGCTACTAATGAGTCCTGTGACCTTGGGAAGGGGATCAACTCAGCCTCAGTTTTTTCCCCTGTGAAATGGAGAGAATAACTCCACTCCAGCCTCACTCACAAAGTTGGAAAGATCAAATGAGACAATGCAGGTAAAAGTGCTTCGTAAACCGCAGTGCATCAGGCAAACCTATGTTACACTTGACAATCGACCTCCTGATGTAGCGCAATGAAAAGGTGCTCACTCGAACTTCTCTTGTTCTCCCAGACAGAGTGGACTCATTGGCTGCATGAGCTTCGGGGTGAAGTCCCTCCTGACTCCGGACAAGGTGGGTCCTAGGGAAGCTTCTGGCAGTGTCAGGCCACCTAGCCAGGGCTGGTACAGGCAGGGGCCTTTGTCTGGAAGCCCTGTGGCGGGGCTTCAGTCTGTAAGATGGTGCCCCACTGAGACAGGTGCCCCCTGGCCTGATAACAACACTGTTACCTGCGTGACCAAGGGTCTGGGTTCCTGCCTTGGCTCATTCTTGTCAGAGACCAGTTGTTAGGCGGCTCCAAGTCTTCCCAGAAGGCTCTAGGTCTGGTGTCTTCCCTTAAGGACACTGGCAGGTCCCTCAGAGCTCAGGGCACTCCCTGCCCTGGAGGCTGAGGGACGGGTGCTTCTCGTGGTCTGTTCCAGGGGTTGCCTTGACGTTGTTTGCCAGGTCTCAGGCTTGTGGACCTAGCAGGTGCTCAGGGATGGAGTGAACATCCTCTGTGGCGCTTTCCTTCAGGCTGGGTGAGGACTCTGGGACCTAGAGGCCCCTCCCTGTGGGTGGCCAGACCCTTACCCAACTCTACTTGGATGGCACTCCCCGCATTGGAGGCTTTTGAGCAGGGGAGGGATGTGCTCCTCTTGCATATCCCTGGAGATGTTCTGGTGGCCTGCTGCAAGGAGTTGCCAGGTGGCCCTGCCACCCAGCTCTGTGTCCTGGAAGTGAAGTCTGAGGTAGGTGGCTGAGGACCCTTTATCCTACATGTGGGTCCCAACTATCTTGTCTTGACTGCAGTCTTGGCCTTATCCCCTCTTGGGAGAAGATGTCTGCCCCTGGGGACTGCTCAGGGGCCTCAGGATGCCTGCTTTCTGGCCTCTCCCTCCCTCCCTCCCTTCTGTTCTGTCAACATTTATTGGGCTCCTGCTGTGTACCAGGCACGGTGCTAGGCACATCAAGGAGCCTGTGTACAGCCTAGTGGGGGAGGCAAGCCTGTGAGTAGACTTGTTCTCTAGGGACAAGAGGCGTGGGAAATCGGCAGAGGGGAGGATCAGCTCTGCCTGGAGCATCAAGGAGGGCTTCCTGGAGGTGCAGGCATGGCAGCTCCCTTTGGGGAAGGGAGGCTGGAGTGTGTGTGTCTGCAGAGATGCTGCTCCTGAGGAGGCTCTCCAGCTGCTGCTTTTTGACGGGGATTGGTGGCTGCCTGACCTGTGCCCTCTGCCTCCTCTGAGCACGTCACGCCTTCTCTTGTGACAGGAGACCAGCGGCTGGTACTACCTGCTGCGCGAGGACCTGGGCCGGACCAAGCACCTGAAGGTGGCCAGGCGGAGACTGCAGCCCCTGAGAGGTGCATGTCCACCACCTTCAGTTCTGTCCAGACATGCCGACCCCCAGGGCTCCCCCCACTCCACTGTGTAGTAGCCTCAGTCCCTGTGTTTTGTGGCATGTGTCACCCTAGGCTGCCATCAGACCCTGGGTCCAGGGACTTCTCACGAGTGCTTGCTAGAATGCAGCCTGCAGGCAGCCTCATGCCCATGACTCCTTTATTTATCTAGCTCATGGAGGGCTGGGCTTTTGGACCTTCCCGTGTGGCCCTTCCTCAGGGTCCGTGGTCTCAGGATCCCCTCTGGGCTGCCTGGCTGACCGTGGGGCGCCCACCTCTGCAGACAGGCCATGTGGGCCCTGCTGTGGGTCCTGAGGATTTTCCCCTTCTGCTCTGTCCTTCCCACGCACCCATCTGGCTCCTGAGTCCCTGCCTGGCCCGAGCCTGGGCATTCCCACATCCTGGAGGCCAGCAGTGACCTGGGCCGCCACATGGGCCTGGCACCCTGGCCTCATCCTCTGGGTGGTCTGTGGAACGGGCACTTAGATGCCAGCAGAAACTTTCTGACTCTGCTCTGTCACCTTCCAGACCCTTTGTTGAGACTGTTGGGAGGTGAGGACACCGAGAACAGGGAGAAACTCAAGGTAGGTGGGGACAACCTGGGCAGGACTGACGGGCCCTGAGCACTGCTCTGGGCTCTAACCTGCTTCTGGTCAGTCCCTTGGCCCAGGAGACCCCTAAACAGGGCAGCATTCGGTGCCTGAGACTCAGATTCACTTGGTGCTTGGAAACTCAGCAAGTTGTGCATTTTTAAGAGGTTATTTCTGGTGCTTTTCTCGGGTTACTCAAGCTTGGGGCAGCAGTGGGGAGAGAGCCAGGCCCTGGCCCCTGGAAGTAGAGGAGTCTGGGTTGTACTGACTTTCGGGCTCTTGAAGCCGAGAGACCGATGGGTCCTCACTTCATTAGGGCTTTGAAGCTAGAGAGGAACCTTCCTATAGGGATTTTGGGGAATTCATCCAAATTTGTCACTTTGCAGGCCATGGCAGGTGATCTCTGGTTTGCTGTAACCACTAAGAGAGGGAGAAACAAGCTCCCAGTGCTGAGTAGTCCCTCGGTTGTTATCTAACATGACCCTCACTCCCACCTCTGAGGTGGTTGTTACTACCCATTTCACAGATGAGTGGGACTTGTAAGGTTCAGAGATGTTAGGTCACTCTCTGTGGCCACACAGCCAGCAAGTGGCACAGGGAGGATCTGAAATATGGCTTCAGGTATGGCTGTCTCCTGCAAGTGGCCTAGTTGGGAAGATACGACAGTGATATTTTCCATGATAATATATGACATTTAGGTGTATTATTATCTACAAGACATTTCCCCTTTCATTCACTCAAGTCATTCACTCATTCATTCATTAAGTATTTATTGAACATCTACATGGGCTAGGCCTTGTGCCGGGTGCCGGGATATAGCTGTCAAAGATCCCTGTCCTCACAGAGTGTACAGGCTAGGGCTGCACTGCCCAGTACGGCAGCCACTAGCCATCGGTTGCTACTGAGCATTCGAAATGTGGCTAGTATGAACGAGGACCTGAATTTTAAATTTTATTTAAAAATTTAAATTTAAATTGCACCTGTGTCTAATCGCTACCATACTGGATAGTACAGTATTAGAGTAACTTGCTGGGTCTCTGTTCTCTGTGGCTTCATTACAAGTTTAAAAGCTTTCTTCCAGCTTCAGTGGGGGAGCTGCAAAGGCCTTTCTCCCTCTCTCTGTACATGCCGAGCACAGAGAGGACAGTGACCAGGGAGTCTCCCTGGGGATTTGTGGGAATTGCCCGGGCATCAACACTGCAGGTTTCTAGGTGGCCTGGGAGAGTACTACTTCGTGCTGGGCTCTGCACACAGGCCCTGGCCTCTGGGGACATTGTTCTGAGGTGTGTTTGATTTTACTCGGCTTGCACACGCAGAGATGTCCGTAGGACTCAGCAAGGTGTGGGTGATTGTCAGAGGCTTGGTTAGGGCAGGGGGAGAACCCCAAGAGGTGACCTGTTCAACTCCCTCTTCGTGTGCGTGGAGGGATGGAGGATTAGAAACCTGGGTGACCTGACCACTGTACAGTAACCAAAGCTGGGCTGGACCGAGGGACACTGTCTGGCATGAAGGATGTGAGTGGCTGGGTAGTTTTCCTCAGGGGCTCGAGGTTGGTGGAAGCGGTTCTAGGCTCACCAGGCGCTGCTCTACAAGGCAGGGATCAAGACTGGGGCTCTGGTCCCAGCTCCATCCCACCCTGCTGTGTGATCTCAACTGCTCAAGGCCCCCACTTCTTCACCAGTAAAAAGAGGAGGCTGGATTATCTAGTGATTGGAAATCCCTTCCCAACCTGACTTTATGGTCTGTCATCAGATCCTTAAAGCAGCCCACGTACATGGATGAGGAAACTGACTTTTAAGAGCTTCTGAGTGGCAGGTAAACTCCAGATGTTTTGTATTCCCTGTCTTGACGTGGGATGTCTGTGAGTGCAAAGCATCCTTAGGTTCTCAGGCTGAGTTAGTTCCCTGCATTTGTACCGGGGATCCTGGGATTTGCAGGGGGAGGCGGCGTTGTTACAGAGTGGGCCGTGTTTTTTGCCTGGGTTCTCCTCCAGCCAGCGGTGTTTGTGAGAACACTGGAATCACAAAGTGGCCCATGGCGGAGAATGCAGCCAGAACAAAGGCGCCCTCTCCCCGCCGGGGCCCGGGGAATACTAACTAGTTGACAGGAATTTTAATATAAAACTCTCCCTCTTCCTTGTCATTCGGAGGTTTCAGGAAGCCTTCGGGCTTATCGTGCAGAGGCACACAGCACAGACAGGGCTTGGGGAGGTGAGAGGTGATTTCCTGCCATTCTTCTGCGGGGCGGGCTTCCCAGGGCGGTCATGCCAGGCTGACGGGGCGCAGTGCGGGCTCCCACTGCTGGGGGGGAGAGCCGGGTTTTCATGGGTCGGCAGTCGAGGCAGGACCCGCAGCCATGAACCGCTTCAATGGGCTCTGCAAGGTGTGTTCGGAGCGCCGCTACCGCCAGGTGGGTGCTTGGCCCCTTGGGGGGCGCATGGGGTGTTGTTGGGGGTCAGGGGTGTGGGCTCACTGAGCAGGACTTGTCTCCCCACAAGGCCTTCCTTGCCTCCTCCTGCCCCTTGCAGGTTCATTGTGATCTGGGGGGAGGATAGAGGCAGGAACTGGCCCCGAGGTAGCCTTTACCTGCCGCCCCTCTCTAGGGGCAGGCGAGGCCAGCTCTTCGCCATCCTAACCAC
This sequence comes from Balaenoptera borealis, assembly GCF_965194805.1. Classification (NCBI taxonomy): domain Eukaryota; kingdom Metazoa; phylum Chordata; class Mammalia; order Artiodactyla; family Balaenopteridae; genus Balaenoptera; species Balaenoptera borealis. The sequence goes on from NC_138865.1 coordinate 102,304,893, forward strand.
TGACTGGGTGGTGTCCATGGTGAGATTATCTAGTTGATTTTCTGTCATTTTTATTTGGGAGGAGTGTGGGTTATAAAAAGAGCATCCCAAGCCTGAGATTGTAAGTGGCTAGGTTGCTGAGCAGCTGGATTTGTGTTTTTTTGCTAACTTTCCCTACTTCTGATGGGACGGCAGTGCCTGTCCTGCGTTGTGTAGGTGTGATTGTGTTTTAGCGTGTGTTGGTGTGTGCTTGTGAGCGAGGTAGGATGTGTCTGTGTATATGTGCGCACACATGATTTTCCTCCCGGGTGGCTGTGATGCCTTGAGGTGGGTCCGGAGTCCTCTGGCTTCAGAGCCCAACTTCATGGAGGGGGCTTGGCCCTCAGCCTCCAGTCTCAGGATATGGGGCAGAGTGGGAGTGATGATCCCTTAGCCCCCAAGACTCTTCTGGAACTGTGAGGGACATTTGTTTTTTCTTATAAAAAAGGCATGGTGTCAGACAGGGTGAAGGCAAGGGATGTCCAGATTTTGGGAATGTCCAAGCTGATGGGACTCTGGAATGGTTCTGATTTTATAAGTATAGAAAAGTCCCTCTGTGTTTTAATGACCAGCCTGGAATCTGGGTCCTGAACTCCTTCAAACAGGCAGACTTAGGTCTCAGGGAGATGCTCAGAGGGGCCTCCTGCACCGTGCGCGGGACATGTGTGTTCTCTCTCCAGTCCCCAGCTCTCAGGGCCCTCCCGCCCTCCTGGAGCCTGCAGAGCAGCCCCTGCGACACTGGCAACTGGATGGCGGGGTGGTGAGGCACAGAGGGCACGGGGTGGGAGGTCGAGAAGTCCTCGGTCACTTGGGACTACAGGCCTGAGGACGGGGACACTCTGGCAGTCAGAGTAGGACCAGGCATGAGTGTGGTCCGGGCCTGGGGCTCTGGGACTCAAGTTCAAAACGGATCCCCTGCTAGAAAGTAGTGCGAGGTTGAGAGCACCAGCTTTGTGCCAGACCCGGGCTCACATCCAGCTCTGCCCTTCTTGAGGTCTGACTCTTGTGCATGGCAGTTTACCTCCCTGAGCCTCAGTCTTCCTGTCAGTGGAATAGGGTGATAATGTGACGATGCTGTGAAAGTAAATGGAATGTGTATGAAGTGCCTGGTGCAGGGGGTTCAATAACTGTGACATTTAGGGATTGGGATTGAAGTCTAAGCATGACAGAGGGTCAGAAGTCAAGCAGGAGGGCAGAAGTGAGATGCTGGCATGGGTGAGATCTGAGAGCAGTAGCAGTTCCTGTGCTGGACAGGAAAGAGCAAGAAGCACCCCAGGAAGGATGGCCTCTGCCAGGAGTCGCGGAGGTCCCAGAGTTAGGGCAGGGCTGCTCCCCTTGCCTCCTGACCCTGAGGCCTGAGGTCAGAGAGGAGGGCTGAGAGCTTACTTGCTTCAGGCCTCAGTTTCCTTCTCTGTAAAATGGGCATACTGAAACTAGTCCTGCATTCCCTCAGGGCTGCAGTGATGATCAGGTTCTTTGGACATTGTCCTCTCAACGTGGTCGTGGTCACGATGGACAGAGCATAATTCTGCTTCCTTCACGCAGTCCCACCCCCTCACACTGAGCAGGAGAGGGGCTTGCTTCCCAACACTGTCTCCTCTTCCCCTCTTCCCAGCCCCCAGCTGGCCTGGACTGTTGTCTGGACTGGCTCTGCTTAGGCTGGTGCCCAGGAAGGCAGAGGGGTCTCCTGTCCACAGCCCCACCTGGATGCGGGGAACAGGCTGTTTTCTGGAGCACCCTCCTTCTCTCTAGATTCAGCTTTGGGGCCAGTCCCCAAACTGTTAGCCCTGGGTGCTGGGACCGGTTTTCCAGAGCCGCGCCCCAGGCAGGAGGGGCCGTGGCTCTTGGTGGGGTAGGACTGGGGAAGTGCTAGCAAGATGCTGGCATCCCAGCTTCTGCCTGGGTTGAGGGTGGGCTGTGAGGTCCCTAAAATCCCTGCTGGCCGCATGGAGTGGACCGGGCTCCTGTCATCGTCCCTTGGCCTCAGTCTGGGCTTTCCGCGCTCACTCCAGAGTTTGTTTTTCTTTCTTTCTTTCCATTTTTTTTCTCTTCCTGTCTTAGCTGTGTGTTTTCCCAGAATTCTTATGGGAACAGGGTATTTTCCTGCCCCCCCCCTTCCCCTTGTCTGTCAGATTTCCTGTTTTACAAACTCGCTTTGAATCCAGGCCCAGGGCTGGTGGGAAGCAGAGCCTCAGGGGCCTCCCCAGCAGCATCCAAGGGCCTGGGTCACCCCGGGCTCCCTGGCCCTCCCCTTTCCCATGCCTGGCCTTTGGGACAGCTGACAGGTGAATGCCGGGCACCCAGCCTGGAAGAGGTAACCCCTAAAGGAAGGAGGTAGAAGTCTCCTAACGAGGCGGTGGCCCTTGACCTCTCTCAGGGTTGCTGAGCTGGCTTCTTCCTCAGCCTGCCTGGGGTGCCCTACCCCATGCTGCACCAGGGCCCATGCCACATCCAGGGAGCCAGACCCCTTTTCTGACTTTAGCTGCCTTAGGCTGTTGCTCTCATACACCTGCTCTGAGCAGCCTGGAATTGCTCTTTGAGTGGGCAGGGGCTGGGCTTTCTGCTCCCCTCCCAAAGCCTAACTGGGGGTGCACAGAGAGGGCATGCAGCAAGGTAGAACTGAGTTGAGCTAGCAGACCGCGCCGCACCCTGCCAGCTTTCCGCTGCTGGTGGGAGGCTGCAGCGCTGTCCTCACTAGCGGAGCACTTGCTGGTTCCTGCCGTGCACCAGGCCTGTCATCTAAAGTCAAAGCACAAAGGACTCTTCCCAGCACCATCCTCACGTTTTGCTGTAATGCTTATCATGACCTGCTTTGCTTTGGAGAGATCAGTGTACCCTCATGCTCCTCTGGGAGCCAGAGACCAAGGCCTCATGACCTGGTACCTCAGCAGAGCCTGGCATGCAGTAGGAGCTCAATAATTGCATGTTGCTTTGAAAAGAGCATCCAGATGGCAGGGTCCTTTCAGGGGACTTCTGAAAGTAGGGGTTGTGCACCTGCCACGCACACAGGCTTGCAGCAGGCACAGTGAAGTCATTGGCTAGTTCAGGTTCAGCCAGGAAACCTATCTGTGCCCTCACTTGCCTCCTCACCCGGGAGCCCTCACTGATACCTTGAGGCCCTGGCGGTGGACGGCCCTGAGACCCCTTAGCACGTGTCCCCTGCCCCTTGGCCTGAGGTGGTGAGTGTGTGCATCCCTGTCTTCCCTCCCCTGTGCTCTGGGAGGGCAGCCAACAGGCCAGCTTTGTCTCTGGGCCCTCAGCATGGGGCCAGCCTTGGGCTGATGCTCCATGAACCCCTGGGGAAAGGAGGAAGGGACCGAGCAGGCAGTGGGTCACAGGTGAGGTGGAGACGTGCAGTGCAGTGGGCCCTTAGGTAAAGGGCTAGGCCACATGTCTGCCAGGGCTGAGGAAGGCGAGATTCACCCTTCCAAGGCTCTGCCTGGGCCCTTCCACATGGGCCTGGCTTACCTCCTGAGCTCCCAGCCTTCCTGCTTGGCCCACAACCCAGTGCTCAAGATGCCTGGGCCAAGATAGGGACAGCGAGGGGCCGGCCAGCCTCCTTCTTGGCTCCAGCAACCTTGGAGAGGAAGGTGGCTCTGGGGTGGGGACTGTGGTCTTCGCGACCTTGGAGCAGAGGCAGCAGCCTCATGGCTTCTGGGAGTAACTGGGCAGGGCTGTGTCCTAGATCACCATCCCGAGGGGGAAGGACGGCTTCGGCTTCACCATCTGCTGCGACTCTCCGGTCCGAGTGCAGGCCGTGGATTCCGGTGAGTGAGTGTCTCAGGTGATGCCAGCCCGAGGCTTTGCAAACAAGATGTTGGAACTGAAAGGGGAGCCCTAAATGGAGCAAAGTGTCCTGGTTTTTCAAAACGAAAAGAATAATATTTTTAAATGACCACAGATGAAAGTGAGGTCTATGAAAATACACCTACTCTTTTTTTTTTTTGTTTTTAATCAAAATGAAAATAGATTTTTATATTTTGTTTCCCAATCATTTCAAACAGGAACTAAACCTATATTTTCAGTAATGGCTGCATGGGAAAATGAGAGTCATTTATGAACTCGATTTGGAACCAGTATTTTATCCTATTCCAGCCTGATTAGCACTTAAAAATAGTCATTCCCTCCCTATTTTTCACAAAGAAAAGACTTCTAGTCACAGAGTGAGCATCCAAAGTGGAGAAGCTGGGACATGGTGATCTGGGTGCCCCCACTGCCTGTGAGCCTGGCAGCAAGGAAGGGTTCTCAAGGGGTGGGAGGCCCTGGGGAGGGAGGGGGGCCTGGCGGGGCGGTGGACAGCAGAGAGGTCAGCCAGTACTGGGTATGCGGGCAGGGAGGAAGTGAGGGCAAAGGGGAGCCTCCCTTCAAGGTCCCCGAGAGCCCCCGAGGTTGGCCCCTCATTCACAGATGAAGAAACAGAGGGGAGCGGTCCTTGTCCAAGGTCACTGTGGAAGCAAAGGACCCCGGGGCTTTCGAGGGGGTTGTGGGCTTTAGGAGCCCTTGAGTGGCTTTTCTTTGTCCCTGCAGGGGGCCCGGCAGAGCGGGCAGGGCTGCAGCAGCTGGACACGGTGCTGCAGCTGAACGAGAGGCCCGTGGAGCACTGGAAATGCGTGGAGCTGGCACACGAGATCCGGTGACAGGGGCGGCGGGCAGCCTGGGGCCTCGGGCTGAGGCGCACCTCCCCTCCCCAGACCTGGGCACACGCCTCGCCCGTCCCTCCTTCCCAGCTGTGAGCAATTCACTTTGCTCCTTGGGGAATCAGTTTCTTGGCCTGAAATTGGAAGGTTCAGGTTCTGAGCAATTTTGGATCCCAGAGCAGACAGCGGGGAAGAAGCTCTCAAACAGACCCTGTGGTTTGTGGTGCAGCTCCAGGGGGTCGCTCTCTACTTTAGCTCATTAGTTTTGCTACCTCAGAACTAAGCCCTTGGTTTCCTAAGGATGCGTAGATGTTGCCAACATTTTCAATTGCACAATTAAACAGTTATTCTTTAAATTTTGGGGTCCCCTAAATTTTGACCCTCTGGGTTAAAGCCCTCGTGGCCCATTTTAGGTCTGCTTCTAGAATGACCGGATGAGGGGTTGTACACAGGCCGTGGCTTTCTTGCTCCTCCTTGATAATACTTTGTGTCCAGGAGGCACATCACTAGTTGAGTTTGGTCTTCTTTCTTGTTTACTTGGCCTTGGCCTCAGTGTCCTTCCCAGCCTCTGCCAGTCAACTAGAGTCGACCTAAGGGACCCCTTTGCTGTCTCTACTTTAGATGGCCTCTGCATCCCTTCCTGCTCTGGCACTGGGGCTTTCCTGCCCTCTTCCCCTCTCTTCCTCTCTGCCCCCGCAGGCCCCTACTGTGGCTGACTTTGGTCTCCCCCCGACTCAACTTCTCTTTGTGACTCCCTGCCTCCTCCAACTTCCAGGAGCTGCCCCAGCGAGATCATCCTGCTCGTGTGGCGCATGGTCCCCCAGGTCAAGCCGGGGCCAGATGGCGGGGTCCTGCGGCGGGCGTCCTGCAAGTCGACCCATGACCTCCAGTCGCCCCCCAACAAGCGGGAGAAGAACTGCACCCACGGGGCCCAGGCACGGCCAGAGCAGCGCCACAGCTGTCACCTGGTGTGTGACAGCTCGGATGGGCTGCTGCTCGGTGGCTGGGAGCGCTACACTGAGGTGACCAAGCGTGGGGGCCAGCACACCCTGCCGGCACTGTCCCGTGCCACTGCCCCCGCCGACCCCAACTACATCATCCTGGCCCCGCTGAACCCTGGGAGCCAGGTATGGACAGCTGGTTCAGGGGAGGTGAAGGGCATGGGTCCCTGAGTGAGGCCAGGAAGATGCGAAGACTCGATATTGTGTTGTGAGGAGGCTGCCAGGGGCTTGGAGCGGGGAGCAGGGAAGTGGGCTGTGTGTTAGCACCAGCCTCTATAGGGCTGTCCTGTAGGGCTGTCCTGGGCAGAGACAGCAGGTGGGTCTTTGTGGCCTCAGGGCACAGATCCAGGACCAGGGGAGGTCACACGGTAGAAGATTTCACCTCAAAAGAAGGAAGAGCTTTCTGCCAGTCTGCACTTTTCCGCAGCGGAATGGGCTGCGTGGTAGGCAGTGAGCCCGTCATAGGAGCTGTAAGATGGCGTAGTGGGATGTCGGCGTGTGTGCCCCAAAATATTGGTCCCAGGAGATACTCTGGGAAGAAAGTTTCCTGAGGTCAAATAAGTTTGAGAAACACCTTATACTCTCTTCCTCTTCTGGGAGATTCCCAATGCATATTAGCCTATTTGAGGCTCTGAGGGCATCTGCAGTGAAGAAGGTGGTCTACCCTTGTTTAACCGAGCATTTCTCACACTCCCCTGACGGTGCACCCTTTGTGGCAGGGTTGTTAGCGTCCCAAGTGCCAGTGTTTCACAGAACACACTTTGGAACAAGCTGCTGTCAAGGAAGTTGGGGACTTGGCCAAGGGGTTAGGCTTGATGACAGCTAAAGCCTCGTTCAACTCGAACATTCTGGAGGATTCTAGATTCTGTGATCCCTCCAGGCCGCCCTCTCAGCTCGTTAGCGGGACTGCTGTTTTGCCCTTGTGCCCTGAGATGCTCCCCTCCTCTCCCCAGGCCAGGGCTGAGCAGCCTGCCTGGTGGTTGGCCCCGTTCCTGGGGCTGAGGTAGTTCTCTATCTTTCCCTCGCAGCTGCTGCGGCCTGTGTACCAGGAGGATGCCATCCCCGAAGGTGAGTCTCTCCTCTGCTGCTGTGCCCTCTGAGCCCCGGAGAGATGGCGAGGTTAGCTGCGAGGCCGGGCCCCACCTCCTCCTCTGAGTTGGGAGGCCTTCCCAACAGAGTCAAGATCCCCCCACATATTGACACAGACTCTGTCTCCTCTTGGGACCTTTTTCTCCCTCACTGAACCAGTGTCTCTCTTCCTTGGAGCCTGAACTGAGGAGGAAGAGAGGGCATCTTCCCAGAGCAGTCTAACAGACGGTGTTCAGGACTCAGGCATTCAGCTGAGGTTCAACCAACGTTACTGAGACACCATGGTTGGGCCTGCTCGGGAGGGAGGCACGGAATTTGGAACTGGGAGGTTCCAAATTGGAGTTGTGTGAGTTTGAGCAACTCATGTCCCCTCACTGAGCCTCAGTTTCTTTATCTATAAAACAGGGCTGATAATTCCCACTTCAGAGGGTTGTTGGGAGGATTGAAGGAGATAATGGTTTTCAGTAGCAGCCTGTTTACTGAGTGATGTTACACAGAAGTTAGCTGTCTTTGAAGCGCACAGATGTCTCTGCTGTGTGAAGGGATTTTTCCCCTTTGTCCTTCAAATCCTGGCCTTATTTTTTAAGGGCCAGGGAGAGAAGCTGGGCTCAAAACCAGTTCCTTCTCCCAGGAAACCTGAGGTATCAGTGTTGATGCTGGAGTTGGCTGGGCATTCCTTTAGGCCCTCTCTGCGCTGGCCTGAGTCTAGCTGGCTGGAGTCCAGATGGTATCTGGAAGGTTGAGACCAGCCTTGCCTGGTGGTCCATGGTGCTGACCTTGGATATGCTTGAACCCTTCCTTCAGAGCTCACAGAATGCCCTTTGACCTTCTTCTTTGTGAACGGCCTTTTCCCAACAACTTGCAGACTTGCTTCCTTGCTGTCCCCCTCTGTCAGTAGCATGAAGACGATGCTTGCTTAGAGCAGGTGCCCTTTGGAGGGAAAAGGGCTCCCATCAGGCTCAGAGTTGCGGATGGAAGCCGTCTTTATTCTCTCCAGGCTGGGGCATTTGGGTGTTAGGGCTTGGTCTGTTGGAAATGAATCTGTGTTCCTTCCGGAGAAAAGTCTGATGGTGATTCAACACTGAGTTTTAAAAAAGCTTTTAGTTGCCGCATCGGGTTAGAGTGGAGATGTCACTGCTAAATGGTGACCCCGTTAAGGGCAGGGCCTAGGCCTGCTCACCTCCGTGTGTCTGATGTTGGTCCCAGGGTCTGACAGACAGCAGGTACTCAACAGAATTTTATTTGAGTGACTGACTGAAGGGGAATGACTCTGGTTGCCTCCAAGGTTTGCAGACTGCTCATGGGGGAAGGGAGCTGGAGAGGTGTGTGGGTTGAGGCAGGCTGGTGTGGTTCCTTCTCGGCCGAGAGATGCCTCTTGGTGTCCTCCCAACTCGTGTCCACATTTTGGTTCCCCTCTGAGAATACAGTACTTAGTAAACCAAGAAGGGCAGAGTCACGCAGGCTGTGGGAGAGGGACAAGCAAGGAAATGATGCTGCTGTTAATAACAGTGGTAACTTTTGAATGCATTATATTAAGAACTTGACCTGACTTCATTTATTCTTCACGATGATAATTATTTTGGTATCCAAGGACATCTTTGCTTTTTACCAGGGATCAAATATTCCTAGCTCCTGGTCTGTGGGTTCAGAGGAAGGGGTGGAATTCAGGGTACAAATCTTCCCTTAAACGCACTCAGGGTTCTCCAGAGGCTAAAGCTGTCGCCAGGGTGCCGACTTCTGTCTCCTCCTCTGGCTGAGCTGCTCGGCCTCCTTGCAGGAGGGTGGGTGGGTTGAGCCAACCTGAATAGAATGGGGTCTGGTGCCCTTCTGGGGCCTGGGGTGCCTGCCCGCCTGTCGTCGGCGTGTTCTCCAGGGCTGAGGGTGCCCTTGGCATTGTCCCTTGCCCTGTGAAAGCAGCCCAGCCTCAGATTCGCCACGGCCGGTGGGGGGGCGATGGCTGCCAGGGCTCACCTTGGAAGCCGGAGCAAAGCCTAGTAATTACTGTTTGGTCAGTGAAGCAGGTGTTTAAGGGGTGATATGGGGGTTTGGACCAGAGGGTGTAAGTGGTAGCAGGTGGGAAGTTAAGGAGTTTGCCTTCACAGAGCTTAGTAGCTGGGTTATAACTTGGATTGTTTTTAAAAAAAGATAATTCAAAAAATCAGTTTTGAAAAATCAAGCCCACTTGCTACACACTATCCAGGGTATGTGGAGATGGGGCATGAGGGCATGCCACATAGGTTGGGTTGATTCCGCTTTGTACCAGTTACTGGCCAGATGACCTTGGGCAAGTCCCCCAATCACTCCAGGCCTCAGTTGCCTTGTCTATAAAATGGGGCTGCTTCCCACCTGAAGGCAGAGGTGTATGTCAAGTGGCTTATTCATGACTCTCTAGGCCCAAGGCAAAGATTCTGTGACAGCCCTATGCAGCTGGGCTAGGGCAGGGAAGAAGTGGATTCCTTTAAATGTCAGACTGGGGGCGGGCAAAGGCCCAGATTTTGGCATTAGCAAACAGCCCCCTTCGTTAAGTTTGGTCTACTTTGCCTTGCTTGTCAGTCCTGTGTGGTTTTGCCTTCTCTGGTCTAGGCTCGGTTGTGTTAAATTAGACTGTCTAGTTCCAGACTGACCCTGTGATCCCTGTTCATGGTACAGTTTGTGGCGCAGCAGCCCTGTCCTAACGCCAGCCCTGACGGGTGGATTATTCGTTGGCTTGGGTTTATAATCCTCGTGCCCTCACACCCTGGTACCATTCACCAAACCCTTTCCCATCAGGTCTCTCGTGTGTGCCCTCACCTGCCCTGGGGCAGGCAAGGCAGCAGTCTATATTATCTCTGCTTTGCAGAGGAGAAAACTCTGGCTCAGGGGGGAAGGAACCTGGTCAGGGTTACACAGCCAGTCTCTGCGGAGGCCAGTGCTCAAGTTCAGGTGTCTTGTCCAGCGCAAATCCAGTGCAGAGCTTGCGAGCCAGGATGGGTTCTTTCAGCAAAGGGGCCAGTGCCTGGCAGCACAGAGCCCTCTGGGGCGGACGTCCAGGGCCGGAGCAGACGAGGAGCTGGGGAGGTACTTCCAGGCATCTGCCCCCCGCCCCTGTCCTGGGCTCACGCTCTTTTTACTCTTCTCTAAGTGATTCCCTGAAGAAGCAGGAAGTGGTTTAGGTTATTATGGTTCGAGTGCTGCCCCAAGATACTGCCGTGATCGGTGGTCACTTGTGTGTGTGGGTTGACTTGTTTTTCTCACCCTGCTCGGTGAGGAGGGGCATGGGGTGGGTAGAGGAAGCAAGTGTGAAACCTTCCGAGCTGAGTTTTTCCCCTGAGACTGTGGACCACGCGTTGGTGGGGAGCTTCCCCGAGATGTAGCTGGGGGTCAGGCCACCTGTTCACCCCCAGGCTGCCAGGACTGGGGGTGACGGAAGGAGACCTGGGCCCCAGTGGGCTGCGCATGCAGGTCAGGGAGGGCTGATCAGTTGCCCACCTGAGAGCAGGGACCCTCGGAGGGGGCCCAGGTGTGTGCGGAGTCTGAATGCCCTGGAGTTTGTCTCCTACCTGCTTGTGTCCAAGAATTCCTGACCTTTTAGCTACTCTGTGTTTTGCCTTTCTGCCCATTGGATGAGACATGATAAAGATCTGTATGCCACCCCTTGTTCAGTGTGAGGGTGCGTGTCCTGCTGTGTCACCTTATAGAGGGACTCCCTGCAGCTCTCTGCTCTTTTCCCTGGGGGTGATTCATTCTCTCTCTCTCTCTCTCCCCCTTTTCTGATGAGAATAATTTGTGAGTTGATAGCCAAGCCGGGGAATACCTCCTGGCTGCGATGAAGCCTAGGCTTCCCAGAGTCCCTGGAGTATCTGGTTAACTTGCTTTTCCAAGTGGAGAAATCACAACAACAAAACCACAGTAAGTTAGCAGCTCCCTTTTATCGCGCACTTACCAGGTCCCAGGCATTATTCTAGGGGCTTTACTTGGAGTGTCTCATTTAATCCTCACAGCAACCCCATGAGCTTGGTACTATAATTGCAGTGAGGAAACCAAGACTCTGAAGGGGGAAGTGAGTTTCTGGTGGTCACCAAGCTGGGGAGCAGAGGAGTGGGATTTGGGTGCAGCCCTCTGGCTCAGGACTGGTGCTCTTCCCCGGGAACTGGAGCGGCAGGTGCCCCTCCTTATTCCAGACCGACTCAGTGAGCCAGGCCGCTCCAGCTCCCTTGGCTAGTAGAAGGCAGACCCCCATACGTCCTGAGAAAGCCCACTGTCTCTGCTATCACTGCAGAGACATGACCTCCAGTCCCTTTGTTCAGGGGACCTGGGAGGCAATGAAACGGGCCAGCAGTGCTGGGTGTGCGCAGGGAGCAGTGGGGATGGGGACAAAGGGGGAGCACACATGCTCTGCCACCCGGGACGCTCCATCTGATTGCTTGTTTCATGTGGGACTGTGGGCCCGGTGAGGTCACATCTTCTGATTTTTCGAATCTGAGAGATTTTCTGATTTTTAAGTGTACGAGGCCAAACCGATAGGTCTGATTCAGGTCCTGGGTCACCAGATGAGGAATGCTGCCTTCCTCGTAGTTGGCGGTTCCCAGCTCTGTCCTTGCCCTGGAGTTGCTGGTTTACACGTTAGTATCTCTCACAGAGTGTGAGGGGATTCCTTCCGAGGTCTCCCTGTCTTCTCAGCGCCTTGGTCAGGGCCCGGCACATGGTAGCTGCTGTTGTTAATGGCTGTTAATGGACTGAGCCTGTGTCCCCTGTTTCTGCAGAGGCATGCCTCTGCAGGCGGGATAGAAATGCCTCACGGTCCCCCATCTCTGTTCCACAGAATCAGGGAGTCCCAGCAAAGGGAAGTCTTACACGGGCCTGGGGAAGAAGTGTCGGCTGATGAAGACGGTGCAGACCATGAAGGGCCATGGGAACTACCAGAATTGCCCGGTCATGAGGCCGCACGCCCCACACTCAAGCTATGGCACCTACGTCACCCTGGCCCCCAAGGTCCTGGTGTTCCCCATCTTCGTTCAGGTGAGCTGATGGCCGACCCCAAGGGCTCCCTCTGGAGGAGGTGAGAAAGAATAGGGTCCTTCACTCCGGGACTCAGAGATGGGACCTCGTTCCAGGACTGAGGACCCCCTTTTGGGAAAGACAAATAGCTTTAGGGGCTCAGGATTCTGGGGGTTATACTGAGGGAGCAGAGGTTTCCGGGAGGAGGAACAGGAGAGTGGGGGCAGGGAAGCTCAGCGGCAAGCGGGTCCCCCCCCCTCCCCTCCCCCTCCCCCGCCCCTTTCTCTGGGGCCATTGCAGACACGCTACAGCTGCTGGTTGTATTGTCACAGGGCCTGTGTGCTGAGGGTTCTGCTTCCTGGCTCCTCCAGTGCTTTGTTGTTTGGAGATGACCAAGGGAGAGAGCCTCGAGGTCTGGCATCTTGTCTGGCCATCAGACATCTTAGCAAACATGTCTGGCCGGTACTAGCTGGTGGCCTGAGATTATTTAGATCTCCCTTCTCCTACTTTTCTCTCTTTTTCCTTCTCTTCCTCCCCATTTCCAAACCTTTATTTATTCTATCACCCAGTTATAACCAATGTGAGCATTTAGATATCTTTCCTGTGCATATACATATTTAAGAAAAACCCAGACAGATCTTATTGTATGTTTTATATCCTGTTGCCTTTTTTAAACAAGAATTGCAGCATGAACATTTCCTACATCATTAAATAAATTCTTTGAGTCTGTGTCTTGTACCGGTTGGACACTACTATATGGATGTACCATATTTATTTAACCAGTTCTCTATTCTGTTCAGACACTTGTGTTATGTCTACTCTTTTGCTATTGTAAATAACTCTGTGACGAAGATCCTCATGCATGAATTGCCTCTTGGATTATTTTCCTTGGGGGAGATTCCAAGAAGCGAAATGACTGGGCTATGGGTCATAAACATCTTAAAGGCTCTTTATGCATATTTTGAAAAATTGCTTTCCAGAGAGACTCTTAGTTTATCCTCTCATCAGCAACCTAGAGGGGACATGGCCCCAAGAGCTTCATTTCTGACCATGCCTGCCTTCTCTGGCGTCCCATTCTGGGCCTGTCACTGGCCAGTGGATCTTAGAACTCATACTTTTATAGGACGCTCACAACGCAACTCTGGCAGGTGACGCGCCTCTCCCCAGACAACTCCGTGGGCAGGGTCTGCCCTTTGCCTTTCTCTGGGTCTCTTTTCTTTCTCGGGATGTAACCACAAAGGTCTTGGAATCCACGGGACTTATTTTTCATTTTCATTTTAAATTTTTACAAAAAAAATTAAAAATTAGTTTTTAAAAGTTATAAAAAACTTTTGAGTTGTAAAATATATAAACCAAAAATGGTATAACACTTAAATGCAGAGTTTAACGGGTAATTATAAAGCGGATATCGACTAAGAGAAAGGACTAGACCATTGCCACCACTCCAGAGGCTGTGTATCTCTCTTCCTGATTACGATGCCCCCTCCCCCCGAGACGTACCCACTAGCCTGACTTTATGATAATCATTTCCTAGCTTTCCTTTAGTTTTACCACCTATATGTGCTTTCCTAAATGACTTCTTTTTGAATATTGCTTAATGAAACCATATCTCATATCTTCTTTTGGGCCTTGCTTCTCTTGCCTCACGTTACTTGTAAGATCCATCTTGGTTGTTGTGAGTAGTTGACATTTGTTTCGTTATCTTTCTTCCAGCACCTTGCTTGGTGTCAGGTGCCCAGAAACCATGTTATAAATGTGCATTCACGAGGATAAGCCCTGCTGGGTAGTCCAGAGCTTAGGGAGTTTTCTTCAGGCTGCGTGGGGGCAGGGCTCCACTGTGGGTATGGGGCAGGGTCATGTGGTGGGGTGAGAGGTTTGGGTGAGAATTGGTCCCTGGGAACTGACAGCTGAGAAGGACTCAGTGAACTCAAGTGTGTTATGAATGTAGAGCGGGGACTGGCCTGGCCTTGAAGGGACTCAGGTGACCAAATCTGGCATGAGGCTCTCAGGATACTGCCAGAGGCGTCCTGAGAGCCTGGGCCTGACAGCATGAACAGGACAGATGGGGGAATGTGGGGGCCGGGAGCGCCCAGGAGCTCGGTGCAGTGGGGGAGCTGGGGCGGGCGCGGGTGGTAGGGTCGGGAGGGGGTGGGGAGGATGGCATAGGCCGACCATGTGGTTGGACTTCCTGCAGCTAGTGTGTGAGGGCTGGTGGGGAAGGTAGCAGCAGCAGTTCCGCCCAGGATGAGCGTCTCTGTCTTTCTGTTTCTGTCTGTGTATGAGGGGGCGTGTGGGCTCTGGGGGTGTTGGGGCAGGGCTAGCGGTCTTCTGTGGCTGGCTTTGGCAGGCTGCCTCCCCCTCCCCCTCCCCTTCCCTCCCCCTCCCCTCCCCTCCCCCTCCCCCCCATCTCCACCAGGCCTCTTTGAACTGTCCTCTTTGTTTTCAGCCTTTAGATCTCTGTAACCCTGCCCGGACCCTCCTGTTGTCGGAGGAGCTGCTGCTGTACGAGGGGAGAAACAAGGCTGTTGAGGTAAGACACTCACGTTTCCCGGGTGGGGTTTCTGGTGGGCTTCATCGGCCATCCTCCAGGCCCCTAACTTTCCTCTCTTCCTGATGGTCTCAGAATTGTACAATCGGGGTAGAAAAGACCGGAAAAGGCCTCCATGCCCTCTTTACCAAATGACTACCCAGCTTTTTTTGGTATATTTCCAGTGATGGGGAACTCGCCACCTCTCAAAGCGACAGAGTCCATCTTTGATGGTTAGAGAGTTTTCCCAACCCCTAATGACGTTCCACTGTTTATCCCAACTTCCTCTAAGGAGCAGGAGAGATGGCATTTCACCCCAGCTGTGATGAACGACTTTGTGGGTGAGAAGATTAAAGCTGTTAGCCAAAGAGAATTTTTAGAAGAGCACCCGTTACCTGGGTTTTTGGGTGTATATTAACCCAAATCCCAAATCCTCTTCTGAGGGATAAGTCTGTGATCTCTCTTTGGGCTCTAGCTCTGCCAACAGAGGCCTGGGTGTGTAGGTCATGCTACTTTTCCTGGGAGCTGGTCCCGGCTTATCTCTAACTGGGGGGATTTCACTCGCCTACACCATCCCCAGAGCTGGCCAGGTTCCGGCTCAGTCTCACAAGTTTAAATCTACTTGGGAACAGAAGTTGGAGCCCTGGGGTCTGACTGGGCTACCTGAGAGGCTTGAAGAGAGGGTAGGGGGCTTGCCTTCAATCAGGCCCTGATTCAGAGCTGGCAGCATGGCTTGGCTGAGTTGAGTGGCAGCTTGGGGTGGTGGAAAGATCAGGAAACTTGGAGGCAGAAGGCATGTAGCCAGCTCTTGCTCCGCTGCTGGTTCACTTACGACTTCTTCCTTCTTCCTCAGTCTTCCCATCAGAACAGTGGGTGTGTGTGTGTGTTTGAGGCAGCAAGGGCAGGGTCTGAGGTCAGCTGATCTCTAAGGGCCCCTTCAGGCTCAGCATTCCGCGACATTTTGTGTAGTTGTGGCTAAAGCAGGCTGCTTTTGTTCTGTTTGTGAAACAAGCAGACCAGAATTCATATTTTCCAAATGAGCGCTGTCTTTCAGGGGCGCTCCCTGGGGAGACTGCAGGATTATTTCTACCACACTGGTGTTGCTTACCACATTTCTGGACCTCCTCTTCGGGAACTTTCTTAAGAACCTTGGCATAACTTCTGAATTGCCTCTGTGGGAGTAAAACTTCATCTGTTGCGGGGGATTTGGGTTTTAGGAACGAGAAGTCCTTTGGAGCTATGCTTGGTGAATAAGTGTGCGGTGGAGCTCAGTCAGGTAGCCAAAGGTCAGAAACTGAGGTGTGGCTATAAACTCACAAGACTCAGAAGAAGGCAGTTAGAAATGGCAGCCACCGTGGAACACATTCATATGTCTCAATGTGCTCTTTTCTTCCCCTACTCACTCACCATTAAGGCTGCAAACCTTGAGCACTTGTTATTTGTCCTCACTGTGCAAGTTTTCCATACTTGATCCCAGTTAACTCTCGCAGCTCCCCGAGGAGAGGCACGTTTGTCCCGACTCAGTAGATGAGGAAACCGAGGCTCCAGTGAGATTAACTAGGACCTGAGGGTCTCAAGACTCCTAAAAGGTGGAGCCATGATTAGCACTTGGGATCTCTCTGGCTCAGCAGTTCTTTCCAGGATCCCATGCCGGCTCTGGTGTGTTTGTTTAAAAACAAACTAACAAACACAAGCTGAAGCCAGGGCCTGATGATAGTTAAAATCTGTCCAAAAGCTCTTTGCCTAGTGGGTCTTTGGAGCCCTAGAACTAAGAAACCCCTTTTGACGGTTGAAAGAAATGATTTGAAGACAAGGAAAAATAGTGCATTTCTTTTTCTTGAAATATGATAGGAAGTAAATATGTGGCTCTTAGTAGCCTGTCGTGTTATTCAGGCCAAAAATATAAACCAATTCAAGCGGGGTTTGGAGAAGTTCAGAGAATCGCATCGTGGCTGGGCCCTCAGGAGCCGTCCATTCTAACTGCTTCCCTGTAACTTTCCAGCTGATTGTTTTCCAGCCTGTTCTTGAGTCTGCTGAGGGAGCCCTCCCGGCAGTGGTTCTATTACCAGAGAGCCCTAAATTGTAGAAAGTTCTCCCTGGTGCTCGACAGAAATCTTTGTTCGTGGAACGTTCCCCCTTGGCTCGTTGTCCCTTCTCTTCTCTGGGCATGCTCCGTGAGCTGATCCAATCCCACACCGTGAACTGTCCTCATCACACGCCCTCCCGGAAGTCGCCAACTTGATTAACGTGCCCTGAGATCAAATCAGCGTTTTGGTACAGCCTCATTTCTACATTCAAAGAATGGTTACTGAGCGTCTACGATGGAGCCAGGCCCTGTGCTGGAGGTTCCAGGAGTCCTATGGGGCACAAGACAGACATGCCCTCACTTTACACACTGACTCAGGCACCAAGGCCTTTGCTGCAAACCCTGCCCTCAGGCAAGATTCCTCCGAGGAAGCTTGGTTAGGACCACGTGGGATTAGTGATCCTTCAAGTCGCAAGGATTTCCTAACCAAGCGATTCCTCTCCTCTTGAGCCTTTGGGAAAACAGCTGTGTCCCTGGAGCAAGTGTGGGGAAGACAGCTGGAGGCCCCCAGGGCCTGCTGTGGGAAGCAGAAGGTAACTGGGCTGTGGAGATGGGCGTCTCTGCACTGCGGGCTGCTGTGGCTCCCGCCGGGAGCAAGGCCCGCAGGGTGCTGGTGAGACGGGAAAGGGGCCCACCTGCCCTCCCCTGGCACCCTTGCCTCTCTGCCCTGTCTCCCGCTGTGCGCCAGCTCTGTCCTTTCCCTGACCCGGCTTTTGGGGAAATTCTTCGTTCAGGCCTTAATCACTTCCTGTCTAGACCACATTCTCAGCTCTGGGAATCTGGGCCAGAGCAGCGACCTGGGTCTTTTCTCACCTTGCTTGTGCCTCTTCTCCACTTGCCATCCATCCAGCCCTCTCTGGGCCTGGGTTGTTTTTTGAATTTTTAGCCTCCTGAAGACTATCTCCTCTGACCCTTCCTCTGCCAGCTTCCCTGTGGGTCCAGAGACCACTTCCAGGTTTCTACTGAGTGGGTCGGGGGAGCCTGAGGGTTTGTCTTGTGCTCGCCTAGTGTAGAACTTTCTCCTTTCCACTGATTGGATGTTGAAGTCTTCTTCTCAGACAACCAACCCCTAAACTCCTCCTGAACTCTGAGATCATTTTCTTCCCTTCCCTTAACTTCATGTTTCTGTCTCCTTTGTTCCTCATTTTTGGTCCCTGCTTGGATTCTTTCACATTCAGGAACAGGACAACTGTAGGCATATTGCTACCTCACCATATTGTGAGAGCTTTGGGGTCAGCCAGACCTGGGCAATGGTCTCTGGCTGTGTAGCCTTGGACAGGTCACTTAACCTCTCGGTGCTGTAGGGTCCTCACCTATACATGAGGGCAATGATGTTAGGTACAAGTGAGGAGCCACTGAGCAGAAAGTAAGTGCTCAATAAATGGAGGCTTCTGTGGGCTATGTTGGGTCAGGGCTGTGATGGGAAGGGGTTTGGAGAGAGACACTGCCAGGATGCCTTCCAGCCCAGGGTTCAGGAGCCCTTGTGTTTGGTCCCCGTTAGATAAGCCAGAGCCCCTGAATGCCTCCTGCTCAAGAATGCCCTCTATCGTCTCTGTGGCCCAGATTCCCTCAAACCTCTGTTTGCCACGTAGTCCTTTGAAAAACACTTATGTATTTTTAAATTATAAAAGTAACAGATTCTCATTGCAAACTAATGCAAATTAAACAGAAATGTATAAAGTCAAGTCCCATTCCCCACATTGAAGACTGTGATGAGTATTTTAGACATTAAAAAATGTATAAATACCGACAGATTTACAGTTTGGTTTTACGAAGTTGGATTATACGCTAGGTATTTTTTGAACATTGCACTATTTCGATTTATGATGGACAGATTTCCATTTCTGCCCACATAGCTCTACTTTATTCTTTCAATAGCTGCATAAAATTCTACCACATGAAGGTAGCATAATTTAGTTTATCCATCCTCTCTTAATGGGTGTTTATGTTCTTTTTTAAAATTACAAAAATTTGTAATGCTGAGAACATCCCTACATGTTCATATTTATATGTCCTTGTAAGTATTTCTATAGGCTAGAGTCATAGAGGTGGAGTTGTTAGGTCATCTTTAACAGTCTGACAGCTAAATGTCAACATGTTGGCTTTCTAATCTTCGGCAACAATCCAGCACACGCTCACTGTGGCCCTTCGTAGTGCATGCCGACCTTCCAGCGGACTCTTCTTACCCCAGATGCGATGAAATGTCAGATTTTGACACCTCAAAGGGAATTCCACATAATTAATAATATTTTGTTTTCTTCGGAGAATCTAAAATAGGGTTTTTATTGCTTTTGACTAAAGGCCACCGCAGGATTTACAAAACAAAGAACAGTGTACTCTTTACTGGCATTAGAGGATCAAGTGGATTTTTTTTTTAGCATGAAAATATGTTGAGCATGCCTGATGGTTTACCTATAATGTCTAAAAATATCTTTCTCCTCTATTTTTGGAGCAGCTAGTGCATAAAAGAGATTAAAGTTCTGTGCATGTCTGTGTTGGAGCATAAGTAACTGGCTTTTTCTTGAACTGATTGTGCATGAACACAGTTAAAATTATCTGCAAGGAATTTGGTAAGGATACTCACATTGCATGATGCTTCAAATTCACTGTCTACATAGACCTTGTGAAAGAAGCCTGTAGGGAGCTGGGCAGGGACGTTCCCCCCTGTTTGCACAGATGAAAAAAACTGAGGCAGAAGGGATTCAGCAGACTTAACCAAGTTTTCACGGCTACTTAGTGGGGCAGGTGCCTCGACTTCTGACTCCAAGTCCAGTGCTCTTTCAGCCAGACATTCAGAGGAGAATGCAAGCAAATGTGGCACATCCTGCAGCTCAAGGGTGGCTCCAAGCCAAGGGCACTGGGCTGGAGATTCCAGAGGCGTTTGGTCAGAGAGGTGGGCCTGCGGGGTGTCAGGCTGTTGAGAGGCTGGCAGAGGCCGTCTGGCATGGAGGATGAGGATGAGGGCTGATTTTTGTTCTGTTATTTTTTCCTACTGTGAGGAGTAGGCAAAAGGGCAGTCTTGACTGCAGGTCAGGTCTCTGCCCTTGGCTTAGGCCACGCTGAGCATCTGCTCCTGGTTATGCCCGAGATGATGGAGACTTGTTACCTGGACTCCCAGGGGAGGCTGTGGCTTCTGGCCTCTGGGACAGCAGAACAGTGAGCTCTGTTTGCTCTCTCCCTGTGCAGGTGACGCTGTTTGCCTACTCTGACCTGCTGCTCTTCACCAAGGAGGATGAGCCAGGCCGCTGCAATGTCCTGAGGAACCCCCTCTACCTCCAGAGCGTGAAGCTGCAGGAAGGTGAGTGCATGCCCGAGATGCCCTGGACTCCTCTGCACTCTCCCTGAGTCCTCCTGCTCTGGGCAGCATGGATGGGATGTGTGCCCCTAGGTCTGGTTCGCAGACACTGGCGTTCCAGTCTAGGCTGGCAGGCCCCCGTACACCCTGAGCTTTACCGGGAGGCTTCTGCTCCAGTGAGGTTTCAGGGAGGCTTGGGAGTGGAGTGGGAAGAGCGCTGGGTTCAGACAGACCTGTGTTCAAATCTTGGCTCCGCCCCTCACTACCTGTGTGACCTCTGGCAAGTTCCTCAACCTCTCTGAGCCTGTTTCCTCATGTGTAAGTGAGGACACCAATAGTATCTCAGAAGGTTTTTGTGAAGATTAAATTAGGTCGTTTATGCAAAATGGCTGGCCCACACTGTGTGCCCAGGCAACACATCCGGGACAGGAGCACATGGGAGGGTGAAGTGAGTCTCGACCCCACGCTTGCCACGGTGCCCTCCCCTCCACTCGGGAATGGGAAACCAGCGGGAGTATCTGTCGAGTGGTTTGGTTTGGCGCCTGAGGTCTCTGCTGAAAGGGGCTCAATTTCCTCTCCCAGATTATGAAAACAACACCAGACCTGTTTGAGCATGGGTGACAGGGGCAGGGAGGAAAATATTACCCAGTGAAAGAATTCTGTTTTGACGGGTTTTGCTCCAGGAAAACTTCCTGCCTGTTTGCAAACCCGGCCTGCGTGCTCGGTGCCCCCGCTGTTCTTCCTCCTTAGAAACCCAGGCCGTGTGAGAACCTCCATTCTCGCAGCCCCACAGGAAGTCGCTTACAACTTCTCCTTCTCTGCCTCTGGCTTTCTCCTGCCCACTGACCACGGCGGCCACTGAGGGGAAAAAGCAAGTCACCTTGCTTGGGGCCAGCCTCTCCTGCAGGGTGGGCTGGGCCTGACCAAGGTCATGGGGAGGAGCAGCCCTCTGAGCAAGTTCAGCTGAGATCCTGGCATTCCAAGGAGCCCCCCAGTACCCGCGGGAGCGGGGCGGGCGAGAGCTGCAGTGACTCTGCCCCTGGCTTCCCTGCTGCCCTGCCCCTCCCTCTGTCCCTCACGCCCAGCTTCCCCTACACACCCATTCTCCCGTCCCTCCCACCCCTCTGCACACACATGCACTGCCCACCCCCAGCTCCCACTATCTAGGACCCAGTCAGATTTGAGGGGTGCTGGTGGGGGGCTGTGCTCGGTAATCCACACTGATTGATAATAAGAACCATCACACAAGTCGGGCTCATCACACAAGTCTGGGGCCTGCAAGCCCAGGACCCTGGGCTGCTCAGCCTCCTGCTGAAAGGAGGGAGGGGGAAGAGGGCTTTCAAACTGGCTGAGCATTGGGTGCGGGTTGGGAGCGACAGGGCAGAGGAAGAGCTGAGGGCAGCAGCTGGGGGCGTGAGGGCCTGGGCGGGCTTTGCTGCTGACGTGTGGTGTGGCTTCAGCTGCTCCTTTCTCCCTTTTCTGGGCTGCGGTTTTTCTGACTGTGAAAGCAGGCTTGGGCAGTCCATTGTGTTCCCTCCCAGACCTGACGTGCCCACATGGACCCCGAGGTTGCTCTGAGAGGCTGGACAGTGCTCATTTGTCTGGTCCCCACCCCTAGGCCGGGTGGGGGGAGTCCGCTGGGAATTGGTTGGATCTTCCTCTCCTGGAGGCCCCAACCTAAGGCTTGAAGCGAGAGGCAGGGTAAGCACCATCTTCCACTGGGCGGCAGCTGGTCAGGGTGGGTGGCGTGAGGCCTTGGGGGGTGGCAGAGAAACCTCCCGCCTGCCGGGTCGCATGTGAGTGCCAGCCTGTGCGGGCATGGCCTCCTGGGGCCGGAGACTGTGGGTGGCCAAGACCAGCCCTGCTCAGGAGAGATGATACAGCCATTGGAGCCTATTGGGTTGGCACGTGAGGGGGTCTGTGTGTGTGTGTGTGTGTGTGTGTGTGTGTGCGTGCGTGCACGCGCCTGTCCTGGCTGGCCGGGCAGTTGTTCTGGTGCGAACTGTCTTGCCTTTCTCCAGCGGTGTCAGTCAGCAAACACAGCGAGTGTGGCTTTCCACGGAGCCAAGGAGCTGCTGGGAGCGAAGGAAATGGCTCAGAGACACTGAGCACTCAAGGTGCACATTCCAATGCTTAGATGTCTTTTCAGGCACTTGTGGGGAGCCCTTGCCTCCTCCCCTGCCCCCGCTCCCTGAGACAGCCTTGGGGGTCCCGGGGTTTGCAGAAGTCCGGTGACCACCTCTCCAGCTGTCGGAGTTGGAGCCGCAGGACCCGGTGTCCTGAGTCCTGGCGCCCGCACTCCTGCCCGCCTCCCCGCACCCCCAGAGACTCGCTGCAGCAGCAAGGGCCTGAGCGAGGCTTTTAAGAGATGCATTTGGGGCCTCAGCTGGAGCTTCTCTTGGCAGGATGGTCTCTGATTAACACTGCTCATGACTCCTTAGGTTTCTTGTCTCTTTCAAATCAACATGTGTGGAAAGTTCAGTTTGGGGCGGAGAAGATGGTGAACAAGGAGCACGCCCAGCCTTTCCTGCAGGCTGGGGCTGGCGAGGGCTGTTCCCTGGCCGAGGAGGATCTGCCCCACCCAGGGACCAAGGACTCCCTTGTGTGACATGCCTGATGTGTGCTTGGCTCTGCTGGCCAAGCCTACTTCCAGAGCTGGGCACGGGCACAGAACATCGTGGGTGCCCAATGACTGTTTGTTGGGTGAATGAGTGTAGGACCCAAGGGAGATGGGAAGCGTGGCCTCAGCTTGGGGGTGGGGTGCACTCCTCCCTCAGGGCTCCCGGCTGGTGGCCACTTAAACCTTGCCCGCCCTCCTCCTGCCCAGCTTCCCCCGAGCTTCAGCAGGGCTGAATGGCAGTGTAATGGGAACAGGCGGAGAGCTGGCGGAGAGCTGGCGCTAACAACTGGGACATCTCCGGTCAGCCGGGGCCCATTGTGGTCTCTTCCTGCCTCTGCCGCCCACTGGCTTTGCTGTTCTTTGTGTTTCTGCCTCCCGGGTGGCCAGTATCCCACCCACAGTGTGTCTTCCTGACCTGCTGTGGTCTCTCAGGATGGCCTGGAAATGTCCAGCTGATTCTTGGGTTCACCATCCACCCTGAGGAGCCCAGGAGCCCCATCTTGGAAACTCAGCTGCTTAGGTCCCGGCTGCTGGAACACTTGGAGTTAAATTTAGTCAGTTGACATTTTCTGAGCACCTCGTCAGAGCCCACCTCAATGCTGGCCGCCAGGGTGAGAGCAGAGGATGAGACACATACATTCCCACCTCCGGAGCGCATGGCCAGGTGAAATGACAGATGAGTAAACCGGGAGAGGGACAGAAGTGTGACATAGTGGTCAGAACACAGGCTTTGGAGGCAGGCGGCCCTGGGTTCAAGTCTCAGCTCTGTCACTTGCCCACTGCATGCCTTCTGCAAGTTGTTTTCCTTCCCTGGGCCTCAGTTTCTGCATCTGGAAAATGGAGACAACAGCCCTCCTGGCCTGTCTCACAGGTGGAGAGGACTTGGTAACTGGTTGATCTGGGGATCTCAGACCAGACTTGACAGAGCTCTGGGAAAATGACAGAGGGGTCAGACCTGGGCCAGGAAGCCATCTCTGGGCTCCCCCCAGCCCATGACTGGGGATCACCCTTGCATAGCCCATGGTCCATGGCCCACATTCCTTGATGGGAAAGAGGGTTCACCCAGGAACCAAATGGCTCCTTGTTAAATTTCAAAATGGTGAAAGTGGTTGGAGTGTTGGATGGAAAGCCCGAATGTGTGCTGCCTCACTGTCCCTTTTCCTTTACACCCGCCCCCATTTCCACACTCTGGGAAGTCCAGAGCCCAGTCCAGTGTTTTGGAAGGGTTTCTGGTGGAGCTGAGGTTTCTCTCCTGGGTCAGCCACGCTGCAGCCTCCTTTTCTGCAGCTGCAGCTCCTTACAGGCACCCTTGGCTCCTGAGCCTTGCTGTCCTTTTATGAGGCTCTGAGCCATGCTGAGTGCTGCCCCCGTTCTGTCCTTCTCCCGAAGTGCTGCCAGCACAAGGCCGTGACGTGGATTTCAGTGAAGGTGTGCAGATTTCAGTGAAGGTGTGCAGTAACGCAGGGGTGCGATGGTGGGGTGTCACGGCACAGAAAAGTTTCAAGGCGATCCATCAGCGATCCCTCGCCACTGGAAATATGTCCTAGACTGCATCACCCAACCTTGGCCTCCTGTCTCCCTGAGGATCCCATCTACCTGGCTTTCCCCTCCCTTCTAGAACCTGCTCTTCTCTCACTGCCAGCTTCTAAAACCCAAAATTCTGTTGTTTTCTTACACAGATCTTTCTGTTTCTCCCTTGGCACTAAAGTCTGCTTCTGGAAAGTCAAGGAAACGTCCCAGTGTGTTTTCTTAAACAAAAGAAACCACCTCCCCTTGTCTCCACCCTCAGCAATGCAAGGAACTGGCAGAAGCTTTGAAATTGGAGGTTTCTTAAACACGATGGACTTCTTAGGCAGGGCTGCCCCCTGCCCCCCAACCCATCTCTAGGTGGGGAGAAGCAGAAGGATTTATTCTACTTCCAAAGCAAACCCCCATTTACTTATGAGCTATTTTTATCTGGCCCTGGCTGGCATTCCTGGCCTTAGGGATAGATTTGCCCAGGAAAGTGCCCATATGCTTGCTCCAAGGGGGCCTGGCCTCCACCCACATGAGGACCTCACTCACTACTTTTCTCAGGAATAGGCTTGACCCACCGTCTCTGTTTTTCCCTTGCCACCTTTACTTTGCAACGCAGTTTGGTTTTTTTTGACAATTTCTTTGATTCAAGTATATGTTGAGGGTTCTGCGTTGAGCCCAGCACTAGTCCTGTTTCCTTGAGGGGACAGGGGGCTGGGTAGGGCCTACGTGGTGGGCTTTTGAGAGGCGGGTGTGTAGTGGTTCGGAGCGTGAGCTCTGGGACCAGGCTTCCCGGGTGTAAATCTGGGTTCTTCCCCCTTCTACCTGAGGCATGTTACTCACCCCCTGTGCCTCAGTTTTCTCACATGAATCATGGATGGTAGTGACCCCTGCCTCATAGGGGTTGTTGTGAGTGTCGAGTTTATGCACGTGAAACATTTGGCGCTGTGGTTGGCACACAGTACTGGGTACTCTAAAGCTCTATGGCAGTTTAAGCATTTGCTGTTATGTGTGCTGTATGATTGCTTCCCTCTAAAAGGATGACCTGCCTGGTGAGGTCGAGTGCTTGAAATACAGGAAGTTCCTAACCAGCCCTGGCCTGTGCTCAGATGAGTGGCCCACGGGGAGTGCTGCCAGGTTCCGAGGAGCAGCCTGCAGCGGTCAGGGAAGGCCACCTGGAGGAGGAGGCGGGGCTTCCTCACAGTTGCCATCCCTTGGGCACAGCTTGTGCTTCTCCATCTCCATGCCTTTGCCCATGCTGTTCCCTCCTCCCGGAGTGCCCTCTCTTCCCATCTTGAGTTCAAGCTCAAAAGGGTCCCCCTTTTGTCAGGAAGCCTTCCCTGACAGCTGTGGGTCATCTCTTGGCTCTTGTGTTTCTGAAGCAGGCTGACCAAATCATCTTCCGCCTTAGGGTAGGTATCCCGCCTCAGCTTCTCTGCCGGAGGAGCGGGGAGTGGCCGACAGGCCCTCCCAGCTGCCTCCCAGGTGGAGAGGTTTTTGTGAGTGGTTGAGTTTGGGATTCTAGACCAGGGGTGAGAAGGCTCTAGGAAAACACACTGAGGGGTTGGGCCTGGGCTGGGAAGCCATCTCTGGGCTCCACCCAGCCCGTGATTGGGGATCCCCCTGCATAGCCCATGCATTCCTTGGTGGCTCCTTGTTGAATTTCAAAATGGCAAAGGCAGTTGGAGTGTTTAAAAGAAAACCCAAGTGTGTGCTGCCTCCGTGTCCCTCATCGCAGGGGGCATGGAGAGGAAGAGGCCTCCTGGGATGGATGACAGCTCCCTGTACCCCAGTGCTTGATGCCCAGAGGGTGCTCCTGGCTACCTCTCATGGGGTGAGAGCTCAGTATTCCTTGGGTCAGGCTGACCTGCAGGCAAAGGCCTTACAGCTGTGTCTCAACCTAATTAGATATTAAGTGGGCTTTCCTCCAGAGACTTCCCTGCCCCTCTCTTCCTCTTTTTACAGGAAGTACCACACACAGCCCTCTGGGTGAGAGAGCTGGCTGTGCTTAAGCAAACAGTTGAGACTCTGTAACCAATTCTAAAGCAAGTCTTACCTTTTGTTCCCTCAAAGGTTCTTCAGAAGACCTGAAGTTCTGTGTGCTGTATCTAGCAGAGGTGAGTCCTTCCCCCTGAATCTGAGGAGAGAGGTCTGTGTCCTGGTGCTTGAAGGGAGATGTTGGGCCGGGTTCTAGTGCAGGTTCTGACGCTGCCTCCACACCAACTCCTGCCGTGGCTCCGGGCAGGTCCAGAGTGGCAGTGTCCTGCTCTGTGGAATGGGAGCAGCAACCCCCGCCCCTGTGTCTCTCACCTCTGTGTAGAAGAGCAGTGGACGTGAAGGTGCTTAGAGGGGACAGAAGGACACTGTGGTCTCCTGCTTAGGACTTCCTGGTCTCCAGCCCCTGCAGGGGCCACAGTGAGGGTGTGGCCTGAGAGCCAGGCATCACCCTATTCATTTGGTAGTCCTTCCTCTAGAGAGTGCCCTGATTCTTGTGCCCACCTCTTTCCTCCTCTCTTTCTAGAAGGTACCACCTATGTCCCCTCCTGCAGGGTCTTGTCAATGTTTCAAAAGGCCTGAAGGTAACTGTACCCTTAACTGGGCCAGATAATACAGGTCAAAGAAGCCATCTAGCGTCTGTGTTTTGGGTTGGAGTGATACCCACTCAGTGTGACTGGTGTTCCTCAATTCCTCAGACTGGTTATCTCAGTCTGATCAGAAGCTCAGCTAGACGGTGCGCCTTTGCTGAGCAAAATGGGGGCAAACAGCTTATTGCTTGATGTGGTTTGGGAGATAAAATATCATTACCAGGGGTTTAATCAAAGAGGGCCTTGGTGATGAAAAAGTTGAGAGCCACTGAGCCATACAAATCTTTTCAATTTTCAGCAAATTTTCTAATCCAGCCTTGTACCTCTACTCATATGAGTCTGCTACCAGTTCCAAGCAGGGATTTATTAGACCCTTTCCTTTACCCAGTAACAGTCCTGGGAAACTGCCTATTCTGTGGGAGAATCTACACTGGCCACACGTTATGGGTGAGGCCTGGTCTACACCGGCTGGCCAAGAGGAGTACACCATTTTGAGAAGGAATTTGCATGTTGTTTGTGATTGGAAAATCATTCCTTCAGTTCCTGGCTAAGATAGGAGGTGCAGGGCTTCAGGCGAGTCCCTTGGGTGAACACAGACCCCTGAGGACAAGACAGTTGATGAGAAGTTAGCTTCAGGGGACAGCAGGGAGCCCAAAGGACAGTGGACCTTGTCAGAGCTGAGCCGGGGACCCCTGGCAGCCTAGAATGGCCACTTGAGGTCCAAGAAGGCATTGATGTCCTCCCCTGTGTCAGCATATCCCCACCGGGCGCAGGAAATAGCTGGTGGAGACCCTTCAGGGCCGGCGTGAGTTCATTTCCCCGGAGCCGAGCGAGCAGCTTAGGAGAAGCTGTGAGGCAGCCTGGGAAGAGTCAGAGCATTTGCCTCCCCAGCCTCACCCATCTGGATTCCAGTTCTCTCCAGCGGGGCCTGAAATGAGGCTCCAGGTTCTTTAATGCAAGACAGCTTCCTGCCAGGCTGGGGTTATTTTTCCCAGAGAAAAGCACTTCTGCTCCTTGGTTTCCAGGGAGCTGTGACCTCCTACCCCTCCAAAGATTGACGAAGGGATATTGATCCGGGGCCTTTTATTTCAGTAAAGTGTCAGGTGATCTGGCCCCAAGGGGCTGGGTGTTTGAAGCTCACAGGCAGCTGGAAGCCTCTCTGTTCTCTTAATGGGCTGCTCTTTACGAGAGGCATGTCTGTATCACAGGGAAGGCAAGATCCCTGCTTGCCCTGTGGCCTGGAATAGGCTTGACAACAGTGGTTTTGGAACCCATGGGGAACCCCAGACTCACGTCTTAGTTGGAATTCCCAGCAAGTGGTTTCTCTTCATTGCCTAACAGGCAGGTAGTGTCCAGAGAAAAACCAGGGCAGGGCAAGAGAGTCAAGATTTGGGGACAGTTTTCCACTCTGCATTGAGAAAGCCCCAACTGCCTGGGGGGCAGCAGCTCTGATTGTTCCCCCAGCAGTAGGTCCTGGTTAGTTATCAAGTGGGTGGGATTGTTCTGAGCAGTCCTTGGCCCTGGCCTCTATTTCCCTGGACAGGTGTCCCTCAGCCCCTACAAATCCATGGGACAGATGCAGCCCACGACTGGCTGTACCAGGGGCATCGGGTCAAAGGCCACATGGGTCTGGGACCATCCGCTAACTTGGAATTTGATCCTGGCTCCATTAATTTAAGAGTCTGCTCTTTGGGGTTAGGAAGACCTAGATTGGAATCTTGGCCCCACCGTTTCCTAACTGAGTGATCTTGAGCAAGTCACATACTCATCTCTGAACCAAGGCTGATGAGCCCTACCTTGTAAGGTTGTTGTAATGATTAAATGAGATTCAGTAAGATACTGTGTCCAAGTCACTTAGCACAGAACCTGCCACACGGTGAGTGCTCAATAAATGGTAGCTATTATTTCTGTCAGCTTCCTAACAGGGGGAGAGCTTTTCATATTCATTTACTCTCCATTAGAGACATCACCAATGATTTATTGATCCTTTAAAATAAAAGCTAAGAGGAATATCTCACATTCTTTGTAATGTACCTATACTGTTAAACAAATGAGGCAAGATCAAAGGCTCTGGAGGAGGCGGAAGACAGACTTTGAATCCCTCCTCTCCTGAGACCTCCTGGGGCTGCTGACTTCACCTCTCTGAGCCTTAGTTTTCTCATCTGAAAAACTGTAACAGCTGTGTTTTTCCTTCCTCCCTATGTCATTGGGTCATTGGGAGAATTGAATAAAATGAGAGAACATTTGTCACAGCAAGCGAGCAAATGTAAATTGTAGTAGAAGAGGTTTTAGTTTTTACAAGGATAATATTAGTTCAGGAACAAGGAGGTTGAGGCAAGATGGGGGTTTTAAAGAAGGCAAGGGGAGCCATGTTTCTAGTTGGATTTGGGGATGCTCACGTTTGAATGCAGAGGTCTGGGCCCAGTGCTGTCGCATCTGGCGGGCTCTGTGCTTAGCTAACCACCCTGCAGTCAAGGAAGCCCTTCCTCTGAGTGAGTTTCGTGAGGATGCTTTCAGGGCAGCTTACAACCTTGACCTCGGAGCCTGATATTTGAGGGCACAGTGTCTATGAGTGTTGAAACTGAGGAGTCGGATCACAGAGTGGACCAAGAGAGACGGTTCACATGCAGGGACAGCCAGGCGGACAGTGGGGGCCCCTGATTTAGACAGATTTAGGCAGATGGAACTTCAGCCTCCCTGGAGGGAGCTGTCTCCATGCTCCCTCTCTTGGCCAGGCCAGCCTCCAAAACTCCAGGCAACACTTAGAGAGGAGCCTTGGGAGCAAGGCCCTCCCCAAAATGTGTGCCCGTCTAAAACAGCCAGCCCCACCCCCCAGCCAGGCCTAGGGTTATGTCCTTGGTGCCTCAGACGCCTTCTTGAGATCATGGATGGGAAGGTGCTTTTTAAAATTGATACTTAGATCAAGGGAATTATTATTAAGGCAGACTCCTGCTTCAGAACAGAAAGAGAGGAGGAAGTTGGGGCTCAGGGAGATAAAGGTAGAGGCAGGCCTGGGAGGCTCGGGCCAGGACCAGATTTGTGGAGTGATGGCCTTTCCAAGTGGGAAGGGACCACAGTCCCTGCCCCAACTCTCCCCTCGCAGGGGGAACACAGTGAGACAGGGAGCGGAGGGCCCTCTAGTCAGCTCCTGCCCCACCTGGCTTCTCCCTGGAGCATCTTGGGGTCTTTGCTGGGTGTGTCCTTCCCCTGCAGTGGGCTGGGGGTTCTGGGAAGTGGGGGGAATCGGTTATTAAGTGGGAGGATTGCCTCACCACATCCACTCAGTTCCCTGAAACCAAGAGGTGGGGCTTTCTTCCCTCTCTCCTCTGATGCTTTTAGGAAGAACAGCTTCTGAGCACTTTGGGGCCGGAGAGGAATGGCTGGCACCCTGGGAACACTTAGCATGGGAGGTGGCCCTTCCCTGAAGGGGAGCATCCCTGAGGGTTGGGTTTGATGGCAGGGTAGACTGTGTCCCCAAATGCTGTTAGATGATGCTGATAACCACCCCAGCTCAGAGCCTTTGCATTTGCTGTTCCTTCTGCCTGGAACAGTTTCTCCCTAGCACTTTCCTGGCTGGCTCTTTCTTGTTCAGCCTTTGCTGGAGTGCTGCCTTCAGAAAGGCCTTCTCCATGTCGTCAGGCTCAGATAGGACCTCTCCCTTTTGGCCTTTCCACAATTTGTAATTACATTGTTTAATTGTTTATTGGTTTATTGTCTCTGCCCCCATCCTGAGGGCAAGAACTCAGTCTCTCTTATCTCCCTCTTCACCCCCAGGGCCTACTACAGTCCCTGACACAAAATAGGTGCTCAATAAATATTTCTTAAACAAATGAAGTACTAATAACAACAATAGCTGCTGTTTATTGAGCCCTGGGTTATTGCTTGCCCTCCCAATGGCTCTGAGAGGTAGGTGATATCACTGTCACTCCCGTTTTACAGACTTTCCTGAGGTGACAGCTAGGAAGTGGCAAAGCTGGGATTCAAACCAGGCCTGTCCAACTGCAAAACAAGGAAGGACTGCGTAGAAACACTGTCTTTTTCTCTGTTCCAATCCATCCGGCTCACGCTCTTAGCTCCCTGGATGAGTTCATCTAATCGCAGCCCTGTGGGGCTATAATCAAATTCCAGTGGAGACAGAAAGAGCTAGCCATCCCCTGCTCAGAGCGTCCTGGAGAGGATGATAACACTGGGCGTGCTCTCCCGCCCCTCCCCGCCCCCAGCACGTTCTGGCTCCTTCGGGGCGGGCCGAGTCCCTGGGTCCCAGCCGCTCCCTGGTGCCTGTAAGCTGGCCTGGATTTGACCTCATCCCGGAAGTCCCTCCAGGGAGCCAGAGCTTACTGAGGCCTTCACTTGCCAAGCACTGCGCTAGGCCCGGCTGAAAAGGGCCTTCCTAGAGGGAGATTCTAGTCTAGTTGGGGAGACAAGACTGCAGCATTTAACAAGGTTAAATAGCAAAGTGAGATTTAAATGACAGCAGTGGTAGAGCCTTGCACTCAGTTGAGCAGAACAGTCACTGATCAGACCCAGCTCACGTGTCAGGCAGTAGTGTGGCTGTACAAGGCCACACAACTGCTCTCCAAGGACTTTCCGAAGGGACCGAGTCGCTGTTTGGGCACCCATCTAACCTTGGCCTTGTGATCAGATGAGTGTGCTGAGGTGGGGGAGAGGGGTTCTGTGAGCCCAGAGAGGGGTCCGTAGAGCATCAGAGGGGCGGAGACCTTGGCCCTCTGGGTCCCCCACGTGCTTCCCCAGCTGCTGCCTTGTGCTGCCTGTCCCCGGGGGTGACCTCACCATCGCAGTCGGTGGCTCTCCACAGAACTCCACTGTGTTGGGAACTACTGCCTCCCTCCCTTCCCCCAACCCGTGGGCACACGGCTCGCCAGCTGGCCCCCGAGCCAGCTTCCCTGCTCGTCTGGCTGCCTCGATGTCACCGGGGATTAGTGTGCATTTGTGGCTTTTAGCGGTCACTCCCCTCCCTGCTGCAGCCTCACCCTCTGGAGCCCAGGGATGGGCTTGGGCTTGGTCCTGGGAGCCCCCTGAACCTGGGAGCAGCGCTGACTGCCCCTTTCTCTGTTTGCCCTGACATCAGAAGGCAGAGTGCTTATTCACTCTGGAAGCACACTCGCAGGAGCAGAAGAAGAGGGTGTGCTGGTGCCTGTCGGAGAACATTGCGAAGCAGCAACAGCTGGCGGCTCCGTCCCCTGAGAGCAAGGTAAGGGCCTCGCTGGTGGCCACAGCCCTGGCTGCCTGGCTCCCCCTCGGCCAGCCTGCACCCTTGAGCCTCCGAATTGAGCTTGGGACCAGCCGTGGCTTAGGACTTGGATCTGGGCAGCAAGCTCTTGGCAAGGAGGCCTGTGCTCGAACGACTCTCCCCCTTGGCGTGTCACTGGATCTACTGAGCGAGTTTGACGGTACTCAGGTAGAGCGACAGAGCCAAATCGAGCACGACCCGTCAATTCTCGGTTCTGTTCTCTAGTTTGCCAACGGCAAGGTCTAGTTCGGGCCGGCCTCCCGGCTGCTGCCTGGCATGCGGTCCCCCTCTGCTACTGGGTGTAGGTCGTGCCCAGGGACAGCGAGCACACGGGTGTTTAACACTGGCCCGAAGCAGACAGAGTTGGGAGGGGACGTTTGCGGCAAAAGCCGTGCTGGTTCGATGCAGGCCACGGCCAGGTGGAGCCAAGTGGAGTTTTCTGGGGACTGGGAGCCGGCCAGCTGGAGCATCAGGGAAGATTAGAGACTCCCAGCTGAAGCTGATCTGGGGCAGGCACCCCCCTCGGCTGGTCCTGTGCCTGTGGAGGGCGTTGGGATCGGAGCTGGACTACAGCCTTCCCCTTGGTCCCCCGGATGCCAGCCCAAGGCACAGTTGTATTCCCCCATTTGTGAGTCACTCAGGTCCCTTCTCTTGCTGAACGTGTTGGCTGTGTTGGGATTTGGTCTGATTTGCTGCAAAGGGAGCCATGGTGGTTGGTCAGCCGGAACCAGGGAGAAGAGGGTAAAGGAAAGCGAGCGCCAGCTGGTCAACTCGCAGGCCTCGTGCTGCTTCCTGCTGCGTTGAGGGCCGCCCTGCGCGCCATACATACGTAGCCCAACGGGGCAGCGGGGCAGGCTGCTGAGGACGGGAGGTGGGGAAGAGGCGGCTGCGCAGCCCCTGCTGGTGGTGGCGGACGGCAGCTCCTCAAATAGTGCGTGTCTGAGAATTACGTGATCTCAGACCCGACAGTTACCTTGTTTTACACTTGCCAGGGGCAAGAATAACTGTGATGAGGGAGGACAGCGGGCACAGCATGGACTTCCAAGTCACATTCTGCTGCTGGCTGGCAGGTGACCTTGGGCAAGTCACTGTACTACTCTGTGCCTGGGTGTCCCCATCTGGGGACAGTAGTTTCTCCTCCAAAGGGTTGTTGTGCAAATTAAATGAGACAGTGCATACACAGTTCATAGCACAGTGCCTGGTATTCAGTAGGTGCTCTTGCTACGCTGGCTGGTTCCCAGTCTCAGCTTCTACTCCTCAACAGAGACTTGCCAAGGCTGTAGGCTGCCTGGCCCCCTTGATCCTGGGTTGGTCACAATCAGAGACCAGGCCACTTCCTCCTCACTGGGGTGGCCGCTGGGATGTGGCATGCTTTCACTTGTGTTCCTTGGTTTTCTTGTGTTTTAGGCTTAGCTCCTCCTGATCTGGGGACAAAGTTCTCTCTGCCTCAACTTCAGAGTTTGCCGGCTCTGGAGAGTGTTGGCAACAGCCTTCTCAATGCCCTGGGGAGTCTCTCCATCTTCGGTTAGGGGGTGAGGGGGACAGTTTGAGTGACTGAAGGTAGGCTGGGTTTCTGAGACAGGCGCTGGTTGCCGCAGGGCTGCGGGCTTGGCTGACTGACCCTGGAAGGGCCCGAGGGTTTGGGGCCTGGCTTCCGGGCCACGCCAAAATATATGGGCAGCCTGGGCAGGCAACAGCTGGACGCGTCTTCAAATCAAAACTCTTTAAACGTGTGCTTAATGGAGAAGCTCTGTGTTGGGCGGGAGGAGGGAAAAGACGTAGGGCCCGACCGCTGGGGCGGCCTCAGGATTGCCCCCTCACCTGGGAACGGGCCCTGCCCAGCTGGCACACCCCACTTGGCTCACCCTCCTTGAAAGGCAGTTAGTAACCACTTTTTGTTAGGCAGGCCCCTTGGGGATCTCGCTGCCCAACCTTCCCTACCCCCATCACACCCACTGGAAGAGTCATAGCAGCTCATTCCTTCTAGTTGCGTGCAGAATGCTTCCTGAGAGAAGTTCCCGTATATAGGATTTTCTCCAGCCCCGTATGGTTCCAGGAGTGCTTCAGCAAAAAAAACCTTAACCACCGGGCCCAGGTGGCTGTCCAGCCGGCACAGGCCATCCACCTGCGCTCAGCTCCGTCAGGTCCTAGCTGCCTCCGAGGTGACCGTGAACCTCCTTGCCAAGGGCTGGGCCACAGCCCTTTTACTAGGCTTGCTGTCCTCCAGGGGAGAGAGAAGAGGGAAGGTCAAGCAGAGCTTGGACACTGGCTTCTTGCTTTGGTCAAGCAGAACACTTCTGCCTGAAATCTGTTTGGAGCCCTCACTGAGGAGCACGCCTTTTTTTTTTTTTTTTAAACGCCTTTTCTTTGTTCTGAGACTATTCCGCCTTCTGCCGCAGAATGGAAACCGAGGCCTAAGCCACTCCTTGTCTGCCCAACTCCAGTGCCTCTCTGGGGGAAGAGGGCTTTGCAAGGCAGCTCCCCAAACTCCTGTGCTGCCACTTCTCAACCCTGTTCCTTTCAGCAGTGTTTGCTGACACTTGGAATGTGGGATTCTTCAAACATCTCAAAAAATGCAAAAGTTCTTCCCCAATTTGCAAAACATGATAAATGTGATATGCCCTGAACATGAAATGCTTCTGGGGAAAGACAGAGGGAATTGGAGGAAGATGGATTCAAAGGACAGTAGAGAGGCAGGTGTGCCACCCTCTGCTGTGTGACCTTTGGCAACCGCTTCCTGCCATGGTGGTCCCATCTATGCATTGGTCAGGTGGCTCTTCCCAGCTCTTCAAGCTTTGTGATTCTCATGAAAGTTGAGGACCTGGAGTCGTCCAGTTCTCCAAGATTTCTGTATAACTTGATTGCCTGTGGAGTGCGCTGCCCTTAGGGGCCAGGTCTACTCCCCTCCTGGTGGGGGGGAGGGGCAGACATAGACTTTCTGTGCTGTGTCTGAGGTGCCTGTGACCTTGGGTTGTTGCAGTGTTGGGGTCCCGGCTGGGACAAGGACACAACGAGGCAGACAGCAGCCGACTGCATCCCTTCTCTGGGGCTCCACTGCCTTTCTCTGGCTCACTCCTGGCTGACCGCGGCAGGTGGAAGGCTGCTCCAGGTGGGCCTGTGTGCTCCCTCTTTCTGTAGAAATAAGTGGCCGGCTTCCTCTCCTCTCCCAGTTTCCTTTTTCTCACCACCCCGTTCTTCCTCATCAGCATTCTGCCCCCTTTCTTGCTTCATTGTCTATCCCTGGAGGGAAACTACCTGTCTTCTTTCACCTGGGACAACTTCTACTAAACTCCCTGCCATGGGGAACGCTGCCATGCTGCTAATCTAGAATAACTCACAGGTGGTCCTATCTGTGGTTGTTAAGGCTAAGCTAATAGGGAGAGACAAATGCATATTGTGCTGGTTATTCAATCAAATATAGAAATAAATGCCTGCTCGGGGCCGGACACTAGTTTAGGTCCTTTGTGGGGGTGGGCGGAGGGCTCTTGGCTGTACATTCACTGTCAGTGAACCTCCACGAGCTCCCACCACATGCACAGCGCTGGCCTGGGCAATGGACATTTCTTGGGGTGCACCCTGAGCTCAGTGCTGGGAATGCACGGGTGAATCTGTCATATTCTTTCCTTGGGAAATTGCGGTCCAGCGGTGGAGACCGATATGCCAACAGACGGTTCAAAAATAACATAGCGAGTGATATGGGAGGCGTGAGCTCTTACCGCTCTGTGACCTCAGGCGAGGCACCGAGGCTCTCTGAGACTCAAGATTTTCATTAGTAAAGTAGATGGATGAACAGGGTTCTCGTGAGGATTAAACTCATGTAATGTGCTTAGCAAAGTGGCACACAAGAAGAACTCTGTGAATTATTATTATTATTAAAGTTATGTCTATATAGGAAGATTCATCTAGTGACCTTGCTTATTGAAGCTGAATGCTGCCGCTTTGAGCACATGTAACGACTGCTCCATGTCACTTCCTGGTAGCCACCTGCTGTATTCCTGAGACCAGGCAGGGAAACTGAGGCCTCCTGGGTGTGCTCTGGCTGTAAGACTTCTCACAGGTGTGACACCAAGGTGCGTGCCACCTCGTCATCTCCACCAGGGCGGCTAGAGATGGGGCCCTGGAGATGCCAGGGTCTATCTGAGTACCTTAGAAAGCAGCAGGGGCAGGTCCTGGAGTCAGGCAGCCCTGGCCCGAGTCGACAGCGAGCTAATTCCAGTTCTGTCTGGTTCCACAGAAACTGCACCCTTATGGCTCTCTCCAGCAGGAGATGGGGCCGGCCAACTCAACCAATGCTACCCAGGATAGAAGCTTTACCTCATCAGGACAGACTCTGATTGGCTGAGCAAACCCAAGGGCAGGACTCTGCTTCTGGCAACTTAACCCTTTCTTGGGCATCCCCTACCACACAGTAACCTCACCTCAACTGGACCCAAAACGGAGGACCAAGATGGTGGGCCTAGGGTCATCTGAAGGGCGTGGCGCCACGGGTGTGTGGACTGGCGTCAGAAGGGCCACAGTGGTGTGAGAGGCCCTGTGGGCAGATGCAGACTGGATCAGAAAGCCCCAGATGGAGAAGACCCAGAAACTTATTCCCTACAAGGAAGAAGGAGGTGAAATAGCATCTGGGCTACCCGTGGTTCCAGCGCCTGCCTCAGGGGCAGCAGGAGAAGTTGGGAGAGGTCAGCCCTGACGGAGAACAATGCCAAGATCCGCTGCTGCCAGAAGATATCTCCACCCATTCGCTCAGTTTTCATCTGAACTCATGCATTCATTCCTTCATTCATCAGATATTTTTAGGGCGTCTACTTTATGCCAGGCTCTGGGCTAGGAGCTGGAGATACTATGGAGAATGAGAGGGACGTGGTCTCTGCTCTTATCAAGATTTCAGTCTTAGTAGGGGAGAGAGCATTACGTAAACACCAACACACACACACACACACACACACACACACACACACGGGATTACACACTGTGATCATCAATGAAGGAAAAGAAAGGATTCCTTTAAGAGAGAATATTATTAGAGATTGCTGTGTGTGGGTGTGTGGGTGTGGGGTGGGGGAGGGGAAGAGCATAACTTTTAAGCCAAGAAAGGAGTTAGCCAGTCAAGGACTTTGGAAAGAATTTTCCAGACAGATGGAACAGCCTGCGAAGAATACCTGAGATAGCAAGGAGCATGGCGTGCTGGAGGAATGGAGGCCAGGCCGTTGGAGCTGGAGCTTAGTGAGGGGGAAGACCAAGTGGGTGGGGGCCAGATCGTACAGGGCTTTGGTGGTTAATGTTGTATGGATTGCATTTGAGACACAGTGGGAAGCCATTGAAGGCTTTTGAGAAAGGGAGTCACAGAATCTCAGGGACATTTCTAGATGTTGAGAGAACCCAAGGAGGGGCCCAAGTGGGTGTGAGGAGATCAGGTTTTTTTTGGGGGGGGTCCCTTCAGTCCTCCAGGTGATGGGTGATGGTGGCCCGTCCTGGATGATGGCTGGGGAGGCGGATATATGAGTGCCCAGACCCTCGGGTAGGGGAGGCTCTGCGATGAGAAGAGAGAGTTTCCTGTCCCTCCACCACTCTCACCCTCATCCTCCACTGTGTCTCACTCTTTCAGTGGATGCGAGTAAGGATGGGGCCTTCCTCACGGAGCCCCCTCCTGGTGAGGCCTGGGTAGGGACCAGTGCTGAGTTCCGAGAATGTCCCTGGGAGTTGGGAGTTATAGGTGCTTCAGCTGGCCAAGGTGGTCAAGTTCACAGGCCCCCAGCCTCAGCAGGGGTGGCCTATGCTGTCCCTCCATCCTGTGAACACAGCCCTCTGGAAACTGACTGGGTTTGCTTTCTGCAGAGCTCCTGAGGGTCAGGGACTGGGGCTAAGTGTGGCTCAGCACACTTAGAGGAGGCCGTCCTGCCATGAGGCTGACAAAAGGCCTACCAGGGGACAGCGGTTAGAGCTCAGCCTGCTCACTGCCTGCTGCACTTTCTGGTGCAGCCCAGCGCTGGGCAGCTTTCACACCCTTCTCTAACTGCGCAGACATAGCTCACACACAAAGGGTATGTGTAGGATCAGGGTCATTTGCATAGAAAGGGGGTCAGAGAGGCTGGACTTCAGCTTAGAGAAGTCCCCTTGGAGCTTGGACACTCCGTGTTGTCTTGTAAGAGCTTCTCCGTGTCTTTAGAGAGGGGTCTTGTGCCCTGGTTTGCTCAGCTGCTTTGGCTACTTGACCCCTAAGAAGGGTGGCCCAGAAGAGAATTTGCCCCTTACCTCCCACGGATCACCCCTCCTCCCAGCCTAGGGAAGATCAGACCCGTCGCATCAGTAATCTAACGGGATCAGCCCAATGCCCTGCCCAGCAGGGGAATAGCCTGGGCCTGAAGTGGGACAAGTGATCCGCAGTGTCTATCAGCCGAGACTCCGCCTGCAGGGTTAATTCTGAGAGGCTGAGCAGCTGAGTCTGCACAGACAGCAAGCTGCACCATGATTTCATTTGATTCCCTTACAAAATGACATTAAGGGGAGTGGGAGGCACAGGAGAATTGCCCGTCTGGGAAGACAGCGAGCTTTTCTCTCCCGGACCTGGGGACCTACCTCTGTCCACCAGACAGGTGCAGAGGACGGGGGAGCTCTGGCAGCAGGGAAACAGAGACTTGGAATGCGGCACTTAGCCCTGGGGACAGCACTATCCTCTGGCTTGTCCCAACAAGCTGCTGAGTGGAGCGGAAGCTCCTGTCAGGGTCCTAGACCTGGCTGGCTGCTGGGAAAGCAGACATCAGCTCCTGGAGGGCCCTGGACCCATCTTTCCAGTGACTGTCGTGAGCCACAGCGCCATCGCTGCTCTGCCTCTCAAATCGATGAGACAATTAATTTGGCTCCACGGGCTCGAGAAGATGAAATATGACCGGGTGGCCACTGCTCCTCAGAGGCCCTGTCCATCCCAGACGTCCAGGATGATGAACGCATCGAAATCGCATTTGAGAGTCATAATCACGGGAAACATGGCCGAGCCCCTCCCTCCACATAAATCACGCTAAGAAGCTCACACAATGGTCTCTTTCCTGATGGGCCAATTGTCTTGGTGTGTGTCTCGGGGCGAGCTGGGAGCACGGGAGCACAACCATTTATTGTTGAAAAGGCCATCTGTGCGATTTGAATACAAAGTGATTCTTTAAGTTCCCCACACATCCTTTGATCCCATTTTTTTGTTTTCTTATTGTCTCAGGCTCTGGGTCTGTTGAAACTCCCAGTCTCTCCTGGAAGCAGTCATGCTCTGGTCTCTGCTGCCTGGGTCCTTTGGCCCTTTGGGAGTTGGAACCTGTTGGAAATAATGATGACATTTATTTATGTATGCCTTGTTTTTTTTTATTCTTTAGTTTAAATTCTTTTTTCATAAATTCTGCCACCCAAGCCTGAATTTCTCATACACGGCACCAAGAGCATTCTGCAGGTTGAAGGAGCAGGCAATTTCACAATGTGGGAGGGCTCCCCACAGCGAGAGCATGGGCTTCAGAGATGGCAACTGGGATCCCCAGGCATTATCTCCCTTAGACCTCCCAGCAGCCTTGTTTTATGGATGGAAGGGACTAAGACTCAGAGAAGTTAAGTGATTTATCCAAGGTCACATAACTGGTAAGAGGCCGAGCTAGTCCTCAAGCCAAGGCCTTGCAACCTAATCCATTGCTCTTTCTAAATGAAAGGTTTGCCTTTTAGGAGTGGAAGTAAGAGAAATCAATCATCTCCTCCAGGAAGAGCCAGGAGGAAGATATCCTGCATGCAGAAATCGTGGCCCTTTAAGATCCAGAGGGGATGCTTTAGGACTAATAAAAATGAGATGCCTGATTCTCTACACAGTGGAGAATAAACTTCGAGTTCATATGGCCCAGGGGTGGCCCAGGCTGAAAAGATGAATAGCTTCACACAAGATGTAAGAGGTCTGATGTGAAAGACGAGGTGGAAGTCCTGAAGACAGGCTCTCAGCAGCACTGGGGTGGTGGGGTCACCCCATCCCCCTTTTGAGTCTGGCATTCAAGAGGACCAGCAGCACAGTCTTGGGGTACCTGGCCGCAATGAACAGCGGCCGAAGGCAGAAGGGGATGGCTCAGGTTCAGGCCCAGGTGCACTGAGCATGAGTACAGGAAGGAGGCCTTTGACCTCTGCCCTGTTGAGGGTGAGGAGAGAGCCTACTCCAGGTTTTGGGCCCAGATTTTGCCAGTTGACTGACTTGGAATCTCAACCCTAAGTAACTGGGTGTCAAATGGACTAGATTTCAGATATTCTCCACCCGCCGCCACCAACCCCCCCAACCCACCCACCTCCGCCAAAAACCTGTTTTCCAGTCTCTCCAGCTCTCCGCCCTCCCCTACTTGCTGCCCGTCTGGCTGCGGAGAGACTGCCTTCTTCCCGCCTTAGTCATCTTGCTATCTTTTTTTGTTCTTAAAGAAGACAGCACAGCCTTACCCTCTATCTTGTCTTGACCTCATCTTTCTTCAAGCCTTTCTCTGAATAGGGCCACTGTCCTCCAAACTGTTCCCAGATCCTTGGTTTAAGAGTAGAATAATAACAGTAGGTAATTTGTAAGTGAGTGCTTAGACCGTGAACCTGGAGCAATGCCAGGCTCTTCACCTACATTGTCTCTTTAATCCTCACTACAGCCTCGTGAGGTTCTTTGTGGTCCTTACACATTTACTCTCATTATACTCAATTGATATAGGTAAGGACGCTGAGTCTTTGAGAAGAAACTTGCCCGAGGTCACACAGCCAGTGGGTGGCTTGGATTGGAACCTGGGTGCCCAGCTCCAGAGCACTGGCTTTGGATTGCTCTGCTCTCCTACTTTCCAGCAGTCACGGACCATCCAAGCTGGGAGGGGTGGGGAAGCTGAGCAGTCACACTTCCCGCTTCAAGACCATCGTGGGAGGCCATGGTCCCAGCCTGCTTCTTAAGGCTCTCCCTCTGCCCTCCTGCCTCGTGCCCACCGTTCGGCCGTACTGGATTATTTTCCTTCTCTGAATTCCCCATGCATGTTCGTGTTTAGGCTGTTTCTTCTGCCTCATGTTGCCTGCCCTCCTCTGCTGCTCCTGACACATACAGTCCTCAGCCTTCAAGGCTCCCCTGAGACACCTTTCTCAGGCGTGCATCAGAAGTCACTGCTTCCCCCTCTGTGTTCCGCAGTATTTTGTTCATCTTTAGCACAGTGCGTTAGGCAGATATGTCTCACCTGCAAGACCGTGAGCTCCTTGGGAGCCAGTGGAGGTCAAAGTTTATTTATTTCTGATTCTGTTACTGCCTGGTCCTTGGTAGGTGCTCAGTAGATGTTGTAGAATTGGATTGGGCCATGCAGTTCAAGCCTCTCACGTTCTGGAATCTAGACGAGGAAACTGAGGCTCAAAAAGGGGAAGTGACCTGGCCAGGTTCACGGGACAAGGTAGTGGCAGAGCCAGGACTAGAACACAGGTCTCCTGACTTTCTTGGCTCAGAGCTTTTTCCACTGCACCTCGGCTTTGTAAGACCAGAGCCTGGATCCCCACTTGGCCTTAAGCAATCTAATCTGGCCAGACTCACTTAAGGGTTATAGATGCCACCATATCCACGCTGACTTCTGGGCATCCTCAGAGGGAAGGAGACCCTTCTGAGACCCAGAACTGCTCCTATGGTTCTCTTCCCTGGGTTTGTGGAGCTCCCTTCTCACTGAGCTCCTTGCCTTCAGAGAAAACCAGAGTAGGATTCTGAAGATCTTGGTTCAAATCCTGATTTTGCTTGTAATTCACTGTGTGACTTTGGGCAAATTACTTCACCTCTCTGATCATTTGGTTCTTTACCAAGAAAAATGAGGGAGTTGAATTTAGGTGATCTCCAGGAGTCATCTTCAAAGCCTCAGGACTCTAATAACATGTTAAAGAAAAAAGAAATCAGACATTTTGGTCTTCACATTGAAACAAGAGTGTATGTGTGTGAATATATGCAAATGTTGTACGTGGTTAATATTCATCATGTACTTGAGACAAATAAGTATACTTATGGACCTTATACAGGAAGGGGTCCTCATCACAGGCACTCAGATTGTAAGCACAACCCTGCTTTCTTCCACCCAAATGTGCCTCCTTCAGGCTCGCCCCAGGGAAAGTGGCAAGGAGCTTTCAAACCTAGAATCTTCCCCTGGCCCTTCTTTTTTCCTGCTCACAGGACTCTTGTTTTAACTTCACATATATAGGTATACACATATGTTCTTTAATCGGACTCCTGGTCTATGGCATAAAGCTAACTTTCAGTGGAAGTAGTGAGAATCTGTGTGCAGTGCCTTTAGTTTCTAGTGTGGTCAGAAGTCTCCTTCAGACTCTTCCCCAGAAGTTGCCACTGAATTTTTCATTGCCTTTAATGTATATCTTCTTTTGCTCAAACACTACTCAGGGTAAATTTTCTAAAACAGTGTCTTTTAAATGTTAGTCATTTTCCATTTTGGTTAAATTCTATCACAATATAGGTTTCTGCTATTTCTCCTCGTGGGAGAAAATTAAGTGTTCAGTAGGCTAGCCTAGGAAGCTGACCACCATTTATAACACAATTTTCAATGGGAAAATGCATTCTGAGACCCGTCATCAACTCTCAGATGATTTGGGAATACAGCTCAACACACACCACAAAGCAGAGAATATAATATTTATTTCATGAGTGACTAGAATTTTGATAGAACCACAGAATCTTTGAGTGTGGAACTGAAAAGCCTCCTCCCTCCCCCACCAGGATCAATCGATTAACAAGCTGATTTGTAGAAACCAAGACCAAGAGAGGGGCAAGAACTTGGCCAGGGGCCCGTAGTTGGTGCTAGAGCTGGAACTAGGACCCACCGCTCAGCTCTCCCCTTCAGGGGCCTTTGAAGAGTCTGCCAGGTTGGGGATGGGGCGGGGCACAGACTGTCCTAGAGACACTTGTCATCTCACTCGGCTGTGTTGTCATTAGGAAAAGTAAGTCACCACTTTGGGCTGTAATGGAAATAGTGAGAAACAGCCCTGCTAATGGTGTGGGGAGAGGTTGTCTAGTCAGCTGGCTTGTCTATAAATTCCCAGCGCGTTCTTGCTGGAGCGGAATGAATGGGGCTGCTGTGTTTTACCTGGAGCTCTGAGCAGGGCAGGGCTGGCGGAGACGCTCCCAGTTCTAAAAATAGTAGTGGGATTGGAGCTGAGAGGAAGAGGAAGGGGCTCCTTCGGGAGCTGGGTGGGACGCCTCACCCCCTTCCTCTTCCTGCCGGGCCCTCTGTGAGGAAGCGCCATCGATTCAGAGAATTTAGATCTGGGAGGGTCCTGGAGCCACCAGCTCTCACGGCCCCTCCTCACACAGAAGAGGAGACCCTGGAGGCCCGGACTGGGGAAAGGACTGGCCAGCCATCCCCAGCCCAGGGGGAAGGTCCCAGATGGTAGGCTGTTTTCCTCCTGCTTTTAGCAGGGCGGCAGCAGGCCGGGCGAGGTTTTCTCTCCCTGCCACTGGGAGCGCACAGGGCCTGGGAACTCCTGGGGCCGGATGTGGTTAGGCTTCCTGAATGTCGCCCAGCAGGCGAGGAGTCCCTGGCTAGTCTGCCCTGAGCCCTGACCTCAGCCAACTGGCCTGCCAGCGCCACGCCTTCCCCTTGCCGTTGTCCCCACCCTTGCTGATTTGTCCTTCTGTCGCCCCCTAGACTGTCTGCAGGGAGGGAGGACAAGGGGCCGCATAGAACCAGCCTGCAGGACAGAGGGCCTAGTGGCTTGGGACCTTTCTCTGCCCATCCCCAGGAACAAGCAGGGGCAGCTAAGGTAGAGGCAGGGGCCTGATTCAGAGGTAGGCAGGCCAGGGTTCAAATCCCAGCTCTGCTTCTCACTGGCTATGGGATTACTGGCACGTCACCTAGCCTCTGTCAAATGAGACAAGGACATCTCTCTCACAGGGTTCTCCTGAGGAGTAAGGGGAATGGTCTGTGCAAAGTGCCTGGCATGTAGTAGGTACAGACAGCCCTCCGCATCTGCGGGTTCTGCTTCCACAAATTTAACCAACCGCAGATAGAAAAAAAAAAAACAACATTCCAGAAAGTTCCAAAAAGCAAAACTTGAATTTGCTGAGCTGGCGACTATTTACATAGTATTTCCATCGTACAACTATTTACATGGCATTTACATTGTATTAGTATTATAGGTAATCTAGAGATGATTTAAAGTATATGGGAGGGATGTGTGTAGGTTCTATGCAAATACCATGCCATTTTATATAAGTGACTTGAGCATCCCTGGATTTTGGTATCTGCTGGGGGTCCTGGAACCACCCACCTCCCACCCCACAGGATACCAAGGGATGACTGTGCTTAGTGGCAGCTGTTATTGCCAGATCAAGTGTGAACATGTGCTTGACTCTGCAGCCCCCTTCTTTGGCCCTCCACCCATGAGGGCATGGCAGGTGTGGGTTTTTTTTTTTTTTGAATGCAGTTGACTTTTGTTGTATTGTTACAAAAGTAATTCATGTTTATTATGAAGAAAACATTTAGTACAGTTGAAACAGGAGAAGGAAATGAAGTTCACCCTTAATCCCAACACCCAGAGATAACCACTGTTAACATTTTGGGGTGTATCCTGTCAGGCATTTGTTTATACACACATATACGTTTGTGTGTATAAACAAATTGCAAATTGGGGTTGCCCACAGTTTTCTAAGTTGCTTTTTTCCATTTAACAATGTAGTGTATCCACGTTTCCATGTCAATAAATGTGCTTCTACAACATCATTTTTAGTGCCTATAGAGTATTTCATTGTGTAGATGAAACAAGTTTTATTTAAAAAAATCTCCAGTAGGTCAACATTTAGGTTGTTGCCAATATTTCATTGTTACAAAAACCTGAGATAAAAACCTTTATAGCTATATCCCCAGCATCCAGTGTACATCTTTGACCCACCACAAATACTTGTTGATAAATGAACGTTTTGTTAGAATAAATTCCTGGTACTAGAATTTCCAGATGAAAGGGTATATATTTGTAAAAAAGGCTCTCGATACCTATTGCCAAATTACTCTCCAGAATGATTGTACCAATTTATAATCCCAGTTAAGATTGACCAATTCGTCCTGCTTTGCCCCAGACTCTCCCTTTTTAACATGGAAATTCTTGTTCCTGGGAAACCCCTCAGTCCCAAGGAAATTGAGACAGTCTGGGTAAGAGGCCATTTCCCCACACACTCACCAACACTGTGCATTGTTACATTTTTTAGTAGGTTCACTTCTTTGAGTACTAGAGATGTTGGATGTTTATATGCCTTTTAGTTATTTACATTACCTCTTTTGTGAGTAGCTTGTTCAGATCTTTTGCCCATTTTTCTGTTGGGCTG
Source organism: Balaenoptera borealis (assembly GCF_965194805.1). Lineage (NCBI taxonomy): Eukaryota > Metazoa > Chordata > Mammalia > Artiodactyla > Balaenopteridae > Balaenoptera > Balaenoptera borealis. The sequence continues at coordinate 102,349,818 of NC_138865.1, forward strand.
CTTATAGTTTATTAATTCACAAGAGCTCTTTATAAAATAAGGATATTTGTATATTAACCTTTTATTTTTTATTTTTTTAAACTATAGGTGTTTCTGATTTATAGGTAGTCATATCTGTAAATTGCTTTGGTGGCAGCTTTAATGAAGTATTATTCACATATCATACAATTTATCCTTTTAAAGTGTACAACTCAGTGGTTTTTTAGTATATTCACAGACTTGTGCAACCATCACCACAGTCAATTTTAGAACATTTTCATTATTTCCAAAAGAAACCATACCCTTTAGCTATCACCCACCCATTCCCCCATCTCCTCCAGCCCTACACAACCACTAATCCACTTTCTGTCTCTATAGATTTGTTCTGGACATTTCCTATAAATGGAATCATGTAATATTAAGTCTTTTGTGACTGGCTTCCTTTATTTAGCATGAGGTTTTCAAGGTTTATCCATGTTGTAGCATGTATCAGGACCTTATTCCTCTTATGGTGGAATAATATTCCATTGTATGGCTATACCACATTTTATTTATTCAGTCATCTGTTGATGAATCTTTGGGTTGTTTCCACCTTTGGGCTATTATGAATAATGCTGCCATAAATGTTTGTGTACAAGTTTTTGTGTGGACGTATGTTTTCATTTCTTTTGAGTATATACATAGGAGTAGAATTCCTGGATCAAATGGTAATTCTTTTTAACTTTCTGAGGAACTGCTAGACTCTTTTCCAAAGTAGCTTCATGATTTTACCTTCCCACCATCAGCGTACAAGTATTCCAATTTCTCCACATTCTCTCTAACACTTGTTATTTTCCTGTTTTTTTTAAAATCATAGCCATCCTAGTGGGTGTGAAATAGCATCTCATTGTGGTTTTGAATTGTGTTTTTCTGATGACTAATATCATATTTATAAATTAAAAAAAATATTTTTTTGCCTTTAGTGTTGTGATATCCACCCCAGGGTTATACAATATTCACTTCCCCCCACACCTTGAACTTTATGGTTTTATTTTTCAACTTTTAACATTTAGTCTATCTGGAATTTACTTTGGTATATGCTATGAGCAAAAATGCTTTTCATTCTTTCCAAACAGTTATTTGCTCCAGTGCTTTTACATTATATTAGGATAAGTATCCTCTCATTACTCTTTTTAAAAAATAATCCTGTTCTCACATATTTGTTCTTTTATTTTTTTTAACATCTTTATTGGAGTATAATTGCTTTACGATGGTGTGTTAGTTTCTGCTATATAACAAAGTGAATCAGTTATACATCTACAAATGTCCCCATATCTCTTCCCTCTTGCATCTCCCTCCCTCCCACCCTCCCTATCCCATCCCTCTAGGTGGTCACAAAGCACCGAGCTGATCTCCCTGTGCTATGCGGCTGCTTCCCACTAGCTATCTATTTTACATCTGGTAGTGTATATATGTCCATGCCACTCTCTCACTTCGTCCCAGCTTACCCTTCCCCCTCCCCATATCCTCAAGTCCATTCTCTAGTAGGTCTGCATCTTTATTCCCATCTTGCCCCTAGGTTCTTCTGACCAATTGTTTTTTCTTTTTTTTCTTTTTTTTTTTTTTTTTTTAGATTCCATATATATGTGTTAGCATATGGTATTTGTTTTTCTCTTTCTGACTTACTTCACTCTGTATGACAGTCTCTAGGTCCATCCACCTCACTACAAATAACTCAGTTTCGTTCCTTTTTTATGGCTGAGTAATATTCCACTGTATATATGTGCCACATCTTCTCTATCCATTCATCTGTCGATGGACACTTAGGTTGCTTCCATGTCCTGGCTATTGTAAATAGAGCTGCAATGAACATTTTGGTACATGACTCTTTTTGAATTACGGTTTTCTCAGGGTATATGCCCAGTAGTGGGATTGCTGGGTTGTATGGTAGTTCTATTTTTAGTTTTTTAAGGAACCTCCATACTATTCTCCATAGTGGCTGTATCAATTTACATTCCCACCAGCATTGCAAGAGGGTTCCCTTTTCTCCACACCCTCTCCAGCATTTATTGTTTGTAGATTTTTTGATGATGGCCATTCTGACTGGTGTGAGATGATATCTCATTGTAGTTTTTTTTTTTTTAAAGTAACTATTTCTTTTTTTTTTTTTTTAATTTTATTTATTTATTTATTTACTTATGGCTGTGTTGGGTCTTCGTTTCTGTGCGAGGGCTTTCTTTAGTTGCGGCAAGTGGGGGCCACTCTTCATCGCGGTGCACGGGCCTCTCACTATCGCGGCCTCTCTTGTTGTGGAGCACAGGCTCCAGACGCGCAGGCTCAGTAATTGTGGCTCACGGGCCTGGTTGCTCCGCAGCATGTGGGATCCTCCCAGACCAGGGCTCGAACCCTTGTCCCCTGCATTGGCAGGCAGACTCTCAACCGCTGCGCCACCAGGGAGGCCCATCTCATTGTAGTTATTTATTTATTTATTTATTTATTTATTTATTTATTGGCTGCTTTGGGTCTTCGTTGCTGCACGCGGGCTTTCTCTAGTTGTGGCGAGCGGTGGCTACTCTTCATTGCGGTACACATGCTTCTCACTGCGGTGATTTCTTTTGTTTTGGAGCACGGGCTCTAGGCACGGGGGCTTCAGTAGTTGTGGCACATGGGCTCAGCAGTTGTGGCTCGTGGGCTCTAGAGCGCAGGCTCAGTAGTTGTGATGCATGAGCTTAGTTGCTCCACGGCATGTGGGATCTTCCCAGACCAGGTCTCGAACCCCTGTCCCCTGCATTGGCAGGCAGATTCTTAACCACTGTGCCACCAGGGAAGTCCCTCACTGTAGTTTTGATTTGCATTTCTCTAATGATTAATGAATATTTGTTCCTTTAAATGCAATTCAATATAATTTTATTCAGTCCCCACCTCCTCCCTGCCTCTCCCCCCCAAATCTCATTGAGATTTGCATTGTAATTACATTTAAAAATATACATCAAAAAGGGGAGTTTTGAAGTCTATACAACACCGTCTTCCCATCCAGGAATAGGATTATGTCTCTTCATTTATGCAAATCTTCTTTTAAGATTTCCAAAGTAAAGTTTTGAAAAAAAAATTTCTATACTGGTCTTGTACATTTGTTGTTAAACTTATTTGAGGAAATTGAAAATTTTTATTTATATTACAAATGGGAATATTTATTTATTTGCATTACATATATTCCTTGATATACTTGTACAAAACTTGTACAAATATATCCTAAACATTGCTGAGCTGAATAAAATAAAGAAAATCTCCCATTCTCCAAGCCCTTTCCCCATTGATAGCCACTACTGTAAGTTTGGTGTGTTCCTCCAAATATTTTTTCCATACACATAAACTTAGTATATCATATAAACCTTTCACATCAGTCTTAAAGTTCTCCCTCTTTCCTTTTATTTTTATTTAAAAATTTTTTAAAATTAATTTTTATTGGAGTATAGTTGCTTTACAATGTTGTGTTAGTTTGTGCTGTACAGCAAAGTGAATCAGTTATACATATACATCTATCCCCTCTTTTTTAGATTTCCTTCCCATTTAGGTCACCACAGAGCACTGAGTAGAGTTCCCTGAGCTATGCAGTAGGTTCTCATTAGTTATCTATTTTATACATAGTAGTGTATATATGTCAATCCCAGTCTCCCAGTTCATCCCACCCCCAACCCCCTTGGTATCCGTAAGTTTGTTCTCTACATCTGTGTCTCTATTTCTGCTTTGCAGATAAGTTCATCTGTACCATTTTTCTAGGTTCCACATATAAGCAATAGTATATATGATATTTGTTTTTCTCTTTCTGACTTACTTCGCCCTGTATGACAGTCTCTAGATCTATCCATATCTCTGCAAATGGCACTATTTCGTTCCTTTTTATGGCTGAGTAATATTCCATTGTATATATGTAGCACATCTTCTTTATCCATTCCTCTGTTTTTTTTAAAAAAATTATTTATTTATTTTTATTTGTTTATTTATGGCTGTGCCGGGTCTTCGTTTCTGTGCGAGGGCTTTCTCTAGCTGCGGCAAGTGGGGGCCACTCTTCATCGCGGTGCGCGGGCCTCTCACCATCACGGCCTCTCTTGTTGCGGAGCACAGGCTCCAGACGCGCAGGCTCAGTAATTGTGGCTCACGGGCCTAGCTGCTCCGCGGCATGTGGGATCTTCCCAGACCAGGGCTCGAACCCGTGTCCCCTGCATTGGCAGGCAGATTCTCAACCACTGCGCCACCAGGGACGCCCTCCATTCCTCTGTTGATGGACATTTAGGTTGCTTCCATGTCCTGGCTGTTGTAAATAGCGCTGCAATGAACATTGGGGTGCATGTATCTTTTTGAATTATGTTTTTCTCTGGGTATATGACCAGGAGTGGGATTGCTGGGTCATATGGTTGTTGTATTTTTAGTTTTTTGAGGAACGTCTATACCGTTCTCCATAGTGGCTGTATCCCTCTTTGTTTTTAGTAGCCAGTGGGCCATAATTTATTTAACTGCCCCCCATACTGATGTGCAATCAGGTTGTTTCCAATGTTTTGACATTATGAGCACTGCTGCAATAAACATCCTGAGAATGTTACATCTTGCTGCACTTTTCTGTAGGATAGAGCGAGACACACACTACCAAAGTGCTCTACAAATGCTTTCCTTCTGTTTAAACATGTAATCTGTCCAACATTATTGTTATTATCCCCATTCTACAGATGAGAAAACAAAGAAACAGAGAGGTTAAGTAGATGTACAATTTACATCACAGTGAATGACAGTGCCTATTTCCCTACACCCAACCTAATACTGGATGTCATTGCTCTTAATTCTTTGTTTGTATGAAAAGGGAAAATTTATATTTTATTTTAATTTATAATTATTTGATTATTAGTGAGGTTGGGCTTCTTTTTACATTTATTAGTCATTTATATTTCTTCTTCGTCTCATCAGTTCATATCATTTGCCCAGTTTTCTACTGGGGCATTTGTTTTACTTGTAATATTAGAATATTAACCGTTTGCTTATTATGTAGGTTACAAATATTTTTTCCAGTTTATCATTTATCTTTTAACTTTATTTATAGTATCTTTTATCATTCAGAAGTTAACATTTTTTAATAATCAAATATTTTTGTAGTCAAGTCTGTTTTTTGAGGGTAGGGGGCTATACTTTCTGAGGCCTTTTCCTCTTCAAAATTATAACAAATATTCTTCTGTATATTTTTCCAGTACTTTTAACCTTTTATGTTTTACATTCATATTTTTACTTCATCTGCACTTAATCTAGTGCCTGGTGTCAGATGGAACTCTTACTAATTTTTTCCCCAAGTGGTTGACCAGTTTTTCCAAACCTATTTTTTTGAGTTATCCTTCCTTTACTCATTTATCATAGACCAAATTTCCACACATTGGTGGGTTGATTTTTGAATTCGCTTGTTTCCCTCATTTATTCGTCTATTTCTACATCATACTGAGACTTAATCACTGTAGCTTCATAATATGTTTTAGTAGTATTAAATATCCCAAGGCTAACTTCTCATTATTCTTCTGCAAAATTTCCTCTGAAGTTACACACCCTAATTCTAGTCTGCTGGTGATTTTACCCATATCTTTTTTACCGACGTATTTCAATATCAAGAATGACACCAAAAAAAATCTACAAACAATAAATGCTGGAGAGGATGTGGAGAAAAGGGAACCCTCTTGCACTGTTGGTGGGAATGTAAATTGATACAGCCACTATGGAGAACAGTCTGGAGGTTCCTTAAAAAACTAAAAATAGAACTACCATATGACCCAGCAATCCCACTACTGGGCATATACCCTGAGAAAACCATAATTCAAAAAGAGTCATGTACCACAATGGTCATTGCAGCTCTATTTACAATAGCCAGGACATGGAAGCAACCTAAGTGTCCATCGACAGATGAATGGATAAAGAAGATGTGGCACATATATACAATGGAATATTACTCAGCCATAAAAAGAAACGAAATTGAGTTATTTGTAGTGAGGTGGATGGACCTAGAGTCTGTCATACGAGTGAAGTAAGTCAGAAAGAGAAAAGCAAATACTGTATGCTAACACATATATATGGAATCTAAATAAAATAAAATAAAATAAAATGGTTCTGAAGAACCTAGGGGGCAGGGCAGGAATAAAGACGCAGACTTAGAGAATGGACTTGAGGGCACAAGGAGGGGAAGGGTAAGCTGGGACGAAGTGAGAGAGTGGTATGGACATATATACACTACCAGATGTAAAATAGCTAGCTAGTGGGAAGCAGCCGCATAGCACAGGGAGATCAGCTCGGTGCTTTGTGACCACCTAGAGGGGTGGGATAGGGAGGGTGGGAGGGAGATGCAAGAGGGAGGAGATATGGGGATATATGTTTATGTATAGCTGATTTACTTTGTTATAAAGCAGAAACTAACACACCATTGTAAAGCGATTATACTCCATAAAGATGTTAAAAAAAAAAAAAGAATGACACCAGATCTATAATAGCGTGTCCTCATGTCCTACAACCCATAATAAGCATGGCAGCTGGCCCATACTTCTCTTTGCTTTTCTCCATGACTCCTAGGTATTGCTGAAATCATCTGAAATTTTATTTCTGATTGTTATTATTCTTTTTAAAAAAAAAAATTATTTATTTATTTTCGGCTACGTTGGGTCTTCATTGCTGCGCACGGGCTTTCTCTAGTTGCGGAGAGGGGGGCTACTCTTCATTGTGGTGCACAGGCTTCTCATTGCGGTGGCTTCTCTTGTTGCGGAGCACGGGCTGTAAGAGCGCGGGCTTCAGTAGTTGTGGCACACGGGCTCAGTAGTTGTGGCTCACGGGCCTAGTTGCTCTGCGGCATGTGGGATCTTCCTGGAGCAGGGCTTGAACCCATGTCCCCTGCATTGGCAGGCAGATTCTTAACCACTGTGCCACCAGGGAAGCCCTGATTGTTATTATTCTTAAACATTAGTTCTATTGCATTTTGAGAATCATTTACTTAAAATTGCATTTAACTTATCAATTATGTCATCCGTAGTTAAGTGTGTAAATGTTTCTGGCTTCATTGCTTGCCAGGCTCTTGTATCCCACAGCATCTTTTTCTTGACTTCTGGATTTTGATTCATTTTGGTCTGGAGAGCTTTCTTGGGTAAATTTTTCAGAAAGGATCTGTGGGTGGCATACTTTCTTAGTCTTTGTAAGTCTGAAAATATTTGCCCTCATGTTTGAGTCATCTTTTGCCTGAGTAGTGAATTCTAGGTTAATAGTCCTCCCACAGAAACCTGAGAGAAAGGCTCTATTGTCCCAGCATTTGGTGTTGTAAGAAGTGCAGTACTCACTTGATTCGCTAAAGTTTCTTTATGGAAGCAAGCAGGATTTCTCTTTCCAATCTTTGGAATTTAGAAATTTCCCCAGATTATTTCTAGTTGTTTGCTCTCTTTTGGTAATTTTTCCTGGTACTAACTAGGTAAGCCTTTCCGGTCTGAAGACCCAAGTCTTCCCTTAGTTCAGGGAAATTTTTTACTGATTTTTGGAATAATTTATTTTCTATGTTTTAAAATTTCCTCTTTTTGGATTTCCTACTACAAATAATAGTAATAATACCACCTAATATTTATCAAATGTACTTTCCTTCTGCTGTAATATGCAATCTGCTTAACACTGTTGTTATTATTCCCACTTTATAGGTGAAGAAACAATGGAACAGAGAGGTTAAATAGACTGTACAAGGTCTCACAGCTAGGAGGTATAGTCCATGATCCAAACTCAGGCATCTGGCTTCAGAACCTGTGTTCTTAGCTACTGTGCTATACGCCCTGCCTGTCAGAACCAACCTCCAGACTTGACCCTGACCCTGACCTCAATACTCTTCAGTGAAAATTTGAGTGTTGACAGCTAGGGACTCTATAAGCAGTAGGAGAAAACATAGGGATGCTAGAATGAAGGAACTGAAAGAGACGGAGAAACTGAGGACCAGAGAGGAGCAGAGATCATCAGAGGTTCTCCAGTGAATTCAGAATTGGGAATCTTACCCTCCCCCTTTTTCCCTCTGTTCAGCCATGCTCTTCAGGCCTCATCTCTGTCCCACCTCTCTAAACAGCAGCCAAGATGATTCTTCCTATAAAGCAGACCCTGTCACCTTCTCACTGCTGAATGTTTGTTGAATGACTGCATGAATGAAAAAATAATTCCAGAGTACTTATTGTATGTCAGACACTGTGCTAAACACTGGTGATTCAGCACACATTAGTCAAGAATCTTCCAGTTGCAAGTGACAAGAATCCAACTCAAATTAGCTTCAGCCAAGAAATGGAATTTATTGGATTTAGGAGGGTAGCCTTCAGGCATAGCTGGATTCAAGACCTTGAGCAATATCACCAAGAACTGGCTTCACCCGCTCTATCTCTTGGCTCTACCTGCTTATGTGTTGGCTCACTCCCTTAGTGATGGCAGACAGTTGCCAGAAATACCAGGGTGAAGGCCTTACAGTTTGACTCCCTCAATCATTTCAGCAATAATCCTGGGTCTGAGTTTTATTGTTTCAAGCTGGATCATGTGCCTATCCCAGTCACTGAAGACAATAGGATGGGATAAAGTGACTGGCTGTGGCCTGGGTCACATGGCCATCCCTGGAGTGGGAGATGGGTCAGTTCCACGTGAATCACCTGGTTTGAGAGTGAGGGAAGGACGGGTGGTTCCTCAGATGGCAAAGAAGCACAGATAGAAGCTGGTCAGGCAAATGTCCTCTACTTTGTGGTTCATCAACCAACATAGTTCTCATCTCCATAGGGCTAATTAATAGTCTAGTGTGGTGGAGGACAATTGGAGGAAAGACAGACCCCAACCAAGTATGAACAATATATAATGAAAAGATGACATTTGTGACAGAAGGCCCAATGAGGGCACCTACTGGGAGGATCTGGTCAGGGACATGAGGCAAGGGGCAGGAGCTGGGATGTAGGACGGATCACTCTAGGTGAGGACCTTGAGGTAGACCAGAGTGCATGGGGGCATGAGGGAGGGGAAAAGGAAGCACGAGATGAGCTGGAGGAGTGTTCAGGGTCCGAGAGGCTGTGTAAGGAGTCTGAACTTTATCCTGGGGCGCTGGGAGCTCTGTGTTCGATGTGTGTCATAGAAAGCTCACAGCCTTGTTGACGAGAATGGCGTAGAGGATGGCAAGTCGAGAGGTAGGGAGCAGTTAGAAAGCTGTTGCCCTCACCCTGGGAAGAGGTGCTGGTGCCTTGGACTAGGGTGCAGGCAGCAGGGATCGAGAGATGAGGGATCCGCATGACATGGAGGAGGTGGGATCTGCGAGATCTGGTGATTAATTGCATGGGGGGAGAGTTTGGGATAGGGATGACGCCCATGAGTCTGGTTCAGGCAAACAGGTGATTGGTGGTGCCGTTCTCTGAGCTGGGAGCAGTGGAGAGGGAAGCATCTGGGTGACAGGATCATGAGTCCCACTGCAGGTGTGAGTGCTGTGTTAGAGGCCTAGTTAGTGAGTTCTCGTAGAAACAAGGACATTTTGACCAGGGCTTCTTAAATCACCTGCGGTGAAGAGCCTTATACTTTTGTTAAAATGCACACTGTATATGATATCTCATGCTGGTTTGACAGCACCCGAACCAGCCTTATAAGTATTCAATCAGACCACTCCATTGTCTTGCACTTGGATGTCATGGCAATGTCAAGTTGCTACAGAAGTTTCCAAACACTCTTGATTTTGCTGCTTATCTTGTTGTAAACCAGTAACAAGCAGTTCATGGACCAGTGCATCCTGCAGACCACATGCTGGGTGGCACTGATCTCGTCCAACCCTAGCACCCATTTTAGAGACAGGCAAGTTGAGGCCCAAGGAGGGGACTGGCCTTGCCCCAGGTCCTGCAGAAAACAGCAGCAAAGCCAGCATTTCAGTCCAGTCTTTCATCTGCTGACCCTCTGTTTTGGTGACCCGGGCTTAGGCTCAACAGTCCAAGCAAGGGGTGAACTCGGGGGAGTCCGGGGATGATCTGCATTTAGCGGCCAAGGTCACAGGACTGGCCTCCACATCTGTGCTGAAGACTTCCCAGGAACTCCAGTAGTCAAGACGGCCTGACCCTGGAGCTGGCACAAGCACAGTGGGTCGAGGATTGCTCCCAAAAACCTGAAATCCCAGGCCAGTGAGTGGCTGGTTGGACTGGAGCCAGGAAAGGAGCCAGTCGTGGCTCTTGGCCATCCTGTGCCACTGCAGCACCCAAGGTCAGGCTGATGCTTGGTGGCTGTGATGTGTGCCCCAGGCCAGCGACAGTTCTCAGGACCAGCTCTCCGGGGGGACTTTTGTCTACTGGCTTTTGCTGCATGTGGGCTTCCCCTGGCTGTCGTTGGGAGATGCAGTTCCCATGAGCAGATTGGGATTGTCCTTGCTGCCTGAAGTTGCTGAGGAAGAGGCACACGTCAAGGGCAGAGACATTTGGGGAACATGAATTAGGGCAGGGCATACAGCTTAAGAGCATACACCTCGGTGCCATGCTGCCTATTTTGCCATTGCCTTTGCCATGTAACCTTTCTGTACCTTAGTTTTCCCATCTGTAGGATGGGGATGATGATAGTAGCCTGTTGCTCAATAAATGTTAGTGATTATCAGCTATTAGTAGAACTGGGCACCATGTTAGGCTCTCATCTATTAGACCCTCAACAGATATTTTCACATTTAACATTACTCTTTTTTTTAAAAAAATAAATAAATTTATTTATGGCTGCGTTGGGTCTTCGTTGCTGCACGCGGGCTTCCTCTAGTTGCAGTGAGCGGGGGCTACTCTTTGTTGCGGTGCGCGGGCTTCTCATTGCAGTGGCTTCTCTTGTTGCGGAGCATGGGCTCTAGGTGTGCGGGCTTCAGTAGTTGTGGCTCGTGGGCTCTAGAGTGCAGGCTCAGTAGTTGTGGCACACGGGCTTAGCTGCTCCGCGGCATGTGGGATCTTCCCGTACCAGGGCTCAAACCCGTGTCCCCTGCATTGGCAGGCAGATTCTGAACCACTGCGCCACCAAGGAAGTCCTAACATTACTCTTTTCACCAACCCACTCAAGGTCAATCCTGTCCTTTGACAGATGATAGCAGCAACAATGACAACACAACAACAGGCCCTCCGTATGCACTATCTCATTTAGTCTTCTGCAGGGCCCATTGAGGCAGATGGTAATAGCCCCATTTTACAGATGAGGAAACCGAGACTCAGAGACATTAAAGTGACTTGCCAAAGATGACTCACATTCAAATTTTTTTAGGCTGCAAAGTCTGTGCTCTTTCTAAATACCGCTGACAGAACCTAATCCTTTAGTAAGAGGACCTCGTGGGGCCTGGGACTGACTCTTGAAGGGGAGGAGTGAAACTGGGGGGCTATGGACACCCATCTCTGGCCTCATTTTGGGATGGAAGACTGAGACCAGTAAGGGGGAAGGGACCTGCCCTGGGTTCTGCAGACTACAGGCCAAAACTCCCCCTGGGTTTGAACCTGAGGATGGATGCCTGCTCTGTCCTGCTCACCCGCACTCCACTTGCAGCACGTGCCCCCGAGAACAAGGCAGGTGCCCCCAGGAAGAGCCAGGAGCATGCCCTTAGCAAGTGGTGGGAGAGTGTGTCCCTTGCCCTGCTGTTAGGGTCCTAGAGGCCAGAACATGGCAGGACAGTTCTTAATTAAGCATCAGCCCCAGAGTCAGCTGTGCCCACCCTCCAAGTCAGATCCCAGGAGCAGGCTGCTTCCCTGCCTGTGTCCATAGTTCCGAGTACAGGCTCCAGCACATAATAGGGATTCAGTAGTTATTGAAATAACCAATAGATGTTTCTTGGCCCACTCTTCTGTGGGGATGGCATTTCTGCATGGAGACTATAGACCCCAAAACCAAGGCTGTAAGACCCAATGAGTAAAGGCCCAGAACTTCCTAAGTGGGTTAGCAGATTTAAAGCTTGGGCTGGAGAGGCATATGCAGATACTTGCACAGTTCCCCAGGGCCACCCAGGGCCTTTGCCCTATTCTGTAACAGGGTGGAGCAGGGGCAGGGCTCTGTAGAAGGCGGGGCCAGTGTGTCCCAGCCCTGGCTTTCATTACCCCCATCACCCAAGCACAGGCCTGGCCCTTTCATTGTCCAAGGCAGTGAAAGCCTGAGCAGCTGCTGGTGGGGTATGGGCGTGGTCTTAGTCTGTCATAAGCTCTGGAATTGCTGGGACCACACCTCCCTGGCTTTGTGCCCAGTTTCTGTCATAGCGGCATCACTCTCCTCCCCACCCTGGAATAAAATCCCAGTAGACTTTGGATCAGAAGGCAGGACAGGGAAGCTCATTAAATAGCTTTTGGCAGGTACCCTCCTTTTTTTGAGGAGGGTATTGCTAAGGCTCAGTCTCCCCCAGGTGGAGTCTGCATGGGGAAGGAAGGTGGGTGGGTTTCCATCTGTGCAGGGTTCATGACAGGGTCTTGCGAACACAATTCCGGGCGGACCAGGCTTAACACAGTGGAGGCAGTGAGGGAAGACAGACGGAGCCTTGCTGTCGTGCGGCTGCGGGGAGCGGCCTGTCCGGGGTGTCTGGGCTGTATCTTGCTGCTGCTGCATCTCCTTAGGGGCCTCTCTGGAGCCTTGGGCTCTGCCTGGGGGTGCTGCTTCTCTTAAAATGGGAGGTGCACATACACTGGCTCCCTGCCAACCCTCCCTGGTCCTAGCTCTGGAAGCTGCTGCCAGCTTGCCTGAACAGTGAGACGTTTGCCTGCATGGCTGGGCTGTATAGCCAACTGGCTTCTCAGTATGTAGCTGGAGGGCTCTGTTCCATGGCCGCCCTGTGCAGTGGTGCAGGGCACAGCGGATAGTGGATTGGGTTTGATCCGTAGCTGTGCACTTACTGGTGACCTTGAGCAGGTTTCATTATCTCTCCGCCTCTGTTTAACTATCTGTAAAATGGGGACAGTAGACATCATATCTGATAGGGTTATGAAGATTTCATGAGTCAGTAATTGGGAAGTGCTCTGAACAGTGCTGACACGTACTGTCAAATAAGTGTTTGTTAAATAAAATATGGAGATCAATAAATGGGGCCCAGGCTCTGAGGGCCCAGGTGCTGATCCTGTGGCCTGTGGGCCACCTGGATCTCGCTGTTCCCTAGATCCCAAGTCCTCCTGTACTGAATAGCACCATCATTTACATAGGTCTGAGAAGCCCTGGGGTGCAACAGAAGGAGCACTGGACTGGGAGTTAGCAAGCTCTGGTCCCAGCCCTGCCACTCAGTTGCTCTGTTTCCTTGGGAAAGTCACTAACCCTCTCTGGGCCTCAGTTTCTCTGGCTGTCAATAGGGAATTTATAGAGTGAAAGATCTCCAAGGGCCCTTTCGGCTTAGATAGCCTGACTGACAGTGACTCTCCCATCCTGCCCCAGGCTGTACACTGGGAGGGTCCACATGCCTTGTTGATTTGTGTCTGGAGCTATGGAGAGGCAGTGGGCGGTGGCCGCCTGGGCTCCCCAGGCACTAGATGCTCTCCTAGCCCGGTCTGGCCTGGCCTGGCCTGCTCCTGGGCCTCGGGGCACTGAACTGCTGTGCCCTTTCCTCATTATCCTTGTGGTCCAGAGTATTGATGAATGCATTCTGGATCTGTTCTGGACTCAGTGCCCTGGGTTGGCAGGGCTGCTCTGGCACAGTGTCTAATGATGGGCTGGCTAGTCTGACTGTGAGCCTGATGTCTGTCTCCATCACTAAGCTGTCGGCTTGGCGAGTGCAGGGCCCCTTTCTGCCTGTTCTCCACCGCATCCCAGCACAGAACCTGGCAGGTAGTTGGTGCTCTGAAACTGTTCATTGAGAGGTGAAGACTCAGCTGAACTCAAGGACTTCTCTCATCTCAAGGAACCCTATATTCAGGCTCTCCACCCTAAGGAATCTTATCCTAAGCACCAGAAATTCCACCCTCGGAACTGTCAGCCTCCCATTGGAACTGGCCGTCTCCTGAGACTCACCTCCTTAGTTTCCCAGGACAAGAATGGGCCCTGCTTCCCAGGAACCTGCAGGATGACAGCCTTCCAATCTGGAGGGTTCTTGGGCCCTGCAAGGACTGCCTTGGATCTGCCCCCAGGGACAAGGCAAAGTGTTGATTGGAGTGCTTAAGTGCCCAGCTCAGATGAGGGCTGTTCCGAGTTGACCCTAATAAAGGATGTTTTCTTATGTCAGCATGCATGAACATGCTGGTATGTGTGAGAGAGACAGGAATAGAGAGTCAGAGACAGGGTCAAGGAGGCAGGCAGAGACAGACATTCAGAGACTTTGAGACTAGTACAAGGAGACTAAGAGGCAGAGGGACAGCACTTCAGCCTAGGGTGGCCGAGGCAGGGTGAGGTGAGAAAGGAGGATAGGGGCTCTTCCTGCCCCATTTTTTTCTGGGCTGACATCCAGGTTGCCTGCCACTTGGGTGGTAAGCATGTTCAGGCTGGAACTGGCTATGGGACAGACACCTCTGACCTGAGCCCCAGGCGCAGCCCAGGGTGTGTTTGTTGACATCAGACAAGCAGCTGCAGCAGCTGTAGTCTCAGCATCAAACAGCTTTGCGCTGGCAAGACAGCTTCCTGTGGGGCTGCACAGTGGTTTCGAGTGGGCATCCTGGAGTTGGACCTACCGGTCTTCAAATCCTACTGGTCTTCAAACAGCAAGCTGTGGGCAGCTTCCACTACCATTCCCTACGCTGGATTCTTCATCTGCAAATAGGGTAATACTAGTACCTGCCTCACAAGGTGCCGATGAGGATTAAATGAATTAACGAAGGCCAAACTCTCAAAATAGTGCCTGGCCCGGGATCACTGAATCCTCTATTAAACCCCCAGGTGGGTAGGTCAAGGGTTGTCAGCCCCATTTTACAGATGAGGAAATCCAGGCTCAGAGATGGGCAGGGACTTGCTCAGTGCACCCAGTCAACCAGGGCTGGAGCTGGAACCTGAACTGGGGACCCTTGCCTCCCAGGCCAGTGCTCTTCCTCTGCCCCCCGCGGTCCCTCTGTTAGGGACCTCTCCTTCACTTGTGATCCTAACTCTTGGGCTGTTGTAATGTGCTCCTCGCAGCCACCGTCCTGGGGGGAGGAAGCCCCAAGCTCTCTGTCCATCTCTGCTTGCCCGGATTTGGCACACAAAAGTGCTAAATAAAAACATGTGTGTTGGACTGCGCTGATGGCGCTGCTGGCGCTGCTGGGAGATGACTGAAGCAGCCGCTCCCCCCCGCCCCGGGGGCGGTGGCATTCTTGGAGTCAGTGCCTGTCGGTTGCAGGACCCTGGGTTAAATTGCAGCCGCCCACTGGGACGAGAGCAACGTGGGGGTGGGAGGGCGCCGGGAGGTTTCCATGATTGGCTCCGTCCTGGTCCTGCCGGAGAGCCGGAGCTGCGGCCAGTGGGGTCGCGCTGCCCCAGCTGGGGGAGCCCTCGGGATGTGTGTGGGGAGCAGTGCCGGGGAATGCTGCTGTGAGCCATGGATGCCTCTCCCTCCAGAGCGGCGCTCCGGGGGGCCAGCCCCGGGCCTGGGGACTGATGGCAGGGGAGCCAGGGCTGGCGCATGTGAGCCTGTAACCCAGGAACCGTCCCGGCCCCTCGCAGGCTGAAGGACGGGGTGGCCGAGGACTCTTCCTCGAGACATCCCGGGCTCCTTTTCAGATGAAAGTGTCTTGGGAAATTACAGAGTTTTCTATGTGATGGAAGAAAGAAGTCCAACCTCTCTCCAGAGTGGCGGCAACGGGCTGGACAGGGTGTGTGTTTGGGAAGGGCGCTGGAGGAGGAGGAGGAGGAAGAGGAGGAGGGACGAGTGATGCAAGGGTTTTGAAAACGCTACCTAGATGTGGGAGGGGGAACCTGGTCATTTGGTTCGGCTTTTCCCGGCAGGTATCGCTCCCCTGGGGACCTTGGGTAAGTCCATGAATAGCCCTGCGGACACAAAGGAGCTCTGTCTGCGGAAGGCAGCCGCTTGACGCGCCACCAGGAGCTGCCACAGCTGCCCGCCTGCCCGCCCGCCCGCCGGCGGGAGGAGCTGGGCGGAGACCCGGGCGGGCGGGCAGGCGGGCAGGAGCGGCAGCCGGGAGTCCCCGGGTCCCTGCCGGAGTGTGCTGGGTAGGTGCCTCGGTGCCAGGGTGTGTGTATGGCGGGAGGGGGGCTCTTGTCCAGGCCACCCCGTGCCCCTGTTTCTATTGTTTCTTCCCCAGGATAGCCATTGGTAGGCATGTTGCAACCAAACCATGTGTATTCCGCTCTGAGATAGCTGTGTGTGTGTGTGTGTGTGTCTGTGTGCGCGCGCGCGCTTGTCTGTCTGTCTGTCTGTCTCGGGGTGGGTGGGTGGGAGCCTGCAGGGCTAGGGGCATGCTTCCGCTGTGTGCTGCTCCCACTTCAAGGCTGGTCAACTGGCTTTTCTTTCTGAGGGAAATGAATGTTTGGTGAGCAGAAGTCCGAACGCTGCATAGGGAGGGAGCGCTCAGCCAGCGGTGCTGGCGATCTTGTCAGGGATGCTGACCCCACACGAGGCACCAGGATGACTGTTCTTGCCTAGTTCCATGAGGGGAAGGAGGTGGTCTCGGGGGCTGGACTGGGGGTGGGGTTGCATCTGATCCCTGGGGCTTCTGCTGTCATGCTCACTGGAAGTACAAGCAGAGATGCTCTGCCTCCTGAGCCTCTTGGGAAGGTCTGGCACCTGCTCCTTCGGCTCCTGCCGAGACCCGTAAGGAAGGGGATAATTGTTAGGGACCTGCTCACCCCACAGAGCAAGCCGCTGTAAGCGGACAGAGGCCAATTCTTTTATCAGCTTGGAGGCCCTACATCTCTACGCTTGTCCTGGGGTGTCCAAGAAGAACCCTCGTGCCCTGGGACCTCAGGGCTGAGGAAAGCCCAGGTCCAGAGAGGGGAGGGGCTGTGCCCAAGTTCACACAGCAGGTCTCTGGCCAGGACCAGGATGGAGGACGTCTGTCTCCTGGAACAGTGAGGACAGGATATGTGGGTGCCGTTACCCTGAGCTCAGCTCTGAATCTGGCGCTCCTGGCTTGAGATGCCTAGCTAAGTGCAGGGCCACTGGGCCCCTCACCAAAAACTTGCAGCATCTTGCTGCCCTCAGGCCTCACGGCTGGGGGCTATCTGGCTCCCCTCTCTAGGTGGCTGGAGTGGGTATATCTCCTGGAAGGAAGGAGCTGTACTGTCTGACCCACGAGGGCCCGCGGGATCCCAGCCAGGGCACTGCGGCCATAGTCAAAGTTTCCACCAGGGCCTCTTGAGTCCTCCACGCCCAGCCAAGGGGCACCTCCCCTCTTCGCCAGCCCTAGCACGTGGCAAGGCTTAGCCCAGGGCGTGCCCTTCGGGGAGCGAAGTTCCGCAGCAGGGCCTGCTCCAGGCCCGGGCTGGCATCTGCTGCAGCAGGGGGATGGTGAAGATGGAGGCAGCTGAGGTGAGTGACCCCTTGTTGGGGAGTCTCCAGCACTTTGAACCAGAGATCGTTGATGGGGCTTCTGATTATAAGTATTTGGTATCAGTGAAACCACCCTACCCCCTAGCCTTCTTGCCTTTGCACATGCTGTTCCCGCTGCCTGGAAAGCCCATCTTTTCTCTTCTCTCCAGGTCTTAATCCTACCCAGACTTCCATGACTAGAGCAAATACTGCAGTTAGAATCTGTCTGTCCCTTGGTGGTGGTACCCACTGTAGTTGCTTCATGTCTTATTAATGTGGGATTTGAGCCTTATTCATCCCTTGGTCCCAAGGGCCCAGCCTGGGGCCTGGGGCATGATAGGAAAGGGCTCAGATGGGTTTCCTTGAGGACAAGCTCTGACATCCAAGTCAGCTCTTTCTACCCATCTCCTAGTTCTGCCTGGCAGACAGTGGGCACTACCAACTTGAGGCCTGGCGAGGAGTCCCTTTGGAAGGGTCCTAGTTTCTGCATGGCAGGGTTGCTCCCACAGAGCCAAGGGGTTGGGGGATGGGATTTTTGATAGGAGACAAGGCAGGGAGAACCTTGGCTTCAGCCTGGCTGAGGCAACAGAGAAAGCTGGGCTGGGATCATGCTGGGCTGGGTGGTGTGGTGTCCACACCATGGCCTGGGCCACAGGGGGTGGAAGGGGCAGCCCCAGCTGGTTTGAATGCAATGCTCCTGGTCCTTTGCACAGACTGCAGCAGCTTGGAGCTCAGATTGGGCCCTGTTGGGATGGTGCCAACCAGGGTGGTGGATTGGAGGGTTGGGGGAGCGTGTGGTTCTCAGCCAGTGGTCTGCCTGGCTCCCCCAGAAGAGGCGCAGCTGAGGAGGGAATGCCCACACCCCGCTGGGTTCCTAGGGCCGCTGAGAGCCTCTTCCCGTTCAGTCTCCCAAGGCCCTCGAATAGCTGAGTCTGTTTGCCTTCTGGACAGATACAGGACTGAGGCAGGAAAGGAAGGATTTGCCCGAGGTTATATGCGACTCAGCAGCACAGCAGGGACAAGAACCCAGGTCTCCGGGTCCCCCACCCAGGTTTCTCTCCATCACGCCAGCTGGATGACTCAGAGTACTTGGCTTTCACCTTGGTGCTCCCTTTTTGGGGACTCCCTTAGTGACACATTCCTTTCCAGGACCCCCGCATTTACTAGCTAGAGCCCGGCTCTCCTCTGAAAAAGCAGCGTGTGCAGTAGAGAAAGCCCTGGCCTGGCCAACAGGCTGGAGACTGAGGCGCAGTCTGGTCCCTGCTCACTGGATGATCTCAGGCAAATCTGCTTTTTTCTCTGGCTCAGTTTCCCCTTTGGAGCAACCAGGGACTGGACCAGGTATTGCCCGGCCCCTTCCAGGCATCCAGAGAATCTTCCATTCTCTGCAGACCCTCTCCTCTTCCTGGGTTCCGAGAGTCATCGGTCAAGGCCAGGGTCCGGCTTCTCAGGGAAGCGGCCCCCAACCTGTTCCTCAGGCCCTTCTGGTCAGAAGCCTTCTCTTGCAAGCTGGAGCCTGGGCTGAGGCTGGGAGGTTTGTTGTTGTTTGTGGAACCAGGCCGTTTCCAAGATGTCATTGCTCGGGGAAAACCATCATTCCTCCGAGGGGTAATGAGGCTGCTTATGGATCAGCCGGCTCAGCCTGGAGAGGCTGGAGCCACTCACGGCAGGCCAGCCAGGCTCGGCCCCCCGGGAGTCGCCACCTTTGCCTGAACAACCAGCTGGGTGGGGGCAGGATTGGGAAAGGGGTGCTGGGGCCACGAGCCGCTTGAGAGGTTGGAGCTTCCAGGCACGGAGGAGAGGAGAATGGGGTCCCAGGAGACCCTCTTCCTCCGGCAATGGGCCGAGGTCATCACTCCAGACATGTGGAGAGTTGCCAGGTGTGCCCTCTGCTCCAGATGGCCCTGGGCTTCTCCTCTCTCCCTCTGCCACGGGCTGGCCTGCCCGCACCTGGCACTGGGGCTCAGGCTGCTGCCGGAAAACTGTCAGCGGCACCCAACTTAGAAAGGTGGGGAGTGCAGAAAGTTATTTGGAACTGGGCGTGCTCTCCCCTACTTGGCCAGGGCTCTCTGTGGTGTCCTTGGTTATCTCTTGGTGGGGTTAACCTCGGGCTGATAGCAGAACTCAGACACTCGGGGCAGGGTGGCAGAGGGTAGGAGGCGTGGGGAAAGGCAGAGGAAGAGCTCGGCAGAGCCTCTGGGAGCCAAATGGCTGGCCACAACCTTGAAAAAAGGCTGGAGGCAGCCACGGGGAGAACCCTGGAATGGAAGGTGGTGTGCCTGTCCCACTCCGCTAGTCAAGGGTTGTAACTGTGTCCACGCAGAGCTCCGAAGCCTTCACTGCTCACACCTCGATCAATGAAGTTCCCAGCTGATTCAAACAACGGCTCTGTAATTGCTTTCTCTGCCTCTCTCCCTCCCTTCCCTCCACATGTGTCTAACACCCACTATGTACGGTGCACTGGCCAGGTACTGGAGGTATAGGTCCAATCTTTAATCTAGTGCCAGGGATGGGCGTGTAATGGATGGTAACAAGACAGCTTTGCCAGGGAGACGCGTGGAGGGGGAACCCTGGGGAAGCTTCCAACCCAGCCCGGGAGCCCCTGCAGGAGGTGAGACTGAATCCGGATGCACAGACGCTTGTCCATCGAAGGAGGAGATCTCCGTCCCAGTCTGCCCACCCCTCTAGGGTGTAGACATGATTCCTGCCTGACCATAGAGATTGCCTATGTGTGTCCATCCACATGCTGCAGCTTATCGCAGGGACGGCCGAATAATGTTGTGTGCAGATGCATGGGCTCTGGACTTGAGGGCAGGCTCTCCCTTTCTACAGTTGGGCGCCCTTGGGTAAGACACAGAAACTCGCGGCGCCTGCATTTCCTCAAGGAAGGGCCCAACCTCACTGGGGTAATGAGATGAGGTGTGTACACAGAGGGCTGCGTGCATGGTGACACTGAGGCGTGGGGGCAGCGGGGGTACCCCTGGCACCTTCCCTTACCGGTGGCTGTTATTGAATGAGGTGCTGTGGGTGAAGTGAGGTGCTCGGCATGGAGTCTGACACTGAGCGGGCATTTGCTGAACGGGAGGTGGCACAGCAGCTTTGGGGTTGGGAGGGAGGAATCAGTTGGAATGTGCTATCAGGCTCTGGGATGAGGACTTTTATTTGCTTTTGAAATAAACTTTTATATTGAAATGTAAAAGACAGCAAGCGTAGAAGTATGTAGCCGATGAATTTTCACAAAGTGAATAAACTCTCCAGGTCAAGAAACAGAACATTCTAGTACCCTAGGAACCTACCCCGCCCCTGGCCGTGCCCCGCCCCTCAGTCACTGCCACCTCAAAGGGTAACCCCTTTCTTGCCTTCTCTCACTGAGTAGTGTTGCCTGTTTTTGAATTTTGTATACGTGGAATCATTGAGTATGTATTCTTTTATGTTGACTTCTTTGGATCAGCATTTTGATGGTGAATCCTTCAGTATTATCGTACTCAGTTTTATTCTGTTCACCCCCACTGTGTGTGGTATTTCACTGTGTGAATATAGGTGCCACAATTTATCCATCCTATCATTGATGGACATTTGGGTTGTTGCCAGTTGGAGGTTATCATGAATAGTACTACTATGAATATTCTCATACATGTCTTTTGATGCACTGTAATATACTTTTCTGTTGGGTAAATACCTAAGGTTTACAATTGCTCAGTCATAAAGTTGTATATAATTAGCTTTAGTAGATTCCACTGTATAATTTTTTTTAACATCTTTATTGGAGTATAATTGCTTTACAATGGTGTGTTAGTTTCTGCTTCATAACAAAGTGAATCAGTTATACATACACACATGTCCCCATATCTCTTCCCTCTTGCATTTCCCTCCCTCCAACCATCCCCATCCCAGCACTCCAGGCGGTCACAAAGCACTGAGCTGATCTCCCTGTGCTATGCGGCTGCTTCCCACTAGCTATCTATTTTACGTTTGGTAGTGTATATATGTCCATGCCACTGTCTCACTTCGTCCCAGCTTACCCTTCCCCCTTCCCACGTCCTCAAGTCCATTCTCTAGTAGGTCTGCATCTTTATTCCCATCTTGCCCCTAGGTTCTTCTGATCATTTTTTTTTTTTTAGATTCCATATACATGTGTTAGCATACGGTATTTGTTTTTCTCTTTCTGACTTACTTCACTCTGTATGACAGTCTCTAGGTCCATCCACCTCACTACAAATAACTCAGTTTCTTTCCTTTTTATGGCTGAGTAATATTCCATTGTATATACGTGCCACATCTTCTTTATCCATTCATCTGTTGATGGACACTTAGGGTGCTTCCATGTCCTGGCTATTGTAAATAGAGCTGCAATGAACATTTTGGTACATGACTCTTTTTGAATTATGGTTTTCTCAGGGTATATGCCCAGTAGTGGGATTGCTGGGTCGTATGGTAGTTCTATTTTTAGTTCTTTAAGGAACCTCCACACTGTTCTCCATAGTGGCTGTATCAGTTTACATTCCCACCAACAGTGCAAGAGGGTTCCCTTTTCTCCACACCCTCTCCAGCATTTATTGTTTATAGATTTTTTGATGATGGCCATTCTGACCGGTGTGAGATGATATCTCATTGTAGTTTTGATTTGCATTTCTCTAATGATTAATGATGTTGAGCATTCTTTCATGTGTTTGTTGGCAATCTGTATATCTTCTTTGGAGAAATGTCTGTTTACATTTTCTGCCCATTTTTGGATTGGGTTGTTTGTTTTTTTGATATTGAGCTGCATGAGTTGCTTGTATGTTTTGGAGATTAATCCTTTGTCAGTTGCTTCATTTGCAAATATTTTCTCCCATTCTGAGGCCACTGTATAATTTTCTAAAGTGTGACACCAATACACCCTTTTCAGGCAGCACAGGAGAGTACCTGTTGCTCCACTCCTCACCAACAGAATTGGCATTAGCTATTGTGATATCTGATTGTGGCTTTAATTTGCATTTCCTTGATGACTAATGAGGTTTAGCACCTTTTCGTATGTTGATTGGCCGTTTGGATAATCTCTTTGTGAAGTGCCTGTTCAAGTCTTTTGTCCAGTTTTCTATTGGATCGTCTTTTTCTTATTGATTTGAGAGAGCTTAAAAAATATTCTGGATATGTGTTCTTTGTTGGATGTGTACATTGCAAATATCTCCTGCCACTCAGTGGCTTGCCTTTTCACTCTTTTCTGAAGAATAGAATTTCTTCATTTTAACGCAGGCCAACTTATCATTCTTTGTCTCTGTGGAGAATGCTAATTGAATCCTGTTTCTTTGCCTATTACAAAGTTGTAGATATTCTGTTGTGTTGTCTTCTGGATGTTTTATTGTTTTATGTTTCATATTTAGCTCTGAAATCCACCTGAAATAGATTCTTACGTAGGATGCACGTAGAGGTCAAGACTCATTTCCTCTGGGTGGATATCCAATTTATTCAAAAGATCATCCTTTCTCACTGTCGGTCCCTAACACCTTTGTCAGAAATCAAGGGGCAATAGGGTGAGCTGAGTTTTGAAGGATGCATAGGAGTTCGCCAGATGGACAGAGGAGGGGAGAGGGTTCTGGGAGGAAGCACAGTGAGCACAGATTTAGAGGTGCATGAGAGGAGAGTGTGCTTGGGGAACTACCAACAGTTCAGCCTGGCTGGAGGCAAGAGGGGAGAAGTGGTGTGGTGGAGAGGCCGGTTGGCAGGGACAGGACACACAGGGGAAGGAGATGGGACACCAGAGGGTTGTGGTGGATTTAATCAGGAGGGGAGTATAGTCAGGTTGGTATAAGAGAGATGAGAGATGGTCCCATGACAGGAGGATGAGTTTGGAGCCTGCTGTCAACCCAGACAAACCCAGCCTTGACATCCCCCTCAGCAGAGACAGAGCATGTCTTCTTCAGGGAGGCAGTGGCGGAGGTAGCCGTGTGCCTGGGGCCTTGGAGGGTGGCCTTTGGCTGCAGGTTTGTGGCTGAGTCCGGTGGCCAGATATACATTCCAGTGTCCTTGAGTGGAACAGCTTCCCGCCACTCCCACCCCAGCCGCCACCCCGTGCCGCCAGCCCTGCAGGCCCTGAAGGAGGAATAGTTTAGGAACTGGAGCAGACGGACAAGGTGTGTGGGGGGGGTGGATCTCTGGAAACGGGGTGCTTTCTGCTTCTCCCGCCCTTGATGCACCCACAAGGATCCCGGCCTCACCTTGGGTCCTGAGAACAGACCCTTCCAGGCTGGCTGAGATTCAGAGCTGGACAGACCTCCTCCAGGAGAGGGCCTTTGGGATGGGCCTCAGTTTTCTCCCCTGAAATGTACAGATAATAGTGCCCCCACCCTAGGGCTGTGGTCCGAATATGTCAGGTGCCTTCTCCTGGAGTGGATGCAGGGGAAGGGACTGGTGATGATGATGATGATTACAGGGATTGCAAATGTTTACTGAGCACCCACTACGCGCCAGGCCCCTCTATCTGGATGGTCTCCCAACAGTATCATGGTCTGGGTACTTGCTACTTCTGTCGCCATTTCACAGATAAGAAAATTGAGCCTTGAAGAGGTTAAGCAGCTTGCTCAAGGGCACCGAGCTAGGCGGTGGCAGGGCCAGGATTTGAACCTGGATTTATCTGTCTCCAGACCCCTGTTCTTCACCAGCAATAGGCGTCCCTCCTCCACCCCTGGCTCTGAAAGTGCTCCCTGTTATCCGAGCTGTTGCTTGCAATTAAGCCTGAGATTTTGGGGTTGGTCTCCGGTGCCTGACATGACGGAGAGTCGAGCAATCGAGAGGAAGGTCATGGCCGTGGGCTGAGCACTGCTGTGCCCCAGGTCCTGCCTGCTGCCCCCTGTCATAGCATCCCTGCGAGGGAGGCATCGCTGACTCAGCCACACGGTTAGGAAGTGGGATTCAGCCCAGGGCTGCCTGATTCCAAATCCCGGTCTCCTGGTCACAGTGCTACTTGTGCCCTTCCCTGAGGGCCTCCTAGCTTGGCAGAGCTTTTTTGTTTGATCAGCCTAGTGTAGAACATCATAGAGAAAGCACAGGCTTCTGACTCTCCCGCCTGTGAAGGGGTCCCTGGGCGGGAGGTGGTGTGGGAGGGTCACCAGGTGTATGTAATTCTGTAGCAACCCTGCCCTCACCGGGCGAGTCAGACACCTGCCGCTCAGTCGCCACTAATTTGGGGTAAGAGCAGGGACCCTGCATCTGCTATTGCTTACCACTGCCTAGCACGGTGCCTGGGCCCGGCTGGGAGCTTGGCAAGGTCTTTGGAAGACAGAGAGGGAGGGAGAGAGGAAGGGCAGTGAAGGGGGCAGGAAAGAAGATCATGGGGCAGGAGAAGGAGCAGGACTCTAGGGCCAGCAGACCATGTTTACATTCTGAGTCCTCTACTTACTCAGTTTTTGACGTTGTGTAAGTTACTTAACTTATCTGAGCCCCAGATTCCTTATTTGTAAAATGGGGCCAATGTTGCTACTGACCTCATAATGTTGCTAGACACGAGAAAGTGTAGGTAAAGCAACTGTTGCAGTGGCTGCTGTCTAGTAGATGCTCAGTTAATGCTTTCTCTCTTCCCCTCTCCACCCATCTTTTTCACTGTTTTCTGCTTCCAGCATCTCTAGCTCCGCCTTCCTTATCTTTACAGCACTAAGTAAACGTTGCTTTCAGGGTAAAGTTCGAATTCCTTAACATAGCCATGCTTCTGCTCCATGGGACCACCTGCACTTCCTCAAATATTCCGCTGTCTCTGCCTTTGGCCTGGATACCCTCTCCCATCCCTTTCCCAACCTCCTCCAAGAGCCATCCCAGTCTTTCCTGCTGTCTCTGTGCTTCCATAGCCCCTTGGGGTGGTGGTGGGTCGGTGGGAGATTGACATGGGCCCCTTACCTGGTTCTCTCACCCAGAGACCCAGCGCCTTCGGGGAAAGACATGTGTCTTGCCACCGTTTGGCTCCGGTGCCCCACACAGGCCCTGGCACAGGACTGGGGCTCTGTAGGTATTTGCTGAGTATCTCTGGGGGTTGGGGTGGGGGTGGAGGTGAGTAAGCCAGGGACACAATCCTAATGAGCCAAAGCAGAGCCTGCCCGGGGCCATGACAGCAGTGCAGGCCAGGCATTGGCGGGAGAGCAGAGAGCCCTCTAGCCAGGGTATCCCAGGGACCATTTAACTGGGCTCCAAGAGATGGGCAGGAAGTGGACTTGGTTGAGATAATAAGGTTGAGACAATAAGGTTGAGATAGTAAATGAGACAGTGCACGTGCACACATCTGGATCAGGGAGAGAAAGAGGGTGTCAAGTGGGAAGGGAGTGGTGGTGGAACTCACAGGAGAACTGGATCTTGAGCAGAGAGCCCCGGGGTGGGGTAGGAGAGGCCCATGGGGCCGCGCTCACTTTCTGACGGAGGCATCAGTCACCACAGGGGCGGGAAGAGACTGGGGAAACTTCTGTTCTCCACTCGCATGGCTTTCAGATGAGAATAAGGCTGGAGGTGTAGAAGGGGTCTTTGGGGCGGTGGGGTTGGGGGCAGAGACTGCAAGTCCAGGCCCCCCATGCACACGGAAGACCCGAGAGGAGAAGGGGCTTGGCGAGGTGGTGACGGAGGGCACAGTACTGGAAACCCAGACCTTGGGAGCTGCTTCCCCTGCCTGGTGAGAAGCTGGTCATCCAGGAGGGTGGTGGGCATCTCAGCAGGCTCCAAAGGCCAGGCCTGAGGGCATGTTCTTCTGACTTAGCCAGGTGACATTGCCAAGAGTAGGGAAGGTTTCTAAGAGGGGTCCCCTCTCTCTCACTCCTCAGGGCTTCCTCTTCCCTGCGTGTAGGTGAGCTGCTTCTCCTCTGTGCCTCAGTACTGCTTTCAGTACAATGGGTATGCTCCCTGCTGTGGTGTGTTGCCTGCCTTCTTGAGCCCCTGACAGATCAGTGAGTTGTTGTGTGATTCTTTAGGGACAGAGAATTTTCAGTCTGCAGTCAAATTCCTCCTCCTTCCACTCTCTCCTCCTGCAGTTGGGCCTCTGTTCATAGGGAGCATGAACGGGTAGCTGACTCTAGCAGGCTTGTCAGCTGCCCAGCCTGGACCAGGGGCTGCCGAGGTCCTGCCTCTTCTGCATGGGCTCCATTGCAAAGGGAGCACCATATATTGGAACTGGTACCAAACTAGGTTCTGGTCTGGATTCTAGTCCTGATTCTGTTGTGTGACCTTGGGCATATTGCCTCCCTTCCCTGGGCTTTAGTCACCTCGTCTGTTAATGGAGGCAGCTCCCAGAATTTTCTGGGGAGTCAAAAAAAGGTCAAGATGCCTGGGCCCTACTTCTGGGGACTCTTATCCAGTAGGTCTGGCACTGGGCCCAGATATAGATATTTTTTAAATGTTCCACAGGTGATTCTAAAGTATATCTCTCTGTTGAGAACCGATAGTCTGGATCAGTACTTTGCAAACTTTAATATGCAAATGAATCACCTGGGATCTTGGTTAGATGTGGGTTCTGATCCAGTAAGTGTGGACTGAGGCCTGAGATTCTGTATTTCATAGGAGCTCCTCGGTACTGCTGCTGCTGCTTCACACGTCCCACTTTGAGTAATAAGAATCTAGATGGTCTGTGAAGTTCATTGCATTGCCCATTCATTCGTCCATCCATTCATTCATTCATTCATTCATCATCAACACGTAAAATGGCGAGTGGGGAGAGGTGAGGCTAGAGGGAGAGACAAAGCCCAGCGTCTTCCAGGGCTACAGAATTTGGGCTTTATCTGGAGGGCACTGGCGAGCCACGCCAAGGTTTTAAGCCGAGGAGTGACAGGGTCAGATTTGCATTTAGAAGACTCCTCTGACAGGGCACAGAGAAGGAGCAGAGGGGCGTGGACCACGGCTGGGAGGTCAGCATCAATCCCGGTGCGAGATGTCGTGGTCTTGAGGCAGGTGGTGGTAAGTGGAGATGGTGAGAGTGGATTCTTTTCTTCCTTTTTAATCAACTTTATTTTTCAGAGTAGTTTTAGGAATTGAGAGGAAAGTACAGAGAGTTCCCAATACTTCCTGTCCCTGCACACACATAACCTCCCCCAGTGGAAAGATTCTTTAGATTTTACGAGAGACAATCAAGGAGGATTTGGTGATTGGCCGTGGGGTGGCAGTGAAGAGAGAACGATACCCAGGTCTCTGGTTCGAGCAGGCAGTGGCATCATTGATACAGAGACTCCAAGAGGAGGAATGGACTTGGGGGAAGGTCAGGAGTTCAGTTTGGGGTCCATTGACTCGGGAGCACTGGTGGGATATCTGGAAGGAGGTATCCATGTCCGTGCCTGGGCTCCAGCCGCACGGCTGTCCTCTCTGTCCCCCAGGGTGCTCGCCTTCCTGGCTCGGGGCCTTTGCCTGTGCTGTTTGCTCCCTCATGAGCTCGTCCCTGCCCACTGAGCAGATTTCAGCCTCAGTGTCCTTCCACAGGGTGGCCCTTCCCACACGCCCCTTTATTCTCTCACGGGACCTTACAGTTTTCCTTCACTATGGATCGGTGTTTTTCATACTGTTTCTGTGGGTGATGACTTGGCTCATGCCAGGCCTTCCTCTCCAGCCTGTAAGCTCCATCAGGACAGGGATCACGTCTTTCTTATTCTTGTGTCCACAGAGCCTAGAACATTCTGAGAAAGGACAGGTCTGGGCTGGCAGCGGGGACTGGGTGTTGTCCATGACCAGATGGTATAGATGGTGCTTTTGTTGCCTGGGGAGTGGATGAGTGCTCGAGGGAGCGTGCGGGCCTGAGGTGAGAGAGGGGGCTGGAGCAGGTTCCAGCGAACAGGACACAGGCCGAGAGGCCCGCGATGCAGCGGAGAAGGGGGGTCATCGGCTAGTCGGAGGAAACCCAGGGAAGGAAATGTCAAAGCGGGGCCGCGCTGCGGTGGTTGCGGCTGCCGCCTGTGGAGTGCTTGTGGACCAGCACGGTGCCGAGCTCTGGGTGTACATCAGCTCATTCACTCCTCGCACAGCATCCTGTGTTACGGCTAAGGAAACTGGGGCCCAGAGAGGTTCCCCCCGAGGTCACCTAGCCAGTAAGTGTGAAGTGGGGATCAGTATCCAGCGCTCTCCCCACTGTAAGGTGCTGCCTCCGTTCTCCTGGACTTTGCCAAACTTGCTGCAGTGGGGGCAGGGAAGGAGGACAGCCTGGAGGCCCCTGTGGCAGGGCGGTGGCTTCAGCCTCTGGGTGTCAAGAAGCCAGGCCTGAGGAGCTGGACGGAGGCTGGGCAGGGGTTCCTGGAAGCCGGCCTCCAGCCAGAGACCCAGAGGCATGCCGAACTTGAAGGAACAACCCCGTCTCAAAAGGCAAGCCTGGAGGTCAAATGGCCATGTGGGAATTCTAGTAGCCTTTCCCTTTCTCCGACGACTTTCCATTTCACAGAGCACTTTCCTGTCCTTTCTCAGGCTTGGTCCCCAGAAGTGATAGTCTGGGATCACACAGCTAGCAAATGATGGGGTCAGGATTCCAGCCCAGGTCTTCTGGCGTTATGTCCAGGACTCTTTCCGAAAATCCTTTGTAAGGGCCACCCTGAGATGGAGGGAAACCCCAGTTCACCCCCCACCCCCTGACCTCCACCACCCCAGCCCAGCCCAGCCCAGCCCAGTGCAGGAAGTGGTTTCTGAGGGCAGATGAGGAGCGCGGCATCTGTGGTAGATGTGATGAGTCATCTCAGAGTGCGAGCTGCAGGTTGACTCTGGGGTCAGCCGACCCGGCTCCACGGTTAGTAGTTGTGCGACATTGGGCAAGTTATTTACAGCAGTCTGCCGCCACCCTCAGCCCCAATAGCCCGTGGGGGTCTAGGGCCCAGGGGACGTAGCTGGTGTGAGTAGGCCTCTGGATGTCACACCTGTCACCCTTCCCCAGCCCGTTCCGAGCCCTGGATTGGATTGGGGAGAGGATTTGATTATGTCGTAAACAGAGGCTCCATTTAGAGGGCCTGGCTCATTTCCTGAGTGCTTCTAGCGGGCGAGACATGCACAGAATTAGCCCTGGTCCAGCCAAGCCAAAGAAGTGATGGATGGGAGAGATACGCACTCCCCGCAGAAGAGGGGCAGCTGCATGGAGCGCTCGGACCCAGGGCCCTGGGCCAGCAGGCTGGTCTCTGGGGCGCCTTGGCTGGATTCTTGTCACTCCAAGCTGCTGTAACAGCTGCCTAACTGGGTGTCCCCAGCTGCCTGCACTTTCTCCATGAGAGCACTCACCACGCTCATTAAGACCAATTGTCTAACCTCTGTTTTTCTGCTCAACTGAGGGCAGGGACTGTCTGACTTGTCCTCTGCTGTCCCCACCCCGACCCCAGGGCCTAACTCAGTACTTGGAGAATGAATGACTGCGTGTATGCATGCATGTCCCAGTCCTCCCGCCACCCCCATGTCCTGCTCACACCACCCGGGGCAGTTTCACGAAGTGCGGCTCTGCCCTTGTCATTCCCTTGCTCACAGGACGATCCCGCACCCGGCATCCATTCTGTACTATGGCTCTCATCTTTATTTCTTTTCCTGTCCTAATTCTCCCACTTGCCACCCTCTCCCCCAAGGTTTCAGAGTCCCCCTCCCCCCCAGGTACCCGACACCACACTAGCTTTCCCAGGAACCCAGGCCTGACCGCACCGGCTCAGGTGCTCACACAAGCCCCGTCCAGGAGCACAGGATGGAACCGATGAGCTCTGGTCCGTGTTTGCCAGTGTCTGCCCTGTGGCAGATGGGCCTTGGTGAGGGGCCTCCAGCAGTGCTCACAGCCTGCTGCCCCTCCCTGTAGACCCCTGGGGCCCCAAACCTTTGTGTGTAGGGTCCAAGGAAGTGGGGAGAGACCATTGGCCGGGAGGCAGGAGTCCTCATACTGAATCAGCCTCGGATTTCTTAGGTAATTCCCTTAGCCCCTGGGACCTCAGTTTCCCTATCTCTAAGATAAGCCTAGACTAATAATAGCTCCCACTTTATCAGATGCTTCTCTGGGGCTGGGCCCTGTGAAGAACACTAACTTAGTCCTGTGAGTCTGGTGTGATATCATGGATCTGTTCCAGGTAAGGAAACGGGGCTGGGCTCGGAGAAGTCGGGAGGCTTGGCCATTTTCTTGCATGGCTGGGAAATGACACCGCTGGAATCAAAACCAAAGTCCACCTCAGGCGGTCTGAGCAGGAACCGCCGGGGCGCTCTGAGAGCCCTCGGTCCTGGGTGGTTTCTCGGCGTCCCTGGGGCGGGGGCCCTCTGGGGACAGAGGCACTTCCCCTCCTGGCTTTGTTTGGCTTGGCCTCGGTTTAGGGCAGGATTGGCAGAGGCAGGCTGACTTGCATTTCTGGTTTTGGGTCTGTTGCTGCACTTTCCCTAGGGGTGGGCGGGCGGGCTCAGCGCAGTCACTGCTGGTACAGGCCCCAGCCCCCCTCAACCCCGAAAGGGGAAGTGCAGCCTGCTGCCCTCTCAGGGCCCAGTGCCAGGCCCCGAGGGCACCGATTGCTGCTTCCCTAGTCCATCCTTCCAGATGGAGGGGTCTGGAGGGGTGGGGAGGTGAGAGAATGTAGGGCACCAGGGAGCTGGCTGCTGAAGTTTGTTTTTCTTGAGGGAGAAGGCTCTCTGGTGGGTAGGGGACGGGCGGGGCACTGGGTGGCTCTGGGGACTGAGATCCGAAGTGGGCTTGGGAAGAAGGAGCCAGAGGCCAGGCTTTAACCCCAGCTTAGCCCTGGGTTTTTTGTTTGTTTGTTTGTTTTTAGCCTTGGGTTTATAGGCACCTTTGGGCAAGTCCCTAGGTCACTGTCCAGGCTGGGCCCTCTGTCTTCCTGTCAGTTCAGTGGAGGCTCTCCCTGACCCCCTGGGAACAAACTAAGGTTCCCAGATGAGATTCCTGGATTGGGGCTCCTGGCATCACAATTGCCAACTTCGACTCTGGGAGTTTGACAGTTTGCTTCCAGGGGTCCATGGGAAAGATGTGTCACTGTTTGAGGTTCATGACCATTGTTTTAATCACCATGACTACCACCACCATCATCCCATTTCAGAGCTTTGGACTTTTTATAGTCTACTCTCCTGGTGTGTCACTTGGGTACATTGGTTATCCCATTTCATAGGTGGAGAGCCTGAGGCCCAGAGGGTTTAGGGACTGGCTTATCCTGGCCCCGTTGTGTGATTCTAGGTTGGCCCCTGCTCCTTTCTGGGCCTCAGCCTCCCCATCTGTGCAGCAGAGATTTGGGCTCGCTGAAGTTCCAGGGTCTGAGGCAATGAGGTCCAAGGGGTTCCTGGGTGGAGTTGTCTTCATCCTGGAGCTGCAGGCAGGATTTCCAGGGCAGGAAGTCCTCCCGGTGAGTGGGCACCTGTCTTTGTCTGTGCCTGGGAACCAGACCCTGGCCACATGGTCCTAGAGTCCTCTGGGGCTTCCCCTCCTGGCTCAGCAACTCTCTCCGCACCCCACCGCCCAGGGTGGTGGATGGGGAGGACCTTTCACTGTCATCCTCCCAGGCGGTGCTCTTACCCGCACCGGGCTTTCACATCCGCTCTGGGGCTCCCAGACGCCACTGTGACCTCTGACACGTGTGTGCAGCACCCTGCAGCTGCCCCGACCTGTGGCTGGGCCACTTATTCCCAGATGTGAGGCCTGGCTGGTCCAGGGCTTAAAAGAATTCCCAGCTGCAGGCATAGCCTTTCAGCCTCTGGCAGCTGTGCAGTGGTGCATAAGTCACTGCTCTCTGGGCTCATCTTCCTCATCCATCAAATGGACATTTGTGGTCTTTACAGTAAGACCTCTTTTTTTTTTTTTAACTTTTTTTTCTTTTTTTAAAAAATTTATTTATTTATGGCTGTGTTGGGTCTTCATTTCTGTGCGAGGGCTTTTCTCTAGTTGTGGCAAGCGGGGGCCACTCTTCATCGCGGTGCGCGGGCCTCTCACTATCGCAGCCTCTCTTGTTGCGGAGCACAGGCTCCAGATGCTCAGGCTCAGTAATTGTGGCTCATGGGCCCAGCTGCTCCGCGGCATGTGGGATCTTCCCAGACCAGGGCTCGAACCCGTGTCCCCTGCATTGGCAGGCAGATTCTCAACCACTGCGCCACCAGGGAAGCCCTACAGTAAGACCTCTTAACCTATGTGCTGAGGTATTTAGCCCTGAAATTTTCCACCTCCGCGTGTGTGTGTGCGCGCGCGTAACTCTATAGTTCCCAGGAATGTGTGGCATCTTTCTCTTTCATTAGTTCTAGGTGCTGTAGCCTCTTCATAGACGAAACCTGGGCTCTGAGTAGTTCTAGGTCCAGCATTCCAAGTCCTTAACTGTGATGAGGGACCCAACCTAGCCCAGGCCTGACCGACTTTCCCGTGTGGCTGTGACACTGAGACACCCCTGACTTTCTCTGAGCCCCAGTCTTCCTGTGAGATAGCTGCTTTTCATACCCCATCAAGGGCACCATTTTTCCCTTTGCAAATGAAATCTGCAGGAACCCAGCAAAAACTCCAAGGGTTTTGAGGGTTGTGTGTGAGGCAGGAAATGCTTCCCTTTTTGTATGTGGAACTTCTGAGGTTCCTCCAAACACAGTTTCAAAAGCACTGGACGGATGAGCCCTCAGTGAGGTTCCATGTGTCTGTGACATCTGTCTAGTCCAAGTGTGAGCAAATATTTTGAAGTTCTGGTTTTATTCCAGTTTATTAGTTTCAGAAAGATCTAAACATTCAGAGCAAGTTCTAATTTGAATGACTCACTAAGGTTTTTTAAAACCTTTGGTTCAGGTAGAAGATATTCTTTGGCTGGGTCCAGGATTCTCCCACTTGGTGATTGCTCTGGCTTGGGGCTTGGTTTGATTCTGGCCCATGAAGGCAAAGGCTGTCCGGCTCCTCATTTATTCACAGAGTGACTTACTCACAGAGGGACCATGACATTTCCCTTAGAGGGCCAGTGGGAAGATTACATAAGAGGGGTTTAATCTGCCATGGCCCCTGGCATATGGTAGGAGCCAGATAATGGTAACTAACCTCTCCCTCTTCTCCCTTAAATGACCAACCATGTTTTGATGGAGCAGAAGTTTCCAGCAAGGAAATAAGGGTGGGAGCCCATATTCAGTTAAGCCAAAGGGACTGTCAGGTTTCCATGTGGCACTTGGGCTTTCACAGTGTAGGGTGTGGGGTTTGGGTCACTGCTTGATTTTGTTTCAATCTCTGTGACATTGGCTTGTGCACAGTAGCCTCCGCTTGTGAGCCTTCCTCATTTTCTCTTTATTTCACAGATGTTTGAGACCGAGGCAGATGAGAAGAGGGAGATGCCCTTGGAGGAAAGGAAGGGGCCGGGTGCCGAGGACCCCTCACCCAGCAAGGACCCCTCTCGTGGCCAGGATCCTCCTCCAGGACAAGACCTTCCACCCAAAGAGGACTCCTCTTCCAGCCGGGAACCTTCTGCTGGCCCCGAATCACCATCCAGCAAGGACTCACCTTCCTGCACAGAGTCTCCTGTGGGCCAGGAACCCTTGCCAAGCAAGGACTCCTCACCATGCCAGGAACACCCTACAGCCCCAGCCTTCTTTCCATGCCAGGACCTTCCTGCTGGGCAAGAACCCTCTCCCAGCCAAGACCCTCTAATCAGAAAAGACCTCCCTGACATCCAGGACCCCCCTGCCCAGGACCT
Source organism: Balaenoptera borealis (assembly GCF_965194805.1). NCBI lineage: Eukaryota > Metazoa > Chordata > Mammalia > Artiodactyla > Balaenopteridae > Balaenoptera > Balaenoptera borealis. Next base: position 102,383,775 of record NC_138865.1, read on the forward strand.
TCCGCCCCGTCAAGACCTGCCCCCCAGCCAGGACCCCCTGGCAGCTGAGCCCCTTGCTAAGGAGACCACGAGCTCTGGGGATCCACCAGCAGCCACAGGAGACTCGCCTGTGGCCTCCAGGCCAAACTTCGTGATCCCCGAGGTCCGGCTGGATAGCACCTACAGTCAGAAGGCAGGGGCGGAGGGGGGCAGCTCGGGCGATGAGGAGGATGCAGAAGAGGCTGAGGAGGGTGAGGAGGGCGAGGAGGACGAGGACGAGGACACAAGTGATGACAACTATGGAGAGCGTGGTGAGGCCAAGCGCAGCAGCATGATCGAGACGGGCCAGGGTGTGGAGGGAGGCCTCTCGCTGCGCGTGCAGAACTCGCTGCGGCGCCGGACGCACAGCGAGGGCAGCCTGCTGCAGGATGCCCGCGGGCCCTGCTTCGCCTCCGACACTACCTTGCACTGCTCGGATGGAGAGGGCACCGCGTCCACCTGGGCCATGCCTTCGCCCCGCACCCTCAAGAAGGAACTGGGCCGCAATGGTGGCTCAATGCACCACCTTTCCCTCTTCTTCACAGGACACAGGAAGGTAAGGGGGCCAAGGGTGGAGGGGGAGTGGGTACATGACAAGGTGGGGTGGAGGGAGCGTGCGTTCCAGGAGCTGCAGGGAAGGAGCCTTTGCTTTGTCCCGCCTCTGTTCTTCTGTCAGCCTTCCAATGAGCCTTCCATCTATTTGACAGAGGATAAAACTGAGGGTCAGAGGGACCAAGAAGGCAGAACCTGGACTTAAACCCAAGACTTTGTGACTCCAGATATCCTTACAGCTCCATTGTACTGGGGGAACCCACAGAAAGTAGAGCAGGTGTATTTGGATCTAAAAGATCCAACATCATAACTGGAGAAATAGTTATAATTTACACTTGGTCCAGGCCTAGCCAGACTAGAAATGTATCAGCCAACAAGCATGACAGCACATATTTCCTCTGTGCTGGCATTATTCTAAGCAAGTTACAGGAACTCATTAACTCTCACAACAGCCCCATGAGGTAGATACTGTTGTGAAGAAACTGAGGCACTGGGAGGGTATCTGATTTGCACCGGGTCGCACGATTTATAAAAGTCTGAATCAGAATTAGAATGTGGCTCCAGGGCTGGAGCTCTTAACCACTGTGCTCTTTGCCTCTTGCAAATATTTATAACTAGATGAATAAGTGTTTATTGATTTTCTGCTGTGTGCCAGGCCCTGTGCTCTGTGCCACAGCGGGGGCCACAGAAATGTGTGAGGCTGATCTCAGCCTGTGAGGAATGCTTTTTCTGTGTGGGCCCCGAAGGTGGCCTAACAGTGAAAAGATTGCATCATGGCCTTGAAGCCCGTTAGCCAGCTTGAGCCTGGGCTCTGTCCCTTACTAACTGTGTGGCCTTGGGTGAGTCACTCAGCTCTTCTGAGCCTTAGTGTCTTCTCTGAAAAGCAGAGATTAATAGCACTCACATCCCATGGTGGTTGAGGGTGAACCCAAAGGGTCCAGTGCCTGATGACATTCGTGCAGGCGCCAGGCAAATGCTGTGGAGGTGCTCACAGCCAGTGTGGTGCAAGGTGTTGTTATGACAACTGTTGTGAGGCCAGGCAGGTGCAGATTCAGGGAGGAGAGACCCCAAGGGCCTAGGGGCACGAGGGAAGGCTTCTGGCAAAAGATGCTCCTCAGTGTGGCCTTGAAGGTTGGGCAGGTTTAGAATAAACAAAGAGGATGAGGTAGGCATTCTGTGAAAGACCATGACCAGGACAAAACTGTCTGTAGAAGTCAGTTTAGCTAGAACAAGGGATTTTTACAGTGCAGGGATGGTAGATGGGTGGCACTCATTCTGCCATTTCTGCCTCCAAACCCATGGCAGACATGACTAATGGATTCCAGCACATTTCCCCACCAAGTTGGGACACGGCCTCAGAAACCTTCTTAGCTTCTCAGCCACTAGCAATAAGGCCGCTGGGCACGTGGGAGGACACCTTCTGCTGAAAGGTGGCTGGGCTGGAAGGGCCGGTTGGGGCCCTCCAGAAAAGGCCTTTGTGTCCAGGAATTGGAACTAAATCCCAAAGGAATGGGGACTGAATCTGTTTCCTCATCTGTAAGCACTTTGATGTGCTCCAAAATCACCAGGGGAATAGGTTATTTATTTATTTATTTTTTAACATCTTTATTGCAATATAATTGCTTTACAATGGTGTGTTAGTTTCTGCTTTATAACAAAGTGAATCAGCTATACATATACATATATCCCCATAGCTCCTCCCTCTTGAGTCTCCCTCCCACCCTCCCTATCCCACCCCTCTAGGTGGTCGCAAAGCACCGAGCTGATCTCCTTGTGCTATGCGGCTGCTTCCCACTAGCTAGCTATTTTACGTTTGGTAGTGTATATAAGTCCATGCCACTCTCTCACTTCGTCCCAGCTTACCCTTCCTCCTCCCCGTGTCCTCAAGTCCATTCTCTACGTTTGTGTCTTTATTCCTGTCCTGCCCCTAGGCTCTTCAGGACCATTTTTTTTTTTTTTTAGATTCCATATATATGTGTTAGCATATGGTATTTGTTTTTCTCTTTCTGACTTACTTCACTCTGTATGACAGACTCTAGGTCCATCCACCTCACTACAAATAACTCAGTTTCGTTTCTTTTTATGGCTGAGTAATATTCCATTGTATATACGTGCCACATCTTCTTTATCCATTCATCTGTCAGTGGACACTTAGGTCGCTTCCATGTCCTGGCTATTGTAAATAGAGCTGCAGTGAACATTGTGCTACATGTCTCTTTTTGAATTATGGTTTTCTCAGGGTATATGCCCAGTAGTGGGATTGCTGGGTCATATGGTAGTTCTATTTTTAGTTTTTTAAGGAACCTCCATACTGTTCTCCATAGTGGTTGTATCAGTTTACATTTCCACCAGCAGTGCAAAAGGGTTCCCTTTTCTCCACACCCTTTCCAGCATTTATTGTTTGTAGATTTTTTGATTATGGCCATTCTGACTGGTGTGAGGTGATACCTCATTGTGGTTTTGATTTGCATTTCTCTAATGATTAGTGATGTTGAGCATTCTTTCATGTGTTTGTTGGCAATCTGTATATCTTCTTTGGGGAATAGGTTATTAACATATAGATTTCTAAGTCCCCCTACCCCAGAATCTGGAATCAGATTTTCTGGAATCAGAATTTCCAGGGGGTGGTGCCCAGACCGTTATTTTTTATTTTCTTTTTGGCCACGCTGCTAGACTTGCAGGATCTTTTTTTTTTTTTTTTTATAAATTTATTTACTCATTTATTTTGGCTGCGTTGGGTCTTTGTTGCTGTGCGCAGGCTGTCTCTAGTTGCAGCGAGCGGGGGCTACTCTTTGTTGCGGTGCGCGGGCTTCTCATTGCGGTGGCTTCTCTTGTTGAGGAGCACGGGCTCTAGGCTCCTGGGCTTCAGTAGTTGCAGCACGCAGGCTCAGTAGTTGTGGCTCGTGGGCTCTAGAGCACAGGCTCAGTAGTTATGGCGCGCGGGCTTAGTTGCTCCGCGGCATGTGGGATCTTCCCGGACCAGGGCTCGAACCCGTGTCCCCTGCATTGGCAGGCAGATTCTTAACCACTGCGCCACCAGGGAAGTCCCAGACCTTGCATTTTAAACAAGCCCCTCAGGGATTGGAACGTTCCCCATCGTTTGAGTATCACCATCTTAGGCCATTTCTTGAGGCAGCTTCTATAGGAAAGAGTCCAGAACTCTCCTACTGAGGTGAGGCTTCAGGCTGACTCAGGCCAGGCCTGGACACTCTCCTCTGGAGGATGTCTGAAGTCTAAGGGCTTGCCACCTACCTTGCGCCTCCCAATTTCAGTGCCCCCACCAGACCCTTCCAAGTTATGTCCCCTGCCCCCCTTGCTCCAATACAAATATTTGTAGACAGATAAATTCACATACATTCTCATTTACATTTCTAGTTCCCTAAATCCATTGATCTCAGCTCCTATTTTGGGGCAGATACTTCCACCTGGTAGTCCAGCAGGCCTGGGCCAGCTCTCTCCTGTCTCCACTTCCTCCTTTGGGTGCCAAAGGTTCCCACTGGCATCCTCCCCTCCCTCACCCTCTTTTGGCCTGTTGCTTCCTTTCTTGGGCTTGAGTAACTAAGCTGGCAGGGACCTCAGAGGCTGCCACTAGCCCCTTGGTGGCTACCCTTCCAAGTGGCTTCTGCTTGCCAGGCCTCAAGTCCCTCATCATCGTTCATATCCTGCTCCCTCCGGACAGCCAACTTCAGTAAGAAGCTAACCCTTGTCAGGGGGAAGTGAAATCTAGGCTGGGCAGGTACCCTGGTCTCCCTCCATCCCTCACTGGCAGTGGGCCTTGGGCAAGTCCCTGCCCTTCTCTGTCCCTCAGTTTCCTCATCAGTAAAATGGGTATTATCAGTAAATAATATTGATACCTCCTTCATAGCGTTGCTGGGAAGATTAAAGAGCCTGACTCGGGTAAAGTGTTCAGATCAGTGCCTGGCACTCAGCACCTGCTAGGTGCTCCATAAATGGGAATCGTGTTGATGATGATGGTGATGATGATGGTGATGAAGAGGAGGAGGGGGAGGAGGATAGCAAGAGTAGTAACGGTTCTCCCAGCATTCACTAGGCGCCCCCGTTCTAACCTTCACAACACTGCCGCGAGCTGGAACCAGTTGTACTCATCTTACAGTGGGGAGCCTGAGGCCTAGGGAGAAGGGTTTGTCCCAGGCCACGTGATGATGGAGCTGGACAGTGGCCTCACCCTGTCCAGTTGTCTCTGGCTGTACCCCAGACCCTGCACACCTCTTGCTGGTGAGGGGCAGGGTGTGGGGGGATGGCAGCGGGGGGAGGCGACGGGTTTTCCTGTGACTTCCATCTTCCTGGCTTGGGCCTGGCTTTCCAGGGGGCGGTCCATGGATGCCAACAGATCACAGTTTCCAGGCAAGAGGTGAAGAGGAGAGGGGTGAGGTCTTCAGGCTGTGGAGTCAGACGGGCTGCATTCATGTTTCAACTCTGTTTCCTCCCTCCTGGTCCTGAGACCTAGGCCAAGTTATGTTTTTTTCTCTGAGCTTTAGTTTTCTCTTATAAAATGGGAATGCTAAGTCTTCATGGAGTTGTCCCAGGGCTTCAAGAAGATTGCAGCATGTTGACAGCTCTGTGCCCACAGTAGTGATCCTGTGATAGAATGAGACCCAGGAGGGCTAGACAGAGCTGGCGTGGCCTCAGGCCTGTCATTGTGCTGCTGTGTGGCTAAGCTGAGACTGGCCAGAGAGCATGCTGCCTATCACAGGGGTGACAGTCCCTATGTTACTCCTCGCCTCACCTGTCATTCCTCCCTCTTGTACACTGCGTGATTTCTGCTGTGTATAGGACTGTCTGAACCAGACAGACCTGAGAGATGGTCCACTCGGCCACGATCATCTTATGGATGGGCTGCCTGAGGTCTAGAGAGGAAAAGATCCCCCAGGCTTATCCCGCAGGTCATCCCCTGAAGCTGGCCCCTTGTGCTGGGTTGAGTTGTCTCACAGTGCCCTCTGCTGCCAGACCCCCGCCTTGCCGGCTGCTCCCTGGAGGTCTGGCAGAGCAGATCCACGGGCCTGTGTCTGTCCTTTTCCTGGGAGCCGGGGGAGCTCCAAGAGTATCTGTGTCTCAGCCCACGATGCTGCCATTGAATTTCACCCCAGCCTGGCCTGGCTTGGCCCAGGATCACGGGTCATGCTTTGACAGTGAGGAGAAGAGGCCGTGGCCCCTCCCTGGCTGTGCTTCATTCTCCCCTCCTGCAGGAAACCGGCTTGGGCAGAGGCTGTCAGCCGAGGGTGCCAGCCCTGCTGCACTAAGCTTACCACCTAGGCTGCAGGTCAGACAAGAGGTGCCTTCCAGCTCCAAGACGTGGTAATACCTTCTAGCCTCCTATTTTTAAAAAGCCTAAAGGACTATTTCCTCTGTCTAAACAAATAAGTGTAGAGTTTAGCTCCAGTGTTTCTACAAGGTTCCTTGGGGTCTGCCAGGATAGTCTGGGTCAGAGAGAGCAGCCAGGCATGGCCAGGTGGCCCCAGAAGTCGGATCAGGACCAATAGGAGAAATCAGGTGAGGCCCTGCTCACAGAAAAGCCCTCAATCATGGGTGGGCTCTGGAGCCAGACCTGAAATTCTCTGCTACTGGCCAGCTCGGAGAGCCCAGGCAAGTTACTGGACTCCTCTGGGCCTCAGTTTCCTCAGCTGTAAACTGGGGAAAATAACAGCAAATAGCTCTTAGAATTGTTGAGAAGGTTAAATTAAAGTATGATATGGCACTTTAGCACATTGCCTGGCATATAGTAAATAACAGCAATAACCACCATAGCTTATAGTTATTGAGCACTTCCAGTACCAGGCACTTTCGCATGTGTTCATTAATCCTCATAACGGCCCTATGAGGTAGGTCCAATTATTATCCTCATCTTACAAATAAAGAAACTGAGGCACAGAGAAGGGATGTAATTTGGCTAAGGTCAATTAGCTAAGTGACTGAGCTAGGATTCAAATCCAGGCAGTTAATTTTTTTATTATTATTGTTTTTTAAAGTAAATTTATTTTATCTTTGGCTGTGTTGGGTCTTCGTTGCTGCGCGTGGGCTTTCTCTAGTTGCGGCGAGCGGGGGCTTCTCTTCTTTGCGGTGCGCGGGCTTCTCTCATTGTGGTGATTTCTCTTGTTGCAGAGCACAGGCTCTAGGCACGCGGGCTTCAGTAGTTGTGGCACACAGGCTCAGTAGTTGCGGCTTGCGGGCTCAGTTGCTCCGCGGCATGTGGGATCTTCCCGGACCAGGGCTCGAACCTGTGACCCCTGCATTGGCAGGCAGATTCTTAACCACTGCGCCACCAGGGAAGCCCCTCAAATCCAGGCAGTTTAGCATTTAACTCTTAACCATGACTATTATTATAGTTATAATTACAATACGAATTATAATTATTCTTCCAGTCCCTGGAGGTGGCCGGGGCGCTGGGCAGGCCCCAGGGATTTCTGTCTGGAGTGAAGGGAGGGCTGAGTGGTTCTGGGTTCGCCTCCATTCGCCTTTCAGCAGGGAGGGCCATGGAGCAGAGCAGGCAGTGGGGAGCAGACGGGAAGGAGCGGCCCCTTTGCGTGCTGGGCCCTGGGCAGGCCTCGCTGCAGCTCTTGGAGACAGGAGGCTTGGGAGCCACTCTGAGGCTGGAAGTCAGAACCCTGACTCTCTGTCTCAGTTTCTTCTCTTCCTGGCACACAGCACCCCTTGGTGTGTGGGTTTCGCTAGCCGCTTTGGGGGCCGACTCCCAGGGCTAGAGTTCCCTGGCCCCTCTGTCAGGCAGATTGGTGAAGGCCCGACCCTGGAGAAGATGACCCCCTCCCAGCAGTGGAAGGAAGAGCCCATTTCCCAGCAGTGCAGAGGCTGGGGGTGCCGGGCGGGGCGGGAGTGGTCCCCAGGCCCATTGTGTGGGGCCGATAAAGTGCGGAAGCTGAGGTTAAATGGGAGGAAGCCCAGTGCTGGCGGCCCTTTCCCACGGATGGGGGCTTCAGGCACGGCCCAGCCAGCCCAGCACAACTGTGACCTGCGTGCATGGGGTGACAGTGACAGCGTTCACTGGGCTGTGAATGCTGGTGGTCCCCGATTACTGAGGGCGCCCTGTGTGCCAGGTTGGGCCTTGGGGGCCCAGACTTTATCCTGGTGAATCTCTCAACAGTGGGTTGGGTGGCCGTCACCATGCCTCTGCTAGAGCTAAAGAAGCTGAAGCTGAGAGGCCAGGAAACGTCTCCAAAGTCAATGGCAGCAGGATCTATACCCAGGCCTGGCTGCAAGCTGTAGATCCGGAATCCCACACCACAGACGGGCGTGTGCCTGTGTGTGCACGTACGCATGTGTTTACAACCTCGGTAGGGCAGCGTTCTCAGGAAAGAGGCAGCATTTCCCCTGAGTCTTTCATTGAAGGCATTCAAAATGTGCCGCATCCTCTGCATTTAACTAGCAGCATTCTCTGGCGGAGAAACACAGGCCCTGAATTCAGACACATCTAGATTCCAGCTGTCACTTAAAGGCTGTCACTTAAATCCTTGGACAGGTGACTTAACTTCTCTGAGGTTCTGTTTACTTTATGGACTTACTCTGAAGATTAATGAGATAGTGTCTGGATAATGCCCATTCTGAGGTCTGGCCTGTAGCATGAGCTCCATGAATGAAGCTGTAATTCATCCATCCATCCATCCGCGGGTGGTTGCACCACTGAGGCTGGTAGCTCCCCCTGCTGGCTATATCTGGATTAAGGCCACTTTTCTTGCCAGAATTGAGAACACAGTATTTAAAGGTTTAGCCCATCTTCTTTATTTTACAAATGAGGAAACTGAGGCCCAGGGTATGGCTCATGAGGAGTCCGAGCTGCGATTCACATCTGGGGGCCTTCTGTCTTATCTTAGGACATAGTGTCCAAGCCCAGCCTACCCTTAGCTCTACCTCCTCCAATATCTCAGAGCATTTCCTGTGCTCCCGCTCTGGAGTGGCACTGTGGGGGCCCTGGTTTCCCCTGGCGGAGGCTGGGCACTCACAGGCAGGGCGACAGAGGGCGGCCCCAGTAGAGCTGGTGGGAGCCTGGAGTGGTCTGGAGGAGGCGAGGAGTAGCAGACTGGGAGGAGGTAGAGACTGGGCAGAAGAGGAGAGAGCGTTCCAGGAAGGGGGCACAGCACAGGCAAGGGCAAGCAGGTGGGGGTGGGCTCAATGGAGCCCCGGGGAATAAAGGTGCAGGCCTTGGATCAAGCAGTGAGGCCTTCAAGACACATCATCCCCAGCCTGCTTTCCCTCTCTCTTGATTCATTCATTCATTTAACAAGTATTTCTTGAGCTCCTAATGTATACCAGGCCCAGTCAAGGTGACCTAGACAGAGGTGAAGGCAGACAGAGGCCCTGCTCTTGGGAACTCACAGTCCAGTAGAGGAGACAGATTTGGAAGAAGCCATGTTGGTTATAGTGGGGAACTCACAAGGGGTGAAGGGGGCACACCCTTGGTCTAGGGGTCAAGGAGGGCTTCCCAGGTGAGGAGGCATTTAAGCAGCTTACCCGAGGTCAGGTCTTTCCTGAGGCTGGGTCTTAGGAGGAGAGGGAGAGTCATAAAAGCATCCCCCATGGAAGGAATAGCACGTGCAAAGCCCGAGGTGAGGGGACCGGGCTGTGAAGACATTCCTTCTGGCTAGAGGGCAGTTTGAAGAGGTTGCTGGAGTAGGGGTCGGGCCAGAGAGATAACCAAAGGAGTTGTAACTGAGGTTGTTATGGAGCTTTCTGACCAGCTCCTAAGATGGTAGACCCTGCATGTCATGTCAGGGAGTTTGGACATTATCCTGAGGGTACTCGGGAGCCATGGAAAGCTATAAGGCAAGAGAGGTGCTCTCCTGTGTGATAATTTACTTAACACACTGCTGACCAATCCCAGGTCTCTTTAAAACCTCAGAATCCTGAGTTGGTTAGTCATTATGATCTCCATTTTGAAATTAAAAGCACTAGAGGCTCAGAGAGGGACAGCAATTGGCTAAGTCACACAGTAGAACCTTCACTGAAGCTTCCTCTCCGGCCTGCCCTACCGCCATGAATGCTCTGTTTCTGGCTTCTCCCGCACAAGCCGTGTATCAAGAGGAGGCTCCTTTGGGTGGAGGCTCTGCTAAGCCAGCCGCACTCCATGAACAGATTGCTCGCTGTAGCGGGGTCTTCCTCCCTCCCCTGTTCTTCAAGGGGTGGGAGCATGGAGGTGGGGGTGGTTTGTAGGAGCTACTGGGTCCCTGAGCCTCTCTTTGCTCAGGCAGCCACCCCTGCGTACCCAGACTGCAACATGTCTGTGTTTTCTCTGCAGATGAGTGGGGCTGACACAGCTGGGGACGATGATGACGCCTCCCGGAAGAGAAAGAGCAAAAACCTGTACGTTGGAAAGATCCCTGGTCCTCACCCTAGTGATGGGGGGGGGCTCCCTGCACCCCACTTCGTCCTCTGCCCTCTGGCTTATTCCCCATGCCCAGTGGCCTAGGGGTAGAGGCGGAGAGAAGGGGCTGAACCCAGTCCTGTCCCAGACAGACACCCGTGAACAACGGGATCTTGGGACTTAGCAGTGGCCCCAGGGTAAGGTCACCAGGGTCCTGAGCACCCACCACTGCCCTCAGCACCCACTCAGAGTGAGGCAAGGTGCTGATTTAGTATCTGGAAGCCACAGGGAACGAAGCAGAAGCAACCAACCAGGTTGCCCTGGCCCTGTCCAGCTGCTAAGCCAAGCAGCGGCCAAGTGACCACGACAAGTTCTTTGCTCCCTCTGAGAAGGGGCTGACCAGACTGGTCATGGGATTCCCCTTTTTCCTCTCGAGCTCTTGAATGCTAGCAGTCTTGGGCATTGCCAGAAGGGGGTGCTGCTGGCTCAGAGAGCAGATCCGGTACCTTTCTGGCCACGCCCCTCTCCCCCCTACCCCGCTCCCGCGACTATTTATACTTTCGATTCGATTCGGAGGTTTGTTAGAGGCGCTCATTCATTAACAGAGAGTGAGTGGTTTCTTCTCGGGTCTCTTTGTACCTCGGGCCCTGGAGACTGTGGGGGGCAGGGATGGGAGGAGGCAGTGAGGCACCTGGTGGCCCACAGAGGGAACCCCTCCCCCTCCAGGTCCTGTAGTGCCCACCATTATGCACCAGTTGGGCCCGGGGGTGTGGAGAACAGGAGTCCTTCCCGGATGCCTCCTGCAACCTTCTTCCCTGACCTCGACCTTGGCTGGGGTCCACTCCCTGGAAACTCTTTCCCCAGCTTCCCCTGCCCTCTCCAGTTTCCTGCAGCAACTGTAGGCTTCTCTCACTCTGCAGCCAGGAGCAGTCACACTTTCTAGGGAAGGTAAAATGCACAAACAAAAATAATTCTTTGCACCAACCATCCGGTCCAGGCAGCATCAGAGCTGCCGTGGGTGGTGCTCCCAGGGGTGGAGCAGTGGAGGGCAGCAGAGGGTGGGCATCCAGGGTGCTGGAGCTGCCCTGTTCCACCAACTCTAGCCTTCTTTCAAAGCGGGCGCTGCCTTTTGACCGCATGAAGTTCACATTCTTAAAAGCTTAGTCAAGGACTCTTAGAATCTGGGACGATAATAAAAATAACTCATGTTTATTGTGCTAGGCACTATTCTGTGTGCATTACATATATTATCTAATTTAACCTTTACCATAATTTTTATTTTACATTTCTTTTTTCTTATTTACTCTATTTTGCAAGTGAGTAAACTGAGGCAGAAAGAGGTTAAGTTACTTGTCCAAGGTCACAAAGCAAGGAAGTGGTAGAGTTGAGATCTGAAACCTGGCATGTTGGCTCTAAAAGTATATATAAATATACATATATTTTAAAATTTATTTATTTATTTATTTATTTATTCAGAGCCTGTTGTTATTAATTAATTAATTAATTAATTTTTTGGGCCTTGCCGCGCTGCTTATGGGATCTTAGTTCCCTGACCAGGGATCTAACCCGGGCCCCCTGCAGTGGAAGCGCGGAGTCCTAACCACTGGACCACCAGGGAATTCCCATGGAACCTGTTATTTTTAAGCTTGGTGCAGAACACCCTGAAGGAAGTCCACAGCACCCCAGCTACGTAGCCTTTGAGCCTCTAGTGACAGGAGTCCATTCCCCAGAGGGCACTCATTCCATCTTTTCATGGCTCTGATTGGAGGAAAGTGTTCCTTTAGCTTCCTCTTGTGGGTCCCTGTTCTGCTCTCTGGGCCCACGTGGGGACACATGAGGCACCTCTGAGCTCTGCCATCCTTTCTCGAGTTGCCCGTGTGGCAACCAGGGACTTCTGAGGACCTCTCCAGCTGTGCCTTGCAGCTGTGAGTCTGCCCAGCTGTGCATCTGGGAGGAAAGGCTTGGCTGGGCAGGGGCTTCAGCCTCCTCCAGCCACAGAGAAACACAGTGGTCTCTGAGCCAGCAAGGAGCCCAGGTGGATGGTGGCAGCCTGCAGGTTGGATCTCAGGCAAGCTTCTCCTGCTCCCTGGGAGCGGGCCAGGAGCACGGGCTCTGAGACAGAGCACTGTGCCCCAGGAAGCCAGGCTCTCTCACTCCTAGCCACGCCAGGGCTCTCCGAGGGCCTTGGTCCTCACCAGTCCAGTCCCTGGACTCCTTGGCCTTATCTCATTGGCTTGGAATCTGCTAGAGCAGGATCCCAATCTCTAATCAGCTGTCCCAGACCCTCAGGACAAGTATGGATTAAGCCTGAGCGCTTTTGCCCCAGGCACTGTGCTAAAGCTTTCTGTGCATTTTCTGCTTGCCTCAAAACAAACCCAGCAGATGGTAGGTACTATTATCATCTGTGTTTAACAGATGAGAAAACTTGACATTCAGAGAGGTCAGGAAACTTGACAAAGGGCACACAGTTGGTAACTGCTGGAGTTGGGATTTGAACCCAAGACTGTCTTGCTGCCGCACTGTAGCTTTTAACCTCCACCCTGGACCACTTTCCTTCATTAAACAGGGTGTCCCATAGGTCTTAGTGCCCTTTGAAGCTTGAATAACTTCAGAAGTGGGCTCCCAATTTATAAAACCCATTTGAGAATTCAATTATTCAAATTTCTTTTACACTTATTTAGCTTTGTGATTTTGATAACACATTTTTAATCTTACGCGTTTAATTTTTCGTTAAGTCAGCATTTTTCATCTGTAATCAGAAGGGCAGAGATCAAAAATAAAACAAAAAATTTATTACTCAAATGTCATAAGACTAAATATGCATGAAAAAATTAATTCATTTCAAATCATGTTTTTGAGAGTTTATAGGATTTGTACTTTTGAAGTTATTCAGGCTTAAAACTACTGAAACTTTGTGGGACATTCTGCATATTCATGGATGGATGTATCCAAAGCCAATGACAGGCTGAGCTGTCTTCTGGCAGGAACTATTCTCTAGGAGGTGCCCAGAGTAGGGGTCTGGGGACAAGGGGGAGGCAAACATGAGTATGAGACACTTAACCCCTTTCTTGCCAGCAGCTTGCCCAGGGCTGAAATCTGCCTGGGGGAATGGCAGGGCTAAAAATGGTTCTTGGCTAAAAATAGCCAGTCCTGCCACCCAGGTGGGCAGAGCCTCCTCTCCCTCCCGCCTTCCCTCCCAGCAATTTGCTGACTTGTTTTCTCCTCCTTTCCAGGGCGCTGCCATGGCAACGGGGAGGCCAGTCACAAATAATGGGTCTGGCTTCCTGCCTGGGCGGGCCCCAGAGGCCGCCCCTTACAGACACATGCCCCTTTCACAGGCTCCCTCTCAGGGTTGGCCAGGAGGGATATTTTTTTTCTGCTCCGGTCCTGGTCCCTCCCATTTCCTGGCTCCTCCTGTCTGAGTCCCAGCCCAGCCTGTGCCTGGGAGTCCAGTCCTCCAGCTGGGATCCCAGCGAGCGCTCGGCTGCAGCCCGCACCGTTGCCGCCTGGGACGCGGGTTGGGAACAAGAGCCTGGGGTGCTCCCAGCAGACCGTCCCAGGCAACAAGGTGGGGGGCCCTACAGCGATGCTCCGAGGCATGTACCTCACTCGGAACGGGAACCTCCAGAGGCGGCACACCATGAAGGAGTAGGTGCCCCTCACCCCAGCCTTCACCCTCCCGACCCTGAATTTGCAGCGGCCGAGTGTGCCAGGCTGACTGACCCCCTTTTCTGCTTTTGTCCCCAGAGCCAAGGACATGAAGAACAAGCTGGGCATCTTCAGGCGGCGGAACGAATCCCCTGGGGCCCAGCCAGCGGGCAAGGCAGACAAAGTGACGAAGTCATTCAAGTAGGTCCTCTCTGGCCCCCCTGGGCCCCCCTCAGACACTTACTGGTCCCTGTGGGAGCAGGGCTAGCAGTGGGGTTAAGAGAGAAGGCTGTTGGCTTGATCCAGCTCTGGGGCGATGGAGGCTCTCGTAGAGGAAGCCTGGTACCCGGCATGAGCAGCCCTCATGGGGAGATGCTGTCCTGGGAAGGATGACCAGGGAGGGGCAGAGGTGGGGATAGAAGTGATGCCAGCCCCAAGAAAGGGGGTGGGCCCCCTCCTGGGCTCCCCAGCCGGGCTAAGCTACTTTGTGGGCCAAGGCAGCTGACAGAGGTCACCCAGCCCTAGCCGCCCCACTTCCCTCACTGTGCCCCTTGCCTCACCCCTCAGGCCCACCTCAGAGGAAGCACTCAAGTGGGGCGAGTCCTTGGAGAAGCTGCTGGTCCACAAATGTAAGTGGGGGCCAGCCGGCCTGTTCCCTCCCTGTGTCTCTCCCCCCTCCTCCTTTCCTCCTCTCCCAGGCCCAGAGAGTGCGTCTGGCTCTGCAGAGGTTACCTTTCCCTCTTTCCTGGGCCCAGGACACCCAGTTAGGTGTCCCTACCATTGGGAAAGGCCGAGGCCCTTGGTCTGGCCTTGGAGCCGGCTGCTGCCAGCCCCTCCCTGTCCATGGGAGCTGGCACTGCCTGCCAGAGGCCGTTGGGACCTGTGTGCTCAGACCCATATTCCCAGAATAACAATAAACATTTCCATGTACTGAGGGCTTAACACTGGGCCAGATGCGCCTGCCATCTCGTGGGTGGGAACCCCTCTGATCCTCACAGGGCTCCAGGAAATAAGGCTGATGATCCCCATTTGACAGATGAGGAAACTGAGGCACAGATGGGGAGTGACCTGGCCAAGGCCCACAAGGAGGCAATGGCAGGGGTGGGACCATATGCCAGGGTTCCTGGCTCTCAGGAGTGGGTCAGTTTACTAAGATCCCAGCAGCTGCACCTGAAAGGCCCCAGGAGGGTAAGCTGGGGGGCCTGAGGACAGGAGGGGCTGGTTTGGCTTCTCACCCCAGCATCTGGGCTTCTCCTCACAGATGGGCTAGCGGTGTTCCAAGCCTTCCTCCGCACTGAGTTTAGTGAGGAGAACCTGGAATTCTGGCTGGCATGCGAGGACTTCAAGAAGGTCAAGTCACAGTCCAAGATGGCGGCCAAGGCCAAGAAGATCTTTGCTGAGTACATCGCGATCCAGGCGTGCAAGGAGGTAGGGCTTTGAGCTGGGCCCTCGGGCCCCCATTCCCATGCCCAGTGGCCTCTCAGTGATTGGGGTGCCTGGAAGCCTCAAAGAGAGAGCTCAGGAAGGAGAGAGGCCAGACTGATTCTAGGGACCATGTGCCCAAGTTGAAGAGGAAGCAGGCTGGGGCCCTGGGGACAACAGAATCCTGACTGATAACAAAAATGGCCACTGTCAATGTGCTACTGGGTGCCAGGCACATGCTAAGCCCTTCACGTATGAGCTCTCATATTTAACCCTCATGACAACTTGTAAAATAATTTTTAATATTATTTTCATTTTAAAAATGAGACAGTCTCAGAGAGCCTAACATGTATTGAGTGCTTCCTGTGTGCCAGCTGTGTCTGTTTAATATGGATGATCATGCTTAATTTTCACAACTCTGAGGAATGTACTATTTTTTTTTTAATTTTTAAAATTAATTTTATTTATTTATTTATTGGCTGCGTTGGGTCTTTGTTGTGGTGCGCGGGCTTCTTATTGCAGTGGCTTCTCTTGTTGTGGAGCACGGGCTCTAGGCGCATGGGCTTCAGTGGTTGCAGCATGCGGGCTCAGTAGTTGCGGCACGTGGGCTCTAGGACGCACGGGCTTCAGTAGTTGTGGTGCACGGGCTTAGTTGCTCCGCAGCATGTGGGATCTTCCTGGACCAGGGATCAAACCCGTGTCCCCTGCATTGGCAGGCGGATTCTTAACCGCTGCGCCACCAGGGAAGTCTGAGGAATGTACTATTATGCTACCCTATACATAAGACGTTTGAGGCTCAGAGCACTTAAGTGATTTGCTTAAGGTCACACACCTAGATGTGGCACTGCTGGGATTTGAACTTGGGCAGCCTGACCCTAGAGGCAGTGATTTCGGGCCCTATAAACTCTACCACCCCTACAGTAAGTGACCAAGCCAGGACTTGATTCCGCTAACCTGCGGGCCTCCCCTCTGAACCTGAAGATGTGGAGCAGAAGGGCTTGGGGGTGAGAGGCTGGGCAGGTCCTGTCCTGGCCCCTGGCCCCTAGGAGCAGCTTCTTGCAGGCAGCCTTGACCACGTCACCCTCTGCCTGCACAGGTAAACCTGGACTCGTACACACGGGAGCACACCAAGGACAACCTGCAGAGCGTCACGCGGGGCTGCTTCGACCTGGCGCAGAAGCGCATCTTCGGGCTCATGGAGAAGGACTCGTACCCACGCTTCCTCCGCTCGGACCTCTACCTGGACCTCATTAACCAGAAGAAGATGAGTACCCCGCTTTAGGGGCCACCGGGGTAGAGCTCAATGTTCACACCAGGCGGGCTGGGCCCCTCCCCACCTGCCTCCCTACCCCCTGCGACAGAGGGGGCAAGTGAGCCCCCAGAGGCTGTGTCCGGACAGACAGACGGGCATTTGGATGAGAGGCCTGGACCAAGAGAGGCCCAGGCCACTGGAGGAGTAGAGGGACTGGCCCCTTTGGGCCCCCACTGCCCTGGTACGAGGGGGCCCAAGGGCCCTGGCAGGTTAGGGGCCCTGGCTGAGCCGGATCTGGAGCTGCTGCTCCCTGCTGCGGAGACTTCGCAATGACCAAGTTCCTTAAAGAGCTGGCTGATGGGCAGGGGGCCGAGGCCTGGGCCCTGGGGCTCTCCAGGGGGGGTCACTCGGACTCACAGCTCAGACCCCCGCCTTGAGTTTTATTTATTTAAACAGCAGTTGGATGCTTGGCACCTCGTCCTGTAATAGGAAACCTTTGCCTCATCAGTTTTCCTAATTTACAAGTGCAATATTTTAACCAACGCCTTGTGAAAAGCCACCTTGCGGAGAAGGTGGGCACCATTTTCCAGTTTCAGGGGATCTGCTGGTCCCGAGCCCCAGTGGCGGATAGCTGGGCCTGATGGACTGACAAGGCCCAGAGGGACGGGGGCTGCGGTCTGACCTCACACCAAAATCCAGCACCCCTGAGTGAGGGGTCCCCCGGGGCCTCTGGGAAAGCATGGCACCCTCAGACCACACAGCGGCCGAGTTCAGAAGCAAATAAAAGCCCTGTGTTATTTTTTGTTCTTGACCCTTTCTGTGTGTTCCTGGTTTCAAGGCTTCCCAGGGTGACTGGGGCTGGGATGGTTGCTAGGTGGGCCCTCAATCCAGCTTCTTCTCCTCTCTTGCCGTCACCTGCCTCCCGTCCCGGAGCTGGTGCTGCTCCCTGACAACCGCCTCCTCTGTGCCAGGTGCTCTGCCAGGCTTGTTCTACTTACCATCTCATCTTCACTGCGAGCCTGGGAGGTGGGGGTTATCCCCGTTTTACACATGAGGCAGGTGAAGCCCAGGCAGGTAAGGTGACTTGTCCAAGGTCACACAGCCGGCAAGTGGCAGAGACAGGGTTCAGCCTAAGCCCACCTGGCTGCAAAGCCTGCTCTGTGGATTGTCGTCCTCTACCAGCTACTGGATGGAGTCCCAGCTGGGCTGCTAACTGGCTCCGTGACCTTCGGCAAGTTCCTTCACTTCTCTGCCCTGCCACACCCTGAGATTCTAGTGGAACTTTCAGGTAGCACAGGGGTGATTGGTGGAGGTGGATGGGGCCAGAATCTCAGGCAGGGTGGCAGCTGCAGGCAGGCAGGCTCATGGAGGCCTTTAGGACAGAGGAAGAGCTGGGGAGGTCGGGACGGGGGGTAGGGTTCCCAGAGAGTCCCTCTGTGGCCCTGGGGGAGACTTCCCCCTCTGTGCCTAACAGGAGATACAAATTTAGGAAAGGCCTTGTTCGAAGCCACAGTTCAGAGGAGGCCCTGGGCCCCCTCACTTAGAGGGGTAGAAGAGAGCCCAGCCAAGCTGATGCAAAAGCTGCCCCTGATGCCCACACGTTCCACCTGCCAGGGTCCGGAGGCAGGGACCAGGGTGTGGCCTGGGGCGGGGACTGGCTCAGCTGGGCTGACTTAGATGAAGGCGGACAGAGTGGGTGCAGGAGGGGCTGGGCCCCATCTCCTTGGAGCTTGTTCCCTGCGTGGGGTTTTGGGTTCAGTTCTGCCCACCGGGACTTGGAGATGCAAAGGATACGGGGCTGTGCAGCCACTCTCCTCCCTGCCTTCCCTTGCTGGTCTCCCTGAGCAAGGCCAGCCCCAGGTTCCCCCCTGTAAAAGGAGAGCATCAGAAACGGTGGTCTCTGGGGCCAGGCATACAATAGGTGCTTAATAGGTGCTACAGCCTTTTCCCCTAGCACCAGCGTGTGAGCTCCTCCAGGAGTGGGGCTGGGTCTTCTTCCAGGCACCAAGGGCCTGGCACTGGACCTGGCCATTGAGCCCTGTTTGGCTTTGTAAATGGTGAAGGGCTTTCTCACGGCAGAGCTGCCAGTGCCTCAATGACTCTGGAAGGACGGGGGACAGAGATGTGCTCCTCGATCAGACTGAGGGAACCTCTCAGGTGTCCAAGCCTGAGATTTGGGGGCCTGACAGCTGGAAAAAGCAAGGCCCACAGAGGACTGCAACACCACTCCTGTTCCCCAAAATGGTAGCAGCAGAGCTGACGTCAGTGCCTGGGACTTCCGGGTCCCAGCCTGCCTGGCCTCGCTGTGGCATCCTCTGCTTGGAGGAGACACTGGGCCATCGAGGAGACTCACCTTCCCCTTTCTTTAGGTTCCAGGGATTCAGCCTCGGGCCAGGCCCTCCACCTTCCCATTCCCAAGTTACCATGGAAACCACCATCCAGGAGAACCAAGTCAGGCAGATGGAATTCCCATTTCGGAAGGCCCCACTGCCTGGTTTCCATTACTCACACATGGGGCCCTTGGCCTCCAAGCTGCTTTGGCTACACTGAACAGCTGGAGAGCAGCCTGGAAAGGCGCCTGGATCCGCCTGCCCTACCCCCGCCTGGGCTCCTGGGGGCCTTAGGCACAGCCCTCACCGCCTTAGGCCACAGTCCCCTTACCTGTATGTTATCTGGACTGCTCCCCATTTCTTCTTTCATACGTGAGGGAGGAGTAGCCCCCTTGGTCTCCATCTGGCAATCCCAGGCTGGTCGATGTGGGATCTGGGAGCTGTGAGGTCATCATGTCCAGCTCTCTTCCCATCTCACAGATGGGAAGACCGAGGCAGAGGTAGGGAAGCAGCACTGTGTAGAGGTGCAAGGCCCAGGCCCTGGAGTCAGGCTCTAGGATTCAGCCCCTGGTTTTACCACTTACTACTAGCTACAAATCTTTGGAAAAAAAAAAAATCTTGTAGCCTCTCTGCCTCAGTTTTCTCATCTATAAATTGTGCATATTGGCACCTACCTCAGAGTCACAGTGACTCAGCGAGGTCGTTTGCAGCAAGTTTAGCTCAGTGCCTGGCACAGGGACGTGCTCCTCTTAACACGAGAGGCCGTCAGCCACATCATTTTCAGGGTCACAGGGAGGCAGCAAAGCTCATTGTCTACCCTGATTAGTGGACAGGGAGCCTTTAGTCTCAGACCCCAGATCCCTGTCCTTCCAGGAATGGTTTTGCTGGAGGACAAAGCCAGCCTGTTCCAGGGAGTAAGTCAGAAACAGTCTGTCCCTGAACCACTGCCCAGTCTTGGCCTGGCTGCGAGCAGTTGGGGTCAGCTGGCAAATACGGTGTGAAGGGTGGAAAGGGGAGAGGGCACAGTGATGCCACTCGGTTGGATGCCAGTGGGAGGAGATTCAGCACTGGCCTGCCTGTGGCAACTTCAGCCATTTCCTTATGGACCAGTCAAGTCCCTCATGCTCTTGGCCTCTTGGCCTGGCTGAGGGCAGATATGGCCTCCCAGACCCTCCAGCATGGAAGAGACCATCTGGATCCAGCTGCTGCTTGGTGCTTGGGTCCCTTCTTGGGTTTCTACTTGCATCCCTCCTGTGACGGGAAGCTTAATACCTCCTGAGCAGGTCAGGAGGGCCTGGGAGCCTCTTGGGGGTTCTAAAGTTCTTCCCCGGTGAAGTTGGGATCCTGGGGTGGGGTGGGGCAATGGAGGCAGGTCAGCAGTAGCCCCCGCAGGCCTCCTGCCCAGGCAGCCCCCCACAGGCTTGCCCAATTCTCCCACTCCGCTCCTCCCTGCTCCCACCAGACTCCCCCGAGCTCCCTACCCCCACCTCCCTGCCTTGCTCCCCCTGGACCCTTTGCCTAATGTCTCCTGCCTGCATCCCTCCCCCTGATATCCTACCCTAGAAAGTCTCCGATTTACCTCTCTTCCTGCGGAAGCCTGCCCTTCGCCCCTGCCTCTCCCTCAGTGCTCTCAGGCCCTCAAGCAACAGACCCTGGGCCTCAGAGAAGACGCTCCTGTGCTGTTGTTTTGCTTATAATCTGCAACATCTGTGAAACATCTGGCTTTGCCTGTCCTCTCCCTGGCTGGGTCAGGCAGGAGGGAAGGGGGTACCCTGGGCCCCCTGCTGCCGGGGGACCCCTCCCTTGGGTTGGAGGAGACAAGGAGGGGGTGGGGGGGAGCAGAGGGGGGTGAGGAAGAGCCGTGGGGCTGATCTGGGCCTGCTCAGCACGATGGGAGTGAAGGCATAGCTGGGGCTGGGAGAGGGCAGTGCCAGCTTGCAGATAAAAAGTGAGTGATGGCTGTGGCTGCACGCCAAGGGCATTCCATGCCTCATCTCCACCAGGCCTCACAACAGGCCTGGAGAGGGTCTGAGTATTGTTTTCATTTTACAAGTGAGAAAGTTAAGGTTCAGAGAAAGTGGACAAGTGTGTGGTGGCTGAGTAAGAACTGGGACCCCAACCCTAACTCCCAGGCAGCCTCACCTCCAGGCAGCCTGAGAGATTTGGTGGCTTGGTTCGGGGGCTCTTAACTCAGATTCTCCTTGGCTTGAGGGCAGAGCTTTTCTCAGGAAGGTCGTCGAATGGCGGGAGCTTAAGTGTGTGGGGATATCTGGTCCTGAATGTCAGCTCTCAGTAGAGCTGTGTGAGAAGTTGCTTTACCTTTCCGACGCTCAGTCATCTCATCTATAAAATGGGAATGATAATCCCACCTCATGGGACTCTCGTGGACTCAGTGAGATAACGAGTATGTGTAAACCCTCAGCACAGGGTCAGCCAGGGAGGGCGGCCCACGTGTGGGTGGAGGGAGGGAGGGAGGCCTGGGGCTGCGACTGAGGGATCCAAGAGGTGAGGTCAGCCCCAGCCCCACCAGCTGCGCGGGGGGATGCAGCCCCACCTCTACTCCACAGCCAGTTTTTAACTAGATGGCCGGTGACTCAAGACAAGGGCAAGGCCCCAAGAGGATGGCGTTGGGCCCCAGGCCCCAGTGGGCTCAGCAGAGTCCTACCTGCGGCTTCAGGGGCAACTGAATAGCACGGATTCTGCCAGGCAGCTGCCCTACCTCCAGATCTGTCCCAAGCTCTCGAGTGACCTTGGATGAGGCCCCTCCCCTCTCCTGTTGTTTTCTTCTGGTTTTCCTCCTGTCTGAGGACCTTCTGAAGGGGCAGATGGCACTTTGTGTGATGTGAGGGCTGGGATTCAGGCCAAGTGTGTTGGTGTCTGTGGTGTGTGTGTGTGTGTGTGTGTGTGTTATGATTCTAAAAACAGGGTTTAGCCACTTCTCCAGAAGACTGGAGGGGCCGGCTTGGATGGAGCAGTCTATTGACCACTGGTCCCTGAGTCTCCGTGCGTTCACGCCCCTCGGGACAATGCCCTCCGCATCCTCTAGCCAGGCTGGGCTGAGGAAGGATCTGCTGGTTATTTATGCTCCTTCCCTTGAGGTAAGGTCCACACCCCACCCTGCCTCTGCCACACACACACTGAGCCCAGGTCAGAGCAGTCCCCGCCAGGAGCCCTCTGACTCCGACACCTTGGGCTGTATTTGCGTTTCCCTCTGAAGTGTTCTTGCAGGAGGACTGGCTCCGTCCCTGGAGCCTGTCCATTGCAAGGCAGTGGAGAGCAGTGGCTAGGAGCGTGGGCTTTGGAGGCTGACAGACCTGGTTTGAGTTCAGGCTCAGACGCTTATTTGCTGTGTGACCTCAGGCAAGTCACTTAACCTCTTTGAGCCACTGTGTCCTCACTTAAAAACAGGGGGTAATAATAGTTCCCACTAATAGGGTTGTTGTGAAGGATAAAAGCAGCCTGTGAGCTCTCTGCATACAGCCCTTCTGCTCTGCTTTCAGGTCCTTGAACGCACCATGCTCCCTTCCACCTCAGGACCTTTGTATGTGCGTTTCCCTCTGTCCAGAACACTCTTTCCCTTCTCCCGTACTTGCTAATGATAATGACAATAATAATAGCTAACATTTATTGAGCACTTAATATTTGCTAGGCAGTGTGCTAAGTATTTGACTGACACTTTCTTATTTTATGCTCACAACAACCCCATGAGTTAAGAGCCAGTGTTATTAACCACTACAGTGTAGTGTCCTGAGGACGTTTTCTGGAGCCAGATCACTTGGGGTAACTCCCAGCTCTTCCACTCATTTATGTGACCTGGGGCAAGTTGCTTCAGTTTCTGGGCCTCAGTTTACCCATCTGTATTTGGGGATAGGAATAGCACTAGTACCATAAGGTAGCTATAATGAGAATTTAAAGGGTTAACACCTGTAAAGTACTTAGAGCAGTGCCTAGCACATTGTAAATCCTATATAAGTGTTTTATTAAATAAAACCCTATTTCTCAGACAAGAAAACTGAGGCACAGAGAGGTTGTGCCTTGCTCAAGGTTACATGTTAACAAGAGGGGGATGGGTTTTGAACTCAGGCTGACTGGGTCCAAGCCCATGCTTTTAAGCACTAAGCTGTATTCCTATCCTCTCTTCCCCTAGAGCTCAGATTAGATGTCACCTCCTCAGGGAAGCCTTCCCTGATAGCCCTGACTAGAGGAGGGCCCTGCTTCCTGCTCACAAAGTGCCTTGTGACTCTCCTTCATGGCCCTTGTTATAGATGGTAATTACTTATACATATGCGTTCACTTCATTGCTGTCTTTTCCTCTCAACTATAAAGCCTTTGAGGGTAGGGACCATGTCTGTGCTGCTTCTTACTGTTTTCCCAGCATTATTACATTGCCTGACACGTAGTAAGTGCTTAATAAATACTTATTCAATGGATGGGAGGCATATAGTAGTCCTTAGCATGGTTAGTAGTTACACAAAATAAACTCATGAAAACAGCTAAGAAGCTACTGTATAAGTAAAGATTGTGTTCTGTTGTGACAGAGAACATAAGATAGAAGTTTGTAGCCTCTCTCACATAAAGGAAATTGATATATACCAGGGCTAGTATGGCATCTCCATGATCATCAGGAACCTAATTCCTTCTATTTTGTTGCTTTGCCATCCTCATATTGTAACTTCCACTTCATGTCCACAATGGCTGCTTGAGTTCCAGCCATCACTTCTGCATGTGGGAAGAGTGAAGGGGTAAGAAAGAGAGGGCAAAAGGGGATGTCAATTATTTCTTAGAGAAGGCTCCCATAAACTGTCATATGACACTTTCCTTTATATCACATTGGTCAGGGCTTGGTCACAGGGCTGTACTTCATTACAAGAGAGGCTGGAAAATGTAGTCTGAATCCAGATAGCCATATGACCAGATAAAAACCAGAGGTTCTATTACTTTGGGGTAACAGAAGGGTAGAGTGGATGTTGGGAAACAAGTAGGTGTCTCTGCCACAGTCACCAGTGACAGACATCCATCCTCTTAGGGCAGTGGAGAGGAGACATGGCAAGCTGGCGTGTATTAATCAGCTATTGTCTTACTAATGCTGCAAAACAAATCGCTCCAAAGCTCGGTAGCTTAAAACAACAATCATTTATTCTCCCTTATGCTTCAACAAGTCAGCTAGAGTCAACTGATCCAGGAGGAGCTGGCTGGACTTGGCTCTTCACTATGGGCTGGGCTCAGCTCTGCTCCATGCGCCCCTCCCGGCCCACCCCCCACCCGCCCCCGAAGGGTCAGCACCTACCTGGGGCAAGTTCTCCCTGACATGAAAGCGGGTTTTGTTTTTCAATTTTCAATTTTGAAATAATTATGTACTCACAGGAAATTGTGCAAAGATAGTACAGAGAGGTCCCATGTGCCCTTCACCTAGTTTCTCCCAACAATTACATCTTACTTAATTATAGTACAATATCAAAACCAGAATCTGACATTGGTACTATGTGTGTGTATAGTTCTGTGTCATTTTATCACATGTGTAGATTATGTGACCACGACCACAGTCAAGATACAGAACGATTTCACCACAAAGGTCTCCCTCAATATCCCTTTATAGTCACGCTCATCCTCCACTTCCACCATCCCTAACTCCTGGCAACCACTAATCTGCTCTCCATCTCTATAATTTTGTCATTTTAAGAATGTTATATAAATGGAATCACACAGTATGTGACCTTTTGAGATTGTCTTTTCCACTCACCATAATACCCTTGAGATCCACACGAGCTGTTGTGTGTGTCAATAGTTCAATCCTGTTTATTGCCGAGTTGAGTAGTGTTCCTTCGTATGGATGCACAGTAGTTTGTTTAACCATTCACTTACTGAAGGACATTTTCGTTGTTTCCAATTTGGGGCTATTCATATAAAGTGCCTATGAACAATCGTGTAGAGAGTTTTGTGTGGACACAAGTTTTCATTTCTCTGGGATAAATGTCCAGGAGTGGCACTGCTGGGTCATATGGTTTAAGTATAGGTTTAATATTTAAGAAGCTGCCAAACTACCTCTGACTAGAAGACTGTGAGAGAGCTCTGCATCCTTGCCAGCATGTAATGTTGCCCCTATGTTTTATTTTAGCTGTTAATAGGTATGTAATGCTATCTCATCCAGGCCTTAATTTGCATTTCCCTAATGGCTAGCGATATTGGACATCTTTTCATGTACTTTTTGCCGCCTGTATATCCTCTGGTGAGATGTCTTTTGCCCATTTTCTAATCAGAATGTTTGCTTTTTTACTGTTTAGTTTTGAGAGCACTTTATGTGTTCTGTGTATGAATCCTTTGTGAAATATGTGATTTGCAAATAATTTCTCTCCATCTGTAGCTTCTTTTCATTTTCCTAATAGCATCTTTTTCAAAGCAAAAGCTTTGGATTTTGATCAAGTCCAATTTACCTTTTTTTTTTCTTTTATGGATCATGCTTTTGGTGTTATATCTAGGAACTTTTCACCAAGCCCTAGGTCCTGAAGATTTTCTCCTACGTTTTCTTCTAAAAATTTTGTAGTTTTACATTTAAATTCTATGATCCCTTTTGAGTTAACTCTTGTATAACATGTGAGATTTAGGTTGAAGTTTATTTTTTGCATAAGGATGTCCAATTGCTCCAGCATCATTTGTTGAAAAGAATATCGTTCATCCATTGATTTTTTATTTTTAATAACAGCGTTATTGGGATATAATCACATATACAATTCACCTATTTAAAGTATACAACTCAATGGTTTTTTAGTATATTCACAGAGTTGTACAACCATCACCACAATCAATTTTAGAACATTTTCATCATCCCCTAAAAAATCTCCACACCTATTAGGAGTCACTCCCTCCCCCATACCCCTTCCCACTCAGTCCTGGGCAATCATGAATCTCCTTTCTGTCTCTACAGATTTGCCTATTCTGGACATTTTATATAAATGGAATCATACAATGTGTGGTCTTTTCTGTCTGGCTTCTCTCACTTAGCATAATGTTTTCAAGTTCATTGTCTTGTAGCATGGATCAGTACTTCATTCTTTTTATTGCCTGATGATATTCCATTGTATATATCACATTCCAAATATCACATACTACACCACATTTTATTTATCTATTCATCAGTTGAGGGACATTGGGGTTGTTTCCACATTTTGGCTATTATGAATAATGTTGCTATGAACATTCATGTACAAGTTTTTGTGTGGAAATATGTTTTACATTCTCTCGGGTATATACCTAGATTTGGAATTACTGAGTCATAAACTCTTATGTTTAAAATTTTGAGGAACTGCCAGACTACCATTGTACATTCTCACCAGCAGTGTATGAGGGTTCCAATCTCTCCACATCTTTACCAAGATTTGCTGTAATTATTATTATTATTATTTTTTAAAGAGCAGGTGATATACAAGCTGGTTTTTTATTTTTATTTTTATTTATTTAAACACTATTTTATTTATTTATGGCTGTGTTGGGTCTTCGTTTCTGTGCGAGGGCTTTCTCTAGTTGTGGCAAGTGGGGGCCACTCTTCATCGCGGTGCGCGGGGCCTCTCATTATCGCGGCCTCTCCAGACGCGCAGGCTCAGTAATTGTGGCTCACGGGCCTAGTTGCTCCGCGGCATGTGGGATCCTCCCAGACCAGGGCTCGAACCCGTGTCCCCTGCATTGGCAGGCAGATTCTCAACCACTGCGCCACCAGGGAAGCCCTGTAATTATTTTTATAGCCATCCTATCACTGAATTCCTTTTGCATCTTTGTCAAAATCAGTTGGCCATACTCATATGAGTCTATTTCTAGATTCTCTATTCTGTTTCATTGATTCATGTTTCTATCCTTCCATCAATGCCACATAGTCTTGATTACGGTAGCTATATAAGTCTTAAAATCAGGTAGAATAATTCTTCCCACTTTATTCTTTTTCAAAATTGTGGTAGTTATCCTAGTTCCTTTATCTATCTGTATAAATTTTAGGATAATCTTGCCTAATCTGCAAAAAGTCTTCCTGAGATTTTGATAGTAATTGTGTTAAACGTGTATTTCAATCTGTGGAGAACTGGTATCTTTGCTATGTTGAATATTCCAATCCATGAGCATGGTATGTCTCTTCATTTATTTAAATCTTCTTTGATTTCTTTTGTCAGCATTCTGTAGTTTTCAGCATACAAGTCCTGTACATGTTTTGTTAGATTTACACCTATGTATTTCATTCTTTTTTGGTGATTGTAAATGATATTATATTTCAGTTCCCCCATGTTCATTGCTAGCATATAGAAATACAATGGATTTTTGTACCTTGATCTTGTAGCTTGTGACCTTGCTGAACTTACTTAATAGTTCTAGGCGTTTTTTTTGGTAGATACCTTGAGTTTTTCTATATAGACAATCATGCCATCTGCAAATGGGGACAGTTTTATTTTTTCCTTTCTGATCTGTATGCTATTTATTTCCCTTTCTTGCCTTATTGGGCTTCAGTCTTTAACAACAAATATGATATCAGCTGTAGGTTTTTTGTAGGTGTTATTTATTCATTTAGGAAGCTGCTTTATTTATATAGCATGTTTATTTGCATATATTTATATGTACATATATATTTATATTGGAAGTTTATTTACTTATATAGGAAGTTGCCCTCTATTGCTAATTTTTGAGATTAAAAAAAATAATATTGGGAGGATTTCTGTATATTTTTAAATTTTTTAATATATTTATTTATTTATTTTTGGCTGCGTCGGGTCTTTGTTGCTGTGCACAGGCTTTCTCTAGTTGCGGCGAGCAGGGGCTACTCTTCGTTGCAGTATGCGGGCTTCTCACTGTGGTGGCTTCTCTTGTTGCGGAGCACGGCTCTAGGTGCATGGGCTTCAGTAGTTGTGGCATGTGGGCTCAGTAGTTGTGGCTCGCGGGCTCTAGAGCACAGGCTCAGTAGTTGTGGCACACAACTAAGTTGTGGCTTAGTTGCTCCTCAGCATGTGGGATCTTCCTGGACCAGGGATCGAACCCATGTCCCCTGCACTGGCAGGTGGATTCCTAACCACTGTGCCACCAGGGAAGTCCCTTGAGAATTTTTACCATGAGTGGGTGTTGAATTTTGTTAAACGGGTTTTTTAAAAAATCAATTGATACGATCATATGACTACTTCTTTAGCCTGTGAATGTGGTGGGTTACACTGATTGATTTTTGAACCAATCAAATATTGAACCAGCTTTGCATCCCTGGAATAAACTTCATTTGGTAATGGTGTATAATTTTTAAAATATGTTGATGTGTTCTATTTGCTAATGTTTTGTTAAGGATTTTTGCATCACATACATGAGGGATATTGGTGTGTAGTTTTCTTTCTTTGTATTATCTTCGTTTGGTTTGGGTATCAAGGTAATACCAGCTTCCTAAAATAAATTGGGAAGTGCTCCCTCCTTTTCTATTTTCCAGAAGAGATTGTGTAGAATTGGTATTAATTTTTCTTTCAGGTGCAAGTGTATTTTAAGCCTCTGTTTGAAACTTGTCTGCTAATATCCCATTGGCCAAAACAAGTCACATGGCTGTGCCTGATGTCAAGGGTGGGGAAGAATGATCTACCTTCTGTATATTTCACCAGAACTAAGCTCTTCACTCCAGGCTGCAGGCACCCACAGGCCAGTGCAGGCTGGGCTTTTCTAGAACCCATGTCTGCCTGACTGGGCCCTCCCGGGAAGGACTTTTGAAGATGCTGTCTGTATAATATTGATATACTTGATTTAAGCACAGCATATTAATCAAACTCCCAACATACAAATAATACAAGGCCTTCCTTACTGAATAATCAGTGATTCAATTCCCAGACTCTGAGTTTAAAAGATAGGATTTAATCTACTCAATTTGGTTGATTTTCATTTTTCCAACAATTTCATTCACCAGCCTCAGGGTGACTACTATGTTTATGTCCATGGGGGGCTCAGAAAAGTTTAGAACCTGGCCCCCAAAGACCTCTCCAGCCTCATTACCCTCACACTCCATCTCCAGCCTTGTCCCTGCCCACACATACATACCAGGTAGACTCATTTGCACCCCTGGGTCTTTGCACATGCTGCCCTCTGCCTGGAACTCGGTTCCTGCCACCTCTTCACATGGCCATCTCCTCCTTAACCTTTAAGACTCAGCTCAGGGGGTGTGTCCTCCAGGAACCCTTTTCTGACTTCCCAAGTCTGGAGGAGGGCTCTTCTCTGGGCCGTCCCAGCTCTGCGCTCCGGTGACCCAATCCTGGACTTGCCTCTTCACTTGTCCCCTTCTCCCCTGGAGTGTGAGCCCCTGCAGGGCTAGAACTGAGTGGCTGTCTGGGTCCTCAGCAACCAGCCCAGGGCCCAGCCCAGAGCAGGCTCTCGGAAGCTGACAGTTGAAGGCCTGAATGGCTGCAGGCTTGGTGTTCACAGCCCACAGGCAGAGCCTCCGGAGTCCACCTAATGATATGTCGCGGGTGAGAAACCCCCTTCCTGAGGCCTGGAGGGGTGTGCTAAAGGCACCTCTCTCTGTCCTCGCCAGCCCTCAGCTTCTCCCTCAGGGCTGTGACTATCCCTTAGGGAGGAGAACTCAGAGAAGGCCCTGGAAGTGAAGGCATCCAGGGCACCTGCCCCAGGCAAGGCGTGGCCTTGAAGGTCAGGAAAGCCTTGCCTGGCATTCAGGGATCTGCTCAACTGAGCCTGAGCTTCCCTTTGAGACTCCCTTGCTGCTCTCCCAAATAGACTCCCCAGAGCCTCTCACTGTTCTGTTCAGCCTCAGCCCTCCTCCCTTTGCTTCTGCTGTTCCTGCCACCTGGAATGCCTTTCCCTGTTTCTCTTTGCTTTGCCTGTTCTTCCAGGCCCTTCCTCCCAGCCCACCGCAAGCCCAAGTCTGCAAGTCTGCACTGAGCCTCTGCCCTTTGGGAATTAGAGCCGGCCTCAAATTTTCCACGAAATATTTTGTGGGTGTGAGTTTGGACCTCCCTGAGGGTGAGCTGGGAGCTGGCCAAGTTGGACTTCACCCAGAGTAGTGGCCAGGAAGAGGGGGGCAGCTCCTGATCCCCGGAGGGAGATAAGCAGCTGGACCCCAGCACTCCGTTGGGGCTATTTTTAGCGGCTGGTTCCTGGCAGGCCTGGCGCGGTTTGGGCCTGGAGGGAGAACAATGGGCCACTGAGGCCAGGCGGAGGGCGAATGACAGGCCTCAGAGGCAGGGGAACAGAGGTTGCCTGCCCCCCATGCCGACCGGCAGGAAAAGCTTCTAGGGCAAGCTATTTGTCAGACTTCCTGCGGAGCCAGGTGCGGGGCCAGCTGGGTGATTCCAGAAGACTGTCCTCATGAGCACCACCACCACCTTTTCTTGAGGCCGTTCTGTGGGCCGGACACCATGCTAAGCACCAGGCGTGCCGTCTCCTCTTTCTCAGCCTTGTCGTACAGACGTGGAAACTGAGGCCCGGCTCAGAGAGGTCAGTAACTTGCTCACACACAGCAATGAAGAGAAGCAGTCGAGATTCAAACCCAGGTCCTCTCTGTCTCTCCTTCCAGAGGGCGGGACGTTGCAGAGCCTTCCACTCCCAGCCCTCCCGGTCTCAGACCCTCCCTGGGCCCCGTGGGCTTTCCTGCCTAATGGCTCTGACTCCATGAATGACCTCGCGCACGTCACTTGCCTTCCTCGGGCCTCAGTTTACTCATCTGTAAAATGGAGGGGAACCTTTCTCTCAGGGCTGTTGAGGGTTGAAACAGAGGCCAGGTGGGCACGCCACAGGTGGGCACCAAGGAGGGAGGAGACGTGCATTTTCGGCGCTCTCCTCTTGCCAGCATTTGCTGACTGAAAGAACCCATGAACCATAGTTCTGTTTATCTCGGGAGGTGTTTGCCCAGGAAATGCCCTCCAAACCTCTCAGGGTCTGGTGGGTACGAGGCCCCGCGAGAGGGACAGGTCAGCTCTGTCCAGTGCTTTTGGGGAATTCACAGTCTGAAAGGGGAGACAGGCCCACGAACAGGCGATGAGAGCACAATGAGAGAGAGGCATCAAAACATCTGTGTCAGCTTCCTTGGGCTGCCCTAAGAGACTGGGGGAGTTTAACCAACAAAAATTTGTTTTCTCACAGTTCTGGAAGCCAGAAGTCCAAGGTCAAGGTGTCAGCAGGGTTGTTTCTCCTGGGCTTGCAGACAGCAGCAGCCTTCTCCCCTTGTCTTCGCATGGTCTTCCCTCTGTGTGCCTCTGGGTCTAAATTTCCTCTTCTGATAAGGACACCTGTACTACTGGATTCGGACCCGCCCTAATGACCTCATTTTAACTTCATCACCTCTTCAAAGGCCCTGTCGGCAAACAGTCACATTCTGAGGTCCTGGGGGTTAGGACTTCAATATAGGAATTTGGGGAGGCACAATTCAGCCCAGAGCAATGGCCATGTGAAATAACTGACGGCAGACGCCTTTGCACATTGGAAGAGAGTGAATTTGTCTCAGGTGGGGCCCCCCCCGGGGTCTCCAAGGAGCCAACCAGACAAAGTACTTCATCATAACAGGAAAAGGGGGAGGGGCTCTGAGTGGGGAGAGGGAGGAATTGCCAGAACCCTCCCAGAGGTCAGGTTCCCCCCCAACCCCCTCCAGCTGGTGAGACATTCTCTGGGGTGAGGGGTGGTTGACAAATTCCTGAGAATTATGCTGCCTGACTCTGAATGTCGACTTGTTTTGTTCTCAGCACTGGAATTGCTCTCTGCTATCTCCAAAACGTCAGTAAACTGTTTTCCAAATTGACTCTGCACTGCAAGGCCTTTGGGATAAGGTGGGAGTAAGGTGCCTGCAGCTGGGACAGAGGGCAGCCGTAGCGCTGAGAGCAAGGAGGACCGATGAGTGGACATAAGACCTACCGAAATCCATGGGGACTCGGGGGAGGACATGCCAGGCTGCTGGGTGGGGACCGAAGTTACCTAGATAGGACGGCAGTGACAGGAGGATTGGGGGCCACCAGGCAGCTCTACCTGGGAAGAAGGCACCTACACTGGCCTGGAGGGGTGGGCATCAAGGAAGGCTTCCTGGAGGAGGTGAAGACTAAGGGGGGGTCTTTAAGTGTGAGTCAGAAATTGCCAAAGGAGAGCAATGGCATCTCAAGCACAGAATCCTGCGGGGACATAAGCCTGGTGTCTGCCGACTCTGGATCACGTCTTGCTGAGCAGTCCCCTGTGGGCCAGGCCCGGACTAAGCTCTTCCCACAGGTAACAAAACCAGGTGGCCATGTGGGACTGGCTGTAGCTGGTGTGAGGGGTGCAAGGTGAAGAGGTGCAGGAGAGAGAATAGCAGATGCTGGCCAGACCGAGAGGACCTGGAATGCTGGGTGGCATAAAGGACTTTATGCCAATGGCGGGGAGGGGAGAGGCTTTGAGCAGAGGAGGGTCAAGTGAGATGTCTGATGGCGGTGGCCGGTGTAAGGGTAGACACAGAGTGGAGAACAGGACCATGGAACTCAGAGTGAGGCAGCCAAGAGGTCATGGAGGGCCACTCCAGGCCCGGTGGTTGGTGTGGCCGTCCAGTGGCATCTTGATAAATGACCTGCCTGATCCAGGGAGGACTCCATTGTGGCTTTCCAAGAACTGCTGTTTCTCTTTCTTCTGCAGCTTCTCCTGGGGACAGGAGGGGAGAGACCTTTGGACTGGTCAAGACCCGCTATAAGTCGTTCTGACGAGGGCAGCCGGGGATGGGGACAGGACACATGTCAGTCAAGCGCCTCCCTGTGCCAGGCCTCTGTCAAGCGCCTCACACACCCGCATGCGGCCCCAAACCACCCCAGGAGGCAGCCGTTGTTATCCCCATTTTACAGAGGAGGAAACTGAGGCTCAGGGAGGGAGGAGGACTTGCCCAAGGCCTCTAGGCTGGGAAGGCCTTGAATCTGGGACTTTCTGCCAGAAAAGCCCATCTCCCAAGAAGCTCCCTTCGGCCCCAGCTGGGCTGCCTCAGTTTCTAAGAAGTAAGGGGTGAGCCTCTAGCAGTTCTTGCTGCCTGGGGATAGAGGGACTACATGGGTATGAGGGTACCTGGCCTGGCTGAGCTGCCAGGGAAGGATGGAGAGGTGGTCGGGGAAAGGCCCATCCACTGTCCACCCACTCCTGGTGCCAATTCTGGGCCTACACCTCTGCAGACATGAAAGAAGAGGCTGTGGCTCTCATGGAGCTAAAAGCCCACAAGTGTGCAAGCCGCTCCTGACTGCCCTGCCTGATCCCCAAAGTCAAGAGCCTGCCTTCCTGTCTCCAGGGACTTCCTCTCTCCTCGTGGCTGCCAGGGGCCTGCCTTCACTTCTGTCTCCCCCTGAGCCTGTTTCCTCCTCTGATAAAACGGGGTAATCATGCTCCTTTGATGGGTGGGTATGAGAGGGAAACGAGGCCATGTTTGTAGAGAGCCCAGGTCCCTGAGTGCCCGCTCTGGGCACAGTTGCCGGGACCGCTGTGGGCTCTGCTTGTTGGCTCTGGCACTGAAGGCCAGCCCACTGTGGGGAGGAGGTAGGAGGCTGGGCTCCGGCTCCTACTCTCTGGGTGACACTGGGCTGCAGGCTTCTCTGAACTTGAGCTGTATTGCCTCCATCTCTTTGGACTGGGGGTTTTAGGACTGGGTGTCACCAGGGGCAAAGTTTAGTTCGGATGTTAGGGGCAGGGTCTGGTGGGGAGTAAGTTCGTAACATGGCCCTTTTCCTTTCAGCTGCTTTCTCTGTGTGTTGTGCTTTCCCTAACAAATTGCCCTGGAAAGATCTCGAAAAGGTGTCACTTTGAAAAGTGTGCCAGGGGAACCCCTCCCCAGCATGGTCCCCCTTCCAGATGTGCTTCTGGCCTGATCACAGCATCAAATACACACAATACACACAAAATGTATCAAGCACACACACCACACACACACCTCCCCCCCACATAGAGCACACTTCAAACACATCACACACACACCACACAAACCATACCACAAATATACACACTACACATGAACATACAAACACAGCACATACACAGTACACATACACACACTCCACCACACATGTCACACACAGAGACCATATTGACACACATCAAACACACACATACATCAGGAGAACTCCGGTGCATTTAGCATCTTTTGATTGAGAAAATGCATTTCAACAAAAGCTCTATGAGTTCAGTGATGCTTTGAAATGATTTGTATTTTGTTCATCCTGACAGTATCTTCAGACAATTGAAAACCAGCCATTGAAAGATGCATCAAACACATTCTTCATTCTGGTCCCAGTTCCTGTGGCTCCAGGCAGCCCAGTGGGAACGCTGCACACCCCAGGCTCTGGGGTGTAAGCGTGGGGACCCCTGGTTCAGCCACCATTCAGTCACCCTCTTCCAGTGGGATTTTGGGTCCCTCTTGCTCCACTACTGTCCTTCGTCTGAGGCATGGCTTCCCTCTCTCCACATCACGGGCTCAAGGTTGTGCGCATGTGTGTGTGAGTGCTGCCATGTCTATGAGCTCATAAACCACTGTCCTGCAGGATCCTCCTGCAGAGAAACTTCCCCGCCAGCTCCACCCAGAAGGCAGAGCAGATGGAAAATTGGAGCAAGCCCCCATCTTGGGTCAGGGAAGAAAATATTCTTTTTTCCCCTTCTCTCTAAAAATATGCCCAGGCCTTTTTTGAGCCTTGATGCAATAAAAACCAGCTGTGGCTCAGAACAGCCCCTGCAGCCTTTGCCTAGGGAGAAGGAAAACAAAAACAGCCACTGGAGGCGGGGTCAATGGCTGTGTCCAGGCGCCAGGCCCAGAAGCCAGCCACCTCCCACCTGGAATTGGGTCTCAAATGGGCACAGAAGTGTCCCTGTCTGTTCGTCCTGGTGTGGGCTCAGGGAACCGGGGATCACTTAGCCCTTCCTCTTTTAATGCTTGGTGCTGAGGTTGGGAAGATGACAAGAGGTGGGTGTGACTTGGAGTCTGCTCCCAGCTACCTCCGCATCTCCTGGAGGAGACAGATGCGCACTCGCGGTACCCAGAGTCAATCTAAGGGAGTCTTCTGGTAGCCTAGAGGAGAAGTGGCTGTGTCCGATTTGGGGAGAAGGAAAGTTTCCTAGAGCACGTGACATTTGGATGGCCTTAAAGGAAGGAGGCAAGCAAAGGTGTTCTAGGAGGAGGGACCAGAATCAGCAAAGGCCTGGAGATGGGGCAGTGGTTACTGTGTGGTGACCAGAATGTAAGGCAAAGGTGGGGGAACACAGGGAGATCAGCCTGGGGAGGTAGATTGGGACCTAATGCTAGGTGTTCTGTGGGGTGATAGGGAGCCATGGAAGGTGCTTGAGCAGAGGAGGGACTCATCTAGAGGGGGGGCTGCTTGGAGGATATTTGGAGGGGAAGTCTGGTTGCGTAATTGGAGTTGAGGTTTTGTTGGGGAGTCCCTTAAAGAGGGAGCTGAATCTTCTAACTGGACTTCCTGGTACCCTGCCCATCCCAGGGCACAGATCCCTCTGGAGGAGAGTGTGGAGAGGTGCTAGGGATTTGGGGCCAGGAGATCTGGCTTCTAGTTCTGACTCTGATGTAGATTCATGTGTCCTTGAATAGATCCTTGTCCTTCCTAGGCCTCTACTTTCCCACCTGCACAAGGGGACTGTGAAGTCTTTACCTTTCCCTGGAATATCAGTGCTGGGCAGGCTTATGATGTCCTGAGGGACAGATAGGGAAGAGGTTGCCCACAGTCCCCCAGCATGGCAGCTGGAGGGGGACTCAGGCACCCAGGCTCCTGGGTTCCAGGCTCCGGAGGAGGGCTTCCTGGTGTGGATTTGTGGCTTTGGGGGTCCACTGGGTCTGGCTCCTGTCCCCAGAAAGCTGCCACCCCCAGCAGCCCTGCCGCAGGTAAAAGGCCTGGGCTAGGGTCGGGGCTCAGGGGCCTGCCCTCCCCTCCTGGGGAAGGATCTTCAAACGGTGCCAAACAGGGCCCCTCGTGTCATTCTGTCTCATTTCCTTCATCAGCAAGCCCGTGAGGATGGGTCTGTCACCCTTTTGCAGAAGGCAAAACCGAGGCTCCAGAGGTGGACCGACTTTCCTCCAGACTCACAGCAGATACAGAGCAGAGCTAGGATCTGAGCCCTTGTCTGTCTGCCGTGGGCTGCTCTGCCACGGGACCCTCTCCTTCCTCCCGCCCCCTGTTCCCCCAGCCAGACTCAAGCTCTTGCTCACCATCGGATCTCAGGGCCCCAGCTAGGCACACAGTGGGTGCTCAGGAAATGCTTGTGGGCTGGATGGTTGGATGGCTAGATGGATGGATGGCATGGGGAGAAAATACAGGCTGGGCCAGCACCTCTTCATCCAAAGCGCTTTCCTGGGCAGGAGAGATGCCCCTCTTTAGGCAGCCCCCACGCGATGGCCCTTCGACATCCCCCAGTTCCCATGCAGCGACCAAGGGAGGCCTGCTCTCCCTCGCCCTCCATGCCCAGCCCAGCGAGGTGAGTGGACACCAGGGCAGACACTTGGTGGTGGTCAGTAGTTACCTCAAGGCTGCTGGGTCTGTTAAGAGTGGTTGAGGACCCCTGAAAAATTAGAAGATCAGCTAAAAGTCTGTTGGTTGCAGGCCATGCTGTTTCCTGGACCAGCTCTCCCATTGGCCCTGGGTGCCCCCTGACCGCAATGTTTTCCGGAGCTTCTGAGCTGTGCCAGCTGCCTGACAGCAGCAGCCCCTGGAGGCGGGTGCCTCCTGGCACCGTGGGAGGTCTGCCATCCTCCTGGCCTGGGCTCCTCACAGTCTTGTCCCCGAAGCCCCCCAGCCAGCACAGAATCCCCACCTTCCTCTGTCTTAGCCGGGACCCCTCCCACCTGCCAAGACTTGGGTTTGTCTTGATACCCACCCCTCTCACCTCCTCTGCAGCTTCTCGGAGACCCACGGCAACCTGGAGTCCCGGAGAAATAATAATGATAAAGCCAACGATATTTTCAGTACATTTCACAGAGCACTAAGTACCAGGAGCTGCGCTAAATGCTTTGCACTCGCTATTCCTTTTCATCCTCACAATAAGCCTAAGAGCTAGCTAATTGTGCAGACTCCTTGCAAGAAACACATAGCCCAATCCAAGGATTTATTCGGTGGGTCTCAAACTTGTGTGCACATTGGAATCATCAGGGAGGCATCAAAACTCTGGTGCTCGAGTCCTACCTGAAGGGGGTGTGATTTAATTGGTCTGGGGTGTTGGCCTGGGCTTTGGAATTTTTAAAAGATCCCAGAAGAGTCTAATGTACAGACCAGTATGGGAACCAACAGTTTTCGTGAGGAGGGTTTAGTGAAGGGACTCTTTTTTTCAAAGAGCTTTATTGAGGTATAGTAAACACACACTAAACCCCACATATTTAAAATATATACTTTGATAAGTTTGTTTCTTTTTTTTACCATCAACCATTTCTAAGCGAACAGTTCAGTAACGCTAAGTATATTCACATCGTTGTGCAATGAATCTCCAGAACTTTTTCATCTTGCAAAAATGAAATTCTGTGCCCATTGAGCAACTTCTCTCCATTTCCCACCCCCTCTTCCCCTGGCAGCCATCACTCTACTTTCTGTCTCTGTGACTTTACCTGCTCTAGGTACCCCATGTAAGTGGCATCATACAGGATTTGTCTTCTTGTGACTGGCTTATTTCACTTACCATGATGTCTTCAAGGTCCATCCATGCGCGTCCGAATTTCCTTCCTTTTAAGACTGAATGATACTCCATTGTATGCATACACCACATTTTGCTTATTTGTTCATCCATGAATGGACGCTTGGGATGCTTCCACGTTTTGGCTACCGTGAATAATGCTGCTATGAACATGGTTGTACAAATATTTCTTTGAGAAATTGCTTTCAATTCTTTGGGATATATACCCAGAGGTGGGATTGCTGGATCATATGGTAATTCTATTTTGAATTTTTTGAGGAACTACCATACTGTTTTCCATAGTGGCTGTACCGTTTTACATTCCCATTTAATAGTGCACAAAGTTTCCAATTTCTCCACATCCTCACCAGCACTTGTTATTTTCTGTTTCTGTTTTTGTTTTTTGACAGTGGCCATCCTAAAGGATGTGAGGCGCTATCTCATTGTGGTTTTGATTTGCTTTTCTCTAACGATTAGTGATGTGGAGCGTCTTCTCATGTGCTTGTTGGGCATTTGTATATCATCTTGGGAGAATAATGTAAGGATTTTTTTTACTGAAGTGTGGCCAAGAGGTTAAAAGACCCAGTAGGGGATGGTGACAACTCAGAGACCAGCCACAGCAGGAAGCCGGAAGCACCGTTAGGCCTGAAGGGGCAAGAGGCGGGCATCGTGTTACCATAACCCACCAGAGCAGGAGGTGTGGACAGGAGTGGTGATCCTGGGAGGGGGACACAGCCACAGCCAGGACTGTGGCCCAGCAGAGGGAGCGTGGACATCCCCTGATTTCTCTCTCCTCCTTCCCCCTCTTGGATCTCTAGCCTGGTGGGGTCAGCCTCCTGGGGAACAGTGCGGGGAGAGGGGAGAATGAATCTAGGGGGCAAAGGGCAGGGCAAACCGAGTTACTGCCCCACCGACCCCAAAGAGGTATATATTGCTAACTCCATTTTATAGTTGAGGAAACTGAGTCAAGTGTGGCACAGCTTGGAGGTTGTCACACCAATATGTGAGCCCTGGTCTAGGTGATGCCAGCCTGAGTATTCTAACCATTAGACTGCACTGCCTCCCAGCAGGGCTCAGTGCACTAGGGGAAGGGTGCTCCTTCAGCCAAGGTACCAGACCCTCCCTTGAGCTTGACCAAGGCTGATCTGGCTCTTTCTCCCTCCTTCCTCTTCCACTGAGAAAGCAACAGGGTTGAATGTTGATTCTGTTCTTGATGGAGGTGGGAGCAGGAAGGGAACTGTCATCGGCTAAAGACACCCAGCTCTGCCGAGCTCTGCCCCACGTGGGGTCGTAACCTGGGCTTGTTCTGGAGCCACCAAATCCTAGAGCTGAAAGAGACCCTCCAGGCTCTCTGGATGAAACTTCTCCTTGTCCAGAAGAAGAAGCTGAGGCCCTGTCCTCATGGCTGGGCCTAGAGCCCAGGCTTCCTGACTGGGGTCCCTGGGCTCCTCCAGGGTAGCCGAGCCCACTCTGCTCATCAGAGCTGCCCTTAACGGCTCCCTCACCTCCCGGGGACCCACAGGTGGAAAGATGCTGGATCGTGGGTCATTCTCATCCATGCATAAAGCAGGCTCCCCTGGACTGCTATTTCCAGCACTCTGCTGGTTCAGGATGTTCTACCAAACTCCAGACCAAGAAAGAAATTGGGTTGGTGGGTGAGACAGGTGCCCGGTCCTGCAGGAAGAGAATCTGTTTTCAAACACTTTGGTGGCTGCCGTGGCCTCTGTGTGGCCCAGTTGGGCAGGGTGGCCACTTTCCTCTTCTTCCAGCCCCCAGCCCTGGGCTCCTGTGGATATGGGGAACTCCCTTGTGCACCTGCAGCCCAGAGGCCCCCTGAGACTTGAGCTGGAAGAGTCACAGGGTCTTGGACTCTCCCAACAGGAAGGGCTCCTGGCAACACCCAGGTCTGGTCTCTCACTGTAGAGATGGGAGGACTGAAGTCCAGAGAAGTTGAGGAACTTGTCCGGGGGTGTCCTGAGATGCATGAAGTTGCCGGATGCCAGCGCTGCTGGTGGTTGGCAAGCTCTGAGTCCTTTCTTCCCCCCCCCAACCCCCACCCCCCTTCCCTGGAGCTCTGCTCGGCAACTACTTGCATTTTTGCAAAGTGATGTCATCTGCAGATAATGGTTTTTCCGTTTCTGGTGGAGCAGGAGTTCCAGATATTGCGCTTTGGGGGAGGGGCTCAGGAGAGCTGATTGTCTACCCCTCAGGCATGGGGGCGCTGGGTAGACCCCCTCAATCCTCCCATAGCCACGTCTAAGTTGCCGAAGGCAGACCTGTGGTCTCAGGCCTCCTGGTCTCCCAAGTCCTGAATGACCAAAACTGTGAGAGCTCCAGAGAGGGACCTCTTTACCTCTTCCTTGTACAGATGGGAGTCTGAGGAACAGAGAGGGCAGGGCCTTGCCCAAGCTCACACAGCATTTTGAGGCAAACCTGGACTCACACCCAGACTTCTAACATCCTGAGCTACTTGCCCATAGTTCAAGGTCTCCCAACCTCAGCACTATTGACATTTTGGGCAAGGGGTGAGGGGTGGTTGTCCTATGTGTTGTAGGATGTTTAGCAGCGTCTCTGGCCTCTACCCACTAGATGCCAGTTACCCACCTCCCCCAAGCTGTGACAACCAAAAACGTGTCCAGCTATTGCCAAATGTCCCTTCCCACCCCCAGGAGAGAGCAAAATTGTCCTCTTTTGAAAACCACTGTCATAACTGTGGTACCTGGCAGCAAGCTCTTATTCCACCACCCTCCATTTTTAGATTTTTTTTTGGGGGGGGTGGAGGTGGTATAATAGGAGACGCTGGGGAAAATTCCTTTTGTTCCCAGGAAGAAAGTAACCCTCCACCTCCAGAGCCCTGTAGCCACCACTGTGGGCAGGAGAGGGTTCTTGAATCCGAAGCCCAAAAGGCGCTTTGTCTGAGGACCCGACTCCATGCGAGACACCTTCAGGATGTTAAGGCAGCACTGGAGGAGGCTGCGAGGGGCTGGCCGGGGTCCAGGACCTCCTCCTGGCTGGGAACACTGCTTCCTCTGATCACTTTTCTTGGAGCAAAACTGCCGATTTATTTTCTTGGGGAAATAAAAATAAATGCTGGCTTTTGTAATCCCATCCCCAATCCCATCTGGAAAAATCAGTCTCATGGAGCTTGGCTGCCCGAACCCTGAGGGCTGTGTCTGGCAGAACCTGGAGTCACGATGGGCGCTTGAACATCGGAACAGGCACAGCTGACATTTCCTTTCCTGTTACAAGTTTCCTTGGAATGTTAGCAGCCCTGGGAGGCAGTCCGTGGGCAGGCGGAATTTGGTGGAAAGGAGCCCTGGACAGGCCAGAGGCCAGCTCAGCTTCTGACTTGCTGTGTGACTTCAAGTCTTAGTTCTTTTCCTCTCTGGGCCTTGACTTCCCCATCTGTGAAGTGGGATGAGGAGTGTTTCTCAACGTGTGGTCCACGGACCACATGCATCAGAATCACTTAGGGAATGTGTTTAAGATTCCTCCCCCAGATGTCCTAAAGTTTTATGAGCTTCCAATTGATTTCAATGTGCTTACTTTTTGGGACCCACTGCCCCAAACACCCAAGGGATTTTCCCTCCAAGTCTTAAATTTGAACACACTACAGTTTTGCATGGTCTCCTTTTCCCCCTTATAACCAGGTACGAGGGTCTCGCCTGAGGCGAGAGGGTAAAATTATGTAGTGGTTCGGCACTGGACATCGCTCCTGAAAATTATCTGCTTTCAAGCTCTTGGCAAGGTCCCTGAGGTCCTCCATCCAACTAAAGTCACTGTTAAAGCACTTTATTTCTACAATGATGAAACTCTAGCTGCTAGTTATAGAGTTTGGTTTCAAAATTGTTCCATTTATTATTTTCATTGGATTGGCTGGTAAACCCTTGTAGAGTCATACATCAATTATAACTGTATTATTCCATAAGAATGCATTTTCCAGATGAGGTTTATTCCTTCTGTGAAAAACTAAAAAAAAAAAATTTCCTTTCTTTTTATATTAAATGGAAGTCTTTCACAATGTGTTACCTATTTATACCATCTTAAATGGAGGTCAGGGAACATAAATTTTTTTTTTTTTGCTTTTAAAATTTCATTTATTTAGTATCAAGGAACATATGTCCACATTAACAATTTCTGACCATGTAATGAAAGTACTAATATTAGCTAGTGTTGACCATTGTTCCAAGAGCTTTACATTTACCACAGTAATCCTCCGAAGAAGGTAGTTTTGGTATTGTTCTCATTTTGCAGATGAGGAAACAGAGGCTCAGATTAAAAAACATGGGCAAGGTCAAACAACTAGGATGGGGGGAGGTCAGGATTTGAACCTGGGTAATCCAGCTCCAGTGTGTTAACCATTGAGGGAACATAATTTTACTCTTTCTTGATGCCCAAGGGCTGTCACTGTGAGCTTCAACTATTGTATGCATGATGCTTGTAGGGACTCCTAAATTGTGCAGTTGCTTGGCGGGGCCACAAAAAGTCGCCCAAGATGCTAAATCTCTGTGTTTGCTTTTAA
The DNA here is from genome assembly GCF_965194805.1 of Balaenoptera borealis. Lineage (NCBI taxonomy): Eukaryota > Metazoa > Chordata > Mammalia > Artiodactyla > Balaenopteridae > Balaenoptera > Balaenoptera borealis. The sequence goes on from NC_138865.1 coordinate 102,425,447, forward strand.
AAGTTTTGTTTTGCTTTTATGTATATGTTTTAAAACATTTCTTCTTCACAGCATGGTCATGATGATGCCCTCTAGTGGAAAACCAATAACCCATGTGTGTTAAAATTGTTTGTATTGGTAGAGTTGATAAACAACAAATGAGAAGATTCTCAGATGAGTTAAGGGCATGAGCTTTTTACTTTTATTTTGTCAGCTGGGAGATGGGGGTAGTTTTTTCTTTGTAATTTAAAGCCCAGTTCCAGATGCCTCTGATAGTTTTCTGGATAAATGAGGAGATCGTGTAGATAAATTTTTCCATGTAACGAGTTTACATTCCAGGTGTATTTGTTTTGCTTCTGAATTAGAGATGCTTTGATTTCCTCCTTATCCACACCCTGTTCTTGGAGCAGCTGCTCCACCCCTAGCCTATGACACATGACCCAGCTCACTGGCCCACTTGATCTCGCTTGGGCCACTCAGATTCTCTGACCAGGAGATTTGCAACTAGGATTCAAAACTGGAAAAAGTCACCTGTGGGGAGCTGAGCTTGTAGGCTATGGGACTCAGAGACTGAGCCCATCATGGGGAGCTGCTCACGTGGGTCATGGGCAAGTCCAGAGTGAGCCCAGAAGCTAGGCTGTGGAAATCCCTTGAGCAGAGATGCAGGGTGTGAGGTATCTGTGTGTGTGTGTGTGTGTGTGTGTGGTAGTGGTGGTGAAACACAAGGGTCCCAAGGCCCTGAAAGGGGGACTTGCTCTGGTCACGTCACAGAAAACCAGGGCCCTGACAGAACCCTGGCCTCTCTCTGCATCTGGGAGACTGAGACCTTGGGAGAGGCAGAGACTGACCCAAGGTCACTTAGAGGGGATGTGGCTAAGGTGGACTTGAACTCTGCCATGCTTGTTCTGCTTTCGTATCTGGGCAACTGATTCAGAGGATGGACAGGCCATGTCTCCCCTGTCTCTTCTGCCACATTCTCTTCTGCTGGGAATCTGAGGACGAGGCAGATGTCGGCATGGCATGATTTGCTCCAAATGTCTCCCCAACAGCTGGTTACAGTATCTACAATCCCACCATCTTCCATTTCCAGAAGTAGCCCTGGGCAAGTGCACACCATGCATCTTGTTCACAGGAAAGATTAATTAATGATTTGAAAAGCCCAGGATAAGGAAACTCACACTTACTGAAACCTCAGGCAACTTATACCCAGCCCATAGCCTTAGGAAGGTAGCCCAATCGCTCCCATTTCACAGGGGAGGAAGCTGAGGCTCAGAGACGTGAGGTGACTTGCCCAGGGCCACACAGCAAGTCAGGAGCAGGGCTCAAATCTGCTTCCAGAGCCCAGGCTCCCTGCTCGAAAGAGCACAGGTACTGAGTTCTGGAGCCAAGGATAGGCTGAGGTGTCGGGCAGGTTATGAGGTGAACTTGTCTCACAGAATCATTCAGTAGGAATTGTCTGGGCCTCGGAATTAGAGCCATCTGACTCCATAACCTTGGACTCCTTTCTCGGCCTCAATTCCCTCACCTCCAAAGGAGGGTAGGACTGGATGTTCCCTGTGATCCCAGAGAACTCTGTGGGCTAAGAGTGGGGCTAGGCTCTGGAGCCTGAATCGGAGAGACCTAGAGGCAGTAGCTGACAGACTGCCCATGGTCCAGATTCCAAGGGACTGGACAGCAAGAGCATGGGTGCTGGAGCCCAACAGCCTGGCTTCAAATCCCCCTGCTCCACCCACTACTACCATGTGGGCTCAAGGAGGTTAAATGAATGGCTCTAGCCTCAGTTTCCTCATCTATAAAATGGGGATAATAATAGTATCTACCCCATAGTAAGGATTAAATAGGTCAATACACGTACAGTCAGAGCAGCACTTGGCACTAGTAAGTTTTCCAGGTGTGTTAGTTCCTGCTTCCACGCCCCACACCCACACTCTTGGGGGTGAGAAGGTTTAAACTTCCAGTCCTGCTGAACATCGACCTCCTTCCAGATGCGGTGGCAGCCCTGGGATGCAGCAGCTGGTCCCCGTGGGCCTGTTTCCTGGTCAGAGTGAGTCCATGGTCACTCAGATGTGACACATGGCCTGGCCGCCCCCCTGGGACCGCAGGCAGCCAGTCCTGGGCTAAAAATAGTGTTTTCATGAGTGGAGCCAGGCAGGGCCGTTCTGGGACCCACAATTAGCACTTGTGTTAAAAACCCAGTCTCAGACTCTCCGGCCCTGCCCCTCAGCCCTGCCCCTTCTGTGCTGCTGCTTGGGGGAGACTACTCAGGGTTAGGGGGAGTCTGTGTGGTCAGGGAGGGGCCTCGGGGAGGGGAGGAGTGCAGTGGTGGGTCCTCTAACAGGTAAGGGGTCCAATTTCTCTGTAACTTTGAGAGGTAGGAAGGAAAATCTCCCTTGACATGGAGGAAACGGAAGTTTTCAGAGTTCACAGTCAGGGGGGTATACAGTCAAATTTGGGCTCTGGATTTGTGTCCCAGTCCCAAGTCTCTCCCCCTCCACCTGCTGCTGCCATGGCAGGCCCACTGGGGAGCGATCCTGACTGGGGTGAGGGCTGGCCTGAGCAGGCTTCCTTCTCTCCCTGAGAGAAGGTGTGGTCATCTCGTGAGGATCGGGCTCAGCCAAGGGGGTCCAGCTCAGTGAGCAGCAGAGCCAGAGCTGAAGCTGAGCCGTAGACGAGCTGGTGGAGCGTGAGGAGGGCCAGGCCCGGAGCGGGCAGGCGGAACAGCAGGTCCCGGCCAGCGGGAAGCCGAGGCGGGCATCCGTGTGGCGTGACCTGGGTGCGGCTGGCGGCGGGGAGCCTGTAAGAGGCAGGGTAGGAGCTCAGGGCCCCCAACGGGGATGAAGCCTGGCCGTGCCACGGCCCTACTAAAGGTCCTTCCAGGGCTCCGTACTGCTTGGTCATCTGTCCCCCACTAGACTGTGAGCTTTCTGAGGGCCCAGTGCTTTAGAATAAGTGAGCAGATGGGACTTTTGGCCCGGGACCCCAGACAACACTGACCTTTCCTAGAGAAGGACTGGGGGCCCTGAGGGGGATGGAGAAGGACGAAGGTCCAACGTAGTCTGCTCAGGGACCTCTTCGGCTCCTTGTCAAGGAGAACACTCAGAACTCAGAAAACCCTGTCCCCTCTCCTGACCCTCAGGGAGAGCCATGCCCAAGGAGGGGTGGCCACAGCCCCTGGCCGGAGAAAAATCAAGAGATAAAGTTGGTGGCCGTGCTCTTTCCAAGTTCCTCAAGTTCGATTCCACATTGGCCCAAAGTGGGTTTGGGGTGGGGAGGTGGCCTTTAGAATTTGGGGAGTAGAGGCCTTTGGAACTTTGAGAATCTTGGAAACTTTAGAGCTTTCAGAATCTTTAGAAGTCTTAAAATCTTGGAAATTTTAGAACCTTTGGAATCTTAAAATCTGGAGCACTTTTAAGATCTTGGACTCTTGACATTCTGGAATGTAGAGGGATTTAAACTGGGGGATTCTTCTTCTTTTTTCCTTTTTTTTTCTTTTTGGCCATGCCGCGCGGCTTGTGGGATCTTAGTTCCCTGACCAGGGATCAAACCTGGGCCCTCAGGAGTGAAAGCACGGAGTCCTAACCACTGGACCATCAGGGTGTTCCCAAGCTGGGGTGTTCTGCTCTTGGAATGGAAAGTGCCTTTTTGGTGTAGGGATGGACACTCACCCGCAGACCTGTTCCTTCTCTTCCCCCCAGTCCTCGGAGCCCAGTGTTTCAAATATCCTGGTCTTGTGCAGCTTTTCATTTCAGATTTAAAAAATAAAATTGTATTGATCATCTTAAATTTTTGATATTGTGTTTCTTAAGCAAATGATGACAATATTTATTGCCTAGTTGGGTTTTTAAGATTCCAGATTTTTTTTAAAGATGATTGTTGCCTCCTGTGTCACCAATTCACCAAACATTCACGCTGGAATGGGGCGTAGAAATCACCTACTTTTTCAGATGGGGAAACTGAGGCCCAGAGGGGGTATGGGATTTGTTCAGGGTCCTCTGGTGATTCAGAGTCAGATCTGGCCTTCTTGGCTCCTGCATCTGAGCTGTACCCGCCACCTCCCTTTGTGCCCACCCAGCTCCCCTGTTCTTGGTAGCTGCCCCGTCCACTCAGGCTGAGAATTTTCCATGCTTTTCCACAGCTTTCTCTCACGTCCAAGTTTCCTCTCTACAAGATGGGGCCAGGGATTTCTGAGCCAGGCTGAGGCCCACGTGCCTGGAACGTGAGATGCATGTAAAGAGCAGAGACCCTGCCAGGTCACTTCCAGCAATCAGGGTACACGAGGAAATGGGGAAAACAGCGTCTCCACTGCAGCTCAGCCAGGGCTCTGGGGTCTGGAACGCTCTTTGGAGAACTGGAGGGTTGTTTGGATCCGGGTCCTTTGTCTCCTGCAGTAGCCTGCCCTGGTGGCCGCCCGTGGAGGCTTCTCAGCCCCTCTCTGCCTCTTCCTCCACCGGCCACTGTCGCCTACTGCATCCTCTCCGTCTCAGGGTTTCTGTTTCTTTGTGGCCTCTGCCTCCTCATGGTTTCTCCTGCCTATGGCTCCTGTGAGCGCACACCCTCTGCAGCCCCAGAGTTCCTCTTTCCTTCGTGTATTCAACTTTGGCTCTCACTCCCAACTTCTCAGCTTAACACTCAATGTCCCCCTACGAGAGGACTTGATTGGTTTGGAAGTCCCCACTAGGACAGGCCCTGGATTAAATGGACTCTCATACACAGGCTCTGATTCTTTGACACCAACTGGGTGTCCAGCAATTCAATTTCACACTAACTCGCCGAGTTAGTGCAGACCCCACAGGTTTAGGGCTCAGTCCCACAAGACTGTCTCCATTTCAGATGCCAGTCATGAGTCCCAGGGACAACCTGGGGTTGAGGCTATGAATTCTGGGGTTCTCACAACCCCTTTCTCAGGTTCCATAGTTTGCTAGAACAACTCACAAAACTCGGGAACGTGCTTTACTATTACCTGTTTATTATAAAGGATACAACTCAGAAGCAGCCAACTGGAAGAGGACGAAATATGGCAGGGACAGGGGAGGGGAGTGGGATTTCACAGAGTATCCAGCCCTCTTAGGGCACACCTCCCTCCCAGCAAGTCGATCTATTCACCAACCAAGAAGCTCTCCAAACTCTGTTGTTTAGGAGGTTTTTCTTCAAGTTTCATTATATAGGCATGATAGATTTAATCCTTGGCCATTGGTGATTGAATTCAATCTCCAGCCTCCCTCCCCTCCCAGGAGGTTGAAGTGGGTGTGAGGACAGCCAGCCCCATCCTGAACCTATCTAGGGTCTCCCCATGGGTCATCTCATTAGCATATAAAAAACAATAAATTTCAAGGGATTTAGGACCTCTGGGTCCTAAATTTAGGATTTAGGAAGCAGAGACTAAGACCAAATATTAACTTTTTTATTATACCATACTGACCACTTCTCCGGCCATTTACCAACTTCAAGATTGGCTGCTCTTGGGTCAAACACCCACTTTGGTCCAGACAGCCCTGGCCAAGGTGGAAGGATGGCTCAGAGTAGTGTGTGGTGGCCCATGTGTAAGCTGCTCAGGCTGGGAATGGACATGGCAGGTGACAGAAGTGTCTGGCCAACTGGGGGTTACTCAGCCTGGCTGCACAAGACCAGGATATTTGAAACACTGGGCTCCGAGGACTGCTGGGAAGAGAAGGAACAGGTCTGCGGGTGAGTGTCCATCCCTACACCAAAAAGGCACTTTCCACTCCAAGAGCAGAACGCCCCAGTTTGGGAACACCCTGGTGGTCCAGTGGTTAGGACTCCGTGCTTTCACTCCTGAGGGCCCAGGTTTGATCCCTGGTCAGGGAACTAAGATCCCACAAGCCGCACGGCATGGCCAAAAAGAAAAAAATAGGAAAAAAGAAGAACCCCCCAGTTTAAATCCCTCTACATTCCAGAATGTCAAGAATCCAAGATCTTAAAAGTGCTCCAGATTTTAAGATTCCAAAGGTTCTAAAATTTCCAAGATTTTAAGACTTCTAAAGATTCTGAAAGCTCTAAAGTTTCCAAGATTCTCAAAGTTCCAAAGGCCTCTACTCCCCAAATTCTAAAGGCCACCTCCCCACCCCAAACCCACTTTGGGCCAATGTGGAATCGAACTTGAGGAACTTGGAAAGAGCACGGCCACCAACTTTACCTCTTGATTTTTCTCCGGCCAGGGGCTGTGGCCACCCCTCCTTGGGCATGGCTCTCCCTGAGGGTCAGGGGAGGGGACAGGGTTTTCTGAGTTCTGAGTGTTCTCCTTGACAAGGAGCCGAAGAGGTCCCTGAGCAGACTACATTGGACCTTCGTCCTTCTCCATCCCCCTCAGGGCCCCCAGTCCTTCTCTAGGAAAGGTCAGTGTTGTCTGGGGTCCCGGGCCAAAAGTCCCATCTGCTCACTTATTCTAAAGCACTGGGCCCTCAGAAAGCTCACAGTCTAGTGGGGGACAGATGACCAAGCAGTACGGAGCCTTGGAAGGACCTTTAGTAGGGCCGTGGCATGGCCAGGCTTCATCCCCGTTGGGGGCCCTGAGCTCCTACCCTGCCTCTTACAGGCTCCCCACCGCCAGCCGCACTCAGGTCACGCCACACGGATGCCCGCCTCGGCTTCCCGCTGGCCGGGACCTGCTGTTCCACCTGCGCGCTCCGGGCCTGGCCCTCCTCACGCTCCACCGGCTCGTCTACGGCTCAGCTTCAGCTCTGGCTCTGCTGCTCACTGAGCTGGACCCCCTTGGCTGAGCCCGATCCTCACGAGATGACCACACCTTCTCTCAGGGAGAGAAGGAAGCCTGCTCAGGCCAGCCCTCACCCCAGTCAGGATCGCTCCCCAGTGGGCCTGCCATGGCAGCAGCAGGTGGAGGGGGAGAGACTTGGGACTGGGACACAAATCCAGAGCCCAAACAGTTGTCTCCATATTTGGCCATCCCACAGCTGGCTGTCAGTCAGTACAGTCCATCCTCCTTCCACTTGGATCCCTTCCAACTCACACCCTCTTCCCTCTCGCCTTGTGTCTACCCAGCCACTCAGGTCTACAGTGAGTCGCTGAAATAGGCAAAGCCTTTTCCCATCTCAAGGGATTCACACATGCTGTTCCCTCTGCCTGGAATGCCCTTCCCTGCCTCCCTCCAGCCCCTGGCTAACTCCCCCTCCTCGGGCCTTGCCTGGCCTCCTGCTCTGAATGACACGCTCCTATCACATGTGTCCCCTGAACTTTTCCTTAATAATACTCATCAGTCTTTGTAGTGATAAACTGCTTTGCATGATTGTTTACCAAATCACTAGACTGTATGTTCCAGGAAGGCAGGCGTTGGATCTGTTTTGTTCAGCACTGTTACAACAGCACTTAAAATAGGCCTGGCTTAGTACATAGCTGTTGAATGAATGAATGAATGAAATTGCGTCAGAGATAATTATGATATACAAAGGCTTATATCTCTGCATGAATTAGAAAAATAGAAACAACTTGAATATTCAATAGTAGCCAATTAAAAAATACTTATAGTAATGTACCATGGAATTTACACAGCCGCTAAAATCACAGTTTAAAAGCATATTCATACCCAACATTATTAGTCATTAGGGAAACGCAAATCAAAACCACAACGGCTGTAATTTTAAAAAAAGGAAAATAACCAGTGTTGGTGAGGATGTGGAGAAATTGGAATCCTCATACGTTGTTGATGGGAATGTAAAATGGTGTCGCCACTGTGGAAAACAGCCTGGCAGTTCCTCAAAAAGCTAAATATAGAATCACCATAACCCAGCGATTCTACTCCTACGTATATATCCAGGAGAAATGAAAACATTTGTCCAGACAAAACTTTGTAGTATACAGATGCTCATAGCAGCATTATTCATAATATCCCAGAAGTGGAAACAACCCAAATGTCGATCAACTAATGAGGAGACAAACAAAATGTGGCATATCCTTACGATAAAACACTATTCAGCCATAGAAAGGAAGTACTGTTATACGCTATAACATGGATGAAACTTGAAAACATTAAGCCAAGTGAAAGAAGCCAGACATAATTCTATTTATATGATTCCACTTATATGACTTATACAGAATGGCAAGTCCATAGATAGAAAGTAGATTAGTGGTTGTCAGGAGACAGGGGAAAGGGGAGAATTGGGACTAACCACTAATAGGTCAGTTTCTTTCTGGGGTGATGGAAATGTTCTGGAAGGAGATAGTGGTGATAGCTGTACAACATGGTGAATATAGTAAAAACCACTGAATAGCACACCTTAAAATGGTGGATTTTATGTTATGTGAATTATATCTCAAAAAATTAATTAAGAGTATATTCCATGGTAGAGGAGAGTACTCATGATGTATTACAGGGAGAACACAGGGTACTTAGTCTAGCTACAGAATCTACTATGGTCAGTATATACCACAATTTCTAAAAATTATTAGAGAAAGAGAGAGGGTAGCATGTACAGATACACAGCCACAAACTTAGATATGTAAGAAATATCGTGTTTGTCTCAATTTTTCAAGTGGACCAGTGGGAAATTCAGTCTCATTTGGGGGCTCCTTTCCTCTCCCCTCTGTCCACACTAGCCAGAGGGCCCCAACCCCCGCTTCCCTGGGGATGGGGGTTGGGGAAGTTGGGGGTGTCTGGGATTCAGCCTCCCTAGACATCCTCACAGCCACCCCCTCCAGGCCCTGCCTCTTTCCCAATTGGGAAGCCCTTCCCTCTCTACTCTCCCTTTCCCTCCCCTCTCCCTCCCCCTTCCTTCTCGCTGTTCTTAAAGCCACAACCCTCCCCCCACCATACCCCAAGAACGCTTAGGACGAACTCCTCGAACTCCTAGGTGAGCTCAGACATCCTCAAAAGGTGGAAGCAGAGATTCTCTTTAGGAAGCTCTGCCACTCAGCTCTGAAAAAGTACCTTCCCCGGGTCTCTCCCCAGGGATACTATGGTAACCAAGCTACCTCCTACAATGGAGAAGGGGGGCAGAGGCAATGCAGAGGGAAAAACAAATTATCCTGCCATATATGTGAACAGAAAACAAGACTTTACATTTTTACAGCATTTGTCTCTGGGGGCGGAATGAGGGGTAATTTTCATTATTCTTCTTTATGCTTGTTTGAATTTTCTACACTGAACATATATAACTTTATCGATTTAAAATAGGATTTAAAAATCCCACCACCCACCATCTAAAAAAACCCAAACTTTCCTCTCCACAAAGCCAGGTCCTCTTTAGTCCTTCCTCCTTCCCTGGCCAGTTGCAATCAGAGTGGAAACGATGCTAAAATGGCACTCTTCAGCCCTGTTTGGACAACAGCAAAGCCCTCATGGGCTGAGCAAGGTCGCTGAAATTTGCAAGAAAATGACAGAGAATGCCATGACCCTTGAATGTCAGACATTGAGAAAAGGGAAGGGGAGAGAAGATCTGTGGGAAATTTCTTTGAAGAAAGCTTTTGTGTGGGGGGTGGGCTACGAGGGGGCCCAGAGTGTGAGAGGCCTGCCACCTCCGTCACCTTAATGAAGAGAGCTTGACACATGATCCCTGAAAGTGGGGGACACTGGGGCTGGAGGAAGCTCAAGGGGCCTCTGTCAGGGGAGAGAATGACCGTCATCCCAGAGGGTGTTTCCTGAGGCCCATGTGGGCAAGGAGAACTGATAGGCAGCCCATCCAGTACCTGCCTAAGAGAATATTCTGGAAGAGGGTGGGGTCTGGGGGAGGGCTCTGTGTGGGAGGGCAGAGGGAGAGCATTGGCCCCCCTGGGAGCCTCAGACACCCCCGTGAATCTGTCCACAAGAAAGACGGCTTCAGGCTCAGAGAGCATCAAGCCAGCTCACCACGGAACCAGCGAGGTCAGAACTTTCCCCATCCTCCCTTTAGCTCTCTTCCTTCCCTACTGCTCAAAGCCTCGCTGGGTAGAAATGGCAGCCTGGACTATGTGGTACGGGGCTGGGGAGAGAAGAAGCTGACCTCTGCCCCTTTTTCTGGACCAGAACATTCTACATGGGTCTGGGCATTCTCATGATTGTCTCAGAAGGACTGTCCTTACCTTAGACCGAGCAGAAAAGTTTCCCCTCCCCAGAGTCATCCCACTGACTGCATTTTAAAGAGAGTGAGATGCAAAAATCAAGTTGTGGGTTTTTTTTTTTTGGTTGCTCTGGGTCTTAGTTGCGGCTCATGGGCTTCTTAGTTGCAGCTCGTGGGCTCCTTAGTTGCGGCATGCATGTGGGATCTAGTTCCCTAATCAGGGATTGAACCTGGGCCCCCTGCATTGGGAGCATGGAGTCTTAACAACTGTGCCACCAGGGAAATCCCAAGCTGTGGGTTTTTGTTTGTTTGTTTGTTTGTTTTTAAGGTTTTGTGATTATCTGCTTTTATACTTTTGGTTGCATTATATGTAAATTGATTTTTTTGAGGTATATATATTTTTATTAATTTTTATTGGAGTATAGTTGCTTTACAATGTTGTGTTAGTTTCTGCTGTACAGCAAAGAAAGTCAGTTATACATATATATACATATCCACTCTTTTTTAGATTCCCTTCCCAAAGGTCACCACAGAGCATTGAGTAGAGTTCCCTGTGCTATACAGTAGGTTCTCATTCATTACCTATTTTCAAGTTGTGTTTTTAGTTACATCACAATCTGACTTCTTCAACTTGCTAGTTCCAATAGCATTATTTTCAGCAGTCGCTTCGAGCCAGGCTACTAACAAAAGTAAATGCCCATCTAGCCTCAGAATAATCCTAGAGGCAGGCACTGCCCTCCTAAGGATCCCAAAGGAGAAACTGAAGCCTGGAGCAGTTAGAGGACATGTCCTCTGTCACACAGCAGGTATGTGGCAGATCTGAGGGTCTCTGTGACACCCTGTCTGGGCTGACCAGCCTCGTCTGTGAAATGGGGATGCAGTGGGTTACCTTGCAGGGTCACCACAAGGATTCATTCAGAGGTGAGTGGAGGTACCACGGCAGGAGGTGCAGTAAAGTCACACCCTTTTGGGGCCTACCCTCCGCCCCATCCCCCAGGTCTGTGTCTCTAGGCGGGGCCAGGGCTGTGTGTTTAGCCTGGTGGGTCCTCACATCTGGAAAGCACAGCTTTGCTGGCACGTATTGGCTTTTGGATTCTGGAACCCCCCGCATCTGTCCCCCATCCTCCATCTCCAGGCAGTTGACAGCAGGAATCCCACAGCCAGGCTGGCGGGGAGGTGAGGACGGGGGAGTCCAGGCTGTGGGGAGGACGGCTGCCTCTCCTGAGAGCTGCCAGGGTGAGGTCTGGCCGGCTTCCCCTCCCTCAGGCCAGAGCCCCTGCTAACCTCGCTTGACGTCGATGTTTCTGGTTTACTAGGAGCCAGGCAGTACCCGTGAGTCCTCAACATGTGAGAGGCTGAGGTTTCCTCTGCTGCTGTCTGCCTGGCACCCTGCTGGCCCTTCCAGAGGGCCTAAGGAATTGGGTCTGCAGAGATCTGGAGCAGGAGGAAATGAGGGACCCCGTGCCCCGCTCCCGGCCTGGGGGCAGAATGGCCTCAGCCTCCACAGTGGGGCAGCGAGGGGGCAAGGACTCCTGGGCCAGGCCCTCCTTCTGGAGGCAGGAGTCCTGCGTTCTGGCCTCGCTTACTGTGTGACCTCAGGCAGAGCTGTCTGCCTCTCTCAGCCTTGTGAGCCCAGGTGTATGTAGGGGACAAAAGTAATGTTCCCTCTACCCTTCTGAGTTCTTAGCTGAGACCCCTGTAATAAAAGACATTAACAAGAGAAAAACAGAAGTTTATGAACATGTATCCCTCGTGAACACATGGGCCATAGCCAGGAAGAGTCACTCCCTGAGATGGCCTAGAATTCAGGCTGAAGCACCATCTTAATAGGGAAAGGGGTGGGAGGATGCAGATCTCTAAGGGTGGAGGAAATGATTTTTAGGAAAGGTGAATGGGCTCCTAGAAGAATAGATGGGAAGCGTGATAGTGTAACAGGGAAGAGCAAAATCTGACTCCATGTTGGATCTGTTTCTTTTACTTTAACCTTTGCTTTTGTTATTAGAATCACACATAATGGTCTGCCTCAGGGAACCCTGCCCCTCTGCCTGAATGTGAAACTAAAGAGCCTTTGTTCAGCTCACAATCTGACCCTGCCCACCTGTAAATGGCTGCAGAAAAGAAGAAATGAACACATTCCCTCCCCAATGCTGGCCAAGCCAGGCAAAACTAATGGCCTTTTTACTTTACTTCCTCAGCTCCTCCCCCTCTCTGTTCTGTAAAAGAAACTGTCATCCAGACTCTGATAAGAAGGTTTTTGGGGGACACTAGTCCGCCATCCTCTTGGTCTGCTGGCTTTCCAAATAAAGTCGCTATTCCTTGCCTCAACATCTCGTCTCCCAGTTTATTGGCCTGTCATGCGGCGAGCAGACAGGCCAATAAATTAGGTTTGTGATGAAGCTTGTGTGGGTGTGGCATCGACGTCTAGTCTCTTCTGTGTCTAGATTCAACTCCCCTGGTTGACGACACTCCAGGGGAGGAGATTGATGACCACTGAGTTCCTTTTGGAGGATCTATCTGGAGGCAGATAAAGAGAGTTCAGAGGAAGCCTTTCCTTGCATTTGCTGTTTTTAAGTGCCTACAACTCACAATAATCGATATATCAAAGAGACATATATTGGGGTGGCACATTCTGTTACCCTTCACCAAAAAAGAGGGAAGTAGTTCTGCACTGCGTGTGTGTGTTTGTGTGTGTGTGTGGGTGTGTGTTTACATGCTTGTGTGCTTGTGTGTGAGTATGAGTGAGAGCTAGGGGGCTTTGGAAACGTGGAGGGAGCATTTTCGGTTGTCACAATGATGGACACGGGGTGTTATTGACATATAGTGCTGCAAAGCCGGGGATCGTAAATGTCCTGCTCTGCACAGGACCGTCCCATGCAGTAAGGGCTGGTTGTATCTCATAGAAATTCTAGGCAAGATAACTTCCAAGGTCTGGAACTTTTGATATTTTGGGATCATTTTTGGAAAAAAAAAAAAGCTTGTTGCTACTTAACCTGAGGAGGAATTTTCTTGCGCTATTATGGTTATGGCGCCAAAGAATGAAGACACGTCAAAGGCCCCCTTGCCCTGGAAGAGCGTGGGTCTAGTTAACTGGAAAGCTCCTTGATGGGGGTGACTCTGGGAAGGTTTGGGATGAAGGGCTGGAGGCGGCAGAGTTCCTATCCCTGACACACTGGAGTTGGGGGGCAGAGGAAGGGGGTGTGATGGGGAGGAGGAGAGAGGAGACCCTCGTGTGTGGAGTGCTGGGCCCTTGAGGGCAGGAGCCCTATGATGCAAGCTGAACAGGGAAAAATTCTTGGAGGTGTGGGGTTGGGGAGAAAAGGATGCTTAAAAATGGCAAAGTCAGATGTCCAGTATAAAGTTGTGTTCCACACTGTAAACATTTTTCCACGTTCCATCTTCAGTTAAATCTAGGGCACACCCACAGATGCCTTGGGGGAATGAGTTTTTCCTGGCCCTTGAGGAAGGGGCTGAGCGTCGCATCTCAGTAGAGGCACCAAGGAACTGAGAGAGTGCTTCTGGAGATACTGAGTGATCCACACTGAATCAGCTCTGAGAAGTTTGGAAGCAGAGAGACTACAAGAAGGCGAAACCCTCATGCTGAAATCATGGAGAGGGCTTTAGACTGGAGTGAAAGATGCCTGGCAATCCAGTAATTATAGCCCTAATGATGACTAGCATTTACTGAACGTTTACTGTCAGCAGGTTTGAAGAGGCATGTATTACTGTGGTTAAATAAGCAGTTCCCAGTTTGGGTTACCTGGGTCTAAATCCCGGCCTATATTATTTCATCGGTCTAAATCGATTACATAATGTAACCCACATAAGGCACGGAGCACCGTCCACGGCATACATTTCTCAGTAGAATCAGTGGTTATCGTGACAATGGTCACTGCTCCGTTATCTCCAGGGGCGGGGAGACGGCAGCTGACATTCAGGTTTCCGTATGTCCTCTCATTTAACTCTCACATCAGTTCCATGAGGCGAATGCTCTATTCCCCATTGTACAGATGGAGAAATGTAGGCTCGGAGAGGTGCAGCCACTTTCCCTGAGGCCACGTAGCTAGCAAGCACTGGAGTCCGGGTTTGGACTCAGGTCTCTCTGACCCCATAGCCCTGCTCTTTGTTCTCCTCCAGGCAGCCTCCGGGATTGTCTAGCAGTGGGGGGAGGTGCCTTGATAGATCATGAGCTCCCTGTCGATAGGCACTGGAAGAGGGTTTTCTGCTCTGGGCAGGAGCGCAGATGATTTCTGGCTCTAGGACTCAACGCTGTGACTCAGTTTTAGGCTCTGGGAAGGGTTGTGGGAATTGCTGGTGAGCTTCCAGGCCTAGTCACAAGGTTTGAGAGCCAGGGTGTGCTAAGAAGGCCTGCAGACCCAGGAGGCCACTGTGCTGCCCTTAACACACATGGAGCTGGTGTGAGTGTGTGTGCACGATGAATTGACCCTGTTTTGTTTTCTTCACCAAGAGCGCCGGCCCTGCTGGTGTGGTCACCTCACAAGGAATAGTCTGCACTCTGGGTCGCAGGTGGTGACACAGGATATGGGCACAAAATTCCAGGAAGAATGACAGGGGCGGGCTGGAGGCTTGGTGACCACTGTGTCCCTGACATTCTTTATGCAGAAAGTGTAACCCTTCTGTTCTCCTGGGCTGGGAACACTGCCTCAGGAGACAGTGGGCATGAGAGCCCCACGGGTGGCCCAGAGGCCTGGGAGCAGGAGACAGTAAGTCAGGACCAGCTGTGCCACCAACCCATTGGGGGACCTTCGCTTCCCCCATCCAGACAAGAAGGGGCTCAGGCCAGTCTCCTGGGCAGTGGGGAGGGTCCTGGATGTCTGACTTGACATCCTTGGAATTCCCCAAGCTGGGAAGGCTCAGGAGTATTCCCCTAAAAGGCCTGGTTGGGGAATGACTAGCCCAAAGAAGCATTATTGCATCAAAGAAAAGGAAAGCAATTCGGTGCAGAAATTTCCGGTAGGAAAGGTACCGGGAACATTCCCAGGTTGGGAGTGGAGATGGGGGGCACTTTCTTCCTGCTTAGGGCATGTGACCTCTCCAGGGGAAAAAGAACAGCTGCTCCCACCTCAGGACAGAGTGTGAGAAAATGGGCTGGAATTACAGCAGGAGGGATTAAGGTTAGACACTTAGTTCAACCAGATAAAGCAGTCACTTGGATCGTTTACTCTGGGAGGGATTCAGTCTGAAGTTGTAAACAAGTTTAACAAGGCTTAGAGAAATCCACAGAAACTGCACACAAATGGAGAAGTATGGGAAAGGTAAGTTTTCAAATCAACAATGGAGTTTTAGTATTGGCCATATTCCTGGTACTGTGCTGGGTGTCTTGGCAATGGGTACATGGTCCTTATTCCCCAGAAACTTGTAGCACATTGCTAGAAGAAAGAGTCTGAAAACCAGTCAAAAGCCAAAAAAAAAAAAAAAAAAATCAAAGTTCAAATCCAGGATGTAATATTTATTGAGCACTTGCTGGGCGCTAAGCCCTTTGCATTCACGAGATCATGGAATGAATGAAAAAAATAACCCTGTTTTGTGGAGGGAGAAGTGGGCTCAGAGAGGTTGCATCCCATGGCTGGGGCCACACAGCTGTTAAGCAGCAGAACTGCCTTTCTTCAATGTGCCATATATTCCCATGCTAGATGCCCGAGCTGGGGACCTTTCTCATTCCTTCTCTGTGCCAGGTGCTGTGCCACATGGTGGGGGTCCTAGGGACAACAGGCCAGCCCCCATCCTCATGGGTTTACCCTCTCTGGCTGGTTCAGAGGAGGAATTCTTGCTACTGGAAATTTGGTGTCTGCAGACCCATTCCAGAGGCATTCAAGGCAGTGAGAAGCCCAGGCAGGGGTGCAGGGGCTCAAGGAAGGTGGGATCGGAGAGGTCACCAGGAGATCAAAGCTTTCTGTGGGAAGGTGGTCAGGCTAGGTGAGGACAGATGTCCCTAACTCTAGGGTTATTCACGGAGGGGAGGTCACCGTGGATGCAGAACTTCCAGGAGCCCCTGGCTGTAGCGCCTGGATTTCCAGCATCCCAGGCATATAGCGAACACTGCCCTTGGAGACAGGATGGGAAAGTGGTTAGGGGCACAGGTTTTGGAATTGGGCAGATCTGGACTCAGCCCAGCTCTAGCTCTGTGTGACCCTGAACAAGTAACTTGCCCTCTCTGAGGCTCAGTTTCCCCAACTGTTAAACAAAAATACTTTCCTTGCAAGGGTTGGCCCAGTGCTTGGCACGTTATAAGCACCCCATCTATGGGGGCTGCTATCATTCGGTTATGATTGGGCAATTCTTGCCTCTGCTTGCTTTCTGGTCTCAGTTTCCCAGATAACAGGACGTCTTCTGAGCAGCTCTGAGAGGCCAGGGCTCTGTCAGAGACTCTAGGCAGGGGCTGACCAGAGCCTGGTCCCCACGGAGATCAAATTTCCAGCCCCTCAATGGAGCCAAGTAAACACAGGGGAGACAGCGAGGCTCCCTCAGCTGCCCACTAACAACCAGATTCCTGAAGCTACCGCAGCCGCAGCTGCTCTCTCTGATTGCGTCTGGCTCCAGTGTCCCCAGGCCCTGCTGCTGTCACCCTCATGAGACCCTGGGGTTTAGGGTACGGGTGTGGAAGAGGCGGTGCAAGCCAGTTTCGTGGTGTCGGTGGCGGCCAGTGTGTCAGCTGCTTCCAGGTGCAGATGGCTTGTCTCTCGAAGTTTTCCTTTCCAGATCCCTCCTTCCTCTGTTGGTGATTTCATGGACCACTAAAGCTGCTGACAGATGAGATAGAGTGCAGGATGCTAAGAAAACTCCCTCCCCCAGCCCTGCAACTGCTGCACCCCCGTTCATCCAGGCCAAGGTCAGTGGCCCCAGCTTTATAACCTCTAAATTCTTCTTCTATTCTCTGACTTTTTACTTTCCAAGAGAAATCAGCATGTATTTACTGAGCACATCTATGTACTAGGCATATGTAGCAAAATCCCAGTCTTTAAGGATTTTATCATTTCTGCCTGGTGAACTCCTATCCACCCTCAAAGCCCAGTTCCAATATCCTCTTCCATTTCTCCATGCTATTAATCTCATGCCACTTCCTCAGTGGTTCTCTGCACGTGGTCACGTGAGCTTTTCAGCAGCTCTTTGGGGCCAAGCTTCCTCCCACTTGAGAACTTTCACTGGTGCTGCCCGCTCCGATCTCACCATTCCCGAGCAAACCATATTTACTCTTCAGAACCTAGGGCCCCTGGACTTTACCCTCAAAGGGTAAAGATGCTCAAGATCCCCAAGGGGTTCTGTCAGTTAAGCATTTACAGTGTGTTATTTGATTCCTGTCTGTCTCCCTCCCTGTAATATAAATTCCACGGGAGCAGGGAGTGTGTGCCTTTGTTTACTTTTGTCATCTTGGGTCTGGTATGTGGAGGACTCTCAGTATGCATCTGCTGAATGGACCCGCTCTTCCATGAAGTCTTCCCTGATTTCCTCAGGCACTGTTTCTCTCCTGTCTGCATGTTTCTCATCACTTTCTTTCTTGTCTTACTTTGTTTATTCTGGAATATTTATACATATAGAAAAGTGCACAAAATATGTGTACAGTTTAACAAATAATTTTAAAGCAAACACCCACTTAACTACCACCCAGGTAGAGATATAGAACATAATCAGCAACCAGAACTCCCTGTGTGCCTTTCTCTTCCCACTAGAGTTAGCCATGGCCTTAAGTTGTGATCATTTCTTGCTTTATTTTATAGTTTTGTTTCTACAAAGGCATTCCTAAACCACAGAGTTTCATTTTGCCCACTTTTTGGAACTTCATGTGCACAGAATCATACTGCACATATTTTTGTGTGGGCTTGGCGTCTTTGGCTCAATATTATATTTGCAAAGCTCGTCCACATTGGGGTGTATAATTGCAGTTCATTAACTTTCTCTGAGTACAGTTTTTTATCATATGACATCATTTATTTATTCATTCTTCTGCCAATAGACATTTTAACTGTGCTGCTATAAACTTTCCTTTTTGTCTTTTGTAGCACATGAGCACTCAAATTTCAGGCTATATACCTAGGACTGGAATTGCTGGGTCATAGGATATGCATTACATCAATTGTATGAAACAATGCCAACTGTTTTCTAAAGTGTTTGTACCAACTTACCCTCTCGTAGCAGTGAATGAAAGTTCCCATTGCTCCACATCCTTGTGAACACTTGTTATTGCCAGATTTTTAATCTTTGTCAATCTAGTGGGTATGTTATTTCATCTCATGATTTAAATTTGCATTTCTCTCATTACCAGTAAGCTTGAACACCTTTTCTCATTGTTATTAGCCATTTGGATTTTCTGGGGGAGGTGTCTTTTGAAGTCATTTATCCTTTCTTTTTCTCATTCGATTGTTGGAATTTACTCTGTATATGGGTTCTTTGTCAGATACGTGTTGTAAATATCCTCTCCCACCCTGAGGTTTATCTTTTCACTCCTTTAATTGCATTTCTGGGGGGTCAGACATTTTAAAATTTAATGTATCAAATTTATCAAACTTTTCCTTTATGTTTAGTGCTTTTTGAGAAGTCCTTCCCTAGCTTGGGCTCATAATATCTTTTCAAAGTTTTATAGTTGCTTTTCATATTTAGGTCTGCAATCTACATGGAATTTTTTTGTTTGGCATGATGTGAGATAGTGGTCAAGGTTCATTTTTTCCTTCCATATGGCAATCCCTAAACAGCATTGTTTATTGTAAACACTGTCCTTTCCTCACCACATCACCTTTGTCTTCAGTCAAGTGTCCATCTATGTGTGGGTCTGTTTCTGGATTCTGTCCCATTGGACTGTGTGTCCATTCTTGTACCAACATCACATTTTACTACAGCTTGACTTTTCTGTATTATATCTTTATATAAGTCTTGACAGCTGGTAGAGCAACTCATTCAACTTATATCAATATATTCTTTGAGTATCTTGCTCTTTTCAATTTCTATATACATTTTAGAATCAGCCTTTCAGGAGGGAGATGCAAAAGGGAGGAGATATGGGTATATGTATATATATAGCTGATTCACTTTGTTATACAGCAGAAACTTAACACACCATTGCAAAGCATTTATACTCCAATAAAGATGTTAAAAAAAAAAATAGAATCAGCCTTTCAAGTTCTACTAACACACACACAAACACACACACACACACCCCTCTGTTCATCCCTGAACTTTCTGTATCCATCCTTCACAGCACTTAACACTGGATTATAGATGTTTATGTGTCTATCTCCCCATCCAGGCTGTAAGCGTTGCTCAGGGCAAGGACTCTGACTTCACTTCATTTCTATATCCCAAGGCCTTCCTTCCTTGTTGAATGGAGTGGAAGATATACACATCTTGCCCAAAATCATCTAAAAGGTCCCAGAGAGTTGGAACAAGAGGAGAATGAGGATGCAAGACAACTTGAACACAAGGCCCCAGCAAGGCAGCTGTCTCATCCTGAGTTCAGCCAATGAAACTACAGTCAAATTCATGCTAGAGGGGAGCTCGCTGTGTTGAATGTACCGAGGATGTTCTAGGATATTGGTCTCCAACATGGCACCTCCATAAAGGATTTTCAAACTTAGGACACCCTGAGGGTCCCAATTTTCTTTTTTGGCCACGCAGTGTGGCCTGCAGGATCTTCCCCAGCTAGGGATCAAACCCTCACCCCCTGCAGTGGAAACACGGAGTCTCAACCACTGGGTCGCCAGGGAAGTCCCATACAGGATTTTTAAAAGATGATTTTAACTATTCCCAGTGTTCTCCTTATGTGCTGACCTTAGAACCAACTTCCACATATGTCAGGACTCCATCTAACTTTCTATGGCACAAACCTCCCCAGTAACAACTTTTTTGCAAGCTCCTTGAAAGCAGGGTCTGTTTCTGTTTACTGCAGAAGTGCCGTTCCGTGGTACTTGGCACATTGTAGGTCCTTAGTAAATGCTGTAATTATGATTAGTAAATGTTGCTAACTCTTCAGTCTTACCTGCTTTCCACAAATGTTTTGTTTAAAGAACTCTTCTAAAAAGTAACTATTGAGACATACCTTACATGCAATAAAATGCATCCATAAATGTATATTTTGATGTGTTTTGACAGATATATACATCTGTGTAACCACCACCGCTATCAAGATACAGAACATTGCTGTCACTTCCAAAAGTTTCCTCATGACCCATTCCTGACAATACCTTCCACCTCTGGCCTCAGTCCACACTGATCTGCTTACTGTCACAGTAGACTAGATTTGCCTTTTCCAGAGATTGATATAAATGGGATCATATAGTGTGTAGTATTTTGTATCTGGCTTCTTTTACTCAGTGTAACATTTTTGAGATTCACCCATGTGTATATGAGTAGTTCACTTCTTTTGGCTGTGGATCAGTGTTCTATTGCATGGATGTACCAGTTTTTTTATACAGTCACCAGTTGACTGACATTTGGATTATTTCCAATTTGGGGATATTACAGGTAAAGCTACTATGAACATTCACGTACAAGTCTTCTCTAAGATAAATACCTCAGAGTGGAATTGCTGGGTGATGCAGTAAATGCATGCTAAACTTTATAAGCAGCTGCCAACCTGTTTTCAAAGTATCATTTTATATCCTCACCAGTGATATATGAGAATTCTAGTTGCTCCATATCTTCATCAGCACTTGGTATTGTCAGTAATTTTAATTTTAGCCATTCTGGTGAGTGTGTAGTAGAATTTCATTGTCATTTGTATTTACATTTCTCTAATGACAAATAACATTAAGCATCATATGTGCTTATTGGTTATTTGTGTATCTTCTTTTGTGGAGTGTCTATTCAAACTTAAATTTTAAAAATTGGATTATCTTTTTAGTATTGATTTGAAAGATTTCTTCATATATTCTGGATACAGGTTCTTTGTCAGAATATTGTATCGTGAATATTTTCTCCTAGCTTGTGGCTAGTCTTTTCACTTCTTAACAATGTCTTTAAAGAGCAGAAGTTTAAATTTTGATGAAGGTCAATTAAAATTTTTTTTCTTTTACATTTAGTGCATTTTGTGTCCTTTATAAGAAATTCTTGCCTAATTCAAGGTTGAAAGATTTTCTCCTATATTTTCTTCTAGAAGTTTTATAATTTTAGCTTTTATGCCTCAGCCTATGATCTATTTTACATCAATTTTTTGTATATGGCAAGAGGTAAAGGTCAGGTTCATTTATTTTTTATACTGATTCCTCCTTGAATTATCTTGACACTTTCATCAAAATCAACTGACCATATATGCTTGGGTCTATTTCGGGACTCTCTATTCTGTTCCGTTGATCTTTATGTCAACAATTTTGCCAGTAGCATGCTGTCTTAATTACTACAGTGTTATAATAGGTTTGAAATCAGGAAGTTTAAGTCCTTCAAATTTCTTCTTCTTTTTCAACATGATCTTAGTTATTCTAGGTTTTTTTCTTTTCCATATACATTTTATAATCACCTGGTCAATTTCTATAAAAAAGGCTGCTGGGATTTTGTTTGGAATTGCCCTGAATCTGTAGTTCAATTTGGGGGGAATCTGTAGATCACGTCTAACAACAATGAGATTTTTCAGTCAAAGAATATAGTATATCTCTCCATTTCTTTGGGAATTTCTTAATATCTGTCAGCAATATTGTATAGTTTTTCTCATACAGGTGTTGCATATATTTTGTTAAGTATATCCCTAAGTGTTTGATATCTTTTTGATGCTATTGTAAATGGCATTTTCATAAATTCAACTTCAAAATGTTCATTGCCATTATATAGAAATACAATTTATCTGTGAATATTGACCTTGTATCCTGCAACCTTTTTAAACTCACTTATTAGTTGTAGTAGCTTTTTATGAGGTTCCTTGGGATTTTCTGTGTATATGGGATTGGGGTTTTTCCCCAGTAAAGATTGTTTTGCTCCTTCCTTTCCAACATGTATGTACTTTATTTTTTTCTTGCTTTATTGCACTGGTTAGAACCTCCTGTACAATGCTGAATCAAAATGTTAAGAGTGAGCATCTTGACTTGTTCCCAGTTTTAGTGAGAAAGCATTCAATCTTCACCATTAAGTAGGATTTTAGCCCTAGCTTTTTTTTTTTTAATAGACATTCTTTATCAAATTGAAGAATTTCCTTCTATTTCTAGTTTGCTGAGAGCTTTAAATTATGCATGAGTATTGAATTTTGTCCATTTTTATCTGAACTTATTGAGATAATCATGTGGCTTTTCTCCTTTATTCTGTCAATATTGTGAATAATATTAATTAATTTTCAAATGTTAAACCACCTTTGCATTCCTGGGATAAATGTACTTGGTCATTTTATGCATTGCTGTGTTCAATTTGCTAAAATTTAAAGGATTTTTCCTCTCTGTTTATGAGGGATATTGTTCTGTAATTCCTCCCTCCCTCCCTTCCTCTCTCCCTTTTTCTTTCTTTCTTTCTTTCTTTCTTTCTTTCTTTCTTTCTTTCTTTCTTTCTTTCTTTCTTTCTTTCTTTCTTTCTTTCTTTCAACTTGTATTGTCTCTGATGTTGGTATCATGGGAATGATGGGTATCACAAAATGAGCTGGGAAATTCCTCCTCCTATATTCTTTAAAAAAGTTTGCGTAAGATTGGTGTTATTTCTGCTTTAAATATTTGATAGAATTCACCAGTGAAGTCATCTGGGTTTGGAGTTTTATTTGTGTGAAACTTAATTACAAATCTAATTCTTTAATAGATATAGGACTATTCAAATCTTCTATTTTTTTTTTTTGAGTTAGTTTTGTTAATTTATGTCCTTCAAGAAACTTGTCCATTTAATCTAAATTTTCAGATTTATTAACGTAATGCTGTTTGTATTGTCCCCTATTGTCCTGCTAGGATTTATAGTGATGCTCCTCCTGCATTCTTTCTTTCTTTTTTTTTTTAAAGCGTTCTAATATTTCCAAATCTTTGCCAACACTTGTCACTTGTTATTTTTCTTTTTATTTATTTATTTATTTATTTATTTATTTATTTATTTATTTTTGGCTGTGTTGGGTCTTCGGTTCGTGCGAGGGCTTTCTCTAGTTGCGGCAAGCGGGGGCCACTCTTCATCGTGGTGCGGGGACCGCTCTTCATCGCGGTGCGCGGGCCTTTCACTATCACGGCCCCTCCCGTTGCGGGGCACAGGCTCCAGACGCGCAGGCTCAGTAGTTGTGGCTCACGGGCCCAGCTGCTCCGTGGCATGTGGGATCTTCCCAGACCAGGGCTCGAACCCGTGTCCCCTGCATTAGCAGGCAGATTCTCAACCACTGCGCCACCAGGGAAGCCCCTGCATTCTTGATATTGGTAATTGTGTCTTCTTTCTTTTTTCTCTTGATCAATCTGGTTAGAAGTTTATTAATTTTAATAATTTTCCCCAATAAACATCTTTTGATCTTATTGACTTATTCTATTCTATTGTTTTTTCTCTTATGGTTCATTGATTTCTGTTCCCTAGTATTCCCTCCCTTTTTCTTCCTTTGGGTTTATTTGTTCTTCTTTTTCAAGCTTCATCAAGTAGAAGCTTAGATCATTGATTTGAAACCTCTCTTTTTTCTAATATAAACATTTGAAGCTATAAATTTCCCTTTAAGCACTTTTTAAGCTGCATCCCACTCATTTTCCCTGGGCTTCAATTTACCCCGAATGCCTACTTCAGAGTCTTGGCGTGACCAGCCCCTGCTTTGCAAAGGGGAGTCCTCCATAAATGGCCTCTTCACTTCCACTGTTGTTCCTTCTAATTCCTTTCCCCAGGACAGCCAGAGGGAAGTTTACCATGTTCTTACAACCTTCCACTGGCTCCCTCTCTACTTAGAAAAATATCCAAGCCCCTATCAAGGCCCTGCATGATCTGGCTCCCATCCACCTCCTGGATCTCATTTTCTCTCTCCTATCTGGGCCCTCACTGCATTCCAACTGTGCTGGCCTTCTTTTTTGTTTCTCTCAACTCATGAAGCTCTTTCTTGCCTCTGAGCCTTTTTAAATGCCATTCGCATTGTCTGGAATGCTCTCCCCCTGTATCAGTTAACAAACCATCCCCAAACCTAGTAACTTAAAACAACAATCATTCATGATTTCTTAGGAGGCAGTGAGTCAGCCAAATAGCTCTGATGGTCTGGTTGGGGCTTGGTTGACCTTGGTTGGGGCCACTAATACATCTTGGGTCACTGGTGGGTTGGATAGTGGCCCTGCTGATCTTGGCTGGGGTCCCTTACATGTGGGTGATCCGAGGGCTGTTGACTGGTCTAGCCTGGCCTTGGCTGCAATGGCTGAGACAACTTGGCTCTCATCCATGTGCCTCTCTCATCTCTCCAGTAGGCTTACTGGGGGTGAAGGCAGGAGTCCAAGGGAAGGTAGACTCCTGCAAGCATGTTTTCAAGACTCTGTGTAGGTCAGGTCTCCTAATAGCCTATTGGAAAAGCGAGTCCATGGCCAAGCCCAGATTCAAGGGTGGAGAAATAGACTCTGCATCTTTAGTGGGAAGAACTGCAAGGTCACAGGACCTTGCAAAGGAGAAAAGTGGGAGCATCTTCATCCCTGCCCCCTCTTTCTACCTAGTACCTTCTCACGCTCTATCTCCTCCTTGAAGAAGTCTTCTCTGACCATCCTGGGGGCAACAGTCGTCCTCAAGTTTTTCTCAGTCAGAGTCCTGGTTTGCTTCCTTCACAGTCCTCAGCTGTAATTCTTTCTCGTGTGTGTGTGTGTGTGTGTGTGTGTGTGTGTGTGTGTGTTTCCCATGGCCTGGCAGGGGAGCAGGGACCACGACGTCTGTGTGCCCTTTGTGTCCCCAGGCCCAGCCCAGGGCCTGGCACAATGTAAGCGCTCCGCAAATGTTCGTGCACTGCCTTGGGGCAGTCAGTCCCCTTCCCTGAGTTGCCAAGTCCCAGGAGTGGGGCCTTACAGAAAGAAAACAGCTCCCACACTCAACCTGGGTGCCGAGGCTGCCCTTGGCGTTCGAAATGAGGCTCACAAGCCAGGCTGAACTGGTGGCCACTCCCTGGCTGGAAAGTCACACTCCTTGCTTAGAAGGGCAGGTCATCCTGCCCCGAGGGACTCACAGGCCTTGCTCTACTGCCCTTCATTCTTAAAATAGATTTAAAAACCCACTCTGTGGAGTGAGGACCTCTGGAGTTTCAGAACTGGAAGGTCAGAGCCTGTGGGCCCTGGTCCCCTGTGGGTTTGAGGCCGCAGTGCCTGCTTGGTGGGACATCATAGGACCAAGCCTGCCTCTGACTCCCGGGTCTGATTCAACCCATCAAATCCCCATGGGACTTCCAGCTCTGTCCCTCTACGTTGTAGCCATCGGGGCATTCGGAAGCCTGCCCAGCTCACCATTTGGGGCAACATATTGGAAGTGAGATATTGAACTGGACCTTCTTCATTCTCTCCAACATTAATGTTAATAATAGTGTAGCATTCCCTCCTTATCTGCCGTTTTGCTTTCCAGGGTTTTAGTTACCTGTGGTCAACCACGGTCCAAAAATATTAAATGGAAATTCCGGAAAGAAACAATTCATCTGTTTTAAGTTGCACACTGTTCTAAGTAGCGTGATGAAATAATCTACCCCCGTCCATCTTTGTCCTGCCTGGGACGTGAATCACCCCTTTACCTGCCTGTTAGTCACCTCTTGGTTATCAGATCAGCTGCTGAGGTATCACAGTGCTTGAATTCAAGGGACTCTTATTTTACGTAATAATGACCCCAAACCTCAAGAGTAGCGATGCCGGCAATTTGGATCTGCCAAAGAAGCCGTGAATTGCTTCCCGTAAGTAAAAAGGTGAAAATTCTCAACATAGTAAGAAAAAAAAAATCATATGCTGAAGTTGCTGAGATCTACTAAGAACTAATCTTCTATTCGTGAAATTGTGAAGAAGGAATAAGAAATTCTTGCCAGTTTTGCTGGTGTACCTCAAACTGTAAAATTAGGGCCACAGTGCATGATACATGCTTGGTGAAGATGGAAAAGGTATTCAATTTATAAAATATTTTGAAAGAGAGAGACCATATTCACATAACTTTTATTACTGTATGTTGTTATAATTGTTCTATTTTATTATTAGTTACTGTGGCTAATCTCTTACTGTGCCCAACTTATAAATTAAACTTTATCATAGGATAAAACATAGTATATATAGGGTTCGGTACTATTTGTGGTTTCAAGCATCCACTAGGGTCTTGGAACCTATCCCCTGCGGATAAGGGCAGGGGGGCTACTATAATAGTAGTAAAATAGTAACTACAGTTTCCTTGGCATGTACAGTGTGTAAGATACTTTGCATAGCTTGGCTCATTCAAGTCTCACAATGACTGTGTGGCTGGTAACATTTCAGACCCATTTGACAGATGGGGAAACAGAGCACGTCGGAGTGTGTCTGAGGTTGCAAAGTACAGATTTGAATTCAGGTCCGTCTATGGCTGGAGCCAGTGACCTGGTCCACCACCAGGCCCCAGCTGCCCCTCTGTCTCCCCTCCAGCACCCAGGGCCCGGACCAGACCTCTGGCTCTTGCCCTCCCTCCCCGCCCCTTCGCCCCTGCAGGGTCTGTGTCTGAGTTAACTACCCAAGGCCGCTTAGCATCTCCTCTTCCCCACTAGCTGACCCTCTGGTCACTCAGCTACCGCCCAGCGGGCCCCTGGGTCTGGCTGCTGCTCCAGGGCAGGGAGGGCCCCGTGGGAACTGGAAGGGCCGCCCTGTCAGGGGCCTTTGTCTCTTCCTTAATTGGGTCCCACCGTCTCTCCAGTCCCTGAGAGCCACGAAGCCATGGGCCAAGTCCTCGGCAGAGCGGCAGGCGGAGGACGCTGAGTGGAAGCAGATGTGCCCGGGCCGCTTCTGGACCACTGCCAGGGGAGCCTTCGGGCCTGGGAGGTGGCTGGGATGCTAGCGCTGGGTGAGGGCTGGGCTCCGAAAGAAGCTGCCTCAGAGCCGAATATTTTAATCTGTTCGGTTTGAGAACAAAATCAAGCCTTCATTTTTGTGTTCTGAGCCAAAGGTAATCAGAGAGGGAGCCCGACCTCTGGTGTGTCTTACGGATGGGGAAACTGAGGTCCAGGGCAGGGATTTACCCCAGGTCACCTAGTCCTTTGTGAACTCTGACATGCTATACAACTTAAGGTGGTGATTGGGGTCCCCAGCCTTCCAGTGGCAAGGACTTGTGGGCATCTTTCTTGTGTGGCCTGAGTGACACAAGAGACACCCCTGACCTTCTAGGAAGGGGAAGATAGCCAGTGTCCACATGTTCGGTCAGGTGAACTCCTGCCCCAAGACCACAATGGGCTCCTTAACCACTTACTGACAAACGGACCCATCTCCCCAGGGGAAGGAGTGTTTGCCTTACTTCAGTGACCCAGTTCCTGGGGTCTTTTGAGAGAGACAGCTCTGAACTGGGAATGGGAACCTTGGGTTCAAGCCCTGAGACTGTCTCTGATGTGCTGTGTGAACTTGAGCAAGCTGCTTCTCCTCTCTGGGCCTCAGTTTTTTCCATCCGAAAAATGGGATAAGGGTAAACTTAGGTTTACTGCACAGAAGGTCTTCTGTGCAGCAGAGAGTATATTTTGAAAATCTGGCCCCTTGTTCATTTCTTGTGAGCTTCCAAAATCAGTGCTTTGAGATAGGAAGAGCAGTATTCTCACTCCCTGGAAGGGAATTGAGAGTTCAGAGCGGTGAAGCGACTTGCTCAATGACACACAGCATCTGTGAAGCAACGTTGTGGGGTTGGATGGAGGTTTCTCGGTTTCTAGTTCTGTGGTCATCTCCTCCTCAGGAGACCCACTACCTTCTGCCAGGCCACATGGGGACAGCAGCTCTGGGGTCCTCTACCACCTCTCATGGAAAAGCTGAAAATGATGGTAAGGGCCACAGCATTGAAGCTGGCTTCACCTTCCTATCAGAAGGGGCTTCAGAGCCTCGACACGGTGCCTGGCCCAGGAACCCCCTCAGCATCCCCTTTGGAGAGTGAGGTCAGCCAGCCTCTGCTGGGATAGCTCCTGGCTTCCCTGGGCAAGGTTAGCCCCGACTGTGAGAAAGCGTCCCCCACCTGGGCTGAGACCTGACTCCTTATCAAGGTCTTGCCTGCCCTCCCCGCCCCCCGCAGCCGTACACAGGCTGCTCCCGAGCCTGGGGAGATCCAGCAGGCCCTGGAAATGTGCCCCTCTGCTGCTGCCTTGTTCTAAGGGCCTCCCCGTCTGCTCACCTGGCTCGCATGGCAGAAGCGCCCCTACCCTGAGGCTGTGGCTGCCTCGCCCAGGCAGGTGGGAGCTGGCCTCTCTCTGCCCCTGGCAACACCAGAGGGGCTCCTGGCCCTGCCAGCTCTTCTGCTGGACCCTCATGGCGGAAGGGCCCAGACTCCAGGGACAGGCCAGCAGGAAGACTCAGTGGTCTGGAAGTCAGGACATCTGAGTCTGTGAAACATTTCTGCCAGTAACTTGCCGGGTAATCTTGGGTGGGTTGTTTTCCTTCTCCCGGTCTTAGTTTTCTCATCCGTAGAATGGGGATGGTCATAATCCCTGACCAGCAGGGCCTACAGGGTTTGTATAAAACCCAATGCGGGGGTGGGGTTAGAAGTGAAACCTTTGCAGACAAAAACACTGGACATAGGTGAGGGCTGTGCGGTGCGACATCATCTCACCCAGCGGTGATTCTGGACAAATCTGAGCCTCTCCGCTCCCTTCTGCAGTCGTGGGTGGGTCCTCAGGCAGGTGTGCAGGTCACTTTAAGTTGCCTGCTTCACACCCTTCACAAACCACTGGGTCCTGGGGCTGTACCAGGGAGAGGGGGACAAGGCCGTGGGATCAGTAGGGTAGGAAGGATATTCTCTGTTGATGGCAATTCAAAACATTTTTAACATGTTGAATCAAACATGGATATATTATGGAACAGAAGGAGAATTTGGCTCGCGTTTTGAAGATAAAACACAAGCTGGGGAGACTTCAAGGCGATGGCAGGCTTTGCCTTGCCTGGCTCTGTCCCTCTCCCCACCCTCCTGCTGGTGCGTGTCTCACTCTCCTTCTGTAGAAGAGGAGCTTGAGGGAGAAACTGTGTGGCCCTGGGACCGCCCGAGTCAACCCAACCGATGGAATTTCTGATTAATACCCCTCAGACCCCTTCCTCCATCAAATTCCACTCTTTTATTTTTTAAATATTTTTAAAAATATTATTTATTTATTTTTATTTTTGGCTGCATTGGGTCTTCGTTGCTGTGCGCAGGCCCTCTCCAGCTGCGGCGAGTCGGGGCTACTCTTCCTTGCCGTGTGAGGGCTTCTCTTGTTGCAGAGCACGGGCTCTAGGTGCGCGGGCTTCAGTAGTTGTGACACGTGGGCTCAGTAGTTGTGGCTCGAGGGCTCTAGAGCTCAGGCTCAGTAGCTGGGGCGCACGGGCTTAGTTGCTCCACGGCATGTGGGATCTTCCCGGACCAGGGCTCGAACCCGTGTCCCCTGCATTGGCAGGTGGATTCTTAACCACTGCACCACCAAGAAAGTCCTCCACTCTTCTTATTTATTATAAACATGCTATTCAGAAGTCTTGGTTAAATACCTGAGCTCATTTCCGTTCCTTAGAAATGAGCTCAGACGTTTGTTGTTTAACAAAAAAAGAAATATGGGGACTTGCCTGGTGGTGCAGTGGTTAAGAATCTGCCTTGCCATGCAGGCAACATGAGTTCGAGCCCTGGTCCAGGAAGATCCCACATGCCGCGGAGCAACTAAGCCTGTGTGCCACAACTACTGAGCCTGTGTGCCACAACTACTGAAGCCCATGAGCCTAGAGCCCATGCTCCACAACAAGAGAAGCCACTGTAATGAGAAGCCTGTGCACCGCAACGAAGAGTAACCCCCACCCGAGCAATGAAGACCCAATGCAGCCAAAAATAAATAAATAAATAAATAATTAAAAAAAAAAAAAAGAAATATGGTAGTTGTTGTCACCGTCATCATCACCATCATCATCATTATTGCCATCATCACCGTCTTGCACAGGCAGGTATTAGACTTTGCTTTTCTGAAAAGGCCAGACTTGAGCAGCGCTGCCCTCACCTGGAAAGGCTGAAGCTCCAAGAGACTGAGCTCCGTGACATCCACAGGCACACGGATCCCCCAGGGGCCTCGCTGGAATGCAAATTCCGACTCAGAGACCCGAGCTTCCGGTAATCTCCCAGGTGAGAGATGCTGCTGGTCCTAGGGCCACCCCTGGGCCCCACGGCCAGTTGGGGATGAAGTTGGGGCTGGCGCCAGCCTCCTCCCCTGCAGCAGCCTGCCTACCCTCCTTCCTCCTGCCGTTCAGTGTGACCTGGAAAGCACTGGGTGGCCTGGGACAGGCTCAGATGGCACCACATCCAAAAGGACCAGGCCTGCTCTATCTGTCCGCTTGAAGAATTAGGAAATTAACATAGTGTAACCTCCAATGTAGTAAGCGAGGCAAGCAGGAGCCATGGCGGCATGCTGAGAGCACAGGGTGAAAGTTGTTGGGGGAACAGGATATTTACAGTCTTGAAGCATCCCCCCAAAGATTACTTGTTAACGATAGAGGGGAGCGTGTTTTGATGCTGGAGGGGCCTGGCTGTCACCACCTCCAGGGGGCCCTCAGGCTGGGCCCTGGCCGTGGTGAGATGGGCTGACAGCCTGTGCCGCCCTTGATGGAAACATTTGGCCTGAAGCTGACGTGGGAACCTCGTGGGACACTCTGCAGGACATCTGGCCAGGGTTCCTCAAAGGGTCTAGAACCATGAGGAACGGAGTTGGGGAGCCGTAACTGCCAAATGCCGCACGTGACACCTCATTGGATCCTGGATCGGGAAAAATAAACAAATGGGAGTGTGGACGTTGTGTTGGGTGATTTGCCTAAAGAGTGTTGATTATCTTTGGTGTGGGGTTGTGTAGGAGAAGTGTGCCCTTGTTCCTGGGAGAGGCACGGTGAAGGGTTTGGGGATGAAGTATCATGAGGCCCCATCTTACCTTTGGATGGTTTGGCAAACATGAGATGTGTGTGTCTATGGAGAGGGAGAGAAAGAGAGAGACAGACAGAGACAGAGACAGAGACAGAGACAGAGGAGGAGGAGGAGGAGAGAGAGGTGGCCTGGGTATGGCAAGATGTTAATAGTTGGTGGATCTCCATGAAGGGTATGCTTGCAACTATTCGGTGGGTTAGAAACATTTCGAAATTTAAAAAATGCAAATAATCATAAAAGAAGAAAGTCACCAAAAAGCCATACATCTTTACTGAAATCTCTCTAAGAGACATAAAGGCAGGACTTACATGACAGAAAAATGTCTTAAATATCCTCTTCACCCATCCACCACTCAAAATCTCACTTATTACGGAAGCTGCTCCTCATAAAATCCCCTTTTCTCTCTTTTTAAATCCCCCTTTTCAAAGGTTAGACGACTGGGTGTGAAGTCTCACTCTGGCATTTACATACTGTGTGGCCTTGGCCAAATTGCTTAAACCTGCCTGTGCCTCAGTTTCCTCATCTGTAAAATGGGGGGGGGGGGAATATTGGTACCTACCTGCAGCATTGTCATGGGGATTAAATGTTATCATAGTGCCCAGGGAGCACCCGGCTGATAGCAAGAGCTCAGTAAATGACGTGACTGCCCATGGCAGGTTGTCCATGGCCTTTTTGGGATGCTCAGCTAAGTGAGGGCTGGCCTCATGGTGGCTTCGCAGGTGTCTCTGACTGCCCATCCCACGGTGGGCACACGGACATGACTGCTGCTCAGACCAGATCACGTGGGATGATTGCGCAGGACCGCCAGCTGGAGGTTGGGCCTTGCCACGTGCCTCACTGTGACCACCAGGTGGCGGCATTTAATTGCAGACGCTCCTCTTTCCCTGTGCTCTCTTCCCATGTTGAAACGCAGGGGCCACGCTGAGCCAACTTGAGGTCCTGCTGCACCTATGGTGGACTCCGTATGAGCAAGAAATACATCTTTGTGGTTTTAAGCCTCTTGGATGTGGAAGTTGTTTTGTTTCCAGTACAACCTTATCTATCCCTTCTGATAAAACTGGTTTGCCCTGTCCCCGGCTCAGTCTCCCTGGAATGTTCATCTAGAGGAAGGTCAGTCTTAACTGGACCTTCCCAAGCGTCTCTGACTCCCAGCCAGTGTTCTTAGCCTGTTAGAAGCCTCCAAGCTCAGTTCTGCAGCCCCCGGCAGTCCCTTTGCCCTGGCCGAGGTCCCCTGAAACATGATCACAGAGAGGGCAGCCTCGTTTCCCCAAATACAGGCTCTTATCAGCCCTATCTGCTGTAGGACATTTGGTCATTGTCTTAGTCTAGACATCAGAATTAAAATCTCTTATCAGCTCGTATTCTGGGGAAGTTGGGTCAGGCAGTATCAGGGCCAAAATTCCTCTGCTTCCAGCACAGCTGCTGCTGCAGCTGCATCAGAGATGAAGCTTATTGGAAGGGAAATCAGGGATGAGGGAAGGAGGCTTGGACGGAGAGCCAGAAAGCCTGGGCTCCAGCCCTGGCTCTGCTTTTCATTGTGTGATCTCAGGGAGTCTCTTCCTTTCTTTGGGCCAAAGACTAAATGGATTCCTGCCTAAGGGTCTTTGCACAGGTTATTCCTTTTGCCTGAGAGCTCTCACCATCTCCTTCCCTTGACACCTGCTTAACTCTTGCTCGGCCGTCACATCTCAGCCTGAAACACAGGGTCACTGTGTTCCATGCATTGTGTTTCATGCTCGCAGCCTTAGAGCACACACTTGTTTGCTTTAATTACTTTAACTAAAGTAATTAATTACTTGTTCAGAGACTGCCTCCCCACTAGGCTCTGAGCTCTATGAAAGTGACAATCTGTGATTCCATCGGTTTGGCTAAGGAATGAGTGACGTGTGTGGATCTGACCTGTGAGAGCCTCCGTGGCGGCCTGGGCATGGAGGGATGGAGGGTGGTGTTTCAAGGTGCCCAGCCCACCCCTCCCAGGAGTTGCAGGAGGGTCCCTGTCTTCCAGCTCCCTTGGCAAGGGTTAAGCGTGGCCTAAGTGACTTGGTCCTGTGCTGCGCCCTGGTGTCCACCTCTAAGATTACAGTCCCAGACCCTCCCCTCTGCGGAGGAAACTGTCTGGGTGCTTTCCCTGCCTTGTTGTGTGCATTCATAACAGCAGCCTTGTGAGATGGAGGTCTGTTCGTTTATTTGAAAAATATTTATTGAGTACCTACTATTTGCCAGGCACTTTGCTAGGAGCTGGTGCCTCACTGCTGAACTTTCTTCCCTCACGGAGCTTACATTTAGGTCTGTGATGGGGAAGGAAGACAGTAAATAAAGAAACACACAGAACTGTGTGGGTGTACACGTGTATGCATGTATGTGTTTGTGTGTATGTGTTTATGTACACGTATGCATATACGTGTGTGTATTTGTGTGTGTATGTGGACAGCACGTTGGTGGCCCAGATGTTAACTGACTTGTCCAAGGTCACAGAGATGCTGCTGGATTTGAACCCAGTTGTAACGATCATAGCTCGTAACTGCATAACCCTAACTCCCTGCCATGTGCCAAAGTCAGTGTTCTTTACATATGTGTTAATTTGTTTTATTCTCACAACAACCCTGTTGTTATCCCATTTTGCAGATGGGGAAACAAAGTACAGAGAGGCTAGATAATTTGCCCAAGGTCACTTATCTGCTAAATGGCAGAACCAGGACTTGAACCCAGGCACTTTGGCTCCAGAGCCCATCTTCTTAACACTGTGCTACACAAACTCTGAGAGTTTTGACATCCAGGGCTTCAGTGATGGTGACCACAAACCCAGTGCCACCCTCTCCTCCCACCCCAGCCAAGAAGGATCAGAAGAGCCCATCCTGGCCAGTCCTCTGTCTCCAAAACATCCAAGATGGCTGAGCAGCCTCTTGACCCATGACTTGGAAAGAGTGGGGAAGAGAGGGTGTCGCGGATGGTCCCTGCTCTCAGGGAGCCTGATGGTCTGGCTCTGGGAGCAGAACCAACCCTGCTTCGCTATGAGGTAAGGAGCTCAGGTGCAGAGAACAGGGAAGGCTTCTTGGAGGAGGTGAGGGCTGGGCTGGGCCTAGAAAATTGAGTAGGACTCAGATGTACATTTCCAAGAGGGAATGGGGTGAGCTGAGGCTCGGAGGGAGGAAGCGTGAAGCCGCCCACGGGCTCTGAGCTTCAGGGCTTGCCCGCCAGGCCAAGGAGCTGGACCGCCTGTTGGCTGGGGGCCCTCAAGGGGAAGGACAGGGTCAGGTCTGGGCTTTGGAGGAGCCTCTGGCTGCAGAGTGGAGGGTGGGCTGGGGGTCTCCCTGAAAGAGGGAGACCAGGTGGGGCCTCTTGCAGGTGTCCAGGTGAGAGGGGCAGGGACAGCCAGGGGCGAGAGGTGAAGGGCTCACAGAGGCTGAAGCCAAGGTGAGTTATGGGATGACCTGGCCTGCCCCCTCCTCCCACCTCTCTGACTTCCTTTCCTCCAGTTTCCCCCCACTCACTCTACTCTTTGCTCTTGCTTTATTAAAGAAAAATTATTCTGACACTTGTTAAAATGGTAAAGACTTTATTCAGGACTATTGCAGTAGGGGAGAGAGACTGAGCCCAACTCTGAGTGCCGCAAAGACAGCTGGGGACTCCTAAGCAAGGAGCAGAATGAGGGGCCGGTGCACAGCAAGTTACTAAGAGCAGGCTTCAAGGGTAGGGAGGTGCTTGCTCAACTGGTCTAACAAGATTCTGCTAAAGGCAGGCCAAGGACTTGGACATCAAGGGTAGGGGGATTCTTGCTAGACTGACTTAGGATCCTTTGCTAAAAAACATCTTCAAATATGTGACCAGGCACACACGCACATATGCACACACAGACATATAGACGTGTGCCTACACACACAAGAACTCATATACATACACACACCCACACATATGTATACACACGTGTACACAGATGCACACATGTGCACACAATGTATACGTGAGCGCACACACACACGATATATACACAGACATTGTACGTATACATATGTGCACGCGCACACACACACGATATATACACAGACATTGTACGTATACATATGTGCACGCGCACACACACAGGCACATACACATGCACTTCTGACACCCTGACTCTGACCCCCTCCTCTGGCCACAGCGCCATGCTAGGGTTCCTTGGGTATCTGTGGACTCAGACCTGAATGGGTGACCCCAATGAGCCTCTGCTGCCACCTTGTGGCCACTTCTCAGATAGCAGCAGATAGGAGGCTCAGGCCTTTCCCTGTTTCCAGTCCCTATGAAACCCCGAGACCCAGTCCTGGGAAACTCTCAGCTGCCCAGAGCCTTGCCCACCCTGGAGCACTGGCTTTTGCCAATTGCTGTGGGTGATTAGTGGAGCCTGGAGCAGGGTGATGACCCAACTCTCACCGTTACCCTCTAATCCTCTTCATGCCCCCCACCTCCAGGCCTCCAGGGTGCTCTCCCCTCTGCTTAGGGCACCCCTCACCCCATCTCCCCCAACTGCTCTGTGAGCCCTTTGGGGGCAGAGACTGTTGTGCTCATCTCCGGATCTGGGGACCTCATGTGGCCTCTGGAACAGACAAGTGCTGGGTGAGCAGGGGAGGGAGGGGGAAGGAAGGAAGGGGGAAAAGATGGGCTGGATAAACTGTTACCCACCCCAAGAGACAAATAATCCAAGTTTTAACAAGGAGAGAGAACAAAAGCCTGAGATTTTTTTCACAATCTTTTTATCTTGCTCTAAGTTATTACTTGCTTCCTGATATTTTTATCAGAAATAAATGCTCATCTCTAAATGCTCCCCAAAGGCAAAAGTTATTGGATGTGACCTATGTCTGTCACCTCCATGGAAGAGGAGACACTTAAGCTGTAATGGGGGAGGGGTGATCTTTGCAAGTGAACGTTTGAAACAGTGAGAGAAACCTCCCTAGTGGGGGCTGAGAAGTCAGTGCTGGCAACATCTGATGACTACTTGATATGATTATGAGTAGGTAATCGAAGGAACTTTGTGGAAAACCCCTTTCAACTGATGTCTATCTCTTGGAATTCTGAACTGTCTCTCACTACCTTTTAAAGAGAAGCATTTAGGTCTTTTTAAAGTCTGGCAAGAAGAAGGGCATCTTCTCTGATATTTGGCCAAGAATTAATTTAAAAATGTTATTTGAACACCCATTATGCACCAGTTCCAAGGTGCTGGGATAGAGTCATGAATGACGCAGACAGAATTCCTGCCTTCATGGGGCTTACATTACAGAAGGGGAGACAGAGAGTAAACAAATCAACAGAGGTGTGTGAAATCCTGCCAGGTAATGATGAGGACATGAAGAAAAATATAGCAGGGTGAGGGGACAGAGAGTGACAAGGGCACAGTTTTAGGTACATGGCCTAAAAGAGGCCTTTCTGAGGAGGGGACACATATGAATCCACCTAAAACAAGTGAGCAAGAAGGCAGGACACTTTGATGTATACCCTGAATAAAATATTTTGATTTTTTTAATTCTTAAAAATTACACAAGTAATTTAGGTTTATTACAGACAATTTTGAAAGTACAGGTAAACCAGAAAAAGTGCTCATAATCGCTTTATCTGCAGGTATACACACGCCTGGAGTGGGGACTCCTCTAGTTGTCTACACTGGATACAATTTAAGACTGAATTATCCTGTCTCTGAGAAATGTACTTTGGACCAACTGTGTGGTTGTCTTTTTTAAGCCAAGGACCAACCGTGCCCTGGGTGTTCCTGTCTTACACGGGTTTCCTGGAGTCATTTATGTCATCCAGCCCCCACGTGACTCTGAGTTGGTGACTCCTGCTGTGTCCTGGCCTTTCCACAAGAGGCGGGCATCAGGAAAGTGGCAGACACAGGTTATGGGAAGACTGCATCCCAGGCAAATGTAAGAGGTGGTTGGGTTGAAAGGACTGACTGCGGCCACTTCAATTCTCGAACCAGTCAGAGAGATGGCCAGGCGTTTCTCCAGTAGAGAAACTGGATCGCTCACTAATAAATGTATGAAGGAGTGTTCAGATTCATTTGAAGTCCAGGAAGTGCGCATTAAAACAAGTCACTTTGCCATACAGCAGAGACTGGCACAACATTGTAAATCAACTATACTTCAATAAATTAAAAACAAAACACAAAAAAACAATACTGCCCGTCGGATGAGCAAGATAGCAAGTTGGATGGTACCAAGTGTAGGAGCAAATGTGGGAGACAGCCACGGTGCATCAGCAGTGGAGGGCTATCCAAACAAATAGAACGGCCATTCTGGAGAACAATCTAAAACCAGCAGCCCCACTCCTTGATTTATAGCCTGGAGAAAATCTCATCCAGGAGCGCACGCTTTGGGACAAAAGGGGAAATAGGAAGCACTGCAGGTGCCCATCCCTATGAGAAGGAATGAGGCAACACGGAGGACATCCGTTCTGGCATGCCATTGGCAAACAGCAGCAACCAAGGAGATGGACGGACGGCACGTTGGAATGGATCTCTAAAACAGGGTTAAGTGAACAAATAACGAACAGAACAAGGTCTATAGTGCAGCACCATCTGGGTACATGTTAGCTCCTATCATTTGGACATTTAGAATTGCATAGACAATTCTGTTTGGTCTCCATCCCATTCCCCCTGGTCCCCATTACGAAGTTGCCTTTTCTACCTCGATACTTTCTAGGATTTCTCCTTTTTTTTTTTTTCCTCCTTCGAAAATTTTGCTGTAGCATTGCTTACAACGTCCTGGGTCCTTTTGCTCCGTACACACAGTTCTTTTTGCAGCTCAGAAGAGTTTCTTTGTGTTGCTTCTTTAATTCTAGAGTTTGTTTCATTTGTTCTGGCTTCTCACTCATGAACACCATTTTTTTTCATTTGTCTGCTGTCTCTTCTTCCCCATTTTTCTAAAATGATCATATTATCAATTGTAATTTTTATTTACTTGTCTTTTTCTTCTGTGTTCTTCTCTGAACCACCAACTCAACTATCTGTGGCATCAATTCCAATGTTCACTGCCACCAG
The DNA here is from genome assembly GCF_965194805.1 of Balaenoptera borealis. NCBI lineage: Eukaryota > Metazoa > Chordata > Mammalia > Artiodactyla > Balaenopteridae > Balaenoptera > Balaenoptera borealis. Next base: position 102,463,376 of record NC_138865.1, read on the forward strand.
TATGGCTTGGGTCCTGCCATTGTGTTTCTAGTTTCCTTGCCGACTCCCTTGTCTCACCCACCTCCTTCTGCATCTCTCTCATCTTGTTGCTTTCTGCAGGCTCCATGCCTTCTTAGGCTCTAGGAAGATGTCTGAAATGACTTGCAGTGGGTCATTTTTGGAGGTTTATTCACCTCCTGGACACTGCCCCATATCTCCTGTACAATTGTTTTTTTCATGACTTCCATGTTGGGGTTTTTGGGTTTTGTTTTTTTTTTCGTTTTTGCTCACCCTCAAGTGAAGCCAGAAAACAGATCTGCTCTCTTTTTACTGGGTTGGTGATCTACTCCTCCAGTCCTTCAGCAGGAGGGCATGATGTTTGTAGATACCAGCTGTCAACTTTAATAATATCCTAGCCAGTTATTTTACTAACAAATGGGAGTTTATTCAGGAATAGCCAGAGGACTTGTAAACTGGGAGGTGTGAACTATGGCGGACTACAGGCAAATCCAGCGAACAAGGCAGGGAACTTGCTTTTATAGGGAAAAGGGGAGAGTTGCGAGGGGCTGTAATAACCAAAGTTTCCATTGGAGGAAACTGAGAGTCCATTGTATGGAGGTTTCTCATTGGTTGGACTACTATGGTCTCTGATTGGCTGGGCTACCTTTGGGCAGAGAGGCGCTTTCTTCTTCCTGCTGGTGGTAAAGTAGGCAACACCTTCCTGTGGGAGATGTAGGCATAGGTGGCTTCCTGTTTGGAGTAAATGACAAAGCATGACTGCAGGGTGAGAGCTCCCAGGCCTGTCCCGACTCCAGTTTTAGCTGAGGTTTCTTTAATTCCGCACACATTTCTTGTTTCTAGCGAATTTTCACATAGTTTCTTTGTGACTTCTCCCTTCTGTTGTTTGCTTCTCTATCATCCTGAGCGATGTTGGATGGCAGAATTGTCCCCGCCCCCCAGCTGCCCCCCACTGCCACGGGCACTTTCTCATGCCTCCCACTGCTGCCCTGCACAGGACTCGTCCTCTGGGAAGCACCACATCGTTGCCAACCCTGTCCTCTTTCTTCAACTTCTGCGCAACGTCTGAAGGTAAGAGAGGACAGCTACCAGAGTCCTGGTCGGCACAGGCCTTGGGTCAGGGAATAGAGGGTGGGAAAGCTGTGAAGCGTCTTCCTGTCTTTTTCATGCAGATGGTTCTTTGCACTGGGAACCTATAAAGCGGTCTTTTAAAAACCCAAACTGAATCAGGTGACTCCCTTCTTAAAGCAATTGATCCACTCCCCATTGCCCTCCTGTTAGAGTCTGAGTTCCTTAATAGGCTTCACAGTTCTCCCTAATCTCCTCATGGCCTCCTCTCAAGCCTTAGTTCCCCTCACTGCCCTTGAACTTCATGTGGCTTCCTGAACCCTCCACGCTCTCCACAGACCCCTGTGCCTTTACACAAGCTGCTCCCTTGGCGGCAATGGCCTTCCCCTCCCCACCCCATCTCTACCTGGAGCTGACTAATAAGATAGGGCTCAGATACGTCTCCTGCAGGAGCCCAGCTCTGATGTTCCTGATAGATGAGGTCCCCCAACTCCCACCCTGTGCTGCGTTCTTTCATCCAGTCATTCCTTACACATATCCTGGATCCGATTTAACTTCAGACACTCTGGCATCCCTTCTTACACTGTCCTGTGGGGAACAGATCTCATTCACTGTGTCCCCAGGGCCCAGCAGTCCGTAACTCATTCAATGCTGGCAAAACTTAACAAAGGAGCCCACACTACCATCACAAACCTGAGCCATGCTTCCACTAGAGGGCAGCACTACACAAATGTCACCTTGAGACCCAGTTCCAACAGTTGGTGGTGCTGGGCTTCGGGGAAGGGCAGTTAGAAGGGCCCACAGCCTCCAGCCGGGCAGCTCCAGAATGTCCCAGGCTTCTGACCGAGGTCCTTTAGCTGTGCCCTTGGCCTGTCCCAGGACCACACATCCCATCTAGTTCAATTTTGTTAAGAACGTTTTAAAACCCAGGAAAGCATGTGAGGGCCAAGGAAAGGGAGGGGCCTTCTCCTGGGGGAGGAAAAGGCTCGGACTAAACCTTCAAGGGCTGTGTTTAGGAAATGCAAGGGTGGAACTAATATCATGCAATTGCACATTTACTAAACTATTCCTTTTTGGTTTAGCATTAAAAACAAAAACAAAAACAAAAACCTCATTACCTAAATTGCTTTAGAAATCTGGAAAGACCTATGCATAATCTGTCTTTCCAAAGATAGAAACTCAATCCCCCTCTGCTGTTGGGAACAGAATATAAAAATAATCACCAGCTTTGGGGTCTGAATGCCACCTCGATGGGGAGGAGATTTGTTGTAGGGGGGCAGTGCCAGCCTTGCAAGGTAAGGTGGGCAGAAATTAGCATCCCAAACTGCCCTCTGCAAAATTGTCATTTAACCAGGTTAAAAAAAGATATTCCCAAACAGGCTGCTTATGATGGCCTCAGAGCTGATGTGGAAGCTGCCAAATGTGTGTATTTGTGGAGTTCTAAGTAGGTCAGATATTTCTGTCGCTAATTATTACTTGTGAAAAAATATGTCGTGAGCTTGCCGCAGGGAGAGACTATCGAAAGCAGCATTGATCTTTGGAAACTCCAGCCAGATTTATCCGTACAGGGCTGGCATCCCAAGGACCCTGTCGAAAGAGGAGGAAATGTCCTAAATCCAGGTCCCCGGGGGGCAGTTGCAGGAACTCCAGCAGGAAGTTGGGAAACCTGGGTCCTAGCCTTTGATTTTTACTTCCCTCTCCTGGGCTTCAGTTTTCTCATTGGGTTAGATTTTTATATTCAGTGCAAATGTTGTCTGATGCCATGACCTCCTTGGTGGAAAGTCATTTTCTGGGGACCTGGGCTTTCCCTTCTGTTTAAGGGATAAATTTTCCTGTTCTGGGAGATTTAGGCAAGGAATCAGTTCAGAAGTGAGATAAAAATTTTTTGGCATTGAATATTAGCAGGAAATTTTGCTGCACTTGGATCAGACTCATGTGCCTAAATATTTGCTGAGTGTTGAATATGTGTTGGACATTGTGGCAGGCATGTTGGGCACACAAATGCATGTGACTCTGCCCACTCTGTATATCTAAGATTGGTGGCTCCTTCTTACTGAGTTTCAGAGGGTGAGATGATTTGTCCAAGGTTACACACATAGGAAGTAGCAGAGTAGGGATTCAAACCCAGCTTCTCGCTTCAGTATCCTAAACCAGCCGCCATAGCTACGCTTGAGTGAGTGGTTAGGAGGACAAAGATAACCCCTCCCCTTCTCCTAGATGTGAAGTCTGGATACCAGGGCAAGATGCTGCTCTAATTAGTTTTGTATTACAGGCTCTGAGACTTGTCAATGCTTTATGCAAAGTTATGCAGAATATGCAAATCAGGGGTGGTTCTGGTTATGTTGTTACCAGTGCAGCACCTGTGATTTTCTGATCTGAAAAGTTCTGCCTGCAGAGCTTCCTGGTGGCATGGACAGTGGGAAGGGTCCTGGGCTGCTTTCCACAAAGTCACACATGCTCTGAAGTCCCCCATAAGAGTTGTGTCCAGGAGTTGGAATGTAAACGCCCTTGCCATACAGACAGTATTAACCCCAAATATTTGGGCAGGAATGAATTTAGTTGATCTGAAAAGTTCTTGTTTTTATTTTTAAATAGGTGGGCCTGTTTCCTCGCCTTCAAAATGGGTACGTTGGTCTCAATGATCTTTAAGGTCCTGTGATAACTACGAGTCTTCAGAATCCTGTGTCGAGGCTTCTGGAAAGGACAATCTGCTGTCTTTCTTTTCAATACTCTGCTTATGAGGCTTCTGCCCCTACCTCTCTCCTGCACTCCTCACCACCACCCCTTGTTCACACTCCCCCTGCAAGCTATTTGGCCCTCTGGAACCTGCTGTGCCTTTTTTTTTTTTGCCTCCCATGCTTTGCAGGTGCTGTTTCTGTGCCCTGGAACGTCTTTCTCTCTCTTCTCCAATGTCTAACTCCTTCTCTTCCTTCATGGGCCAGCTGAGATGTCACCTCCTCCTGCCCTGCACCCCAGGCAAGACCAGGCAGCCTCATCCCCAGTCCTCTTGGACCTAGCTGGCTAGCCGGGAGGTAGCAAGCCCAGGAGGTGGTCAGCCCACTGGGGACAGAGACCCCAGGCACGTGGCCCAAGACTGTCAAAGTCGTCATGCCTCAATGTTTAAGGAATTAACAAATCAAAGAATAAATGCATCCACTCATTTTAGTTTAGAATTGTCCAAAGGAAGCAGTTGTAATGAACTCCCCCTACCTAGCTTGTGACTTTAGACTAAAAATAGGTGTAGGGACACCAGGCTCCTCTAACTCCCTAATATGAATTTTAATTTTTAATAACTTGAGAAATCAGTGAACTATACCTATGGGAAAATGATGAGGAATCAGCCACATAAATTAATGGAAAGTATGTGTTCACATTATCTAACTATATTAAGTGTGAATAATAATTAATTATAGATTCTACATGCGGTCTTGTCTTTGAGAATTCAATGTGAGAGAATTTAAAAAGTCATTCATCACCCTCCTGTGCTCCACCCCAGGCCGTAACATAAAAAGCAATGGCCAAAGAATTTTCCATAATTTATGAAAATCATCATCTTAGAGAAAAAATAACTCTCAGTAGGAGCGTAATAACTGGGAAAAAGAGGCTGCATCAAGTATGGTTGTTAATGCTGTTGTAATCACCTGACCACCCTTCCCTTTCTCCCCTGCATTTATTCATTCTCCCGTTCATGCACACCACTCTGTGGTGTACGGAGAGGTGGTCTAACCAGTGGATATGAACATGAGCTCTAGAGCCAGATTGTTTGAGTTCAAAGCCAAGCTCATCTACTTTGCAGCTGTGTGGTCTTAGGCAAGTTGCTTAACTTCTCTGTTCCCCACTTTCCTTACATATAAAATGAAGATAATAATAGCTCCTATTGCGTAGGGCTGGTGTGTGTGTGTGTGTGCGTGTGTGCGTGCAAGGGTAGTGCATAAGCCAATACACATAAAGTGCTTAGCACAGAGCCTAAGCACCCAATAAACACTAAGTCTGGTTGTGAGCCTGACATTTATACTGGGTGCTGCTTAAGATGGACTGAGTTTCTGTCGTTGAAGAGTTTGCTGAGTGGTGAGGGAAACAGACTGTAAATAAGCAAGCTCATTTAAAATTACAAGTTGTGTGTGTTACATATGGAATGAGGAAGGTGCTATGATAGGGAGTGATAGGGTGCTATGACAGGGCTTCTCACATAAGGGGGACAGGGCCATTTCTCTGAGGAGGTGACATTTTGGTCAAGATCTGAAGGGTAAGAAGCAGCTGGGGTAGTGAAGTGTCAGGGCAGAAGGTTTCAGGTCTTGGCTTGTGTGCTATTATCTACCGGGGCTGCCCTTTTCCTGTTTCCAGTTTTTAAAGTGTGGACCTGCCGTATCAGCTATTAAGATAGACCATAGAGCCACAGTGATAAGAACACTGCTGTAAAGGATATAGAAAAGTTGGTAGGTAGTGGCACAGACTTGATCATAGTTTTTGCTAAAGAGGTGCCACAAGACAACGGGGAAAGGACAGAGTTTAGAAAACTGGCCTGCTCTAGGGAGAAAAAGAAAGCTAATTCTGCCTTACCCCACACAAAAGCTGGACTCCAGATAGGTTAAAGACATAAGCTTAAAACTCTAAAGGGAGTGGAAGAAAATTGGGATAATAGGTTTCTGATTTGGGGGGTGGGGTCAGAAAAGACTTCCTAACCAAGACCAAAAAGGCACAATGAGCCAAAACATTGTTAAATTTGACTATCATAATTAAGGACTCCTGTTCAGCAGAGGAGAGCATAGACAAAATAGGGAAACAGATGCCAAGCTGGGCTTACGTAATACGTCTGTATTACGTCTAAAACAATAAGTGATTGTTACCTGTAATGTACAAAAGACTCCTTGTGATCAATAGGGGAAAACCCCCAGTAAATTCAATACAAATAGCCAACAAGCTCATGAAGAGATGCACAAACGTGCTAAAATCCAAGATATGCAAATGAAAATAAGACACATGGAAGCCACCTTCTAAGCCTCAGAAGGGCGACACGTAGAAAGGTAGGTGACACCAAGGATGCAAGGAGAAGGGGATGCGGTTGGGAGCCATTCTCAGGAACGCTGAGGACCACAGCACAAGGGCAGTTGGCTGAGAGACCAAGGGCATCCCGAAGGCCAGTCAGTGCACCAGGACGAGCCATGCCCATGGCCTAGGGCTGGCTGTGCCTGGAGGAAGGAGATCCCCTTCCAAATCACGCAAGATACCTCCTGCCAGCCGGCAGGTTTGTGGGGCAGCATCTACCTGGAGGGGGTGCCCTCCTCTGGTCCACACAGAGCCGCCATTTGGGCTACAGGGCCCTGGCCTTTGGAAAGCCATTTGTCCACGTTTAAGGAAATTACTTACCCAGCAAGACCACTCCTGGATGTCTGTCCCAGAGACATCACATAGGACAAAAGGGAACCTGCATAAAGTGCCACGGCTGAAGAGTTTGGAGGGACAGGGATTTTGGAGGTCACCCAGGTGTCCATCCCTGGGGAAGTGGATGAGAAAAACACAGTGGATTCTCACCATGGGATACTGTGCACAGTTAGAAGCAACTATTACATACCACTGAACACACTTTGGTGCTGAGTGGAAAAAAAAAGAAAAAAAGAATCAGACTGAGAGCTTTAGCATAGAATTAGTCATGTTAATTAAAAGCATATACAAACACAGAACAGCATGACATGTTCTGTAAGGATTCATACATATATTTTTTTTTTTAATTTTTTTTTTTTTTTTTAATTTATGGCTATGTTGGGTCTTCGTTTCTGTGCGAGGGCTTTCTCTAGTTGTGGCAAGTGGGAGCCACTCTTCATCGCTGTGCGCGGGCCTCTCACTATCGCGGCCTCTCTTGTTGTGGAGCACAGGCTCCAGACGCGCAGGCTCAGTAGTTGTGGCTCACGGGCCCAGCTGCTCCGCGGCATGTGGGATCCTCCCAGACCAGGGCTCGAACTCGTGTCCCCTGCATTAGCAGGCAGACTCTCAACCACTGCGCCACTAGGGAAGCCCCATACATATATTTTTTAAAATTAATTAATCTATTTTTTAAAATTTTTTGCTGCGTTGGGTCTTGGTTGCTGCGTGTGGGCTTCTCTTGTTGCGGTGGCTTCTCTTGTTGCAGAGCATGGTCACTAGGGTGCGCAGGCTTCAGTAGTTGTGGCTTGCGGGCTTGGTTGCTGCACAGCATGTGGGATCTGCCCCGCCCAGGGATCGAACCCATGTCCCCTGCATTGCCAGGCAGATTCTTAACCACTGCGCCACCAGGGACATCCCAAGGATTCGTACGTACTTAAGAATATATATCAACCATATCAGTAAGGATGCCTATGGGGGAAGGGGGATGATAGTGGGGATCAGGGATGAAGGAGGAAAAAAATTTAAAAAACAGAAACGTGAACCCGTGGACAGGGTCCTGGTCAGTTCAATGGTGAGAATGTGCCGGGGGTGAGGAGATGAGGGCCTTTGCTCCCCACACCTGAGTCTGATGAAAGTGTAAAGACAACAAAACTGACACAAAAGCATGATCCACCCTGTCTGTTGTGGATGAGCCCACACTTTTCTCCTTCAAGGGCTGGGCATCATTTCTTTTCTCCTCCGAGAGCCCCGGACACATGTTTTGCTCAGCTTGGGAAATTGTGAGCCTCTTGAAGATGGAAAATTATTTATTTGTCATCTATCTTTCTACCAATTGCAAACAACAGGGCCTAATAAAATCTTGCTGCATTGCTTTCCTTTCACTTTGAGCAGCATGGCACCTCCACAAATTGATGAGTATGAAGGGGGAAAGTGGTGGACACCCTGACCACCTGCCTCCAGTCTACCTACTCGGCCCATTGATTTGCTCGCCTTTCACAACGTTTATCTCAGTTGTAATTACTTGTTCATTCTAAGGCTCCCCCGCTGACCTGTCGGTGTCCTGATGGAAGGACCAAGCCTGCCTGACTTCTTGCTGGATCCTCGCACCCCACTGGCCCTGCCTCGTTGACTGTGCTGATAATTAGTTGTCAAACAGATACATCAGTAAATGAACGAATAATGAGCAAATGGATGAGTTTGCATCTTTGAAGAGTAGGTCGTATCCTGTGTCATTCTGGGGAGACGCACGTATTTCTTGGAAGGCATAATGTCTCTCAAAGGAACGGAAAGGTCATCCTTTGATGCGTTAGGTCCCTGTGGGTGACGGCATTAGGTCTGTGGCTTTCCATCGTGAATCTGCAAAGCCTCAGCTCACCGTCCACTGTCCAGAGAGCTCTGATAACGGGCACCAGGGAGGCCGCTAGATTCTGGCTCTCCATCTGAATGCCGAGACTTATTAAGATACAAAAATAAAGTGTGAGCTGCCGAGCTGGAAGGTATGATTAATGTTTACGATGCAGACAGACAGACTGGTAGGGGAGCTCATTGGCTGCAATGCACCCCTTTTCCTGTACATAAACTCGTCACCATGGCAATTGTTTTCTCTGCAAGTTCCCTCCAAGCAGCCATTGGTGTTTCTTGATTTCCACACAAGGATGACCTTGTTAGGTCTTGTTAGATAGAAACAAGACAAACGCTCCAACAACACAGGCTTCCTCTGCCCAGTTTCCCGCGGGCTAATTACAACACGCCTGAGATGCCCCTTCAGGTGGATTAAAATGAGACGCTTGACGGTTAATTTAAATAACAAACAGTGTCAGCCGCCATCTGCATCTGCAGAGGGGCCCCAACCCCTCAGCTGTTCCCCATAAGCAAAAGGATCTGTCTTCTGGTCCAGCAAGATTATAAAACCCCGGGCCAAGAGACTCCAGGACTCCCCCAAATACCAGTGCTGGTGCCATAAGGACCGGGCCCTTATGGGAACCTGCAGTGTCTCAAAGTTGACAAGACCTGCAGTGCCAGACCCTCTGCCCAGCACCCCCTTAGGCCTGGCAGTTTACTGATTTCATCCTTTTTCACCCCTATTAAAGGAAACCTGGGTGCCTTGACCTATTATTGCTGCTCTGTTAATGATTGGCATAAATATTACCTTCTAATTACACAGAATTTTGAATTTTTTTCCCCCAAAACCTTTGCTGGGTTATTTCACTGTCCTGTTTTTCCAAATAGTCTGTTTCCATTCATCTAAGATTTTAGTGGGGCCACACTCCCTGGGGTGGTAAGAGAGAGACATGCATGTTTCTTTCTTCCAGAGACTGGGTACTGCTCCAAACTGGAGGGGTCTGGGCCCAGCTGGACCCAGTGCGGGTCCTAGGCTGCCTTTGCTGGAAGAGCCTTATTCGTGGCAGGGAGACTGAGACCACTGCGTGCAGCGTGGTGCACACAGTGTGAGGGGCGCGCACCACACTGCGGCAGAGCCAGGTGTGGGCCACAGCCGCCACCCCAGCCGCCTCCCAGGCAGGAAGAGATGGCCAGGCCCCCTCCTGGCAGCGTGGGAAACCGAGGCCAGCACCCTTCTCCATCCCTGACCTGCCAGTCTCACCGTCGCCTCGACTGATCATCAAAGCAGCTCCTGAACCCGTTTCCTGCTGGGGTGGCAGCCGGCCCCCAGCCTTCCTTCTTGGATGATAGCAGCCCCTTAGCAACTTTCTTTCAGGAGCAGCCTCTTCCTTACTTGATGTGGTTTGGGTAGGGCATCCCTAGACGTTAGGGTTTAATTGGTCTGGGGGCGGCTTGAGCACTGGGATTTTTAAGAACGCCCCAGGTGATTCTAGAAGGTAGCCAAGTTTGAAAACCACTGCCTCTTCCCCTGGCCCAGGGATGGGCTGATAAACCAAAGTGGGCCAATCAGAGTCCTTCCCTAGGATTTCACTGTGGATAGAAGAAGGTCTTTCTTTCACGGCTATTAGTGGGAACTAGGTCAGCCTGTCTACACTCAGCCCCCGCTCACCCCCTGCAGCTGCCCCTCTCCTCACTCCACTGAGGACCTCACCACTGGGTCGTCATCATCTGTCCACAGCTGCGTTCCTGCCAGACTGTGGGCTCTTCCGAGGCAGGGGTGCGTCCTGTTCCAATTCACCCCCTACGTTTAGCTCACAGCTGGGCATAGGGTGAGGCCTGATGAGTCTTGGTTTGGTAAGTGAGCCATATTTAGCTCCCAGAAGCATGGGGGAAGCGCCAGCTGTGGGCCTGGGGCTCATTGTGTCTCTCCATGTGCCTGAGAGGGAGGGGGAGGGGAGAATGGTAGAAATAGAGGGTGTCACAAAACAGTGGGGAGAGGGAGGGGGAGGGAGAGGGAGGAGTTGGGGGAGGGCACAGTGCTCAATTCTTTTGTCCCTTCCTTCACTTGACACATTTTCTGAGCTCCTACTCTGAGCCATACACAGAAAGTTTCCCAGAGATGAACTAAGGTGCAGATGATTAAAAGAAAACCGTCAGTCATTTGGCCTTTTGGAAGAAACAGTGGGGGATTTGCAGAGTCCAACCCTTCTGGTGAGTGTCTTAATTTTCTACTCTGCTGGGCAGGGTGGGACACGGCTTCACAGAATGAGGCACTTAGACGTGAGAGATGGGGCACCTGGAGTGTCTCCTGATGCTTGGAAGACCTCCAAGATAATGCTGGTTACTTTTCTGGTTTCCTGGAATGCTGGTTTCAAAGTACACAGCCATCCTGCAGCAAACATCATGGCATTGCCTCTTGATTTTTTTCTCTCTGGCTCCAAACCAGTGGGGTCCCTTTGTTTATGGCCTACAGGGAAACCAGAGCAACCATGAAAAATTACATTTTATAAACCTGCTGTTTTATAAAACTATGTTTATAAAGCTACAAAACAAACAAACAAACAAAAAGGAACCAGCAGGGATCGAACCAGCGCCCCCTGCATTGGAAGCACAGAGTCTTAACCACTGGGCCACCAGGGAACTCCTGGGATAGCTCAGAAGTTCAACTGATCCAAGCCAGGCTGGGCTGATCTTGGCTGGGCCCACTCACGTGTCTGAGAATTCCAGTCAGCGTGTTCCTCAGAGGGCCACCTTCCAGGGATGTCAGGGGTGCACTGAGAAATAAAATAAGGTTCTGTGAGCAAATAAGTTTGGGATCTGCTGGGTTAAAGAAAGTTCGCTTATTCATTGATCCAACAAACATTCACTGAATGCTTATTATATGCCATTGTTCTAGGGCCTGGGAGCACATCAGTGAATAAAGCTAAAACAGACAAAAATCCCTGCTTGGGGATTATAGTCTAGTAAAAAGGTTGAAGAGTTTTCTTTTCTGCAGGACTTCTCAGAGCCTTTAATATACTAAAGGGCATCACCCAAAGAGGACAAGGCATGCGGTGTCGTCCAGGGTTACTGGACCCTGGAACTCTTGTTCTGCGGGGCACTGGCAGAACTGATGTTCTGTGAAATAGACTTTGAGAAACACTAACCCAGTCCAACCTCCTGTGGTACAGATGGGGAAGCTGAGGCCATGTTCAAGGTCACCCAGGCAGGGCTGGTGCTGGAGCATGGTCTCCTGACTCACTGCTCAGTGCTCTTCCACATCCTTTCCCCTTGATCTTATGTTTTCTTTCTTTCTTTTTTTTTTAAGGCCAAACCTGGCTTTAGAGTGCCTGAGATTTGGGAGGCTCCGATGAACTTAGATGCTTGAGATCAAGATTGCTGGGCTCTCCCAAGCCCTCCACGGGGCCTCCTGGGCTGGAGTCTTGTGGAGATGTCATACCTCCAACCACATTGGTCATGTGACCTCTCCCCAAGCCCAGCCCCACCGATAGGAGCCACTGTGCCTGTCCCTGGGGAAAAGAGGCAAACTGGGACATGGGAAGAGAAGTGAGATTGTTAGGGGAAAGGCCAACATCCTGGTGCTTGGGAAAGTTGTCTGTTTTCTTGATGAAACCTACAGTGTCACTCTCCTCTGTGGACATCCTTGGGTGCTCTGACATCCCCCAGTCTGTTCCCTGAAGTACAGGCACTGTGTTTAGTGTCTAGAATCTTCTAAGAGCTTGCAATGTCCAGGGGTGTTTTCCATGCAGGCCACCGGGCAGATATGTTGCAGCACAGAGGGAGAAACTGAGGTTCACAGATGTAAAGTCACCTGCACGATGTCATCAGTGGATATCACTTGGCGGAGCTGGGACTGGGACCCAGGTCTGCCTGTCCCTTTACAACACCCACGCTCATCACTAAGAAGTGAATGATTTTTAGGAAACTCTTTATCCGGGAAGCAGGAACAAGGATTCCAGCTCTGAGGACCTCAGAAGGTTTGGGAGGATCAAATGAGATGCCTTTTTGTCAGAGAATGTTGACAACAGCATGAACTTTATGGCCCAGGCCCTGTGCTAGGGGCTTCCCAAACATTGCAATAATAAACATGGCATTTTTCTGACAAGGAAACTGAGGCCCACGGGGGTGAAACCGCTCGCCCAGGGTCACTTTCCAGTGATGGCAGAGACCTTAGCTTGTCTGAGCTGAAAGCTGAGGTCTTCCTACGGCCTCACACGGCCTGCCACACTGCAAGGCGATCAGCTTGTGAGCCACTGCTATTCTTGAAAATAGTCCATAAGCCAATCATTTAAGAACATAGGCTGCCTTAACAACCTCAAGTGGGGGCTCCTGACCTCCATGAGAGCCTGGCATCCTTCTCTTTCTGGAATTTTCCACTTAGCCCTTCCCTCATGCACTTGCTTCCTGAGAACATCGAAACCTTATAATAAAATAAACCTGGCTTCACCACAAAGAGCAGCCCCTTCAACTCACTTCTTTCTTCTCTAAATATTTCTTTAGTACTATGTCTTTGATTTCAAGATATTTCAACAACCCCCCTAAAGGATCTCAACATTTTCCCTGAACTAGAAAAATAAAAAAATAAAACACTCTGCTGGGAAGAAAAGGAAAATTGTATGTTCTTTTGTTTACACGAGTGTACAAAAAATCATTACAGATCTCCATGTGGCCTTGGTGATTTTCCACCGTGATATGGAAAGAGAAATGGATAAACGGGAGTCTGCAACCAATCTCAGGGGATTTCTTTTCTATTTGGGTGACCCCTGAAAGGCTCCTGAGCATATGGCTATTTTTGAAAGAAAAGAGGAAACGCTGAGGGGCGGCCACGATTAACAATAGTTCACCCAGATGCTAACTTTTTCTGATGTTTGCTTGTTTTTATTTTTATTTAATCTGACTTTTTGATGTAATTGTTGGCATTTTGTTTCTGACCTTAAACCAGTATAATTCATCTTGGGCATGACAAGAGAGGCAATGGACTATCAGTGATCAAGATGCAATCTATTTTCTTAAATTACGACCCAGCCATGTTCACTGAGATGATGTTGAGTAAGGTTCATTGGGGGCCGGGGGATGGGGATGGAGAAGTGGCACTGCTTTGCTCTTTACTTACTTTGATCACAATTTACCCTTCGGTCGCCTGGAATAGGAGTTTATTTCTGCTCACCCAAGGCTCCCACCAAGAGGCCTTTACATTCGGGAAGAACTTGAGCCACGTCCTGACCCATGAATTCTGGATGCAAAATGTGCAGATTCAGAATGAAGAATTGCTTTCCTAAAATTCTGAGCTACGTAAATTCTAGGTATAGTGGACTGAGCATTGGACCAGGAGTCAGCTCATGTAATCCTCCGATAAGCCCTAAGAAGAAGGTTGTTGTCGTGCCCATTTTATAGATGAGGGTACTGAGACATGGAGAGTTGAACTAATTTGCCCAAACCAGCAAGCAGTGGAGCCTTGGATTCAAGTGCAGCCTCCTCCCTGCAGAGGCTGGGATCTCGAAGACCAAGCACAGATCACTTTGTGACCTCAGGTCCATCCCCTCCCTTCTCTAGGCCCTAATTTCCTCTTCTCTAAAATAAGAGGGCTTGGATGGCTGGTTTCTAGGACCCTTTCTAGAAATGACTACAGATAAAATTTCATGATCTTCCTCAAAGCCCAGCAGGCATCCAGACTTTAACAGGGAGTTGCCGTCAAGTTTCCTCTCCAGAGTCTGAAGACGAGAGAAGAATTTAGTATGGATGGAGAGGAGAATTTAGTGTGGATGGAGAGAAGTAGCATTTAATAAGCGAATGCTCTGTGTGCTATGTGTTTTACACATGTACTTGATCGCCATTCAATCTTCACCATAACTTAATGAGATAAGTACTTTTATCATCCTCACTTTACAGATGTAGAAACTGAGGTTCAGAGAGGGGCTGCTTGTATCAAGGTCACGCAGCTGAGGAGTGGTGGAGCCAGGATTAGCCTCCAGGTTCCCACAGTAGCCTGTTCTTCTCCCATCAAAGCATGCTTTGTATCGCCTGCTTATCTGTGTCCAGTCCAGTCTAGACCATGAGTTTTGAGTGGCAAGGATTGTGTTTTAGTCTCTATGCCTGCACAGGGTCTGGCCCAGAATAGTGATCAATAAACAATGTCAAATGGTTGTATGAGTGCAACACCCCAGAGCTCATTCTATCCACTGAGCTAACTGCGCGGGGGTCTCGGTTGGAAGGAAAAAAGCGGGTGTGAGGAGAAGTTCTCAGAAACAGCCTTTATTTACAGGGTGAGCAACGTGAACTGACTTGGCTCCCAAACCCAGATGCCCACCCTCTTTCACAAGCTTGGAATCGAGCTCAAATGGGCAAAATGTTCTGTCGAAAGCCTTCTATTTTCTCTAAATAAACTCCTGGTGAACCAGGAGGGCTGTGACCTCATTCCCTTCTCCTGCTGGCTGTGATATAGTTAGAAAGCTTACTCTTGAGTTTTACTTTTTTCTTTGTGCTTTTCAATATTTCCAAAATTTTGTATAATGATTTTTTTAAAAGCAAATTAAATGCTTACTTGTTTTAAGGTAGGATCAATAATGAGACTGGATCCTCATCCTTCAATGCTTTGGAAAACAGCAAAGTGGCAATTGGGGGTCATACATTCATAAGAACTGTGGCACTGAATTAAAGAGTACTTTTTTAAAAGAATAAGAAAAAAAAAAAGGAAACAAGACTCCACCTGATAGAAGGCAGAACAAGTGGAAAACCTGCTGCTACCACTGATTCCCACAAGAGGGCGCACAGGGTCACCAGGAAGGCAAAACTCAAGCTCAATATCCACCCCAGCAGCTGCGAAGGACCGAAGACCTGGTTCTGGAACATCAACCATGACACCACCTCTCCAGCACTTTACAGTTTACGTTAGGCTCTTTCTCCTCCCCTTGTCAGTTGAGCCCACAAGGGTTTCCACCCCGGGGCATTTGTGGTTCTCTCTTTGCCTAGTGGGGGCACTGCTGGCATTTAGTGTGTGTGTGTGTGTGTGTGTGTGTGTGTGTGTGTGTGTGTGTGTGTGTCCAGGGCAAGCAGAGGTGTAAACAGGCTCCACAAGCTCTAACAGCTGGCAGTACACCTGGGAATTCATTCATGAAGATATGGCCTTCCCACAAATAGCACCCCCTTGTTAAAACTCTGGGTCTGCAACAACCATATTAAGGACATTTTTCACTAACCTTGTCAAAGTCAACCTGGCTTTTGAGAGTAGAGGAGAGAAGCCAATGAACAGACAAGAGCCTTGCACCATTTCTCCTGAAGAGGAGTCGCAGGAGGGCCCGAGGTGGGAAAGCAGAGAGCCTGTCTTTTCTCTACGACACTGAGTCAACTTGGCTGAAACCCACTGTGGGCACTTTGCTTATGTCATCTCTTTTAGGGCCCGCAACAATTCTGGGAGGGAGGTATCACTATCCCCACTTTACAGATGGGAAAACTGAGGCTCAGAGAAGTTAAGTCATCTGTCCAACATCTCCCTCCCCCCCAGCACTTCAGACACATGGAAGCAAGATTTTAACCCCGAAAGAGCCCAGGCTTCACCACCCCCACCATTGCCTCTATTGAGGCAGATCCAGGCCTGGGAGTGACTTTCCAGAGAAGGGGTAAAAAAGCAGGGGTGGGTTAGGGCTCAAGCTCCTGACTCGGGAGGCCAAATTACCCACTCCAGATCCTAGCAGGCTGCAGGGGGGCCATCGCTGGTTCAAGTGTTCTGTGAGCTGGTGCATGAAATCTTTTATGTTTTTCCCCATTAATGCATTCTGTACTTACAGTTCTTACTATAATTACTGTGCGGTAATTAACAAGGGAAAATAACACATCTGGGTCTATACTGCAACTTCAAACAGATGTACGAGAAGCAGAGGCGCGTGGAGGCCCTTTCAGTATTTGACAAATAGGTCTTGAGCACCTACTACGGAGCAGCCTCTTGAGGTGCTGGGGGTCCTCAGTGAGCCACCTGGGCAAGGTCCCTGGCAGAAGGGTGAGGGATGGCTGATAGACCGTGGGTACACAAGCATGTCAAAGATGTCAGTTCATATGAAGACAATAAGGCTGGGTGACATGTGGCCAGGACGGCCTCTTCCTGGAGGTGGCATTTGAGCTGCGGCCTGCAGCAGAGATCTGGGGAGAAGCAGGCCAGGCTGGGAGAAGGGCAAGTGCCAAGGCCCCGGGGTGGGAGTGTGGCTGACAGAGGCCTGAGATGTGGAAGTTTCCTTACTCTCCTCTCTCCCTCCCCATCCTTGCAAAGGAGCCCACAGAAAGCCCCTGCCCTGGAGGTCTGGTGGCTCCTATTCCCGACTCCGGGGGGCCTGGTGTGAAAGGCCCCTGCAAAATGGCCAGACCCTGGCAAAGGCCTACTTTGCCCCCAGCTCTGAGGGGGCCCTAAGATTTCTTTTCTTTCATTTACCATCACTCTGAGGGGGGGGGCACTCCAGGTTGAGGGCACAGCAGGTGCAATAGGTGGCTGGAAGAGGGTTGGCGGGGCTGGAGCTGGGGTGTGAGGGAAAGTGCGGGGTAGCTGAGGGAGCAGGAGATAGATCTGGTGGGCTCTGCGGGGAGGTGGTTCTCCCGCGGGGCAGTGGTGCATTGTTCTCCATGGTGGTGTTATCATTATTCCCCACGCAGAGGAAGAGACCGAGAGTCAGTCCCACTGGGAGTGACTTGCCTTTGCGGTTGGAGGCTGGCAGCGCAGAGTCCCTTGGCGGGGAGGGAAGCCCCAGGCCAGCCTCCCACCCTGGTCCAGACGCCCACAGAGGCTTTCCAAGGCCACCCCTCTCTACCAAGGGATGGAGACAGCATTTGAAAAGGGGAGTCCCTGCGGGTCTTGGGGAAACTGGGACCTTCCCAGAGGCGGGGACTGGGGCCCCTGCTGTGAAGGCAGTGGCTGAGGAGGTGAGGGCAGGAGGGAGGGGACCGGGGAGCGGGGCTGGGGAAGGGCCAGAGGAGGGAGAAGGCATGGCGGGACTTGGCCTGCACCACCTTTTAAAGTGAGGACTAACCCCCCAGCCAGGCCATGAGGACACTCAGGTCTTTCCTTCCTGGCATCTCAGTTTCTCTTTCTGGGCAGGTGGGCTTGGACCAGAAGTCCTTTTCCAGCCCTTTCTGTTGGTTTTTCTAAATCCTCCGTCCCCTGCTTCCTAGTCTGGGGGGTTCTTGCTCTCTGTGTGTGGTGGGAGTGGGTGGGTAGGCACACTGAGAAATGCCTCCTATAGACAGAAGTCGGGGTCCTGGGGGATCGTCTGGTGGACCACCGTCTTCTGGCTTCTGGTGATTCTGTGCCCATCCTCCCCTCCTCCTTTCACCCTTCCTCCGCATCCCCCAATCCTGCTTCCTTCTCTGGGCCCCGAGGGAGCCTCTACAATTAGCTCTCCCGCCCCGGGCTCCCTTATAAACTCTCCCGGAGGGTCCCGCTCTCCTTCTGCCGGCGGCGGTTGCCACTGGGGACGTCCCCAGGCCCCCAGGCGGCGGTGCCTAGCTCCCTGCTCCAGGATACAGGCTCGCGCAGGGGCCGAGTCAGCGCTGCCCCTGCGCTGGGCCCTGCGGGCTGGGTCGGGGGACACGGGGTTGGGCGAGGCTCAGACACCCCCGACCCCGCCCTCGCTGGGACCCCTGGTTCCACCCACGCCCTCCAACCTGGGCGAGCGCACTGACACTCGCTTGACATCTGACTTGCTCTTGACCTTGGACCTTCTCGGATCTGTTTCCTCTTTAGTAAAATATGGAGATCATGATAGACGATCTCCGGAGAGTGAGTGCATGCTGGCCAAAACCGCTTTGTAAGCAAGGGTTACGGACTATATATTGGGGGAGGGGGCTCCCTTTCTAGACTTGCGCCAGAGTGGCTCAGATGACAGATTTGGAATCAAGCCGCCTGGGCTGAATGACCTTGGCGGGTCACTCCGTTTTTTCAGGGCCTCAGTGTGCTCCTGTGTGAATTGGGGATGGTGTTAGCAGCACCGCCTCAGTTTGAGAATTCTGTGTGTTCATTCATGTGAAGTGCCTGGAAGAGTGACTGGTACAAGAAGTGCCCATTAAGTGTTAGCTCTTGTTACTATCACCCTGTTCTGCAGGTGAGGGTAGCAAGGCACCCGTTCCGGTGCCTTTCCTCAGGGTGCACAGCTGATAACCGACTCCTTCTGCAGCTCCTTCATGGGGTCCAGCTCACTCATTGGGATTCCCTGTTTTGCTCCCCTGTGGATCTCTGCTTCCAGCCCACCCCTGTGTCATCTCCAGGTTGTTCTACTGAGAATGAGGCACAGCCCCTGTGAGAAGCAGAGATGACCAGCGGTGGGCTAGCCCTGAGCTCTTGAGGGAGTTTAAGGCAACCTGCCAGGTTCAGCCCTTGACCTAGAGGGCACCCCTTGTCTTGACTGTGGTGGGGGGAGTGGGGAGAACCCTGGGCTCTGAACTATCCCTGGAGGCTCCTGCTGGCTTTGTGGAGGGATGAAAAGATCCCAGGCTGTGGAGGCAGACAGACCTGGCTTTGAATTCTGTCTCCACCACTTATGCTTGGTGTCCTTGGGCAAATACTTCCCCTCTCAGAGCCCAGTTTTCTTAACTGTAAATGAAACAGTAACATCTGCCTTGTGGGGGTAATGGCAAAGCTTAGAGATTATTGTGCAAAGCCCCTCCCATCCTGCCTGACACGCACGACGTGGTAACTGGCATTAGGGTTATTATCATTGCTGGAGACTTGCTCTGTAAACTTGTGTGTGTATCCTACCTTCTCTGAGCTTCATTTTCCCCAGCCTGGTAATGAGACAGCTGATCAGATCTTTAATGCTGCAGAAGATCTAAACTGTGATTCTTATGGAGAGGGAAGGTGCTGGCGGTGACCTGCCCACGTCCACCTGGTACTTGTCGGATCTGTACGCACCAAGGCTTCCTAATTCAAGCACCTGGAACTCTGCCCTAGAGCTTTCTCTGGCTGCTGCAGGAGCAAGCTTGGCCTGCAGGTGGGGATGGCCAGAAAAGTCAGGGAGTTAACGCCCCAGGAGCAGCTCTCAAGCACTGGTGGGTGGGAGCTGGTGGACAAATACCCCAACTTCCTCAGTCCCAGGTGGGCAACTCTGAGACCTTTCGATATTATGTCTCCCATTGTTGCCCAGCCGGAGGGAGCCCCAGTTGCCCACAGAAGTGACCTGCTCTTCATGCCCCCTGAATGGGCTTCCTTGCATAACCCGAGTCATGCCCCTGCCCCTTAGTGATGCTTCCCTGGATCATCTACCAAATAAACTGTGTGCTCAGCTCTGGAGCTTGGAGTCTCCCTCAGTGGTCCTGGCAGGGTGGTCATCGTCCAGCCCTGGGTGGAAAACCAATCTCCTCCCTTCCCTGAAGGTCAAGTCCAAAGGACAACTATTCCAGGAGCGCTGAGGGGACAGACACCTGGGCTATCTTGGTGCTGGTACTTGGATCTTAAAAGACTGTTTGAAATGTATCCTGAGTGAAATGAACAGAGCTAGGAATGCTGAGTGCCTGAATGAATCAACGAATGAATGAGCATTTACCCACGGATCTCCTTCCACATCGCTGCTGCGTCCAGGCTTATGACAAGGCCTGGCAACACTGGGGAGGCAGGGCGGGGAGGATCAAGTTGCATGAACAAGGAAATCATGATTCACAATCAAAGCATTAATAAGAGCCCAGATATCATGAGTCCATCTGTCCTGGTCACAATGTACCTTCACATCTAAGATCTCACTTGTTATCCCCAATGACCTGACCAGGAAGGTTTTCTTCTAATTACCGTGATTATTATTTATATCATCATTACTATGTACCTTATCTTGGTGTAGGCTGCGGCCACTCCCCACTCCTGGGTCCTGGTAGACATGAGTAATCAATCAAGGTGTTCTCGCCCACTGAGCCTCAGCGTCCTTCCCCATCTAGCACCGGAGGCAGTGGCTACCAATCAACTGACGTTGGCATGAAAGCTGAAACCCATTTTGCTTCCCTGGCTAGCAGCTTTCCTGACAACAGTAAATTCTTATTAAATTAGATTGGAAGGCTCAAGGAAGAAGAGGCAAGCTAGGCTCGGGGCCTGGGTCTCCTGACGTCCACCCAGCCCAGCGGTCTGAGTGCAGACATCAGTTAGGACCCTGCTTCGTTGAAAGGTTCCCTCATTTCTCTAACCTAATGAGACAGCCCCAGACACTGTGACACGTGTGCGCGCACGCACGCGCACACACACACCCTTTCTCCATGGCAGACTTCCCTTAAAACTTAAAAAGAATCACTGAGCAGTGTTGGAAAGGAGATCAGGCAAAAGGGAGTTTGGGGATTGGCCAGCTGCTACAGCCAGGTACATGGGCTTCCTAAACCACGCAGTGGGGCCGGATACCGCAGGGAGACTCTGCGCTGTAATGAATTAATCACTGATAACAAAGACTCAAATTTACTCTTATCTCTAAACAGGGAAATGCTTTTTGACTAGCAAATTGGCAATTTTCATTTTCATCACTGCAAGAGCATGAATTTTCTCTCTCTTTTTATAAGTTTATTTATTTAGTTTTGGCTGTGTTGGGTCTTCGTTGCTGCACACAGACTTTCTCTAGCTGCGGCGAGCGGGGGCTACTCTTTGTTGCCGTGCGGGGGCTTCTCATTGCGGTGGCTTCTCTTGTTGCGGAGCATGGGCTCTAGGTGCGCGGGCTTCAGTAGTTGTGGTGCGCGGGCTCAGTAGTTGTGACTCCCAGGCTCTAGAGCGCAGGCAGAGGAGTTGTGGCGCACGGGCTTAGCTGCTCCGCGGCATGTGGGATCTTCCCAGACCAGGGATAGAACCCGTGTCCCCTGCGTTGGCAGGCGGATTCTTAATCACTGTGCCACCAAGGAAGTACTGAATTTTCTCTTGATTTGTTATTTTCCAGACAGAAAGTGTTCCTTATAGAATCTAGGACCAGTGGCTGGAAGCCCCTGCTTCATGGGTCCCTGTTGGCTAGACTGGGGAGAGGCCTTGCTGAGCCCCTCCAGAGCAGGGACCCCGGCCCAAGCCATGTGACCTCCCTGAGCCTCGGTCTCTTCATCTGGAGAATCCAATGCCCGCCCTTGTCTGGCTGCCACTGTGCAGGGCGGTGGGGTCGGTTGCCAGCTGAGTAACTTTGGGTAAGTTACTTTGCTTCCCTGGCCATAGTTTTCCTATTTAAAAAAGGAAATAACGACATCTTCTTTGACAAGATGTTGAGCGGATTGCACGCGACGTGTATGCAAAAGCTATACCTGGGAAGCACAGGGTAGAACTGAATCTCTCAATCTTGTTAGGCCTCTCCCCCTCATCTTACTGAATTGTTGTAAAATTCAAGATGATTCATGAGAAAATGCTATCTACACCAGTGCTGTCAGTTAGAACTTTCAGCAAAGATAGAAATATTTTCTATCTTCACTGTCCAAGACTCCTGAAACGTTGCTCATGTGCTCAAGTACCATCTTTTACATTGTATTGCATTTAAATCAATTGGAATTTAAAAGCCACAAGTGGCCAGTGGCGACCTGGGTGGACTTGACACATTTAAGCATACAGCAATGATCTCCTTTAAGAAGTAAATCTCTTCACCCTCTCCCCCAACACCCTCATCAAAGTCAACACTTTGGCACCAAGCAGTCACTGTTGCCCAACTATATACACGTTCATGAAGCTGGCTTAGAGCCCAGGAACCTTAGAGACAAAGCCAAATCTGCCATTTTTTATAGAAAAAATCGAGACCCAGAAAGGGTGACATAACTCGCCCAATGACACATGAGCCTCATCTCCTGATTCCTGGTGGAGAGCTGTCTCCACCAGCAAAGAGGGTCCCCCCAGCCATGGTAGGCTAATTGATTCTCCCTCTCCCTGGGGACAAGGTCAGAGGTGACCTGCAGGATGAACCCTGCCTGCAGTCTCAGACTGAGACCACTCTAATTACTGTTAAAACTCTGAAATGCTGATTCCTGGTGCAAGTGCCCCATTTGGCAGACTAATAATTAGATTTTTGTTCTTTCCCGTTGCCAGGAGGGTCCCACAAAGTAGCCACAGACCTCCCCAAAGGGAAGATGTGTCAGAATATGGAATTTTTCCTGTGACCTGGGAACCTGGGAGTCCAGTGGATGAAACTTCAGGTGAGTGACAGCCAACATGGGCCCTAGACGGGCAAAGCTCTGAGTTGTTCTGAATGTTATCTCCTCTTCTTACAACTGCACGGAGGCTGGGGGTGAATCTGGTCCAGTGAAGTCCCAATAAAAGCACATGGTGAGAGATAATGAAGATTAAGGGAGAAGTTTCAGCAGAGCTCAACAGAGAAATGGATTAACTGAGATATTATCTTATCGAAACGGAAGGCAGAAATAGCCTGTCTAAAAGCAGAACCTTTCGCAGTGAGGGGATAGCCCATAAAAATCATCATGTGGATTATCTAATCTAAGAGGGTTTTAGTAGTTCAAGCAAGACACTGCTCAGGTACTATCAGAGCACTTTCTGCTCCTTTCTACCCATGATGCTAGCAAGAAACCCAAACCTTGCTGTGTAGAAAATGCACTGTGTTCCTCCAGCGACAGCCCCAGGGGAGTGATGGACATTGGGCCAAGGAACCCTAGGAAATGAGAGCCTTGTTTCAGTGCTGCTACTGCCTGGCCGTGCAGTGCTGGACACCTGACCTCACCTTCTTGGACCTCAGTCTGCCATTTGTAAACAAGGAAAGAGTTAGGAGGGCCCTTTAGCCAGCCCCTGTGACCCACCTCCCACTGAAGCCCTCAACACCTGCTCAGGGCTCCAGGCTCATGGAACTACCTGGTTTCCTGAATATGTCATGTGGTTTCATTATCCAGGGCTCAACACCAGTTCAGTTTATCCTGTTTGTTTGTTTTCTTGATTATTGTCTGTTTCCTCCACTGGGATGTCAGCTTTTCAAGGATGGTCGGCTGCCTGTTTTGCTCACCGATGTGTTGAGGTTTACCGAGCCCTAGATCAGTGACTGGCACATAGTAGCTGCCCAACAAATAATTGTTGAAGGCTCAAAATGAATCATAGATCTAGATGTAAGAGTTTAAACTAAAAAACTTTTAAAAGAAAACGTAGGGGTAAATTTTTGTGACCTCGGGTTAGGTACTGGTTTCTTAGATATGACACCACGGGCACAAGCAACAAAAGAAGAATAGATAAATCTGGACTACATCAAAATAAAAAAAAATTTTTTCCTTCAAAGGACACCATCAGGAAAGTGAAAAGACAGCCTATCGAATGGAAGAAAATATTTGAAAATCATATATCTGATAAGGGCCTAGTATTTATAAATATATAAAGAACTCAAAAACCAAAAGACAAATGGTTGTAAAAAATGGACAAAGGATTTGAATAGACGTTACTCCAAAGAAGATACACAAATGGCAATAAGCACTGAAAAGTTACTGATGGTAAGTTACCAGTGGTTATCAGAGAATGCAAATCAAAACCACAATGAGATACTACTCCACACCCACTAGGATGGCTAGAATCAAAAAGTCAGATAATAACTAGTGATAATGAGGATGTGAAGGAGTTGAATTCCTCATAATTGCTGGTGGGAATTTAAGATGGGACAGCTACTTTTCCACTTTGGAAAACAGTTTGGAGGTTCCTTAGAAAATTAAACATTGAATTACCATATGATCCGGCAATTCCACTCCTAGGTCTGTACCCAAGAGAACTGAAAACGCGCCCACACAAAAACTTGTACACAAATGTTCACAGCAGCATTATTCATAATAGCCAAAAAGAAGATGTAAACTACCCAAATGTCCATCAACCGCTGAGTAGATAAATAAGATGTGGTATATTCACACCACATGCTAAATGTTATTTGTCAATAAAAAGGAATGCAGTATTGATGCATGTTACAACATGGATGAATTTTGAAAACATGATGCTAAGTGAAAGAAGCTGGTCACAAAAAACCATACATTCCATGATTCCACTTATGTGAAATGCCCCAAATAGGCAAATTCATAGAGACCGAAAGAAGATTAGTGGCTGGGGGAGGAGGGAATGGAGAGTGACTGTTAATGGTTTTGGGGATTCTTTTGGGGGAGATGAAAACGTCCTAAAATTAAATTGTGGCAGTGGTACTAAAACCATTGAATTGTTCATTTTAAATGGGTGAATTGTAGGGCACATGAATATATCAATAGAGCTTCTTTTTAAAAAATAAGTTAAAAAAATACACAACTATGGAAAAATGAAGTTTTCCAGGAAATCATGATGTCTGGGCTGAGCCCTGAGGTGTGAGTAGAAGGGAGGGAGGTGAAGTTTGGGTTTGGTGTTGGGGTCACCGAGAAGCATGGAAAGAGAGTGAGTGCTTTGTGAAGGAAGAGCACCTAGCAAAGGTCCCAAGGTGGGGAGAATGAATCCTGAAGCTGAAGGAAGGGGAGCATAGCTGGGATGAAGCAGGAGGGCCGGGAATGAGGTGGGAGAGGAATCACGGGCCGGTAGGACAAGAGAAGGAAATCAATTCCCACTCTACCGGCAGAAAATGGAATCCACTTTCAATCCCTCATCCTAAACTCTTCATGTCTTCGGGGGAATCAAACAGTGGATGCCCTGAGCAAGAACCCAAGTTTTTAGGCTTGACTTAGGTACATATTAGCAACTACTGTGTGCCATAGTAGCCCAGATTCCAAGATTACGAGATGTGTATTCTGCTCCTGCACGCCAATTTGCCACTTGCATTGGTGGGGGCAGGGAAGACCAACGTGATGACAAACTCCCCTAAAATGCATGTGCGTGTGTGAACGCACACGTGCTCATAAACTTTCACATGTGCTTGCGCACCTGCGCGCACACAGTTGCACACACATGGACACGTGCACACACACCCATGCAAACATGCACATGTCACAGACTGTATTAGCATAGATGCGTACTCACATAGGCACACACACGCATACCGTGTACACGCATAAACTCACACACTCTCACACATGGCTCCCACATGTACACACACGCAGACACATGTGAGTCCACACGTGCATGCACACACTCAGACACACATCCAGAACGGGGCATGGGATCCCTTCTGCTGCCTCTGGGAGCTCTGTAGGCATGCCTGGGAGCTCTAGCTTTCGGAACAGCAAGCCCACTCATCCGCGTGGCTTCCCCTTCTATCACTCTTCCCTGGCTCTGATTTACTCATGTCAGCAAAATGTATCTTTTCCTAACAGTGTTGGCATTCTGCATTTTTTTCTAGGTGTTCTTGCAGGCAGCCAGGTGATTCATGCACCAAGCAGGGCATTTCTTCCTAATGTGGTTTGTCTCTTGTTTCCTTTCTCCCAAACTTGGGGTCTTGCCTATAAATTCAGAAGCTCGCTAACTTCTGGGCACATTTCCTTCCCCTCCTTCACCTCAAGTCTAATCTGATGGCAGGTCTTCCCTGCAGAGTTTCCTACTCTGATGAAATCACCTTCTTGACACTTGACCACAGGGTTTTTGTAAATCTGGACATCTTAATCCAGAATATTCAAAACCCTCCAGTTATAATCCCAGCTCTGCTACTGGGACAAATTTCTAACCTCTCATAGCCTGCATTTTCACCTCTGGATGATGGAGATGATACCCTCCATCCTGCCCAGTGATGGAGAGAGTTGAGCGGGACCCAGCACAGTGCCTGCCCCCCTCTGGCAGTGCCAGGGCTGGGATGAGACCTGAATGCCTTGGGAATGCTAGCTGTGTGGCCATCCTTTCAAACAATGGTCTTAATATTTGTTTGGCCATTTGTTCAGAGGAGGGAAAGGGCGGCCTGGGTGAGGGCCAGAGCAGACCCTCTGTTGGAAGCCTGGGACTACTGCACTGAGGAATTCAGCTCTGGTCCACACTTGCATATCTAACTCTTCCAGTCCGTTAACACCGTTGCACTTGGTGACTGACACTGCTTTTACGTGAGACCATCCCTGGGAGCACCATCCCCACCCAAGTGGTTTCTCAGAGTATTCCTTCTAAGCTGCTCTTAGAGTTTGTGTCTTTAGGAAACCGCCTGGCGGGGCTGTGGACTGAGCATAGCAGGGGCAGCGGCAGCACGTTCCAGGGACCCTTGAGGGTGGGGTGGACCCACATCTTAAGGATTCTGTTGTTTCTTATCTTCAGTACAGCTCTGCATCACTCCCCTCCTCAAACACCTCCAGGGGCTGCCTGCTGCCCACAGAATGAAGTCCCAATTCCTTAACCTGGCATTCAAGGCCCCCATGACCTGGGATTAGCATGCATCAGCATGCATTTGTCTTGCACTGCTCTTCTTTAGCCCCTCTAGGTTAGAGCTGCTGCCCCCAAGCTCGCCTGACTGTGTCTCTACTCGCGCTATGCCTCTGCACTGGGCTCTGTTGCACCCCGTCCATAGCTCCTCGCCGGGACCACTGCAGTACATACATCCCAACATCGAGAATCTGCACTGCTTCCCCAAAGCTTTCTGAGGCTGCCAGAGCCCACTTTGCCTGCCAGGATGAACAACAGGCTTGCTGAAAATCTATTTGCTCCACATGACAGTAAGGCATAGGAGAGCAGTATCCTTGTCTACGGTGATCTTGCTGTATCCTTAGTACCTACTGCAGGGCCTGGCAAATAGTAGGTGTTTCAAAATATCTGGTAACGAATGAACGACTAAATGAATAGTCAGACGGAAGTGGAGCCTTCTCGCGTATGTGAGGGTCTGGGCTGGATCATTTTGTCTGTGACCTGGTTCATTCTCCTAGACTATGGCTCAGATTCAGTGGCCAGGTGCCCAGGTCACATGTAAATTAGTGGCAGAGGGCACTTTCCAAATGAGAGCTTTATGTACAGAATTTGCTTTCTGGAAGGTGCCCCCAGATTTCAGCTTTGTCAATCCAGGGGCCAGACGCTTAGGTTTCCAGTTGAAAAACAACAGCTGTGAATATTAAATGAGACTCATGCACCGAGAGAGTCTTCGATCGGTAGAATGTGTATAAATTTCAATAATAATGGGAATGCATACATCAGACCTATCAATCATTACCCCCTGTGCCGCTAAGACATTTCTCAATGTCAGACACACGTCTGGCGGACATGTTTTCTGGAATCCAGCGGCATGGCCAAAGGCTCGTGGCCCTCACTGTGGGCAATCCCCTTCCCCTCCCAGGCCTCATCTCCTTTTTGACCTGGGCAGGGGGGATTTGCAGTAGAGAGCCTTGCTCTGACTGTTTAGGGTTCAGAACTCTGAGTACCAAGATGGCACATGATGAAACATCAGTTCTTTGCCCTCTGTTGATCTGCACAACTGCCCACATGTCTAGTTATGTCTCTAACCCTAACCCTCACCCTAACCTTAACCCTAATCCTAAAAATGCCTGCTATGGGTCCCTTTTGCCTGGAGAATGAAGCTCCAACTCATCACAGGGCATTTGAGACCTTGCTTGGTCTAGTCGCCAAATCCCTTCTCACTCACCTTGTTGTCCTTCCGGATGGGAACCGTGTCATGCCTTTCTCACGTCTTCCACCTCTGCTCCCCACTGCCCCCCGGTCCTCATGCATCTCCACCCTTCACCTGTCCTCGTCGTGCTC
Organism: Balaenoptera borealis; assembly: GCF_965194805.1. Lineage (NCBI taxonomy): Eukaryota > Metazoa > Chordata > Mammalia > Artiodactyla > Balaenopteridae > Balaenoptera > Balaenoptera borealis. The sequence continues at coordinate 102,491,163 of NC_138865.1, forward strand.
ATCCTGAGTGTCTGACAATGTGCCCGTGACACAGTAGATGCTCAAACATATGTGCTGCGTCTTCCTGCTCAGGAGATTGAGGAAGGTTTCCGGGCCAAGTGATTTCATGGTGGTGAACGTGGAGAATTCGGACAGGAAGACACGGTGATGACAAGAAAGAAGGAGGGCCTTTCAGGTTGTGGACACAGCAGACCAGAGTGACCGGCATGTAAGAGGGTGGGGGGAGGGGGAGGTCAGGAGGGGCATCTCATGACTTCACATTTTAGGAACCCACCCTGTTAGCACTCACGGGCCTGGATGAATAGTGGCCTCAAGGCCACCTCTGAGATTTCAGAGAAACACTTACTGGTCATCTATTCTGTGCCAAGCTCTTGGCCAGGCACTGGGGATGGAGCTTAAAAGACATATTTAAACAGTGAACTATAGTAAAAGGCATAAGAACCGTGTGCTGAGAAGAAGGGTGGGATCTATCATTTGTTGGGCACCTGCCTGATGCGGGCATTTGCATTCGTTCCCCTCACAGTGGATTGTGTTTCCAAAGATACCACAATGGTACCCCACCCCGCATGCTCTTTTGCAATGTGACCATAGCACTTTCCCATCACAAATTAGTGTTTTTATTCTTCTCCTCTTTTTTTAAAAAAATTTTATTTATTTATTTATTTATGGCTGTGTTGGGTCTTCGTTTCTGTGTGAGGGCTTTCTCTAGCTGTGGCGAGCAGGGGCCACTCTTCATCGCGGTGCGTGGGCCTCTCACTGTCGCGGCCTCTCTTGTTGCGGAGCACAGGCTCCAGACGCGCAGGCTCAGTAATTGTGGCTCACGGGCCTAGCTGCTCTGCGGCATGTGGGATCTTCCCAGACCAGGGCTCAAACCCGTGTCCCCTGCATTGGCAGGCAGACTCTCAACCACTGCGCCACCAGGGAAGCCCCTATTCTTCTCCTCTTCAATCTGGGTGGATCATGTAACTTCTGAGACTGGGCCTTAGGACACCGGCAGCATGTCCGCTTTCCTGCTTTACAGTCTTCTTGAGGGAGAGCCATCTATGTCTGACCACCAGAGACCATGCTGCAAGGAAGCTCACGCTAGTCATGGGGGAGAGGCCAAGCAGAGGGGCCCCAGGGAGACAGTCATGTGAGCGGAGCTGTCTCGGACCTTCTAATCCAGCCCAGCCATTGGTGAGGAGAATGACCCCAGGGGACCCCTCATGGACCAGGATCACCCAGGCCTGAATTCCTGACCCATAGAATCTTGAGCGAATAAAACGGTTGTTTTATAAGCTTCTAAATGTTGGGATCATTTGCTAGGCTGCAGCAGAGGACCCAACGCCTCTTTCATCCTCCTTCACAGCTCCAAGGGGCAGGGGCTGTTGTCTCCACTTTATTGATAGGAAACCAAGGATCGGAGACCTGAAATGACTAATCCAAGGCCATATGGGAAGTCAATGACAGCAGCAGGATTCAAACGCAGGCCTCAGTGACCTAAAGACTGTGCCAGTTCCCTCAGTCACGGTGCCCTCAGAGAACAGAGGATGAAGAACTTTCCTTCTGCCGAGGGGAGCCGCCAAGTGGGAGGAAGATTTTTCCCACTACCCTTGGGTACCTTTAAAATTTTGAATATACTACCTACTCCAAAGTGAACAAAGAAAGGTTCACAAATAATGTTATTATTTAAAAGAAAAATAATTGCGGTGTATGTGTACATTAGGGTGGGAGCAGATGAAATTAGAGGCTGCTGCACAAAACAGAAGCCTTTGGGCTTGGCATAGAATTGGGTGGTTCCCATCCCCAGCACATTGGAGTCACCTATGAGCTTTAGAACTCCTGGTGCCTGAGCCCTGCTCCCGCAGCTGCTTGTTGAATTGGTTGGGGGCGTGGCCTAGGCCTCAGGATTTTTTTTAAAGTCTCCCTAGGTGGTTCAAATGTGCAGCCCCTGCGTTGAATGTCACAGGATTAGCAGGATTCTGCTAGGCGGTGAAAGGCTGGGGAGGGGAAGGGCGGGCTGTGCAGGCCCGAGGTGGGTGATTTTTGAGAAAAAATGAAAAAGAATTGCTTTGGGGGTGTAGGTGCTTAAACCAAACCAAACCAAACAAACACAACAAAACAGAACAGAACAAAGGGAGTGGCCCTGCTTTCTGTGCTCTGGTGTGTGTGATCACTGAGTCAGTTCACAGAAATGTCCAACCTTCATGACCAAATTGATCAATCTCAGGGAGTTAATTTGAAGGATGGTAATTAATAATTAGGTTTGGTCATAGGGAGAAATGATAAGCAACAAAAAAATCCATCACTGCACTGGGCACCTTTCCTGGACCCGGCTTTGCCAGGGTCCTCCCACCTGCAGCTAGCCATGGCCTTAGGCTACTGATATGGAAAGATCTACAGTATGTTGGTAAAAAAAGCAATTGAAAGACAAGACGGGTAATAAAAAGCTATTCCTACACATAATGTTTTGGGTCAGCAGTGGGCGCTGGGATTAGTCAATGATGGTTAACAGTTTCTACCATGATCCACTTTCGGCAACACATCAATTTGAGTTTCCAGAATAACTGAGGTAACTTTTGGGTGATAGCCAGGAAGAGTCTTTTTTGAAGGGATCACACCATGAGACCTATGAGCCCCTAAAGCTTATGTCTTTAGGCTTTGAAATGATGATGATGATGATGATGATAACGATACCGCGGATACTGTGTTTCCTGTGTGCCCAGCACTGTTCTAAGTCTTTCACATGCATCAATCCAGGCAGGCTCAGGTTCAGATCCCAGCTTTGCCACTCACTAGCTCTGAGCCCCAGTGTCTCTGTTGTCCTGTTGGTTAATAAGGACACTGCTTCAGCTGAGGTGACCTTGGTACTGCATGCACACAATGACTCTCCACAATTCACTGCCAATCTAAGGGTCATTTCCTTTCACTAACCCTCCTAATGTGAATTCAAAATTTAAACTCAGCCTATTTACCAGCTTCCTTTTTTAAAGCTCTGCTATCAGCTTTCCTAAGATTTATTCATGGGTTGGTTTCAAATTTTCTATTCTCGACCTCTTAGGCAACTCTCTGGGTCTTGAAATAATTTGGCATCAATTTTATGACTTCCTAGTATAAATTGCCCAGCCTTCCATGACCCACGGAGGCCTCTGGCTGCATGTGACATTTTTAAATACTAACATTGGGGTTCTTGTCTTAAAGAGAGGAGGAATTAAGTTCACATTGTGGCTCTTTAGAAATACATAAAACATGAGCTGGGTTTTAATGGAAAAGTCACCTTCTCACAACCTCTGCCAGTCATGGCTGGGACAGGCGATTGAATCCCCTCCCTTTTTCAAAATCAAGAGCAAATATTGGTTTACCCTTAACCAGGATGACCTCGGGCCCATTCCTGTTGCAGGAAAACTGCAGTGAGTGCTCAAATGCAGGATGGAACCGTGGCAGGACCCGTGAGTTGGGGTCATTGTACTGTAGCTAGTCAGGCAAAGGAACACTCTGCAGGTAAAGTGGTCTTTTCTCAGGAAGAGTCCTTTAGCCAAAGGAAGGAAGCTGAACGTGTGGAATTCCAGGAATCTGTGGAGTTCTTGAAGGCAGGGATCTCCTCACCTGTTTGTGTGTCCAGCATGGTGCTGACCAAGTAAGGAAATGGGCTGCTGAATGAATTTGGATTGTTCCAAATTCATGATGGACCCAATCCTGTTCAGAAGGTTGCCCCAGAGTGGATCCTCTTGAGGACACAGGTCACCCGGCTGTTTAGAAACAAACACCGAAATTCTGGTTGGACAAAAACAGGTGAGACAACAGCTTGGTGTTAAAGCATAGACCCTGAGGCCAGGCTGCCTGGCTGTGCAATCTTGGGCAAGTTACTTAACCTCTCTGTGTTATCTATAAGAATGGGAATAGAAATAACAATACCTCCCTTACAGAATTGTTGTGAGGATCAAATAAATTTTTTTTAAAAAGGTGAAAAGAAATCAGCACTATTTTAAAAAATTAAGCCAAAGACTAGCAAAATCTCATGCCAGGGACCCTCCCTTGAGGTGACTTATGGCTACTGAATCTCAGTGATCTTTCAACAGATTGGGCCACATTAAATCAAATTCCCCTACCTATAAGACTTTTGATTTTGATGAGAAATCTTAAGACGCCTGCCTTCCCCTCCAAGCACCATGGAGAACTTGATAGCCTTGATCATCACTGTGTAATTCATGGGCAGAGAGAAAGTTCTCTGGCTCCAAAAATGCCCCCTCCACCTGCTCGTGGGCGCTGGAAACCCCACTCAGTGCCTCTGCCTCTCCTTCCACCCTTGAAGCATAGTTAAGTATTCCCACGCCAGGCAAGGACCACTTGCTGTGAGTTCTCACACAGCCTTATTTTTCTGCTCTCTTACCCTCATTCCACTTGTATTTACTTCTTCAGTTTCTGCCTTCCCTGTTAGGCTGTGTATAGTAAATTTATGTGTCAACCTGAGTGGGCTACAGAATGCCCAGATATTTGGTCAAATGTTCCTCTGGGTGTGTCTGTGAGGGTGTTTCTGGGTGAGCGGAACATCTGAAGTGGTAGAAGGGGAAGAGCTGATTGCCCTCCCTAGTGTGGATGGGCCTTAGGCAATCTGTTGACGGACTGACTAGAACAAAAAGTCTGACCCTCCTTGAGGAAGGGGGAGCTCCTCCTGCCTGAATACCTGAGCTGGGACATTGGTTTTTTCTTCCTGCCCTTGGCTTTCAGAATGGAACTTATACCATTGTCTCTCCTGGGTCTCCAGCTTGCCTGTCTACAGATCTTGGGACTTCTCAGTCTCCATAATCACTTGAGCCGATTTCTTATAATAAATCTTTGTATATATACATCTTCCTCGATCTGTCTCCATAAGCCCATCATAAGTTGAAAATATCATTAAGTCAAAAATGCATTTAATACACCTAACCTACCGAACATCATAGCTTAGCCTAGTCTACCTTAAACATGCTCAGAACACTTATACTGGCCCATAGTTGGGCAAAATCATCTAACATGAAGCCTGTCTTATAATAAAGGGTCTCATGTAATTTATTGAATACTGCACTGAAAGTGAAAAACAGAATGCTTGTCCGGGTACACACTGATTGTTGTTTGCCCTCGTGATCGCTGACTGGGAGCTGTCGCTGCCACTTCCCAGCATCAGGAGAGAGGGTCACATCACACATCACTAGTCCAGAAAAAGATCAACATTCAGAATTCAAAGTAAGGTTTCTATTGAATGCGTATTGCTTTTGTACCATCATAAAGTCAAAACATTATAAGTTTAACCTTAAGATGGGGACTGTTTGTATGTATATATACCTCTGATTGGTTCTGTTTCTCCGGAGCACCCTGACTAATACAGGCTGTAAGTTCAGGGAGAACAGGGAAATCTCTCTGTGCCTCAGTTTCCCCATCCTTAGAGCCTAGTTCAGGGCTGCCGTTCAATCAATATTTGTGGAGGGAAGGAATGCCTGAGTGAGAAGGGACCCCTGTGGCAAAGCCATACCCCTGAGCCCTCAGCCCTCCCAAAGCCCTGAGGGCAGCATTCACAGGCTCTGGAAATTGGAGACTTTGACTTTCGCTTGCCTTTCAGCATCCTTCTCTCTACCCTGGTGGATCCCTGGGTTCCCAGGTCTTAAATCTATTCTCCAGTCGGGGTCTACTCCACATGCTAATCCACACTGATGCATTAATTATGAGAAGTGTGCCTTCAAGGGATGACGAGCTCATGGTGGACATAAAGCATTTCCCCTGGTGCTTGATGTGGTGGGAACTCAACTGTTACTTGTGATTTTTGAGTAGCACAGGAATCCTGAGAGAAAGGATTAGCCCCATTTTATAGAAGGTGCTGCTGAAACTCAGAGGGGTAGAGAGGCTTGAGGGTAGAGCTGGGATTCCAACCACCATTGGTGGGACTCTTGAATCCCATGATTTTCCCAAAAAGCTCTCGTGGTGATTGGGTCACTGCTCCCAAATCTTTACTCCTTCCCTTAATAGAATTATACATCTTCATGTCTGCATGGCTTTGTGGTGGTGGGCAGAGGGCACCGCCCCATCCCTGACTTTGGGTTTGGCCACGTGACTTGGTTTGGCCAATGGAATGTTAGCAGATGTGATTTGTGCGGAGGCCTTGAATGTGCTGACATGGTTTGGCCTCCTGTGCTCCTCTGATCTGCCATGAGAAGAAAACACCCAGAACAGCTGCTGATCCAAAGAGAAGACTGAATCCAACCCACTGCCTGCAGCCAAGCCAGGCCAACCTGAAACCTGGAGTACAGCCATACCAGTCAATCTGTGATTTGTGAACAAGAAAAGTGAATGCTATTGTTGTAAACTGCTGAGTTTTCGAGTGGTCGGTTATGCAGCATTGGTACAGCAATTGCTGACTAATACACTTCCCTAAATGAGTATCTTTAAAAATGGTTCAAGCGCAGAAGAAATAGAGAGAACCACAATATTTGGGCCCCTGGAAAAAGTGTCATGGACAGTTATTAGTGTCTAGTGAAATGGCCTTTTTGCCTTGGCATACAGGAAACTTCCCAGCTTTCCTGAGTTGTCAGGACCATGTAACTATTTCTGGCTTATGAAATATGAGTGGAAGTGCCAGGTGGCACTTTCAGGCTATGCAGAGCAATTCTGGTACAATTCATGGTTCTCTCTCCCTCTGTGGCAGGGATCATGGGGTGGGGGTGGCTCAGACTGACACGGGAACTATGAGATCAAAGCAGCCTGTATCACCTAGTCACTTCCCTGGGACCACAGAGGATTTTCATGAGCAAATAAACTGTGTAGTATTAAGGCACAGAGATTTGGGGATTATCGGTTACTGCTTAGCCCACCATCCTGACTAATACAGAGAGAGCAAAAGACTATGGGGGGCTGCAGCTGCCACCTGCTCAGAAACCCAGTTCCAGTTTTCCCCAGGGAGTGAGCAAGGCCCTGCCACAAGCCTGCTCCAAGACCCAGAGCAACCCTCACTCCTCTTCCTCAGCTTGCTCAGTGGCCACATGGGGGTCCACTGGCCCCTCTAGGAGCACGAGCTGGTGGGCCCCTGGCTTGCTGCTGACACTCAGGTGATGTGAATATATGTCACGGGGACGCACCCTGGCAGGGACCGCGCTGGAGCTGCAGGCAGGTCCTCTGGGTGCAGGGGGTGTGACTTCATTGGTTTTCATGAGGTCTCTTTATGCAGGGAGCTGGGGAATCTGTGGGCTCACTGCAACACTTGATGAACCTGTAAATATGTATTTGGAGTCACTCACTGCCCGGCCTTTGCATGAAATCTGCATTGCAAAGCCATGTCCAAAGAACAGGGTTTTTTAATCAGGCCAGTGTGGCCCGGGCCTGGCTGGCACCACCCCTCCTGCAGCCTCAGTTCCCTCGGCTGAGATGGAATAGTTGTCCCAGCCTTGCTGACTCTTGCGCAATGTTATAGACTGAGAGAGAGGATGGACTTGAGGGTGCTCTGTAAACTGTAACATACCAGGGGCCGGGTTCTCAGAGATGTACACAATAGATCCTGCCCTCTCATTGCTGGGGAGCCGGTCAAAGAAAGAGATGACCCACCACCCAAGGCAGGAGAGTGAACTGTGGGATGCAGAGGGATAGAGAACTGTCTACAGGGGTATCAGGGAGGACTTCCTGGAGGAGGGGAAGTTGTAATGGATTCTGAGGGGCAGGAAGAATGTGGACAGGAAAACTGGGAACAGCGTGAGAGAATGTGTGTGTGCAGTGATGTGCGTAGGGAACAGCATGGAAGCTGTTGCCTGGTCCTCTGCTGCTGGAATACTCTGCAGGAGTTAAGAGCAGAGGCCCTGGGTAGACCACCCTGGGCTTAAGTCTTGGTACCATCATCTCTTGCTCTGTGACTTTGGTAAGTCACTTCACTTCGCTCAAATCTGGTTTACTTACCTGTAAAATTGGGCTAATAGTACCTACCTTAAAGGATAAAACCATGTGCAGGGGGAAAGGCCTTAGCACTTTGCCATGTGGTTCACACCCCAGGAAGGGTAGCTAATGGCAGTGGCCTGGTCCAGGAGGCTAGACTGACCCAAGAGAGGAGGAGCTAGTCTCTGCGGTTGGCAGTAGCCTTTTGGGTAGCTGGTAAACACTGTGTTGATCCCCAGAAAGATCATGGCTTCTAGAATCAGAGGGTTGTGAGTTTGGGTCTCAGTTCTGCCACTTCCCACCTGTGCGACATTGTTCTGAAACCTCCCAGAGCCTGTGTTCTCTCATCTGTCAATGGGGTGTGTTAACATCGTGATTGCAAGGACTAGATACCCCCACGCCATCTTGAGAAAAGGAGGTTTATTGTGAGGATATGTATGGACTGGGGGGCATCGGGATTTGAAGAAGCTCCAGGATGAACCCCTTGGGCTTGCCGTATCACAGGTATCCAGCCTACGAGTGGGCCCTCCGGAGCCACATGCCTGCCTGGCCCAGTCAGTGGAGGCCCCGTACGAAGGAGCGCCTGTGTCTGTTCCCAGCAGGCCGTGTGGAGGGGAAGCTTGGCTGTTGGGTGGGGCAGCCCCCATGCAGATGGTGGTAATTTCCGCCTTACAAAATGCTCTTGAGGAGCCAGTGACCAGTAGCTATAAAGTGATCAGCCCAGAGCCTGACCGTGTAAGGGTTGGGAGGGTTTGAGCAGTTCAGCCCCCAAGGACGTAGGGGGACTTGAACAGACTCAGTGTAACTGAGAGAAGCAAGATCAGCACTCCTGGCAGAAAGGACACAGGGGACTTGTTGGAAGCAGAGCCTGGGGGGCCAAAGGCAGATGGCTGGAAGCAGTGTTCATGGTGGGGGCCGGGGGGGCCACCAGACCCAGTGATGGGAGGTCTGGATTTTAATCCCAGCTGTGCCAGAGACTTGCTGTGAGGACTTGGCCTGGTCACTTAACCTCTCTGTACCTCACAGTCCCCCCATTTGTAAGGTAGACATAACAATGCCTATTTCCCCCATGGCTATTACTGAGCAAGTGCATTTAGCTTTTATGCCACATTCCCCTGCCTGAAACCAGAAGGCTGGTAAGATCTTTCAGAAGAACAAGTTAGAAATATTTATCAAGAGACTTAAAAAGGCAGGTGTGTAGGGTGTAGATAAGAGCCCAGATTCTGGAGTCAGACACCTTGACACTCAAAGCCCTCCTCTGATACTTACCTGTGGCCTGATCTGGTCATATCAGCTCTCTGAACCCCAGTCACGTTCCTTCTGTAATATTCGTCCCCCAATGGCTGCCTTGTAGAATTGTTGTGAAGTTTAAAAGACATAATATATAGTATGTGTCTAGCTTATGGTATGCATTGAATAACTATGGATGCTATTATTATTATTATTATTATTGGTAACATGACAAGGTGAAGACTATTTTAGCATCTTGACAACTGGTACCAAACCCCTCTTAGGGAAAGAACTGTCTTTGTCTGGGAAAATGCCCTGCGAGGGCCTCTCAGGGAGGAGGAAAGCCTGTGGGTGTGGACTAGGCAGGAGCCAGGGTGACAGAAGATGGGGCAGCTGCTCTGTTAGAGGCATAAGAAAGCATTTGTGGTTTTGACTCCAGGGGAGGGACAAGGAGGGAGGGAGAGGAGGGAGAGTGAGAGAAGGGAGGGGACACAGAGGGGGAGAGGTGCTAAGACAGTTAAGGGAAGCCTAGTGAAACCCACTGTCGGGGTGCCTGGACCAGTGGTCCTGATGGGGAGGCCTCCCACTCCACTTTTATATGCTCACCTGTCTTCCACGTAAGTGCCTTCTCTGTCTCCCCCACTTCCTGGACTTAGGAACATCTACTGCAATCATCAGTGCTTGGAGGGGGGAGATTCGGATGGAGGTGGGGCTGGAACTCTGAGCAGGGACAGACTTTCACAACCAGGGTAAGTGGTGAGGATCAGCAGAGGCAGCAGGGACGGCCCCAGAACTCACTAGAATCTTGAGCTGGCTCTGGGCTTGCACAGCTCCCTCCTTCTACCCCCTTTGGGGGATGAAGCCAAGTGTACCCTGAGGGGTAAGGGGGACGCCGCTGACATCGGGTTCCACTGGTATATATGTGTCAGTGGCAGTAATACGTACATTATGGAATCCTTGAATGTGTCAGGTACAGAGCCAAGAACTCTACATGTATCCTTCCTCTAAATCCTCACAACCACCCTCCAGGAAACCAAAGTTCAGAGTTTCAGTGACTTGTCCAAGTCAGAGAGCTTGTCAGTGAGGGGAACAGGCTCAAGTGTCAGCAGAAGGATTCCAGAGCTGCCCCTTTCAGCCACTACAGTGACTGGAGCTGGCTCTGTGAATGGACACTCAAAGCTCCAAAAATAGAAAGCCAGAAACAGACACAAGGGTGTGATTTTGTACATGTCTATACAGGCATAACTCGGAAATATTGCAGGTTTGGTTCCGGAACATCACAATAAAGCGAATATGGCAATAAAGCGAATTAATTTTGGTTTCTCAGTGCAAATAAAAGTTATGTTTACTCTATAGTATTTAATATAATAAGCGTGCAATAGCATTATATGAAAAGAAACAATGTATGTACCTTAATTTAAAAATACTGCTGGTGGAAAAATGGCGCCAACAGACTTGCTTGACACAGAGTTACCACAAACTTTCAATTTGTAAAAAATGCAAAATCTGCAAAGCACAATAAAGCAAAGTGCAATAAAACAAGGTATGCCAGTATATAATTTTTATACAATCTTTATATGACAACTGTCATTTCCATGGGCAAAGGGTAGGGTATGACTGAGACCAACTGGCTACTGGGAAGAAATAAAATCAGTTTCTATCACACACTAAAATAAATCCAGATGCTTATAAGATTTAAATGTAAACAAATAAGAAGAAATGAATAATCATTTGATCATTGTGTAAGTAAGGTCTTTCTAAGCATATGTGCAAAAACAAAAACCATGAAAGAGAAAAGATTGATATATTTAACTGAATAAAACTTTACAAATTCTGTAAGGCAAGAATACTTAAGCAAATTTGAAAGTCTAACAATAAAATGGCCAAAATATTTGTAATATATATGACAAACAGCAAAAAGCCCTTGTAAATTAATAAGAATAAAGATGAAAGGGTAAGGGATGTGAAAAGGCGATCCAAAAACTATGTGGTAAATAAATGCACAAAAATATTCACCCCTTCTAATAACAAAATACATTCAGATTAAAATAACCTTTTCTTCTCCCACCAATAGTCCCAAATTAAACACACTCAGTATTGGTGAGGGTAGATGGAAACGGGAGCTTCTAGGCTGAGAGCAAATCACTGGTACACCTGTTCTGGGGAGAAATGAAAGACAATACGTTAAAAGTCTTAAAGCCATACCAACTCCTTTCAGCCAACAATTCTATTACTACAACTTTATCCTGAGGAAATAATCATGGAGGTATGCAAATATTCAGCAACAAGAATATACATTGCAGTGTGGTTGCTTTTTTTTTTTATGATGACAAGATAAATGAAAACAACCTAAATGTCTAGTAATAGGTAATTGGTAGTGTAAATTATGGGATATCTGTACAACAGAATAAATCCTCAACAGCCATTAAAACTGACAGTGTAAATTTAGTCTTAATAACAAGGAAAGATGTTTTAATTTTATTATTTAGATAAATAAAACATATAACAAAATGGTGTTAAGTGTGACCCCATTTTGTAAAAACTTAAAAATCTATATGTATAAATTTGCAAAGGAGAAATCTAGAAAATGTATACTAAAATGTCAATATATCTTTCTGGGAAATGGGATTTCTGGTGATTTCAGGGTTTTTTGTTTGTTTGAGTGTTTTGTTGCTTATGATTTATTTTTCCTCTAAAATATCTCATTTGTCTATAAAAACATCTCTAAACCAATGAAAGTGATAAACAGATGATTTTCCAGGATGTTGACATAGCAGAACTTACAGGGAAATTCACAACTTTAAACAATGTTATCTTTAACAAGAGAAAAGCAACCAACTTTATGTACTAGAAAAGGAACAAAAACAACCCAAAGGAACATGGTAAGAATAATAAAATAATAAAGATTAAAATTAAATAGAAAACAACAATAAATAAAACCCAGTGGAATTAATAAATAAAACCATGAGCTAGCTCTTTAAAAAGATGAATAAAATGCAAACTTCTGGCAAATCTAATCAATGGGAAAAGGAGACACAATTAAAATGAGAAATAAACATAACCACCCAAATAAAGGAGATCAACACAGGTAAGGAAGAGCCATGCACAGTTTCACAGTCTTATATTAAAAATAATACTAATGAAAATGCCTCGTTTTCTACAAATAGATAAACTACAATGGGCATCCAAAGACGTACTTCATTCGTAGGTCAAAAATCAGTCACCAAGGGAGCCCAGGCAGAATGAACCAGCTTTCCTGTCCAATTGTCCTGAGTCAGCTCTTGACAAAGTAAAAATTAATCAAATAAATAAATAGAAAGAGAAACTTCTGCCAGAAGCTCGATCAAGCATGTCAAGATCAGCCTCAAAATATTATTTAAGACGTGTCAGGGTTGCGGGGTGAGATGACATCATTTGACAGAGGCTGCGATTTTCTTCCAAGGCACAAACGAGCTCTGCCATTTCTGGGGTGCAGGCTCCCCCAGGGCCTCTTGGGTTATGTGTGGCCTCTTTTGCTCAGTGAGGTTTAAGACCTTGGAGCCAGCTTCTAGGCGAGGCTTGTGTGTCCAGGCACATTTAAGTTCTGGTGAAGTTCCAGCCTTTAAAAGCGAGGCTTCTTCTGGAAAGCCCCTGTGTTGAGCACCACTGATATTATGGGCTCCTTCATGCTTTAATGATCATGAACTTGCCCCCTGAGAAGCGCTGTGCCCTGAGTCTCCCAACACGTTTGTGGATAAAAGTAAAACCCGAAGGGTGTGGGAGTTTCCGTGTACATTCTTTGCTCTGACATTATCTAACTTAATCTGGGACTTCTGTAAACATTAACAGATGTTCATAATCATAACTGCAGAGTAAGTCTTAAAGTATGTCTTTTTTAACATCTATTTATAGCAAACTATTGTGGACACCAAAACCCAGTGATGGTGATCAGATGTTACCTAAGCGTGTAGATGACTGCCCATCACACTGTACTTGCTGGGAGGGAGATATTAATTTGTCATCAACCATTTTTATTTAACAAAGATTAGTTTCAAAATACAGTACCAGAAGGGAAATCAAAGGGAGAACATGAGTTAGGGCCTCTGGATTTAAATTTTCCCCCTAAGCTCATCTAATTGCAGGGAGCCTGAGTCAAGACTCTTGGGTCTTATTCTCTCCTCCCATTTCAGCCCAGCCAGAAGCACCGCATGCATGCACAGGGTGTGGAGCTGATAGAGGCTGTGAAGACGGGGGTCTCCGCTTACAGATGAGACACACAGAGCCCCTCAACTCTTCACGGAATTAATATAAACAACCATCTGGGGAGGGCTTCCCTCAGGCGCTTTGCAGGGTTCCTAAGTGTGTGAGTCAGGGTTCTCCAATGAAACAGAACCAATAGGGTGTGTGTGTGTGTGTGTGTGTGTGTGTGTGTGTGTGTGTGTGTGTGTTTTATAGATATAGATAGATTGATTTTAAGGAATTGGCTCACAAGATTATGGAGGCTGGCATGCGCAAAATCTGCAGGGCAGGCTGGTAGGCTTATAACCTCTGAACTCTACCGGCTGCCTCAGATGAAGGATTACAGGTACTCAGGGAAGGCTCCCTGGGGGAGGTGGCACTGAATCAAAGGTAAACGACAGCTAAGAAGGAATGAGCGTCCACTTGACTGAGGCTCTGAACCTGCAGTAGGATGTGGATGGGCGGAGAGAATTGGAGAAGGCATCATGGATCGTGGTCCTGCAGAAGCAAAGGCGAGGAGGCTGGGCTTGAGCATGCTGTGCACTGGGTTCAACGGGGACGGTGAGCCACCTGCGCAGAGGCACATGTGAGGACCGGGAACCTGGCCGGGTGGCCGAGCTGCCATCCACTGCCCCTGCATCACTGCTTGTCCCTTCGCCCTGGGAGCCTGGATGTGTGGTTCCGCCTTCTTGGCTCCTCTGGCTTTGGCGCCTGACACGCTGACCCACATCACAAGCAACTGCACGCTCCGTTCCAGCCACCTTGGCAGGGCCTGCTGGCTTCATGGCTGCCGTCACCAAGTCTTACGCTTGGGCAGGCAGGCAGGAACCCACCCCAGCCAGAGAGCTCCGGGATCCCTGATCTACAGAGCCTGTCTGGCCCTCTCCACTGAGGTTTCCTCGGAGCCCGGAGCCCACTCTGGAGGCCCTCCACCATCCCTGTGTCTAGGCCAGGGCAGAGGATATGATTGTTCTGGGCCCCCCGCAGGCTGCTTCCAGTGAAGGAGCCGCGTGTGTGTCAGCCCCATCCCGACCCCCAGGGATCCTCATGGCTCCTGCCCTGGGGTCTGCAGACTGGCCGCAAAGGTGGTGACTCCTGGAGGATGTGGCTTGGTGGGATGGGCAGGATTTAAAGAGGTAAAGGGAGGAAATAAGGAAGAGAGCAAAGTGAGCGAGGTGTGTGTGGGGACCAGCAGTCAGCTGCTCATTTATTCAATCCACGAATGCTCGTGAGTAAGTACTGAGGCCAGGCCATTCACAGGAAGGAAGGCACATTAGCTTGGCTCTAACGGGTGGCGAAATAAGGCTTGGAGCCGTCTTGCGGGACCTCTCGCCCCTGGGAAGTTCCCCAGGTTCATGTCCACTTTTGCGTGTCCAACACCGACCTCATCAGGTTTAGCTCCTGCTTTTGGATTCCCTGTTCCCATGAATGACACCACAGAAACCCAACTGCTCAAGCCGAAAATTTAGGCAATATCCCTGATTTCTCTGTCCCTCACTCCCGGCACCCAGCCCTGCGGCATTTCCTGTGGAGCCGCCCCTCTGAACAGCTCCACATCTGTCCACTGCTCTTGATTTCCCTGCCGCACTCATGGGAAGGACCCATGGCCTCTGGCCGGGCCCTCTGCAATAGCCTCCCACTGGTGTCTATGCTTTCACTTTTGCTTCCTTCCTGTCCATTCTCTGCACTGAAATTGGAGGCATCGGTCGGTCAAAAGCATCTAGCTGATCACGGCACTTCCAGACTTAAAATCCTTCATTGGCTGATCTCCCACTGCTCTCAGGACAAAGTGTCCAAAGCCCTGCATGATCTCCCCTGCCTGCTCCACACAGCTGATTTCTCTCCATTTTTGATGCCATCGCAGCTGCTCCTCCTGGTGAACCCCCCTGAACCCGCACAGGAGATGCCATTAGTCTTCATGCCACCTCCCCTCCCTCACCTCCGCTTGCAGGTGTAGCTGGGGTGGGCACTTCCCCAGCACGTCGCCAGGTCCTACCACCAGCTTCCACCTCGAGGGCCTGCTGGGGCTCTCTGATTTTTTGGCTCCACCCTCCCATCCTTTGGAAGGACAGTTCTGAGGCATATTCTTTTCAGTTCTTCAGAGAATTCCCTAGAATTGATCCCTGGTTACCCTCAAGTGTGCCCATTCCACACCCTCACTGGCTTTCCCTCTTTCCTCCTACGCCCTTGGATCATCACCCAAACAAACTCTCTGCTCCCAGGTCCTTGCCTCAGGCTCTGTTTTCAGGGGACCCAAACCAAGAAACGTCTTCTCTCACCCAGACAGGAGTAGATGCCCCTCCATTCTTATGGTTCTGTGTTATAATTGTCTGTCTGTGTGTCCATCTCCCCTGTGTCAGTGTGAGCTAGGAAAGAGAAGGGACCATGACTGTCCCTTCCCACCACACAGCACAGAGGTATGTCAGTAGGTGTTGTGAAATGCTGTGAAATGAATGAATAAGAAATAGGGTGGTCCTGATAAAGATACACAGCAAACTGAGGATGATAAAGGTCATTTGTGAAAACTGCACAACTAACATCATACTCATTGGGGAAAGAGAAAGATTTTTTCCCCCTAAGATCAGGAACAAGATAAGAATACCCACTCTGGTCATTTATATCCAACAGTGTACTGGAAGTAATAGCCAGGGCAATCAGGGCAATGTCTTAAATGAAATAAAAGGCACAGATTGGAAAGAAAGAAGTAAAACTATTTCTATTCACAGATGACGTAATTTCATATGTAGAAAATCCTAAAGAATCAACCCAAAACTATTAGAGCTAATAAATAAACTCAACAAAGTTATAAAATAAAAAATCAGGGCTTCCCTGGTGGCGCAGTGGTTGAGAATCCGCCTGCCAATGCAGGGGACACGGGTTCGAGCCCTGGTCTGGGAAGATCCCACATGCCGCAGAGCAGCTGGGCCTGTGAGCCACAACTACTGAGCCTGCGCATCTGGAGCCTGTGCTCCACAACAAGAAAGGCCGTGATAGTGAGAGGCCCGCACACAGCGATGAAGAGTGGTCCCCGCTTGCCGCAACTAGAGAAAGCCCTTGCACAGAAACGAAGACCCAACACAGCCAAAAATAAATTAACTAAAAAAATAAAATAATAAAATAAATAAATAAATAAAAAATAAAAAATCATCATGCAAAAATCAGTTATATTTCTATATGCTAGCAATGAATAATCCAAAAAGGAAATCAAGAAAACAATTTCATTAAAAATACTATCAAAAAGAATAAAATATTTAGGAATAAATTTAACTAAAGAGTTGTAAAGATGTATACACTGAAAACTGTAAAACATTGCTGAAAGAAATTAAAGATATAAATAAATGGAAAGACACTACTTTTTTTTTTCAAATTGGGGTTGTTTTACAATGTTGTGTTAGTTTTTACTGTACAGCAAAGTGGAGTTCCCTGTGCTATACAGCAGGTTCTCATCAGTTATCTATTTTATACATATTAGTGTATATATGTTAATCCCAATCTCCCAATTCATCCCACCCCCCCCTTGCCCCCCTTGGTGTCCATATGTTTGTTCTCTACATCTGTGTCTCTATTTCTGCCTTGCAAACTGCTTCATCTGTACCATTTTTCTAGATTCCACAAATACACGTTAATATACAATATTTTTCTCTTTCTGACTTACTTCACTCTGTATGACAATCTCTAGGTCCATCCACATCTCTACAAATGACCCAATTTCGTTCCTTTTTATGGCTTAGTAATAAGACATCCACTTTTATGGATTCAAAGATTTAATATTGTTAAAATGTCAATACTCCTTGAAGTGATCTAATGATTCAATGCAATTCCTACCAAAATCCCAATGGCCTTTTTTTTTCTTTGCAGAAATGGAAAAGCTTATCCTCAAATCCATATGGAATTTCAAGGGACCCTGAAGAGCTAAAGCAGTTTTGAAAAAGAAGAACAAAGTTGGAGAACTCACACTTCTCTATTTCAAAACATATTACAAAGCTACCATAATCAAAACAGTGTCTTACTGGCAAAAGGATAGAAATATAGATCAATGAGAAGTGAGAGCCCAGAAATAAGCCCACACATCTATGGTCAGTTGATTTTTGACAAGAGTGCCAAGACCACCTTTCTGAGGGAAAGAACAGTCTCTTCAACAAATGGTGCTGGGACAACTGGTCTCAAAATGTAAAAGAATGAAGTTAGACCCTTTTTTACACCATATGCAAAAATTAACTCAAAAACAGGTCAAAGACCTACATGTAAGTGCTAAAACTGTAACTTTTCGAAGAAAACAGAGGTTAAATCTTCATGACCTTGGATTTGGTAATAAATCTTAGATATAACACCAAAAAAAAAAGAAGCAACAAAAGAAAAAATAGATAAGTTGCACTTAATCTAAATTTAAAACTTTTATATATCAAAGAACACTACCTAGAAAGTGAAAATACAACCTATAGATTGGGAGAAAATATTTACAAATAATATACCCGACAAGGAAATCATACCTAGAATATACAAAGAGCTCCTAAAACTCAACAACAAGAAGACAAATAACCCAGTTTAAAAATGGGCTGGGGACTTGAATAGACAGTTCTCCAAAGAAGATATACAAATGGCCAAAAAGCACATGAAAAGATGCTTAACATCATTAGTTATTAAAAAATGCAAATCAGGGCTTCCCTGGTGGCACAGTGGTTGAGAATCTGCCTGCCAATGCAGGGGACATGGGTTCGAGCCCTGGTCTGGGAAGATCCCACAAGCTGTGGAGCAACTAAGCCCGTGCGCCACAACTACTGGAGCCTGTGCACATAGAGCTCGTGCTCCACAACAAGAGAGGCCACCCCAATGAGCAGCCCGTGCACCGCAATGAAGAGTAGCCCCTGCTCACCTCAACTAGAGAAAGCCCGTGGGCAGCAACGAAGACCCAACGCAGCCAAAAATAAAATAAATAAATTTATTTAAAAAATGCAAATCAAAACCACAATGAGAGATTATTTTACATTTGATAGAGTGGCAATAATAATAATAGTAATAATAATGGAAAATAGCAAGTGTTGGCAAGGATGTAGAGAAATTGGAACTTTTGTATATTGCTGGTTGAAATGTAAAATGGTGCAGCCTCTGTGGAAAATAGCTTAGCAGTTCATCAAAAAGTTAAACACAGAACTACTATATGACCCAGCAATTCCACTCCTAGGAATATGTCCAAAAGAATTGAAAACAGATATTTTAAAAATTTGTACATATGTCCATTGCAGTACCATTCACAAATGCCAAAAGGGAGAAACAATGCCAATGTCCATCAACTGATGAATGGATAAACAAAATGTGTCAGTGGAATATTATTCAACCATAAAAAAGGAGTGAAGTACTGACACATGCTTCAACATGGATGGACCTTGAAAATATTATGCTAAGTGAACAAAGCCAGACACAAAGGGTCACATATTATATATTCCATAAATATGAAATATTGAGAATAGACAAGTCCATAGGGACAAAAAGCATATGAGTGATTGCCAAGGACAGGAGAAAGGGGAGGATGGGGATGGGAAGTGATTGCTTAATGGGTACAGGGTTTCCCTTTTTGGCGATGAAACTGTTTTGGAACTAGATAGAGGTGATGGTTGTACAATATTGTGAATGTACTAAATGCTACTAAACTATACACTTTAAAATGGTGACTTTTCTGTTATGTGAATTTTACCTCAATCAAAACAGAAAGGAAGTAGGGTGGGTCTGCCTGTGGTATCTGGCGATCTCAGTCTTCCCATCCTGCCTCCCAGCTGCACAAGTGAGTCCCACGCAGACAGGATCCTTCCAGCCCAGGTCTTTCACGTTTCCCACAGAGCAGCCACCCAGACCTTCAGACATGGAGCTGCCGTGATCTTTGTCCCTCTCTGCCCTTTCCTGTGTGTGTGTGGCTGGGCAGGCGTGGGGGGATTGTCTCACATTTTGAATCCTCCATTTCTCTGCGAGCGCCCATCAGAATTTGGCCAGAACTGTTGCCCTCGGTAACAATTACTTCTGCCAGAGGTGTGTGAATATTTATGATTGCTCATATGCTTTCTGTTTACCATGTCAGCAGCACCGTTAGCATTCGTGCTGATAATGAAAACTCAATTTATAATAAAAACACGCATTTTGTTGTGGAACTGGGTTTTAAAGATCCTGTAAAGGCTTTGTGGAGATTTATTTGAGCCTTGTAAATGTCTTGCCCCAGGGTGACACTTCAGAGCCTTCCAACAGTTCATTTTGAAGGATTTGGTTATTAGAAAACTTTTATAGTCTCTTTAATTTAATGGGAGAAGAATAACAAACTGAATGGCTTCCAACAATAATGGATTCCTGTTATCTGGAATGTCTTCTTACCCTACATAGGCTACCCTAAATAGTGCGAGATCTCATAGCTGGGAGTTGGGAGACCTGGTTGCTAGGCTACTCCAAGGCTAAATAACTGTAGGTAAGTCCCTTCTCCATTCCGGGCCTCAATCTTCTCTTCTGAACTGTCTGGGGGTTGAAATTTTATGTAATAAGAAGTTTTGATCCCATAATCCCATTCTAAGGAAATTTTCCTGGGGGGAAAAAATTCAACCAAAGCAGAAAATTATATGCCTAAAACTGTTCAACACAATCCCGTCTATACAGGCAAGAAAGCAGAAGTTTAAAAAAAAATTACCCATGAATTGGAAGTAGCTGATAGAATTATGGAACAACTATGACAGAATAATAAACTGACAATAAAAAATAGTAATTGCCATTTATAGGTCTCCCACCACCATCTCAACCCAATACCACCAAGACTGGGATGATACTCATTAAAACGAAACTGATTATTTCCAGATGATGGGATTAGGGTTGATTTTTGTTTTCTCCTTTATGCTTTTGTGTATTTTTCAAATTTTCTATAATGAACACATATTACTTTGATAATCAGAAAAAAACAAACATCATTGAGATAGCAATTAATTTTATAAAGAATATGTGACAAAGAAGAAAATGCTTTAGTTATAATGTGAAATGAGAAGGAAACAGAACATGAAATGAATATTCAGATTGCAACTAAATTGAAATGGTAACAGATCAAATCTCTGAAAACCACTTTGCCTAATTATCAATTCATCTAATAACCAATTCTCTGAAAATTCACCCCTCTGCCTTTAGGTGTTTTTAATATCTATTCAATTATAATATGCTTTTTCATTTGATCATCTTTTGACATATTAAGTATTTGTTATCCAATTGTCTATGGGTACTTCTCATAATTTTATATTTCTAAGAGTTATTTTAAACATTTGAACCATCCCTTGATTATGGGATTGTTTTTATCCTTGTGTGTGTAATTTGTTCCTTTTTAATAATTTAAGGACTTATTAGGATGTTTGTTAAAAATCCTTTCTTCAAAATTTAATATTTCGAACGCACTTTTCAATGGTACCCAAGACACTAAGTATAATAAATTATAAAGCCTCCCTTTGACTTGATCCTTCACTAGAATCCCATCACCAAGCTTACGGATCAAGCAAGATATGAATGTCTTAAAATATAAAAATATCATTTATGAAATGCTGATGATTTAATCAGTGTAAACTGTCAAAAAGATGGCAAGGAAGAATAAGATACCCAGATGGATTTAACACAGCATCAAAATGTAGGTGAATTCATCTTAGGGAATGGCTATAAATAAACTGACATAAAACCCAAGGGAAATTGAAATAATAATAACAGTAATAATAATAATAATAATAATGCTGTGTTAGGGTGGTGGAATTTTGGTGTTTTTATTGAAAATTCTCTTTAATTTTGATTATTTTTCCTCTCTTTATTCCTCTCTGAAAGCATCTGAGTATCTTATTTTAATTTTTCTTTCAGAAGTATGATTTCATTGTAAACGCTGAAGATGAGAACTTATGACGAGTTTTGTGTTCACTTAAGCCATTTCTTGTGTGAAAAGACAGAGGTCAGCTGTTATTCATAGGCCTCGTTACTTTCTAATGAGGGGACATCCTGGTACTAGGAGCAGAGGTGGTTACTTTGTTGAGCGGGATGGTGGATATAGCTAATGAGAATTTTGGAATGGCTGCAACAAAGCTAAATTGCCCTTCATAAGAAAGGGAAAGAGGTTAAGAGTATAGGAGTCAGGGAGCTAGAGTCAGATGCTGAGAAGACTGAGAGTGAAGGAAAGGATCCAGGGAAATAGCAGCCCTTCCTAGTTGATCATGACACTGAAGAAGAACTTGAGGGGGGCGTCTACAGGGATTTGTTAAGCTGTTAGCAGTATAGTGCACAGCAAGCACTGCCACTCTTTCTCCTACCAAGTCATCAGCAACGTCTGCTTGGCTCACAAATCCTTTGGAATAAGTGGAATTTCTAATGATAAACCTTGAACTTTTGGGTCTTACCTCAAGATTGGCCCAGTGCAAAAATCAGGGCTTTCCATAAGAGCAGGTGACATATGGGTTATGTCCGACTATTTGAACATCTGCGTGTGAACATACCAAAAAGGAGAAAGAAGGGAAGAAATGGGGGAGAAAGACAGAAAAGAAAGAAAGGAAACATTTTATAAGAAAAACTTTATACTGTCCATGCTAGTTTAAAGTTGGAAGTATTAAATTTAATTATACTTAAATTTAACAAAAGAGAAAGAAATGGGATGGAACGTCAGATAAACATTTTTTCAAAAAAAGCAATATTCATTGCTAAAGATTCCTCTAAAGAGATGAAAGGCATGAAAAACTTTAAGTTGTAAGAACCTTTGTTATTTTCTTTTAATTAAATCTGATAGTCTCTGCTGTTAATGTCAATTTAATTTGTTTATATTTATTTGATCCCTGGTTTTTGGACTTACTTACATCCTTTCTTTCCTTTTTATCCTTTTTCTTTTTTTCTTTCCTGCTTTTCTTCTGTAAGGTCTTCTATATATTGCTCCCCCTTCTGCCCCTGTTGACTAGGAAGCATAGATTTTATTTATATTCCTTTAGTGGTTACCTTTAAAAACTTAATGTGTATATTTAATGACTAATTTCTCTAGTACAATCTAAAATTATTCAGTATCTCTACTCATCTTTTGGGAAAGTCAAGGATGTTGGCACACTGTTTCACACTGATCTGCCAATCTCCTTATTACCACAGTCTAGATACTTACTTTCACTTCTGTTTAAATACAAGAAATGGTGTGATGATTATTATGCAGTCAATAGTTAATTAAATTTGCTAACATATTTTACCAATTTCTGTGTTCATTGTTTTCTTTGAATTCTCCTCTTTGATTTCAAACTTCTTCCTGATGCAAAGGTCAATGGGTAGTAAATGGTACATCTGGGGAGAACATCTGTATTTTGCCCTCCCCCTGGAATGATAGTTTAGCTGAGTATAGAAATCTAGGGGTAGGTAGTTATTTTCCTCAGTGCTGTGTGAGCTTTGAGCCAGGTCAAATAAAGGCAACCTTTTAAGTGGAATCTTTTGGGCAACCACCAGACAGGTCAAATGATGACAATCCTCTGGGATCTGAAGAAGCTTCAACCCTGTTCTTCTGTCCTGGTGGCTGTCAGGCTGCTGGTGATTACTATGACCATAGGCGGTTGATTTTCAAGGTAACTGTGGAGCTGCAGAGTGTGAGATGGGAATAGAGCAAATTTTAAGTGCCATAACACTTGCTGTCCTTACCAAGATTAAGCTGTTTTTCTAGAAGAAAGGCTCCTCAGAGTGCTGCAAGCCTTTGATTAACTTCCAGACTTCTGAAAAAGTTGAGTTTGAAAATTTTTGTCAGTTTTCTTCTTGCTTTTATGGAAGAGAAAACTTTTGGAAGCCCTCACTCTGCCATTTTCACTGATATCACTTTTTCGTGCTTTTTTTTTTCTTTCTTAATTTCGGTTTACAGGCTCATCTTGAGTAGATCTTTCTCTCTCCATTACTCCTCCCTGCCTAGCAATTGTGTGGCTGTCTCCACCTTACCCTTTGAGACCCTTAGTTCAGAACTACCTCTTTACATTAGCAGCCTAGGGATGGCATTGGGGATATTTCAGATGCTTCCACTGAGTCAGCAGCTTGATTGAGTTCCCGGTTGTAAGGCTCTGTTCTTCCCCTGCCTCCCTGAGCTTACAGTTTCATATGAAAGGCAACCCCTGAAGCTGTCAGCAGACTTTTTCAGCTTCTTTTCAAGAGTAGAGGGTACCTATTCAAACTCCTGCTGTGGAGCAAAGAGCCTGGCTCTTGTGTCCCACCTCATGTTGGAGGCTGTTACTTGTTCTTACATTCTAGGATCCAAATTCCCACCCCTCTGCTAGCTTCCCAACCTGGAGCCCCGGAGGCTCACTGTGACAGACTCTTACCACTTTTCATTTCTGGTCCATGGAGATGCTACTCTTGATTTTGAGCAGGTTTAATGTCTTTTAAATTTTCTCTCTTATATTTTACTTATTGTTGCTGTGAGTTTGGAGCATGAGGGCTGGGGGTTGTGGCAGTAGACAAGGCATGAGTGAACAAAGTCGTCTTGACTATACAGTGTGTAAGATCTGCCATCATTTAAAATTTCTAACTATTTTCAACCTGAGAGGATATCTATTGACTCTCTGCCCTGATATAGGAGGAAATTAGCCTAAAATGATTCAAAATGACAATACATACCTATGGCATGCTCGAAAACTGCAGGTAGTACTCATGAGTCTGTTTCTCTGACAAAACTACTGCTACTGCTTTCAAAAATAAATACGCCAAGCATATATCTTGATTTTGCTTTCCAGGAAAGCACAGAAATAAGGCACCAATCATCATAACAAGGAATTTTTCCTTTTCTTTTGTCAAGCATGTTTTATGAGAGTGAAGAAGTGGCTCTGTGGAGGATAATAATAATTCCCAGAAAAACCATGATTCCATCCAATTATATTTGTAGACGTATATACAAACACGGATGAAAAAACCATAACGTCCAACTGAGTAACACTTCACTAACTACAAGTTTAAGGAGGAGATTAGCCTGATCCAATTTGACCAAATTTTGCCAAACTTCTACAAGGTGCAATTTGTAACCCTAGGCAATGCATGGATTACAGAAATGAATGAATACTATTCTTGTTCTCCAGGAGAGGGGGAGGGGAACTTAATAATTTGAGCGTTTGCACTGTGATCCATGCTTACAACTCTTACTGAAGTTGTTTCTGAGTGCAGGCCTGAGGATCAGGTGCCTCTGATGACACCTGAATGTGTAAGAATAAACTTCACCATATTGTCAAAGGCCCAATGATGGGGAAACGATTAATGGCTTTTTCTGAAATTTTCCCATTGGCTTTTTACGGATCAACTCAAAGTTCCAGAGGTAGAAAGAATAATAGTCAATTGACTAAGCACATAGTTCTGAAGAGTACAGAAATCCAGTTATTTTAATGTTGCTATCTAGAGAGGCTGCAGACATAGTTCCAGAAAAACCTCTTTCTAACAAGCAGATGAAATCAAATCTCCTCTTCAGTCTGTGGGTTCTCTCTCATTAAGGGGTGGATCTTGGAGAAGAGTGTGAGATGTCCCTTCTAGGGGAGGGGGGCAATTCTAGCTTGGGGATCAGAAGACCAGCAATGGAGGCTCCAGTCTGGCTCTTCCAACTCCCTGCATATTGAGGCAAGCATTGCTTTTACAACCAAGCCATTCACCTGTTCAAACACTTCCATGACTTTCCATTGCCTTCAGCATAAGGCAAATTCTGTGACCTCCATAAAAAACCCTGCATGGTCTGGACTACGCCAGACTTATTTACTTTATCTCTCACCACTCTTCCTCCACCCAGAACTTGGCCCCAGACATACGCAGCTACTTGCAGGTCTGTGAATTCATCCAGCTTCCATGCCTGTATCTATGCTATCCCCTATCTACCTGGAGATGCATGCCTGCCCTTCCCTCCTCCAGGAAGCCTTTCGCCACATAACAGTGATAAGCAGCTAGTATTGATTCAGATCATTCTGGCAGCATATAAAGAGACCAAATAACAGCTTACATAAGATAATAGTTAATACCTTTCCCACCTAAAAGTTCTAGTTGGTATAGAGGCTCTGCTTTACAATGTTGCCTTGGGTATTGATTCCTTCTAGATTGTTCTACATCGGAGGACACATCCTTTGTCTCCATGGTCCAAGATGGCTCACTGTTTGTTACTGTTATGTGAGGGAAATCTCCCAGGATGGACGGCAGGGATGAGACCTCCAACATGGAAAGGACAGGCGAGCAGGAAGGGCAGGTATCACCCTTTAAGGGCCTGACCTAGAAGTTGCACACCTGACTTTCATTCATATCCTCTTAGCTGGAACTGACTCACATGGTAACACCCAGCAGCAAGGGAGGCAGGGAAGTGTCACCTTCATTCTGGGAAGCCTCTATTATCATGAGAAGGAACAGGAGACCTGATATTGGGGAATGGCTGGATGTGAATGATGGCTGTGAGAACAGAAAGACCAGCCAGGGTGGATGAAGGTGAAGGCTTGACCACTCCGATAAGGGAGAAGGTGCCATCGCTCAACATTGCAAGGACTATTGGGGAGATGAGAAGTGGGAGCCAGGTTACAACGAACTGGAGAATGTTCCCACATCCATACCTTTACTCATGTTAAGTCTTACTGTCCAAAATGCCCTAACATTTCTTTGCTCATCTCTGGAGGCTCCACGTATGCTTGATCTCCCCATGGAAGCCTCTACCGGCAACTTGAATCTTTCTCAAGTGTAAGTGGAGAGCCTCCTCTCTGGGCTACTAACTGGGCCAAAATGATATAATAATCTTTTACTGATGCCTCTGATAGGCAGATGCTTTACATACATATCTCATTTTCTTCCCACAATGCCCCTGGAGGACTTTTAGGGATTCACTAAAAAACACTTCCCTCTTTCACATTCAAAACGAGGACCAATTGAGAAACAAGATCCAGGAGAGGGGCCAAGGGAGACCAATGTTAGCTTCTTATTGATAAACTGGAGAATGTGTCTTCATACCTCCAGTCAAAGAGCTTGCTAAGAAACCTCCCTTCACTCCCCTTTTACAATTTAGACCTTGGAACAGCCCAGCCGGGGGTAAGTTTGGGACCCAGAGTCACCTACTTACTCAGCACTTCTGCCTTTCACTGCTGTGGAGCAAGGGGACAAAAAAAGGGAATATCTTCAAGCATGCAACTTTTTAATAAATTAGCTCCACCCTCTGACAACCCGGTCCAGAGGCTCTTGCTCCACATCCGGTAATGCATTCCCCCCGGGCCCTGCCCTGGAAGAGGAAGGGGCGGGTCAAGACTGTTACTCCCCTGGTGTTCCGTCCACATGGAAACGTGGTAGGAGGAACGAAGGTTCTGCCATAACAATTCCTAACCAGAGGAGTTGTTTTGCCCACGTTACAGACCAGGAAGCCAGCACTGTGAGAAGTACCATGACTTGCTAGGGTCACCCACGTATTAGATGGCAGAGTATTTTGGAACCAAGTCTGTCTAGTTCCAAACTCAGGCTTTTAGTCACTAGCTCTAGCAGCTTATAAGCTTTTTGAGGGAGACATTACAATAAATATCTCCACATTTTCAGCAGCACCTAACAAAGCATTTATTAAAAGACTCATGGCAGGGTTTAATGTAAAGGCCTGGGGGTTCTGGCCCAGTTTGTTGCTTCCTTGTCTCATGGTCAGCCAAGTTTCTTGACCAGGACAATTCCCCAGGAACAGGAACCAGCGATGCTGCCTGGGGACCCTTTTTTTGACTCTGGATGTTCTTTTGTTGGGTTTATAGTTTGAGGTACTTTGTTGTACTTTTTCGAAATCCACTTTCTCGCTTAAGCCCCCTACTACCCGTGAGGAAGGAAGGAATGACAGGGTGGGGAAGAGATTCAGCAAAGGGCAGAGAGGGATTAAGGACCATCAGTGGTCCAGGCTGGTGGTTTAGTTAGTAACCCTCCAAACCAATGTCCTTAAATATTTGCCTAACATCTGTTTCAAGAGGGGAAGAGAGATTTGCTTCATATTAATAGAAATTGTACAGACAAAGAAATTTCCTTACTTATTTGCCTCCTCAGTCAGAAGTGGTGTCAATATTCTGAAAAATACCTGCCAAACATTCCAAATATTCCCCACTTTTGTGTGGTTCTTATAATCTCCTCAGTTTTCTTTTGCGATTTGCTAAACTGTACAACTTTTTGGTAGGTGTGTTAAAGGGTTTTATATTTAGATAACGAAATAAGCCATTTGTTTCCAGAAAACAGCCCGACTTTATGGAAAGGACTTTTACAAAATTGTAGGCCACTGTGACCTGTCCACTGAAAACAGGACTGTGCTTCAGAGGAATGTTTTGCTTTTATTTTCCACTGGAGGGCGCTGTCTACTTTGGTGGAAGTGGAACCACGTTCCATTTCACCAATTTATTCCAGCGATCCTTTAGCTGCCCTCATGGATTTGTGCGCTGGGCAGTTGTCCAGCTGTCCACTCCTTAATCTGGCTTTTTCCAAAGTCCCACAGGGCAGCAGTGTCTGGGTTTAGATGAGATTCCAGTCAGTCTGAATCCTACTGGGGCCTCCGAACTCAGACTTCTCATTACCCTGGTAAAAATGCCGGGGCTCACCCCATATGTGTGTATCTACTACATGTCCCCATACTTTCTGTGATTTAATTTCCATGATTTTGCATCCTTCGCCTTTGAAAAAACATAAACTAGGCATCTGTCACCTGCTTCCTGGGTCACAATTTCTAACTTTTGCCTCAGCAGCGTGGTCCCCCAAGTTGTTGGCATGTGGCTTTAGAGTGCAGTTTCTCCAACTGTAATGTGCAAAGGAATCACCTGGGCATCTTGTGAAAATGCAGATTATAATTCTGCAGGTTTTGGGAGTTGAACCTGAGATTCTGCATTTTTAACAAGCCCTGAGCAATGTCACTGTTTGTTGACATTCCACGTTTCAAATGGCACGATGTTACCTACTTGTCCCATCCAGGAGTTTCCCCACTCAGTTTTGCATATGGGGGTGTAGTCAGAGAAACTCAAGGATGGAGGTTGATGAATATCTCTTTAGAGCTTTGTCTCTTACTTAGCTTTTATAAATTGTTTCTGCAGGGCCCCTTTCCCTGGCTTTGTTACATCTCATCACTTTCTCTTTCTTTTTCCCTATTTGGACAACTGTGAGGCAGTGTGTTGATGCCTGTGTCTGTCACATCTGTCCTCCGAGTTGTCTTTCACTGTCATATAAAGTAATTTCATTTTCTTTGATCTCCTTTCTCACTGAGAACCTGAATCAAAATACAATGAGTGATATGATAATGGTAATGACAACCTCACATGTGCATAAAGCGCTTTAATACCCATAAGACAATATAGGTAGAGGCTATGGGCCAGGGCTCCAGAGTCTGCCTGCTTGCACTCAAATCCTGCCTCTGCTACTTTCTAGCTGGGCGGCCTTGGGTAAGTTACTTAACCTCTCTGTGCCTCAGTTTCCTCATTTGCAAAATGTGGCTAATGATGCTTCATAAGGTCCTTGTGAAGATTAAATGAGATAATGTGTGTGTGTTCTAGTGAGGCACTTAGAATAAGCCTGACACAGAGTAGGCACTCAATAATCAGCAATGTTCTAATTGCTCAGTCCTGTGGGGAAGTTAAGGAACCAGAAACGCATAAAGAGAAATGACTTGCATTCAAGATCCCACAGCAAGACTGGTGGCACAGAAGGAACCAGATCTGACTCCAACTCCAGTGCTCCGAGCACCCCCAACATACTTCCAAATGTGGAGTTTCACTCTGGAGTCAATGCACAGCCCTGAGTGTGACTGTTTTCCCAGCATCCTGTTGATCTTTGTTCTCTCTTTCACTCTAAATGGAGCATTTCCAGCTGGTGTGATTCATGGATCTGGGACCGCTTGGCTCTCATTAACTTCGAGGAAAGTCGTAAGGCAAAACCCACATCAATCAAGCCTCCAAATTACTCATCCATCTTTACAGGTGACGCGTGGACTAAGATGAACAGGGAGCGAAGCAGGTATCATACAATAGCTATTTAGGTTTATGAAAATCACATAAGCGCTTACATCAAGTTCCAAAACTGAAGCTTGCTCTGTTTTCACAGCAAGGTTGAACTTCACGGATAAGAGACAGGGTGTCACAATAGAACAGCCTCGAAACTCAAAGTCTGAGGGCCTGGGACTCCCAGCTTCACTACTTACTAGACTTGTGATCTTGAGCAAACCTTTTAACCCTTAGACTCTGTTTTCTCATTTTACTATTCATCCTTGCAACAAACCAAGGAGTTAGTTATTATCCCCATTTTACAGATGTGGAAACTGAGGCATAGAGAGGTTAAGTGACTTGCCCAAGGTGACATGACTATGAAGAGATAAAGCAGGGCTTCGAACCCCTATGTTTAAGTCCAGAAACCTAAGTCCTTGTACCACTCTCATAAATGAGATGACGGGTCTAAAAGCAGCAGGCAATGAGTAGGAGCTTAATAAACCTTTACTGAATCTGAACCTTGAGGACAAGACTCATTTTTTGTCAACCCTTTATTTTCTATAGTACCTTTGTACCTAATAGGTTCTCAATTAATAGAGTTGAGTTGCATTATTCCCCCCTGGAAATGGTTCTGTTTTTATTTAATGATTTTCTTAGATGCATTTTAATATGCAGACCACAATGCTTCTTGTACAATATTTTCTGGACTGCAAGGCACAGGCATTCATTATTTTATGAGACGCATATGTCATGCATAGCACAAGTCCTTTTCTTAAACCAACACAACATGCAAATAGAAATTTCATGTAAAATCACATTCAGACAGTCTCAAAGTAGAAACAGATGTCTGAAAAATATGAACGCCAGGCTTATTAAATATTTTATCATCAAATATTTCATACATTTCAAAAATGTCATCTGTGAAAACACAGAAATACCGCCTCAGGAGAACCAAAATATTTAATCACTTTCAAGAAATTCTTAAAAATAAGTCTTCACCTCAGAACTATTCCAGGCAGAGAACAAATTTCCAGGTGCTGCAAGCTATATTTATTATATTTTCATCAAAATCAGTAACCTAGTTGAAGGAGATACAGTAATCAGTAAGGTCATTATTAGGTAAGATAATGACTTCTGAATGAATTCTCTCATTAATCTCATTACAAAATGGTAATGGTACCTGACTAATCATGCCGGAGGGGAGAGCTGTATTGAATCAGAGCAAAATTAAGGCTGTAATCACAGAGCTGCTCTCGCCATTTCTTCATGAAAGTCTTACTCAGGGTTTGGGGACTGGCTCGAAGTTCCTCTGACCAGCTGGACTATTGGTCTGAAGGCTGGGGCACCTGACGTGGCGAGGGGCAAGGGGAAGAGCCCGGGGTAGCAACAGTCTCGAGAACTGGTCCCCTTCCTGCTTCTGTCCTCTACTTCCTGTGTGACCTTGGACAGGTCATGCCTGGCTCTGGGCTCCAGTTCCAGTTTCCCTGACTTAGTCTTCTGCTTTCACCCTAGTCCCTTAAATATATAAGGCAGACCACATCATGCCCAGAATGGCTGCCCATCTTATCCCGAGAAGGTTCCATATCCTTCCATGGACCACACACCCTGCATGATCAGCCCTCATTGCCTTTCTGACATTATCTCCCACCATTCTCCCAGTCACTTGCTTCATTCCAGCCACGCTGACCTCCTTGCTGTTCCCTCTGTCTGGATCATCCCCGCGCCCCACTCCATATATCCGCGTGACCCACCCCCTCACACTCTCCAAGTCTTTGCTCCAATGTCACCTTCTCAGTAATGCCTGCCCAGACCACCATATTGAACACTGCAATCTCTCCATTGGCACTCCAATCTACAGTTTCTTCTTCCACGTCCTTATTGCCATCTCACACACTATGTAATTTATTAGGTTCTTTTCTGTCTCCCTACCCCCACTGCCCCCACTAAAACATAAGTTCTACAGGTCTAAGATCTTTGTACACACATATGTATGCCTGGCACACAGCAGATGTGCAATAACTCTGATGAATATGGAATTTCTCACATGCTTGTGGGTTCCCAACCTTGCTGGACCCTCAGAGGGTGTGTGAGATGGATGACCAAGGATGACGAAGTGTATACTCACTGCAGTGAGGCCCCTCTGGTGGAGAGGCTGGCTTTGCTTTTCCATCTTGTTAGAAATAGGAGCCACACTGAGTCCCTTTCTGTCCATGAGGACTGGCCTGAGAATGCGCATGGTGGATGGCAGCATCTGGAGTCAGAGGAACCTCAATAGCCAGGAGAGATGGGCCAGGCTGAAAAGATGGAATGGACAGGGGTTGAAAGGGATGCCCTGTCCCGAGTTCCAGCCCAGTGGAGAGGTCCAGGGTCGGGGTGATGGGGCTCCACGGTAGCAGACATGCAAAGACCTCAGGGGTTTCATCAGCTGAGCACTCAGGATGTTTCAACAGACTCCTTATGACTGAAGTAGGGCAGGTGGCAATCTCACACTAACCCTCGCTGGTCAAGCTACTCTGAGACAGCTCAGGGCTGTGATCTCCCTCTTTGTTCACACTGGTGCCAAAGAGAGGATCTGGAACATGCTGGGTGCTCATAAATACTTAGTGAGTGTGTAAACAGCTCTGAATTAGGGCTTGAATACGTTTCTGCGTGCCCTGTTTTATGGTAGGGGGGAGGGGGCAGTAATAAACTGTCCAGTGCTAACAAGGAGTCTGGAAACCACATAGCTTAAGGGACAAGTTAAAAAACAGGGATGTTTAACTGAACAGAGGGCAGGATGAAAATAAGCCCAGTCTCCATAACTGCAGGACCAGTATGTAAAAGCTGGGTTACTTTTATTTTATGTGGCTTTAGAGTAGGGAGGGGGGGATAACTGGCCCAAGTGCTATCATACACTCCTCTCAAGTCCATAACAACATCACTAATTGATCACAGACACCCTCCTATATAGAAAGCCAGACCAAGCCTCAGAATCCTTCTCAACACAGTGCCTCAAACTCTCCCCACCTGTTGAATGGAGTTGACACATGAGATAAAACATATTTGTAAATCTTTGTCTAGAACACAGGGATAGGCCAATGGAAGCCCATTAATATTAAGAAAAAGCATTTTGTTATAAGCACAGGTAGAGTAAGTTTCTCTGGGGGCAGTGAGTTTCTCGTCACCGCTCAAGAAGAGGCTACTTGTCTCCTCTCTTTCCTACGATGGTCTCCAGTGGCAAGGAAAGCATCCATTGGTATGTGGTGGATGCATTTCCAGTGTCAGAAGTTCAGACCCTGAGTTCCATCGGACAGAGCACCTTTAGAGCTAAGGACTAGAAAAAATTATAATTATGTGATGTGACGGAGGCGTTAGCTAACGCTACAATGGCTATTAATGTATCAAATCAATATGTTGTACACCTTACACTTGCACAAAGTTATAGGTCAATTAAATCTCAATTTAAAGAAAGGTAAGGACAGTGACCGGTGCTTCAAGGATAGGAGGGACAAGCCACCTCGATGCAGAGGCTAGTGCCCTGGAAATGTTTCATGGTTGCTCGCAGGAAGTGCCACCATTTCCTCCTGCTAACCAGGTTCCTACTTCAGTGGCTCCAGCTGGTACTACACTCCCTCTATTTTAGCCCCAATACTATTTAATCTCCAGATTTAGTGGTTCATCCTGTAGCCCGCCTGCTGTAGCCCCTCATTGTGGGCACCGGTGGTGAGCTTACACCCCAGTCCCCTCAGCTGTGCTCCCTTCTAGGACATGGGAACTTCTGGATCCCCTACACGATACACCAAGGGAACTGGCCTCTCTCTCTGCCTTATTATACCACACCAGAATTCCTTGCAGCTACCCGTGTTGGTGGAGGGTTGCCCTATAAGGGAGTTGCCTCCCAGAGCAATAAAAAGTAAAACAGGCCTACATGCACTTTGCTTCATCTTTCAACCGATAACATATGGGACCTTTCTACCACCTGTTCCTTCCCAGCCCCCATCCTGGGGCTTACACACTGAAGGAGGAGCCAGGACACTTGACTCTCTCCTTCATATACATCCTCCTCTCTTCTCTTCTTTCCTCCCTTTCCCCCTGATGGGGACTTACCTTATTGATACCCATCATCTTTTCTATAATATGACTTTATGGAAAAATTCATAATTGGATACTTCCAGGCTCTGTTCTTAACGGTAATGAAGCATTTAAGATCTTAAAACTTTAATTTTTCTCAACAAAGCCTGTCTTTCAAGGTTACTACCTTGTTATGACCTCAAAACTCTAGTTTGACTTAAAGTTGGGCAATGACTGATTGGTCTAGACTCTAGATGGTACCAATGCCTCCCCCCTGAAGCAATAAAGGCCACTGATAATGGGTGGGGAGTTACAGGACAACATGACTCACAGAGAAGGAAAAACACATGATTTTCCATCTTAAAAAGTTATTTTTCTATGGAATAGCCAAAATTCACAAAAAGATTTGTGTTCAAGGGTGTTTATTATAGCATTATTTATAATTACAAAATTGTAAACAAATCGAATGTCCAACAAAAAGGGACTAAATTGTAATTTTAAATGATATCATAGAAGATTATTCATCTACATGGGTAAAATTTTACAGTATATTATTAGGTGAAGAAAGCACATTGCAAAATAGCATATTTAATACGATTACATTTTGTAAAAAGTATATAGCCGTCTATCTCTGGGTGGTAAAATGACGAGTGATTTTTATTTTCTTCTTTGTACCTTTTCGTATTTTCCAAATTACCAGTGAACATGTGTTAGTTTTGTGATCAGAAATAAGTGAACAATAAATGCTTTGTTTGCTTTTGTTTGTTTTATGGAGAAGAAAATGCAGATAATCCCTTGATAGAGATGATGAGGTGGATTTCAAGGGCCAGAATGAGCACTCTGGGACCTTTTTAGCTTTTCCAAGTCTAAAGGACTCTGGTTCTGTTATCTCCTCAATCTTGGCCTCTGGCTCAGTGATGTGGTGAAGAGGGTAGAAGGGTCCTCCCCAGGCTTGTTGGCTCCCCAAGCCCTTGGATAATGGCCAGTGCCCCAACCAGCATAGAAAGTGACTATTCCCCATGAAGCCTTCCCATCATAGAAACACTCTATTAATTAAAGAAGCAAGGTGCCAAGAGGGCTTTCTGCCTACACTCAAACCTTGAGTACCCTGGAATTTCAATCTTTTATGAAATAGCTTTTCATTTCCCCCCTCTCTATTAAGGGTTATTATAAGCCACTGAGTAGTTCCTTGTACATAAATTTTTTATCTTGTTAAGGTTTTGGGTTTTTTTTCACTTGACCAATGCTCAGTTCTTAAATAAAACATCAAAAATTTGCTCCAGTTCCTTCTGTAGGTTTTGTTTGTTTGTGTTTATTTTAGTATGGTCTCCCTCTGGGAAGGAAGAAAGCAGTAAACACGTCACTATCTGACCATGTCCTTTGCCTGTGTGTAAACCTTCCATGGTTCCCTACTGCCAACCAGAGATAGCCCATACCTCCTGGCGTGGCACACAAGGCCTGCCATGACTTGGCCCAGCTATCCTTTCTAGCTCAGTTCCTCACTTCATTCTTCCAACCCCGAAAGCCAGGAACAATTGCTCTTCCAGAACATACTCCACTTTTCAGTCTTCCTCCTTCTGCTTGCCCTATGCCCTCTATTGGGAATGCTTGGAAAAGACTTGGAGTGATTTTAATTTAACATTTTCTGTATGGTTCTCTCTGAGCTGTGATCATTAACTCTGCCTAGTTCCTTTGTAGTTAAGCCTGCCGCTTAACGAGCTCTGGTCTTGAGGTCAGCAGATCTGGGTTTGAGTTACACTTTGTGACACTAGTCAAGAGTTGCAGCTCCATTTATTCATTCATAAAATGGAGAGAGTAATGCCTACCTGACAGGGAGGTTATGAGAATTGAATACAATTACATATGTAAAAGTGCTGAGCATTATTTATGTATCAAACTGCCTAAGTGTTTTTGAAACACCTGTATACTCACCACCTAAATTTGATAGTTGTTGACATCTGGCCATATATGCTTTAACTATCTACTTATCTATCCATCTATCCATTATCTATTTATCTGTCTATCTATCAATCTAGACCTATATAACCATCTGTCTTTTTTAAAAAATATTTTTGGCTGAAGCACTTGAAAGAAGTTGCAGACATAATGATTCTTTATCCCTCATATATCTAAAGATAAGAAAATTATCTTATATGACCAAATGCCATTTTCCACCAAAGAACATTAACAATAGTTCTATATTATCATCTAATATCCAGTCTACATTAAAATTTCCCAGTTGTCCCCAAAATGTCTTTTATAATTTTCCCTCAACCAAGAACAAGTCAAGATTCATATATTGCATTTGATTGTTATATCTCTTCTATCTCTTTTAATCTGAGACATCTCTCACATGGCTTTTATTGACTTTAGGAAATACTAGGCCTCTGTCTTGTAGAACGTCCTACATTTTGGAGTTTTCTGATTGTTTCCTTCTAGTATACTTTGACTTTTCCCCTCTATCCCTTGTATTTTCTTTTTTTTTTTTAAACTTTGGGTTTATTTATTTATTTATTTTTATGGCTGTGTTGGGTCTTCGTTTCTGTGCGAGGGCTTTCTCTAGTTGCGGCAAGTGGGAGCCATTCTTCATCGCAGTGCGCGGGCCTCTCACTATCGCGGCCTCTCTTGTTGCGGAGCACAGGCTCCAGACGCGCAGGCTCAGTAATTGTGGCTCACGGGCCCAGTTGCTCCGCGGCATGTGGGATCTTCCCAGACCAGGGCTCGAACCCGTGTCCCCTGCATTGGCAGGCAGATTCTCAATCACTGTGCCACCAGGGAAGCCCTATCCCTTGTATTTTCCATCAACTAGTTGGCATAGACTATAGATCATTCTAAAATGATCAAATAAGGGCTTAATTCTTTCTCTTTCATTACCAAATTTCACAGTAAGGAGTTGGAGTAATGGTCACTTCCAGTATTAGCATCTGAATCCCTGTCTCTCTCTCTCTCTCTGTCTCCCTTTCTCTCTCAGTATTCACTAAGGACTCATGGATTTTTTTTTTTTAATTAATGCATTCTGTTGTAATCCATTATTTTTATTACTGGTTTTGATGCTTGAATTGTCCTAATTTGGCAAATGGGGGCCCTTTCAAGCCAACATCTGTGCCTTAAAAAAAACCTCCTCCATTTTCCTCTAATGTATATTATGAAAATTTTAAACATCTAGGAAATTTGAAAGATTTTTATCGTGAACATCCATTACACAGCACTTACCACTCACATTTTACTCTGTGCTTTATCACATATTTATCCTTCCATCCATTTCTCTATCCATCCATGAATTCATCTAAGTATGATGTAAGAATCCAACTTTATGTTTTCCCAAATGATTATCTAGTTGTCCTATATCATTTATCTTAAATGTCCATATTTTTCTGAGGATTTGAGGTTCCGTCTTTAATAACATCAACTTTTCCACTTCTGGTCTTTTAATCTTCTCCCATTGATGTATCTGTCAAATTATGACAGATTCCATACTATTTTGATTTTAGAGGCTTCCTTGTATGTTTTAACATCTGGGAGAACCAGTTTCCCTTGCTGTTGTTCTAAGTTTTTGGTGTTTTCCTGGATGGTCTTGCTTGTTTCCATATGCACATTAAAATCAAGTTGTTTAGTTCCAGGAAAAAAAAGTGCTAGTATTTTCACTGTGATTAGGCTAAGTTTATATATATTACCTTTGGATATATTAAGTTATATTATCTAAGAAGAGCATCTATGAAGATGATAATATTATTTTTATTATAATTATTAGTATTTGGAATTATATTAATTTCCTAATATTGAACCATCCTTGAATTGTTGTAATAAAATTTGGTCACTTGTATTATTTTAAATGTGCTGTTGGATCTGTTAATAAAGTTCTATTTTGGATTCTTGTATATTAACATTAACAAGTGAGGTTGACCTGCAGATTTCTTCTTCGCATAATTTTTATCAGGTTTAGAGATCAATATTATTTTCACTTTATATTAAAATTCAGAAGTTTGCATACTTTTTCTGTTAATTGAAACAGCTTAAATGACATTGGAATTATCTGATTTTTGAAGGAATGGTAGAAAGCATTGAAAGCCCCTGAACCTAGAAATTTTATGGGTGTGTTAGTTCTTTTATAACTTTCTCTATTTATTATGAAAATTGATCTATATAAGCTATCTCCATTTTTGTCAATTTTGCAAATGGCATTTTCCCCAGAAAATTATCTTTTTCATCTAGGCTTTAAAATTTCATCTAGGCTTTGAATAAAATTGTGCCAAGAGATCTTAAAAGTTTCTTCTGATTCAATAACTATTTCTTCCTTGGCATTCTTTGTTTTGTTCTTTCTGCTTATTTTTCATGTTTTAGTTAACTGTTTGTGTATCTGTTCATTCTCTCTGTTTTTATTTTTATGGAAATCTCTAACTTCTTCACTATGATCTCATGTATTGTTAATTTTTGTGAATGTTTCATGTGCACCTGAGAAGAAGGTATATTCTCAATTATCAATCAGGGTATAAATTTTGATAGATATACATAAGATCTACCTTACTGATTATGTTGCTTAGAAGTTCTATTATCCATATTCATATTTTGTCCACTTCATCTTTCTTGAAGTGAGAGAGGTGTATTAAAATCTCCCTTCAATATTGATTTCTGTACATTTCAATTTGCATCTCCCATAGTTTCTGCTTTATGAAGATTGCTAGTATTATTTGGTGCAGTGATATTCATAAGCTTTACATCTTCATTTTGAACTGCAGTCTGTAATGTTATCAAGTGTTCTGCATCATCTCACTTATTTATTTACGTATTTTTTGGACTGAATTTTACCTTGCTTTATTATTTATTTTAATTAAAAAAATTTTTTTAACCTTGTTTTAGGTCAAGGTATTAGTTTTCTTTTTGCCTGGCATACTTTGCCCCAATCCTTTATGTTTACCTTTCCTGAATCAGTTTCAAATATGTGTTTTTGTAAGCCTATCTGAACATCTTCTAGTAGGTAAGTGCTATAGACTGAAAGTTTGTGTCCCCATCCCAAATTCATACGTTGAAACTTAACCCCCAATGCGACGGCATTGAAGATGGGGTTTTCAGGAGGTGACTAGATCGTGAGGGTGGAGCCCTCATAAATGGGATTAGTGCCCTTATAAAAGAGAACCCCTTCTGCCATGTGAGAGAACACAGTGAGAAGACAGCCATCTATGAACCAGGAAATGGATCCTCACCAGATACTGAATCTGCCAGCAACTTGATCTTGGACTTCCCAGGCTCCAGAACTGTGGGAAATAAATTTCTGTTGTTTATAAGCCACCCCATCTAGGTACTCTGTTATAGCAGCCCTAACAGACTAAGATAGAAACATTTGCGATGACTAATTTTACTAGTCAACTTGATTGAGCAAAAGGATGCCCAGATAACTGGTAAAATATTATTTCCAGGTGTAACTGTGAGGGTGTTTCCAGAAGAGGTTAGCACTTGAATCAGCAGACTGAGTAAAGGAGATTGTCCTCATCAATGTGGGTAGACATCTAATCCATTGAGGTCCTGAATAGAACAGAAAGGCAGAGGAAGGGTAAATTCTCTCTCCGCTTGAGCTAGGACATCCATTTTCTCCTGTCTTTGAATACTGGTGCTCCTAGTTCTTGGGCCTTTGACTCAGACTGGGACTAACACCATTGGCTCTCTGGGTTCTCAGGACTTCAGGTTTTGACTGTATCTACACTGTCAACTTTCCTTGGCTTTCAGCTTACAGATGGCAGACTGCGGGACTTCTCAGCCTCCATATCACATGAGCTGATTCCTCATAATAAATATCTGTCTATCTATCTATCTATCTATCTATCTATCTATCATCTATCTATCTCCTATTGGGTCTGTTTCTCTGGAGAATCCTGACTAATAAAAGTTATGCCTATTTACACTTATTAATATGATTTAAGTTTAGTAATAGTTCTGTTACATTACTTTATGTTTATTGTGTGCTTTTGCTATGTATTCTATTTTCTTTACTTGAATTTTGTTTCATTTTGTGTTTGCATTTCTTCTGGTGTTTAGAAAGGTTGGTGTTTTTGTTTTAGTGGTTATGTTCATACTAATACTTGGTGTCCTTAGTCCCCCTTTCTTTACTTGTGTTTACTGCTGTTTGGTTTGTTGACTTTAAATGATATTCTTTGATTTTTATTAGCTATGCAGCAATAATGAACTTATTCTACTTTCTTTTTTCTCTCTCCTGTCCCCCCACCCTTTTAAAAAAATATTTATTTATTTGTCTGCACCAGTTGCGGCACGTGGGATCTTCATTGCCACGTGCAGGATGTGGGCTCTTTAGTTGAGGTATGTGGGCTCTTAGTTACCGCACGTGGGATCTAGTTCCCTGACCAGGGATTGAACCCGGGCTTTCTGCATTCGGTGCTCGGAGTCTTAACCACTGGACCACCAGGGAAGTCCTCTGCCCCCTTTTTAGTTATATAATTTCAACTTTCTCGGAATATAGGATATTTACACACTATTCTTCCACTTTTGTGGAAATCTAAGTTTTAGTCATAGATCCATGGTTAAATAATTCAGTGATCAAAATGAATCTTTTGACCAATGTTTCTCAATCATCCCCTGGTTGATTAAAGTTATTCCTGTAGTATATTCTTCAGGAAGGACTCATGAATACCATATTCCATAAATTTTTGCAAGATTACTGTGTAGAACTATTTTTCTTAGACTTCATATTGAAGGACAGATGAAATTCCTTCTTTCCATACTTTTATATACTTGAGTTCCTTGGATGTGTTACTCTAGTAATGACTAGCCTTATACATTGCTGTTGAGAAGTATGATGCCAAGATTATTTTCTTTCTTTTGTCTCTATATCTGAAGGCTCGGAAGGTATTTTCTTTTACTTGAACATCTAATATTTTCACTAAGACATGTCTTAGTGTTGACTTTTCTTAGTCAATTTCCCCAGGCAAAAAGGGAACCTTTCCATTATGTAAATTCATGTCTCTTTTATTTTGGGAACGGAGGAGTCAGGGTGTGACCCCAAGTGCAGTGGGAGCCACGGAAGAGTGTCCCTCAAGGGTGTGACGTGGGCAGACACTGACTCACAGCATCTGAGTGACGAAAGGAGCCCAGCAGTGATCTGGTCCAACCGCCGCTCTGCAGAGGAAACCCTGCTGGAGGCTGCACTCCTCTGGTGACAGGAAGCTCCTCTCTCCTTCAGAGCCCGCATTGCTCTGACTAGAGAATTCTTCCTTATAAAGAACTGAGAGCTGCCTTCCTGCAGTCTCCACTCAAAGCAGCTCTGCTTTTTCTTCTTGTCTTATCCTTCTCTGGGCGAACATCCTCCAAGTCCCCTGAACATGACGACACTGGGAGAGGTCCATGATGCTGGGAGGGGCCGCTGGCTCAGCCACAATCCTAAATACATTTCTCTTGGGAGCAGAAAACCACTGCACGGAGCTGGTTCATGCCCCCAAGAATTCCAGTGGAGGTGGCCGATGGTTGCTCTCCACCCAGGACCCTGACAGATAAGCAAGCATGGTTCTAAATGTACTGGCTTTTGTGGCAGCAGCTGCTTCAACATAATGGACAGAATAAGCAGCAGCTGCCCTGTTATCAGTCCCGATTCTGACTTCTGCTCATCTGTACCCCCGTCTCCCACCCTTGTTTACCTGGGCTCTGTGCTTATTTATTCACCTCCAGGTCACCCCAGTTCTTGCTTCTTGATTGAAGTGGAGACCCCAGTTTCTAGCTCCCTTATCTTGGTCCCTTTCCTCCGGGACCCTGATCCCATGGCCGTCTCCAGGCCCCAGCCCCGGGTCCTCACTTCATCTTACAGGTCTGCTCAGCTGAGCCCCGCATGACACTGAGTTAATAAGCAAATCCCACTAAATGGAAGTAGCTGTTGCCAAGCACATTTCACAAGGGTAAAGGGAATTTTCATCTATCAAAAGTGCATATATTTCAAGGGGGCCTATCACTCACTGAAATTTGCAAGAAAAAGAGAGTCCCAAGAAAATCAAGGGCATTTGCATTACAATCCACCCAAGTGCCCCAAAATATCCGGCTGAACATGCAGAATTTTAAGGAAAAGAGTGCGTTTTGCTTATTTGCAAGAAAAAAGAAAGAATATTCAAGGAAAGGAGGGGACTGAGGTTGAAAAATCTTAGACATGCAAAGAAAAGCATTTGGTAAACTTTGACCAAAGAATCACCTTTGTTCTTACCAGTTTTGGAGCTGGCCCTGGCAGGGGTGGCAGAGGATCCAAACACGGTACAGAGGCAAAGGCACTGCGTTTTGGGATAGGCCAAAAGGATTTAAAGCTGGATGACCTTGAACTCTCAGTATCCATGGTTCCATGTCGTTAAAGTGGAGGCCATGGTAACAGGTCACCTAAGGATTCCATCTGTGCTCTACAAACCTGTCTCCCAAATCTCCCTAATGATTGAGGAAAGTGAGCATGAACTTGACCCACACAACTGTCATCTTCACCCTCACCTCTCCAGTAGGGGCAATGCCCACAGAGCAGAAATGCCTTTGAAGTTTTGTGCTTGATACTAAACAATAATGCAATTTGTATCTTACTCCATATTATTCTGTGTTTATAATATAAAAGTGCTTAAAATGATTCCCCACTGGGGGAAAACCTAAAATCAACCACAGAAGCCTTCCTACCTGTCCCATATGTTAATGGGAGAGTCATTCTCGATAACAACCATAACTGATACTTACTGGGCGTTTCCTCTATGCCAGGGATTGTGCCAAGAGTTAGCCAAATATTCTTTT
Source organism: Balaenoptera borealis (assembly GCF_965194805.1). NCBI lineage: Eukaryota > Metazoa > Chordata > Mammalia > Artiodactyla > Balaenopteridae > Balaenoptera > Balaenoptera borealis. The sequence continues at coordinate 102,533,207 of NC_138865.1, forward strand.
ATTTGGAGAGATTAAGTAGCTTGCCCAAGGTCACATGACTAGAAAGTGGCAAAGTAGGACTCAAAATCAAGCCTGTGTGACTCCATACCCCAAGCATGGAGACAGTGCACGTTACAGCTTGAGTCCAGCAGCGCCAGGGACAGCGGCTGATGTGAAGTGCGATGACATCCCATCGGGTTAAAGTCCAGCGCAGTTCTCTTCTCTGTCTTAGAGTCACAGTATTTTAAGGATCCAGACTTACACTACTATGTGGATTCAAGGGTTCCTTTTTAAGTTTATTTAATGAGCCTCATCAGTGATTTGCAAGGGGAGAGGCTCGGAAAGTGGTTAAAGAGGTGTTGTGGTGCAGTGTTCTCAGGGGGACCTCGGAAAATTCTCAGTTAGGGCCCCATCCTGCCAAGAGGTCAGGTCACTTGCCTCACGGACCCTTGGTCATCCCCTCCTCCTTTCTCAGGGCAAAGCTCAGCAGAGGACGGTCCCAGTTAAGAAATCTGATCGGGGCTGAAAGTCTCTATTTTACCATTAATGCTGTAATTTTCACTGTGTGATATTCCTCCCCACTGTCAACCTTCTTCATCTAGTTCTCAGACTTGTTCTGGGCAGTAGATAATTCCCTTTGCTTTGTGGTTGCTATCTGAGAGTGACCTGCTTGAAAAAAATCTGCTTTTAGATGATAATACTTATTATCTAAAAATATTTAGATATTTTTAGATAATATGTATCTGGGAACCCCATTTCCCAAAGTTTTAGCCCTTCTCCTTCTGATCTTGTGTCTGTCCATAGAGAAAACTAATAATTCAAGATTGTAGGGGACAGTTTTCATTGGTTTTGCCTTCCAGCATCTGAAGCCCCTCCGATGTGTAGCAGGTGTGTGGAGCAGTGTGAATCTGCAGGACTAAGATGTGAAGAGGTTTATTTCCCCCCTATTTCTGCCCCTGGTAGCAGATCCCTTACTGTCATCTCAGAAAGTCCCTCTTGTGGCTGTTAGAAGTCAGTCCAAGTCCAAGCCCACTTCTGAGTCAATGTTTCCCCCACCTCATAGCAGCCAGACCTGGGACCTGGGGACCTGAAGTGGGCAGGCATGGTCTGCTTTCTCCTCCTCCTCGTGCTCCAGCATCGGAGTATGGGGAGGAGGGTCAAGGACCACTTCTGGATACTTCCTCCTGCTCTCCTTTTGGACCTGATTCCTCTGGTACTGTGGACAGAGAGGAGAACCAGAGATGAGAGAAACTTCTCTTTCCCTAATTATCTTGGCTATGGTCCTTTCTTGGTTGATTGTTCTTGCTTCTCTGGGTGACCATGATGAAGGTCAATGCCCGCTGGTGGTACACTCCACAACCTCCTGCTGCTGCTGCTAGGGTCCTCTTGCCTGGTGGGCATTCTTCTCAGGTGGGATCCTTGCAAGATGGCAAGACCCTGGCCACCACCCACAACATCTATGTGATCCACTGGAAATTCTGAAGCTGTTTCTCTCCACCCTACTTCTCTTCTCCCTGCTCAAATAGGATCAAAGGCCAATGAGCAAGTCTTCTGACTGACTAAATATCAAGTGGGGAAATGAAACGCTGGTCTTACTTTGCAGGCACCCTCACTCTTTATGAGTGTACCTCTTGGTGCCCTTCCTTACCATTTGCCTTGGGGATGGAAGAGTAGCATTCTGTTCTCTCCCAAAGAGTGGACAGAAGGGGCCAAAACACTGTCCTTCCCACTAGGTCAAAAATACATATTTCAATAATTTCCTCTACCTCCACCTTCCAAGGCTGCTTAGATGAGGGTGAGGTTGAACCTGTCCAGCTGCCTCTTCAATAAACCCTGATTGGGGTGTCCCACCCCAGTTGTTCCTGGCTCTTTAGAATTCAGGGTACTTAGTGCTAACTCTTCATGCTCAGTTTAGGGTCCTAATCACACTCTACATCCTGTTATACATAGTCGGAGAGCTTCATCTTTATGAGACAGAGTCTGCCTCCCACTATAAAAAGATGAGTGGCAGAAACTCACTTTCCCAGCCTCCCTTGCAGCTAGGGTATAGGTATGTTACCCAGCTTTTGATGGTCAGATACACAACCCCAGACTTTGGATTAGAAACCAGCAATATAAAGAATTAGGGACTTCAAAAAAATCCAATACGGCTACTATTGGTAGCAGCCACAGTAACCGTATCCAGTTTCTAGGGGCACAGTGACAGCAGTGTGAGGGTCCAGTGCCACTGGGGTCAGTGGTACAAGCCATGGTGTCTGTGGAGAAGCTGTATTGTTAATGTCTCCATAGATCCTTTCTACAAGCTGACTTGGGGTGCTGCTTTGAGCTGCATACACTGTGAGCCTTTTTTTCAGGTCTTCCTGAGATTCTGTGGGTTTACCCAATGTTTTTTTAGTAAATTTCCTTTCTTAAATCTAGCACCCTCCCCCACCATAGCTAAAACAAATGTATATCAGTGCAGTTAAGAGGGCTTTCAAAGTTACTTCCTGTTTCATTACATATTTGGCTAAAAAGATGATGAATCAAACTTTGCTATTTTTGGCAAAAGTTGCTTTTTTTTTTTTTAATGCCTCACCAACATACTGAAAAAATTGAGTGGAAAACACTTCTAGGCAATATATCATTAGTGACTGATGCAGTAGCTACTGCTGCGCTCATATTTTGCAGCGGCTTTGATAAGAGATCTCTCACTTAAACTTTGACCACTATAGAATTGATCCCATCTTCACAAATACTCTTGATTTTTTTCTAGTTCATACTATCCTGATTTAAAAAAATGATCAGGTAATACTGAAAATTTGTCAGTAGTTATTTTACCATCCAGAAATTTTACCCAGAACCATTATAAATAAAGGGACCAAAGATGAATAAGATGGCTAAATTATCGGGACTTCCCTGGCAGTACAGTAGTTAAGACTCCGCGCTTCCACTGCAGGGGTAGCGGGTTTGATCCTTGGTCAGGGAACTAAGATCCTGCATGCCACGTGGCCAAAAACTTTTTAAAAAATGGCTAAATTTTTAACACCTAAAATATTACCCAAACGTAAGGGAAATAAATATTGATAATTCCTAAAAGTTTTACTGAACACCTACTCTGGATCAGATCCCAGACTAAGTATATATTATTTCATGTAATACTTATAAAAACCCTATGAAACCAGAATTATCACCCCCATTTTATAATTAAGGAAACTGAGGTTAGTGAGATTAAATATCCTCAATCTTTCAACCCACTGTCCAAGTACATTCGTTATATTAATGACGTCATTCCATAGCAGCATCTTTTGGTTTCTGTTTAACCCCAAAAGATTTGACTTTATCTACAGCACAGGGTGTAGCATTTGCTCTCTAAGACCTCTAAGGTGGGTTTGTCTTCAGAGAACAAAATCCTTTCTAGCCAGTTGTAAACAGAAAGAGCGTGGTACACAGTTAATTGAGAAATCCGAGGATACAAACCCTAAGATGAGCCTCCAAAAGCAACAGCCAAAGCCAGATGGCAGAATTGGGCCACCAAGGGAGCTGCTGCTCTTGTCACTACAGGAAGCAAGTTTAGAGACATGCTTCAGAAACATGCTACCTGTGCTACAAGCAGGAAGCTGTTTCTGCTAAATTGAAAAGCTGCTCTAGACCTATCTCGCCTCTGCTCAAATCTGCACCAGTGAAGAAGGATCTGACCAGTGAAGAATAGATGCCTGGCACCTGCTCTTCTCCACATTTAACGTGGTTCCTAAATCAAGTCTAGGACCATACAAGGAAGAAAAGGTCAGTATTACTAATTTTTTCTTTTGCCTCAGGCTCCAATACGGCTTGCCATGGCACTATTACTGATCTTGCCTTTGTTGAAAGTTTTGGTATTTTGTTCATCATGAATTTTTGTTTTAATATTGAATTTTTTAAAAAAACTGTGTTAAAGTATTATTTACTTTCATTACTATTTTGGTGCCCCCTTAAACTGGGGGCCCAAGGCAAGTGTTCTAAGTGCTGGCCCTGATAAGATATATCTAATTAGCAAAACTTAAATCACATTCAGAATCCTATTGCAAGGGAGTCTGGGAAATGCAGTGTTTAGCTTTCTGGCTTCTATAATATGGGAAAGTCTGCCAGAAGGAGGTTGAACAGGTACTAGGGAAACCAATACCTAATATCAGCCACACATAGAAACTTTGAATCTGGCCTTATGGAGGAAGCTACAGATGATTTGCTCTCTTTGTTTTTAATATTACATTTTACTCTGCCAAACTGTCTCTCGTTCTCTCTGTATGTGTGTGTGCACTCATTTTCATCAAAAATTTCCACAGTTTCTTTTTAAATTTCATTGGATGAAAGATGGTTTCTTGCAGCTAGGTTTTTGTTTTGTTTTATTTTCCCTCACACCAGAGACATCAAAGTTTTGGTTCTTCCGTATCTCCACAGTAAAAAGTTATATTTAAGAAATAGCATTGGGGGCTTCCCTGGTGGCACAGTGGTTAAGAATCCGCCTACTATGCAGGGGACACGGGTTCGAGCCCTGGTCTGGGGAGATCCCACATGCCGCGGAGCATCTAAGCCCGTGCGCCACAACTACTGAGCCCAGCTATTGAAGCCCACGCGCCTAGAGCCCATGCTCAGCAACAAGAGAAGCCACTGCAATGAGAAGTCTGCGCACCACAACTAAGAGTAGCCCCCACTTGCCACAACTAGAGAAAACCTGCGTGCAGCAACGAAGACCCAACACAGCCAAAAATTTAAAAATAAATTAATTAATTTTAAAAAAAAGAAATAAGCATTGGCTATTCAGGGTCTTTTGTGTTTCCATACAAATTGTAAAATATTTTGTTCTAGTTCTGTGAAAAATGCCATTGGTAGCTTGATAGGGGTTTCATTGAATCTGTAGATTGCTTTAGGTAGTATAGTCATTTTCACAATGTTGATTCTTCCAATCCAGGAACATGGTATATCTCTCCATCTGTGTGTATTGTCTTTAATTTCTTTCATCAGTGTCTTATAGTTTTCTGCATACAGGTCTTTTGTCTCCTTAGGAAGGTTTATTCCTAGGCATCATATTCTTTTTGTTGCAATGGTAAATGGGATTGTTTCCTTAATTTCTCTTTCAGATTTTTCATCATTAGTGTATAGGAATGCAAGAGATTTCTGTGCATTAATTTTGTATCCTGCTACTTTACCAAGTTCATTGATTAGCTCTAGTAGTTTTCTAGTAGCATCTTTAGGATTCTCTATGTATAGTATCATGTCATCTGCAAACAGTGACAGTTTTATTTCTTCTTTTCTGATATGGATTCCTTTTATTTCTTTTTCTTCTCTGATTGCTGTGGTTAAAACTTCCAAAACGATGTTGAAAAATAGTGGTGAGAGTGGGCAACCTTGTCTTGTTCCTGATCTTAGAGCAATCTTGAGAAAGAAAAATGGAACTGGAGGAATCAGGCTCCCTGACTTCAGACTATACTACAAAGCTACAGTAATCAAGACAGTATGGTACTGACACAAAAACAGAACTATAGATCAATGGAACAGGATAGAAAGCCCAGAGATAAACCCATGCACATATGGTCACCTTATCTTTGATAAAAGAGTAGAATATACAATGAAGAAAAGACAGCCTGTTCAATAAGTGGTGCTGGGAAAACTAGACAGCTACATGTAAAAGAATGAAATTAGAACATTTCCTAACACAATACACAAAAATAAACTCAAAATGGATTAAAGACCTAAATGTAAGGCCAGACACTATAAAACTCTAAGAGGAAAACATAGGCAGAACACTCTATAACATAAATCACAGCAAGATCCTTTTTGACCCACCTCCTAGAGAAATGGAAATAAAAACAAAAATAAATAAATGGTACCTAATGAAACTTAAAAGCTTTTGCACAACAAAGGAAACCATAAACAAGATGAAAAGACAACCCTCAGAATGGGAGAAAATATTTGCATATGAAGCAACTGACAAAGGATTAAGCTCCAAACTATACAAGCAGTTCATGCAGCTCAATATCAAAAAAACAAAAAACAAAAAAAACCCAATCCAAAAATGAGCGGAAGACGTCTAAATAGACGTTTCTCCAAAGAAGATATACAGATTGCCAACAAACACATGAAATGATGCTCAACCTCATTAATCATTAGAGAAATGCAAATCAAAACTACAATGAGATATCATCTCACACCAGTCAGAATGGCCATCATCAAAAAATCTACAAACAAGAAATGCTGGAGAGGGTGGGGAGAAAAGGGAACCCTCTTGCACTGTTGGTGGGAATGTAAATTGATATAGCCACTATGGAGAACAGTATGGAGGTTCTTTAAAAAACTAAAAATAGAACTACCATATGACCCAGCAATCCCACTACTGGGCATATACCCTGAGAAAACCATAATTCAGAAAGAGACATGTACCACAACGTTCACTGCAGCACTATTTACAATAGCCAGGACATGGAAGCAACCTAAGTGTCCTTCGACAGATGAACGGATAAAGAAGATGTGGCACATATATACAATGGAATATTACTCAGCCATAAAAAGAAATGAAATTGAGTTATTTGTAGTGAGGTGGATGGACCTAGAGTCTGTCATACAGAGTGAAATCAGAAACAGAAAAACAAATACTGTATGCTAACAAATATATATGAAATCTAAAAAATAAAAAAATGGTTCTCATGAATCTAGGGGCAGGAAAGGAATAAAGACGCAGATGTAGAGAACGGACTTGAGGACATGGGGAGAGGGAAGGGTAAGCCGGGACGAAGTGAGAGAGTAGCATTGACATATATAAACTACCAAATGTCAAATAGATAGCTAGTGGGAGGCAGCTGCATAGCACAGGGAGATCAGTTCGGTGCTTTGTGATCACCTAGAGGGGTGGGATAGGGAGGGTGGGAGGGAGATGCAAGAGGGAGGGGTTATGTTGATATATGTATACATATAACTGATTCACTTTGTTAGACAGCAGAAACTAACACAACATTGTAAAGCAATTATACTCCAATAAAGATGTTAAAAAAAAACAAAGAAATATGAGGACCCTAATTAGTTGACCAGATTCCCTTTCTAAAACCAATCACCAACTTTTTGTATTATAACATCAGAGAAAAGGGTTTATCTTCTTGAATGAAAATTTGTAATATGTTTCTGAATGGATTGAGATAGATATTTGAAGCACCTATCAATTAAGAGGCTACATTAATGGTCAGGTATAGGTAAAGAAGAGTTGAAATAAGGTTGCTTTAGTTGAAAGGAGAAAGACAAGACATATGAAAAAAGTGTATCAAATGTCATTCAATAGGATTTGACATCCACTGGATATGAAGGAGCAAAGAGTAGAAGATACTTTTATATAGGAGAGAAATGTTGCAAAAAATAACTAAGAGAAATCACTCCTTCAACAGGAACAGAAAAACAAGAGAAGATGTTTGCTTGGGGAAAGAGACTTTTTTTCTATTAAATTATGGTTGATTTACAATATTATACTAGTTTCAGGTATACAAAATAGTGATCTTTATAGATTATATGCATTTTAAAGTTATTATAAAATATTGGCTATATTCCCTGTGCTATACAACACACCCTTGTATCTTATTTATTTTATACCTAATAGTTTATATCTCTTAATCCCCTACCCCTAGTTGCCCCTCCACCATCCCTCTCCCCACTGGTAACTATAAGTTTGTCCTCTGTATCTGTGAAGCTGTTTCTGTTTTATTATATTCATTTATTTTTTTTTACTTTTTAGATTCCACATATAAGTGAAAATATACAGTAAAAAAAAAAAGAAATAAGCAAATAGATACATTCTATGTTTTTCTCTATTGGTTATGAATGTTCATTGGCACTTCCCTGGTTATGGTAGCAGGGCAACTGGCATTTCTGAGGGACAATGCAATGCCATCCAAACTCTGGTCAGGTTATTCTAAATTTCCCTCATTATATTGTGTATTTTCCTCGGTTTCTAAATTACACATCAAGCTTTCTGTTTTTATGTCTGGATCCTCAGCAGGTGGAAGGTTTTTCTATAAATGACACAAGTCAAAAGCCATAAAAAGTTTTAAAATTCAACTAAATAAAAATCTTAAATTGCTGCATGAAAAAACTGTAAACAAAGTCAGAAGGTAAACAACAACAACAAAAATTTTGCAACACATACAACAGACAATAGTCTAATTTCCTTAATGTTTAAAAAGTTTCTATAAATTAGTAAGAAAATGACTATCCACCCAATAGAAATATGGGCAAAAGACATGCAGGGACAATTTTTAAAAATACAGATATTTTGTATTTCAGTTCTAGAATTCCATTTGATTCTTTTTAATATTTTTTATATTTTCTATTTCTCTGATGAGTTTGTTTATCCTTTTATTCATTGTGAACACATTTCCTTTATAACATTGTGCATAATTTTAATGTTTCAATCCTTGTTTGATAATTGTATCATCTGGATCATCCTGATCTTGGTCTTTCTTGATCATCTTTTCCCTTAAAAATGGGTTGCAGTTTCCTGGTTCATTGTATATTGAGTAACTTTAGATTATATCCTGGACATCATGAATGTTACGCTGTGGAGATCCTGGATACTAGTAGAGTCCTCCTAGGAGTGTTCATGCTTCTATTTTAGCAGACAATTAACTTCAGTGGATAGAAGCTCAAATCTCACTTCTGTTCTGTCATCTTTAGTTGGGCTAGTTGAAGTCTACACCCTACATGCATATGTTCAAAGGTCAGTCAGAGATGTGAGCAGAGTTTATATATCAAATTTGGGGCTCCCTGTCTCTAGTTATTTCCTTTCCAGGATTCTCCAAGTTGTATCTGTGGTCACCTCAGAGCAGAAAGACAGCAAGTTTTCTGTTAATTTAAAATAAATCCAGTTTTATAGTTCTCCAGGATGCCTGGCAGGGGCAAACCAAGTCCTCTCTGTAGGGGCACATCCTCAATCAAAGTCTCATGATGCTTACAGATTAAAATCAACCAAATAAGGACTCCAATTAAAAATGATCAAATAAATGAGAAAGCCACCATGATCCAGAGTAATCAGTAACCATAATCAGCAGTATTTGTACCCTGAGTACTTTAGATATTTGATATGTCACATATAAAATGAATAGAGAATATTTATAGAAATAGAAGAGAATTAAAAACAGAAACTGTGAAAATAATGTGCCATGTTTTTAAAAATTCAAATAGAACTCCTAGAAGTGAAAAATAGAATTAGTAAAATTAAAAATTCAATAGATGGATTAAACAGCAGATTAGATACAGTTAAGAGAGAATTAATGAGTAGACTATAGATTTGAAGAAATTAGCCAAAATGTAGTACAAAGACATGAAAAATATGAAAGCGAATATAAGTAACTAATATATGTCCAATTGAAGTTCTATAGGAAAGAAGAGAAAGAATATTCACCATATAATTTTTAAAACAATGGCTGAGAATTTTCTGGAATTGATCAAATAGCTGTTCTTCATGGTCAGGAAGTACAACTAATCCCATGTAGGACAAATAAAAAGAAATTACACTTTGACACAGCAATTTGAAAGTGCTGAACACCAAAAACAAAGATATTTTCAAAGAAGCCAGAGAAAAAATACACGATATTCCCAAGGAGAAATAAGTAGACTAACTATTGACTCTCAAAAACAATAGAAACCAGAAAACAGTGGAATAATATCTTTAGTATCAATTCACAATTACATTGTTGGTGAAACTATGGTACAAGAATAGGGATGAAATAAAGATATTTTGAGACTGAGTTTACCACAAGTTAGGACTTCACTAAAGGAATTTAAAGGATGTAGTTCAGGTAAGAGAAGAATGACCCCAGAAAGAAGGTCTGATATGCAGGAAGAAATGGTGAGCAAGAAATTGGTAAATATGTGAATAAATAGTTTTTGAAAATCGACTGTATAAATCAACAACAATAATAATGACTAATTTAGAGGGTAGAGCTACAAGATAGATATTAAAATATTTCACAGCAATAACATGTAATATGTGGGAGGTTCTTGGTATTTTGAAGGAGAAGGATAGAGCTATTGAACATTTTTAGATTTTATGTCAGGAATATCTATTAATATTTTAAGGAAAACCAATACAAGAGTAGAGGTAGTGCACACAAGTTGAAATCATTAGAAGGAAAATGGAACAAAATATACCTCTTTTTAAAAATTTTAAAAGGAGAATAAAATAAGTGTGAAAGAAGGAAAAACAGGAAAAAAAAATAAGATGCTAAGTAATCAAAATGAATTAAAAACAAGTTAAGAGACAGAGACTGTCATATAAGATTTTTAAAATTTGGCACTATGCTCTGTATTAAACATATCTGAATTTAAGTATGCAGAAAAGTTGAAACCAAAGAGATGGATAAATATATACCGGGTAAATACTAATCAAAAGAAAGCTGAAGAGACTGTATTAATATCAAACAAGAGAGACTTTTAGGAAAAAGAGAATTATGAAGGTCAAATTAAGGATGAAAACACCATGCCATAAAGTTCAATTCATAAGGAAAACAAAATAATTCTAAATATCTATGCACTTTAGTAAACTCTCCTTAATTATCCCATTTGAGTGTGTCTTCTCTGCTGCCAAGACAGCTTAATACACCAAGTACTGGCAAGAAGGTGAAATCATAGGAACCCATACATAACACTGCTACAGAAGTGTGAAGTGGTGAAACACGTCGGAGAACAACTGAGCAACATTTAGAGAGTTAGAAACGTACATAGTCCATGAGCCAGCAATTCCATTCCTAGATATAAGCCTAGAAAAACTGCTTCTGTATATTAAGAGACACTTATAAAAGTGATCTTCACAGCAATGTTGTAATAGCAAAAGATTAGAAACCACCTAAATATCAATAGGAAAAGGATAAAGAAACAGTAGAATAGTCACACAATATAATACTATGCAGTGGCTTTTAGAGAACCAGTAGCTACATATACCGATGTGAATGAATCCAACAAACATAATTTTAAGACGACAAAAGAAAATGGCAGAAGAACATACATAGACTGATACTATGACTCTTTAAAACATGCAAAAAAATACAATTGCTTAGGAACACTGCGTATATAACACATGCATAAAGAACTGTTTGGAAATGATAAATATCAAATTCATAATAGTGGCTACCTCTAGGAGGAAGAGAAGTTGAGGTGGTTGCAAAAGGGTATAAACAAGGGGAATTTAACTGTGTTGGCAATATTTAATTTCTTAAGCTGCGTGGTAGGTTTATGATTATATGTGATATTACTTTTAAAATTTTGTGTAGGTGTTGGAAAATTTTTTGATTTTAAAATTTAAATAATAAGAGAAAAAAGGGGGACACTCTAAGGTTTAATAATGAGAAGATAAAATGTTCATATAAGATTGCAACGTAGATTGTAAGGATAAAAGAAGAGAACTCCATTTAAAACAAGGCTTAAAACCATACGTATCATATGCTAGCATTTGCATATGTTATGTATGCGTAAATTATCTCTGCAGAGATACACTTGAAACTGGTAATAGCGGTCTTCTGGTAAAGGGGCCAAGTGGCTGGGGGCAGGGTTTTTATTTGTGTGTGTTTTAAAATTTGGAATCATGTGCATTTGTCATCTGTATTTTAAAATAAACTGTTTGAAATGACTTATAATACAGTCACTCTGCACAAGACCAGCACTGGTCCTTAAAACAAGAGAGAGCCTAGTATTTAGTCACAACTGGAGACCACATGGTCCTCAAAGCCTAAAATATTTGCTATTTGGTCCTTGAGGAAAAAGTTTGATGACCCCTGATTTGGAAGGATGTGGATTTGAGAGATGAGGGTGAGGGAAGTATCAAGAAAGATATCTTGAGAAAAGGTTGGTTTTGAGCCTGAGGATGTACTGAAATGCTTGGGGGTGGTACTCACTGAGCCAGAGCCTACAGAAGGAGGAGCCATTGTGGTGGAGGGGGTGAGTTGGGGCAGACAGGGAGTTCTAGAAGATTCTGGCTATTTTGAGTTTGAGATGCAGCAAGATGTCCAATTGGTGATGTCATTAGGCAGTTGGATATATGGATCTGGAACTAATTGGGAACTAAGAAATTGGGGCTGGAGATACAGAACTGGGAGTCATTGCTGTAGAGGTGGAGCGTGGAGGAGGTTATTGATGCAGCGAGAAGGAAAGGACCTGGGGAGGCACAACTCTTTAGACTGGGCGAGAGGAAGAAGAGTTGACAGGGGACTGAGGAGAGGTGGCCAGAGAATTCAGAGGAAGACCAAGAGGGTATGGAGTCACAGAATCTAGGGGAAACATCTTCTTAGAAGGGGCTACTGGTCCAACAGTTCAAATTCTACTGAGAAGGGCTGAAGAGTGAGCACGGCTGGTGACCTTGATAAAGATGATTTTCAGTAAAATAGTGGAATTCTAGTGAGATTTTGGTGGGCAGAGAATGAGAGAAAGGACGTTCCAGGCTGAGAAGACTGAATCAGCCAAAAAGGGGGCCAATGAAAAATAAACCATGTGTAAAGAATGGGGAAGAGAGTGGAATTCCAAGTCCTAGGAATTCCTACTCTATTCTGTAGACATTAGGGAACCAATGCAGGGTGTTCAATAGAGAAGTCTAATTAAGAGAAGATAAACATTTCGTTCTTTAAAAAAAGAAGATTGCATGCATGGCTCCTCTCTGGGAGTACTGAGATTCAACTTTGAAGGTTAATGTTTTAAGAATTAGGACCCAGTGCCTCTGTATCAGTCCTTGTTAAGACTGAACAGAGAAAGAATTCATTTCATGTGACTACAGGGAACCAAGCCATTTCCTGACGCACCTACACTTGAGACTTGGGGAAATGGAATGTGGAAGATATGGGTACTAGTAATTCTGATGAGGATTTAATTAAGAACTCAATTTTCCCAGACTTCCAGTACTTGACTGCCTGATGTTTCTTTAATAGGAACTGTTGATATGTTCTAATTACGGTGGGTTATTTATGGGATCAGGTCTCATTTCTCTGCTCAATTATGTTTTGTTTGGGAGATTTGCCTTCTTTTATGACTCTCATTCTTAATTGAGTCTATTGTCTTCCCTGAAGATGTGCTTAGTCTGGGGACCCATTAGTTTGTGGCTTTTCCTCTACCAGAGATGCCGCCACGCTTAACGTTTCTCTTCCTTTTCATTGATAAACTCTGAAGCCATAGGGAAGATGACTCCATCCTCCCCCATTCTGGGCACCACCTGTGGCTGTGCTCCTGGCCCATGGCTTCGCCCTGCAAACTCAGCTTAAAGCCTTTCTTTATATTTAAAACTATGCCTGGGTATTAGATATCTTTAAATTTCTGAGAAAACTGCAAATTTCAGGTGCTTAGAGTCAGGAGACATATTTGATATTCTAATAGACTGTCAAATTCCAACAGATCTGATTTCAACTGGAGTTGAAGGTATGAGAAGTGGAAACGTATGCCCGAGGACAGGAACAGCACAGATGAAGGTATGAATGCTTGGAAGTATGTGTGTGTTTCAGTCCTTGCTAATCTATTTTGAAGACACACTGACCATGATGAGATCAAGTCAATGATGGAATTGACACAAAACCTCAGCTCTGCCTTGATTTTCTAAATGCCCTCATCCCACTTCCTCTTTCCTCGTATAGTGCATGGCACACGGTGGGTGTGTAATAAATGTTTGCTGGACTGAAATGAGTCAGCACAGAAGTCTATAACCCCCGTGCTCCCTCAAAGCCCTTTCAGCTTAGACTTGTGGGATAAAAATGCAACAAAGGAGAAATTGACAGAGGGGCTTGATTTATCACAATTTTGTGATTATAAAGGAAGAATTTCATGCTACAAACATCTCCTTCTTCTGGTCATTTACATTCGCAATTTTGATTCTATGGCCTTTCAGACGTGGAGGAAATACGTAATGGGATGAAAATGTGAAACACTAATACAACTGTTTATCATGTTCATTGAAGAGGGGTATTGATTCCCTGGAATGCTCATGAACTTGGGGATGCTTCCAGAGTGCAAAGATTGCTTTCTCATGACACGCCCCTCTCTGTCTGCTCAGCAGAGTCATTTCAAGCCCCCCAGTGCTTGCCTTGGCACTAACACAGGTGCTCTCTGGGGACTGGAAAAATGCCCCCGTGGAGCGAACCCTTCCTCACCTTTACCTCCAAATCTGACTGATGCTTCAAGGTCTGATTTTGAGTAACACTCTCCATGAAGTCAATGCTGTCCTTTTCTGAAGTCACTTCTCTACACAGTGTTGAACCTCATGAGGCCATATGCCATACATATACTGCCGTTTTCTCTCACTGGTCTCAACCTACAACAAGAGGTTTGTATTCGTTTTCTAGTGCTGCCATAACAAATTACCACACACTTAGTGGCTTAAAAGCACACCCATTTATTATCTCACAGTTCTGTGGGCCAGAAGTCTGGGCACAATACCCAGCTGGGGCCTCTGCTGAAGGTCTCACATGGTAGGGGCTAGACTTGGCTCTTACTGGAAGCTCCGGGGCAGATTCTGCTTATAAGCCCATTCACATTGTTGGATATATTCAGTTCCTTGTGGTTGTATGACTGAGGCCCCATTTCCTTGCTGGCTGTCAGCCAGAGCCTGGTCTTTGCTGTCAGAGGATGCCTACCTTCCTTTTTGCTGCTTTCAGGTGGTTCCCCTCCAGCAATGGTGGGTCAAGTCTCTCTCACGCCACCAATGTCTCTGACCCCTTCTGCTGCATTTCTCCCAGCCCAGCCAGAGAAAGTTCTCAACTTTTAAAGGCTCATGTGATTAGATTGGGCCATGTGAATAATCCAGGATAGCCTCCCTATTTTAAGGCTTGTGATCTTAATTACATCTGTAATGTCCCTTTGCACTGTAACCTAACATATTCACAGGTGCTAGATATTAGAGTATGGACATGTTGGGGAAGAGGAGCATTCTGTCCTCTTCAAGGGGTGATGCCAGGAATCCAGCCTTCCTCGTTGCTGTCCTTCCTACAAGATCTAGCATGGGGCCCAGTGTTCCATCTCCTCTGGTTTTATCCTTCCTCACTCTGTGGAGCTCTCTCTGTGGTCCATGGTTCCAACCACAGTTTCAGGGGAAATCAGCTTCTCTGCAAATATGTCAATCATCTCTTCTTTTTGTAGAATACTTGAAAACTGATACAGCAAGATAGGTGAGGAAACTAGACTCAAAGAGGGCAAGTCACACGGGGAATAAGAGCATTGACAGGGCATGAGGTCACCCTGCAAAGGCCAGAAATAGGTCTCAGGTCTCCAGGTGGCTAGGCCATTACTCTTCCCATTCCCTGCAACCAAAAGCCAAGTAGCTAAGGAACATACCTTCTAGCTTTCCAAGAGAATTCTAAGGGAGAAGCTGGCAAGCCAGTTGGAAGTTTGGCAAGCTATCACTTGGCTCCAGCTGCTAAGACTTTGCAATGGTAGCACCCTCCCATAGTGAATGGCACACTCTGGTCACTGGCACAGTCTAAATGGAGACACCAGCTTGGACAGAACTTCCCTGCCTTTTCCAAGCTGGCACATGGTTCTGACTTGGCCATGGTTCAGCTCTGGGTAACAGATTGAAAGAGAGGAGAGAAAGTCAGAGAACCACAGAACAGTTGAGTTGGGGGTGGGGGCAATTTAGAGATCATTGCCTTCACCTGATTTTAGAAATGGGCAACTTGAGGACCACAGGGATGGGGAAGTTGCCCAAGCGAGCAGCAGATTCATGACTAAGACCCAGCCATTCTGCTGTCCAGAGCAGAATTCAGTTCTCAGCCCCATGATATCCTGGTCCTTTCTATTCAGTCATCCTGTGAATTTACCCTTACAACCCACAGCGTTATAGCTTATATGTGTGTAGACACATAAATATGCTTGTCTGTGTTCACCCACACACACATGTACTAGCAATCTTAGTAGAGTTAATGGTTGAGAGCCTGGACACTGAAGTCCGGCTCTCTAGGTTAAATCCCAACAATGCTAACCTTGGGCAAGTTACTTAACCTCTCTGTGCTTCAGTTTCCTCATTTATAAGTGAGAATACTACTAGTACCCACTTCATAGGGTTGTTTTGAGGATTCATTGAAATGCTATATGTAAAGGGCTTAATATGGTATCTGGCATATAGTAAATGCTGGGAAATTGCTTGTTATTATTTCCAGAAAGTTTACTGCCATGCCTGCCTTGTGTTCTCTTGGTTGGGAAATAAGGACCTAATAAAAAAATAATAATCCTAAACCACAATACTCACAAGCTGAAATGCCTGCAGGGACTGGAGGTAAAAGTGGGCTGGGTATAAGAAAATTTGTGCCAGCCGCCTCAATTCTATTTGATCTTCCATTTTGAAAGAGAAACGAACACAGGGAAATATTTCTCTACTATAGGAAAAACAACAGTGCAAGCACAGTGATAAATGGTGACTGCACTTTGGCATCAGTACCAGGGACAACAGGGAGTGGTGGGGACTGCGGTGAACTGGAGCAATGGAGAGCATGTGCCCTGTTTAAAGGTGTGGTTGCTATTCAGTTTCACCTGATTGCTGCCATGTGGGAATTCACATCTGCTGTTGTCAGATCTCTTGATTTTTTTTTCAAGAGAAGCCAGAAATCTGCATTTTTAATGTAAAATCTTCCAATTATTAAATGTTGGCTCAACTCTTTGAAAACATTGGATGAGCCAAACAAAACATCTGTGGACCAGACTCAGCCCCAGCTGCCAGGACTCATTTTCTGCCTTATACTTTTGTGCTGTAGTCATCGTCTTACTCAATCCTATGGTGTCCATGTGAGCATCGTCTGGTGGCTATCGGTGGCCCCATCTGGGGATGGGATAAAGAAACCCAGAGAGTGGCAGCTCACTGCAGGTAACTCAGCTAGTTAAAGGGGGAAATCTGAGATTATAAACTGGATTTTCCATAGAAGACTGCATCCCTGTTTCTAAGATAGGTCCTTTCCTTCTCTGGGTTTCAGTTTCCCCATAAGCAAAGCAAATAAAGACAATCTGGGTTTTCTCCCAGGGCTTACTGAGTACTATCATGACTTCTGGCTACTCCTTATAACACTTACTACCTGCCAGGCTCTAGATTAAGCACCTTTCATGGTGGGACATGTGCTGTTTTTGTCTCCTTGCTTCCCTCCTATTGGGGAACATTCCTGCTCCTCTTCATGTGTTTCTGGTAGAGGCATTGATTGCAGTACACAGTAAACCCCAGCCATTGGCCACAGCCTGGCCAATCATGCGTCTCCATCTTTTTGGCAGCAATGATTAATTAGTTCAAAAGGTGGGAAGGTGACCCAAGCAGGGTCTGGAGGGAACTTCACTGGGATTGCCATGCAGATGCTGAGAGAGAAAGAAGCACTTTCTTTCTTGGAGTTGCTAAACTGGGGCTGGTGGTGGCCCTGTCCCCACCATATTGGGAAGACTTCTCTGCAACAGGAGAGAAAGAAGCCAACATGCAGAAAGGCAGAGACAAGAGAGACAAGAGACATACAGAGGGAGAGTCGTGGTGGTTCAGAATTTAGCCCTCAGTTCCAGGTCCCAAGGCCCTGGTCCCTACAGCTCTTCCTCAGCTTCAGTGGACTACCTCATTACTCACAGAACCATAGGGGCCAAGCAAGTCCTTAACCAATTCCTTAAGCAAGTTGGGTTTCTGTTACCTGCAGAAAAAAAAAAATTCGAACAATTACAAAAAACTTTTTTGCAACCAAAAATTTCAGACAATTACATTAGAATCTAAGGTCCACTAGAACATAACTGCAAGAGCCAGGCCATCTCAGTCTTGTTCACCGCTGCATCCCCAGTGCTATGAACGGTACCTGGCTCCTAGTAGATTCTCAGGAAATTTGCTAAATGAATAGAGTACATGAATATTGCCTCATAGAATCCTCACACAAACTCTGAGAGAGAGGCATTATTATCCAAAGTGCCAAATGGTAAGGTAAGGGTCAAATTCACCTAGCTAGATAGTGGCAGCAACCAGGTTCTGACGTTATTCAAAAACCTGGATTGGTATCACCTCCCAGCCCCCTTTTTGCCTTCCCTCATGCAGGGAATCAGAGCGATCTTTCAAAAGCACAGACTTAATTCAATCATCCCTGCTTAAAACCCTTTACTGCTGTCTACTGGTGTGCCAGTCAGTTGCAGGGGCTGGAGTCCAGTGCCAGACCATTCCCCGTCCCTGTCTGTGCCTTTCCCACTGCCCCCCAGTGGCTTCAGCTTGGCTGTTCTGCAGCGCCCAGCTTCCAGACAGAGTTTTCCTGCCTGCTGGTTGTTTCCCCCCGCCAGTTCTGTGAATCTGTTCCAAGTTTCTGGTGAGTTATTGGATCCTCAGTTTTAAATCTTTTTCATATGCAAGTAGTTTATTCTCATTAAGAGAAATCCTATCTTCTGCTTGTTTAACTCTGTCAGTTAAATCCGTTAAGTTTATTTGTGTTTGCCCAGTGGTAATTTTTATTGAGAGAACATCTGAAACCATCTGCAGAGAGGAAGTTATAGAAGCCTGAGGAGTGCCCAGCTCTGTTACTGATTTTCCTGACAACGCCACCACCCAGAACGGCTCCTTCCATCCACGGGAGGCTGACCACAGCGTTGCTCATCTTCTCTGGGTCCTTTTGAGTTTTGGATTTGCATAGGAACAGCCTTGACTTTCAAGATTTCACATTGTGTGCTTTTTTTGGTGGAGGGGTTTCAGAGAAGGGTAGCCCTAAAGAGCTAGGTTTAATGATTTCCGATGCAGCGTGTTAATGAGTAGTTTTCTGCCTTCAGGAGAAGGGGAAGGACCCAGAATGGACCCCAGCCTAGATGTGATTACTCCCCTCTTCCCACCCCCCTACTACCAACTCCCCCAACCCCGGGCTCCTGCTGCACTTTATACCTTTAACAGGCCCCTGGCACTTTTTCCCTCAGGTCAAATTCATCTGCCTTATTCCCCTTCTAGACTCTGAAAGCCTTGAGTAAGGGCTGTGTAAAATTAGTTATCCCCCCTAGTTTATTCGATGGACTGTCTGGAATATTGAAAGCTCTTTTCAGTGTTTGATGAATGAATGAATGATTCCATGAACATCATATTCTGCACACAGCCCCTGCCTTCCTAGAATACATTCTATCAAAGACAACCACATGTGAATGGCCCTAGGAGTTCCAGGAGGGCTGTTATCATTGCTCCTATTTTATAAGGCTTTTTAAACATTTATTTTCAATTTTTTTTTTTTTTTTTACTTTAGGGTTCAAAATATCTTTATTGAGGATGCATTCTTCAAGTCAGTTGATGTCTCTACCCAATGTATGTTTTTTTTAATAGTCTGTTATGTGATATGGGCAAAATAAGTCCATTAGGAAAGAACTGTGTCTATTAACATTTTTGTGTTTACAAATACAGTAGAAGAAATAAAACAATATGGTAGAATATGAAAATAATACAAAGTTAAAGACAGGAAAAGGGTAAATATGAATACGAGGCTAGGATAGTTTGAATGCAAATATAAACATTTATTTTCTTATCTTCAGTTTCTTTAAGGAAAAAAAAAATCTTCACCTAGTTAATCAAAAGTTTCCTGTGTTGGTTCTTTCCATGAAAACGGCAATTTCCAAACGATACAGAACAAAGATAACCACAATTACAAAACAAGACAACTTAAAAAGATAAACTGTAGGTTTCAGAACAGAAAACTTAAACAAAACTTCACCTGTCAACTCCCCTCATTCCCATCCAGGTTTTTCAGCATCTCATTTTGACTTAAAATAAGTTTGTAACATATTGAGCTTTCAACATTAATTAAGCTGTCAAGATAGATAGTGAGCTCCCCGTCACTAGAGGTAAGCAAGTGGAGGTTGGATGACTAACAATGGAAAAAACAGAATAGAAATAAGTGACTAGAATACAGTGAAAAGTTTAATAATGTGCTTTCCAAACCCCCAAATGACAAATTCAACTCCGTAGCTGGCAGACAGAAAGGAGTAGTGGAAAATAGCATAAGATTTAGGCTCAGACAGTCTTGAGACTGAATCTTGGCTTCAGTAATGACTAGCTGTGTGACCTTGAGAAATTTACGTAATTTCTCTGATTAAAAGAGATAAAAAATTTTAAAGATCCTAGCACAGTGCCAGGCACAGAGTCCATTTAAAATATTCTAGCCCTCTTTATTTGAGGAGGAGGGGTATGATAGATCACAAAATTGGCCCCAAATCCCTCCCATCCCATCCCTGTAAGCATACCCATCTCCAAAGCATACACATCTCCCACCCAGAGGTAGACTCTCTCTCTCCACATGGCAATCTGGGTGTGGTCATGTGATTTGCTTTGCCCAGTGGGTACTGGCAAATGTGGCACAAGCAGGGACTTGAAAAGGACACCTGAGAACCCTAAACCTATGACAACATGAGCCCAGACTAGCCTGCGGGATGGACAGAGACACATAGCTAGTTTCCCCTGTTCATTCTGGCCAATATATGACAGAGGCCATTCCGGGCCCTCCAGCCCCCCCACCATCCCTCCAGCTAACTGCAAAACTGCCTGGTTGGCCCACAGGTTCATAAACAATAATAAAATGGTTGTTATAAGCCACTAGGTCTTGGGGTGGTTTGTTACACAGCAGAAGCTAGCTATTACAAGCAGATTGGAAAAGTCATCTACGATTAATAATAGGAATCCATGCAAAAATGGCATTTGCTTTTCAGAAACTCACTGAATAGGTGGCTTTGCCATAATACTAATACATCCCCTGATGCAAGGGCCATCCATGTGAATAGAACTGTCAAAACATAGCTGAATTGTTTGTCAGGCTTTTAGCCAATTTAATCTGCAAAAATGCACGTTATGCCTAGAACAATAAATTTTAATGCTGGGGCTGCTAAATGCAAAAAGAAATTTAAGCCATATTTACACAAGTGCTACATTCCCAGGAAAACCCACAGGTCCTCCTGGAGAGGAGGCTGGCTTGGGGCATCACTGGTGTTCTTCCTCTAAGAGAGACTGTCTGTGATCCCTGGGAAAAGCAGAGAAATATTCAAACATTATTTAGAGCCCACTTTAATATTACCTAAAAAGCACCATTCACAGGCTTTGATGTCTTAGCTTGGTAGAAATAACACTTCCCTCATCAAAAAAGTTGTTTGATCCCTGAGTTCCATTTTTTTTTTCCTTTTAGATATTAACTCAGAGCATTTCAGTCTCCCCCGGGGATGAAGCGATGAAAGTGGGCAGTTGATTTAGTGAATACAGTTATTTAACGTCATTATTATTGCAGCCCTGAAAGGGGAGACTGTCCCGTTCCTGTTACAATCCCATGGTTCCTGCCCCACCCCCTACCCCACGGTCCCCACACAGCCCCCAGCCCGTTCTCACATCATCTCACAGATGATAATGGCAGCTCTTGTGCCTCCAGCACTTCTGCCCTTCAAGACCCTGGGTATACACATCACTGGAGTCATCTTTTAAAGATGCCAATCACATGTGATCCTCTTGGTCAGAAATCTGCAATAGCTCCCTATTGCTTTGGCCCCTGAGACCCATCTCCTTTCCCTGTTGTGTTAGTTTCCTGGGGCTGCCGTTACAAAGTACCACAAACTGGGCAGCTTCAACAAAAGAAATTTATGATCTCACGGTTCTGGAGGCTAGAAGTCTGAGATCAAGGTGCTGGCAGAGTTGGTTTCTTCTAAGGTCTGTGGGGGAATCTGTTCTGTTCCCCTCTCCTAGCTTCAGTAGCCTCAGGCAATCCTCGGCTTGAAGATGGCATCCTTCCTGTGTCTTCCCATCACCCTCTCTCTATGCATCCAAATTTTCCCTTTTTATAAGGACACCAGTCGTATTGAATTAGGGCCTACCTTCCTGACTTCGTCTTAACTTGATCATCTTCCAAGACCCTGTATCCAAATAAGGTCACACTCACAGGTACTAGGCGTTAGGACCACAGCATCTCTTTGGTGGACACAATTCAACCCGTAACACCTGTCTTTTAAGGTCCTTCATGAGCTGGGCCCACACTCCCTGTCCTGGATATTCCCCAGACTATGCTTGTACCTTCATAGTGCTGGCTACCGACACCATCAGATGCCATCCACAGTTACGTCTGAGTTCAAATTTCTGTTCTGCCATCTAACAGCTCACTTATGCCCTCCGTGTCTCAATTTCTTCATCTCTAAAATGAGATAATAATAGTACCTACCTCAAAGGGATTGTCGTGAGTGTTAAATGAATTTGTACAAGGAAACCCTTTGAACGACTCATAAGAAGCATTCAGTGAATGTTAATTACTGTTATTTTTACGTTCTTTTGAAGTCTTTCTTTGTTTCTTCCTTGCAATGAGGCTCACTCTTTCACTGTCCCCACATAGGAGGCTGCGGCATCCCAAGGTCACACTGCAAGTCCACAGGATTAAAACCTGGACCTCTTCCTCCAAATCCAGTGCCGGCTGTACTGCCTTGCTGCTCTGTGGCTCCCCTCGCCCCGGATCTACACGCTGCTCATCTTCCTCTGACTCCTTTCTGTGATTCCAAATTGTTCCAAGGTTGAGCCATGAAAATCTTCATTTTCTAAAAAACCTAGCTTCCAATCTGAGCTAAATGCGCCCTGAGTGTTAGCAGCCGTTGTTCTGTTACGTGTTAATTTGTCACTCGGGGATACGGAGGGGACGGGAAAAGCATTGAGCACTGGGTAATGGATTTCTCCCGAGTTTGCCCCCAGTCTTCATCAGCATCCTAATTATTCTACACCTTTTTAATAGAGGAAGCATTAGCATTCCTAAACTGCGTAGGGGTCTGATTGAAATAATATCTCCTGAATTATCTTTTCATAAATGGAAAAAATAAATAAATAAGTGGGAAGCTCTGCAGACACAGCCTCTTCCTGGGCTGCAGCCTGGCCAGGGTTGTAAGGGGTGTGTGAGGGGAGAGACAACTCCCCTCACAGAGCTATGGCTGTGTTTGACCCACCGAGGGCAGGAGATGTTGTCCATTCCCTTTGCTCCTCTTCCTCCCCATCCTTCCTCACTGTGCTCATCCCTTCTGGTCCAGCTCACATGACCCCTCCTCTTTCAGAAAGCCCTCCCTGACATCTTTTCCTGGTTGTATGTAGAATACTTGCCCCTGGACCTGGTTCTCTGCAGTGCCACCCCTATTGTTCTACAGTGCAGCCTTTGCCAGCTTGAGGGCGAATTTCTCAAGGACAAAGGGCTGTTGGAACCTCTTCTTGTCCTCTCTGTAGCTGCCAGCACAAGCCCCAGGCCCATAGAAAGTCTCAACATTTAGCTATTCACTTAACAGAAAGGAAGAGAATTTAAAGTCTCAGTGGATCCTGGTCCCTCCCGTTCCAGCTGCCTCTCCAGCTATGACTACTCCTGAGGGCTCAGCTGTCTTCAGTGAAAGGCAGAGTGGAGCTTAATGAGCAAGGAAGGTCTTCCCAGCCGCCGGGGGCTTCAGCAGGGAATGGGCTGCTGAGAAGATACAAGGTTCACCATCTCTAGGAGCATCGGAGCAGCAGACGGGAGACCCTCCATGGCTCAAAATCTCCAAGGTTCCATGGCTCCAGGGTCCTGTGACAGACAATAGGGTTCTAGTCTGTGTTTCATGTCATTCTTTGCTAAGGAAAGACCAGCCCCTTTGAGTAGCTCCCAGGCCATGTGTTAAGAAGGAAATCTGTAGCCAACGCCCGCCACTTTGTTAAAACTGGTACAAATAGAACATCTCACATTTCGGAGCTGTCACTCCACTGAGAGTCATTCACATAAACAACAAGGTCCTCATGGGTTTGATGGCAAGACAAACACCACTTGTGACTCAATTAAGGAAGCAGTAATTAAAAAGGGGGAACAGCATGCAGTCTCTCCAGTCTTATCTTCCCACTGGGGCCTGGACCCACTGACTAGCGAGATCCAGGGCGCTTAGGGGATCAGCCCGGGGCCTGTGTTCCTGTCCCAGGCAGAGCTCGCCTGGGTAACGTACGGAGGGAGGGAAGACATGGGGACCCAGCCCCATCTCTCACAACAAGTGGTGTCAGTTAATAAAAATTATGGTACATTAATCAAGTGCATCTCAGGGGATGCCATATGGCTCCTGGAGATTAGTCACAATTCCTTAGTTCCCAAATAATCATAGTCAATATTTTTATTTTTCTTATGTCATAAGAATAGGTATTAAGTCATAAAAGTGCTATGAGATATAGCTGCTGTTCTTGGCTCCATTTTTCCAGATGAGGAAACTGAGGCACAGGCCCCAGCCCTTTCAATGAGAAAGAGACAAAGCTAGGATTTAACCCTCAGGAGTCTGGCTCTGGAGCCCACTCCCTTAATCATTATACTCAACTGCCTCTCCCCTTCATGAAATGCTCTTTCCTAGACCTGGGCCCCCCGAATAATAGATTTACCATTTGTTAAATACCTACTCTGTTCCAGGAATTCTGCTGTGCACTCGACGTGGAGAATCTCATCAAGCAGGTATTGTGATTATCTCCATTCTACCGATAGAGAAACTAAGGCCCTTGAAGTTTAAATGCTATCCCTCACCCAGTTCAGTGACAGAGCCTGGAATCAAATCTGTATCTGTCTGACTTCAAATAGCCCATCCTGCCTTTCTTGCTCCCAGTTGTAAGTATTTAGGATAGAACTGGTCAAGGCCAAATAGTAGACTAACAGATAGTTTTCACTGGTGTCCTGCTAGGCTATGAGTGTGGGAGAAGAGGACCCAATAGGATCCTCCTGTCCTTCAGGGTTGTTATGGATGCTATGCTATGAATTGTATTCCCCCAAATTCATATGTTGAAGCCCTAATCACCAGTGTGACTGTATTTGGAGATAGAGGTTTTAGGAGGTACTTAAGGTTAAATAAGACCATAAGGATGAGGTCCTAACCCGATAGATTTGGTGGCCTTATAAGAAGAGGAAGAGAAAGAGATCTTTCTCTCTCTCCACACGCATGCACAGAGGAAAGGCCATGTGAACACACGAAGAGAAGGTGGCTATCTGTGAGCCAGGAAGAGAGAACCAGAACTCAACCTTGCTGGCACCCTGATCTAGACTTCCAGCCTCCAGAACTGTGAAAAACTAGTTTTCTGTTGTTTAAGTCACCCAGTCTATGGTATTTGTTATGACAGCCCAAGCTGACTAATATAAGGGTGCTATATTCTTTTTGAAGCATTAAGGCCAGTGCACTGTGTCAAGTGGGGACTGTGGCTGACCCATCATCCATCTTAAGGATGGACGGATGAATGAGTGGATGGATGGATGGATAAATGAATGGATGGATAGATAGATGAACTGATGGATGAATGAGTGGATGAATGGATGGATGGATGGATGGATGGATGGAGAGCTGAGTATACATGTTATTCACCCAGAGTCAGGGTTCCCATAACCGTCTTGGTAGCTTTCTCACCATTTCCTCTCAGCTTTCATGGATGACTGAGAGCATGGAGAAGAGGTCTCCACAGGCGTCTTGATGTTTCTCCATGAGCTGCAGCCCTGATTGCATGATCAATAGATTAACATTCAGCCCTGCCCCACGTGGCTCTCAGAAATACTCATGACTGACACAAACACACAGAACAATCTCATCCTGAAATTACTTCTCAGTACGCTTTCAGTTCTATGAATCACATCTCCTAAATTCGGGGCAGGATGTTTGGGAAGATTAACAGTTGCAGGAATTCTGCCAGGGGCCCAGGATCCAGGCTTAGCTTGGGGCTTGGCAAACATTTTCTGCACGCCTACCATGTGCTGGACCCTACGACGGGTGCTGGAATCACAGAGGTGAATAGACCCCTTGTCTGCCTCCAGCGACATCCAGTCTGGGGGAGGCTTAGGAAGCCTCCACTTTCTGTCCCCAGAAGCTCTGTTGACCTCCACCCCCATGCCATCCAGGCAAACCAAAGGAAGACACATGTTTCTTTTGCCAGGGAACAGAACACTAAACAAAGGGGAACAGAAGGCAGTGTCCCTGAGGACAGCAGGCTCCAAACCAAGGGACAGTCTTGAAGGTTGTATCCAAAGGGCTGAATAAGTAAAAGAGAAGAGGCAACACTGGAGCAGAAAATTAGAACAAGTTTTCCTTTTGAAGGGAGAGTGGGGTGAAGGGGTTAAACAGGGGGCAGGGCCCAAAGGAGGCAGAGGGAGGGAGCTGCCTTTTAGGGCAGCAGAGACTTGCGATGGGCAGGGAGGAGAGCTCCGCTGGAGGATGGCGACAGCCACTGTGCGCTGAGCACCATACACCAGGCTCGTTGTGACTCTCCACGTGCACAAGATTAATTCTAAAAATATCTGCAAAGTGTTTAGTCTAGTGTCAGGTCCTTGGGAGGAACAACCCTATGACACAGGTTGTATTTTCCCCATTTTTTTTTCACTGAAGATGAGAAATTAAAGGTCAGAGAGCTAGAGCTTCAAGTGCCTGGTCCTGCCCCAAACTGGCCAGAGCCATGATTCCTGCCCGGGTGTGTGTGACCCAAGGACTGTGCCCTTCACCCCCCCCCCCTTCTGCTGTCTCCCCAAGGGGTGCTCTGAAACCAGCAGAACCTCCACCAGACCTCTCTGTTCGACTTCTTTTCCCCTGTCTATAAAATGGGCTGTTTGGGAATTAGGGATTGCATGAATCCATGTGACAAAGACGTATTTGTCAAGTGGGGCTCATTATCCAAGTTCGTGGGGTGTGGTTGCTAGTTAGAAGCAGTGCAGGGAGAACGATGGTGCTAAACAGCGCTCCTACTCTTAGACTGTGCCGGGCACCGTTCTGAGTTCTATTCATGATAGGGGTGCATCCAATCCTCACCCAACCCTGGGACGTAGGGACCAGGGTCATCTTCCTTCCACAGGCGCCGGGCGTTGGGAAACTTCCCCAGAAGCACACAGCTGCATGTGCAGAGCCAACTTCCCCACTCGGTCACCTGCCTTCAGAGCCCAAGCTCTTTCCACTCCAGTCCACATGGCAGAGTGGAGAGGATGCAGGTCTGGTGCCCCGAGAGGCAGAGAAGTCAGGCTGTACCCAATAGCTCTGTGCCCTTTGGCAACTCACTAATCCTATCTGGGACTATTTATCTCTTAAATGGAGATTTAAATGCAAGTGCCCTGCTCACTGGGGCTGTTGGGAGACTTTCAGTACATGAAACACGCAGCCTCAAGCTTGGCACATGTAAGTGCTTGGTGAATGGCAGCCACAGTGATGGCGAGGAGGAGGAGGAGGACAGCCATTATCTCCTCCAAGTCTCCTCTATTTACCTGGCCTTCCCCATTTGGCTTAGGTGAGCCAACCTGGCACGGCAGCCATGGGCTAGAAGGGCCCAGTCACCCACAGTCTCCAGGCAGGGGCTTCTCTGAAGGCCCTCCTGTCTCCCTGACAGCCCTTTCCTTGATCCCAACAGCCTTAAAGCCCCAAGTGTAAGGAGCTCCATAACAAATCCGTTTCAGGCAAGGCCATCGTTTGGGCCTGTAAATCAATAGGCTTTCCGTGGCCATTTGCAAAATCAAAGGCATAGTCAGCTCCAGATAATGCATCCTGCCAGAGAGGCCAGGGGCGGAGCTGTCATCTCCAGTCAGCAAGGAGGAAAATCTATGTCTCCTCCTGGGCCCCAGTGCCAGTGTCATGGAGGGCTGCCCACTCCATCTCCTGTGTGCGCCATGGGGCAAGTGACAGTAGCTACTCTGTGCGGGGGTGTGTGTGTGCACGCGCGTGCGGAGAGAGAGAGGAAAATTTGTTACTGTTTTTTGTTTGTTTGTGTGTGTGTGTGTGTGTGTGTGTATTTTTTCCAAGAGGCCATCAGCATTCCGGCAGCGTCCTGAGAAATTCATCAAATTATTTAACCTTTGCTGGAATAAATAATACATGTGCTTTCTCAGGATTTATTCTGATTAAGCCATTCTGGAGTGGTGCCAGGCCTGAGCCCGCCCCAGGAAAGGCAGGAAGGAGGTTGGTGGCACAGGATGGGAAATCAGGAGGCCAGCTGAGGGCTGGATGGGAGGGGGCCGATGAGGCCAGAGGGCCCTTGTGGTGGAGGTGGACCCCTGTGGGCTCCTCCAGGATGCTGGGACACAGATGAAGAGGATGGATTCTGCCAGCCTCCATCTCTCCAGCTGCAGGCCGCCTGCCTCCATCTTGGCATGAGGAGGGAGGTACAGCACAGAGAGAGCTGGACTTGGGGTTCAGAGATGTGGCTCCAACTGTCAGGTGACTGTGCGTCCAGGAGGCTGAGAACCAGGAGGCCTGGGTTTGAATCCCTGCTCTGCTCTCTGCCTGCTGTGGCTCCTGCCCTCTCCTGGTACCCCCATCCACATGCCCTTATCCAGATGAGCCTGTGAAGCACAACATCTAACATCTATTGACTGCTCAATAGAAATGAGGTTGGAACGTACGAATCTGCTGATAGGTGAACAGCTTTACCCAACAAAAGGACTGATTCATACGGCTCAGGCTCAGCCTATACATGCATGTAGTGATTACCATACTGACATGGAGAGTTTACTGTGTGCTCTAGTCTACACGCCTTCCACAGTAACCAATCTAACTTCAGCCCCATGAGGGCTGTACAGTTATCATTCTCGTTTCGTAGATGGAGAAACTGAGGCCCAGAGAGGTCAGGGAAGCTGCTGGGGGGCACCCAGCTGACCAGGGGACTAAGCCAGGATCTGAACCCAGTCTAGCCCCAGAGCTCCTCTCACTGATATGTCGTGACATCACTGCTGCTTGGCCTTCCCTGGGAAGATGCTGCCACTGTGCATGGGGGTGAGAAAGGCAGAGAGAGAGCCCTAGATTTCCAGATTTGATTGCTGATGTGGAGAAGCTCTCGATCAACTGTAGAGACCTTGAAAGAGGGAAATTGTTTGGGACTTTTGTACATACAGCGTGTCATAGGGTCCCAGAAAGGTTCTAGGCATGACCCAGAAGCTGGCCATCCCAAACGTGTCTTTAGAAAAGCCTGTGGATGCCAGAAAAAGGAGCCCCTTCCTCTGTGTGCTCTGATCCAGGTTGAGCACCTGACAGTAAAGCAAGTAAGTCTTAGAGGCTGTCTGGGTCAGCTCGGGCTGCTGTACAGAATGCTACAGGCTGGGGGGCCTAGACGACAGAAACTTATGTTCTCACAGTTCTGGAGACTGACAGTCCAGGATCAAGGTGCCAGCAGAGTTGGTTTCTGGTGCGGCCTCATTTCCTGGCTTGCAGATGTCCTCCTGGCTGTGTCCTCACCTGACCTTTCCTCTGTATGTGCCCACTTCTGGTGTCTCTCCCTCTTCGTATAAGGACACCAATTCTATTGGATTAAGGCCCCACCCTTATGACCTAATTTAACTTAAATTACCTCCCTTAAGGCTCTATCTCCAAATACAGTCACAATGGGTGATTAGAGCTTCAACATATGAATTGGGGGGTGGAGGGAGACACAATTCAATTTACAGAGGTCAGTACAGAGGGACGCTGGACATAGCTGCCCTGACCCCAGAGGTGACGGGAGCATGTGGAGGGATCAGGCCATGTAGCCTACCTCAGAGTGGAGGCTCTGTGACCCTAGATAAGTCCTTCCCCTCCTGGGTCCTCAGTTTCCTCCACTGCTGAGTGGGGTGGTCACCCCTCTCCACAGTACCTCTGAACTGTAACGGTCTGTGATTCTCTAGGTGTCTGCAGGGAAAGTGAGAGCAGGCAGGAGCCAGTGTGTGTGGGATCAAATCCAGCTCCACCACTGAGTAGCTGTGTGATGGGCAAGTGACCTGCCCCCCACCACACCTGCCCAGCTAATTTCTTTATCTGCCATCATGGGACAGTAGTCATTCCTACCTTTGGGCTGGTAGGTTTGCTTCAACAAGAGGATTCTGCGAAGCACCTGGTTGGTAGTGGGGATTCCAGAAGTAGCAGCTGATGATCAGGAAGGGCTAGGCAAAGAGGGTAGGAAGCTGGTCTCTGAATCAGAGGGAACAGAGGAGACCCTGAGTGCCAGGAGTCCACGGGGGCATCCCAGGGGAGGAGACAGCCCAAACCTCAAACCCACCTGGGATTCAAACCTCAAAACTCTACAGGCAGACCTCAGCATTTCCGTAGATGCCCAGTCAGCCCCAGTCCCTTTCTTAGTCAGCCCCAGAAAACCCAGAGTTGGAAAGATTCACAGCTGCCCAAATGATAACCCCAAATAATCTTTCTTGAAACCACATATCATTTTCCCCTTAAAGAAGCGAAATCTCTAATTAGAGTTTTCTCTGAACATTTTCTCTTTGAAAAAAAATTAAAAATGTATAAGCCCTCCTGTATCATGTATGTATATTTCATTGCTGCATAATTGGGATCTTTGTCAGTAACGGGGTAGCCGGCGACAGCCTTTTAACCGGCTACAGATGCTAAGGTGGAGATAGGCAGTTCCCCCCTCTTCGCTCGACTGTTCCAGCCAGAGACTAGAGTCCTCCCTAATAAGTATTTATGTCAAACTCCTTTTTGGGGAGTAGTGGGGAGAAAGAGCAGCTGTAGCGCAGTTGAAAGATGTGGCTCTGATTACAGTTTGCTGGCAAAGGGAGGGGGGATCATTTTTAGAGTGAAACAGTGTTAATCAAGTTAATCACAAAACCCGCGCTATAATTGCTTCTGCTCTCAGACAAAATTTTACTTTTATCTAAATTACTAAAGTGAGGAGAGTGCAATCCACTCTAATTTAGCTTTTGAGCTAAGGAGAAAGCGTGTGTGGAAGGCTGGAGAGGTTTTTAAACATCAGGAGAACTCATGCTATGGAATTCAACTCTCCTCCTCTCTCTCCCCCTCCCTCCTTACC
The DNA here is from genome assembly GCF_965194805.1 of Balaenoptera borealis. Lineage (NCBI taxonomy): Eukaryota > Metazoa > Chordata > Mammalia > Artiodactyla > Balaenopteridae > Balaenoptera > Balaenoptera borealis. The sequence continues at coordinate 102,563,862 of NC_138865.1, forward strand.
TTCCTCCTTCCACCCTCCCTCCCTTCCTTCAAGATAGCTTAGCCCAGTAGTTGAACGCTCAGGGTCCTGGATCTGCCACAGAAGGCTGTGTTAACCAGTTAGTTAGCCTCTCAAAGTTCTCAGTTTCCTCATCTGTGAAATGGGGATGAGAATGGTACCTACTTTAGGATTGTGGGGCAGATTCAATGAATTAACAAGGATGAAGTACTTAGGACAGTGTTTAGTGCACACAAACGTACACACACACACACAAAACAACAACACTCCATATGTGTTAGTTGCTATCTTATCCCTCAATTTTCCTTCCTTCTGTTGCCACCACCTCTTCCTCTTCCTCCCCCTCCCCCTCCCCTTCCTCCTCTCCCTCTTCCCCCTCCTCTCCCTCCTGCCCCTCCTCCCCCTCCTCCTCTTCTTCTGTCTCTTCTCCTCTCTCCTGATTCCCACCTCCTGTTACCGAGCACTTCAATCTGTAGGAGGCATGACCTGTTCTTCAGGGAGCTCACAGTTTGGTTCTCAATTTGTTCAAATCAAAGGAGGAACATGGTCATGGACTCAAGAAAACACTGAGAAGTTCTGGGGATTTGGACTGGAGGAGACCCTTTCTTCCAACTGGGAAATCAAGAAAACCTTCGTGGAAAACGTGACATTGTAGCTGGGCATTGAACGACACTACAGATGTGGAGCTAAGAGGGCGGGGGAGCCAGGACTGGGACCCGCACTCCAGACAGAAGGCACGGCATCGGCAGAGGCCTGGAGGGGGAGCGCCCAGGACAGGGATGCTGTGGCAGATCTGGGTGCTGTCAGGTGGGACTCGGCTGAGCATGGTCCTGATGACACACCCAAGCTATCATTCCACCCTGTGCTACACTCGAGTTTCATCCAGGTCATCTTCCTTTCCTCAGCTTCCAGGACACCGCAGGCTGGGTCCCACGGTGACCACACATTGAACCATACACAATCTTGTTGTCATTGGCTGCCATGCTCTGGACCTGCCCCCCACCAGCTTCAATTCCTCCCATGCCGGCTCCTTGGGTCTCCCAAACTCATGCTTAGTCCAACGAGGAGCTGATGTCATCCAACTTGCCCGGAAACACAGATTAGAGAAAACACACACAGTCAATTTAACTGGCAATTAAACAGGCTCCCCTATGTAATTAGCGTCAAGACAGCTCACAATTACTACAGGGCGCGCGTTCACAGCCAAGGCTCCACATTTATATAGAGAGACAGTCACTGGGCACTAATATCTTAACAGGAAGCAGAGGGAATTTGTGAAACCATTTCAAGGAGGCAGCCCATCCCGTCCCTCTGCACTGTAAATAACTCTTTGTAAATGCAACTGTAACGTTAAAGAGGGAATGCTTGAAATGATGCAGAAGAAGAAAAATATTTACTCTGTTGAAAGTGATTGTTCTTTTAAGATGACTGATTTTCAGAAGACTCACTAGTTGGACCATATTAGTAATGACACACCACTGGTTGAGGGCCTCCCCAAGCCAGGCTCAGGCCATACTTTATTGCATCCAAGTTACACAATGACTCTCTTACAGAGAGGGGAATTAAGGTCAGGGAGGTGAAGCAGCTTGCGTAGCTCTCAAGGCGGGCAGCAGGATATAAATGAGGTCTGACTCCAAAATCTTTGTGCAAAACCACCCGACACACGGCTGTTCAGCACTGCCTGGCGAGAGCAGCCTGGCAGAGTTCACATCTAGTCCCCAAACACTAATTAGCAAATGAGGAGGCCGAGGCCCAGTGAGGGAGGGGCTTGCCAAGGTGGCAGCAAGCCCCTAGCAGAGTGGGGTGGAATCCCAGTCTCTTGCCTCTCACTGTCTGGACCTTTCCACTGTGCCCACTGGTGTATATGGAAAATGAAGCCTGGGGAAGGCCACCAAAGAGCGTCCTTCTGGTAACTCTGTCTCCCCTAGAACTGCCTTGTAGTTCTGAAGTCCTTGTTTCCAGGGAGAGGGAGGCCTGAGATGGCTTCAGGGTCAACCGATTCCTTGTAACTTAACCCAAACAATCGAATATCTAACAACATTGAGTACTACACTGGGCACACAGTAAGCTCTCTTTTTCCTCTTCCCTTCATCTTACCCTTCAGAAATACCCCTGGAAAGAATAGCAACCTACTCATCCATATTTTTATGGCAAGTTGGTGGATATATCAGTTAGCTATTGCTGTGTAACAAACCTTCTCAAAACTCAGGAGCTTAAAAACAATGATTTGTTATCACTTACCCATCTGCTGGTCAGCTGAGCTTGTCTGGGCACCCCTTCTTTCACTGTAGATGTGTGACTCGGCTAGGCAGCTCTGCTCCATATGTCTCTCAGCCTCCTTGGACCAGCCAGTTGGCTGGGGTATGATCTTCTCATGGGGATTTTAGAGGCTCAGGAGTGTGAACTGAAACATGCAAGGGAGTCCTGGGATTGGCCCTGGTACACTGTCACTTCTGTCCACATGTTATTGACCAAAGCAAGTCACATGGCCAATCCCAAGTCACATGGCCAGTCCCAAGTCACAGGGCTAATCCAAGGCACATGGCCAATCCCAAGGCCAATGGCAAGGGTGTGGATGCAGAGAGAAGTGAAGAAGTATGAGGAAGAGAGGCATTCAATTTACCGCAGTGCAATAAACAACAGTTAAGTAATTTACTTGTTTAAAAATCAGTATTTGATGGGGAAGGAGCTAGCAGCTGAAGGGATATGACTTAAAACTTTAATTTACAGCTCTGTAAAATGAGAATAATCACAACTAGCTCACAGGGCCCTTGTGAGAGTTAAGTGAGCTAATCCACATAAATTGCCCTGCACCCTGCCTGACAAGTCATCCTCCCTCAAGAGTCAACACCATCCCTAGGGTGACCAACTCAACCCAATTTAGCCAGGTTCCCATCCTTAGAACCCCCTCAGTCCCAGGCAAACCTGGATGACTGGTCACTCTAACTCTCCCCATCACCAAACTAATACAAGCTAATCTGCCTTTGCCAGGCATCTGGGGTAGACTTTCTCATTTAACCCTCATGACCACCCTACTCACCAAGGGGCCCCTATCTGCTGCGGCTGCATATGGGACTCAGGCAGCACTAGGAAATAGGGAGGGTAAAAGATGACTGTTTCAATGGACTCTTCCCTCAAGGGGCTGACAATTTAGAAAGATAAGAAACACATGTATGGTAACAACTGTGACACAAGGGAAAAAGTGATTCAGGCAAATCCAACTTCTCCAAGGATGGTGAGGTTGGGATTTTTCAACATGAACGTTCATGCTCCTTTATAGCTACTCTATCTTGATAGCCAGGGTTAAGAGTCTGGGTTTGGAAATTCAAGGAAAATTATGTCTGACAAGTGTTTGCTTGACAAAAGGAATTTGACTTAGTTCTCCCACTGGGTCGGTGGGGGGGAGGGGGCCTTTTTCTAAACATATTTGTTTACAAATTGGAAAACCTTTAAATCAACCAAGGGCAGGTGGGGGCTGTTCAACTATTCTGCTCCCTGAAATCTTGGGCAAAAAGAGGAATGTGCATTCAGGGGGTTCTGGGTAATGTCAACACTCCTCCATTTACTTAGAAATGAATAGTAAACCAAATTTAACTGCCCCAATCGTTCATCTTTCTCCTTGCAGCTGGACCTTTTAATTTTCATTGTTTTAAAAAGTCATGGGTGCGTAGAGAATGGACTTGAGGACACGGGGAGGGGAAGGGTAAGCTGGGACGAAGTGAGAGAGTGGCATGGACACATACACACTACCAAATGTAAAACCGATAGCTAGTGGGAAGCAGACGCATAGCACAGGGAGATCTGCTCGGTGCTTTGTGACCACCTAGAGGGGTGGGATAGGGAGGGTGGGAGGGAGATGCAAGACGGAGGGGATATGGGGATATGTGTATACATAGAGCTGATTCACTTTGTTATACAGCAGAAACTAACACATTATAAAGCGATTATACTCCAATAAAGATGTTAAAAAAAAAAAAAAAAAGTCATGGGTGAAGCAATATGTTACCAGGAGCACAATAAAGGAATGGAGTGTTACCCGAGGGAGCCAATTTTGTCCTCAGCTCTGATGTCTTCTGGAAAAGCCAAGCCCAAAAGGTACACCCAGGTGCACTGGGCATACTGCGGCTTTTGAGAACATCCTCAGGTGAGCTTGGGAGCTGACTGTCTCATGCCCTCCCCCTGGTTTGCCTGATTTCAATTCCGCTCCCCTTTAGTGAAGTCAGGGAGTGAGGGCTCACTTCCAGCTCCCCCTGACCAGAACTCCAGCTCATTCCTGGAGTCTCTCGCTCATTTGTCATTCACCAAAGTTTCACCAAGGACTTCATTACAGAGATAAACAGATCAGCCTTGGAGAGACTGAACCGGACACGTGCATAAACAATGGCAAGGCAAGGTCAGCCTTGGGAGGTCCGAAGAGGGAGCCACAAAATGTGTGACCAGGGCAGGAGTCAAGGCAGCTTGTCAGAGGCGGTGGTATTTGGGCTGAGCCCAGCACATCCGCAGAGCCTTCTCCAGGAAAGCAGGCATTGCACAGAGGAAAATTCGGCTCTGAATCCGGGCTTGCTTCTCATAGTTGGGGGATTTAGGCAAGTCCTCTCAGCTTTCGGTGCTCATTCTCCTCTACAAACTGGGGGGTGATGACTGTACCAAATTAATGGAGGTATCATGACAATTAAATAAGATGACATGTATTATGCACTCAGAATATTGAATCATTTATTTAATAATTATGTATTAAGCACTAATTTGATGCCAGGCACTTGGCTGGGCAGGGGGATTCTATGGTGGACAGAGGCAGGTCCAGGACCCAGGATAACTACATAGTACCTGGCACATGATACAGCTCCAAGAAATTGTACTTGTCATCATTATTATTGCACCCACCTTAACCCACAGAGCAGGAACAGGGCTCAGAAGGAATACCACCCAGATGGCCAAGGGTCCACAAACAGCCCCCATCATCTCCAAATGGGAACGACAGAGTTGAGTTTTCTAAAGGCAGGAAGTTATCCCAGCATACAGAATGCAAAACCCAAACATGTGTCAGGCTCCTGGTTGGAAAGATTTTGGGGGCCCTGAGGATCCTACTGTTCATCCCACATTCCTCCCCGACATGATTCCACCATCTCCCTTGTACTGATGACGGTGATGGCCACTGGCCACTGAGTGCACGCGGCATGCCAGGTGCCCACCTGGTCCGATTTGACCTCCTACCCCCTGCGAGGTACTTTACATCAGTGGCCCTTATACTTTAGCAGACATCAGGCTCCCCAGGAGCGTTTGTAAAACAGCCCCAGAGTTTCTGATTCACTAATCTGGGGTAGGACTGCAGAATTTGCATTTCCAGCAAGTTCCCAGGCAGTACTGATGCCGCTGGCTCAGGGACCACTGGCTTATAACATTATCCCCATTTTACAGGTGAGAAAGCTGAGGCTCTGAGAGGTAAGGTGACGTGCCCATTCACAGAGCTAGAAAGGGGCAGGGCCTGTAATGCCAGATGGCCTGGTTTGCTTGCGAGTGAGAGGTTGTCAGGAACATGGGACTTTTCAGTGCTAAAATCAGGACAGTCCTAGGCAAACCAGGGAGTCGGTCACCCTAATTTCAAACCAGGCCTGAATGATTTCGTGGTCATGTCCCAAGAGCACTGTAGAGTTTACAAAGGGTCTTTACACCCATTAATAATATTGCTATGATTATTAATAACCTCTATTTATATATTGCCAGGGACCGTTCTAAGTGTTTTATATCCAAGATAACTCTGAATTCTCATAACAGCCCTAAGAGGTAGGAATTATCATCCACGTTACAGTGGTAAACTGGGGAATTAAGACGAGGTGATTTGTCCAGGTCATATTGCTACTAATGGTAGAGATGAGACCCAATGCTAGGCTCTTCCTTGTCTACGCCCAGGGGGTGGGAGGACTCCCTTGGTAGGAGGGGGAGTCTGAGAGGCTGGAATGGAGCTTGGTGGCTCCCAGCCCAGGTTCTGAAACGGAGTAGTGGGTTCAAGTCCCAGCCCTGATGCTTGCTGGTGGTATGGCCTTGGGTAAGTCACTTAACCTCCCAGGCCTCAGTTTCCCCTGCTGTGAAATGGAGATCGTTATAACAGCTGCGCATCAGGATGTAGTTGGAGAATTAAATGGGTTAAATCCAGATGAAGTTCACAAAACAGGGCTCAGCACTGAAAGCTCAGTAAGTGTCGGCTATTGTCATCCCCCTGCCTTTGCTGAGGGCAGAGGAAGGACTTGGAATTTGCCCTCCAGGGGAAGGGGAGCTGGCTCCCTGGACACAATATTACAGGCCCTTGAATAAAAAGCAGTGAATACTCTGGTGGAAAAAATATGTATATTAACAATAATTTTTCTATCACTATCTTTAGTTCCTATTTTGTGCCCCCATCAGTTCCCTGCCACCCCCTTTCTCTGAGACTGTTTCTAAGTTTCAAGGTTCTTATGTCATGCTAAGGTGTTAGGTGCACCCGATCTTTGGTGGGACAGCCATCCGTTCACCCCCCTCAATTGCTGCCCCATGCCTGGGGCCACTGAATCCTCTCCATTTTCCTTCTATAAGGACCCTTCAGGTGTTATTTCTTTTGTGCCTCCCTTGGCAAACCTTGCTGGGCACAGAGGCCTTGGTGAGACAGCTGAGGCCCTGGGTCCCCTCTCTGGGGATCCAGCAGCCCCCCCCCCCCACACACACACAAGGCTCCACCTGGGATATGAAGCCCAGGACCCACTGGCTCATGTCCTGCACATTTTGGGGGTTTACCACCCACCACCCTTTTATTTTTCAGTCCTAACTGTCAGCCATTACACTGATTTCATTCGTTGCTAATGTGTTATACCTCACAGTCTGAAAAACACTGGCCTGGTTGACTGAAATGAGGGAAAGGTCAAGTGGGAAATGGAAATACTAGTCTACAATATTCATTTCTGTTTTAAAATATTGTCCCAACTAAAACAAAACAACCTCTCCATGACCACAGGCCTGTTTCATGGCCCAGGACTGTGGGGCAGGGAGCTGGGGAGGACCTGTTCTCACTGCTGCCCACAACTTCATCTCATTAACAAATTAGGATGGACAAGAGGTTATGTTTTTGTGTTTTTAAGAAAATTCTTTTGTTGGAGAAGACTTGGCTCCTTAGCCACTCCGCTGACTTAACAAGATGGATGGGTCTTGATTCAGAGCTGGTTGGAGAGAGACATGGCCCATCCCTGAGTTCCCATCTCTCCAGCTCTCCCACTGGCCATGTGGAGGTGGCAGTTCCTCCAGGCTGGGCTCTGATGCCAGCATGTCTTCTTTGGATGGATTTGTCTTATGGATTGGATTTGTCTTGGACTTGGGCTGTCATAACAAAATGCCATAGACTGGGTGGCCTAAACAACAGAGATTTATTTTTCACAGTTCTGGAGGCCAGGATGTCTAAGATCAAGGTGCTGGTTGATTTGGTTCCTGGTGAAGGCTCACTTCCTGACTTAACAGATGGCCGACTTCTCTCTGTATCCTCATGGAGAGAGAGAAAAAGATCTCTTGTTATAAAACCACTAATGCCATTATGAGGGTCCCACCCTCATGATCTTATGTAACCCTAATTACCTCCTCAAAGCCCCAACTCCAAATACCATCACACTGGAGTTTAGGGTTCCAACATATAAATTTGTGGGGCACACAAACATTTAGTCCATAACAGGATTCTACACAGTTCTGGAACATTGCTCAGCCCTCAATTTCCAGAGGCAGGCTGGGCTCGGGAAACAGGGTGCTTGGGAATGAAAGACCAAGCCCCACCTTCAGTGATTACCTCTTTAAGACTTTCAGAGGACCAGCTGAGACAGAGCCTCCATGAAGCCTGAACCTTGGTCTCACAGGCCAAGCTGAACTGGATCCTCCACTCACAACTGTGTCCTCAACTCCCTGGGGGAATCCAGGAAGGTGACATCCTGCAATGGTTCATTTTATATGTCAACTTGACTTGGTCATGTACCCAGATATGTGGTCCAACATGATGCTAGATGTTTCTGTGAAAGTATTTTTTAGATGAGGTTAACACTGAAATCAGCAGACTTTGAGTAAAGCAGATTATCCGCCATGATGTAGGTGGGCCTCATCCTATCAGTTGATGGTCACAGTAGGAGAAGACTGATCTCATGAAGAAGAGGTCATTCTGCCAGCAGACTGCCTTCAGACTTAGCTAAAACATCAGCTCATCCCTGAGTTTCCAGGCTGCCAGCCCACCCTACAGATTTTGGGCTTGCCAGCCTCCATAATCATGTAAACCAATTCCTTAAAATCAATCAATCAATCAATCTCTCTCTCTCTCCCTCCTATACAAAGGACAGGAGCCAACAGAAGGGTCCTCATCTCTAGGGAAACCTCCAAGCTGAGACCTGACAAAGGAGGCGGAATTAGCCAGCCCAGGAGTAAGAGGAAGGGTGTGGAGGGAACAGCACGTGCGAGGTCCCTGAGGCAAGAGGGAGATTAGCGAGATGGAGAAGATAGTCCACGGTGGCAGGAAGGGAAGCATGCGGCAGGGAGGAGGCCAAAGAGCTAGGCTAGGACTGAACCACACTTTCTGTGAGCCTCTGTCAGGACTTGGGATTTCATCCCAAGGGCAACGGGAGCCCCTGAAGGGTTTCAAGCAGGGACAATGGGGTCCACTAGAGTTGCTTTGTCGCCAAGGTACCCGGATGTTCTCGGGGGTAGGGTAGTTGGGGACGGGGGTCCATGGAGAACGGTCCCTGGGTGCCTGCCTTACTTTTGCCCAACTCTCCCAGGCACTCTGGGGTGGGAAGATGGAGGGGGTGCAGCAGCGGGAGAGCGTTCAGGTGGTTTGGGGCCCCCAGATTCTCAGCTGCTTCCTTCCCCATCCTCCCCGTTACGTAGATGGGCAGAGGAATTGAGTTGTGGCATCAGGCTTCGTGTGGCGAGCTATTGTAATTAAAGGTCTGTCATTTTTTCTGCTGGAAAGGCAATTTTCCGAGGGCATCTGGGTTTTTTTTTTTTCTTTCTTACTGATTGTGCATGCGAGACAGGTCTTGAGGTCGTTATGCGAGTGTTAATGTTCCGTTACAATATTCAGTAATGAATTGGGACTTTCAGAATAATAGCAGTTTGTGCTATTGGCCAAAATGAGAGCATTCATCTTAATTTTTAACATCTATTGCCTTGGAGAAGCTTTTATAATTAAATGTTTGGTGGCTCCAGCAAATAAGAAAAAGGAAGTTTCCTTCGCTACATAGGAAGGACCTTCCTACCTTCAACCAGCAACGATCCTGGCCCTGTTGCCTTACCCACAGATACAGCAAGATTCAGATTTCAGTCCATTACAAAAAGGAACTTTATGATGATTACAGTCATCCGGCAATAGTCCCTACTTTTGTTTTTAGGTAGTGAGTGCCCCATAGCTAGTGGCATTCAAGCATGGCTTGTAAACTGCTGAGCTGTAGAGGGGATTCCAACATTAGAGAAGGGATTCATATTCATAAAGTTACAGGGATTTGTGGACAGGACCCGCACAAGAGCTTCTTTTAGCATGACCTGCAAGGAAGGTTGTACGGGGAATTTATCACCAATTCACAGGATTTTAGTGGCACCTGCCTGCTAACAGACAATGTGCTCTTCTGAGCTGACTCGTTCATTCTGCTGTTTTCCAGTCACTCATTCCTGCAGGCTTGGCAATGTGATGGGGTTTTCTGAGTCATTGCTTGTACTTCAGAGTAATGAAGCTGAATTGTCTTTAACCTAATTCTAAACTTCAGACTTGTTGCTCTTGCCGATTTGCTTTCCCAAGGCAAGTGGTCAGGAGAGCTGAGAAGGACTCGGTGCAGTAAGTCCCTTCTGTGTTTACTATAAGAAATAACCTTGACACAGGATTCCCTCTGTACATCAGGAATCAGATTCGAGCAAATGTCAGGGTGTTTTAGAACTACCCAGGGATTCCTGGAACTCCTCGGAGAAACTTTAGGACTCTCAGTGGGTCCCTGGCTGCATGTATAAACTGAAAGGGAAAGTAGGGTTCATTTGGGGGGAACCTCCATGACCCCATGCTGACCTTTGTTCAAGGTACCCCAGTGCCATCATGGGCATTGGTGTCCCTCATTCAGTATATCCCCACATAGAGCCAGTGCTGGAAGACCTTGTCCTTGAGGAGCATCCTGCCTATTTGGTTTCCCATCCTTCTGCCACTAGACTGTGCTTCTCTACAATTTGTGCCCTAAGCTGCCCACCCCAGTGGCAGGCACGTGGTAAGCATCTGTGAAGTGTTTCTGGGATGAATGAATGATGTCAACAGAGGCTGGAACTGTTTTCGAACCACTCTTTCCTGCCTCCTGAAGTCAGTTAAGACAGAGTTTTCCATTCCTTTCTTCCCCTCTCTCTCTTCCTCTTTTAAGAGCATCTAAGTGCACCAAAACCACAATGTCTGACATGCATGCCACACTTTCTAGCTGCTAAAGCCCTTTCATTTCCATCATCTGATCTGACCTGCCCATTTTAGGGTGAGGAAACTGAGGCGCAGAGTCTCTGGAGCAGTAGATGGCAGAGAGAGGACTCCAAACTTGGTCCTCTGATTCCAAGACTAAGGCGCTGGTGACTATGCATCCACAGCTCCTGCCATTTCCAGCACTGTGTCCTCAGAAAACAGCAGCCACCGGAGGGGCCCACCCCTCATTTCCGTCTCATGCAGACCACACAGGCTTTGGATCCTGCCTTCCCCTTCTGATGTCCTCATAACTGCTCCAGGACTCGTTCATAAGGGCTTTTCCTCGGTAGGCAATTACCTGAGTTCATATGGTTAATTGAAATATTCCTTTTCCTAGAGTTTTAATTCATCCAGCGTAGTTTCAGGAGCCACAGATAATAAGACCTAATTTATAATTAGGGCTTATCAAGAATCAGCTAATTTCTAGACCCCTGATTCCCAAGGAAGGAGTGTGCAGAGTAGGGGCTTCTCTTTCCTTTCCAGGGAGTTGCTACCCACAACGCTCAGAGAGACACCAGGGAGGGAGGAGAACTAATTGGGAGCTGGCCCTCCATCTTGGACAATTTATTAATTGGATTATGGGAAATCTCAGGCCCCAGGCAAATCCCAAGGAGGCACTGCTGCTTCCCCTGGTTTACGGTGAGAATATTAGGCACAAAGAGTTAAGACCTAGGTTCTACTTAGTCTTTCAGGAGCTGGGACTCTTTAAACAAGTTATTGAGCACTGCCTAGCCTCAGTTTCCCCATCTATACAATGGCTGGGATCGTCTCACCCTCCTGGCCTCTCAGAGCTTTCCTGGGAATTACATGAGATGATGGGCATTTCACGATTTCCTTTGGGGTTGATATGCTTGGGATGGACCTGAAAAACAGCCAGAAAAGGGTGTCCCAACACAGGAAACCATGCCTCAGAGAGACTGAGATTGGTCAGGACCCCACAGGCAGGAAGAGTTGGGGTCTGCTTCTGACCCCAGCTGTCCTTTTGCCTAGCTTCCTGAGACTTTCCTTGCACCTGAAGGTCCCAAGGGTCTTGAACTCCAGTCGCCTCGTTGCTTACCTACTGCAAGCTCCACTTCTCTCTAGAAGCCACTCAAACATCCACCCAACCAGTTTGAGTGTCAGGAAGGGTTAACGCAGGGACAGTGGAGTGAGCACAGCTTTAGAATCATATAGGTATGGTTTCAAACCCATACACTGACCTTTACTAGCTGTGTTAGTCAAAATTCTTTGAACCAAAAGAAATTGACGTGAGACAGAAACCCAATACAAATGAGCTTAAGCTAAAAAGAAATATTAGCTAATGTATCTAAACATTATAGAGATCTTGGCTTTAGGGATGACTGGATCCAGGTGCTCAATGATGACAGAGCTGTCTTTCTCTCTGTCTATTGACTTCATTCCTCAGCAGGGTTTCACGATGGTGGGCAAAGATGGCTGTGGCCCACCTCTGGGGAGAGGGAGAGGAGGTAGATTGAGCCCACTACATAGACTGAGTAGGATTTCCTTACAGCAGGGAAGAATGGTTCTGCAAAGAACGGGAGATTGGGAAGACAAACAGCCATGTAGCCTCAAGGCAGCCACTCACTCTATCTAGTTCTCTTTTCTCATCTGTAAATTAGCATCAATAGAAATGTTGCAGGAATAAGATACAAGATGAATGTACAAAAATCAATTGTATTTCCATACACAAGCAATGAACAATCCAAAAAGGAAATTAGGAAAACAATTGCATTTATAATGGCTTCCAAAAGAATAAAATACTCAGGAATGAATTTAACAAGAGAAGTGTAAGACTTGCACACTGAAAACTGCAAAACTTGCTGAAAGAGATTAAAGAAGACCTAGGGACTTCCCTAGTGGCACAGTGGTTAAGAATCCACCTGCCAATGCAGGGAACATGGGTTCGAGCCCTGGTCCAGGAAGATCCCACGTGCCGCGGAGCAACTAAGCCCATGTGCCACAACTACTGAGCCTGCGCTCTAGAGCCCGCAAACCATAACTACTGAAGCCCGCGCACCTAGATCCTGTGCTCCGCAACAAGAAAAGCCACCGCAACGAGAAGTCCACGCACCACAAAGAAGAGTAGCCCCTGTTCGCCACAATAGTGAAAGCCCGCGTGCAGCAACAAAGACCCAATGCAACCAAATAAATAAATTAATTAATTAAAATTTTTTTAAAAAGCAATGGCTTAAAAAAAAAACCCAAATCTTTAAAAAAAAATAGAAAAGAAATTAAAGAAGACCTAAATAAATGTAGACATCCTGTGTTCATGCAATACTTAATGTTGATAAGATGGCAGTACTCACTCAAACTGATCTACATATTCAATGCAATCTCTGTAAAATCCCAATACTTTTTTTTTAGAAATTGACAAACTGATCCTAAAATTCACATGGAAGTGCAAGGGACTAAGAATAGCCAAAACGATATTGAAAAAGAAAAGTAAAGGTGGAGAACTTACAAATTCAACTTCCTAATCTCAGAACTTCCTATGAAGCTACAGTGTGGCACTGGCATAAAGACAGACATAAATTATCAGTGGCAAAGAATTGAGAATGCAGAAATAAATCCATACATCTATGGCCAACTGATTTTAACAAGGGTACCAAGACAATTAAATGGGGAAAGAATAGTCTTTTCAATAAATGGCTCTGGAACAACTAGCTATCCACATGTAAAAGAGTGAAGTTAGACCCCTACCTCACATATTATTCAAAAATCAACTGAGAATGGATCATACATCTAAACGTGGAATTTATAAATCAAGTGAGATTTATACCAGGGATACAAGAATGATTCAATATCCACAAATCACTACATTAACAAACTGAAGAATAAAAATTATATGATCATCTCAATAGATGCAGAAAAAGCTTTTGACAAAATTCAACATCCACTTGTGATTAAAAACTCTCCACAAAGTGGGTATAGAGGGAACATACTTCAATGTAATAGAGACCATGTATCATACTCAATGGTGAAAAGCTGAAAGTATTTCCACTAAGATAAGGCACAAGACAAGGAAGCCCACTCTCACCACTTTTATTCAGCATGGTACTGGAAGTCCTAGCCACAGCCATCAGATAAGAAAAAGGAATCCAAATTGGATAGGAAGGAGTAAAACTGTCACCATTTGCAGATGACATGATATCATACTTAGAAAATTCTAAAGATGCCACAAAAAGACTACTAGAGCTCATCAATGAATTTGGTAAAGTTGCAGCCTACAAAATTAATATACAGAAATCTGTTGCATTTCTATACACTAACAATGATCTATCAGAAAGAGAAATTAAGGAAATAATCTCATTTACAATTGCATCAAAAAGAATAAAATACCTAGAATAAATCTAACTAAGGAAGTAAAAGACCTGTACTTGGAAAACTATAGGACACTGATGAAAGAAACTGAAGATGACACAAACAGATAGAAAGATATGCCGTGTTCATGTATTGGAAGAATAAATAATGTTAAAAGGACCATACTACCCAAGACAATCTACAGATTCAGTGCAATCCCTATCAAAATACCAATGGCATTTTTCACAGAACTGGAACAAATAGTTTTAAAATTTGTATGGAAATGCAAAAGACCCAGAATAGTCAAAACAATCTGGAGAAAGAACAGAGCTGGAAGTATCATGCTCCCTGACTTTAGACTATACTACAAAGCTACAGCAACCAAAACAGTATAATGCTGGTGCAGACAGACATGTAGATCAATGGAACAGAATAGAGAGCCCAGAAATAAACCCACGCACATATGGTCAATTAATCATGACAAGAGAGGCAAGAATATATAATAGGGAAAATACAGTCTCTTAAAGAAGTGATGCTGGGAAAACTGGACAGATACATGTAAAAGAATAAAATTAGAACATTTTCTCACACCATATAAAAATCAAACGCAAAATAAACCTAAATGTAAGACCAAAACCCATAAAACTTCTAGAAGAAAACATAGGTAGAACACTCTTTCACATGAATTGTAGAATGAGTTTTTTAGATACACTCCCTAGATTAATGAAAATAAAAACAAAAATAAACAAATGGAACCTAATTAAACTTGAAAGCTTTTGCGCAGCAAAGGACACCATTGGCAAAATGAAAAGACAACCTACTGAATGGAAGAAAATATTTGCAAATGATATTTGCAACCCTGTAAGGGTTAATATCCAAAATACATAAACAGCTCATACAACTCAATATCAAAAAAACAAACAACTCAATTAAAAAATGGGCAGAAGACCTGAATAGACATTTTTCCAATGAAGATATACAGATGGTCAACAGGCACATGAAAAGATGCTTGACATCACTAATCATCAGAGAAATGCAAATCAAATCCACAATGAGATATCACCTCATACCTGTCAGAATGGCTATCATCAAAAAAACCACAAATAATAAATTTTGGCAAGGATGTGGAGAAAAGGGAACCCTCGTACACTATTGATGGAAATGTAAATTGGTGCAGCCACAGTGGAAAACAATATGGAAGTTCCTCAAAAAGCTAAAAATAGAACTACCATATGATCCAGCAATTCCACTCCTGGATACATATCCAAAAAAACCAAAAACACTAATTAAAAACCATACATGCACCCCAATTTTCAATCGCTAAGATATGGAAGTGTCCATCAACAGATGAATGGATAAAGAAGATGTGGTATATATACACAAAGGAATACTACTCAGTCATTAAAAAAAAATGAGATTTTGCTATTTGTAATGACATGGATGGACCTGGAGTGTATTATACTTAGTGAAACAAGTCAAACAGAGAAAGACAAATATGGTATGATATCACTTATATGTAGAATCTAAAAAATAAAACAAATTAATGAATATAACAAAACAGAAACAGACTCACAGATATAGGGAACAAACTAGTGGTTACCAATGAGGAGATGGGATTAGGGAGGGACAAGATAGGGGTAGGGGATTAAGAGGCACAAACTACTATATATAAAATAAATAAGCTACAAGGATATATTGTACAGCACAGGGAATATAGCCAATATTTTATAATAACTTTAAATGAAGTATAATCTATAAAAACTTTGAATCACTCTGTTGTACACCTGAAACTAATATAATACTGTAAATCAATTAAACCTCAATAAATTTTTTTTAACTTTCATGCTTCAAAGGACATTACCAAGAAAGTTACAAAGAGAAAGGGAGAAAATATTTACAAATCATACATCTGAAAAAGTAATTGTATACAGAATATGTAAAGAAATCTTACAATTCAATAATAAAAAGAGAAATAACCCAATTAAAAATTGGATTTTTAATCAGATATTGAAAGATTTGAATATACATTTCTCAAGTGTGTCTACCTTCAAAAGAAGACATACAAATAACCAATGAGCACTTAAAAAGATGCTCAACATCATTAGTCATTAGGGAAATGCAAATCAAAAACCACAATGAGATATCACTTCACATCCTCTAGGATGGCCATAATCAAAAAGATGGGTAATAACAAGCATTCAAGACATGAAGAAGTTGGAACCTTCATATGTTGCTGGTAGGGAAAATGGCGCAGCCACTTTGGAAAACAGTGTAGCAGTTTTTCAAAAAGTTAAACATGGAGTTACCATATGACCCAGCAATTCCACTCTCAACAATTCTACTCCTAATTTCAAGAGAATTGAAAACATATGTCTATCCAAAAATGTGTATGTGAACATTAATAGCAGCATTATTCATAATGGGCAAAAAGTGGAAACTGCCAAAAGGCCATCAATTGAAAATTGGATAAACAAGATGTGTTATTCCGTACAATTCAATATCATTCAGCCATAAAAAGGAATGAAGTATTGGTACGTACAACAACATGGATGAACTTTAGAGACTTCATGCTAAGTAAAAGAAATCAGTCACTAAAGGCCACATATTATATGATTCCATTTATATGAAATGTCTAGATTTGACAGATCTCTATAGACAGAAAGTAGATTAGTGGTTTCCAGGGGCTGGGGGAAGGGGGCAATGGGGAGTGGCTGTTAATGGGTGTGGGGTTTCTTTGTGGGATGACAAAATATTCTGAAATTAGATAATGGTATGGTTGCAAAACTGGGTAAATGTACTGAAACCACTGACCTGGATACTTTAAAAAGGTGAACTGATGGTGTGATTGTTAATTTTATGTGTCAGCTTGACTGGAGGACACAAGGTACCCAGATCTTGGTTAACCATTATTCTGGGCATATCTGTGAGGGTATTGCTGGAAGAGATTAGCATTTGAATTGGTGGACTGAGTGAAGCAGATTGCCCTCCCCAGTGTGGGTGGGCATCGCCCAACCCACTGAGGGCCTGAAGAGAACAACTCTCTCTGCCCAACTTCTCTTGCCCTTGGACTTAAACCATTAGTGTACTTGGTTCTCAGACCTTTGGACTCAAACTAGAACTACACCACTGACTCCAGCTTACAAATGGCAGATTGTGGAACTTCTTAGCCTCCATAATCATGGGAGCCAATTCCTTATAATAAATCTCTTTTTTATATTTTACTTAGAAATATATATTTATATAGATATAGATATAGATCCTATTGATTCTGTTTCTCCAGGGAACCCTGACTAATACAGATGGTATGTGAATTATATCTCAGTAAGGCTGTTTGTTATCTTTAAAACTGGTTTCAAAACATCCACCGTACAGGGTCATTATGGAGAAGAAATGAATTGTTGAATCTGAAATTCTTAGCACAGTGCTAGACACACAGTAAGTGCTAAGTGTTAATTTTCTTTCCTTTCCAAAGAAATACTCCCAACACCCCTACCCCCTTACCCAGTAATCCTCTTTAAGCAATTCCACCACAGTGTCTAAGGCAGAACTTTGAGACATTCCACAAAGAAGGCTATGCTATGCTTGGCTACTCACAGAGCAGCCAGGGTCATTATTAAGATGGCTGGGCTGGTCTTTCCTGATATTAATGAATAAGATATTCATTTCCCTAAGAATGCATCAACTGCTCTAGCCACCCCGGGAACAGAGGGGGATGCAGATGCAGCTCTATTAATCCAAGCAGGTCTCGCATTCACTTTGATTCAAAGGTTTCATTCTGGTTGCTTTCCATGAGGAGGACAGTTTATTAGTTGCCGATGACAGGCTAAGTGAACTCAGGTACTGGGTGTTTGGCTAAGGATGACAACGAGGCTATTTTAAGTCACCGAGTTCAAGGGTATCTGCCTCAGAGCTTTTGTTTAAATTGATTTGTAGTCCTGCTCACTTGACCTTGCTGCATAAAATAGTTCCAAGGGGGAAGAATAGAAGGCACAATTCTAGCCAAGGGAGCAGATGTGTTCCAGCTACCCCTCACCCCCCAACCCACCACTTCTACAGACCAGCAAACCCACTGCCCAGCTGACCTTGACTGTGGGCTTTGACTATGACACGGTCACTACACAGCAGTCACAGGAGTCGGAGAACAGTGGAGCAGGGTGGTCTGGCTGTCTGGGTTGGGAAGGCCCAGAGAGGGAGAGGATTGTCCAAAGCCATGAAATGAGTCAGTGACAAAGTTAGGATTTTAATCCAGGTTGGTATAACTATAGCTCCTTCTCTCAAATCTTATAAAGCTATTTAATATTTATTAGGTACCTACCATGTTCCAGATACTCTCTAATGCTTTATATACATTAGCTCCTTTAATTCATGCAACAGCCAATGAGATAAAGTACAATTGGTATCCCCAGTTTACAGATGAAGAAGCTGAGATTCCCGATTTTACATGGAGCTTGAGTAATTTGCCCGAGGTCACATGGCAGTAAAATGGCAGAGATGGGATTTGAACCCAGAGAGTATGACACTAGAACCAGCCTCTTAGCCATCCCACCATCCCATCTCTTTTTGCTTATTGCATTGTGAAAAGAAATGAAATCAGATTCTGCCAGGGTCTAAGCTGGACCGTTCAGGTGTCTGATGTGACCAGGGCCAAATTAACCTGGTCATTGTCATATTCCCAAACCCCCTCATGCATAATGGAGCCAGATGACATCACTCTTCAGAATCACTCCTCTATCTAGGTTTCTGGAGTGCCCAAAGCAGGACTGGCTAGCTGGTATGAAATGTGCTACACTTGGCAGTGGTTCCTGGCACTACCCCAACCAGCCGCCTCATCCTCTCCTCTCTGACCAGTCAGAGATCTCCACCCATGCTCCTCTCTTTCAGCCTTTAGCTAATCAGCCTGCTGCGGTTTGTTACTTGGTATGGGCAGAAGGAGCACTGGACTGGGGGTCAGGGCATCCAATGTGTGAAATTCCTGTGTGTCCTTGAGTAAATCAGTTAACCTCTCTGGCCCCCAAATTCCTCATATGTAAGATGTATATAAGGATATAAGTTTTTCTCACAGGGTTGTTCTGAGAATTCAAAGAACTTGCAGAAAATGGGGGCTTTGAACCCCAGAAAGGACCAAGCATCTAAGGAGTGTTATCACCAAGATAGAGCCCTGGGCAAGTGATCGGGTGTAATGAGAGGGAGTGACCAGTAGATGGCAGTGCTTCAAAGCAGCCTGTGGGATGCCTGAAGGAACGTCCTATTAACGTTTCCGTTTGGGTATGTGAAACCTTAGCCCCCCACCCGATATGTACATCTAAAAAGGGAAAAGTGATGCTCAGAGGGCAGAAGCACCACTTCCAAGGACCCACCATAGCACAGTGGCAGAGCCAGGATCAGACCCCAGGTTGGTGGTCTATGAATGTCTTCCTTCATTCAGCCCCTATTTACTAGGTTCCTGCTGGGCGTAAATGCTTATGTGAGGCCTTTCCCATGAGTTTTATTATATTTATTGATTCCCAGCCCCAACCGACCTCCGTGTTTGCCATCTCCCACTGCTTCCTGGGCTGTACTCACTGAGATAAGTACTCATCCAGCCTGAACTGGACACTGGATGGGAGAGGTGAGAGAAAGCGCCTTGGATGGACTAGAGGCCAGGAGATGTGGTTCTAACTCCAATGTCACCAAGAGCTTGTTATGTGACCTTGACTGACACCCTCATTAGTAGGTCATGAAATCAATATAGTGGGTGTTTAATTGTAAAAGAAAAGAATTTTTTAAATGCTGGCATATACCTGCCATGCTACAGCTAAACATTGTTTTGTTTGGTTTTGTTTTTAATAGATTTATTTATTTATTTATTTATCTTTGGCTGCATTGGGTCTTTGTTGCTGTGCGCAGGCTTTCTCTAGTTGCGGTGAGAGGGGGCTACTCTTTGTTGCAGTGCGCAGGCTTCTCATTGCGGTGGCTTCTCTTGTTGTGGAGCACAGGCTCTAGGCGGGCGGGCTTCAGTAGTTGTGGTACACTGGCTCAGTAGATGTGGCTCGCGGGCTCTAGAGCACAGGCTCAGTAGTTGTGGTACACGGGCTTAGTTGCTCCGTGGCATGTGGGATCTTCCCGGCCCAGGGATTGAACCCATGTCCCTTGCATTGGCAGGCAGATTCTTAACCACTGTGCCAGCAGGGAAGCCCTAAACATTGTTTTTTAAAAAAATTGTTCCACTTATATACACGCACACAGT
The DNA here is from genome assembly GCF_965194805.1 of Balaenoptera borealis. Lineage (NCBI taxonomy): Eukaryota > Metazoa > Chordata > Mammalia > Artiodactyla > Balaenopteridae > Balaenoptera > Balaenoptera borealis. The sequence continues at coordinate 102,583,865 of NC_138865.1, forward strand.
GTGAAAATCCTGTGTCCATATGTGTGTGTCTCTGTGTCTGTGTCTGTGTGATGTGTGTGTGTGTGTACTGGGTCCTGATGTGAAAGGCATTTTGTCTTATTCATCACAGTCTCACAGTTCTGGGAACCCAGTCTAAGGGCGATTCTAACTGCATTCTGCAATCCAAAGTCTCCTGCCCTTTGCAGCTGCACATCTGCAAGCCAACCCCCATGTTGCCCAGGAATCCCTACCCATGTTCATTTCTACTTTAGACAACTTGCTGCCTCAGCAGCAGAAAGGTCTAGTAGACTCCTGTCTTCCATCATTTAATATGCTGATAACGTGCACAATGCCATTTATCCTTAATGCAATCACTCGTGGTAGATCTTACCCCGTCTACAGATGAGAAAACTAAGGCTTAGAGAGGTGATGTGACTTGCCCGACGAGACCTCACGGCTAGCAGGTGCCAGAGGCAGGACTTGAACCAGAGCCAACCTCACCCGGAGACGCTGCTGACTCCACCGCCTTATGCTGCCTGGAGTACAGAAAAGGCCGAGAGGCCCCTTCTCCTAAGAAAAGCAGCAAGTGCTTACCAGCCCTTCCATTTCTCTTATTCCGCGTCACTTTTATTTTCTCTCTCTCTCTCAAGTTTGATTGAATTTGCACTTAATGAATCCAACTTTGTCATTTAGGGGATGTTGGAGCAATAAGACTTGATAAGGCGTGAGTGATGATGCAATCAGTTGTGCTGGGAGCCCCGGTAGGCCGCGGCCCGGAGCCCGGAGCCCTCCCCGCGCCCTCCCCGCGCCCTCCCTGGAGTCCTGGAGTGATGGCTGCACAGCTTGGTCTCTGGGGAAGCAACCTGACTCCCTGCAAGGAGTGGGACTGGGTGCGGGGTGGAGTCGTTTTATTTCCGGTGAGAACTAGAGCAGCCCTTTGGGATTAGAATGGGTAAGCTTGGGTGGGTACAGGGATCAGCAAGATGGGAGAGGTGGGGGCCAGTTCTGCCACTGACCTGTGTGCTCTGTGCCCTTGGGCAAGTCACTCCACCCCTCTGATCCTCTGTTTCTCCAACTGTAAAATGGGGCAATGGCCCAAGGTTTTGTTGCTTTGTAAATTGTTGGTGGGAGGCTCAGGCTCTTATTGGCATTTCAAAGGTGGTTGTTTGACGCAAAATAATCTACTTGGAAGTCCTTCTCATGTCGTTGTACTTGTCCGTCATAAGGGGCAGCTCCACCATCCGGGGCTGCCATGTGCGAGACTGGTGGGAAGATCCCTGAGGAGGAAGGCAGGTAACAATCTTTGATAAAGGAACAAAATGAAAAATCATAATTTTATTAAAGCATGATCTCATTTTTCTTAGAAAAGACAATATATGCACAGAAAAAAAAGTGGCTGGGAGAATGTACCAAAAATGCTCACAGTCAGGGGTAGAATTTGGGGGATTTTCCTCTTATTCTTATCTGAAATTTTAGAGCTTTTTTTAAAAAAATGAAATAAAGCACATGCAAAGTAGCGTGCATGGAACATAAATGTAGAGTTTAAGGAATAATGATAAAAGTGAGCATCTATGGCACCATCTTCATTGCTCCTCCTCAGAAATCTCTCAAGCGCTCTTCTCTACAAAGCCGTTCCTGCTTCTGGACAGGCAGCTTTTGGCCAATCATCTCCTTGTTTTTATTTTTCAGTGTTTTACTCCCTTAGCAAGCATCCCTAAAGAATAGTTGGTTTTTCCTATTTTTTGAAATTTATAAACATGGAATTATACTATAAGGACTTCCTGGGAAGGTGTTTATCTTCTTTAAATCAACATTATGTTTTTCAAATGGATCCTTGTTGAGCATGTGGTTAAAAATGGTGCATTTCTGATGCTGTGCTGAAGTAAATTTTATGTCCATACTGCAATTCATCTACCCATTCTAATACTGGTGGATATCTGAGTTGTCTTCTCTATATTTGCTAGTTTTTCTACAATGAACCTGTCATTTCAGGTGGAGTGCCTGGCACATAGTAGGTGTTCAATTAAATTTTTTGAATAAATGCATGAAGAGTGATAAGTTATTATTATTTTTTAATTAAAGAAAAGTTCCAGTGGTACTAGAAAGGTTGAGACTATGAATAAAGAGAGATCAGGGGAGAATTTTCCAGATTTGCAGATTTCCCCTGGAGCTCAGAGGAGACACGTCGGGTTAAAGCAGAAGATTGGTGGATGGCATCTCCATTACCTAGAAGAGCCTCAAGCATATTTGGACGTCCTATTTAAAATTAGAATAGAGTAATATTGAAAATGAAGAAAAATTCCCACAATCATAGTGCTACATGTGTGATTAGAGAAAATTAAAATTTACAGAAAGCATTGCAGCAGAAGAGGCAAAGCAATTAACTAGGAGTCAGAGAAGCTGAGTTTAACTCTCAACCCTTTCATAAATGAGCACTGTGGCCTTAAAATAGTTGTCCTAACATCTCAGAGCCTCAGTTTCCTCATCTGTAAAATGGAACTAGTCCCTCAAAGGGTTAATCAAGGGAGATGGTATAAGAAACTGAGTTTTGTAAAGGGTTATACAAATGCTGGGGATTTCACATGAAAGTGCAGGGTGGAAAGCAAGTCTTTTGGAATGTCCATTTCCTGACCTATAGCATCCATTTCCTTACTACTTACCACACACTACTTCCTGCCCAAGGCACAGAAGATACAGAAATGAGGAACACAGCCTGCCCATAGAAGGGGGTTGGGGGTGAGGAAGAGACCAGTTTGAAATAAAAGTGACTCCTTTATTATTAGGAATCTGACTTAGTTGGGAAGGTTGGGGCAGGGGTGGGAATGGGAGACTCCTTGGTAACTCCCTGCTGTCCTGTTAGCCCTGTGAAGGAAAGACCTCTGGCTGTACCAAGCACATAGCAGACACTCCATTTTGAAAGAAAGAATGAAATAACAATAGTATTTTAAAATCAGATCTAGGAAGAACTGCCCTCCGCTCTCCTTTTGGGTGGTAGATGTCTTCAAAAATTTGACAAAGGTCTTTGAATCTTCCTGAAATCCCACAGAGGTCCTGGAAGTCCTGGTTATAATCATGCATTGTGGCAGAGTTCTTGACCGCATGTGTGTGTGTGTGTGTGTGTGTGTGTGTGTGTGTGTGTGTGTGTGTGTGTTTTGAGCCATTGACCTCTTTAGCAGTCTGGGGGAGCCCATAGATCCCTTTTCAGAATAGTGTTTTTAAGTGTATATGCATTTTTTATGAAAATATATTATGGGATTGCAAAGAAAATTAATTATATTGGAATATAGTTTTCAACATATTAAAAGAACAAATACGGGAAATAGTAATAAATAGGTTTCTTTATTAATGCATTGAATAACAAGCTGTAGCAACACATCTAAAAACTAACATGATTTTGAAATAATGAGGAACCTAAATGATATTTCCAGGTAGCTGCAATAACTCTATTGTGATAGGAAAACAAAAAACACCTGTGATTTTTATAGGTGGTAGTCATAGTACTGTTAATGTGTCTGTGGTTTGTCACCTATGTTCAAGAGGGAATAAAATGCTAAATTTTAGTTGCAAAATTAGTGAAAATAAAGAAAAATAGACATAGAGTTTTTTCTCCATCCAAGTTTGCAGACCTCCTGAATTCTAACCATACATCTCAGGTTACAAGCCCCTGCAGGTGTTTGAAACTGTTTTTATTAATAATGAAGTGACCCATACTCACCACTGTCTTTTGGGGGAAAATGTCTCCTTTTACAAACACATGAACACACACAAAGACTCAGGCATCTGTGGAGCTCAAGGTGGGGAGGGGACACAGGACAGGCTAGAGTTGGGAACAGGGAGGGCCTTGTGGCATAAAAGCAACTCAGCTAGTACAAGAGGTAAATTCTGTTTTAGATGCTTTTCAAATTTAAAAAATAAAATAAAGTAAACCAATGAACTAAGCTTACCACTTTAGATCTTGGCAAACAGGTTTCTCTGCCCCACCCCCCTGACACACACAAACCCTATGGAAAATAGTAGGCAGGAAAGAAAGATAATAGCAGGAATAAACAAATTAGGAAACACAAAAACAGTGGAACCAATAAATGAAACCAAGAGCTGATTCTTTGAGCGAGCTAATAAAAAAGACCAACCTCTGGCAAATATAATTAAGAAAAAAAACCCAAATGAAATCAGAAATGAGGAAGTGATTACAATGACTAATCAAAAAGATTACACACACACACACACAAAAAAAGATTACACATATTTGGGGGGGGGGAACATTGTGCATAACGCCATAGCAAAGTTGTTTGAAATTATCAGTTAAACAGACAATAGTCTACAAATATATCAAATAATCCAATAAGAAATGTAGGTTAGATCAGCAAACAAGGAAGACTCTAAGAATGAGAAATTTATTCATGAACAACCCTCCCCACCCCTGAAAAAAGCATTTGTACCCACCCTGGAGTCTCTGGAGAAATCTATCTAAATTTTACAGAAAAGCACATTTCCATGTTACATAAATTATTCTTTAACATAGGAAGAATGGTTTTAAAAAACTGCTAATTCATTTTGCAAAGCAAATGCGGTCCTGATTTTAAGCCCTGATACAGAATTTTTAAAAAAGGAAACAGGGTCCAGTATCGTTTTAAGTACAGTCCCAGCAAACTGTGTTCAGCAGCACATCAAGAAACTGAAATAACATGACCACGAAGCGTTTCTCCAGCAATGCAAGGAAAGTTCAGCACAAGGGTATCTATTAATACAACACCTCAGATCAATAGATTAAATAATATGAACCATATGATCATCCAAATGGATGCCAAAAAATGCATTTCAGTAGATGTCAAAACATTTTTAAAACTAGGAATGGAATGACACTTCCCTAACATAATAAGGATCTATTTAAAACCACGCCATTATCTTTTTTAATGGAAAAACATTAGAGATTTTCCCATTAGAAAAGAGAACAAAATAAGCTCTCTATCACCATTATTATTTATTTTATATTGATAAATCTGGCTGATGTAATAAGACATGAAAAAGAAACCATCTGAATAGCTATTAGAAAGATAAAAACTTCATTCACAGATGATATGATTATATCCTTTAAAAATCTGATGTTCTCATCTAAATTACCATTAACAGTAATATTGAAGTTCAATAACTGGCTATACATGGATACATGGTAAATATTTTAAAAATTAATAACTTTCTTAAATAAATGCAATAACAAGACAGGAAACAAATTTTAAAATGAGGTCCAAGTTATAACCAAATATAACGAATTAAATACTAAGACATAGGTTGGCAAAAAAAAATTTCAACGTTTTCCTGGAAAGCATAATAGAAAAGTTGAATAATAGAGAAACGTATCATATTTCTCAACAGAAAGTCTAAATACTAGAATTTTCTGATTTAATTATTCAAGATAATCTCGAAATAAAGAATTTCACAACATGCATTTTAAAATAATTTTGAAAAGAACAGGCAAAATAGCAAAGAATATTCTGAAAAAAGAGCAATGATAATGGATAGCATATAAATAAGTCATTAAAGAACAATAACTGAAATGATGTGGTACCAGAGCAAAATTAGAACTAAAACTTGATGAAACCAAAGGTACAAAAACAGACTTGATGACATAAGAGACTGTAATGTATGAAAAGAATGTCACAAAATGATAGGGCAGGGAAACAGCATGTAATAAAGTAGTTGGATGGTAGATAAGCAAAGAAATTAGTTTAGGTCTACACCTAAAAATAAATTCCAGATTTATAAGAGATCAATTGAAAAAATATATATATAAAATTATAAACCCAGTGGAAGATAAAATGGTATGTTCATCCCATCTAAGAAATAATAACAGGCCAAGGGTAGAAGAAATTACAAAGAGGAAAAATAGACAGATTAAGCCATATTAAAATTCTAAATGTATGCACAAACTAAAAGAAAAAGAAAACACTAGGGAAAAGATTTATATCAAATAGGCTCTTAACTATTTTTTAAAATTTGACGTTCTTGAAAATCTAAAGAAAGTTAGAACCCTTTCACATACTTGAAGACAGGCATACATAAACAGACGCACAGAAACACTCACAAACATTCATATTGACACAGGCAGACATAAGCATACATAGATACACACACATAAGCAGCAGATACACTTGCACAGGGCTGGTGGGCTCCCTAAGCCCTTCCTTGGTCCCAAGTTTAAGAATACCTCATCTGGACAGAATAGAGTGCATTAAAATAGGTAAGAACACCCCAAAGCCAAAGAAATAAATGAGCAAAAAGCACAACAAAACAACTCACTGAAAAGGAAATAGAAATAGTTAACACAAGGACAAAATAATAAAATATTATTAAGAGAATAAAAGGTCAATTCAATATTAAAAATCCGCTATTATAACCAATCATATTAATGTCAAAGATGGAAAACCATATTAAGTTTTTTACATACCAAAGATAATACTTATGTAATTTGATTTTTTTAAGACTACGTCAAATCAAATGTCAACATTATGCTTAATGGCCAGGCAGTAGAAACACTGTAATTAAAATCGGAAAGAAGACAAGGCCCTCAACCAGCAATGTTACTTAACTTCATTATATAAGTGACTGCCTAGGCAATTAAATGATAAACTATAACAAAAGCATGAGTGATGTTCAAAATATTTAACAAGGAGTGTAGTAACATAAACAAATATATTCATTTAAAATATTTAAATTTAGTCCTTTTTACTCTCTAAGGAAATTAAGATATATAATAAAATTGCTCTTCAATTAAAAGAGATTACAGTTAAAATTGTTCATCAAATCATTCTAATAATTTCCAAACCATTTGTTGATTTTTAGACACTGTTGGTGTAACTTTTAAAAATACAGCCATCCTAATTAAATGATAATCTCTCCGAGCTATAATCTGACGCTTGAATCGTATGAATATCCTTTAACAATTTACCATTTATTGGTAGTCAGTTGGTGCCTCAGTAAATGCATGTCTCTTAAGGTCCAAAACATTGTTCATAGTGCTGACTCATCTCTCAGCTTCTGCTGAAATTATAGCAATTAATCTAGAATTTTTCTATCCTTTAAAATATTTGGATTTTTATATACTTAATTTCTATTATCAAATAAGCCACAAAATTGTTTACTATAATATTGTATTTAATTACAAAAATCATTTATTAATCTTCATTTACTTTCAATCCATGGCGTTTCATAAATACTCTTGTTTATGAACACAATATATGAACATATGTGAAATATAGCGTTTATGAACACGAATAATAGGCAAGGCGATATTAATAATTTAATAAATGAAAGAACATATTTTATCAAAGAAAAATAAAATACAACCAAAAATTATTATTTGTTTATTTTTTTGGTCATTAAACAACAAATATATTTCTGATAATCTATCAACTTAATGTATTTTTCTCTGAATTAATACTTCATCTTATTTAAAAAGGTATACTTTTATTTTTTTAAATTAATTAATATATTTATTTATTTATTTTTGGCTGTGTTGGGTCTTTGTTGCTGCACACTGGCTTTCTCTAGTTGCGGCGAGCAGCAGCAGCTCTTCGTTGTGGTGCGCAGGTTTCTCATGGCAGTGGCTTCTCTTGTTGTGGAGCACGGGCTCTAGGCGCGTGGGCTTCAGTAGTTGTGGCACGCGGACTCAATAGTTGTGGCACGTGGGTACTAGAGCACGCGGGCTTCAGTAGTTGTGTCTTGCAGGCTTCAGTAGTTGTGGCACACAGGCTCAGTAGTTGTGGCTCGTGGACTCTAGAGCCCAGGCTCAGTAGTTGTGGCGCACGGGCTAAGTTGTTCTGTGGCATGTGGGATCTTCCCTGACCAGGTCTCAAACCTATGTCCCCTGCATTGGCAGGGAGATTCTTAATCACTGTGCCACCAGGGAAGTCCAAAAGCGTATACTTTTAAAATTTCTAAAAAATCTTCATTTTCCTTTGGTTTTATATGTTCAAACATTTTTAATTTGGGGGCACTAATTGTCCTCTATACTCAGTAAAGCCTCCTATTAAGCTAAATATATTATTGATGTCTGATTAATAAATTAGCTTAAAGTAAAATCTCTTTTTTAATATGGATAATTTTGCAATTGTTTGTTCCTATTACACAATTTTTGCTCAATTGATAAACTTGACATAATTTTTAAACTGCTTTTGTAATTCTAGCATCATAGCCCAAGCGTTCTAATTTTCATTGTCTCAGTTCCCAAATTTTCAGATATAAATTTTTCCTGATGTTATTTGATGTATGGTGATAAATTAAGAAAACATTTATAATTATTTACTTGCTTTATGCATTTTATCACATCATTCTGGGATAACTGAATTCAGTGACTTGGATAGTACCAAATTGAAACATCCAAAAATTTTCCTAAATTTTGGCTGAAACTGCAGACACTCTCCCTAGCTATTCACAGGCACTGTTTGTATAAAATTCAATAAGGTTTTCATGGAAATATTTCTCACTGAAACCTTTTTTCTGATGTGTCAATAAATTTTGATAAATTATTTCAGATGTTGTTCCTTCCTGCTTCATGATATCAACAAAAGCCATTGAATTATCTTCAAAGTCTTGAATTTCACATTTTAGTAAATTATTAAAACTATTTTATGTGAAACAGTTGAGGCTACATCAATAATAACTGAAGTTTTACTGCCTTGATTTAGACATTTTCCAAAAAGTTGTTTTCTCATGTCAGTAGATAAGTATCTGGCAACAAGCAAGTCCATAAATTTAAATTGCTATGATAAGCCCATACTGATAATTGCTCTTTTTTTTGAAGAACAATTTTTTTAAAGTATTTTATGTTTGACAATGCTCAATTATTTTTAACCGTACGGGTGGTATTTTCTAGATGTTTTTCATTTGTTTTATCAATATTCTGATCATTTTTTTCAGAAGTTTTTATTATTGCCAATGTTTTTATAGGAAACTGATTTATAATGTTCTTATAATTTTCCTCATTGATGAGAGAAATTTTTCTTTATTTAAACAATGAGTTTTAACAGAATGTAATTGCCATTCTGATGAAATGTGGAAGTATAACACTTTCAACTTTTAATTGTATACAAATTTTGCACTTTGATTATCTGAGTCACATTTACACACTGACTAGAAAAAGTCACTCATATTATTTTTATTGAAATAACTGAGCTGTTTTCATTCCACATATACAAAGTTATTTATTTTATTTTGCATTGTTTCTACACAGTATCAAAAGATATCCTGGGTTCTGATTTCTACATAATATAAGAAGCTATTCCTGGCAGGGTTCATTATTATTATTTTTTTTGAAGGAATTTCATCATCATCATCATCATCATCATCACCAGGTCCCCAAATATTATTCTTTTAAATGTTTTGCCATAAAATTCTTAAAAGAGCTTATATAGGGGCAATCATCTGAATAATGAAACATTTTCTTTGAATTCTGAATATTTTTTTAACTTTTTATCTTATATTGGAGTATAGCCGATTATTTATTCTGATAGTTTCAGGTGCACAGCAAAGCGACTCAGCCATACATGTACATGTATCCATTCTCCGCCAGACTCCCCTCCCATCCAGGCTGCCACGTAACATTGAGCAGAGTTCCCTGTGCTATACAGTAGGTCCTTGTTGGTTATCCTTTTTAAATATAGCAGTGTGTACATGTCAATCCCAAACTCCCTAACTATCCCTTCCCTCCACCCTTCCCCCTCTCCTGGTAACCATAAGTTCATTCTCTAAGTTTGTGAGGCCGTTTCTGTTTTGTAAGTATGTTCACTTGTATTACTTCTTTTTAGATTCCGCATATAAGTGATATCATACAATATTTCTCTTTCTCTGTTTGACTTACTTCACTCAGTACCACAATCTCTAAGTCCATCCATGTTGCTGCAAATGGCATTATTTCATTCTTTTTATGGCTGAGTAATATTCCATTGTATATAGGTACCACATCTTCTTTATCCATTCCTCTGTCGATGGACATTTAGGTTACTTCCATGTCTTGGCTACTGTAAACAGTGCTGCAATGAACACTGGGGTTCATGTATCCTTTCAGTCCATGTTTTTCTGCAGATATATGCCCAGAAGTGGGATTGCAGGGTCATGTGGTAGCTCTATTTGGTTTTTTAAGGAACCTCCATACTGTTCTCATTAGTGGCTGTACCAATTTACATTCCCACCAACAGTGTAGGAGGGTTTCCTTCTCTCCACACCCTCTCCAGCATTTACTGTTTGTGGATTTTTTGATGATAGCCATTTTGATGGTGTGAGGTGCTATCTCATTGTAGTTTTGATTTGCATTTCTCTAATCATTAGTGACGTTGAACATCTTTTCATGTGCCTCTTGGCCATCTGTATGTCTTCCTTGGAAAAATGTCTATTTAGGTTTTCTGCCCATTTTTTGATTGGGTTGTTTGTTTTGATGATATTAACTGGCAGGTTCATTATTAATAACATTTCTTCTTTGTTCTTCCACAGTCAGAAGATTTATGTTAACAATATTTAAAAAGAACATTAAGATATTTATCCAGACTCTGCTGTACCTTCGTTCTGGGTTTTGTCTTTAATATTTTATTATAAAGTCTTAAATCTATAAACATCAGAACATTGCACAATTACTACTTACACAAAGAATTACAGCACACTAACTATAAAACCAAAGTATAAACTAAACTATTTAGTGGCAGGGGCAATTACATAGTTTGGGCATAATAATAAATTATGAATTCTCCTAAAGCAGTGGTTCTCAAACTTTTTGGTCTCAGAACCCTTTTACAGTGTGAAAAATTATTTAGGACAGCCTTAGATCTTTTGTTTATAGGGGTTATATCTATTGGTACTTATGATATTAGAACTCATAATTGAGAATTTTTTATATTTTGTTTTTATTCAGTTAAAAATAACAATAATAAGCCTATTAAATTTTTTTATAGGAAAGCAGTTTATTATCTTGGAAACAGGTAAATAAAAGAAATGAATCAAGCATTTATCCTGCCTTCCCAGTATGACCTATGCCACTGGGTAACCAAATAAAACCTATTAAATATTAACATAAATAACTATTTTATGAAAATAACTATATTTTCCAAAAAAAATAATGAAAAAAGTACCATTGTTTTACATCTCTTTAATGTCTGGCTTAATAGAATTCAGCTGGACTCTGAAATCTGCTTCTGCATTTAATCTGTTTTGATATCACACATCATGTAGCCTCAGGAAAACTCCACTTACACTCATGGGAGAATGAGAGTGACAAAGGCAAAGATGTCTTGGTATTATTATTGAACATTTTGTCCTCACAGACTCCTGAAGGGGTTTCAGAGACTCTCCCAGAGGTCACCAACCCACAGGTTGAGAACCACTGTCCTAAAGTATAGAGTGCTTCCTAAAGTATGTACCACGAAACCATGCTGCCTTCTACGAAATGGGCCAAACTGTCTGGGAATCCTGTGTAAGTGCTCAGATGTCACTCTGATGGGAGGCCCATTTATCAGCAGTTGTCATGTGCTACAGCCATTAGCTTGAACCAATGGATTTGTATTAGAATCTATATTATTAACTGATTTTGCCATACCTTGATGCTACTGGTACACTATTTACCAACTGGTACGGAAGTATTTCAAAATTTAAAGACTGGTAAATCATACTGGTAAGTACCATGGAATATCAGCTTTGCTGAGAGTTATAAATATTTTAAATGGAGAATTATAATTGTCATTCTTTGTCAGTAATGTATTGACATAAGAAAGCCAAGAAGATTTAAAAAAAAAAATCAAAGTAATTAGGGCACTTAGTAAAAAAATATCTATTGCAAAATAAAAATATATATGTGTGTGTTTATCAACATCTGTATCTAGCTTAACTATATAGCAAGGACAATTCAAACTTAATAAAAAGTATGCAGAACATGTATGAAGAAAAGAACTTGACTCGGAACATAGAAGAAGATATAGCATTATACTAGATGAAAGGATTTAATATTGTAACTCTCCCCAAGTTAATCTATATATTTAATATTATCTCTATCAAAATAGTGCTATCATTTTTGAACTTGATAAAATTATTTTAAAGATTTTTATATAGTATTAAATTTGATAAAAAATAAATATGTAAGAATAACAAAACAAAAAATCTGGAAAAAAGGATAGGGCAGAGAGTACTGGGTTTGTTTTATTAAATGTTAACATGTGTTAAAAATTTGCAGAATGAAAATAATGTAGTTTTAAGACCAGAATAAATAGACATATTAATGAAACAGAATAGAAAGTTCCCAAAAGACCCAAGGTATATACCAATTCAGTATGTAATAAGGGCAGCATCTCAAATTCAAAGGAAAAAGAAGGATTGTTCTTCAATAAATAGCAGAACAACTGGCTAGTCATTTCGAAAAACAAAGTTATATGCCTAACTCACATCACACACCAAAGCAAATCCCAGTAGCATTAAAGATTTAAATATCAATGAGATATTTAGAGCAATTAGACAAAAATAAAGAGAAATATTTATAGAATCTTGAAATAGAACAAGCTCTTCTAAGCATAGAAAAAAAGATTAGATCACATAATAATTTAAAATTGCATAAAAATAATGAATAAAGTAAAAAAGAAATAACAAAATAATCAATAAGAAAAAGTTGACCATTCCAATAAACAAGTGGACAGGAGCATGTTTATGAATAAACACAGGCGGCCAGTAAGCACAAGAAAAGATGCTCAACTCAGTTGTAATCAAAGAATAAACATAAAAACAAGGTATCAGTTTTCACCTATCACATGGGTCAAGAGTAAAAAGAATCATGCCAACTACCGGTTAGTGTATGGAGAAGGGAAAGTGTAAGCTGGAGCAGTGGTTTGGGATGGGGTGAAGGTGTATTTGGAAGTTCTTATAACACTCATATTCTTTGATGCATTTAATTCCATTTTTAAGGAAATATTCAGGAAGATTCATAACAAAGAATATTCAAGAAGCTCTTCACAATGTTGTCTCTATCAGTGAAAATGTCAGAAACACCTAACTGGTCAATAATAAGAGTTTGCTATATTCATACATGCCATACAATAAGGGTATGGTATATTCATATGATGAAATACTATGCTATCATTAAATATGATATAAGTACATATTTATTGACTTGGAGACAGGTTTGTGATATAATTATAAAAGTATCATGCCAGGCAGCACACAGACTCTAATTTTATTGTTCTTAAATGTTATTATTCCCATATCTGTATTATATGGAAGTGTAGAAAGTGTCAGGCTTTACAATAAAATACCTACACTCATAGCTTTAGTGGGAGGCTTAAAGATGATTTTACTTTTTTGCTGTTTTGGCTGATCTATAACTTTTTTCAACACTGGACATGACTTTTGCCAATAATATATATTTTTAAAGCTTGCTCAGGCTGCCACCCAACTAAATTTGGTCCTTATTACTTCAGATACATATGCTCTGTCAGCTCCAAATGAGGGGAAATGGAGGGCATTGTTTACGAAAGGACTGGATCAGGCTCTTGGAGACTGTGTTGTTGGCCGATATTAATGGTATAAATGTGCAATGAGAAGAGATCGCCAAGCTGCCTGGGTGCTGGGGTGGTGGAACCCATGTGCATCCTCCTCAGGCTGGAGGGAAAGCACCATGGGAACCCCAAATATCCAGACAGTCAGAAGTGATCTGTGTGTTGAGTTGCCCCATCTCATGGCTCTGTGGCTTCTATCCCCTCTACCAGAAGACCAGACAACAGTCCCTGAGAGTGTGGGATCCACATACCCCTCTGGTTGTATTCTGTTTCAGTGATGACCAACCACCGTTTTCATTCAGATCCCGCAGAGCCACTGAGAAGGGCAAATATGACCATGCTCAGTTCACCAGTCAGAACTTCCATCCTCACCAAGCCCTTTGCTCAGAACACAGCCAATGACTTATCACCCCACATTACTATCTGCTTATGGACCTGTATCTTCCATCAGACTCTGGCTTCCACCAGCCCAGGCAGCAACCCACCTAGTTTGTATCTGAGGCCCTAACGCTTGGCCAGATGCAGTAAACCTGTTACTAATCCTTGGAAATTTGGGATGAAATTTCATTTGCCTGCTGTTCCTGAATACCACTCATCATTCGACAAGTGTTCACCAAGGGACATCTATGTGCCTGACACATACTTGTTTTTCTGCCTAACTAGCGCCCACCAGCAGCTGGCAAAAACGTTTTCAGTGACTGGTGAGAAACCAGAATGACTGGGGTTTTGGCATGGGCTGAAAACGAGCTGGCTGCCTTCCTCTTGCTCCTTCTGCCTGGCTTCCTTAACAAGAGGGACGAGCCAAGGATTTGGACAGGGTATTCCAAGAGCACAGGATTGGGGGATCAAAAACAACTCAAGGGCTTAGAAGCTGTGTGACCTTGGGCAACTGACTTTACCTCTCTGAGCCTGTTTCCTCACCTGCAAGCTTGGGTCTAATTATAATGCATGCCTCACAGAATAGTTTTGAATACAGTATATGTGAAATAATGTATGTAAAGTTCATAGACTTGGGCTCCATAAATGGAGCTTTAGTTGTTGCTGTTATTTTCCTCATGGTTATGATATTTATTAGATGCATCAGCTCTGGTGGGACTGAAGGACTACCTGAGACCTCACCGCTACCTGCCACTCCTGTCAACTTGGGTCACAGTGAGACCTGAGAACTCCCATATGACAGACAAGGCTACTGAGGCCGGAGGAGATGTGACTTGCCTAAGATCTACCCAGGGAGCCTGTTGTCATGGCCATCAAGACCCAGGTCTTCTGCCTCCCGGGTTCGTGCCTTCCACCAAGCCACATGTTTTCTCTGAGGAAGAGTTGAGCCTCTAAAAAAAAATTAAGCTCCAAGAAGACAGGGATTGCCCCCATTCTCTTGCCTTGACTTGAGTTTCCCTGGTATAGCTGTCTTTGCAACATTAGTGAGTGGTGAAGCCGGGCTGCCCTTTTCTGACGTATGTTGCACTTGCTAACTCCAGCTCAGCCGCTGCAAACTGGCACATCCTGAACAGGCTCACTAAGAAGAGCTGGCAGAGGCAGGCTCCCCTTCTCTTTAGGAAAAAAGATGCCTCTTGGCTGGAAGCCTGCCATCGGCCTTGTGTGGCTTATGAACCAGAGCACAGCGTGCTGGGGCATTAGATGCCAGCACCTGCTCCCAACAAAACCACCCCACCAGTTGGTAAGAATCATTGTTTCCCATCCTCTGAGGTTCCCAATCCAGCGTTTCCCTGACCCCTTGAAGGGCAGACTCCATGCAGAAGACCCTGGTATAGAGGATTCCATGATCAGAAAATTTGGGAAGAAGTCAAACCATACTTCCTTAATGGAGATGCTCGTTGCAGGTTGGCATAATATAACCCCTGATGGATGCTCAGAAAGGGACCTGTCAACTCACACTGAACTCACATTTTCCAAATGTATTTGATCACAGATTACAACCTTTTAAAAGGGCAAAATAACCGTTATTTATTACGTGGTGTGGTTGGTTCCCTCACTTCTCTCTGGTCTCTGATGAAATGTCATTTCCTCAGAGGACCTTCCTTGTTTCCCCTCCACAACTCTCTGTATCTTCACCTTGTTTTGTGTTTCTCTGTAGCACTTATCATGTGAAACAAAGTTAGTGTCATGTGATCATTTGTCTCCTTATCTAGAATGTGAGCTCCATGGTGGAAAATGTTGCCTTTTTATGGCTATACTTCCAGTCTCCAGCACATAATAGGGCTCAATAAATGCTGTTGAACAAATGAACATCCCTGCAAAAGACTCCAATACCCAACCTCTCAGTAAGAAAGTTTCCTTGGATGTCAACCAAAAAGTGGTCTGGGATAATTTCTTTATCTCAGACATGAATTTCTTAGCCAATTGGTGTAACTATGACTTGGTTGTACAAATTAATATGAGCTCTGTGAAATGGGAAATTAATACATTCTGCTAAAATTTCACAAAAGCAAAAGTTGTGATTAAAATGAAACAGAAATGCAGACAACTTCTTAAAATAGTTCACACCTCCACCAGAAGTACCATCTGAGTATCCCATTCTCCTCCCATTTATTGAGTTCTTATTTGGTGCCAGATACTATGCTAATCACCTGACACTCATTGTCTCATTTAATCTTCACAACCACTTTGTGAAGAAGAGATTATTGTGTCAATTTTGTAGATGAGGAAATAGGCCCAAAGGGCTTAAGCAAATTCCCCAGGAAGAGAATGGATATATAGATCAATTAGGGGAGAATTGCCATGTTGACAATATTGAGTTTTCTAATCCATGAACACAGGATGTCTCTTAATTTATTTAGCTCTTCTTGAATTTCAGCAATGTTTTGTAGTTTTTAGTCTACAGGTCTAGCACTTCTTTTGTTAAATTTATTACTAAGTATTTTTTTAAATTAATTTTTATTGGAGTATAGTTGCTTTATACTAAGTATTTTATTTTTTCATTTTATTGTAAATGGAATCACTTAATTGGATAGTTTATTGCTAGTATTTAGAAATGCAATTAATTTTTATATATTGAATCTTTATCCTGTGACCTTTTTCAACTTGTTTCTTAGTTGTAGTGGTTCTTTTGTGGATTCCTTGGGATTGTGACATAAAGGATCATGTCATCTGTAAATAAAGGTGATTTTACTTTTCCTTTCCAATTTATATGTCTTTTTTCCCCTGATACACTGGTGGAAAAGTCCTGTACAATGTTAAACAGAAGTGATGAAGCAGATATCATTCCCTTATTCTTGATCTTAAGGATAGAGCATTCAGTCTTTCACCATTAAGTATGATGTTAACTGTGGTTTCTTTCTTTCTTTTTCTTTTCTTTTTTTTTTGTAGATACCTCTCTCTTCCTAGTTTGTTGGGTTTTTAACATGAACAGTTATTGGATTTTGTCAAAGGATTTTTCTGTGTCTACTGAGATGGTTATGTGGTTGTTTTCTTTTTATTTTATTAATATGGTATATTACATGGATTGACTTCCGTACGTTTAACTAACCTTGCATTTCTGGAATAAAACCCACTTGGTCATGGTGTATAATCCTTTTAATATGCTACTGAATTCACTTTCCTAGTATTTCATTGAGGATTTTTGCATCTATCTTTACAAGGGATAGCAGTCTGTTGTTTTCTTTGCTTGTAATGTCTTTATTTAGCTTTGGTTTTAGGGTAATATTAGCCTCATCGAATGAGTCAGAAAGTGTTCTCTCCTATTCTATATTTTGGAAGAGTTTGAAAAGGATAGGTGTTATTTCTTCTTTAAATATATGATAAAATTCACCAGTGAAGCCATCTGGCTCTGGGCTTTCCTGTGGGAATATTTTTAATTGCTAATTAAACTTCCTTACTTATTTTAGGTCTAGTCTAATTTTCTATTTCTTCTTGAGTCAGTTTTGATAATTTGTGTCTTTCTAGAAAATTGTCAATTTCATCTACATTGCTTAATTTGTTGACATAAAATGTTCATAACATTCCTTTGTATTGCTTTTTATTTCTGTAAAGTCTCTAGTGATAACCCCTCTTCCATTCTTTTTTTTTTTTTTTTTTTTTGGCTGCGTTGGATCTTCGTTGCTGTCTGCAGGCTTTCTCTAGTTGTGGCAAGTGGGGACTACTCTTCGTTGCAGTGCGCAGGTTTCTTGTTGCGGAGCATGAGCTCTAGGCATGCAGGCTTCAGTAGTTGTGGTGCACAGGCTCAGTAGTTGTGGCTTGTGGGCTCCAGAGTGCAGGCTCAGTAGTTGTGGCACCTGAGCTTTGTTGCTCCGTGGCATGTGGGATCTTCCTGGACCAGGGATTGAACCCGTGTCCCCTGCACTGGCAGGCGGATTCTTAACCACTGCGCCACCAGGGAAGTCCCAGCCCCTTTTTCACTCTGATTTTGGGAATTTGTGTCTTCTCTCTTTTGTTCTTGGTCAGCTTAGCTAAAGGTTGTCAATTTTGTTGAACTTTTTGAAGAACAAAATTTGACTTCATTTTGTTTCTATTTTTAAACCTGTTTTTTTTATTGCATTGATGTCTGCTCTAATCTTTGTTATTTCCTTTCTCATCGCTTGTTATGGTTTAGTTTACTCTTATTTTTCTAGCTTCTTAAGGTGGAAATTTAGGTTACTGATATAATCACAATACAAGACCACTTGAATGCACTCATTCCTATCAAATTTTATATCTGATACAGGCATTTAAAAGTTATACATTGTATACATTTCCCTCTTTTCTTTAGCTACATCCCATGAATTTTGATATATTATGGTTTCATTTTCAATTAGTTAATATATTTTCTAATTTCCCTTGTGATTTCTTCTTTAACCAATTTGCTATTTAGAACTGTGTCACTTAATTTCCAAATATCTGTTAATTTTCCAAATTTCCCTGTATTATTGATTTCTAATTTAATTCCAATGTGATTAGAGAGGATACTTTCTATGATTTCTATCCTTTTAAGTTTATTGAGACTTGTTTTATGGCCCAGCATATGGTCTATCTTGGAAAATGCTCCATGTGCGCTTGAAAAGAAAGTGAAATATGCTGTTGTTGGGTGGAGCGTTCTATATATGTTAGTTACATCAAGTTAGTTGATGGTGCTGTGGAAGTCCAATTGTTATGGTCACCCTGCAGACCTAGGGCCTCTTTAAGGAGGGTCCTAATCCCATATTTCTGTCCCCAGACACAAATTATTAAAACTTCTGATTTAGGTCTGTTAAATCTATAACACAGGCTCAGTAGAATTCAGCAAATGCAGCAAAACAAAGCACAGCTCAAGGTTCAAGCTTGCCAGCAGGCAGCAACACTGCCCAAAGGGCATGCTAGTCAACAAGGAGCAGCTCAGAATGGTAGATGGCAGAGCCAGTTAACAAGCCAAAGCAAAAGAGGAAAACTGGTGGCAGTGGTCATCGTCTAGACATCTTGCTCACAGCTCCAGTTGTTGTGGTTAACCCACAGCTGTAGCATGGATCTGCCACCCAAAATTTGGTTTGGATGATGAATCTGATGATGCCACACATGCACCAATGAGGGCAGGAAAACATTTGTTATTCACATAATGAAGCTTTCTGGAGAGATCAGGGAAGTTTACCCGGCTGATATGTAAAATAACTTGAGAGAGCAAGGAAAGGAGACTGGTTTGGGGTTTTAAGGTGATTAGGAGATGGGGCTGGAGTAAGGGTTCCCAAGTGCACAACTTGAGGTTTGTGTGATATTGAATTCTCCAACTACTGTTACTGAATTGTCAGTTTTTCCATTCAATTCTGTCAAATTTATTTTGTATATTCAAAGCTATGTTATAAGATGCATAAGATACATATATAACATATTTTCCTGATGTATTTACCCTTATATTATTATGAAATTATTGTCTCTAGTAATATTTCTTACCTTAAAGTCTATTTTTATGATATTAATACAGCCACATTGGCTTTCTGTTGGTTACCATTTGCATGGCATATCTTTGCCATCCTTTATCTTTTAACTTATGTGTGCCTTTGAATCTAAAAGTGTTTCTCTTATAGAGAGCATGTAGTTGGATCATGCTTTTTTTATCCAATCTCTTCCTTTTGTTTTAGCAGATTAGACCATTGATATTTTGATAGGTTGAATTTACCTTTGCCACTTTGTAACTTGTTTTCTATGGATCTCTCATCGTTTTTGTTCTGTTTCTCTGTTACTTCCTTATTTTGTATTAAATTAATATTCTTGTGTACCATTTTAACTCCTATATATTTTTTAATTATTTTCTTATTACTTACTTAAGGATTGTAATATGAATGTTAACTTATCATAGTGTACTTAAATTAATACAAACTTAATTCTGGTAAAATATAAAAACTTTGCTCCAGTAAATAGCTCCATTCCTACCCTTCCTCCTTTGTGCTATTATTGTCATATGTATTCAATATCTATATATAACCTAACAATAGTGTTAATATTGTTTTATATACTCTTATGCATTTTTTAAAATTAAGAGAATGAAACAAAAAATATATAGACTCTCATATTAAACTCTTTTATTTTAACTGATGACATATTTATTATTTCTGATGATTTTTATTTCTTCCTGTAGATTCAAATTGCCATCTGGTGTTAATTCCTTTTGGCCCAAAAGACTTTTTACAATATCTGGTGAGGCAAGTCTGATAGCCATGAATTCATGAATTCTCTCAGTCTTTTTTTTAAAAAAATCTGGGAATGTCTTTATTTAGCTTATGTTTGAGGGAGTTTTGTTTAATATGGAATTCTTGGTTGACAGGTTTTATTTTTCCAGTACTTTCAATATGTCCTTCTAGTCTCCATTATTTTACATGGAAAGTCAGTAAAGGTACTGATGCTTTCCTGTATGTGCTGAATCATTTTTCTCTTGATGTTCTCGAGATTTTCTGTTTGTCTTTGTACATTTCAACTATGATGTGTCTATGTATGAATCTTTTTTATATTTAAAGGTTATTTATTTGAGGTTCATTGATTCTCTGGGATGTCTAAATTAATGTTTTCTTCAAATTTGGAGTTTTCTGCCATTATTTATTCAATTTTTTTTCTGCTTTCTCTCTCTCTTCTCATTCTGGTACTACCATTGCATGTGTGTTGGTATGCCTTGATGTTGTCCCACAGGTCTCTAATCACTTTTCATCAATCTTTTTTCTCTTTGCTCTTCAAAATGGATAATTTCTACTAGTCAGTCTTCAACTTCACTGATCCTTTCTTTGTCCATCTTGAATCTTCTGTTAAGGTCCTCTTGCTGAATTTCTCGCTCCAGTTATTGTACTTTCAACTCCAGAAATTCCTTTTGGTTCCTTTCAATAACTCCTAGCTCTTCATTGAGATTCTCTATTTCTTCATTCATTGTTGCCATACTTTTCTTTAATTTTTTAAACACGATATTCTTTAGGCCTTTGAATATATTTAAATAACTGCTATGAAGTCTTCATCTGCCAAACATACCTGGAGGCACTCAGAGGCAGTTTCTATTGTTTCAGTTTTCCTGAGTTTGGGTTACACTGCTGTTTCTTTGCATGTCTCATACTTTTTATTGTTGTTGAAACCTGAACACTCTAGATAATATAGTTAACAAGTCGGGATTCTGTATTTTCCCCCTGAAAGTTGTTGATATTATTGTTAATTTTTTTATTTGTTTGTTTAGTAATCTGCCTGAGCTAAATCTTTCTCCCTAGTGATAAGCAGCTGCTGCTGCTATGTCTTCCCAGGTTTTGTTTTTTCACTGTTTCTTTTTAAGCCTGACCTCTTAAGGGTCATCCTCATATCCATGTTGCTTAGTAGTCAGCCAGTGGTTGAACAGAGGTTGTGCTAAAACACCTGAAGCCAGTCAAGCTTCCGTCGTCTGTTGAAATCTGTGTGTGGGTAAAGGAGAACATTCAAAGTTCAGACCATTTTAAAGTCAGCCCCAGCTTTTTACTTTCTGTGGACCCTTTTGGGTCTCTTACACACATGTGTGTAGCCTCAGGGTTAGCTAGGATTGTGTGTTTAACCTGTGCCCTCTGCTGCTCATATGAGTAGGTTCAGCCAGGAATATGCTTGGCCCAACCATGACCATAATCTCAGACTAGTAGAGCCATTGACCCTATCTGCTCACTTGCCACCAAAATAATCACTTTCACAAGTGATTATTATTTCACAAGCTGCTGGACATGGGTGCTTACTACCCAAATTGAATAAGGACTCTTTGATTTCAGCAGTGCAGCTGCCTAGACTCATGGCCCACCCTCTCCTGACAGAATCTCTGCACCAGCTAAACTGGGAGGAAGGTGGGAGTTTGGAGCAGCTGCAGGCAAGAAGACCACACGTCCACTGTTCTTATCCAAAGTTCAGTAGTTTTTCAAACATAAATGCTTCTCAGATTGGTGTATGTCTTTCATTGATTTCCAGAGGATTGAAAGGGTTGTTTTTGTCAGTTTTGTCCAGCTTTATAGTTGCTCTTTGGGGAGAATGTTTGCTGATCTCTTACTTGGTCATAGCCAAAAGTCTGCTGTTTGAAGCTATAATTCTAAGCCTATGTTAACTGATCCTGAGCATGTTTTCTTTCTACAGTACCATGTGTTCTTCATAATTTTGGTATAGCACCTGACAAGTTTTTTTCACAAGTATTAACTTTATTTAGTGTCCAGGACAATCCAAAAGTTTATTTTTATATTCTAGAGATAGAGCTAAGGCAACTCAGGTATAAGAGATACTGGAGATGAATATTTACAGGTGAGAAAACTCAGATCAGAGAGAAGAATATAGCCAAAGATATATCAATACTTGAGTCAATGACTACCAGAACTAGAACCTGGGTCTTGCATTTCCCAGCTGAGGGTCTTTGTGTGTCACCCAACTGCCTTCCTTTGGGGAAGGACTGGGGATAAGAATATCCCTTCTCACTCCCCCCACACCTTCTCCCCTTATCCACTCTACTTCACCTCACTCCCTAGATTGCTTACTTGTGTGAAGAAAAAGCACAGGTCAAAGGGCATTAGGTCACTGGAGAGCCCTGCCCCTAGAGGGCACTGCTCTTTCTAGAACATGAACTCAGGTTGCCTAGAAAGGTAATTTAAATGTTGAAGCATTTTGGATTTTGTCAATTGAATGCATTCTTTCAATCTAATTATACAGGATTAATCTGTCTTTAATAGATGACTATTAATAATTTATATTGTTATCTTTAATAATATAATCCTGCTTAAAATGTCCATTCACATTACTTTTCTCAGGAACTTTCCCTCAACTCCTGGAGTTTAGTTGGAGTTTGTAGCAGTCTATGAAGGCATCCATGAGTGGGGATTTAACAAGGCACTTTTTAGAGAAATAAAGATCAGTTTCCAATGAAAGGAGATGCCAAAAAATTTATAGTATTAAAACAAGTAGATATCAGTATATCATAGTTACAATATGAAAAATAAAAATCTTTCTAAAGTTCTCTGAAATTCGTCTTACCTCATACACACAGTCTTTTGGGTTCTTCTGGGGGAAGATCTCTTTATTTTGTTGTGGCTTGTCTTGACTGCAAAGCCTAATCTTTTTGTTTAAATACAAATGTCAAGTTCAAAATAGAAAACGTGGTGGACATGTTCTGGTTGTCTCTCCGGGTCTACTCTCTCTCCTTCTCTATTTTGTTCTGTGCCCAGGAGGTCGACCTCTAAGGAGTGTATCAACCAGCTTCCTTGCCCTCTGGCTTCTGGGAGATTTGCCCAACAGGAGGAACCAATAGGAAAACCATGCAGGAGAAGAGAGAGGTTGTATTTATTCCCCCAGGTCTCTCCTTGCTAGCTGTGGTTTGGCAGTGATCATGTTCCTCTACTTAAGGTACGATCCTCCTGTTGGTGGCCCTCTCCTACAGCTACAGTCTCACAGGGTCCAGGAAGTACTATTTCTCTTTGCCCCTTTGACCCAGGGGTGGAAATGGCTTTGCACCTTTGGTAGTCCCCTTCTTCGGCAGCCCCTGTTGCTTTCCCTTAACCCTGCCCTCACCTCTGTAAATGGACACGTGATTAACTTTCCTGCTTTTCATCTTTTTGAGTGCTGGGAACTGCTGGGACTCTGACTGATACAGAAAGCCAGCACAGATAAGGAAAAGAGGACCAAACGGGGAGTCCTGTGGCTTTACTTTTGGTTCTAGCTCAGGTACTATTTTGCTATGTGACCTTGGGTAAATCCTTTTTACTCTCTAGATTGCAAATGCCTCATCTGTAAAAAGAGTGGTTGGACAAAATCAGAGGACTTAGCACATTTTTTGCTCATGTACTTCCAAAAGAATTCTGAAATACCGCATAATCACATATTTTAAAAATTTGTCATCATGATTTTAAATAGTTGTAAAGGATACAATGTCCTGCGTATTGTAAATACTGGTGTTTAAAAATAAAACTGTTACTTCACTCTTTAAAATATATCCAATGGAATTTAAATATCATACTGATTTTATGTCCCATCATCATCCATTTAAAAAAATAGGTGAACAAACTCTTCGCAGTTAGAAATTTTACAATCTTCTTTTTCTCCTTGAAATCATCTTTTCCATTCCACTTGCCTCGCAGAGTTTTATAAGAATGTAATATATTCTTCTGCTTGTAAGTCTCATATGGATCATCTTGGCATAGCCTCTAAATCAAAAATATGTTTGTAGATGGAAATTGAAAAATGTTTTTATATCCTGTGATCATAAGGCTCTAAGGGTTAAGCACTTTCCTGAATTAGGTCATCAACACAATTAATTTTAGGATACAGTTGACCAAAATTTTGGTAATTGTTAAGCATAAAAAGTAAAATGAATGGAAATTCATTAAAGTTAATGGAAGGATTGTGGTGTCTTGATTAAAGGAAACTCTGCTCCCCAACATTTGGAATCAGGCCTCTATTTGGTGCCCTCTCCCTCCCGCCCCCAGCCCAGGGTTATGCACCGAGGTTAATGCCCCACAGTAAGATTTGGATGCATAAGGGATGCACCTTTATTTTGTCAAATGGGAGAAGGGCAACCAAGAAAGGGAAGGTGGGAAAGGAGAACCAGATTTGTGCTTTCACATCGGAGCTCTCAGGTAGGTCAGTTGTAGGAAATCATACAGATAGCAGTTGAGATCTAGAAATTAATTCTCTTAAAATTCTCTGTGTCGACTACTCCTTGGAAATTGGATCCCCAGTGGATGGGTCCCCGACTTTAAAGGGCATCCCTGAATGGGAGCTTTCACAGAGTCATATTTAAGAAAGCCAGTTCTATGGTCAGACAGCCTCAACACGAATGTGCTGTGTGAGTTGGGCAACTTCCTTCACTGAAGCTTCATGCCTGTCTCCTCCTCTCTAAAATGGGGGTGCCTACAGCTCTACCTCATAGGGATTCTTTAAGAACTAACTGAGGTCATATGTGTAAAGCACCTGGAATATGGCAAATAGTTTATCCAGAAAGGATTCATAGGATTGTGGAGGTTCCTCCCAGCTCTGACATAGGTGTGGAAGGGGCCTGGGATCCACTGAGTGTGACCTGTTTTCTTCCGTTAAGCCTCCCACTTTAAGGCAATGAGCTGCCACTGCAAATGTCCTGATGTCCCCGAATGAAAAGCAGAATACTCCAGGTTCTTTAGCTCTGCTTTTGGGGTAAGTTTTACTGTCTACTGACAGCTTTTCCAGTATTTCCAAAAAAGCATCAGCCAATATTTATCCTTAGGTATTGACCTTTGTCCCCTCAGAGAGGGTGATATTTCCAGTACATTCTCATGGTAGAAGAAAGGGGCCATGGGGCTGTAGGTTTACAGACCTATTTGGCTGTCTTAATAGGGCTCCCCTATTTCTCAGAGAAATAATCATAAGCAGGCTATATGCAGAGTGTGCAAGACCAGAAAATGACACCTCCTGCTTTCCAGGAACGAGAATAAAGTATATATTCACTTATACCCTCCTGGAGAAGCTGGGGTTGCTCAGGGGCCACTTTTGAATCAGGCAAGCCAATATTTGAACTTTCTGCCAGAGAAACAGAAAGAGACATTGATATGCTAAAAAGTTGCTAACTGAGTCAGTTTTGCTGTCACCTGCTCTGATGTGACTTTTGTGCTAACATTATTCCTCAGACACTAGACCTGCACAATGCCCCTGCTGACTGCCACTTTGACACCAGAACGTGGGCCTCCCTGACACATGGGCAGGCTGAGTTCTGAAGTCTCAGTTTCATTTCCCACTGATGCAGAGGAATGCTGCTATTTTCCCTTTTGAAAGAAACTGTTTGTGCATATTGCCCCTGGGGTGGTTTCCTTATTTACCATCGCTCAGAGCACAACTTTAATTTATGGAGTCTTGGACAACTTTATCTAAATGATTTTTTATTTTGAAATTTAATTTTGTTTTAACATTTTTTGAGAAGAAAGAAAATTGGTGATAAGTATAGTAGATTGATTACATTTAAGGTCCCAATTCTTTATCCCTCCCTGTATCCATGCCTTGTGCCATGTAACTGTGCAGTATTCTCCTGCCTGGACTCTGGGCCCAGCTGCGTGACTTGCTTTTTTGTCCATGGGATGCTCACAGATGTGACTTAAACAGAGGCTTGTAATGTGCTTGCACAGTTGGGCTTGTCTGCTTTTCCCCTCGGCCATGGCCAAGTGAATGTGCCTGGGCTAGCCTGCTGGAGGATGAGAAATGTGTGGACCAGAATCATGTGGCCCTAGTTGTCCCAGCCATGGCCAACATAGATCAGCCAAGAGCCAGCCAACCCCAGCCATGTGGACAAGCCCAGCCAAGATCAGAAGAACCTTTCAACTGATCAGCAGACTCACGAATTAAATTCATGCCAATTATTTGAAGCCTCTGAGTCTTGGGGCTATTTGTTAGGTAACATTGTTGTGGCAATAGATAGCTGATAGCATATTGGCCGACTTGCCTTCCAGGAACAATATTCAAGGGAATCCTGAGTCCACATGCAACAACTCTCAAGGACTCTGGAAATTATGAGAATTAGAAGAAGTAGGGAATCTTACCTGGGAGGCTCAAATGCTTCCACCTTGCACGTGAGGATCTACATCAGTGAGATTCAGGATAGCAAAGTGAATATGAGTACAGGCTCTGCAGTTGGACCCCTGGGTCCAAAACCCAGATCCACTTAGGAGCTCTGTATCCTTGCGCAAGTTACTTTACCTCTTTGTGCCTCAGTTTCCTCATTTATAAAACAGGAAGGATAAAAAATAGTACCTACCTCATCAAGTTGTTACAAGAATTGATGGTTTTAATGCACTAAGAACAGCTCATTGCAAGCCCTAGGTAAGTATTTGTTAAATAAATAAATAAAATGTGACCTCATTTATACCCACAGGCTAGTAAGGCCTGGGAGACTTCTGGATTACATTTGTCTTTAGGTAGGAAGGATACATTTAGATCATGGAAGGGCTGTTTCTCATTTCATATAGTCAAACACTGACTTCTGAAAAGCTGAGTGCATACTCAACAGCTCTCAAAAATCTAGGGAAAAAATGTTTTCCTTTGGAAAATTCACTCTATTGTGTGAATACCTTCGGCTCAGTTAATTCACCTTACTAAGTCTGGGGCAGTGCTCAACGTGAGATTTCAGGAAGGATGGCAGAAATGGTGTTATTCATTGTTTAAGAGGCCAGGAAGGATTTCCATTCCAAATTATTGAAATGAAAATTTTGGTGCACAGAGAAGTAATCCTCAACATGCATTTATTATCTCACAGTTTCTGTGGGTCAGGAATCTGCTTTTGGGTCTATCGTGAGGCTGCAAACAATGGCTGGTGTCTCACTGAAGGCTCAACTAGGAAAGGATCTGCTTCCAAGCTTGCTTACCCGGTTGTCCACAGGACTCAGTTCCTTCTGGGTTGTTGGACTAAGTGCTAAGTTTCCTGTGTGGCGTTGGCCGGAAGCTGTCCCCAGTTCCTTGCCATGTGGAACTCCTCAATGTGGCAAGCTTGCTTCATCAAAGCCAGCAAGGTTGAGTCTACTAGACAGAAAGAAGTTATGGTCTTATGTAACATCACCATAGAAATGACAACCCATAATTTGCAGTATTCTCCGGATTAGGAGCAAGTCTCTCCCTCACTCAATGGTAAGGAATTATGCAAGGGCATGAATACCAGGAGGTGGGGATAACTAGGGACCACCTTAGATCTGCCTGCCTGCCTGCCTACCAGAGAGGCTGCACATGGCCTCTCAATGTGGCTTAGCTTCCTCACAACACGGCAGCCTCAAGGAAGTTGGGTTTCTTACATGATGACTCAGGGCTCCAAGTATGAGCATTCTAATGAATAAGATGGAAGCTGCTTCATCTTTCATGCTTCAGTCTAGGAAGTCACTCAACATCACTTCCATGGTTGTCTATTGGTTGAAGCAGTCAAGAGTTCACCCAAATTCAAAGAGAAGAGAATTAGACTCCACCTCTTGAGGAGGAGAGGCAAAGTCACATTGTAGAAGAGCGTGTGGGATGAGAGACATTGTTGTAGCCATCTCTGAGCTCTGTCACACCTCTGACGCTGTTATCCCAACCCTTTGGTAAAGTCTGAAACTACTGTTCAGCTTTACATAGGGGAGTAGTGGAGAATCAAGGGATGACATAATAAAAAGAAGTGTGGTCTGCTAAAAGGGACCATATTTTTATTATCCAAATAGTGACACTATTGAGAGTGAAAGGCAGTGCTATTAATAATCTTGCTGGGACAAGAGGCATAAATCAGAACTGTTCAGGGCAAAGTAGGATGCCTGGTCAGCCCAGTCCTGCCCTCATTCTCCCTGCTCCTGGAGACTGTGTGGAGGAAGAATCATCCTAATGGGTAGACTTTGCCTGGGAATCTCAGGTGGTGACCAGCAGTGATAAGCACAGTGGTTCTTCACAGCAGTGGGACTAAGAGCAATGTAGAGGAGCCCATCATGATCAGGAACAAAGCAGTCAGAAAGGTGACCCCGGAGAAATGCAACACAAATAATTTTTTTTCAGTTACAATGGACAGAGTCCTTACTCAAACTGGCTTCACAAAACAAAACCCCCCAAAAAAGGGTATAACTGATTCACATAATTAAAAAGTCAAAGGAAGTATAGCTTCAGGTCTGGCTGGATCTAGGGGTTCTAACTGTCATCACGACTGTTCCTTCCCACCTCTGGGCTCTGTTTTCCTCTCTGTTAGCTATCTTCAGGGAAGCTTTTTCTACACGGTAGCCCCTGGTTCCTCTAGACTTAAGCTCTATCCTCTCAGTAATCTCAGTGGAAAGGGAAACTTTGCATTCCGTATTCTTGAAAGTGAATCTCACTGGCTTGACCTGCCATGTAACCATTCCTGAACCAATCTGGGGCAAAGGGGATGAAATATATTGATTGGCCAGGTCTGGGTCATTTGCTAATGGCACTCAGGGGTGAGTAGAGAAACCCCAACCAGAATACAGAGACTGAGCATGGTGGAGGTCTTGTTCTCCAAGGAACATTGAAATTCTGTCACTAGAATGAGGTGTAGTGGAGAACACATGACCTCTACAGCCTTCTTTCCACAAAAAACTAGAAGAGGGTAACTTTCAAGAGGGAAGAGAGAAATAAGCCTTTAGATTATAACTGCCAGTTGCCAGACCTGACCAATTCTGGCATTTATGTCTCATGACAGCTCCATGAAGTCAGTGAAATCAGTGGTCTCATCACCCTTTGACAGATGCAGAAACTGCAACACATTGGCAGAGGAGGGAAGATGTATCAGTTATCTGTTGCCACTATAATGCTGTATAACAAACCACCCCAAAACTCAGTGATATAAAACAATAAGCATTTACTTAACTCATGAGTTGTGGGTTGGGGATTTAATCTGAATTGTTCTTCTAATCTAACTCTGGCGGTGGCTGGCTGTTGGCTGGGCTCTCACACAATTTGTGGTCAGCTGGGGCAACCAAGGTGCTTCCCCTTACTCTCCTAGTCTTCCAGCAGGCTAGCTTGGGTATATTCTCATGGTGAAGGCAGAAATGCAAGAGTGAATACAAAGCCAGTTGTACAAACACCTTGAAAGACTCCGCTTATGTGAAATTTGCTGACATCCCATTGGTCAAAGCAAGTCATGTGGGCAAACTCAGGTTCAAGGGATGGGGAAATAGACTCCACCTTTTTAGGGAGAAGAACTGCAAAGTCACATGTCAAAGAGGGATAGGTGCAGGGAGGTGTGCAGAGTTGAGGCTTTTAATGCAATCAGTTTTACCACAGAACAAAAGGGGAAGTGCAACAAGCCATGATCCTTTGAGGTCACTAAAGATAAATGTATTAATTTTGTTTCTCAATAAACTTGGGATAAAAGCCTTAAAGGATTAATCATCGTTCTACCTTTATTAAAGCTGCTTTTAAAAACGTTCCTTCTTCAGCTGCTATAGAAAACATTACGATGGTTCCTCAGAAAATTAAACATAGCATTACCACATGATCCAACAATTCCACTTCTGGGTATAAACCCAAAAGAAGTGAAAGCAGGGATTTGAACAGAAATTTGCACAATCATGTTTATAGCAGCATTAATCACAATAGCCAAAAGGTGGAAACAACCCAATGTCTGTCAGTGGATAAATGGGTAAACAAAATGTGGTACATCTGTACAACAGAATATAATTTAGCCTTAAAAAGGAATGAAATTCTGATACATGCGACATCATGAATGAACTTTGAAGACATTATACTAAGTGAAATCAGAAGGACAAAAAAGGACAAATATTATATGAATCCCACTTACATGAGGTCCTTGGAATAGTTAAATTCACAGTGGCAGAAAGTAGAATGGTGGTTACCAGGGGCTGGGAAGAGGTAATAGAGAGTTATTGTCTAATGGGTACAGAGTGTCAGTTTGCGATGATGAAAAATTCTCGAGATGAATAGTCGTGATTCACAACAATGTGAATGTACTTAATGTCACTGAACTGTACACTTAAAAGTGGTTCACATAGTAAATTTTAGGTTTGTACATTCTACCACAATAAGAAAAAGACGTTCCTTCCCTTGACATTGATATTCGAGGTTTTGATTGAGCCAACAGCCAATCAGCTAATATTTTTGCTGCCTAACGTTAACATATGGGTGTGCTGGCCATATGGAAAACATGAACTTGGTCCTCTCCTCATGAACCTCATAGTCAAGTCGGGGAACTGGAATATTAAAATCATGAGGATAGCAAGGCCCTGAGAGTTTACAATATTGTGTTACCTATAATACAAGGCAACTTGGGCTTCACATAAAGTGATGGCCAATAACTGTTACAGAATTTGAGAGGTGTGTTAAAACTACAGATAGGTGCCCTTCCAGACCTATTAATTCAGAATCTTGGAGGTGTTGGGGGTGGGAAACTTGTCTTTTTCACAAGCCTCATAGGTGATTCAGATGTACAGCCAGGTTGAAAATCCCTCTAAACTATACACAGATTAATATTAGAGAAAAAAACTGTTTGAAGAATTGGTAGCATTGAAAATTGAAAAAACTGAAAACATTTTACTTGGTAGAAATAAGCAACAGAAAATGAAACTGACAAAGACTAATACTGCACATAGTAAAGTTTGTTATTGACTAAAAATGGATGGAAGACCCTAAATCTTCTTGACAAAATTTAGATCACAAAATTTGCGTGGGAAAATTGAACCTGGTAGGAATAAGAGTCACAAAAGAAAACTCACGGCGTTAGAAAAAAAATCAACAATTTTTGATGGGGACAAACCACTGATCAATGAATCAAATTTTGTTGTCAAACATACATTGAAGTGAGATAATTCTGATGAAAGAAATGTCAGTGTAGACTTCTATCTTTTTTGAACATTTCAGATCTATTACTTTTCTTACTTTTTTATTTTGAAATAATTTCAAAGTTATATGGAAGAGTTGAAAGAATAGTACTAATAACTCTTGCCTACCCTTTACCAAGTTTCGTAATTGTTAACATGCAGTCACGTGTTACTGCTTTATCTCATATATATGTGATGTATGTACACATATAGGAACATATGTAGATATGTATATGCATATATAAATAATTTGTTGTCTTGAACCATTTGAGAGTTGCAGACATCATGTTCCTTTACTTCAAAAGTGTGTACTTTCTAAGGGCAAGAACTCATCTTATACAACCCAGAACATCTATCAAGTCAGACATTTAACATGAATAAATACTATTATCTAATATCCTAGCATATTCAGATTTCACCAATTGTCCCCATAATGTCCTCTATAGCAATTTTTTTTCACTCTGATTTAGGGTCCAATTCCAGATCACTCTGCCTTTAGTGGTCATATTTCTTTAGTCTCCTTTAATTTGAAACAGTTCCTCAGCCTTTTTTTGTCTTTCATAACATTGACATTGAAGAACACAGGCCAGTTGTTTTGTAGAATGCCCCTCGATCTGGATTTGTCTGATGTTTCCTCATGTTTCGATTTGGGTTATGCATTTTTGGGCAGGAATTCCACGTGAGTGCCGTTGGTTCTTGCTGCCTCACATAGAGGTACATCATGTCCATTTGTCCATTAACTGGTGAAAGATAGATCCCGTTTTTACCTCTGTGCCTCACTCTCCTCATCTGTTCGTGGAGATAACTCAGGAGCATAACTTAACAGTGCCATGGCTGAGCGGTCATTTCAGACATGCTCCACCCACTGGACAGTTTTGCAAATACAAGCCACTGAGATCACATCATGATTAGTTTTGATCTTTACTAACATCTAGGATACCTAATGTGTTCTGGCACTCAACATTTTTCTAACCTTCATACAAAATATGAATATGTATATTATTATTCCCATTTAACAGTTAAGGAAACTGAGGCTCAGAGACAGTAGTGTGATGTGCTCCAGCTGTCATGGCTGGAAAGGGGCTGAGCTGGGATTTGAGCCCAGTCCGGTCTGGTCCAGAGCCTGAGCCCTGCACCATGCCACACTGTCAGCTAATCCCATTCGCAAGTGTACCTCATGGCAGAAAGGACAGATTAAAGCTTCCTTTGAGGACCTCCAGATGGCATAATGAGAAAAAACAAGATGGACCAGCTCCTGCCATCTTTGTTCCTCTCCCTCCTTCC
Organism: Balaenoptera borealis; assembly: GCF_965194805.1. Lineage (NCBI taxonomy): Eukaryota > Metazoa > Chordata > Mammalia > Artiodactyla > Balaenopteridae > Balaenoptera > Balaenoptera borealis. The sequence goes on from NC_138865.1 coordinate 102,616,338, forward strand.
CCTGGTCTGGGTTCTACTCCCTTCTGAGGTACAGCAGAACTAAGGTCAGGATTGCTGCCGTAGCCTGCTGGACATGGGGCAGCTGCCTCCAAAGCTGACTTTGTTCCCTTCTGGCTGTATAATGCTGCTCAGATGAGGTGACTCCATCCCACCCCCACCCAGGGGCCTGAATTTCCCTATGTATGTTAAAGTGGAAATGAGCTGGGACTAGTAATAACAACTACCTTGTGTTGAGTGCATAACATGAATTAATGCTTTAAATCATCTGTATGTTAGGTACCATATTTTGCCCATTTTGCAGATGAGAAAACTGGGGCTTTTATGGTAGCTAAGGTCACAATATGGTGAGTACAGAGCAGGGATTCCTACCAGATCTAATTGCCAAGACTGGATGAGATCTTCACCAGGATGCTAGACTTTCTCTAGGCTTCATAGGATGGCAGGTGTATGGAATAAGTTTTTGAAACATGCGGCACATTTTACTGCATTTGCTGTTGAATCCATGGACGGGTTACTCAGATTTGGCCTTAATTCTGATATTTGCTCTGGGCCATCAGCTTGATCCCTTCTCTTTTGATTTGCCAGTCTTGTGTGCTGGGCCTTCATTCTTTCTGGCTTTTCTTCCCTGGGGGACTGCTAAGGCCTCAAGTACCTGTCTCTCTGGAGACTTCACCATGACTTGCAAGGACCTCTCTTAAGGAAATAAGTTGATGCCACATCTTCCCAACTTCTTTCTTTGTGGGGCAGGGGAGGAAGAGGTGGGTAAGGTAGGAAAAGAAGAAAATTCCACAGTCAAATCAAGACGATTTAATGAATCTGTCGATTTTGGTTTTTTGGGGTTTTTGGGGGGCGGGAGGGTTTTTGGCCACGTTGTGCAGCTTGTGGGATCTTAGTTCCCAGACCAGCGATTGATCTCAGGCCCTGGCAGTGAAAGCACTGAGTCCTAACCACTGGATCACCAGGGAATTCCCGAATCTGTCGATTTTTATTCCAATCACCAGAAATTTCCATGGGGGCAGCCAGAGCACTGTGGGCAGAGCCCGGTCTGAGAGTCAGACTGGGCTGACACTGGCTGGTTTGGGCAAGGACTTGAGCCTCAAATTCCTCATCTTTAAAACAGGGGTGATTGTACCTTCTCTGCCCATCTCAGAGATGTAGTGGATCAAATAAGAAAATGCTGCCATCTTGTTTAGTAAATTGCTAAGAAATCGTATAAGACTGGATTCTGTGGTTCTCTCCCATCATGTAGAGACTTAGGCAGCCTGAGTCTCCCTGGCAGGGGTTTCACAAAAGAGCATTATTTAGGCTTAAAAAAGAAACTCGGCTTGAGGAAGAAGACAGCATTTTGTGAAGTCCCTGCCTTCATTCTGTTCCACACTCTTGAGAACCTACTGTTTCACTCTAAAGGCATCTTCTTCACCAAGATCAACCCACAAGATTTTAGCTAAGACCCAGGTTCTGTTTCAGACCCAAAGGCTATTTCTGGGGCAATCCCTGTCTCCCTGTTCCCCTCATCTGCCTGTGACACAACCTTGACATCTACCTTGCACTCTCACTTGACAAAATCTCAAAATCTCACCAGTCTCAATATCTGATTACCTCCCTGCCCAGTCTACCACACCCCCTTCCCTCAGGGATGGGTCTCCGAAGTCTCTGTGTGTTATGTGATGGCGTTCCCCTTGCTCATCAGTGATTGGCTCCCGGTGGCATCTGAGTCGATGAGCTTGGCCAACCACATTCTCTGTCCCAAGAAGTTGGACTGGAACACAGATACCAGTCAGCACCTGTTGGCACTGAGGCCATTTTGACTGTGTGCCCAGAGAGGCAGAGAGCACCCACCTGGAGAGAGGTGGGAAGGAAGGAGGTCAGAGAGACAGACAGAATGAATTGGAGCTGAGATGTCCGGAGACCTGTTGCACAGAGTGATGGAGAGAGCAAGCCTGGTTCCTGATGATTTTCTAGTTCCTGGCTCCAAACCTCTGGAGGCTTCATTTCATTTCCTGCCCTTGGGTACCATGACTTAATTTAATAAAATAACACTTTTTTGTTAAGCAAAAAAACCTGTTCCTACAGGTTACAACTAAAAGAGTGTTGATAAGACTGGTAGGCTTACCCCCATTTTACAGAGACAGAAACTAAGGCATAGCGATTAAGTCAGGAGCCCAGGGTCACACAGCTAGTCAGTGGCAGAGGCTGGAAACTCGTGTCTCTGATTCCAATAGCTGACGTGTATGGAGTGTTTTCTTTATACTAGGCACTTTCTAAAAGCTTTATGTGTATTATCTCATTTCATCCTCAAAGCACCCCTACTGTCAGCACCACAGAGATAAGGGGAGATTGAGCTGTCTGCTCAAGATCAGGTAGCATTCGAGGGCTAGAGCCAGGGCTGGGTGGGACCCAGGCTGTTGACTCCACAGCCTGGGCTCTTAGTAATTAAAGCAGTGCTGGTTCTGGGGGAAGTGGGCTGGGGATGGAAGGGGTCAGAAGTTTCTAGAATTTGATAAACACAGGTATGTCAAGCTGAATCATGGACCCTTAGAGTATAGGTAAGCCCTTGGAGGTCCCTACTTGACTATGTATCCACCTAATATAAGTGTCTGTTCCCAGCAGCTCTGACCTGTGGTCATCCTGCCCCTGTGGTATCGTGGTGCCTGCTCCATCATTGAGCAGGTCTTGTCCTGCCCCCGGGCTCTCACTAAATACTCCCTGTCCTCCCCCCAACCCCATCCCTGCTTGTGGAGAGTCTACTCTTAGTTAACCTCCTGAACAGGGATAAATCACAGCTCTGTGTGACTGCGATGTTTCCACTATGGTTTGGGATATGTGTGCGTTCATTTAGAAACCGGATTTTGTCAGGAAGATATCAAGCCCAGTCTTCGTCCCCTGAGCATATACCCTTCGTGGCCCAGCAGGGACAGAGTGAAGAAGGGACAGACCCTCCAGTGCCAGGACCTGGATGGAGGACATATCTCCCTCCCCTCAGGGGTGTTAAATGCACTCTAGGCTCTCTGTCGGGATGTGCCTCATGGAAGAGAAGGCCCAGTTCCTGTGACTGTGGGTACTAGAGAAGCAGAAAAGACTTGTGGTCATTCCAGAAAGAGAAGGCTGAGAAGGTCCCGTGAGTATTTTCCAGGCCGGGGGTGCCTGAAAAATCATTCCAGGTTGGGGTCACTGACCCTTTTGCGAAATCGGTGAAAGTCAGAGATTTTCTTCCCCAGAATGCACATGTAGAGATAAATTTACTTAAGGCATACAATTTCTTAATTCATGGATCCCCAAACCTATCTAAGGACGCTATTTAAGAATCCCTGATCTAAAGAGACTCTGCCATCCGATTAAGACCCAGAGAGGAAGGATGCTTCCACCCAGCCTTCCTGCAGGATGTTATTCCTCTTGGAATCCTCACCGACCCCCTTGGGGCTAGGTTGGGTCCTTTCTCTTTCCCCATGCCTGTGCTGTTTTGCTGTTGGCACTGTACGACAATGGCTTTTAAAATGTGGTCCTTAGACCACCAGCATCAGCATCACCTGAGGACTTGTTAGAAATGCAAATTCTTGGTCCCTACCCCTGACTGGTTAAATCAAAAGTCTGGGTGGGGCTCAGCAATCAGTGTTGGAACAGGCCCTCACTGTGATTCTGAGGATCGCTCAAGTTTGAGAAGGGCTGCTGCAAGCAATCCTCTTTCCCATGGTGCAGCTGCCCTACTAGACACAACATGCCTGGCACATAGTAAGTGCTCAACGACTATTTATTGCATCACGTTTTCCTGACTCCCAGGGCAGGATTTTTTCCCTTGGTACCCCATGGCTCTCAGCTGTGGTGACCGAGACTCAGTGTTGTTATGGATCCAGTTTTTTTCTGCTCCAGGGCCTTAAGTCAGGTGTGGCTCCGCTAGGCAGAGTAGGGGGTCTGGTCTTGAGACAGGTGCTTAGAAACCTTCACACAGGGATGGAGCCAGAGAGACATCACACGTGGAGCATTTCCCTGGGTGACAGGGCCTCAGCCATCTGGTGGCTGAGGGGCAGACAGTCAGGGGGCTGCCTGGACTGCACGTGTGTCCCGGGCTCACAGGAGCCCAACACTGCCAAGCTCTACAGGCTGCCCAGCTCCCCTCGGCGCCTGCCCTACACTAGCCTTGGCACAGGCTGCCAAACCTTTGCCAGGGACACGCTTGCCAGGCTGGCAGGGAGAAAAATGGCCACTTTTTATTTTCAACGACTTTCCAGCTTCGCGGGTGGTGGGGGAATGGTTCAGAGATTCCTCTTACTCTCGTGTGTGTTTGGTCTGGAGAAGCGTGTGTCTCTTAATTCTCTGCCTCCTGTGTAGGGCTAAATTTCTCACATGTTCATTCTTTAGGGAGAGACAGTGTCTTCTATACAATCCCTTAGTTTCCGGACATTTAAAAAATAACTTTTCTAGAGGGTGCAGGGAAAAAATTTCTGTAACTCTTCCTGTCTCATATTGACCCGACTTCTTAAACATCAAACAAAACAAGACAAAACAAAACAAAACAACACACACACACACACACACACATTTGATTTTTTAAGGTCGGGGCAGAGAAGAGATACCTGTTTACCCTTAATTTCCAATGCTTTTATTTTAAAAAAGTATCCTATTTTTCTCATGGGGAGGGGTAAAGAAAGATTTCTCTCATCTCATATATATGCAGTTCTTCAAATTTTTATTCTAAAAATCTATCAGTTGTGGGAGATGTAGGATATCCAGTAATCCCTCCCATCCCTATATGGGGCAGGTCCTTCACACTTTTAATTTTTTTAAAAAATCTGATTTTTTTGGAGGTTGAGGAGGAAACGGGGAAAAAAATCCCCTTTAAACCTTCCCAAGTTACAAGAAGGCAGTTCCCAAATTTAAAAATAATCTGATATTTTAGGGTGTTGGATAAAAATATTCTTGTTTATTTCACATAGAGTTTTGCAAATTTTTCTTTTTAAAATCAACTTGATTGGGGGATGTGGGTAGGTGGGGCATCTAACCCCCCCTTAACCTTTTGCCCTTCTGGTCTTACATGGGGCCAGTTCTTCAAACTTTTATTTTTAAAATAAATACGTTCTTTAAAAAAAATTGACAGGAGTAGAGAGAAACATTCTTTTTATCCCGCATTTCACATAAAAGCAGCTCCTCAAATATTTATTTTTAAATTCAATCTGATTGGGGGGGCTAGAAAGAGTCCCCTTAACCCCTCTTGTCTGACATAGGGCTAGTTCTTCAAACTTTTATTTTTCGATTACATTAGATTTTTTTGGAGGGGTGGCAGGGGCAATAGGAATATCCCCATTGAGCCTTCCGAGTCTTCCATAAGGCCAGTTCTTCAAACTTTATTTAAAAAATCAATCTGATTTTTTGGGGGGTGGAGGGGGGAGCCGAGGAGTTCCCATTAACCCCTTGTGTTCCGTCCAGGGGCGGCTCCCCAAACTTTTCTTCCAACGTGAAAATGACCTCTCCGAGGGGCTGGAGAGCGGGGGCAGGGCAGGAGGGCGCCGGGGGGCGGGTGCGGGAGGCGCGGGGAGAGCGGGGCGCGGCGCGGGAAAGTTTGGGGGGCGGGTGCGCCGCGGCCCGGGGGCAGGCTGGCGGGCGGGAGCGGCGCGCCCGGGGGCCGGCCGGCTTTGTGTGCGGCGCGGAGGCCGGCGGCGCGGAGGCCGAGGCCGAGGCCCGGAGCTCGCGGGCCGCGCGGCGAGGCCGGCCCGGGGGCGGGCAGGGCGGCGGGGGGCGGCCGCGGGCCCGCGAGGGGCGGCTCGGCGGCTGCAGCGGCTGCGGCGGCGGCGGCGGGTGCGGGCCGGGGGTGGGGGCGAGGGCCGGGCGCCCCCCCCGCGCGCCCCCAGCGCCCCCGCCCCCCCGGCCTGAGCGGGGCGGGCGGAGGAGGGAGCGGCGGCGGCGGCGGCGGCGGCATTGTGCGCGCACCAGCAGCCCGGCCCGGGAGGAGCAGGACGCGCTGGGGCCGCCTCCTCCCGCACGGACCCATGAACCAGCCGGGCAGCGCGGCGGCTCCGCAGGTACGACGGGGGGCCGGGGGCATGCACCGCGCTGGGGACCCCGGGGGGCCGGGGCCCGGGGCGCTGCGCCACTTCATTGCAAGATTTGCAAAATGCAAAGTGCCTGGGCACATTTGCGGGCTTTTTTGTGGGCGCAAACGGGAGGGTCGGGGTCTGGAGAGCCCCCCCGGGCGCCGCGGGGTGCGAGGAGGGTGGGGGTGACGGGGGGGTCTTTTCGGGCCCCCACCCGGCGCCCCCTCCAGCCCCGGGCTCGGACCGGAGCCCAGAAAACAAAGCGGCGAGAGAACAGAGCAGCCATTTCAGTTTGGACAATTCACATTTTGCAAAAATACAACCCCTTCCAGCTCTCCCCCCTCCCCCCTAAATTTGCAATTTCCCCCTGACCCTCTGTGCGCTCGGGGTCCCTGATGACCCCCCGGGAGGTCTTTCCCCCCTGGCCCCCTGTCTTTGCAACAATCTTTTTTTTTTTTAGGCCATATTTCCCTTTCTCAATTTTTTTTCTAATTTTTCTTCAAACGGTAGTTTTTTCCCATTAAAACGACGCCACCTAGAGGATACTATTTTGTAAATAAAAAAAAGAAATTAAAATTGAAAAGAAATATTTTTTATTTCTTATTTTTTCAAAAGTTTGCTCTATAAGGCAGTGGAGGGGAAAGAGATTCTTTTTTTTTCTTTTTGGGGGTGACAATTTTCACTTTGATCTTTCCAGGAGTATAGAGACAATTTTTATTTCTGAAGCCAAATCCAGATAATATGTAAATGAAAATTAAGCTGGAATTTGAATGAATTCAGTTTTTGAAGGGGAGAAAGCAAAAAGCCTTCTAAAACCAAAGTCAATTTGGCTGCCCAACTCATTTTAGTTTGAGAAAAAAACTATTTGGGTTGAGGAAAGGAGGGAAATTGTTGAGTTTAGAGGAAACTGGGAGAATTGGCTTTATTGAAGCAATTAGAAATTGTACTTCATTGTAATTTGGAACTTGTTTAGCTCAGCGGGCAAAAAAGACTAATTTTGCCATTTGGCAATATTTAAAGTTTTTCTATTTCCAAGAAGGAAGGATTTAAAAGAGAAAATAGACCCTAAAATGTTGGCTTTGGACACACCCAAAAATTGTAGGTTTTAAAAAAAAAATTTTCATTTATGTTTTACTGCATTTGAATCCCAAGGTTCTAAAGAAAAACAGAAACTGGAAAAGTTAGAGTGAAATCCTGTCTTTTTTTCCCTGCATTTGTTGGATTTTGTGTTATTTTTTTTGTTTTGATGGAATAATTAAGACTGTTTTCTGATTTTGTTTCCTGGAAGGTCTAAGCATTTCTTTTTTTGTTGTTGTTTTATCCAGAAAATGTCAGAAACCTTTTCTGAGCAATGTTCAGTGGAAAAAAAATGTAAATTCATTACATTATACAAATTGAGTAGCCCACAGATTTGTAGGAGAGACCGCCATTAAAATAAGATATGCATAATTAACATTATTATGAAAAAACTAACAGTGGATTCACAGAAGCTCATTTTTTATGACATGCAACTGAATCAGTTGATAAATACAAGGGTTGAGGAATCCTTGGTAGGAAGAAAATTTTCCTTTCTGTGTGCTTGCTCAGTCTTCCAATTTGAAAATTTTATTATTGAAAAAAAAAAAAATAGCCGGATTGGTTTCAGCCTCTTTGATTGTGATGTGGGGTTGGTAGTTTATTAACATTTGGTATTTTTCACAAATTTGATTACTTTCAAATGGGGGGAAAATCCATTAATCTTGATCATTTGGGGGGGGGTCTGTGATTTTTTTTTTTAAAAGCACAAATTTTACTGACTTAAGAAGGAAAGATAAAAGAGGGAAGAACAGAGAGGAGATGAAAATTCTGATTTTTATCCATCTTCTCTAGTGGAATACTTACTTTGCTGAAAAAATGGGGTAAAAGACCAATTCAGCTGATTCTAGCATCAAAATTTAATTTTTTTTTTTAAGGAAAAAAATCAAAATATAAACAAAAGCCAAACCCTAAGGTACTTGTCTTTGGAACATGAAAGCATATGTGCAAATAGTATTTGATGTAGTTTTTTGGCCTTCAAAAGAATCAAATAAGGTGAAACCCCTCCGCCCCAATTTCTTATTTTTCTTTGGGAAGACAAATACTGACTGAATTGAAATTTAACAGAGGAAAATAAGGTACCTACCCAAAGTTGAAGGGTTATTTGTGATAAATTATTATCTGAACTTGCTGGGGATTTTGCACCAAAAAAAATAAAAAGAAGTTCTAATTTTTCTGTCCGAAAGGAGGGGAAAATATTGTTAGCATTTGTGGAGTGGGATCTTGATGGGACCTGATGATGGGTCACACAGGGCTAGGACAGGAAACCCTATCCCCTTTCACCAGTCACCAGCTGGTCTTAGAAGAAATGATGGCCCCAGTCCATGGATTCCCATCCCCGTTTTTTGGAAATTCAGTTTTCTAAGGGGATACAAATTATGTGAAATATATTTGACAGTGACAAAGGTTCGACATTACCCATCAGCACCATTGCATTTGGGAGATTTTTACTTTTTTAGTAACAAAATCCTTCAGGGCTGACTGGCCACATTCTGACATTTGGAATGAGCTTTTTTTTTTTTTTTTTTTTTTTTAAATAGAGCGTAATTAAAAATTTTTTCTCTGTTGAATTATTTAGGCCGATGCCTAGGACGGTCAAAGAATTTATAATTTCCAAGGGCTCTGGAGGCCTCATGAGACGGTAGGGCCAGCTTAGCAAGTGATGGAGGAGAGCTGTGCCCTGGACTGGGGAGGGGTGGGTTGGGCACCCTTACCGGGCATCTGAGAAAAAGTCAGGGTTGTAGATAACAGGTTATTTCTGGTGCAAGGAATAAAAATATTGCAGCACGTCCCTTTGTGTGTCCTGGATCTCCTGACACACAACTCAGATTCCTTCATTCCATTCTATTGAAATTTTGTTGTGTTGGCTACGGTTTAAAGGGAACTCCTGGCTAGAAATTGAAAATCATCTCTGTTTTGTAGGCCTCTTTTTTCTTTCTTTCTTTTTTTTTTTTTAATTGGTTATTCGGATCATGTTTGTTGTTAAGGAAATAGAGGTGCATGATGGCACTGTTGGGGGCGGGGTCAGTTTTCTTTTGTTTCTATTGGCGTCTCTCAGGATTGAGACCTGACCTGGGCCATACCTCTCTCACCTCCTATCATGGATGGAAGTGTGACCAGAAATGGATATTTCAGCTGATTTTTTTGTTAGGCCCTGTCTGTTCACCAAACTCTTTTTTAATATTGGGCAAAAAATCTGGCAGATTGGACTTGAGGGGTGGTAATTTGATGATGGGCTGAGTTATTTTGGTGAAAGATCATTTATGCTCAGTTTCACAGAGGAGACTCTTATTAATGTTTTGCTTTTCTGCCTAAGGAGGTTTTTTTTTTTTTTCTAATAAGGTTTGAAATTTCAAGGGCTTGCTTTATAGCTTGACTTTGGACCAAGCTAAGAAAAAGGGTTTGCTTATACTTTCAGCCCTGCACAGAGGTGAACTTGAACAAGGGCTCTTGCTTTTGCAGAAGGAAAGCAACAAAGATGGCTGGTCAGTGTAAGTGTGACCTCTCTCTGGTCCTAGAAAATAAATAGCCAATGGTTTGTTTCGTTTGAGAAACAGAGTTTAAAAACTCCTCCATTGTCAGATACAATTTCCGCGCCCCCTGCCCCCACTTTTGACTCAGCTCTTGGCATGCTGCTTCCTCTGACCTCGGAATCCTCATGTCTTCTCCTTGGTGGGGTGATGAGAATTTCCTTGTGTGTTTCACTGGATGTATAAGCTGACTTTTCATGGTCGTGGTGAAATTTGGAAATTTTTTCACCTGTCTCCTCCCTGATGATGGCAGGTGAAGTGGCTTTGTGGGTACACAGGAGCCCTAGCTCTCCCAAAGTCTTGCTGTATGACCTTGGACAAACCACTTTTTCCTTCTGAGCCTCAGTTTTTGCATTTGTCATATCAGATCTTTGGATCAAAACAAAGATATTAATAAATAGTTTTCTTCTCTGATTCTGACTCCAAGCAATGGGCTACAGCTGCCTGGATCACTGTGTTGAGAAGGATTCTGAGGTCACATCTGGACTCCCATATCCTGGAGAGTGGGGTGCAGTGGTCAAATAGCAGTGTCCATCACAGAGTGGGGAGTGTACCTCTTATTCACCATACCCAGGCTAGGCTGTGAATCACGACCCATCAGTGGGTTGTAAAATCAATTTAGTGGGTCACAATCAGCATGAAACAAAAAAAGAATGGAACAGAATACAGGGGAGCACAAACTAGCAGAGGCATAGGTATGTATTGAAGGTAAGTGTTGTCTCATGAAACTTTAGTTTTATTTACATATGCCGATGTATGTGCATGATAAATGTAAGTCTTACCGTGAGTCACGGTTAAAAGAGTTTGACAGATACTGGTCTAGATGATCGACAGTGATGTGCCCCAGGAACATCGCACGTTGCTCTTTACACTTTATTTTCTTATTTATTATCCCAGTTGACTTTCGCGTGAACCCTGTGGGGTAGGTGTCCTGGGCCACGTGTTTTGTTCCCTGGTTGAGCCTGCCTGAAGGGCCAGCTGTGAAGAAGTCTCAGCTGCATGACACTCAGGCACACACCTCAGCTTGTTGGCCTTGGAGAAGACAGGAAGGACAGGTGCTATGTCCTTCCACAGGGAAACAGCATCTTTGCCAGGTTCTGTGGCTGGAATGGAGACTTTAAGTAGCGTGGGATCCCTGTCTTGGTGGGAGGGAGAGCAGCCCCAGTTACTTTCATTCCTCACTTTTACTTCCCATTGCCAGAGGAATTTTTGTGGAGTTAAAGAGTTCATGTTTGTGCTATATTTAAAGTCCAATCAGACTCTGAGCGAATGTCTGTATTTTTGTGTGTGTGCCCTTCCTAAAAACTCTAGAATTGCTGTCTTGGTCTCCTCATCTTTTAAATGTGTCAGACCAGCACTGTCCAATCGAAATATAATTCGAGCCACAAATGTGAGCCACGTATGTCATTTAAAATTTTCTGGGGAATTCCCTGGAGGGACTTTGTGCTTCCACTGCAGGGGGCACGGGTTCAATCCCTGGTCTGGGAACTAAGATCTTGCATGCCGTGCGGCATGGCCAAAACAAAACAAAACAAAACAACAAAAATAAATAAATAAATAAATAAAATTTTCTGGTAACACTTTAAAAAAACTAAAAAGAATCGGGTGAAATTAATTTTAATAATATAGTTTATTTAACCCAAAGTATATCTGCAATGCTATCATTTTAGTATTCATTAATATAAAAATTATTAATGTGCTATTTTACATTCTTTCTTTGGGGGAGGTATTAAGTCTTTTCTGACTAGCCACATTTCATGAGCTCAGTAGCCACATGTGGCTGGTGGCTTCTGTATTGGATAGCACAGGGCCAGACCAATGTTCCATCTCGTTGTTGTTACTGGGTGGCCTCAAAAGGTTATGACACATCTTTGAAAGCTCTTGGTTTTTGTTGGTGGGACTTCGTTCCTGAACCCTCGATGCTCTGAGGCATTTCAGCCTGTAGTGGTGATGCATTCCATCCATTTAGCCTCTTCTGGCTAAAGTGGTCCACGCCTCCCTTTTATTTGTCCCAAAGCAGTCTTCTGCCAAGGTTAGGCCAGAACGCTTTAGTTAAAAGTGACAAATGATGGCTAGCAACTCCAGAATGTTGTGTCTCAGCATGTGTGCCGTTGAAGTCAAGAAGTACAGGAGTCTGTCATAGGAGGTGGGTTTTAATAAAGTATTGCCTGAAGGAAGGATGAAGATGGAAGAAGACAGCAGGTGGGTAGGACCAGGGTTGGGGTCCTCGGGGTGGGGGGAGATCCAGGGGCAAAGATGGTCTGTCAGTGAAATCCATTTCTGAATTGATTGTGGAACCACCATGAAATCCCCCTAGGATAGGCCTTAAGTTAGAAGCATAGAAAATTTCTGACACCCCCGCCAATTAGTGAAATGGAAAGGTGGTTTTGAGGTCAGCCAGACCAGAGTTTAAAATCCAGCCTCATTGTGTGGTTGGCGTTATGTTACTTTGGGAAAGTCACCTCCGGTTTTGGAGCCACAGCTTCTGCATCTGGAAGAAGGGGGGTAATAATCTTGACCTTGAAATGTTGTTCTATGATTAAATGAAGCAATTCACGTGTTGCATCCAGCCAGTCCTTAGAAGGTTGTTCTTAGAAGGTGGTCAGTACACGTCAGTGATCCCTGACCCAGTGGTCTCCATTTGGGAAGATTGAGTCTCAGTGACAAAAGTTTTGGTAGTTCTGGAAACTTGATGACTTATCTTTAATAGGCAGAGTTAGGTAACAACAGAAAATGTACACTTTTTTGGTTGTTGCTTTATTTTAGAACAGACTAGGATGAGACATCCCTTGGACCTTACACATCTTTCTTGTCAAAAGTGGTCTCAGTGCTTTCATTTCAGGGATGCTCTGGCTCCTCCAGGTATTTCTGGATTTGTTTCAAAGCCTGTGGCACAGTGTTTAAAGGGACAAATCTTAATTCGTCGTGAACTGTCTACCATTGAGCTTCTGCTCATACGGGGCCTTCTGTCTCTTGTGCCCTTTCCCTCCTTTGTCTCTGCTCCATGAGAAACCAGACCCCCACCCCCACCCCGCAACCTTGAGACCTACCTGCGTGTCCCCTTCTGTGGAGACTCCCTGAGCCTCCCCAAACTGCAGTACGATCCAGATACTCTGGGCCCACAGATGAGAGTTGGTTGTTCGCATTTCTGTCTCTCCAGCCGGCTTGTGAGTTCCTTGAGGGCAGAGATCATGGGTTACTCATTTTAGGGTCTGGCACAGAGCAGCAGCTCAATAAATGTTTGATGACTTAATTCGATTTTTTGGAAAAAGCTCAGATCATCTGGATTTGGGTCTAGTGAAGAGTAGGTGACCAGTTTTGGGTTTGGCCATTTGGTCAACACCAGTGTTTTGTTTTCTTTATCTAAGAAAATAGATTTTCTTAGAGCCGGCTCTGAAGCCCACGGCTCCCTTGGAATAATAAATCAGAGAGGGCTCCTTTGACTTTACATGCTGTGGAGAATTTTTTAAAAGTTCCTCATCCCCCTTCGCTCCTGTTGTGTAAACCATTTCCTTAAAGTGGTTGGGGGGCATCTGGGGTTATCATCCAGATTTGCAGGTATGGCAAATGGGACCCAGCATGTCTAAGGAGGTGGAAAAGGGGGGGGGGTGCCTTGAGGTGGAAGGGACTTGACAATACCCTGTCCTTGCTCTAGAAGCTGGTCTTGGCCATGGGCCCTAGAATTGGACTTCAGAGGGCTGTTTGCAGAACAGCTGGTCACATGGGCCCCTTAGATGTGAAGTAGCTAAATGTGTGATTTGATGTTCAACCAGACCCCACCTTTGGTCGGATTCCCGTTTGCACATGCCAAAGATTCAGGGAAAATTTATGGGAGAAAACTGAGAATGTTCTGTTTATTTGCTTAATTTTTTTTTCTGTAAGTTTTCGAAAATGCTGTCATTGTTAACACTTTATGGCCCAGCTCAGCAAGTGAGCACAGGATCCCGTTATTTCCTCAATGGTCAAGTTCCCACATTTTCATATTTTTGAAATTGGAATGTGTTTTACAGTAGATGTGTTCTGTTAGAGCACTATTTCTCCCTTTTTTTTTTTTTTTTGTCTCAAAAAGCTATTATAAAATCGATGGTGTATCTAACAGTCTAAGGCACCTTGGAATTGAGGATATAGAGTGTCCTGTTCCTGGTGGGGTGGACTGTAAAGGGCAAAGTGCGTTTCACTTGCAGCATGTTATTTGTACATCTAATCCAGGGATGGTAAATAAATAATATGCATGCCGCCACTCCCCATTTTTAGGCTTGTGGCAGACATTGCTAATCAATCAGGGCAGTCTTTTCCATTGAATCTGGCCAGTGGCCTCAGAGCCCTTCTTACTATGAGGCTACCACATGAAGCCAATTTGTCATTTCTGATCTAGTCATACACACACACACACACACAAACACATGTACCTGGGAAGAGAGGTGGAGTTACTTGCCCAGAACCTCAGTGAATAGGCGGAGCTACTTCAAGCCTCAGATTTCTTAATTCTTCAACCAGTGCTTTTCCTACTATTTGTACATATACTATGTCAAAAGGAATTAATTTGGTCTTGAGAAATAGAGGATCTTGACTCCTCCCTTCCCTGTTACAATTAGACACCCTTGGGGTTGTCATCAAAGCAGGGCTGGATAACCTGCTTCTCTGTCTGATCCCTGAGTGATCGAAGGGGAGATGCAGTGGCTGGGCCACTGGGTTGGGTGGTGTTGCCCGCTCGCTCACTCCTGTGCTATAGATGACGTGGCAGAGGGGCAGGGCAGGCCCTGGGGTTCCTGGATGACCACCTGGGTTTATGACAGGTTACACTCTAAGACCATAGTCGAGTTCCTCAGTCCCTGGGCATCTTAATTTCTACATCTGGGACCTGAGATGGACATAATGCTTCAAAGGAGTGAAATGAGACAGCATATTTAAAAATGCTTTTTAAACTCTGAAGCCCTACATGTGGGTTATTTTGTTTTGTTTTTATTTTATATGTGTTCATTTTTATAACTAGCGTTAATCACTAGTTATTAGTGCCCTGTTGGGGAGATTGTATAAACCCAGAGTCACAGATGGGTGCCCACAAGGTGAATTGGCCCCTTATCTTTTGTATTTGATTTGATTTGCTGGCCTAAGGTTTAAAAAGTTCAGAACTTTTCAGCCTTTGCAGTGTATGTGTTCTCCTGTTTTGAGTCAGTTTCCAACCTCTGATTTCAATACTGTATGTGACCTGCTGCGCCCTAGAAGGCATCGGGGTCTGCACACCCTGGTGTACCCTCTGTTTGTTAATCTGCTAAGTGGGAGAACAGCCTATTTGTATACCCCTCACAGGCTTCTTGCAAGCATCCCATGTGTTAACGGACTCAAAAATGCTTCATAAACAGGGAAGAGCTGGAGAAACATGTTGGTGACAACTTTCTTTTCTTAAAAAGGAAAGGAGGGAGGCTGAGGTGAGGATGGTATTGAGTCAACAGAAAAATGATATAAATATTTTGGCTGACAAAGCAGAAGGAGGCTTCACATATAAGCTAAAGAGAAAAAATGGAGTCAGGTGATACTCCGCTCCCCAGTCTGCTATAGAAAACACAGGAACACTTGCTTTCTAGTGAAACGAGTTCTGTGTCAGGGATGCAATCTCTGATTCCCAGGGGCCAGCCCTGGTCCTGGGGGGGATCCAGGGAGAAATGAAATCTCATATCTCCCCCATGGGTGGAAATGACTCGTACCAAGTGGAGGAGGTCTGAGTGTCCCTCAGCAAGCCCCTGGCTTGCAGTTTGCTGGGAACATTAAAAGTCAGAAGCTGTTTTGGCTCCCTTTCTAGATGTGTTATTGTCCAAGACAGCATGCCTGAGGGGCTAGCCATTCTACCTCTCAGCTTTGAGCCTCCTGGACAAATTCTCACCAGCCCCAACATTCTTACAGAGAATTGAGAATGGGAATTTTTATCAGGTGAAATTTTGCAGAGAATGTGTGTTCTGTTTTATTTTGGGCTCAGAGTTTTGCGAGACAAGTGGACGTAGCCAGAGCCCTTGGAATACCCAGAGAGAATAGATGAAGACATTTTTGGATGCTGGAGATTTTTTTTTTTAATTTCATCAACTGGGGAAAAATAACTGTAAAAATTTAAGTACATTATGTGGGTGTTTCTTATAATGTATGCTGGAAAAGCAGAAAGTGAAACTGATCTGAAATAAAACTGAAACTGGCCTGAAATGAGGCCTCAGGGAAGGAAAACTTCCCTGGGGTGCTACTAGCTTGAGGTGGAATTTGTTGTGAGGCTAGTCTTTTTGCATCAGAGGAGTCTAGAGCTAAAAGGGCTCATGGAGATGATTTAAGTCTGTACCATCCAATATGTATTGGTAACCACTAGCCGCATGTGGCTATTGGGCAGCTGCAATGTGGCTAGCCTAAATTGAGTTGCGCCGTTAAGTGTAAGATTCACACTGGGTTTTATTTTATTTATTTATTTGTTATTGAATTATAATTATGTCTTCTCTAGGTCTGGATCTTAAAGACTTAGTAGGAAAAAAATGACTGTAGAAGATCTCAGTCATTATTTTTAAGATACGGTTTACAGGTTGAAATGATAGCATTTTATATATTGTGTTAAATAAGATATATTATTAAAATTAATTTTGCTTGCTTTTATTTTCATTTTTTTTATAATGTGGCTACTAGAAAATTTGAAATTACCTATGTGGTTTATATTACATTCCTGTTGGACTGTGCTGATCTAAGGCAACCTGCATCCCCCAGGAAGGGGGAGTAGGTTGCTCAGGGTCAGGTCACAGGGCAGCTTCATCAGGTCCCTGGACAGACTACAAGACTCAAGAGTTTGGGATTGAGAAGGAAAGATGATGTAGTGGTGTAGGTATCATCATAACTAGGTGGTTAAAATGGAGGGGTAATGGGGAACTTGAGAGAGGGACAGACAGCGAGAGAGAGATACTAGTAATTCAGGGGGAAAAAATTAAACTGCTTCCCACTTTGCTTATCCATTCCCCTAAACATTAATTAAACACTTTGGAAGAAAGTAAACCTAACAAGATGAGCAAAAACAAATCTAAAAGATTACCCCTGACAATTTCTCTGATTGCCAAAAAATTTCCATCTTTTGAGTCTTTAACTAGGGTCTTTTTGAATCAGAGTACAGTTCAGGGCTGGTTTGGGCATAAAAACCCAGGTTTTTATGGGTTTTTAAACCCATAAAATTTTAAATCCATAGGGGCTATGGATTTGGGGTCCTGGGGGGCTGGAAGCCATTCTTTTACGAAGTCAGGTCTGCTCCCTGTAATGATTTAGGAAGCAAGGCTTCTAGAAAACCCAGAGGGCATATAACCAGAGTGGACAGAGTGGCAGAGTGGGGAGGTTACCTAGCTCCCCTGGCGTAGAGACCTGGAGGAGGGTGACTAACCTTGTAGGGAGCGGCAAAGCTAAACTTGTACCCGGGTCTCACTTTCCAGCCTAGTACTCCTGCTCTTAGTGGTTTGAAAGGAGCTTGAGCTATGTGTTGGAAATTCAACCTTACAAATTTTTTTTTCTTTAATCAGGAACTCTTTCTGTCAAAAGACTGAAGTTTAGCATTCTTATTTGTCTCATTTGAATTTTGCAAAGTAGAATTTGTCTGGCTTGAACTATAATCATTGCACATTTGTTGGCTTGTTATATGCCAGGCACTGGGCTAAGCATTTAACATCTATTATCTCATTTAATACAATCACCCTGGAAAGTAGGGATTTTTCTTTTCTTTCTTTTCTTTTCTTTTCTTCCCTTTTCTTTTCTCTTCTCTTCTCTTCTCTTCTCCCGTCCGCTCTCCTCCTCTCCCCTGCCCTCCCCTCCCCTGCCCTCCCCTGCCCTCCTCTCCCTTCCCCTCCCCTGCCCTCCCCTCCCCTGCCCTCCCCTCCCCTTTTTTTGAGAGAATTGATATTCAGAGGTGAATGGAATTGCCCAAGGGCACACAGCTTGTAGGGGGCAGTTGGATTCAAATTCAGATGGATGCCAAATTCCAGACTCTCAACAGCCCTTTGAGGAAAGTGAAGTAACCAAGATGTGGAGTTGGTGATTGGCTAGGCCCTGAATCCAGCTCCTTAGATGCGCTGCCCATGCCCTGCTCTAAACCTCACCGTGAGGGGGTTGTCCTGAACTGTTGTGTCATGGGAACTTGCCCTCCCCACTCTGAGGACCTGGGTACGGCACTTGCTGTCTCCCGTTCCTCAGCTCCCAGCGCGCCTCGGTGGACCCGGGCTATGTGTTTCATGCACACAGAGCCTTTAACGCCGCATTTGAAAACAGTTGCAGAAGGTTTGCTGTAATTAATTACATTTGACATACTTGGAATCGGGGCCTCCTGGATTCAGAATGCAAATTTATGCCCAGACAGATGTAAGGTATGCTTGGAGCCAAGAGCTCTGGCACATCCCAGCCAGGGCCTGCAGCATCGCTTGCTGCCCTGATGGGACTACTGTCACAGGCAGTGAGTGGTGGAGGCAGGACTCAAACTTGGGGATACCTGGAGCCCACAGGCTTTTGGAGGAGAAATAGCCCTGGGCTTTAGGGCAGGAACCATGGGTTCTAGTCTGAGCCCTGCTCCTAACTCAGCTGTGGTTTAGGGAATCTCTTTTCCCTCTTTGGGTCTCAGTTTCCCCTACTATACAATATAAGGGCTTAGACTAGGTGGTCCTTCCCTCCCCTCCCCTCCCCTGACCTTCCCTTCCCTATTAATTAGAGAGTCAGAACTTGGAGTGCTGGCTTTTGGGAATATTAACAATTGAGGTGAGAAAGGCTTGTAATAGGTAGGTAAGCAGGAGGCTCTTGGAACACAGAGAGGGGTATGCAAGACAAGGCCTGGTATCTAGACAAGATGTTGCTAATTTCCAGGGCTCCACATAGAGAAGTTATTTATTCTGCATCAGTCCCTCCTCCTACCCACATATACTCATCTCACCATCTATATTAGATATCTATTACTGTGTAACATATCACCCCAGAACTTAGTGGCTTAAAACAACAATAATCATTTCTTGTCTCTCGTGGTTTCTGTGGGTTGGGAATTTGGGAGTGACTCAGCTGGTCAGTCTGGTTCAGGGTCTCTCTGTAGTTGTGGCCAGATGGTGGCTGGGGCAGGGGTCATCTTAAAGGCTTCCCCACTCTCTTGTTTGGAGCCAGGACTTGGAAGACTCAAACAGATGGGGCTCCTGGAGCATCCATCCATCCATCATCCATTCACCTCCCCACCCATTTGTTTATCTATCTGTGTATCTATTTATGTATCTATCTATTTTTCTATCCATCCATCTACCTACTTGATATACCTATATCTATCCAATCTGTCCATCTATGTATCTAATCTATATCTATCTAATCTATCTATTTATCTAATCCACCTGTCTTTCCATTAATCTCCATGTGGTCTGTCCAGCATAGAGGTACTTGGCTGGACTTCTGCATGGCACCTTGAGGCTCTGAAGGCACATGTCCTATGAAGACATAGAGCCAAGCAGATGCAGCATCTCCTGGAATGATTGAACCTCAGACATCATGCAGCACAACTTCCACGTCAGTCTGTTGGTTGAGGCAATTATAAAAGTGTGCCCCAGTTCAAGGGGAGAGACATAAACTCCACCTCTCCATGGAGTTGTGTCAACGTCACGTTGAGTATGTAGGATAGAATATATATTGATGTGGCTCTTTGGAAAACACAGGCTGACATTCCATTTGTATCCTCACCAACCCATCTGTCTAGCTAGCTCTTCACATATTCATCCTTCTCTCTACTGACCCACTCATCCACCCATTTCATCTTTCCTTCCTTTGGACGTCTGTCCTTCCTCATGACTATCTGCTTATCCATGCATCCCATTCAGTCACCCAGCACATTTTGAGCACCTAATATGAGCCAGGGACAGCTAGGTGCTTTCAATAACAAACTCAAGGGGAGAATGAAACTAATGTTTATTGAGACCCTACTCAGTGTTAGTCTTTTTATCCTCAAAATAACTCCGTAACATAGAATTATTATCATCTTTATTTACTGGTGAGGAAACCAAGGCACAGAGAAGTAACTTACCCAGGGTCATTCAGCTGATTAGTGTCAGAGCCAGAATGTAAACTCAGGACTTCCTGACCACACTCTCCCTGGTTATCTCCATTCTGTTTCTGAGTATGAAATGGCTGTCCAAGAGTTGGTTCTACACTTCTATTTTTTTTCTAAGTGAAAATAGGTTCTTGTTTCCTGATTGTAAAAAAAATATCATTACAAAAACATTCAAGCAGTTTAGAAAAACATGATTATTCTTTAAAAAATCACCCCAAATCCTACCACTGTTCTTATTTTGATGGACATTATTCAAGTCATCTCTCTGCATATTTAAATATATATGTAAATATTTATAGACCTGGGACTATATTCTTCATGCTGTTCAGTAGCCTGCTTTTCTTTTTTCTTTTTAAACTCATTGATATCTTTTTTTCATCAGTAAATTTGTTTATTATTTTACTGACTGCGTTGTATTTCCACTGTGTATGTGTCCTCAAATTTAGTGCCTGTAGGATTTTGGTTATTTCTAATCTTTTTACATGTGATTTTACATTCATTTGTATGGTGATCTCCTTGGCATCACTCACTAAAAGGCTGATCGCTGAATCACAGCATATTCACGTTCTACAGGTGGTATCAGTTACATTTCTACCAAGAGATTGGCAGTGCTCATTTTACACATTGTGGCCATCACCTTGTATTGCCAATACAAGGAAGTAACTCATTTGTCCTTTCATGAATGGATAAATAAAATGTGGTATAGACATACAATGGAATATTATTCGGCCTTAAAAAAGAAGGAAATCCTGTCATATGCTACAATATGGATAAACCTTGAGGACATTATGCTAAAGGAAATAAGCCAGCTTCAAAAAAACAAATACTGTATGATTCCACTCATGTGAGGTATCTAAAGTAGTGGAGCTCATAGAAATAGAAAGTAGAATGGTGGTTGACAGGGGCAGGGGGAAGGGGGAGATGGGGAGGGGATGTTTAGTGGGTATAGAGTTTCAGTTTTGCAAGTTGAAAAAGTTCTAGAGATCTGTTGCACAACACTAGGAATGTACTTAGCACTGCTGAACTGCACACTTTAAAATGTTTAAGACGGTTTTAAGAAAAATTTAACATTTATTTAACTTAACAAATTAGCAATTTGTCTTGTTGGAACATACACACAAGAAATACTTGTGCCTGTATACCATTGGAAATGTGCACAAGTGCTCAGAGTAGAACTGTTTGTAATATCAAATACCTGGAAACAACACAAAAAGAATTTATAGAAATAGTCACCCTTATTTCTTCTATTATTTTACATAGGTTTTGTTTTCTTACATTTAAATTGTTTATCCATCTGGAATGTATTTGCTTTAAAGGAGGGGCAAAGGGATCAGGCTCTATTTTTTTTTCCAAAAGGTGAGCTCCTTGCTGCAACATCAATAATTGAATGATCCATCTTTTCCTCCCTGATTTGAAATGCCATTTTAATCTTATATTAAATTTCCATAGACTTAGGTCTGTTTCTGGACTCTGTTATGTACTTTGGGTGTACAGGTATCACACTGTTTTAATTTGATCACTTTAAAATAAACTTTAATCATATCTTAAGAACAGACTTATAAACTAGCATATAAATTGCCACCTGCAGTGCTTACCATGTTGGGGCAGCTTTCTGGTGGGCTCCTTCACCAGACAGACTCTCCTTGGTACCCACACTGGCATCAGTGCCATTATAACTATGGAAACTGAGGTTCAGTGAGGTTAGGTAACTTGCCATAGGTAGGTAGTTGGTGCTCTCATTCACATCTGGGAAGTGGCAGAGTGGAGATTGGAGCCTGGGTCTGAACAAGCTCAGAGCCTGTCGAGTTCCTTTAACAACATGCTGTGTCTCATGAATGCACGGATATCTTTCTTTAGAGACCATACATACCTTGATCCCCATTATGCCTGGCACAGAATGGTGCTAGTATATGCTTCTTGAATTGGAAGGGAAGCAATTCATGGCTTATCTGAAATGGATATTATTAAACAGATTATTCCCTGGCTGCAGTTAGATGTGTGGTAACATTTGTTTTAATAAGTTTATTTTTAAATAATTAAAATATTACAGAGAAATCAGAAAGTAGAGAAATAAAATTGTGCTAAATATATTCCAGCCCCCTTATATTCACTGTTTTGGTGCATTTCCTTCCTGTTATTGGATAAGCATATTTTTATTGTTTGAATCATAATGTGTTAGAGTTTTGCCTCCTATCTTTTCCTTCCCCCATTTTTTCTTTGTCTTCATAAACATCATTTTTCAAGATTGCACAATATTCACAGAAGAGAACAAACATAGTTCATTTAACCCATATTCTGTTGGCGAACATTTAGGTTGGTCCTAATTTTTCTCTTTTATAAAATTACACTGTAATGAACATCTTCTTATATTAAATATCCTGTTTTTTAAAAAAATTATTTTTGGATGCGTTGGGTCTTCACTGCTGTGCGAGAGCTTTCTGTAGTTGCGGCGAGCGGGGGCTACTTCTTTGTTACGGTGCGTGGGCTTCTCATTGCGGTGGCTCCTCTTGTTGTGGAGCCTGGGCTCTAGGTGCGCGGGCTCAGTAGTTGTGGCTCACGGGCTCTAGAGCACAGGCTCAGTAGTTGTGGCGCACGGGCTTAGTTGCTCTGTGGCATGTGGGGTCTTCCTGGACCAGGGATCGAACCCGTGTCCCCTGCATTGGCAGGCGGATTCTTAATCACTGTGCCACCAGGGAAGTCCCTATTCTGATATTTTAAAGCCATCTCCTTTAAATATATTCCCAGAGAGATTACTGGGTCAAGGGGAGATATTAGTTTTGGGCATTTATTGTTACTAAGCTTTGGGAACCTGTGTTGATTTGGAAAAGAACTATAGTGAGTTCTTTAAAGACTGTTTCATCGACTTTATTATTATGAAAGGAATTCCTGTTCAATGAGGAAACCTAGAATATATATGCAAAAAAGAAAAGATTCCATAATTCCACACTTTTCCAAGATGACCTCTGGTAATTTTGTGTCTATCCTTGCATTATTTATTTATTTCAATATTTATTTTTCAGTAAATTATTTTTAATTTCATTTTATTAGCTGGAATTCTCTAATAATTCATTTTTCTGCATTTATGTTGATAAACCATTTTTGGATGATGATCCTTTGTCTTTTGAGATTCTAAATACCTTCTGAATTTATCCATCCATCAACCATCCATTAAATATTTGTTCCAACTATGGGTGACAACCGTTGATAGTTGCCAAGGTGCTTAATCTATATGGTTTCTGTTCACAGCCATCTGTAATGTGCCATGGAAAGTGTTCGGTGCTCTAAGACTGATTGCCAAGGGTGTTTGGTGGAGGGAAAGTTGAATCCTGGTAAAGAAAATCCAGGGCACCTTCCTGGAGGAAGTGGCATTTGCACTTGGCTTTGAAGGATAGATAGGATTTGAGGGTCTAAAGAAGGGTCTGTGGGAGGAAGGAGATGGAGCAGTGCATTTTGGGCCAATGAAACGGTATGAGTCATCAAAGAAAGATGAACTTACCTTTAGTGAATTTTTAGTGTCGAGTATATTTTATTATAAATGTAATTCTTTGAAAGCTGATGAGTCACAAAATTCTGCCCAAATGTGGTTATCCTTTATGTAGGCCCACCAGAATGTTCAGTTAATCATAACTCTTGTCTCTGAGGGGGTGGGGTCGGTGGGGGGAAGATGGGGGCAAGGGAAGACAGGAAGAAAGCCAGTCTTTGGTAAATTGGTCTCAGGTAGAACAGTTTTTTAACTTTGCAAAGTGCTTTTGCAAATGCAGTCTCATTCCTCCCTCCTGGTATCCTGACTGAACTGACCCTTGCAAGGCCTGTGACTTGTTCAAAGTCTCAGAGCAAGGGAGGAGCGGTGCTCGGCAGTGGCTATCAAACTTTCATGACTGACCCACAGGAAGAAATACATTTTATAAATAAAGCAAAAGCAGGGAACAGTGTTTACACTTAACCACTTGCATGCATTGTGATACTTCCTATTCTCTTCTATCTTATTTTTTAAAAATGCTGGCTGTGACTCATTAAATTGATTTCAAGACCCAACAATGGGTCATGACCTGCTGTTTGAAAACTGCTAGCCTGGAGGCCCCTGAGAGCTTGGCGTCGGATTCTCCTGTCAGGACCTCCCAGCCGTCCTGAGGAGGTAGAACCCAGAGCTCCTTTCCTCCTCCTGGCTAGCAGGTGAGGAACAGATCAGGTATGTCCTGCCTGCCTGGCTCTCCCATCCTCGTGATGAATACTGATCTTTGTCACTTCCCATTGAAGATGTGAATGCATGAAGCAGGCAGCTGTGGAGTTCCTGAGCTGGTGAGCTGAGCTTGCAGATAAGCTTGGACCAGTTTCCCACAAGTGATGAGAAGGCTCAGGGGTTCCAATGAGCCACAAAGAGCAAAATCATTAATGGAGATTATCTAAGAGAGGTATAGGATTATAGGTCTTTTTTTTTTTTCTCTTTTGTTTACATATTCTAAGTTTTCTTTAGAATCAATGTGTGTGTGTGTTACGGAAATGTGTTAAACTAATATCTATCCTTGACCCAGTAATCCCTCTTTGGGAATGCATACAAAGGAGAAGATTTTAAAATATCAAAATATTTTATGTACGAAGATATTCATTACAGTGTAAGTTTACAGAAGCCCAGCATGAGGTCTGGTAGGAGTATGCGTTGTGGGACCGAGTGCTGGGGCTCATGGTGCTGCTCTGGCCCCAGGAGAAACAGTCATTAGGTGGCTGCTCTGAGAAGCAGTACAGAAGAATGATTAAGGATGTACACTTTATAGTCAGACTACCTGCATGCAAAACCCAGATCTGCCCCTTCTAGACCACATGACTCTGGGAAAATTATTAACCTCTCTTTATGTCAGTTTCATCATCTACAAAATGGGTATAGTGAGAATTAGATGAGGAAATATTAAAAGCACTTAGAACAGTGCTTGACACATAGTAAGTCCTACGTGAGGCCTAGCTTGGCTAATTCCACCTGAATTTTTTTCTTGCACAGAAGATGGAAACTTCATGTAGGCCCACTTGTCGTTTGTCTGAGTCCATTTGGGGTATAGGACACAGAGAGTGGAAGGACTGTAGGACTGGATGCGAAAGACCAAGTGTTAAGGGCTCTCCCCCTTATCAGGCCTTAGCTGAGTTTGGGGTGTTATTTTCCCTCTTGGAAACATTGTTGTCTAGAATATGAGATAGCGAGTTTTTTCTGCTCTGCCTTGCAGAATTGTCATGAGGATAAAAAAACACGTTCATCCGTAAAATGAAGAGATTGGACTTTCGAGATGTCCAGGAGTTTTATTATGCATTCTGTCTGTGGTTGGTTTTGGGTTCTGTGGGGAGCACATAGTGGGAAAGAGATGCCAAGATTGATTAGTGATGTCTCACTTTTGCTACCCCAGGGCTGCATGGCTTCTGGGCCCCACCTAATCCATGGCTGGGTGGTTCTAAGGTTATGAAAGGATTGAGGAATTGGCTGTGTAGCACTGTAACCAGGAAATGGGAAGTCGTATTTTCCAAATGTATACATTAAAATATCTTAAATCTACAATAACTAAATGTGGGTGGAACTGGCATAGGCATGGACAGGCAGATAAATGGAATAGATTACCGTGCAGAAACAGACCCAGTGGATCCTGCTATGTATTAACTTTAGTTCTAGTACCACCCAATTTCTGTTAATGTTGCTCTTAAGGTATTTTAATATTTGATAAACATCTCTCCCAATTATTCTGTTTTCAAAATTCTCATTCGTCTCACTCATATATTCTACCAGATGAACTTTAGAATCACTTTTTTCAACGTAAAATTTGCCTTGTGACTTTAACCGCATTAAATAAATGTATGCATTGAATTGAGTAGGAAGGACATACTCACAATACTGTTTTTCTGCCCAGTAATGTGGTCTGTCTCTTATTCATGCTCCCTTATATGACCCTCAGTAAAATTCTGTAGTTTTCCACATAAGTTTTGGACATTTCTTTCTAAGTATATTCTTAGGTATTTGATATTTTTGACTGCAATTGTAAGTGGGATAATTTCCCTCATTGTATATTTTGCCTCATTAGTGCAAGTACATAGAAAAGCTACCCGTTTTTATGTGTTGGTTTTTTGTTATTGTTGTAGTGGATAGCATACTATATTGTCTTCGTAGTTCCAGTAGTTTTTTGGGGTTTCTAGGTAGGTGATAATATATGCAAACAATACTCATTTCCCTTCTTCTTCCTCGATATTGTCCCTTTTACACCTCATAGTATGGTTGACTAGACCTTCTAGAGCCATTTGAATAATAGTGGGAATAACAAGTATTCTTGTATTATTTCTTATTTTAGTGGGAACCATTCTAGTGTTTTGTAATCAAGTATGAAGTTTATTTTGGTTTCTGATACGTATTCATTATCATTGAGTAAGTATCGTTCTGAGTTGCTGAGTTTTTTTCCCTCTTTCTCCCCTTTTGTTCCTTCGTTTCTTCCTTTCTTTCTTTCTTTTCTTTTCTTTCTTTTTTAAATTTTCTCAAGATGAAGGTGAGTGGTATGATTTAGGAGTGATTTTTACTTTTCTGTGTTTGAATTTTTCTTTTGCAAGGAGTATGAATCATCCCCTCCCCCACTATAAAGCTATTTAGTAATAAGAGGGGGAAAAAGGATAATGGATTTTTAACAAATGCCTTTTCATTATGTACCCATGTGGCCATATGTTTTTCTTACTTTGATCTGCTGATGTGATGAATTATATTAATAGATTTCCTAATATTAAACCATCGTAGAAGGAACCCATTTCGTTCATGGTGTTTCATTATTTTAATACATCGTGAATCCATTTAGCAGTGTTTTGTGACTATATTCACTGGTGAGATTGTCCTGCAGTTTTATTTTTAGTGTGCTGTTTTTGGCATTTTTTTATGGGGGTTTTGCTAGTACAGTGGGTTGTAAATTGGAAAGCTTTCCATCATTTTCAATGATCTGGAACAGGAGGATAGATACATTTCAGATTGCATCCCTATTGGAGGTGACTGCCGAGATTGCTGTGTTGAGAAGGATTCTGAGGCCCTGTCATGTGTAAACAATTTAGTGTTTTGGAAGAGTCTAGGAAATGAGAGTTTAAGCATGCATACCAGATGTATATTTGTAGTCCCTGCCAGGAATGATTTATATTGCACGGGAATTATCTATCTTTTGAAAGTTTAAAAGGACTTGTCTTTAAAACTCTCTATCTTTTTAGGCTTTGGACATAATTATTTTCCACTGTTATAATAATTTTTCTTTAATAATTTTTAATTTTTAATAATAATTTGGCTTTTATAAAAATAATTTAATAATTTTTTGGCTTTTGCTCTTGTTGAAATAGTTTTGGTCATTTATATTTTCTTAGAAATTTATTTCATCAAGAATTTGAATTGTATTTGCATAGAACAACAGAAAAAATTATATACGTATATATTATATTTTAAATGCCTCTGTTTGGTTATATTTCCTAATCTGATTTTCTTGTAGTTGTATTTTTTTCTGTTTATTTTTTGGTTGAATGCTAATATCCAGGCCAATTTATTATTTTTGTACCCCACCTCTTAAAATTTTAAAGTTATTTATCAATTCTAACTACCTAAAAATTACCAAATTATTATATATATGTTAAATAAATCTACCCTTCTGCTTTCTTTAGATTTTTAAAAAATGGAATCCTTAGCTCTTTATTTTTTTCTGTTTAGTAATAAAGGTGCTTAATCAATGAATTTTCCTCTGAGTACATTTTTGGTCACATCCCATAAACCTTACTGTGAAGTATTGTTACTATTTTCTCCTCTAAATATTCTGTAATTTTAGTTTTGATGCTCTCTTTAGCCTGCAGATTATTTCAAAATATAATTTAAATTTTTGTGTGATTCCCTTTTTTACATTAGTGTTTATTTTTATTCATTTTTAGTTTATTGTGAGAGAATGTTGCCAGTGATAGTTCTGCTTTTGGTAATTTATAGGCATTTTTGGATTCCTCTTTAAATAATAGTTTGTGTAAATGTTTCATTTGCTTGCAGAAGTAGTAATTTCCTCTTTTAGGGTTTTTTATTTGCTATATGCATATATTTCCCAATTTTATATATCATCAGCATTATTAATTACATTTTTCAGATTCCCTATAGGGCTCCAGTCATATTGCTTTTTCATTTATTATTTCAAGAATTTGAGAATCTGTTAATGTCTTACCATACTATGTTTCTTTACTATGTCTTCCCATACTATGTTTCTTTTGCTCTTTACATTTTACTTTATATATTTTGTTGCTAGGTTATTTAACAGAAATTTACCTGCTTACTACATTTTATTATGGGTTGTACCCTTAATCTGTAAAAATAGGCCCTCATTGACCTATTGTATGCTTTCTACTTTCAGTTATAGTTTTTCTAATTTTTATAATGCGTTTTCTGCTTTCACCTTTAGTTGTAGTGATTTTTATAAAGCACTTCCTACTTCATGTTGTTGGAACTTACCTGATAACATTTTATATATTTATTTCACTTTTAACCTTTCTATGCCCTTTAAAAAATTGCTGTATTTCTTTCAGATGGCATGCAGTTTTTTATATTTAAAAACTCAGAGTTTTGAGTATCTGTGTCTTTTGGAACTTACCCCTGTTTATATTTATTATAATACCTAATGTGTTTTTTTTTTTAATTCTTTCATCTAATTATAGTTTTCTTTTTTCCTAAGTACTTGTATAACTAAGAAGATATTTTTGATTTCTTCTTATGTAAATGTCATCTTGGATGAATAGAGCATTTTGGGTTACATATTTTCTCTCTCAGTACTCTATAGATGTTCTGTATTCTTATGTTGTTAATATGGAAGAAGGTAATTCAGAGGCCACATGGTATTTTACTTTTGTGGTTGATTCCTGCACCCCATTGCCATCCTTTCTGAATGCCTGTCATGTTCTTTTTCCCCCATGAAATCCCAGGGTTATTCCAGGCAATATCTATGTTTGGTGTCTTGTAATTCGTTTGCTAGGTACATGGTATGTACTTTCAGTCTGTAGATTTAGCTTGTAATAATAGAGAAATTTTTGTTCTTTGTGTTCCACTGGTGTCATCTCTTTTTGGAATGGCATTTAATCATTTATATCCATATATCCCTATTATTTGTTTTCCATAATTATCTCTTCTTTTGATTATTTTAATCTCTTTTTATTTATTTCCTCTGAGTTTTATGAGTGCTTCTCAAGCTTATTCTTTGCATTACATACTCAGTTTTTTACCCTGACAGTTCTGCTGTTTACTGCTTCTGATGCTGGTTTTAATTCTGCAGCGGCATTATTTGGTTCCTTGTTCTCCTTAATTCCTTGAGCTTCCTTTTCATTACACTCTGCTGTCATTTAGTTTTATTGAGAGGGCAAAGGAGAGTGTGTCTAACAATGTTTTATATGTCCCTTCTCTGCATCTTGAGTGGAAGGCTTATCTCCTTTTTTTTGTTACACAATTTTGTTTCATTTGCCCTCCCCCTATTTGTGTCCTTTACTCATTCTAAATAAGGAAAGGTATGTTTTGGTCTGGTATTAAAATGATATCAGTAGCTGCTTCCTCAGATCTGGAAAGGGGAGGGCCAGATGTTGGAAGTTGATATGATGGATGAGTGATGCAGCAGCCTGAACTTGATGCGGCTGTAGGTTTTCTCAGTCTGGGTTCCATCATTAGTTTGGTTCAGTAAAGCAACACTGTGATGTACCCAGTGGGCTATGCCCAGATTCTTTCCTGATGGGCTTGGGGTTGAACTGAAAAGCTCTACCTGGAAGAAGCTTAGCTGCCACTGGGATTTCTATGTGGAAATTCCATAAAGCGGGGGGGAGCGGTCCCTCTAGGTCCTGTCACAGCCCCTGCATCTCACCCCCAGCTGCCTTTGGTTTTCATCTTAGCAATTCTGTGTTGGAATCTCAAGGAGGGTGGCTGTGGGATGATCCACTGTGATGCCTCTTGATTTGTTCCTGTGTCCCTAACATCTAGCACCGAGTCTTCAGTGGGCGACTTGTGTGTGAAATCCTCTTCTAAATTTTAGGACCTCCTTTTAGTTTTTAATTGTGGTAAAATACACATAAAATTTATCATCGTCACCATTTTTATGTGTACAGTTTAGTAGTGTTAAGTACATTCACGCTACTGTGCTGTCAATCTCTAGAACTTTCTCATCTTGCAAAACTGAAACTCTATTCATTAAACAACTCCCCATTACCCACTTCCCCTGGCCCCTGGCGACCCCCATTCTACTTTCTGTCTATGAATTTGACTACTCTAAGTATCTCATATGAAAGGAATCATACAGTATTTGTCTTTTTGTGACTGGCTTATTTTACTTAGCATAATGTTCTCAAAGTTCATTCACATAGTAGCATGTGTCAGAATTTCCTTCCTTTTTAAGGCTGAATAATCTCCCATTGTATGTATATACCAAATTTTATCTGTTTATCTGTCAGTGGACACTTGGGTTGCTTCCACATTTTGGCTATCATGAATAATGCTTCAGTGAACATGAGTATACTATTATCTCTTCGAGATTCTGCTTTCAGTTCTTTTGGGTATATACCCAGAAGTGGTATTGCTGGATCATTTAGTAATTCCATGTGTAACTTTTTGAGAAAACCACCATACTGTTTTCCTCCTATTTAAAAAAAATGATTATGGAAAGTTTCAAAAGTATGCAGAGTGAACAAAGTTGTATAATGACCCTTCATGTTCCATTGTCCAGCTTCAACAGTCATCAGTATGTTGCTATTCTTTCATCATCTATACCTCCACCTGCTCTCCCCAGTCGATGATGGTGGTGGTTATTAAATTATTACAGCTGTTTCCAGAAGAACTTGCATAAGTAAAATGGACAGTTGTAGCTGAAGGTTTTGATAAATGGATATACGTGTGTAACTCATATCCCTACTGCAGTATGGAACCTTTCTGCCTCTTGGAAGCTCTCCTTGTGTCCTTTGTCAGTTGCCACCTCCTCTCCCAGAGGCAACCGCTGTTCTGATTGTCTTCATGTTAGACTAGTTCACCTAGTCTAGATGTAAGATTTATATAAATAGCACCTCCTGTTTTTATATTCCTGTGGTCAGTCTGGGGGGTGTTGGTGGTCCCTGTGTCACCTGCCTTACAGGACTCTGCTCTTTCATCTTTTTGCAGGTTTGGGGTTCAGTGTCAGGTTAGGTAACCACTGCCTTTGGTTTTTGTTTTTATTCTGTCCTGCTAGTGTTACAACTTAGGAACCCAATGAAAAAACCCCAACATTTCCCCAACATTTAAAACTCATTGTATTTAACTCCCCTTTTTGTTATAAAAGCAGTTATTCATATATTAAAAACTTGAAATATAGAGAATTAAAGGAAAATAAAGCCATCATTGTTATATCACTTTGTAATCATGATTAGTGGTTCTCTTCATTAAGTTTGTCTTTTTTCTAGATGTACTTTTTTTCTGTTGTGTAATGTAACTATCATCATAGTGCATACAATTTTATATCCTGCTTTTTTCACTTAACACTGAAACGTCAGTGTTTTCCTAGCTAGCTCCATGAACATAACAGTGGTCCTTTTTTATTGGCTCCATAGTTGCTGTAGTAGGGGCTGTCATTTGATCACTTACACTGTGTCTTGCACTGTACTAAGTCTTATTAACTCATTGGATCCTCACAACATACCTGTGAGGTATGTACTGTTCCTCCCATTTTACAGGTGGAGAAATTGAGGCCAAGTGAAATTAGTCACACATTTGGTGAGCAGGGAAGCCAGGAGCCAAACCCAGGCATTCTGGCTCCTATCCCCAACACTTAGGCACTGTAATTAACTTCATCTTTCCTTTGAGTGGGCTGCACAGGGGTCCTTTCCTCCATCTTACAGATGAGTAAACTGAGGCACAGAAGGGAAAAGTGACTTACCTGAGGTGAGGCAGCAAGGAAGTGACAGAGCTGAGGCTGGAACAGCACCATCCTTTCTCGCTGTTTCTAGAGGTCCTTTGTTCTGCTTTGGGGGGTTCTGCCTTGTGTCCAGTTCTGCCACAGGGTAGATCACCCCCTTTATTCCAAGCTTCTGGTTTTCCTTTTATTCTCATTCTCTGTCATCCTTCCAGCAGCCCCCAAGTCTTCTTGCCTCTCTGGACCTCAGTTTCTTTATCTTTAAAATGGGCACCTCCTTTCTCCCACTCCCCTCTGGGCTGCTGTCGCTTCAGCCCTACTCTCCGGGGCTTGGCTAGCCCAGGGCTTTTCCAGACAGTTGCAGGGAACTGTACTTGCGGCTGAGCTAGCATCTGCTTTCCCATCTGGTCCCAACTTTTTCCTTAATTACCCACTGAATTGGCTGTAACAGAACGCTGACAACTTGAATGAGATATTAGCTGATACATCAGCACCCGTGCCAGGGCCTCATGGGCTTTTCCGGGACGTGAGGAAACCAGGCCCAGCAAAGCCCCTTGTTCCCTGGCTGGAGTCCCCATCCCAGCTGAGAGGCAGGCCCAGCCAAGGTACAGGGTCCTCACAGGGTCTTGTCGCTCATGAACGCCGCCTTGTAGTGGCTGAACCCCAGGCTTTCTTGTTGTCTTTGGGGCTGGGTCACAAGCCTGGAAGCAGGTTTTGTCCTCTCTCTCGTTGCTCCCTTGGTGCCTAACCCTTCATGTCTTTTGTTCCAAGTTGCTGTTTTTCCAACCATTTTTGTTTTGTTTCTAACTAGTCTAGAAGCAGCGGGACTCAGTGTGCCACAGAGGAAGGGACATTGGCTTGGGTTTTCTTGGCCTCCAGGTGCCTCCTAGCATGCCTTTTTGGGTCTGTTTTTTGCATTCGGATAAGAGGTCTGATGAGGTGTAATATAGGCTCTGATTCTAACTTCCTGTGGTACTGAGAAGGAAAGGCAGAGCTTCCATTTTCTCATTGTAAGCAGGGTAGGTGGAGTCAGCTGCCTAGGTGGGGGTGAAGAGCACAGATTCCAGGGCCGGCCAGCCAGCCTGGATTCAAGACTTGCCAATTACTTCCTCCCTGTGTGACCTTGGGCAAGTTGCCGAACCTCTCTGGGTCTCAGTTTCCTCTTTATAAACTGGAGATCAGAAAACCCCATGAAAGTTAATTGTGAAAATTAAATGAGTTAATACACATAAAGCACAGGCACATAATGAGCACTCAAATGTTACCTGTTTTTATGCCTTCCTTTTTAAGCTCATGAGCAGCAGGTGAAGTTAATTATATACTCAGTTTAGGGTGCATGATCATTTTCGGCTCATTACAGCCCTTTCTTGCTTTATTTGTTATTTCTTTTTATCCTTATTTCCCCCTTCTGCTTCTCCCCTATCTCTAAGCCATTCATTTTGTGTATTTAACATGCTTTTTTTTGGGTTTATATGTATTCTTACAAAATGTGTGCTGTTGTTTCGTGCTCATGTTTCAAAAATTGACATCAATGCCTTAGTATCTGGATCTCATTCTGTTTCTCACTTTTGTCCCTCAGCTCTGAGTGTTTGAAATCAATCACATTACTTCTAGCCAGTGGGTGCAGCTGCCACATTTTACCCATCCACCTCTCACTGATGGACAACCAGGTTGCCTTAACTCCCCCGACCCCAGATAAAGCTGCAGCGAGCCTCCTTGTGCATGCTCCCATGTGGATCTCCGTAAGACCTTTGTTATGATGTGTACCCAGGGGTGGAATTTAGTATAGAATGAAATGGAGAGTATTTGAAGGAAGCAAAAGGAGTGGATGTTTTCATGCCCTGAATTGAGGAAATCATAAGTCAGCCAGTTGGCCAGTTAAATCATAAGTTGGCCAGTTGGCCAGTTGACCAGTTAAATCAGCAGTTGGCCAGTTAAGAAGTTGACTGTCTATTGGGCTTGCTCTATATCCCAGCTAAGGACTTTTGTTTTTAAAATTTTTAACGGAAATCATATGAATACGTGTTATTTGAAAACAATTTAGATGACACAGAAATAAGTAGAAGAAAGACTAAAAGTGGAAAGGGCCCCTTCACATTGCTCCCTATCCTCCTAAGCCCCATTTCTAGGAGTTAAGCATGGGTGACAGTGGAATAGCTTATGCTAGGTCTTCCATATTTACAGGCACAAATGTGAACCTTACATATTGTTTTACAGTTTAGCTTTTCTCACTTAATAGGATGTCATAAGGCCATTCCATGGTGGCCCCAACAGATCTGCTTCAGTTTTTATCAGTGCTCCGTATTTCATTTTAAGGTTCTACCATGCTTTATGTAACTAGTCCCCTTCTGATGGGCATTTTGGGTGTAGCCAGTTTTCTGGCTATATAATGACAGAACCAGCGCTTCTTTTGGCGTTAGTCTGCTGGTGATGAATTCCTTTAGCTTTTGTACATCTTTATTTTTGAAAGCTACTTTTGCTAGGTATTGAATTCCAGTTGACAGACTTTTTTTTTTTTTTCTTTTTTCAGTACCTTAAAGATGTTGTTCTACTGCCTTCTGTTTTAATTGTTTCTGATGAGAAGTTGACTGTAATTCTTATCTTCATTCCTCTGTATGTTATATCTTTTAAAATTTCTGACTACTTTTTAGAAGTTCTCTTTATCTTTGGTTTTAGGCAATTTGATTGTGATATACCTGAGAGTAGTTTCCTATGTGTTTCTTCTTCTGAATTTCTGAGTTCTATAGGTTTATAATAGTCTGTATCAAATTGGAAACTTTTGGCCATTATTTCTTCAGATATTTTTTTCTCTCCTCACTCCTGCCCCTCACTTTTTTAGGGACTTCAATTGCATATATATTAGACCTTTTGAAGTCCCACAGCATGTGGATGCCCCGTTTATTTCTGTCTATCTTTTTTCTCTCTGTGTTTTATTATTATTAGTTTCTATGGTTGTGTCTTCAAGTTTGTCAGGCTTTTTCTTCTTTAGTATCTAATCTGTTCTTCTTGCCAGGTGTTGTATTCTTCGTCTCTAGAAGTTTGATTTGCTTCTTTTAAAATATTGCCCTTGTCTCTCTAACATGCTCATGTTTTCCCCTACCTTCTTGAATTTATGGAGTATGTTTATGATAGCTGTCTTAATGTCCTTAAAGTCTGTATCTATGTTATTTCTGGGTCTCTTCCTATTAATTGATTTTTCTGCTTCTTTCATGCCTAGTAATTTTTGATTGACAGATATTGTGACTTTTACATTGTTAAGTGCTGGATGTGTTAGCATTCCTTTAAATATTTTGTACTTTATTCTGTTACTGTTTTTGTATTAGTTTACTATTGCTGCTGTAACAAATTATCACAATTTTAGTGGCTGAAAGCCACAGAGATTTATTATCTTATAGTTCTAGGGATCAGAAGTCCAAGATGGGTTTCACTGGGCTAAAATCAAGGTGTTGGCAGGGCTGTGTTCCTTCTGGAAGCTCTAAGAGTGAATCTGTTTCTTTTTCCATCTTCGAGAGGCTACCTGCATTTCTTGGCCTGTGGCTCCATTTCTTCATCTTCAAAGCCGGAAATGTTGGACAGAGTCCTTCTTATGCTGCCATCTCTTCTGCTTCCCTTTTCTATTTAGAAGGACTCTTCATTGGGCCCACCCAGATAATCCAGGATAATCTCTCCATCTCAAGTTCATCTGATTAGCAAGCTTAATTTCCTTTGCATGTATCCTCACAAATTCACAGGTTCTGGGGGTTAGGATGTGGACATCTTTGGGAGGCCACTATTCTGCCTACCACAGCAGTTAAATTGTTGTGTAGGACCAGAGCTGTCTTTAGAGCAGAGTTTGGCAGACTATAGTCCATGGGGCAAATCTGGCCTGTTTTTGTAAATAAAATTTCATTGGAACACAGCTGTGCTCATTGGTTTATGTATTGTCTGTGGTTGCTTTCATTCTGCAATGACCCACAAAGCCTGAAATATTGACTTTCTGGACCTTTATAAAAAAGGTGTTCTGATTCCTGGTCTAGTGCTAATTTTTCCCCACTATTGAGGCCATACCTTTCTGAGTACCCTCCCTGATGCCTTCGTGTATTAGATTTGCCCACTTTGGCTGGTGGGAATATGAACTATTCTTAGCCCTGTGTGAGCTCTGAGGATTGTTCTGCTAGGTTCTCTCTGGTTCTTGTTCCAGGCTTAGGCAGTTTCCTTATATGCATGTGCTGATCAGCACTAAAACAGCTGGAGAATTGGAGCTCATTGTCTGGGCACCTCTATCTGCTCTGACTCTCTACCCTCTCTAGCTTCCTTGGCCCTCCCCCATTTTAAACTGTCTGCTCAACTCGGTGGGGGGACTCTTGAACTCTGCTTGGGCTCTTCCTCCCTGCACTGCAGCTTAGAAATTCTCCAAGCAGTTAGCTGGGACAGTTGTAGGACCAGCATGTTTGCTTTTCCTCTCTTACGGGTTGCTGCCCTGTAAGCCTGTTGCCCAGTGTCTAGAAATAATTGTTTCAAATGTTTTGTCCGATTTCTTAGTTGTTTAAGGTGGGTGGTAAATCTGGTCCCTCTTACTCCTCATGACTAGAAGCCACCAGCGCTTCTCATATCAATATTATTTTATATTTATGAGGGTACTTTGAGAAGATAGCGTACTGGAAGAGGCATCTGGGGGTCAGAGACTGTGCATTTTAACAATATTACCAAATTAGCCCTTGTAAAGGCTGTGCCACTTTATACTTTGAGAGTCTCATTCTAATAACAGAGGTTGTGGGGACAGATGATGATATGAAACTGCTTTGAGCTCTGTAAAGTGCTGGGAACATGCCAGGGTTTACGGTTCTTAAGAAAGGGCTTCTCGATGTGGCACATATATACAATGGAATATTACTCAGCCATAAAAAGAAACAAAATTGAGTTATTTGTAGTAAGGTAGATGGACCTAGAGTTTGTCATACAGAGTGAAGTAAGTCAGAAAGAGAAAAACAAATACCATATGATAACACATATATGTGGAATCTAAAAAAAAAACCAAAAGGTTCTGATGAACCTAGGGGCAGGACAGGAATAAAGACGCAGACGTAGAGAATGGACTTGAGGACACGGGGAGGGGGAAGGGTAAGCTGGGACGAAGTGAGAGAGTAGCATTGACATACATACACTACCAAATGTAAAATAGATAGCCAGTGGGAAGCAGCTGCATCACACAGGGAGATCAGCTTGGTGCTTTGTGACCACCTAGAGGGATGGGATACGGAGGGTGGGAGGGAGATGTAAGAGGGAGGGGATATGGGGATATGTGTATACATATAGCTGATTCACTTTGTTATACAGCAGAAACTAACACACCATTGTAAAGCAATTGTACTCCAGTAAAGATGTTTTAATAAATAAATAAATAAATAAAATAATACTTTCACTGCAATAATTAAAGTGGCGTCCAAGGAGTATATAAATGTAGAAAGGATAGAAAAATGAAAGAAAGAATATGTAGTTCCATATCTCAGTGGATTTTTTTCTGCCTCTCTTTTGCATGTAATAAGCACTACTTCTATCTGGAACTAATGGTGATAGTCATAACCAAAATTTATTGAGCATTTATTATATGTCACATACTATATTGTATGTGCTTTGTGTGTATTAACTCATTTGAACTTTGCAATGACCTCATAATTATATCAGGACCGTTGATATTGAGAGCCCCCAAAACATTCAAACAACTTGTTTTTCATCTCAAGAAAATAAATAAATAAATAAATAAAATAAATAAAGGGCTTCTCTTAGCTGTTTCTCTTTTGACTTGAGTCCCTGGTGGCCATTTTGCTCTGCCATGCTATCCTTCCGCTGGGCATTGTAGGACTAATATTATTTCCTTAACAAATGGGGATGCCTTGGGGGATCTTCTTTTAGGCTGCTACTTTCTTTCCTGACATCTGTTGAGCACCTACCAATGCTAAATAATGTCCCAAGTGCTTCATGTAGTCATTGTGATATAATTTAAATCACCACAACCTTGGGAGCTTGGGATGAAATGGAAACTGAGAGAGGTGGCATGGCTTGTCCAAGGTCACACAGCTAATTTCCAGGAAAGTGAGGATTCTTTCTGCCTTTAAACCAAATCTGCTGGCTCATACAACAGACTATCCATTTTAGTCAAGACCCTTTAGGCTGCAAGTGATAGAAATTCATCTAAAACTTGCTTATGCGAAAAGCGACATTTGTTGACGTACCTACTGAAAAGTCCAGGGCTGGACTCAGGTAACTTAGGTGGGGTTATCAGAAATGTGTTGCTCTTCATTTCTCAGCTCTTGTTTCCTTGTGTTGACTTATTCTTCATGCAAGCCTTCCCCAAGTGGTGGCGGAAATGGCTGTAGTGTCTCCAGGCTTATTTCTCATGCCAGTGGAGTAGTCCCAGTGGAAAGAGAGAACCTGTTTCCCAAGGGTTTCAACCAAAGTCCCAAGGAAGGCTCCTATTGGCCCAGCTTGGGTCACAGGCTTATCCGTGAGCCAATCACAGTGCAGGAGGGTGTGTTGTTCTGATTGGATGGACGTGGGTCATTTGGTCCTCTTGGAGTTGGGGACTGGGATTGTGGGTTCCTGAAAGGACAAGATGGTTCTTTATTGGAAGAAAGAATGCCAAATAGGCAGAAACAAAAGTGTGAACTGCATCCCTCTGGCCCTTGAAGCTCCATCATCCATGGTGCTCCCTGGTCTACTTGGCACCTGCTGAGCGACATCTCTTGTCTGGCCTTGGTTTGACAATGGCATTCCCCCCTCCCAGGTTCTAACCATCAGTTGTTCTCTCTCACCACCTGGGGCAAATGAGGCTTCCTGGCTATCACTCCCTCTTGGCGGAGTCAGCTCTTGCCCAGGCATTGAACAGGTTGGGGGGAGATGTCAGGTCTCGACTTTTCAGTGCTGGAGCCCCTGTTCTTCAGCCCCACAGTGGGGGTGAGGTGCTCCTGGGGAAGGTAAAGCTGGGAGAGCAGAGGAATTGTGTGTGTGTGTAGGGGGGGGTGGGTTGCATGTCGACAGAGCCTTACCCCCTAACTGGCACCAGGAAACAAGGGCCCAACAGGCTGGGGACTCCCCCAAACTCTCTCTTTCATCATTAGTAAATGAGCACTTTTCCAAGGATGGTCTGAGACCTCCTGGGCTAAAGCAGCTGGTGAATTCAGTGTCCCCCTGCTGTTTCTGAATCTCGGGGGGCAGGGGAAGTGGAGAATCTGGAGATTTTAACAAACTCCCCAGGCAGTGCCGTCACACACTGCGGGTTGAGGTCCTCAGGTAGATGACTGTCCTTGAATTGGCTGAGTTTCCCCTGTCTTAGGTTTTTCTTGGATTGTCCTTTCTCCTGATGGGACTATTCACCTAGTTTATCCAGTTTGGGGGATTTCCCTTGTTCAGATCTGAACTGCTCCTTTCCGAGTAAGGAGGCGTCACTGTTGGGGCTTGAGAGTGAGTCTGAAGTGAGGAATCCATTTTAGAAGAGATCAGCATTATTATTTTCCATCTAGTACTTTCTAAGTCTCAAGACATACATTGGAAATAACATGAAAAGAGAGGATAACGCACAGTGAGTCTACATTCTTAGTAAGAAACGCTGACGCCTAAAGCCAGTGACACATCAGTCAGGATTGGTCATGAGAACTGGGAGGCACAGGCGTGTTGGAGCCTTTGGCTTGGGAAAGCTCAGTGATTAATATGACACTGCATTTCATTGGCTCATAAGTTAAGACCCTAACACTTGGTTGAGTAAAATATTACATTTACTTACTTGAAGATTTCAAAAATCTTTTTAGCCAAAAGAACCCTTTCACAAAGGAAGTCTTACAGAGGAGCTCAATATATTAAATAGATAAAAGCAATTTTTTTTAATTGGGGAGGGCGGGCCATGTTATGACTTTCGTGGGCCCCAGATACTTTTGCCTTTATGGGCTCCTTCCTTCATAAAAATATTAAAAAATTATATTTTATGACTGCATTGCT
The DNA here is from genome assembly GCF_965194805.1 of Balaenoptera borealis. Lineage (NCBI taxonomy): Eukaryota > Metazoa > Chordata > Mammalia > Artiodactyla > Balaenopteridae > Balaenoptera > Balaenoptera borealis. The sequence continues at coordinate 102,655,885 of NC_138865.1, forward strand.
ATAAAGATGAGTGTATTAATATTATATGGTAAATATTTTCTCTGACCTAAAAGTTCAGTTTCTTTATTTTGATTTTAAAGAAATTAAAGCACTTTTGTGGGCCTTAGCACTGTGACTCCTTTGCCTGGCGGGGAAGTCGGCCCTGAGGAGACAGGTCCTGGCCTGACCACCTCCTGGTTGGCCCCTGAAGCAGGCTGGAGGAGAGGAACCCAGTTGGAAGACCACGGCAGAGACTCATCACTTGTACCTTATCAGACACCGGTCTACCTCACTGTGGAAGAACCATAAGATATCACAATAAGGATGGAATGTCAAAGTCATTCTCCTCCTTCCCCCCAAAAAACCCAGGTCTTATCCTTCAGTCTCTAAAGCATCATTCCTACCAAGAGATCATCTCCCCAGCCTCTGCTTGAACCCCTGTAGGGACAGGGAGCTCATTACTGTGTTTGGGTTCTTTCTGGTCCAGTTCTGTAAGACTTCATGGTACCCAGCAAGCCCCTGGGTCGATCACCATTTATCCCCTAAGCCAGTGAATCCTGTAGTGCCCACGCCATTGCTGAGGTGGGGTAGGAGTCTGGGGTTTGAGGCGCAGCTTTTGCCCCTCCACTGCTGTGTGAGCCGAGCAAGGACACTCTCCCTCTTTGAGCCTGAGATGCCTCATTTGGACGTGGTGGTCGTTGCACGTATCGCTGTTGTGTGATGCTAGAGGGAGACCAAGGCTCATCCTGGGCAGGGATTGCTTGCAGCCCAGGTTCTTCTGGGATGTAGAGAGCTTGTTGGCTCTTGCTTGGAGGTCAAAGGCCAGAGACTCTGTATGTCCCTGTCCCCCTGGTTCCGGGAGGGGCACTGTTATGCCACAGGAGAAAATCTGGGGAGGAAGGGAAGGGTCGGGTGGTTCAGGATGACCACTCTACTCCTGGTCCCCTAGTCGGCTGCTGATTGAGGTTTTTTTCCTGAGGTTTCAGAACATTTGGCCACCCCACAGTGCCTCATGGTGCTGTGTGCTTGCCCGCTCTGGTTGGGGGAGAGGAGAATGAGGACGGTGACGTGCTTTCCTCCCTGGGGCTTGCTGGCCCCAAAGCCTGGGCTTGCTTAGAAATGAGCAGCAGTTCAGCACAGTGGGAATGTTCCTTTTCTGCCCCTCCTCGTCCAGCCCCTCCTAGTTCCTGGTGCTTGGAAGAGGGATGCACCCCTTCCCCCACCCCTGGTACTCCTGGCCCAGCCTATCCTTATGACCCTCCATGCTGCCCCTCGTCCCTGCCACATTAGTCGGCTCTCCTGGACACACCCACAGTTTCTCACCTCCGCGCTAGGTGCACACTGTCGCTCCTGCCAGGGCAGTTGGTGCGATGGCTTCCCAGACCACAGAGAGAGAGTTGGTGCGAGGTGAGTTCCCGTCCTGGCCTCTAAGTGGGGGAGCATGCGGCCCGGCCAGCTTCTAATCCACGCCTGGTGTTTGCTCACCTGGCTCCAGCTCTGCACTTTGTAATTATTGATTCCTGCCGCGTCCACTTACCGTGAGCCAGCTGGGGAGGACTTGCTGTCGAGCTTGGAAGTTCCTGGAAACAGTGACTTATTACTCGCCTAATGAGCGTGTCTCTGCCAGCCAGGTGTGTCCAGGAGAAAGCATGAGTGTGTGAGGTGCTGGACGGGACATCCTCGTGGACACTGGATGAACTTTCCTTTCTCTTGAGTCTGGCTCTTCAGGGCTGTTTTCTCTCTCGCCATTACATTTTTACTTAAATAACTCATCCGATTATACGCCAAGGGAGAAGTCAGTTTCATAGAGCTGTTCATCTGAAATCACTTTTCTCCATCCGTCCGTCCGTCCCTCCCTCACTCCCTCTCTCCTATCCCAGCCACCAGGGAGCTCCCGGTCCAGTGGGAGAGATAGGAAGCCCGATGCTGAGTGAATTCCAAGTTAGTGCAGAACTTCCTGCTTTCTAAGCAGCATCTTCTCCCAGAATCTTTCTGTTTTGTTTAAAACAAAGTTTGTTTTACTTCATTATAAAAAGTAGCAAATGTTCTTAGTTGAAAAAATTGGAAAACACAGAGAAGTCTGAGGAAGAAAGAAAATCACCTATAGGTCCCTACCGGATGCTTACACCTCTGACGTTTTGACCTTCTGTTTTCTGTTTTCTTTTTTAACCAATGGGTGCAATAGATACAATTTCTCTCCTGCTTAGAAGGAAAAAGCTCAGCTTATAAGATTAGCATTTCCCAACTTTATTGTAAACCCCGCGGTTTTGGCTGTAGGGTGTTCCATGAAGTGGCCGTATCCTAGTTTACCCAACAGTGCCCTGTTGGGGGGATATTTTGCTATTTCCGGTCTTCCCCTATTGTAAATAATGCTGTGAAGAATATCTTATAAGTGAATTGGTTTTCATGTTTTGGATTGTTTCCCAGACTTTGTCATCTAGAAGGAATCTTAGTGATTGCCCAGACCACTTCTCCATCTTTAGTGTGTGTTCGCATCACCTGGAGGGCTTGTTCAAACACAGCTCTCTGGGCCTCACCCCCGGAGATTCTGATTCAGTGGGTGAGGGTGGTGCCCGAGAGTCTGCGTTCTAACAGGCTTCCAGGTGGTGCCGATGGTGCTCGTATGTGGACCACACTCCAAGTAGCATTAACCAGCCTCCCCTGGGTGGTGAGGGAAGTTGAGGCCTACGAGTTGGGAGAGCGGGTGATGGGTGACCATTGCCTGGGCCCGGCCAGTTGGTGGTTCCCACGCTGGGTCACGGATCCCCACGCTTTGCTGCCCCTGCTGCCTGGGGAACCTGCAGGAGAAGGCAGCATTCATCCACATGAGGGGATCTCCTCCATCGAAGTGTTTCAGCCACTCAGGGCAGGCAGATGCCGGGTGCAGATGTGAGCTTAGTGTTGGGATACAGGTGGGACCAGGGTAAGAACTAGTTTAGGAAAGAAACCGGCGGAGACTATGGTGAATCATTTTAAACGAGAGTGAGTGACAGCTCCTCTAGGATGCGAGGGGTTAAACAGGCGGCTGGTACAGCCTCCCCGGAGCCAAAGGGGGAACTCAGGAGTAAGTCATGACTGCCTAATTAATTCAATTAAACTACTTCATAAGCTCCACTGGTGTCAGTAAATTATTAAAGTCTATTAAAAAATCAGTGGAACGTGATGAGGGTTTGGGGATGCTGCAGCTTCCTTCCCTGCTGTGGGTGCGGACGCCCTGTCTGGTACCCCCGCCAACCTACTGTGTGTGCTGAGGCCGGTCCCACCCCCCCTGGGCCTTGGTTTCCGTATCTGCACAGTTGAGTGATGGACTGGCTCTTGAACACCCTGTCGGCACCAGAGTTATTCGGATTTTCCAATCCCTTTGGTCAGAGGCAGCTGTTGCTACAGATGTGCTGCCCCGTCTCTGCCCTTCCTTCTCATCAAGTTCATCTGGGCAGTTTCTAGGGGAGGCTGTGGGGACAGGTGACCCAAAGGGGAGGTTCAAGCTCTGGAGAGAGAGTGAGAGAGTGGACTTCACCTAACTCCTAACCCTTGTGCCGGTCAGGGGCTGCTCGCGAGTTCTCATTCAGCACCCCCTCCGCAGGCTGGGACTGGTACCCCGGCTCTTACACGTGAGGACATGGAGGCTCACAGGACTCCAAGCGACCTACCCGCGAGTACCTGGTGGAGTTGAGATTTGAATTCAGGGCTGCCGTGCCTCAAAGTCCCCGTGGCTGACTACTTTCCTCTGCAGACGAATTTAAAATACAGCTGCATCCCCTGGCCAAACCCTACAACGTGCAACACTGCAGTCACGGGGAAGAAAACACCGAAATGTTCTTTTTCTCTAGTTAGTATCCAGACGTGAGGAACCGAGGAGAGGGAGTGACATCCTCGTCCCTAGAGGTATGTAAGTCGTGGTTGGCTGACGGCTCAGATAGGCCTCTTAGAACCAAGATCCTGCAGCTCTGGTCCCAGCTGTTGGTTTATACTTTTTCAGCAGTTTGTGCTACGAGCAGGCTGGGAATTCAGCAAGAATTGCTCCCTGGTGCATGGGCTTTGGGGTTACCGTCTTGTCTTCTGTCAGATCAGATCTTGCTCAGCCAAACCAGTAGGCTAGGCAGTGCTGGTCTTGAGGGTGACTGTGGTCCTGGGTTCGAGGGAAGCCTCTGTCTTAAATTAACCTTGTGGATCTTTGGCAAGTCCCTTCCTCTCCTAATCCTAGAAGTTTAGGTTTGTTCCCCTCATCTCTGAAAGGCGGCTCAGGCAGTATGCTGCATGGGTGGTCCATAGGGAGAGGAGGAATAAGGAAGAGGATGAGTTCAGGGCCAGATACACTTGGGAATGGAGCATATGCAATCTTAGAGATACATAGCTGCCATTGGACCTTTAAAGTCTCTGTAAAGTCCTGCAGTAAAGAAAGGAGATTAATTTTGTTTACCCAGCCTCCCTCAACCAGGCCACTCTTTCCCTCTCCAAGCACACCTTTTGTTTAATGACCTGAATAGACATAAAGACTTACATATTACCCTAGAGAGAGTGGCTTTTTGAGGTGGTTCTTTTTGTCATGAGAATATCCTTTCTGAAAATTGGATAAACCAGCCTTTAGCAAGGTGGTGACTAACTCCCTTAAGTTGGGTTTTCTTAAACTGCAGTCCACGTTTATTCTAGGATCCCAGAGTCCTGCCAAGTTCCAGGAGCTTCTCTTCTTTCCTAGAGCCCTCAAGTAGCCAGGCCCTCAAGATCTGGAATATACTCTATTCAGGGTTCCCTTTGTGAGCATTAGCTATAGAATTTGGTATTTCGGGGAAATCCTCCTTCCCACTTCACACCACAAGGCAGAGGAACCCATTGGTGGGGCTTGGAAGTTGCCTAAACGTGTACCACGAAGTCCCAGTAATCCAGAGCTGCCTGTTTAAGAATTTGTGAACTGCAGCTGACCTTTCCAAAAGAAGGTTTGCTAAGGAAAATGCTAGTGTAAACAAGATCTTCAGGGGAAGAGCTGTAAAGTGTGTAAGGAATCAGCCTATTTTTAAGCCTTTTGAAAGTTTCCCTTGGAACATAAACACTATGCTAATTATAAAAACACCTTTTCTGTTCAAAACTGCGGTAAACAAGATGGGAGGTGGGTGGAGGAGGGAAGGAGTGTTTGAACAGAGGTTAAACCAGAGATTAAACACTGTCCGCCCATACTAGTTGATTTAGTTGCTCATCTTTAAAAATGCAGGTTTTCCACTTGTTTTGACACCCTGGATGCCCAGGCAGCGGTGCACACGAGCTCCCGCTGGCCAGCGGTCAACAGGGACAGATGGGAGTGGCTTCCTTACCTTCCCAGCTCTGGACCCCAGCCTGGCTTACTTGTGGGAATGACCTGCACTGCCCTGACCCCTTGAAATTTACACCCCTGCCTTTCTAACAATTCTCCCCAGTATTTTAAGAGCATAATTAGCATATAATTGCTGATTTCCTCTCCACTAACGGTAGAGGAAGTCCTCTGCCTTGTTCAGCAAAACTTTCAAAGATAAACAGTGTCAAGAACAACCAAGCATTTTTTATTGAGCATCTACTAGGCATCAGGCTCTGTGCAGGGTGCTGGAATTTGGGGTTGAGAAAAATCTCCCTGCCTCTCCAGAGCCTGCTGGCTGTGGCAGAGTTCACTGGAGCTGCTGTGCAGCTGCCAGCCAGGTGTCACCCAGAGCTTGTGTCCTGTGTGCCCTGAATTGGGGCAGAGGATTCTCAAACGGAAAAGGTCCTTGACCTTGACCTGCCTTTGTAGAGAGATGAGATAAAGGGTGATGTGAACTCCTGAGAAGTTAGGCTGTGGGCTCCCTTTGAGCTTCGGGGATGTGAGGTGTGTTGGGGGGAGGGGAAGGGGGCTGGTTGGTGGGGGGTCATGGACACCTACCGGAGGAGGTGTGTGACCTTGTGGTGTGGTTAACATTGAGATAGGCAGAGGGGAAAGGAGAGACCATCCCAGGCTCTAATGAAGAGGTAGAAAGACGATAATTAGCAGAGACTTTATATGCAAATGTTATTTGAAAATGCTTAAAAATATCTTTTGAGGGAGGCTGGAAATAGCAGGTGGTCTACTTGAACAGAGAGTATTTGGGGAGTGATAAGGGGTGTGGGTTGGAGGGGGAGGAAGAGAAAGACAGAGGTAGATGGACAGATAGATACCAGCTATCCTGCTGGAGGACCCTGAAAACCAGGTGAAGAATTTTGCTAACTAAGGAAATATACATAACCAGCCTTAAGGCCCATGAGGGCACAGTCTATGTCTGCCTTATTCATCTCTCTGTCCTCAGTTCCCAGCAAGGGCCTGGCATAGTAAATGCTTACTAAATGTTAGTTGAGTGAGTAAATGAAGGTACCTGCTTGGTATTTATCACATTTATCTTTACGGCAACCCTATGAAAAGATATTATTATCCCCTTGAACCAATGAAGATGGACCATTCTCGGGGTGTGTGTGTGTGTGTGTGTGCACGTGTGTGTGTGTGTGTGTATTATGGTGTTGGGGGGAAGCACCAGGACACCAGAAAGATTTTTTTTTTGTTGCAGCACCGTGAAATATTGATCAATTTGATTCCATTGTATGACCAAAGGACAGTTTTACTAGCAGAAAACATGACCGTGTTATATGGCTGCAATAAAAAAATCACAGCCATGAGCACAGGCCCAGAAAACGAAGCAAGCTGACAGTGTAGGCAGGACTCGTTGACTCCATGTCTTTCTGCCAGCGTTAGTTTGCTGTTTGTTCCTTCATGTTGCCGGTGATGAGCTCCGTTGCAGATAGGAGGTAACAGGTCCCAGTAGGAAATTTATAGAAGAAAAAATTAACACCGAATTCAGTTTGCAGTTCTCCTGCAATTAAGAAATGCCCAGTGTTGTTTAGTTGTAGATGTAAAGGGTACCAGTCTAGCCTGAAAACTGTCCCATGGGAAGGTTTTGATGCAGGGACATGATTTGATGACCAGGTATCATGACATCTCAGCAGAAATGCACTTAACTTGAGAATACGAGTTGTGCAGGTGGCTGGTGTCCCAGGGTCAGATGACTAGGTGTTGAGAACTGCTGTTCTCTTAGTCCCTCTCAGAATGAGAGTATCTTGCCCCGCTGACTGTGATTGTTGTGTTGCAAGATGTGTGTCTTTCATACAGCACGGTCCTTTAATGCAAGCCAGCATCTTCATCTGGTGCTCAACCAGAAAAGCATTGCTCTTTTCCAACTCTGGAGGGCAAACTGGCCATTGGATTTCTGGAAAAATGGGAAAACAGTCTTCAGTGTGATGCCTTCCTGAGGAGTAGTTGATTGGAAGTTTAAACTGTAAGATTTCAGGTTTATGTACTGGCTTTAAGACTTAACCTTGCCTTGCCTGTAAGTGGCTGATCTGGCAGCTTGTTCAGGAGGGACTGGGACATGGGGAGAGGGTGGAATGGAGTGGCCAATTCCCCTGGAAGCAGGGATGGAGCTGAGAGATTGCCCTGGCTCACTTGGGCCGTGTTTTTCCTCTCACACTAGGCACTGCAACCACGGGGCCTTTGCACTTGCTGTTCCTCTGCCCAGAATGCATTCTCCAGTTACTTTCTTGGCTCATTCTCTCATTTTGATATAATTCTTCTCAGCAAGCCTTCTCTGACCGTGATATTTGAAGTTATACCCTCCTGCCATCCATCCTCCTTTTATGCTCCATTTTTCTCCATAGTATTGATATTATTACCATCTAACAGTATATATTTTACCTTTAGAAAGAAGTCATACTTCCTGTCTCCCTCCTTCGTTTTCCCAAGAATGTAAACTTTATGAGGGCAGGGCTTAAAAAACGCTTCTTTAAACTTTTCATTTTGAAAACATTTTAGACATAAAATTGTGCAAAAGTAATGCAGAGAGTTTCCATGTGTCCTTTAGCCAGCTTCCTCAAATGTTAGCACCTTATATAACCATATAATGCTCCAATTATATTATGAAATTCATATTAGCACAGGAAAGTAATAGTAATCCAATCCTATGAACAAACCCACAGACCTTATTCAGATTTCACCAGTGGTCCCACTAATGGTCCAGGATCCAATCCAGGATCCCCCGTTGCATTTAGTTGTCACGCCTCCTCAGTTTTCACCAGTCTGGGACAGATCGTTGGCCTTGCTTTGAATTCTATGCCCTTGACCCCTTTAAAGAGTCCTGACTAGTTATTTTGTAGAATGCTCCTCGTAGGTTTGCCAGATGTTTGCTAGATCGCTGATTCAGGTTATGTGTTTCTGGCAGTAGTACGCCCAGAAGCAGTGGTGCCCCCTCCTCAGTGCATCACAGCAGGAGGTACAGGATGTTGATATGATTTATCACTGGGGATGTGAACTTTGAACACGTGGTTCCAGTTAGGTGGTGTCTGCCTGGTTTCCCAAGTTACTCTCTTACCTATTGTATTAATAAGTATCTTATGGGAGGTACTTTGCGCCTATGCAAATATCTTGATTCTCATCATACTTTTTGCCTGCGAATTTTAGCATCCTTTGGTGATTCCTGCCTGCAACCGTTATTACTGTGGTGTTTGCCAAATAGTGATTTCCTATTTCTGTCATTCCTTCTGCTTTTGTTAATTGGAATTCTGCTGTAGAAAGAGCTCTCCTTTCTCCCCCATTTATTCACTTATCTATTTATACCAGTTTAACTCCTGGCTGTTTGTTTTATGGGCTATAATCCGTTACTCTCGTTCTGTTGCTCAAATTGTTTCAGATTCGGCCAGTGGCAGCCCCTTCATGCAGGCTCCTCTGTCCTTTTGACAAGTGTCCATTATTCTCTGAGCATGTCCTCACACTCTGCAAGGTATTCCAGGCTCATCTTGTGCTGTCCCCGCCCCAGCCCTGGAAACAACCCTTACTCTGAAGGAGGGCAAGGGTTTTTGTCTGTATCCCTCATTTTGTTGCATTCCTAGTACTCACAGCGTCTGGCACATAGTAGGGTCACATCAAATAATTTTTGGATGAATGGATGAGTAGATGAATCCTGGGAAGAAAGATTCCATAGGCCAGAGGCTACAAGTCATACTTTTCGTAGCCTTCTCCTGGTGAGCCTGAATTAATGATTTAGAAAGGGAGGGGTCTTTTCTGTTTCCTCTCCTGTGTGCCCTGGGGGCTTTGACAGTCCCGTCTTGTCCTTTTCAGCCTGTTCTCAGTGCCGCACAGGCTGAAAAGGATCCCAGGGCATCCCTGATCTTGTAGAAACATCTTGTAGAGTAGAAAGAGCCAAAGGCGGGGAAAGCAGCCAAGAGGAGCGGGCTGGCTGGAGAGTTAGCTGGGGCTGGCGGAGCCGGACCCGCTCACTGCTAATGACTTGGTTGAACACCAGCCGTGGCGGGCAGGATGGATGCTCCAGCGGTTGACGGCAGAGGTCCTGGGACCCTCACTGGTGCGTCTGTAGCTGGGGGCTGCCGAGAGCCACTTCTGGTCTCCTGAGGCGCACAGGCCTCGCTTGAATATTTTATGAGTTTTTCTTTATAAAAGATTAAAACTCAGTCACATTGGCTTTGGAAGAGCTTGTGATAATCAGCCTTTTATTTATGAGTTGGATTGTGTGTGTGTGTTTGTGCACGCGCCCCTGAGGAGGAAAACTGGCTGCCAGGCTTTCTTGCAGACCATTCTGGCAGACTTCTGTGCCGGGAGCAACCTTGGCAAGTGGTAGCCTTTTCAGAGTCAGGAGAGGCCCGGCTGGCTTCTGAGTTGCCGTTGCCGGTGACCCCTGAGAATGGTGCCGGCCCCTTCACAGGGGGGGTAGCCTTCTCCACTACCGCCTTGACTCAGCAGTTCAGGTTTGCAGAGTACCTCAGCGTCTGTGTTCTCGCTGATTCTGCAGGGTGGTTCTGGGAATCAGGCCAGGCGAGGATGGTTGTCTCAGTTTTACAGATGGAGAAACTGAGGCCCAGGAAAAGGAAGTGCCTGCTTCTCCATAGTGCTAAGGGGTCTGGAAATCATGACAAATTAAAAAATGTCACAGTACCCAGGTGGAGCTGCAGGGGATACCTGAACACTGACTACTAACTGCCAACACCTCGGGGCTCTCCTGGGTTGGGGTAACATAGCAAAGGTTTATGTGGATGAAGGAGACAGGGGAGGAACAGGTGGAAGAGCTGCACTTGCTTGGAGCAGGTCACCTGGGAGGGAGAGGGCAGTGTCAGCTTGCCTCGAATCTGTATTTATCAAGCACTTATCTGATGCCTACTGGGGGCAAGGGCATGGAGAGATCCCAGCAGGTGTTGGAAGACCACCTGTCAAGGGTAACGAGCCTTCTGGTACCCTCAGGCCTTTGTACCCCCCCCATGTTCCTGACAGGCCTCACTCAGCCAGTTGCCATGGTGATGCAGAAGTCACCTGGTCTCTGAGAACTTTGCCTCAAGAGAAGCCGTTAGCGTGGAGCTCCTTGGAGGCTAGGAGACCCCCTCAGCTGTGATTTGTGTGTGTGTGTGTGTGGCAAGGGGTGGGGGCCATTCTGCAGGGTGCATCCCATGCCAGGGGCAGTTCTCTGCAGTGCTAGGAGAGGGTACTCTAAGACGAGAGAAGGAGATCTTTATTTCTCACTTATTTTCAGAGCTTCAATTTACTTACCTGTAAAATGGGGATAAATGAGCTCACGTCATAGGGTGGTAGGGAGGACTAAGTGAAGCACTGGATGTGAAGCACAGTGCCTGGCACGTGAGAGGAGCCACAATGGCAGTTTGTAGTAGTACTAATAGGATTTTGCGGTGGGTTTCTGCAGTTCGCCATGTGGCTGGTTGTAGTTTTGCTTAGCTGTGTTTGCATTCATGTGGTTGAGGGCATGAGCTCTACCTGGGTAGCCCATTTCACAGGCGGAAGTCAGTTGTATGGTTATGAGCAGTTCTGTGGTTATTAGGAGTTGTGTGATGGGTTTCCCTTGCTTGCCTGCGAACTCCACTGGGGCAGGGCCAGTGGCTCTCCTGTTGGTGGTCCTGGCTCAGAACCCAGCACAGATCAGGCACTTAGTTCTTTTGCCATTCTTAAAAGTTCCTTGAACATAAAGCTTCATTTATCTGTCAGACTGAGGTTGGAATCCTGAGTCCTGTTTCTTCTACTCAATGGCTGGGTGACTATAGGTAAGTTACTTCACCTTTCTGGTCTGTTTCCTCATCTCTCAAAGTAGGTGAGTGTTATGTACCTAGATTCTGCCCTGAGGCCAGAGAATTGCTCTGGCCTTTTGCCTGTCAGGCTGAGGATGTTCTGTCTCCGTCCAGTCGGTCGAAGGTTTCTTCCTGGTTATAGCAGCTGAGAATCCAGTCTGTTTTTCCGGAGTCACAAGACATCCGCATCTGAAGGAGAAACCTCAGAGGCTGATGGGGTCAGAGGTCACCGAGCTCAGAACTGATGAATTGGGATGTGCCGTGACCTCCTTTGAGGAGAAGAGAAGGAAACAGCACATGGCTGGAAGGAAGGAAGAAGGAACAACTTCTTCATTCCCCTCAGGGGAAACAGGACTTTCTGAACCTCACATCATCCTGAAAAGTTTCCCGCTAATCAAATCCTTTTTTGGACTATTCCCTGCATAAAAGATTTTTATGACAAAGTTTTTTACAAAGCAAAAAGTGCCTTCTAAAGTGAATCATCACTCCTGATGTTTCCTTTATATAAACCTGACCTTTCTTATGTTGTGTTTTCTTGCTTTTTTTTTTTTTTGCTTCTATTATTATTTTAATTAACCAAAGGAATATATGTTCACTGTTGAACAGTTAGGAAGTCCAGGTGAGCAAAAAAGGAATAAAAAAGTCAAAGTCGCCTATAACCTTCCCATAACCCGGAGATAATCACTCTGGATGTTGATATTTGATGTATTGATATTTTGATGTATCAAGAGACATATGACGTGTAGAACGTAAAAGCTCACCCACTTAGGAAGTATTGGGTTGGCCAAAAGATTTGTTTGGTTTTTTCCGTAAGATGGCTCTAGTAGCACTTAGTTGTCTTTAACTTCATTCGAAACAATTTTGTTAGATTGTGTATGACAGCTGTCATATTAGCGTGCATTTTAAAAAAGATATCACAATTGGTGAATTTTTTTTTCTGAAACATTTATATTAATATATTTCCATACATATTTCCATACAAATACAAATATAAGATTTTTAGAAATTTCATGTAATGTCTGAAACATTTATATTAACATATTTCCATACATATTTCCATACAAATACAAATACAAGATTTTTAGAAATTTCATGTAATGTCTGAAACATTTATATTAACATATTTCCATACAAATAACCCAATGAAAGTTTAGTATTAGTTGTTTTGTTTGTTTGTTTTTTTATACTGCAGATTCTTATTAGGCATCAATTTTATACACATCAGTGTATACATGTCAATCCCAATCGCCCAAATTTGGTGAATTTTTGTGTAGCCATTTTAATATTGAAGACGGAAGAAAAACAACATTTTCAGCATATTATGCTTTATTATTTCAAGCAAGGTAAAAATGCAACCAAAACGCAAAAGGAGATTTGTGCAGTGTATGGAGAAGGTGCTGTGACTGATCGAACGTATCCAAAGTGGTTTGCAAATTTTCATGCTGGAGATTTCTTGCTGGACGATGCTCCATGGTCATGTAGACCAGTTGAAGTTGATAGCGATCAAATCGAGACATTAACTGAGAACAATCAACGTTATACCACATGGGAGATAGCCGACCTACTCAAAATATCCAAATCAAGTGTTGAAAATCATTTGCACCAGCTTGGTTATGTTCATCGCTTTGATGTTTGGGTTCCACGTAAGTTAAGCGAAAAAAACCTTCTTGACCATATTTCCGTATGAGATTCTCTACTTAAACGTAATGAAAACGTTCCGTTTTTAAAACATATTGTGACGGGCGATGAAAAGTGGATACTGTACAATAATATGGAACAGAAGAGATCGTGGGGCAAGCGAATTGAACCACCACCAACCACACCAAAGGCCAGTCTTCATCCAAAGAAGGTGATGTTGTGTATATGGTGGGATTGGAGGGGAGTCCTCTATTATGAGCTCCTTCCGGAAAACCAAACGATTAATTCCAACAAGTACTGCTCCCAATTAGACCAACTGAAAGCAGCACTTGACGAAAAGTATCCAGAATTAGTCAACAGAAAACATATAATCTTCCATCAGGAGAATGCAAGACTGCATGGTTTCTTTGATGACCAGGCAAAAACTGTTACAGCTTGGCTGGCAAGTTCTGATTCATCTGCCGTATTCAGTAGACATTGCACCTTCAGGTTTCCATTTATTTTGGTCTTTACAAAATTCTCTTAACGGAAAAATTTAAATTCCCTGGAAGACTGTAAAAGACACCTGGAACAGTTCTTTGCTCAAAAAAGATAGAGTTTTGGGAAGGTGGAATTATGAAGTTGCCTGAAAAATGGCAGAAGGTACTGGGACAAAAGGGTGAAACGTTGTTCAATAAAGTTCTTGGCGAAAATGAAAAATGTGTCTTTTATTTTTACTTAAAAACCGAAGGCATTTTTGGCCAGCCCAGTTGTGAGTAAGCTAGTTACTTAGCTTCTACCCTGTGCATAGTGTTGGGGAGAAACCAGGGGGCAAAAAATAGATACAGTTCCTCCAGGAAGCAATTTATGTAGACAAAAGCAAGGGGAAAAATTGAAGTGGAAAGACCTGACATTGAGCAAAGACCTGACATTGATAGTAAAAGTTGTCATGAGTTCTGAGAGTTTTGACCTGACTCGGGAGTGGTTGGGCATGAAATGGGCTGGATGGGGGAGAGGGAAGATAAATTGGCATCTGCCAGGAGAGCTGACACATACTGCCCAAAGAAAGTGGTGGTGGTTGGTGTCTGTATACTGGGGAACAAGGACAGGACTGAGATGGTTTTTGTTTGTTTTTTTGCACATGGCTGTCTAGTTGTTCTAGTACCATTTGTTGAAAGACTATCCTTTCTCCATTGAATTGCCTTTTTCAAAGATTAGTTGACTGTATTTGTGGGTCTTTTTCTGAGCTCTCTGTTCTGTTCCATTGATCTGTTTGTCTACTCTTTCACCAATACCACATACTTGATTACCATAGTTTTATAGTAAGTCTCAAAGTCAGATACTGTGAGTTTTCTGACTTTGTTCTAATTCAGTGTTGTGCTGGCTACTCTGGGTCTTTTGTCCTTCCATATATACTTTACCATAAGTTTGTCAATATTCGCAAAATAACTTTCTGGAATTTTGATTGAGATTGTGTTGATTCTATAGATCAAGTTGGCAAGAATCAATATCTTAACAATATTGAGTTTTCCTTCCATGAATATGGAATATCTCTTCATTTATTTAGATTTTTGTTAATTTCTTTCATCAGAGTTTTGTAGTTTTCATATATCCTTTACATATTTTGTTAGATTTATACCTAAGTAATTCTCTCTTTTATTGGTGCCAATATAAGTGGTGTTGTTTTTTAAATTTCAAATTCCATTTACACATTGTTTGTATATATGAAAGCAGTTGACTTTTTAAAATATTAACCTGGGATCCTGCAACCTTTTTATAATTACTTATTCCAGTTTTTTTTAATAACGGTTTTTTTTTGGATTTTCTACATAACAGTCATGTTATCTGTGAATAAAGACAATTTTATGTCTTCCTTCCCAATCTATATACTTTTAATTTCCTTTTCTTGTCTTGTTGCATTAGCTAGGACTTCCAGTATGATGTTAAATAGGAGTGGAGAAGGGGACATCCTTGCCTTGTTCCCAGTCTTAGGGGGAAGGCATCTAGTTTCTCACCATTAAGTAGGATGTTAGCTGTAGGTTTTTTGGTACATATTCTTCATCAAGTTGAGGAAGTTCTCCTCTATTCTGAGAGCTTTATCATGAACAGGTGTTTGATCTTGTCAGATGCACATCTATTGATATGATAATGTGATTTTTCTTCTTTAGCCTGTTGATGTGATGGATTATATGAATTGATTTTTCAGTGTTGAGCCAGCCTTGCATACCTGGAATAAATCTCATTTGGTTGTGGTGTATACTTCTTTTTATACATTGTTTGATTCAGTTTGCTAATATTTTATTGGTGATTTATGCATCAGTGTTCAAGAGAGATAATTGTTTGTTGTTTTCGTTTCTTGTAATGTCTTTATCTGGTCTTGGTGTTAGAGTAATGCTGACCTCATATAACAAGTTAAAAGTGTCCCCTATGCTTCTATTTCTTGGAAGAGATTGTAGAGAATTGGTATTATTTCATCCCTAAGTGTTTGTTAGAATTTACCACTGAAACTATCTGGGCATGGTACTTTCTTTTTTGAAAGGCTATTAATTATTGATTCAGTTTCATATACATATATATATATAAACACACACACATATATACATATTTAGATTATCTATTTCTCCTTATGTGTGAGTTTTAGTAGATTGTATCTTTCAAGGAATTGGTCCATTTCATCTAAATTATCAAATTTATGTGCAAAGAGTTCATAATATTCCTTTATTCTTTTAATGTCCATGGGGTCAGTGGTGATGGCCTCTTTTCCACTTCTGATATTAGTAATTTGAGTTTCTGTTTTTTGGTCTTGGTTATCTTGGCTAGAGTTTTATCGGTTTTATTGATCTTTTCAAACAACCAGTCTTTAGCTTCACTAATGTTCTCTATTGATTTCCAGTTTGCAATTTCATTGATTGCTGCTCTAATTTTTATTATTTCTTTTCTTATGATTGTTTTAAGCTTATATTACTGTACTTTATCTGGTTTCCTAAGGTTGATGCATAGATTATTGATTTTAGATCTACCTTTTTTCTAATACATGTATTCAGTTCTGTAGCATTCCTTCCAAGCACTGCATTCACTGCTTTCCACAAATTTTGATAATTGTATTTTCATTTTCATTTAGTTCAAAATATTTTAAAATTTCTCTTGAGATTTCCATTTTGACCCATGTGTTATTTAGAAGTCTTTTGTTTAATCTCCAAATATTTAAGTTTTCCAGCAAATATTTTGAAATTTAACCACAATTTTCTGTTATTTATTTCTAGTTAAATCCATTGTGGTCCTACAGCATATTTTTTATGGTTTCTGGTTTTTTTTAGGCTTGTTAAGGTGTGTTTTATAGCCTAGAATGTGCTCTGTTTTGGTGAATGTTTTATGTGAGCTTGAGAAGAATGTGTATTCTGCTCTTGTTGGATGACATACTCTATAAATGTCAGTTATATATAGTTGATTGATGATGCTGTTCAGTTTAACTATATCCTTACTGATGTTTGGCTTCACTTTGCAGTTCTCTCAGTTTTGCCTCATGTATTTTGATGCTGTGTTGTTAGGTGCATACACATTAAAAATTGTTACGTCTTCTTGGAGAATTGACCTCTTCATCATTATGTAATGCTCCTCTTTATCCCTGACAATTTTTCTTGTTCTGATTTCTGCTTTGTCTGAAATTAATATAGCTACTCTAGATTTGTTTTAATTTGTATTAGCATGGTATATCTTTCTCTATATGTTTACTTTTAAACCAAATATATCTGTGTCTTTATATTTTAAGTGGATTTTATTTTTTTGATTCAAAACATATAGTTGGATCTTGGTATTTTTTTTTTAATCTGCTCTGACAGTCTCTGTCTTTTAATTGGTGTATTTAGACCATTCATATTTGAAGTGATTATTAATATAGTTGTATTAATATCTACCATATTTGGAACTGTTTTCTACTTGTTGTCCTTGTTCTCTTCCACTTTCTTTCTGCCTTTTCTGGTTTTAATTGAGCATTTTGTATGATTACATTTTCTCCCCTCTCATAGCATCTCAAGTCTTAAAAAAATTTTTTTTTAGTGATTGCCCTAGACTTTGCAATATACATTTACAGTTAATCTAAGTCCATTTTCAAATAACATTATACTGCTTCACAGGTAGTGCAGGTACCTTATAACAGAGTATTCCCAGTTGTTCCCTTCCATCTGTTATGAAACTGCTGTCATTCATTTCACTAATCCATAAGCTATAATCATCAATATGTTCTTCTTATTAGTTTGAACAAAGTGTTATCTACTACATGGCTTAAGAATAAGAAAAATAAAATTTTTGTTTTACTTTCATTTATTCCTTCTCCCAAACCATTCCTTTCTTTATGTATATTGAGTTTCTGCCCTGTTATTTTCCTTCTCTCTGAAGAACTTTTAACATTTCTTGCAGGGATCTACTGGTGACAGATTTCGTTAAATTTTGTCTGTATTTCTCCTTCATTTTTAAAGGAGAATCTTACTGGATACAGATTTCTAAGTTGGTAGTTTTTTTCTTTCAACACTTTAAATATTTTACTTCACTATCTTCTCGCTTGCATGGTTTTTGGAGAGAACTTCAATGTGATTCTTATCTTTGTTACTCTATAGGTGGACTTTTTTTTTTTTTAATCTCTTCTGGCTTCTTTCAAGATTTCCTCTTTGTTTTTTATTTTTCTGTAGCTTGAATATGATATGCCTAGGTGTAGATTTTTTGTTATTTGCTTGGTGCTCTCTGAGCTTTCTGGATCTGTGGTGGTTTGGTGTCTCGTCATTAATTCTGGAAAATTCTCAGTCATTATTATTTCAAATATTTCTTCTGTTCCTTTTTTCTTTCTTCTCCTGATATTCTCATTATGTATATGTCACACCTTTTGTAATTGTCCTGTAGTTCTTGGACATTCAGTTCTGTTTTTTACCTTCTTTAGTCTCTTTGCTTTATCATTTTGAGAAGTTTCAGTTTCTGGCATTTCCTTTTGATTCTTTGTTAGAGGTTCCATCTCTCTGCTTACATTACTATCTGTTCTTGTATATTGTCCACCTTTTCCGTTAGAGCCCTTAGCATATTAATCATAGTTATTTTAAATTCCTGGCTTAATAATTCCAAAATCTATGTCATATCTGAGTCTGGCTATGATGCCTGCTGTGTCTCTCTCTTTTTTTAAAAAAATTATTTATTTATTTATTTTTGGCTGTGTTGGGTCTTCATTGCTGTGCTCTGGCTTTCTCTAGTTGCAGCTAGCGGGGGCTACTCTTCGTTGCGGTGCGTGGGCTTCTCATCGTGGTGGCTTCTTTTGTTGTGGAGCATGGGCTCTAGGCACGTGGGCTTCAGTAGTTGTGGCACGTGGGCTTAGTAGTTGTGGCTCGCAGACTCTAGAGCATAGGCTCAGTAGTTGTGGTGCACGGGCTTAGTTGCTGCACGGCATGTGGAATCTTCCCGGACCAGGGCTTGAACCCATGTCGAACCTGTATTGGCAGGTGGATTCTTTTTTTTTTTTTTTTTAATTAATTAATTAATTAATTTATTTTTGGCTGTGTTGGGTCTTCGTTTCTGTGCAAGGGCTTTCTCTAGTTGCGGCAAGCGGGGGCCACTCTTCATCGCGGTGCGCGGGCCTCTCACTATCGCGGCCTCTCTTGTTGCGGAACACAAGCTCCAGACGTGCAGGCTCAGTAGTTATGGCTCACAGGCCTAGTTGCTCCGCGGCATGTGGGATCTTCCCAGACCAGGGCACGAACCCGTGTCCCCTGCATTGGCAGGCAGATTCTCAACCACTGTGCCACCAGGGAAGCCCGGCAGGTGGATTCTTAATCACTGCTCCACCAGGGAAGTCCCCCTGCTGTGTCTCTTTAGACTTGACTTATGTCTTTTATCATGCCCTGTAATTTTTGGTTGAAAGCCATACATGATATAACTAGAACTGAGGTAATCAGCCTTTTAGTTTGAGGTTTTATGTTTATCTGGTTAGGAGTTAGCCTGTGTTAACAGTTTGCTATAACTCTAGGTATCAGAGGCTAAACTTTCCTCTGGTGTTCTTGTTTTTGTCTTCTCTGTAGTCTTTGAATTTCCTATGAGACTCCTTAAATAGAGTCTGAACCTTGCAGGTCTTTCAGCTATAATCTTCTGTTAATTGTTCAGGAGCCCTACTGATGTGGTGGTAAGGTGTTGGGGGAGAAGAAGCATTTTAGACTCTTATGATTAGTTTTCAGTCTTTTAGTGGGCCTGGGTCCCTGGGCTATGACCTTAACAAATGCTTCTCTAATTTTTTCTTTTCCTCTTTTAGGTCAGACCGGAAGTCCAGAAGGGACTGGAGTTGGGTATTTCCCTTCCCTTACGTCAGTTAATTCCTTGTAAAACTCACTTTGCTTAGACTCCATCAATATTTTCCCTTGAGGGTGGGCCTTTGTTGAATAGGACAGAATGTTCTGGGTGTAATTCAAAATTGTTACTTTTCCCGTCCCCCTGCTGGAACCAAGAGGAGAACTTTTTTCCCATCTTAAAACCCTGAGAAGCTGGTAAGGCTCCTGGAGATAAAAACTCAGGAAAGAGTGGCGCCCCCAGCAGTTTTTCTCTCGCAAGCTCATCTCTGCTCAGTCTCCACAATTACCCCAAGTGTTCCTACCAGCTCCTGGCTCCAGGGGGCAGCTTCAATTCCTGGTAGGCTATGAGTCTCTCTATTCACCTGTCTCTCCACTTTTCAGGGTCCTGTGATCTCAATTCTCTGATGGTCTAAGACAAGTTATTGATTTTTCAGTTTGTCCAGCTTTTCTCTTGTTGTGAACAAGTTGAAGTGGAAACCAGAAGTTTGTATCATCTCATTATTTTCTCTCTTTGTATTTTGGTTTGGGTAGTTTCTATTCTATAACCTACCTTCCACCTCAGTGATTCTTTCTCAGCTGTGTCCAGTCTGCTGAGGAGCGTATCAAAGGCATTCATCATTTTTGTTGCTGTGTATTTGATTTCTAGCATTTTTTTCTTAGAGTTTCAATTCTCTTTTTATGTTACCCACTTATTTTTACATATCATCTGATTTTTCTATTTGAGCCCTTATATTAATCATAGTTATTTTAAATTATATTCCAAAATCTGTGTCATATCTGAATCTGGTTCTGATGCTTGCTTACTTTGTCTCTCCAGACTATTTTTTATTGCCTTTTAGCATGCCTTGTAACTTTTTGTTAAAAGCCAGACATAATATATTTAGTAACAGGAACTGAGGTTGTGAGCATTTTAGTGTGAAGCTTTGTTTCTATGGCTATGTGATGTTACTGGGCCACATTTAATGTTTGCTGTACATGTAGATGTCAGGTTTCAATTTCCTCCTTGTCTGTCCCCCCCCTCCCCTTTTCCTATTGTCTTTGGGTTTACCTAAGAACTCCTTCTTAAATAAAATTTGTGTCTTGCAGGTCTCAGTTGTAATCCACTATTGTTATACTCTAGTCTTTTTGATGTGGTGGTAAAATGTTAGGGAGAGGATTACATTTTAGGATTAAATCTCTCACTCATTTTTTAAGTGGGCCTGAGTCCCTGGGCTGTGACCTACAGAAGCATTTCTGAGCCTTTTCTTTCTCTCCCCTTATGTGAGACAGGGAGGCTCAAGGGCCTGGCATGGTCCAATTGCCCTTCCCCCAGGTCAGATAAGACTATGAGAAGTACGTTCTCTTGAGGACAGGCTTTTGTTCTGGAGAAGAGTACTCGATGGTGTTTCAAAATGGTTACCCCTCTCCCCAAAGCATGAACCTGTTGAGGTTCCCACAGAGTGTGGTGGCTCCCCTAAGACTGGGTCCTCAGGAGTCCCAAGCCAGTGGACCCTCAGCTTCCAGCAATTAG
Source organism: Balaenoptera borealis (assembly GCF_965194805.1). Classification (NCBI taxonomy): domain Eukaryota; kingdom Metazoa; phylum Chordata; class Mammalia; order Artiodactyla; family Balaenopteridae; genus Balaenoptera; species Balaenoptera borealis. Next base: position 102,676,417 of record NC_138865.1, read on the forward strand.
GCAGTTATGGTTTGAGTGTTCCTACCACTGTACTGGCTCCAGCTGTGCCGCTGTTCCCAGTAAGCTCTGCTTCTCTGCATTTGCCTGTCTCTCCAGTCATCAGGGTGATGGTTTGCTCAGTGACCTCAACTCTCCAATCAAAGAAAGTTGTGGATTTTCAGTTTGTTCAGCTTTTTTCTTGTTACAAGGAAGGGAGTGATGACTTCCACGCTCTTTACATGTGGAAGCTGAAGCTGGAAGTCCTCACCTCGTGTATTTTGATGTTCTCTTATTTCATGATTGTGGGCGATGGGGACACAGCCAGGGCCTGGGCATGTCATAATGCTGCCGCCTTCCCTCTTCCTCTTGGCCCTGCCTGGCCTGGCTAGACAGATGACAGTCCATGGTTTGGCTAGTACTTCTGCCTCTCATTTGGGGGACAAGTGATGGTGAACCAGGCTGGGCTGAGAGTCCTGCGTTCAGGTCCGATCTGTGCTCTCTGGGCCTCAGTTTTTCCACCTGTGCAGTGGGGAGGGCGTGGAACCCCTTCCAACATAGCATGCTCTTGCGAGAATAACACCACCTTTAGTTGATACATCGCCAGGGATGAGGGAATGATTCTGTAATGAGTGTGTGTTTTATGGAAGTGTTTCCAGATGCCAGCTTTGCCTTTGGTATTACTGTTAAATAATAAAAAGGCTTCCTAATAGGAAGAGTGGGAATAGCAGTCACATGTGGGTGAATGAATAACCAGTAACTCAGAGCATGTTTATCTTGGACTTTTCTTCCCATGATGGGTATGTTTTTTAAAAAGCATTTCATCTGATAACAGGCCTGGCTTACGGGGCTTCCACGCCTTGTGAGAGGAATAGGGTGTTTCCAGGGTGTGATAAACTAGTGGCCTTCATTCATTCCTCCTTGTGAGCACAGGAGACCCAGTGTTACACATTCTCTGCAGGTTCTGAAGCCAAAACCTGGGGAAATTGCATTCCTTTTGGAAAACTGAAATTTGGTGGCGGGAGGGATGGAAATATATGTTGGGGTTAACTTTTGTTCATTTTCTTAGATATGATGTCACTTAACTCATTTGGGGGTGGGATAAGCATTGCATATGTTCTGTTTGCTCATAAAAAGGTTTATGCATTTAAAACTACAGTTAGTTTAAGTCATTATCCCAATTCTACTCTCTATGAATTTCCTTCTAAAATTTAAAAAATTTTGGACATGCATTGAACCTTATGATGGTGAGCTTCGTAGGTTCAGAGGTCTCCTATTTTTTTTTAAACTTGTTCAAAAGAAGCAGGTTGGTCCTTGAATGGACAAGACATTATTGCCATCTTAGCAGAACAAACTCAGAGGTGTAATTTTCATCCTGTATCACAGCACCTGGCATGATGCCTGCAAAGAGGAAGTGCTCATTAATGTTTGTGGAGTGAATTATTGAGTGTAGTAACATGCCTACATTTCTGTCCATCAAAACTTGACAAGAATATGCCCACAAGCAGAGCAGCCTCTGATTCCTTGCCTTCCTGGCTCAGACCTCTCATCTTTCTCACCTTTGGGCAACATTGGTACCTGCCAGCGTCTCTGGTGTTGGTATTGAACTGCTGCTTTCCTAGGCTGAGGATGGATGCTGACCCGACAGGAGCAGTTTTCACATACAGTTATTTCTCCTGCCTGGATTTTAGTCTTGTTTGGGTAGGAAAGGGAAGTAAAGGCCAGATAAGCACAGGCACATATTTGACATTAAAATGTATGTTCCTCATCCCCCACCAAATCACAATCCTGGGGGAAATACGGAATTTTGCTTTCTTAGGATAAAATTCAACAAAAATTATTGGGTTTAGAAGGAATAGGGGCAGTTGTGGAGTTGGGACCATGACTCTGACTCCGTTTTTATGCCGTGAGTAAGGGCAGAGAGATGCTGGGAGATGGAGTGAACGGAAGTGGCATGAGTTACGCCCTGATTGGCAGGGGAGTCCTGTTCAGTCATTAATTCAACCAGTAGTCACATAGCACCTGCTGTGTGCTCAGCACAGATGAGCAAGGTGGTCCCTGCCTTTGGGGACCACACACAAGTCGGGGTGATGGGCAGTTTGGTAACACAAAGGAGGGCCCCTCCCCCAAACTTAGGGTGGTAGTGAGGGCTTCCTCGGTGAAGGGGCATTGAAGATTGAGTAGGAGGTTTCAGATGAATAGGAAAGCAGCCTTCGAGGCAGCAGGAACAGCATGTGCTAAAGCTCAGAGGCAAGTGAGCAGACGGCACATTCAGAGATCTGAAGGTGTGGCTGGTGCAGGCGGGTGTTTAGAGCCCAGAGGGGCAGGTCGTAAGACACCTTCCGTGCCTCGCAGAGGAGCTGGGACTTTATCCCGAGAGCCGTGAGGTGTCAGGAAGGAGTTTGGGTTCAGGAGCGACCTGGTCAGGCTCATGTTTTAGATCTGTGCTGGCTGGCACGGCAGCCACTTGCCACATGTGGCTGTTGAGCCCCCAAAACGTGGCTAGTCCAAGTTGAGATGTGCTCTAAGTATAAGGTACACACCTGTTTTCAGAAGCTTAGTATGAAAGAGAGTAAAATAGCTCATGAATAGTTCTTTCAATATTGATGTCATGTTGAAATAACATTTTGGATGTATTGGGTTAAATAAATATATTATTAGAATTAATTTTGCAGTTTCTTTTTAAAATGTGGCTACTAGAAGATTTAAAATCACATGTGAGTTTCACATTATATTCCTATCGGACAGTGCTGTTCTCCACTTTCCGGGCTGATGGGAGGCTATTTAGTGTAGTGATTGATTCATTCGTTTGTGAATTCATTTATTCAGCACATTTATATCTATTCATAGATCACCTACTATGGGCCAGGGATTGTTGTGGGCATTGGGAATACAAGAGTAAATAAGGCAAGGCCCCTGCCCTCACAGAGACTTAACATCTAAATAAGTAGTGGAATTCAGATAATGTTCAGTGGCGTGAAGATAATGAAACGTGGTTGGGATATAGTGGTAGTATACAGGGAGTGAGGTCTAGGGCTCTTTGAGTTTGGGAGTCAGGAAAGGCCACTGATAAGCAGGGGCTTGAATGGAATGAGGAAACAAACCTTGTGATTGATGGGGAAAAGCACTCTAGGTGGAGGGAACAGTGAGTGCAAAGGCCCTGGGGTAGGAATGAGTGTGGTGTGTTGGGGAAACAGTAAAGGGCCACTGTGGCTAGTTGGAGAAAGTGAGGGAAGCAGTGAGATGATGCGGCCAGATAGGCAGGGTCAACCGGATCCTAGAGAGTCTAGCAGGCCACCGTGAATGGGGTGGAAGATTTTATAAGGTTTTGGGTTTGGGTGTTCACGGGATCTGATTCACCTTTTTAAAGGATCCCCCAGGCTGCTGGGAGGGGAAAGAATGAAAATGAGAAGACTGGATGGGAAACTGAGAGGTAGCCTAGGTAAGAGGAGATGCTGGTTGGGAGGGTGGGGGAGGGGTGATGGAGAGATGCTGAGGAAGGATCAGAGGTGGGATGACTCTCGATGTCAGAGGCAACGGGACTCAGCACCAGGTTGGATGTGGAGTGGGAGGGAAAGCGGAATGAATCAAGGCTGACTCCAGCCTAGATGTTAGCTGGAGCACCGTGAGCTTGGTAGCACCACTGCCAGATGGGGTGGGACTCAGGGAGGAGCAGGTCCTGGTGAGGTGCGGATGGGAAATGGGACCCTTTAGACCTGTGAAGTTTAAGATGCCTCTGAGATAAGTTAGCGGTCTGAGGTGAGTCCGGAGCTCAGGTGAGCAGTGGTCAGAACTGAATATTAAATCGGTGAGTCGTCAGCATGTAGATGGCATTGAACTCTGTGGGACTTGCTGAGGTCACCTACGAAGTGAGTATAGGGAGAGAGGAGTCCCAAAACTCCTTCCTCCTGAGCCTCTGTCTCGGGAAGGGACGGCAGAACCAGCCCAGGGGACGACCCATGAGGGTGAGGGGTCTCCAAATCCAAGAAAAGAGTTTTAGGAAGGAAGGAGAGATCAACTGTGTTAGCCAAGATGGGGACTGAGAAATGTCTGTTGGGTTTGGCAGCAGGAGGGTCAGTCACTGGTGGCCTTGGGGAGAGTGATTTCAGTGGTGTGCTGGGGGGCGGCTTGGCTCATTGAGTGGAGTGGACTTCAAAGAATGGGAGCGAGGAGGTGGAGTTGGAGAGCACAGACCAGTGTGAGGAATTTTGCTCCAAAGTGGGGCAGAGTTAGGTGGAGGGGGACGTGAGCCCTGGTGCCGCTGTGACAACCTGTTCTGTGCTGTGGGAAGGATCTGGTGAAGGAAGAACCGTCCCAGGAGAGAGGGGGGGAAATTGCCAGAGCAGTGACCTCGGGTTGGGAAGAGGGGATGGGGCCCAGCGTTGAGTGAGGGCTCGGCTCGGATGGGAGAGGTATGCTTGGGCCGGTGTAACAGGCAGGAAGGGGGACTCTTCAGTACAGGTGGAGCAGCCTGTTAGATTTGGGGGTGGAAAGACGAGTCGTTTTCTTCTGATGGCTTTTCTTTTTTCAGGGAAAGTAGCCGTCAGTGGAGAGCCAGCAGGTTGTTTGAGGTTTGAGGAGAAAGGGGAAAGTCTCAGATACGCATCTGGGAGAGTGAATTGAGGAGGGAAAAGGTTGGGCTGCAGTAAGGGCCCACTTGAGGTTTGTGGTCGTAAATTTACAGTGAGACAATCTGCGCGGTTGTGTGTGTTTCTCCAGCGCAGGGTAGGCCACGGAGTTGACGTGGGGTTTGCTAGGGAGTAAAAGGCTAGAGGGAGCTCGAGAGTTGGGAGGATGGCAGTGGGGGAGGAGGGAGGGAAGGGGAGACACGGCGGTGGGTGGGAGGTCCCCCTGGGTCGAGGACTGGGGGCCCGGTCTGGGAGTCTGGGCCCAGGATGCTGGAGGTTGAGACTACTGGTGTGGGGTGTCACTGGCGAGGACAAGGTCTAGGTGTGAAGCGGGAGTGGGTAGTCGGGCTGGTGGTGGGGAGGTGAAAGGAAGGCCACTGGAGCAAAGGAGATTAAAGAACTGATGGAGTCACAGGAGCTGTTCTGAAGACAGAGTAACGGTGGAGCGAAGACAGGCAGCCTGGGCTGACCTCTGCAGTGCAAGGTCTCTGTAGATGACGCCACTAGGAAGGCTGGTGGCTCGGGTTGCCTGGGCCGTGTGTTTTCAAAGGAGGAGGAGAAATGCCCTTTTTCTCAGCGTTTTTCAGCGTTGCTGCCGTTTTCAAAGGAGGAGGAGAAATGCCCCGGAGCTGGCAGAGTAGCGAGAAGGACACCCACAGGCCGAGCCAGCCCACGCCAGGCCCGGCCTTGGCTCCGCACCAGTGTTTGCCATTGGGCAGGTGACTTCCTCATCTGAAAAGGGGGGGGGGGTAATAATTGCACCAGCCTCGTGCATCCGTTGCAAGGTTTAAATGGACAGAATACACGGAGCACGGTTAAGCTCATTGCTCGGTTTGTAGTAAGTGCCCAGAGACTGGTAACTCTTTTCACCAAAACAGAACCGTCCTTAAATGAGGAAGATTTGTTCCCAGAGACGGATTTGTGGATGTGTTCCCCAAAGTGGGATTGTTGGAATGAGAACACAGCCTCCCAAGGGCACTTTGAAGGTCATACGCATTCAGGCCCGTTGGTGAAGCATCGCTTTTTAGGCACATAGTGTAGATAATGCTACAGGCTGGATTAGGTTAATTCCTGAGCAGTGTGTGACTCGGGCAGACAAGAGGAGTCAGGGAGACCTTGGCTGTGAGGATGCTCTTGGCCTTGGCCTGAGCGTGGAGAGGCTGGGGCCGCCAGGGTATCCTATTTGTAGAGTCCTTTATGCTTTATAAGCTCATTTGCTACGGCACCTCCGTGAAAGAGCTGTGGCAGGATGAAGAGGAGAATGGGGCTCAGAACGGCTGAGCTACGCTCAGGATCCCTCACAAACCCAGCCCTCCCCAGGTACAGGTGCGAGTGGCCTCAGACCCAGGACATGGTTTTACGAATGGCCACGAGGCCGGTTGGCTGGCTGGTCGTGTGTCCGGGTGGCGTGGCCGGAGCCCCTCTGGCTGGTGTGGGGCCGCAGCTAGCGTCCCCTGCCTGGTGGGAAGCTGCTTTGTGGCCCAGGCCCCGGGATGGAGAGGCTCGCTGTGGCTACTCTGACCTTGGCGGCCAGTGCCCCCTGTGGAAGCAGGCGGACTTTTCCTCCCGGACTACACCATGGCCAGCTGTGGCAGGTTCACGAAGGCCAGTCATTTTAGGAGCTCGAGTGGGAGCTGCCAGTCCGGGGGCAGGTACAGGAGAGGGCACAGCACAACCAACGTCCTCTGGCTGGCTTCCCACAAGGCCGCATTGGGATGAGAGCTATTTACAGGGACAGAAGCACCACCTGCTGTCTACCTGGCTCTGGGAACACCCAGCGCTGTGCCCAGAGCATGTCTTCATGTCGATTGACTGCAGAGAAGGAGCACGGCCCTAGGACGGGGGTTGGAAACCTTGAATTTCAGTCTCTCCCTTCCTGGCTGCATCACCTCTGAACAAAGAATTCTTTCTGGGCCTCTGTGTCGCTTCTGAAAGAAGAGGGGGTGTTGGGGCCTCTGTGAAGCCCCCTTACCTCCTCCCTTCTCCCCCTACCCCAGTCAGTCTTGATTGGTTTCATCCTTAATTATGGCTGGATATTCAGTTCTCTGGACTTCAGACTCTTTGAGGATGGGGTGAAGTCTCTCTTACTCCCCAGTGTGTCCCAGGAGCTGGCACATAACAGCTGCTCCACAAATGTTCGCTGAATGGATGGCATTCATGCTTACTTGCGGCTCTGGGCGCTCCATCACTCGGGGGCTCAGCTGTTGGAGCAGAAGCGGATGGGGCCCGTTCTTCCTAAAATCCCAGGGAAGGGGGTGGTTGGCTTCAAACCACGGGCCGGGCTTCTTTCTCCTACTCCAGGGAAAGTCTCTCATGCAGAATCTTGCACATGGAGCACTCTATAGAAAAGGCGGTATGGCTGGGTGGTCAGGGACCAGGCTCCAGAGACAGACAGGCCTGGGTTCAAATCCCAGCTCTGCTGGACCAACTGTTACCTTGAATATCCCTCTCCCAGAGTCTGAGCCTCAGTTATCTCAGCTTGAAAATAGGAATAGAAAAACCTACCTCATGATGGTGGTCTAAGGATTAAATCAAATAAGTGACATGCCTATTACGGAGCCAATAGAAAAAGATAATTTGTTTTTTTTTAATGATTGGTAAATATTTGTTGAAAGAATGAATGGGAATCCTCTAGAACCTTCTGGAATCTGGCTACTCCTGGATTTTCTTCGGTTTGCTGCATGGGAATTGCAAAAAATGGAGGACTTTCTGCCATGAGCGCATAGAATGGGGATTGGTGCAGAATTTGGGAGGTGTCTAGGACCTGTGACCAAACGTTCTCTCTGAACCGCATCTGTGTCCTGGGAATAATAGAACCTGTATCATTGTGTTGTTCTAAGGATCAATTGAGATAATATGTGTATGAAATGCTTAGAACCCGGCATATTGGTAAGAATTATTCATTTTCGTCCTTGTTGTACTTTGTTTTCTGAAGATGCTTAGAAATACCTCTTCATTCCAATATTATTTTTTAAAAAATTCTCCTGTATTTATTTAGTATTTTTTATTGCTTTTCTTTCCTGTTTTGCTGTTTAATCCATCTGGCATTTATTTTTGTGTATTTTTCCAGGTGTCCCACTCTTATCTATTTCTAAATTTTATTTTTTTCGCCACATCTGATTTTATTTAACAAAACTTGACCGAGTTGGGACCCCATTCTCCAGTGTCAGTCCCCTCCCTCTCCAGAGGTACCAGCAATCTAGAATTTGGTGTTTATAATCCCCAGACACATTTATAATAATGCTGTATAAGGATGAAACCACAACTATCCCAAGGGATTCTTGCAACTTGCATTTTTCTTTTTTAAAACGTATTTTGTCATAATTTCAGGCTTACAGAAAAGTTGTAAGACTAGTACAAAGAATTCCTGTATCACTTTCACCCCAGTTCCCCAAAGGTTAACATTTCCATGTTTGCTTTCCCTCTCCCTCACTCTCTCCCCTGCTCCCCTCCCTTCTCCTCCCCCAACTCTCTAATAAATCCTTTTCCTAAACCATTTGAGACAAAACTGCAGGCATGATACCCCTTTACCCTTAAATACTTCGGGGTGTATTTCCTAAAAACAAGGACATTTGCTTATATAACCACAGTTCAGCGATCAAAATCAGGAAATTAACACTGGTGGAATACTATTAGCAAGTCTACAAACCTGATTCCTATTTCATCATCTGTTTCAATAATGTCCTCTACAGGAAAAGAAAACCCTGGTTCACAAGCTGAATTCCATTGTCCTGTCTCTTTACTCTCTTTACATCTGGATCACTATTTCAGTCTTCCTTCTGTCTTTTATGACCTCGACTTTTTTTTTGAGTATGGGCTGGTTATTTTGTAGACTCTCCCTCCATTTGGGTATGTCTGATGTTTCCTTGTTATTAGATTCAGGTCAAGCAGTTTTTGCAGGAATACCTGGAAGTGAAGGTGTGGCCTTCCTTCTCAGTGCATAATATCAGGAGGCATTATTGTTGTTAGTGAATAGTCTGTCCTTTTCTTACTGATTTGAAATGACACGTTCACAATTGTCTAAATTCTCACGTCTACATAAGTCTGCCTGTGGACTTGTTATTCTTTTAAATTGATCAGTTTACCTAATTCTGTGCCATTTTTTCCCCCAGCTGTTTTAATTGCTATACCTTCGAACTGTATAGGTTTGCTTCTTGGTGTTTTGTAACTTCTTACTCATAGGAATGGGATTCTTCCTCCTATTATATTTTCTAATTGATTATTGATGATGTGTTGGAAAGCCACTGACTTGTGAATATGTATCCTTTATCTGGCTACTTCGCTGAATTCTCTTTTATTCTAATAGTTTTTCAATTGATTCTTTTGGATTTTTTTTTTTTAATATAGACAGTCGTATCTGTAAATAACGGCAGGTTTGTCTATTCCTTTCCTATACTTATACTTCTGTTTTCTTTTTTCCAGCCTTTTTACATTGGCTAGGATCTCCAGAATAATTTTGAATAATATGATAGTGATATTGGGCATTCTTGGTTATTCCTGACTTTAATTGGAGTAACTTTGGCATTATGTTAAGTGTTTGAGGGCGATTTTAGAGAGATACCCTTCATGTGGAGGTTTAAAAAAATTCCTAGTGAATTATGTTGCTCATTTTAAAAAAACCTCAAAATCCAGAAGACCTAGGTTGATGCTTATTTTTAGAGTTGTATTACATTTGTAATTTAGTGCCATGTCTTACTTGCTAATGTTTATGTAGGAATTTGGGGTCTGTATTTATATAAGATTTATCTATAATTTTCTCTTTTAAATGATCTTTGCCCAGTTTTAATAGGAGAGGTATGTTGACTTTGTAGGAAGAATTGGGATGCTGCCCTCCCCCCAACAATGTAGAAAATATAGGTATAATCTGTTTATTGAGGATTTAGTAGAATTTGCCAGTAAAATTATTTGAATATTCCCAGTAATTTTATAATTCAAATTTCTTCCTCTAATTCTTGGTCTATTCAAATTTTCTATTTCCTCTTGAGTCAATTTTGGGTAATTTTTATTATTTAGAAACAGATCTATTTTGTATGCATTTTAAAATATATATAGGGCTTCCCTGGTGGCGCAGTGGTTAGGAATCTGCCTGCCAATGCAGGGGACACGGGTTCGAGCCCTGGTCTGGGAAGATCCCACATGCCGCGGAGCAACTAAGCCTGTGAGCCACAACTACTGAGCCTGTGCGTCTGGAGCCTGTGCTCCGCAAGGGGAGAGGCCACGACAGTGAGAGGCCCGCGCACCGCGATGAAGAGTGGCCCCCGCTCGCCGCAACTGGAGAAAGCCCTCGCACAGAAACAAAGACCCAACACAGCCAAAAATAAATATAAATAAATAAATAAATTTATAAAAAAAAAAAAATATATATATATATATATATATATATATATATATATAAATAAAAAGTCTTCCTTCCTTCTTCTTTCCCTCTTTCTATCCATCCTTCTGATTTTGTAGTTACAGCCACATTCTCATTTCTTAATATTTTAAATTTATTTTTTTATTTTCTTGGCCAGACACGTTGAGGGGGCAGGCAGGGTTAGCTATTTTTTTTATTCATAATTTCAAAGGACTTGCCCTTGCTTTTATTGTCAAGTCTTTTGTTTTCTGTTTCTTTAACTTTTGATTATTTTTATTCATTTTTGACTTTCGGTCAATTTCCATTTTTTTCTTCTTCACTTCCTTTTTGAGTGACTGTTTGGAAGTATCCCATGGGTTTTGCTATATAGTACTCTCATTGTTCATTTTTAAACAGTCTGCAGTTTGTTTTAATTTCTTCTTAAAATATACTCCTCTAGATATCCTTTGGGTTACATTTCCAAGTGGTTAATTTTTTTGTGGCTCTTTTTGTTTAATTTTTAGCTTTATTGCTTCGTGGTCAGAGACTATGGCCTGTGTAATTTCTAACTTAAAAAAATTTATTGAGGTTTTCTTTGTGGCCCATCACATGATCAGTTTGTAATTGTTCCGTGGATTTTTTTTTTTTTAAATAACTGCTTTTTTTATTTTTATTTTTATTTATTTATTTATGGCTGTGTTGGGTCTGTTTCTGTGCGAGGGCTTTCTCCAGTTGTGGCAAGTGGGGGCCACTCTTCATCGCGGTGTGCGGGCCTCTCATTATCGTGGCCTCTCTTGTTGCGGAGCACAGGCTCCAGACGCGCAGGCTCAGTAGTTGTGGCTCACGGGCCCAGTTGCTCCGCGGCATGTGGGATCCTCCCAGACCAGGGCTCGAACCCGTGTCCCCCGCATTGGCAGGCAGACTCTCAACCACTGCGCCACCAGGGAAGCCCCTGTTCCATGGATTTTTGAAAAGATGTGCATTGTTTTATAAATACATACAAAAATATATCAAACTAATTGTGTTTTTCAAATCCTTTATTGCCTCCTCCCCGCCCCCTTTAAATCCTCATGATCTGTCCCTTTCTGGGAAGTATGCTGCAATCTCCTATTATAACTGATTTTTTTTTTACATTTCTCCTTGTATTTTCAACAATTTTTGACCTGTATATTTAATGGATATAGTAATATCTTTTTAGTGGTTGAATTTTGTATCGATTTAAAATATCTTTTTGTCCATTGTAATTCTTTTTTTTTTGCCTTGGAGTCTGTTACCATTTCTGTTTTTTACTGCCGTATGCCTGGTGTCATTCTGTTAATTCCTTATTTAAAAAAAAAACAAAACTTTTTGTTGTATAATAATTTAAGACTTCATGAAGAGTTGCAGCTAGAATGCAGATAGTTCCCACGTACACTTCACCTAGCTTTCCTCGTTGATATTATCTCGTGTCATTATAGTCCTTTCTATTTTAGCCTTTCTGGGTCTTTTTGTTTTAGCTTCTGGCCTACCCTGCATCCCCCCATCTGTGATACCCTGTTTTTTAATGGGGGAATTTATATACCATCCATATTTATCATGTTGGCTTGTTGAAGTTTCAGCTTCCTTCTGCCACCTTAATTTGTTTTTGGTTTTCCATGATGTTTTTTCCTGCTTATTGTTGGATTGCCAAAGTTTTCTTTAGTCTTCATTTTTCCTTATTTCTATTTTTTTCTTTCTAACCCTCCTGCTTGGACCCTACCCCCACCCCCATTCTTACTGATTTAGAGTCATAATCTTATTTCTCATTTCTTACTTATGCTCAAATTTTTAACAAACATATTTAAACTTGGACAAGAATAAATTAGTATCTCTAATTACCCTCAAAGATTCCCCGCCCACACACAAATATTTGACCTTTAACTGTACTTATGCTTTCCTTACCCTCTCTCTATAATCTGTTCTTGGTTAATATGATATGGAATTTTATTTCCAGCTTAAAAAAATTCTGCATTGTGTTTTTGGGAATTACGTAAGAGCTGCCTTGAGCTTCACAGCTACATTTTCAGTCACTCTTTATAGACTTAACTCTACTTTGTTGAGTTTCTTTCTCTTCTTTTTAAAATTCTATTTGATGTCTTCTTTCTTGGATTCATTTTCCTTAATGTTTTTCAGAAGAGGTGCTGGGATGGCACCTTTATATATCTGAAGAGGTCATTCTTTTTCCCTACACTTGAGTGATGGGTTGGTTTGCAGTTGAGTTCTAGGTTCAAAGTCCTTTTTCTCAGAACTTTGTAGCCTTTGCACTCTTGTCTTCAGCCCTTGATCTTGCAGATGGGAAGTCTGATGCTAGACTGAGTCTTGTTTCTCTATAGGTTTTTTTTCCTCTGTGGAGGCATTTAAGGATTCCTCTTTGTTCTTGGAGTTGGGAAATTTCATCAGGGTGTGTCTGAGTGTCTTGTTTCATTCCTCCTCCTCAGCACTTGACTGTTGTGCTCTGAAAACTCTTTATTTCTTTATTTCTGTTTTGTTCTTCACTCTGGAGAGATGAGTGAATATTGAGTCAATATTGGGTCTCCAGGGTAGAGAGACAGTGAGGCCCTGGCCATCAGATGGCTTGGGATGCAAGTGCAGCTGGACAGCTGGTCGACCCTCTACAAACCACCCATTTCTCACCTGGAAAAGGCAGTGAGAATAGCTCTTGTCACATAGGGTTTTGAGAAATGAAATAGGACATAGCTAGAAAAACATTTGGGAGTGTCTGCACAGAATAAGTAGTCAGTAGTGGGAGCTGCTCTTTCTCTAATTCCCTGGAGGCATCAGAGATGGAGAAAGGAGTGGGCTTTTGAGCTGGACTTTGAAGAATGGACAGGATAGGACTTTCTCTGAGCCACAGTCTCTCTACTCAAAATGATGGAGTTTGATAAGTTTACAGATAATAATTATCTTTTTTTTTTTTTTTTTTTAGTTTCACACAGAGGAGTGGCTTGATGGGAGATCATTTCTTTCTTTGGAATCTTAAGTCTCTTCTTTCCCCTCTCTCTCTCCTTTCTCTCTTGCTCTTCTTTCCTTTTTTCTGTCATATTTAGTCTTTCTGGTTAACGTGACCTAATTAAAGGCAGAATCCAGGGGTTCAAAGAACCTTAATTTGCTGAAGAGAAAGGACTGCAGACTTGCCTACCAGAGCCTGTTTTAATGGACTGAATGAAAAGTTGGATGTCCTTGTGCATGGTCTGTTTCTGACAGGCCCTCTGATGTTTCCTCTTTATCTGTTGCCACTCTTCTAGGCTACAAACTGACCAGCATGTCCCCAGGTCTTGCATACAGTAGGTGTTCAGGAAATGCTTATGGAGCAGATGATGAACCAGTGCTCCATTTTTCCTGTATGGAGAAATCATTGCTTCCCACTTCACTGGGCAGGTGCCCTTGCATTTGCTGTTTTATAAAAGATTTTATTTGTGATTGAATGACAGACAGTTCTTTCAGGAAAACAAGAATAACTGGTTTAGGACCATTGTGAAACTCCATTTTAACAGCAAGAAGACAGGGCTCTGGCAACTTCAAAAAGGGCAATCAAGAAATTCTTGTTTGCTCAACAGAAAGAACTATTTAGGGTGGTAACATGGGTTCAGATTCACTCCAAACTACATATAATTTTCAACTTCTAATGGCTTTTTTGGCCTGTAAGGTAATTGGTGAAAGTGTAGTTTATTTACAGGAGTGTTCTAGGTTGGTTTCACCAAGCTGACGACTGTTCCAGGCGCATCTGGAAACATCACAGCAGAAGCTCAGCTGGGGAGGAGACAAGGGTAGGGTATGATTTCCAACATGTTTTCTTTGCCTTCTTGGCATGGTTCACAAAGTAAACATTTTTTTCTGCCTGGCATTGATGAGACAGGAGAGGGAAGCAGGATGGAACTGAATTATTGCAGTAGAGTGTGGTAAGTGCAAACTCTGCACCTGACTCAGGAGAGCTGGAGGGGTCAGGAGAGCTGGAGGCTGGGAGGACAGTATTGGCTAAGGAGGGGGGCTAGCCATGGATGAGAGAGAGGGGCGTTCTGGGCAGTGGTCACTGCATGAACAGAGGTTCCCAAACAAGTGGAGGGAGAGTGTAAAGTGTCTGGGCGGGGCACAGACCCACATGCAGAACGGCTGGGAGCCCCTGTGTTCCATCTAAGGAGAGCCGTTGCCACTCAGCTACAGCTGACTGTGGCCTTGTCAGAACATAGGCCGAGTGTGGCCAGAGCTTCCGATTTTTTTTTTTTTTTTTCCTTAAAGAGAAGCTCTAAATCTAGAGTTTTCTGTAAAATTTCCTAACTTTCAAATTATGGCAACTCATTGAAGAAAATTTTAAAATAATGTAAAACCCCCAAAACTCATTCCAGGCCACTAGTTTGTGAAACCTGTTTAGGGGCTGGAGAGAAACAAGGATGATGAGGGACTCGGGCCCCCCTGACCTGTGTCCCGTCCATTGCCAGTGTCAGGAAAGAGAGCTTGGCCTTGAATTTTGAAACAAAGTCCAGGTGACTCTGGAGAAACTTGATCTTCCCCTGACCTTACTTTACTTTGACTCAGGGAGTGGGAGTCAAAAGTTTTAGGTTTTTAGGTTTTTCTCCTTTTAACTCCTTTTTTTTCCCCTTGCTAAAACTGGATGGGGAATGTGATGGGGCTGGTTTGCGTCTTAGAATTTCTGGCCTCCTCTTGCCCCCTGCTCCTACCCTGAACAGCTCTGATCCCATGTGGAATTTCTACCCTTTCCACCCTCCTCTTCTGTTCTGTTGGATGATGGAATGAGGGCCAGATAAATACACTCTTGGGCCTAAACCAGCCACAATAGCCATGCATGCTCATCTTCCCCCTGAAGTAGATGAATAAATATTTTATTTAAAATTCTCTCTTCTTCAAGAGGTGTCCAATAGAAATATAACGTAAGCCACATGTGTAACTTTAAATTTTCTAGTAGCCACAATAAAGGGAAAAGAAACAGTTGAAATTAATGTTAGTAATATAATTTATTTAGCCCAATATTTCCAAATTGTTATCGTTTCAACATGTAGCCAATATAAAAATTCTTATTACGCTATTATACATTTTTGAAGATGAACCCCACACCCCATGGCCTCATCACCAGCAACTACATACAAGTCTCTAGGCAAGAGAGGAGGGACCCAAGCAGCGAAGCACATGGAGAATTGCTGGCTTCCACTGAGACTGAAGGTCCGTGCATGCTCTTTCCTGTCCTGAATCCTTCTAAAAAGCTAAGCAAACTAAGTGCTGGATCAAATGCTACTGTGTCTTATGAGTTTGATTGCCAGTCAAACCTGTTACCAATGCAATAGTGGGACAGTGTATTGTATGTCAATAAAAAGTTTACTAAAAAAAAAAAAAAGCTATTATACATTTTTGAATTTTGTACAAAGTCTTTGAAATTGGTCTTTTCCACATACAGCCCATATCACTTTGGATTCGTCACATTTCAAATGCTTAGTCACACATGGCTAGCGGCCATCGTGTTGGACATTGTGTCTGTGACAGGTGCACATAAGAAGGTGATATTCCACAGACACAAAAGAGCATACAGGCCAGCTGTGAACCAGTTATTTAAAAGGACACGTATGATCCTGCTTCTTCCCTACTTGAGCCTTGAATAATGTCAATTTTCAGGGAGGTCTTTCTTGATCCTCCCAGCCCCTAACTCCAGGCTAGATTATGTGTCCCTATTTGATGCTGTCATCAGGGGAGAGAGGGGTCTCTTTCTTCTCAGCACCTAGCACAACCATCATTATCTAGTAATCAGTGAGATAATCGTTGAACATTCCTCTACCCCATTAGGTTGCGTGCCCCAAGAATGCAATGACCATGGGCGCTTTGTTTGCTCGTTTTATGCACAGCAGCTCCTGTGGTGGCTGCAGAAAATCGATGATCAGTAAATATGAGATGAATGATGCAAGGCGGAGATTCAGTGTTGTAGAGTAACCAGGACCCGTGGACCCCCCAGAGGGCCCAGGCCCGCCCTAACAATGAGGCCAGGGGGTCAGCCCCTGTGGTCAGTGCAGAATCTCTTGCTTTCTCACCAACGGAATCCACCACTCCCTGTCCCTCTCGTGACTAGCTTTTGGTTGCCTGTAAATTATATTTCTGGTGGCTGTTAATAAAAATATAGGGCTGGGGGAAAAAAAAAAAAAGACTTCTCCTAATAGAATTTTATTAAATGGCACTAGTTTAAAAATGTCTCGTAAAAAGTTAATTAATTTGGGATTTGGGGATGAAAAGCGTGATATAAATGTCAGTTATTATTATTACAATTTCAGCCTCACGCTTATGCTCTTGATCCAGCCCCTGATCTGGAGTTTCTCCTACACCCGGAGACTGGCAGCTCCACTGAAATGCCAGACGCAAATTTGAGCTTTGGGGGTCCATCAGGGACAGAGGGACTTAGCCAAGTTAGGCCGTCCTGCCTTTTCATCGAGGATGCTGCCAGGCCGTGAGAGCTGGTGCCACTGAGTCCGGGCTGGGAGCCGTTCAGAGCAGAATGGTCTTGGTGCTCCCGTGAGCTCCCGGCCGTGGAAGCAGCCAGGAACATCAAGGTCACATGCTTAGCCCGAGCCTGATCACAGAATCCTGTCGAGCTGTCAGGGCTCTGAGAGATTAGAGCCCACTCTCATTTTACAGAAGGGGAAACTGAGTTTGAAGAGGCGTGGAGGCTTGCCTAACCCGTGGTCACATAGCAGGTTAATTAAATTTATAGAGGAAAAGGCAGTGAAAGCAATTAGTGAAGTAGGGGAAACCTTCCCCAGAAAAAAGGATTCAGGCAATTGATAGGTGGTAAGTCTAGAAACTGTTTTCCAAGGAAACAAGGAGTGCTGGGACTTCATGTGAGTTCAGAGACAGACAGCCCTTCGCTCCTTCAAGATGCCCCCCACCATCATTCCCGTGATTGCAGACATAGTACCTAGAGGGAAGGACTCCAGACCTGACCCAGTGTGTAATTACTTCCGCGAGGCGGAGGGCAAGCTGGGATGTTAATCATCATCATAGCCCCGTACATTTCTCTAGCGACTGTGGGCCAAGGAGTGAGGATCTGTGTGCTTCCGTTTCCTCCTCTCTGCAGCGGGGTATGAAAGTACCCCTTGCAGGGGTGTGATGGGGTCCAGGTGGGTGGGAGAGTGTGTGTTCATGTGCTGTGTAAGTGGCAGAGTGCAAGCTGGGGGTGGGGTGGTCTCACGCTCTTAGACTCGTCTGTGTCACAGAGCTGAAAGGGAGACACGGGCGGTCATTTGGTTGTCCAGGGGGACAATCTCAGATGCCTGTCCCTGAGACAGGATTCCCAGCCAGGTGGTCCTTCTCGTTTCCGGTGATGGGTCTCACCCGATTCTTCCCTGCAACCCATTCATTCTGTTTTGCATGGCTCTGGGAAGGCCTGCCCCCTCCTGTCCGTGGTGCTCTAATCCTTGTTCCGTTTGGGGGATTAATCTCTCCTTTCCTCTTCCAAGTGGACCTGCAGTTTTCCCACCTTGCCCTTCACTCAAACCGTGTAGGTAGAGTGTCTGATTCAGAAGAAGGGCTCAGAGACAGTTTGTAGAGTGAAGGAAGGAAGCAAGCTCGTGCCCATGGGGCTCTCTGTCCTGGGGCCTTTTAGTGAATCCTTATCTGCTGGTGGGTTGGGATCATCTATGGAATTTGGGAATCAGATAGAGCTGGATTTGAACCTGGGCTCCTCCACCTGAACAAGACACTTAATCTTAGTAGTTCTCTGTTTCCTCATCTGGACAGTTCAGGTGCAGAATACCTGCCCTGCAGCATTACTGTGAGGATTAAAAGAGGTGACGTGTGTAAAGTACTCAGTCAGCGGGCACGCACACGTGAACACTCTGTGGCGCCAGGGATTACCGTACGGTCACAGCACTGATGTGATTTCCGGGGGACACCATCTTGGCCTTCCTCAGTAGCAAGTTCCTTGAGGTGTCCATCAAGTCCAGCGCAGGACTTGACACATAGACTCCTTCTAGAACCTTCCAATTCCCATGGCCACATGGCGCCTCTGATTGTTGACTGTTGAACAGAACTGAACTGAATGGAGAGTTCTGGCCTGTGTTACAAAGCTCAGGGTCACATCCCTGGTTTGGGACCAGGCCTGCCACGTCTCCCTGGCTGCTCTCTGTGGCTGGAACCAGCCCTGATGTGGAGACTTTTGAGCAGGTACAAGGTCTCCCAGCCTTTTACAAAGTGAAAACAGCCAATGATTGTCTCCACTAGAAAAACAAGTACCATGGCTCTGTTTTTGTTTTATTGTAAGTAAAACTTTTACTCCTCCTCCTGCCCCTTCCCCCCCCCCCACCCCAATAAAAAAAACCCACAGCTGCCTCCGACTTTTGAAGGCCTTTAAATGGGAGCCCTGGAACAATGTGGGGGAGAAGGGTGAGTCCAGGACGCCCTGTTGGCCGCCATCTTGATGCCCTTGACAAAGAGCATCCAAACGGCCATTTGTCTTCCTCTCAGTCGGTGGCGGAGCCGGGCAGTTTGCGTGGAAGGAGATGCTGTGGCCTCTCCAGGAAGAGCAGCCTCCCCTGCCCCTCATCTTTATTGGATTTCAGTGAGTCTTTCTGCTCTGGGTCATGTGTGCAGTGCAACCTCATAAATGGTGCAGTGGAACTTCTGCTCCCTTTGTACAGAGGGCCTCAAGCACACTCCAGCGCCGTCGTCAACCCTGAGTGGGGAAAGTGTGGAAAACCCAGCAGAACTCACTTCTCCCAGGCAGCCCTGAGATTTGGAATATGACCATTCTTGTCTTGTAGGCACAAGCTAGTCAGGAGGTGGAGTTGGGAAGGAAAGCAGACACTGCCTTTCCCAACTCCGTGGCACTCGAGTGGCAGCCTTTGCCTGCAGACCCAAATCCTCACACTTTTCTGTGGAATGTTTCAGGGCTTTAAAGAGAATTGCTGAGGCCCCCTGGACCTCACGGCTTTGCAGTTGTCAGATCAGAAGAGGGATCTGAGAAGGCGTGTAGCCTTGGGGATTGGAAGGTTCTAGAAGGAATCTGAAAGCCCTCTCCTCTGACCCTGAAGCTGAGATGTTTTCAGACAACAACTTACTGGATTAAAAGGGCACATGCCATTTCATCAACTGTGGTTGCCGCTTAAGTGCCAATGGTCTGTCCACCTAATTTTGAGTGCCCGCTCTGTGCCAGGCATTGTGCTAGGAGCCAGCTGTGCTGAGGTGAGCAGATGGGAGCCCCTGGCCTTGTGGCCATTACAGGTGTAACGACTTCAGAAGGCAGTGCCCTCCTATGGATAAAGTGTGTATACAGGGTCAGCTATGTGTGATGGAGTTATCTCTGCACTTACTGGCTTGGATAGGGAAGTGTGCTGCTTTCCTACATTTTGGAACTAGGGGGGGTTGCTATGAGAGGATCCATTTTCCCCCTTCTCCCCAAGATGGGAAACTGTAGGACAGTGGGGCAATTGATCTCTGCCTATTTTCTCAATCTCAGAGTGGCAAGATCAGGCTTGAATGCAGGCTCTCTGGTTCCCAGTCCAGGTGTTGTGCTTGTGTTAGATGGAATGATGGAGGAAAAGGCCCTGGAACAGAGCTAGGTCACTGCAGTGGCCATGACTGCACGTGAGGTGTCTCGCTTTTGACTTCTGCATTGGACCTTCACTTTTCCCCATGGAGGTAGCTTTTGGTTACTGCAAATTGCTGCCTGTATTTGGAAAAAAAATCATTAGAGGAACATTTCCATTGCCACCCAGATATGAGGGCTGGGTCTTCACAGTGAAGTCCCATAGAAGGCAGGAAGGGTCCTCTGATGTGAAGAGAACCTTTCTCTCCCTCACTGTCCCTGCAGACCCTTTTCCCCTCTGTGGTCTGGAGACAGGAGTGGTTTGTACAGTCCCTCAAAGCCATTTGGTTCTTCCTCCTAGCTGATTTCTCTGCATCCCCATCACAAGGTCATCTAACTTGAATGCCTCTGTTGTCAGGGTGCTCACTACCTCTCAATTGTCCTCTTTCCCTGGAGGAGAACGTTCCTCTTCATCCTGAGCTCAGAGCTGCCTGCCTCTGACTTCTGTCCCCAGGGCCACAGAACTGTGTGTTCCCCCTGCACAGGACCACCCTGCTGTAGTGAAGGCAGGTCTCTGGCCTCACACAGCCCAGCTCTGTCAGCCACCACCACGCTGGCTTCCACTGGGGAGAATACTGCCCGCTGACGTGTAAGTGTGTCACTGCCAATAATAGTGCAAAGGCTCCAAATCCGAGGGCCTTTCTAGGATCGTTTCCTGATTAATTAGGTCAGCGTCTCCAAAATCAATTTCCAGTGAAGTCGCGCCGCCTGGTAACGCCGTTCCGCGCCCAGCCGGGCGAGGGAGCTGGAGCAGGAGACAATTCCCTGGCCTCTGGCGCGGTTCAGGCCTTGTCTCTACCTGGGAAGAAAGTCACATTACACATCTCTTCTGTGATTATCCTGACTTTTTATTTTATCTGCCCTCCCCCTCAAATCTTCCATTAAACCCCCGTAGATCCTGCTTCAAACAGGCAATTAGACTAACAACGTAATTATATCCCTCAACGCTAATTGTAACTGGTTTAGAGGAAAAACAAAGAGAAAGAGGCTTCAAAATCTCTGGAAACTGAAAGCAGCGGTTATAATTTCCAGGTATTTCTTGTCCCCGGGTGTTTCTTTGAGAGCCCTGGTTGCTGGCGGGCTGCATGTCCAGTAGCCCTACCTTTGACCCGGATCACCCTGAGGGCAAACCCCGGCCTGTCTCCACTCTCCTTTGCACGCGCTTGTGGCATCCTGTTCCTGTCCTGTGCTTTCCTGTCCCTCTCTGCTCCCTCTGGCTCTCATTTCTCTGACTCTATCTCGACCATTGTTATACTCTTCGAGCCGCTGAGAAAAGAATGAACAGGCGAGGAGGTTGAAGATTTGGGGGAAAGGACATTTCTTCCTGCTCCATTGTCCCCAGTAACTGTGGGCTGCTTGTGCATGTGATTCTCCCTTGGGGAAGCAGGGGAAGGCTGGGCGGAGCCGGACCTGGTTCAGGATTTGAACCTAGTGCGTGACAAGGATGCTGTAGAGAGGCATCACCTGCCACCCTGCCCATTCTCAGCATTTTCCGGGTCTCTTCTCCGGGCCAGGCCCTGTGCTCAGAGCTGAACAAGCGTTGGTCTGTGCCTGGGGGCCGCCCATGGCCTGGGGAAGGAGGCAGGCAGGTAGGTAGGTAATTGAGCAGTGGGGCCATTGGGAAGAGTGTACATCAGAGGGGATCCAACCCTGCCTTGGGTGGCTGCAGGGAGATGGGAGGTGGAGTAGGGCAGGGTGTGGATGTTGAGAAGTTTCCAGGTGGAGGTGATGTCTGAGATGAGACTTGAAGGATGGGGAGGAGAGTTAGCCGGGCAGTGAGCATAGGGGGGCAGCTGCAGGAACCCTGGTGTAGCTGGAGCATTCGGTGTGAGGACTGCGGTGGCGGGAGTTGGGACGGAGTGTCGTGTTTGCCTTGGCAGGAGAAGGGGAGCCTGTGAAGGGTTTAAACGGGAGCGACAGGATCCTATTTCTATCTTACAAAAACTCTGCGGGCTACAGGTGGAGGCTGTTGGATTGGAGGGCCTTGAATGGAGGCTGGAGCCCCGTTAGAGGCTTTTGAAGAAAGCCTGGATGATTTTTCTTGAGTGCCCAAGTGTCTACACTCTGTGATGGGGATGTACTAGCTGTGTTCTGTGACTTTTAACTTCTCTGAACCTCCCTCTCCTTTTGCCAGATTAAAATGAGGATAGTCATATTGACCTTTCCACGTTGTAGGGGGCGTATGAGAAATAAAGTCTGTAAAGGTTCTGGCTCTGTGCTTGACACAGAATAAACATCAAGGAGGTACTTTTGAATAAGGAGGATGTACCAGCGTGGCCTGGGACATTTTTCCAAAATACGCATATCCCGTTCCCATTAACTTGCATTTCCAGAGGAGGGGAAATCGGGCAATTCTACGTTGATGGACTGTCCTCTGGAGAACCCCAGCAGCGCATGATGGCTCTTCAGTTATCACGACTTTTCTCATTTCTGGAATCGAGTCCCGAGCCTTGGCCTCTTGCCTCATAACAGATTCCTGGTTCTGTGCCATTTTCCTTTTCTCAGAAACAGGGTCTCCCAGTTTGATGAAGGAATGTGCTGACGACGTTTCCCTAAGGGTAGATGTGACGCATGGTGCCCCTTCGAAGCCTGGAGTGGAGACTTTGTCGTCTTTCAGACACTGATGAGCTTGGAACCCCGCTTTCTCTCAGTAAATGTTTTCAAGCTTTCATGACACCTGGTTTGGGCCATGAAGTCCCAGGTATTTCGGCCCTGGGTTTGCCATCAGTTATGCGGATGGGGTGTTTTCATTAAAATTTCCATTAACTATTTGTTTCATTTTTTTAAGCCAGTAAGCAATTTATAGATTCATTAACTTTTTATTACACTTGTGAAACCAGGAAAAGGGGAAAAAAGGAAATGAAATATTTGGTGGCCCTTAAGTATGGAGGACGAAAAAGCTGGATGATTAGAGCTGGTCTGAAGGAGTGTTAGGAAGGGCTGAGATCTTCCAGAGGAATCCAGAACTGGAATATCCTGGCAAGGAACACCACCCCTTTCATTCCTCTCTCCCTCTTCTCCCTTCTCCCCAGAGCTGGTCCATCCTTTTGCTTGTAATACTGATTATTTTTTCACCAGATGGCTATCCTTCCTCTAATGACACACCTCCCCCGGGGAGCTCACCACTTCTGGGATAACTATGTGGCTCTAAACATTATTTCCTTATGTTGTGGTGCAGTCTGACTCCTTATAGCACTCTTATTTCATATTTTTGGTGGGGGAGTTAGGTATGGCACGATGGTTGAGTGTATGGGCTTTGGGGCCAGACAAGCTTGGGTACAAATTTGCTTACTAGCTGTGTGATTTTGGGCAAGTAACTTTACCTCTCTGAGCCTCACTTTCTTTATCTATAAAATCACAGTAGCGTTAGGAGCTCTGGAAAGGCCCAGGAAAGTGGCAGCAATATTCTTCACTGTACACTTAAGTGGTGAGGACAAAATGAGATGGGTTATTAAAGAAGCCCACCTTCTATTCATATTCCAGACTGTGCCGTGTGGCTGGACTACTCATCTGTGAACATTCTCACTTGGATCCATTTCCCTACAACAGCAAGTCACTTTGCCTCTCAGGACCTCAGTTTCCCCAGTTCTAAAATGGATGAATAATCCCTAGTTAATGAGGATGTTGGATGATTTCTTACATATTTAATGAGCCTTTTAGAGTCACTGGCACAGCATAGTATCTCAATACACACTAGCAGTCGTATAGTTTTTGTGGCTGCAATTACATACAATATAAAAACCTCACTCTCAGGGTCTACTGTATTAAGAAGGCAATAGACTTAAACTTTACCTCTCCCAAGAGCCTCTTAGAGAAAAGCTTAATGCTTAAAGGTACTCTCCAGGTCATCTTGTTTTGCTCCGAGGTGGAACTTGAATGCGCTGAGTGCTTCCCAGTGGATTGGTGTGTACCTGGGCTCAACCACCATGTTTGCTTAAGTGGCTACATCCTCAGAGGACAGAGTGTAGATGCAGGTCTTTGTAGAGTCACAGGTCTTCAATCTAGAGAAGGGTAACATCCCAGGAAATCCCCTTGTCTAGATTACCTGCCTTTATAGATGTGCAGCATGGGTCTTTTAAAGTGTAGTGAGTTTTTCCTCAAAAGCAGTAATGATAAAAAAGCTAATCAGGAGGGGAAAAAATCATATATTTTTGAGCCATCCAGGGCTGGCGCTTTTCGGTATATTATATATGTGCAAGCAGTGTTTCTGTAGTTATATATGTAGTTTTGATTCTGTTCTTGTCATTTCACTTTAGTACGTAAGTGTTTTTCATGTAGCTCTCCACCATTCATAAGCATCCATTCTAATGGCTTTGTAAGGAGATATTTATTTACATTGTTGTACATATAGGTCGTTCCCTAGTTTTTATTATAAATAATGCAGTGGACATCTTTGTACATGAATCGTTTTCTTTCTTTTGTACAATATTGATAGAATTTGTTCCCCAACATGGTCAAAGGATATGAGAGTTGGTAAGTTGGTTGTGACAGTGTGCCGGGTTAAACTTAGAGAAAGGCAGCAGTGGATGTGACAGCTGAGGGCACACCACTGCTTTGGAGATTCTTTAGAAGAATCCCAGTTGGGAGAGTTGACATGGCAGAATGCTGCCTTCTCATCCTCTATCTTAGCTGGGGTTGGTAGCTGATGACCTCTTTTATTTGCCCAAAGACTTTGGGCCAAGCCATGAACTGGTGGCTGAAATATTGATTTTTACATGCCTGGCCTAAAACATACATTCAGTGCCCATGATTGCAGAGTCCTACGTTGGGCTTAGCAAAGGACTAGGCCTGATAAAGCTAACACTTTAACTTTAGAGACTTGCAGATTGCATTAAAGTACATGTGACCTCACACATTTACTTCCACCCTGGGCCTTTATTTTCCCTCTGTAAAACAGGCCTTCTGGCTCTAAAGACTGTGCATGGATGAGAAAGTACTGTATTTTGTGCACTGAAAGTGTTCCCCAGTGAAGTCAGTCAGGAAAGAAGATTCGAGCCTACTTTTGAATAAAGTGTTGGTGGTTGCCTGGTACAGGGTACCAGGTAGACTGCTTTGGGTAGACTTCTGAGAATCATACAATGTCTTCGAATGCCTCCTCTTAACTGTTAAGTCATTTGAGCTTCTGTAGTTTTCCAGTTTTAATTAAATGTAGGCGTTTTCTGTTTTCTACTGCTTTGGCTGTCAAGTCTGCTGACTCTAGATGTTGTGGTGGGTTGACCTTTTTAAATGAGTTTAATGGAGATGGAGAAATAATAATGATGGTAACGGTGAAGACAGTGGTAGCTGTTACTTACATAGCACTTAGTCTGTGCCAGGCACTGTTCTAAGTGCCTTACATTTATTAACTTCTGTCACTTAATGATTTCATTAAATCAGTTCATTTCATGAAAGAGAAGCAAGACAGGGGATCTTGCAAAGAAAGACTGGAGCCAGAAGATGGAAGGAGTTTGGTATTTGTCCTAGAAGAAGACTTGGGTTTGAATCTCGGCCCTGCCAGTAACTAGTAACTTTGGGCCAAGTCCCTTAACCTCCACTCCCTCCTTTCCAAAGTGGACATCATGGCTCCTACCTTGTAAAGAATTAAATGAAGTAATGGATGTAAAAATCCCATCAATCAGTAAATAAATATGAGGCATCGATAGAAAGTGGTATTCCTGCCCCATCCCACACTCGGCGTTTGGGGAACCTGGGTCATTTTCTCCTTTAAGGATACTGTGTAGACGCTTTCTGCCTGTTGGGCTATGTGGTAGGCTCTGGGGAATCCAAAGGCATGGCCCCTGCCCGGGGAAGATGTATGGTCCAGCTGGGAAGACAGGTCATAAAAGGATGACTGAGTGTACCGGCTAGTTGATCGATACTATTTGAATGGCTTGGGCAATAAGTGCTTTAAGAAAACAGGGGAGAGAGATCGGCCCTGTGTCTTGGGGAAAGAGGAAATGGAGCCTTCAATGAAAGGGAAGGGCCCTTCCTTTCTTTGCAGAATGTAGTGTGAAACTAAGCCTTCAGCAACAGCCAGGACAAAGAGGGACACAGGGTTGAGTCTGTGTGCCCTGTGGGACAGGAACGCTCTTGTCTTTTATGATACAGTTCAAAAACCACCAGCGGGCTTCCCTGGTGGCGCAGTGGTTGAGAGTCTGCTTGCTAATGCAGGGGACACGGGTTCGAGCCCTGGTCTGGGAGGATCCCACATGCCGCGGAGCAACTAGGCCCGTGAGCCACAACTACTGAGCCTACGTGTCTGGAGCCTGTGCTCCGCAACAAGAGAGGCCACGATAGTGAGAGGCCCACGCACCGCGATGAAGAGTGGCCCCCGCTTGCCGCAACTAGAGAAAGCCCTCACAGAAACGAAGACCCAACACAGCCAAAAATAAATAAATAAATAAATAAATAAATAAATAAATTAAAAAAAAACCCACCAGCATGAGGTTTCACTGTGGATCTGGAGTGGCCTTGGAGGTGGACACAGTCCTGGGGCGCTCGGAGTGTTTCCCTTGCAGCCCGCCCAGCTGGCATCAGACTTGGTACCTCAGAGCCTCCACTCCTGA
Organism: Balaenoptera borealis; assembly: GCF_965194805.1. Taxonomy (NCBI): domain Eukaryota; kingdom Metazoa; phylum Chordata; class Mammalia; order Artiodactyla; family Balaenopteridae; genus Balaenoptera; species Balaenoptera borealis. The sequence continues at coordinate 102,702,496 of NC_138865.1, forward strand.
TCCCCTTGAACAGTGTTCTAGATCTGGTCAGGAGATACTTCTAGAGTGTGCACTGGGTGCTTGGGTCTTCTAAGTAACATTGGGGACAACTAGCTTTCCACATTATGAGTTTTCTGTCAACAGTAGATTCTCAGCAAAGGCCGGAAGCAAAAATATGGTGGAAGGCCATTCAAGCATCCCACATGTTGGGGCACTGGGACTGGCGGGCCAGGCTTCCATTTATCAGATATTCAGGGTCCTTTCAGCCCTGAGCTGTGGCTACTGGATATTGCAGAAGACGATGCAGGTCAAGGGAAGGCAGTCCTTGCCTGTGAGGAAGTTACAGTCTAAACACGGCAATGGGACCCAGGTGGACCCTGTGGTGAGCTGTGCAGGACGCTGTCATCAAGTGGTTTCAGTCTTCTGGGAGTTTTCCGATCTGAATTGGTCAGCTATTGGTTTGACCTCAGCTCCCTCCCTTTCTTTCCCCTGTGTGCTCTGAATTGCAAGGAACTACATTTCCCAGGTGTCCTTGCCCTCTGGGCTTCGAACAGTTTAGCCAGAAGGATGCACAGCAGGGACACTGGAAGGTGGGAAGAAGGGAAAAGCCCAGGGTATTTCTCCCCACTCGTTCTCTGCCTCCTATGGTGCCTCATCCCTCTCTGAACCACTCCCACTGGGCAGCTCCTGCTGAACTGCCCCAACTCTGGTAACACCTTTCTCTCTCCAGGCCTAGAGGTGGTAGCAAAGCTCCTCATGTGCTAATCCACGGTTGCTTTTCTGCCCCCTGTATGTCTTCTCTACTCAAATCCCTGTATTAAATTGCCTCTACTTTAAAGACCTAGAGTGGCTTCTCTTTTTCTGGCTCAGACCCTGAAGTATGTACCACCCAAATCAGGCCCCAGAGAGCCTTTGGCTGTTCCCACCCTGAATAATCCCATGGAAGCCATGGTAAGATGATGGCTGCCCTAATGAATTCAGGGTACCAGATTTTCTTTTTCCCCTGCAAAGAAAACAGAATTGTAGAATAATTTCAAAATAGTCTGGCTGTCTAGATTTCTCCGCAGGTGGCCATTGGGATGTGTAGAATTACAATCTTTCTTTTCTTCGTGGGCCTCTCATTTTGTAGGATGATGGGTGACTCCTTCCTTTCCAACTGTGAGAAGAACTATTTTGATGTTTTTAAAGATTCATGCAGTCATTCTCCCCCTCCCCCTATTTGCCTGGGCTGTTGATCTTGCGATATATTTATAGAGATTGTGGTTGGCTGACCAGGAGTTATTTTGCAATAGGAATTTGTAAGATTTCTACTTTGAGCGTGTGTTCCAGACTTTCCTTTCTTTAAAAAGAAAAAATCTTTCTTAGAGCATCTACTTTGCCCTTCTGTAATTATTTCTTTTCACAACCAAAGTAAGCCGTGTGTTTTGCACATTGTTTTTTTGTTTGTATTTCTTCTGTCTCTGGTCTTCTTTTTTTTTTTTTTTTGTAAATTTATTTATTTATTTATTTATGGCTGCGTTGGGTCTTTGTTGCTGCGCACAGGCTTTCTCTAGTTGTGGCTAGCGGGGGCTGCTCTTCATTGCAGTGCGCGGGCTTCTCATTGCGGTGGCTTCTCTTGTTGTGGAGCATGGGCTCTAGGCATGCAGGCTTCAGTAGTTGTGGCACGTGGGCTCTCAAGCACAGGCTCAGTAGTTGTGGCGCACGGGCTTAGTTGCTCCGTGACATGTGGGATCTTCCTGGACCAGGGCTCGAACCTGTGTGCCCTGCATTGGCAGGCAGATTCTTAACCACTTTGCCACCAGGGAAGTCCATCTGGTCTTCTCTCTTCTTTGGCGTCTCTTTTTACTCCAAATTTTAAAAGGCCACGGCTCCTTCTTCATGTAGGAATGTTTTTGCAAATGAGAATGTGGTGACTGGAAAATGGGTGCTTTGGGGATCAGGAGACCTCTGTTTCTCTATCTGTAAAAGAAGAGTGTTGGACTAGATTAGTGGGGGCAAGCATGCTACCGTCCCCAGCTTTACCTCGCTCACTGCAGACATCAATAATCAGTCACAGCACTCTTACTAGCTGAGCTGTGATGCGGCCCCAGAATCTTTCTCAACACGTTGCCCCAGGCAGCCATGTCTAATTGATTAGAATTGGCGCTGAAAATTAAGCCTGTTTGCCATGCTTGGACTAGATGATTCCCTAGACCCCATTCACATAATGGTTCTCTAAGTATTGGCAGTACAATTCCTTTCTTCTTGAAATCAACTGACCGACCTTGATTACACTCCATCTGTATGCAGCACAGCCCTGGGTGCTGTGGAGCCACAGAGAAGCTCTAAAAAACTAGCCACCCTCATGGAACTTGCAGTTTGGTTGGGAGCAAGACTGCAGAGAGCGGTGATGTTCCCGGGTACGCCCCTGGTGCTGTAGGAGGTTGTCCCTGTGCCAGGGAAGGCTTCTTGGAGCAGGGCCGGGGGGGGGTCCAGCCGGTCAGAGGGGAATGCAGTCTAGGCAGTGGGACAGCGTGGGGAGAAACAAACAACAGGGCCAGCAAGTTTCAGAACTAGGAGGGTCATCAGAGCTCATCTGGTCAGAACTCTCCGTTTGTAACTCAGGAAACTGAGGCTCAGAGGGAGAAGGGGACTTGCCCGAATTTTAGTAAATGATAATTATATAGCTAAAGTTTAATAAATGATAAATCATTTTAATAAATGATAATTATTTCTATAGTTAATACTTGTATAGCACTATATGCCAGGCATTGTTTTTGTTTTTGTTTTTTTTTCCCCCCTTGGTTTTTTCCGCACGTACTTTAAATTTATTTATTTATTTATTTATTTATTTATGGCTGTGTTGGGTCTTCGTTTCTGTGCGAGGGCTTTCTCTAGTTGTGGCAAGCGGGGACCACTCTTCATCGCGGTGCGCGGGCCTCTCACTGTCGCGGCCTCTTGTTGCGGAGCACAGGCTCCAGACGCGCAGGCTCAGTAGCTGTGGCTCACGGGTCCATTTGCTCCGCGGCATGTGGGATCTTCCCAGACCAGGGCTCGAACCCGTGTCCCCTGCATTGGCAGGCAGACTCTCAAGCACTGCAGCCACCAGGGAAGCTCCCAGACATTGTTTTGAGAACTTTAATATATTAACTGATTTAGTCCTAAGTAGCCTTGTAAGGTGACGACTATTATTTCTCCTATTTGACACATGAGGAAACTGAGTCTCAGAGGGTTAAGTGATTTACCCAGCGTCACATGGCTTGTAAGTGGTGGAGTCAGGTTTTGAACCTAGGCCATCCGGATCCAGATTCTCTACTGGGAACTACTGAGCCTACTAAATCCTGTTGGAGTCATCAGAACATGTTCTTGTTTTTTTTACTGTATTAATTTTACTCAACACCACCAATGGAATCATAATGACATCATCCAGATCTGTGCTCATACAGTACTTTTAGCACTAGCTGAGAATGTTAACAGACTTTATATGTTTTTATTCTAACCAACAGCTGTATTTCGTGGGGCTTTTTCTGTCTGTTTTACATAGGAGAAAACTGAGACTGCGAGAGGTGATGTGACTTGAGGCAGGTCACAGAGCTAGTAAGTGTCCCAGGCAGAATTTGGAGTCAAGTCTGCTGGACTCCAGATGTCAGAGTTGGAAGGTTTCTGAGAGACTGCCATTGGACAGGTGGGCAAATGGAGGGCCAGACATTGTCTCTGCCAGCGGTCAGAGGGGGTCTCCTGGCACGGGGGACTGCTGCTCTTCCCTGAGGACTGTCTGGGCATGCCCGCCTCCCTAAGCCCTTTACCTGGTCCCCTTGAAGAGGTTTTGAGTTGCCCTTACTTGCTGCCTTGTTTAAAAATACCTAAGGGGTTGACTTTTAAAAAACTCTGTCCCCCAGTTCCCCAATCCTGGGTTCACTCATTTGAAGCTTGCAACCCTCTGTATTCATAATATGTTTTTTTTTCCCATGAAGCAAAAAAGTTTTTCTTTTTTTACGCCCCCCCCACCCCCAACTTCCTGCTGATCTGAAGTGAATATTTATCATGTATTTAATGAGTAATCTGAGTCTTGGCTTGGTGAGGCTGTACCAGGACATGGTTTATGGCTGATCTGGTTTTAACTCGCTCCAGGCGGTTTTCCCTGGAGTTTTCTGTAAAATCATAAACCTGGAGAGAGAATTTTTGTGGAATCCAGTCACGTGACTTGCTCTTTTGTAAATTGAGAGATTAACTGTGTGATGGTTAAGAACTGAGATGCATTTCTTTTTTCAAAAGAAAACAAACAGAGCAGCATTTATGCACCCAGAGGAGCGTGTCCTCTTCTAAAGATGGGGAAAGTCACTCGCCAAGGTCACCTCTCTGGGCCTTGGAGCAGCATGGCACCGGGTTTGAGAACGTGAACTTGGAATCGGAGTATCTGGGTTGGAAGCCCGGCTGAGCCTCTTCCCGGCTGTTCCAGCACCCTGCAAGCTCTGGGTCCTTGCCTGGACAGTGGGGCTGGGAACGGTCCCCACTGCTTAGGGTGGTTGAGGAGATGAAATGAGATGGTGCACACGATGCCTGCGCCCCGGGCTGGTGTACAGGAGGTGCTCAGTAGATGCTGGCCGCTTGGGATCGCTGGTGTTATCCCTCTTCGGGGCCCTTTATGCTGGACTAATAATGCAAGCTGACACTATGTGGATGGAAAGGCCCCGCTCTAAGTGTGAGACTGATGAGCTCACTTCATCCTCACAGCAGCTTGTGAGGTGGCCACTCCCATCACTCCCATTTTACGGAGGAGGGAAGTGAAGCACTGAGAGGTCAATTTACTTGCCCAGGGTCCAGCTAGCAAGTGGCAGAGTTTGTGCTCCCGCCTGATTCCCAGTGACTACCACCCCTGCTGCTGAGGTCCTTCACACCTCTCTTCCTCAGTCTTAGAGCCTGAGGGCTTTTTTTTTTTTTTTAAATTTTATTTATTTATTTATTTATTTATTTATTTATTTATGGCTGTGTTGGGTCTTCGTTTCTGTGCGAGGGCTTTCTCTAGTTGCGGCAAGTGGGGGCCACTCTTCATCGCGGTGCGCAGGCCTCTCACTATCGTGGCCTCTCCCGTTGCGGAGCACAGGCTCCAGACACGCAGGCTCAGCAATTGTGGCTCACGGGCTTAGTCGCTCCGCGGCATGTGGGATCCTCCCAGACCAGGGCTGGAACCCGTGTCCCCTGAATTGGCAGGCAGATTCTCAACCACTGCACCACCAGGGAAGCCCCCTGAGGGCTTTTTGACTGCTGGTCCTGGGGAGGGAAACCAGGCCTCACCTTGCTTAGCTCAGGCCTCAGCTGACCCTCTCTGGATCAGCCCCCGAACTGGTCTATCTATCTATCTATCTAATCTATCTATCTATCTATTTATTATTTTTGGCTGCGTCAGGTCTTAGTTGCAGCATGCGGGATCTTTCGTTGCAGCCCGTGGGTTCTTTGTTGTGGCGCATGGGCTTCTCTCTAGTTGTGGCACACAGGCTCCAGGGCGCATGGACTCTGTAGTTGGAGCACGCGGGCTCTCTAATTGTGGCACGCGTGGGCTCAGTAGTTGCGGTGTGTGGGCTTAGTTGCCCTGTGGCATGTGGGATCTTAGCTCCCGGATCAGGGATTGAACTGGCGTCCCCTGCATTTCAGGACGGATTCTTAACCACTGGACCACCAGGGAAGTCCCCTGAACTGGTCTTAATGCCACCGTATTGCCCCCTCCAGCATCCCTTTTGCAGACAGGATCCCTGTAGTTTCTCTGCAACTGTCTTATAAATGTAAAATTATTTCAGTTTAAAAAGTTTAAAAAAAAAACCAAAAAACCCAATAACCTTGCTGGGCCTGACCTCAGGAACGACCTCATGCTTTTTGATGCAACCTTAGAACCCCTTGTGATCCAGCCCAGCTGGGCAAATAGAATTGACACTCATTAAGCAACCAGGAACTATTCTAGACCCCTTAGGTCCATGTAGGGACTGTGGGCTCCCATTGTGGTACCATCCAGCGCCCTGGGTTGAGAACGAGTCTTGTAGTCTGGGTGGTGAGTCCCACATGGCAGCCCAGGGGAGGCAACTGCCCCTCCGCTCTGAGGCAGGATCCCCCCACTTCTTCTAAGGTCCATGAGTCAGACCTCAGGGGTGGAAGTGGATTCACCTTTTACTCCTGGCGCTCTGCACACAATCCAAGGCTGACAGCGTTCCTCAGCAGCTGCAGTGGTGCATTTATTTTTAAACCTGTCACTTACTGAGCAACTACTGCATGCCAGCTCCACCCTGGGTGCCTTCCAAATGCTGTCGCAGGAGATCTTTGTCACTCCCAATAGCTCTAGGTCCTGGGGCTTTCTCTCCTCCACTGCGGTTCCCAAAGGCATCATCTCTTCCCTGGAAGATGACAGTGGCCTCCGTGTTGGGCTCCCTGACTCTGTACCGCAGCCAGCAGTTGCTTCCAGAGGTGCACATGCCTTCTGGGCGGCCTGTGAGCCTTGGAGTAAAGCTGAAACTCCTCAGCCTGGTTTACAGGTGCTCAGTAATGACCAGCTGTTGATGGCGACAACAAAGACGACGATGATGATGATGGTGATGATGTCAGTAATAGGGTCCTGCTCCCGTCCACATGGCTGCCCACCAGAGAGGAGAAGAACCTGCCTGTACCTGGAAACTTGTATGAAACAGACAAGGCATGTGCTCGTTCCATTCCCAGGAAGCCTGATTTATTTCTTGATACTTGTCCTCAGATAGCAAGGGCTTGGGGAGGGGCAGAAGGGCACCGTAACCTCGAGAAATAAAGACATTGGTCATTTCCCACAGGTTTCCCTTGTAGTTGGAAACATGGCCAGTCAATGAGGGGCCTCCCTCAGCCTCTGGGCTCTGGCCAGGAGCTCCCTGTGTGTGAGCCTGGCCATGTCAGCGGGCTGGTCCCTTCCTCCAGAGGTGGAGACCCTCAGAGAAGTCTCCATCCAGCCCTGCAGGGTTCAGGGACCCAGGCTTCCCAGCTTGGCAAGATGGCACCCTTCTGCTTGCTCACTGGCACGCAGCTTGTGTTAGCTCCGTTTGCATTAGATTTTGCATTCCCACTGTTGAATGGGAGCTCTGTGTGCCCTGTTCCAGCATCCTCCCTCAAGAAAGCCCTTCCTGATCCTATGGTCTCAATGGATCCTGTTGTTAAAGATGCTCATGGAACCCAGGACTTTCTCTTCAGAGCATGTCTCTCAGTTGGTAATTATAAATGGGTAGCATGAAGTAAATAATCACGGCCTGTCTCCCCCACTGTTCTTGTTGCTGCTGTGTCCCCAGTAACTTCCCTGGTGCCCAGTACATAGTAGGCACTTAATGGGTAGTATTTGGGTGAATGAATAAGGAACCATGTCTGATTCATCTTAGTATCAGTCCCCCAAGGCCTTGCTCAGAATCACGCATCTAGTCTGAACTCTATAAATACCTACTGAAAAATGGTATCAGCCCCCTGGGTTCCAATTCTTTTAACCCAGAGTCTTCTCTGGTAGCCTCCACTCCACCCTTCAAGCTTGGAACCACTCAGTGGCTCTGAGTAACCATGTTCAGTTGGGAAAATAAATACAAAACTAGAACCAAGTACCACAAGCTAGAAACATATCACTGAATGTGATCTAAGAAGCAAGGTCTAATTAGGGAATTTATAACAGATTTAGTTCCCTGGGAATGGAATCCTCTTTTAACTTGCAAAGCTATTGTTCAGTGTTGGTACAGTCACCCTTCGTGGATGTTTTTCATGAACACCTGGTGTGTAAAAGTGGGGACTACCTGTGCTTGAGTTGGGGCCCAGTGGTTGGATAGGAAAACAGTTTACCTACATCGTTTGGGGGCAGGTTTGATTCGTTGGTTCTAGAGATGAAGGGCCAAGTATGTAGAGGAAATGGCCATAGACTTGGGATGAGAAGACATGTGTGAGCCCTGGCCATGCCATTGGCCAGCTGTGTGACCTTGAGTACGTATCTTGGCCCCTTGGGTGCTTGGTTAATTCTTGGTCAAAGGGGATAAACTGCAGTGTCTTCTTCACGGGGTTATTGGAGGATTCAGTGCAGTGTAACAGTCTATAAAGTGCTGTGCTGATGATTAATATTCTCATGCACCAGAGAGATGCAATTCCATTTTTCTTGGTCCAAGATTTTTGGAATCTTCCCTGATTCTTTTTTTCATACCCCACCTCCAGTTCGTCAGCAAGTCCTACTGGTTCTACCTTCCAGTATATTCAGAACGCCATGTTTTTCCTCAGTTCCCTCACTGCCACGACCCTGGTCCCAGCCACCTTCATCTTTTTCCTGGGCTGTTACGGTAACCTCACCCGCCTTCATCCTTGCCTATGGTCTGTTCTCAACACAGCATCCAGAATGATCTTTTTAAAATGGAAGTCAAATTACATTTGACTCTGCCAGAACCTTCCAGTGGCTCCCCAGAGTAAAAGCCAAAGCCCTTCAGTGGCTGTGAGGCTCTGCCCCCTGACCTCTTCTCGTCCTCGCTCACTCTGCTGCAGGCACACTGGCATCCTCTTTGTGCGTTGAGCACACCAGGTGCACTCCTGCCATTGGGTCTTCCCACTGGCCATTCCTTTTCCCCCAGTCACCACATGGCCAACCCCCTCACCTTCCATTGTTTACCCAGTGACACCTACTCTGATCACCTTATTTAAAATTGCAGCCCACGGCTCCTCCCTTGGCCCAGCATTCTTTTTTCTTTTTCTTTTTTAATTTAATTAATTAATTTATTTATTTTTGGCTGTGTTGGGTCTTCGTTTCTGTGCGAGGGCTTTCTCTAGTTGCGGCAAGCGGGGGCCACTCTTCATCGCGGTGCGCGGGCCTCTCACTATCGCGGCCTCTCTTGTTGTGGAGCACGGGCTCCAGACGCGCAGGCTCAGTAGTTGTGGCTCACGGGCCTAGTTGCTCCACGGCATGTGGGATCTTCCCAGACCAGGGCTCGAACCTGTGTCCCCTGCATTGGCAGGCAGATTCTCAACCACTGCACCACCAGGGAAGCCCCCCAGCATTTTGATTATCCCCTGCCCTTCTCTATTTTTCCCCCCATAGAACTGATTACTTTCTAGCATACTATGTATCTTACTAATTTATTACTAATACTACCATCTGCCCCCTCTGCATATAATCACAATGAAGGCAGGGATATATCCCAACTGCCTAGAACAGTGTCCGGTGCATAGAAGGAGCTCAGTAAATACTTGTCAGATGAGCGAATGACTTTCTTCTGACTTGAGTCATGTATCTCAATGGGACAGAAAGTTCAAGTTAAATTTGGGGGATCCACTGGCTGTTGGAAAGGAAAGAGATATATAAATGAGGTTTGAGTTGTTTCAGACCCACTTGTCCTCCTCTCAGCAAATAGTAGGGGACGTAGTATCATCTTCTGGGCAGGTCCTGGGGCTCTGGTAGGTGCTTCTGGAAGGTTCAGTGCCTCCTGCAGGCCTCCAGGTCAAGTGCACTTGGTTTCACTCACCACTGACGCTGAGCATATTCCTGCAGGGTCAGTTATACCAGTTGGAAATTTAAAACAGAATTTTTGCGTTCAAACTAACATACATACATATATATGCAGTACACAGACATATTTTGGACTAATATGCATTTGGTACTTGTGGATATAACATTCACGTGAATTAGTAAGAAAGAAAATGAGATTTCAAAGACATTTGAGCATGCAGAGAATGTCCCTCCTCTCCCAGTTCACGTTCACTCTTCCCTTCCAAGGGTGGAAGGAAGCCGAGAAGCAGTGAACACTGGGGATTTGGAATTGTCCACTAGTGGATTTGAGATTGTCCACCGGAAGCCAAGCATAGTGTTTAACACATAGTAGGCTTTCAAGAAATATCTGTTGAATGAAGAAAGGAGTGATTGATTATTTAAGATCAATTGTTACACTTTATCCAAGTATAATTGCCAATGCAGTTTATCATTCATCTAGGCAACCTCTCGGTATCAGTATTTCCTGAGAAATAATAATTAACGGATTCAACCTTATTTGCTGAATATTTGTGCCAGACCCTGAGCTGGGTGCTGGAGACATCGCCACGTGTAGGATGCGGTCTTTATCCAGGAGGAGGACAAAGTCTGGGAAACACAGGCCTTCCAGGACCTGTGGTCCCCATCCCATAGAGCAGGTGAAAGGCACTGGTGGTGGTGTGTTAGCAGTGTTGGGAGAACAATGAACAGGGACTAATCAAATCTGCTGGGGGGAGGGGGAGTCGTTGAAGTCTCCAGAGAGGAAGCAATTTTTTGTGTTGCAGTAGGGGAGGGAAAAGGCAAGATCCTAATTATACCACCACGGAAATGTGCTGCCTCAAGTCCATCCTTGGCTTGACTGGCTGATGCACCATCTCGGAGATGCCCGCTCCACCCTCTCAGAGCTGCGGGTCCATGAGCCCTCACGTTTGCAGTGGCCCCTCGGCCTCCCTGAGCCTCTGGCTCCGCTCTCTTATCGCAGAAAGGCATTTCATTCTTCGAGATCAGGCAGCCAGGACCCAAGGAGCTGTTTTCCTCCATTGTGCAAGCATGACAAATCATTAATTTTTGATTGATTTGCTTAGAATTATGGGCGTCCCAGCATTCTTTCCGCTGCTGAACAGCTGTATAACAAATGAATATATCAGTGTGCACAAAAGATTGGCGATCTAAGAGAAGCAATTACATTGGCCACCCTCCCCCACTCTCACCCCTTCCCGGGCAATGAAGGAAGGAAATTTTTACCAGAAATTCCTCAAGTGGCTTTAAAAAAAAAAAAAAGCCTTTTTATAATTGAATTAAGTCTTTATCTCTTCATCTTTTGCAGCAGATTTCGAAGCACACACCAGTTCCCCATGTGCTTGCTTGGGTTCCATCCATCCAGGAAGAATCTTTAATAATGAAATTTCAACTCACAAATTAAAACCAAAATGAAAAAAGGAAAAAAAAAAAAAGGAGCAAATTCTACCCCTCCTTTTTGCTTTTTTTTTTTTTTTGGTCGCTGCTATTCCTTTAAGATTTTGGAACCATACCAGTGCACTAAATGTGACCTCCATAACTTTTAAATTAAGAATTTATGCTGGCTTGAAATTTATGAAATATTTCAGCATGAAAGAAAGCCTTTTTCCCTCAGGAAAATTGAGCAATAAATCACAGCACTGTGGATTTACTGCCCTAGAGCCAGCGAGAGATAGGATTTTTTTTTTTTTTTTTTGCTTCATTCTGAAAAAAAATGTAATCATATAAGACAGCTTAGCTGCTATCCTCCCACTCTCTAGAATTTTTAATTTCAGCTGTTTCTGCTTGGATTTATTTCCAATATTCCTGCTCGGCTTTTCAATTTCCTCAGTTATTAAATTTTAATTCAGTGCATTAGCATTTAAATTAAAAAAGGGTTTATTTTATCGAAATCGTTGGCCAGCCCCCATCCCGTAGCACACGAATTGCCTGTTTCTGCCATTTGCACAAAATGTGAAATGCAGCTAATGTCTTACAACTTACATTTGCACAAATTTAGAAATAAAATTTCTGGGTTTGGAATAATATTTTCTTTCCAAGAAAATCCTTAATAAGAGAATGGAAAAGAACAACTTAACGTTCATTTGGGAGGGAGGAGGAGGGTCGAATGAAACTAAAATAGCCTTGCCCAGGTCCTGAGAAGAAGCTGGTGTGTTAAGGAATGGATGGGGCTGGGAGAGGAAGCAGGTGCCCTTACAGGGAGCGGGGGCGTGGTGAAGGGGGGGCTTGGATACCTTTACCCCCAGCTATGTGAAAGTGAGGAAGAGGACCTCTCATGAGTCCACTTCCCCCACCATATTTCATTTACCCTTGAGGGGTTTGGTTAAGGTTGGGTCAGCTCCACATAGAGTATCAGAGATGAAAAGGAAGGGGAGATGATCTGATTGAACTCTCGTGCCTCCCGTGCCTGTTTTTACCTGTGAGAACCTCAGGTCCAGGGAAAGGAAAGAGCTTGCCCAAGGTTCAAAGTGAGACCCAGACAGAGCCAGGCAGAAGCTGCATCTTTAGGAGCACATGGTCCAGTGGCAACAGCAATAGAGTTTCCATTACTTTAGTGGTTACTACACATCCCTGGCCTGTGCTTACGAGTTTACCTACATCGCTGCATTCAGTATCATTCTGACCAGCCCTTTGGAGAAGGCCTCAGGGCTGTGGGGTCTGGTAGATGCTCCTGACCTTCTGACTTGCAGCCCAGGATTCAGATCAGGCCCGGAGACAGGCTGGGAAGACTGCTGGCTCAGTCCAGGCCTGGCTCTGCCTCTTGCTCGTCTGCTGTGTAATCTTGTACAAGTCACTCTGTTTTTCTGTGCCTCAGTTTCTTGGGCCCAATTGGCGTATTGCCATTTTGCAGATGAAGAAACTGAGGCCTAAAGAGTGCAGATGAACTGCCAAGGATTATATAGCTTGAAAATGGCAGACCCAGGACTTGAACTCAGACTTGTCTGACTCTAAGCCCTGTGCTCTTGAACTTTGGTTCAAATTGAGAATCAGATCAGATTACACTGGGTAAAGGTGAGTTTGTGGTTTGGGATGAATTGCATGAAATTGCTGGTAGTAGACCATTTGGGCCTAGGAAAATGGCAAAGTCAACTTAATTCAAACAGTAGGGCTTGCTTTGAGATATTTGTGAGGACACAGACAAAGCCGGCTTGGCACCTTAGGGATCTCTACAATGAGAATGGGTGCCCTCAGCACTGTGGCTGGGGGGGCCCGAGAGGCTGTCCCCTGTTGTTAGGGTGGGTCTGGACTCAGCCAGGCCCAAAGGCTGAGACTGATTGACAGGTGCTGTGATATTGACACGTGCTCTCTTGGGCATCTCTCACTTGTGCCCATTGTCCATCTCTACCCCCGTTCCCATATCTGCTTCTCATCTCTGCCGATAAACAGACATTTCCCACCCTGCAGGGATGAACTCTTCCCTCCAGCCATCTCATTTCCCCAGTTGTACCATCTAGGCTTCTACAAAAGGATTTGTTTGGACAGCTCTTTGAAAATTTTCAGCATTTTGTCTTTGTTTTATAAAAATGGGTGGAAAACAAAAATGCATGTAGCTACCAGTGATAAGAAGCTCAAATATCATAAACACAGTGAAAGGGAAAATGGGTGGAGATGGTCAGGTGTGCCTAAAAGAGAGACTCTTTTCCCCTACCCAGTCCCATGTTCAGTATGCTTGAACTGGTCAACTCTGTGAAATTGTGAAGGAAAAGGACAAAAAAAAAAAGACAACATTAAAACAACATTAAAAGTATGTATGAAATTCTAGAAATACATGCCTAGAGTTCAGTTTGAAAGGCTAGAGATCATTGGGGATTTTACCATTTTTTTAAGCTCTCTGGGACAGAATTTCCACCTCTACCACTTCTGCCTCTTCTGATATGAGCATTAGAACAACTTCTTCCCATTCGCTTTCCATACAAGTTTGAGGAACGCAAGATGTCGGAAAGAGGCTGTAATTGATCGTGTTCTTTTGCTCCCAGTGAAATGATTTGCAAACCATTTTCCGCTTTCTTGTTTCTTCCATGGAAATAATGCACTGGCATCCCATTAACTGCTCCCTCCCAGGCCTCATGTTTCTACCTCCCTATTTGTCCTTCACCTTTCCGTTTCCCTCGTGTGGACAGTGGAGGCTGTGTGTATTCACCCCATTTCCCGATTGTCCCTCCCTGAGTGTTGGAGGGAGATAAAATATTCCAGAGCGGAGGAAGGTGGGCATTGGAGTTGACCCAGACCTGGGCTTATAGCTGTGGGATGTTGGATAAATGCCTGAAATTCTTAAATGGGGATATTGTGTATGTGTGTTGGGGAACCCATCAAGAGGATTCGGTGAGAGGCGTTGAATGCCCACACACTAGCGCCGGGTGGGACGTTAGCTCAGGGAGCGAGTCTGGGGTACCCGCAGGGGCCAGGCCATGGGGTGGGAAGTAGGCAAGAGTGGGTGGTGGGGACTGTGGTGAGCCAGGTATGTCAGCTCTAGCTGACCAGTCGTGTGGGACTACGTGTTGCTTTCAGAAACTGAAATCTGGCTTTCTTGGGGGTGAAATGCCTTTATTTTTATATATTGACTGTTTAAATTGAAGCCCGCCATCTGGTTTTGCCAGCTTGCAGCTTCTCGAAAGCACTCATCCAAAGGTAGCTGCTGTTGTTTTTATTGTAGGTCCTCAATCCTTCATCTGCAATCCTGAAATTCGAAAAGCTTGAAAACAAAAAGATGTTTTGTAACTGGTGAGGAGGCAGAACTTGACCTGAAGGGAGAAGAGGCTAGTGGCCGGTTTCGTTTAGCCCACTTAGGGCTGCCTGCATAAGTTTTACTCTAGAAATATCAACGTGCTTGAGTACCGGGGGCTCCCCAGACCCTGCCAGGGTTATTTCAAAATAGAGAACACATGCGCCACATTGCCTTTCTAAAATTGGAAAGGTTCTGAATTTGGAAACACATGTACGCTAGAGTCTTGAACCTGCATTATTCTAACTGTGATTACTATTCTTATTAATGTTTTGACAAAGCTGGGGACTGCATCTCCAACCAGGGGTGGTGGAGAACCCAGGCGTTTTTCCCATGTCCTTGGCCTCCTCATCGAGGTCCCCCCAGCACTGGCCTAGGAGTCAGGATCCCCGGGCATTTGTCACGCAGTTCTCATGAGACTTCAGGCAGCTCCCTCCTCTCCCAGGGCCTCAGTCTCTCCATCTGAACCAAAATTTTATGATTTCTGAAAATTTCATTTGGTCAGCCTTATCTTCCCATCGCCCAACCCCAAATAAAAGAGATTATGAAGCAGTGCTCTCTTGCCTCATCCTGCTTGCAGGGTTGGGGGACGGACTATTTTAACATAATAGGATTTTCCCCCTCCAGTTGGTAGGAATAAACCTTCAGCTACTGTTTTATTGGAAATCCCAGCTGAAAATGAAAATGGTGCAATTCAATCTCAGATTTAGTTGGTTACTTACTTTTCACTGAGTCCCCAGGGCTCTGTGGTTGCTGGGTTTGTGTTGGCAGTGGGTGCTCAGTTGGATTTAAAGGGCGAAGCAAATTGGGGGTGGGGGGGGTTTGGCTGTCCTAACTCCCTCTTACCACTGGGGGCAGACTTTTCTAGCCTGGAAGAATGGAGCAGGGCGTTGTGGCTGGCTCACCCCTCTGAAGGCTGGTGTTTGAGCGGGAGCTTGGTAAGGTACAGTGGGTAGAATCTGTGTTTTCCTCTTGGCTGATTTAGGTGTTCTGGGTTTCTTTTGCAGGCTGACGGAGCCAGTGCAGCTGGAAGGAAAAGCACGGCAAGCAGGTATGCTCCGCCTCCCCCGCCCCCTACTGCACCCACCCCCCCCCCCCACCGTCGTCTTCTCCCTGGTTTCATGACTAACAGCTACCTCTCTGTGGTCATCACCTTCCACCTGAAAGGATGAATGGTCCAGGCCAGCTCCCTTTGTTGAGAAGTAGTCATACTTCCCTGGAGGATATGAGGTTGTGGGTAGCACTTTCCAGCCCTCCTGGTGCCCTCTCTGGACACCTGTGACTGGAATCTAAGGATGACTCAGTGCTGAACTGGCCTTGGCCGCTCACGTTGGGGGAGACTTACGGTGAAGAAGTGCAAGACTGGGCAGAAGGACCTGGGCTTGAATCCCATATCTCGGCTGCTGCATTGTGAACTCCAGGGACGCCCATCCTAGTCTGGAATTCATCGGTACCGCTTGGGTCCTGCGCTCGTATCCTGAACCCATCCCTCCAAAGCAGGAGGATGGGATATTCTGCTTAGCCAGACCTCACTCTCGGAGCTGGCAGGAGATGGGGGAGGGGTGGTCCCCATAGGAGAGCTGGGCTGTCGTTACCAAAGATGGGGGAAAGCGATGCTGGACAGGCCCATGTAGTAGACGTCCGCCACCAGGGGCGCAGGCAGGCACTTAACTTGGTGTAAATGTTAGTGCTGCTGCTGATGTTCGTTAGGTAGAGCAGAGCTGCAGTGGCCAGATGACCTTTATTTAGGGCATTGGAGGCAAGAAGAAGGCAAGGGACAGACTAGAGAGATGGCTCCTCAGGCCACACCCTCAAAATCTAGAACAGGCTCTGGGATGACCTGCTGGAGCTGGGTGTGCCAAGCAGAGGAGTTTGCCCTTTAGCACATGGAACACTAGTTCTTTAAATGTTAATACATTTTTATGGAAAAAAAGGGGTTCTATGGCCAAATAAATTGGAAGGATGGTGAGTTAAACAAAGTCAACAGATTTCTTTGCTGTGGGACTTTTCCAAGCATTTCATGTGCTAGTGTGTTTGCTTGAGAGCATCTGAGAGAGAGAGAGAGAGGGGAATGACATGTTTCTCAAACTTACTTAACTATGGAACGCTCTTATTGAGGTTTATCCCATGGAGCCAGTGTTCTGTGCAACGTGCTTTGGGAAACCGAGAGAGCAGAAGAGTAAGGTGTTCAGCCCTGTGTTTCAGGGAGATCACTCTGGCCCCCGTTTGCAGGAGACACCAGGCTGGAGGTCAGTGTGTCCCACCCAAGCCACCATGGCCTGGCTTCCACCCACCTCCCCAGTCTCCTCGTATGTCTCCCCCTTGCTCAGTCTGTTTTAGCTACCCTGACCTTCTCTTATTTATCTAACACTGTAAGCCAGGGGTTGCCCATTTTTACCTAGAAAGGGTCAGATAGAAAGTATTTTACACTTCACAGGCCATAGGTCTCTGTGGCAGCTTCTCAACTCTGCCAGTGTAATTCGAAAGCAGCCATAGATAATACGTAAATACACAAGTGGTCATGGTTTGCCAACCCCTGGCCTGAGAGCCTTTGCAGCTGCCGTTCCTTTGCCTGGGATGTTCTTTTCCCTGATCTTCCCATGATTCGTGCCCTTTGATCCTTCAGGTCTCAATTCCATCCTCCCCTCTGAGGAGCCTTTTCTGACCCCCTCCGACCCTGCCCGTGTCCCTCATGGCCTGTTTATGCTCTTCAATTATTCCACGTATTTGTGTACTTTTCTCTGCCTCTTGACTGCCAACTCCAGAGGCAGAGACCACGTCTGTCTTGTTCACTGCTGTGGGCTGGCCTCCAGCCGGTGCTCAGTGAGTGCTTATGGGATAGGTACACGGAGTGAGATGGGAGAAGATGCATGATGTAGGAGTCAGGAGTGTGGGCTGGAATGGAGGGCTGCACGGCCAGGCTTGGGCCTGGGAATCTGGATAGTGACTCGCGTGGCCAGCAGCTGCCCAGATCCTTTGTGTTTCTCTCCTGGGCCCCTGGTAGTGGAATCTTGCGTAAGAACAGTGTATGAGGCTATGGCCTGCGGGGCAGTGGGTGTCCCTAGACTGGCAGTGCCTGGAAGAGTTTCCTGGATCTGAGTGTCAGGACTGGAAGGGGCCTTGGGCTTTGTCAGGTTCCCCTCCCCGCTCCCAACGCCCTTCATTGTACACATGGTGAAGAAAGGCCCTGCTCAGGGTCATGTGCTGAGTGAGTGGCAGCGTCAGGCCTTGACCCTGCCTAAGCCAGTGCTTTCTCTACACGGTGATGCTGTACTCAAGTGATCTAGCCAGCCTCCCCCACTGCCCTCTCGTGTTCATTGAGCACCTGCTAGGTTAGCCCCAGTGCTCTGTGCTATGGACTCAGGTGGATTAGATGCTAATTTATTCATCCAGCAGATATTTGAGCATCTGCTGTGTGGCAGGCACTGTTCAAAGTGCTGGGTCTGCAGCAGTGAATGGAGACAAATTTCCCTTCACTCCTCATCACTTGTATGTGGATGTGGTCCTTGCCCTCCCTCGCTAACGCATGAATCTCTCCCATACCAGCATCTCTGCCTGGTGATCAGAACACAGCAGGCGGGTTTCCCCACCGTGCTCATAGGTGCCTGAAGCTCTGTTTTGAGTCTTATCAGCCCAAGGCTGTAGTGAGAGGGAGAAGAGTGCTGCGATAGATTAGAGACGCTTGCCCCGGTCAGGGGAGGCGGGAGGTGGCATGTGTGCCATCTATTTGCTCTGCCTGATTAACCTAGGTTTGCATATACTCAGTGATGGAGCCCCCCCATGTTATTACCACAGTGCCAGAATATACACCAGGAAGGGCCAGCCCAGACCTTAGTGTGTGACTTGAGATGTAAAGAAAACATTTCTAATAATAATAATAACAACTACCATTTAGTCAGGCTCTGAGCTAAGTGATTTACATTTATTAATTGACGTAATCTTTATCACAGGTCTGTGAAGGATGCGCTTATTATTCCCATTTTACTGCTCAGGAAGCTGAGGCCCAGAGAGGTGTACAGGCATCAGGCTGCCCAGTTGGAAGTGAGCAGCACAGCCAGCGTGCCTGCCCAGGTCTGACTCCTCTGATGCAGGTGCCTCACCACTGTGCCCTCCTGCTTCCCCCAGGAAGTGATCAGTTTACAGAGGTTAGAGGAGCCTGTTAGGGGACCAGGGCTGGGCCATAGGCTGGGGGCTCGTCCAGAAGGCAGGGCCTCCAAAGGAGCTCCCAAGTGCGTTTATACTGATTCTGTCATTAAAGCTAACAGAGCATCTTTGAAGGACCAAAGCAGCATTATTGTGGCGTGACCCAGCTTTCAGTGTGAGAAGTAAGTTCTGCATTTCAAACATCTCTGCACGTTTGTCCAGAGAACATTAACATAGTCCTTAGCTGACGCCACTGGTGAATTTGACCCCGGCCTAGGGTTAGATTGGCCAGGTGGGGTTTAGAGTTGTAGATACTTGATGGAACATTAGACTCATGCAGTCCCTGTTTCAGATGGGGAGACAAAGACCCGAGGCTCCCTGAAGTCAGAGTTAGGCTGGATGGCCCTGGTCGGGACTGACCTTGAAGGACCTGTGACCCTCTGGCCTCCACTCCCTGCTCCCAGCCGTGCCGCACATGCTGTGTTATCACACCAGGGTCTGCTTTCGTCCCAGCTCCTTCCTTTTGGCCCAGAACACCTAATTTCGTTCCTTCTCCAGAGGGCCTCTGGCTAAACCCCAAAACCAACAGCATGGGCTGCTAAAGAATGAGTGTCAAATTGAGGGGGACAAGGAGAGGTGGTGTTTCTGATCCTAGGAAACAACTAACTGTGGTTTGGTTTACTTCCCTGTAACCCAACCTGGGTCGATCTTACAAGACCATTGATTCCAGCACTTGAGGTTAATGCTAACCTAGTGTGCAGGTTACAGATCACGTAGCACAACTGCAGCCAAACGTCACTTATTTTAAGAAGCGTGGGAGGCTGCGGGGCCTTAAGTGTGGAAAATTCTAAAGGAAACGCAGTTTTCATAATCAAGTAAATGTAGCTACAGGCTTGCTGTAATGAGGAATTATGCCCTTTTTTTTTTGTCAGTTGAAGGTTTTCAGAGCTGGAAGGACTCTGTAGATAATCTGGCCCAACCCTTTCATCTGGAGATAAGACAGCCAGGGATAGAAGAAGCTGAGGGACTCACTTGTTCACCGGGTGTACCAGTTGCCTAACAAGTGATCAGGATCTTCTAGACAGGGAGATTGGGGTCTGGGAGAAGGTGATAAGACCAAGTCTCATTCATTCATTCCACAAACACTTACTGAGTGCCTACTAAGTCCTGGGGTCTGACCTAGGTTCTGGAAATACAGTGGTGAGCAAAACAGAAATCCCTGGTCTTGTGGAGCTGATGTTCTAGTGGGAGTGGAGGAGACATAATAAATACTGAAAACACATTGTATGCCATTTGGTAAAAAGTGCTGTAGGGGGAAAGCAGGGAGGGGGGTTGGGAGAGTCAGAAGGAGTATTGTATCAGCAAGAAGGTGACATTTGAACAAGGATCTGAAGGAAGTGAGGGACTGAGCCAAGCAGTCATTTGGGGGAAGTGCATTCCAGGCCGAGGGAACAATAGGTGCAAAGGCCCTGGGGCAGGAGTGTTACTGGAGCAACCGCAAGGAGGCCCATGTGGCTGCGTAGGGCCTTGGAGACTTTTGTCAGGACTTTGGCTTTTACCCTGTGTGAGATGGGGAGCCACTGGGGATTTTGAGCAGAGGAGTGACATGATATGCTTTGGTTTTAAAAGGATCATTCTGGTTGCCAGGAGGAGAATAAACTGCAGGGGGCAAGATGTTACAAGACATATTGCCAAGGGTTCAGGACAGGCAGGAGCTTAGAAGATAGGCTTGGAAGGGAGTTTCCAAAAGGCCCTTTTTTTCAGGCCTGAGGAATCCATTTCAGCACAGCATTGTGTAAGTCCTGCATCCAAAATGCACAGCCTCCTGCTTGGTCCTGGGAGAGCCCCAGAGTGGAGCGGCATGGTCCCTGTGGCTCCCACTCTCCATGCCTGGTCTGCTGGGCATCTAACTCACCCTCTCTCTGAGCCCAGACTACCTGGGTTCAGATCTGGCACCCTCTACTGCCTGGTTGTGTGACCTTAGGCTAGTTACCTGACCTCAGTTTCCTCATCTGTAAAATGGGGATTATATTCATACCTCTCTCATAGTGGTGTCAGTGAGTATTAAGTGCAGTAATAATGATATGTCTACCCTTAGCACAATACCTGACCTATAGTAGGTGCTCAATAAATGCTTGTTTTTATCACCACCCTCACCACGATGCTGAATTCCATTCCTAGGAGGAGGGAACAGTGGGTGGCAATTGATTTCTTTTTTTTTTTTCTTTGTTGGAGAGGAAAGATTGCTTTATTCAGGAGGCCAGCAACCTGGGGAGAAGATGGACTCGCATCCAAGAACCAACTCCCAAGATTCTGCTTGACCATGAAAGTTTTTAAAGGGAAAAAGGGGAAGTTAATCTATCGCAGTTAATCATTTGGGGAGGGGGTCAGAGTCTTTTATCTTCCACTGTGTGCAGATTTTCTTCTGATTGGTTGGTGGTGAGGTAACAGGGTGCCGCTCCAGGCATCATACTCAGCCTGAAGTTACCAACCTCCGCCTGGATGGGGGCCTTAGTTCCTGCAGAAGAACTCAGAGATATTGTTATGTATATTCCTTGAGGAAAACCCAGAACCCTGCTTTATTATTGCACCTCTGTTTCTTCACTGCTCTTCCTTTGTTTCTGCATTCCCTCCCCTCCCTGACAAGCAACTGTTTGAATCTGCCCTTTGTTACTCAGGGAAGGTCTAGGAGGCTGAAGCTTCTTTCCTACAAACAAGAAATGGGGACACAGAAATGATTTCTACTGAGGAGGGCCCCACAGGGTCCTGCTCAGTTTCACACAGTGTCAGCAAAGTTCTGTTGCCACTTAGCATTCACCTCTAGGAGCCAAAAAGTAAGTGGCTAGGTTTAAGATGCCCATGAGGTTCCTTCTCCAGCGATGTAATACACCTGGCCCTTTTGAAACCGTGCGCCTCAGATTGGGACTTGAACCCACGTGCCAGGACACGAACCCAGCCTAAACCCAGATTGGGACTTGAACCCACATGGCCGGACTCGAACCCAGCCAAAACTCAGATTGGGACTTGAGCCCATGCAGCTGGGACTCAAACCAGCCAAAACCCACTGTCTTCCAACTGAGATCACACACCTGGTTTCAGGACTCAATGAAGTTCAGGTTCTTGATGTCTCATCACTGAAAGAATTCAGTGAGAGACAAAGTGATAGGTAAGAAGTGGATTTATTTAGAGAGAAACACACTGCACCAACAGAGTGTGGGCCATCTCAGCAGGTGAGAAAGGCACCAGGGTATGGGGTTGTCAGTTTTTATAGGGGTGGGTAATTTCATAGACTAATGAGTGGGAGGAGTATTCTAGCTATTTTGGGAAGAGGTGGGGATTTCCAGGAATTGGGCCACCACCCACTTTTTGATCCTTATGGTCGGCCTTGGACCTGTCATGGCGCCTGTGGGTATGTCATTCAGCTTGCTGATGTGTTACAGTGAGCATATACTGAGGCTCAAGGTCTAGTGGAAGTCAACTTGTCCGATTTGTCCGCCATCTTGGACCCATTTGGTTCTAATCAGTTTATGTCATGTCCTCAGGCTATGTCATTCTTTCAGAGGTTGTGCCCTGCCCCCTTCCCTCCTGTTTCATTACCCCCTCAGAGATTTTACTCCCATATTTTGGGAATCAGAAGTAAGGGAAGGAGGCAGGGCACAACCTCTGAAAGAATGACATAGCCCAAGGACATGACATAAACTGATTAGAACCAAATGGGTCCAAGATGGCGGACAAATCGACTTCCACCAGACCTTGAGCCTCAGTATATGCTCACATCAGCAAGCTAAATGACACACCCACAGGTGCCATGACAGGTCCAAGGCCGACCATAAGGATCAAAAAGTGGGTGGTGGCCCAGTTCCTGGAAATCCCTGCCCCTTCCTAAAATAGCTGGAATACTCCTCCCACTCATTAGCCTATGAAGTTACCCACCCCTATAAAAACTGACAACCCCATACCCTGGTGCCTTTCTCACCGTCTGAGATGGCCCACACTCTGTCTGCGGAGTGTGTTTCTCTCTAAATAAATCCACTTCTTACCTATCAATTTTTCTCTCACTGAATTCTTTCTGCGATGAGACATCAAGAACCTGAGCTTCATTAAGTCCTGAAACCCGGTGTGTGATCTCAGTTGGAAGACTGTGGGTTTTGGCCAGGTTCGAGTCCCAATCTGAGGTTTCAGAAGGGCGATGGTCCATCTTCTGTAACTGCTTCCAGGCTGAGTAGGGGCATTGACCCTGCCTGTCAGGGAGTAAAAATCTCTGGATGCCTGATCTAGGGGCCCCAGGGGCAGGGCAGCTCTTTGTTTTAAGTCAGTATGGGCTGGAATCCTCACATAGCCATCATCTTGGTGTGGAACTGTTGTAACTGCTTCCATAGCCTTTCTATGAATCTTCTTGATCATGAAGCACTTTTTGTAACAGCATCAGAGTACAAAAGTATCTTTAAATGACAGAAGAATTAAAATGCATGTTTAAACATCTGATTACAGTGTAATGGATAAAGAAAGTTGGTTACAATAACCAGAATTACCAATGATTACATTTAACTTAACATACCAAATAATCCTAGTTAAATATTTCTCTTAAAGATACCTCAGGGGATCTCTAAAGTACCCCACAGTTAGCTGGAAATCAAAAGAAACTTAATTAAAATTTGGTATTTGAGGAGCTTGTCAAAAGTTTTAAAACATTTGGTCAAATAAGATCATAGGTCACTGTGAGACAATACTTATTCCTTAATCAAAGTTACAAAAGATCTCAAAAACAAATACAGATCACTTACAGGCAAAGAAACTCATACTATCTGTTATTATAAGCAGCATTTCAAGAAAACTTTGGAGGGAGAAACCAAATCCAGTCTTGTTTTAGCCCATTCCTGACAAAATCCATTTACCCAACTAATGATCATGCATAACTCTTTTCAGTTTTTTTCATTCTTCACACCTTCGTTTACTAAAAACACATATCTTACTTTTCTTAAAAGTTTTTTTCTCATTTACTTTTCTTGTTGACAAATTTGTAGAAGATAGAATAAGGTCTTATTTGACCTCTGATAAACCTCGGTACAACAGAAGTATTATGCTTAACACGGATGACTCTTACATGTCTCTATTAATCAAACCAACAAGCTTAGCCACCTTCAGTACCAGATATCAGTTTAGTACTGAATATTTTCCAGATGCCATGAACCTGAAATTCATTCTGGCCAGATTATTTTCTATTTCTGAGTATTTATATAAGTGCTTAATTTTTTAAAAGCCAATTAAGTAGAGCTCTTTTACGAATTAATTTTTGGCAATACCATACACCTACAACACACATATAGATACATATGAACACACAAACACAGAGGCCTCATAGTTCCCATTCCAAAAATTCAGCCCTGAGTCAGGTACAACATGAAAGCCATCAGTTACAAGGGGTTGGATTCAAATTAGGCTTCTAGCAGATGGAACAAATCAATGTCACCTATCTAGATGGCTAAATCCTTTTTACTAGTGTTTGCAGAGAAGACACTTAAGATTTCTATTCATCCTTGTGACAAGTCAAGTTCTAAATTACTTTTCCACCGTGCAATTTGGTCAAGATTTGCGCTTACGATTTTAGATGTTATCCCTTCCAAGGTGGTCCCCCAAACAGGTATTAGTGCCCAAAAAGTTGTCACAAAGAAATGGCACAGAAGACGTCCCCACCGGTGTTGACGAAGAGTGGAAGTTGGTCTAGCTGGTTTCAGGACTTAATGAATTTCAGGCTCTTTATGTCTCATCGCAGAAAGAATTCAGTAGGAGACAAAATGATAGGTAAGAAGTGGATTTATTTAGAGAAAAACACACTCCGCGGACAGAGTGTGGGCCATCTCAACAGGTGAGAAAGGGCAGTTGATTTCTCATAGAGCCTGGAGATGGGAGAGAGGCTGGAGGTGAGGACGAGTGTGGGTGGGAGTGGAGCTCGTGTTTGTGGAGGGGGCTACATGATCCACATCCTGTGTCCTGCACTTGCTCCTGCCAGGGGCCACCTGAGGCAGTGATTGGCATCCCTTGTCCTCAAAGAGAACTGGGAAATAGACTCATTCACCGTCAGCCAAATAATCAAATGGCTTTGGGCCTTGCTGAGTCTTGTTCTTTAAGCCAAGATTTTCCACTGGTGGATAGTTTAATCTCATAATCACATGTGTACGGCTGCATAATTATTTTAAAAATAATATCTTCTTGTTTAGCATTTTGGTTTTCAGCAGGAAAATTAAAGTAGCCCTAAACAAATTAACCTTATTTGCACAAAATTTCAATAGTTTCAGTAGGCCTGATGCTAGTCAATGACCAGTGTGGTATTAGCAGAATGAATTATTTGAGAACCAGCTCTGGGTATATTTTAGTCAGACTGCATCTTCATCTTGACTCTAGGTTTATGTTCCTGTAATTGGAGCTCATTTGATTTCCAGAAATGTGTGTTCTCACCCTACCAAGCTTGGGCCAAAGTTTGGCTTACAAAAATCATAAATTGCAGGCTGATTCTGAGGGTTCACATACTTGCTCCAAAGGGACCCCTTGCTTTTCTGGATGGGCAGAGTTCACTTTCTGCTTAATCAGTTACTGTTAAGCCTAGCCTCTGCACAAATAGGGCCGATTCTGGAAAATTCAGACATCCTTGGATTTGTCCTCTGGAGATAGCCCCAGAAATGCAAACTACAAGTCATATGCATCAAAATCGGTAAATCCTTTTTCCAAATGGTACTGCGTTCTTGAGCTTGGGGTGGTCCAACAAAGGGAAGTGCTTGGGATCTCTAGGGAACCTGGGCTCAGTCCACCCACCCAACTCAAGTTTCCCACCTGTGCTCCTTGAGCAAATTAAGCAAGTTCTCCTTGTGAAGCTGCAGTTACCAGTTCAGAGCATCTGGAAGTCTTGTCCTGAAGAAGCACATTCTTGAGAATGGAACCAGGATGATCTGACCTGGTTGCTTCTTGAGCCCCTTAATGACAAGGGCCCTCGATCTGAGAAAGTATCTCGGGAAACATCCACAGCCTCACTGTCTGTCTGGCTCTGCCAACAGGAGAGAAAAATCCTCACCCCTTGGCTTCCACTTCCTCCAGGTTCGATGCAAACCGCGATGGTTAAGAGCGTGGGTACATCACACCTACCATCTTGGTCATGCCCACCTTCCCATCCTGCAGTGAACCTGCCAACGTGTGTCCCCACCTCTCCCTCTTCATCATCGCTGCTGCGTGTAGGGGGCCGTGCCCTCCACTCCTTTGGTTTTTACAGGGGCTAAACATTGCTCTCCTGCCTTCATTTATGAGTTCTCCACCCATGGCCTAAGAGCTCATCTTTTTCATAGTTGGACCAAACTTTTCACATTTTGCCTGGCGAGTGCTTGGTAAGGACAGGAGAAGAGAACTAACAGTTAATGAGTCCCACTCTGTGTGTGGTGCTGTGCTGAGCGCCTTATGAACATCTCTGTGCTTTAATCTTCTTTTTTTTTTTTTGGCTGCGTTGGGTCTTCGTTGCTGTGCCCGGGCTTTCTCTAGTTGCGGCGAGCGGGGGCTACTTTCCGTTGTGGTGTACGGGCCTCTCATAGCGGTGGCTTCTCTTGTTGCGGATCACGGGCTCTAGGTGTGTGGGCTTCAGTAGTTGTGGCTCGCGGGCTCTAGAGCACAGGCTTAGTAGTTGTGGCGCACGGGTTTAGTTGCTCCGTGGCATGTGGGATCTTCCTGGACCAGGGCTCGAACCCGTGTCCCCTGCATTGGCAGGCGGATTCTTAACCACTGAGCCACCAGGGAAACCCTGTGCTTTAATCTTCTAAACAACCCTTTGAGGTTAGTGCTTACACGTCAGGAAAGAGAGGTGTGGGCAGGTTAGGAAGCTTGGCAATGGTCCACACACCTAGTTTATCATCCTCAAACCCCTTGGAGGGCTGGACTGTGTAGCAAGGAGTCTCGTTTGTGTGTCCGGGGGCAGCACGCCTCTGGGCAGTGAGGGTCCAGGCCCAGGTGCTCACATTAGGGCGTGTGGACAGAGCTGGCTGTGCATTCCAGACCTCAGTCTGTCATCAGCCCATCTCAAGGACTGGTGGGTGAAGAGCAGAGGGGTGGAGGCCAGATGTAGTGCCAGGATGGGATGAGCACATTGGAGGGACGGCAGAGCTTTCTAAGCAGCTGGGCAGCTCCTGGTATCAGTTGTCAATGTGGGCAGGATAGAAGGGGAGCAGTCCTGTTGGGAAGCTTCTTTACGTTTCATTCCAAGGAGGATGGCCAGAGGAGTTGGGCATCAGAGATCGAGGCCAAGTGACAGCCTCAGCAGGAAATAACATTGACGGCAGAAAGGGTGTATTTATCCTCTGTTTATATGGCCAGCAAGAGAACCTAGGTATGGCCTCACTCTGTGGTTGAGTTACCTGCTCTCTGGGGTCTGCATGGGCCATCACGGGTGCCCCGGAAGATGCAGGACAGTGGGCATGGGCTCCTCTGTGGCCTCCCGTTCCCCACCTGCTTGTCAAGGGCATTCTAAGTGGGTGAGAATTCCTGAGTCTGCCGGGTCCCAAAGTTGTGTAGGGAGAGCCGCGGCAAGGTGGGTCTTCAGAGAGCCGTGCGCATTGCTAGCTGATACGTATTGTACCAAGGCTAGACCCATTGGAAAACGAAGGCAGTGCATCTGTTTAAGATGCTATTAACAGTAATTCTGCTGACCTGGGCCAACCTTCCATGTGCCATGGCACCCTTGAAAGAAGCTCCCAGCTTTCCCCAGAGGGCCCTACCTGCTACATGTCAGAGTTTGTGACTTGACAGCATTGCTCCAGACTCCTGCTTTTCTCTATTTTAGGTTTAAATTAACCAGGGAATTAACTCTTAATATTTAAGTCTTCATGCTGTCTTTCTGAGCTGCAGTATTACCCAGCGTTGTGGCTGACTGACACCATACATTGAAGAAAATTAGGTGCCTAAGAATTAACTCAAACTAATGATATATTTATGCATTGTAGGTTATTTTGAATTTCTAGACTGTTAAGAGTTGTTTAATAGGTTATTAGTTTTAATCTATTAATGTAATCTTTTCTACTTGACTATTTATTAAAATATATCAGTGGTACATGCCAGAAGTAGATCATTCTGAGAGTTATTAAGGCATGGGTGTTGGCGTGAAGATTTGAATCATGGTTGGAATCGTAAATACAGCTGCCTTGTTACTGGGGTTTGTGGAAACTGGGGTTTTGCTGTAGTTTCTCTCTTTTGGCCCTTCCAGGCTAGTGGTAAAGCTGCGACCTTTGTCCCCATTATGTTTTCTGTCCTTGTGGCTAAAAACAGGACTCTTTACATCCAAAGGACAGGTGTGAGCACAGCAGCCCTTCTAGGACACATCAAGGAGAGTTGAAGGTCAGCACTGAACACGGAGCCCAAACACCTTTCTCTGTGGCAGAGATGGAGCCCTCCATTCCTTTGTTTTCTTGCATTTCCGTGTTCCTGTTTTTAGCATCTAGCATGTGCCTGTTCGGTCAAGATACTAAGGATACTGTAGGAGACAAGGGAATACACACGTTCCCCACCCCTTGGAGCTTCCTGTCATTTAGTCATTTATTTGTTCATTCATTCAACAAGTGTTTTTATTATTTTCTCTTCTCTTGAGAAAAAACAGAAATCATCCAAATGATTAAAAAAGCCCAGGGGTTGGAGTCAGGCAGACCTGGTTGAATCCTGCTTCTGTCACTAGAAAGCCGTGTGACCATGAGCAAGTCACTGTTTCTCCAGTCCTCTGTTTTCTTATCTGTAGAGCAAAACTACCTGCTGTGTAAGGCATTGTGAAGAGCAGGGAGACAGTGCATGCATATGGCCTGAAGCAGCACTGTGGCTGGCCCGTCCTAGCCACTTGGTATGTCACAGCTGCCCTGTCCTCACTCACCCCGTTATTCGCATCGTTGCCACCGGCATCTCTTCCACCCTGCATGCTGGCATTTTTGCACGTGCTGTTTTCTGTTTGTATCGTTCAGCAGATGTTAGCTGACATCAGCCAGGGGCTAGGCACAGGGATACACAAAGCAGTGGGGTAGAGCCCTTACCTCTGAAGGTCTCCCAGAACCGCATGGAACTGGCAGGCAGATTCAGATCAGGGACCTGTTAGAAGCAGAGGGGGCATTCCCAGAGCCACTGGTGGAGGCTGCAGACTCCCTGGCAGTTGTCACCCTGAGACAGGGTGTCAGCGCCCCATGCCTGCCTGAGGGCCCGAGTCTGCTGATGGAAGATATAATGGTGACCCTGCATCTTCAAGAGTTGAGGTCATTATGTAATATCAGATCATCACCTTGTCCGCCTTGAACTTACATGTTATATGTCACTAGTATCTCAGTAAAGCTGGAGGAAAAGAAGAGTTGGTGTTAGAGCATTGCCAAGGCTGCTGTATTTTGGCAATTTAGAAGGTAGGAAGAGTGCGTTACATTTAAGAAAATTTCCATTGGAAAGGATGGAGAGAAGACTGTGCCACTTCAGGAATAAACTTCACTTATTCAGAACGTTGGCTCCGGTGAAACGTCCTCAGCCCGTGTTGTACCGAGGGCCAGATGGGTGGGACATTGCTGCCTTCAGTCCTGGGTATCAGCTGAAGCAGTTCAGCCATCGACAGTTCTTTTGGGGGGGGGTGGGTAGAGGGAGACGCCTCGAAGGCCACAATGGCATTGACCTTTGCAGGGCTCATTCTTGGCTCCTTCAGTGAACAGGTGCTTATTGATCACCTCCCCCGTGCCAGGCGCTGCCGTAGGTGCTGGCATGTGGCAGTGAACCGAGGAGGCAAAGTCCCCGTCCTCCTGTAGCTGTCATTCTGCTTGGGGAGACAGTGAAGAGGACGGGAAGTAACAAGCATGTTTCATGAATGGAGGGTAAACGCTGAGCAGAAGTCGTAGAGCCGGGAGGGGGTGTGGAGTGCTGAAGCTGGGGTGCAGCTGAGACGGCTGGCGCTTTGGATCAGGCCGCCACGGATCTCTCTGCCGGCACTGGGATGTTTGAGTAGAGACCTGGAGGAGTGGAGAACTCGCTGTGGGGACGTCTGGGGAGGAGGGCAGAGCGCTTCAGGCCTGAGGCAGGAGCTTGCCCTCGTGCGCAGGGGGCAGCGAGCAGGCTGGTGTGGCCAGCGAGGGGGGAGCGAGAGGGGCGGTGTGAGCAGATGCGGTCCGCAGGCGTGTGGGGCGTGTCACAGAGAGCCCAGAGGGTCGGGGCGAGGACTCCGGCGGCTGCGCCGAGTGAGACACGGACCCCTAAATGAGTGTTGAGCCGAGGAGAGACACGAGCTGGCCTAGCTGAATAGGATGGCTCTGGCTGCTGTGTCGAACGTCAGTTCTGGGGCGTTGGGCCAGGGTAGGACCAGGGAGACGGGCTGTGAGAATACTACAGCAAGACAGGAGAGAGGGGAAGGCGGCTTGGACGAGAGTGGTGGCCGTGGGGTGGTAAGGAGTGGTCAGGTTCTGAACATATTTTGAAGCTGGGGTTGATAGGATTTGCTGGTACATTGCTTCGTAGAGAGTGAGAGGGAAGAGACAAGGATGATTCCCAGAGTCTGGGTCTGAGGAGCTGGAGGGGTGGAATTATACTAACCGAAGTGGAGAAGACTGCCGTTATCTCATGACAGTGTCTCAGGCTGCGGGTTTTAGCGGGAAGAGCACTGGGATTGGAGTCAGAAGAATTGTTTTCTTGACTTGGGGGAAGGGGCGTAGCCGCGGCTCAGTCTGGACCTGTAAATATGGGTGCGTGTTAGGCGTCCAGGCGGAAGTGTCCAGCGGGTAGTTGTCATGCGGGTCTGGAGCTCGGGGGGGAGGTCCAGGTTGGAGATATGATTTGGGATTTATCATCACATAGTTAATATTTAAAAGCATGAATCTAGGTGAGATCATGTAGGAAGTGAGTATGGATAAAAATAGAAGAGGCTCTAGAACTGATACTTGGGGCAGGTTGACATATAAGGGTTGGGTTGGTGAAGAGGAATCAGCAGAAGATGGGGGAGTGGCTGGAAGGTGGGAGGCCCACCGGGCAGGCCCAGAGCTTAGTGAGGAAAGAGTTGGAGGAGGAGAGAGGGGAGCTCGTTAGAGGCTGCTGATAGAGGACGAACTCAGTGAGGACCCAGAAGGGACTGTTGGATCTAGGAGAATGGAGGTCCCAGGAGGCCTTGGAAAGAACAGCTCTGGTGGAATGGGGGAGGCACAAACCTCATTGGACCTGGAAAGCATTGCCAAGGAGAAGCCTGCCAACATCTACGAATAATAATCATTTGTACTCAGGTCATCGGTAGGTGGGCAGCTGGGTAGAGCTGGAGGCCTAGGGCAGTGGTCAGCCTCTGCAGCAGGGTAAACACGGCCCCTGAAATCGTGGCTGGATGTGTGTTAATTCATTTAACACCCCATGTAGCCATGCATTCATGAAGAGTGTATTTAAGCTCACCTTGAGGGCAGTTAACCCTCATTCGTAATGCTTGGAGTCTTTTAATGAGGTTTTATTCTAGAGGGAGTTAACCAAGTCATTGCTTACACACTGTGATTAGAGATTTCCCCCCCACCTTAACATTGTTTCAGGTGGCTAAAGTACTAGAGTAAAGAAGCAGTGGCCTTTGGGGGAGGTGGAGTGGCCCTCAGGCTGAGTCTTGGAGCACAGACAGATGCCCTGCTCCCCGTCCTGTGCGAGGAGACATGCACACTTTCGGGGTAGAGGTCTGGCCTCCACCAGAGCCTTCGACATCTCAGACTCTAGCTCACTTGTTGTCAGATGGGAAAACCGAGTCAAGCAGGGGTGGGACCGAAGTCCAGTGTGCTGAGGACTTCTCATTACTACTGTGACTTGGTAGAACTTGAAGCATTAGCGTTTTCGGTGGGATGATGTAGAAACTGTACTCAGAGAGAACGTTGTCTGACTCCTGGGCACTGGGCATCACTGGGACTCTTCCTTCAACATGGCCAGAAATGGAATTTGTCTTTGAGCCCCCAATCCACTGAGAAATTGTTTGGTTGCGTTGTCTTGGGCTGCAGGGCTCAACGGGAACGGCCCCAGGATAAGAGTTGTTCAGACAAACTCATGGCTGGAAGTCTTGTGCCCTTGGGCATGCCATTCATTCACTGTGTTGATTGAGTTCATACCATGCAGCAGGGCCCAGGCTAGGGCTGGATGTGGATGGGGACGGAACAGACACGGGCCCTGTCCTCTGTTCTGGTTCCCCGTCTGGCCACAGGGTGCTTGTGAGTGCCAGATGTGACGGGGTGAGTATAAGCACCGAACCATCTGGTAAGACCCAGAGGAAGATATTTGTTTCTGAAACTTCCCCAGGCAGGCTCTGTGGGCACATTGGACTGGCCATATCAGATTCAGTCCCGGGGATGAGTAAGAATGAAGCAAAAGAAAACTTTGGGGGTGGTGGAGGTCAGTGGTTTGCAAAGTTAACTGCTTTGGAGGTATTTCTTCCAATTTAGTCACGCCTAGTGTATTAGTTTCCTGTGGCTGGTGTAACAAATTACCACAAACTAGGTAGCTTAAAGCAAAAGAAATTTGATCTCACAGTTCTGGAGGCCAGAAGTCTGAAATCAAGGTCTTGGGCCAGGGTCACACGCCGTCTGGAGGCTCTGGGGAGATGTGCTCTTTGCCTCTTCAGCTTTGGGTGGCTGCAGCATTCCTTGGCTTATAGAGCTGCATGGCTCCTAATCTGTGGTCATGCTGCCTCCTCTTCTCTGTATTGTCCCCTCTTCTGTCTGCAAATCTCCCACATGTCTCTTACGAGGACACTTGTCATTGCATATAGGGCCCACCCAGATAATCTAGAATCATCTCATCTCAAGATCCTTAAATGATTTACATCTACAAAGAGCCTTTTTTCAAATGAGTTTGCATTCACAGGTTCTGGGGATTAGGTCGTAGGCCTGTCTTTCAGGGGAACCGCCATTTACCACCCACAAAAAGCAAAGCTGTAGGTATCAAAGACGGAGAAAGTAGGGGTTCTTGGAGGTCTAGTCACCACCACCCTGTTATTCAGGCCTCATGGGTACTTCTGGGCCTTTGCTCTGGAACCCCTAGGCCTTTAAGGAAAACACTTTGAGAACCACTGCCTTAGTGAAAGGCCAGGGCTGTTAGGGAATTCCTTGGGCAGGGACCCCCTTGGTCTGGCTTCTCTCCTGGCATTCTGGGATGAGCAGTAACCAGTGACCACAGACATCATGTACTTACTGAGAAATATCCTTTTAGTGCCTGACATTGGATTTTATGTTGAAGCGTGACTCGGGTTAAATATAAAATTCATAGCATATCTTGAGCAACTATTTTGTAGTTATCTATATATAAATCTATTTTACAGTGACACAAATAGAATAGATTATGAAGTGTCAGCATGTAGATAGATTCCAAGTGCTTTTTCACTAATATACCTAATGAGTCGTGCTGAGACTATCCATGGGCTCCACTGTACATTTAAATGGATATAATTAAAATAATGAGCTCTATTTTAAAAAATGATACATGAAAAAATATTTTTTTAAAGAAGTTAGAAGGAGCTGCACCACTAATTCACAGTGATATAAGTACTTCTGCAATTCCATTGTTATTAGGATGGCTAATTAAATGTGAAGCATCCGAGAAAAGCAACATTTGGGCTTGTAAATCTAAAGTGTGAAGCTGGGGGAGGAGAAGCCCCCTGTGTTCCTCAGTGCAGCGAGGGCTCAGGGGTGTCACCTGTAAGAGAGTGGATGGTTGTGTGCCATTGTGCTTGTGGGCAAGAGGGTGTGAGAGTCACCTGTGCAAGGCAGACGGGGCATTCAGAGACGGGGTCTAACGCCATCTCGAGCAAGCAGGGAAGGCTTCCCAGAGGCAGGGATGTCATCATGGACCAGTGTCATCATAACGGCAGCTGCCATCCAAGGAGATCCACTCTGTACAGCTTTCTGGCTCACCTCCTGCCCCGCGCTGGCAAGGATCACAGACAAGGAAACTGAGACTTTAGCAGACAAGGAAACTGACACTCGGAGAGGGGAATCTCTGGCCGGAGGTTGCGGGGTTTGTGGACACCCAACCTGTCAGACTCCCAACACCTCCTCCCTCCCACCAGGATGGCAGATGCTGATGAGGTCCTTGAGGGCAGGAAGGGACACTAGGTCTGTTAAGACAGGATGGTCAAGCGCTCACAGGCCCCGGGGGGAGGGCGTTCTGGGCAGGGAGCTGTTCTGTGTCCTTCCCATCCTGTGATGTCCGCTGTGGGGAACACTGACAGGTGGGACATCTCCCCTCTGGTGGGCCTCTCTGCGGGCCCTGGGAAGCCCATCTGCCCTGAACTTGGGGCTTAGCCCCTTGTGCAGCCGGGATCGGGACCAGCCAGGGCCAAGCCAGGGAGAGTCCTCAGCTGCCTGCCTGTCCAGCAGCCCCTAGGGCCCGTGGGCCGTGTTCTTGCCAGGCTGGCATGGAGGGTCGGACAGGGTCCCTGAGTTCTCCCTCTGTGCTCAGCGAGCCTCAGGGTGGGCAGGACTGGCCAGTTGTAGCACCCACGTGGTCTCAGCTAGGGAATAGGGATCTCAGCAACTTCGATCACCAGTTTCCCTCAGCACTAGCCTCTCCACTCTAGGAGTCACTCTAGACAGTGTCCTGGTTGTACATTTTTGCAGTTGGTCCTCACGAGGCCCTTTGAGTTAGTGTGGGGCTCCCTGCCTCACTGGTGCGGAAACAGGCTCAGAAAGGGTCAGGGCCCACTCAGGGTTCCAAGCTGGCATGACAGTGCTGCGCTTTAAACCCCACTGATTTACTTCCCCAGCCCCTGCATTAAAATCTACGCGTGTAAGACTCTTCCCCTGTGTTCTCTCGTTCCCTGCACACTTCTTTCCCCTGCCCCCCATATAGACGATAGGTACCCCAGAACATCTCCACTGGGGCCACCGTTCTAGGTCCCTTGCAGACATTGCCTTGCGTCTGCATCACAGTTCTGTGGGGTAGGTGCCGTGTTTATCCCCATCGTATGGGTGTGAAGACTGAGGCTCGGGGGTGAAGTCCCTTTTGCAGGAACCCACAACTTGAGAGAGTGGCAGTTCTGAGATTTGGCTCTGGGATGATCCAGATTCACAACCCAGTGATCTTTCCATCTCAGTTCCTCGCATCTCCTTCCCGCCAGGCCATCAGGCAGCCTCTGCTCCCTCTTCGTGGTTTGCAGACGGCCTTTTCTCTGTGTCCTCACATGGTAGAGAAATAGCGGGAAAGAGATCTCTCTCCTTCTTCTAAGGCCACAGTCCTATCAGATAAGGGCCCTACTGTTCTGATCATATTTAATCTTAGTTACGTCCTGAAGGCCCTATCTCCAGATACAGTCACGTTGGGGATTAGGACTTCACCAGGTGAAGCGGGGGTGGGGAGACACAGTGCAGCTCATAGGACCACCCCAGTGGCCTTTCTCTGCCCCCTCGTCATCAGCTGGAGCCTTCCTTCTCTCTCTCTGCTCAGTTCCCCAACCTGGGAGAAAGTTGAGAGCTGGGCGGGACAGTGGACATGATAAAACCCATGTTCTTGTGGTAGATGGAGCTGGAAGCCCAGAGAGGGGAAGGGTCTTGTCCAGAGTCACAGAGCAAGCCCACTGCTGATCCAGGATGAGATCCCGGGTCCTGCCTCCCAGCCCGGGCACCTCCGCTAAGGTCCAGTTGGTATGCTAGCCGGCCTTGCCTGAGCATGCCTGAGCCTGGGCCTTGAAGTTCACGGTCCAGCTGCTTCTCTGGAGCACTGGAGAGGGCTGGACATGGCCAGGGCAGCATCGCCAGGCCTGGAACATGACCTGATTCCCCAGCTTGTGCATGCCTCAGCTTCCCCACCACTGCCAGAAGGATGAGGGGGCCCTTATAACACAGAGAGTCTCACTGAAAGGAGAACAGTTCAAGAGTGGATGGCCGGGACCTGGCTTCGTGCCTTGGCCTGCCACCAATCTTGTGTGTGGCCCTGGGCAGGTCGCAGCCCTGCTCTAGGCCTCAGGGCCCACCCTCAATATTGAGCATGTTAACTTGAGGATGTTTTCTCCTATTTGAAGAGCCACCTAGAGACCAGATTGTGGGGGGCCAAGCATTGGCTCCGTGGCCTCCCCCTCAGTGAGCCTTTTGGCCTGTATGTGCCCTACTGTAAAGCAGGGTGAGCTCTGCAGCCCTTCCGCCAAGGAGCAAAGGGAAGGGCACCACGCGCTCTGCATACATCAAGCCACTGAAACCCCTGCTGCTCAAAGTGCCATTGAGGACTAGCAGCACCTGCCTCCACTGGGCGCTTGTTAGAAATGCAGAATCTCAGGCCAAGCCCCAGACCTGCTGGACCAAATCTGCATTTTACCAAGATTCTCAGCTGATTTATGGTCACACTGAAGCTTGAGAAGAACTGATTTCAACCAGCCAGAGCTTTTCTTGCAGGTCTCTTGTAACTCCAGTTACAAGAGTTACTGGTCACATTTAGACCCCAGCTTTTCCATCTGCAAAATGGGTGCAGTTTGAGCCATCCTAGTCCAGTGATTTTCAAACTGTGTTCCTTGGAGCCCCAGGGTTCCCTGGAGGACCCTCAGGGGCAGCGGTGGGGACCTGTGCTTTAAGGTGAGGGTCACGTGAGAGGTGGGTCTATAGCTAAAAATTTTGCAACCCCCTTGGCTGGGGCGCTCCCAGGTAGGTCTGGGGCGAGTCTGGGGTCCACACTGAGCAGACTATCTTCTTTCCCAGGGAGCGCTTGAAGCGCAGCCAGAAGAGCACCAAGGTGGAGGGGCCAGAGCCTGTGCCGGCCGAGGCCTCGCTGAGCGCCGAGCAGGGAACGATGACAGAGGTGAAGGTCAAGACGGAGCTGCCCGATGATTACATCCAGGAGGTGATCTGGCAGGGCGAGGCCAAGGAGGAGAAGAAGGGGGTGAGCAAGGATGGGACCGGCGACGTGCCTGCCGAGATCTGCGTGGTGATTGGCGGTGTCCGCAACCAGCAGACCCTGGGTGAGCGCCCGTCCGCAGTGTCGGGCTGGGGCCAGGGTGGGAACGTGGAGCCGGAGTGCTAGGGAGGGAGGCCTG
This sequence comes from Balaenoptera borealis, assembly GCF_965194805.1. Classification (NCBI taxonomy): domain Eukaryota; kingdom Metazoa; phylum Chordata; class Mammalia; order Artiodactyla; family Balaenopteridae; genus Balaenoptera; species Balaenoptera borealis. Next base: position 102,738,829 of record NC_138865.1, read on the forward strand.
GGATCCCTGTCCCTCCCCGGCTGAGAGAGCCTTCTGTGGCTGCCCTCAGGGAAGGGCCTCAGCTCCTGACCCTTGCCTTTGCCTGCTCAGCTCTGCTCTGGAGCTCTTGTCTTCCCACCTGATGTGGCAAAACCCTACCTGTCCTTTTAAGACTTTGCTCAAGTCAAATGCCTGGAACTTTCTGCAGGCCCGGCGAATCTCTCACACCATGGGGCTCCCACGCCCCAGATGGGTCCAGCACAGCCTGTATCACTCGGTGTCCTAAATGCCCGTCTGCATTTCTTCCTCCTGGGCTTCCCCGGGGGCCTCCGGGGGCAGCTTTCAGTGTGGGTCCTTCTCAGACCAGTTGTCCAGTCAGGATCAGATGGGTGGCAGTCTGGCACCTTCTCCCGCCTCTTCTGGTCTGGGCCAGGCTCAGAGGAGCTCAGTAGAAACGAGCTTCTTAGAAACCATCTCTCCCCGCTACATTACAGCGTGAGCCAGGGGATACCCCTTCGGGGCTGCCTGCACTCCTGCCAGTTTGCAAACGCAAATGCCCACAAAGCCCGAAAGATACGTTTATTTAGCATTGTGGAGATGAGCCAGACAGGCAGGTGGTAGGTGGTAGGGCCTGGGTCCAGCTGGAGAGCCCACACCTCACGTACGGCAACTAGGTGGGGAGACGGGCTCAGCGTGGCCAGATCTTTGGACAGAACACATGCCAGAAATGAGAATTTTAATGTAAATTCTTTTGGCTTTAAACGTTGGTGACTAATTTGACTTTTTAAATCTGCCAAACAAAACATATCTGTGGGTCAGAGTCATTCCATGGGCGGCCAGTTTGCAACCCCGGTCTGTAAAATACAGTCCACATGCCTCAGCCTGGCACGGAGACCTTGCCTAGTCTGTTCCCAGGTCTCTGTTTCCATCTGTGCCCTCCTCTGCATTCCTGTGCTCAGGAGGCCACTTCACTCCCCTCTACCTGTCCCTCCTGGGGCAGCTCTGCCCACCTCCTCCTGACTTCCAGGCTCCCATCCCATGTGTGGCAGGCAGGGGAGGCTACCCTCTGTCTGTTTCCCCAAGTTTAGACTCGAGACCTCTTGCCTTTTCTTCCCAACCGCTGGGGATCACCCTCAAGTTCCCTTTCCCAGCTGTTCCTGGGCTGGTTGTGGCCACCATCACTCCACCTGGGTCACTGTGGTGTCCTGCTAACAGCCATGCCTCTGTGTCTTTCTGCCCTCACCTGCCATCTACTCTGGCTGCCAAGGGCCTTGAGAAAAATGAAACACTGACCATGTCACTCCCCACTGTATCTAAGGTCAAGGCCATAGCATTAAGGTCCTCCATAACCTGAGCCCCATAGCCCCCTTTCTTCTTTCTTTCTTCCCGGTCCTTTCATTCCAGCACAGTCTGCTCTTCTGCAGCATCTCCTACCCTTTGCTCCTGCTGTTCTCTCTCCCTGGAATGCCTTTGCCGAAATCCAACCCAGTTTACAAGAGTAGCTCCAGTGCCCCCTCCTCCCAGAAGCCTTCCTTGATTTCTTCTGGTCAGAAGTGGTCTGTTTCTGCCCTGCCCCTCAGGGGGCACTTCCCATTATCCACTTGAGATTAGAGGGGCCCTGTCAGCACCTGCCTCTGCCACAAGATGGGCAGCTCCTGGAGATTAGAGCTCCAGGACCTGTCTGATCTGTGTCTGTGCTCCTTACTCCCACCACACAATTCCTAGCAAGGTACTAGTTTCTAGGAAGCAGTGTTGTCATTGGTGCTATAGCTGTCAGAATGGGGCTAGGTTATGCCACAGTAACAAAAGACCCTAAAAAGTAATGAGATCTTGGTAGCTCAGAACCACAAAGGTTCATTTATTTCTTAGTCCCACTACATGTCCATTGTGGGCCAGCTGGGGGCTCTGCTCTGTTCTGGACCCAGGCTTAAAGCAGCCATTGTCTGGAATGCTGCCAGCCAAGTGACAGAGGGAAAGACAGCTCTGGAGGGACTCATGTGCCAGCTGCAATCCACAAGTGAGATGTGTTAATTCCCTTCACAGTCATTGGCCAGGTTAGTCAGGTGGCCCCACCCAACCTCAGGGAGGTGGGGAAATGCCATCTCCCATGTGACAGAAGGGGGGATGAACCAGAAGTATTTGCTGAAGAGCATGAGTGACTTAGCCCAGTGTCGAATGAAAGAAGAGTCTTTTCTGGGGCCTGCGTCTGACCTCCCTCCACCAGTGTTCACTCCCCAAGGCCTAGGACTGTGTTAGCCACTCATGGATGTGTTAGTTAACTGAGGAGAGGACCTGCCCTTGCTCACTTTAAGACTCACTGGACCCAGGAGTTATTTATGCCCTTCACTGGGAGATGCCCAGTGAAGGGTAGTTGAATCTGAACCTTGAGGCGGGGCCAGCAGTCAGGATTCAGTGGGGAAAGCCTGGAGGGGCCATACTCTGGAAATGCTGGGAGTCCTCCCTGGGCCAGCTCCCTGCACAGTGAGAGGCCCCAGGGCCTCATGCCAGCCACAGACTCTGGTTTCCAGCTCAGCTGCTACTCAGCAATAGGTTCCTTGGCCTTGCTGTGCCTTAGTGTCCTCTTCTGTTAAAGGAGACATGCTTCCTGTCCTGGCCACCTCATAGGTGTGGGAACTGAAGGGGACAGTGTTGTGCAAGGAGAATGAGCTCAGCTCCTCAGGCTGGGAGTGGATCCAGGCTTCCTGACTTAATGGCTGTTGCACCTTGGGCAAACTGCTTGACCTCTCTGTGCCTCAGTTCTCACAATTGCAAATTCATGGGGTTAGGTGAGAATTCAATAGGATAATGTGTATAAAGTACTCAACATTGTACTTAGTAAATAATTCGCTGTTATTAGCAGTAATACTAGTATTGATAGTATAAAGTATCTCTTCAAGAGGAAAGAGTAGTAATAGTTTCTGCTATTTTCCCAGGTCTGAGGAATAAGCCAGTGTGATGTAGAGAGGAAGCAGGATAGAAAAGAAAGCTGGCACTGGGTGAGGTGTCAGAAGACATGGCTTCTAGTTGGTTCTCGGTTTTCTCCCCTGAGCTTCTTCTAGTACTGCCCCCCTAGAATCCAGGGACGTTGAGGATGTTAGGAAATTTCTGAGTAACCTGCTTTTGGAAGACTTTTGTGGAAAAGGTGTAAAAACCACAGTTAGAAGTGGAGCCGCCATTTTGGAGCCAGTACCAAAGCAGGGCCAGGGCACTCCCTGCTGGTCATGATGGCTCGTCTCACATCCATCAAGGCAGACCTTCCACCTTGAGGGTGTAGTTTCTTCTGCCAAGGGTCAGGCTCAGAGGAATCTGGCTTGGCCTTTTAGTAGCAGGAAAGAAAGGCAGTATTTTTTTAAAAAATCAATGTTAGAATTGAACATTTTGAACTCATCTCATCTCAAAAAGGCAAGTAGATATTATCTTATGGGCCACGTCCGAGCAATTGCTGCTGGCTATTAGGAGTTCTGTGTTGAAGATTCTAAAGGGTGGCATGATTGATTATTGACGTCTGTCATGGATGTGGAAGTGGGCAGAGGAGCTCCACATGCTATAGATGTGGCACTCAGAGCCCCTTATTTTATAGAGGGGCAAACAAAGGCCTGGGAAATGGAAGAGATTTGCCACTGCACCTCACAGCACCCGCCTCCCACCTGCTCCTAGAAGTAAAACAAGGAAGGAAAGCATTCCCAGGGATCTGGCCGGGACAGAATGCTGGTTAGAGCCATCCCTTTAAATGAGCTTGTGCCACAGTGTGCTTCTGTGCCCTGGTGGCTGGGCGCTGTGCAGTGAACATGTTCCCAGGGCACTTGGCAGGGGTGCGCAGGGCTGTGGCCGGACTCTGTTGCTGAATAGAATAGTGTTCCTGTTCGGTCACCCAGTGCTGTGCCATGAGGGAACCTCCTGCTTGCCTTTTCTCTGAGCTCCATCCGCCTGTTCCCACCCCAAAGTCCTCACTGGCCCTCTACCAGCCATCAGACAAACAGTGTTCCTAGTGACACAAACATTATCTGAGGCACTTCCCGTGGAGGAGCTTGGGTCTGGACACATGGATGGCATTTGGCAGCTTCTCAGACTAGTAGAGTCGAGAGGGGCATCAGTGCCCAGGAGGCTGGGTGCCAAGCTTGCAGTAGTTGCTGCTACTTTCCTGCTGCCCAGAAATTCTTTGTGCTGAAAAGGGTATCTCTCAGTCTTGAGAGACTGAGAAAAGGGTATCTCTCTCCTTTTTTAGCAAGAAGAGCAGAGACAATACTGACTGTGACAACTTTGTTGGATAAAACCAGAAGTGAAAGGCATCCCTAACTGATCACTGCACACTGTCCCAACAGTGTACCTCAGAATCCTTCTCAACACAGTATACTAGGAAGTCACTGCCAGTCAGCTAAAATTGAAAAATCTGAAGTAGAAACCTGCTCGTCAGCCTTGTCCTAGATGATGAAGACAAGGCAAGCTGGGTTTACACCAAAAAGCATCCAGCCCATGGAGCATTTCCTGGAGGAATGGTGCAGAAGAGATGATGGAGTCTAAGTATTCACAACTTAGAGCATTTTGGTGGGATGGGACCGGGCAGACACATTCCAAGTAGCCCCAGCCAATACAGGAAAGTCACCAGGAGGTGATTTCAGCTCATAAAAGGGAGGACTCTGTGATTATGGGAAGTGTTTGGTAACTGAATACAGGCCTGTGAGGGAGTGAGTTCCTGTCCTGGAGATGGGTAAGCAGAGGAGGGTCACTGGACCAGGTGCAGGAGGGAGAGTCAGTCAGCTGGGAGCCTGGATCCTGCGAGGATGTTTTTAGGCAGCGAGCTTTGGGCACCAGGGGTGGTGGTGTTTTCACACACACAGGGCTGCCCAGGGAGAAGGGGCAGGGAAAGAGGAGGCGGGGGCTCGGCCACAGCTCTGGAAGGAGCAACAGAAGAGCAGACAGCCATTCAGACACAGCCACATGGGTTTCGGTCTCTTATAAACCCAGGCAGCGAAGGTGCCAGGTCCCGCTTCGTAGTGCCAGCTGATAGTTTCCTGTTTCAATCGGTGTTGGCAGGGCTTTGGGCCTGAGCCTGCCAGAACCTACACTCAGCTGTTTGCTGCAGCCACTCAGAAAGGAGGGTTCTGGCCTCCCTCTCAGGTGCGTCTTATCCCAGCTGCTGACTCTCCATCTGGTGGTCCAGGGTGGGATGGGGTTCCTGATTGGAGGGAACCCATGGAGATGGGAAAGGGCCCCTGGCCTGTAAGCCAAAAGCCCCGGGGTCTGCCCTGCTGTGGGGCTCAGGACGGGTCCCTTAACCTCTCTGAGCCATACTGTCTTCATTGATCAGTGGGTGTAATAAAGTCTGCCTGTTTTTCTAGTAGGATTGTTGAGGTCAGAGTGAAGTAATAGGTATGAAAGTGGTTTTGAGGGGGACAAAAAATGCAAAACAGATACCAGTGATATTAGCCAAAGCCTTGGACGTTGACACATCCGGGGTTACCTCTGGAATGATAGGAAGCTGAAAGGCCAATGGCTTCAAACTTCTTTTCTTCAGTGTCTCCTAGAAGAATTTTGAGAAACTATATTCTCTTTCACATTTTTGAGTTGGCGTCTAACGTTTTCATTCAAAGTTTTGAGTAATTACAAAGGATATAATTTCTGATGTGTTGTATTTTTTTTTTTAAATGTGGCATTTTGGAAATAAAACTGTGAACCACTCTTTTAAGTGTATCCAAGGGAATCCAAACCCCACCGCTTTTTTTTTTTTAATTAATTAATTAATTATTTATTTATTTTTGGCTGTGTTGGGTGTTCGTTGCTATGCAAGGGCTTTCTCTAGTTGCAGCAAGCGGGGGCCACTCTTCATCGTGGTGCGCGGGCCTCTCACTGTCGCGGCCTCTCTTGTTGCGGGGCACAGGCTCCAGACGCGCAGGCTCGGTAGTTGTGGCTCAGGGGCCTAGTTGCTCCGCGGCATGTGGGATCCTCCCAGACCAGGGCCGATCCCGTGTCCCCTGCATTGGCAGGCAGACTCTCAACCACTGCGCCACCAGGGAAGTACCCCCACCGTCATCCATTTAAAAAACATATGAACAGGTTCATCTTTCACAGTCAGAAATTTTACATCTTTCCTTTTTCTCCTTGAACTCATATTTCCAGCCCGCTTCCCTCACAGGATTTTATCCTAATGTAATATATTTTTTATGCTTGAGAGTCTTTTATTGATCACTGTTTCACACTCATCTCCCACAACAAGATGTACGTAAATTGAAATAGAAATTTCTAAAAAATATGTTGGAATCATAAAGCTGTACATTTTAAAACTTTTTTTTTCCCCTGATGGAGTTGCTATTAGCATACAATTTGTCAAAAACAAATTTAGATAAATAGCAAACATAAAAGTAAAAATTATTGAAAATGCACCTCTTAATGAAATGGATGAGGCTTTATTTCTTCAATTGGCTCATGTTTCTGTGAATTAATATTTCTTATTGTTGAGCGAGACAAGGTTCAGCATTCATTTAATTCCTTTTTTTCCATTTTCTTAAGTGTAAGTGCTTAGAAGGCTTGATCACATAAATAAGGAGCCAGGGGTGGATGCAGTCTCGTTTTATCAGTGTCACTCAATTCTTTGAACGCCTTCCAAGTTGTATGCCAAAAATCACACAGGGGTCTATCGTCAGATATTATTTTCAATGGTCTCTTCGCTGACAACTCTATTAGATTCTTCTTCAATTTTGTTGAAAGCAAAGAATTAGAAATCACCCAATTTACAAAAGAAATTATTCCCAGTCATTAGATCCACCCACTTTCTGAGTCCAACACAGTATCTCTTTGCCTGGAGCCCTGAGATGTTCATCCCCCTTGGACAGCACCACGGTGGGATTAGGGGTGGGTGAAAGAACCATTGTGTTTGTTGTGTGGAGAAGGGTGACGGTGAGGAGAACCAGCTGAGTGGGGCCTCCCTGCCCTCCACGTTCTCTGGTCCATTGGTTTTAGGAAGAAATGCATTGGGAATTGATTCTTTTAAAATTCCCTGTGCTCATACATCCCCAGGGGATTTGTACTCTGCTTGGAAGACCGTGGTCCCGAGGACATTTGTTCTGAGTCCCAGCCCCAGGGAGCCTCAGGAAGCCTACTTGTCCACGACTTACCTCTCCAGGCCCCCTGTCCCCCAGCAGGCCATGCGTGGGCCAGCTCTGCTGCTTCTTAGGACCAAGGGGGCAGGGTGCTCCTGAGCACGTGATGTATGAACAGCGGCTCCCGAGACTCTGAGCTAAATACGGGACTGCCTGTTGTAAGGAGCCATCTGTCTGTCCCCCCACCTTGTGTTTTTCTTCTCTCCTTCACCTGCTCTGGATTTCTGCCTCGTTGCATTTTGTGTATCCTGAAAGGTGGTGGAGCTGATCTGGAGCTCGCTGGGTGCCAGTGATAGAGTTCAGGCATGCTGCCCACATTCCTCTTCTACCTCCGTCTTCCCACTTCTCCCTCCAGGGGCTTCGGGAAGTCCACCCACCTGCTCTCACCTGGCCTCACTTGGTCTGTCCAGTGCTCTTGGGAAGGGAGCTTAAGCCAGGCTCTCTGCCAGGTGGTTACAGAAAATGCTAGACCGATGCTCTTCATCAGTGCCTGTGGATTCTTGTCGTGTCACTAGTGACAGCGGGATGGGGGAGAGGAAAGGCTTGTGCCTGTGTGCTGACGTGTCCTGCCAGCCACCCCAGGCAGTCGCTCCCAAGGCTCTTGATAGGGCGCTCTGGGGGTCCTGTGGCGGTACCAGAGCTGGCAGGGGGTTCTGCTGCCCTGCAGTGTTAGGGGGAGCCCCATGACTGAAGGGGGTTCCTTGGCATCCGGAGGTAACCTGGCATGGTGGCAGTAGGATGGCTCTGGATCCCTGAAGGCCAGCTTTGAGCCCAATTCCTCACTAGCCACTATCTGAGTGGCCCCAGCCCTGGACCACCTGGCCCCTAGGACTTTCAAGTTCATGGTTGAAGTGGCCGTTGAGTTGTCTCAACCACATGAGGACTTCTGGGAAGATGGAGGGTGGAAATGAGACCTGGGTGTACTCGGTAACTGGTAGCCGTTAGCAGGCGCCCTCTCTTGGCATCCTCCCGGGGGCTGACTGTGTGGTGGCCACACCCATGGGCCCTGGAGCAGGACAGATCAGGTGACCTCTGGCCCGATGTGTTCCCCCTCATCTGAAGAATGGGGATAATAATCGCCTTTCTGTGCTGGATTTGTGAAGATGAACTGAGCCGATGCATGAGAAGCCCCCGAGTCCAGAGCTCGCTCCCACTAGCTGGCTGTGTGAAGTGGGCAAGTTGCTGCTTCCGCACCGTGCAGTGGGGTGCAGTGGGGTGCAGTGGGGTCAGAGGCCAGCCTGTGCAGAGACGTTGGAGAGGCTCAAGTGAAATGAGTTGCAGCGCCTGCACTTAGTAGGCCGGGAGAGATGGAGACAAAGGACAGGAGGGTAGCGGGTTGTGGGGGGGGTGGAGTGAAGAAGCGGACGGGGCAGGGAGTCAGGCAGCCGGGAGGGGGAGCTTCTGAGCGGAGAGTCTCCGTCCGTGAGAGCCCTCCAGCGCCCACTGCACCAACCTGGGGTACACGGTGGCCGTGGGTCAGGGGGACAAAAGGCCACAGCACACGTGGGGTACATCCTCCCTGGAGGGTCATTTTGCTGGAAGAATTACAGGGAGAAATGTTAGGTTATAACCACGTGATGGGTAACTTTATGTTACATCCATGTTATGAATCAGGACAGAGGAAACACAAAACTGCAGGGGAATCTGGGCCCGCGGCTGCTGTTCTGCCACACCCCGGCCTCCCTTGCGGAAGTGTGGCCGCCCCTTAGCCAGCACAAGCTCTTTAGTGAAAAAGTCGACAGCGTGATCTTGTCCAACCCTCTCGTGTGTGGATGGGGAGACTGAGGCACTGGGAGGTCAGGAGACTGGCCAGCCCTAGACCCAGAGCCCTCCTCGCTGGGCCCCATCTTTAAGGGCTCTTTCTGATTTCTTGCTAGTTCAGATGGAAAAGCGCCGGAAGGCAGCCCTCACGGTGAATCTGTGCGAAGCCCGTATTCAGGGACCAAGCGTTGAGATATGCATCTGGTACATGATGGCTGAGGGGCAGGAGGACCTGTTGGGGCCAGCATGAGGGCGGGGGCGTGGCTGAGTGCAGCCGTCAGCTGCAGACCCCTGAGTATACAGGGCCTGCTAGCCTCTGCAGGGACACAGGGAACCACCTCTTCACCCCATCACTGCCACCGGTCAGCAAATCTTGAGCCTGCCCGGGACCCTGGAAGACGTGCTGCTGGAGGGATGGTAGAGCATGACTCAGTATGCCAGGCAAGGGGTCCGCTCTGCCCTGGGGCCAGGAGAGGGCCCGAGGCTGGCGAACTGTGCCCCTGTGATTCTCTGAATGGGTTGAGGCCTGTGAGCAAGGCTGCATGTACCCTTGGCTGTCTGTGGATTGAGGGAGAAGCCAGTGGGACTGGCCTGCTTATAAACAGTGTCAACTGGGTGGGTGAGTCGGGGACATCGCAGCCTGCAGGCTCTGTCCATCAGCCTACACTTACTGTATGGTTTGAGGAAAGACCTTGGGTATTGAGGGCAGTTGGAGAAACTGAGGCCCAGGTCTTGTGGCAGAGAGGGGTAGAGCTGGGTGGGGCTTAGAGACCTCATCCGGAAGTGCGTCAAGTCTAAACAAGTCTTCCCCATCACAGGCTGTGGCCTCGGTCCTTTGGGGAGAGACTCCCCCTTCCCTGGGCTGCCTGCCCCTCCACCTCCCCCCGTCTTTCCCTTCTCCTGCTCAAGGCCCCTGACTGTGGCCTCTTGCTACAGCCGTGTCAGGGTCCCGCACTGTGCCCACCAGGTCCTGCACTTGGCTGTCGTAGCACAACCACTCTGCACGTCCTCTTGCCTGGTGGCTTGTCTGCTTCCCATCAGACAGAGGGCAGCGATCGCGTCTTGCTTATGGTTGGGGCCTCGGTGCCGGGCATGTTGAAGATGCTCAATAAATTCCCGATCGGTTGAAGGAGAATTAGCAGAAACCGTTGAAGTGCAGGTTGGAGGCATAGGGAGAGAGTCCAGGTCTTTATTACTCGGTGACAGATGAGTAGAACAACAGGACGCCGTGAATTTACTGAGCCCCTGCTGTGTGCCAGTCACGGGACTAAAGACAGGGAAATATACACTCTGATCTTTGCCCTCCGTGTGTTTATATTTTTCCCAGTAAGACAAGGGTAACACATATAAAACCACTGAATAACAGGCTGCTAAATTCCATGCTGGTTTGGATGACAGCGTTCCCTTGAGTGACCCACAGTAGCAAAGTGGCACTGCCACCTGGGGGCCCACTGACTCACAGGTTCTAGCTCATTCATCCTGATCTTGGTCATGAGACGCAGGTATCATAGTCCTGTTTTACAGGTGAGGAAGCTGAGGCTCGGACCGGAAAAGGAATGTTCCTGCGATCAAACAGCTAGGGGGTGGCAGCGCTGAGCTCACGGTCAGGCTCCGAGCCCAGTGCTCTTCTGACTTAACCTGATACTTGGAATTGACACCCAGTAGCCGGGCCTCTGGCCCGAGGTCGGAGACTGCAGGCAGTGGGAGTTGACGATACTCCCACTCACCGACGGTCTGTGCTCGTGGTAGGAGTACTACTCATGCTTCGTTCAGTCTTCACATAGATGCTCTTACGTTATCCACAATCTTCTGATAAGGAGACTGAGGCCCGGCCAGTAAATGGTTGAGCTGAGACTCCATCCCAGGCCTGTCTGACTTCAAACCAGTGGTTCCCACGCCTGGTTGCTGGGCATCAGAATCCTCTGTGGATGCTTTGGGAAAAGGCAGATTCCTAGGCCCCTGGCCCTAGCCATTCTGGTACTGTTAGCCTGGAGTGGGGTCAGGGACTCTGTGTGTGGAAGCTCCCAGGTCGTTCTGTTAGGGATGCGGCCTGGGCCCAGGTGGTGGCAGGCCTGTGTGAGGGATGGGCAGGGCCTCCAACTCCTGGGGCCCTTGCCAGGCTGGGTCTCATGGGCTCTGCTTGCCTTTTGCCATGGGCCTTTGCCCTATGATCTGCATGGGTGGGCCCTGCCTTTGACTTATCTGGAATGCCTGCTGGGAACTCAGCCATTTCAGTCTACCTGCCTCTGGTAGAAGGGCCTGGCAGAGGGCTGGAGTCAGACATTCATACCATGTTGATCTCTGCACGTCTGAGGGATCAAGACGGCCCCTCAACAGACAAGAGAGGTCCTCTCCTTGTCAGACACATCTGTAGTAGAGCTGGGCACTTCCTGATGGGGCGTGGGGCGACCTCTATGAGGTAGGTACTTTTAGCCCCATTTTACAGATGAGCAGACTGAGGCTTAGTGTGTTTAAGGAAATTACCAAGGTCAGGCTGCTGGTAAGTGGCAGAACCCAGATATATGGTTTAAAGCCTGTCCTCTTAACCTCTGTCCATCCTGGCAGGGAGAGCAGTAGCTAGAAATTATTCTTTTGCATCTAAGTGATGATTTCCTTACATGGATGCAATTTATTCCTTATCCTGAAATTCTTTTACATTCACCTCCTTTTTCCTTTCAAGGAATAACTGTGAGTTACCTAAGAAGTTACCCTCTCTGTCTTATAGATTTGGAAGCTGAGGCCCAGAGGCGGGAAGTGACTCGCCCAAGGTCACTCAGAAAATAGAGACAAAAACCTGAAATAGACCCCAGCCTCCTAGCCTCCAGCTCAGTGCTGTCTTTGCTGGTCCTTGCTGCCTCTTTGCTTGTGGGAGACACGATAGCCCATTGGCACAGAGTTAGCATTACCTGGAGGCATCATCAGGGGTCCTGGGGCCTCGTGGTTGTGCACGTTGGATGCTGGCTGACCAGTCCTTTCCTTTCCTGTTTTCTAGGGTCCTACGAGTGTGGAATCTGTGGCAAGAAGTACAAATATTACAACTGTTTCCAGACCCACGTACGGGCACACCGAGGTGAGTGGCGTGTCCCTGGGGCAGAGCTGAGGGGCCGCACCTCCCCATCCTCTGCCTGTTTTTCCACCTGGGCCCCTCCAGGGTGACCCCAGAGGCCCTCAGAACTCTTTCTGCAGTAGGAGTGGGACCCGAAGAGGAAAGGAGAGGCCTCCTTAACTTGAGAGAGCACCCAGGGATGGGGGTGGGGTGGGGTGCAGCAGGATATACCACCAGTGCCCCCTGTCTGCCCCGCACAGGCCCGCTTCCTCCCAAGGTGCTTCAGTGCTGTTCAGTGTCAGCGGTCCTCGCAGGGAAGGTGCTCGTGTGTCATCTCATGTGCTGCTCATGACAGCCCAGGGAGTGGGGCGGGGCACTGTCTCCATTCTGAAGATGAGGATGCTGAAGCTACGGGAACAAGAGGGATGGTGCCTGCCCCTCCCTGAGCCTGACCCTGGCAGGCAGGGAGGAAGGGCACCGGCTCAGGGCCCGACAGACAGCAGGGAACATGGGGAAGGCTTTGTGCCTGCACCCTGAGTGGGAGGAGAGCGTCCCTGGGCACGCGGTAGCGGCTTCTCCTGGCCTCCGCCTGCCCGGCTTCTCTCTCTTTTGGTGCTGGCCCTTCCATTGGTCCCCTCTGCTCACCTCCTTCTTCTCTCTCTCTCACAGACACAGAAGCCACCTCGGGGGAGGGAGCCTCCCAAGGCAGTGAGTATTTTCCCCTCCTCTTGGACTGTGCGGGCTGAGAGGGCCAGGGGTGGGAGGAGGAGGGAGAGCCAGAGCCAGGGGTGGGGGAGGAGGGAGAGCCAGGGCCAGGGGTGATGCTCTCAGCCCATCACCCCGACCTCAGGCGGCTTCTGGGAGGCCTATTGCTGTGATGCAGGCTTTGGCTTTGGACGCAGCACCTCAGAGCAGCCTTTCCCAAAGTGTGCCCCGTGGCATAGGCATCCTGGGGGAAGTTAACCGGCATTCTGTCAATCAAGGGTTCTCTGGCCAGATAACCTGGGGAAACCTTGAGTTCTGCTAAGTTGAACATGTTTCTTTGCTGTAGACTTTTCACTGACAAAATATGCACATGTATCCCCAAGAGGGGTCCAGGGTATACACCATTTCCTCTGTTCTTTTGACTCCCGCTCATGGGTCGGGGGCTCTATAGCTGATGTTTGGGAAATGCTACTTCAGAGACTCATCCACCCATGGGCACGAACCCTGGGGTGCGGTATCCCAGCACTTGGCATGTACAGGGCCTGGGCATCTGGGGATACTGTTCTGCTTGGCTGCTTGCGGGCCCTGCTTGCCTTCCCTCCAGATCTAAACCCACAGGGCTGGTAGCCAGCCAGCACGACAAACCTGAGCTCCGGAACCCAGCAGTTCCCCTCCCAGGTGCGTTATGTGCGCACTTCCACCCAAAGATGTGAATTAGGGTGTTCTTAGCACTATTCGTAACAGCTTCAAACTGGAAGGCACCCAAGTGCCCAGCGCTAGTTGAACAGATAAGTGAGTCATGGTGTGTCCCACAAAGGACTGCAGTACAGCAGTGAGAGGGAAAGCCCGACAGCTACACACGGCAGCGTGGGTTACCCGCAAACAGAACGTTAGCCAAAGGAGCCCGGCACAAAGAGTGCTTCCCCTAAGATCTGGGTATAGAAAGTACAAGAACAGGGGAAACTAATTCACGCTGGAAGAAGTCAGAGTCGTGGTGACCCTTGGGAAGGGGTTTCTGGGTTCTGTGATTTGAGTTGGGCACTGGTTACAGGTGTTTTCGGTTTTCAAAAATGTAACGAGCTGAATGTTTAGGATTTGTACGTTTTTCTCCATCAGTGGTCAGCATGTTTTTTGATAGGGGACCAGATAGAAAATATTTTAGACTCTGCAGGCTAGGTCGTCTCCATCACAGCTGCTCGGCTCTGCCATGGAGCACGAACACAGCCAGAGACGGTATGGAAATGGATTCCTTATCAAAACAGACAGTGGGCAGGCCATAGTTTGGCCACCCCTGTTCTGCATGCTTGGTATACCACCATGAAAAGTTTCTTAAAATAATAAATGGGCTTCCCTGGTGGCGCAGTGGTTGAGAGTCTGCCTGCCAGTGCGGGGGATGTGGGTTCGAGCCCTGGTCTAGGAGGATCCCACATGCCACGGAGCAGCTGGGCCCATGAGCCACAACTACTGAGCCTGCGCGTCTGGAGCCTGTGCTCTGCAACAGGGGAGGCCGCGATAGTGAGAGGCCCGTGCACCGCGATGAAGAGTGGCCCCCGCTCGCCGCAGCTGGAGAGAGCCCTCGCGCGGGGACGAGGACCCAACACAGCCAAAGATAAATAAATAAATAAATATATTAAAATAAATAAATAAACAAACATGAACCACCCCCCGCCACCCCCCTTAAAAATCCAAAACAGAGTAGTTTGAGGAGGCAGGGTCTTAGTTGCCATTGGGTCCTAACAGCATTTCTTCTAAGGCACTTTCGCATCCACCCTCTCTTTGGATTCTTACACCACGTGAAAGGCCTGCAGGGCTGAGGCTACCCCTCCGTTTTCTGGAGAATCTGAGCCTCAGGTTGGCCAGGCACCTGCCCGAGGGTCCTTGGCAGGAGGAATTCAGGGTCCTGTGCCTCCTCCCCAAGCCCCACCCTGCCCCTGCCTGGCCCCGGGCTCCTTCTCCCTCAATAGCTCCCTTCTCTTCCGGCTCCCATCGCCTGCCTGTGGTCAGCCGCACAGTTAAAGAACTTCCCTATTTATCTTTCCTTCTTTGGCTATTCTGGGCCCCTGGCCTCTCCAGCAGCCCCTCAATGATCCGTTATGCTCCGTCTGGCTTCCGCTGTTCCCGGAGTTTCACTGGTTGTGGAGGACTTCGTGACTGGGGGTATTTTTAGTCCTTCCATCACTTTTCCCTTCCTCTCTGCGGAATTCACTCCCCATGGCCAGTGTGCTCTGCTTGACTCTCCGTCCTGCCCCGCCGCCCTGCCCTGGGCCAGCAGTGCCCGCTCAGAAAGCCTGGCCTCCTCACACCCCAGCCTCGCGACAAGAGCCTGGCCATGGCGTCCTGTGGAGAATGTCAAGTCCAGCCTTGATCTTTTTGCAGATGAGGATACTGAGTTCCAGAGAGAAGTCATGCAGCTTGTTAGGGGCGGAGGTGGGCATAGAAACCAAGTCTCACACCTTCTAATCCAGGAATCTTTCATTTATTTGTTAGAGAAATAGTACAGTCATGCATAGAGGCATATACCCAGTTACCCATCTCTCAACTACGAACATAAAAGATTAACTCCGCATCGAGCTCTTGCCTTTGTTTAACAATAATATTAGGTAACATTTACCAAGTATTTATTGTGTGTTAGGTGTTGTGCTCATTTATTCTTTATCACAATTCTGGGAGATGAAGGAACATATCAGTCCTGTTTTACAGATGAGAAAATCGAGGTGCAGAGAGTTTAGGGCACGTGCCTGACATTAATGGCACCTGTAGGTGGTGGAGTTGAGTTTGAACTTGGGCAGCCTGACTCTAGAGCCTGCCTCCCCAGAGATTCCTGGAGTCCCTGAGCTCTCTTGGGGTTCTGAAGATGTGGTTTCACTGACCAAAAAATCATTTTGCCTTTCTTCCTTTGGGGATAACTCTCTTGTCCTAATTCGCTCCTGCCTTAGGTGGGCCCGGGCATGTGGCCCTGTCCACATTGAGGAGACATAGATCAGGATGTGGTGTGGGATTCGACAGAGCAGGGTGGGGCACTTCTCGGTGGCAGAAAGCTGGGGGTTCACCTTTTATTGGAAGTGGCAGATGTATGTGGCCCAGCTGGTAGGAGAGGCAACGTGAGCAGAGATGAGACACATGGGGCAGGCAGCTGTGGGGTGACCAGCACTGACCAGTATGGGAGAGGACTCACGGGGCAGGACCCCATCTGGAACCAGCAGACCCCAGTTGGGCTTGACCTCTCCACCTCTGTTCCCCGGGTGTCCAGCTCTGAGAAGGATTACGGTCCAGATGGGACACGATGGGATAGGTTGTTGCCTGTGTTGGATTGCTGGCCATGGGGAAGGATCGAAGCCCGTGCCAGGCTTGGAATCCTGGAACTGCCAGCCTGGGAGAGGCCCCGGGAATCAGCTCATCTACCACCACCCCCCCTCCCCAAACTAGGGGGGAAATGGGGATGCTGAATCCCGAGGTGGGGTTGTCACTTGCCGGCAGTCTGGGTGAGGCAGGCCGGGACCAAGACTCTCCTCCCCACGTCCCACCAACTCTACCCTGCCACTCCGTGGTGGGTCGGGGCAGGGGCATGGAGATGGGAGGGCCTGGTAGGATGGTGGATGCCTGAACCCTGCCTGGTCCCCACACCCTCAGAATGTCTGTGTGTACCTCGCCCGGAGACCAGGTCGTCTCTGTGGCCCTGCATCTGCCAGGCACGTCCAGGGACCGCAGGTGCCGTGGAAGAGGTGGAGGCAGAGGCGGGGAGCTGGCTAATGCCATCTGTGTCCCTGACTTCAGCTAAGCGGGGGCCAGAAACCCTCCCACAGAATCGCCTGGCACTGCAACCTTGGGATGGGGCAGTCACATCAGATCCTGTGTTTGGGTGCTGAGGAGTAAAAGACGGGCCAAGAGGCTGGTACCCCAGCCCAGGAGTAGAGAGTGATTCATCCTGACAGAGAAGGACCATGTGTCCTGACTCAGCTGTGGCTTAGAGTTAAGTGAGTAGCTGGATGCTGGCTATTCCCTGCCCCGCTGTACAGCCTTGAGCAAGCCACCCAACCTCCCTGTGCTGGGCGTCCTCGGGAAGCTGGGGTGGACGGGCCATCCCTAGATCACCCCAAGGAGCACACACACAAGGTCTTTGCTAGTCCAAACGTTGGAGGGGCTGCCGATGTGGCAAAGGCACTGTCCTGTACGAGTCCAGCCTCAGACTTTGGAGAGGCCTAGGGGATCATCCAAACTCAGGCCCTGTCATTGTTTATTGCTGTGTCACACATTTCCCCGAAACTTACTGACTTGTAAAGCGACAGGCATTGATCATGTTACTGTTCCTGTGGTCAGAATCTGAGTGTGGCTTCACCTGGTCCTCTGGCTCTGGGTCTCTCCTGAGGCTGCAGTCAAGGCCAGGGCTGTGGTCTTATCTCACAGCTCAGCCGGGGAAGGGACTGCCTCTGTACGTACTCCCATGTTTGTTAGCAGGATCCATCCTTCCCAGGCTGTTGGGCTGAGGGCCTCAGTTCCCCGCTGGCTGTTCAGCAGAGGCTGCCAAGTGGGTCTCTATGTGAGGCAGCCTGCAACAGGGCAGCTAGCAAGAGCGAGATGGTGTGAGCAAGGCCAAAGTCGTAGTCTTCTTGTGACATCACTTAACTCTAAGCCATGGCTGAGTCAGGGCACATGGTCCTTCTCTGTCCGGATGAATCACTCTCCACTCCTGGGCTGGGGTACCAGCCTCCTGGCCCTCTTTTGCTCCTCACCTTACTGCATTGTCTCTGTTAGGAGCAAGTCAGTGGGTCCAGCTGAGACATTGCACAGGACGGGAATACCAGTAGCCAGGGTCATTCAGAACCATCCGTGATGGGCCTCACCCAGGCCCCCCTTGCTGTGGGGCTTGCAGCAGGTCCCTTCTGCTCCTCAGTAGACTCAAGTGTTAAGTGGGTTATTACCTCCTCCCTCAATTGCAAGGCCGAATGGAGGGAATGCTGGGGGAGCTCCTGGCCTGGCCCCTAGCAGTGCAGCCAACACCCAGGAAGCTGTAGCTGCGGTGATTGTTATTCTCACTTAACGAAGGAAGTCATGAACCAGGCCCTTAGGGGCTCAGCTCACGTGGGGTAGGATTGGGAGTGCCTTTGAAAATCACTTCAAGGCTCCCTGGTCTCCTTGTGTAGAAGACTCCTAACACCCCAGGAACTATTCTCCATGGAGTCACCAGTTGGGCCCAGTCTGGCCCACACCACCTCCCCCAGTCCCAAGTGACTGAGGCCCTGGTAACCACGTGTCTTTCCATCCCCCGCAGACAACTTCAGGTACACGTGTGACATCTGCGGGAAGAAGTACAAATACTACAGCTGTTTCCAGGAGCACCGAGACCTGCACGCAGTGGATGGTGAGTCAGGCCCCTCACTCCTCAGGAGCAGGGTCACATAAAGAGACCCCTCTCCAGGGCTGCTTATGGGGCCCAGGGCCCACCCACAGCTTCCCCTCCTTCTTCCTACCCAGGGAAGGTCGGGCAGCAGGCAGACCACGAGTGGAGTGACGAACCTCCGAGGATTCTGGGCTAGAGAAGGTCCCCATCATATTCCATGTGTATTTCTGATGAGGGTAACCCAAGTGAAACTGCCGTTTTTGTAGGTCAAAATCAGTCGAATATCAGCAATTTTATACCGATTTATTTTATGATTTCATGTTGAGTATTCACACGCTCTGGTGAAATTAAACCAATTTTTTTTAAATGAATGATGATATTTTAGCATCTTAGATTATAGAGTTAGAAATTAGAAAGATAAATTTAGGTAATTTATTTTTGGAATCTTGAGAATCCTAGAAATAGGGTCTTCGACTGGGAAAGGCTCCGGAGGGCTCCTTCTCCAGCCCCGCACCCCGAGCCCGTGTCAGGCTGTGACAGCCAGGTCTTGCCACCTATCGCCTCTGGTCCATCCTCCCTCTCACCTCCTTTTTCTTCCCCCACCCCGCCATCTCTTCCTTTTTTTCTCCTGCCCTGGTCCCTCGAGCGGCTGGCGGTGATCCAGAAACAGGCCAGCCAGAAAGCGTCTTCCTGCCCTGGGGTGGGCCCTCGCCTGTGGGGAGGACGAGGAATGGAGCGATGTGCCCTCCTGTGGCCCTTGGTTTCCTGGGCAGCCACAGTGGCTGAGGCAGCTGTCCTGGGCCCCAAAGGCAAGCTTGCTGGGACAGAGGCTGGGAGCATTGGGCAGAGGCAGCTATGGGCAGGGACTAACAGGGCTCCTGTTTGCTTCTTTCCTTCTGCGGCTGCCGCCTCCCGCCCGGGTGCAGTGTTTAGTGTGGAAGGGGCCCCTGAGAATCGGGCAGGTAAGTCCTTGGTGGCTTCCCACCTCCCTGTTCCAACCTGAGCTCTGAGACCTGGTTACCAGGGCACTAAGGGCCGTGTGTTCTCCCACAGACCCCTTCGACCAAGGTGTCGTGGCCACTGACGAGGTGAAGGAGGAGCCCCCGGAACCATTCCAGAAAATCGGGCCAAGTATGCAGGCCTCTCTCTGGGGCCGGGGCTGGGTGGGGAGACAGGTGGGGGTGGCTGAGGGCGGCAGGGCAAGTCCCACCACTGGAAGGGGGCAGCGTTGCTAATCCTGCAGCAACAGCTCTGGCCAGTGAGGCACTGGCCTTGTACCTCACTTTGCCCACCTGTCAAATGGGTCAGTCACTCTTAGGACTTGCTTTTGAGAAGCAGCAGGACAGCACAGGGTCCAGGTCAGGGCAGTGAAGGTAGCACAGGCTTGGTGCCCAGTGTTAGCCGTCCTGAGCCTTGGCTCCTCACCTGTGGAGTAAGGGTGACACTTCCCCGCAGGTTTGTTGGGGGATTAAATGAGATCATGGATATAAATCACCTATTAATTAGCACAGTGCCTGGTACATAGTAGGTGCTCGGAAAATACTGTCGTTATTGTTGTCAGAAGGGGTTTATCAGCAAATGAAGCTTTCCGGGGGAGCTACATGCAGATGCTCTGTCCTCAGCCCAATAAACCCCTGAGAGCAGGAGCCACGCACTTGACCTGCCTATTTGCAACGCACTGGTATTGAGTATTGTGGGAACACAGCAGTGAGCAAGACAGATGTGGCCCTCCCTTGGGTAGTTCACACACAAACGGGGCAGTAGGTCAGTAAGCAGGTAGTTACAACATAGAAGCCCAGGGAACAGTGGGGCTGGGAGGCAACTGACCAGCCTTGGGAATCCGTGAGGCTTCTGCATGGGGATGAGGGTGGGGATGAGCCCCTGTATCCCACATGAAGGCAGGAGAGCTGCACTTGTTCCAGGAACTGAAAGGCAAATCGATTCTGAGTTCAGGTCTTAGAGAGCCTTGAAAACCAGAAGAAGGCAGTTAGATTTCATCCTGAGGGGAATGAGCCAGAGTTTACTCAGTGGAGAAGGGACTTGATCAGATTTGTGTTTTAGGAAGACATTTTGGCTGCTGCAGGGAGTGTGGATTTGGGTCGGGGTGGAGGTTGGTTCTCGCAAGTGAGACTGGTCCAGCCCTTCAGGAATTTGCATGCTTGCTTCTTGCTCTCTATTTTCCATGCCTCTCTTACTACCCAGCAAGAAGAGACCTTTATTGGCTCTACCTGTTGCAATAAGGATTAAGGCAGCTTGTGAAAATATACACACAAACATAGATTGAATGGATGAGGAAGTTTAGGGAAGGAGAGTCAAGGGAGCTGGAACAGTGAAGCCAGAGACAAGCCTCAGAGGGCGGGACTTGGTCTCGGCCCTTGGAAGGCATTGGATGGTCCCCTGAGTGTTCTTCCTCCTTCCTCGTAGGAGATGATTCTCTCCTTTTCTTTACCTCTTAAAGCACTCAGGAAACTGGAGATGTGATAGTGTCTGTAAATATGATGTAAAAATAATGTCTGTATGACAGCACTTGTCATATGCAATGGTAAACATTCAATAAACAGTAACATTAAAATAATCTTGAAGTGGGGGCTTCCCTGGTGGTCCAGTGGTTAAGACTTCGCCTTCCAATGCAGGGGGTGTGGGTTCGATCCCTGGTCAGGGAACTAAGATCTCACATGCCTCAGGCACAAAAAACCAAAACATAAAACCGAAGCAATACTGTAACAAATTCAATAAAGACTTTAAAAATGGTCCACATCAAAAAAAAAAAAAATCTTTAAAACAAAAAAAATAATAATCTTGAAGTGAAGAAAATGATGATATCCTTAACACTAAAACTGCCAGAAGTTAGACTGTGGGAAAACCCAGATGTGAATCAGACATGTTCCATGACGGACATTCATAGACCAATGCAGGACAGGGACATTGGGATCTGTGAAACTACCGCCCTCCCGCTTCAATGCTATCTGCCAGCAGCCCCAGCATAGCACCACCCCTTCCATCTGTAGCATCATAATTATCAAAATAGAATACAGACAACATAGGCTATAGAATTAGACAAGCCCAGGTTTGAATGCTGACATCACCAATTTACTAGCTACTTACCCCCACTGAGTGTCCTTTGATTCTTGTATAAGTTGGGAATAAGAACATCTATCTGTTCTTCAGGGCTGTTGGAGGCTGCCTGTGTCAAGTGTCTAGCCCAGCACCAGGCTTGTATTTAGGGCTTAACGAATGAGCGATGTTGCTGAGAGATAGTCAAGAGTGAGAGCTTTAGAGCCATCCCAAAGATGAACCCCAGCTCTATACTTAATGCCTGTGTGATGTCCTGCAAGTTTTATAATCTCTCTAATCACAGTAATGACAGTAAAACTCACCTCTCAGGATTGTAGTGGAGATTAGATGAGATTATATTTGTAAAGGAATTAGTATAGTCCTTGACATTTACATGGAAAGCATTAAACAAGTGGTACCTATTAATTATCCAGAAAGGTACAGAGCAAGATGAAACTTGTTCTCTATATCAGTAACTGTGTCTGACAGACAGCCAATGCTAGGACCCAGGAGGAATTATCACAAATTGTATGGGGTAGGGAATTGCATTGAGAAAACTGACTTAGTTTGGCTCCCAGCTTGACGCCATGGAAATGAGATGTCTATAAGAGTATGAGGCTGTTCCTTGTTACCACTCAGCAGCTGCCTTGTGAGATCAGAATCCTGCTTCTTGGGCTTCTGCCACTTTTTGTAAGCTGGCCAGTGCCACAGAACCCTGATAGTGATGAGGCACAGAATAAGGGGAGCTAGTAGAGGTACAGTGCACTGTGGAGGGACTAGTCCCCATAAGTAGAGCTCTGTAGGTCAGGGGAAGAGGAGAAACAGTGGCAGCAGGGCATGCTGGGAAGTACGCCTTCCACATCCATGTCAGCTGAGCAAATTGGAGAATTAAGTACTCAAGGAGGAGGAAGCCAGAGCCAGGACAGAGCAGAGGAATCCTGCTAGAAGGAGGGAGTTGGTCTAAGAGGCCCTGTGTGTCAACTTGCTGTTCGGCTGCAGATCTGAGAATTGCTCCCATGGTAATGGTCTACCATGATAATGGGGGGATGATCGAGGACAATTTGTTCAAGTCTATTGAAACAGTGTAAATCTGGATTTATTTATAGGTTACTTGAGTTTTATACCTGGATAAGGAAGAGTGACTTGAAAGGTAAAAAAAAAAATAAGAAAATAGAACTTGGGAACTATGAAAATTCCACATGACAAGAAAGGAATTTAAGAGACTTAGAGGAAGAGTGTACCTCTGAAAATGATCTACCACAGAGTCTAGAAGGAAATGCTGTTTGGCAACCACAGTCAAGTATGAGAAAACATCACCTTAGTTCACTGAGGCTGCCATAACAAAGTACCATAGACTGGGTGACTTAAATAACAGAAATTTATTTTCTCACAGTTCTGGAGGCTGAAGTCAAAATCAGGGTGCCAGTATGGTTGCGTTCTGGTCCAATGACCCTCTTTCTGGCTGTACTCTGACATGGTGAGGAGAAAAAGGGAACAAACTCTCTGGTGCCTCTTGTTATAAGGTCTCTAATCCCATCATGAGGGACCCCACCCCCATCCTCATGACTTCATCTAACCTAATTACTTCCCAAAGGCCCCATCTCCAAATAGCATCGCATTGGGAGACAGGACATCAACATCTGAATTTGGGGGGTAAACAATTCAGTCTATAGCATGACCTCTGTAAAAAAGGAAGCTGTATGGTGAAAAAGCAACAAGATAAGATGAAAAGGCAAAGAGAGAGGAGTGAGATGAGAAGAGAGAAGCAGAAAGTATAAGAACAGAATTAAAACCTACCTTGTAGATAGTAAAGAGCAGAGTTGATCTGCAGAAATGGATTAATAATGTAAAGGACAAACTTGAACAGATGAGCTTAATAAGCAGAAAACATGATAAATATGGAGAATGGGGAAACTGTTCCAGATAATTGGTGGGACAGAAACAATACTCCAAAGATACAATAGAAGAAAAAATTGCTCAGCTAAAGGAAGACCTATATGTCAGGTAGAATCAATAAAAAAAGACCCATAACTAAATAGATATTAGTGGCTCTTTAAACTATAAATATAAGGGGGAAAACTATACAGGTACCTAGACATAAAAAAGCAAGTTACTTACAAATGATTTCAAGGTGGACTTGCATCAGACTTCCCTGCAATACTAAATGCTGAAAGATCATGGAATAAGTTCTGAAGGGAAAAAGGTATAATCTAAGAATTTTATATCTAGACAAATTGTGATTTATGTGTAAAAAAAAAAAAAAGCAAGGGCTCAAAAACATGCTATTTCTCCTATATACGCAACTTCAGAAAATTACTTGAAGATGTACTCCAATGAACTGAGTGGTTGAACACATTTAAGGGCTCAATTATGAGGCATTAATTCATAGTAAAAGAGGACTTGTGAATACTGAAGCCAGGTAAACTAGAAGTAAGTTTAAGTTTAAAATTTTGCAAATCTGATTATAAAATTGAATGCAAAAAAAAGAGATCATTCTAAAATATTAAAAATGAATGTTAGGGCTTCCCTGGTGGCGCAGTGGTTGAGAGTCTGCCTGCCAATGCAGGGGACACGGGTTCGAGCCCTGGTCTGGGAAGATCCCACATGCCGCGGAGCAACTGGGCCCGTGAGCCACAATTACTGAGCCTGCGCGTCTGGAGCCTGTGCTCCGCAACAAGAGAGGCCGCGATAGTGAGAGGCCCGCGCACCGCGATGAAGAGTGGCCCCCGCTTGCCACAACTAGAGAAAGCCCTCGCACAGAGACGAAGACCCAACACAGCCAAAAATAAATAAATAAACAAAGTAAACATTGCGTTTAAAAAAAAAATACATTAAAAAAAAAAAAAAATGAATGTTAAAAACCAGGAAGGAAGAAATAGGTGAAGGATACAATAAAGTAGGTTAAACCAGTCCTGCTTATAGTGTGGTCCCCAGACCAGCAGCATAAGCATCTCCTAAAAGCTTATTAAAAATGTAAATTCTCAGGCCCCACACCAGACCTGTGGAATCAGAATCTCCAAGGTGGGGCTCAGGTGTCTGTGTTGTAACAGTCTTTCTAGATGATTCTTATTTAGGCTAAAGTTTGAGGGGCACTGAGTTAAACTACCTTTCTCAATGGTAATAGATATGAAAATATCATTTCGTGCTTGACTATAAAAATTAGAGAAATGTATCTTATATACTGTCTAGAACAATGGAAAATATTGGAAAATGCTGGATATTGGAGAATAATGGAAAGGCAAAGAAAAGAGTTCATACATCAAACAACTGAAAACTAAGGGAATAAACCAGAAAGGGTATAGGATGAAAAGAAAAGAATCATAAGACAAGTAAAACCAAGTCAGTAATAGCAATAAAAGCAAATGGCATAATTTCCTTTATTAGAAGACAAAGATTCTCAGGTTAACTTAAAAGAATCCAATTATGAATGGCTTATTAGAGACAAACTTAGTTAATTCCTTGTCTTTTACTCTTCTCTTTCCCATGGAGCTCTTTCCTACTCCCTTAACTAAATTGAATTCCCTATTAGGATTTTCATAGCACTGTGTCTCCTTAAGACTACCCATTGTGTTTGCAGTTTTAGATTTGTTTGTGTGATTATTTGATTTTTCTTTCTCCTTTTCCAGACTGTAAGTTCCTTGAAGGCAGGGACCATTGCTCAACATTTTGTGCCAGCATTTAGCACAGTACCTGTTTGATGAATGCAAGTACAAGAAAATTTAGGGAAATGGCTTTAGGGACATGTGAACAAGTAGAAGGATCTAACAAAGTAATTATCAAGAACTAATAATATTAATACCAGACGAACTAATAAAACAGTATAATTAAAAGTTAGAGTGGTGGTTCTTAACTTTCTAACACTTGAGGATTTTCTTCAGGACCTGTTAAAACACAGTTTGCTGGATCCCATCCTTAGGATTTTTCTTTCAGAATGTCTCAAAAAAGTGCTGAGAATTTGCATTTCTAACAGGTTCCCAGGCAATGCTGATGCCACTAGCCCAGGGACCACGCTTTGAGAACTGCTGTGTTAGAAAATAGTGTAATGTTAACAAAGGATATGGTTCAAAGTGGAGGTTTTGATCTCATGAGCCTATCTGCATCAAACAACATTATATCTAAATATACAAAATAAATTCAGAAACACAATGAACTGGAAGGATTGATCACAACATTTAGTCTTTGACAGAGCAAGGAGAGAAATAAAGGTTATATAGAGTTTGAATAATACAATTAATACAGCTGATCTAACAACTTCAGAGCCTACAAAGAGCAATAATATATCTTTACCAGTGGTCATGAATCAGTTAACAAAAATTATTTAGCTACCAAAATATTTAAAGCTTCTATATTGCAAGAAAAGAACATAAACAGACTAAGAAACCAATTGAGAAAAGATACTTGTAACATGTCGAACGAAATGTTGATGCCCTTAATCTATAGAGTTCTTAGCAATTTTAAAAAGGTAAACATGCCTATAGAAACATTGACTGTAAACACAAATAGGAAGGTCACAAAAGAAAAACTGTAGTTCATTAATCCTCAAAAATAGTCAGCTTCCTTAGAACTCAAAGAAATGGAAAATAAAACCAGCAGTGCAATGTATTTCTCCCTATCAGGCATAGTAAGAAGATGATAGTACTTAATGCTGGCTACAGTATATGGAAACAGTCATTTTGAGATCTTTCTGATGGGGGCGAAAATTGGCCCAACCTTTCAGTAAGTAGTTGGTGCTGTGGTGATCAAAAGCCTTAAAAATGCAGACCCTTAATTTATCCTGAGGAAATATGTGCAAAGATTATGAACAATAATCTTTATTTTGCAGTGGTGTGCAAAAATAATGAGCAGATGTGCAAAAATTTCTACGAGTATATGGATCACAGCATTTTTTTTATAAGGGAAAAATTTTGAAACAATCTCAGTGTCCTCTGGTTTAGGAGACTGGCTCAGCAAATTCCAAAGTCCAGTGGGAACCAGGCAGCCAATAAATGCAGTAGAGATCGATGTTTATTGATTTGAGCAAGATGTCTACAAAATATTGTCGATTGAATGCACCAGGTTACAAAGAGCATATAGATCAGGGCCGGCTAATTCAAGGCCCGTAGAAGCCAGACGGCTGACATCAGTGAGAGATGAGATGGGAGTACAGGGTGGGGTCTGGGGCAAGTGGCCAGGTGAATGCTCCACCCCATGGGGTAGCTGCGACTCTTTTTGGGGGATTATAGATGATTGAAGTTTCTCTTATATTTAAAATTTTGTATTTGTATTTATCAGTATTTTATAATTTTCCCCCAGTGAACAATATTACATCAGAAATTTTTAAGAAGAAAGAAGTTAGGCAGTGCCAAAAGAGAGGTAAAGATGAAGTTCGGTGGGACCCAAGAGGAAGACGTGACCCCTTCTGCCAGAGGGTGGGGGGTGTTTGGGGGCAGGGAAAGTCCTGGAGACAAGGTGACCCACATGTGGCCATTGCAGAGGGCAAGGCTTGAAAAGGGGCTGATAAAGAGGTTGGCACTGGAGGTCAACTCAGGACACCACACATTTCCTGAGCACCGGGGCCTGGGGGTGGAGCGATGGAGGAGGACAGCGTGTGCCAGGTACTGTTCTAAGCATGTGACATACAAATTTAATCCTCACAGCAATCCTATAAGGTGGTCCTATCATTGCCCCATTTTACAGATAGGAAAACTGAGGCACGGAGAGGTTAATAGATTTGCCTAAAGTCACACAGCTTGAAATAGAGGAGCTGGGATTTGAACCCCGGCGGTCTGACTCAAGGGGGCTCCTGATTCTAGTTGGTGGTCCCAGAATGAGGAGGGGTTTGGGGGGAGGGAGCAAGCTGCTACTTCTGGATGGGAACAGGCACCCATTCCCACACTCTTCTCTCCTTGGACAGAAACCGGCAATTATACCTGTGAATTCTGCGGAAAGCAGTACAAGTACTACACGCCCTACCAGGAGCACGTGGCCTTACACGCCCCCATCAGTGAGTACCTTCTCTGGTTGGGGGCAGGGTGGGCCAGCTATAGGCTGAGGCTCTGGAGTTTTGCCAGGAGAGGGTGAAAGCAAAGGTGAACTTGTTCTGGGTCAGCCTCTAGGTGTCCAGGTCTGACCTGGGGCCACCTGACTGCAGGAGCTGGGAAAGCCCCACCCTTAAGCCAGGAAAGCCTGAGTCCTCCCCCGGTGGTCTCAGAGGCCTGGGCCCATGTGGATTTTGGGTTAGGAAGGGTGGGCATCATTCACCCAAGTCCTTCAGCAGCCTTGTCCTCACCTCTTCCAAGCACCTCCAAATCATGTGGTTCCTGAGTCCCCACCCCCAAAGGCAGCACCGTGTAATGCAGCTTCAGTCTGAACCAGTGCAGGGCCTAACCCAGGCTAGAGGATGGTCAGTTAGACAAGACAGCTTTGCCCTTGGAGGTAGAAAGGGTAAGAAGTCAGAAGGAGTGACAAGCCGGCCCCAGAAGCCCCGGGTATTAGTCCCAGTGGAGTCACAGGCATGTGTGTGGCCTTGGGCAGGCCCCCAATCTCTCCCTCCTCCCCTGGCCTGGGAGGGAAAGGGTTCTAAGGATCCTTCCCACAGGGACATCCTGGCCTTCCATTCTCCCGATGCAGCTGATTTCCCAGCTTCCCTTTTGGATGTCAGAGGGGGCTGTATCCTTAGATCCCCAAGTATATGAGCTAAGAGGGCCCTCAGTCCTCAGCCAAAGTTCTGACAGGGCGGGGCTTAACCACACTGCAGGGCAGTAGGGTGGGATGTTTAAGAGGTATTTGGGAGTATCCCTGCTTTTGTTTGTCACAACAGAGCTATGGGGATCCCACTCCACAGTCTGTGGATGGGAAGATTTAGGTTCAGGGAGGGGAAGGGATTATGCAAGGTCATCAGGGTGCAAGGTGCCTAGAGTAGGGGAGGCCCAACCCTCCTGGAGCACTGGCTATAGCAGCACAGGCACGTGGGCCCCTGAGGGCTTTCAGGTGGGCAGGGAGGGTTGTCCAGAGCTCAGGCGGTGGAGGAGGTAGCTTCCCCAGGAAGTCCCGCCTGCTGCGCAGAGCGGCAGGACTGAGGGGTCTCCCTGTGGGCGGGAGCACCCATCCTTAGGTGGAACCCTAGGCTAAGCTTCTCATCCTGCTAGACCCCTGACTGCTGGGTAACCTTGGACCTGTCACTTCCCTTCTCTGGGCTCAGGTTTCCCACCTGTGGGAGCTCTCAAGGTCTTTTCAGCCCAGGGGTCTGGATTCCAGTCATCTCCAGTATAAGGAGACCCTCAGGCAGGCATCTGCAGTGGCTCAACTAGAGGAACCTATCCTGCCACCCATACTAAGCATATATGGGTTATTTAGTGCCCACCACATGTCCAGGTTCTATGCGGGGGAGAGAGGACACAGCTTACACTGTGTGGGCACTAACCCATCATTTGACCCACTCATGGTGCTGGTGCTGAAGCATCAGGGCTGTGGCTGGCTTGAGCTCCTTGGCTCAGACCCCTCTGGGGATCCCGCTTTCCATGGGCAGGGACAGGGGCAATTGTGTGTGGGTACCTGCTTACCTGTGCTCTCCAGGGAAACAGCAACTGCCCCGCTGCCTGGTGCCCAGAGGGGATGCTATGCAGAATGCACTTACAGTTAGGTGTTAGTTACAAAGCCAGCCTGCAACTTGGGTTTCAGCCTTTGGAGAAAACCTTCAGTGCTGTTTCTGCTCTTCCCCCAAATGGCTCTTGCTGGAACAAGTTGAATAAGGTCATGGAGTTAATAAGAGGAGGAGCTTGGCTAGAACCCAGATAGGCAACCTCCAGGCCCATACCCTTAACCATGAAGTTCTCCTGCATCACATGTCAGATGGTACAGCAGGAAGGGGAGCTTCATTTGTACCCTGATTACTTCCCTAACATCCAGGTACTTCTCTCCTGAAAGGCTGTCTAGTCTTTCTCTGTTCCTTATTTTCTTGTTCTCTCTATTGTGAACTCTCTTTGTCTTTCTGCATCTGCATCTCTTCTTTATTACTGAAGTCTAGGGACTCTATGATCATCTATGTTTAAAGTTACAGAGTGAGAGATTTAGGCTAGATGCAACAGAGGATTGATTCTCCAAAGCTGACCAAGAAATAGCCCCTCCAGTGGCCTTTGGATCTAGATATTTGTATGTCCATGGGTTCTATGTGGAATTGGGGGCTGGACTTGATGGCTTCATCAAGTGATACCCAGGGCCAGGCCTTGAGAGACCCTGGGTCTCCTGAGAGCATCCAGAGAGATGTAGGCTGACTGAAAGGAGGTCTAACGAAATGGAGTCATATAATATGTACTCTTTTGGGTCTGACTGCTTTCACTTAGCAAAATGTTTTTAAGATTCATACATGTTTTATATATCAGTTCATTCTTTATTTTTACTGCTGAGCAATATTCTCTTGTGTGCAAGTACCACAGTTTGTTGAGCCATTTGCTTGTTCATTTGAATTGTTTCCAGTTTTAGGCTATTATGAATAAAGCTGCTATGAAAATGCTTGTACTAGGATTTCTGTGTTCACTTCTCTTGGATAAATTCCAGGGAGTAGAATTGATAGGTCATAGGGGAGAGTATGTTTACCTTTTTAAGAACTGACAAACCATTTCCCAAGATGACTGTAGCACCTTTCACTCCCACCAGCCACAGATGGGAGTTGCACTTGCTGCAAATTCTTGCCAACAGTTTGGTGGTAGGAAGCTATTCTGGTGAGTGTGTAGTGGTATTTCATTGTGGTGTTAATTTGTATTTTCCTGATGACTAATGATGTTGAGCACTTTTTCATTTGCTTATTAACCATTCGTATATTTTACTTAGGAAACTGTTTAAGTCTTTTGGCCATTTTTTTTGGTTGGGTTGTTTGTCTTTTTATTGTTAAATTGGAGGAGTTCTTTATATATTCTAGATCCAGGGTTTTTATCAAATATATATATTGTGAACATTTTCTCTCAGTCTTTGGTGTGACTGTTGATTTTCATATAGTATCTTTTGATGAGCAGTTTTTCATTTTAATGAAGTCTAATTTATCAATTTTTTTTTTATGGTTAGTGTTTTCTCAGTTCTACTCAGGATATCCTTGCCTACTTCAAGGTGGTGAAGATATTCTCCTTTATTATCTTTTAGAATCTTTATACTTTCAGCTTTTACATTTAAGTCTCTGATCCATTTTAAGTTAATTTTTGTGAATGATGAGAGGTATGATTTGAGATTAACTTTATTCCATATGACTGTCTGGTTGTTCCAACACCATTTGTTGAAAAGATTGTCCTTTTTCCATTACATTGCATTGAGACCTTTGTTGAAAATCAGTTGAATGCGTAAGTAAGTGTGAGTTTATTTCTGTTCCACTGATCTATTTGCCTGTGTTGGTGCCAACATGGTCTTATTTACTGTAAGTCTTAAATCAGGTACTCTCAGTTTTTCAACCTTGTGTATTTTTAAGAATATTTTCCTTAAAACAAGGAACTTTGCCTTGCAATATAAATGTTAGTCTTATTGCCAATTGCTACAAAAAAATCCAACTGGGATTTTGTTTAGGATTACACTGAATCTATAGACCAATCTGGGGAGAACAGACATCATAATAATAGTCAATCTTCCACTTCATGAACATAGTATATCTCTCCATTGGTTTAGGTCTATTTAAATTTCTCTCAGCAATAGTTTGTATTTTCAGAGCAGAGGTCTTGCACATATTTCATTAAATTATATCTAAGTATTTTATGGGGTTTTTTGATGCTACTGTGATTTTTTTATTTTCCAGTTTTTGTTGCTATGATTTTTGTATATATTGAATTTGTATCCTGCAACTTTGTTAAATTCACTTATTAGTTCTATTAGCTTTTTTCTAAATTTATCAGAATTTTTCTTGTACATACTGATGTCATCTAATAAAGACAGCCTTACTTCTTTTTTTCTAATCTGTATTCCTTTTATTATTCTCTTTCTTCCCCATTATGCTGATTAGGACCCTCCAGTTCAGTGCTGAATAAATGAAATGTGTGGATATCTCTGCCTAGTTCCCAATCATAGGGTTCAGTTTTTCATCATTAAGTATGATCATTTTCATCATTAAGTATTATGTTAGCTAAAATAGGTTTTCATAGATGCCCCTTTGTCAGTTGAGGAAGTTACCTTCTATTTCTAATTTACTGAAAGTTTTTATCATAAATTGGTGTTAGGTGTTTTTTCTACATCTATTGAGATGATCCTATGAGTCTTATCTTTTATTCTGATAATGTGGTAAGTTACATGGATTGACTTTTTAAAAAAAATATGTCACCATGTCTGTTCTTTATTAAAATACATTGACTATCAGAAAACCATGAAATGAACTAAAGGACATTACAGTGTTGGGATGTTTCTTCTTTTCCAGAAGAATGACTTCTTTTTTTGAGCTTCTTTTTCTTGGAAAGGCATCTAAATTGCTTTGAGACCTAGGGCAGTTTGTAGAGTTAATTTGCTTTCAAGCATGTGTTTTCTGATTACATCTATCTAAAATTCCCTAGAATTTTACCTGGCTTTTAATATCACTCCCCAAACTGACCCTTCAGTGGCAGGGAACTACAGTCCTAGGATTAGGATAGTGCCCCAGATTCAATCAGTGGTTTGTTAACCATGCTCATAATCAAGAAAATAAATATTTCTGGTATTTTTTTTAAAAAACACCTTTATTGAAGTATACTGTCACTCAATAAAGTACCTTATTTAAAGTAAACAATTTGATGTTTTGACCTATGTATGCACCCATGAAACCATCACCACAATCAAGATAATGAACATATCCATCACCCCCAAAAGTTTCCTCGTGCCCTTCTGTAATCCCTCACTCACCACTTCCCTACCCCCAGGCAAGCACTGATCTGCTTCCTATTACTATAGATTAGTTTGTATTTTCTAGAATCTTGCAAATATGGAATCTTATAGTATCTACTCTTTTTGTGTGTGGTGGGGTCTGGCTTCTTTCATTTAGCATAATTGTTTAGAGATTCATCCATGTTTATATGTATCAGTAGTTCATTCCTTTTCATTGATGAGTAGTAGTGTTCCACTGTCTAGATGCAGATACCACAATTTCCTTCATCTGTTTACTTGTGGATGGATATTTAGGTTGTTTCCAGTTTGGAGCTAATATAAATAAAGCTGCTGTGAACATTTGTGAACACGTCTTCCTATGGACAAATGCCTTCATTTCTCTTAGGTAAATACCTAGTCTGGATCATATGATAAGTTTAACTTTTAAGAAACAGTCAGGCTGTTATGCCATTTTACACTTCAACCAGCAGTGTATTTTACTTTTCTTGTAATGTCCTTGTCTAAGTTGGGTATCAGAGTTATGCTGGCCTCATAAAGTGAGTTGGGAAGAGTGTTCCCTGAGTATAGTGTCAATTAGGTTATGTTGGTTAATAATGTTCAAATCTCTATACTTTTACAGGCTTTTTAAAAAATCTATTTCTTCTATTAAGTAGAGGGAGAAGCATTAAAATCTGCAACGATAATTGTGGATATGCTGTTTCTCTCCTTAGTTCTGTCAATTTTTGATTCATGTATTTTGAAACTTTGTTTTTAGGTGCATACACTGAGGATCATTGTGTCTTGATGAATTGACCCTTTTTAAAATTGTGCAGTGCCCCTTTAAATCTCTGATAACACCTGTTGTCCTGAAATCTACTTTATTTGATATTAATATAGCCACTTCAGGTTTCTTAGGATTAGTATTTGTATGATAAATCTCTTTTCATCCTTTGAATCTTGTGTCTTTATATATGAAGTGTGTACATATAGTTGGTTCTTGCTCCTTTATCCAGTTGGGCAATCCCTGCTCTTTAATTGAGGTGTTTAATCCATTTACACTTAATATAATTTATTGATATGGTTGATTTTAAATTTACCATCTTATTATAATTTTTCCTGTTCGTCCCATCTGTTCTTATTCCTCATTTTTTCTACTTTTCTTGCCTTCTTTAATATTAATCAAGAATTTTTTTGTTTCCTCTGTTAGCTTTCTAGCTATACCTCTTTTTCTTTAGTGGTTACTCTGTGGTTTATAACATTCATCTTTAATGTATTACAGTTTACCATGAATTTATAACACATCACACATAATCCAAGAATCTTATAACAACTTACTTCTATTTACTGCCTTCCTGTCCTTTGTGCTATTATGATACATATACATCTACATAAGTTATAAACCCAATAATTTTTCTTTTTGCTTTATATAGTCAGTTATTTGTTAAAGAAATAAGAAAATGCCTTTTATATTTACCCACATATTAAAATTTTCATACTTTTCTTTCTTTTTTATAAATCTGAATTCTATGTTATGATTTTCCTTTATTTCCTGAAGAGCTTCCTTTAACATTTCTTATACTGTAGGTCTGTTGATGAAAGAGTCTCTTAATTGAAAGTGTTTTCATTTCACCTTTTCTTTTGAAGGATATTTTCTTTGGATATGAAATTCTAGGTTGAGATATTTTTCTTTCAGCATTTTAAAAATGTCATTCCTTTATCTATCTTCTGGCTTATGTTGTTTCTGATGAGAATTCAGAGATCATTCTGATTGTTATTCTGTATTTAATGGGTCTCTTTTCTCTGAATGCTTTTAAATATTTCTCTATATTACTGATTTTCAGCAATTTGATTATGATGTATAGTTTTCCTTGTGTTTATCCTGTTTGGGGTTCACTGAGCTTCTTAGATCAGTGGGTTTATATTTTTCATCAGATTTGGAAAATTTTCAGCCAGTATTTCTGCAAATATTTTTCTTCCCCAATCTCTTCCTTCTCCTGTTGAGACTTTAATTACATATATATTAGATTGTTTTATGATGTTTACAGATCAATTGAAGCTCTGTTCAGTTTTTCAGCCTTGTTTTCCCTCTGTGTTTCAATTTGGATAATTTCTAGTGTCCTGTATACAAGTTTACTGATCTTTTCTTCTACAGTCTTATTTGTTTCATTAGAAATATCCATCAAATGATTTTACATTTCAGCTATCATATTTTTCATCTCTGTAATTTCCACTTGGTTCCTTTTTACATTGTTTCTTTCATTATATTCATATTATCCTTTAAATGTTTGACCATATTTATAATAGCTGTGTTAAGGTCCTTGTCTGCTAATGCCATCATCCCTGTCATTTCTTTATGTTCCTATTGATTTTCTTCCTCTTGATTATTACTCACATTTTCCTGCTTCACCTAACAAATAAATTTTTATTCTGTGCTGCACATTGTGGATGCATGCTATGTTGTTGAGTGTGTGGATTTTGTTGTCTTCTTCTAAAAAGTGTTGAATTTTGTTCTGGCAGGCAGTTAATCTACTTACAGATCAACTTGATACTTCAAAGCCTTGTTTTAAAGCTGTGTTAGGGCAGTTCCAGAGCAGTCCTTATTCTAGGGTTAGAGTAATCCTTCTGAGGCATGGCTTTTCTGGGTCTCAACTGAATGCTGGAGGTATTCAGCAAGATCTCTCCTCTGGCAGGTGGAACTCAGACATCTCCTTGCCTTTTGCCACCTCTGAATCTTCAATCAGCTCCCTGCCCCACTCCCCCCGCCCCCAGCAGCTATTGGTTGCCAGTCTTTACAGAGGCTCCCTCTGCACAAATACAGTTTGGTGTTCAGCCAAAGACTTCAAGGGACCCCTCTGCGCATTTCTGGAGTTGTTTTTTTGCACAATTTCCTCCTCTTTGTTATTCTTCCCTGTAAACTCCAGCTGCCTCAGAAGCCCTGAACTCTGATCACTGTCTCTCAGATCAGTGAGATTGAAGTGCATCCTTCAAGCTCCACCTCTGTGCTGTGGTTCAGAGGGTCTATCCTAGCAGAGAGCTGGGGTGATCCTGGGGCTCACAGCAGGTCTTCTTTCATGAATCGCAGTCTTGCATCATCTACATTCAGAGTCTGAAAATTCTTGTTCCATGCATTTTGTCCAGCTTTACAGTTGAATCTGGAGGAGAGCTAGTCCTGTACCAGGTATACATACCATCATGTCCAGAAGTGTAAGGTCTCCAGTTCTCTTTCTAAGACTAAAATCTGTGAGCAGCGGTTCACAAATTAGATTCCTCTTGCATAACATCTCCCTTGCATTCCCTCCTCTAGCCTTTGAGCACCCTATTCCCTTTTGCCTCCAATGCGTTTCTACTCCCCTCTACCGCGTTAAAGGTTTCAGGGAAATCCTCTGGTCTTCCCTGCCTCTCAGCTGCATGGTTACCTTTCTTGAATCCTTATAGTCTCTGAATTTTTGTTCCAGTTAAATTTTCAGCTTTACAGAAAGAAGAGACCACGTGCTATCTTATTTTTAATATCTCTTATGTGTAAATATCTCATACCTTTCTTACTAGGCCAGTCTGCCAGTCTGGAATGCTTTCTTCCTTTCTCAGTGAGAACCCAGGTAGGAATATCAGCCTGATAACATTCCATGTGAGGAGGTCAACAGATGGAGCAAAAGGTTGAGTGAAATGAGTTAGGAGCCTGGGAAGTTTATCTTGGCTCGGCACTGATCTCCTCTGTGACCCTGGCGTGGTGCCCGTACCTCTCTTGAGCCTCTTTGTCCCTAGCTGCCTTATACCCTTGGTACCAGTGGGAGGATAACATGTGAGAAGCTTCTTGTGCCCTCTCTTGGGCATCCCATCTTTAATGTGCTCTGTTTAAGTGGTTCTGAGCCATTCGTGCGTTGATTCCTGGTTCCACAATATCTGTTGAGCACTTCCTGTGTGCTAGGGAATGTGCCAGGCACTGAGTGCATAGTTGGGCCAAAGTGGCAGAGTCCCTACCCCCACGGAACATACAGGGTAACGGGGAAAAAGACATTGATCGAAGATCACACCATGGGTCATGATTGGTGGCAGTCAGATCTTGGAAGGGAAGAAGGGAGGCGACTGAAAGATAAATGACCAGGTTGGGTATCAGGGAGGGCTTCCAGAGGAAGTGATGTTTAGGTGGAGGTATGTAGGACCAGCAGTAGTGATCCAGGCAGAAACTGGAGGGAAGAACATTCCAGGCAGAGGGAATACCATGAGCAAAGGCCATGAAACTTGGAAGAGAGAGGGGTAGACTGAGAGGGCAAGGAGTGGGCAGGTCCCAGGCAAGGGTCCAGGGCAAGCAGGTGATGCCCGAGGGTTTACTGTATCATGTGCTTTTGGGTGTCCTGAGCTCCCTGCCACAGGGAAGGAGGGGCTTTCCCACACAGAATGCCAGGATTTTGACAGCAGGGTCACAGACCATGAAAAGATCTGATCCAGAGGGTCTCCTAGAAAACATTCTGCAGGTGGAGACGAGGCCTAAGAGGGGAAGCAACATGCTCTGTTTATTGCTCAGAAATTCTCTGTCCCTTGTGCCCAGGTGCCCGGGGGTGTGTTAGTGCCTAAGGGGACCACATGGCCTGTGCAAAGACCTCCTTGAGAAGCTGGCAGGCTTGAGCCCCCGTCCCATCCTGGCACTAACTTTCTGTGTGGCTGTAAACTTATTAACCATTCTGGGCCTTGGTTTCCTTGTTCCTAAAACATACCATTAATAACTATTTACACTTGAAGAGTAGTTTACCATTCAAGGTGCTACCGTGACCTGTGTGGATTCTCACAAAATCCCTGTGAGGTTGGTAGTGCAGAGATGGGTGTCCTGCTCTCATCAGTGGAGGTGAGGTGGGAAAACTGAGGCCAAGAGGGGAAGTAAAGAGTCCAAGACCACAGAAGCCGGAGGTGACAGACCTGGGATTCAGAGGTGGGTCAGGCTCACCGCACACTCAGTGCTGGTTCTGTTAAACAGTGAACCACAAGCTGTGGTCCCCAAACTGTGCTTCAGGGAGACAGGGGAGAAATCAGAAATGGGATGCTGGACGCCTCCCTCAAAGTTTGATGTGTAGGTTTATCCTATGGCTAAGGAAAAAAAAATTGAGAATTGTGAGATGAGCCACTCTTCTGGTTGAACTCAGGACCTTCAAGGTCCTTCACTCTGAAAGGGAGGGAGGGAGAAAGGGGGATCATGTGTAGGTATCCTTCCCCACCCACCCCTATCCAGTTCCTGATTGAGAAAGTGAGAATCTGGAGAGTGGGGTGGCGGGGAAGAGGAGTAGCGAGGGATACCTGTGTTCTCCGCAGACTGAGCCTGGGGGATTCCTCCTGGGGCTTGAGTGGGGCAGGTGAGGGCTTGCTTACGGGGCCACGACCAAAGGACTCCCCATCCCCAGCTCCTGGCATCTGGTCGCTACTGAGGTGGAAAGGCAGCGACCATCCCAAAGGGACAAGGGGGGCCAGCCTGAGTCCTCTGAGCTCACCTCAGGGCCTCGGGTCCTGTGTGACCTTGAACAAGGCCCTGACTCCTGCGTCTCTGGGCCTGGGCTTCCTCACTGGCCAGGAGTGGGCAGAGGTGGAGGGTCAGGGATCACCCGTCTATTTTGGCTATGAGAGCCGTGGGCGCAGCGTCTGGTGCCCAGGAT
The DNA here is from genome assembly GCF_965194805.1 of Balaenoptera borealis. NCBI lineage: Eukaryota > Metazoa > Chordata > Mammalia > Artiodactyla > Balaenopteridae > Balaenoptera > Balaenoptera borealis. The sequence continues at coordinate 102,776,233 of NC_138865.1, forward strand.
GGACACTGCCCTGGGGACAGGGGTGTAAGAAGGTCTCTCCTCTGCCCCTGAGGCAGGCAGCAGGGCAGGGTCCTTCCCAGGCTCCGGCCAGGCTCTGTGGCAAGGTGGTGCCCTCGAGATGTTCCCAGTGCCGGTGGGTTCCATGAGCCCCCGGTCAGCCCCGGAGGGGTCCCTGCTCTTGCCGTCTGGTCCACTCTTGCCCTCCGGGGAGAGTTGCAGTTGAGTGAAACCACTGCCTCCCCTTTCGGTTGGAAGGTGGCACTGTGGCCACATTCACGGGCTTGCCACACCGGTAACTACGTCTCCGGGCAGCGTGCAGGAGGCTGCCACCTGAGACCAGCCAAGCTGGAGACCCGCTGAGGGTCAGGGCCCCCCACCCCTGTTCTCAGTAACTCCAGCTTCTGCAGAGAAGGCGGGCAAGGGAGGCAGGAGGTGTGGGAAATGGTGACACAAGCTGCCCCTAACCCCACCAGGGAGCTGCTGCACTGATTTCCATTAAAGCGTCAGGCATTGGGTCGAGCACTGTCCCCTGAGATTGTCAATCCCAGGCAGTGCCCAGGAGCGCCACGAGCCCCTTCCTCTAAAACCGTGGGGCGACATTGGGCCCTCTGCTCTTCCCCTCCCCCATCAATCAACCCCACACGTCTCTGCCTCTCTGTCGTCTATCATTACTGCTGAGCCAGCCTGCATTGGAAGGAAAAGAGGCTTAGGAGTCAACATTTTAGAAAATGCATCTGAGCCTGGGTTGACTAATGCAAGTGCCCCAAGCACGGGTCACAGGCCGAGTTCTTAGACACGCAGAGCCTGGGTTGGTCAAGGGTTATGAGTGACCCAGCCAGTGGGCTGGTTAGTGCCCTCCAGGTAATGCTGAGTGTGAGCTGGCGATCAGGCTTCCCTTGAGGAGAAGCAGGGGAAGGTTCTAGACTCCCAGACTTTCTCAGGCTCCAGGTGGGAGCCAGAGCCCTTGCTCTCTCTGGACCAAGAAGTTTTGGCCCTTGAGCGTAGGGGTCTGTGGCCCGAGAGGCCACGTACTTGGTCGGCTCCAAGCGCCCTCGGCAACTGAGAGCGTGACCCTCTCAGGTACCGCCCCCGGGTGGGAGCCACCGGACGATCCAGACACGGGCTCTGAGTGTTCGCATCCAGAGGTCTCCCCGTCTCCACGCTTCGTGGCAGCGAAGACCCAGACGAACCAGTCGGGGAAAAAGGCTCCGGCCTCCGTGGTCCGATGCGCCACCCTCTTACACCGCACCCCTCCAGCCACCCAAACCCCGACGTTCCGCACTCCAAATTCGGGATCTCCGGCAAGCAAGGCAACTGCAGGTACCAATGGCCTATGTTACCCTCACACTTCCTCCACTCCCCACCCTTCTCCCCACCTGCCACAGCTGTGCCCGGGGTCATTGTTCCCTTGCAAGAGCGAGGGTGGTGGTCCCTAGCTCTCTGGGACGAATCTGGGTCCCGGCTCTGCCTCAGGCTGGCTCTGTGACCACGGCAAGCCACCTAGCCTCTCTGAGTCTAGGTTTTCTTACCCTAAATCAGAGGGTTGTACAAGATGGTTTGCAAACTAATTTTTTTAAGTAGGAGAATATTTTTCTCCCCAAGCCATGGCCTAAGGAGTTTTAAATTCTTTTAAATTAATTGCCAACATTTGAACATTAGGAGATTTTTATATGAAACTTTTGATTTCTAGCTTACATTGAAAAGTCAGATCTGGCAGTCCTGGGCCCACTTTCCTCAGGGCAGCAATTGCCTTGGGGCCGAGCCACAGCTGCCTCCTTCAGTAGAGTGTGTGCTCTTCCGTTTTCCACAGTCCCCACCGCTCCCTCCTGCCTCCCCAGTACAGTGGCCACGTGGCAGGTGCCATGTCTCATTGTGATCACACTGTTGTCTGTCTCACATCCAGCCCAGTTCATCCATTTACGTCACCTGCCTGGACCCTCTTGGCATGAGTTTGCATCCCCCATTTTTCAGAAAACCCAGTCTAAAAACTCATTTCTACGAAGAGCTGCTCTCCGTGAAGAAGAGTGTTTGGCTGGGAGCTCTGTTCTCTTGGCCTCCCTCTACCTCACTGTTCAGGAAACCCCTCCACGAGCCATAGCCCAGCAGGAAGCCAGCGGATGCCCACTCCAGTGTTGTCTGAGTCTATGCAGAAAGGGCTCAGACTCTGGAAGGGTGAACAGGCAGTGAAAGGTGCACACCAGCCATTTCTTAGCAGTTATCGGGGAAAACTGATAAGACACACTGTGTGCTGAGTACCAGCTAATCAGGAATCCTGATTCACACCGGGTGGAAAGAGCCTTGGGCCTCCTGCCTAGATACGTGGGATGTAGGGTAGAGTGATGACTTGGTCATTCTGGGACTACGGGCCTTTCAGATGCCCTTAAGAGGCCCAAAGTTATCCATTAAATGTACAAGTGATCAAACTGAGAACTCACTCAAATGAACCAGGGGGCTGGACCGATTACAGCCACGTGATGAGTTGTGCTCGCCTTTACTCTGGTTCAGAAGGCTGATCAGGAGCAAGGATGTGGTTCTTAAAAATGTTTGAAGCTGTGCTTATTGTGCTTAGATCTCCCGAAAGGAGAGTAAGTAGTTAATCCACTTTGAAGGTAATGGTTTTCAGCTACTGTGTAGAGAAGAGCTAGTAGCCATTGTTTTTTGGCAACAGTAGTTATAAATCAGTTAAACAGGCTGGTCATCACGAACTTATTGGTGGTAGATACTGGCTCAACTAAATAATGGGATCACGGCTTTCAGGTCTTGATTTTACTCTCGACCTTGTGGCTGGGAGTTTTTGCATCTGCAGTTTCTGCAGAGAACTGCCTGTAGGGCCTGTGTGGTCTGTGGCAGCTCTCAGATCCCAGAGTCACCAAGTAAGCATCAGCAAGCGATGGGGCTTGCCTCTGGCTGCCTTTATGTGACCTGGAAGGAAGACTTGTGGTGGGCGTCACACCTGGATTACTAGCTGCGCAGGTCAGGGGACACCAGGTTGTGAGCCGGAGCCTGCGTGTTGGAGCTGGAAGTCATCACTGCCCCCATCATGCTAGAATAGGCAGCCGCTCCCGTGCGTGGGTGCGTGTGTGTGTGTGTGTGTGTGTGTGTGTGTGTGTGTGTGTGTGTGTGTGCCTGCGCGGGGATGTCCCCTGTGGAGCCGCTCGCTGGTTTTCAGCCAGAGGTGCCTATAGCAGGGATAGCTGAACAAAATCTGCTTTATCAGCTGAGCCAGAGGAGGCTAATTATAAGAGTTTGTAACCTTGGTTGTGCTGAATTGTACCAATATGTTGGTCAGGCTGCACGAAAATCCTCCACAGATGGGTAACCATCCCTTGCATGCATGAGGGTTAAGATGGAGAAAGGAACCACTTCCCTGCCCCTTTAAAGCCCTTTTTAAAAAGGAAGCATCTGTCCCAAGAATGAAATCTCCTTATTCTGCCGTCTTCAAGGGTTAGGAGCTTAGCCAGCCCCAGGAACTTGACAACCTCACTCTCTCTGGGTTTTCACCTATAAGGTGGGAATGACAGCGTGGACCACATAGGGTGATTGGAGGATTATGTGGATGTAAAGCATCTGGACCAGTGCCTGGCCCATAGTAGGTGCTTCGTAAATAAGAGTCCCCCCGTTTTTCCTAGGTAAAGAATTGAGGGGCTTTCTTTGCCAGTTTACAGATGGGATCTTGAAGTGGGCAGGTGTGTAGCTCTCAGTCCAGGCATTTTACAGACACAGTTAGAAGAGAGGGTCTTGTGTGTGATGTTGTCAACAGCCTCTGCAAAAAGGAGGCTGCATCAGGAGGCACTGTCAGAGTCGGGGGCAGGGGAATTGAGCAGGGCCTGTAGGAGCCGCCTGTGGCTTCCTTTCCCATCACCCCAGTGATCGTCTGGAACCCCAGCCCCCATAGTCTGAGCGCTTGCCCTCCTGGCATAGGGTGGCCTGGGTGACAATGGCATTTCCCAAAGTGGGTTCCCAGAATCACCATTTTTGAAGGATGTTAACGAATCTCATATTTTTAAATGGGCTTCAGTGGCCGATTATATTTCGGAAGAAGGTTGGGTTCAGTGAAGCCAGATGGGTCTCTCTCCGGGGGAACTTCTCAGAGCCTTTGATACCCTCATGCAGGCTGTTTCTCCATAAGAAAGAGGCTGCTGGGTCACTGCTCATCCCAGATTGACTTGTTCCCAGAAGCCTTTATATCCTGGCGCATCCAGCATCCCCAATGAGCAGCTTGGAAAAGTCGTCACCTTCTGGCTCAGACATTCGAGACAGAACGTTGGTGTTTCCCACCTGGTTGGACCCTTTCTCTGACTCCGGCGTTCACAGAGAGTTCTGGGAGAAGGCGAGCCACTCAGGAAGGCGCATCAGTGGAGACACCCCAGAATCACTCAGGGAGCCAGTCCCTTGCCCCCGATGAACCCCGAGCAGACCTCACCTGGTCTTTGGCCTCCCAGGGTGTGGGGCTACCCCAGCTCAGCCTATCATGACTTCTCTACCACCCAGGGACCCCTTCTGCTCTCTGGCCCTCCTGCTCTGCCAGAGCCACCGCCAGAAAACAGTCTGTCACCCTCCCTGCTCCTTGGCGGGGCCTGTGTCAGCAGAATCTGGCAGAGCAAGTAGCGAGTGGCAGATCCAGATTGCTTAGTGTCACGTGTGGCTCCCCAGGGGTCAGAGATGGGAGACCCTGGCCTGTGTGCCATCTCCTCGATCAGTTGGAGCTCATGAGTGCGCCCACATCCCACACACATCCCCCCCGTGCCTGGACCTCCACCCACCCTGGGCACTGTCGGGGGCCTCCTGGGATCCTGACAAGGTATCAGGCAATTCAGGTGAGCCTGAGGAGCTGCAGGTTTGGGGTTTGGGGTTCTGGAGCCCATCGCTCTGCTGGTTCCCCAGCATAAAGCCTCAGGCACTCACCTAGCCCAGGGGCCGGGGCGGTTCCCACGTCCCTGGCCTCCCAAGCCCCCTCTGGCATGCGCCTCCCTTTGGACCTGTTGCTGACCAGTCACCGTGGTTTTTCCTTGCTCTCTCCTCTCCCCACCCAGCAGAAAGCGCTTTCAGTCGGAGGGTAGAAGGCAAAGCACAAAACCACTTTGAAGAGACGAATAGCAGTTCCCAAAACTCCAGCGGTGAGTGTGCCCCATGACGGTCACCCTGTGCTGCCGCCTCAATCCGCTCCGGGATCTTTGTGGTGTGTGATGGGGCAGGGTTTTGGGAGGAGGCTGAGGGCAGAGAATTACAGGGCGGCCAGAGCCCAGAGGAAGCGGGAGGGGCCCTTTGTTCAGGGACATCCCTCCGGGCCTCAGGAGCATCTCCAGGACGATGGATCCTCTTTGTCTCTTCCCCATGGAGAGAGGAACTCCCCTGCCCCATGACCTGTGTGATACACTGACTCGGACGGCCCCCTTTGAGCCATTGCTGTGTTTATAGGATGAACATCACAGCCATTTTTTTTTTTTTCCCAGAAGAAGCAAAGCGGGTACAGTAGAGAGAGCTGTGGCCTAAGAGCCGGAGGCCCCAAGTTCTGGTCCCCTTTTGGACCTGGGAACATCCAAAGGTTCCCTTCCAGCTCCTACCAGCCCAAGTAGGCTTGCCTGAGGTTCCCAGTGGTGTTTTGGCGCCCCCTGGTGGTTGCCTCCTGCAGGACTCTAGCGGAGCCCTAGAGCACCTTAGAGCAGCCAAAAGCCACTGTCCCTAGCCAGACCTGGGGCCAACCTGGCAGAGCCATGCGTGATCACAAGCAGCCTCTGCCCGAGAAAGGCACAGCAAGCTGGTCTGCATAGTGCCAGCCAGGGCAGGGTGTAAAAAAGATTTTGATACTTCCTTTATACTAAGGTAAGCCATCACTCACTTTCTTGCTCAATTAAAGTTTAATTCACCAGATTAGGTGTTGGCCTGTGCTCAGCACCGTGCTGGGCACTGCCTGGGTGCAGACAGATGATGCACGTGGCTTGGCCGCCAGTCAGGGGCTTTATGAAACATCCAGGAGCGCAGACTTGCACATGCGGGCTTCCTCACAGTGATCTGAGCTCCAGCCAAGGCTCGACCCCAGCTCCACCATCTACAAGCTGGTGACTTGAGCTCGCCTCTCAATTTCATCTCTGCTGTGGAATGGGAATGGCACACACGTCCCTGTGGTGGGGAATATTCAGAGGGTGCCCTGCAGAGTTTACACACTCACGTGGTAGGCTGTTTTGGAGGTGGTTGTTTTTTGTTTTTGTTTGTTTGTTTGTTTTTGTTTTTTTAATTAATTTATTTATTCATTTTATTTTTGGCTGTGTTGGGTTTTTCGTTTCTGTGCGAGGGCTTTCTCTAGTTGCGGCGAGCGGGGGCCACTCTTCATCGCGGTGCGCGGGCCTCTCACTGTCGCGGCCTCTCTTGTTGCGGAGCACAGGCTCCAGACGTGCAGGCTCAGTAGTTGTGGCTCACGGGCCTAGCTGCTCTGCGGCATGTGGGATCTTCCCAGACCTGGGCTCGAACCCGTGTCCCCTGCATTGGCAGGCGGATTCTCAACCACTGAGCCACCAGGGAAGCCCGGTGGTTGTTTTTTTAAGTAAACCAAGTGATTTGATGAATAAGTGCTCCGAGGAAGGGAGTGAGGTGTGCCGTGGGGGCCCCGAGAATGTTGCCACGATCCTTTAAACCGTAGAGAGCATGTCGACTTTTCCAAACTGCTTCATCCTTTTGGAAACTATAACCCACTCAGCCCCTCCAAAAGGTGAGCCTTAAAGAGCTGGAGTGACTGGCCCAAGGCCACACGGGAATAAGCAGCAGGGCCAGGACCGAAACCGCGGTCTCCCGGGAGCCTTTGTTCTCAGCCAGCCAGGCTGCGCCCCCTGGCTGTCCTTCCACCAGAGCCGATGTTCAGAATCGGGAATGACGGTGTGAAGCGCTGCCCCCGCCGGCAGCCACCATTTATTGAGCGCTTACTGTGTGCCTGGCACGTGTTCAGAGCTGTGTGTGTCTTAACCTGTTTTCATCCTTACCGCAGCCCAGTGAGGGTCAGTGTTACTGTTATCCCCACTTTTGGGATGAGGAAACTGAGGCTCAGGAGAGGTTGATTGTTGCCCCAGGTCCCCAGCTTGTGAGTGGTGGAGCCAGGATTCCCGGCGTAGTCCGTCTGGCCCCGTTCTGCCGCCTCCTGCCTGTGAGGCGCACCTGACAACGCCGGGAAGCGCGGGGAGCTGCCAGCAGACAGAAGCCCTCAAAGCGCAGCCCTCCCTTGGCCGCTCTGGTGTCTGGTGCCAGACAGTACCACGCCGGTGCCAGGACCTAGAAGCAGCTCCCAGCTCCCTGTCCTGAACCAGGCAGCCACACGTGGATATTTTCTCCTTAGTGCTCTGCGGGCTCACTTTTTGAAAGTTGTGGGTGTCCTGGAGGGATGGCCCCGGCTGATCTCGCCCTGCCCGTGCCCCAGCCCCACCCCAGCTGCCCCCTCCTCCTCCGAGAGCCCATCTGGCTCACTACTTCCTAAGGACAGAAGTAATGACTGTCATCTCCGAGCACCAGAACCAGAAGAGACTTAGCTAAACTGTTTCTCTTTTGCAGAAACTGCAAGTCCCCTGATTTCCAATCCTTTCCCTCTCCTACAGAGTAAGTGATGGTCCCGTCGGGGGGCTGGAGAGGGCGAGGCAGGGCAGGGAATGAACTCAGCCAGCCACACTTTCGGGACCTCCCCAGAACATCAGACCTGGGCCGCCCTCCCAGGTAGACCCAGGTGGAGGAGGTGGAGGCACAGGGAGACCCAGCCCAGGCGGGTGGAGGAGTTTGGACAGGTGTCGGGCAGAGCTGTGACCATGGGCGGCCTGACTCTGCCACCCCCAGCCCTGCTGGAACAAAGCCTCCCCTTCCTGCTCATGGGGGCAGCCTCAGGACGCCTCTTCCGAGCGCATCTCCGCCATCCTCCTGCTCTCTTTTCCCTACTCGTTTTTGCTCTCTTCTCTCTCTCTTTTTCCTTCCGCGTCCCTCTGTTGGGCACGCATGCTCCCATTCCTCTGTGCTCTCACTCTTGCCGCCCTCCGGCCCGCTCCTCTTCCCTTTCCTGTCTTATCCCTGCTTCTCTATCTCTTCTGTGTTTCTCCACTTCTCACCCTTTCTCTCACCCCTTCTCTCCTCTTTACTGCCCTCCATGTCCATTATGTTGTTTTTGGTTCATTCATACGTTCATTCATTTGTTCACTCAGCAAACTGCCGTCTGTGTGCTTCCACCGGCTGAGAGGTGGGCTGTGGAACAAATAAGACGTGGTCTCCGCCCTGAGAGAGCTCTTGGTCCCTTAGTGTTATCCCCAGCGCCCAGAACAGTGTGGCACACAGTGAGCACTCGATAAATGCCGCTTGACTGCACCCGGCGGTCTTTATCTGCCAGTCTTCCTCTCTCCATTGCTCCTCCACCCCCCACCCAAGCCTCTCCCTCACTAGCTAGTGACAGGGGGACAGACAGGCCCAGAACCCTGAGTGCACAGCCCCCATGTGTGTCTGGGTGCCCAGTTCCAAAGCTGCCTGCGGCCCAGCAGAAAGGCATCTCGGTTTGTGCTGCCCCTAAAACGGCTGCTCCGTTTCTCCCTGCAGAGCCCTACACGTGCGGTGCCTGCGGAATCCAGTTCCAGTTCTACAACAACCTGCTGGAGCACATGCAGTCCCACGCGGGTAAGGGCCCCACGGTGGACGGGGCGGGGTACTGAAGCCCCCCTTATCCCTCCCAACCTCAGATCCTGTGAAAGGCAGGGACGGCCAGGGCCAGCCTGCGGCCACTCTCCCAAGAAACAATCACAGGACGTGGGAGCCCTGGTTAGTCCCTTGTAACTCAGCGTGGTCTGTGCCCTGCGGGGGCAGCTGGCCTGGTGGCAGCGTAGCCAGAGAGGGGGTCGGAGCTGAAGAAGGCTTCCAGAAATTGTGACCTCTGCCCAGAGCCTAGAGGCCAGACAGGAGCTGAGCAGGACAGAGTCGTGGAGGTGTGGAGGGTTGAGTGTGGTTTGAGACCCAGGTGAGTGGAGGAAGGGGAGGGCAGTGGAGAGAGCTCAGCCCGGGGCAGCCTGGGACGAGCCCCATTGCTTTCACGGTCATACCCCCGAAGCAGCAGTCCTCAAACGTGAGCGTGCATCAGTCACCAGGAGGGCTGGTGACAGCACAGATTTCTAGGCCACACTCTGAACTTCAGACGCGTGGGTCTAGGGCAGGGCCCAGGACTCGCATCTCTGACAGGTCCTCAGGCCACACACACCCGGCTTGTCCGGGGACCACACTTTGAGAACTGCTGCTCTAGAGCCACAGCTAGGAGTCTGCTGTCTGGACACCCTTTTTATCAGCTGTTTTGCCATCTGTCCGGCTTACAATGTCAGCTCCCTCACTAGACCACCAGCCTCCAATTTTAGGTTTTGGTCATAGTAGCACTGATTTCTTTCTTTCTTTTTTTTAACGTCTTTATTGGAGTATAATTGCTTTACAATGGTGTGTTATTTGCTGCTGTATAACAAAGTGAATCAGCTGTACGTATACATATATCCCCATATCTCCTCCCTCTTGCGTCTCCCTCTCACCCTCCCTATCCCACCCCTCTAGGTGGTCACAAAGCACTGAGCTGATCTGATTTCTGATCTAATCTCTGTTTTAGGCAGGCAGACAATGTTTGCTGTAACAGGTAAATCCCAAATTCTCAGTGGTTTGACATAACCACTTCCTTCTCAGGCACATCACAGCCTAATGCACGCGGCCTTCCACGTGGAGATTCAGGGACCCAGACTCCTTCCTTCCTGTGTCTCCATCCTCCCCTGGGTCACAGAGTCCTCTCTCTCTGACTGATGGGCAGGGAGAGAGGCACACTTCCTTCTTTACCACTTCAGACCACAAGTGACACATATATGCTCAAATTCCAGAGCCCTGCCCAGGGACAGCCCGACAAGGGAAACGGGAACATGGGGGAGACAGCTCGCTGACCCTGCCACCCTTCCCGCAGGGTGACCCTCTGGAGGCATTGGAGGTGATGTGAGAAAAGCGCCTGACACAGACGGTGGTTCAGTAAAGGCCAAAGAGGAGCTGACCAGGGAAGAGACTGAGTGTTTGCTTAGCTGCTGTCACTGTGGTTGTTGTTGTTAGTTATTGCTTGTCTCTTTCTTAGGTTTCTGAATCTTTCATATCACCTTCCAGGTCTGGCCTGACTAGCACAGAGTATTACAGGGCGAGACGCTCTTCAGGCAGGTGCTCTTCTGTTAGTGTGACCCCTCTTCATTCATTCATTTATGCAGCATATATCTGTTGGGTATCTGCTGTACACTAGGCACCAATTTGCATGATTTTGGGTGGGAGGGAGTTAATTTATTTCTAGTGTACTCATTAAAATCAGTGCAGGGACTTCCCTGGTGGTCCAGTGGTTAAGAATATGTGCTTCCGATGCAAGGGGTGCGGGTTCAATCCCTGGTCGGGGAACTAAGATCCCACATGCTGCGCGGTACGGCCAAAAAATTTAAAAATAAGAATAATAAAATAAAATCAGTGCAGAGCTGGATCGGCTGCCATGACACGTGAGTTCCAGTCCTCTCTAACCGATGTGTCTCTATACCATGTGACCTCAGGCAGGAAACTTTGTCGTCGCCCCCCGCCACTGAGTCTCCATCTCTAAAACAAGGGCACACAGACCTGCAATCTCCAGCTGCCCTCCTTACGCCAAGGTTCCGTCTTCACGTGTCTCACACCTCCAGCTTGCCTTTGCTGTCAGCCATCCTGCACCAGGGAAGGCCTTGAACGCACTCAGAGCACTTAGACTTGACCCCGTGGGGAACCAGTAGCCAAAGTTAGAAGGCTGCTGGGGACCACTGCCTGAGCACAACGCTTGGGCCCGAGACCCCCAGGGCCCTGTCTCTGCTCCCTTCTCCTCTGAAACCCTCCGCCCCTCTGCCAGCTCTGGAAGCTGAGCCCTAATTAGGGAAGAGTCTGGGTGCCAGTGCTTCTCTGTCCCTCAGGCAGTTGGGCGGAGGCCATTAACATGCAAATCAAGGGTGCGCCTGTGGGTGCCCCACCTCCCCCAGGCATCCCAACTTGTTTTCCGAGAAGAGCTTTGGGCTGCTTTGTTCTGGTTCAGTGCTGGCAGAGAATGCCTTGCCCGCAATCCAGTGCAAAGCCAGGCTGAATCCCAGCCAGGCTGAGTCGGGATTAAAGGATTGACTCCATAGAGAGAAATTAAGCGTCATGATCTGCGCAGTTCACTGCGCTGCTGATAAGGGGGATCAGCCTCGAATAACAGCAATCTCATTAAGAGGCTGCTGAATGGCACAGGGTAATTCCCGCTAATAAACTTCCTTTCTGCGCTGTAGGAAAACCTGCCTGGCCCCTGGTGACAGTTTAGGAGCAGGTTTTGGCAGCAATAATACTAAAGATAGCTGACACTTAGTGAGCGATTACTGTGTGTCAGGCCTGGTTATTGCGTCAGGGCTCCTCAACAAGCTGGTTGGCATTATCATCCCCATTATACAGATGAAGAAACTGAGGCTCAGAGAACATAATCGCTGGCCCAAAGTTGCATGGCTCGTAAAAAGTACCTCACATCGTTTGAGTTCTTACGTATTAGCTCATTTGATTCTCAGAACATCCCTGTGAGTTGTGTCCATATTAGCTCGCCTTTATAGATAAGGAAACTGAGGTTAAAAGGGCTAAGTATAGAAAATGGAAGCACATATTTTGGGCAGAAAAATGTCAGTTAAAAATTACTTATCAATAAGAAAATTATTAGTCCTGTGCAACAATTAATGGTTTAAATAATGATCGTAATATTTAATAAATATAAACCGTGTCCATAATGTTTTGCCTCCAGAATGCAATAGCTCATTTCCTCAACTGCTATCAGTAGGGCAGATGCTTTGATTTTTTTAATTTTTTTCCAAGTTATAGTGCTGTTTTGCTTGTTTGTGTTTAGAAGTGTGCATTATGCAATTCATTTTAGTGTGCTATTTCTGTGTTGTTTATTTTTTGTTCTTTTAATAAAATGTGTAAATTTCAAAGTAAAATAAAATGGCTAAGTAACTGGCCCAAGGCTCTGCAGCTACAGTATCAGACCAGGATTCTGACCCTCCCATGAACTCCAGAGCCGGTGCTCTCAACAACCACCCTCTTCAGCAGGGTAGATGGGGTGGAGGATTAGCGATGGGGGAAGCCCCCTCAGAGGTCATCTCTTCTAGCCTCTTTTCAAGTAGTCGGGGGACTGCAGCTAAGTGAGGCCTGGGGACTTTCCCAGGAGGCAAGCAAGTTGGCAACTCAGAGTGGTAGGATTTGGGAATGGCCACATTTAATTTCTGATCCCTTTGAGCTACTTCACCTCTCTGGGCATCGGTCTTCTCATCTGTAAAGTAGGCTCATCACCATTGTCCACAGGCTGGGTGAGGGTTCTGGAGATGATGTATGTAAAGTCTTAAGGGCTATGGCACGTTCTAAAATAAGACTGAATAATGCAGGTTTCTCTTTTTGTATCCCCTGCTAGAGACAACTGCTTTCTTCTTCCCGCAACTGGTCCCTCCTTGGGAGACAGCCTTTATTCCAGCTTTGCGTCCCGCCCTTTACAGATTTTTGTGTATCTGTACGTGTGTGAGCATGTGTATCTGTGGTACACACTGAGTAAACCTTGTTTCCAGCTCAAGCTATAGAGCATTTACTGAGTACCTCACCCATTTAGCAGCATTATCTGTGAGATAAGGAGAAAAAAAGTTTTTTTAATAAGCCATGCTAGGCATCATTATCTAATTAGAGGTTGAGTAATCCCGATTTCAAGCCTTGCAGAAAGGCAGAGAATGAGGGAATCGCCCTGCAGCTTGCCCAGCCCCAGGATTTTGGAAGGAGGAGGGGAAACTGAGCCTTAGAGAATTGAAGTGCCTAACTCAAGGTTCTAATACTCAGCTACCCAAAGCCCGGTTCAAATCCAGGGCTTCCAAATCTCTATACTCCAGCAGAGAAGGTCAGTAAGAATGGCTGCTGGTTTCCATTTTAAAATTTGTGTTTCTCTTTTTTACACGTGAGGTCTATTCATTAAAGGAAATTGGGAAAATGCAGAGAAATGACAAAATGAAGACTCAGCCATAATCTCACTACTCAAAGTTAAACACTGTTACTTTTTTTTTTTTTTTTTTACAAATATTTATTGAGTATATATGGTGTACTGCTATAAAGTGAATGGTTTTTTGTTTTTTTTATTTTTGGCTGCGCTGGGTCTTCGTCGCTGCGCGTGGGCGTTTCTCTAGTTGAGGCGAGCCGGAGCCCCTCCTCGCCGCGGTGCATGGGCCCCCTCACTGCAGTGGCCTCTCTTGTTGAGGAGCACGGGCTCTAGGCGCGAGGGTCAGCAGTTGTGGCTCACAGGCTCCAGAGCACAGGCTCAGCAGTTGTGGTGCGCAGGCTTAGCCACTCCGTGACATGTGGGATCCCCCCGGACCAGGGCTCGAACCCGTGTCCCCTGCATTGGTAGGCGGATTTTTAACCACTGCGCCACCAGGGAAGCCCAACTGTTACTCTTTTAATGGTTTCTTTTCAGTCTATTTTAAAATCAGATTTATTGAGATATAATTTACATAAATAAAATTCACCAATTTTAAGAGTACAGTTTGATGGGTTTTAATAAACGCATAGTCATTTATCCACTATCACAAGCACAATGTATAGTGTTACCATCAACCCAAAAAGTTCCCTTCGCAGCAAGTCCCTTTCCCAGGCCCCCACCCTAGCAACCACTGTCTGCTTTCTTTTGTTATAGTTTTGCCTTTACTGGAATTTTGTATAAATGGAATTATATGATATTTAGTCATTTGTGTCTGACTTCTTTCACTTAGCATACTTTTGAGACTCATCCGTGTTGTTCTGTGATATCAGTATTTCTTTTTATTTCTGAGTTAGTATTTCGTTGTTTGGATATACCACAATTTGTTTATCTATTCCCCTACCAATGGACATTTAGGCTGTCTCCAGTTTGGAGCTATTACGAATAAAGCTGCTATGAATGCCCAAGTGCAAGTCCCTGTGTGGACATTTTTTTTTTTTAACATCTTTATTGGAGTATAATTGCTTTACAATGTTTTTAACTACTAGGTAGATACCTAGGAGTAGAAATGCTGGGTCATTTGGTCACTCTATATTTAACCTTTTAGGGAACTGCCATACTGTTTCCTAAAGTGGCTACACCATTTTTACATTTCCACCAACAGTGTATGAGGGGTCCAATTTCTCCACATCCTTGATAACGCTTGTTATTATCTGACTTTTTGATTATAGCCATTCTAGTGCATTAAGGGATATCTCATTGTGATTTTAATCTGTGTATTCCTGATGACAAATGATGTTGAACACTTTTTCATGTGCTTATTGGCCATTTAAATATCTTCTTTGGAGAAATGTCTATTCAGATCCTTTGCCCATTGTTTAATTGGGTTTTTTTGTTTTTTTATTATTGAGTTGTAAGAGATCTTTTTATCTTTATATACGAGGCCTCTATAGATATATGATTTACAAATATCTTCTCCCATTCTGTAGGTTGTCTTTTCACTTTCTTGATGCTGTCCTTTGAGCACAAAAATTTTTGATGACGACTACCTATTTTTTCTTTCATTGTTTATGCTTTTGATGTCATATGTAAGAAATCATTGCCTAACCCAAGGTCACAGAGACTTAACCCCTCTGTTTTCTTATAAGAGTTTTATAGTTTTCACTGTTACATTTAGGCCTGTATTCCATTTTGTGTTAATTTTTGTATTTGTGGTATGAGGTAGGGGCCCAGCTTTATTCTTTTGCATGTGGATATCCAGTTGTCCAGCACCATTTTAAAAAAGACTATTTGTTCCGCCATTGAATTGTCCTGGCACCCTTGTCAAAAATCAATTGACTGTAAATGTGAGGGTTTATCTCTGGATTCTGAATTCTATTTTATTGATCTGTATGTCTATTTTTGTGCCAGTACCACACTGTCTGGATTACTGTGACTTTATAACAGCTTTGAAATCGGGAAGTCTAAGCCCTCCAACTTTGTTCTTCTTCAAGAGTGTTTTGGCTATTCTGTGTCACATAAACTTTAGGCTCAACTTGTCAATATCTGCAAAAAAGACAGCAGGACTTTTGATAGAGATTGTGTTGAATCTAGATCAATTTGGGGAATATTGCAGTTTTAACAATATTGTCTTCCAGTCTTTGAACATGGGATGCCTCTTCATTCATTTAAGTCTTCTTTGAGTTCTTTCAATAATGTTTTTAGTTTTAAGTGTATAAGTCTTATACTTCTTTTGTAAATTTATTCCTAAGTATTTTATTCTTTTAGAAGCTATTATAAATGGAATTATTTCCTTAATTTAATTTTTGGAGTGTTCATTGCTAACGTAGAGAAATATAATTGATTTTTTTTAGTATATTGATCTCATATCCTGAAACCTTGCTGAACTTATTTATAAGTTTTAATAGTTGTGTGTGTGTGTGTGTGTGTGTATTCCATAGGATTTTCTATACACACAGTCATGTCATCTGTAATCTGTAAGTAGAGATAATTTTACTTCTCCCATTCATGTGGATGCCCTTTATTTTTCTTTTCTTTTTTTATTCTTTCTTTTTTTCTTTCATTGACCTGGCTAGAACCTCTAATACATGTTGAATAAAACAGAGTGGACATTCTTATCTTGTTCCTGATCTTAAGAGGAAAGTTTTTCATGTTTAACCATTAACTATGATGTTGGCAGTGGGTTTTTCATAGATGCCCTTTGTCAAGTTGAAAAAGTTCCCTTCAATTCCTAGTTTGTTGAGTGTTTTTATCATGAAAGGGTGTTGGATTTTTGTCAAATAATTTTTCTGCATCTATTGAAATTATCATGTGGTTTTTGTCCTTTATTCTATTAATATGGTATTGATTTTTGTATGTTGAACTAACCTTGTATTCCTGGAATAAATACCACTTGATCATGGTGTATAACCTGTTGTATGTGTTGCTGGATTTGGTCTGCTCTATTTTATTAAGGATGTTTGTGTCTATATTCATAAGGCATAGTGGACTATAGTTTGTTTTATCTTGTGACTTCTTAGTCCTGTTTTAGTATCAGAATAATACCTGCCTCATAGAATGAATTGAGAAGTGTTCCCTTCTCTTCTATTTTCAGGAGAATTTGTGAAGGGTTCTTTTAACGTATTATAGAATTCACTGATGAAGCCATCTGAGCCTGGGCTTTCCTTTACTTTTCTTTTTTATGGTCGGTGTTTTGACTACTAATTCAGTCTTTTTAATAGATCTATCCAGATTTTCTACTTCTTGAATCAATTTTAGTAGTTTGTGTCTTTCTAGGAATTTGTCTATTTCATCCAGGTCATCTAATTTGTTGGAATACTACTGTTCATAGTATTTCCTTATAATCCTTTTTATTTATATCAGATCAGTAAACTTGGTTGTTTTTTGTTTCTTGTTTTTTGTTTTTGATGTCCTTTATGAGGTTGAGAAAGTTTCCTTCTCTTCCTAGTTTGCTGAGATTTTGTATCGTAGGCGGGTATTGAATTTTATCACATTTTAAAGTGCATTTATATCTATGGAGATGATTTTTCTTATTTTTGTTTTCCTCTTAGTATAGGGAATTACACTGATTGGTTTTCTGTAACTATTCTATTTCTGGGGTAAGCTTCATTTATTCATGATATGTTATTATTTTTATTTTTATATTTTTTATTTTTGGCCACATGGCTTGCGAGATCTTAGTTCCCTGACCAGGGGTTGAACCCGGGCCACAGCTGTGAAAGTGCTGAGTCCTAACCACTGAACTGCCAGGGAACTCCCATGATGTGTTGCTATTTTTATATATTACTATATTTAGCTTGCTAATAGTTTGTTAAGGATTTTTGTGTATATGTTTATGAAGGATGTTGGTCTGTAGTTTCTTGTAATTTTTTTCTCTAGTTTTGGATCAGGGTAATGACAGCCTTATAAAATGATTTGGGAAATGTTCTTTCCTCTTCTAATTCTGGGAGAATTTGTTTAGAATTTGTATTATTCCTTCCTTAAATATGTGGTCGAACTTTCCAGTGAACCCATATGGGAATTTTCTTTGTGGGAAATTATGTAAACTATGAACTGAATTTCTTAATAGTTAAGAAATTCAGAACTTAATAGAACTTAAGAGATTTGAGGTTACCTGTTTCTTCTGGAGTGAACTTTGGTACTTTATATTTTTTAGGGTTTTTTTTTTTTTTGCCTCACTTAAGTGGTTGAATTTATTGGCCTAAAGTTGTTCATCATCAATTTAATCCCTTTAATATGTGTAGCATCTGTAGTGATGTCCCCTTCTTTTACTCCTGCTACTAATAATTTGTGTCCTCTTTTTCTTTTTTTAATGTTTCTTGTTAGAGGTTTATCAATTTTACTGATCTCTACAAAGAATTAGCTTTCCGTTTCATCGATTTTTCTCTATTGTGTTTATCCATCTTCTGTTTCATTCATTTCTGCTTTTATCTGTATTATTTCCTTTCTTCTGCTTATGTTAGACTCAACTTACTCTTTAAACTTACTCTTCAGATCTCTTAGTGTAGAAGCTTTATAACACTGATTTTAAGTGTTTATTCTTTTCTGATATAATTATAAGTAACATTTATTTAGATGTATCCCACAAATTCTGAAATGTTATGTTTTAATGTTTAGTTCAAAACATTTTCTGATCTCCCTTATGTTTCTTTGACCTATGGGTCATTTACAACTGTGATGTTTAATATTCAAATAGTTGAAATTTTTCCAAATATCTTTTTGTTGTTGATTTCTAATTTAATTCAGTTATGTCAGAGACTATACTTTATATGATTTCAGTATTTTTCTATTCCACCTCCTTTTTCTGGTAATCTAGTTATATGTATATGGGACTGCTTGATGTTGTTCACTCTCTGTTCATTTATATTCAGTCTTTTTTTTTCTCTTTTCTCATGAGAGTAACAATTACTGAGAGAAGACAGTTGAAATTTCCAGTTGTAGGTTTATCTATTTCTTTTTTCAGTTTTCTCAGCTTTTGCTTCATGTGGTTTAATGCTCTGTTATCACTTGCACACACACTTAGGATTAGTATATATTCTTGGTGATTAGACCCCTTTATGCAAGGTCTCTTGTTACCCCTGATCATATTTCTTGTTCTGAGGTCTGTTTTTTCTGTAATACTATCACAAGCATCTCCACCTTTCTCTTCATTACTGTTTGTATGGTATACCTTTATTTAACCTTTTACTTTTAACTTATCCATGTCTTCATATTTAAATAGGTTTCTTATAGATAGCATCTCATGGGGTCTTGCTTTTTTATTAAGTATGACAATGTCTACTTTTATTTGAAATGTGGAGACCATTTAAATTTAATGTGATTTCAGTATTATTGGGTTTAAATCTACCATTTTCGTATTTGTTTACTAATTGTTTCATTTGTTGCTTATTCCTTTTTCTCTAATTTTTTGCCTTATTTTGGACTGAGAATTTTTTATGGTTCCATTTTTATCTCTACAATGGATTTATTTGCTATAACTCTTTGTTGTTTTTTTTTATAGTCTATTTGGGTTTTAAACTATGCATTTCTAACTTATCAAGTCTACATTTAAAGGCTATTAGCCTTTTCATATTGTGTGAAAAACTTTCAACACAATCTTCTATTTCCCCTTCCTAGTCTTTCTTCTATTGTTAACATATGGTTTATTTCTACATATAATTACCACAATTCATTGTTATTTTTTTCCAGTGAGCAGTCAGTTGTCTTGTTAAAGAGATTAAAAATGAGGGAAAACACTTTTTATATCCATTCATGTACAGTTTCCAGAACTCTTTATTTCTTTCTCTAGATCCAGATTCCTATTTGATGTCATTTTTTTTAATAACTAGAGAACTTCTTTTAACATTTCTTATAGTTGCAGGTATGATTTTTTTTTTTTTTTGGTCCTTATTTTACCTCCATTTGTGGAAGATAGTATCACTGGATTTAGAATTTCCTTATTTTATTTTAAAAATATTTTTGTGTTTTTTTAAAATTGAAGTATAGTTGATTTATAATGTTGCATTAGTTTCAGGTGCACAGCAAAGTGATTCAGTTATACATACATACATATCTTTTTTTCAGATTCTTTTCCCTTACAGGTTATTACAAAATATTGAGTATAGTTCCCTGTGCTATACAGTGGGTCCTTGTTGTTTGTCTATTTTATATATAGTAGTGTGTATATGTTAATCCCAAACTTCTCAGTTATCCCTCCCCGCCTTTCCCCTTTGGTAACCATAAGTTTGTTTTCTGTGTCTGTGGGTCTGTTTCTGTTTTGTATTGATATATAAGTTCATTTGTATCATTATTTTAGATTCCACGTATAAGCGATATTATATGGTATTTGTCTGGCTTACTTCACTTAGTATGATAATCTCTAGGTCCATCCATGTTGCTGCAAATGGCACTATTTCATTCTTTTTTATGGCTGAGTAATATCCCATTGTATAAATATAATTTATATTATATAAATTTAGATTATAAATATAAATATAATATAAATATCTTCTTTATCCATTCATCTATTGATGGACATTTAGAATTTTGGGTTGGCATTCTCTTTTAATACTTTGTTCTGTTACCTGCTGGGTCTATTGTTATTCTTATTTTTGTTCCCCTGTACTTAATTTTTCCCCCTCTCTGGCTGCTTTTAAGAGTTTCTCTTGTCATTGGTTTTCAACAATTTGATTATGATACTGTGCCTTGGTGGTGTTTTCTTTATGTATTTCTGCTTGGGGTCAATTGAGCTTTTAGAACCTGGTTTTATGGTTTTCATCCAATTTGGAAAAATTCTGGCCATTTCTTCAAATATTTTTTCTGCCTCACCCCCTTTTTCTGGGACTCCAATTATATTTATGTTAAACTACTTAACATTGTCCATGCTCCATTTATTTATTTTCAACCTTTTACTCTCTCTGTTTTTCATTGGGTAGTTTTTTTGCTCTGTCTCCAGCTTCACTGATTTTTTTTCAACAGCTGTTGTAAGCTCCTTATTGGCTAATTCCATCATCTCTGTCCTTTCTAGGTCTGTTTCTATTGATTGGTTTGTCTCCTGGTTATAGGTCATATTTTCCTACTATTTTGAATGTCTGGTACTTATTAGATGAATGACACTGTGAATTTTATAGTGTTAGATGCTAGATTTTGTATTTTTTAAGAGTATTAAACTTGGCTTACAGTTTGTTACTTGGGATCACCTTAATACTTTGGAGGCTTGCTCTTTAAGTGTATTAGGGCAGATCTAGTGGCTTAGTCTATGGCTAATTTAGCCCCATAGTATTTCTCATGCATTGAGGTCTTTCCATTCTGGTTGAGGGGACACAGATGATTTCCCCCACGTGGGAGCCCTGGGAGTTATCAGCCTACTGCATTTTAGTGATTCTTTCCCTAGTCCTGTGGAATTTGACCCTATGCATAGGCAGATTAGCTACAGCAAAGACTCCAGGGAACCCCATTGTAGTCTCCAGAGCTCTCTCTTTTTGTAACTCCCTCCTCTTTGGTACTTTTTCCTGTAAATTCTAGCTGTCTTGGGCCTGCCTGAACTTTAATCTCTGTCTCTTCAAGGGGACCGCTGGGCTCTGTTCAGTTCCCTGGTCCTACGCAGCAGCTTGAAAACTGCTTCCAGGCAGTAAGTCGCACAGTCAGAGAGCTCACCGCATTTGTTTCTTTTTCTGGGATCACACTCTGGGTTGCCTGTCTGAAAGCAGTCATATCATCATGATTAGCAGGTGTTTGCATCCGGAGGGCAGAAGTGAAAGTCCCCTCCCCATCTTTTTTTGATGCATAGATTTGTTGGTTATTTGACTTGTGAGTCTAAAATATGTATCTATAAATAATACATATGACATTATGATTAAAGCTTGCTTTTCATTATCTTACGCATTTTCCCATGTTGCTCCAGTCTACATGACCACCTTTCTAGTGGCTGCAAAATATTCCTTGAGTGCACATCCCAGAGTCTCTTGACTAGTCTTGCAGGGTTGACTGAATATGTAGAAGTTGGGGAAGTCTCTTCTCTAGGTATGAATAGTGTGCCCTTGACCTCTAAGGCCTGATGCCTTTAACTGAGAAGAATGGAAGAAAGATGTCTGGCAACACTGAACAGAGGCTACTGACCGATTCATACCCTCAGGTTGTGAATTCTACCTGTAAGATGATGTCTCAAGGAAATACACCCACAGCAACAGCCAAAGAGCACAGAGAAACAATATTAGAATATTAGGCAAGTAGGTTCGTAGCAGAATAGTAATATTGTAAACGGCACAGCCCAGAAACTTAGGACTTGGAGTGTAGTTAAGCAATTTGTGGAATATCGTGTGATAAAAGATTGTGTGGCCATTTGTGATGACAAGCATGTAACTCAGACCATTTCCACTCAGATATGATCCTACAAAAATGTCTAGGAGTAACCGTGCATAGAGTATGGCATCTGCCCATTACTTAAAACTGAATACGGCTGCATATGCGCACGTTAACAAAAATTAGGGAAATGCAGGGAGGAGGCAACTAGGAACCAGGGGACCTGGGATGTCCGTCCCAGCTCTGCTGCTGGTTTTCTGTGTTTTCCTGGGCAAACCCTTTCCTGTATCTAGACTTTGGTTTCCACTTCCTACATGTAATGAGGAGGTTGAGAATTGTATACTTTATGTCATATAGGGCTTTGGTTTTGTTGTGTTCATTTAAGTTTAAAATATACTAAAAAGACGAAAAGGCACACTTTAAAGAAGCAAGAGTGTGAGATGCTTTTGGCCTCTTGGGGTGTAATGGGCACCCCCTCCTGGGTCTCAGAGCTAGAACTTTGTGTTGGGGGGGGGGCCTCCCAGCCAGACTCGGGACACAGCGGTTCCCATTCCCTGAGTGCTTACTCCATGCTGAGCACTGTACCCAGCTCTTTTCCTGTATTATCTCTCGTTAGTCCTTCTAGCAATTGTGTGATTATCTTCATTCTTCCAAGTGATGAAAATGAGGCTTTGCAGGCCTCAGATAGTTGTCTTAGGAGCCCGGATTTGAACCCAGGCCTGAGTCCCAGAGGCCAGTCTTGCTTTCACCCGCATGCTCTAGTTCTCCTCGCCTGGTGAGCCGGCAGGCCTCTTGCACTTCAGGGAAACACACTGTCCCCTTTGTGCCCGCAGCGGACAACGAGAACAACATCGCCTCCAACCAGTCCCGATCGCCCCCTGCTGTCGTGGAGGAGAAGTGGAAGCCCCAGGCCCAGAGGAACAGTGCCAACAACAGTAGGTCTTTCCTGGGCGGACCCGGGGGCTGGTGGAAATCTACTACACCCACCTCCAGAGGCCTTCCCCCCAAACCCAGCTTGTTCCCCTCTGCTCCCACATCCCCACCCCTGTGTGTCTCCCATGGTGGTGCAAGACCCCGCATCATGGTTTCCAAAGCACTTTCACGCCTGAGACCTCATTGGTGGGAATTCTGACCTTGTGGGATGGACAGAGGCGGCCTGGGGAGAGGTGATCTGTTTGTGGTCAGAGAACACAAATTAGTGACAGAATCAGAATTAGAATCCAAATCCACTCTCCATGATTTCTCTTGTCTGCTTTTTCCTGACACTGTGGCCTCATGTATCTTATTCACTAGCGACTCCTGTGTTAGAGGCCATTCCTATATTGAGGAAGGTGTAAGACTGGTTGGCTTCAGAGGTCAAGGTGAATGACATGCAACAAGTATTTGCACACATATCACTACAGTCAATTCCCATGCTCACGGCAGGCATTACTAATCAATCACAGAACTTTATTCCTGTGAGACTGTCACATGTTAAAGACTGCCAAGACCATCAGTTTGTGTGCAAGATGAAATCTGTTCATAATTCCTAATACGAGATGCTTGAGTATTAGGCCACTGCCAGACCAAGGAGCCTTGGCTGGCAGGGTTAATCACACCTCTCTTTGTGTCCCCTGCCAGCCACGACCAGTGGTTTAACACCTAACAGCATGATCCCCGAGAAGGAGCGGCAGAACATCGCAGAGCGGCTGCTGCGGGTCATGTGTGCCGACTTGGGCGCGCTGAGCGTGGTGAGCGGGAAGGAGTTCCTGAAGCTGGCCCAGACGCTGGTGGACAGCGGCGCCCGCTACGGGGCCTTCTCAGTCACCGAGATCCTGGGCAACTTCAACACGCTGGCGCTGAAGCACCTGCCGCGCATGTACAACCAGGTGAAGGTGAAGGTGACGTGCGCCTTGGGCAGCAACGCCTGCCTGGGCATCGGCGTCACCTGCCACTCGCAGAGCGTCGGCCCCGACTCCTGCTACATCCTCACGGCCTACCAGGCAGAGGGCAACCACATCAAGAGCTATGTGCTGGGCGTGAAGGGCGCGGACATTCGCGACAGCGGCGACCTGGTGCACCACTGGGTGCAGAATGTGCTGTCGGAGTTCGTGATGTCGGAGATCAGGACAGTGTACGTGACAGACTGCCGGGTGAGCGCATCCGCCTTCTCCAAGGCCGGCATGTGCCTTCGCTGCTCAGCCTGTGCCTTGAACTCGGTGGTGCAGAGCGTGCTGAGCAAGCGGACGCTGCAGGCCCGCAGCATGCACGAGGTCATCGAGCTGCTCAGTGTGTGCGAGGACCTGGCGGGCTCAACCGGCCTCGCCAAGGAGACCTTCGGCTCGCTGGAGGAGACCTCGCCGCCGCCCTGCTGGAACTCAGTCACGGACTCGCTGCTGCTGGTGCACGAGCGCTACGAGCAGATCTGCGAGTTCTACAGCCGGGCCAAGAAGATGAACCTCATCCAGAGCCTCAACAAGCACCTGCTCAGCAACCTGGCCGCCATCCTGACCCCGGTGAAGCAGGCGGTCATCGAGCTGAGCAACGAGAGCCAGCCCACCCTGCAGCTGGTGCTGCCCACCTACGTCAGGCTGGAGAAGCTGTTCACGGCCAAGGCCAACGACGCGGGCACCGTCAGCAAGCTCTGCCACCTCTTCCTGGAGGCGCTCAAGGAGAACTTCAAGGTGCACCCGGCACACAAGGTGGCCATGATCCTGGACCCACAGCAGAAGCTGCGGCCCGTCCCGCCCTACCAGCACGAGGAGATCATCGGCAAGGTGTGCGAGCTCATCAACGAGGTCAAGGAGTCCTGGACCGAGGAGGCCGACTTCGAGCCCGCCGCCAAGAAGCCCCGCTCCGCCCCCGGCGAGAACCCCGCTGCCCAGGAGGACGACCGGCTCGGGAAGAACGAAGTGTACGATTACCTGCAGGAGCCCCTCTTCCAGGCCACCCCGGATCTCTTCCAGTACTGGTCGTGCGTGACCCAAAAGCACACAAAACTCGCCAAGCTCGCCTTCTGGCTCCTCGCGGTGCCAGCCGTGGGGGCCAGGAGCGGGTGTGTAAATATGTGTGAACAAGCACTTCTCATCAAAAGGAGGCGACTGCTCAGTCCAGAAGATATGAACAAACTCATGTTTCTGAAATCCAATATGCTTTAAGACTTCCGGATGAAAAGAAAGAACAAAGAAAAAAGAAGAGAACGTTAGGAAAAAAAAAAAACCACACAACACTGTCGCAAACAAAGAAAAAGGAATTTAAGTTCTAAACACTGTGGACCTCATTATAAATGCCCCCTAGAAACTTAAGTGCTTTTTTCAGTGTGTGTGTGCATGTGTGTACACAATCACGCGTGCGCACTTTGGGCGTGGGCGGCTGTGCTCATCTGCTTGGCCGCAGAAGTGTCACACACGCATGCACACACATACTCCCCTGGTGCATGTATGCACGCCTGCTCGTGGGCGCGTGTGCATTAAACTGGGCGTGTCAGGAAAGCTGAGTGTTTGGGAAAGAGGGAAGATGTTTCACCTCCTTTTCTCAGTAAGGGGGCTTTAAAAGACTCCATTTTCAGGTGCGCAGATTGGTAGAAAACTGATGTAAAATGTTCAGGCAGCTGAGATCTGAAGTGACTTGACGCTCTCTGTCCTTCACTCTGTGGTCCCCCTTGCCCTCCATCCCCCTCCCCAAGCCTTCCTGACCCTATTGTACCCCACCCCTCCCCGGCTGCCCTGCCATGGATTCTCCAAACTGCATCAGATGGACAGCTTCTGCACTGGACTTTGTTCTTGTTCACCTTCAGGGCATTGAGCTGCTGCCTTTGTGATACCCTTGGGTGTCATGGGGCAGCCGCCTTAGAAACACACCTATCTATCTCCCCAAATCAGGAAAGGAGACTTTAAGAATATAAAGCTGACCTTTTGCTTTTTAATATAAAATAGAAAAAAAAAGACATTTTTCAAAGAGGTATAAATACTGTCTCCACTCCTTAATAATTTTTTTCCTAACATTTTAGCAGTTTTTACTTTTTTTTTTTTCAAATTTGATTTAGGCTCTGCTAGGAGGCACTGAATGTCTGTAACTTATATTTTGGAGGTTTTTTTTGTTTGTTTTTTGATTGCCCCTTTTGTTCCTCAAGTCACACTGTAAACTAGCTCATCTCAGTGGTATATTCAATATCCTAAGGTTTTTATTAGACTTCCCTGTACAGTCCAGTTTTCCTGTATTTGAACAGCCAAGACCATGAACTTGGCTGTGCTGTTTGGAGACCAGGAGTGGGGTTGGAGTCACAGGTTTCACAGACGTGGGGTTCGGTGGAAGCCATAGGGAAGCATGTGGCTTAGGAGTTCTCCTGAATGTAAGCGGAAGACCGCCCTCCTGGCTCGCTGTGTCTGGTACTGCGAATGTCTGATTTCTATACCCAGAGTGCATTACACTACTCGCCACGTCACTGACCCTTCCAGCTCAGCAGGGACTCCTGAGTTGATCCATGTTCACATCCATCACACCTCAGACCCACGGCCTCCTCTCCCCAGGACACCGGGGATTCCGGCGGGTCCGCTGCCCACAGCCCTGGGGGGGTCCCCATGCGAGCCTCAGCCCTCCTTCTAGGACAGTAGTTGAGCACGATGCCTTGTGGGCCAAATGATGGATGTTTTGAGGGTGAAATGGCATTAGGCCACTTTCAACTTGATGCTGTGAAAGATGTTTTTAGGCTTTTTTTCTCTGTGAGCAGTTTAGGTTCCACACACTCAGCCTAAATGCCAACAGGGTGACCCTTTCCTCTCTGAAGAGGTGGTTCTGTCAGGATCAGTGCTCAGCCTCCCACCCCACCTCTCAGTGAATGAAGTGCTGGTGGTCCCATATCCCCCCCAGTGCCCACGACTGTGGGATAGAGATAGTTACACCAAGGCTGAGGATGCCTACCATCGTGGGGGGCCGTTTGCAAAGGCACATTGTACCATCTTGGGGGTTGACCAAGTCCACTCCTTCCCTTCCTAGTAACAAAACATTGTTCAACTGTGAGATACCTCGACTACAAAAAGCACTGTACAGCGGCCCTCTCCCCCGGGTCCGTGGCAGTAAAGTTGGGGAAGTAAAGTTGATTTGAAAACTCAAGGCTTAGGATCATGGACCAGAACACTGTCGCAGGTGTCAAGCCTGCTCACTTTGCCTCGTGAGAACTAACCCTCCGAGTCTTGGACACACTGAAAGGCATTCAAAGTGGGCCGTTTCCCCATTCACTCCAGCAAGCCATGGTCTCAGGAACCACCATGCCATTTCCTCTCCCAGAGAAGTTCTGGGTATTAACTCCACAGCACTTCCAATTGGGGTCACTCCGTCAGAAGAGCCTCCATCTGCACTGGACAGTCACCTCATGTCGCTTCCTAGAATATATGGGAGCATTGGCAGACTTTTCAATGAGACTTTTGGGGGCATTCCAGAAGGTGGCTGCAGGGTTGCTGATGGGTGACAGATGCCTACAGCAAATGGCCTCCAGCTTTGCTTTGCTGCTGGAGAAGGGTCCGTGACCTGGCACTCTGAACCACATGAGGAGGATGGGAGCTGCTCGTTTTGTGTGGTCAGTGGGAGCCAAGCCTTGGAGCCCATCCTCCCTCTTCTTAGAGCGGAGCTGTGCTGGTGTTGCCTCATTATCGGGCCACTCAGTCAGCAAATAGGCATTTCACTTTCTTGCAAAGCCATCAGGACCAAGCCCTGGTATCAGCGTTCTTCTCTTCAGAAAAATTCAAGTCTTACTAAATTCCAGTTATCTAGTCATATGTGTCACCTCCTGTCCTGTTCCTCCTTTCCGCCTCAGTTCAATCCTTAGGGCTTGGCGTGCCCTGCAGGTGTGATGTGAGTGCCACTAGGTCTCGGCAAGCTGTCTCCTGGGGCTGCCTCATCCAGATACGGGAACAAGGTGGCAGGTAGTCATTTCTCTCTTGCAGCTTCTGGTTCTTCAGAAACTCGTTGCCAACAGGAAAGGCGGTACCAAGGTGCCCCCTCCATCTGTTTTCTCATGCAGGCAGCTCCCATAGTGCAGAGCCCGTTGCAGTGAACAGCTTCATAAAACCCAAAGATCTCACAGGTCCAGCCACTGGCCCCTCATCTCCAGCAATATCCACCCTATCCAAATTCTAGCTCAGCCAAAGGATTGAGGTCGGCTCTTCCAGTTCATCTCCCGGCCCCTAGCCTGGCATTGACCTTCGGAAAGTTTTTGTCTTCTGCCTCCCAGTTCTGTGACCACTCTAGGACTTTACAGCTCAAGGCGGTTGCCTGCTGACTTGGACACAACTTGCCTGAACCGTGTGATTCCCAGGACAGAAATGGCCTTTGCGTTGACATACACGGACCCCAGAGGGGAGGTGGAGAAAACACACCTCCACTCTGCAGGGTTTTCCCCCTCATCTGAGGTCAGTTGGCTTCACCACCAAAGCCCAAGCCAAAGACCATAGCCTCATGGGTGGTCCCTCAGATTTGAAGTAACTGGCGGGTCTCGGCTCCACCAAGAGCAGCGGTGCCATCCCAGTCGTCGTGAGTGGATGCCCTTGTGCCGACATGGTTCTTTTTCCCTGTGCCCAGGTCCACCAGCCAGGCCTCCCTCCAGATGGTAGTTAGAAACCAGGAAACAAAACAGAGGGGCCACTGGGCAAAGCTCCTTTCTGGCCGCACTTCATCTCGGAGTTCACGGCATAGAAAGCCACCTGCTGTGTCCACGGGCGAGGACGCCTTGCCACCAACCTGCCTGACGGCCTCATGCTTGGCGTTCGGGGTTTGGCTCTTGGCTGGGAAAAGAGTGCTGAGGTTTCCTGATGAGGAGAGGACAGTCCGATGACACAGTTGAGAAGTTCTGCGTCTCCAGATTTCTGGAAAGGACTTTTTTTGACACCAGCTCTGTAGGCTGGCAAGCGTCTTCTCCTTCAGTTTGCTCCTTTCTCTCCTGCACTTTAGAGAAACACCAGAGAAAAACTCTGCAAGGCGTGTTTTCCACTGTGAAGCGGACCCTCTGCCTTTAGGGGTCCTCTAGGCTTGCGCCTGCACTTGGACTAGACTCCTTGGAAAGCGGGCATCTGAAGAGCTGCATTCAGGGATTCAGCACGCATTCTTGGGGGCCACAGGTTCACAAGAAAGGTTTGGAATGAACCCGGGATGTGGATGGAGAAGGGAGATCCTGTGAGAAATGGCCCAGAAGGGGACAGTACCTGGATGTTGCCATGATGATGGATGTGCTTGCAGAGACGGGAAGAGGAGGCACCCAAAGCACGGCCGGCAGTCTCCTCCTGCCCCCCTGAGCCGGGCAAGTTCATAGCTCTGCCCCTTGCCTTGGGCACAGCGACAGCGCCTCTGTCCCTGGGACGTACCTGAGGGAGGGCTTCTAGGAAGGCTGCTGGTTTAGATGAAAGCCAGAGGCTAAGTAAGGCTCAGACGGTCCTCTGGAGACAGCGGGTGGGGGGCTCCTGTCTCGGCCCCCCTGTATCCAGCCGGGCCAGTGGGAGAACTGGGAAGGGCCTGCCCCCTCTTCACTGTGGCTAATGTCTGCTAGGCCAGTTATGGTGAACCAATGATACAGTGTTTTCCCTCTTCGGTTTCCCACCCGGTTTCCCCTTTTCAGGGTTTTCTGGAGGATTGTGTTGTTGTTGTTTTTCTTCCTCTCTCCTTTGCGTTTGAGGATCGTGGTCAGCGGAGCCCCGCCGTTCCCTGGAGGGGCCCTGTAGTTTCTGTGCGAAGAGGCACCAGCTCCTGCTTTGATGAGGGTGAAGGGCATCGGGTTGCTGTTTGTCATATTCATGCCCCTTCACCACCACGGGCATTGCTTTAAAGGTTCAACTGCTGTACAGAGAAGGATTTGCTGAGTTTGCAGCTGGGTGTCAGCATCAGGACCCATAGGGGCCCTCCCCACCCATGCGTCCCACTGGGCACCTTGACTCTTCGAACCAAAGTTCCTTAAAGGGGCACAGCCCAGCCTGGTCCGCAACCTCAGGGGCCTGGGATCCCTGTGGCGCTTCCTGAAGTCCAGCTTGGCAAGAGACCATGGGGTCTGAGGCCAGCCAGAAAGGGGGCTCCTCCCACAACCCAGGTGCCAGCCAGTCCCCACCTGGGACCCTTCCCTCCCACCCAGCCAGGGTGGCCGGGTTCCAAGGCGGTGAGCGAGCTCGTGGACTGGCACGGGGCTGGAGACAGAGGGACCTGCGGGGCTGGAGGCTCCCAGACCCGCCGGGCAGTGCGTCCAGGGTCATTCAGATGCCAAGCATCAGGAAATCATTTTGTACAACCACCTGAAGCAGAGATATTTTTTAAAAAGCATAAATTATTTTCAGTTGTTTTCTGATGATCCTCCCTTTTTCTTTTCCCCGTAACTTTGCGTCGGTGATTCTTTCACATCAGGTAAATCTTGAGAAAGCCTTGGTGCCCCTCCTCCCAGGCCCCACTCAGTACCCATGCGTGTGCACCCTCATCCTTTCTCAGTAGTTAAGACGTTCTAGGCAATACCGTAGGCACAGCTGACTGTGTCTCTCTCTTCGAGTGCAAGAAACTCAAGTCATCTTTAAAAAATACAAAAAAAAAAAATTTACAAAAAAACAAACACAAAAAAAATATCTTTTTTAGGCCAGAGTTTTCTACAGGTATTAATGAATATTTTTCTTAATCCTTATAAGTTTTATGTGTTTAATATTTCTTAATACCGGTAGCATTAATTTATACTTTTGTAGCAACACAATATTTTTATAAACAGCCAGTGCTTTGGCTCAAGTCTCCACAAGGGGTTTATGCAGGGTTATCTTGGGACCCTGTGTACCATGTACTGTATTTAAAAAAAAAAGTTACCTAGTGTCACCCTTGCTGTGTTAATTAACAAAAGACGTTGTTTGCGGTCTCCTGTGTCGTTGGTGTGGACCCAACAGTTCTCCAAGGAGTCACATTGCATGGGGGTTGAGTTGACAGTTCTTGTGATATGTAAACCCCCGAGACCAAACTTGAGGGTTTATTTAGGCTTTTCTGTTTGTCCTTTGGATTTTGGGTTTCATTTCATTTTGGTACCATTTCTCCATTTACGGCCAAATCAGTTTTCTGGTGTTTAAAACTTTTATTGATGTCAAATGGAGGAAAGGAACAGGAAAAAAAAAAAAAAAAAAAAGATTTTTACAAAGTAATAAAATTTAAAACTGAGCTGTTTAAATGTTGCTGTTTTTACCTGTCTGTTCTTGTCCAAAAGTGGGACATTCCCAGGGAGAAGAGGAAGGTTCCACTTGGTTCCTTAAATCGCCAAAAGCCCCTGCCCAGAAATCAGCACCCCCCTACCCCCCGAATTCTTGCAACATTATTTCCTGGTTGGTTGATGCCAAGGTAAAAAGACATCCTTTTAATGGTTAGAGAGGATCAGTTGCTTAAATGATTTCATGTCAGTGTTGTATTTATGGTTTTACAATAAAACAACCTTTAGGAAGATGGCAGTGCGTGGTGTTATTTCTTGGGTTGGCGTTGGGCCATGTCATCCAGGTAGGAGCAGGGCACTGGTGAGTAGAGATGGACAGAGGCAGAGATGTCACCTGGCGGTGACAGAGCTGGAGTCCATCCCGAGGGGATACTACATGAGGTTGGGGTTAGTCAGCTCCTCGGAGCTCCCTGCTGACCTCAGGCACCAGACCTGGGTTGGTGGTGTCTGATAAATAAGGGAGGGACACGTCCACAAGAAGACGTGGTCCCCGTGGGCCTTGTTGTGAAACACTGTCCCAGGGGAGGAAGGATGGATTTGGTCCGAGTCCTACAGGCCCAGTGCCCAAGGGACATATCCAAGTTCGCCTTGGCCACCATCATTTATGTGATGTGTGTTGTGTGTACCATCCGTTTTCTGGGGAAGAGTACCCGTAGCTTTTGCCAAATTGCTGATGGTATCTGTGACTCAGAAAGTTAAGAATTAGTGGGAGCTGTGGAGACACATTTCAGCCCAGTGTCTGGACGCACTGTCCCGAACGCAGGCCGGAGTGGAAAGCCTGCCTTGGGAGGAAAGGCTCTCTCCATCCCAGGAGAGGTTCAGGCAAAGCTCAGATGCCCGCAGTGGGTGTGAACCAAGCGACTGGTGGGCCCGCCGGGCAGCCAGAACAGGTAGCTCGGGTGCCCTTCTTCCTCTGTCCTTCTGAAGCTCTGAGTGGCTTTCCCACAGTGTCCCCTTCCTTGATGCTCCCTCCCCATTTGCTGGCCACCGAACTGCTGCCATCCTCCGAGCCAGCCCCCCAGACAGCTCTCGCACTCCCTACAAGACGGTGTGGCCTTCCTCCCCCAACTGCTTGGAGTCAGCACGCCCATCTCCTAAGTAAAGCACACGTCCAAGTTCGTCTTGCCCAGTGGTCGTGTGTGTGAAGTTTGAAGTGTTGTGTATTGTCTGTCTGGGGAAGAGCGTCTGTGGCTCTGCCAGTGGCATCCGTGACTCTAGCCAGTGCCCTCCACAGTGGGCTGCAGGGGCCCAGCCGGGTGGACTTGCCCCTCTGCTGGCCTCGACCCAAGCCTCACACTATAGACACGCACATCAATGCTTGGCTTGGAGAGTCGAACTGAAGGCAAGTCCGGGAGAGAAGACGCCACCAGAAGACAGCTGTGGCCAGAGTGGGCAGGGAGGGTGACAGCTTCTCCTAAAGCAGGCCTGCTGCTGCCAGAACAGCCTTTCAAAGGTAAAAAAACCACGTCCAGCTTTATCCCTGTCCTCAACCAGAAACGGGTGCTCTCCTCAAAGAGGATGTGCTGCTTGATCAGCCGAACAAATTCCATCAAATCACAAGGATGACAGCACGAATTGGCTGTGTCTGGGCCAGCCTCCCGGGGGCATCAGCCCTGCCCTCAGAACCCCCCTTCAGTGGGAGTTTCCTGCTGTTCAGTGTACCGTGTGGACATTCCTGAGCCAGCGGTTGAAGTTTAATCAAGGAGTTTCTATTGGCTCTAAAAAGTCAAGAGTCCTGCTGGAGCGGGAAGACTCCCCCACTAACTGGGAACGTCAGGATCCAATGAGGCCAGGGCGTGCCCAGGTCCTCCACACGACTGAAGGGCCAGCCTCTGGATTTTAAAATAAAAATTTTTTAAAAAGCATGTTTCTTTATTAAGCAGCCACATGTATTTTGTGACAGAGATGGGCATGACCAGTATCTTTAACAGAGAATTTGAGGTGAGACTGTTTAAGAATCAAATGAGTCGTCAGGGTAGCCACTTGGCTGGGAGTGATTCTGGTGCCTCCTGGGATGAGTGGACTCCTGACTGGAGGTCACAGATGTGTTTCAACCCCGTCCCGCCCCTGAGGGGTAAGACAGGATCCAAGGGAATTTTTTGTAGTGAAAGTTTTAGTAACTGTCATGGAGATAAAAGCCTTCAGGACCAGGGAAGGTGGCAGGCAGGGCTGGTGACCCACAGGGGAGGCCCCATCTAGAGGGGTGTCTCAGGTGCAGGATGCAGGCCCAAGGCTGCCAGAACTTATTTTTCAAGAGAATTGAGAAACCTAGAGTTTTATATGGGAGGTCCTTTTTTTTTTTTTTTTTTTGGCTGCCTTGGGTCTTTGTTGCTGTGCCCGGGCTTTCTCTAGTTGCGGCGAGCGGAGGCTACTCTGTTGTGGTGCGCGGGCTTCTCATTGCGGTGGCTTCTCTTGTTGCAGAGCATGGGCTCTAGGCACCCGGGCTTCAGTAGTTGCAGCACTTGGGCCCTAGAGAGCGCAGGCTTCAGTAGTTGCGGCGCACGGGCCCTAGAGCGCGCGGGCTTTAGTAGTTGTGGTGCACGGGCTTAGTTGCTCCGCGGCATGTGGGATCTTCCTGGACCAGGGATCGAACCCACGTCCCCTGCATTGGCAGGCGGATTCTCAACCACTGCACAACCAGGGAAATCCGGGAGGTCCATTTTTCAATGGTGAACTCAGAACTGTAAAATACCTTAGGAGCCAAACTCCCATCCACCAGCTGAGCTGAGGCTGGCCAGCCCACCTGTGGCTTCTTGTACTGTCCGGTTTAGGCATTTGTCCTTCAGGTCACTTCAAAATATCTTTCTTCAGAGTGGCACCTTCCACCTGCCATAGGTGGCAGCCCCAGTGTGTGAATCATGCATGGAGGGGACAAGGTATGGACGCAGGACGTGATGACATTTGTTAGTTCCAGGCTGGAGAGCCTGTCACTTCTCCCTGTGTCCCCGCCCCTGACCCCGCCCACTTCTGCCCAGTGACTCCCAGCCAGGCCCACAAACGCTGTCCCTCAGGACTGTCCTCTCTATTGGAACCTGGAAGCCCCAAGGTTGGGACTTCCAGGGTGCATAAGGCGGGGAGTCTCTATGTGGTCTGACCAAGGGGGCTGCAAAGCTCTCTCCACCCAAATCCTTGCCTCTGGGTTTGTCCCCTCAACACAGCATTCCACCTCAGAACCCAGGAAGCTGGGGTTTTGACTCTTGCAGTGGCAGCTGTCAGGGCTCTGGGTGGATGGAGCCCGAAAGAGGTGTTTATAAGTCCGATGTTTGTAAATCCGGTGTGTGTGAGCTGGAGGCTCCTGGAGTTGTGTGCTTGGCCTGAGCCACCCTGGACAGCCTACCTGCTCTCTTCCTCCAGGGAGCAGAAGCCGGGCCAGACCCAGGGCTTCCAGCTCCGGTCCAGGGCCAGCTGGTTGTTCTGGGCACAGCGCAAAGGGCAGTGACCATTCTCCTTCCGGGGCAAAGGGCCAGAGCGAGGATCCCAGGAGATGGGATCTCCAGGACCCTTGTGGAGAAACAGCCCGAGGCCTTCCAGCCCCTGGCAGCTATTGCTGGGGATGCAGCTGTGAGCAAAGTAAACGCTGGGGGGCGGTTCTGTGCAGCCAAGGACGGGGGAATTCTTTCAGGTGCTTGTGGGGCATTTACCCAGACCCAGCTGGGCACACACTAGGGCACGGTGATTTCTTCTGACCCTGGGTCTCTGATGAGCCCTGTCAAACCTCTCCCAGAAACAAGTACCCAGAGTTTTTCCCTCTTTACTCTTCTAGCTTTATTAAGACAAAACAATCCCATTTTATACAGAACTGTGATTTATGTTTCATAATTTGCGTAGCCAATTTCATGTCCTGAAGATGGCTCTATTACATTTCCAACACATACATTTTTCACATGTGGGGAAAGCTGGGGTTACTCATGCCCGCTCCCCAGCTTGTCTCCCCCTCCCCTCCCCCCATCTCATTATACTTCATGATGAATCGTCAGGATGTGGAATTTCAGGAGTCTACAATTTGGTTTTTATCGGAACCTGCCGTGGGACCCTGGGGCAGACACTGGCCCTCGCGCTCCCTGTGGCCTGTGGACCTCTGGCCTGTGGGCCGGTCAGTTGGAGAAGCGCAGCAACTCCTCATCCCCTGTGGACACAGAGAGGCTCGGGGAGTAGGTGTGGGGTCGTCCAAGGGTCTGTGGGTGGGGACGGTCAGGGGATGGGGATGCCTCATAGAGGAGGGACGGCAGCTTGGGCTGAGCTTAAGCCTGAGCCTGAGGCCAGAAACTTCTGCTTGCGGAGTGACTGGATTATCTCCAGAGTGCGTTCCACAGAATGATCTGATTTTTTGCCTCCTGATTTACTTTAGGTACCATTTTCCCAGTGGGGAAATAAGGCACAGAAATCTTTAATTGCTGCTGTTCCCTGGAATGCTATTCCTGTTATCATTATAGCGTCACCACCATTATTAGTAACGGCTGCTGCTAGATGGATATGGACCATGCGAGGCTCTGTGAAGTAGGTACTTTGTCCCATTTTACAGAAGAGAAAACTGAGGCTCAAATTGGCACTCAGTGTGGCCAGCCCAAATGTGGCAATGCCGTGATTGGAGCCCAGTTCTGCCCCACTCAGCCTGTCCTGCCTTCCCTCTGCCTGGGCCCAGGTGCCCCATCCCAGCTGGGGTAAGGCCTCAGGCTTGGCCCCATTTTACAGGTGGGAAACTGTAAGGCCCAGAGAGTGGATGGGCTGGTCACCTGGTACAGAGTCCAGAACTCAGCTTTCCAGACCCTCACCTCCTACCAGGGCTCCCCCACCTGGACCCCAATATCCCCCAGGCCCAGCCTGGCATTGTCGGGCCTCCTACCTTCACCAGGGATGCCACAGTACTCCTTGCACTCCTTCTCTGAGTAGAACTGGTTGCTGTTGCCCTTGCAGCCCCCGTAGATGAAGAGGACGCACTTCCCCTTGACAGCATCAAATGCCCAGAGCTGGGTGGAGCCTCGGCAGGGGCCCGTGACTATGGGGAGATTGCAGGCCTCTGCGGAGTGGGAGGGAGGTGCAGAGCATTGGAAATCCTTATGATCGCTGACCTGAGACACCCAGCAAAGGGCCTGGAGCCAGGGACCCTGCTCATCCAGAACACCTAGACCCCTTTTTATAGATTGAGAAATGGGACCACAAGAAGACATAGGTGCCGAGGGTCACCCATACCCAAGTGTGCAATTCCTGTGACTTCAGGAAACTTGCCCTGGAATTCCACCACTGGAGCATCCTCTCTTAGCTGCCTGTTCAATGCAGGTGGTCTGTCTGGAGGACAGGGTTGGGGGGCGCAGGGGGAGGTGGAGAGGTGGGGCCGTACTCACCCACGGTCCGGCAGGTCTGCAGACACTCCTTCTCCGAGACAAAGTTGTTGCCGTTCCCCATGCAGCCACCATAGTGGAAGGTCTCGCAGGCCATGGATGAGCCATTATAGAAATACCTCTGAATCATCCCCAGGCAAGGACCTTGTGAGTAGCCCAGCTGGCAGGAATCTGGGGAGGGGCGGAACAGCAGTGCTCACTGAATGCTGACTGTGTACCCGTCACCGGGCTGGATACTTTAACAGGTATCATCTCATTTAGTTTTCGCCTCTGCATTAAGAGGAACGATTCTCAATTCATTTTAAAGGTAAGGAAATTGACTCCCTGAGAGGTAAAGTGACTTGCCCAGAGTTACACAGAGCTGAAATTCAAAGCCATATTTGTTGGACTCCAAAAACCCATGCTCATTCCATTCCATAACATGGGGAGTTACCAGTGACCCAGAGACCCAGCATCCCCTGTGTTGGTCTTGTCTGCCCAAAGACTCTGTCAGGATAGTAGTCGATGATACATTCACCAGCACCCATGCCAGCCAGCCTGACCTCTGCCTTAGGTCCCACCCCCGTGCCTTTGCTCTCGTCATTCCTGCCCCTAGAATGCTAGAATGCCTTCCTTCCTAAAACCATATCTGGACACAGCATGAATTCCCCTTCATCCAGGAAGTCCTCCTTGATCACCTCGTCCTCCATTTTCTGAGCTCCCCCAGCCTTTTAGTTGACCCTCCCTTTTGGGTCCCTCACTTTCTTCTTTGACTGCCTCCTCTACTAGACCAGAAGGTCCAAAAAGATGTGGGTGGTTTGTCTCCATGACCCCAATGCCCAGCACAGAGTCTGGGGTGGAGCAGGGTCAGGGTTCAGTGTTTGCTGAGAGATTTGGAGAGTGATCATTTTATCAATCACAAAAAGCATTCTCACGTTCTTGCCCATGTGCTCCCACAAGAGCCCTTAAGGTCAGCTCAGTAGGCTGTTATCCCATTGTACAGATGAGAAAGCCAAGGCTAGGAGGCCACATAGTGATACAGACAGGCCAAGAACTCGCTTCTCATTATGGAGCTGAGACTTCCTAAGCTCAGGGACCATGCCTTACACTCCTCTCTCTCCCCCCATAACCCCTGGCACAGGGCAGAGTACTGGATTTGCCTTTTCTAGGCTCAGTCCTTGATTCTAGCAGAAAAATAAGAAAGACTTCACGGTGATGAGGGCAGCTGGGGTGAGCCAACTGTGGACCCTTCCTCTCTGGAGTGTGGCAGAAGGGGATTAAAAAAAAAGGGGGTGATCATTACCTTCTTTCTTGCCGAAATCAGTTACTAGTTGTCCAGCCCCTGATCCTTCCTCTTCCTGGGGCAGAACAGACCGCTGGGCTCTCTGGGGGAAGAAAGAGAAGAAGCTGTTGCAGGGACCTAGCCACTGCTGCTCCCCTATACCCGTGGAATATATAAACAAACCATTTGCTTTGGGGATCAGGGTGTAGACAGAAACACAGCTACTAGATTGGTTAATGGCCTGTTTTCCCAAAAGCTTCAACCTGAATTCCAGAACAGGCATCACAAGATAGATTTCTGGTCTGAAATGAAAAATCAGAACAATACCTACATATCCAGCTTCCAGTTGAAATGCCCAGAGGAATATAATAATGGAAAAGAAACCTAACCCAGAGTTGGGAACCAGGGAAGAGCAGCATTCCCATACTAGAAACTAAAAGGCATTTCTACACAAGCGAGTGTGAGTGGGACTGATTTGCAGGAAGGGCTGACCAGACCATCGTTAGCTGCTTACAACGGAAAAGTCATGTGGAGAGTAAGAAGGGACCCCGAGATTGACCCTAATACTCCTAGATATGGGGGTGGGGGTGGGGGCTGCAGAGCAGGGCAGGCTGCCAAAGCTGTCAACAGGATCTCTGGGAGTAGAGTCCACTGAGGCACAGTCCCGGGACAATTACAGAAGGATGAGCAGGGACACTGCCGGCCATCAGGCAGTCTTCCTGCCCACAGGTGAGACCTGGAATCTGAAAAGGTAAAACTGTAGTAACCTTCAACTTTTCCCTTCTCCTTTTAAGGTGCAACTGAAGCTGTGATCAGGGACTCCCACTGTCTACCAGAACCCATCTCAAGCTGGTTGCACATAGGTCTTCCTTGGTGAGGATGAAGGAAAAGAGAAAAATCATGGAACGAATTAAATAATGCAACTACTCAGAAGAATCACACTGAGCTGGAGACATATCTCCACTAAACACAGGGTGTAGGTAAGAAACAGGAGAAAACTTCAACCATCAATGAAATTCAAGATGGCATTGCATCAACATTAACAGGAGCCCACAGTTATGTAGATGAATAATATGGGAGAAGTAGAAAGTTACTGGAGATGAAAAGGATTTTGTTGAATTTAACCACACAGTAGGGATAATAAACTGCAGTTTAAAGATTATGAGAAATAAACTCACAGAATAGGAATTCTAGAAGGAGAGGCAAACAATATAGAAATAATAGAAGAAAAGTTTTCCAAGTTGAAGAGAGACTTGAGTTGTTCAATTATAAGGGCTCAAAGGGAATGAGAGAAAATTAATGAAGAGTCCTATCTCGACATTTCCTAGAGACAAAGGATAAAGAGCCTAGTAGTGGCCCCCAGGGTAAACGAGAGCATTTTATTGACAGAAGCGGCAGAGCAATATCTAAAGGTTGTAAGAGGGTAAAGGTTGTAACCCAGGGATTCTCCACTCAACCAGGCTGTTGATCATGTGATATAAACACAGAAAGATATTCTCAGACATCCTGTAGTAGTTTTCCACCATGTACCTTTCCAGAAAAAAATTACTTACAGAAATATTCCCACCACTTGAGAAGGGAATCTAAATACAAGAAAATGGATGATGTGGTAGAAAAGAAATGATGGTAAACTAGAAAGCCAGTAAAACAGAGAGTTGAAGTTAAATTGTTGTTAAAATGGTCATTCAACTTAATGTAAATGTTAAAAGTAATTCTCCAAACAAAAGGTGGAAAATATAAACATCAATCTCAGATTATATCCACAAAAATGAGGATGTGGGAAGCCTGGAAGGAAGAAATAAAAAGTAAGCTGCATTTCTCTCTTTTGCAAGGGAAGTCATCAGTTATTGTTTCATTCTTGACATGCATGAAGAAGCACAGATTCAGCTGAGATCTGGATTAAGATGGCAGATTGAAATTTCCCTCAAAATTACCCTCTCCAATACCGAGCCATCAGCAAAAAATGAATTCAGAAATCCCAGCCCCCAAGTGTTGATCAACACCACTGAAATGAGGAAAGGGGCACAATTTAAAGGAAAAACTAAAGCTCTCGATCCAATAATCTGGAGCTGAACAGGAAGGTCAGCAAGGTTCAGCTCCTGACCTGCCCTCCAACTCCCAGTCCTGGCAAATCATCAAATTTCTGATAACTCTCCCTAATACTCCCAAATCCTGGGAGAAGAAAATTGAGGGGAACCCTATCTTTTTCCTCTTCTGATAGAGGAGTAGTGAAAATGACTTCTGGGGAAAAAAAGAGGAAAATAAACTAGAGCCTGACTCTTTCTAAGTGAGGGTTCTGGGGCTACACAATCTAATGCTCCAGGGGGTGTCACTGGGAGGCAGACGTACCTTGCTGCCAGCCCCAACTAGGTGGAATGAATCCCCATAGGATATTTATCAGTCCTTCCAAAGAGAATGCAAAGCGAGTGTATTCCAACCAACTCTGG
This sequence comes from Balaenoptera borealis, assembly GCF_965194805.1. Lineage (NCBI taxonomy): Eukaryota > Metazoa > Chordata > Mammalia > Artiodactyla > Balaenopteridae > Balaenoptera > Balaenoptera borealis. The sequence continues at coordinate 102,815,744 of NC_138865.1, forward strand.
ACTTCAGAAAAGTGGATGGAACACAAAATACCCAGACCTTACTCTAAATTTGGGTGGGAGCGGACTAAGCTCATATTTGCGGGAAGAGAGCCAAAGAATAAATGAAACCTCCAGGCCACCATATCAGAATAAACAGAAAGTCTAGCTAAAACGGACTAAGCAGGAGGCAGATAAAAAGAAGTGATACAGAAACTATCCAGACCCACTTCAGAAATGAATGAATACGTAGCCTGAACTAGAGAAAGAGCCCAAGAGTCCAGTGGTGGACATGGTCATGAACTGCCAAGTCCTCCCATCAGCAATGGATTTCTATTCCCAGCTACCCACTGTCAGCCCCTGTTGGAGACTACCTAAGCTAAGGGAGCTCTCTCATTCAAGATCATGCTCCCTTCCCAGACTGATCAACATAGGGTATTAAGGCTCCGTCCCTTGGCCCCATCGTGGGACAATTCCCAAGGGTTGTCCTGGTTCCAGAGCTCCCCATAGGGTTGGTTGAGGCATTGTTGTCACTGCCCTGCAGCTCTCCTCCTTCCTCTGCCCAATCTTCCCTTTGTCTCTTCCTTCCATGTAGATGTAGGGAACCCAACCTAGAAGAAAACATAACTCAAGAAGCAGAAGGAAATCCCTCTTTGGCCTCAAGTTATGGAATTACATAATAAGAACATGCACGTATTAAGACAAGAGTCAAAGATGAAATGGTAAACGCTGACAGAATAAGACGAAGAGAGAACCCAGGCCTAAATAAACAAATTGAGAAGCAAAACAACATCAGTTCAGAGCTCGTGAATAACTTAGGAATCGTGAGGAGCAGAAAGAATAGATGCTGCTAAATAGAAGGGTTGTCATAGAAGAGACAATCCCAGTGGATGCAAATAAAAGCAATTGGAGAAAAGCTAGTACATGATGGAGGATAAAGATGCTCCAGGATGAGAGAACAAGTGTTCGCGAGATGGCAAAACTCAACAAAGCGAGTAGAAGATGAATTCCATATCATGAAAGAGAGTTTCCTGAAATACAGTAGAAATGTCACCCGTGGATGGAAAGAGCACGGTGTATTCCAGGAAATTTTGATATAGACTCTCAACCCCAAGACATGTCCTTGTTAAGATGCTGACTTCTTATCAAGGAGAAAGTCTGTCCAGGCATCTGGGCAGAAGAAACAAATTGCTTCCAAGGAGAAGAAATATCAGGCTGGCCTCAGGCTTCCCTGCCACGATCATCAGTGTGGAAGAACAATGGAGCAATGCACACAAAACTTCTGCTGAGGGAAAGAAAACATGACCTAAGAATTTGACACGCAAGCGAAATATCCTTCAAGGATGAAGGAAATGGGCAGACATTCTCAAACAGGGAAGAATTCTGGGATTAAAACACCCATGAACCTTCCTTGAAAACAGCACTTGGTAAAAAAATGGCACTAAGAGATTAATAGAAATAATAACTCAGGAATGGAGAAGCTGTGTTATATTCACTAAGGGTGAATGTAGACTCCATTAAAATATAGAACTATTACTAGATGTCTGGGAATCGTGGTGACAGAGCAGAATGGGGATGGTATCAGTCTGAACAACGTAAAAGCAAAAGGGAAGAGGAGATGGAACCAAGTTTGGGAGTGAGGATGTCTGTCTTCCAAATCTTGTAGACAACAGATATTCTCTAAAAGTATATATAGTGATGCCAGCCTCTTAAATATTAGTTCATAACCTTGACTTTATTTAGAGCATTCTTTAAGAAGTAAATCTCTTGTGGATAATAAATATTTATTTGAAGTTTTTTTAAAAACCTTCAAACTTCAGGGCTTTTTTTTTTCCTGTCATTCCGCACGGTTTGCGGGATCTTAGTTCCCTGACCAGGGATCGAACCCGGGTCCCCTGCAGTGGAAGTGTGGAGTCCTAACCACTAGACCACCAGGGAATTCCCCAGGACCTTTTTAAATTTGAGTAAAACTACAAGGAATGCCTTTTAAAATTTAGAAATAGCATCTGTAATATAATTCCATTTAATAATAGCATATTTAAATCTGTTCCTCTATCTATCCAACCTTCCTTCTATCTGCCCCTCTCCAGGTGTATGCAGGTCAAGATTACCGGAGTAATGTGACTGCTGGTAGGTTTTGGGTGGTGGAATTTTTTAAAACTTATTTTTTATACCTTTATACTGCACTGTTTTGATTCTTTATATACATATTTTTTAATTAATTAATTAATTTATTTATTTATTTATTTATGGCTGTGTTGGGTCTTCGTTTCTGTGCGAGGGCTTTCTCTAGTTGTGGCAAGCGGGGGCCACTCTTCATCGCGGTGCGCGGGCCTCTCACTATCACGGCCTCTCTTGTTGCGGAGCACAGGCTCCAGACGCGCAGGCTCAGTAGTTGTGGCTCACGGGCCCAGCTGCTCCGCGGCATGTGGGATCTTCCCAGACCAGGGCTCGAACCCGTGTCCCCTGCACTGGCAGGCAGATTCTCAACCACTGCGCCACCAGGGAAGCCCTGATTCTTTATATTGATCGTATGTTAGTTTTATAATAACAATGGTAATTTTTTCTAAAAAATATGTAAGCAAACAAATAATATGTTACCAGTGTTAATTCTATGTAGGAATAAGGACATTATTGTCTTTTTTTTTTTTGCTTTCTTGTATTTTTTCAAATTTTCAAGAATATGTTTCTAAAATAAATATTACATGTGTATATGTACTTATTATATACACATACACATATATAGATATATACACACACAGCAGTAGACTAAATTAGGATATATAATTTCCAAATAATCAGAGAAAGAAAGAATGAAGACTTAATATGGCAAAAGGCAGGAAAATAAAACAGAAGAAGGAAGCCCCGCAAATCAAAAGGCAGCACAGGAGAGTCATTGGTTTGAGAAGCTGCTTGCTCTCGGATTTGCGTTTTTTAGGGATCACTTGACTTTATTTTCACTTATTGCGTATCGAGTATCATTATCTCATTATTGAGTATGTCACTGCTTTTAGGCACTATGCTAAGACCTTTTCTAACATGTCACTGGATTCTAGCACCTGGAAGGTAAAGGTAATTACCCCATTTCACAGAAGAGGAAAGTGACATCCAGATGGGGCAGCAATTAGCCCAATGGCAGAACATGCCCATTGCTGCCTTCTCTCAACGACCCCGCCCACCAGCACAGCAGGGCCTAAGTGGGCAGGGTGGGGATGGGGTGGGGGGCAGAGGTGCTCACCAAGAGTGGAGCGGGCGCTGGCTCCTGCTCCCCAGGGACACACTCACCTAGGGCAGAGGACAGGAGAGAGAGGGAATGAGACGCAGACGTCCCAGACCCAGACAGGCTTTGTTTCTTCCATAGAGCTAATGGCTACGTGTCAGGCGGGACTTGCGCTGGGACCTGTCTCGTGCATTAGCCCACCCCCACGGCTTGCTGCAGGTCATCTGTTGGAAAAGTGACAGACTGGTGGCTGCAGCACCGTCACAACCTGCATCGTCTCCACCCCCAACCAGCATTTCACGGCTGATATCTATTGAGCACTCACTAGACACCAAGTGCGGCGCCATTGTATTTAATGGCTTTATTTCATTGACTCCTCACAGCAACTTCTAAAGGAGGCATTAGTATCCCCATTTTACAGATGAGGAAATGAGGCTCTGGAAGGGTGACCAGCCAGAAGCCACCCAGCTCAATCTCTGAACCTTGGTGCTCTAACTCCAGAGCCCAGGCTCCTTAACCCCAACACTCTATTGCCTCCCAAGAGGTAGCCGTGGATTCTGGCTATAACCAAACTTAGACAGGTGACAGCAGAGGGAATGCTGAATTGGGTCTAGTCTCAGCTTCGCCAGGTACGCTCTGTGTGACTTGGAGCAAATCCAGAGACCCGAGCTGCCTTTTCTATAAAGAGGGGAGGAGGATTGTAGCCCAGCTTATCTCAGGGGGTTATGGGAAAGACCCAGGGACTGGGAAGATGTGCTCTGGGGGTCGTGAAGGATAAGACGGGGACAGAAATGGGAGGTGGGGCGGAGGTGTCACTTACCTCTTTCGGGCATCGTGAAGATGGCGTCTTCAGGGATGCCCACACCCAGGGCAACTTCCCTGAACTGCTCCAGCAGGGTTTCCCGAAGCTGTGGCTCCCGCCCTGCAAGTAGGAAGCAGGGGAGACTCCTAGAACCACAGGTACCTGGGCCGTCAGGACCTGACGTTATTTTGCCCAGGGAGTTTCATTTCGGGGAAGTTTGAAAACTATTGGCCCAATTCCATTTCTTTGATACCCTTATGGAAACCTCAGCTCCAGAAGAGGAGGAGGTGTCCCTCCCAGTCTCCCCATCTGGGTCTCCCAACTCCCCACACAGCTCTCTTTCCACTGGTTCTTTTAAGGATCCGAAGGCCCTGGAATTCTCTGGAATTTTCAAGATCAAAAGAAGAGGATTCTACCTCAAATGGGAGACTGAGCTCTACCTCCTCTAGGGAGAGTAAATGTTTTCACCTTTCCCTTAACTGGAGTTTTGTCAGAAGGAAAAAGCAAAACTCCCTGCTCTTCCCCACTCCATTTCCCTAAATCCCGGGTCTCCTCCCACCCTCAGCTCCAACGAGTGTATCATGTTCCAGGCCTTTACCATAGAGCTTGGCAGTAATGGTGGGTCCATGGCGGCGGCTGAATTTCTTGGTCAGAAAAATGGCATACTCATCATAGTTGGTGTGGACCACATAGGACTCCATGGTGATGTTCCATTCTGCATGGAAGATGCAGGAAGACAAAAAGATCAGTGGTCAGAAGGCTTCTAGCCTGAGATCCTTCACCTATTCACCCACACATCATCTATTCATCCATCCTTCTGTTCACGCATCCCTTCCATATATTTATTATCCATCTTCACTCTCTCTCTCTCTCCATCCATCCACCTCCTCCATATATTCATCATTAATTCAACCACCATCATTCCATCCATCCATCCTCATCATATATCAATCCATAAATTCATCCATTTTCTTTTTCCTTCTTTTTCTTTCTTTCTTTCTTTCTTTCTTTCTTTCTTTCTTTCTTTCTTTCTTACCTTCTCTCCTTCTTTCCTTCCTCCCTTCCCTCCCTCTTTCCTTCCTTCTTTTCTCCATCCATTAATCCATCAATTTATCTATTAAATGATTGTTTGACTACCCACTAATCTACCATCATACTTATATTCACTTACCATTTTTTAATTCTCTCACTCATTTATTTATCCAACCATTCACCTACCCAAACATTCAACCCCTGACACGATTATTTGATGCATAGAGCAAATTCAGTAAACATCTGCTGGATTAATGATTAAATTCATGTCCAAGTCCCTCTATCACTTGGCACCATACACACTGTATATGGTAGATGCTTAGCAAATTTTTATCAGCTGACTGCAGATGCCTAACATGAGGACTGATGAAATCTTGATGTTATCCTCAGCATTCAGCACCATCACTCAAATTCTGGATGAGCACGTGCATGGCAGGGCAGGGGCGGGGGGAGGGATAGAGAGAGGAAAAGAAAGAAGGAGAGAGAGAAGGAGAAGGAGGGGGAAATTTGGGAGGGAGGCTAGATGACTGCAGAAAAATGGGAGGAAAAGTTGTAGGGGCAGAGAGGGCTGAGGCAGAAGGAAAGAGAGCTTAAGACATCAGGTATCTTTTAGCAAAGGAGGGAACTGTAGATGTCTCCTTTGACTCAACTTACTGGGTTTGTGATAGACGAACTTTCCATCAGTGCCTGTTTTCTCATAAGCCCCAGAGATCGCCTCACAGACACCTTTCCTGGAAATGAACAAACCAAAAGAAAGGTAACTTCTGGCAGAGACCATGGTCCTGACACCCCGCTCTCCTGCAGGGTCCTTCTAAATGCCTTTTTTTTGTTGTTGTTGTTATTTGGAAAGTAACATTTCCAAATATCTGGTTTAATTCTCACACCAGCCCTGGGAGACACAAATTTCACATGAGGGAACAGAGGGACAGAGAAAAAAAGGAACTAATCCATGCTAACCTCTTGGTAAACCCAGCACTAAAAATCAGCTTCCTTAAGCAAATCTGCACATCATACTTAGGCACCGTGAAGTCAGAATGATGAATTAACACATTAATTCATGTATTACTTTGTGTCTCTCTTGTCTCTCTCTCATTTTCCTCATCTGAGAAATGGGGATAATGATAGCTTCTACCTCATATGGTGGTTGTGAGGATCAACTGAGATATTATATGCAAAAAGCTTAGAGTAAACTCTATGCACTTATTAGGTATTATTGTTACAATGATTATTATTTATCTTATTAATATTTAATGAGCAGCATCTATGTGCCAGGCACTGTGCTACATGCTGGGGATACAGAGGAGGGCAGGACAGACCCTGTCCCCTCATGGAGCTTATAATTGAGTGGGGTGGGTGGGCAGGCCAGGGGCAGATGCAGTCAGTGTGAGAATTGCCACAAGGGGCGGGGTGGAGCCTGAGGTGCTCCGAGAACACAGAAGAAGGCATGTAACCTGAACCTGGGTTGGGGGGAGTCAGGGAGGACTTCCTGGAGGAAGTGACAAAGAACCTGAGTCCTGAAGGATCCATAGGAATTAGTGCAGGGAGGTGGGGAGAGGTTTTCCGGATAGAAGAAACATCCGATGCAAAGGTCCAGAGGATGGAGAGCTCCAGGGACTGAAAGAAGGTCCACTTGGGTGGGTCACAGAGTACATGGCAGAGTGGGGCAGGGAACAGTGAGTGCTTGGGGGTCGGGGGCAGGGGGGCTGGAAGGCCACGTTGAAGGAGTTGAATTTTATTCCCAAGGGCAATAGGGAGCTCTGGAAAGGTTTAAGCAGATTTGAGTTTTTGAAAGGTCTTTCTGGTTGCTGGGTGACGAAATGATTGGATGGAAAGTTGGCGATTAGAGGTGGGGAAAAGTGTAGAGAGGCTACTGTAGAAAACCAGGAAAGAAAGGGAGGTGGCTTGGTCCAGGGGGGTGGCGGTGAAGAGGAGACAAGTGAACAGACTGGAGGGATTTAGGAAGAGCAGGGACAGGACTTGATGATGGATCGAATGGCCGTGGCAGTGGAAAGAGGAGTCTAGGACAGCCGCCTCCCACCCAGCTTTCCGAGATGGAGGCGGGGGAGAAGTGCCCTTACTGAGCTAAGGGACACCCAAGGAGCAAGAGCAGGTTGGAAAGCAGGCACAGTGTTGGGGGCGTTGCCCTTGAGGTGTAGGTGGGACAACTAGAAAGGGATGCCCTGGTGGAGGGCAGCAGAGAGGTCTGGAGCTCAGGGCCGAGTCCTGGCTGGAAGTGGAGACCTGTCACTTTCTAGGATGGGGTGGTGAATGAAGCCAGGGCAGGGGGTGGGGTGGGGATGGGTCCCCACTGACCGCCAGTGAGTATTAGTCACGCTGATCTCGCTGTCCGTTGCTCCCTCTCCCAGCACCAGCGAGCTCATGGTCATCTTGTCCTTGAACCTCTTCAGCCACGGGCAGGTGGAACCCACGGCCACGTGGAACCATTTCCCGTAGATCTAGGAGGCAGCCACAAGCTCTGAGGATCTGGACCTCGAGGAAGATTTGGAGGACATCTGCCCCCCTCCCTCCTCTCAGTGACTTCTCCTAAGTGATCATGTCTTACAGGTAATTGGAGGCTACAAGGCTTCCAGGGAGGATGGAGCCCTCATGGAGGAACTCCAGGCATCGCGGCCAGCTTAGGGAGGAGAGGTGCAGGTGGGCCCCACCTCACTGGCAGAGGGCCTGACTCTGCTGAGATGCGGGATCTGGGCTGCTCACCTGGACGGGGTCCAAATCTCCAAGCCCTGAGGTCATCATCAACCGCCGCTCCCCAAAAGCAAGGGTCCTGTCTTACTCCTCCGAGGACAGGGTGCTCACCACCTTGCACACAGCCCACACCTCCGTGTTAGGAAGTATCTCCTTTCCCTAAACTGCGTCTGACCCAGGGCAAGCCTGCCGCCTCTTTTCTCCTGAAAGAGCCCTCAGGTCCCCGCAGACCCTTCGCCATCCCTGACCACCAGAGGCCCTCTCCTCACGCCTCTCCTCCACAACCCTTCCTCATCCCTGAACATAAGCAAAGTCCTCAGGCCAGCACGGCTACAAGGGTCTGACGGAACCCAGGATGGTGGTGGAGGGGCGGGCCCCGTTCAAGGTCACTCAGCGCTTCGGGCAGAGCTGGGGCTGGAGGGAAGACTCCCCCTACACAGCGCCCTTCCCGGGCCTCTTCATCCCACCAGCCTGACCTCTGTCGTGCTTCTCGTCTCCCCATAACCCCACACGTAGGGCGGAGGACCCAGGACGGGCTAACAGATGCTGCGAGGGAGGTGAGGACTTGAAGGATGAAGGGCTGCGGGGTGGAGGGTCGCAAAACCCTCGGTGCTGCTGGGGGCCGCAGGGCAGCAGTCGGCACAGAGCCTTTTCTGGGTGGGTTCTAATCAGAGCATGGGTTCCCCTGGGAACCCGAGAGGGCAGGTTCAGACGTGAGGACCTTTGACTCAGAATGTCAGCCTGGAGGCCCACAGAACGGTGCATGCAGAATTGTAGCTTCAACAAATCCCTGAGAGTCTGAGCAGCAGGAAGGGCCCTGAGGGACCCACCCGTGGAGTTCCAGACGGAGAGACTGAGACCCCGGGGCCTAGGACTTGCCCCTCCCCCCCCCAGCAAGGCCCAGCCACTCGGACACCCTGCCATCGCTGCCAGAGAGGCCAGCCTTACCCTAGACAGGTCGAAGTTCTCCTGCACTTGGATGTCGTCGGGCAACGTCGTCACAGGGCTGGCACTCACCGCCAGGCAGGCGGTCAGCAGCAGGAGCAGGGCCCCAAGACTCCGCATGGCTCCGGGCTCCTCCGCCTGGGGTGTCACTCACGGGCTCCGGCTGGGGACAGAAGAGCCACCACCTCCCTGCACGAGGCAGCTACGGACTGGGGCTGGGGAACGGGCCTGTGGCTGTAGATGACCTTGCTGTTTGCTCTGTTCAGCCGGGACCAATCAGGGCCCCAAGGCCAGGGCCAATCGATCCCTCGTAGTGCCCAGGCCAGGGTCAGGGTCCCGGGGCGCCAGTGTGGCTGCTTCAGAGGAGCTGCTGGCCAAATGCAAGCTGGTCCTGGTGCAGCCGGGCACTAGGTTCAGGCCCCACAGAGGCTTCCCCAGAAACTCCTCACCTGTCCCAGGTGGGATGAAGAGACGGGCAGCTCCTGGCCCTTCCCGCTGGGTCATTCCACCTCTGAGGCAGGAGGACAAGCCTGATTGGCCCATTTCTCACATGAGAAAACTGGGGCCCGGGGAGAGGAAGTGACTTAGCAGAGACTATAGGGAGGTCTGTGGCAGAGCCAAGACGAGAGCTCAGGTGTCCTGTCCCCAGAGTTCCTTCTCTGACTCGTGGCTTCCCACAACCCTAGCAAATAATAGTAGAAATAATGATGCTCACAGCTTCCATTCACTGAGCACCTGCTATGTGCCAGCTGTATACCAGCACTCTACACGGGCCACGGAACTGATCATCCCCACAACAACCCCATCAAGTAGGTGCTATTTTTCCCCTTTATAGGCAGGGCGTTTGAGTCTCCAAGAGGTAAAGTGACTTGCCTAGGGTCTCCCAGCTGGGAAGCAGCATTGCTGGGAGAGGCAGCATCTGGTGGTGGCTGAGATCGTGGACTCGGGAGCCAGACTGCTTTCTGTGCCACTCACTGGCTGTGTGGCCTTGGGTGAGTGGCTTTACCTCTCAGTGCCTCCGTGCCCTCATCTGCAAATGGGGATAATAGTAGTTCCCGGTGCAGAACATTGTCACGAGGATTGATGGAGTTACGCTTGTAAAGCACTAGGACAGTAGCTGGCAATGGTAAGAGCGGAATGTGTGTGTAACAGGTTGGATGGTGTCTCCCCCAAATTCACGTGCACCCGGGACCTCAGACTGTGGCCTTATTTGCATAATTAGTTCAGGTGAGGTCATACTGGAGGAGGGTGGACCTAAACCCAAGGACTGATGTCTTCATAAGAGAAAGGGTTGGGGGGGGGAGATTTTGATACAGAGACACACAGACACACAAGGAAGACGGCCACGTGAAGACAGAGGCAGAGATTGGAATGAGGCAGCAGTAAGCCAAGGAATGCCAAGGGCTGCCGGCAGAAGCCAGGAAGGATTTTCCCCTAGAACCTCCAGGAAGAATGCGGCCCTCGTGACAACTTGGTATTGAACTTGTAACCTCCAGAACTGTGAGACAATACATTTCTGTTGTTTTACACCACCCAGTTTGTGGTGCTTTATTAATGGCAGCCTTAGGAAACTAGACAGTATCCATTGCATTAAAATATTTAAATGGGAATTTTTTAAAAACCCAGGTCTGTTTGTCTCCATAGATCAAACTCTTGCCAGTGATACTGCAGGCCCTCTCTAGGAAGAGCCCTTCTCCAGTGGTCAGAATCTCTGTCTTCATTTCCTCCCTGCCCTTGGCACAGAACATTCCACACACACAGTAGCCTCCTTGCTACAGCTGGGAATGACCCCTTCAGGCAGGCAGTTCCACAAGGAAGAGCCCTGCTCATGTGAGGATCCGGCAGTTCCCCCACAGAGTGGCCCCAACAACTGGTGTGTCATGTCCCTCTGTAAGAGTCGTCAATACATTCGTCTTTCCAGTATCAGGAACAAGTGTGTCTCTAGTCATAATAAGTGAATGTGTTTCCTCTGCTCTGTCACTGGCAGCTTGGCTACTGATGACACTACCTTTTCACTTTGGCTGCCAGGAAGCTCAAAGCCATGTGACAAATTTAATCATAGCAAGCATCTTGGCTTAGATTTCTGAAACACTTATCTTCCCTCTTGTTCACAAAGTTTCTCAGGCTTTTATGGTTTGGTTCGTGGTGGTAGTAAGAAGGCAGTCTGAATTAAGAGGAGTGCAGACAGCTGGCAGCCAGAAGCCTTGACTTGCTCTGCATGACTTTGGGGATGGCCTTCCCTCTCTGCAGCCCACTTTCCTCACCTGTAAATGGAAGAAAACAATCCCTGACGTGTCTGCCAAGAGGTCAAGTGAGCAATGTGTGTGAAAGTGCTCTGTAAACAGTCCACTGCCTCACCTGTGTGATGGTCTCAGGATGTCTGTCTTTGGAGAGACCAGACCTGATATAAGAATGAAAAAATAACAATGAATCATGAATAGGAACAGTGCCATCCTACTAAGGTTGCCTACAGTGTACCATGATGGCTCAACCGATCTTCATAGAGGGTCTACATCATTAGGGTTGTCAACCCCATTGGCCCCAGGGGAAGCCTGAGGCCCACGGGGGTGTAGAAGAATCCCGGCCTCTTTTGGATAGGATTGCTCATCCAGCCACACAGCCTCTCCTGGGGGCGGGGGGATGCAGTGGGGTGGGGTGGGTGGGAAGAGGCCCGGAGGATGGGCCCAGGATGTAGATCTCTTCTCCTGCCTCCAGCGATGTTTGCTCTCCTGAGATTATTAACCAGAGCAAACAGAGAGAGCAAACTCTGCCAAAGCCCACCTGGACTTTGAGCTGCTTTTTAAAAATTAACCCCGGGCCCAGGATGGAAGGCTGGCAGTGACCCGGGGTGCTGACCCCTCTTCCCCTTCTGGCCATTGGGGTGGAAGGATCGAGGCTCTGGGGCCCCTGTCCTCCTAGGGGACCCAGGGGTCCAAGTGTCCACTGGAATTGGCCAGGTCCCAGAACCATTTCTAGGGAAGGGCGAGGTCCTACCCGTGCAAGAGGCCTCTGAGCCTCAGAGGTGCCCAGTGCAGGAAGGAACAGAGGCCTGTTTCAGATGAACACTCTGGGGCTGAGAGAAGGAATGGGACTTGTTCAAGGTCACCCAGCTTGGGGCCGAGTTGGGGGCCAAATAGGCCTGACTCCAGTGCCCAGGCTTTCCCCCATCGTTTATTCATTCATCCACTCATTCATTCACCAAACATGCACTCCATGCTTGGTGCTGGGGATAGGACAGAAAGCATGACAGACTCCCCAGTGCTCGCCCCCAGGATGGGGGGGCAGGGGAGTGAGAAGAAGGTAATAAGACAGGATGGTCCCTGCAGTGATGGGGGGAGCAGCAGAGGCCAGGGGAGAGACTTTGACCTGAGTAGTAGAAATTAGCCAGACAAAAGTGCATGCGTGGGGCGAGGGTGGGGTGGGAGGAGGAGAGGGTGTTCCAGACAGAGGGAACAGCAACTGCGAAAGGCTTAGAGGAGGAAGATGGAGCGAGAAGTGTATTTGGAATGCAAAAACAAGCAAACAAGCAAAACCATAGGTCTGCAGCTTGGGAGACAGAGGGACGTGGGGAGAGCCAGGCTGGGGAGGTGGCTGAGGTCCAGCAGGGAGGACTCCGATGCCAGGGCAAGGGGCTTGCTTGTTATCTGGAGTATGTGGGGAGCCCTAGAGAGTTTTCAGAAGTGCTTTCAGATTTTAAAATCGGCTGAGGTGAGTGAGGAGGCAGTGCAAGTGGGAGGCCCAGGAAAGCAACTCTCTAGGAGGCTTGCCAGGAAGAAGGAAGGGGCCGGGGCACTGGGACCCAGCGACTGGACAAGCAGGGACATCAAAGACATTGGGTGGACGTGATCAAGGTTGGGGCCTTCCTCTGCTCACGGTGGAAGAGGGTGGCAGGGAGACCCCGCCGTCTCACGAGGAGGTATCCAGCTGCGGGCCTCGCCCCAGTGCCTGACCCTGCCCAGTTCCCTCAGACTCACAGCCACAGCCCTGTCCCTTCATGGGGAAGCTGGAGGTGGCAGCAACCAGGACTCCGTGACAGTGATGGGGGAGGGGTGGTTCTCACTGCCCAGCTCTGTCTCGGCTTTGTTCCTCACTCCCCACCCCTGTCCCAAAGAGCCAGGCCACCCAGAGACTTGAGTTCCGGTCCTCGTGACTTGCTGGGTGACTGTGGGGCAGTCCTATCCCTCCCTGGCCTCATCCTCCTCATCTGGGCCTCCAAATGAAGGTAAAATAACTCACGTGACAGGGCTGAAGTAAGCACTGGAGGAGGGACATTTGCGAAAGTGCTCCCCAGTGTACACACCGGAGGGATCGATGTCATCACAGGCACTTAGCACAGCGCGTGGCACCAGGTAAGGGCTCCATACACAGCAGAAATTACACGCAAGAAGGTGTGAGCATCCCGTGTCCACTAGAGGGCAGCAGAGAAGTCCTACAAAGACCACTGGGGTTTGTCCCCATTCCTCCGTACAGGCAGGAGGCAGAGGCCTAGAGCAAAGGCCCACGGAAGTGGTAGAACCAGGGCTGGAACCCAGCCTTCCTTGCCCCAAGCCTGCTTACAACCCCCTGGTGAGTGTAAAACACTCAGCTTCTGCCTTGCCTATCCCCAGAGCTGGATGCTTAGATGGGGCCCTTTGAAAAATAGTTCGCTGCCCAGTGAATTCAGTTCTCCTGATGAACCAGAATTGGGTATCGCTGCTATACACAGTAAGGGCGGCGATAACCTGAATAACCACTTGATTAAGTTCGTACTGTGTGTCAGGCCCCATGCTGAGCACTCTACAAGCACGGCTTAGTGAATCCTCCCGTTAAGGTTCAATCATTTTACTGCAGTGGTAGCCCTACTTTGCAGATAGGGAAACTGAGGCTGAGAGATCAGGTGACCTAGTGTCAATGGTCACCCAGCCAGTGAGTAGTGATCCAAACCCCGATCTGTCTCCCTGACACCCAAGTCACTCTGCTGGCCTCCCAGCCCCTTGTCCCCTGATAAACAGTGGGCCCTTGGCTGTGTTCTTTCAGACACCTGGAGCAGAGGGGTGGGTGTCTCCCTTCACTGGACCCCTCACAGCAGGAGTGAGCCTGGTTCTCCCTGCCCCGGCCAAGAGCGTGCTCTGTCTCTGCCATAGACCTGACCCTTCTCTTCTTCCCACCACTGTACTGGGCACTTAGGTGTTCAACAACCACATGCTAATTGACTGACTTAGAACTGTGAGTGGAAATGTAGGTCAGACCCCCAAAAAGGACCACCTAACTAGAAGACAGCTGAGGGAGACTGGGAGATTGAAATCACCATGGCCAAATCCTTGAATCACGATCAATGAATGAGCAAATGAACGAGTGACCGGGATACTCACTGGCACAATTTAAAAGGCAAAGATACCTGTTCCCTTGCATCACCGATTTTGAATTAGTCTGTGTATCACGGCTGGGAGGATCCCCAAGGCTTCGTCCAGCAGCGTGATGGTTGAGCAGCTGAACTTTGCACCCAGACAGTCCTGGGTTCCAGTCATGGCTGCGACCCCGTCCTGCCTGTTTGATCTTAATTGACTTCAACTTTCTCAACCTGAGTCTTCCCCCTGTTAAATGGAGTTAATGAGCTCATAGGGGTGTAGAAGAATTAAATGATGAGAAACATGTCACGTTCTTGCTGCTTGCGGAGAGCTCAGCAAATAATAAATGATAGCCCAGGGTGGAGGGTGCCCTTAGATGTTGTCAATTTAGACTCCTGATTGTGGAAGCAGGTGGCTTAGCCTGCAGAAGCAGCCCAGAAAGTGAGACACTTTGGAGCTGAGGGTTCTTGAGATCCAGCTGCCCCTGGAACAGAGCTTGTGGCCCAGAGCCTGGCTCCCTCTGTACCCCCAGAAGAAAGAGCTCCCAAAGGAATAAACTTCCAAAGGCCTGTCTGCATTCAGGAAGAGGACACAGGCGTTTTCCTACTCTTTGCAGACTGGTCTTATCTGCCCTGCATTAAAGCAAGACCTCAGGAGGCCTGTCCGACTCCTGGCTGACCGGGTTGACATCACCCAATATCCTTGGAGGGACTAAAACAGGTCTTTTCCGAAATCACGAGGCAAGCCAGACTCCTTGGAAAGTTCCACTGGCCTTTCTTCAATGAAGACAAATGAATCTCTCCCAATCAGCTTCCCTGGAAGGGCAGTGGGAACACTTCCCTGGATTTTCCACTGGGTGACCCAGTCCTGGATGGCCACTCTCTCTCTGGAAGAATCCATATTAGAAGGCGCACCTTGCAGGAAGGAGTCAGCAGAGCTGGTTGTCAAGTTCATGAGTCTGTATAACCAGAGTCCAGATATTGATGCAATTCCTCTCCTGGAAGACAGGACTGGTAGAATGTTTGTGCTGAAAGCGTTCATTAGCAATAAAAATAGTAATAACAACCAGTATGTATTTAGCACTGACCACATGCCAGGCTCTGTCCTAAACAGTTTACATGGTTTCGCTCTGTTAATCCTCGTATCATTCCCCATGAGCACATTAACTTCTCGTAGTGTAAACCAATCGTATCCGCACTTTACAGAGGAGGACTGAGATTCAGAGAGGTTGACTACCTTGCCCAGGCTCCCACAGCCATAAGTTGGGCAGACAGGCTGACAGGAGTGGGTTTGACAAGGTTCTATAGCCTGGAGACCACCCAGAGCCCTGTGCACCACACAAAAGCGGGACGTCAGGGGTCCATTTCTAATTCTCTTGGTTCTGGCTAGCCTGCACAGAATCTCCTTCATTGGGTGGTCTGTGAATAATTATTTTCTCTTTGGAGGTGGTGAAGTTTCCTACATGGGGGGAAAGAGCTTGAGAAGTCCATTCCTCTGCCTCACTAAAGACCTCTGTATGGTCTGGCTTTGCTGGGTTGTGCTGGGATTTGATGGAGACTAACTTCTCCAAGAAGGCTGCTCTATTCTGCTCAGTGGTTCCTGGTTGGATAAAAACTGCTCCTCTATTTTCCCTTCCTCTGTGGTCCTACTGTGTGGCACTTGCCATGATGGTTGAAATCATCTATTCAAGAGCCAGACCACCTTATAACAAATCCACCTTTTGCCACTTACTAGCCGTGTGACCTTGGGAAAATTCTGAGCCTCTTCTTGTCTTGGTTTCCTCACCGTAACATGAGGATAACAATAGTACTACTTCACAGAGTTGTTATGAGAAATGAATGCATTACTACATGGCCAGTGCTGGAATGCTGCTTGGCAACAGATAAATTTGCTAACTGATATTATTTATTCCATTGCATAGCAACTGTCACTTTGATTGTTCTTTTCCCCCAGTTGGCTAGAAGCTCTTTGAGGACAGAGCAGTGGCTCAAGGTCAGGCCAGTGTCCTCATGCCTAGTAGACCAGGCCTGGCCTTCAAGTAGACCAGGCCTGGCCTTCATGTGTGATGAGTGAGAGATAGTGTGATCAGAGCCAGGGGCTGAAGGAAGGTTCATGAGGAAGACACCTATGGCCAACTATTAAAGATCTTTCTTTGCTGGCCAGTAAGTACAGATGTCAATGATGGCCAGGGGACTTGTAGGTCTGTTGCAGAGCAGGCTTACAACCCAGGTCTTCTGACGCCAGTCCTGGTCTCCAACCACAGCACCAACTTGTTTACAAGTTCCAGTAGCTGCTGCTCTTGTTTCATAGCAAGACCACCCCCACCTGCCCAACCCCGCTCTGCCATGTTCGTTTGCTTAAAATAAAGGAAGACAAGTCTTTGGAAGCTCAACAAGGAGATGGAAATGGAAAAAATAAGAGGACACAAAATATCCCTCAGAGGGGCTGAAATCAACCTGTTGTGTACAAAACTGAATAACTATGAATTGGGGCAAATGTGTTATTAGACAAAGGGAGGAAAGACCTTGAGTGAGAGAAAGCAGGATGCGAGAGAAGGCTGAAGCAGATAGAGGGATGGGAGTAAGATGTTCTTGGCAGTTGCATCTTTGGTTGGAATAAACTCTTATGTTCTCTCCACTTCTCGGGGTTTACCTTGGGGTTGGTCATTGACATGAGACCTTATAGCCTCTTAAACACAAGCATCCACAGGAGTGCTTTTCCTGAAGCTTCTCTTGTCCTACCATAATGCTTTCAGCCATGCTCCCCCTTCTGCATTGGCTAAGAGTTGGAGTCCCCAAGGATCTGGAGAACTCAACCAGGCTTCCAGACATCTAGGTTGATCTCTAGATTTGTCAGCATTCTAGAAATTAATGATGGCCTTCCAAGCACTGGTAAACATCCTCACCCCCAGCCAAAGATTCCGGAGAATCCCTCCCAGCTTCTACGCAAACTTTTACAATTTCAGAGAACTCTTCTAGAGATTTGGAATCCTGGGAAATTCCTTCAGTGCTTCAGGATTTCCAAGAGCTGCCCCCAACTCTAATGTACCGGAGATCCTCTTCAAAGTTTGACAGTCCTGGAGAACTATTACCCTATTTCACGGGGCCGGAGAACTTCCCCTAATTCCAGCATTCTGCAGAAAGCTTTCCTGTGGAATCTACTGTTCTCAGTAAAAACCACAGGATTTGAAGAGTCTTGATAACATTACTGGGGTCCTATGGAATTTCTCCAGGGTTAGGGATTCTGGACAAGCTGCAGTTCTTGAGTAAGGATGCTGATTGGGAGATGGACGCATGGTTTATGTGATGGGGGTAGTGGGGACTAATCGCCTTGAGTCCTGCATCTATCTCCGGGAAAGTAAGTAGCGATTTTGCTGAGCTGGAACCAGGAAACCAGAAAATCGTGGCTGGCTCCAGCGGGAGAAGGAATTGTCCAAACAAGAATGAACCGGCAACAGCCAAGGTCCCCCTGGGTGGTCCCTGTCCATTCTTCCCAAGGCAGCCAAGGAAAGCTTTCACGCTCAGTGCCACGGGCCTCCTCTGCCTGAGGCTAGAGACCTCCCATCAAGCAGAGCCACATTAGAGTGAGATAAGGGCTCTGGGGAACGGAGGAGCCCAGGCTCAAACCTGCCGAGCCACACAAGCTGATGTGGCGTCAAAATTACCTGGAGTAGAAAAAAGTGGCTTTATGGCATTAGTCTGGCTTGCCCTCCTTCTACCCTTCAGGTCTCTGCAAAAATGTCACCTCCGTGAGACCTTTCTCCTATATAGAATTGCACCCGCCCTGACAGATGGACCTCCCTGCTCTGTTTTGCTCCATAGCATTTATCACTATCTGACTTCCCATGTGTTTTGCCCAATTTCTTGTTTCTTGTCTGTGTTGAGGGTAAGGCTTCTTATGCTTTGTTCAATGCTGGCCCAAAGTTGTTTCCCAATTAAATATTTGTTGAGCAAATTGTTTTGGAACCCAGATTGTCAATTCTGTCTAATTGTCACGTTGACTAAAAGCTGCTTTTGGCTAAATTATCCGCAACAGGCGAAGCCTCATGCTAAAATCTTTCCAAATGTCAGTGGATTTAATCCTCATGACTGTCCCATGAGGGGCTACTATTCTTGTATCTATTCTGCAGATGAGGTGACTCAGGTTCAGCGCAGTTAGGTCACCTGCCCAGGATCACTCATGGTAAGTGATGATGTTGAGACTTGAACTTGTGTTGTTCCGTCTACGGACTGAACCCGCCCACCCTGCCTGGCCCGGTGCCTGTGGTGTCTGGCTGTCACCCCACTGCCCTGGGCTCTGCCTCCATGGACTCCAGCCTTCTACAAACACCTCTATTCACAGTCACAGGTCTTGCCTTTCAATCCGTGGCCACTGGGGGCTCCAGCCAGGGCTGACCCTGACACACCCAGCTTCAGGGCCCAGCTCTGCAGAGAGGGGCTCAGGAGTCAGGGCCGCGGGAGTGGGGAAGGCTCCGAGCGTCCCAGGAGCCTGCCCCAGGTCACACTGCACACTCAAGTGTAGCTTGGAGACACCTTGCTTTTATCTTTGGGTCCTTACTTACTTCCCCTGGGAAAATAGGGCATAATTAGGGAACGTTCCCTGGGCTAGTTTCCACAGCGGTGGGTATAAGAGTGTTGGGTCTTTTCTTGCTTGGTCTGGTGCTGGGGAGTGGGGCGGGGGCAGTCGGAGTTGATTCTCTCAGGCCAGGCCTGTGGGCAGGTCCAAGCACTGTTCCAGATGATGGATGAGACCCGTCCCCAGGGGCATCCCCAGGCGCCCTGATTCTCCCCAGCAGCTCCCTGGCTTGTCCTCCGGCCTCCGCCTGCCCCTTCCCCAGTGCTCCCCAAGCCCGTAGCTGAGGGTTCCCTGAGGTTGAAGTTGTGTCTGTCTGTCTGTCCCCCACCAGACTGTGAGCTCCCCAGGCAAAGCCAGCTTGTCACTTGTCTGTCTTCTTTGCCACCTTGATTTACAGTTGATGCCAGTGGTGTCTGTTGAATGAATGAGTGAATGTATGAACAAACAAAGGAATGAGCCACGTGGGTCTCAGTTTCCCTAACTATAAAATGTGAGAGTTAGGTTAGCCTCGTGGCTCTTTCTGCATTGAGGTGCTCCCACGCGCACCCCCAGTTTCTCATGTCACATCTGGACTTACCCCTGATTGTAGACCCACTGCATCCTATTGGGCACTGTGCTGGGAACCACGATATTCTTAACCTCCTTGACCCTCATTTAGAGATCAACAGGACAGGGAGCCATGTCTAATGGACTATGTCTAATTGACTGAAAACCAGAAAGTGGTCCAGGGAGGATGCAGGGCTTGCCCAGGGTCTCAGAGCAGATCTGCGGCATCAGAACTCAGGCTTCATGATCGCTCCAGCACCAGGATACATGCAGCTGGGACAGAGAGTGTGAACCCCTCGGTCCACCACCTGCCCCAGCTCAAGGCCAAATCAGTTTCCGCCAGGCCTCCTCCGTGGAGATGCTCACCATTCAATTTCCCCATGCCTGCCCAGTGGCATAGAGTAGTCGCTCAATGAAAACTTACATAATACATGAAAGGAAATGGGAACCTGAAATATTCCTGATCAGAAGGGCAAGGGGACACACACCTCTGCCAGGAGTCCTTGCCTCCTCTTCCTCAGAACCCCCCCGCAAGAGACCCTCCTCTCTGGGATTCCCTCAAGGGCAAGTCAGAGGACAGGACCAACCAGACTTGGAGCTGATGCCTCTCTTTATTCATTTATTTCACCACTGCTACCTGGTTTCTCCTGAATCTGGTCTCATTTCTCTTGGTCTAGGCTAGCACCCTCCCTTTGCTTCCCCAGACTGCCCCATCAGCCCCCACCCCAATGCCTCAGGAACTGCCTTCTGCCCAGCCCAGCTGCAAACCGGAGCAGCAGCTGCTATATCCCATTTAACAGATGGGGAGACTGAGGCCCAGGAGTGCAGAGCCCAGCCCTAGGTCACATGGTGGTCTCCTGGGTTCTCACTTTGCCCTCAGCAGGAAGGGAGGACCCGGCTGGGGCTTCATGTGCCTTCACTGGGGTGTGGCTGGCTCTGGCCACGTCGAAGGGAGCTGCCGATTTGGTCTCTGAGGGCCTCCAGTCTCCGGGCCAAGTTTGGAACTGCAGCCCCACCTGAGGGACACAGTGAGACTTGAGGCCAGCACTCCCTTGGGCCCTGCCTCACCCAGGCCCATCAGTGTCCCAACATCCTCTGGGGAAGCCTCAGGTGGGACCCACTCCCCTCCTCCTGCCATGTACCCCACGGGCTCCAGCATACATCTGGGAGTGCAGGTGGCCCTAGGAAGAGAATTCTAAGTTCCAGAAATAGAAAGATCTTAGAACTCTCACTTCTTAGTATGCCCCCTATTTCAGAACTGGGAAGACTAAGGTTTGGAGAAGGTGGTTCTGGCCCAAGATC
Organism: Balaenoptera borealis; assembly: GCF_965194805.1. Taxonomy (NCBI): domain Eukaryota; kingdom Metazoa; phylum Chordata; class Mammalia; order Artiodactyla; family Balaenopteridae; genus Balaenoptera; species Balaenoptera borealis. The sequence goes on from NC_138865.1 coordinate 102,836,175, forward strand.
CCAGAAAACACTGGCAGCCCTTCCCCTGCTCCTTTCTTCACCTCTAAGCACTGGCGATGTGTTCAGGGGCCCCATGGGCAGGGGAGGTGCAGAGGGTACCACTTCCTCCTTGGTCAGCATTTCTGCCAGGACCTGGGTCTGAATCCAGTCGCTGTGACTCCTGGGCCAGGGTGGGTTGGATGGTGGGAAGCGAGCCTTCACTTTCCCGGGCCTCCCCCACCCACCCACCCCCCCGTGCCCCAGAGCCGGACCCACCTCTCTCTTGAACTCTTGGCAGAGCCAGGGCTACATGGGGGCACCCAGGGCGGGGGACGGGCAGGCAGGGGCATGTCAGCTGGGGCCTTAGAGCCAAACACCTGCAGGAAAGACCAGAGCCCACACTGGGTGCCCTCAGCCCTGCTTCTGTGCCCCACTTCCCTGGTGCCGACCATGACACCACCATCCCTGCCGTACCTGCCCCATGGGGCACTAAGAACGTCAGGTGGGCATGGGCATAAAGGGGTGGGGTCGTGGTCACTTTTTCTGTGGGCAGTGCGTGGCCCTTGTGACGTCCTCTCTGGAGACAAGGAACTCCATGAGGGCAGGAACCATGTCAGGTCTGTGAATCCTCAGTGCCCAGCACAGGGGCTGCCATGAAGCAAGGAGCTTAAGGAGGGTTATTGAATGAGGAAGTGAACACTCATTCACTAAGTAAGTGCATCCATTAACTCATTCATTAAGTAAATGCATAAATGAGTAACATGTAAGTGAATGAATGAATAAGCAAACAGCAGAGCAAGTTCCCGAAAGAAGGTAGGATGGGGAGGAGGGGCAGGAGAGGTAAATAGCTATTTTGAACCCTAGGCAGAGAGAACCCAAAGCCAGCCACTCCCCACTGTGACCCAGCCCGGCACATCAGAGTCCCCAGAGTTCTGGAGCCTTCCAGACTGCAGACTCCCTAGATCCAGGTCTCCAGCTTGCCAGACTTCCCTCCCCCAACCTCGGCCTTTCCTACCTGGGGCAGGTGGAGCTCCCTCCGTGGACAGGCCCAGTGGGCCAGTGGCGCTTGGCACAGGGGGCAGAGGTGGCAGCAGGGGCAGGGGCAGAGAGGCGGCAGGGCCTGCAAGAGGCTGAGTCAGGGGCTCCGTGACATTCCTGCTCCTCCCCTCTCCGGGCTGGGCAGAGACTCACGTGGCAGGGGGGAGGTGGCACCATCACACAGGGACATGGTGGGGCTGGGCCAGGGCCCGGCTGGTGAAGGTAGCAGGCAGAGAGGAGGCGCCTGGAAAGAACAGTGGGGTCTGTCTGTCTGTAGTCCTCAATGCTACCAGCAGGCTGGCACCCAAGTCCCGCTTTTAACAAACACTCATGGAGTGCTTACTGTATGCAGGCACTGTTCTCAATGCTTTACATATGAACTTATTCAATCTGATCTTTAAAACAACCCTGGAGGACCTCCCTGGTGGCGCAGTGGTTAAGAATCCACCTGCCAATGCAGGGAACATGGGTTCGATCCCTGGTCCGGGAAGATCCCACATGCCGTGGAGCAACTAAGCCCGTGAGCGACAACGACTGAGCCTGTGCTCTAGAGCCTGCGAGCCACAACTACTGAGCCCGCATGCTACAACTACTGAAGCCCGCATGCCTAGAGCCCGTGCTCTGCAACAAGAGAAGCCACTGCAATGAGAAGCCCGCGCACCACAACGAAGAGTAGCCCCCGCTAGACACAACCAGGGAAAACCCGCATACAGCAACAAAGACCCAGCACAGCCAAAAATAAATAAATAAATAAATTTATAAAAAACAAAACAAAACCCTGGAAGGCAAGTACTATATCATTCCCATTTTACAGAAGAGGAAACCCAGGCAGTGAGAGGCGAAATGACTCACCCAAGGCCATACAGCTGGTGGCAGAGCTGGAATCAGAACCCAAGGGGTCTGGATCCAGAGGTCTGACCTAGCCGTTTCACTGAGCCACCCCTTTCCCACCTGCCCTCCATCCAAAGGCTTGTCTCCGGCCGTGCTCACCTCTCCAGCTCGTGGACCTGCTGGGCCAGGATGCGCTGCTCATCTTGGGCCAGGTCCCTGCTGCTCTGCAGCTGCCTCTTTTCTTTCCTAGGAAGAGCAGGCCCCGGGACCATGACAGGAGGCAGGGCTGGCCGGGGGTATCAGTCAGCCCCTCTTCACTGCAGCACAGTATGAGCTCCAGGAGGCAGGTGGGGACAGAAGGGGAGCCAGGGACCAGGGAAGGGAGGAAGCCCAGCAGTGAGGGGCGGGGCACAGAGTGCCCGGCTGGGGGCGGGGCCCTACCTGAGCCTCTCGTTCTCCAGCATGAACTCCTGCAGCATCCCGTAGAGGTTCTGCTGAGCCCAGGCCACCCGGGCCCCAATGAGTCCAGAGGCTGCAGGGAAGAGGGAGGTGGCTGGAGCCCTAGGAGCCCCAGACCCTATCCTCATCTCGTCCCACCCCCAGGGAGCTGATACCTTTGGGGTCCATTTGGCCCAGTTGGGACCGCAGGCGATGGTTCTCCTCCTGGAGCTGCAATAGCTCAGTCTCCAAATGCTGGGGTGGCTTTGCCACAGGGGACTGCAGAAAAACAGACCCAGAGTTGCTGCTTGTGGTTGTAAATGTTTCACACTGCACAAGGGCTCTGGGGTTGCAGAGTGAGTGGAGCTTAAAATCCAGCCCATGCTCCACTTGTCAGCCTTGAATCCTGGCCCAAGGCTGCATCCATTTGGAGGGGACACCTTGCTCTAACAGCATTAAAGTGCCATGTGGCCTCAGCTGTATGCCTGGAGGGCCCGCTCTAAGCTACACCCTGTCCAACCCCAAACTCAGCTCTGTTCAAACCTTGGCCCAGATTGTGACCCCAAATAAGACCCCACGTCAGACTCCAACTTAACTCAGACTTATCATGATACCAGCTTGGATGTTGGCCAGACCCTGAATCATATTCCTAATCAGACTCCCACCCTAGGCCCGCCGTCACCCTGACCGTGACCTGACACCCCCCCCCCAACCCAACCATAACCCCATCATCAAGATCCCGACCCTAATCCCAACTCTGACTCAGTCCCAGACTTCAACGTGACACCAACTCAGTCTTCAGCTATTGCCTGATTCCCCCACCCTCTGCCCTGCCCGTCCCTCTGCCTGCGTCTCTCTCCACTCACCTTGGGGGCCTGGGGCCGAGTGGTGATCCGCTGAGCTCGGCTGGCATATCGCAGGGTGCTGAGGGTCTCGGGAAGGCACTGGGCTGAGGGGGACACGCAGGCCACCTGGGGAGGACTGCCCCTGAGTGTTCCTCTCTGGGAGCCCTCCCTCAGGACCCCGCCCTCCCTGCCAGTCCCCCTTAGGTACCATGAGGGTCACCCCACGCCCCCCCAGCGAGTCTGCCAGCAGCTTGGTGAGCTTGCTGTCCCGGAAGGGGATGTGGCTCTGCTTCCGCTGTGGGTCCAGCAGCAGGGAGATGCAGTGACCTGGGTAGGGAAGGCAAGGTTACCCTTCATGTCCAAGGCCACCCAGCTGGTACTCTGCAGAGCCAGGATCTCCACCCAGGCTTGTAGGTCTCTAAGATATCTCTTTCCACGTGATCTCATTACCCATTCAGATTGGCCTCTGCCACCAGACTGGGCTCCATCCCTGATCCCCAGGGCCCACCGAAGGGCCTGGCACTTGGCAGGGGCTCAGGAAATGTCTGACAAATAAATCGAATGAAGAGGCGTTCCCTATGCATCTCCCCATGCATGCACAGAGGAAGGCCAAGGCCCCAGCTGTCAAGGACCTCAAGGCCCAATGACCTGGGGGGTGGGGAGGTGGGAAGACAGGCTAGTGCCCTTCCCCTCACTGGGCCTCAGTCTTCCCAAATGCAACAAGGGACAGGTTGAATGTCTGAGGGCTCACACTCTGCACTTGAGTGTTTCTACCTCCCCAGTTAGAATGTAACTGTATCCTCAGGATTTATAGATCCATAAACAAAGTTCTGAGAGGGAAAGCATGAGACAACAGCAAGCCGAGGCCGGAGGGAGGCCTGTGGCTTCTGGATCACAGCTCTTTAACTCTCCTCCGTGCCCTACAACTCCTCTGGTTTCCCCCACTGTGGACAGCTATGGGTAAAGCACAGAGGAGGGATTCAGGAAGTCAGTCCAGCTGGCCCCAGATCTCACCCAGGGCCAGCAGGCTGCGGTTGATGCTGTTGGCCTCAAGCATCAGCTCCCCACGGGATCCTGTGGCCGCCACCTTCTCACTGCCAGCCAGGTCTACAAAGCACAGCTTCCCCCCGGCAGGCGGTTTCCTGGGATCCACAGGAGGCATCTGCTGGGGTTGGGGGAGCAGGGCTTGATGGGGACGTGGGAGGGGCTGTCCCCATCAAAGGCCAAGGGTTTTCACCATTACCTCCTGCGTACGCCCAAGTTGTTTTATACATCCAGAGGCAGACCCTTGCTGGGTGGCCCTGGGCCAGCTCCTTCCCCAAGCTGGGGCACTCACAGTTTGGTGGCTGATGTATAGTGTGAGCAGGGCATGGCTTCGGCTGGAGGCCTGGTTCATGGTGTGAGCTGAGCTCCTTCGACGGCTAAGACCTAGAGGGGAAAAACATATGGAGCTGGACGTGGTAGGAAGAGCAAGTGGTCACCAACAAAGAAAAAGGAGCAAAGGCATCCTGGTAGAGGGCCCAACCAGTGCAAAGGCACAGAGGCAGGAGAGTGGAATGATGGGTGCTGGGTCGGGTTCTAACACAGATAGGTGAAAGGGGGCTGGAGAGAACTGACTGGAAGAACGTCAGTCTGATTCACATTTTATCAACATCTCTCCCACTGCTGTGTGGACGGAGAGAAGCTCAGACAAAGAGATCAACTGGGAGGCATGGCACAATGCTCGGCCCGAGCCCAGAGTCTCAGTGTCCCTGATGCCAGCCACAGTAGGTGCCCAATGAAAATGTGATGAATGGATGAATGAGAGTGGAACGGAAGGGCCTTTAGGCTAGGCTAGGAGGTATGGCCTTTACTCTCAGGGCACTGGAAAGGTCTGGAAGGGAAGAGGGATGTGGTTTGCTACATGGAGAAGCATGGACTGAAAGGAGGAGACCCTTCCGGGGGTAAAACTGAGGCCTGACTGAGGCAGAAGCCCAGGGCTGGAGAGGAGGGTGGGAAGAGCCTGGAAGGCAAAATCAGCAGGCCTGGAGGGTAGGGGTGGGGGACATTCTTGGGCTGTATCTGAATTGTTGGTTTGCTGGCTCTTTTCTCCCACAAGGGTCATCTCTGAACCCACAGCTCCAGCCTGCGGCCCCGAGGGCACTCAGTGAACAGGTGAAAAATGGGCATCTCTCGTACCCCAAAGCTCCCCTGAAATAGCACGCACCCATCTGCAGAAGTTCCATCAGGGCCCCCAGACTCCCAAACTCCACCACCCGCAGCTGCTCCACATAGAAGCCCCGGGTCTTGTTCCAGCGAACAGGGAGGGGCCGGGGAGCCCCTAGGCTCAGCAAGTCTCGAACCTGAGAGAGGAGGGTGGAGGGTGAGGGAGGGGTCTCTCTGAGTTCTTGCTTCATCCACCCCGAGACCTTATGGTCGACAGTCCCCCATCTGTTCTGCCCCTTGACCCAGCCTCCTTGGAAAGAAATGCCTCCTTTTCCTTGTGGGCTGTCTTTCTAGCCTTCTCAGTCCCCCACCTGCTCATTGTAGATCTCCAGATAGGAGGCATGGAGAGTGACAGGGGCACCGAGGTGCTGCACGCGGTCGAACAGCCAGGCGAAGGTCCTCTGCATGATGCCGGCCAGGCTGGGGGGTACGGGCACGCCCTCCCCCTGGGGGAAGAAACAGCTGAGCCTGGGGCTGGCTTACCACCACCGCCGCAGTTACAATCACCCTTTGTAGAGCACTGTGCCAAATTCCCATACAACATCACATTTAATTCTCAGTCAGTACTATCACTTCCATTTTACAGATGAAGAAACTGAGAGCTAGTAAGTAAAGGGGACACAATCTGAACCCAGGTGCTCTAGACTGGCCAAGTCCCTTCACCTCCCTGATCCTCAGTTTCCTTGTCTGCAAATAAACGGGGCTGGGCTTCATCGTCCACGTCCCTTCCCTCTGGGAGTCTGCGCTGCCTGCGGCTCCCCAGGGCTTCTCGCCCACCGACCCCTGACCCCCGGGGGCTCCGAATGCGATCGGCCCACCTGGGGAGGAGGTCCGGTCAGGGTGTAGGTCTTCCCGGAGCCGGTCTGGCCGAAGGTGAAGACGGTGCAGGAGAAGCTGCGGGCCGCAGGAGTGTGGCTGTACCCGGGGGCGGAGGGGGGGGCGAGGGGCGGGGCCGTGCGGGGAGGGGCGGGGCGTCACCGGGCCTCACTCACCCGCGCAGCGCCAGGTCGCCCAGGCGCCGCACGCCGCAGGCCCGGAACACGTCCTCTTGCGTGCGCGCCCCGTCCAGCACTGCGCCGAAGCGGAACGCCACGTCGGGGCCCCCGCCCGGGGGGCTCACCTGGGAGAGGGGGCCGTGGAGAAGGGGGCGGGGCACTCCGGGAGGGCGGGGCTTACCTGGGGGAGGGCGGGGCCTGGGGGAAATTGGCCTGGAGGGACCTGGCGTCTTCCCGGTAGGTGTTTTTTGGGGAGTGCGGGGGAGGTCCTCACCTGCAGAGTCCGGGTCCCTGAGCAGTGCAGCACGCTCTGCTCCCCTCGACGCAGCTCCGCCGCGCTCATGGGACGCACCCTGTGGTCCGAAGAGGCGGGGAGGGGGCGGATGGTCCATCCTGAAATCTCCATCAGTGCCTTGCTCGCTTGGACCCCTCCTAGCCAACCTATACCCACCTGAGCACCACCTGGATGGGCGTTTCTGGCCCCTCTGGCCCCTGCTCCAGGTTCCGCGCGGGGTCCCTGTGGCAGCAACGCGAGTTAACCATCCCTGCGCCAGCGGCTCCTTGAACCTCCCTGAATCTGTACTTACCCGTCGGGGGACCCGCGTTCCTCCATGTTCTGCTTTGCACACGGGTTAGCTCCGCCCGAGTCTCGTTCTTTTCCCTCCCCAGTACCCTCCCCCTTCACCACACTGGGACTGGCTATACACACCTTACGTCCTCCACCCTCATCCCCCGCTTCCCAGGCAGCCATCCATCCGGAAAGGCTGGGCCTGCTCAGGGCTAGCTAGTTAAAGATTTACCCACCGCCACCTCTGGGGTGGAGAGAGTCTGTAGCTAGGGGACTCTGGAGTCTGTAGCTAGGGGACTCTGGAGTCTGAGGATCACTTGCTCTTGGCCAGTCCCATCAGGAGGGACCACCCAGACCAGCCTCCTCTGTGCACAGATGGGGAAACTGAGGCTGGGATGGGAAGGACTCAGCCAAGGCCGCACAGCAAGTCTGGGCAGAGCATGCATCAGGCTCTTCCTACTTCCTCCACGTACTCCTCCAGTTTTGTAATCTTCCTCCCCACCTTACCCCTCCCCAGCAGTTCCAGCTTCCTCCAGCTCAGAGCCCCGGCAGGGGAAAGGGGTCTAGAGGGGTGGGAGGGGCCCAGGTCTCAGTTCCAGGAAGATGTGGCTGGATTGAATTCCTTGAGCTGAGCTGACAACAGGCTCTGAAACATCTGGTTAAACTTTGGGCCACCTGCCTCTCCAATGCCAGAGCTGATCCAAGGCCAGGGAGGTTGTTTAACTCTCTCCTGGCTTGGCTGAGGAGAGCAGCAGAGATGTCTGTGAATATGCTGGGGCGGGGCAATCACCCATTCAGTGCCATTCTTCATGCAGGGCACCGGCTGGAGGAATCACATGCAGATCCTGCCCCTTCCAAGCTCATAGTCGTGCTGGGGAGACAGGTAAGTGCAATCTAATGTGCAGGGGTTTGGAGGAGGGGGTGGGATTCAGAGGCCTGTAGGAGGAGGGAGGTGAGAGTGGTGGGTGAGGGTGTTCCAGGCAGAGGGACCATCCTGCAGGAAGGCCAGGAGGGGGTGGGGAGATGTGTGTGGCATCGAGAGCTGGTTTGAGGCTGGACTCAGCTCACGAAAGGCACATCAAAGAATCTGGACTCATTCCTCAGAGAATCAGGAAGCCAATGAAGGGTTACCAACAGGGAAGTGACAACATCAGTAGGTACTGATTGTTATAATTATTTCCATTCTGGCTATCTCTGCATGTTCTCTGAATATTTCTGTAAATTCCTCTTCCTTCAAACAAACATTAGAATGAAAGCTCTAATAATCACCCCCTCTCGATGAAACATGCTCTATACCACCACAAATGACAGCCAACTATCAGAGCCACCCAAGTAGCAAATGATTTATCTTGGGTGGCAGTGAGTTCCCCATGCACTGGAGGCATGCAAGCAAGAGCCCAGTTGACCTTTTGGTTTTATAGGGCCTTCTAGCTAGATCTGCAGGGAGAATTAGGTAGAGCAAAGAGCCACTGCCTCCAGCTCTGCCACTAACAAACCACAGAGCCCTGGGCAAGTCATTTCCCCTTTTAGCCTGTTTCCTTCCTATGAAAAGAGATTAATGATCCTGCCCTTATTTTATATAGTTCTGTGATTTCAATGAAACTATAATTGAAAGTGATTCATATATTGTAAAGAATTATTTAAAAGCAAAAATAAAAATCCCTAGATGATCTCCAAGATTCTTTTCAATGCTGAAGTTCCTTAATCTATTCTATTTTTTGAATCCTTGAGGTGGATAGGATAAGAATTACCATTCCTGTTTTTCAAATGAAAAAAAAACAAAACAAAACAGGAAGATAGAGATAGGCAAGGGAAGTTGTCTAAGGGGAAAATAGCTGTAAATGGCCAAACTGAGAGAGTTTAAATCCAAAACCAGGAACTCTAAGTTCTTTGCTGTCTGCTGTGGCAGGTTGCTTTTTCAGTCATAAACCCAGTAAGTGAACGAGTTGCTCCTTTAAATGCCCTTAAAAGGGTTAAGGACCATGAGTGACTCACATCTTAGTGTGCATTGGTTTGATCAGATTGCTGTTCCTCCTCAAACTGGAGTGAGGGGAGCCACACTGAAGGGATTTTGAGAAAAGTGCAGAGACAAGGGACATGTGCACTCTGGGGTGTGACAAGCGGTTTGGTCGGGACTTTTACACCAGGCTCCCAACCTGGATCCAAATGTGGCCATCACTGGATGTCTACAAGCAGGAGCAAAGTTCTGGTTCTGGTCTCTAATGGTGAATGTAAACATCTGCTACCCTTATATTGAGCACTCATGTAGCAAATTTTTATTAAGCCTCCTCTATGTGCCAGGCTTCCAGGCATTTGAGATACACTAGTGAACAAAACAGACAACGCTAAGTGTTTGTGGGGATATGGAGCACCAGGAACTTACACATTGCAAGTAAAAGCGTAAATACAACCGTTTTTTGGAAAACTGTTTGGCAACATCTACTAAAGCTAAAGATATACCTGTTCTATGACCAGCAATTCCACTCCTAGGTCTGTGCCCAATAGAAATGAGTGCATACTCCCACCTAAAGACATATACAAGAACATTCTTTGTAGCTTTATAGTCATTTTAGCCACCACCTCCATCACCACTACCACGATTTCTACCTCTATCTTTGTCATCATTACTGCCACCATCACCATTACCCCATCACCAATACCTACCAGCAATGCCCATAATCAGCACTGCCAATAACCAGCAGTGCCCATAATCGTTAGTCACTGCAACCACCATCTCCACCATCATCATCACTGTTACCATTGTATGTAGTCTGTGTTTATTCACTTGAGAAAATTCAAGATGCAGTACCTGGGCCCCAAGCCCCTCATTGACCCTGATGCTGCCTGTTCCCACAGCTGGGACTGAGTGCCTCTGTGTCCACCTCCCCTCTTCACCCTGTTTTGAGCTTGTCCTCCACTTCCAGACCGCCCCTCTTCCTAGGGAGCCGTGGGACTCCTGTAGCTGAGGGAGGGATAGAGAGAAGGCATGTACAGAAGCTCAGCACATCTTAGAAGCTGGCTGGACCCTGCAGGGGTGCATCGCCAGGCCTCGCTAGAGGGCAGCAGAGCATCGTGCCAACACGGCCCCAGGGTTCCTCACAAAGGAGGCTTTGTCAACGCCCTTTCTATACATTTTCTCCTGAGCTTGTGCACTGTGGAGGGGCTGGCCGGCCGTGTGCTGTGGACAGAGACGAGCAGGCCCTCAAGAAGTGCTTCTCGAGGGAATGAACAAAAGCCACGTTGAGCAACCAGGGGACCCTCCCACACACGCCCTGCTGCTGGTCCTAGCCCCTTCAGTCCACTCTCCTCCCTTCAGCCCCAGCCATCCCCCCCCAACTGAGAAAACCCTACCCTGATCCCTGGGGCCTCAGAATGAAGTCTGAGGTCCCCTGGCTGGGACTGAAGGCCATTCAGACTCAAGGCCATCTGGGCTCTATCTCCAGCTGCCCCCTCTGGCTGTCCGTCTCCACTCCCCACAGCCCCCAACCCCTGCATCCTGTGCTCCAGCCCAAAGCTTTCCTAGGCTTTCCTTTGATTCCTTTAAACCTTTGCCCCTGCTGTTCCCTCTGCCAGGAGCGCTCACTTCTACCTGGTGGATTTGTCCTGCAAGCCTTCCCATCCATAGAATGCCTTTCCTCACACCCCCCGACCCACGAGGTCAGGCTGGAACCACATCTGTGTCCTCACAACCTCCTGGTTTCCCTCCGTTACAGTGCTGATCACCCTGCATTGCGCTTCCTCTCTGTCGGGCAGCAGGGACTCTGTGGGCTTCATCCCTGGGGTCTCTGAGCCAGGGCCCTGCATGCAGTAGGAATTCAACAAATGTTGGTCGGAAGAAGGGAAGGAGCCGGGAAGGAGGAAGGGAGGCTGGCGAGAGGGCTGCTGGATGCATCCCTACATCCCTCCCTGACCTCCATCTCTCCTCCCTCCCTTCCCCTCAAGGCTAACCACAAACTCTCAGCTTCATGATGTAAGGACTCATTTAGAGACCCATTTATCATAGAGATCATCAGCTCCTGCCGCAAAGCTGCTCTCAAATGTGCCCAGAAGCTGAATGACACTCTCCCCAAGCTAGCCTCTTGGACCCAACCACGTGCTACAAATTTAGAGCTCCTAGAGGGTGGAGGACAGGCTCTAGGGGGCCCTGGTAAGCCCGGGTGTCAGTGCCCTCTGCTCCTCCCGACGCATTACACAGGAGGGCTCGTCCCCATTTGTGAGGTACAGAGACTGAGGCCCTGTGGGAAGAGGTTGAGCCCAGCCTGGGGCTTACCCTGCCAGACAGACTTGCATTGGATTGAGGTGGAAGAAAGATGATAAAAAAGATCAGCGAGGAGGATGGTCTCCCTTTATCACACGACACCCATCTGTCATTGCTCCACTTGTATCCCCCGTGGAGGAAAAGCCAGATGGGTCCAAGGACTGTTGTGAAATTTTCCAAACAGAGCTTGCTGTAATCTTTAATTAAAACATCAATGTGGGCCACAGGACTCATTTCACAAAATTCTCCAAAACAGGGACCTTAAGGGATCACTGAATGAATGTCTCTCTGGCCCCCACCCCATTTTGCAGATGGAAAAACTGAAGGGGTCCAGCACGGGCTAGAGCAACAGTTGCGTTCATGATCAAGGGTAATGATTTTAGGACAAGATGGAGGGAGTAACCCCTTGGCACACCCAGGCCACCACTTCCCCTTAAATGCCTGGCTCCTCTCCTCCGAAGCCTCACACGGCTTCTCTGCTGTGTATGGTGGATACCGGCAGCCATGCCAGGCTTTCTGCTAGACAAGGAGCTTGGTGAGGGTAGGGATCCCATCCCCATGCCCAGCACAGGGCCTGGCACAGAGGCACACTCACTGTCTGTCTGTCAGTCTGATGAAGGCATGAAGGTCCAGCAAGAGGAAATGATACTGCCTGAAGGGTCGTTGTGAAATCAAAGGACCCAGGGTTGTTGAAACTCCTGTTGTTTCCAGGATCTCAGCTCTTCTCCCTAGAAACAGAAACAGCTTTCCCCGGCCTCAGTCCACCCACTGCTCACCCAAGAATAACTTACCTGTGAGCTGGATATCTTCTCTTAAAAGCAATAATGTTAATATGTAAGAAAGTTAAGGGGCGTTAAGGACCATCTCTTGCACAATGATTCCTCATGTGTCTGGAACCTTCTGGGTCAGAGGCCCGGGAGTTAATATTTATTCAACACTGGCTATTTTTTCTACTTTAATTAGTTTTCAAAGCAATCCTCTGGATTGACACTATAATTGTGCCCATTTTACAGATAAGGAAACTGAGGCTCTGAGATGTTCAGTAACTTGCCCAAGTGGTGTAGTGGGGATCTACACCCACTAAGTGGTATAGTGGGGATCTGTCAGTCGCCAGAACTTGTGCTCTGTCCTCGACTCTCTGCAGCCTCTTCCTGTGAGCTGTTCTACAAAGCTGAACTTGGATAACTGAAGTTGACCTTTTACGTACACAATTCGTCTTAGTTTTACCATCTCTCTTGCAACATGCTCCCGTATTGGCTTTCACACCCCCCTGCCTTCTTCCCTGGGGAATGTTGAGTGATACTTTAAGGCAGTGGAGCTCCTCCCCTGGCATCAAAATCACCTGGGGACTCCAGGCCGCACCCACAGAGATTCTGATTAATTGGTTTGGGGGTGGGGACCAGGCATCAGTGTTTCCAAAGCACTCCAGATGGTTTTAATGCACAGCCAGGATTGACAACTTCGGCTTTCAATTGTTCTTGATGACCAAGTCATCCCACTCAGTGTGTGTGTTGGGCTATGTTCTGGTAGAGTGATTTCTCAGATCCTGATGGGCATTTTGAGACCTTGTGTCTGTTTTATCTAGAACATCTGCCCTTCTCTTGGGACCAGACTTCTGGATAAGCCATCTCATTGCTGCCCGAGATTCCCTCTCTTCTAGCTTAGAATCCACTGAACTCATGGAAAAGAGCAGAACTGTCCACAGGCCCTGCCTGCAGGGACCATGGGATCCATTAACAGTTTTCCAGATTTTTCTTCCTTGCTAGATTTCCTCTACACAGGTGACAGAAAGCTGTCCAATGTGTGAGGCGAAGCTGCACATTCAATTTGAATGTGAGTTAAGCACATTCAAAGCACCCACTGTGTGCCAGGTCACAAACTATGTGCTAACGATCCACTGTGTCATTGGTGTTGTTTGGTTGAGCATAGAGAAGCTGCATCCTCTCCCAGGAAGTCCTCCTGGATTGTCATGGGAGCCCTCCTCTAAGGACCCACACCCTCCCACAACTACCAGCCCCAGGACCTGAACCCATCCAGTGGGGGTAGTGATGGGGCAGCAACATCTGTCTGCCTGGGAGAACTCTAAGTTCTCTGAGGGCAGGGACTGGTTGGTGAATCCGGGCATGTCTCTTAAACTGAACTACTCATAGCAGCTGGAACCGAATGCCATGGGAACACCGGCGAGGAAAGTGGATCCTGACCAGAGAGCAAGGGCTGGGGAATCCGGAAAGATTTCCTGGAGGAGGTAGCATTCAGACAGGCTTTAAAAATGGGTAGAAATTGGGATAGGCAGAAAGGAGGAGAAGAACATTTCAGGCAAAGGGAACAGCACGAGCAAAGGCCCAGCAGTGGGACAAGTTGAAGAGCAAACTGTTGCTTAGTGGGATCAAAGGCCAGGGAGTTTGGTGGGATCATACTCAAACTGCCAGAAGATAGAAGTTTCCGTGGAAGCCCGTGTAATGGTTCTGGCTAGAAACGCATCTTCACTCACTCTTCCAGATGAGCAGAGCCTGGGGATGATGCCCTAGTGCCCCTCCTTGAAATTATTCAAGCTCTTCTCAGGAAGCCCCACCCACCTTATCAGCATGAGGCCGCTGAGTTCCTGCCTGGGTGGGTGCCAGGCCCCGCTGCTGACTCGCCCCTCTGGCAGCTGAGGAGCTGGAACACGAAGCTGCAGCTTCCACATAAGCCTAGCCGCCAAACCCTCAAAGCTGGCCCACTGAAGCAGCAGGAAGCACGTCTCCCGAGGCCACAAAGTCATCATTCCCTACTCTTGTGACCCAAGGGAGAGACGCGTGCGCGCGCACACACACACACACACACACACACACACACACACACACACACACACACACACACACACACACAGCCTCAGTGTGTGTAGAGGACAGTGGACCAGAGGCACCCAAGACCCTGCTTCCTCCAGGGCTCTGGGATTTCTGGGAGCAAACACTGTCCCTGCCTCCCTGGGGGAGCTGGAGGGGGAGACAGCCCGGCCCCCAACCCCAAGACACTGTCCCTGAAACAGAATCATATTCTCTCACCAAGCCTAAGAGGATTTGATGAGCACCAATTTCTGGGGCCCTGCACCCCTTCATTTCTTGTCAACCTCATCTCTCTGGACCCTTCTCCTTTCCAATTTCCATAAACTAGACCCTGTCCCATCTCCCCAGAATTAAAAGGGGCTGAATTCTCTCAGTCTTAACTCTCTCTTTTGGCACTACTATTACTAGCATCATACTAGTACGTCCACTACTACTTCTACTACTATTGCTATCACTGTTTATTAGTACAACCAGCACTTCTACTACTACTACCACCACCAGTCCTTGCAGTACCAGTACTTCTGCTACTGCTACTATTAGTACTACTGGTACTTCTTAATACTATTGCTACTACCAGTACTGTGACTACTATTACTATTATTACTTATATCATCACCTCTACTGCTACTACTAGTATTTATACTACTACTATTTTACGACTGTTACTACTACAACAACCAACTTCTATTTACTGCTACTTCTAATAGCAGCAAACGTGATGAATCAAACACAATGGGTCAAGAACTGAGCTCAGCTATCAATTGATGTAATTTAATCACAGCAACAGCCCACTGTGGTATTAATAGTCTCCCTACTTTATGGATGGGGAAACTGAGGCTTGCAGAAGCTAAGTAACTTGGCCAAAGTCACAGGGACAGTAAGAAAATGAGACAGGTTCTTGACCAGCAACTTGACTCTGGGGGCCAAGTTTGAGACCTAGAAGTCTTCTTCTCCCCATCCTTTGATGGTTTCCTGAGTACATCTTGGATTATCTTGAAGCCTCAGGAAAGGATTCCCTGAAGTTGAAGAAGGAAAGGGGCCCTTCCCCTCTGCAAGACATCTAGAATGCTGTGAACAAGGTACATAGTAGGTGCTCAGTGCCTACATCGTTCGAACTAATTGGATTCTCGTAACAACACTGAGGTCAGGACAAGGGTCCAGATGTTACAGCTGGGGAAACTGAGACTCTCAGAAGTGCTGTGATCTATCCAGAGGTTAGAGTTGGGACTGTACGCCAGAACTGTCTTTTCATGACCTCGAATATGACGTGAACTATTCCTCCCAGCCATGAACTCTTCGATATGCATTACACTTCCCAGTTTACAAAACTCACACATCTATCATATTATTTCTCACAGTGACCCTCAGAGGGAGTGATCAACTCCATTTCATGGATAAGAAAGCTGAGGCTCAGATTGCTAAGGCAGTTTTTGAAGCACTCCTGGGGGGTCAGTGGCAAATCCAGGATTTGAATTCCCCACCCCATCCCCCCAGAGCCTGAGTGTAGGGCCTCCCAGCTGGGAGAATCCAAGAGGCCTCTCTCAGGACAGCCGTCCTGCCTCACTCTGTCCAGCCACTCCAGCCCCTGTGGTGGGTGAGCCCATGGCCCCTAGGGGTGGAGAGAACTGGTTATTTCCAGCCTGGTACTTAAGGGCTGGCCAGGGAGTGGGGTGTGGGCTGGCCAGAGGCTTCTGTGTTCCTGAGAGGGTCTGGCCTTTGGCTGCTGAGACCTAGGCAGGGGGTCAGGGATTTCTGTCCAAGCCATCTAGGCTAGCCAAAGCTGGGCAGGCCACCCCTCCCCCAAAAGGTAAGATGTAGGTAGCCAAGACACACACAGGCAGCTCATTCAACCCCCTCCAGGTCAGCTGACCCCGTCCTGGGCCGTGGCCCAGGCTGGGTACTTCCTGGGCTGCTCCTGAGAGATGGAAAGAGCAGGCAGCCGTCCTGATAGGGGCCTGAAGCAGTCACAGAGGCCTGAAGATGGATTAAAAGCCAACACGTTATGCTCTGAGCACCTACTCTGTGCCATCCTTCCTCCCAGCAGGTCTGGGAAATTGCCACCCATCACAGATCCCTCTCCCCCTTGCGTGTGGAATGCTATTGCCACCCTGACCCTTTGCAAAGCACTAAACACTTCCTGCCTCAGGACCTTAGCACGTGCTGTTCCCTCTGCTGAGAGCACCCTTTCTTCAGCTCTTCACATGGTTGGCTCCTCTGTCTTCAGGTTTAAATTTAAAAGCTCAGCTTTCAGTAATGTCTTCCCTGACTCCCCTGGCTAATAAGTTCCCTCCAACCACCCCCCCACTCCCCCCCCAGCTTGTCTCTCACCCTCCTCTGCTTCCTCAGCATTTGAATTTAATTTTTAATCTACTTGTTGATGGTCTCTCTCCCCCATGAGGACAAGGACAAAGTCTGTTTTATTAACCATCATGTCCCCAAGGTCCAGCAGACAGCCAGACAGTTTGGAAAAACATTCATCACGTGAACAAATGGAAAGGAAGTGAAGGCATTTGCCCACGTCCTCACTGAGGGCATCATCAGTTGAAGACGTGGCTCTGCCTCTCTCCAAGTTGCCACCATGCCCCCGTAAGCAAGCGCAGTGATTACGCCACATTCTCTGCAGTGGTTCTTCCTCAGCCCCAGAGGCATGTCCTTTACACATGGGGCTCTGCGCCCTCACAGGCCCTCCAGCCTCTGCTTGCATATCTCCAAAAGACAGCAAGCTCACCCCATCCATTGCAATATTTGACGATCCCTTTCAATGCTGTGTGACCTTCCGAATGACAGAGCAGGCTGTTCTTCCAAGTTCTCAAATGCTGAAGAGGAAGAATTTCTGTCACTAGCACAAGGCTTTGGACTTTGACAATGCACTTTTCTGTTTGTTCATTTATTTCCTGAGCCCTCACCACGGGCCAGGCCTGTGGTCGCCAAGTAGCGAACAAAATAGCCTTGGTGGCTCAATGATGTTTAAGGTCTGTGATGGCCTGTGAGCCATAGAACAGCGCTGGTGGTGGCAGAGGGGCACGTGCCGTAGATCTGATGCTTCTGAAAGCTCATTGTGCACGCATATCCCCCGGGGATCTTAAGATGCAGATTCTGCTCCAGCGCATCTGGCCAGAGAAGCTGCATCTCTCAAGCGACGCTGCTGCTGCTGCATGGACCACACTTTGAGTGACAGGGTGTAGACCCAACTGACAAATGAGAACAGTGAGGCCCAGAGTGAGTAAGGGACTTGCCTAGGGTCACCCGGCCCGGCAGCAGGGGCTGAGGAGGGAGCGTCCGGCTCCCCCGGCCAGGGCTCTGGAATTCACGGTGCAGGCTGGGCTCAGTGTGTCTTTGTGAGCTGCAGCATACCTGGACTCACCCGGGCTGCCCGCCCCTGCCCATGAATAGTGGGCCTCTTTCCTTCCTGCACCAGGCTGGCGGGCGCACGCCCACAGACGCCCCCTCTCCTGCACACATACTCACACACACTCACACACCCTGGCCAGCCCGGCTACCCTCCCTATTTGGGGAAAGTCAACAAGAGCATTTGAAAAGTCTTTCTGTGTGGAGAATCTGTTTGTATAGGGGGAGGAAACGGAGAGCTGGCCAATAGGTAGAAATATTAATGAAGCTTGTTATAAAGGGCCCATTCACGGCTCTCCGAGTAAATAGGGCTCTTGTCGGGCTGCCACGTTATCTGCCAAGTTCAAGAATGTGGTTTGAAAAAATAGAATTTAAAGGGGTGAGGTGGAGCCTTAAATGGCCAGCCTGCTGGAACTGGAGCCAACGACAGGGGGAGCCTCCGCTGAGGGGCTGGGGGCACCGGGGCGCTGTGTCTTGGGGTGAGGGGCTGCCCAGGAGAAGGGCGGGGGAGGAGCCACTGGTGTCGGAGCTCAGAGAGCATCCCACCCACCGTCCACCATCCACCGTCCACTGGCGTGGAAGGCCTGGTGCTGTCCCTGCTTCCCATTGGTATCTGGCCCGGGGCTTGCAGTTCTTCTGTTGGGCCCCCCACATGGTGATGCGGGTCAGGAATGGAGTGTTTTAATCCCAGCTACCTTAACTCCTCTGGGAATTTTGCCCCTTGGGTTGTTGGTAATGGGGTCTCTGAGTGGCAGGAAGAGAGCTTTTCAGTAACTTTCAGCCATACTGCAGCACTACTCCACAAAGCACAGCCATTTTCCCCTGCCCCCTAAATTCTACCTTACAAATTGTTACCCAAATAACATATGAGAAAGAGCATAAAAGACTCAGACCCTCAATCCACTCAGCTCACACAGGGCAAATTCTGGGCTCAGAGAAGGAGAGTGACCCACTCAAGGTCACTCGGCAAGTCTTTAGCAGAACCGGGGCTTGCTTCCACCAGTTCCTTGTTGCACCAGGTCCCCAGGACTGCGGACGGTGGCTGGCCCAGAGGAGGTACCTTGTCATTTCAAGTGCACAGTGTTTTATTTTTAACCCCCTGACTTAAAGCAACTTATAAACAAGGGTCCTGTCTTACGCCCAATTTGCCCCTGGCCAGCTGTGCGGCCTTGGGCAGGTGACTTTGCCTCTCTGAGCCTCAGCTTCCCTTTCCATTGTAAAATGGGGTTATTGAGACCAACCCCTCCTGCTGAGAAGACACAAAGAGAGGATGTTGGTGAGGTGCCCAGTGCTGTGCCAGGCCCTCGGTGGGTGGCCCAGGACAGTGGCTGTGAGTGTTTCTTTTTCTGTCCCAGCCTGCGGTACAAGAGTAGAGTCTCCAGGAAGACTGTTCCCTGGCCTCTAGGTTTCAGGGCATGGTTTCTGCTTGGGTCCTAGAAGGCTGCCCCACGCTGAGGGTCATAGGAAGCTGGTAAATTGGGAGTCAGGGGCTTCTGCCACGGGTGACGTTAGGCAGCACAGCCACACCTGAGTGTGAACTATCGCGAGGGTCTGAGAAAAGGCCCTGCAGGAAGCCCTGGCAAGCGGCTGACCTTCCATCCCCTCTCCGAAATGCCTGCCCAGAATCCACCTCTGTCAGACAAGGGTTAACCTATGTGTGGGAGAACATTAACACTGGCTTTTCTTTACAAATAAAAGGGGGGAAATTCCTATAAAGCAAAAAGGAAATAATCATCAATGCAAAAACTGAATGGAAACATTTTTTTAAAGACCCTGCCAGGAGCTGGCTCTGTGACCTTGAACAGTGGGGAACTTAAGGATATTTGGAATGCAGGGAGGCAGCAACACCCCTTTAAAGGGAGGTGGTGTGCGCTACCGTCACAAGCACAAGTTTTGGGGCTCACAGCCTCAGGCTCAAACCTGGACTCTGCTCCTCATTGGCTGTGTGACCTTACGCAAATGACAGACCTCTCTGGGCTTCCATTTCTTTGATCTGTACAAGAAAAGAGAAGAGAGGGTTAAAGTGTGTGAAGCCCTGGCACATCGCGGATGCTCGTTAAATGTCAATTTCCTTTCCTTTCTGGGCCTCTTGGCAGGCCAAGGGGAAGCGTCTGACAGGTCTCACCAGCCAGACCTGAGAGAGACCCAGCTCTGCAGGCCTCGGCGCCCGCACAGCAGCTCAACAGCCTGATGCTGACTATGTCTTCACCGCCCTTTACAGTTTGCAAAGCACTTGTCCACTCACCATTAGAGCCTCGCAAGAATCCTGTGAGGTGAGTAGGGCAGTGTTCACTACCCACTGGGCTGGACTGAGAGAGGGTAAAAGACTCGAACCCAGAGCTCTTGGGCATGGCCCAAATCTGTCTTCATTCCTTCAACAAATATTGGTTGAGGATTATGTGCCAGGCACTGTGCCGAGCATGAGGGATACCGTAGTGAGTAAAAATAGACACAGATGGATGGATGACAATTGGATGGATGGATGATAGATTAATGGTGGATGGATGATATTTGGATGATGGATGGATGATGAATGGATGATGGATGGGCGGTGGATGGGTGATGGATGGATGAGTGAATGAAGGAAGAATGGCAAGTTCCTTGAGGACAGGATCCTTGTCTCTTCTTTCCACCACTGTGTCCCCAATACTGAGGATGGTACCTGGCACCGAGGAGGAGCTAAAACTTGTCACGTGGTATCTTCTTTGGTGGTGTGGACTCAAGAAACAGGCTACACAGATTTCTAGCTGTGTGACCAAGGGGAAGTTACTTAACCTCAGGGTGCCTCAGTTTCTTTATCTGTAAAATGGGACTGACAATACTTTATAGGTTGTTGTGAGGATTAAATGAGTTAACACATGAAAAACCCTTAGAACAGAACTGTCTGGTGCAGAGTAAGTACCATGTAAGCATTGGTCATTATTATTTTTCTGGTTTTACTCCTGAATTCCCTTCTGTCTCCTTAGGAAGATGATAAATTCTTTGAAGGCAGGGCTCTGGGTGCCCCACCTGGGAAGCCTCCTAGTAGAAGCGTCTGTTAATGCTGTGGTTCAGAGAGGGGAAGACGTTGAGTCCAAATCAGGGTCAGAGAAGTCCAGGGTGCACACTCCACCGGGGCCAAGGGTAGAGCTGGCCCCTGGCGGAGGTGGGCAGGTCGGCAGGATGGTCAGAGCTCTGGGCTGGGAGATAAAAGGTCACATGTCCATTATGGCCCTGCCATGGTCCTCCCCCCTGGGGCCCAGCCTTCTTTGAGCCTGGGTTTCCTCTGTTAGACATCCAGGGAGATAGTCTGCTGTGAACCAGTTGAGTCTTAGACTGAGGAAACACGAATCAAGCTATCTTCAGCTCCTCATCCTCAATTTTCCTTTCTTTGAACGGATTTTTCCGAATCGGAAAACTTGAGCCTTTGCTAGCCTTGGAACACACACGCACTCTCTCGCGCAGCCGAAATGCTGTGTCAGCATCAGCTAGTGGTTGAGGATGGCACCAGATGCAGGGCTCATTAATGCCGCCGAGCAGGGCCCAGGGTCCCCCCGGGTCAGCTCCCCAGAGCACACAGGCTGAGCTTTCTCTCTGAAGGCCGCCGACAGTCCCACCTTGTCCTAGCCCTGCGATTTATAGGAGCCAGTGGTTGACACAAGTTCCCGCTCGGCGTGGGCTCGTGGGACCGTGGGCTCCACTAGACGCCAAGAGCCACAGAGAGAACTCCCGCCCGCCTGCCCCTCACTCTGTAAGTGAGTCACTGGGGCTTGGAGTGGGCCACCCTGGGGGTGGCTCCTTGTTGGAATAAGACAGTCACCTTCGAACAGAGCAGGCAAAGATGGCATGCCAAACCCTTAGCTTGGCAAAGCTTCTGCCCAGAGGGCACCAAGGTACCTCCTTCTAGCCAAGGAATTGCAGGCACTCGGGCTGGCATGGCCCTCTGGGAGCCGTGATCCCAGCTCCTCCAGATTGAGACGGGGAGACAGAGGCTCAGCCCGAGAGGGGAGTCAGTGAGGCCATGACACACAGCAAGTCAATGGCAGAGCTAGAACCCTGGAGACCAGGTTCACGGGCATCTCCTGCTGCCCTGCGGTTCTTCTGCTAAAGGAAAGGGAGCAGCTGAGGGCCTCCCTGGCTTCTAAAGCTGACTCCTGGCTGGTCTTCTGGGAGCCAGGTGGGCGCCTGGACCTCTGGTTTTAAGGACAGATTCCTGGGTCTCCCAAGTTTCTAGGGAAGCCAAATTGATGCCCCTTTTGTATGACAGGAAGAGAAAGGGATGTGGCATGGAAGAAAGGCCTGGGCTTTGCAGTTGGGCACACCTGGGTCCTAATCTTGGCTCTGTCAGTTACTAGCAGGATAAGCACGGGCAACTTACTTTCCTCCTCTGAGCCTCAGCTTCCTCATCTACACAATGTGGTAACTTGTCACCTACACGGTGGGTCATGATGTCAAGTGTCTGGCACATAGTAGGCACTTAATAAATGGTAGCTACGGCAATAGCAACGAGTTCCGCTCCAACTGGCTCAGGCAGCCTCAGTGGAGGGCATAGCTGGGATAGGACCTGGGCTTTTTAGGTGATGGGGCCCTAAGGTGATATGCAGGCACTGGAGGACTGTCCTTTCAGCACAGGCAGGAGAGCCCTGGGGCTGAAAGCCTGGGGGCCTGCCTGGGTTACCAACCTGCAGGAGAATAAGTGGGCAAATCTCAGCTCTCTCTTGGACTCAGGCTCCCCATCTGTGCAGTGGGTGTTGGAACAGCAAACTAAGGTCACTGCTGAAAACTCCAGGCTGGCCCAGCTGGCAGGGTGAGGACAACACCCACACTGGGCCTGCCTCCTGCCTAAATGGACGTTGTCTGAGGAGGTAGAGACTCAACCCAGGGCATCCAAGACAGGAGGCAGGTGAGCGGGCGGGCGGTTAGGAAGGAAGGGACCGGACTAGGCTGAGCCTGGCAGAGCAGGGCTACTGTCTCAGGTCCCCGGGCTGATCATCCAAATGGCTGTGAGGGCCCAGTCTTCCTGGGCCAGGCCCAGGCACTTAGGACCAAGGGTTCTTGGCAGCAGTGAGGAGAGGGCCTCAGCCCTTCCCTCTGACGCTTAGCTTCCTGGGCTGCAGCCACCCTGGCTCAGGGCTTGGACCCACTCCCCTGTGTTAGGTCCAAGCAGCCTGCAGGGTCTCCAGGAAGCAGGGGACACGCTGGGAGGCCCTAGGCCTGGTGGGCCAGGCTGCCAGAGGCCTCTCTGCTGCACAGTTAAGGCCACACTGCTGCAGAGTGACCTTCCTACAGCTCCGTGTCTGCCATCTCCTCAGCTCAAAAACCCTCCGTGGCTCCCCAGTGCCTGGAACCAGCTTCATATTCTGGGGTGTCTGTGGCTCATGGAAGAACTTCAAAGTGTCCCGGAAGCCTCGACCTGGGTGCCAGACATCGGGCATATACAGTTGTCAGGGGAGAGTTCTGGAGTTTCATCAGATTCACATAAAAAGCCACCGCCCCACGGGCTGAAGTCCAGGCTCTTGGTCAGCGTTCAATGCTCTCTCCAAGCTGGCCTCAGGTCTCAACATCTGCCCCTTCTTGTCCCTCCACGCCACTCCCCGCCCTCCCTTCCTCATCTCCCCTCCTGGAAGTTCTCCCGGCTACTGGCCCTTCTCCCAGGCCCCACAGCATCATCGAGGCCCCCCTCCCTTATAGTCATTCTCAGAACCGTCCTCTCCTCCACCCATGGCTTTCACGGGGCTTAGACTTTGCCCTTGCCTGCCCGGACCTTTGCAGTAGCCTCTTGTGTGCTCGCCCTGCCCTCCCCTCCTCCAGCCTACCTGCCAGCCCTGCTGTGTCACTCTCCTACCCAGATCCGTTCTCTGTCCCAGATGAGTTGGATGATAGGGCAGAGGGGAAATGGAGAAGGAGGAAGAGGAGCAGGTAGAGGAAGGGGAGGAGGGAGAGGAAGAGGAGGGAGAGGAGGAGAGGCAGAAATGAGAGAGAAACAGACAGGGAGAGAGAGAGGCCTTGGACAGGAGAGAGACATGCAGGAGAGGCAGAAACAGGGGGAGATACATGGGGAGAGACTGACAAGAAAAGAAAGGGAGGGAAACAGGATATAGAGACACAGGGAGCTATATAGTGAGAAACAGAAAGAGACAGAGAGATGCAAAGCAAGGCCAGCAGAGACAGGGATAGAGAAATAACAGAGACCGCAGCCAGAGAGGGCTGGCGCCAGAAGCCAGGCAGAGAGAAAAGGAGATTGAGCCCGGGGGTGCCCTCGGCCGGCGCTAGAGAAATGGCTTTCCAGTGCCTTCCATCCCTGGAGTCCTGCTTCTCCTCCCCTCCTCAGAGCAACTGATGCTCACTGGGGAGCGAAGGAGCAGGGCCTGGTACCTGATCCCGCCGCCTGCTGGCTCCCCGCCCTCCCCACACTGGAGGCTCTGGCCTAGCTCCCTAAGACACATGTAAAAGACTCCCCCATCATCACCCTGCAACCCTCTGTCCCTTAAGAAGTGACCGTGGGCTGGGCTGGGGGCATCACAGAGTTTTAGAATTTAGGGACCTCCTAGTTCAGAAAGTCCAGCTGGCTGCCAGATAAGCTGTGTGATACTGGCCCGGGACCTTAACCTCTCTGGGCCTCTGGGGAAGTCAAAGGGCAGATTCAATGTTGTCTGTGAGGGACACTGAGAGGACTTGTGTTACACCCTCTCAACCCACCTGCTCCCAACTCCCTCCCAACCCCAGTCCCACTTGAGGCTGATCTTGTTTCACCGTATCTATGACCACTGCTCTGGAAGGCGGGAGAAGAAAGAGTTGGGGTGAAAGCTCTGGCCATTTCCCTGGGGAGCACACGGCCCCGGGCTGATCTCACATTCCAGCTTCACCTCTGCGTTGGTCTCCGCCTCAGCATCTGAGATGGGAATTAAGTTACCTGTTGCCAGAAAGAGCCTGGTTAACTGTTCTCTGCCCAGGAGGATGGCCTGGTCCTTGCAAAGCCAGGGTCCTGTTGGGAAACTTGGCAGGAGTATGGAAGAACAACAAAAATAATTGTAACAGTAGCTAGCGTCCACTGAGCTCTCACCCGCTATTCTGCTAAGCCTCATCCATCCTGGTCTCAGTCACAAGACCATGCGACATGGGTGCTCTGATTCTCCCTGCTGATAGTTAGGGAGATTGAGGCTTGGGGCCAGTAAATGGTGGTGACATTCAACTCCAGACAGCCAGACTTCAGAGCACTCTTATCCCTTTAAAGGGCATGACAAGAGTGACACCCTTGTTGGTGCCACACCCATCCAGGCAACACTGCTGTGGGCCCAGCCCAGGACTGGGGACCAGGAGGCAGGATCCAGCAGCCCCACCTTTAAGTGCTCACTACCCAATGAGAGCAAAGACAGTTACCCAATGGGCAGAGGACGTGCCCCTTAATGAGCACCTACTACATGCCAGCCTCTGTGGAACGCAGCTCAAGTACAGGCTCGGCACATTGCCTGGGTTTGGATTCGTGATATACGACTTATCAACTGTGTGACATTTGGCAAGTCACTTAACCTCTCTGTGCCTCAGTTTCCTCATCTGCAAAATGTTTCCTTGAGTTGTTGTGAGGATGAAACATACTGATTCTTAGAGGGGTCTCAGAGCCGTGCCTGGCATGTGCTGAGGGCTTAGGCCTGTTACCCACCATCTTCTTCATCACCATCGTCATCTTCTTTATCAGCACTTTTTGGAGACCATCCTGTTTAATCATCCCAGTAATTCTGTAAGGTTGGCATGATTATTCCCATCTTATAGATGAGGAAACTGAGGCCCAGAAAGGTAAAATGACTTGCAGTAAATTAGTAAAAGGCTGAACTAAGATTTGAACCCAAGACCATAGAAACATGGCCTGTGCTTTTAACCATCTTGTGTGTCAGAGAAAAAATTCTTCCTTTCTTTTTCTCTTTTCCTCCCTTCCTTCCTTTCTCTCTTTTCCTCCCTTCCTTCCTTCCTTCCTTTCTTCCTTCCTTCCTTCCTCCGTCCCTCCCTCCCTCCCTTTCTTTTCTCTCCCTCTCCCTCTCTCTCTGTCTTTCTTTCTTTCCTTTATTCAAGGAATATTTATTGAGCATCTTCTACATGCCAAGTCCTGTGCTGGGGCTGGAATTCCTGTGCTGACCCCGGAGACCAGAGAAATGTTTTCTGCTCCATTCTCACTGGCTGGACCTTGGCCTCCTCCCACCTCCCTGGCTGCAGCTGCAAAGAGAAGAAAGCTTTGATTGGGCCCTGAAAGGTGGGCGGGGGACAGGCGTGGGAGGTATCCGTTGGGAGGCAGGCTCCCTGCCTGTGACACACAGCCTCCCTCTGTGTCCCACCGGCTCTGTTTACCTTCATGAGAAAGTGCACTTGTCCAGCCCTGGGTTAATGAGGTAAGACTTCATCTAGTGGATCCTGTGGAAGGATGTCTGGGAGGAAAGGGATGGGCAACAGGGGGCACAGAAAGAGAAGACTCAAGGCCCAGGAAGCAGACGCCTTTACCAAGGTCTGCTTGTGCCTGTGGGGGTCCCTGGGGGGCCGGAGTGAGAGGAGCCTGGACCAGTCCTCAGTCCTCTGCAAGGTGGGGTGGGGAGCATGTAAGAGGGGTTGCCAAGTCCTCCAACGTGGGCCGTCTCAGCCCCAATCATCAGCCCTCGGCTCACATATCCCTTCCTTCTAGAACCTTCTCAGACTGGTTCCAGGGCCCTCAGCTGGGTTCCCACAGCCCCTTGAGCCCCTACGGATCACTTGTCACACGGACCAGAATGGCCCGGTTATTTCCCTGCCCCATTCTCACCTCTGGGCTTTGGTGCTTCTGTTTCCTCTCCTTGGAACTCTCTGCCCCTGTTTAGCTCCCTCACCTCATCCAAGCTCTCTTCAAATGTCACCTCCTCAGAGGGGCCTTCCCTGACCACCCTATCTAAACTAGGCTTGTGGTGATTTTAAAAACATGGCTGCAAATTTCCTGACCCTCTTCCTAGCAAGAGGTGGGGTCTCTGTCCCTTCTCTTTGATTCTGGGTGGCCTTGTGACTGCTTTGACCCATAGTGTACGGTGGAAGTGACACAGTGGGACTTCACAGAGGCTAGGCTGTGAAAGGCCATGGAGCTTCTGCCTTTTTGCTGGAACGCTTGTTCTTAGAGCTTTGAACCACCATGGGAAGTCCAACCGCTCTGAGGCCGCCATGCTGTGAGGAAAGCCAAGCCACATGGCGAGGTCATATGGGGGTGATCTGGTCAGCTGTCCTGGCTGAGCCCACTTTTTAGTTACCTAAAGCCAAGGCACCAGACATGTTATATTAGCTTCTAATTGCTACTGTGTTTTCAAATTACCGCCAACTCAGTGGCTTACGATAATGTAAATTTGTTCTCTTAACACTTCTGGAGGTCAAGTCTCAAATGGATCTCACTGGGCTAAAATCAACCTGCTGGCTGGGCTGCATTCCTTCTGGAGGCTCTGGGGGAAATCCTTGCCTTTTTTCAGCTTCTAGAGGCTGCCTGCATTCCTTGGCTCATGGCCCCTTCTTCCACCTTCAAAACTAACAGAGTAGCATCTTCTAACCTCTCTGACTATGTCCCCCGCTTCCCTTGTCACATGTCTTTCTCTGACTTTCCTGCCTCCCTCTTTCCCTTATAAAGACTCTCACTATTCCGTTGGCCCTGTCTGAGTAACCAAGGATACTCTAACCACTTCAAAATCCTGAATTTAATCACATCTTCAGAGCCTTTTTACCACATAAGGTAGCATACTCACTGGCTCCAGGCATTAGGACGTGCACATCTTTGGTTGGGGGCGACAGGCACTCTTGTGCCTACCACAAGCATGAATGGAGATGCTTCCAGATGAGTCCAGCCCTCACCTGCTCACACCCCCCCACGGCCATCTGAGTCTTCCCAGCCGAGGCCCCAGACCTCAAGGAGCTGAGGCAAGCCCTCCCCGCTGTGCTCGGCCCAAATTCCTGACCCACAGAATCCGTGAGCATAGAAATGGTTGTTGTGTGAACCACCGAGCTTGCGATTGTCTTTTACACAGCAATGGGTAACTTTAACAAGCCTCATTGGTCTCATCATATTCAAACCACTTAGCCTGCTTTGGTTTTTTTCTCAGTACTTATAAAACTAGCTTATACGTTCATGGGTTTCCTGATCTATTTTCTGTCTCCCCTAACTGGAACATAAGAGCAGGGGAATTAATACTTGTTGCTATGTCCCCAACACCCAACCATGCCTACCAGATACTTGTTCAACAAATTCATGTTACCCCCATCAGACTGTAAGATCCCTGAGGTTAAAAACCAGTCTGTCTTGACAAACACTGGTTTCCCAGAACCCCAGCTGGGTCCCAACACAGCGGAGGGGCTCAGTACATGTTGAACAAGTGACCCTCTCTTCTCCATCTAACTCCTTCCTCCTCGAGAATTGTGAAGTCAGAGGGAGTTTGGAAGGCACCTCTGAGTTCCTCTTCCCGGGGCTCACAGACTCAATTGCCTACAAGGGCCAGCTGGGAACGTATGTAAACTGGGCCAGTTGAACTGTAAGGCAGTTGGGAGTGCTGAGGCCTGTGGCCAACTGGAAATTGCCCTACCACCCAAGGCATTTCTTTTAAAGATGGACACATGAACAACCAATCAAAACATGTCTCATCTTGTTATTTCCTCCCCCTCTCTGGTCCTCCATCCACTCCCTGCCCTTCCTTGCCCTGCCCTGTGCCCCAGGAGGCTCACCTCTACATGCTGCACAGCCTCACCTTGGCTCCCTTGTCCCCTAACTTCTGAATGGGTTTGGTTTGTGGGGACACCGCTATCGGAGGGCAGGAGGGGAGAGAGGCTGGGGTATTTGCACCCTCTCTGCCCTGCGCTACTGTAGCTTTGCGATGGCTGCTTTCCTAAGGCTGCACCTCCTGCCCACCCCCCCTAACCCGTTCCCTCCCCTTGCCCCTTCAGGCTGGGATGGCAAGAGCTTCTCACTGCCCCCGGGTCTTCACCAGCCCCGGCTGATTCCCACAACCCTGCCCAGTCCTCTGTGGATGCCTTGCTTTGAATATTTCCACGGAGAAGTTCCATTCTAATTTTTTTTTTTTAATCACTGTCACTAACAGTAGTATCACTAGTTATCAGCTAGTCTTTTTGCCTGGAGCGTTGAATGCTGTCACGGTTGACCCCTTTAGCAGTGTGTGCTGCCTCCTGCCAGGATCCTGAGTGTGACAACATCTGTAGACCTCCTTTGGCCCTGGATTCTGATCCAATCTCCCAACCGGGCCAGAAGTTTCCCCTCAAGCCCCTGCCAAAGAGTCATTGATTTCTGCTTGTGCTGCCCCTCACCTGCGCCAGGCCTGGCTGATTACCACCCCCCATTTTTATCCGTACATTGTTTGAAACTCAAGTTCCTTTTCCGGGTGGGGTGAAATCTCCCTCTGGAGCTTTCCCCAAGGCCACCCAGACCACATGGACTGTTGTACTGGACAGCCCTTCAAGTGGCTGTCTGCCCACTGAGATGACTCTGCTTCAGGTCAGACTCCCCTGATACTTCTCCTGGGCCTCAAAGGACCTCCCGTCTCTCCCCTGTCCCCATTCCCACCTATGCCCCAACCAAACATACAACATAGAAATCTGTTGATTTTGTTCCTGGGTGTTGGAGGCCAAGAAGAGGATGAAACATGTCCGCCCTTGGGCTGGGTTGGATTTTTTGGGAACAGTAACTGAGTCACTTTTCCATTAACAGACAGATTTAAGGAGCTTTGGAGACAACTTTCTCACACACTTGGCTTTCATCAGTGGTGGTCAGTAAGTTCCCCATATCCTGATCTTCTTTACATATTCCCCCAAGATCAAGGGCAAGGCTGCCAGGATTCTATCATTGTCCATGTCGTTCTGCCATGACCCAGCCAAAGTTGGAGGGAGTACAGCTCTGGACCCTGGTACCCTTTCTGGGTACCCAGGAGTCTCTATCCCTCTCTGGGCCTCTTTTTCTTCTTTTGAAAAATCAGGCATTTAGATTGGGTGGTTTGAAAAAAAGCCAAAGTCTGACATCCTCTGTATATGGGCCTTCTTTTCCACAGCACTTTATCCCAGTGGTAAGGGCCCCTTCACATGTGCAATGATCTGACTAATGCCATCTCCCTAGTAGGCTGTGGGCTCCACCAGAGTAGATACCTTTGTGCGTCACCTGACAGTAGTAGGTACTCAGTAAATGTTGGTTAAATGAATGACTGCCTGGTTGAATTTTAAAATACCATCTTCAGTTCAGTGTGTGGAGAGTCCAACTCAGCTCCACAGGTCACCTGGGAACTCCATGGTGGGCCCCAGCCCCAAATGGAACACTGAAGAGCTTCCTTGAAAAATTAAAAAAAAAAAAAAAAAGGAGTATTCTTTTTTCCTTGCGGCCCACCTGGCTGCCAGGCCCCCTTAAAAGCCCCAGGAATATTCCCCCGAGGCTGCCCTGGTGGAACAGCCCAGAACTCTGTAAGGAGCTGCATCGGGTTGCCTTTTTTTCCTGCTGCCTCCTAATATTAACCTGGCGCTGGGTCTCCAGCCCCCACGCAGTGATGGGAGGCCCTGGATGGAGCCAGAAAACAGATCCATCTGGAAATAGAAAAATAATGCCAACACTAGCGGCTTTGTCTGGCTTCCCCAGTGGGGTGTGGAGCAGGCCCATGAAAGGGGCTTTGAGGGCCGGTGGGCGGGTGAGGGCCGTGGAAGGGAGCGCCTGTGTACCCAGCATCAGCTGGGTACCTGTGCCCAGGCACCCAGGGCAAGGGACAAATCCGTAGGGATCAGGGGCTGTGTCACAGCTGACTCTGGGACCAACCAGGATTCCACAGTGTTCCGGCCCGACCTTGAGTCTGCGTGACCTTGAGTGAATTGCTCGGCCTTTCTAGGCTACCTTGCCCCTGTGTTTCAAGTGGCGGTAATAAGCTCTATGCCTAGGAGTTGATCCCATGGCCAGAGCACCCAGCCCAGTGCCTGGAGTAGAGAAAGGGCTGAATAAATAGCTCCAGCGGTGACTGTAATTTCTGACTTCAGACCTTGGGTGAGCCCACTGTGCCTCTGTCTTCCCATCTGGGCAGTGGGCCGTGGCCCAGGGTCCTGCGGCCCTGGAAGCCAGTGAGGCGAGGTTCAGCGGCCCTCTGCCCCAGGACAGAAGGAGGCACCTCCCTCCTGCAGGGAGCCCACCTGTGTGCACAGCGCCTGCGCAGACAACTCAGAAGTGGCCGGAAGCTCCCCACGGCCCATCGCCAGCTTCCTAGGAGAGCCCGTGAGCATCCCTGGACATTGGCTGGACACTGGCTGCTCTCAGAGACTCAAAGGGCCTGGGATGGGGGCAGAGAGAGCCCCGGGCTGGTCCCCAGCAGCTCCTGCTGCTGGCTTAACCTGCAGGGGGCTGTGAGAGCAGGAACCCCAGCTCTGGGTTTATTTTCCCATGCTTGGTGTGTTCTTAGGCAAGTTATGTCTTTCCTTGTTGATGTTTCCCCTTCACTCACTCACTCACTCATTCATTCATTCACTCATTCATTCAGCAAACATGTATGGAGTGTCACCTCTATTCCAGGCTCTGTTCTTGTCATTAGAAATATCAATAAATGACAAAGTATCTATCCTCCTTGGGGGCAGGAGGAGGGGAGGGGCGCACTGGAGGGGAAGCAAGCTGGGGTATGAGGAGGAAGTGACAGGGCAGTTTTGGACAAATTGAGTTTGCAGTATCCATGGGACCTCCAGGGAGTTGGCTAGATGGGCACGAAGCTCACGGGAGCCAACTGTGCTAGAAACAGAGCACTGAAGAGAGGAAGGACCTGCCTGGCCTCAGTCTCCCCACTTACCCACAGCCCTCTGTGCTGGTGATGATGATGATGATGGTGGTGATGATGAGCATTTATTAAGGGCTGACTCAGTGCCAGGCAGGCCCCATATCAAGTGATTTGTGTATTGCCTTTCATTTCATTATCAGAACAGCTCTGAGGAGTGAGTCTGATTATCCCTATTTTCAGAAAGAATTGAAGCTGAGAGGTGAGTGTCTTTGGCAAGGTTCCCTAGAAACAAAGCCTGAGACAGAGAGACCAGATGTGTGGTTTAGTGATAAAACCTGGAAGGGAGGGAGGGCTGCCAGGGGGAGCGGGACAGGGAAGGGAAGGAGTGAGGATGTGGGTTCTGCAGTGCGGACGGCACGACGGGCACCGGCGGGCTTTGGTACCAGCATCTCAAGGAGGCCACTGACTCGCGTTACTTGGGCTGGGTGCCCAGCAGGCAAAGGGAGCAGCCTGTAGTGACGTCATCTGGGCTCACCAGGCTGCAGCATCTGGGGGCTTCTGAGGGGCTTCTGGGGGTCATCAGGGGTCTGGCTGAGTGGGAAGGGCCCTCCTGGCTAGAGGCTGAGCCTGTGTCTTCCAGCTCCTCTCCTGGCCTGTCCTTGGTGTGTGTGACGGTGTGTGTGCTGTGTGACTGTGTGTGACCATGTGTGTGCACGTGTGTGTTCTCCTCTCTCTCCTTGGCCCATTTCTTCTTCAGTTTCTCTGCCTGTATCTCAGAATCTCTGACCCCTCTCTTGCTCTCTTCCTGTGATGTTTCTTTCCTCCTTTTTTTCTTTTGGGCCGTGCCATGCATCATGCGGGAATCTTAGTTTCCTGACCCGTGATTGAACCCGTGCCCCCTGCATTGGGAGCTTGGAGTCTTAATCACTGGGCCACCAGGGAAGTCTCTCTCCTCCATTTAAGACATATATTTCTCCTGGTGCCATCTGTCGTGCTCTTTTTCTGTCCTCTCTCTTCTTGTACATGGCTCTGTCTTCTCTCTCTCCACTTCTCTTTAAGTTTCCAGCTTCCTTTCTGTCTGCCTCTCTGAATTCTGTCTCTTTTTGTCTTTTCCTGCCTCCATCTCTGTCTCTCTGCCTCTTTCTCTCCTGTCCCTGCCCATGGCTGGGCCTGATACTGAGGGTCTGAGGACTAGGGGTGCCTGCATCACTTCTCCATTGGGTTTTCTCTTTTCTTTTCTTTGGTTTTTTTCTCCTTTCTTCTGTTTCTTTTTGTCTTTTTTCTTCTTTCTTCCTTTTTTTCTTTCTGTGAGTTTGGTTTTTAAGATTCCACATAAATGTGAGATCATACAGTATTTGTCTTTCTCTGTCTAACTTATTTCACTTACCCTAATGCCTTCAGGGTTTATCCACGTTGTCACAAATGGCAGGATTTCCTTCTTTTTTATGACTGAATAATATTCCATGGTACATATAGAGATGCAACCACTTCTGATTGGCTTGTGTCCCACCCCATCCCCAGCCGTCCTTGAGCTGTGATTCCAGGCCAGAATCCACGCAGACAGCAGCCTTTGGCCAGCTCTGTTCAAGATGGTGGGAGGGGTTCAAAGGAGAACAAAGACAAGGATGATGCTAGATGCCCAGTTGGAGGTATGTGGTCATCAGCACCAGGGAATCAGGACCTGGCTCTATAGGAGGGGAAGCCCAATGCTTGTATTTTCAGATGGAGAACCAAGGCCTGGAGGAGGTGGGTGGAGGGCTTTGGGGGATTGGTGGACAGACTTGTTCAAGGTCTCATAATGAATTTGGCAGGTTCAAGGCCAGAAGTCAGGGCTCTGGGACTCCAAGCCCGGTGCTTTTTGCACAGCTGCCAGAGGCCTCCTCATAACGTGTGGCTGTTCTCTCTCCCTAGCAGCTCTCAAGACCCTTCCCAGGGCTGCAGGCAGGGCCAGGGAAGCATTGAGCCAATCAGGCCTCTCCCAAATACCCCACCCCCTTTCCAAACCCCTCCCTCTCAACATAGTCACTCCAACTGAGCTTTAATTTCCAAGACCTCACCTCCTTGCCAACCCCACAAACCATACCCGTGCCGTGACCCATTCCTCTGGGGTTCTGCTCTTATCTTTGTTAGCAAGGAGCCACCCAGCTGCTCCAAAAAATCTTCCAAGGTAAAGTGCAAATAAGTGTGCTTGGGACGATGAGCTTGTGAGGTAGTAATTGGTGCTGTGATCTGTGTGCTTCTTCTTTCATCCCCGGTTCAAGCAGCTGGTCAGCCCTCAGGATGCTCTGGTGGCTGGAGTTTTGGGAGAGCCGAACGCTGGGGCTGCTTGATGTAAAGTCTTGTGTGAGCTCAGAGAGGAGATAAGGGTCCCAGAGGGGAAGGGAAGAGGCGAGGAGGAGGAGAAAGTTGGCATTGGTGGGTCCTCGGGTTGGTGGGAAACAGATAAAGCCTCAGAGGGGATGCTCCACGGTGTCCCTAGGAAGACTGGACGCAACACATTGGTTTCTTAGCTTCCTACGTCCAGAACCTGCCACCAGGTCACTGGACGTAAAGGGACATCTGGCACAGACAGTGTGCACCTCAGTGGCCACAGATGGGAGCAGAAGAACAGAGAAGAGATCTCCCAAAACCTATTACTCTGCATAAAACCCCAGGACCTTTGCATGACCAGAACCAGGATAGGGGGATGTAAAGGAGCCTCAGTAATGACCGACACTGAATTTCCTGCCAGCACGGTGATGCACGGACTCAAAGTTGGAATTTAGTTTATTCAAAGAAAATAGAGGAAGGCCATATTTCTTGTACCCTGTGTTGTGGACTGAGATTTAGCCTTTGTGCATGTTGAATAAGTGAGTTAGACAATGAAAGAAGAATGAAGGATCCCTCTCTCCCCTCCAGCTAACACAGTCTATCCAGAGACCTCTGTCTAAAGGAGCATCTCCTACAGATGGGGTTTCCAACAAGGGTAGGCCACGGAAGGACATATTTTGAGGCTGACAGAGTCTCTGAATCACCCAGATATGGATGAAACAAGCTATGACTGGGTCCAGGGACAAGCCCACCTCCTCTGGTTGCTGAGTCACTGGGGAACACACTGCCTGAGGAGACATAGTTACTGCCTCTCTTTCTCTCTGTCCTGTGTGAATGGATGCTGATGGAGGAGACCAGGGCATTGGCTGCCACAGCGGCATCCTTGTCTACACCTGGTGATGTGGGCTGGGTGGGGCTGGGTGGGATTACGTAGGGGCCAAGTGGGGAGATGGCTAGGAGAAGCTCAGAAGGCAGGCCAGGCTCTGGAAGCCTCGGGGCCAGGAATGCTGCCCATCACAGAAGGAGGAGTGGTCAGGCAGCCACACAGGTTGCCTTTGCGCATAATCCCTGCTGGGACTGAATGCCCCCTTGTGTGAGGTCCTTGTCTGCGCTGAAGTAGGTCACAGAGTTGAAGGATCACAGAAATCTTAGCCTCAGAAGCATGGAATCATAGAAGCCAAAAGGCAGTGCCAAGTAGGATTCCAGGATTTTAGAGCCTCAGAGCCCTGGCATCAAAAGGCATGAGAAGTCTTAACACTTTGGGCATGAAATTTTATGGCTCAAGTGATCTAGGAACCACAGAACCTCGCACTTGGATGACCCTTGGAGGTTCTCATGTCTGATATACTCCCCAGTGCAGCATTCCCTTCTAGAAAGTTCTAGAAGGTAGCAGTCTTCTTCAGATAGGCAAGGAGGTGACAGCAAGGCAGGACGGGACACAGGAGGTTTCCGTGTGGGATGGTTTTAGGAGTTCTGGGTTGGAATTCCTGACCCAGAATGTCTGTGTCAGTGGCTATCTCAGAATCTGAAATTGCACCATTATCCATTCTTTCTCTGGATCTAGAAAGTCCTTTGGACTCCAAGGATCTGTTTTGCTGTAAACCACTTCTCAGATCAGAACTGCCTCTCAGGACCTCCTCTACATGGGCTCTGATGAGCGAGGCAACTCTAGATCCAGATGGGACCCTCCCCCCAACCCAGCACCACCTCTGGGTCCTCCTTTTCTTTACATTGCCCACCCAGCTCCCGGCAGGAAACCAGCTGGCTGGGAGAGGCAATTCCAACAGTCCTGAGGCTGGCCACGGTGTACAGTGTGGTCCCGCCTCTAATCCCACCACCTCCTGGGGGCAGGCGACATGGGCAGCAGCCTATAATTTGGGGGTGGGAGATGGGACGCCCAGGTCAGCTTTGACCAGGGGGTCCCCAGAGGAAGGGAGTGGTCCAGGGGTTTGGAGAATCAAAGCCTTCCTCTCAGCTCCCTTGGTGACCATGAAGATAAAAATATTTATGGACAATTTTCCTCTCTCTGGGGACGGCCGGGCACAGAACAAGGCTGTTTTTTTCCTTGGCTGTGGCTGACCTCTCAGGATGCAGGGAGGTGAGACAAACATAGGTTGTTTATGGGGTCTGCAGCAGCCCCACAGACACATGCTGCATACAGTTTCCCCTTTTCAGCTTCTGGCAAGTTGCCCAGAGGAACAAGGGTGGGTTTCTGTCTTCTGTTAGCTTAGTTCTTGGTGGGACTGGAGGGATTTTTTTTTTTTTTCCCTGAGAGATGGGGTGAATGTGTTATGGTGAATAACATGTTTCCCATAATTTGCCTTTTGAAAACACAAGGAAATTTGCGTATGTGGCTGCAACAGCCTGGACAGAGAGCC
The DNA here is from genome assembly GCF_965194805.1 of Balaenoptera borealis. NCBI lineage: Eukaryota > Metazoa > Chordata > Mammalia > Artiodactyla > Balaenopteridae > Balaenoptera > Balaenoptera borealis. Next base: position 102,871,902 of record NC_138865.1, read on the forward strand.
TTCTGGCCCTTCATTTCCCCACCGTGTCAGACTGCTCGAACTCAATAAACACTTGTTGACTGAATGAATGGGTCATAGAAATGGCAAGCCAGAGCTGGAAGGAAGGCCCCCTGGAGATCCTCTGGGCCAAACTGCTCAGGTTTCAAGCAGGGAAACTGAGGCCCAAAGAGGGGGAAGGGATGGAGGCTGCATAGAGTGGTAGATTTCACAGCTTATGATGATGACAATAATAACGATAATAATAATAATAATAATAATTATTATTATAAATCTTTTCTGGGCGTTGGGTGTTTTCCAATTTACCAAAAGCTTTCCCATTGGCCAGACTCCCAGCAAGACTGTGGAGGAGGCAAGAAAAAGATTAGAATTCCCTGTGTCATGGACCAGAGAAAAGAAGTTCAAAGCTATCAAGCAACTTGCCCACTCATCCAGAAAGGGGTGAGGTGGAGTTCAGGAACAATTTCAGGCTTTTTTTTCCATTTGGGTGTGAAGTCCACCCCAGACTCAGCCTGACATTAAATCCCAGCTCTGCCACATGTGAGCTGTTGAAACAGCTCATGGCACCCATCCAAGCCTCAGTTTCCCCATCTGTAATTTGGGGCTTGCACTCTCGAGAATGGCACCAGAGAATGGATACGAACCCACCTTGGAAATTGTCAAGCAAACGGGGGGTCCCATTGCTAGAATTATGATGTGTCAGTGGCTCCTTCCATCCATCCAAGGGAGACAGCATTCTGATTCCAGCTCTTGAGATAAAAATAGCTTTAAGGGGAGGGGAGCAGCTCCCCAGGATATCTGGGCAGGATAAAAATAACCCTCAAGAACAGCTGGCTCCTTTTCTTCACTTTGGTATTCACCCACAGTCTTCTGATCTCTTATTCGGTTTCCCAAGTCGACCTACCATCCTAGGCAAACAATCCTCCTTGTTCTGGGGCCAGGCGGTGGCAAATATATTCCAGGCTCTGGGAGTAGAGGCTTTGGAAGCGAGAAATATGGGTCCCATCCCACTTCTGTTTACAACTCTCTGTGTGGTTCCAAGCAAGTCGTTCTCAGAGTCCCATTCTTCCTCCATACTGTGCTGTCCAATAGAACTTACTCCAAGGATGGAAGTATTCTATGTCTGCACTGTCCAATACAGTAGCCACTAGCTGCATATGGCTTTTGAACCCTTGCATTACTGTCAATTTTTCCCTTTAGGTCTGTTAGTATTTGTTTTACCTATTTAGGTGCTCTTATATTGGGGGCATACGTGTTAATGAGTGTAATATTCTCTTCTTGAATTGATCCCTTCATCATTATATAGTGTCCTTCTTTGTCTTTCTTTACAGACTTTGTTTTAAAGTCTATTTTGTCTGATATGAGTATTGCTACCCCCACTTTCTTGTCATTTCCATTTGCATGAAATATCTTTTTCCATCCCCTCACTTTCAATCTATGTGTGTCTTTCGCCCTGAAGTGAGTCCCTTGTAGGCAGCATATCGTATATTCTTGTTTTTTTTTATCCAATCTGCCACTCTATGTCTTTTGATTGGAGCACTTGCCTATTGAACATTTGAAATGTGGCTAGCATGACTAAGAAACTTAACTTTTATTTTATTTTTTAATTTTACAGAATTTAAATTTAAATAGCCACATGTGTCTAGTGACTACAATATTGGCCAATGCAGGCTTTTAAATGGAGATGGGATGAGCACCTGCCCCGAGTCCTGTGGTAAGGATTGATAGCATGTATGTAGAGCCTAGCACGGAACAGATGCTCACTGCTTGTTTACGCCTCCCTCTCCCCCGCCCCCTGGAAATGTGGATTTTTACAAGTGTCTTGGAGCTGAAGAATCCCCCTTTGGGAACATGCAACTCCTCTTTGAAGACTGGTGGAGAGGTGAATGGAATGGTGGGAGGAAAGGGGCTTCTGTGCTGGGTGGGCTGGGAGAGCAGGAAGCATGTCCAAAGCAGATGACAAGGCCAGGTCAGAGTTAAGGACAAAAATGGCTGCACCTACCCATTTCTACCTCCACTTTTTTACTTTCATGGGCACCAGTACTCAAAAGGGGTCTATCTTAGAAATTCCTTTTCTTTGCATAGATGTGGTTCAGATCATGGACTCTAGAATCAGATGGTTCCTAGATTAGAATTTCAGTTCTATCAGTTACTAGCTGTGTGACCTTGGGCAAGTTGCCAGCCTCTCTGTTTCCCATCTGTAAAATGGGTAGAATAATTCCTACCTCTGAGGGTTTTGTGAGCAATCAGTGAGCTAATGTGTGCAAAGCTCTGTGCAGTGGGCCCAGCACATAACAAGTGCTTAAGAAACAGAAGCCATGGCCAATTTTGTAGAAATAAAGCCCTTTAACTCCCACCCCAACTGGAGTCCAGTGAGATGCCTGAGAAGCCAATGATGGGGTATCTCCAGAAGACCTCTTTTTGGGTGGTCGTCATGGTGAAGAAGGGACCAGGCACAGGAACAAGTCCTTGTACCCTCAGATGGCAGATAACCCATCAAACTGAGCTGGAAGCCATCCTGAAGCATCTAGCATTTCTGTTGATCCTGCCAAATGGCAGTCTCCTGGGACCCAACCAGAGATGGGAACTCTGCTACCTCTTGAGGTAGGTGATACAAACTGATAGAAAGTCTTTCCTGGAATCCAAGGGACGCCTGTCTTTCTGTGATGTCCTGCCCTTGGTTTTCGTACAGGCTCCACTTTCCAAATTCAAATTCCTTCCATCGCTGCCTCAGGTGGGAGGTGTGTGCTGATTGGTCCTAGTGAAAATATCCAGCGCAGGGGCTGGCTCACCCGGGTCAAGGACAGGATTAATCTTTTTTGAGTTGGAGGAGCTGAAACTCAAAAGCTCCAAACCTTCCCCCAGTTAAGAACAGAGGATGTCTTTCATCAGCGTGTCTTATTTTGTGGGCAAGGGAACTGAGGGGTTGTTGTTTTATCCATCTGTTCATCCACTCCCTCGCTGAAAAATAATTATTGAGCACCTACTGTGTGCCAAGGAACACAGAAATAAATTCCTGTCCCCTAGGTTTATAAGCTGGTAAGGAGACAGCTGTTTCAACTGTGATTATAATGGTGTGATATGGGCTATCATGTCAGGGATGGAACTAGGGTGAGGTGAGTAAAGCAGTTATCTGAGGAATAAAATTTAATGCAATGCCAAAAAACTCAGTCATCAAGATAGATAATATTTTACTGTAATATTTTATTTTATTTATTTATTTTTTTTGGCCTTGCCGTGAGGCTTACGGGATCTTAGTTCCCCAGCCAGGGATTGAACCCAGGCCACGGCAGTGAAATCACCGAGTCCTAACCACTGGACCACCAGTGAATTCCCTGTAATATTTTTAAAAATCAAAATGAATGCAGAAAAATCATGATGAACAAAAGATAAAACTTTTAAATGAAGACAGGATCAAAATGACTGATTTTTCCTTTTGCCTCAGGCTGTAATATGGCTTGGCTCAGCACTGTATTATGGGGGATGTCGGAGGGCTGCTGTGGGACAGAAAAGGCAGGCAGGTGATCCAGCCAGTGACGTGCTGGAATGAACTCATATCGGTTTGCGCATTCCTTCCCAACCCTGCACTCAGAATCTGGCAGATGCTAAGAATCCGGGTTTTCCCCTCCCTTTCTGGAGAGCCGATTGTTAACTATTTGCCAGCAACCCACTATATCCAGCCTGCATTGGGGTGGGGGAGGGCCCTTAAGAAAATTTTCCCGGAAAAGGAGATACCTTCCAAATTTTGCAGGATAAGAATCTAGAAAAGGAGAGAAAGAACATCCCTCTAAAGGAGGAACTCCATATGTAAAGCACCAGAGGAGTGGGGGAGAAATGTGTATTGTTTTTAGGAAACTGCAAGGAGCGGAGTGTAGTTGGAATAGGTGATGCTGCAGAAGAAGGAAATTTCAAGAAGGCAGAGAAGGTCACAGCACCAAGTGATGCCCCAAGACTGAGTAAGATCTGGGATTGTGCTGGGGGAGGAGACTGCAGATCTAGGGGAAGAGGAGGACGCTCCCTACTTCTGCAGTGTCCAGACTACCAGCCCAAGCAGGAGACCTCAGTGGTGAGCTAATAAATAACAAGATCTCTGGGGGAAAAAGCCCTGATTTATTACATTGGCCAATTTCAGAAGTGTAAGTACTCCCACCCTGGCCAATTTCAAGCTGCCAGTGTATGTCACTGAATGTCGAGTTAAGCAGAGATGCTCGGTAACACATCATTATATAGTATGTCCACCCTCCACTTACAACAGATGTAAATAATTTCAAGAACACAGATAAAGTGCACTAAGATAACTAGAAAGAGATGAGTTTTGAGTGTTTGTTACTTTGTTTTTAATATAATTTGCTTTTAAAATTTTAAGTTTATGCAATCTAATTCTTAATAAGAGCTTGACAGCAGCTCACAAACCTCCTGAAAATTTAACCAGCTGCTCTCCTGAGCCAGTCAGAGTAGGCATGAGCCGGCTCCAGGACACCAGTTGGTCCTTACTTTCCGTGTGTCCATGGTGGGGCGGTGCTTTCTGACTCCCTGGGCTTCATTTTCCCCACTTGAGAGACTGGATCAGCTTTATCATGACGTGCTCTTTGCCCTGGCCCTCTGTGCACAGGGACATGGATCTACGCCTCTGGGTGGCTTCCCGGGATGAAGCTGCAGTCCCTGGGACATCAGAGAGTCCAAAGCAATCAAGATTCTCAGATCTTCATCCAGGAAAAAGGACAGTCCGGGGCCAGTTTTGGCCCCAAGTTTTCATGTCTTCATCACTTCAAGAACTACTGTTTTATTCTGAAGGATTGGCACCTAAACGATCTGAGAATATTACAAAAATAATGATAGTAATAAATACAACCTATATTTGTTATACTTTTACCATGTGCCAGACACTGTTCTAAGTGCTTTATATATATTAACTCATTGAGTCCTCATTATAGGCACAAGGTTGGTAATATTATTATACCAATTTAAGAGATGAGGACGCTCAATAAAAATAAATAGATAAATAAATAAGGACTTTGGGATTAACAGATACTACTATATAAAAAATAGATGAACAACCAGGTCCTACTGTATAGCACAGGGAACTATATTCAGCATCTTGCAATAACCCATAATGGAAAAAAATCTGAAAAAGAATATATGTGTATGTACATATATATATTCTTTTTTTTTTTTTTTTTTTTGCCAAGGAGCCAACACTTTATTTGGGACTGAAGCACTTTACTGTACACCTGAAACTAGCACAACATTGTAAATCAACTACACTTCAGTAAACTTTTTAAAAAGTTGAGGATGCTACTGCTATCACAATTCAAAAGATGGAGAAATGGACAAAAGAGATTCCCAAGAAGTTAAATGGCGTGCCCAGGACCACACAGCTAGGGATTTGAACTGAGATATGCTGTTAGCCGTTACCGACGTGTTCAACAAGGGCAGCCAGTGAGAAGAAGCATGCTTTTGCAGCTCAACACAACTAGCAGAGACCCATTCCCTTGGGGGGAACATCCAGCCAAGACCAGCTGTATTTGATCACAGGGACTGATGAAGTGGGAGAAAGGAAGAGTCACCACGGAGGCGCACATTAATAACCCTAAGTTCACAGAAGAGGAAACAGGCTCAGGGAGGAAAAGAGGGTTGCCGAGGTCCCGTAGTGCTAGTACAGAGTGGAGCTGTAACATGAGCCCAGGGGTGTCAACTTGGCCAACATCCTGCAGCCAACCTCAGGTGCTGGGCAGGCATGGGGTTCATATAAAATCACAACCATTCCCAGATATCCAGATAGGTGAGATTCCAGATAAGAACCTGGTTGAAAAACTGCAGGGACTTCCCTGGTGGCACAGTGGTTAAGAATCCGCCTGCCAATGCAGGGGAACTGGGTTCGAGCCCTGGTCCGGGAAGATCCCACATACCGTGGAGCAGCTAAGCCCTTGCACCACAACTACTGAGCCTGCGCACTAGAGCCCGCGAGCCACAACCACTGAGCCCGTGTGCCACAACTACTGAAGCCCGCGCGCCTAGAGCCCCTGCTCCACAACAAGAGAAGCCACCGCAATGAGAAGACCGCACACCGCAACGAAGAGTAGCCCCCGCTTGTCGCAACTAGAGAAAGGCTGCCTGCAGCAACAAAGATCCAACGCAGCCAAAAATAAATAAATAAAGTAAATTAATTTTTAAAAAAAAGAAAAACTGCAGAAAATAAGGAGAAAATACCCCTCAGTGAATAAACTGCCCAGCCCCGGGAAAGAGGAGTGGTAATCACCCATCTCTGATTATCACCATTTTTTTTTTTACCCTGGCAAATGCGTGTGTGCGGGTATTAGTACATAGGGTCCTGCACTAATGACAGCAGTTAGACAGGGTTCGAGGGCTGACAAAGTCTCACAGGGCTCAAAACAACAATGCTTACATATCTGCAGTTCCTTGCAGGAAAACGGTGCAATCTAGCAACTGCACTAGGGTGAGAATATTCTTCACAGCCAAAGGCTGCCTCACAGCAAGGGCTCTGGAGAGGCCAGGTGTGAGCCCCAATTGTCCTCCCTTTGAAGGGCCAGACCAGGGTGCACTTTTTCTCTCAGATCAGTGACCACTAACTTGTACATGGAACGCCCCAAAACCAGGGAACCCCAAAATGGAGTCTCAGTTGGGGTTTCTTATCCCCAGCCGGTCGTGTAGGCATATTCTTGCTAGCAAACCAGCCCCAATGGCAGAGGCTTCGGGGATCTCACCAAGACCGGGTACAACGCGTTAGTCTCACTGTTATCAATCAACAACACTGAAACGTGAACTGCCTCCAACTCATGGGGACAAAGTAACACTATTAATCAGTATGGCCATCAGTATGACCAGTGGTCAATGTCCTATAGTCACGGGTCCTTAAGCAAAGATGAGAGAAGCATATTTAACAAACAACAATTCAGATAAGCTGAAACGATGGACCATGCTTAGAAAAGGCTCCATTTAGGAGGACAAAACTTTACTGCCCCAGAGGAGGCACATGAGAAAAAGTTAGAGGTTCTCAGTGGTCATCAGCTTAGTGTGAATGCTGTGGTGTGTTACCAAAAACGGTAATAGGCACTCGGGTCAAATTAATAGAAGCATAGAATATATATCGGGGGAGGTGATAGTCCTGCTCAACTCCATGCTCGTCAGATGCCACCTGGACTTTTGAGCTTTGCTGTAGTCACTTGGCAGTAGTTGGAGGAGATGATTCTGGAAGATATGACACTGGTGCCAGATGAATAGTGCCAGATGAGGAAACGAGAATGCTGGGCCTGGAAAAAGGATGCCTTAGGGGGTGGGGTTTTTACTTTCAGAGTGATTTCAGCCATGGAGTCAGGCTTTAGTTGATTTCGGAGCTGCTGTTCTCAACAGCCATTGTATAGGGGCTCTGGCTTGATGATACTTGGACACGCGTCTGAAGAGCTCTTTGCAGAACTGGTTTCTTGGGTGGAAGGCGGAGTAGTGTGTGTGTGGCTCCTCTGTCTTCACTTTATGACAAGGAGAAGCATCCAAAGGCATTTGCATTGGTCATCTTTTCCTGGAACTACCCACAAGCAGGAATGTATCACATCGCATGGTCTGGACATGGGGTTACGAGGTGGCCAAGCTCTTGGAGTGCAGGTTTCAGCTGGTGGAGGGGATGACGACTCCCTAACACAGCTGTCTCTCCAGCATGTTTGACAGCACATCTGCCACTTAGGAGTTTGCTGAGGACATTGTGGAACTGTGGACTGGATGCATTTTCAACTCTTTCAAATTCACTCAGTGGGCCTCTCCCCAGCAGGCTCTGATTGACTACTCCTTGGGCTGTGAAGAGACCCTCCCCCCCCCCCGATGTCACCACACACACAGGTCCTGGTATATTGTAATGAGCACTTGGGACCACAGTTCTAGCCCCATTTCTGTCCCCTCGCTGCTGGGTGAACTTGGGCAGGACCCTTCCCTTTTGGGATTTGGTTCCTTGTCTCTAAACTGGAGATGCAGCTATCTGTGCTGTTTCATGGGGTTGTTGTGTGGAAACTTGAGATGCTGGCAATGAAGTTGTTCTGTGCTATTATTGTCGTTGTTGTCATTGCAATCCCCTGGTCTGTCTGGTACAGACCGAAGTTCCTGTTCCCCTGCTACATCAGCTAGGATGCTTTCAGCTGGCAGCGAGACAAAACCCTACTAAAAGTGTTTTAGACAGGAGGGACACTATTGTTTTGAGAAAGGACAGTCCAGGTGTGTGTGTCTGATTCAGCATCTCAATAATGTCCTGAAGGACCTCGTTTCTTTCTGCCTATAACTCCTCTCACATCTCAGTGGCTGGTGTGTGGCTTATGTCTACACCCAAGCCACTCACTGGCCAAGAGAAGGAGACCACCATGGTGGGCTTAGTAGAAGCGGGAGTCAACCCTTACAGCTTGAGAGGGATGCAGTCTCCACTGAAGGATGAGGCTGCTTAGAAGGGGGCAGATGAAGATGGAGTTCTCTTAGCAAGGATGAACCAAACAGTGTCTGCCCCAGTCACGGGGATGTCCTAGCATGACAGTCAACCAGTCTCCAGCCCTGCTTCTGTTCCCTCCCTTATTCCCTCCCTCCGTCCCTCACCTCTCCCTTCCTCCATTCCATCCTTGTTCATCCAGCATTTACTGGAGGCCTATTGTGGGCTACCGCTGAGTGAGCCCCGGGCATTCTATGCAGGTAAGGCATAGCCATGGCCTTGAGGAGGTCCAGTTGAGTAGGTGCATGAGATAAATATACACCCTGATGTGAAATGGCGGGATAGGGGCAGGGCAGGGTACGGCTGTGGGAATCCAAGGGGGGGATCCAGTGAAGAAGGACATTCCAGCAGAATTGGTGACAGGGGTGAAGGCCTGAAAAGTCTCAGAGCTCATCAACTGCTTGGTCTTCACTCTTGGCTGCAGGGATGGCCCAGAACTCATCACAAACTCCCTGTTCGGTACAGCCAATGGTTCCAGACAGATCGTCAGAGAGAGTCCAGAGACCTTAGCTTGCCACAGCTCTCACATCTGGAAAATGGGTCTAATTCTTCCAACGTTGACTGAATGGATGGAAGGATGAGGAGATAGGTTTGACTGTCCACAGTTAGACATCAGTGTAGGAGGCCTGGCTTCTCACCCCAGTCCCCCCCCCATTGATTCTGTGTGACCTTGAGAGCATCAGGCACCCTGTCCCTGAGCCTCAGCTTCCCCACCTGTAAAATGAGGAAATTGAGTTAGGTGGCACTAGGGGCTCTTCCAGGACTGAATTTCTTTGGGGGTCCCCACATTTGGGTCAATATCAACCCCCGCAAAATAATCTTTGGACATCTCCCAACCCTCTGCCACCTGGCCCAGCCCTGAGGAAATAAAGCAAGACTGGGGAGCAGGGCGATGGCCCCGGGGAGATGGTCTGGGATGCCCAGACAATGGGATCACGTGCCCAGAGGATGTGCTCTCTCTTGGATAGTGGCCCAGGAGCTTCCCTGGCTTCAGCCCTCATTCCTCTTGGTGGAATGATTGTTTCTGGGGTCTTGGCAGCCGACAGGCCAGAGTGACGTGGTCCCAAAGGCAGAACCCAAGCCCTGGGAGACAGGCGGGCAGTGGTAACAGCCAACACCAGCTCCAACCTCCTCCCCTGGGGAGGAGGACTAGACTGGCATTGCCTGGAGGGGACAAAGGGAGGGGACACTCTTGGAGGCTGCCTCTTTCTCCAGCTTGGAGTTCAGGTCAGTTTACTGAAATGCTTTATCCTGGGTGCTGGGAACACAGCAAGGAGCAGGATGGAGTATGATTGGTGTATCTGCAGCCCCTGAAACTGGCCCTGCCGCATGGCACGTGCCCAACGAGTAATTGTTGAGGAGGGAGGATCCTGATGTAGGAGAGAGAGCAGGTGGCAGGAGGGGCTGCCCTGCTCTAATCTGGCAAACTTTACTCTCACGCATGTATCCCTCCCTCTCTCCCTCCCTCCTTTCCTTCCTTCCTTCCTACCCTCCTTCCCTCCTACCTTCCTTCCGTCATTCACTCAGCATTTATGGAGTACTTCCTATGTGCCAGGCACCGTGTTTCGTGCTGTTGTCAGAAACTCAGCAGGGCATCTGCTCACAGCAGGGACCACAGCTTGTATTTGCCTGTTACCAGTGCCCAGCTCAGGGCCTGATGCACGGTAGCGTCTCCTGATTGGCTGAGTGACCAGGGAATGAATGACTCTGTTATTAGGTGTGCACTGTGCGCACACGTCCTATGGGACCTGCAAGCCCGATGCGAAAGGAAGGCCCGTCCCGGTGTGCCCAGCAGTGTCAGGCATTGGAAAATTGGGGACTAATACGTGGCATCCAAGTTCTCCTCCCAGTTCTGCGGTACCAGTGAAACAAGTATGAGTTGAGGCAGCACTTCCTGACCTGCGTTATCTGTCTGTCTCCTTGCTCATCTCCTCCTGCAAACACTGGAGAGCAGGAAGCACAGCCTGGCGCACAGTGGGTCCTCCGGAAAAGCTTGGTGGATGAATCGGTGGAGACTGATACCAGGGCAGTGTACAACCCTCTTTCTGCAGGCAGACTTCATCTAGTGATTTAGTCAAACATTTATTGAGCCCCTACTAAGTGCCCATCACGGAGGCTATTGAGATCAACAGTTTCTCTCAAGGCAGATGCGCCCCAGAGAGCAATGGGTCCATGGCTGCTCTGCTTGGGCAGAAAGTAAACTACGTGCCTTGGAAAGTCCTCACCAGGCCGGGAATTCCTATCCTTCTGCCTCGTCCCCAAAACATCTCCATGGGCCTGCGGGCAGTGTCCACCCAGTTCCCAGGCTCATCGCCTTCTGCCCCTTTTTGGCTGGCTGGTGAGCACCCCATCCCTTTCACAGGGTGGGTAATTGTTCAGTCAGTGTCTTCTGGATCCAACTTTCATGAAGACTGTTTGTGCCCAGTCGCTGGTGCTGTGCCAGGAACCTACTTGGCAGGAAGACTGGGTGTGAAGAGGCAGTGGAGGCAGGAAACAAGGTCCTTTCCCTAGAGTTCTTATCAGTGTCCATATCTGCTCTTTTCAGCTGACCACGAACTCCTGGAAGGCCATGAGGCTCGTTTCTCTTCCAACCTAGGAAAACGCAGGTAGCCCTCAATAATTATTTACTGCATTGGATTGATTATTTACAGCAGTCTCCTACTCCCAAGCTCAAAGGGCACATGCTGAGGATCATGTCCAATGCACCTATTTTACAGATGAGGAGAGTGAGGCTCAAAGGGGACACCATCAACCTCTGTGGGTTTTGGGGGGTTTCCCATGGGTCTTTTGGGCTTCTCTCATTAAAGCAAGGCTCCCTGGGGCTCACCATTGCATACTCAGATTTGGGAGTGAGATTTGGAAAGAACTTGGAATTCAGCCACTGACCTGCTGCCTGATCTTTGAGGAAATGCATCCCCTTGCCTGGAAATGTCTTTCTGGCCAGTAAGTTGCACATCATCACCCACACGGTGCAGTGGGGAGAACTGGATGGTTTCTTCACTGGGCTCCCCTCACTCCTCCTCCAAAACCAGCCTGCAATCTGCTCCCACCATCCGGGCCCTTTTGTGACTCTTTCACTTGAGCTGTCTTCCCCAATGGCTGCATGTTTATCCAACATACACTTCGGGACCCAAAGGCCACCTCTTCCTGGGAGCTTTCCTTGGTTTCTCTCCATCCCTTAGTCTGCTTGACAATTCAATTCATCTGTATCTCTCTGATAGCATCTATCACATTCTTCTTGTGTTATCTTTATGTGATTGCAGGGGATTCTCTGTGACATGGCAGTGTCTGATGTCTCCTATCCAGGCCCCCTTCCTTGACCCAAGTTGCCGACCACATTACAAATATGTGTGCCCAGAAAGCAGGACTATGTACAAATTTCTTTGTCTTCACTCCATAGTGGCAGACCCTCTGCCCCCAGCTTTGTACAGGGGTTTGCACACTGTAGGAGTTAAAGAAATTCATTTAAATTATTAATGGTTTGAGCATCTATTGTATCCCAGGCTCCATGCTGGGTGTGGGGACACAGTTAGATCTGACCATGACAATACCATGTGACGTGTGCTACAATACGGTGTGGAGCAGAGCTTTGAACTGCACCTAAAAGGACAGAGAGTCTGTGAACAGGCAGAAAGGGGGTTTCGGGGAGAGAAGAGCCTGGGAGGAGACAGCATGGACAAGACCTTGAAATACGCCAGCTTGTCCAGAGCCTGGGTCCAGGCATCAGAGAGAGTGGAGCTCACTGCACAGAATATGAAGTTGGAGAGGCTGGCAAGGATCTGCTCAGAACCCTCTAGCGGCTAAGATTTAAATCATCATGCTCAGCTGCAAAGACAGGAATCAGACTACCTGGGTTCGAATCCCACCTCCACCACCTAACAGCTTAGTGATCTCAGGCAAGTTACTTAACCTTTCAGTATCTCAGTTTTCTCATTTGTAAATGGAGATAACAGGCCTCCCATAAGCGGTGGCACTTAGAACAGTGCCACACCTGGCTCAGCAGAGGCACGTGAGCTGCAAAATACTAGGGGATGCCAAAAACCCTTAGTAATGGAGTTTTACATCTAAGGGGGGGCCCAAAAAAACCCCTAAGTAATCAAGATACATAATATTTTAATGCAATACTTTAAAAATGCCAAAATCCACGATGAACAAAATACCAAAATTGTAAATAAAGGCAGGATCTCTCTAGTGCAAGGGATGCAGCTCAAAATACATCAACGATTATCGGACTGGAAGTTCTCAGCCTTCAAGAGCCGTGGACTTCTGAAAACCTGAAGAGAACCGGTGGCCCCTCTCCCCCAGAAGAATGCACAAACAGGCACAATTTGTGCAGGTTTTCAGGTGTTCCTGCACTTCTGGGGCTCGGCCAGGTGGAGGTTAAGAGCGCAGCTTCAACGTGGACGTGCCTGGGTGGTTCCATGCGCCGTCCAGCCGCCTGCGGGTTCGCCAGCACCACGCTGGGCCTCCCTCCTGGCAGTCACCGGTGCTCTGCCCCCTGCAGGAAGCAGCGCTCGGCTACGCGGCTTCTTTTTCTAGCTTGCTTGGCTCGCGCGTCGGCCCTCCCACCCCCTTCGGCTTGGGACTTTTCCTAAAGTTGCTGAAACCAGACACCTTGCTCGACCGAGCCCGCGTGCAGCCACGGTTTAAAAGGCCGCCTTCAGCGCCCCCTCCCCGCCCCCAGCGAAGACTTCAAAAGGCCCGGCGGGCGCCGCGGCCCCTGCACCTATGAACCGCCCCCCGCGCCCGGAGCCCGTGCCGGAGTCCGAGGACGCAGAGCGGCTGAAGTTCGAGCGCAGGCGGACCGGGCGGGTGGCGCAGCCCGGCGCGCCCATGCCCCTCCCGGTGCCGCTGCGCTCCGAGAGCCCGCGCCCAGTTTAGGGAAGGGGACCCCGTCCCCCCGCCCCCGCGCCCGCGCCCGGGGCTGCGGGGACCCATGAATACAAATGCCGTTAGGCGCCCGAGGAAGGACCGACCGTCCAGCCTCGCACCTAGGGACCCAGTAAGTGGCCCGGGGCTCCTGGAGCGCTGGGGGTACGGGTGTGTGTGTGCGTAAAGGTGCGCGCGTGTGGGGAGGGGGTGCACGTGCGAGGAGTGAGTGTGTTTGTGCCCGCGTGCGATGGGCACTAGCGGAAACCTGCGTGCAAGTGGGGGGTAGCGCGCGTGAGTGTGTGCACTTGGGCTGTTACGTGTGCACGTGAAGATATGTATGAGAGGTGTGCACGCGGGTGTGTGCGTTGGGAGGATCTGGCTAGGCTAGGCTAGTGTGCATTTGGGCGCGTGTAAGCACTAATGTGCATGCGTCTGCGTGTGTGGAGTCCGGGTGTGCGCCAGAGTCCAGACACCCCAGGGTGTGTTTGTGTGAGCCCAGGAGGAGAGCGTGGCTGTGCCTGCATGTGAGTGAGTGTGAGTGTGTGTCTGAGTTTGCAGCAAGGGTAGATATGTGTGGGAATGTGTGTATGCACCAGGGAACAAGTCGTGGAAGTGGAGGCGGAGGGGGATTCTAATGCCAGGGCTCGAACTGGGGTTGTGGGTGTGCGAATTTGCCAGGTGTTTGTGGCGGCATCAAGGTGCGCAGTTCTGCGCTCCTTATTGGGATCTGAGGGAGCCTTTGGTCTACTCTGGGATGAGGAGGTAGGTTAAGCTCCCATTTCTTCCTGCGTGGAGAGGAGAGAGAGAGGTGGCCAACATTGAACAAACGCACCCACTACGTGCCCAGGAAAGTCTGTCCTCCAGGGCGCCCTGAATCTGGGAGGAGAATAGGTGTGTGTATGTGTGTGGTAGAACACTGGTTGTTGTTTTCATGGGAGTCTGGACACTGAGTCCTAGTCCCAGATCTGTCCCTGGAACTCCGGGTTCCTTTCAGCAATAGTATCTGTCCCCTTTCCCCCTCTATCTTTGCCCCCAACTCGGGGACCCCCAGTCTCACGATCTAGAGGTCCCGAATCTCCAAACTGTGATCATCCCGCTGTACAGTCTTGGCCAACTCTTTTCTCTCTGTGAATCTCAGTTTCCCCATCTTTACAGGGGGTCTGGGGGGGTGGGGTGTCTTAGCGGGACAGTCGTGGGCCCGCGGAGGCTGTGTCCCCGGCTGAGGCCGGCAGGGGGCAGCAGGGGGCAGCAGAGGGCGGCCCGGCGCGGGGAGGAGAGAAGGTGGAGAGCCACCGCGGGCCGAGACTTTAAATCGCCTTCATTTCCCCCAAATCCTTCCTTTTCCTCTCCTCCCCCAGGCCGGCGGGGAGGCAGCTTCCACCGCCCTCCGCGCGCCCTCGCCCGGCCTTGCTCTGCCTCCGGGGACCGCCAGCAGCCCGCCTCCAAAAGTTTGATTTTTTTTTTTTTTTTCCCCCTGCTTCTTCTTCCTTTTTGGTGGAAGCAGAGAAGAGCGAGGCAGGGGCGAGCGCGGCGCCGGGACTCCTGGGACCATGGGCCTGGCGCGGGCGCCCGCGGGGCCCCGGCCGCGCTGCCTGCCTGCTCGGGCGCCCCTGGGAGCGGGACTGCGCTGGGGGCGCGGGGGCCGAGCGCTCTGAGCCCGCCTGGCGCGGCGGGGCGGGGGGCTGGCGGCCCCATGGGGCGCGCCCACACTTGCCCCCCGGGCTCGGGAGCATGAAGTAGGGGCCCGCCATGGGAGCGGGATCGGCGCGGGGGGCCCGAGGCACAGCGGCGGCGGCAGCGGCGCGCGGGAGGTGAGTACCGGCTCGGGGACGCCCCCTCCCCAGCTTCTTGCGGCTCCGGAGGCGGGGATTCCCCGGCGCGCGGGACGCTTCCAGCGGAACGTCAGCTTCCTGCTCCTTCCTTCACCCCTGCGAGGCGGGCCGCCAAGGGTTAACGCGGCCAGCGCCCCCGGCCCGGCGAGGGTTGGCGAGAGCGCTGCCCGCCCTGCCCCGCCTGGCGCGGCTGCCCGATCGCCTTGGGGCGGGGGCCGAGCTGGGGAGGGTCCCATGCAGGGCCAGCCCCGGAATCGGGATTGGGGGGTGGGGGTGGCGCCTGGAGCGGCGGGGGGGGGGCGGGGGGGGGCGGGGGGGGGGCGGAGGGGGGCTTTTTGGATGCTTGGGGGAGGGGGGGATCTCCATTTCTGTCTGTCTCGGTGTGTTGCAGTGTTGGTGTCCACAGGTCCCGAGCCTGTAAGTGTCCGTTTCTGTCGGTTCTCGGGAAACTTGTCTGCAAAATTCTAGGGCTGCAGATCTCGGCTTCTGCTGCTGTCTCAGCGTCTGTGTGTCTTTGCACGTCCCCTGTTTCTGGAAATCTCCGCATGTGTGTCAGTCTGTTTGGGTCTGTGTGTCTCAGTGCTTCCCTGCTTGGGGAGGGGCAGGGGGTGGTCCTCAATTCCTGTCCCGCGTGTGAGAGAGGAAAAAGTGAGAGCTAGCATGTCAGGGCAGAAAGGGCCCTGGGAGATGACTAATTCGAACCCCTCGTTGCACAGATGTGAGACTCAGGGCCAGAGAGGGGCAGGGAATCTCCAAGGAGGGGCTGGGACCCAGAGGCTCTGGTTCCCAGCCTGTGGAGTAGGAGTTGTAAAGGAGTGAGCATGTGCAAGAGGGAGTCACCTCGTGTGGGTGTGTGTGGCCGTGAGCAGGATGGGAGCAGCCCCTCAGGGCCCTGTGGACTGTGGCTCATGCTTACGGCCCAGAGAAGCGCTCCCTGTCCATCCTGCCCCCAGGACCAGAGGACATTCCCAAGACGCTGCTGGTCAGGGCTGTAGCTCCGCCCTTCTCCACCAGGCCCTGCCCCCTCTGCGCTGGAATCAGGGGGGTGATGCCGCCCCCTCTCTTTCCCATGTCTTGGAAAAAGTGGTCTGGCTGAGATTCCCCCGCCCCTCACCGCCACACACACACAAACACACACACACACACACACACACACACACACACACAGCACCAGTAAGCACACTGCTGACTCATTTTCTCCAGAAGACCCTGTGCCAGGGCAGATGCCAGCGGTTGGGTAGAAAAGTGGTGCCAGGCAAGCACCCCACAGTGGGGCCCAGGCTTTAGGTAAGTGGGCAGTCATGCTGTTTGAGGCCCAGCCTCTGCCTCCCTAACCACTGCAGCGCCCCAAACCCTGTGTCCTCTGGCCCCCTGCGTGCCTCCTAGCTTTGCTCCCAGCCCAGCTTCCATGACACTGTTCCGGAGCATCCCTGGCCTCTCTTTCCTTCCCCTTCCTCCCTGTACTCAGAACGCTCCCCCTCCCTCGTGCTTCCATAAGCCTGCCATCCGCAAGGCTCAGCTCAACAGCCATCAGCGCCCCTGATGCCGCACTGGAGGGGGCTTGCCCTCCAAATGTAACCCACGGTCTGTCCCTCCCTGAGCACACTCCCCCCATTACTTTATTGGCATAGGCTCTTCCTCTCTCTCTGTGTTCAGGGACCCTCTGGATACCCCACAACCTACCTGGCACACGAAAATGCCATTTCAGTTGATGGCGGAAATGGAAGCAAAACAGAAACTCACACCTGTGGGCAGAGAGGGCACCTCAGTCAAGCCGTGCGAATCCTGCCTCTGCCCTGCGAGCTGGGGCAGGCACCTTGTCTTTCTGCTTCTCCTTTTTCTCATCCCCCAAACGGGCATCCTCATTCCCAGCCAGAAGGGTTTTCGTGAGGATTAGTGGGACTGTGCTTGTAAAAGGCTTTTAGGACAGGGCCTGGCATGTAGTAAGTGCTCAATAAATGGCAGCTGTTATTTATATTATTATTCACTTCATCTTGAATGGATGTGTGAAACAACTGAAAAATTCTGGGCCGCATCGTGTCCAGACAGATGCCCTGTCTGTGTTCCCGTGGAAGAGGTGTAAGGTGTGAAGAAAGCCTGGCGTCTGGGCACGTGGGGCCTGGCCAATCCATGGAGGCAGGTGGGACAGGTTCATCCCCCTTCTCTTTCCTGTGGTCCGCCGGCCGCATCCTTCCCAGCTTACTCCGTGGGATAACAGCCAGCCCAGAGACCACGGGGCTGCTTTCCTTGTGTTTCTGTGCCCTGGGTCTCAGCTCTGAGCTCACAGTGGATGTCCAAGTTGTGTGGGTCTCTGAGCGCCTGTATGTTCTCAGGTAACAAGGAAAGAGGAAAACCTATGCACACCAGCTGCAGGCTCTGGCCGGCCTCGTGGTCCAGGAGTAACCACACTGGGTGTTCTGGCAGAGGGCTTTTTGCAGGAGAAAGGAACACCTGGGTTCCCTTCTTGGAGGGCTGTGTGGCCAGGCTGTGTCTTCAGGGTCAGGCTCCCTAACTCGTGGCTCCCGTTTCGGCCGCCTTCTGCCGTCTCTGGCCCCTGAGCTCTGGTCTTCCCGACATTCTGGAGCCCTGGCTTCGCCCAGCCAAGGCCCACAAGTCAGCGGTGAAAACGGAAGTCTGGAAGAACAAAGCTCTGAGCCAGTGCAGGCACTAAACGTTATTAGCAGTAGCCTAAACAGGATTGGAACGGGAGCAAATGAATCGGCAGGGCCTCCCTCTGGGAGCCAACTTTCCAGGCCTGGAGCTTACTTAGATGGCTGTTGGCTCCTCAGGCTGCATCTCTGTTCTTGTTGGTGAAGGCTGGGACTCTGGTCTCTGGCAAGTAGGAAGTCCCTGTAAGTCTCCGATTTCTTCTCCATGGGAGACGAGTCAAGCGAAAAGGACTGTCTACTAGGTGGTGGAGTCAGATGATGTGGGTCACTGACATGCTGTGTGGCTTTGGGAAAGTCACTTCCCCTCTCTGGGCCTCAGTGGCCCATCTCTATAAAGAGGGGCTGGGACTAGAGTCTGGCCTCTAAATGATCTCAAAGGACCTTCTCCCACTCTATACTCCCGTGCTATACTTTGGCAGTTTCTGGGTCAAGTGCATACAGAATCCAGGTCTGAGAGGGTCAGTTGCATTTGTTGAGGTGAATGAAAAGGAGACAAATATTTTTGTAACAGGCCTTTCGGGGCTGAAATTCTCGAGTTAGAAACCGTGGTGTTAGGAAGCTTAATTGAAGAGAAGATTCTGATCCCATCTCCCCTGTGAGTCTTCTTTCTCCTGACCTTTAGGGATTATGGATATTGCCCCCAATACATCCTCTTATTCTCTAGAGGGTGGTCACCTTGGCATAACCCCAGCAGGAAAAACTGACCGAGAAGGATGTGCGTGGTTCTTGCACCTTCTCCTCTCCACCTGGCCTCTCTTTATCAGCTTGGGGAGCATCCTAAGAAGGGTGGATGTGACGACACAGGGAGAGACTCAAGGAGTGAGAGCTGGTGCCTGGAAAGGGCTGGGAAGAGAGGAGACCGGAAGGAAATGGAACAGAGACTAGTAAGGTTGCAGGAACACTGGAGAGCTAGGGGCAGTGTCTTCTGAGGAGGCATTCTCCGGAAAAATGAGCTCCCTGGTCCTCTAAGTTCAGGCACTGCTGACCGACGGAAAGTGCAGTGAATTTCCTTATTGCAGACTTCTCAGAGCCTTTGCTATGCAGCTGTGCTTTGGAACTACCAAGACTGGGATATAGGAGATGGCTCTTCCCCAGTAGATCTGTCCACAGTTTCCTGGAGTAGCTACTTGGTGGGTGTGGGAAATAGTACTGAAGAGCTATGTCCCCAGAGTCTGCCCATGGTGACCTTGAGGAAGCACCTGCCGTCCCTAGGCCTCAGTTTTTGTCAAATCAAACAAAGCTGCCTATTACTGTTCATCACGGCTGATGTGTCTGCCATTTGCTTCAAGCGGGCAGGTCATGCCAGAAGGGTCAGCCTCTACCCTTCTCCCGAGACAAGACCAGGACCGCTAGGCACTGACCTTTAGTTATTGCTGGTGATGTGCTGGAGGTGAGACCCGTGGAGGCAGGGAGGACAGGCCCTGTGTAAAAGGCATTCTCACAGCAGTGGCAGCAGATTGGAGAGGATGAGGAGGGAGCAAGGATTATCCAGGAGCATCCCTGGAAAAAGTCAGAGGTGGGGTGGGCCTGCTGGAGTTAAAGCTTTGGGAAGATACTCTGTAAAGTCCAGAGTCCTGTAATACCAGGTAACATTCATTCCTTCTGCAAAAATACTCTGAACACTTACTACATGCCTGCCAGGTGCTGGGAAAACAAGAGTGAACAAGACAGATGTGGTCCCTGCCCTTCAGGGACTTGGGCTAGAAAGGGAAACAGAGAAATAGACAATGACCATACATGGGATACCTGGTGACGTATGTGCAGCAGGCTCTGGGAAATGACACCCAGGCTAGAATCTAACGCATGAGTGGAAACTGACCAGGCAAAAGAGTAGTGTCTAGAGCACTTCAGATTAGCATGTGCAAAGGCCCAGAAGCTGGAGAAGGCTTTCAAGGGACCGTCAGCATCTGAGTGCTGTTTCAGCTAGTTCACCTTATGCTCTGAGTAACTCTCAATTGAACATGGCTTAAACAACGAGGGGAGTTATTACCTCCCATATCAAGAGGCCCAAAGGAAAAGCAGTAATAGGGTTGGCCAATTCAGCATCTCAAGTGTCATCAGACACCCACCATTTTTCCATTCTGCCATCCTCACATGCTCATGTGGCTTGTTACCTCATGTGCACAAAATGGCTGCAGCAGCAAGTCCCCACTCAACAACATGCAAAGGCTAGAGGAAAACCTTTTCCATGTCTCTTTGAAATTCTTTCTTAAGAGGCCCTGACAGGCATCCCTCACATCTCATTGGCCACATTTGGGTCACATATGCATGCCTAAGCCAGTCACTAGCATGGCAAATTCTCAGAGTGGGCTTAGACTTATCCAGATTCATCCAGTATCCTCTGAAGTTCAGGTCTCCCTGAACTAGCAGAAAGGGGTATGGCTGTGGGTAGGTAACCATCAGTGTCTTCCACAGTGTCCAGGTCAGGATTACCATTGATCCTAATTGCAATTAAATTGGAGTACTTGGTATTAAATCAGAGGGTGTTTTCCAAGGCTCCCAGGGAGCTGGGAAGAACCCGGGGCTCCAGACATCCACTCTGGCAGATGGGTTTCCTGGATTACGTGATTCCCCAGATGCACATCATCCTAGGCTTTCCCTTGGAAATGGATCCTGGGCCCACGTGTCCCAGCCTTTGCCCTCACCACCCGCCTGTCGGGGCTCTTTCTGCCTGCATCCTAGCTGGCCGACTCTGGCCACGTGCCGCCCTCCCCTTTGCCTGCCTGGGGATCAGATGCCCCGGTGGCTTCGGGTGTCGCCAGTGGCTGCTCCCACAGGAAGGTGAAATCGGATCACTGCCTCTGCCCATCTTGGCAGGAGCCCCTGAGCAGAGCATTAACCCTTCCAGGCCCCAGAGTGCAGGGACAGCAGGGTTGGTCTAAGAATAAGAAGCACTTTGGTGGCTGGCAGCAGGCCGAGCCCTTGACATGCATGAGCTCATTTAATCCTCACGCCTGACTTGCAAGATAGGGAGTGTCAGCCGAGTTGCAGAGGAGGAGACGGGCTCAGGGAGGCGGAGGGACTCATCCAGGGTCACACAGCTGGTAAGCGATGGGGCCAGGTTTGCACCCGTGGGGGCCTGACTGCCCGTCGTCTCCTCTTCTCTCCCATTTCCTATCAGCGTGAAGCCAGTAGGCAGATTCCTTAGCACACACTGGTCCTGGCTAAGGGGTCTTCTTCCGCTCTCCGCCGTGAGTCTGGAGATTGAGTTCTCATCTCTCCTGCCCTTTGAAAACACCTGTCATCTAAGCAGAGCAGTCTGGTCTTCCCACTGACTTTTCAGCCCTGGCTCTGTTGCCCACTGGGCCTCAAGATCTTGAGGCCACAGTACAGATGGAGAGACTGAGGCCCAGAGACGGGGAGCGGCAGGGGCTGTTCCCTCGTTGCCCAGTGAGTCGGCGGCAGATTTTGAGCTGGACCCTGGGTCTCCTGACGGCCAGGGCAGGGCTTCCTGCCTACTAGTTCCCGCCCGGTGACCTTGGTTTATTGATCTGTGAAAAGCGAGGTTGTATTTGTACTGTGTAAGCAGGTCCTGCCCCAAGAGGCTGTGGCTGGACCCCCGGGAGCATGGGCTGGTCCGATGGGGTCCTGGAGCCTGTGCCTCACCTCCTGCCTCCCCTGGGCAGGACTGGGGTGGGACTGGGGCTGGGTGATCCACTCCCAACTCCCCAGCTGGAGAGTGGGAAGCTAATGTCACATCTGCTTGTGTCTCCTGGTCTCTAGGGGATTTCTCTTCACCTGGATCTTAGTCTCACTTGCCTGTCACCTGGCTTCCACCCAAGGAGCTCCTGAAGGTAATTCTCTCTTCTCTTTGTCCAGGGGGAGACAAAGGAAGACAGAGGGATCTGAGAACGCAGGGGTAGGAGACATCAGTTCCCCTAATTGGAACTCAGTGCCTCGACTTTCTCATCAGTAGAATGGAGCCAGTCATTGGCAAATTTCTCTTCCGGGCTTGAAAAAATCACGTTTGATGTTTTGTGAAGGGTAGAAAGGGCTCAGTGCAGAACTGTGGAAAGGGGATGCTTTTGTTCCTATCTAGGGCAGAATGTAAGTTACTTTGGGTCAGTAAGCTGCAGTTGTCCCTCTTTGTCCAATGGGTACCCCCAAGAAGTGCTGACAAGAGGCAGGCACGAAGGCCACAAGCATCACTGCCCACGCCTGTGATCTGCCCTCCCCTTCCCGTGAGATGCCGCTTTTCCCCACTATCCCTGAGGAGCTGTCCAGGGGGCCCAGGCAGCGGGACGCTGGCTACACCACTGCCCATGGAAACTGAAACGTCTCCCACATCTGTTTGTCAAGCAGCCACAATGCTGCTTAAAATAGCAGCCCCTCCCCCTCCTCCACACCCGCCTGGCCTGTGTGCCGGGGCAGGCGGCCGGGCACTCCCAGAGCCCCTGTGGCCTGACCTGGCCACCGGGCAGGGATTGGGCCCCTGGAAGGGGAGGGCTGTGCCCGGAAGAGACTCCTGCTGCCCAGTAACATTTTGTGCAAATGTCATATTTTCCGAGCTTGCTCTTTCCCCCACAGAGTAGGTGAACAGCTGTCCAGAGTCCTGAGTCAGGCACTAGGGGGGTGGTGAGGAGAGCCTGGAGCAGTGTGGAGCCCGGTTTATGTAATAAAGGGATCTTGCTGCGGCCAGCTGGCCGGGTCCCTCCATCTTGGCTTTGGGCTGAATTCGTTCCCCTGTTCCCCAGCGCCTCTCCCCTGATGGGATTCTGGATGTGTCTCCACCCTGCCTTCCAACCAGTCTAGGGCCTCCAGCGCAGGATAGCATAGTGACGAAGGAAGGACAAAGACCCGGGGGCCAGCTGGGTCTTTTATTATAAGCTGTGTGACCTTGGGCAAGCTACTATCGCTCAGTTTTCTGACCCTCCTCTGTAAAATGGGGATAATAAACAGTACCTGCTGTATAAATGATTGAGAGAATAGAGAGAGAGAGAACCCCTGTAAAGCACATAGTAAGTGCTCAATAAATATTAGTTCTTCTTCTTATTGTTAATTATGTACCACCTGAAAAGTTTGGGCAAGAACGGCCCTTCTCTATCCCCGTGGAGCCCACAGTGGTCAGAGGCTCCCGGAGGCTTAGCGGTGACCACCTCTGCCAGTTCCAGGTAGCAGAGTTGGGGACTTGGCCCCTGAGCTGCAGGTAGTGTGCAGGAGAGGCCTGGAGACTGCCTGGTGTCAGCTTTAAAACCCACCTGGAGGGCTTCCCCGGTGGCACAGTGGTTAAGAATCCGCCTGCCAATGCAGGGGACACGGGTTCGAGCCCTGGTCCGGGAAGATCCCACATGCTGTGGATCAACTAAGCCCTTGCGCCACAACTCCTGAAGCCTGTGCTACTACTGAGGCCTACTACTTGAGCCTGTGCTCTAGAGCCTACGAGCCACAACTACTGAGCCCGCATGCCACAACTACTGAAGCCCGCGTGCCTAGAGCCCATGCTCCGCAACAAGAGAAGCCACTGCAATGAGAAGCCCATGCATCACAACGAAGAGTATAGCCCCCGCTCGCCACAACTAGAGGAAGCCCGTGTGCAGCAATGAAGACCCAATGCAGCAAAAAAAAAAAAAAAAAAAAAAAAAAAAAAACCACCTGGAGATGATGATAAGGGAAACCTCCTCGGTGCCACCTGGCCTGGCCTGGCCGGTTGTCATCTTCCCTGAGGGAGCGCAAGCGGCTGTAAGTTGCAGGGTGCAGGGAGAGATGTGTGCAGGCCTGGGAGCCTCTCAGGGGCTGCCGAGATGGGACAGGGGGCAGTGACTTTCTGTCATTACAAGTGGCTCCTCCCTTTTAAGTTGTTTATAGTGAGAAGTATCTTATGATAGCAAGAGGCTTTCAGTGATTAAACGTATAAAGTATGCTACTACTCACAATCCTTAAACAGTGTGGTTTATTTTAGCTTAGGACTTGGGGACAGACAGAGGTGGGAGAAAGGAGGAATTTGAAGTGAAGTGAAGGCCCTCGGGTCCTAGGGAAGAATAAGAGTCTTCAATCCAAGCCAACGTGAAACAGCAGCCTACAGCTACAGAGTTCTTAGAACATTCTTAGCACTTTGTGGCCACCTCCAGGTCTGGTTTCCCTTGTCTTTCAGGCAGGGGAACTGAGGCCTGGGGGGCAGGAAGAGACTTGGCCAGAGGTACCTGATGCAGGGGTGGGTGAGGATAGGTAATAAGGAAGACCTCCATTTCATCTCCCAGCACCTCGATGAGGTAGGCACTCTTTGCAGCCTCGTTTTACGGCAGGGAGAACTGAGGCTCAGGGTCTGGGCTCACAGGTGGTCTTGTCTGGCTCTAAAGTCCAGCCTTCTGACTCCAGAGCCTGCTATGGGACCATTATGCTGCCATGTTACCAGCACCCGGGGTCTCAGTTTCTTCCAGCCCATTTATCTTTCTGTCCATCGACCTGTCCATCTCACAGTGGTTGACCTAGGGTCTACCAAGAGCTGATTGCATTCAGCCCAGTGCACCCCCCTCTTACTCCAGGTGATGAGGGAGAGAGCATTCCACACTCAGGGGTTAGGATGCTGAGCTCAGAGGAGGGGGCCTGAGGACCTTTCCCGGAACCCAGTTCCGGAGGCAGCCTCTCCTTTCCTGCTGAGATGGAGCTCCTGAGCAGGCTTCTGCAGACACTGGCAGCTCAGCCAACTGGAGGAGGTCGAATGACCCGACGAGAGGCAAGGTCAGGAAACCTTTCCATAAACACCCTGGAAGCCCTCCTTTTGCTCTGGCAAGCCCAGCCGGCGTAATTACCAGGCGGATGTGACCTGGCCATACCACGGTCCCGTGTCCAGACGCTTCGCCAGAGGACAGAGGTTGCAGGGATGCCTTGATTACTTCCTCTGCTCTGTCCAAGGCCACACAGGGAGGAAGGGAGTCATTGGAAATGTCCTCTGCCTTCTGTGTAGACAGCAGCTCCCCCAGTCTGCTCCGGCCTGAGAGAGGCTTCGGGGGTGGGAAGGAGACTGGGTGAAAACGATGGTGAAACTAGTCAGGTCCCCTGGACAGCCTTCCCAAGCTCCGGTGACATGAACATTCCTGTCGTTCCCTCACTTATGGGCCAGCTTCCTGGAGGATATGGCTTTCAAGGAAGAGAGAAGGGGAAACAAACCATGGTGGGCAGGCTCTTATACCCTTAGTTCTAGCATTTGGTGATTATCATTATTTTTAATCTTAATAGCTCTCCTTCAAAAGTGCTTATTTTGTGCCAGGCATTTTTTTCCAAGTGCATTCTCATTGAATCTTCACAACGTCCTTCTGAGTTTGGCACTACTATTATCCCATTTAAAAGATGGGAAAACCGAGGCACTGAAGTCACAAGGCTAAGTAAGTCGTGGGATTTGAACTCAGGAAGTTTGGCTCCACAGTCTGTGTTCTTAGCCGCTACAGATGGTCCCTAACTTATGATGTTTCGATTTATGATTTTTTGAGTTGATGATGGTGCAAAAGTGAAACTGTACTTCGAGTTTTTGATTTTGATCCTTTCCCAGGCCAGCGATATGCAGTATGATACTCTCTCGTGATGCTGGGCAGCGGCAGCCACAGCTCGCAATCAGCCATGAGATCACGAGGGGCAGCAATCAATACACTTAAACCATTCTGAACCAGTACAACCATTCTGTTTCTCACTTATAGTCAATAAATTATGTGAGATATTTAGCACTTTGTTATAAAATAGGCTTTGTGTGAGATGATTTAGCCCAACTGTAGGCTAATGTAAGTGTTCTGAGCCTGTTTAAGGTAGGCTAGGCTAAGCTGTGATGTTCCATAGGTTAGGTGTATTAAATGCATTTTTGACTTAGGATGTTTTCAACTTACCTTGGCTTTATCGGGATGTAACTGTATCATACGTGGAGGACGGTCTGCATATGCAGGATCACGTAGCCAGACGAGGGATTGGTTCCAACTCTGTGCTGTCAGCCACAGCCATGGGGCAAGCAGGTAGCAGCGGGGGGACTGTCCTCACCGTCTGTGCAGCCGGAAGCAGGCCCTGACTGTGTCCTCTCCCCCTCTGCCCTCCCTCTCCAGATGTGGACGTCCTCCAGCGGCTGGGCCTCAGCTGGACGAAGGCAGCGGGCGGCCGGAGCCCCCCGCCCCCAGGGGTCATTCCGTTCCAGTCAGGCTTCATCTTTACGCAGCGGGCCCGGCTCCAGGCCCCCACGGCTGCCGTCGTCCCTGCCGCCCTGGGCACAGAGCTGGCGCTGGTGCTGAGCCTCTGCTCCCACCGGGTGAACCATGCCTTCCTCTTCGCCGTCCGCAGCCGGAAGCACAAGCTGCAGCTGGGCCTGCAGTTCCTCCCTGGCAAGACAGTCGTCCACCTGGGGCCCCGGCGCTCCGTGGCCTTCGACCTCGACGTGCACGACGGGCGCTGGCACCACCTGGCCCTGGAGCTCCGCGGCCGCACCATCACCCTGGTGACGGCCTGCGGGCAGCACCGGGTGCCTGTCCCGCTGCCTTTCCACAGGGACCCAGCGCTTGACCCCGAGGGCTTGTTCCTTTTTGGGAAGATGAGCCCACACGCAGTCCAGTTTGAAGGTGCCCTGTGCCAGTTCAGTATCTACCCCGTGACGCAGGTCGCTCACAATTACTGTACCCACCTGAGAAAGCAGTGTGGGCAGGCTGACACGTACCGGCCCCAGCTGGGACCCTTCCTCCCCCGAGACTCTGGCACACCCCTCACCTTCCAGACCGACCTTGCCCTGCTGGGCCTGGAGAACCTGACCACTGCCACGCCAGCCCTGGCGTCACGGCCAGCAGGCAGGGGGCCCAGGGTGACTGTGGTGCCTGCCATGCCCGCCAAGCCCCTAACGACTAGCACCACAGGCCCGCACCAGCCCGTCACAGGTGGAGGCCCAGCCCGGACCCTCCTGCCACCTGCCAAGCTGTCAGCCAGTGGAGGGCTGCCTCCCGTGCCCCCAGCCTCTCCTGCCAGCTCCACCAGACCTGTCCAGCCACTGCAGAAGAGCACAGCCACCAAAATCCCCAAAAGTCACCCCACCAAGCCTTCAGCCCCTTCTCCTTCAATTGCCCCTGTCAAAAGTCCCCGCCCCACCCAGAAGACAGCTCCGCCTTCCTTCACAAAGTCAGCCCCACCCGCCAAGAAGCCGGTGCTACCCACTTCCCACCCAGTTCCTGCCAAAGTCTCCTGTCCCACAGTGAAGCCCATCCAGAGGAACCCTGTAACGCCCAGATCCCCAGCACCCAGCGCCCGGCCCCTACCTCCTGCTGCCAGCTCCTCTAAAAAGTCTTTTCCCCCAGTGGTCCAGGCTGAGACCAAGTTGAGCAGTCGTGTCAGTGAGCCGGCTCCTGCCCGCACCAACACACACAGACCTCCCCGAGCCACTGTCGTGCCCCCATCACCTGCCCCCAGTCCTAGTGCTTCCAGGACTGCTCGGCCACAAGCCACAGCGATGCCTCCCACCCTCGCTCCTGGTTCAGCCCCCACTGGAAGCAAGAAACCCACTGGATCAGAAGCCACAAAGAAAGCCAGATCCAAGAGCAGCCCCTGGAAGCCCGTCCCTCTCAGACCTGGGAAGGCAGCCAGGGATGTCCCGTTTAACCATCCGACAACTGGGCCGAGCCCCAGACGGCTGCGGCCCAGCCAGCAGACCACCCCGGCCCCGGCGCTGGCCCCGGCGCGATTCCTGTCCTCCAGCCCCCAGCCCATGAGCACTGGCTCTTCGTTCTTCCACCTGGTGGGACCCACACCTTTCCTGCTGCTGATGGGACCTCCGGGGCCCAAGGGAGACTGTGGTTTACCGGTAAGACTTGGTGGGCTGTGCCTGCTGCTTGGCGCTTGAGTGGGTGACGGGGGCAGTTAGGCAGTTGCTCCTGGTCAGGGCAGAGGAAGTGAAGCAGCTTAGAGCAGGGAGCTGGTTACAGGCAGGGCCTTGACTCCACTCCGGGTCCCCCATGCCTCCACCTCGGCTGTATTCATGATGGCACATCCTGCCCCAGATTTGTGATCCCCTGGGGTGGACTTGGGTCTGGTGGCCCCCTCCAGGTAAGAGCAAACCCTGGGCTTTGGTTAACCCAGGCCCCAAGTCACTCTTTGCTAGCCTCACTGTAAAGGTTGAGTGGCTTAAGGAAAACCACGAACTGACTGGCCCCAGTCTCCAAAGGCCAGCTGCCTGAGCCCTGGAACAGGGTTCCTCCAGCCCACCAGCTTGTCTGCGAGTTTCAGGCGAAGGTCGCACATGGGTAGGGCTGAGTGTGTTTGGTTTCGCACGTGCAGCATTGTTTAAAAATGTTTAATAAGTTATTAATATTTTTTGAAATGTGAGAGATTTCTTCTAAAAGACTGGGTGACTGGCCTTGCTTGGAAGAGGGAGAGATGCAGTGGCCCGTGGGCTGCGGCCGGGTCAGGGCTTCTGCTTTAGACAGGACAGGCCCCCTCCTGTGTGTGCCTGCCCACACGTCTCCCGCTTGGCCTTCAAACCCAGTCCTTTCATCTTGTTTCTGTTACCTGCCTGGCTCCTGTAGACATTTGATTTGTGGCCCCTGGTAGAGGAGTTTGGGGGTGAGGAGGGTCAGGGTGAGTCCAAGCAGTCAGGGAAGAGAGAGAGAACATTCCACGTGCAGGAAACGGTCTCAGGGTCGATGCCTCCGGCATGCCTGGGACTGTCTCCAGGGGCAGCGACCTTTCTGCAGCTGGAGGCCAATTCCTCCGGGTGGGGAGTGATGAGATGGAGTTTCCAGAAAGCCCAGGCCTCTGCTCTGTTCTCCTTCCTTGGAGATGACCACCGTGTGGGTCCCTCCTTCCCGGGGCCGGGTCGCCCACCAGGCTCTGTGCTTGGGTTAGGCTCCCCACAATGTGGAGACAGTGGCAGATACTGGGAATTCCCAGGCCTTACAAACACACTTAATGAGTTTTAATAATCATTAGGAATAATATTTATTCAGCCTGTCTCCAAGGGGACCGAGAGCCCGTTTTTATTATAACCATATTGTAGAACTTACGGAAATTGTATGCATTGCTTTGCGATTATGTCAACATTCTGCTCAAGTCCCGTGTTCTGAAATTGGCAGTGTATGGAGTGGGGAGCCGAGGAAAGCAGGAGAAACCCTTTTCACCCCTCCAGGCTACCCAGTCCTACTCAGGCACCAGGGACCTTTGGCCTGTGATAGCTCAGCTTCCCAAGCTGTGGAGGGGTTGGCCTCACTGGCTGTGAGGTCAAAAGGGGGTGAACTGTCCCCCTCTGATAGAGGGGGAGCGAAGTTTAGGGTCTCCACCCCGCCGAGTGGAGGAGGCCAGCCCTGTCCCCCAAGGCTGTGTGTGATGTGGAATGAGGGAGGCCGTGTCCAAGCCAGCACAACTGGAGCAGGAGCAGGTTTTCAGGGTGTAGACTCTGCCTCTGGGCCTTTCGGGTGCCTGAGCCTCGTACTTTCCTCCTGGGGTTTGGTGATGTGGGTCAGCAGGAGGTGAGGCCTCCTGCCAGATCTGGTCTTGAACTTCCCCCCTGATCGAAGAAGGTGCTTTAGTTGACCTGTTCAGGGGATGGATGCTTAGGGACCATTCAGTTCACCCTCATCATTGGGCGGGTGAGGAGCCTAGAAACCTGTGTCCAGAAAGGGCCAGGATTCACTCAGAAGCCACACAGCACGTAGGAGGCAGAGCTGAAGTTTACGCCCCAGCTCCAGACTCCAAGATCAGCACATTCCAGTCCCCGCTCCCCCCCTCCACCCGCCCCGCCCCGAGTGTCTGCTCTGAGACCCTAGGACTCAGAGCTGAGAGGCTGCGGGCTTCAGAGCTGTGTCAGGCCCTGTCCTTGGTCTCAAGTGAAGAGTTCAATGTCTAAAAAGTCTTCTGTTTCTATACCTATCACGTTCATGAGTTACTTCCACACACGTGGCATCTCCCTTTAGGACCTTGTAGAAACTGATCCAGGAGGGTAGGATGTGTGTACTAACCCCTCCTCTACAGATGAGAGGACCAGGGTTGGGGAGACAAAAGACTTGGCCAAGGGCACGCAGCATGTTCTTGCAGGAGGAGCTGGGCTGCAGCTTCAGTGAGGACCATGGCTCTTCCTTCTCCAGCCCAGAACAGATGAGGGCAAGAGGGAAGACATCAGTGTGCCCGGGTGCCATCCTGCCTCATGTCCTGTGCTATCCCCTAATCCCACCCTCCCCCCAGCTTGGAACCTAGTCTCACTCCAGTAGGAACCAAGAAGCTTCTAGAAGCTTTGTCCAGTCCGCTGTGGCAAACTGGTGGCGAACTGGTCATTTATATTTCACCAGATATCAGAAATTATTCATTGAGGTGGCATCTTTGAACAGCAGTGACAAGAACTCGCGTTCCTTCTGTTTTCTCTTATCCCCGCCCCAAACCCTCAGATACATTCAGGATCTAACCCCAGCAGAGCAGAAGCTGTGCTGCCCGGGACATGAGGCTTAATTGTCCCCAGTCTGGGTACACGCAGACCTGGGTTTAAATCCTGGCTCCACTCCTTACTAGCTCTGCGGCCCCAACCCACTCTAAGCTTTGGTTTCTGCAGAAGGTAATAGCTCCCACCTCCTGTGAGGAAGCCAGTTGAGGAATCTCCAGGGCTGCCTTGGAGTTTTCGATTTGCTGGGTGATTTGGGGAACTTCTTTCCTCTCCCTGGGGCTGTCTCCCCTCTATGACCCAGTGTTGAGAGAGCTCCCTTCTTAGAAATGACTGCAGGACCTTTCAGAGCCTGAGAGGTGTTCAAGGCTGTGTCTGGCCAGTTCTGCATGGTTCTCGAGGGGCACGGGACAGACTGGCAGAGGCTGAGACAGAGCTCTGGGCCCAGGCCTGCCAGGAGTTGTAGCACTGAGGGAGGGAGCTCTGTGGGAGCCCCAGGAGCGGGGGGAGCATGGAAAAGCTGAGCTTGGCCCCGGGTGACTAGGGGCGGGGAAGCTGTGGTTCACAGAGGCTGCACAGAAGCTGCACAGAAGCCCCACGCCCAGGAGGAGGCGAGTCAAGGCCTTATTTATTCACGATCAGGCTGCTGGCATTTGCACGCCCTTGCACTTTTTCCAAGCGTCACCTCGGGGAGACCCGGCCGAGCGCCTGGCCCACAGCAGATGCTCCATGACTATCTGGGAGATGAATGAAGGAATTTGATCCTTACGAAAAACAGGTTGTCCTGACACGCAGGCCAGGCTCTTTGAGGTTACACAGATCTTTGCTGCCGGTGGGGTAAGGAGGCGCTTGTAGTGCAAGAGCACACAGACTTTGGATTTGGAATGACCTGGGTTTGAACCATTCCCTTATCCAGCCATCTTTTCATTCTTTCAACAAATGTTGAATGAGCGCCTTCTAGGTGCTAGGTGCTGTGTGACCTTTGGCAAGTCACTTAACCTCTCTGAACCTCAGTTTTTGGCCTCTGTAAAACAAGGGTATGGTACCACCTACCTTTCCAGAGTTGTGTGGGTTGTCTGAGATGAGAGGCATAAAGCACCCAGCTTTAGAATATGGGTCCCAGTGGATGTTTGTGGCTGATTGTTGATGTGCAAATGGTTGAGGTAGGGGCATTGTTGCCCTAAGAGAACCAAGAGGTTCTGGCACAGGAGGGCCTTCATGCCATTGGCAGTTAGGAATCAGGGCTAGATCTTGAGCAATTCACCCCTTACACTGGTATCATCTAGAATCCAGGAGAATGGAGGGGCATTTTGCTTTGTCTTTGCATATGATTTTTTAGCTCCTGCTGCGTGCCAGGCTCTGTGCTAAGCAGTTTGCGTGCTGTATCCTGTGACCCCAGGCAGAGAACGGGGTAATCGAGGAGAGTTTAAGGAAGGGATTATTTACAGAGGTGTTGGCGTCATCAAAGGAATCGACAGGGGCTGGAGAAGCACATGGGGTCCAACGTGAATTACAAGGGGAGGGGAAGGTGTTGCTAGAAGCCAGTGAGAGTTAAAACATGAACAGGGGTCTCAGACAAGAGCTGGGACCAAACTATAGCCCAGCAAGGAGGGAGCAGGGAGAGAAATAGCCCACCCACCCTCTCCTTCTACTGGAAGAAGAAGTTTCTTGCTGGGGCCTCCCATTGACCAAACTCAGCCAGAAGCAGAGAGCAGGGAAGCCTGGCAGTGCAGCCTGTAGAGGTCAGCTTCCCAGGGCACAGAATGGATCTGGGAAGCAAATGGAGAATAACCAGCACGCGTATACGTTATCCTGGGGAAAAAAAATGGGCATTGTATTCCTATTTTACAGCTGGGAAAACTGAGACCCAGAGGCATAGGGAGATGAAGTAATCTGCTCAAGGCCTGTCCCAGTAGGCCCTTCCCTAGGACAGAGACTGGGGAAAGCTCAGTGCCCTTTGGGCTAACCTTGGGAATAATCGTGAGCTCAGATGGTTAGAGATGGGAGGGCCTTTTGAGATCTCTTGCCTCCCCCACCAGGCGGCAGGCACTGAGCAGAGGCCCAGAGAATGAAAGGTCATTGCGCAGGGTCACCTGGCTGTTAGCAGCGCGCTCAGGACTGGACTCAGGTCTCCCAGATCCCAGGCCTGTGAAACCTCTCCTTGCCTGCTGCCAGGGGCCATGCCAGCCAGGACTTACTTCCTTCTGCAAGGCTTGGCAGGCGGGCTATTGCAGCTGGACACAAGGGTGGACTTGTTCCGGGGGATGGGGTTCCCCTAGGCCTGGCTGTTGGATGCCAGGACCCTTGGGGGAAGCCCAGAGCGGCTGCTTGGTTGTTTCCATGGCTCTGTTTGCGTGAGCCCCGAACCCAGGCCTCGTCCACCTCCCCCAGACAGGCCTGCAGCCCCCGCTCCCCTCCCCCTCAGCTCCAGGCCCTCTCAGAGGCCCCGTTGTTTGCAGCGTGGAGTGGAAAAATCCCACCCCGGCCTTGTGAATCATCCCGGAGTCACCCGCTCAGGCTTCAGGCCCTGGAAAGAAATGGCAGCGTTTTTCCACTGCACGGTGAGCAGGCAGGGTCTCGGATCAAGCGAGAAGGGCAGGGGGCACCCAGCCTCACTGAGTGTGGGAGGGTCAGGCCTGCCTGGGGCCGCAGCTGGACGGCTGGGCTGCCGTGTCAAGGAGTCCGGCTGTGAACTGACATCACCAGGCTGGGCCGTGGGTCCTGCCTGGCACTTAGAGTCTGTTTTGCAGCTGTCAAGGATGAAGTCAGACTCCAGGCTGGATGCCCCCGTTTCTGGGGCAGGAGAAGTGCCAAGAGGGTGTATCCAGGCCACTGCAGTGGTGGCCCTCCCGGGGTCCACCAGGGAGCTACACCCCACGGAGACTGTCCCTCCCTGGAGCCCTGCACCAGCCTTCACCCCTCTGGGCCTTGGCCACCTTCTCTGGGAGATGGACATGATCTCACCTTTTCTCTCCCACTGGAAAACCTAGAGGAGGAAATCACCACAGAAATTCAGGGAACGCCAGTGTTGGGAAGGTTCTGGGATAGTCATTTCACAGATGCCCACAGAGGGGAAGGGAATTACCCAAGGTTGCCCACCTAGTCACAACGCACCTGGCTAAGATTGTCTGTGTGGAAGCTGCCCAGGATAAGAGAACGAGTCAAATGATCCTTGGTTGAATCCGGGCTCTACCTATTAGCTGTGTGGCCTTGAGCAAATCACTTTGCCTCTCTGAGCCTCTCTGTGGTTTCTCATTTGGTCATGATAAAGATACCTGCAGTAATGCTTGGCCTCAGCCCCCTGCATTTCCCTTTGATTCTGGGTCACCTGGAAAAATAGGGCCGAGGAGGACCTTCTAGGAAGGGGAATCTTTTGCTCTCCCCCCAAACAGATGCTGAGGAAGGTGGCTTAAAATTTTGAGTTGGGGAGGTTCCAGCAGCTTGCTTAACAGAAACAGCACTAACTTTCTGGGCGTTAACTGTGTACCAGGCACTAGGATTTGCACTTTTTATAGATTATCTGTCAGCTAGGTGCTGGTACAGCCTCATTTTACAGTTAAGGAATGAAGCCTTGGAGACTGGAGGGAGCTGGCCCAAAGCCACACAGCTAGTAAGTAAGGGTGCCCAGTGTGGACCCAGGCCCCTGTCTTATACTGTATTCTACTGCTTCCCAGGGAGGAGCAGAGAGTAGGCTGGCCCTGAATCTCAAACCCCCAGAGGTAGATATAAGACTAGAAACTGTCCACCCAGCCCCTGGCTCTGGATGGAAGGAATGCTGCCTGCTGCCAGTTTGGCCAGAGGTACCTGGAGGCTCAGATGGCCAGGACTTGCACTGGGTCACGCAGCAGCCTCCCTCCCTCCAGCCGGGGCTCTTTCCAGTGACCCTGGGGCCTTGGTACCCATATCTGCCTGTCTGGATCTCTCTTCTGATTTTTATTTATGGACGAGCAAGCACGTGGTGTTCACGGACCAGAAC
The DNA here is from genome assembly GCF_965194805.1 of Balaenoptera borealis. Lineage (NCBI taxonomy): Eukaryota > Metazoa > Chordata > Mammalia > Artiodactyla > Balaenopteridae > Balaenoptera > Balaenoptera borealis. Next base: position 102,906,049 of record NC_138865.1, read on the forward strand.
TGTGAATCAAGGCTGCCCAGCGTGAGATCTGGATTAATTACCAGCCAAATCGTACTGGGTTTTCAACACCGATTTTAACTCTGGGCAGGAAACCTGGAATCTCGTTGATGGTTATTTGAAACAAATGAATTCCCCAGGCCTCACACATCCTTGAAAGCCTGGCTTCCTTTGAAGGCTCTGTGTTCAGTTCTTTACATCAGGCACTTAGTTAATCCTCATTCACTCCTTTGGGGTAGACAGGGCAGTAGCTGTGGTAAAAGAGAACCGTGGAGACTCAGGCTGAAGGCTTTGCACCAAGTCTCCAGCTGTTAAGTGGCAAGACCAGGATTTGAACAAAGGTCAGACTGCAGTTTAGTAAGTCTGCTGGGCTGACTTGCTTCCTATGGGAAGGGAAGAGAGATGAGGCCAGACAGGTGCTCCCTGAATGCCATGCTGTGGGGTTAGGCCCGTCTTATGTGGGGAATGGGGAGCCATTGAATGTTGTTGAGCAGGGGGAATGCCTTGGGAAGGTGAACCAGGCTGTGTGGAGGAAGACTGGAGGGGGGAGAGGGCGGAGGCAGGGAGACAAGTGAGCGGGCTGTTGCAGGTTCTCAGGGTGTGGTGATGAAGGTTGGACCCGGCTGTGACCACTGGAATAGATGGAACATTTGAGTGACGATTGCATACTAGGCATTGTGTTATATGTTTACCATCTCATTTCATCCTCGCGATAATCCTATGAGGAGGGCATTATTACCCCATTTTATAGGCACCGGCTGGTTAAGGAACTTGCCCAAACCCAGCTGGTAGGTGGCAGTACTGGGATTTGAACCCAGGCCTGTCTGATGCAACAGTCTTTGCTTACACCCTTTATGCTACACTGCCTCTCCGTGGTGCAGAGATGCTGGTGTGACCTTGGACAAGTCCCTTCTCTCCTGAGCCTCTGCAGATAACTTGGCTGAACTCTGAGGTCTCTTGCTGTTTTATTTTATCAAACATTTGGCTGAGCCTTGGGAAGAGAGAGATGACTCATATCCCACTAGTTCCTTTGAGGAGACCATGGTCTAGTGGGAGCAACAGGCTTCTAAGCAGATAATTCCCCAAATATAATACAGTGGCCTTTAAAGCAGAAGGAAAGAGAGGACTTGGCCCAACTTAGGGGAGGGATCAGGGAAGGCTTCCTGGAGGAGGCGACACCCTAAGTTAGTTGAGTAATAAAAGATGAGTGCTTCAAAGACCAAGAAACAGCAGCTGCAATGGCCTGAAAGCCCCAAAGAGCATGCATTCCTCAGGTAGGTACCTCAAGGGATCCCTTTTCTCAACCATAGGGTTTCCATGTCCAGAGCTCTGGATAGCTTTGTTGAATGACTACATGATTCCATTCTCTTCTGCCACTGGGCACTGATGCTGTCTTCTTGCTTTTTATTCAGGGTCCGCCTGGGCTGCCTGGGCTCCCTGGACCTCCTGGTACACGGGGTCCTCGGGTAAGTGATCACGTGCTGTCCTTTTGAGTTCTGGTAGGCTCTGTGTCCTGTACCCCATTGCCCCTGAAGTCTCAGCTTTGCTGTGTGTCCTCATGCTGCCTGCCACCCATTTTCCACTTTGTCCATTGGAGTGGACGTAGGGCTATTAGGGGGCACTGTGTGGCCAGACGTGGCATGGGACAGTGAGAACCTCTTGAAGAGTCTATGCTGTCTATTGTGGGTATCACCCTTGGCAGCCTGGAGTGGAGAAGGGGTTTCTGCCCATCCCCTCAGCTGATGGGCTTTGGTGTTTGTCCAGGAAAAAAGCTGACTTGGGAGAGCATGACACTTGCATCCATCTTCCCATCTCTGCTGGGCCAACCTGGGGTAGCGATGCTGACATAGGCAACCAGATGGGCCATGCCAGGGACGGGGTGAGCTTCCCACGCTGAGAGGTTCAACCAAAGTCTGGAGGATGGTTTGGCAGGGCTTTGGTGGCTGATAGGAGCTAGCCCGAACCTCAGAGTGAAAAATAGCTCTGGTCTGTTATGCCTGGCATGTCACTTAATGCTGTCTTATTTGATCCCCTCTCCTTCCAGGACCCCTATGGGCCAGTATGACCACTCTCATTTTAGGGATGAGAAAACCGAATTACTAGGAAACGGAAGAGCTAGGACTGGAACCCAGGCTCTTAACCATATAATACTGGGACTCTTAGGGGTCCTCTTGGAGAGAAATCTGTCCTTTTCCCAAGAGGGCTCAGACCCATGGCGCCTGGCATCTGTGCCCAGGCTGAATCAGCCTTTCCCACGCTGGGTGCCTGGCGAGGCCCTGGCAGAGATAGCTGCCTGGGGCATATTTTTAGCTCTCAGCCCAGCGGATGGTTCTGGTTACGCAATTACTCGAGCCCTAGTTCCCTCCAGACCTGGCCCTGTGCTCCCTGGGCCCAGGGCTCTGGAATCTGCTGTCTGAAGTGGCATTTCCTCCTGGCTTTGGAGTCTCCATGGAGCACTTGCCCAGAGCTGGGGACCACAGAGGTATCATGGACACTGCTGGCCAAGGGACCTTGTAGCCTGGGACCAGGATGAGACCCCTGGACGTAGCAGTCTGCCTGGGCCTCCAAACTCCTCCTGAGCCCCGAGCCTCTGTGCCTTTGCTTGGACTGTCCTCTTGACCCGGCATGTCCTCCTTTGCAAATTCCTCCTCCATCCATGGCTCAGATCAAATGCCATCTCCTTCTCTGATGATCACCTCCTTCTTGGAGCTCCTGCGGCAGTTAACTGCCCCTCTGGATGGCATGGCTCCCTTTGTAAAAGCTCACATTGACCACTGAACTCTGTCACCTGAGTGGCGTATGCAGGATCTCATCCCATCTTCCCAGCCTTCCCGATAAGTAAGTTCCAATACTATCCCCATTTTATAAGTGAGGAAACTGAGGCTCAGAAAGGTTCACTTGCTTTGGATAAGTTCAAACATAGAGTAAATGCCAGAGCCAGGATTGAACCCGGACGGTCTGACTCCAGAGCAGCAGACAGTCTGACTCTTAAACTACCTGTTGCGCTAATTTTTCCATCAACTCAACTGAGCCTCTCTGGGCCAGAGACAGGCCCTGTTGACTTTTCTTTTTCACCCAATGCCTAGCAGAGTACCCTGCGTGCAGAAGGTGCTGGGCAAATGGTTGCTGATGGGTTCTAGTCTGGGAGTCAAGAGCATTTCCCCCAAGAAGCTGTGTGGCCTTAGGCAAGTCCCTTCCCTATTCTGGGCCTCAGTTTCCACATCTATAAAACACTGGATCATGGTAAGGCATTTCCATCCAAAGTTCCTTCCAGCTCTGAAATTCCACAAGTGAGGGAATGACTCTCCTGACATCCCTCTCAGGCTTTCGGAGTACTCCCCACTCCCTGCTGCCCATCACCCTGTTTCTAGACTGGAAATTCCATAGATCATAAAATTCCAAAGATAATAGAATGCTGGGATTAAACAATCCCAGTTCCTCTGTACAGATGGTGGTTCTGGGGCTCAGGGAGGGTCAGGGCTTTATCTGAGGTCATCCAAAGCTCTGTGGCTGGCCCCTTTCCACCTCTGCATACTCCCCTGACCCATCGAGGGGTGCTGGGGAATCCCTAGGCCCTCCCTCCACTCGGCTTTCTGGGCTGCAGCATTTGTAGAGTCGGTCTGCTTGGCTTCCAGTCAACTATGTGATTCATTTCTCTGCAAGGCAGTGGCTGGAGAGGGGTGGAGGAGTGGGGATGGGAGAGCAGGAAGCCCTCACCTTCACAAGCTGCAGATGGGGTAGCCGAGCGCTCTAGCCCTCCATCTTTAGGGCAGCTGGGGGCACAACTGGGGAGAGGTAGTCAGTCTTGACATTGCCCGGCACAGCCCATGCCTGGTTCTGGGACGCTAGATGTGAGGGTCCCCTCCTCAAACAACCCCGTCCAAACTTTTCCCAATTCAGGCTGAGCTCTAAAGTTAGATCCCAGGAGCCCAGGCTGGGGTGAAGCTCTGAGGTCTTCCAGATTCCTTAGACACCATGAGTCCCTGTCGTTCATGGAACTGATGGGGAGACTGAGGCTGGAGAGAGGGAAGGCTCAGAACTGGGACCATATTGCATCTAGGTGCCAGGAGACAGCGTTTGGTGAAATATTGGGAAGGGGCTGGAGGGTTGATTATTTTGGAGGTCACCCATGACACTGTTATAAATTCCCCAGACTGAGTGAGCCTCTCAGCTCGGTTCCTCCTCCACATGGATGGAGAAGGGGAGGGTCCCAGCTCAGGCGTGGAGGAAGAGGGAGGTGCCTTGGGCGGAACGTGACAGGCTGCAGCTGGGAAGTTGGCCTTGAAAAGAGAGGAAGGAAGCAAATTCATACACAGCCAGATGAGTCAAGAGGGGCCAGGGACAAGGGCAGTGTGTCTAGTAGGGGGCACCCCTCGAGGTGCCTGTCTCCATCCCCAATGCCTCAGATTATTCCTGTTGGACAAAAGACCCCCAGAAAGTACTCAACTCTTAGGACTCTGTTTATATTACTGGGCTGCAGGACGCTAGCCCAGGGCCTTTGCAGAGAAAGTGGACATAAGGCCCCAGCTGTTGTAAGGGAGATTCAAATATGGCCTGGGAAAATCCAGTGCCACGAATAAGCCTTGGACTTGAAGCCAAAAAACTGGGTCCCGGCCCTCTCTTGGCCGCTACTCTGCTGTGTGACCTTGGCCAAGACTCTTTGACTCTCTGAGTTCAGTCTTCCCAGCTGCTTCGTGGTCCCTGGGGGACCCTGTAAGCTCAAAGCGTGTAGGAACCTAAGGGAGAGCTCTGACTACGTGTTGTGGCCACAGGAGGGATGCCCCTTCGTTCAGAGCGTCCAAGTGCTCCCTTGACTGGGCTCGCAACTCCAGAGACTCATACAAAGTCCAGTTGGAGTCTGAAGTCTGGAGAGGTTCCCTTCAGCAGGAAGAGTCCCAGAAGGTTCCTTGGAGGAGGTGGCATTAAAGCCAGGCCTTGAAGAATGGGTTGGGTTTCAGCTGGAGGGGATGGGTGGGAAAGGCATGCCAGATGATGGAACAGCATGACAAAAGTGATACAGAGGGGAAGTATCTATAGCAGGCATGGTCAGGGCAGCAAATAGCTAAGTGTGCTCTGAGCCCGAGGAAGCAAGTGTGGGAGGGGCTCATGGGGCCAGGTGGAGAGCGTACGGAAAGGTGGTCACATTCAGGGGTTAAGGGCTTGTGCTCTGAAACCACACATCTGAGGGTGAGATCTAGCTTTGCCCCTTAGCAGCTGGGTGACCTGAGAAAGTTATAAACCTCTCTGAGCAACAGTTTCCTCATCTTGAAAATAGGAATCGTGGTAGCACCTGCCTTGTGGGTTAACAGGATAAAGCGAGATAATGCATGGAAAGTGCTTAACACGGGGCCAGGCGTCAGGGGAGCCTCTCTGCAAGCAGCTGCCATGGCCAGACTGCTGAGACTTGGCTAGGGAAGACCCAGCGGATGGGTGGGCGGAAGTGCCAGGCCCTGCTCTAGGAAGTGGGATGACCCCTATTTTCCCCTCATCTCTTTCTTCTTTTCCCTTTCAGGGTCCTCCTGGGCCTTATGGAAATCCAGGCCTCCCCGGCCCTCCTGGAGCCAAAGTGAGTGTTTGCTGTGGGGTCTGGAGGGAGAGCCGTGGTATGGATGCTGGGGTTAGGGCTGCATTGGGGGAGCTTCTTTTCTTAGAGGCTCCTGGTGGTCGGGCCTCAGGGTCACTGTGGAGGATCCGTATCCAGGCCACAAGCACTCCCTCGTGCCTCCCAGGTGCCAGGCCCTGTACCGGGCTGGAGACAGAGTGAGGAGTTAAGAGTTTAGCTTCTGGTGGGGAGGGGTTGAGGGGGAGAAGGGCAGCTGGAACCTAAGGCCCTCAAAGGGAGTGGGAAGAAAGGTCATTTGCTGCTAAATAGGGAGGGCTGTGAAGGTCCAGCTCGAATGTACGTGTTACTGGGTCATAAGACACACCCTGGGGAGGCATGTCAAGTTTTGAGCTCGGGAGGGACGTGGAAAGATCATGTTTGAGAAAGACCCTGGATGCCGTGTGGAAGATGGACTGGGGTTGGGGGGGGACCAGAGCAGAGGCAGGGAGACCTGGGGTGATACAGGCCAGCGTAGGGGTGCGGGAGGAGGGGAGTGGGCACCTTGACAATGTGGAGGTGAGGTAGGGAGGACTCGGTGATGGACGAGAGGAGAGAGATGGTGACTCCCTGGTGTTAGCCTAGGTGACCAAATCGAGGAACCGGAAGAAGGAATGTTGCATTTGGGAATCTGTAGACCGGCCCGGTGGAGATGATTCGCGGACATTCTGAAACTCAGGAGAACTCTGAGCTGGAGATAGAGCCCTGGGGGGTGGCCAGCACAGAGATGCCACCTCTGGACTTTAGATGGGACCAGAAACCCACGTGACTGGTGCTCTGATGAGTGTCGGGGGCTCCAGCCCCGTCCACGGTGGGGCATGGAGTGAGAAGCACCAGGAAAAGTACGGGGCCAGCATTATTTAGGTTACAGGGAGAAGCCTCGAGTGATGGCTGGAGAAATAGGAGGAGGGGAAGGAAGACACAGGCTCGGGGAAGCCAAGAGCACAGCATCTGTGCCGAAAGAGTGTGGGGCAGGCCAGGACAGGCAGAGGATCTGCCCAGCTGTCAGCTGTGGAGTGGCCACGTGAAGAGCACCCCTGGGCCTTGGTTGGCCTGGGCTCAGGGTCCTTCTTTGCTAACGCATTGCAAAGGGCTAGTGGCTTGAGGAAGGCCGCTAACTGACTGGCCCCAGCTCATGCAGCGATTGACGGTTGAACATCCTCCAAAGGCCAGGCTTGACTCCTAGGGAAGAGTTCCTCTGCCCACCTTGTCCAGAAGTTTGGGACAAATGTACACAAGTAGCCCTGGATGTATGACGATATGGCACCAGAGTGCCAGCGCAGAGCCCTTGCACAGAGCTGCGGGAGCCCCTGCCTCCGCCCCTGTAGGTGTGTGACTTCGGCCAGGGCTGGACTGGGGTCCTTCCTTGGAAGGCAAGCACAGAGGCCTCAGGTGCTTAGGGGCCAGCAGCTGCCTGGAGGTGCTCTGGGTTTTAACAAGGCAAACACTGATGATAATAAGCACCGTATATTGGACCCTTACTGTGTGGTAGGCACTCTGCATGCACTTCATGTAGCCTGTCTCATTTGATCCCCACAAAGACCTAATGGTCTCATTATCATTAGATGATAGGTGGAGATATTGCACCCATTTACAGATGGGGAAACTGAGGCTCAGGTGGATTAAGACACTGTCTAAGAAATGGCAGTGGCACCTGCCCCCATGGGTCAGGCAGAGAGAGGGGAGCTCTTTGGAAGACTTCTGCTTTGCAGAGGCCTCCGGTCTCCTAGGCCATGGCGTACATCGAGATGCTGAGGATTGGCAGCTGTTTTGATTGCCAGGTTTGCTCAGGAACACGCCTTTCTTGGCCTGGTCTGGGACTGTCTGGTCCTCCCTCCCTCCCGCTCCCAAACGTGACCCCCTGCTTCTGTGGCAGCAGATGCTCCATCAGCTTCTCCCCGGTCCAGGCTGCCCCACACTGCAGCGCCTCAGCTCCAGTCTGGGCTGCAGCCCACCCCCATCCTGCCAGCAGATGTGCAGAGGCAGGAGGAGGACCCACCAGCTGCCGTCCTCGCCATTTTGAGGAGCAGCTCTGGGTATGGTGAGTGAGGCTCAGACCTAACAGGTGAGTCTTCCCGCTGCCACATGGAGCTGGGACCTGTGGACTCAGGGCCTCACGGATAGGCTTCCAGCTTGCTTCTGTGTAAACAAATAAGGGTGAGGGTTCCAGAAAATACACTGGAATGGGAGTCTTCTTCTCCCATTAGCACTTGCATAACATGCCAAGGGGAAAAGTCATGCCCTTTACCTGGACACTTGGTTGTGAGTCTCAGGAGTGAGCAGAGGTGGATCCAGGACAGATCAGTTGGATGGAAGGCCCAGTCTGCTGGGCTTTGGCCCTGGGCAGCTCTCAATCTGTGGCGTGGCCAGGACAGGGTTAAAGAGAGGCTCTTCCTGGATGGAATTCCTGACTTATCCAAGATTGGAAGGGAATGTCGTGGATCTGCAGGAATAGATGTGATTCTGGGGAGAGGGTCCTCACTGTTTACCAGATCCTTTCTGGGTCTGGGAGGAGACCTGGTGGGATTGTAGGGCTGGCCTCCTCCAGGCTCTGTGCTGGCTCCTCCTTTTCCGCACGGTGTTGGCTTCGAGAGCTGCCTCTGGGGCCCCCATCCATTCATCTTCCTTCAATCAACAAACATTTATCGAGCACCTACTATGTGCTTTTGATGGAAAAGTCAGCCAAACAGGCAGGGTCTGCGTGGTGGCAGGGAGCCTGCCCTTCGTCTGGCTGGGTCGCTGTGTGGTCGTTCCTGTGCTGTATTTATTGAGCCCTTGGGAGCTTATGGCCTTGTGGGTTAAAGATCCCCCTGCCAGACTAAGGATGGGAAAGATTGGTGGATTGAGGAATCAAAAAGGGGAGACAGAGCAAAGGTGAGGCACTTCATCCCTCTTGAGGTCACAGAGGAGCAAAGACCCAAAGGGCCAATGACTTAACTGGGGTCACTTGCGGTGACCAGCAGTGGCGGGGCTGTATTTCGGGTCCTTGGGTTTGCCAGTCGGAAGACACTTGTCAGGACTGCACAGCTGGTACAGACCAGAGCCAGGCTTCAACCCCACCTGCCTGCTCCAGAGCCCAAGGCTTTCCCCATGTACCACATACCCATATGCCCCACGTTCAAATCAATCAAGAAGAGTGTTTGTCAGGTCCTGCAGGGAGTCAAGATCAAGGACTTTGAGAATGAAGCAGAGAAGCCAGAACCCTGGGTGGATGGCATTAGCTGACCTTGGAGGCCCAGGGTTGAGTCATGTGTCCAACCGACCCATAGTTATTGCTGCAGGAAAGCACAGTGGTTAAGCACAGACTCTGGAGCCAGACGGTCGAAGCTCCTGTCCCAGCTCTGTCACCTTCTAGTTGTGTGACTGTGAGCAAATTATTTGAACTTCCCATGCCTCAGTTTCCTTATCTGGAAAATGGGGTAATAAGAGTAGCTGCCCCCTTGGGTTGTTATGAGGTGTAACTGAGTTAAGAGCAGTGCTGGCCTGTGGTAAGTGGTCAGCTGTCAGCATGTTCAAGGTGCCCGGCCTACAATGGGGCACAGATAGGGACGGTCGCTGCTGTTGTGGAAATAAGCTGACCACTCCATGAAAAGGGCTCCACGTGAGAGGCACTGGGTGCTCAGAGACCCCACAGAATGGCGATTAACCTGGTCTGGGAGGTGAAGCCTGCCTTCCCAGAGGGTGGGAAAGTTGAACCAAGGTCTGAAGGGCAGCAGGCAACCAGGCCAAGGGGCGGGAGGAGGCTGGGGAGGGCAGCAGGCCTGGTGGGTGTGCTAAGACTTTTGGACTTTATCCAAAGAGCAGCAGGAAGGCATGAGGTTTTTAGCAGACATGACACGATCAGATGGGGTTTGTGAAGGCCACTCAGGCAGCTTGAGAAGCTTGGTCGGTGGCCAGCAAGTTGAAGGGTGACCAATGGGGAGGCCTAGAGCTGCCCTGATGGTGATGCTGATGCTGAACCAGGGGAAATCAGATGGGATGCAGGGCCCAGGTGGGGTAAGAAGCTCTGGGCCAGAGGCCGGCAGGGCTCCAGCTGTGCCTGTGCTGGGCGACGAGGCACCTGGCCCCACTCTCCCTGGCAGCCGGCCTCCTCTTCCCTCCTCTGGCCTGCTCGGTTTGCAGTGAATTACCCAGGATTACTAGGGGCCCTTGGGCACCCGGGGAGAATAGGTGGGCAAGAGCGGCCATGCTCAGTAACCCAAGTGACTGCTAGCAGAGCTGCTAGAAGCTGAGGTGGAGCCAGCCCTTACAGGATTCTCGGACCTCAGGCCCCAGCCTCCCTTTCCCCTTCCTCTGATGACTGAGGTAGGGCATACTCATTAAAGAAAATGTGGAAAAGTCTAGAAAGTATCAAGAGGAAAGCAGGCCTCTTGCAGTGGCCTTGCCCAGTGATAGGCACTGACTGCATTTTGAACAGCCTGTGGGCCAGGGACTGGCCAACAGCTTTACCTGCTTTGCAGGGTGGATGTTATTACCCCCATTTTACAGACGAGAAAACTAAGGTCCAAAGTGGCTAAGTAACTAGCCTGTTTCTGATAAGTGTCAGAGACAAGATTTGAACCCTCTACTGTCTGACTCCAAAGTCCATAGTTTTAGCTACAAGTCTATTATTAGCTCCATAGCTCTTTAGCACTGTTGGTTAAGCAATATCTCTCTCTCTCTATATATATATCTAGATATATCTATATATTTATCTATATATCAATATATATACACACACATACATACATGCATACATATATATGTATAAATAATTTAAAATATGCCTTGCCTGTAAGTGCTATATAGTGTTTAGCTGTAATTTTATTAACAATTGCCTTCTAGAAAGATTGAACCAATCCATGCCACTGCTAGCATTAGAGGAGGATGTTTGAAAAAGATAATTCATTATTGTTTTCAATTCACTTCACTGCATTGATCATCTTTGAGAAGAATATTTTTCTTACATTTGTTTTCCATTTGCATTTCACCATTTATGAATTTTTATTTTTGGGGTTGGGATGTTATCTTTTTTTTTTTTAATTAATTAATTAATTAAATTTATTTTTGGCCGTGTTGGGTCTTTGTTGCTGCCCGGGGACCTTCTCTAGTTGTGGCGAGCGGGGGCTACTCTTTGTTGCGGTGCGTGGGCTTCTCATTGCAGTGGTTTCTCTTGTTGCGGAGCACAGGCTCTAGGCACGCGGGCTTCAGTAGTTGTGGTGCACGGGCTCAGTAGTTGTGGCTCACGGGCTTAGTTGTTCCGTGGCATGTGGGATCTTCCCAGACCAGGGCTCGAACCCGTGTCCCCTGCATTGGCAGACAGATTCTTAACCACTGCGCCACCAGGGAAGTCCCAGGATGTTATCTTTTGTTATTGACTTGTAAAAATTATTTGTGTTTATATATGAAGGCTTATTAAGCCTTCATCTACCTTACAAGTATTTTCAAATTTATTGTTTGCCTGTTAAGACTATTCATGATGATTTTCACAAGTGAGAGTGTTACCTATTTTTTTTTTTTTTGGACTAACAATAATAACTAACACTTATTAGGAACTTACAATATGTCAGGTAGTATGGAGAGAGCTCTACCATATGTAGAATGTATGGTTCTTTACTTTAGTACTTAGACATTTCTTTCCCATAGTAAACCAGAGAGGTATTCACTTATATTCCTAGTCATTTTATAATATCATTTGTACTCTTAAAATTTTAAACCATCTGGAATTAATCTTCATGGGAGTGGGTATGAGGTATAACTTTATTTTTCCCCCAGTAGTTCATTTATTAAATAACTTTTCCTGCACTGACTATTATATGATAGACCAGGGTCTCCTTCAGGCCATTCAAGTATGTTTCATTCCTGTGTTTGTATATTGCTAGTAAAATACTATTTTATGACATTTATTAGCTTTATGCTGTGTGTCTCCCTCCTCCACTTAAAAAAAATTGTTCTGGCTATTAAATCTGTCAGATAAACTTTATGCCCATCTTAATAATTTCCTTAAAAAACTCCCTTGGGGTTTTTCTTGGAATTGTATTAAATGTGTTTATTAATTTGTGAAGAATTATCATCTTTAAAATATTAACTTTTCCTATCTAAAACCATGGCATATCTTCCCATTTGGCTGAGTTTTTAAAACATCTCATAATAAACTTCTATAGTTTTTATTGCATAAACCCTGCACCTTTCTTACTAAGTTTGTTCTTAGAAATTTTATATTTTTGTTGCTGTTATGAATGGAATATTTCCCCCATTATATTTTCTAGCTGGCTGTCAGCTATTGAAAAGAACTATTGACTTTGTATATTTGGACTTTTGTGTTTATTTTATAACCATGTCCTTTACTGAATTATTTTATTAGTTCTAACAGTATTTCAGTTAGTTCTCCTGGGTTTTCTAGACAGGCACTCATATTACTTGCAAAAAAAGACATATTTTTGTCTCTTTTTCCTCAAATCTTAGTAGTCTTATTTGTTTTTCTTGCCTTATTGCCATGGCCAGAACTTATAAACACATGAAATGGTAGTAGTGATGGTGAAAGACCTAGTGTATCTTCAGAGGACCTTCCAGGGCTGGGGACAGATCTGACCCAATTCCAGCCCTAGAGTTGTCTCTTGAGACTCCATTCATTCATTTTCTCACTTGAGAAATATTTTTATGATGCCTCCCCTGGGCCAGGCCCTGTGCTAGGTACTCGGGATCGTGTGTCTTGCAAAAGATGACTTGCACAGAGGACTTCTGGCCCAGAATTTTCCAGTCCTTCATGATTTGTTCCTTTGTCTCAGCCCCTCTCGAGGCCTCATCTACCCAAAGCCTTCTATTCTCTCCACCTTCCCAACCCTACCTGCAGGAAAGGAGCTCAGTTTCTATCCCTGCTATATTTTGTAGCATTTACGGTTTAGGATATACCTTCCAAACCATCTTCTAGTTCCTCAAGGCTCTGTTAACTAGTCCAGGCAGAGTCTACTGTTCTGTACACAGAGAGGGAAAGGGGCTTGTCCAAGATCACACAGGCTTGTTGTCTGGAGAGCTGGGTCTGGCACCCAGGTTCTCATCCTCACCAAGGTGTAAACAATTAATTAGACCTTATTATTCCTTATATCTCTTACTGGAGAATTTGCAGGAGTCTGGCTGGGAAGATGGATAGTCTTCTCCATCCCAGAAGTCACACCTTCACTTGACCAAGGGTGCCTTGAGCATTTCTGGAGCCCAAACTTCATCTGACTCCCTCCTTGTCTTCCTCCAGCCTTAGCGTGGCTGATTCACCCTCAGACTGGGTCAAGTGCCCCCCTACTTCCTCCTGTACTCCACTTATCACTGGATCATAGTTGTTCATCTGCAGTGTATTGAAATGTAAAGCTCTTGGGCTCTGGAAGCAGACTTCCTAAGTCTAAATCCCACTTACAAATTGTATGACCTTGGACTAATCACTTACCCTCTCTGTGCCTTAGTTTCCTCATCTGTGAAATGGGGAGAGAGATCATTGCTACCTCATAAATTTATGTGTTGAAGGCTTAGAAGAGCACTCAGGAAATGCTAGTGCAGATTATCATTACTGGTCTCTGGTTTCTCCCTTGATTGGTCCCCACAGGCATGAGCTGTGTCTTGATCCCCACCATGGTATTCCTTGTGTGCATTGAAGATGTGACTCATAGTAGATGTTCAATAAACACCTGTGTTTGTTGATGTTGTACTCGGGCAGGGATTACGTCCCAAGCACCGTGCTGGCTGCCGAGAATGCAGGAGCAGTCCGTAGTCACTAAAATGCCTGGATACGGACTCTGGGCAAGGGAGCCACTCTGGCATCCCTTTGGGTCTCAGTTTCCCCTATTGTAAAATGACAGAGCAGGATGCATGAAGGCCCACCCCTGAGAGCATTTTAAGCCCAGCTCTTCTATTGGCTGTAGACCGAGGTGGGCAAGAGCAGGGTGGGGAGAAGCTGCTGTCCTTTTTTAGCCATTGGAATCCTGGGTAGCCCTGGGCCTGACCTTGCACATGGACATAAAAGGCATTGGAACTGGGTTTGTGAACAGCCGAGGGTGGCAGAGTGTCAGCAAGGGGCAGCTGCAGCATGAGGTAGTAGATCGCAGAGGCGAGTCCTGCAGAAGTGACCTGGAGGGACCCAGGTGGACAGAGAGTTGCGGTCCTAGCAAGGAGGGGCTGGCCTGCAGGCTGGGGCAGTGGGAGGGCGTATGGGAGAAGCATCTAGGCTTCCCATTTGTAAACGAGGGCTCTGGAGTCAGATAGACCCGGGACCTAGTCAGACCTAGTGAGACCTTGCCTCTTATCTGCACGTCACCCCGGGCTGTGACTGAGCCTCCCTGAACCCCGGTCTTGGTCCTGCGGTGCAGTAAGGGGGTGTAAGAGGACTGGTGAGGTGCTGCATTGAGTGGGCCTGGCACAGTGCTGGGCGCATGGCAGGTGAGCAGTGGAAGGCCGCCCTCCCTCTTTAAGGCTCTGTCCAGTTTGGAATGCAGTGATTTCTCACGGAGAGTGACTGAGTCAGGATTTGGAAGGTCTGGGTCCTGACGCAGAAGAGAAACAAATGGGAACTAAAGTTGGCCAAAACAGCCTTCCTGCGTGTCACGTCCATGATCCCACTGGCTCCTTGCCAAGGAACCTGGATGCCAGCGGGTATGTGTGCTCGTGCCCGTGTGTGTGTGTGTGTGTGTGCGTGCGCGTGCATGTGCATGTGTGCATGTATGAGCATGCAGCCGTGTGCATGCGTGTGTGTGTGTGTATGTGTGTGTGTGCGCGCGCTGTGCAGCCCACATTTTAATGGTGAGGAAACAGAAGCTCAGAGAAGTGAAGTCACTCGCCTGAGGTCCTACTGTGAGTCCGTGGCTTCACCCCAGGACTTCTGACTCAGGACCCAGATTGGGGAGGGAGCTTGAGAGTGAGGGTGTGGGGCAGGGATCAGGGGCTCTTGGAAGTTGACAGCAGGGGGGACTGACTTTCCAAGGGACTGTCTCCTGAGTCATTTAATCAGATTGGTTCAAACGAGTGGGCCCACAGCCAGGAGCCCTCTTCAGCCCTGTGTGAGATGTGGTTGTTGGGCCCTTTCCTGAGCACGTGCTCTTAGGAGCCAGGATCCTTGTGATGGGGACGCCTCCCATAGGCTTGGCACAAAGAATGCTTATCTCTGACTAGGGACACACTGCTTGTCGGTGTCGTCCCTACTCACTGCCTATTCTAACTTGTCGGGTCCCAGGACGTCCTGGAACACAGAGCTGGGAGTCACAAATTCAGGGTCCTAGTCTTAGCTCTGCCAGTGCCTCAGCTTGGGGCCCTGGGCAGTCCCTTTCCTTCTCCTGGCCTCAGTTTCCCCGAATGTGTTATGGGGTAATAACACTTCCCTTGCTCACTTCATCAGGCTATTCTGGGAACCTGGTGAAGTGAGGGTTATTGCAAACTGTGAAGGCCTGTACACAGATTAAACGGCTGCTGATGCACTGGTCCTAGGTGATTAGAGACGGTGAGGTGAGCATCAGGGGACAGGAAAATCAGAAAGAATCAAGCTTGCCTCTGGGACGTATCTCTCAGAAGGTCTCTGAGAGGCCCGGGGGAGCACGTCACCTGTACGTTGGGCCCAGGGATCTCCAGGTTGGTTGGGGAGGACGCAGTCAAGCTGCATCTTGAGAATGCTTATGGTTTGGCTAATGATGATTGAGAAGTGGTTTTCTAGTTGGGAGTGACTGCTTGAGCAAAGACCCGGCTGTAGGAATGTGCAAGGTCTGGCGGAGGAAGGACTGTGGTCTGGGGATGGGGCAGAGGGACCCCGTCTGTGGGTCGGGCTGGTGGAAGGAGAGCAAAGTCTGGAAAGGATGGCTGGGACCAGGTGACGGAAGACTTGGGACACCCAAGGAGGAGTTTGGACTTTGTCAGTAGGCATGGTGGGGAGCTATGAGAGATGCTGGAGCAGGGGAGGGATGGGATTGGAGAGGACCCTGTGGAGGAATGTGAGTGGGGTAGGGGGGAGGGCATTTAAGCAGGGGACAGGGAGATGAGCAGAGTTGGTGGGGAGACACCCTCTTTAGACAACTTGGCGGCCAAAGTAGAATTGTTTTTGTTTCAGGGACAGAAAGGGGACCCCGGGCTCTCACCAGGAAAGGCTCACGATGGGGCAAAGGTAGGTTTCCAGGGACCCCAGTGCTCAGGGAAGTGGGGGAGTGGACAGCAGGGAAATCGCCGTGCTCTGGGACACACCCTCCTGACAGAGGCCACTGCGTGACAAACGCTGGAGGTGGGAAGTAGAAAAGGACGGGGTCTGGTTTTTCCTCAAAGCCCTTCAGCTCTCCCTACACCAAACCCAAAACCATTCCCTTCTGCCTTCTTCCGGTGTGCAACCAATAAAACCGACAAAAAATGTTGCCTGTGGACATACCTTTGGTGAATGTCTTTTTGCCTAATGCTCTGAGTGGGTTTTCTGTAGGGCCTGTTAGGTGACCCTTGGCATCCAGAAGCTTCTTGGTAGCACATGCCCAGGAAGCTTCCAACAGACATTCGAAGGCCCCTCTGAGGTTGTTAGTACGAGCAGACAGGTCTGTGAACTTCCGGGACGTGGGAAGGGAATGGGCTGGAGACTCAGGGCTCCCTAACTCTGAAGGGCTGAGACCAGAAGGTTCTCCCATGGAAGAGAGAACGCTTAGGCGGAAGGACTTCATCCATCCCTGTAGCGTCCACCCTGTAAATGAAACAAGGGGCCTGGAGGGAGTGCAGGACAGGCCGGAGCAGGGGAATCCAGAACTCCAAGTAAGGTCATCCAATGTCCCAGACATCCATATGCTGGAAGGAATCCTCGAGTCTGTCTGGTTTCCTTCTGGACACAACCCAAGAGCCCTCCTGACAGGCAGAACACTGCTTCTCAGCCCAGCCTCCAGTGCTTGGGTACTGAGAGGTGGCAGCTCCTGCTGATTTCTCTGAGGCACAGGTGGCTCATTCATTCACATCTTCATGGGAAGTTTTTTCACTCAGCAGACTCTTGCTGGGTGTAAACATCCACATGCACCCCCATCGGATCCTCACTGGAAGCTTATAGGCCAGGCAGCTAGGCCTAGCTTGCCCGGGAGAAAGCAGAAGCTCCAGCAGTGGGCGGCTTGCTGGAGGCCACGCAGCCGGTCCGATGCAGAGCAGGCTCTGCCGCCGGGCCTGACGACATGCAGGAGCCCAGGCTTCTCTCTTGCTCCTACGTTGTCTGCTTCTGGGTCTCACGGTGGTGGCAGAAATGCCCCCTACTGGGTAGCCGCCATGCCCAGCAAGGGTGGGAAGGAGGGTGTCAGGAACGCAGAGACGGATTCCTGATTGGAACGGGTTGCATGTCCTTCAGGGCGATGGTTTTCAAACATGGTTCTAACAGCGGAACCCATTCCCCAAATGGTACCTTTTGCCAAAGTCCAACATATGAAACAGATTAAATGGAGCGACTGAGTTAAGTGGGGAGGGGCTGGGTACCCTGCCCACCCAGCTGCCCTCAGCCCGCTCAGAGGCCCTGAGTCTCCTCTGAGGCCTCTAAGCCTCCATGAATCCTGTTTGCAAACAACTGGCCGTGGGAGGCCACACTTTCAATTTAATGAGTGTCCGCTCCCGTTCCCCCGCCTCACCCCCTTGTCTGTGTTTTTCAGGGCGACGTGGGCTTGCCTGGGCTCTCTGGGAATCCAGGACCTCTTGGACGAAAGGTATACCTTGGCGTCGATGCTTTGCCTTGCCTTGCTTCCTAGCAAGCGGGGTCTTCATGCAGGAGTGCTGTGTGCCGCCCGCCTGCCCGCCTGACTCTCCCCAGCTCCCTCAGCAGGGGGCTGGTGGCCGGAGGGGAGAGAGGTTTCCGAGGGTCCGTGCCTGCCTGAGGGTGGGAAGCACCTTGGCCTGCAGGAGGTCCCGCCGCCATGGTTAAGGAGGTGTGACAAGAAGTGACGCTTCCTCTCGGGGCCCAGCTGCTCCAGGGAGGCCATCCTGGGGGTGCTCGTGGTGGTGGAGGGAATATTGTCAGAGCCAGGAGCCCCCACTGGCCCAGCCCCTCCTCCCATGGGCGGAATGGCGGGGGCCCTCCGCATCCCCTCTCTGAACCTGAGCCTCCTGCCATCTGGAATGACCATGAGTCCCCTGGGGCTGTAAACCCGGAGCAAGGCCTGGAGCATGCACGTTCAGAGAGTGGGCTCTGGGGTCAGTTGAGTCTGGACTCTACTCCCGGCTCCACCGTTTCCTCACTGTGTGACCTGGGGCAAGTCAGTAACCTCTCTGGGTCTAATATCATCCCTCTGATATACTGCAGGCCAATGTTCTCTAGAGGCAGTGAGTTCTCTGTACATTCTGAGCTGTTGTCATTCTGCCCCCACCCCATCACTGCTTCAGTCAGGCAGGGGGAGTTACCTCTAATTGCCTTTGGGGGAAGGTCTGCCATTTTCCTAGGTGGTGAGTCTCTGGCTTGTAGTGCCCCTGGATTCCTCTCTGGCTTCCCAGCCAGGGTGTCCCATCCTTCAGACTCAACTCTAGTTGTGTCCAGGAAGCCCGCTTGGAACCCTGGCCTTCAGTCTAGGAGACCCTACTCTGCTCAAGGACCTATAGGCTATCTTAGCTGAGTTATTTCAGCCCCAAGACCAACTTCACCAACAAGGATGTGCAAATCTGGTTTATCGCTCTCCCTACAGAGCCTAGCAGAGGGCTTGCGCATAGTAGGTGTTCAGGAAACGGGGGAGGGCAGTGCAAGGCCAGGGTCAATTGCTTTTTGCAGGAAAATACCCCATTGCTGATGGGTTTTCCAGTAGATACATTGGCCTAGGGCCACGTCTTAAGCTTCTACCCTGGCTCCCAACTGTGGCCACAGCTGCCCTCTTTCTCGGCCATCTGGTTCTCATCTGGGCAGCTGTGGCATCTCCTGGCTCCATCCTGCTTGTGCCCTGAGGGTCCCTGTGGCACAGGGGGGACTTGGAGCATCACCCCCCCCCCCATCCGCTTCTCCTCCACCCTCCATGGCCAGAGCAGGCCACACTGCAGATCTGAAGAAGCCAGACCCAGACAGGAGTCCGTGGCTGTCTGAGCTGGGGAAATGTGGTCTCTTCTGGCTCAGAGAACACAGAGGGACTCCCTCTCCCCACTCACTTCCCCTCTGGGCTCCAGCATTTTCTGATGGATGAGGTGTGGAGGTGTGAGTGGAAAAGTCTCCTTCCAGTCATGGCTCATAAAGCAGCCAGTGGTGGTCTCGCTCTGTACGGGGGTAGCAGTCCAGCAGAGGAGGCGGGAGATGGAAAAACAGACTGGACTGGCTCCTGCCCAGGCCTTCCTGCTCTCAGCAAATGTCCAGGGAGGCACAGATCCCCCAACTCAGGGCAACCAGCTCACCTGAGCAGGGGGAGACATCTTTTCTAAATTAAGGAAGAACCTCCATGTGGTAGGAAAACTATTTGGCAAAGCCATTTCCACCAAGTCCCTCTGGCCCCAGCCTAGGCAAACATGGAGGAGTTTGGTGTGTGGCAGGCCAGTGTCACCTGCTCACAGAGGATGGTGGGCAGAGCATGGGGGAGCTCAGGTCCCAAGGCAGGGACCTCTGACCAGTGGTGGGGGGCAGGGAGGAGGACCAATGGAGTGGGCAGCCGGTCCTGGAATTGTCACTGTTTGTCAGCAGTCTCTTCTCCCACAGGTGTCTTTGGTGACAACAGTAGCCACTTTGCCCTGATCCTGTTGGGTGGTATTTCTGCATCATCTCATGTGGGGCTCCTTGAGCGAGAAGGAACATTGGTGGGTGAGAGGCGAGGTCTGCCTCCCCTTTGCTCATCAGCGCATTGAATTTTGGTGTCACCTCAGAGTGACACCAGTAACCCTATTCATTCATTTATTCAACATAATGGATTGAATGACTATTGTGTGTCAGGCACTGTGCAGGCCTCTGAGCTGATACATAAACAAAAATCCCCATTTCCTCAGAGCTTGCAGTCTTGTGTGGGGAGACAGACAATTAAAACAGTAAAAATACGAGGTGTGTTAGAAGATGAAAAGGGCCATGGAGAAAAGTAGGCAGAAGAAAGGGAGTTTGGGTTGGGAGTTTCCCATACTGACCAGCGTGATAGGAAGGCTTACTGTCCCTCATCCCATTGTTTCCTAACAGTAACCTCTGGGAGTTAGGCAGTATTATGCCCATCTTACAGCTGAGAAAACTGAGGCCCAAATAGGTCTCATTCATTCATTCACTCTTCCAGTCATTTCACAAAGATATACCAAGGTACCTGGCCGTGTGCTGACACTGGTGTTAAATGCCAGTGAGATCACTGGGGGCTCACGGAGAGTGAAGTCTACGGCCCCGGTTCACAGCCCCGCTGTGCATGAGAATCAGCGGGGGAGCGTGCCCACCTCCCCACAGGGGTTCTGGTTCAGTTGGTCTGAGTGGGACCCAGGCAGTAGATTCTCATGTGCAGCCAAGGCTGAGAGCCACTGGATTAACAGAAATAGCTGCCAGGGTCACTAAATGGCAGAGCTGGGATTTGAACTCAGGTCTTCTGACCCTTCGGCCCTTTCCCTTTCCACAACACTGATTGAAACAGCTTCTTAAATAAGAGTGGGCCCATCAAGTGAAAAAGAGCCTCCCCACCCGAGAACGCTTCTTTCTCTGCATCTGCCTGCGATGCTTGCTGAGGGACTTTGCTGAGCTGATTCCAGATGGGGGAGTGGGTGCACAGACCAGGTCAGACACGCCTGAATGGAATCCCAGCTCTGTCTCTCTCCTGCTGTGTGAGCTTGGACAAGTGGCCTCAGTTGCTTCATGCAGTGGTTGGGAGGGTTAAATAAGATGCTATGTCCTCAGCACCCAGCACAGGGCTGGCACGTGGTAGATGCTGCATACGTATTTGTTGAATGAATGAATGAATGTGTGATCACGGTGAACATGAAGAAGCAGTGCTGTAGAAGGTCTTGCCCACCTGGTCCCATCAGTCATCTTGCTTAGTTACCAGTTAACCACCCTCCACTAACCCAGAAGGCTGCCAGAACCCTATTTGTACCCTGGGAGGGCAGAATCCAATGCTGCCCCTAGTCTAACCCTCCTGCCTTCTCTCCTATAGAGCAGCGCTTCTCAGCTGCCCCCCCAGGGAACAGTTAACAATGTCTGGAGACATTTTTGGTCATCACAGATGAGAGGGGGCGCTACTAGCTTCTAATAGGTAAAAGCTAGACATGTTGTTAAAGACCTTACAATGCATGGGACAGATGCTCCACCCAGAGCAAAACCTTATCCAGCCCAAGGTGTCAATGGTGCCAAGGCCAAGAAACTCTGCTGTATAGAAACCCTCACTCCATCCAATCCTGTGTGCGCTGGGCCTTCCTGCCTCCCTGCATTTGCTTCCGCTGGGCCCTCTCCTGGCATGCTCAGACCAGTCATCTTCATGTACCTGTCCCTTGATTCCATTCTCGAAGGCCATCT
This sequence comes from Balaenoptera borealis, assembly GCF_965194805.1. NCBI lineage: Eukaryota > Metazoa > Chordata > Mammalia > Artiodactyla > Balaenopteridae > Balaenoptera > Balaenoptera borealis. The sequence goes on from NC_138865.1 coordinate 102,927,033, forward strand.
TCTCCAAGAGCATCTCCCCAGCACCTGCAGGCAGAATTCATACCTACCTTCTCACACCAGCCCATTTTCTCAGCCTCTTTAGGACTCTGCACTTTCTGGCTAGCAGGCAACTCACTGGTGTCCTTGGCACATTTGTCAGACGAGAGCAAGTGCACCGAGGAGGACCTCTTCTTCTTTATTTCCTCATGTGGGGCTTAGCACAGTGCTGGCCACAGACATCTGCTCCGTCGTCCCTCACCTCCCTGCCTCCCCTGCCTCCTCAGACATCACTAATCGCTCTTTCTTGCCGAGCCTGATTCAGTCTCCGAATCTTTCTTAACACATTGCCCCAGGTAGACATGACTAATGGAATGAAGTTGGTACTCAAGTTGAAACTTCCTCCTGGCTCCCTCCTGCAACCCTCACCCTGCCCATGAGCCCTCCACATGCCATCTGAGTTGGCCACTGTCTGTGAGGATCTGTGCTAAAATGGGAGGGCAGAGGGGGTCATCTGGGAATTTTTGCGGGGAGTGTGATTGACGCTGCCTGAGACGATCTCCCGCCTTTCTGCAGAACTGCCAGTTCTACCTGGATAGCACCTCCATGTAGTGCCCCTACTGAGAACCTTCTCTGGGCTCCTCTGCTGAGCTGCTCTGGGTTTCTGGGGTCCATACCCCCTCCATTTCTGAGCTCCTCTGCCCCTCTGCTCTCCAACGTGGCTTCTCCTTCAAGCCTCAGCTCACCGTGCCGCCTCCCCTGCTTGGCTGTCTGCTCTCTCCTAGCACTCAGTACTTCTTTGTTCCACTTCATATGTGTTTAATGCCCATATCCTGTTCTAGAAAGTAGGGAGTGAGTTTGCTTTGTTTATCAGTGTATTCTTAGTGCTCATATGGGGTCTGGCTCATTGGTGGGGCTCAGCAAACCTTTGAATGCATGAATAACCAGATGAATGAATGAGCCATACAGAAACTGTACCTTCGTGCCCTGACTTATCTCAGGTACCCACTAAGCAGAGTTTGGCATCAGATGCCTGGCTGTACGGTGAAGGGCTGTGCTTTTGGACAAGCCACACATCACATTTCAGAATCCTATAATTTTTGAGCCAACAGGATGCTTTGAGAGGCCAGCTGGGGAAACTGAGGTCCAGAGAGGAGCAGGGACTTGGCGAGTATGCTGTAGTGACTCACTCTGTTTCTTGGCGTGTGTTTCTTCCTCCTGACCCTTTCTGCTGAATGGGGCTCTCGGTCCTGCTGACTGCCCAGTGTGGCCTAGGGGCTGCCAGCGTGGTAGAGAAGTTCAGTGGGAAACCTCACGGAGTGCTGAGCGAGTCTGGTGAGCTCCGTTCTGCTGCGAGAGAAGCCGGGGCCTCGTGCAGGCCGAGGTGGAGCCTGCAAGATCAGCTTGCAGGGGGGATCAGCTGAGGTCTAGGTGTATGTTGGTCCTCAGGACCCCCAGGCAAGGACAGGACCCCCCTCCTCTCTCTGCCCAAAGCCCAAATAGCATCTCAGCCGACGGGGAGACTGTCTGCAGTAACAGTGAGGTGATGTCTGGTTTCTCCTTGTGCGTTGTAAGCAATGATTAATCTGGCTCCCAAACCAAAATATAGCCCGAGCTCTATTATAAACATGGGTGCTGGGGGGACCTGCCTGCCCGGCAGCCAGAGGCCCCTTGCAGATTGCGTGGTCCCTGGAACCCCCCTGAAGCATCTGCTCTCCCCTAGTCCCAGTCAGGCACTTATCACCCACGGGAAAATCGCTGCCCGTGGGTCTACCTTGCAGTTAGTGCCCGCCCCGTAATTGCCCAGGGCCCTGTAGAAGATGATGGTTTAGATTCTTCCAAGTCCTGGGGCCCTGTCATTTGAAGCTATTTGGCTAGCCCCAGCTTGGTAAACACTGTTAAGGTGCTTCCAGGGAACATATGAACCCCCACCACCCCGCCACCCCATGCCTTGGCTGTGCTCAGTCTCAGCGACTCCCAATCTGCTAAGAGGAACAGGGGTTCAAGGCAGTGTTCAAGGCCCTTCAGGGTTCATGGTTTGAGAAGGACCTAGGGATCGTGGCCTTCCGGACAAAGCACAGCCCAATGGGTCTGGAGTCGTGGGGAACGGTCTGGACTTGGCCATAACTTGCTAAGTAGCCTTGGGTAAGTCCCTTCCCTTCTCTGAGCCGCAGTTTCTCATTCTATCCAATGAGAAAGGAGGTTGTCAAATTGACGGCTTAGGTTCCTTCCAAGTCAGATAGATACTCGGGAGTTCGTGATGCTGCCGTGATCCATAAGCTCAGACCTGGCGGGGGGGGTGGTCTATAAGATGGTCTTTCCCTAGGTGGCCCTGTGGCTCTTCTAGGGGGGCCTTGGGCCTCAACAGTATGGCTCATCCATGATTCGGTGGTTGAGGACACGAGGATTCACAGCCTGCTTCCTCTGGGAAGCTGTGTGGCCTCAGGGAAGTCTCCACCTCTCTGAGCCTCAGTTTCCTCATCTGGCAAATGTGCATGGCAGTTCCTACCTCTCAGGGGTGATTGCAAGTTGTTGACGAGTTGATGTATCTAAGGCTTTAGTGCCGGGCCAGGCATAGGGCAGGTCACTGTCCGTGTCCCCGATGGTCATTTGTTTCCTTTTAGCTATATGCTGAGTAAAAGATTTACTTGAAATCTCTTTCTGGGATTTCACTGGCTAAAGCATTGGTTTCTAGCAGGCTTCTTTGTGGCTGCACAGGAAGCCAAAGGAGCAGGTGATGCTCAAGGGCTCCCCGGACCCCTTTCACGCTTCTCTTGGGATCCTTGCTCCATTATTGCATTGGCTCCATTATGGCACTGAGGCAGGCAGAGGGTGGCAGAGAGAGGCTCAGAGAGGGCAGTCACCTGGGCTGAGTCACACAGCTTAGAGCTCAAGGCTCCACCCAGCTCTTCATGGGAAAAGGCTTTGCTTGTTCTTCCTCATCTGCAGGCTTCAAGTGGAGAGAGGATAATGATGGCCATTATGTGCGTCCTGTCCATGACACATCCCTGCTCAAAACCCTCCTGTGGTTTCCTATCGTCTTACTGCCTGGCATGCTCTGGCTTCCTGCTTCTTCTCTGACCACACCACCCCTCTGCCCCTCACCCCTCACTCCTTCTGCTCTAGTCACACGGGTCTCATTATTCCTTGAGAGCATTCTTGCCTCAGGGCTTCTGCACCTGCTGTTCCCTCTGCCTGGAATGCTTTTCCCCAGAGAGCCCGCCCTGTGTCCAGCTCCCTCACACAGAGCAGCCTCCCCTGCCTGACCACTGCAGTCACCACCCTCCCCAACACTGTCATTCTCTGTCTTCCAACTCTGCTCACTTTTCTTTGTAGCATTAGTCAGTGCCACACATTATCTCTTTTTAAAATTTTATTTTCAGTGATGGTAAAAAAACACATCACATACAATTTACCATCTGAACCGCGTTCGTGTGTGCAGTTCATTAGTGTTAAGTATATTCACATTGTTGTGCAATCCATCTCCAGAACTTTTTCATTTTGCAAAACTGAAACTCTACACCCATGTAAGCAAATCCCTGAGACATTATATTACCCTTTTATATTTATTTGTCTTTATATCTACTTAATTAGACTGTAAATTCTGTTAAGGCAAAGGATGTTGTCTTCTTGTTCATCCAATGCCTAGAATGGTGCTGGAGCATAAAATTTCAGTAAATGTTTGTTGAATGAATGAATGAAATATAAAGATCACGGTACTAACAGCAGCTAGCCTTTACGGGGCCTTGAATTCATTGCCAGATACGGTGCTAAGTGCTTCACACATTATACCATGTAATCTGTACACCGACCCTTAGAGCCCCATTTTACAAGAAGAAACCAAAGCCCAAAGAGGTGACATCAGTGGCCCCAGGTATACAGCCAGCCAGTAGTGAAGCAGGATAGGGATCCAGATTAATCTGAAACGAGATCTTAACCACTCTGCATGCTGGCTGCTGGCTGTGGCCTGTGCCTCCATTTGCCCATTGGGGAAAAGAGCACACGCCCCCGGGTAGAAGAATCTCACCCAGCCGTAATGCATCAATCTCATGGGCCCCAGGTTTGAGATGCAATCATAATGCTGAGCTGTCTCAAGGCGTGAGTAGGTGCAGAAGGAATGCTTGTAAATTCCCCAAACCTCTTGGATCAGACCAGCGCCGCTGTTTATGATTAAGAGCGCTGCTTTCTGCGGGTTTGCGGGGGTGCCGAGTGTGTGTGCCTGTGGGTATTTGTGGACATGCGTGAACTGTACATGCCTGGGGGCGGGGGGCCGCAAGGCTCTCCATGTGGCCTCAGGTGTCAGAAGGACCCAGTGGTGAGCGTAAGCCTGCTGCTCCTTAGCAACGGGATTCGGGACAAGTGGCTTCCATTCTCCGAGACTCAGTTTTCTCCTCTGTAAAAATGGAGATGATAACCCTTAACCCCCTTTCCCCACACCTCATCTGGCTGTTGTAAGGGCTAGAGGACGTCATAAAGGTGTAATCCCACGTTATTTATTTATTTATTTATTTTTGGCTGCGTTGGGTCTTCGTTGCTGTGCGCGGGCTTTCTCTAGTTGAGGCGAGCGGGGGCTACTCTTCATTGCAGAGCGCAGGCTTCTCATTGCGGTGGCTTCTCTTGTTGCGGAGCACCGGCTCTAGGCATGCGGGCTTCAGTAGTTGCGGCGTGCAGGCTCAGTAGTTGTGGCTCACGGACTTAGTTGCTCTGCGGCACGTGGGATCTTCCCAGACCAGGGATCGAACCCGAGTCCCGTGTATTGGCAGGCGGATTCTTAACCACTGCGCCACCAGGGAAGTCCCTGGTGTAATCCCACGTAAACAGCAGTGCGTAGAGGGGGTCCACAGGCATCGTGTGTGTGTGTGTGTGTGTGTGTGTGTGTGTGTGTGTAGTCTGGAGTCTCATTTATCAACTCCTGGGGGAGCCCTAGAACTCTTGAGTTCCAGAACACCAGAGCTGAAGGGGACTCGGAGTTCTAACTCCCTCATTTGAGGTCCAGAGAAGGACAGTAACCCATCCAGGGTTGCACAGTAAGTCAGAGATGGTGTCTAGATCTAGCGTAAGGCTCCCCTTGAGAGGGGGGTCTAACGGAGATCACCCCGTCTCCTCCACCCTGTCTGAAATGGAAGCCCCTGCTCCATCTTATTTCATAACAGCCCTAAGCTGATGGAAGCTTGAAGTCCAGGGTTTCCCTTCAGAGAGCTCCTAACTCCTATGAAATGGCCCAGGTGGTCATCCCCAGCGCCACCTGAAGGCACACGCTTGTTTTGATTCTCTTGATCTGGAGGCCTGGCGTTGGATCATGGGAATTGGGCCAGGGTGACAGAGGGTCAAGGTTGGTACTGGAATGTTGCCAGAGTCTTTCTCAATCATTGAGTGGCCTCCTTCCCCCTGGAATACTTGCTGGGACCAGTGGGAAGAAGGAGGGCAGCTATTTTGGTTCATACATTTGGTCAATGTGTGTGAGATCTTTTCTGTAAGGGGATTAACGAGAAGGTCCTGACAGAAGGTCCCAGCATCGCATGGTGGTTGAACATAACCTAGACCTTAAGGTCCTCATCAGTCTACCCATCCACTAAGACATCCCTCCACCCCTGCTGCAGGCGTTCCCACCTTCGCTCTGGATTTGGAAAGAATGGTTGTGATACAGCATCACCCGCTCGCAGTTGCCGTATCCTAATTTAGCTCACAAACCCTGCCCAAGGAGTGATCAACCCCCAACGTCTTCTGGTCTAAGAACCATTGGTGGCGGAGAGGAAACCATAGGAACCCCGATGTGCATATGTCCATTCTGGGAGTATTTACTGAACACGTCCCTGCCATGGTGCATGCAGTGCTGAAAAGGCAGGCGGGGAGGCTGGACCTCTGCAATCCATGGGCCCAGATGTGTCTTCCCAGCCTGATTCAGTTTCTTCCCCCCCCACAGGGATACAAGGGCTATCCTGGACCGGCGGGGCACCCCGGAGAACAGGTGAGGGCTGCAGCCTCAGCCCCGCCCTGCTTGCCCTCCCTCACTCCAGCCCCTGCCTGTCCCTGGCCTCCTCCCTGGGCCCGGCTCCATGAGTGCGCTCCAGAGCCAGGAGGTTCTGCCTCCCATCCTGCTGGGGCCCCCACTCTACCCCACCTCTCAGCCAGACACATCTGCCTGAAAGGGCTGGAGTCCATGCCGGCCCGGTGTTGGCATGAGCCACTCGACTCCAGTTAGAGCCATGAATAGCTGGCCTGTTCCGGGCGATGTTAGGGGATATTATACACGCCGCCACGGGGTTTGCAGGAATTTTGGCTGCCCCAGCCCAAGTCAAACAGCAGCCGCTGCCAGCGTGGGAGAGCCAGCCAGGCCTCCTCTGTGCCTTATTCCTGGGCTTCGAGCACAGGGGGTTTTGTCCCTCCGAGCTGGTCTGACCAGTTTCTCAGAGGGGTGGGCTTGGGGGCCCAGCAGGCCGATGGCCTCCCCTTCCTCCCATTTCATCTCACGTTCCTGCCTTTCTCTTTGTCCATTGTAAGCCCTGGTCCCCCGCCACCCCCCAGATCTGGAGCTGGGCAGGGTCTCTCCTTTCCTTACGTTTCTCTTGTTCTTTTGCAGGGGCAGCCGGGACCCGAGGGCAGCCCAGGGGCCAAAGGTTACCCTGGCAGGCAGGTGCAGTATATGGCTTCTGGAAGCTCTGTGGCCGTGGTGGTGTGGAGCTGGCCACGGGTGCCCCCAGGCAGAGGGAGGTGGCAGGCTGGGGGCCAAGCAGCTACACCTGCTGGGTGGGCCCTGAAGAAAGGGCTGTTCAAGGGGGCTGTACCGAGGAGCCTTCTCTGAAGGCAACAGGGCAAGGACGCCAGGAAGAAACAGAAGAAAGGGGAGCTCTGGGGCTCTGGGGCTGGGGCTCCAGAGGCTCCCCCTGAGCCGCCTCCCTGGGACCCCGGGGTAGCTGGGGGCTCAGTGTGAAGACCACGAGTGTAACCCCACTCCCATTCTACAGAAGGGGCAGCTGAGGCCCAAAGGAGACAGGACTTGCCCTGGGTTGTTGGCAGCAGGTAGAACGTCTCCATATGTCCTTGCCCCTCTGTCTTTTGTGTTTCAGGGGTTACCTGGACCTGTAGGAGACCCTGGCCCCAAAGGCAGCCGGGTAAGTGGGACTTGGCAAGTGCCACATGGCTGGAACCCGGGTGGGCATTAGCTGTCCCTCCAGTGGGCCTGGTGGGAGATCAGGGCTGTAAAGCCTCCACCCAGGGTCTGCTGGGGGGGGGGTTGGGGTCGAGGCCTCCCACCTGAGCACTCCCTGGACCGCAGAGGGGCAGCAGGATGGCCATGCGGTAGGGAACCCTTGAGCCAGCTTGGTCCCCATGGCCAAGTAACTGGGCAGCAAAGGTCTGCTGGGGGCTCAGCCATGGTCTAGCTGCTATAATCAGGCATTTGCTTGCCGTGTCCCCCAGCACATCCCAGGCGCTAGGGAACTAAAGCCTGGGCCAGTTTGTCCGTCACTGGAATCCTCAGAGGCCTGTCTCCTGCTCTCAGCTGAGGACGGGGTGGACCGCCCTTTTTGGAGGGCAGTGCTGCCCGATGGGTGAACACTGCCCGGGCCTGGAGGCTGATGGAACATCTGCTCTCGCCCTCCATCAAGGCCCCTGGAACAAACCCTGAGTAGCTAGCAGCCTCAGTTTGCCCATCTTTACAATGGGAGTGATGTCCATTCCTACCTCTGGCATGGTTATGGGGATACCAGGAATTTGGAAGCAAATAGTGCTGAGGAGGGGCCACCAGGTGGGGCCTCCTGGGTGGGCTGTGGGGCAGTGGAGAAGGTTTGGGCGAAATGAATAGGGGTAAATGGAGTTTGGAAGACTAAGAAATGGTCTGCTGGAATTCTCTCTTCTATGTACAAGGAAACTGGGTTCATGGTGGGGATCCGACGGCCCCAGTTCCCACAGCACGCCTAAAGTGGGGATGGGATGAGGGCCCAGGTATTCTGAGGGCTGGGCTCTCTGCCTCTCAAAGAATGCTCAGCAAGTGGGTCACACAGTCCTCCGTCAGGCCAGGTCAAGTGTGACGCGTCCTCCGCGCCTGAGCCAAAGCTATTTATGGCTGCAGTCTCAGCCCGAATCCCTGGAACTGATGGGCGGCTGTTAGGAGAGCGACTGGGAGGTGGGAAAGTTCCCCAGGACATCATGATGGTGATGTCGATGATGATGTTGATGATGATGATGATGATGATGATGATGATGATGGGGTGGGGGTAGGGGTGGTGAAAGGCAGGGCCCGAGGAGGCTCCTGTCCTAGGATGCTGGGCCTCCCTCCTTTCCTTTATCCAGCTGTTCCCACAAGCTATGGCCCCAGAGGGGCCTCCTGAGCCCAGGGAGAAGGTCTTCCCAGTTCAGCCCCAGCTGCCAGGAGGACAGGAGGAGCGAGACAGGCTAATGACATCTGGGGCTGCTTGCAGTTTGCCATGCTGTGGCATCTTGAGGCCACATGTGGGGAGATTGCTGGTCTGGCCCCAGCACACCCGTCTCCAGGGTCACAGGGCCCTGAGCAGCCTGGGTGAGCCGGGGCCACTCAGACTGCCCTCCCAACTCTGCTACCACTGGCCTCATGTTTATGAAGTAGGCAGAGCGCAGACTTGGGGGCAGGGTGACTGCCTTTGAGACCTGCTCTGCCATTAACCCATCATGGGAGCTTGGGCACATCACTGGACCTCTCCAAGTCTATCACCTGCAAATCTGGGATATAAACCCTTCTTGGAAGGATCGGTAAATGTCACTTGTTAAGATGACGCTGAGAAGGAGGCCCTGTGACCTCTTGAACTTCTAGAGAAGGAGAAATGGTTGTGAGCCTTCGATTGTTGCTTGTTTGTGGGAGACAATGTAGCAAAGTGGTTAGGAGCTGGGACCGGGAGTCAGATGACTTCGATTCAGATACCACATTCTGCTACATTCCAGCTGTGTGACCCTGGGCACATCACTTCACCTCTCTGGGCCTAAATGGTCTCACCTCTACAGGAGGCTGACTAATAATTCCTACCTCCTGAGGGTGTGATGAGGGCACGGTAAATGCATTAATTCTTGCAGAGCACTGAGAAGTGGGCCTGGCACATAGTTTGTGCTCAGTCAATGTTAGCTTTTGTTATAGTTCTGATTAAGTCATTTCACAAACATCCAGAGAGTACGGTTAGCGATAGGCACCCTGGGCTAGGTCCCGGCTCTTGAGAAGCTCCCAGGCTAATGAGGTCATGAACTGTGGACACCGCTAATGAAGATACAGAACAGAAAGTGGTAAATCTGTTAACTGAGGTGCAAATATGGCGCTGGGGTGGAGGGAGGAGGTGGCTTCTGGTCTGGGGCGTCAGGGATGCTGGCCAGAGGAGACAGCCTCAGAGCTGGGCTTGAAAGCGTTTGCTGTGCAGTCGTGGGGGTGAGAAGGGCCTGCCTGGCGGAGGGCACTGCGTGGGTAAAGGCTGGGAGGCGGAAAACCCGGACTCCACTCCTCACTAGTTGTGCTGCTTTCTCTCCAGAGCCGTAGTTTCCCTTGCTTCGTGGGGAGGAGGATGGGCAATCTGCAGGGTCCTCGGGAGGGTTGGATACAGTGGCACACGTGCTTGCGGGACACCAGCACGCCGGGATGGCAGCTGTTGTCACCGCCGGCCACACTCAGGGGGCCAAGGGTGGATTCGAGCCCCACGTCCACGGGGGGCCTTCGAGGCCTAGAAGGAGGCACTGCAGAAGCCGTGAGCGCCCGCCAGCGTCCCTGGGGGGTGGGTAGGGCTTGGTGCCACCCTAGCATCTAACCCGGCAGAGAGCTTCCTTCCCGCAGGTCCCAGAGCCCCCGGCGCGGGGCGGGCCTCCCGCTACGAGCGCCCGCGCCCTTCCCTGGCGTGAGGGTATGTGCCTTTGGACTACATCGTGGAAGCCAGCACCATGCAGTCCATGGGCATATACACTTGCCTCAAGGCCTATGTCATCGAGGAGCTGCCGGAGCCGCCAATGCCTCCAGCGAGGAAGAGGAGCCAGGCACCGGAGGGCAGCAAGGGGGGCTGGGCCGGGCCGGGCCGGGCCCGCCGCACCCCACCACTCGGCCCCTCTGACCTCCCCTCTGCTCTTTCCTAGGGCTACATTGGACTCCCAGGGCTCTTCGGCCTGCCAGGGTCCGATGGAGAGCGAGTGAGTATGCTTTCTTTGTTTACCTCCCACCCGGCCACCCCCTCTGCCAGGTGCCAGTCTGGAGAAGTCACAGAATGCCTCCTGGAGGAGGTGCCCCAGAGTTGGATAAAGAGACAAGTCAAGGCAGACGCCTTCCTGACACAGGGAACAGCATGTGCAAAGTCCAGGACATATGCTGACTTGGCGAGTTTAACAGCACGGTCAAAGCGCAGAGTGTGAGGCAGGAATGGGGGGGAGACAGGCTGCGGGGGGCACCTGGGAGCAGTTATACGGCACTCAGGGGCCAAGGTCAGGAGAGGGACTCTGTTCTGAGACCGTGGGGAGCTTCTGAAGGGCTTTCAGAAAGTGAGAAACGGGCTCATTTCATATTTCTGATCAAGTGCCTGCAAGCTACGGCCCGTGGGCCAGATCCCGCCAGGCACCAGTTTTGTAGAGCTTTCCGGAACACACCACGCTCATTTGTTTATGTGTGTCTGTGGCTGCTTTTGCTCCCACGAGCCTCTGGACCTTCCTCTCCGTTCCCTCCCCGCCTGAGCCCGTATTTGGGAACTCAGTAGTAATCTCATCAACAAGCTGGGTAAAGAGAATCTTAGGGAAACAGAAGGAGCATTTATTGAGTATCTGCTGAATACCAGGGCACTGGGTGCTTTCCTTAGGAATCTCCCCAGCTCACGTCCATGCAGGCCCCGACTCTGTAGCATCTGAGGACCACCCATCTGATGTGCAGATAACTGGAGCCTGCTGTGTTTGTGGACCAGACTCCAGGCCCTCTGTGACTTCCTCTTGTGGGTGAAAGAGGGGCTGGTTTGGGGCAACACTGCTTGTCTCCTGCTGGAATCCTGTCTTGACTTCTTCCCTGTTTCCCCCTACAGGGTCTGCCTGGCGTTCCTGGCAAGAGGGGCAAGATGGGTAGGCCGGTAAAGATTTTCCGTGTCTATTACGCAGATTCTATGGGTGAACCTGACCTCCCACTGGCCACGCGGCCCCATCCACCCGCGGCCTGGGCATTCTTCGCTTCTCTCTGCTCTGCCCTTGCTCTGCTTTGAGTGTGTGGGTGTGCATGGGGCGCTGTCTGGGCCTCGTGTCCTGCTGCCAGAACACTGACCGGCTGCTGCCTGGCTGGGGCTGGGGGCTCCCGTGGACGCTGGGCCCCTCTGGGATGCAGCCTCTCTGTGCGTCCAGCAATTGCCCTGCAATGTAGTTCTGTGTCTGGCGGGGGGTGGGGGGGTTGTCTGGGTCATGAGTGTCCATGCTGGGGGGCCTGCTCTAGACTGGGTCTAGGCTGGGTTTCTGCACCCCTGTGTCAGAGAACACTCAGGCTCCGTGTTGTCCTGGTGTCACCTGTTTTACTCGTGTACACACAAGGCCAGAGAGCAGTGGGGTGTTGGGTAGACCCACAGGAGGCGTGACCACAAGAGGGGCTGAGCAGGAACCCCGATCCACCAGGTCAGGCTGAAGGAGACCCAGGACTGTAACTGAGGCATCTTTCTTTCTGGCCCGGCCCATGGTGGTGGCTTAAGGCTCTCTGCTGCCGCCCTGCAGGTCAACTCCTAGGCTTGGAACCATCCTCAGCTCCGGGTCTGGGCGTCCCTTTGCTTGTGGTTGATGGAGAAGGGATGGCGGGGGAGGAGGTTAGACGGTGAGAGGCAGCTGGGAGGGAGCCAGGAGCACTCAGGGGTGGCCCAAAGGGGGTTGTCTGTGATGCTAGGGTTGGCGTGCGTGTTCGTGGGCACCTTACCTGTTGTAGTATAGGGATCTGGGTCCTCTGGGGGCCAAGTGGGGGATTCAGAGAAAAGCAAGATCCAGGTCCTGGCCTCAAGGAGCTGACAGAGGGGGTACCTAGGACAGTCCGTGGCTGACAGCCCCCCTGTGCCTGAGGGCTAATATCTGACACTTAGATGTGCACAAGGAGCAGCACCCGATGCTTCTGGCTTCAGGGCCAGGACCCAGAGTCTGTGAGGGCTGGGTTGGCCTCTGGGTCTGTTCCTCAAGCCAGGTGACCTTTGGCAAGGAAACTCATTCATTCATTCATTGAAGTTGAGTGTGTGCTATGGACCAGGCACTGTGCTTGGTGCTGAGCAGTGAACAAGACAAAATTCACATTCTCAGGGGCAGACAGACAGACAGACAATGACTGAATGGGGGAATGGAGGGTGAGTGGTTGAACGTCAGGTGCTGCTGAGTGTTAAGATAGGGTAGGGGGACCGTGAGTACTCGGGGTACGGGCTGTTGGATAAGTTGGCCCAGGAAGTCCTCCTCTCTTCTTGAGAAACCTGAAAAAGGTGAGAATGGGAGCCATGTGGCTATCTGGGGAAGAGCATTCCAGGTTGAGGGAACAGTGGGTGCAAAGGCCCTGGGGTAGGAGCGTTACTGGCTCTGAACTGCAGTTTTCCCATATGAAAAATGAGGATAATAGCTTCTAGCTCGTGGGGTCATTGTGCTTGTCAAATAGTAAGAACTCAATATAATAGTGGCATTCATTGTTTCTATTTGTAGTTGTTTGGGTGGCTGAGGATCTCTCTGGTCTGTATGACTTTGAGCCAATGGCTTTACCTCTCTGGATCTGTTTTTTCCAAAGTTTAAGTTGCAGAGTGGGAGCAGTTGACTTACTTAGAATATCTCAGTGGGGCCCTGTCCCATCACCCAGGCCTGCCTCCAGTGCTACCCATGGGGGATTTTCTCAGACTCCATCCTGGGAGCCCCACAGAGGGCCTGGCATTGCCACTTTACAGATGAGGAGATTGAGAGTCAGGGGATGAATGACTTGGCCAAGGCCTTGTGCTTCTGAGAGTCAGAGCTGGGTTAAAATGCAGCAGCCCAAGCTTTTACCTCTTGCCCCAGAGTGTGGCACTAGGGACAGCACTATAGGCAAAACAGACCAGAAAAAAAAAAAAAAAGGCAACACTTACTGAGGCCCTTTTACCTGCATGGTATTTGAACCACATGTGGTTCTCCCATTGATTCTTTGAGGTAAGATTGATTATACCTATTTTCCACACGAGGAAACCGAGGCTTCAAAGCCATTTGCCCAGAGACCCTCTGAGGACTTGCCAGACTTAAACCCCCTTAACTGACAGCTCATTTCTGCTTCTTTGCTCCGTGCCTTGTGCCTTTAACTTCCTAAGATTCCACCCTGCCCTCCATGATGGGTGTTCCCTGGCACTGGGGTGTCAGGCGTGAGTGCGAGAAACCGCTCCCATTCTGCCAAACAGCCCCATGGCCACGCAATACCCCTGAGGGCTGTGAAAGTCTCCTTGACTCTGGTCCAGCTGACATGGCCAGCAAATGGGCAAGGTCTGCGTCGGATATGATTTAATTTGTATGGAATATACTTCATATCACTGAGTCCCTAGGGCTTTGTCTGTGCCTTTGCCTGGCCGCCGAGTCTGCTGTGCCCTTGGCCCACACACCGCTTGAGCAGACTTTAGGGTCATCCCTCTGTTAGGTGCTCCTGAGCCCTTGATCTGCCTGATGGGGTTGGGGGCTCCTTGTGAATGGGTTTTCCTGTTGTCAAAGCTTTGGGCCAGGCGATTTCTAGGCACTTATTAACAAGAGGAAATGTCAGGAGAATGAGCTGAATTCCCTCATGCCAGATCACAGCTGGCCTCATTTCTGGCAGGGCTGGTGATGATTTTGCTGTAGTCCATTTCTCTCCAGCAAGCAAAACCTCAGGCCCATGCACACGGCCTGCTCAGTGTCAGGCTGGGAAGGAAGGTGTGTGGGAGTCTTTTGCTGATGGGAGCTGAGAAAGACAGCAGAGGTCAGAGCACATCAGAGCTGCAGGAACATTAGTGATGATGTGGCCCAACTTCCTCATCAGACAGATAAGCAGACGTATCTTGGAGAGGCCAGTAACTTGCCCAAGGTCACACAGCAAATTGGTGGCAGAATCAGGACTTGAACCGAGGACCCTTGCTTGTTCGTGCAGGGTGCTCTCCACATCACCCCTCCCCTCTCTGTGCTCACAACTTCAGCCTCAGAAGGAAAACTCAGACCGCAGCTCTCATCTCACATCACCCGCTGGAAAGAGAAATGTGTTGTGGTTTCCTGAGGAGGGGACCAGATATAAGATGTTACAAAGTTGGCTGGAGTTGAAGGGGTTTCTCCTGGGCTATCCCGGCTTGTTTGGGGCACAGTGCAGTGACACGCACAGCTGGGGACCGAGCCATGTCTTTCAGCCAAGGGTCTCTCATGGGGCCTAGGAAGACGCCGCAGCAAATCCTCTCGTCTGGCACCCTGTGGCTTCACTATCAAGCCCGCTGGAATGCCTGGCAAGACCAGCCCCTGCTCACAGCTTCTCCCATGGCCTCTGGCCAGGCCTGCCAAGGCTGGTCTTGTGTAGTGAGTCAGGCGGGCAGACCCTAAAGCTTAGAGCTGGAAAGGTCCAGCCTTGGCTCCAGCTCCCTCGGTGTGTGGCTTCGGGATAATTGGGACTTGTCCAAGGCCACATGCCTGTCCGGGTTGGGACAGGGCTTCTCACATGGTTCAATTTTGACTTCAGGCTCTTTTCACTTCTCAGCCTGTGGGGAACAGGGAGCAAAGTGGGTTTTCAAATGGGAAAACTGAGGACAAAGCAGATGAAGGTTCTTATTGGTGGTGATACTATGAGCTGGGGGTGTGATCCCCAGGGTCCCAGACTTGAGCCGGAGCTGTCCCAGGGCTGTTGGCAGCCCCGGAATCCCGCTGAGAGCTCTCCCTGCCTCCGGCCTCCTTGCCTGCCGAGGTGACTATTTGTGGGTGGATTCCCAGGTGAATAGCAGAAGGCAGGGTGAGAACACGGTCAGCCTCATGAGAAAAGGGTGTTGGATCTCAAAGGGGTCTTTCCCTGTTGGCACTCTCAGAGAGCACGCATCTTCTAGAAAAGAATACAGGCTGTTGTCAAGTGCAGTAGGAAGGATGCAAGTCAAACCTGTGCAGGAACCTCCTGACTTTGGAGAAGGTAAACCCTGTAAAGAGGACTCCAAGATCCTTCTGCAGACTCTTCCTAGAGGTTATTACAGATTCCCACTGTTGGTACCGAACCAGCGTGTGATGGCACATTAGAGTTTACCAGAGGCTGGATTACAGACATCTCACCTCTTCCTCAGCCCAGGGGAAGCTGGGCAGGTGAGTCGTCAGGTGGGTGGGACAGGACTGACCATCTTGCAGGCCGGGGAGCTGAGTCTTCACGACGTAGCAGGACTTTTGATCCTGGAGGCTGCGTGCATCCCTGCCCCTACATCCCACCTTCTGGAGCAGACCGTCGGGTAGACATTGGCTGGAGGCAGGGGTTGGATGAGATGGCTCTCAGAGGCCCACTCAGCCTCCGGCATCCTGCCACAGATGTGGTTATGAGGACCATTCCTTTTTTCCTCGTCTATTCCTCTGAACTGCTGTAGCCAAGAGAGAATGTGGCGTCTCGCCCTGGATCCTGGTTCTGTCTCCTCCTGGGCCTTGTTCTGCTCAAAGTACGAGGCATTCAGTTCCCCAGGGGGGCCTGACCTGGCAAAGTGGAGAAACCACGTGGCTGGGGCCCGGCAGGATGCCGAGCTCATTCCTTGGGCCTCGGGCCAGCCTGCTACAGCCAGGAGCTCAGGCCTGCACGGGAAGGGCCTGCTGCCGGCTGGGCTGGGAGTACACGCCATGCACAGGCGGGCACGGCCAGACAGAGAGAAGCAGGCCGGGTGGAAGTGGCGGTGCATGTTCATCTCAGCGGCCACCTCTCTGGGATCCAGAGGAGCAAGCGTCAGGGCCGGGGGGGGGGTGTCGGAACTGGGATATGTTGCTCAGTGGTGGAAGGATGCAGCAAGCTAGCAGGTTGATGGGGCCTTGGGCAGGTTCTGGGCCTCCAGAAGGAGGTGCTGAATGTCAGGAACACTTAGGGTCTTTCCATCCTAGACCATCTATGATTATTCCAATCACAGATCTGTTCCAGCTCTTTTAAAGCCTTTTTTCCAACTATTGTGTTCTTAATTACCCTAGATTCCTAGAGGTCATCTGCTTGGCTTCTCCAAAGGAAGGGAGACAAGGTGGAGACGGGTATGAGGCCACCGAGCACATACAAGCAGAACCAGTCCTGAGCCTCAGTAATGCCGTTCCCTCTTGTGCATTAGCCTAGGGCTCTCATGAGCCCTTGAGAGACCACAAGCTTGCTCTAGTCTATTCTGTGTATTCATGGTCCATTCGTAGCTAAGAGATCGGGCTCTGGAGTCAGACTGCCTGGGTTCAGATCCCAGTTCTGCTATTCCATAGCTGTGTGACTTCAGACAAGTTCCCTAACGCCTCTGGACCTCAGTTTCCTCATCTCTAAGATGGGACCAATAATAAGCCCTCTCTCATTGGGCTGTTAGAGTTTGCTGTTTCTGTCATTGCTGTCACCCCCACCCCCCAACCCCGTCATCACCCACTGGCTATACTCAGGCTGCATTTTGTTCACATAAGTGCCTCTCTTGGGGGTTTTGACCATTCGGATGGTCTCTCCCTTGCTTATGCCTCAGAGATGTGCCCTCCCCCTGCTGCTGCCTCCATGTGCTGCCAGGGACTTGCCCAGCATCCAGCATCTCGGCTCATTGTCTCAGTATCCCGATTGTACAGCAGAGAAAACCGAGGCTTGGAGAGGCCTGTGGGTGGTAGAGCCAGGACTGTCGCTGGGCTGCACTGGTTCTAAAGCCTCACAGGGGAAGCTGGGCCAGCAGCTGGGTCTGAGAGGAGTCCTTGAGCCAACCTGGAGTGGCCCCGACTGCAGACCTGTGGGTTTGAACCTGCCTGGTGGCTGCTGGGTATGATTATATTGGGCATCGCAGCCAGGATGGGTGCCTGGGGAATGCTGTCAGGATCTCTCTCTTCCTGGTGGCAGCGGGGCCGGGGGGCGGGCATTCCTGCACCTCAGGGAGCAGGCCTCTTCCTCCCAGGCCTTGTTCAGGGGTTGGGCCAAGCTGAAGGATTCTTAGAGATCACACCCCACCCAAGCCTGAGCAGGACAGAGGGTCAAGTGAGGGTCTGCCCGCAGTCACACAGTCAACCTGGAGGCGAGCCCGGGCGAGTCTCCAGACATTGAACTTGGAGAGCAGAGCATGGACTCCCCAGATTCTGCTCCTTGTAGGCCACGTGGAGTCAGCCAGGTGCCCGGCTAGACAGCATCCCCCTTGTCCCCTGAGGGATTGTCCTCTCTTGCCAAACCCCCAAAGGCAGAGGCAGTAGCTCAATGCCTTCAGAAGCCTTCCCTGCCCACTGCTCACCCAGCTGATGTCTCCTGCCACAGGAGGTGAGAGGGCTCTCTCTACCTTACAGTATGCCTGAGAGGGGCTGGATTGGAATTTGCCAGGGGGACTCCAAGGATGTGGGAAGAGGCATCTTAGATACGGTCAGATGTAGCCCCACAAAAACTTGATCTGAAGGTGGTGCATGCACATGCACACACACACGCACACACACACACACACACACCCCTACCTCTGCCACTCTCTAAAACCAGTCAGGCACACACTGGAGCAGCTTCTGCATGCCAGGATTTGTCCATGCTCAGCTCTGCCACAGACTTGCTTTTTGTCCTTGGTCAAGTGACATTTCTCTCTGTGAGCCTCAATTTCCCCATCTGTTAAATGGGACCAATAAATAACCTTTCCCGCAAAGGTGAATGTCAAAGGCAAGTAAAGTTTTGCATACAAAGTCACTGGCTTGGCCCAAATCTCTTTAATATGTCCTCGTTTCCTCCTTTGGGTGTCTGAATGAAGCCATGCCTCCTATAGGGTCCATATCAATGCCTGCCCTTCCGGTCCATTAGGGCTTCCTGGCAGAGGTGGGATTTGAGAGGAATAGTATTCTGGCCAGGGCAAGACAAAGGCCTAGATGCACACACAGTTCAAGGTCTCTTTGCTCAGCCAATGTAGACTTTGTAATTGGTTTGGGTTTTGTTTTTAGCTTTGGTCTTTTTAGTTTAATCTACTTACTGGATTCCCCCGGTAGTGTTAGAAACCAGAAACAAATTACGCTCCATGAAGAATCTTTACTGTTTGAACAGCTCAGGCATCCACTTGGTCAGAAAAACATGTGCTTTGTTTTTCATTAAATTTCCCTGGAAAAACAGTGATTTGAATTCAAGGAGGGAAGAACAGGTTTCCCTGAATTCCAAGCTGGAGGACTTTCTTTTCCTTTTGAAGTAGAATGGAGTTGTTCCCCCTCCTCGGCCACCAGAAGCTTCCCCACAGCTGATGTTTTTCCAGCTGCCTGTCTCCCCAGAGAGCGTGGAGTGGGGTCACGGAGGGGGCAAGAGGGCCAGATCTGCCTGGGCCAGGCCTCCGGGCCTCTCTCGGCTGCCGAAACTCACCTGTGGCCGCGGTGCTGGTGTCCCCTATCTGTGTGACTCTGTATGACCCTGACACTTACCCTTTCAGAGCCTCACCTTCTTTATCTGTAAAATGAGGATTGTGATTCCACAGGGTAGCTTTTGAAGAGCACGTCACAAAAATGGCAGAAAGTCTGAGCTGGGAAGTGCTGCAGAGGGCTTTCCTGCTTTGACCAATGGGGAAACTGAGGCCCACAGGGGAAGGAGTGACTCTTTAAACTCTCAGCAAGTCAGTGACTGGTCCAGGCCTAGACCCAGCTTCCTGACTCCAGACTCCATCAGGACGGGGTCTCGGCACGGGCGCTGGCATTTCCATGCCGGAGAGCTGGGTACTATTTTCTTTTCTGAGACTCTGAGGCCATGAGAAGAGGGCTCCCTGGCCATGGGCTCCTCCACAGTAGCCGGTCCTTGGGATGTTCTTTACGGGGAAAGTTTGTTGAGGGCCCGAGGTGACTCGGGATTCCACAGCCTGCCCAGATCCTGGGACCAGGGAGTGAGGTGAGACTGCGTGGATGTGTCCTGTGTCCCCTGGGGGTCTGGATCAAAGCCACCCGCTGGTATAAACACTAATCTGCAGACGTTTGCTCTCTCTCACGCCCTCAGGGGTTTCCTGGAGACTTTGGGGAAAGAGGCCCTCCGGGACTGGATGGAAACCCTGTAAGTATTTCATGTCTTTGGGTACAGGAAAGAGATCTGGAGCAAACACACAGCAGGTTTTAGGAACCTAAGCTTTTAGGTCAGCCAGCCGGGCCACCCATGAGCTGGGTGCTCCTGGACAAACCGCATGATTTCTCTGGACCCCAGGGTCCTGTCTGCTATGGATGCCCTATGTACCCCCTGCCACCAGGAGAGCCTTCCAGCCCACTGAGCCCCGGGTCCCAAAGCCCTGGGCTGTGTCCCATCCTCAAGGACTCAGGAAGGTTCATGGGTCACTCCCCACTGGGGAAGCCAGAGCTGCTGCCATCTTACAAAGCACCAGCAATGTTTATGGGATGGGGCCTGGGGAAGCAGATGGTTTGCAGGCCCTGTATGGAGGGAAGAGCCGAGTTCTAAAGAAATCTCCAGCATAGGCATGTTTATAGCGTTTGTAAATAATCGAGGCCCACGAAGGAACCAGGTCAGCCTGCCCTGGGGAGCTGAGCCCGCCTCTCCCTTCCCGTCCCAGGCTCCAGCTCCTGCGGGGGGGAAGATTGTTCTCTGCCTGGGGGTGCAGACCATGTCCAGAGCTCTTTGGAACACCTGCCATGTCCCTCCAATTCTCCTGGGGTTGCCAGCCTGCCCACCTGTGCCGGTGGCGGAGATGGCTGCTAGATCCATAATCAGCACCTGATTATGTGCTCGTGTCAATTCCACAAATGCTCCCTGAGCCTCACCCAGCTGGGGCTGACCTCTGGGCTCCCTGCAGCGCTGAAGCCCTGGCCTCGGAGCGAGATGGACCTGGGTTTGAATCCTGCTGCACCGCTTGCCAGGCGTGGAAGCTTGGACAAATGAGTTCACCCATCTGGATCTCGGTTTCCTTATCTGTAAATCACGGGGATCCGATGCCGGCCTCAGAGGGCTGTTGCGAGAATGAAATGAGAGAGGGCAGGGAGGTGTTGGGCCTATGAAAAGCGTTCACTGGATGGAGGGGTTGTAAATAGTAGGTAATAATGGGGCACGTCTCCTGCCCTGGAGGAGCTCATGGCCATCTCCCTAGTCCATTGCACGAGGTGAAGTTGAGATGGGTGGGATCAAAGAGGTCCCAGGTGCTAAGGAGGAGGGAGAGAGAAGCAGGGAAGACTCCTGGAGAAGATGGCGTTGGAACTGGGATGAGAAAAGAGGTGGGAGGACACTCCAGGTGGAGGAAAGCACTGGCAAAGGCACCGAGGTGAGAAACCAGAGTCTTCCCTTCAGTGTATCAGTTACTGGATTAACCACTATAACATGTGACGTCATCCTGGAAGTGCCCTTGGGGAGGGGCAGGGATGTCTTTGTACTCATGGCCCAGAGGAGCAGAAAGAGGACCTGATGAGTGGTCCCGGCCCTGCCACACGGTTGAGTGACCTTGAACAGGTCCCTTCCCTTTCCTGAGCCTCCGGTCCTTCATTTTAAAGCCAAGGCTGCTTCTCCTCCTCCTCTTCTCCGTGGCTGTAGTAATCACCTCCCGTCTGGGATCGCACAGATGAAGGAAGGCAAACCCCCTGGAGGATGTTGGTTATTGCTAATCACCATTTCTAGAGACACCTTTGCATTTTGAACTTGCTCCAGACCCCTCTACCTGTCTTTACTGGTGCAAGCAATTGAAGGTCCATTTTTAGAGATTTGAGAAACAGAAACTTGCACACTGCCACACACACGGCCACATCTCCTGACTCCCAGGCAAGAGCTCTCCAGCCTCTCAGAGGCCCTGGGAGGTGGGAACCGGAGAGCCTCCTTCTGGTGGGGGGTTGGGGTGGGGGGGTTCTCTGAGGGCCCCCAGCACCTCCTGGCTGAGAGAAAGAGGGAAGCCAGCCTGGTGGCTCTCAGCTTGGTGCCCTCACCACTGTGTTATTTCCTTGAACTTGACCTTGGGAAATTGCTTAACCTTTGGAGCCTCAGTTTTGCCGTCTGTAAAGTGAGAGCGAAATGAGATCTGGGTCAGGCATCCTGCACATCTTTATTGCCGTGATCAGGATTCTGCCCATTCTCACACCTACAATTGGAAGGTACTGGATTTGGAAATCCAACCCCCCCGTTTTACAGATGTGGAAAGCTGATGGCAGAGGGGGGAGGGTCTCGTTCAAACTCCAGGCCAGGCTCAGGAGAGTCAGGAAAAAGGAATGGTCAGCTCCAAAGGATTCCACCAGGTGCCCACGTGGAGGATGGTGTGGAGGGCGTGGCCTGGAGAGAGACAGAGCAAGTAACCACCTTCGTCTCTCTTTCTTTGCAGGGAGAACTGGGCTTACCAGGGCCCCTAGGAGTCCCTGGCCTCCTTGTAAGTACACAGATGCCTGGGGAGGGGGAGGGCCAAGTTGCAGGGTGTGGGGAACAAGCCACAAGTCCCCTCGGAGGAGCTGGGGGAGCAGGACAGACAGGTCTAGGAAGGGGCTGAGGGAAAAAAGCCCTGCTGTGTGGCTTCAGATGGATCACCTACCTTCTCCCAGACCCTTTCTTCATGAGTTAAATGAGGATGGGTGCTTGGAGCATGGGACTGCCATGTACTTTCACACCTGCTGCCTGTCCATCGCTCTGCAGCAAGGTCTAGGCAGGTGGTAGTGTGCCCATTTGACAGGTGAGGTGCTTCAGGTCCAGACAAAGGAAGTGACTGGCAGAGGAGGTGAGGCCCTGGGCCATGCTGGACAGTCTTCTCCATCCTTTTCAGAACACTGACTTTGGAGCCAGACCACCTGAGTTCAAGTCACAGTTCTGCCACATCCTGGCTGTGTGACCTGGACCAATTCACTTACCCTCTCTGAGCCTTAGTTCCTCATCTGTAAAATGGGTATGGTGGTAGAATCCTCTTGGGGTGCCTGTGAGGATTAAATGAGGCATTGCTTGTACTGTCTTCGGCACAAGGTCTAGCACTCAGTAAATATTTATTTATTATAATATTGTTATTTTAAAATATTCTTTATTGTTACTGTCTCCTGGTGTGCCCAGGACCGAGAGAGGCCTGTACACGGGGAGGTCAGAGGCAATCTGACCTCTAACTCCATCCAGGTTGGGGTAGCCTTGTGGAGTGGTGCTATTAGCCAAAACCATGGCTCCCCGCTGAGCCTTCAGAGGCTTAGTCTTGACCTTGGGCCCGGCCCCAAGGGCCAGTGACAGGCCCGAGCCTGGGAAATGAGTCTAGGAGCTTCCCTGAGGGTCTGATGCCCCCTCCCCTCTGTCCTTGGGGTCATACCTCATGGGGTGTGAGTCTGAGGGGCTTACACAAGTAGACCGTTCCCTAGTTTCACAAATGGGCTGCCAGCTTTGGCTACTCCAGCAACTGTGCCAAGAGATTCTATCGAGAAGGAGGCTGGAGAAGGCCCTGGAGAGTTGGGGGGCCCCATTGTTCAGGGGAGACCAGTCCTGGGAAGAGGGCCCAGAGGCTCCCATGGGCAATGTGCTCCTGCTCAGGTGGGTGGGGGCAGAACCAGGGCAGGGTCGGGGTGGAGGTCAGATCAACCTGGGTCTGAATCCTGGCCTCGCCTCCTCTGGGCTCTGTGGTCTGCAGTTATGGCCTCACTTCCCTGAGCCTCAGGGATCCACTCTGTAAGACGGGATCTTCGCTCCTGCTCTTGTTAGGACCACAGACACACCCGGTCCAGTCCAGCCAAGTGGTTAAGAAGGTAGTCCCTAGATCCTGATCACCTGGGCTCAAATCCTAGCTCTATCACTCATTTAATTGCAATTCTGAGCACATTTTTAACCCCCCCGCCCCCGTGCCTCAATTTCTTCATCTTTAAAATGGGAATAATATTAGTACAACTTGGGAGAATGTTGTGAGGATTTAAGGAAACTAGTACATATATAGTGCCTAGTACATAGTAAGCACTCAAGAAGCACTAGTTATAATAATTATAATAATAATAATTTTAATAATAATCATAATATGAATGATTTTACTCTTACTTGTTAATAATAAAGTACTGTTAATACATAGTGATTCAGTAGTAGTAGTAGTAGTAGTAGTAGTAGTAGTAGTGTTTTACACACACACATAAGATATTTTTTTGCCTGGTAGCAGCCATCTGGAGTGCTGCATTGAGAAAGATTTCAAAGTCACATTGGAAATTAGTGGGAGAGGGTGCTGCAAATTGGTGATGTCTGCCTTGGCTTGGGATGAGGAAGTGTCAACACATGAGTCATACATTTGTCATCCCTGATGTCCTTTGCTGAGCACCTTCTTTGGCACAAGGCACTGACCTGAATGCTTTGGAAAAAGAAATATCTGCGATGAGTGTTAGAGAACCTGACGTTATGAGGATCTCAGAAGTCTACTGGTCCAACCTTCCCTAAGCTCAGCAGGACTCCCTTCTGGAGAATTTTGGTCATACGGTCATTAAACTCCAACTTGAACACCCTGGTGTTGGAAGCTCCCTCCTGTGGAAGCCCATCCACGTTCACAGAGCTCTCATTGTGCAGGGTTTTCCTGTGTTTTGAGCCCAGCTCATCTCCCTGCCCCTGGGAGAGGCTGTTCAAGACGTAAAGATGGTTGTTGTCTGTTCTTCCCAAGGCTCCTTCTTCAGGCTATATGATCCCCATCCCCAAAGCTTTTCTGAAGGGATGTTTACATATCTTGGCTGTCATCCTTGGCACATGTGCCTATTTGTCATTGTTGGCGCCCACTAGGTTGGATCCTGAGAGGGGTAAGAATATTGCTTGGCCAAATGCACACAGATTCTGGAGACTATGCCATCATAGCCCTTGGCTTTCCTGACTCTTTACAAAGCTCTTTCCCACCGATGCTCCCCTTTGCTCTCCACAGTTAGGGCTGCCAGATAAAATATAAGACGCCCAGTGAAATTTGAATTTCAGATACAGTATTTAGAACACATTTATACTAAAATATCATTCATTTGTTTGATTGTTTATCTGACATTCAGATTTTAACTGGGCATCCTGTATTTTTATTCACTCAATCTGGCAACCCTGTGCTCAGTATCTCTTAGGAGAATCCCATTGGGCAGATGGGCAGATTGAGGCCCTAGGTCAAGGTCACACACAAGGCAGGAGAAGATGGAGGCATGATCAGAGGCCATGTCCCCCAACTCCTAGTTCAGGGCACATCTCTTCCTGCCCCCCTTCTGAGGGGCCTGAGCTAGGGGTGAGCCCTGGGTGTCCCTGCATTTCTCAGGCCCTGCACCCCCTCTTGATCCCCTTTCCAAAGAGCTGCTCTCCACCCCCCACACCCCCAGCCCGCCCTTGCCTTATGTTTTTCTCTGGCCACTTTCAGTCTCGCTTCCTCTGTTTTTAAATCCCCTGTGGGTGCCAAGGTGACATTCCTTTTTCTTTGTGCCTGGGGGTGCCACAGGGCTAGACCTGCACCCACCAAATCACCACCACTCTCCTCCAAGCCAGTGCCCTCTCCCACCCAAGGCACCCACTCCTGACCTGGATTTTTGGGGACAGCAGCTTCTGTGCTTGGGGAAAAAATTGCTTCCCCAAAGAGTTGGAGAGGAAAGGAATTTTCTAACCAGGAGCTAAAGGGAAGAGGGATCGTGAGTCACATACGGTTTTCCAGAGGATGTGGGTTTTTAGCTGAGCAAATGGGAATTCCACGTACTGATAATCATTTTAGTGGGGATTCAGATTTACACAATGCCTTCTGTCTAGTCAGCTGAAGCAATCTGCATGCAGACTGAAGTCGAAACTTCCCCTGTCCCCTGGGTCCTTGCAGGCGGGAGGAAGGGTGAGGGAGGACAGACTAACATGCATGGAGCTTCTGTCTGCTCTGTGTGTGCTTGACACGCATTAGGCTGGGAGCCTCGAGTTGCTTGAGGCGGGCGGCAGCAGCCTGGTCACCCTGATGAGGAGGCTGAGTAGACCCTGAGGTCACCAGCTAGGGACTTGCAACCCAGGCCTGTGTGACCCCAATCTCATAAGCCGCTGGTGGCCCTCTGCAGAGACAGCCTTGAAACAGCCCCCTTTGAGTAATTGAAACCCTTTGGCTGGGCTTCAAGCAAAGTGTGCCTGTTTCCAGAATCTGCTCAACAAAGAAAATTTCTGTCTTTTTTATTTTGAGTGACACAAAGGGAATTTTGGCTTCTCCATTTAATGAGACCCAAAGAATATGTGATCTGACCAAATGCCAGCATGTGGGATATAGTGGACAAGTCTACCATACTCTGTTACTAAATGATCATCTGGCTTTGTTTCTTTGTCTAGAAATCAAGGTCAGGAACCCCACTAGCTGGCATTTACCAAACCCTCGTGTGCTGGGTCCTGTGCTAGGTATTTAATTATCATAGCAGGCCTCTGAGTGGGAAGTGGGATTACAATTGTAGAGTCAAGGAAACCGAGGCTCAGAGAGGCTGAAGCACCTGCCCGAGGTCACCCAGCTGTTGCTGGAGCTCAGCCTGTGTTTACAGCTCGTGCACTTCACCGCTGCACCTAGTTCCACACAACTTCTGTGCTGAATGGAGAGAGTATGTGAGAGTGTGGACTGGGCAGTGCCAGCGGCTGTTCTGTGTGAGAGATGGTGCTTATTAAGACCACACAGGAGCCGGGACTGGCCACAGCTCCCAGGTCCTGTCCCCAGGCTGCTGACCCCCTATCGGAGTTTCTGGAAAGAGGTCTTGTTGCCTTAAAAGGCAGTTCCAGGGAACACTGTGGCCAGATTTTAACCTAGAGGGTTTGTAAATGAGAGTAGTGTGCAGGCTTCTTTTTCACCCACTGATTTAGCCACTTTTACTGAGGGCTTCCTCTGGGGCATGGGACAGGCAGTGGCCACATAGGCACCCACGTCAGTGGTCATGGGTATGGAACAGGCCATGAGTGAAAGCCACGTCAGGCTCAGACATGATGGCAGGGGCCTGACCTGGCCTGTGGGGTCAGGGAAGTGATGCTGGTGGTGAGGGCAGAGGACAATGTGAACTCAGGGCGGAGCACTGAGTATAGGAAGCAGTGGCCAAGGATGGCCCAGCTGCAGAGGAACAGCAGGGCAGGAAGGTAAGGCATGTGCGAGGGAGGGAGGGAGCTCTGCCAGCACCCGTGAGGGTGGGTGATGGGAGCCCCCTAGATTTTCTTTCAGGAGTCCTGGGCAAACGCCAGCCTGGATGCCTGCTGGCACATGGGACGCCAGAGTGGGACTCTTGCCTGTTTTTGAATCTCAAGCCTGTCCTCACACCCTGTCACTTATGAGTGAGCGCAATGAGGAAAGGAATCCTGGGGTCCTTTATTGGAGTAAACAGAGTCAATCCCAGGCTTGTGAGCATGGTCTGTAGGGCCAAGATGGACAGACATACCTGTTCTGTCCCTGCCTATGTCCCCTGCTTGTTGCGTAGTCTTGGGTTAGCTGCTTCACCTCACTCTGAGCCTCGGTTTTCTCATCTGTGAAATGGAATGGCACTAATGATGGTGCTGACCTCATGGGGTTACTGTGAGCAGTTGGTGAGTGTCTGAACAGAGCTGATGAGACTGGGAAGTATCCGGGGTGGTGCCTGGCACACAGTAGGAGCTCCTTCAGTGGTCACAGATGTGGTTGGTTGGTTGTGTTCTTGGTGGGAGTCAACGAGATGAAGGGCAAAGTGTGTGGAGCAGGATCTGGGAGTTTAGGCAAACATGGAAACAGGTTCCAGATTACGGGCATTACTCACTGTTCTTTCTCGTGGGACGTGATATTGCGTGTCACTTGGCCAAGCTGCCCACGACAGTATCGAGCGCGGAGCAGACTGGTATCTGCAGGCTGAACTGGGGGGAATGTGGCCTGAGGTTTTCTCTGTTCTCCCCCAAATGCTTTTATAGTCCAATGTGGGGATCCTGCCCACATGAAGAAGAGCTGCCCTGAGCAAGCGGCCACCTTCTCTCCGTGTGCCCTACAGCCAGAGCCCCTTTTCCACGGGTTCTTGGGTGGGCTGCCACGCTGGCCCTCGCCTCCACCACACACAGACCCCCTTGGAGGGGCTCACAGGGGTGACACGCACACGCCGAGCTGTGTGGTACCTACATGGGCGTCAGTCGGGCCTGTACTGGATTCACCCTCCACACAACAAGCCGCCGTCAGGTCTGGAGCGGGGAAGAGGGAGCCTGTGCTCCCGGAGCTGCTGGCTGGTCCTCTCTGCTCGGGGCCCCGGCCCCCACTGGAGCCAACTGCGCTAGCAGGGCCTAGACTGTTTATTTGTGCACCACGGGGAACGCTGGGTGGCCACCCCTTGCTCCCTTCCTCCAGGAAGAGAGAGGGAGCCGCAGCCAAAGCCTCCTGCTGAAATGCTCTTCTCTGAGGGGCTGGCTTGCCTTCACTCCAGCCTCTCCCTGGCCAGCGATCCTGGCTTCTCCTCTCCAAAGATTACTTCAGAATTGCTTAGAAGCTCTGGGGAACAGACTGCCTGGTGTGAATCCCAGCTCTGCCCAGCTCTGTGATTTGCCCAAGCCCTCGCCTCTCAGAGCCTCAGTTTCCTCATCTGTAAAATGGGGAGAGTAGCAGACGGACCACGAAGGGCTGTCGTGAGGAGTAACGGAGTTGAGGCATGTGAAGTGCGTAACACGGTGCTTACCAGCCAGTGTCGTTTGTATTGCTATTATCACCTGTTAAACTGAGAGCTCGCTTTCTTAATAGGATTACTTGATGGGAACTGAAAGCAGAGTTCCTTGGCAAAGGCTCAGCGAGGTTTGGTTTGACGCAATCAGGTGGGTTCAGGGAGGCGGGGGGTGAGAATCTGCATTGCCTCAGCCAGGCCTTGCCGTTGCCGTCTGTGCGCTCCGCGTGTTTCCCTCTGTCTCTCTCCTGGGGGCATTCCACTGCACGGGCTCCTCGGTCCGTCCGTCCGCAGGAGTCAGCAGGAATGTGACATTTCATTCTCTGCCGGCCTCCCTCTGAGCTGTCTCCAGGCAGCTCCCACAGGAACCCGTTCTTGAACCTGGCCACCTGGAGCAGCCTTTGTTCCTCAGTGCTTCAGCGCATTGGTCAGGGGCCTCTGTGGAGCCTGATTCAGGGATGTGGGAAACTGAGGCCCAGAGAGGTGAAGCACATTGACTGGGCTCACACAGCAGCCAGACACTCAGATCAGTCACAGAGGATGGACAAGGGAGAGAAGAGGTTATTTCAGGGGCTCCCTTTCTCTGGGGGAGGGCTTAATGTGATGGCTGTGGCTGAGGGCAGTGGTGATGGGGGAGGGCAGGAAGTGAGGAGGAGACTTCAGGGAAAGAGGGTGGGCTTGTTTAGAGAAAATCCACTCACCCCTTCCCTTTAGACCAGGGTTTCTCACCTCAACGCTATTGACATTTGAGCCAGCTAATTCTTTGCTATGGGGCCTCCACCCACGAGATGCCAGTGGCACCTCTTCGGTTGTAACCACCAAAAATGCCTCCAGGCAGTGCCAAGTACTGTATACATGTAAGTCAATTACTTCTCCAAACAACTCTAGGAAGCTCAGAGTATTAGTCCCTGTTTTAGATGAGGGAACTGAGGCACGGAGAGGTTAACCCCCGAAATCGCACAGTGAGTGAGCAGCAGAGGAGAGGTGGGACGGGTGGTCTGGCCTCGACATACACTCACTGCCTCCCGGCCTTGCCCCAGCCCTCAGTGAAGGGCCCCCCGTGAAGGGAACGTGACTCTCCAGGGTCTAGGAACTCCGCTGCTCCCGCCTTGGACAGTCTGATCTGATCTGATGCTGGGTCTCCAGCCTGTGGTCCAGGACCTACCCGCTGATCTTAGTGTCCTACAGGGTCCATCTGCACCTCGGGTGTCTGTGATTGACAGCCCCACTCCTTCCTTGCTGCTGTCCCAAGGAGGTGGCCCCGCTTCTGGAAGCAGAAAGTTCCTGCCCCTCACTAAGCTAGAGGAGTCGAAGCCTCTGTGTGTGCTTATTTAACCCTCACAACAGCTTTCAGGGAGAGGGATCATTGTCCCCATTTTATAGATCAGGAGATCGAGGTCCACAGAAGCCCAGTGAAATGCCCTGAGTCCCTTAACTAGTATGGGATGTAAAGAATCTAATATGAGGTGGAAAGGAGTGGTGAAAGGGGCAGCAATCAAGAAATGAACTTGGGAGAGGTCCTCTGTGAAATTTACTCTGGTACTTCAGTGGAGGTGAACGTGCCTAATTACAAGATCAACCCAGAGGGGCTGCGTCCTCGAAATCCTTCCCAGGCCAGCCTCCTGTGAGCCACCTCTCATGGCGTCCTCTTCTCATTCTCTTCCCAGGGCGACATGGGAGCATTGGGTCCAATTGGCTACCCAGGACCCAAGGGCATGAAGGTAAACAAGAGCTGTCCCTTAATTCGAGTCTCATCACAGCTGGGCACCCCCTGACTCATTTCAGCCCAGAAGGAAGGCTACCCTGATACGGTGTTGGGGGGCATTCAGAGGGGGGCTGGGGTGGAACGTGGCAGATCAGGGGCTCAGTGCTTCTCAGTCCTGAGAGCTGGTCATCGTCTGCATGTCATTTATGCCAGACATCTTCATTGGACAGCAGTCCTCCAGCTGAGCATGAGTCAGACTTGGTTCTGGACTTCAGGGCACTGAAAGTCCAGTGGGGGACATCACCAGGAGCACAGAAATTCTATATAATGGCAAGCCAGTGAGTTCAGGACATCCCTGAGTGGGATGGGCATGCAGGAGAAAGGTGGGCTAAAATTGCCCAGACCACGTTCCAGGGATGATTCCATTTGGCCAACAAGCGTGTGTCACGGCTCATGAAGCCCATCTCTCCCCATTGGCACCCTTCTCCCCTGGATGTGTCCAGAGCACTGCGATTCACAAGTCAACCTCCCCTTCTCATGATCCTTCAATCCACACCACTGCCCTCTGGGCTGGGGCCTCCAGCACAGGGTCTTGCAGCAAGCCAGTGGGTTTACGCCAGGGCTCTTGACTTGTGGGGTTTTGAACCTCCCTCACAGCTGAACCCTGGCCTCTGTCTTGCAGGGACTGATGGGAAACGTGGGGGAACCCGGACTGAAAGGTGATAAGGTGATCTGAATACTCCCTTATTGCACTGTGTTTTGTCTGCATGCGAACCCCCTCAGCCTCGACGCTGCTGCTGATTTCTTGCCAGGTCCTCTCCCCTGCACTCTTACTGCCTCCCCTCTGGACCCGCTAAATCTGCGCTACCCAGCTTCTTCCTTGTGACTCTGGGTGGGACCCAGGCAGATGGTTCTGGAGGCACGCAGACCTTGGCAGACAGAGTATGGGGGGGCTCTTGAGACCCGGGTCGGGGGTAGGGTATGGCAGGTCTCCGAATTTGGGGAGCAAAGCTGAGGCCAAAGCCACAGAACACGGGGTGGGCGGGGAGGAGCGGTGCTGAGATGATGGGCCCCAGGGCAGGGCTGATGGGGGGTCCAGAGACCCCTCCCAGGCGTAGGAGGAAACAGATGCGCGTCAGCC
This sequence comes from Balaenoptera borealis, assembly GCF_965194805.1. Taxonomy (NCBI): domain Eukaryota; kingdom Metazoa; phylum Chordata; class Mammalia; order Artiodactyla; family Balaenopteridae; genus Balaenoptera; species Balaenoptera borealis. Next base: position 102,957,452 of record NC_138865.1, read on the forward strand.
GCCCAGACGAGAACGGGGAGCCCCATCCCAGAGTCTGAAAATGCAACGGAAAAGCCAGGACGGGCCCCTGAGCTCCCACCTGCTTTCCTGCCAGCTGCCACGTGCCCTCCGCAGCCCTGCTGCTGAACTGACCCCGGGCCAAACCAGAGCTGGAGGTGGGTAGGTGGGACCCTGGGGCCCAGCGTGGGGCAGCACCTGGCCTGGGTCCTGCAGCATCTGAGCCAGGAGACGTGGAGGGCAGGGAGTGGTGCCCCTGTGCTCTGCCCTGTGGCCATCTCCCTGCCCTCCCCTCTGCCTCAGGGAGTGTGGGAGAGCTTCTGGCAGCCTCCCAGGTTCTATAAACCTGAGCCGATAAGAGCTGCTCAGCTGCTCCCGGGGCCAGGCTGCCTGTGCACCTGTCTTCAGATGACTCTGCTCCTCCTAAATCCGAGGAACAGGAACAGGTACCGGCGCTGGGCCCCCTCCGAGCTCTCTGCAGGGCTTAGCCCGCGTGTCCTCCACCCCTCTGTGAGATAGGAAGCTTGCCGAGCACAGACAGCTGGTAAGTAGTGTCAGGATTTGAACCCAGGCACTGCCGACAGAGACCTCCACCACGAAGCAAGACTGAGGTCGGAAGGGCAGAGCCAGTGAGGCCCTTAGAGGTCACCTCCTCCAGTGCCTACATTTCACAGCCGGGGAAGCAGACCCAAAGAGGAGAAGATATGCATCGAAGGAAACTCAGTGATCTGTTGGAGCCAGCCCAGACCCTGGACTCAGAAAGTTAGAGCTGCTGGGCAGAAATGGGTACCCCAGATTGTCTCACCCACTCCCACCCCTAGGTACCTGGCCATGCCGTGCTCAGCCCAGTCTTCTCATCTGTTTCCCCCTTTCCCATCTCCTCCCGTCATGCCCAAGCCTCCAGCTGCAGCTCCCTCTGCCTCGCCGACTCAGCTCTGCCCCCTGGCTCTGCCCTGCTGACTTTGCTAAGCCCCCCCTCTTCCACGGCCCTCCCTCTGGAGATGCAGGGGCTTTCTGTTGGAGGTGGGGCTTCCCCACAGCTACCTGTTTACCCTGCATTGTGAGTCATCAGTACTCTGGAAATGTTGAAGTCATGGAGGAGGGGAAGGAAGTGGGGGAAATAGGAGTGTAGGCAGGGAGCTTTTTATAGGCCCTTTGCAGAGCTGGCCTCCAGCTCACTGTTTCTTCAGGAACATGGCAATCAATGTGTTACATAGAACTCGGCTGGCTTGCTGACTGGTGGTGCCTGGGACATTGAGAGAGGTGAAAGCACTGGAAAAAAAAAAAAAAAAAGAGGAGAAAATTATTTTCCTGCTCGTAGATCTCAGGAAAATCAAATAAGTCTTCAGCGTTGAAAAAAAAGAAAAATAAGAAAAGCAAAAGAAATCTCTTTTCTGCCCCTTTGGCTGGGGCAGGGTCTTAATATTTCGGGGGGCAGGGTTCTGATCAGCCCCTCTTCACTCCCACCCTACCCCCTGGCCCTCCCCTGGGATGATGGAGCCACCCCTTCATGTTCCATGGTCATCCTGCCCAGAATCCCAGATTGTCCATGACCCAGCCTGGCCTCAGTCCCACTTACAACCACCTGGCTCCCTCTCTCCCCATGGTGACACCTTCTGGAACCCAGGCTCCTGCTCCAGGCCCAGCTTTCTCCAAATCCATTGTCCTGATTTCTTAGGTGCCTTTGAAACTTTTTTTTTTAAACCATCTTTACTCCTCCTTTGGACATTTTTTAAAAATGTTCCTTGGTTCCTAAAATTCTGGGATATTGTACAAGATTTTCCAAACTGGAAAAACCAAAGTAAGTTGAAATTTTTTTTTATTTAAAAAAAAAATTCTGGCTTTTGTTCTACCAAGGAAGTTCTGCTGGATCATGGCCTTAGCTCACGACATGAGTTCTCTAAGATTCTCCATTCTTCCTGGGTTTTTCTCCCCATTCCTCCAACTGCTCCCGGGGCTGTGAATGTTTTCTGAGTCCTGGGGCCAATGTACCAACATGGAAAGCTGGAAATGATGAGGGCTGTGTGAGACAGTTCCAGCTCCAAGGAGAAACATCTCCCAATCTGGTTCTGCGACAGCTCATTTACCCGGATGTGGCTGAATACAGGGAGGGACTAGAAGAGGCCTCCGACAGCCAGAATCAGTGTCACCAAGCCCATGCAGTGTGTCATCTTAGAAAAGAAACACCCAGACCTAACTCGAGACCAGTTTACTCGCTGTTTACACATAGTCTTAAGTAGCCAGGTGCTCTGGTTTCTCATGCTATAGCTGATTAAAAGCAGCTAATTAGCAGTAGACCGAAGCAGATTGCTGGCATAGAAACTCCCACAGAAGGACAAAATGACAGCTCACAGCCTGGCGGTGAAAAATATCAAGCAACAGATGCACTCAGAACCCTCAGTGGTGCGGGGCCACTGTCCAGGCTGCACGCTCCTCTGTGTGACATCAGCTGATGATGAAGAGGTTGAAAGATCAAGGCACAGCTCCTTTGACCCTCAAGTGTCTGTTCTCCCGACAAGGCCAGGTGACATTGGGCAGTTTAGTTTCTGTTAGTGGAATGTTCAGCCACCTGAGCAACCCCAGGCAGACCTGCACATAAGCTGGCTCTGTCCCCCACAGGGCCTACCTTCCCCACCCAGGGCAGGGCAGGGCTGGGAGCTGCCCTTTTCTCTAACAAGGCTGCTGCTGGGCAGATCGACTTTAGGAACAGCCTCAGCAAAGCTGTACCCTCCCAGTGGGTCTGGATGTCGGGGAGACTTCCAGAACCCACCGTGGTCTCCATCGTAACCTTCTTTGCTGGTGTGTATTTAGGGTGAACAAGGGGTTCCGGGTGTGTCAGGAGATACCGGATTCCAAGGAGACAAGGTAATTGCAGCAGATTTGCCCCCTGCCCCCTGCCCTGCCCTTCTCTGGCTCTGGCTTCCTTCCCAGGGCCTGTCAAGGGCCAGGACCCGCCTGTAGGATGGCTTCCTTTCACACAATCCTGTCTTCTCCATCCTCCGTCTACCCTCTCATTGTCTCTTCCCTGGGCTTTACAATGGCCTCCTGACTTCTTCCCAGGCCCCAGCCTCTTCGCTCCCAGTCTGTCTTCCTCACCGCCACAAAATTGTCCTGAGGGCCCAGCTCTGCCCTGTGCTCACAGCCCATCCATGGCTCCCCACTGCCCCCAGAGTGGCGTCCTGGCTCCTCGCCCCGGCAGCTGGACCCCCAGTGCACAGGACACTCTGACACTTTCCTGCCGCTCGCCCTTCTAGCCCTGTGCTCCAGCCCCACTGACCTGCCCTCTGCACCTCAAGTTTGCACACACTGCTGCCCAGCCGGGCACACCCTCCGACCAGCCCGTGCACGGCCCAGCCCCGCCGCAGAACCCCGCGTGGATGCCATTTTCTCTACCTGCTCAGGAAGTGGCCATTCCCTTCTCTGCCATTCTCATTCCCTGCCCATCACCTGCGGTAGCACATTTCTCCCCTGGTTGATGGGGATTTGTGCTCAGCCCCCCTGCCAGACAGCAGGTTCCCAAGGATAGGGCCCCCGGCTGGCCCAGAGGAGCTCAGCTTAGGGTCCTACACAGAATGGTGAACATTTAAGACACATCTGAGTGAGTAGCTGGCCTGACTGACTGAGGAACCCAGGCAGCCTGCCGAGGCCGGCTCCTCTTTGCCTGTGTCCGGCACCATGTGGCCACATCTGGACCTCACCCAGCCAGTCAACGAGACCCAGATGTTGGCCAGCTCTGCCTCTTCCTCTCCCCTCCCTCCTGGCTGGCCCGTCCTGACCCAGCCTCAGTGTCTCCGGGTTGCGAGCCACGCAGGCCTGGTTGCCTCTCCAGCTGGGCCCCAGGCTCCAGACTTCCCCGGGCATCAAGGGCGCTTCAGTGCTTGCTTGGAGGCCCAGGGTCCCGGGTTCCAGGATGACCTGGTGAGGACAGGAGCTGCTGTTTCACCTTTGCATCCCCGGGCCCCAGCCTATAGGGCTGCCAAGCTGGAACTTGCAAGCAGGGAAAAGGACTGGGGAGCTCATCCTCCCCCTAAAAGTGGATGTTCTCCAAGCCTCAGGCCGGCGAGGATGACCAAGCAGCCGTTCATCTGGCCATTTCCGGCCCTTACTAACCCCAGTTTGCTCTGCATCTTTTTCAGGGGAGCCAGGGATTGCCAGGGTTCCCAGGCGCACGGGGGAAGCCAGGGCCTGTGGTAAGTACCTTCTGCTCTGAGATCCCCAACCTCACACTCTCCAAATGGTCATGGAATGTGGCCAGAGATGCTTTCACATCCAGGATCTCCTTTCCTCTCGCAGCAGCTCTGGGAGGCGAATAGAGCAGAGCAGAAATGGAGATTCACCCATTTTACAGATGAGGACACTGAGGCCCAGAGGGGCAGGAGTACACCCAGCGTCATAGATAGGCATCAGTCACTGGCAGACCTCTGGTGAGAATCAGGGCTCCCAATGTCTTGTAAATAATAGTAACATTATTAATAATAGCAGTGGGTGTCATTTATTTATTGAATGTTACTGTGCATCAGATCCTTCCTGTGCTATACCTCTCTGAAGTCTGCCAACAACCCCAGGAGTTAGAGACTTACTATTGCTCCCATTTTGCAGATGGGGAAAGTGAGGTTCCGAGGTGAAGTGACTTGCCCTAGATCCTGTGGCTAGCAAGTGTAGGAGATGGGGTTTGAACCGTAGCTCCTTGCAGTTATCTAGGCAGATTTCACTCATATCCTCCTGAGTTTTCCAACCACCCCCAGCCAGGGGGCTAATACAGGGGATCCAGGGAAGGTAGACCCTCACTTAGCCCTGCCTCCGCCACAATCTCTTCTCTTCCATAGGGCAAAGTTGGAGACAAAGGATCCGTTGGGTTTCCTGGGCCCCCTGGACCCGAGGTATGTAATACCCTATTTCTCTGTGTCTGGCTGCTACTGGGACTGGGTGTTGTGCTTGGGAAGCCAAGGCTCAGAGACAGGGAGAGACTTGCCTGAGGTCACACAGCAGATGAGAGATGGGGCTGAGAATAGAAATTCCTTTTCTGCCTCTGTGCCTCCCGGCTTCCCTAGAGGCTCTCAAAGGCAGTGGGGCAGAAGCTGGCCTCAGATAGCCTCCCCAGCTTCGTAGCCGCCTTTACAGTTTCCAGAAACAAACATCAGGAAAACCCTCTGAGCTCCACTGCCTCGACCCTTCACGGGAGCTCCCCACGTTCTCTACCCTGAGGTTTGAGGCATCCAACCCGTCTGAGCCCTGGAACTTTTCTAACTGCCCACAGCCACCCTGGAGAAGTGCCGGGCTCACGACTCACAGGGATGGGGAGCAGGAGACAAGTGTAAAATTCTGGTGTTTGAATGGAGAAGGAGAAATAATGGAGGATGGTTAAAGCAATTAACATAACAACTCTAGTTGAGTCAGTAGAACCTGAGAGTTTCTGATACATGTGATAACGAGCACAGGTATGTTGAACGTTCATCAGCTGGCATTTATGTGCAAAGGAGCGAGGCAGCTAGTCGAGCCCCTTTTGCTCTACCCCGACCCCACCCCAAACCCCAGTACGGGGACCAGCTCTGGAGAACAGGGTGGACAGTGGTAGGGCTACTGTCTGTCTCAGGGGGTCTAGGTCCTCCCTAGCCACCACCCCACCTCTACACACCTCCCTGGCCTGGGGCCTTGCACATTCATAAGGTCTCAGAGACAGAAGTCTAGTTCTGCCGGGTTCTCCAGATCCCTCCAAAGATCACTCCTGGTATCGCCCGGATGGATGAGAGAGTGTTTCCTGAAAGCTACAAGTTCTACTTTGCACTCTGTTGACTTTGGCCATGACACAGTCCTATCTTTAGACAAATGGACTTGGCCTCTCTTCCATGGACCTGGTTCCTTCCCCTGGTCACTGTGGAAAAAGACTTTTCTGAGAGTCCGGGTTTCCCAGCAGTCTGGCCAGTGCGGGTGGAAAGCCTGCTGCCTCACATTTATTAGGCACCTCCTCATGCCAGGAGGCTGCGTAGTATCTTCGGGATGAGAACTGGTTGAATGGTCACCGCAACCAGTGAGGGAGATATTGCTACCACCATTTACAGATGAGGGAACTGAGTCACAGAGCAGGGGAGTGACCTCCTCAGGGTCACTCTGCTACTTGTAGCAGAGAAGGTCTTTATTTGCTCTTTGGCTCCCTCCTGGGTCCCTGGACAGACGGGGGTGGGGTCTTCCTCCCCCATCTTTGTGTTCTGTTTGGATTGGCGGACTCAGTATCCAGAAGATGGCTTGGCTCAGCTGAAGACAGAAGCTGACGAGCATGTCAGCGCCTTCCCGGGTCTTTGCCTCTTTTCGGCGACCGACCGTGGGTGCAGCTCCAGCTCCCTAGCCCCCGTGTGAATTAACTCTTTCACTCATCAGTGGGTCCGATCTGTGTGAGTGCTAGAATTTGATCAGGATCCTGACCTTCAAGTTCTCCCTGGAGACAGGCCCACCCCAGGCAGACTTGTTTTGTTTTCCCAGGACACAGGACCCAAAACCCTTTGGAATGCAGATTTTTATTGAGTGCTTACCAGGTGCCAAATACTGAACTAAGCGCTGCGCTCACCTTATTCTCTTTAAGCCTCGGAACAGCCCTGTTAGATGATTTTATGATCGCCATTTTAGAGGTGAGGAAGCCGAGGCCCAGAGAGGCTTAGAAACCTGTCCGGGGTCACACAGTGAGTCGGAGCAGAATGGGACTTTGAGTCTTTCAATTTGAAGAAAAAGACATGGGGCTTTAGCTCCATGTGTGTTAGCTCCAAATTCAGGACCATTCTTGCCTTTGCTAATGAGAAGAGTGAGAGAATGCTTGAGCTGGAATTTAATGGGAGTTACCAAAAGCTCAAAAGAGGAAGGGGAAAAAGCCACTTACAAAGGCGAAGTGGGGGAACATTCTGATCTCAGGGATTCATATGAGAAGGCTTTGGTTTCTGGCTGGCAGAAAACTGAGGGAGTAGTGGGTCTGCCCTGAAAGCAAATGGGGTTCTAGGCTGAATTAACAGAGGTATTACACCTAGAACAAGGAAGGGGATGTTCGTATACTGGCCTGTGCTGGTCAGTTCACACCCAGAGAAGCATGGGTGTCCTAGTGATCACCAACATTGGAAGCTGGGCAGTTGGAGGAAGCCAGACTGAGGGGCCCCGGGCCCCTGACTAGAAGCCGTGGAAGGGACAGAGAAGGGCAGGCCTTTTCTGTTGGGGAAGGGAGGAGATTCTGCTCCGTGTCAGGAAGAAGCTTCCATTGTACAGTCATCCATCTAGTAAATCTCAGTGGGAATTTCAGCTTCCGATATGAGCTGAGATTTACTAGATCAGTCCTTTTCAAGCCTTTCAAAGTCACAAGAAACCCAGAACATAGAGGATCCCTGCAGTAAAGGATGGCACCTCTCAGAGCAGAGGACGGCTGGCTCTGAGGCCCTGGCTGCCCCAGGCTTAGGACTTGGGAAAGTCTGGATTAGACGAACTTGTATGTGCTTGTTCCTGTGCTAAGACCTTCCTGCCTTGTCTTCCTTAATTTTCTCAGCACCTCTCTGAAGTGTAGGGGCTGATTCTTTGTTTTTGAACTGTGATAACTGACTGCCCAGTGTCACATCCCCTGCAGGAGGAGATGGAAACCCAGCTCGGTCCCCCTCTAAGACCCATGGTCTTAGCATTTCCCTTCAGAGTCCCCCTGGGTCACTTCTGCTCTCTGCTTCCCTTCAGGGATTTCCCGGAGACATTGGCCCCCCTGGGGACAACGGCCCAGAAGGCATGAAGGTGAGTCCCTGCCCAGGGGAGCTCCAGTTGATGAGGATGACAACTCTGGAAACCATGGGCCTGCTTCCAAGCCAGCAGGAGTCTTGCCAGCCTGTGATGGAGAAGGAGGTGCCGCCTCTGAGACCCCTTTTTGTTCCCTTCTCACCAGGGTAAGCCTGGAGCTCGAGGCCTGCCGGGACCCCGTGGGCAGCTGGGGCCAGAGGTGAGACCGTCTGGCCCTGCCCCCTGCCCATCCCTCCCAGCTCCCAGCCTGCTCTTTCCTGGGTCCTGGAGGCCTTAGATGAGGGCCAGGGCCCCTCAGTCAGGAGACACAGGGCCCAGGGCCACCTCAGGCTTGCCCTCCAGCTCACCCTTTACAGCCCTGCCCCGTGACCTTTCCAGGGTCCTTCTCTGCCCCAGCCTGACTGGCGGGTCACGCCCACCACGGCAGCCCCCTTGCCCTGGGGTTTTCTCTCTCAGAGCTGCCGCCACTGCTCCTGGTCACAGTAGCACAGTTTATTGGGGTATTGATACGGGAGGGAAGGAATCGTCGGCTAACGTGAGGGCCTGAATCTCAGGGGGATAAAGACACTACATCGGGTCCCATAGTTAGTGGCAGGCAGCATTAGGATTCCAACCCAGGTCTGCTGAACCCAAAGCCCATGGCATAGACCCTATAACTTCTGGGCTCCTGGGGGCTGCCTCCGGCCTCCCCAGAGAGTGACATGACTTGTGCAGCTAGTAGGTGGCAGAGTGAAGATGTGCTTATTGACTCATTCATGATGAAGGGGATTGACAAGTTCTCTGGGCCTGTTGGAGCATCAGGTGGAGGGCTGTTGGATGCCTCACGGGCTGGTCCCAGGTTTTTCCCGTGCCCGAGGCCCTCCACTGCACACCTTGGCCTCAGGCCTCGGGTCCCCCATGACACACAGCCCTGGGTGAGGGTGCAGGAGGCCCAGACTCACCACGACCACAGGCAGGCATCTGGCTGACATGGATCCCTTCTCAGGCTCGTTCCGGGTCTGGCATGCCAGACAGGCCAGTCTGGAGGCTGCCTGAGCCTGTGGGAGGGTCTGAGGCATCTCTACGGGCGGGAAGCGGGAAGGAGGGTGGGAGGAAAAGACGGCACGAGCCCCGTGCTTCCATCTACACTCAATGTTACCACGTTACCACTCATATGCCTGCCACTTGCTCATGTCTTCATTGATTCATCTGTCCACTCATACATTCATTCGGTCCTCCATCTCTTCCCTCTCTTGTGCCCACCTCCCAGCCTTCATGCACCACACACCCACTAGACCCTGGGCACACTCATCCTGAGTGATGTCGGGGGGCATGGCTTCAAAAAAGAATGAGACATCGTGGCTCTCCTCCAGGAACTCAACTTAGGCTACTCATCAGAGTTTAGGATGATCCTCTCTGCCCTGCACCCTTTTACAGGTGGGGAAACTGAGGCACAGTGAGGGTAAGTTCTTTCACCGAGGAAATGGCAGAGCTCAGAATAGAGCCCGTATCTTTGAGCTGCCGTCTGGGCTGTACTCCCACAGCATATGATAGGGTTTGACTCTCCTGCCCAGCACTACCGCCAGCCCGGGCTAACCACATTCACAGGGCACCTGGAGCCCCATTCACACAGAAGCCCTCACGTGGCCTGGCCTCTAGGCCTCTGCCCTGGGTGGGGCTAGGCAGGGGGCCCAGGTGCACCATTTCTAGGTCCAGGAGAGCTCTCCTGTGCCCACCCCTTCCCCTCCTAACAGGTCAAGTTCTCCAAGGCAACCGCTGGGTTAACTTTCTCCTTTTTGTTCCTCTCTCGTGTCTCCCGACTCTAGGGAGATGAGGGACCCATGGGGCCACCAGGGGCCCCTGGCTTGGAGGTGAGTGTTGCTGGCTCGGGGGAGGTGGGATTTGTCAGTGCTGAGCCAGCTGTGTGCAGGTGGGCAACATCTGGTTGGTGCTCTGGAGAGAAGTTGTCAGTGAGGGCCTTGGGCCCCCCCAGGGATGGAGCTAGGACAGACCCCAGAGGAGAGAGACAAGGGGCAGGAAACTGTTCTTGCGCACCTACTGTGTGCTGGTGCCTTGTGCATCCATTTCCGTTCATTTGATTCTCCCGTGAGAGAGACAGTGCCTTTCTTAGTTTCATTCAAGGCCCTCAAGGCTCAAAGAGCGAAGGGCTTAGCCCAGTATCTCATGGCCAGGAAGCGAGGATTCCCTGCCTGGAAACTGACTCTGCATTCTCTCCACTGCTCCCAAGTGGCCTTCCAGAAGGAAGGTGTATGTCCCGCCCCACCTTCAGTCACGATTGCATAAATTGGCAGTTTGTGGATTTTTTTGGTCTCAGGACCTCTTTACGTTCTTAAAAATGATTGAGGACCCAAAATGCTTTTCTTTGTGTGGGTTGTCTCCATATGAGTACTTAAAACTGAGAAACGTTGGATCAATTCATTCAAACTTAATAACAAACCTGTTTCATGTTAACAAAAATAATAGGGTTTTTTAAAAAAAAATAGCTATATTTTCCAAAGCAAAATCATCTAATGAAAAGAGTGGCATTGTTTTACATATTTTGCAAATCTCTTTAACGTCTGGCTTAATAGGAGTCAGCTGGATTCCCCATTCTGCCTCTGCGTCCCATCTGTGGATGATACCACGTGTCATGGAGCCTCTGGAAAACTCCGCTTACATTCATGAAAATGAGTGACATGGGCAAATGACAGCTTAATATTCTTATGAAAATAGTTTTGACCTCCAGTGAAATCCCCAGTGAAAGGGTCTCAGGGACCCCCAGAGGGCCCCGGACCACACTTTGAGGACCACTGGTGTAAACTCCCCATTCCCCCTGTGTCCTTTATCTTCTGTTCCAGTCCCTTCCTTTTCTTCACTCCCTGAAAGCAGGTTTCATCATCCCCATTAGCAAACAAGACCAGCCGGGGAAGGGGGACTTCCCAAGGTCACACAGCTGTAGACCCTCCCTGCATCCCCAAGGACAGTTGGCAGCCTAGAGACATAGTGGCTCTGCATCCCCACCCCCTCCTGGCTTCTCTCACTCACCTCTCCCTGTTGCAGGGTCAACCTGGCAGAAAGGGGTTTCCTGGAAGGCCTGGCCCGGATGGCTTGAAGGTGAGGGGACCTGGAAGTGACTGGGCGGGGAGGAGAGAACGCCTGGGGAAGAGAGGAGAGAGGGGGAGCCAACCTGTGAGGCCCTAGGATGACCCCTGAATCCCTGGCCTGTTGTGAAAAAGGGAGGAAATGGTCCCCGTTTATCACAAAGTATGTATGGGTAACGGAGAGGAAAAAATGGACAGAACCTCAGTGTCTCCCAGTGGGGCAGCGTTCAAGTAATGGGGTACAATGCAGCCACCAAAGATGGCGTGCTGGAAGATTTTACAAGACGGGAAAATGCCTGTGCATTGCGGGGGCGATGGCGGGGGTGTAGGAAGGAGGTCACGTAGTAGAAGAGTGCAGAATGAGCCTGTGGCAGGGGCTGGTTACACTTGTTCCCGAAGGCTCAGAGCAAAGGCTGGAATGTGGACGGGGGTTATCTCTGGGTGGTGGGATTACAGGAGATTTCCATTTTCTTCTCTGGGCTTCTGTATTTTCCCCATCATGTACCATAAACATGCATTTCATTTATTAACAGTTTTTTTAAAGTTATCGAAAAAGACCTGGCCCCAGTAGGAGAGTATGATCCTCAACACGTGGGCAGCTTAATGCCTTTCCAGGCACTCCCTTTGAAGGTTGGATTTCCCCAGCCGTCCTGGGCAGGGATCACTGGGCCAAGTTTACAGCTGGGCAAGCGCACAGAGGGTGAGGGCAGAGCTGGGGGACCCAGGCTGTCCACGTCCCCTCCCCTCAGGGGAAATGGCCCCCGTGTCTGTGTCTGTCTGGCCCCTCTGGGGGTCCCAAGTGTGAGGTCTGGGGGAGGAGTTGGGGTGGAGACTGAGGCTCGAGCCGGGATCACAATGAGCCACGTGCATTTGTAAACCAAACTCCTGGCTGGTCCAAGCCCACGTCCTGCCCTCTGAGGTCTCGGCCGTTCTCCCTCAGACACCAGCTGTCTTTCTGTAGTGGGAGCAGTGACATAGCCTGGGTGGATTTATCCCATGGGTCTGCTCACCAGGGTGGCTTTGGCCGCAGAAGGAGCAGGAGCCGTCCCAGCAGATAGACGAGGCTGCGAACGGCCACTGGGCATGAGAGCTGGAAATAGCCTCGGAGACAAATGAGTCTGATTTTCCTTATTTGTAGCTGGGGACACCGAGCCCAGAGCAGAGGCGAGACCCACCAAAGTTACTTGTGAGCTGGTGGCAGAGCTCTGGTGGGTTAGGTCCGGTACTCAGGTGCCCTGACTCCCCCAGTTCCCTGCTCATCCTGCGGTGGGGCAGCCTGCTGCAGTAGGAATGGGGATTTCCATCAGTCAGACCGAAGTTCCAATTCTAGCCCTGCTTCCAGCTCACTGTGTGACCTCAAGAAGGTCCCTTCACCTCTCTGAGCTTCAGTTTCTATCTCCACAAAATGGGTTTGATGAAGGGCCCAAATGAGATACAGATCTCGTGCCAAGTAATCTGCCCAGGGCCACTCCGAGGGAATGGTGACTGGGGTCATCCCTGGGGCCAGAGGTTCTGTCCCAGTATCCCTTGACCCTGCCACTTGTTTGGAGTCTCCAAGGCCAGACTCTGGAGTTGAGTTTCCTGGTCCATCCCCACCGGTGGGGACTAAGACCAGTCAACTGGGGTGTCCCCCAGGAGGCCTAGACTCCTGTCACCCATGCCAAGTGACCCTCCTCTGTTTCTCTGCAGGGAGAACCAGGCAATCCTGGACGGCCGGGGCCCATGGGTGAGCAGGTGAGTCACCACTGTCTTGGAGCATATCGGTTCCCTTTACTGAGCGCTTACACTGTGGGAAGCACACACACGCACCTCATTCATCCCCATCCCAGCTGGAGAGGTAGGTTCGCTCATCTTCCCCTTTCATTGACACGGACAGACTCTGGCTCTGAGGGAGGTGAGGTCACGGAATGAAAAAGCCATGAATCTCAGTCACAGAGGCCACTCCCCACGGCCTGATTCTGCAGATGTTCTGGGGGCATTCGCCCAAAGACATTACGTGACTTTGCTCCCAGAACGTGAAAAGTGGAAGAGCCCTTCACGGTCGCCGCTCGTGCTGAATTTAATGGGGAAGCTGAAGACCAGAGAAGCAGAGCCACTTGCCAGGGACTCTTGGTCCAGGCATCCCTAAATTATAAAGAAGATGAAATTCAAACCAGTGGTTCTGGATAGTCGGGAAGTCAAGTCAGGGTCTGAAGAGGAGAGGAGGTGACAAGTGGTCATGGAGAAGGAGGTCCAGGGCCCTCGGTGCTGGGTGGATGGCCGGCCTCAGTCCCCCCTGTGCAGCCCTGTGCCTCCTGAAAGCTTCACCTCTGGGCTTGTAGGCCAGGTTGGAAGGTAGCAAGCAGTCTCCTCCACTCCTTTAAAGGAGGACCCCACCTTCTGAACCCTGTGAGGACCTGCCTCAGGCTGGAAGGATCAATGATGCTGGGGACCCAGAAGAATTTGTCTCCACCGAGAAACACCATCAATGGCGTGAGAGTCACACGCACGATGAGCTTCCTCACCAGGCCTGCAACATCTGTTGGGGGGAAGAAAGGAACTAAAGCAGGGGGAGGACTGGATTTTTGAAACCTTTCCAGTGTTATTCGAGTGCATTCTGTGGGAAGCCTGGGAGTTTGGAAGGGCGGCCGTGGCCTGGATGTATTTCCTGATTGGAAAAAAACAGGCAATACGTTCCGCAAATTTAATTTCATAGTTATGCTCATGGTAGGGCCCTCGGGAAATAGATACTCGGAATCCTAAGATGGCAGGACACGAAAGGTCCTTAGAAATCACTCTGTCCTGGCGTCCTAACCTTTTTTGTGCCTTGGACCCCTTTGGCAGGCTGGTGAAGGCCATGGACCCCTTCTCAGAATAGAGAACTTTTAAATGCATAAAATACAAAACACAGGACTACAAAGGAAATCAATTATATTGAAATACAAATATGACAATACGTTAAAATGTGATCTCCTCAAAGATCTGCTTCTTTATTCTTCCATTAAATAGCGAGATCTAACAGCGGGTCCAGTCACAACCTCAATTTTGAAGTGGTGACAAGCCTTATTGATACATTTTGAACTCTCTGCAGCAGTGACGGTAATGTGACATGTAAATATCTGTGACCATTACAGGTGCTGTGGGTTTGTTGCCTACATTCATATTTGAGGGAATTGCTAAATTTCAACTAGGTTGGTGAAAATAAAAGTGGTAATTTTTCCCATTCAAGTTTATGGACCACCCCTGCCACCCACCCCCCAGCCTCCTGAAATCCATCCATGGAACCTTACAGGGACCCCAGGTGAAGAACCCCTGGATCCTGGTCCATGTTGGCAGTCTGGGATTCATGGAGGAGAATGGGCTGGACTTAGATGACCAAGTAAGGTGGTGGCAAAGCTGGGGCAGGAGGAGTGGGAACCTGGCCTGGGCAGCCCCGGGCTCACTTGTTCAGTAGAGCCCTCAGCTAGCTGCCCGGCCGGCTGAGCAGGAAAGAGACACCCGTCTGAGCCGTGAGGCAGGAGCCCAGTGGCTGCCATTAGGCATGCGGGGTGCCATGTCTGCTATTCCCTTGGCCCCCTCCCGAGGTGGGAAGGAGCAGGCATTTCCTGTTCATGGCAGAATCAGAGGATCCCCAGGAAAGAGTATAAGGACCTCCTTATAATCACAGTGTCTGCTGCATTTATCGGGTACCTGTTAGGTGCCAGGCTCTGTGCCAAACACTTTCCGTACCATCCCCGGCAGTTCCTCCAGCAACCCTATGACAGTCAGTAGTATTGGCCCCGTTTTGCAAATGAGGAAACCAAGGCTCTGAGAAGTTAAGTAATTTGCCCGAGATCTCCCAGGCGGTAACATAACCGTCAGAGCCCAAGTTGACACTCAGGCCTGCTGGATTCCCATGACCTGCCCCGAAGAGACTAGAAAACCCTTGACCTGAGCTCTTGCAGTTTTCCAACAGCTAATTAGAGTGCAGCCAGCCTGCCGGGCCCTGTCCCAGGTGCTGGGTGCCCAAAGATAATTACAAGGCATGAGGGTTGCCTTTAAGAAGCTCTGTGCAGGGGGAAGCCAGGCCTCTAAACACCTAATCCTGAGATGTCTAGTCCAGCAGAGGACCCACGACTGACTGTCTTGTTTCAATTGCATCCCCAGCACCCAGCAGAGAGTCATATGAGAGCAGGGAGGGAGGGAGAAAAACCCCCATAGTCGACAACAGGCCTTTATCTGTAGACTGCGTAAGGACCGGACCAGCCTCCTCCCCCAAACCGGGGACTCAGATCCTGTCTGTGCCATGCCCACTGTAGGTGACAATGTTGCCTCACCACCACCCCCATGCCCTCCTGCCAGCTGAGAGGAGCCAACTGTGCCCACAGCTGTCAGAGCTGCTTCTCCACCAGCCCCGCCAGGTGGAAGCCCTGGGCCTCGGGGGCGAGCTTCCCTGGACCAGCCTCAGCTCCACCCCCGGGACAGGGTGCCAGGATGTTCCGGGACAGTGCCCCAGTGGCGACAGGGTGTCCTGGGATGGGGGCAGGGAATGGGCTGTATGGCCCTTATTCATTAGGATCCCGTTTGGCTTCTTCATTGAAGTTTATGACCTGCCTGCCTTCCAGGACCCAACAACTCATAAATTTAAAGTAGCTATGAAATTTCTGTTTCTCTGGGCCAGTTGGGCAGGGGCCTCTTAACAGAGCAGTTTTTATTCCCTTTACTCGGCATCCTCTAAATGTCTGACTGCTCCCTTGTGGGGAGCTCAGGCCTCTGTCTTAACCCCGTGCCCTTTTAAAATAAATTAGAATAGGATGGGAGGGATACTTGGTTATTTTCTGTGACTTATTAGCCATGATCTCATACCTTGAACCGCACCCCTCTCACCTCATACGTCCACCCTGAAGGGTCTGTGAACTCAGGGCACTAGGCCCCCATGGATGGTGATGGTGCTGGAGTGCCAGGCAGACCTGTGCCCTGCTCATGGCCACACGTGTTGGAGTGACGGACAGGTGCATGGGCTTTGGAGCCACACAGACCAGAGTTGAATCCTAGGCTGAAGCCACGAGACACACAGAGTCCTGGTCTGAGCTGCCACTTTAAAACTGTCTCTGAGCCCCTCAGAGCTGACCCTTTGGAACTGGATGCTTTTTCTTCGCTCTAGTTGCCTGGCAGGTGGGCCAGCTTCACCGCCTGAGTGTACAACTTCGGATCTGTTTCTGATCAGGTTCAAGGTCTCATTTCTTTCTGGATGCAGTTTGGGGACAGGGGGCAGGTTTTATGGGGCAAATCCGCTCATCCCTCAGTCTTGCCGAATTCTCCCAGAAACTCTTGGCTACAAACCTGGGCTCTTCCAAAGCCACTTTTGCACCCCTGAACCACACTAGACCCCCATCTGCTGGAATTTTCCTTAGCAGAGAAGAGAGTGGGGTCTGGGCTGGGAATCGCCTGCCTTCCTGGGTTACTCCTCTAACTAAGCCCTTCCCCCTCACGGAGCGTGAGCCAGTCACCTGCTCCTGGCGGCAGCGAGGCCTGCAGCCACCTAGAACCATCCTGGAACACAGAGGCCACTTAGCACCCAGTGGAGTTAAAAAGAGCAACAGGAACCACAGTGTGTGTGTGTGTGTGTGTGTACGCTCTTTCAGAAAGGAGAGGAAGCCTTTCACAAGACAGTAAAAAGGCCTTCACTTCCCAGATTTCAATCAAGTCTTTTTGGCAAGGGCTGTTAGGGTGTTTCTATCCCCGCCAACAGGTTTGTTTCTCTCTTTGAAACAGCTCCAGGGCCCCGAAAGATGGGGACAGATTTCTCACAGGCAGGCCTCTTCCCAGCACCGCTGAAGGACCCTCCCCTGCCCCGCCCCCCAACTCCCCTATCCCACCCCCTCCCCAAAGGTGGTTGCCTCCCAGCTTCCGGCGCGGGAAGAATGTGTGGCTCTCCCAGGGATGCTGGCAGCAGCCCCGCCGCTTGGCTCCAAAACCAGAACCATCTGGTGGAGCGAAGGAAGTCAGGACGGTGCCCAAAGAGAGGCAACTCTCTCCTCGGTGGCAGCCCCACGCCGGCTGGATTACCCAGCACGGGGCAGGAGACACGGGGAGACAGCTCCAGTGGAAGAGAGATGTGGGCGAGTTGCCTTTGAAACTCAGCACATCTCTGAATTCATGTTGCTTCCGTCTTTCTCTTGCTTTTATACACATTTCTTATAGGGACTTCTGGGATTCATTGGTCTGGTCGGGGAGCCAGGAATCATGGGAGAAAAGGTAAGTCGTGTTGGTGGGAATATCTAAGCAAATAGAGCTTGTGTTTTGAAATTTTTAAAAGGTGAAGGGGCCAGTGGCCCTGGGGGTGTCAGACCTCCCTCCCTGGCCTCTCCTCGCTTCCCTGGCCTTCCAGACCCTCAAAGAGCCATTGTTCCGTGTCCCAGCATCCCCTGGGGCTTCCGCCGTGCCCTCCTGCCAGCATCCTCGAACACAGTTAGATGTCTGTAGGACAGCCATCTACGTGGTCTGGGCCTCTCACAGCTGCGTGCTGGCACTGCATGGGGCTGGCAACAGAAGGAGGCAAAGAGTCATCTTTTAAAAAAGGAGCCCAGTTCTTTAGTTTGCCTTGTTAATGCCAGCAGCTTTGTTTTACAGACCAGATAACCAAGGCTCCAATAGGGGAGGTGACTTGCTCAAGGTGACCCAGATAGGAAGTGGCAGAGCTGGGATTTGAACCACATTCAGTTTCCATGGCCACACTTTGCCCCACGTTGGCTCCCAGCCCACAGCTTGTGGCTTCCCATTTCCCATGGGCCCTTGAGGAGAAGGCTTATCTGATTCCCCAGGAAGGCGACCTACGGGAGTTGATATTATTCCCATTGGATAGATGGAAAGACTGAGGTCCTAATCTGGCCCCATCTAGCTTTCCAGGCTCATCCCATGCCTCCCTCTTATCATTCCCTGTGTCCCAGACCTTCTGGTCACCTTCTCCTCCTCCTTCTCTTTTTCCTCTTATTTTTTTAAATTTAACATTTTTTTGAAGTAATTATATTCACAGGAAGTTACAAAAAATAGCACAGAAAGGTCCTGTGTAACCTTCACCCTGTTGCCTCCATGGTAACATCTTTGATAACTTCAGTGCAATATTAAAGCCATCTCTGGCCTTCTTTTGTTGCTCGAATGTTCCATGTCCCTCTTCACCTGCAAACCATTACCCATGCCGTTCCCTTGGTCAGGTACACTCTTCCCATCCCCCTATCTTTGCCTAGATGACTCTCAGTTATCCTTCAGCATTCTGAAGGAAGCCTTCCCCACCACACCCCTGCACTCGGGGGTCAAATCCCCTAGTGAAACACCTTAGCACCAAGACCCACTCCCTCACTTCACTTACCCCAGTTTGCATCTGTTTTGGTGATTTGTGTCAGTCTCCTCGTAACACTCTGTCTCACTCCGCGTGAGCAAGGTCTGTCTGTTTCTACCCACCATCGTGTCTTCAGCGTCTAGCATATCATGCCAGGCACATAGTAGATGCTCAAGAAATGTTTGCCGGCTGTGCGGATACAAGAAAGGGCTTCACACAAATAGAGCCAGGATCCAAACCCAGAGCCACTGCCTTCCGGCCATAGCTCTGTCTGCTACACCTGCCATCTCTGCCCGATCTGTCTGGATTGGTCAAGAGAGACTAAGTTGCACCTCTGATTCTCCAGCATCTCATCTGGGTTGGGGCAGGGGGTGGGGAGAATAAAAGAAATGCCTTATATTGCCATCTCTGCCTTAGCAAACCCAGCCCAGGGGATGCCAGGCCTAATGAGGACCACATAACGTGGGCCAGGATCAAAGGGGATGACGTGTTTAGCACATCCTTGGTCTGGACCATCCCTGCCCAAGGGAAGCCCACCGTGTGGCACACCGCAGTGGATGCTGAGGCCTCCTAGGACTTGCTGGGGTTCTTGGCTTCTGCTGACTGAAATCCCAGGACGCCCCCCTCCCCCTGTCACCACCCTGGGTGATGTGGCTATAGACCTTGGACAAGTCCCTGCACCTATCTAGTCTCTGGAGTGCCCTCTGCACCCTCCCCCCATAGAGCCACCCCACTGCTGTGACCTCCCTGAATTGCTGTCTCCATCACAGGGTGACCGGGGCATGATGGGACCCCCAGGCGCGCCCGGACCCAAGGGGTCGATGGTAAGGAGCAAGTCTGCATCCCCTTGCCCTCTCCTGTCACAGCCGCGGTGACAGTTCTGCTCTCCTCTGCCTGCGCCCGCGTACCCCAGGCGTCCACGATGACCGGCTCCTTTACCTTCCAGGAGGCCCTGGGCTGGGGCTGAGCCGGCCAAGGCAGTACTGCAGGAGGAAGAGGCACCTTCCAGAGCTGATTCCTTCTTTTTCATCTCTTTCTTGGTAGGGTCATCCTGGAACTCCAGGTGGTGTTGGGACCCCCGGAGAGCCTGGACCTACGGTAAGCAAAGCCCTCATGTTCCCTGAGCTCAAACCCACTGTCGAGTCATGGTGAGGAGTCCAGGTCTCAAAGTCAGACAGACCAGGAATCCCAGCTCCCCCACTCCCCGGCTGTATTGTCAGGGCAGATCATTGAACTTCTCTGCACCTAAATTTTGCTCATATGAATAATAGAGGAAATAATTATGGTCATGATAGTGTGATTGCGTGGGTGAAACGAAACCAGGGATGGTCATTGCAAGGGAGTATCATGGTCATTGGCACCTCTATTGCTTTGTTCATTCACTCAGGAAATACTGTGTCACATGTGCCACTCCAGGAGCTGCCATCAACAAGGCAGAAAGCTGTCCCTGCCCTTTAGGAGCTCGTATTCTGGTGTGGCGGAGAGAGAAGCCAGTAAATAAGTGACAGCTGCTATGGAGAAAGCAGGGAAGAAAATGGGAAATGAGGGGCCAAGGATACAGGGGTCCTGGGCTTCTTGTGATGACTGAGGAACCAGGGATATTCCTGAGGATCCCAAGGCGGGGAGGTGGGAGAGGCGGGGGGCTGGGGGGAGGGTGTGGGCAGGAGCACCCAGATTCAGGGGTCCCTCCTACTCCCCCAAGGGTGAGGTAGGGTTGGGGGCTGGGTGGCTCTCACCCTGAGCACAGGGAGCTTCTGGTCCCTCCACCTCTGCTGGTGGAGGACGGAGGGAATTGGGGCAGGGCACTCACTTCGGCCAAGGCTGAGGCTCAAGGCTAGGAGCCCACTCTGGGGCTAGGGGATGGGGGGGTGGGCTTCAGGCAGGTGGAAAGGGTATGGTGGGAGGGGGACCGGCACAGGCAGGATCCTGGGGCAAGCCTGGAGGGTGATGAGTTCAGGTGCCTTCACAGGCTAGACTGAGGGGCTCTCTGGGGTCTGAGGAAGGAGGGAACGGGAGCCTTCGATGGTTTGAACCCAAGGGAAGTGCGCCCACACCAGTTCTCTGAGCCACTTAGGGAAGCAAGGCCAACTCAGTTCCCAGACTTTTCTGTGCACCTGCCGTGTGCTGTGCCCATGCTCAGTCCTGGAGTTGCAAAAATGATAAAAAATAGATCCTGCTCTTAAGATTCTCACTGTCTAGTCCTCTCACTCATTAACAGACTTTTACTGAGCACCTACTATGTGCCAGACAGTGCTAGGTGCCCAGGGTAGGGCCGAAGCCAGAGAACAAGGATGCTAGAGGTCTATCATCCAATTCTAGCTGTGCCCCTGGACCTCAGCCTCCCTGAGCCTCCCTCTAGGCTTTCTTCCTCCCATGTCCAACCTCCTCCCCATTCCATTTCCTCAGTGCTTCCATCTGTTCAATGGTTTGGCTCCGACTTAGTGAAATCAAACAGTGAGCTGCCGCTTTCAGATCCCAAGGTTGCCATTGACCCTCCTCTGTTGCATTGTGGGGCTGGGCCTTTGGATCTCTTGGGGCTCCTTTCGGACAGCCAGCTGCCCCCAGTGCCACTGGGGAAGCAGGATAGCATGGAGGTCCAGAAAGCTTCAGAATCAGACACATGTGAGTCAAATTCTGGCTCCCCCTTTACTAGCTGTGTGATTGTTGGCAACATTTATAGCATCTCTGAGCCTCAGTTTCCCCATCTGAGTCAGCGTAATACCACCTTCATTATGAGATTGTTGTGAGAAATAAATGATACCGTGCATGATGTAATGCTTAGCAAACTACCTGCATATACTAAGTGCTTAATGAATGGTAACAATAATAATTACTATCACTATTTGTTAGATATGATAATTACCACTATTATTAGTAAGACTGTTACTATGAAAGTGACATTTCTGATGATACCGTTCACATCTGACTGGCATTTTCCACTTTTCCAATCACTTTAACATCCATGTTCTCCTACAGTCCTTGGTCAGCCAAGGTTATTATCTCCATTATTTGGAGGGGAACAGTCAGGTCCTGGGACCACCAGTTTCTGACCTCCTCTCCCTTTGAGAGAGCTGACAGCAACCCTTTACTGAGGACCTTCCAGGTCGTTTCATCTTCCTAGCAACTCTAGGAGTCAGGGACTCTTCTTATACCCATTTTATAGATGATGAAACTGAGGCCCAAAGAGTTTAAGTCACTTGCCAAAGGTCACAGAATTAGTAGGTGGCAGAGTCAGGGTTTGAACCTAGTTCTCTGGTGGAACAGTGTGCTCTTTTAAGCACTCTACTCTACTGCCTCTGAGTTGAGACTTGGCTCCTGAAATTTCCCAGTGACGCATTGCATGCCTTCTGCAGTCTGAGATCCCTCTATAAAATGGTCCATTCTCACCCAGTCTTCATGTTCTCCCTCACCCGGGAGTCAGATCTGTCTTTTTAGGGGACCAAGCCCGGGTCCACACCCTGCTTGCTCTGCTGACAAGGGATCAGGTTGGGACCCAGCGCCTCACATCAGCCCTTTAGCAGTTGAAAGGTCTGCGCCCCCTGAGGCCCTGGGAAGAGAGAAATAGGAGCAGAAAGAGGAGTTTTTCCTGAGGCCCCAAACTGAGCTGGGCCTCTCCCTGGTATTCGGAGGGGGGGATGAGGCCTTCTCTTCTTGTAAAAGGAGCACGCCCAGTCTGAGAATCGCCGCGGAGCTGGGAGGCTCCTGCAGCTGTTGGAGGGGTCCTTGGCCAGCCATGTGGCTAAGACGCAGATTGACGTCTGTAGCTGGGGCTGGAACCTGGGGAGAGAAACCAGGCAGCGAGGCGGCCTGCTTCCTCTCTTCACCTTCTTTCTCTCCCTTCCTATCCTCTGTCCTCTTCAGTCCTTCCCTTAATCCCTGTCATCGGCCTGCCCTGGGCCAGGTGCTGGGAATTCAAAGAACAAAGCCAGCCCTGTTTTTTCTTTCCCTCCCTCCCTGTCTTTTCTTGTCGTTCCTTCACCAAACCGAGATAACCCTGGCGGGCGTCTTCCCTGGGCCAGGCCCTGCTCCCTTCTCTTTGCCTTCCCCCACCCCGACTTCTCCGCCCAGCCTCTCCCCCTCCTCCCCTCCCCCCTCCTCCCCTCCCCCCTCCACATGTGCTTCCCGCTCCCCCTCCCTCACTTCCGGGCCCTGGTCTAGTTCTGCTCCCTCTTACCCTCCCTGGCTCTTTCTGCCCTGGTCGGAGCCTTCTGGATGCTTTCAGGTAATATTCAAGGTCAGGGTGGGGGACAGAACTTGGGACCCCGTATTCTCCTTGCTGATGGAGAGAGAAAAGGGGAAGTGGGAGTTGGAGGAGATTTTGGTCAGGAATGTCCTCATAGCTTCCGGTTGTTGATTTTGAGATAAAGAAGGAAGTGGCTTATCCATCCAGGATGGCTTCTCCCTGCTGCCAGATTCCCAGGCGCTGACTCCTGCTCAAGGTGGCAGCACGTCCGCTGCTTCTCCTGGGGGACAGATCTTCCCACTAGGCCAAGTCCTTCCATCTGGAGCTGCTGGGCTCAGGAGTGGCTGCTCCTGAACAGCGCCTGTTTGAGGCTGCAGGCCTAGCCTTCGGTGTTGTACTTGCTCCCTAAAAGGGGGTTTCTCCAGACTCTTTCTCCTCCCCGCAGGGTCCTCCAGGATCTCGAGGCCCGCTGGGCATGAGGGGAGCAAAGGGACGCCGGGTAAGTGCGGCCCAGCCCCCGGGGGCGGACACTGGCGGGGCCACCTGCTGGAGAGACCCCTCTTGGTCCTTGCCCTCCGCCCAGCCCTGAGATCTGTGACTTTCACAGCACCAGGCTCCTCCCAGGCCTGACTGTCCGTGTGGGACCCCCACCCATCTTTCCCAGCCCATTTCTGAGCACCACGCTTTGCCATCCAGCAGGAACAGAGGGGCGCTGTGGTGCCGATGCTTTGACCATTCATGTGTTTGCTCATGCATTCATTCACCTACAATTTATTTAGCACCTGCTATGGGCCAGCCACTGTTGGAGGCTCTGTAGATACCACGAGAACAGGACAGGCAGGACCCTTGCCTGGCTTCATGGCCCAATCAAGTAGGTTAAACAGGCAGTACAGGGTCATTAGGACGTCGATGGTGGAAACACAGGCAGCTTGGGAGCCTGGAGGAGGCACCTCACCTGACCAGGGTACCAGGGAAGGCTTCAAGGAGAGGGTGATGCTTGAGCTGATGCCAGGTTCCAGGCAGAGGGAGAGCCCTAAGGTGAGAAGGAGCAGCATGTTTAGGGGTTCCCCACTGGTTCCACAGAGGGGCAGGAGAGAGGGATAAGGCCAAGAGCTAGCAGGGCCTCAAACGCCACAGCTAAGCCTATGGGCTATGTTCCAAGGGTAGTGGGGAGCCGCAGAGGCTTTTATGCAGGGCTGGCCCTGAGCACGGTAGCTAGAGGTAATCACTAGTACTTACTCTGTGCCAGGCACTATCACGTACATTGACTCAGCTACTCTTCAGCACTACCCTATAATGTAGGTGCTATTCTTAATTCCCATCTTACAGACAAGGAAACTAAGGCGCAGAGAGGTTAAGTCACCTGCCTCAGGTTGCACAGCTAAAAAGTGGCAGAACTGGGATTTGAACCCAGGGAATCTGACTCTTTCACATACTGAAGGCGGGGAGGGCTGATGGAGTGGTTTCCTGCCCCCAGTGGGTGTCCAGATGCCAGGCCAGGCAGCCTTGTGAAAAGGAAACAAGATGGCACAGTGGACCAGGCAGCCCAGGCCTGGTATTCAAACTCATACCAGGGGATCTGAGATGATTATTCTCTTCTTGGCTGAATTTCAAGTAGTTTAAAAATTTCCCCTGAACAAGGTGGTCTGAGCAGTCTGCCTGGGAGAGGCGAGCTTTAGAGGCATTCCTCTGGCCTGGCAGGACCCCTCCCAGTGCCATGTCCTGGTCTCTGCGAGTAGCCGAGGCCCTTTGGCAGCCTGGTTCCACCCTGACCCTCTGCACATTCCCTCCTGCCCGGGAAGCCAGGTTGGCTGGAGGGGGAGCTGTGCTGGCCCAGGCCCTGCCCCGCACAGCCTGCCAAATGCAGAGGCTCAGGCCTCCGTCAACTCACTGAGCTCCTCACAACCGTTGGACCACCCTTCCCAGTGGTGGCTTGAAGAACGTATCTCCTGCTTGAGGAAACCCAGGCTCCCAACCACATCAAAGTCTCCGGGGCTGGAAGGGGAGCTTCAGGAACATGAGCCCCGCCCCCTGCTGCATTTGGCAGGAATGCAAAACCTGTGGGACCCACCCCCTGGGTCCCCTGCCTGACAGGCCGCCTTTGGCCACTTCACGGATGGGGTCACTGAGCGGGGCAGGGTGGGGGGGGACTAGAGAGGCACCCGCTGAGCCTGTGAAAGACCTCAATTCTGGGCAGGCCCCCTGTGCAGCTCCTGGCTTGCCCTGGGACCATAGCAAGGCCTTGTTGCTCTCCAAGCCTCAGTTTCCCCAAGTGTGCTGTGGGAAATGAGCTTGGAGGTCTGCAAGGCCCTGCCTGCTTTTCTGCCCATGTGCAGGATGGGCCCTGCTGCCCAGCCCACTCTCCTCAGCCCCCTGCCCTGGGAAGAATGAGCACTAAGGGGTCAAGGCCAGGGCCAGGATGGGGCCCCAGACCCTCAGCTCTTGGTAGAGCTGTTGACCAGGGTCTGGGTCCATGGGCCACAAAGAGCGGGGGCTATGGGGTCACACAGGCATAGGAGCAAGTCTCAGCCTTCCCAGTTACCAGCTCTGGGACCTCTTAACCTCTTTCTTAACCTCTGTAAGGCTTGGTGGATGACATTAGGAGCAAGTTGGAAGGAACCAGACTTTGAACCCAAGTCAGCCGAATGCCCAGTTTTTTCCACCACTACCTGTCATTGTTTATCAGTGTGGGAGTGAGCTCCCCGTCACAGGGGGTGTGCAGATTAGAGCCCGGGGCAGGGTGTTGGAGAAGACAATGTCTAAAAGTCCTCTTACCCGGGAGACTCCGCTATCTCCCTCCAAAACCCACTTTGAGGGAGTCGTGAGGATTCTGTGATCCAAGTGCCTGACACTGAACTCTGCTCCTGTGAGTGGGACTTAAGAGCTCAGCAGACCTGGCCTCGAATCCCAGCTCCTCCTCCCTGACCTCGGGCAGTTGATTTGCCCTCTCTGAGGCCCCAGTTTTTCCTCTATAAGATGGGTCAGCAACAGAACCGACCTCTTTGGATGGCTGTGGGGATAGAATCCCTTTGCCAGCACCTCGAGTGGTAAGCACCTGGAAGGGCAGCGGTGTGTAGCAAGTGCTGGGCACACGTTCACTCCCTTTCCATCCCTTTTTCACAAGAGCTGCGATTGGCCAGATTTACTGTCCCCTGGGGCTCCTCCCAGCCAAGCCAGACGCCCAACCTGGCTGGGAGGCAGCCCCGACTGTAACTGCAAACATCTTCCTGGGGAGTGGCTACAAGAGAACAGATCTGTGGCTCTGACAGAAACCCAGACCTGCCTCCAGCAGGGTGGGCTGGCCCGTGTTCATTTGGGGAAGGAGGGGGCAGGACTGAGGCACCCACAGGACAGAGGACGAGCTGCAGAGTGGCCCAGAGCAAGGATTAGGCTGTGCACTGCCCTCGTGCCTCTCCCTGCACAGCAGAGCTGGGGAAGGAGAGTGGCTGGGGTCCCTTTGCCTCCTCCTCCTTCCAGGGAGGAAAGGTTAATCCTGTTTCCCCCCAGCCAGCCCCAGCTTCTACCTGAGCTCTCTGGTGCTCCGGGGGAATAGCAGAGTCTCCCAGGTAAGAGGGATTTTAGATATTGTCTCCTCTAACACCGTGTCCCGGCCCTGACCTGCATACCCCCCGTGACAGGGAGCTCACTCCCACACTGATAAATAGTGACAGGTAGTGGTGGAAAAAAAATGGGCCTCTGGCTGACTTGCATTCAAATTCTGGCTTCTCCACATACTAGCAGGGCAACCACAGGTACTATTTCCTTATTTGTTAAATTAGAAAAGAGCTTTCACTATTACTGCTGCTGCTGCTGTTGTTGATGTTATTACTATTATTATAGATCTCATAACCTTTCTCCCAGCGAGGCTTTGATTCCCAGGAGAAACAGGGTGCCGTGTGATTCAGGCCAAGCCCTTGACACCGCTGGGCCTCCACTCCACTCCCAGAGCTGTCCCCTTCCAGGAAGGTTAATGCCTCAGGTAGAGACAGAGGTCAGGGGCCAGAAGCCATCTCTCAGGAGGGCCCGGACGCCCACCGTCAGCTCAGCTTCTGTCCCGCCTCCCGTGACCCGGGATGCCCTACATCCTAACCTGTGTCCGTCTCCAGCAGGCCCCTGTCCGTGAGTCAGGGGCGGTAAGTCTAACACGTGGTCTGACAGTGTCCGTCTGAGACTGAGGCCCAGAGAGAGGAAGGGGCTTTCCTGGGGTCACACAGCAAGTCAGTAGCAAAACCAGGACTTGCAGCCACACCTTCTAATCAAACCTCATCTTGAACCCGTGAAAATTCTGAGCCTCATATAAGCTGCCTATTCTGAGGAAGGGACTGAATCCAGGTTTGCCAGGCCGTTGCTCTGCGCCCCTGCCCCTGGGGAGCCTGCAGCCCCCTCTGGAGGAACCAGGTATTCTGAGCACTTACTACATGCCACGTGCTGAGCTGCCCATGTGAGTTATCTCCTCCTGCCTTGAAGGGGAGATTTCTCGTCCCCATTTCAGAGATGGGATAACTGAGGCTCAGCAAGGAGCAGCCACTTGTCCCTGAGACACAGAATTTCCTGAGCAGCACTGTGCCTAGTGCTGGACCCCTGATAGATTCTGGGCCAGGGCCTGAGACACTGGGCACAAAGACTCCCAGCCCGTGGTCTCCTGGCCCAGGGTGATTTCATCAGTGTGGTGCTATTTAAGGCTGCAGCGTCGAGTTGAAGCATCTGATGAGAAGAATTGTCACTTTTTCTGGTTCAACTATTAATTGAAAATTTCCTTGTTCAATATTTAAATGATTTCTCCATGTTCCTTTTTCTCATCCCTCATATCCCCTATGCCCAGACGCTTCCCTGGCCCCCTTGTGTGCCTGGTCCCCTCGCTCCCAGGCTGGGGCGGGTCAGCCTCCTTCACAGGATCCTCTTTGTCTCCCCAACGTGGCCTCTCTGGCCCCCTGCAGAACAAACACCACACTGTTCTCCATGGTGGACCCCAGGGGACCCCATCCCATCTGTGTCTCTGTGGGAGGCCCATGGAGGGGACACAGGGGGCAGTGGGTGGAACCCTGGAGGGAATACCAGCTGCTAATGTGCTAAGGGACCTTGGACAAATCACTTCCCTTGCAGTGCCTCAGTGTTCCCATCTGTGCAGTGCAGGGAAGAGGGGATTCTGCCTGCCCCAGGGGCCTCTGAGTTCTCAAAAGACCAAGACTCCTGTCTCAGAGGTCAGACCTGAACCCAGAACTCCAGGGAAGAGCTGCCCTGTCCTTGCCCCCTCCTCATGTGAGCTGGGCCAGACTAGCTGCACATCTGGCTGGAGAGGGGGCTGTTCCACACATCTGGCCACGTGTAGACCCTCCCCAGCTCGTCCGTCCTCTGCCAGTTTCCCCTGAGGGCTGTGGTCCACACACTGCTTCTGCCCCATATGTGCTCTGGGAAGAGCAGGTGACAGCAGTCTGAAGACCTGGCTGTGGGGACTTGGCCACGTGTCTCTTGGCTCTGCCCTCAGTTTCTGCGTCCGTGGAATGGGTTGGCTGGCTGAGCCCCAAGGTTTCTTTAAACAGGGTTTAAATGCACCACCAGCCCCACTCCAGGATGGTAGGGCCCCTAGCCAAGTCCACCCATGCTACGCCCTGCGCAGAGCCATCTCAGCAGGCACACTGCCCTGGGTGACCCACCTGGGGGTGGGAGTGCACAGGAAGTGCGAGGTGGAGGGAGCCCCCGCTTGTGCAGGGCTCTGGGCGGTCCCGCCCTCCTGGTTCCCAGCCCGAGGGAGACCCCTACTGTCCAATGTGCTAGTCCCTTTTTCCTATTCCAGGGACCCCGAGGACCAGATGGACCAGCTGGGGAGCAGGGGTCCAGGGGTCTGAAGGTACCGACCCCCGTGGCCTACCCTTCCTCTCACCTCCCACGCTGGGTCAGGAATCCAGGAGCCCAGGCTCACAGCCTCCTCAGTAACAGACCCCTTTGGGACAGCAGGGCATCCCAGAGAGGCTGCAGGGCATGTTCCTGAGAGCTCATCCGGCCACTCTTCCTGATGCTGGCAAGCCCCCAGCATGGGGGCAGGGAAGGGAGAATGAGCGGCCAGACTGAGAGAGAGAGAAAGCACGTGAATGAGAGAGAGGACGCGAGAATGAGAGACAGTGAGGAGGAATCACGCATGGCCTCTGACCCCCAAGCCCCTCCCGGGCCCCTGAGAGCCGAGACTGCTTCTGACCCCTTCAGGACCCGGGTGTTCTTGGTTCTCGACCCAGAGCACCGGGTGACTGTGGCGAGCCGCTCCCCTGAGTTTTCCCGTCTGCACGCTGGGGAGGGGGTGGATGCCATGACCCCACGGGTTCCTTACATCTCCCGTGGGAGCGGGTGTCCCTTCTCCGTGCAGGGCCCTCCCAGCACCCTCTCCCATCCTCATGCTTTGCTTCCTGCAGGGTCCTCCAGGACTACGGGGCAGACCAGGCCAGCCTGGGCAGCAGGTATGTCAGGCCCCCTCTCCCCACTCCCTGCTTTGTCATACATGCTTCTAACAAACCCCAAATGTGCTTCCAGGGCGTGGCTGGCGAGCGAGGGCACCTGGGCACACGAGGCTTTCCTGTAAGTAGCACCGGTTCGTGAAATTCTCTCCGTGGGACTTCGCGGGGAGAAAATAGCCACTTTAGCCAAGTTCCCATCCTGCTGTGGAAATCCCGAAGGTTCTAGTTGCCCACTCCTGCCCTGAAGACTCTCCAGTATGTCTCTTCCCCTCTGGAACTCAGTCTCCCATCTGTCACATGGCAGAGGGTGGGGTCGGACCCTCATTTGCTACGACAGCTTGACTGAGACCCAGGGGACAGGCAGGGTAGAGAAGGCCATGGAGGGACTAAGGTCACCTTTGTTTGTCCCTGCAGGGCATCCCGGGTCCCTCCGGCCCCCCAGGTACCAAGGGCCTCCCAGGAGAACCGGTAAGTGTCCTTTCCCTCTCTCTTTGCATCTTTGCCCCTGGCAGGCTGGTCTCAGCTGGGTCAGCCATCCGGGAGTGTGGGTCCTGCAGTCAGACAAGGAGAGGGGTTGGAGAGGGACAGTGCCGGGGCTCTACCGCCTCGAGGGGACCAGGCCTCGGGTCAGGGAGAGAGCACTGGCCGGGGAGGTCAGGAGCTCTGGGTTGAGTCTAAGCTCCCTTGCCTTCCAGCCTCAGTTTTCATGCCAGTAAGATGGGAATAATTGTTCCTACCTTTACACCCTGTTGTGAGGATGAAATAAGAAAATGTGTATAGAGTGCTTAGCACAGTGAAAAGTGGAGGGAACGGAGTCCTTCAGGTCTCCGAAGGAGGGAGGGCAACATGAGAATAAAGTAACACGCTGACTGGGCACTACGGAGTCCAGCGTGCCCGGAGTGGAGAGAGCTGGACCTCAGGGAAGGCAGGAAGAGGTCGCGGGGGCCGGTCACCCAAAGCTGCGGACGGAGTTTGCTGTTTGTCCCAAAGGCAATAGTGAGCTGCTGAGAGGTTTGAAACAGAGGGGCCCTGCGGAAGATCTCCCGGGAAGGGTGGGTTTGGGCGGACATCCCGTGTGTTGCGGAGCCCCGTGCGGAGGCTGTGGAGGGTGCTGCTAGTGATGGAGAGGAGAGCACAGTCTCGGGGCCCAGCGGGAGGAATCTGGGTGGGGCAGGGGGAGGACTGGAGGCCGCGCTGTAGCCCCACATCTGCAAGCTCAGCTAGACGCCCTTTTGAACAATGGACTGACCAAGGGTGGGTGAAAGGTCATTCCAGGCAGAGGGAACAGAGTGAGCAAGGCTTGGGAGCCAGAAGGCTTCTGAGCAGGGGAGGCCGCCCCGGGTCTTAGGTAGATGCTGGGAGAAGAGGCAGATGGATGGGCGGGAGTGCACCGGACATGGGGTGCGGGGAGAGCTACAGGCACCAGGACCCTCAGCGAGGGGTGGGTGAGGGCATGGGCTGCGGAGTCCCGGATTCTACGGGTTCTCTCCCTCACCTGCCCCTCCAGACTGCATTATTGAGCCTTAGACCCCAAAGAGGGCCCAGGCTGGCTTCTCCCAACTGTCTGTGTGTCTGTCTATCTTCCAGGGCCCTCAGGGACCCCAGGGGCCAATTGGCCCTCCGGGAGAGATGGGACCCAAGGTGAGTGCGGAGGACCCTTGTTCGTCCCATGGTGCTGCTGGGGAGGTATCAGCCCCTCCCGGCCCTCCTCCTCCGGGGTCCCTGTCCTGTGTACTGCAGAGACTGATGGGGAGAGGCCCTGGCAGAGAGGGTAGATCCACCATGGTGCCATAGGGTGAGGGGCTGGGCTCCCAATCCCAGGGGCAGCGGGTGGGATGCAGCTGTGCCAGGACTGTCACGGGGGTTGGCAGTGCCTCTTTTTCGGCACCATGGAGAGCAGCAATGCCCCCTGCCCTGACCCTGCTGAGACTTCACCCCGACACAGAGGTTTGACTGCAGAACTAGTCCTCTTAAGGTCATGCAGCAAGGAGCTTGGAAGGGGCCTCAGATGCCCGTGCCTTACCCAGAGGAGAAAACTGAGCCCCAGGGTTTATGCGGGGGCTGCAGCCATGCCCGTGGTGATAACTGAGGATCCCTCCCGCCCTTGTCATCCTGGCCCAGCTGCAGAGAGAAGGGCTGGAATCCCTCGGCCCTGAATGCAGCATCCGTTGGCTTCCTCCTCTGTTGTTATGTGAATCATGAAATTTTCCTCCCCATGCTTGCCAATGGGCTCCTACTGAGTAAACCACACTCGTGGGGAGGGAGGGGCTCCAGCAGTCTCTGGCCAGCCCCGGCGCTCAGCAGCCCGAGCCCAATCACCCCCATCTGCCTGGTCCCAACTCTAAGCTCCCAGAAGGCTGCAGCCTCCCAGCTCTGTGTCTCTCATGCTGAGTGACCTCGCACACGTCCCTTGCCGTCTCTGAGCCTGCCTCAGTTATCTCCTCCCTTTCAACCAGGGGCCAGCCCTTGCTCTAGGAAGGACCAATGGCATTTTCTTGCAGGGGCCACCAGGTGCAGTGGGAGAACCAGGCCTTCCTGGGGAAGCTGGAATGAAGGTAAGGTGGGATGAAAGAAGAGAAAAATGGCTTGTTGAAACCAACTCCCAGCTGGCGGCCCCATCGTCTCCATGGAAGAGAAACAGGCCTTTCTTGTGCCCGGGATAATGGGTTCTCTGTGCTCCCGGCTGGGGAGCAGGGCCTGGCCATGGCCACAGCGGATGGCCCAGCCAGCCCGGAGCCCCCATCCCTGCCCCCTGTCTGGCAGTGTTTTCTCTGGCACCTGCCCCACGCTGGGACGGCCATACCTCCTGGCCTCCTGCGATACCATCTGCATTTCAGCACTGGTGCCCCTCATTACCTGCAGGGAAACAGGAGCCCATTGATCCCTGGGCTCTGGGGAGAGCCCCCTCCCCGCGCTGCTGTTGGAAGAGGACCTGCTCCCTATGCAGGCCCCGGAGGCCTGGGACTGTCAGTCTTGACTTAGTTCCAGAATCCTTTGCTTGAATAATGCAGGAAACCAGCCCATATATAAAACAGGTAGTAATGGGGATGGTTCTGGCTGTGGCAGGGCTGGGGGCTCGGAGCTCCGCCTCCTCGTTGTGCCCTCAGACGCCAGCAGGGAGAGAGTGTAGCTTGGAAATCCCCACATGAGAAAGACCCTTCTGGGGTCTTTTGGAGGAGCCGGGTGACATTTATTCTGGTTCATTTAGGGCCTCTTCCTTCTTTGGGTTTCTCTGCAAGGTTCTCAGGGAGGGAGAGAAAAGAAGGTGGTCAGCCTCAGAGTTGCCATCTCTGCATCCGATATTCCCTGGAGCCAAACTACCCAGGTTTGGATCCTGAATCTGTCACTTACTAGCCTCATGAGCTTGGGCTGGTTACTTAACCTGCGGTCCCTCAGTCTCTTCCTTCGTAAAAGAAGATATCTCTCCTGGCAGGGTTGTTGTGACAGTTAAATGTGTAACATGAAAAGGCACTTAGAACAGCACTATGTAAGTGTGAGCTGAGCCGGTGGTGGTGGTGATGCCGGTGATCGTGATTCTGACCTGTCCAGGGCTTATTGGGAACAGGGGCTCTGGTTGGCATTTTACAATTTCTCTCTGGTTCTGGGGAGAAAGAGCTTCCTCGGCTCCACCCACCCCCCTCCTCCCACGTCAGAACCGGTGAGAACAAGAAGGTGAGGGCTGGGGCTGGTCCTACCCCCCCACCCATGGACTTGTGTTTGGCTTCTCCTAGGGTGACCTTGGGCCTCTGGGCACCCCTGGGGAGCCGGGCCTCATTGGGCAGCGGGTAAGTCAAAGCAAATTCATTCTCCCTGGAAAGCCCCACCCCTCCCTGGCTGTCTGGAGCGGGGAAGGGTTTTACTCAGCTTCCCTGAGCCTCAGTTTCCTCAGCTGCAGAAACAGACTGTGAGTCTCTGCAGCCTCATCCAGTCTCCCTTGGCGGGCCGGCATTTCCACAGTGCAGAGGCGCTCCTCAGAGAAAAGCATTCTGTGGTCAAAATGCTTGAGATTCTGCGTGCTCGGTGTTCCCCCTTACACATTAGCAGTAGCATTTTCAAGGCTCTGAGAAGGCCTGCAACCAAGAAATTGGGGCTTGGGGAGGGTTAATCCAGAGTCTCCAAACTTATTTGACCTCCAGGTGCTTTTATTGAAAAACACCTGTTACCATCCCTAAAACTGTTCCATGGAAGGTTATCTGAAAGGTTATCTTCCCCTTTACCAAAAGAAACCCACAGAGTTTGGCTTCCTCTGAGAAGGTTTGGGATGCCTCTGTGTCCACCTGTCTATGCTCTGTGCCTGATTTATAAGATCCCTGTCTGAATGGAGACCCCAGGGTGCTGTGAGAGATACAGAGCAGGCATCCTCTGGCATCTTTCGGATGGGGAAGGTGCGGCCCAGGAGTGAGGGGGAGTTAGTGTGGGGGGCTTGGCTCATGGAGACACCAGGCCCCCAATCCGACTTCTCATTTTTCCCTTCTTCCAATGCCTCATGTTACTCCCTGCCCAAAGTTAACAGAGGCTCCTCAAATTGAGTTAAGACATAGAATGAGAGGAGAGGGCCACAGGGCAAGAGAGGATGAGCATGGTGCTTGAAGTCTTCAGATGGCAATCTTGTCTGTCAGTGAAGATTGAGCAGTATAGTTTCTTGGAGTGCCATGTTAAGAAGGATCCTGAGGCTCCTTCTGGGCTCACTAGGAAAGAGAATGACGTGCACTCACTTGATGCCCACTGTGTGCCAGGCACTTCACAGCAGTGAGTAACAGAAGGCCCTGTCCTCATGGAGTCACATTCTAGTAGATAGATTAGTGATGTCTGCCATGGGCACAAGAGGGGTGGAATCTACACACCTGTCCTCCCATCTTTGCCATTCCTGCATCCGATGACTTCTGAGGCCCCTTCCAGCTCAGATGCTGAACAGCTATGAAAAAGCAGAGAGAGACACAAACTTAACTTGACAGCCATTTAGATAACTGAGGCATCCAGGGGCATCTTTGGAGCTAGAAAGGCAAGCAGGGAACCTGGCTGAAGGTCAGATGGGATTCAGGGTCTTGGTATCATTCCCAAACTTGCTGGCAAGAAAGTGTGAGGGATGGCCTCACTTTCCTCATCTGAGAAATGAGATTCCACCAAAGCACTCCATGAGGGCTCACTCCAAATTCCAGGAAGAATATATCTAATGGCTACTATTTGTGGGATGCTTATACTGTGTCTCATAGAAACCCTTAAAGGAAGTGTATCAGCCCCATTTTCAGATGAGAAAACAGACACCCATGGGGGCTAAGGAGTTTGCTTGTGGCCAGACTACCAGTGAATGGGAAGCCCGGTGGAGGCATCGAGATCTGTCTGGCGTCAAAGCCTTTTCAGCCAGTAGGCTGCTCTACCTCCCCATTCCAACCAGCCCACCTAGACACAGGACCAGCACCTTCTAACTCGTGCAGCCCCTACCTCACCCCACCCTGCACACAGAACAGGCTGTGGCTTGTGGGTCAGCTCCACTGTTTACTGGCTGTGCCAGTCATTGCAGGCCCCTACTACCTGGAGATCAGGGGTTGGGGTCTAGTCCCAGGGAGAAAGAGGAAGTAAAACACACTGGGACCCCCTCCCCAGTAATGTCTCCTCATCTTTCCCCACTACCCTTTCCAGGGAGAGCCAGGCCTCGAGGGTGACAGTGGCCCTGCAGGGCCCGACGGGCTGAAGGTAAGCGTCCTTCTGGTGCAGAGTCTGGGGGGAGAGAATGTTCTGGAACTGCCTTCTCCCTCTGCCCCCACTGTCCTCCCATCCAAGACCTAAGTTTTCCCCCAGAAGCACTGTGTTCCCATAAGCTCTGAGGTCAGCCCTCCTGCTCCCAGGGAGAGCAGGATGGGTGGGGGTGAGCCCTATACAGCACCCGCCCTCTACCCTGCTCGGGCAGGACCAGGGACCAGCCCCACCTTCCACTCCTCACTGCCACCCTTCTCCTTGAAACTGCAGCTTCTCTTGGCTCAGAGTGGTACCTGAAGCCCTGCTCTGTGCCAGGCCCAGAGCCAGCAGCTTTGATATCTGTTATCTTCCAAACATCCTAAAAGATCAGGAGAACAATAATCACCACCCATGACCCATAGCCACTATTTACAGAGAAGAAGTCACATAGGTATCAGGGACTGTGCTAAGCCCTATGTATGTATCATCTCAATTAGTGCTATGGGGTAAAATCTGTCTTTGGATGAGGAAATGGAGACTCAGAGAGGTTAAGCCGCTTGTCCAAGGACACACTGCTAGTAATTGGCGCAGGCAAGACCCAAGCCTCGGCTACCTCTCTGCACCATACGCCCATTCTAAAGGTGAAGAAACTGAGGCTCAGGCCGAGGTGTATTCATCTACAGTCTAGGGCTATGAGTGGAAAATCCAAAATTCAAACCCAGGGCTCACTGACACCAAAGCATGTGGGCCTGACTCAGCCCTGCTACATTCCTTAGACTCATCTGTCAGCCACAGATGCTGGGCCTTAAGGAGGCGCCAGGGCTCCCCTGAACCCCAGGGCAAGTTCACTCTCTGACTTACCAGCCCTGCCTCCAGCCCTGGCCTAGTCCTAGACCATTAGGTGGGTTTTCCCCAAGGCTGACCTGTCAGCTGCCCAGCTCAGGATCCCAAGTGCCACATCACAGCATTCCCTTTGTCACCCATTGACTCTCCATGTGACCTCAGATAAGCACCCCTCTTATCTGAGCCTCTATTGCCCCATCCCCAGACCTCCACCCGCATGATTGCCCTGGGTCCGGGGCTTCCCCACCTCCCAGGATGCCTCTGTGACAAGCCCCTGGCTGGCTTCCCATCAGCCTGTGTTTTGCTTGCAAGGTCGAGAGCGCCCCCTGTCTGCCATCTGTCTACCTTCTCTCACCTCCAGCCCTGCTGTATCCCAGGGTATAACTGGGTCTGGCTCCGGAGACCCAGAGCACTTGATGGCTTCTCCACACCCTTTGCCAGATGTCTGCATGAATCGTGATGACGCTGACGAACATTCTGGCTAAAATGCTTTGTGTACTCACCATACTTGCATCACCTGCCTTAAGAGCTTTACATGAATTAACCCATTTAATCCTCCCAGTAATCCTCTGAGCTGGATTCATTACCATCCCCACTTGACAGATGAGGAAACTGAGGCACAGTGCGGGGACCTCCTTCACTTCTGGGCAACCACCTTTCTTCTCCTTGGAATCTTTGCTGAGGTGGGATGGAAGGGGGGGGTCTTCCAGACTTGGGTGTCTCACACAGTCTTTCCTGCTCACTTGTCATGGCTCCTCGGCCCTGGCTGCTTCCTCTCCCTCCAAAGCCAGTGCTACCCTAGACCTTGGGCAGGAGTAGTCCGGCAGAAGTACGGCATCTTCCCGGGTCCTCGTGTGAATCCAGGAGAGAGTCTGTTTCCTTTATGGTGTTTGTCCAAGCATCACCTTCATGGTGAAAACAACCTCTTGGACATGCACAGCACTTTATAGTTTATGCTGATTATCTCTTTTGAGATAACCAGCTGATGGTGGCAACGGTGGTGGTGATTCCTAGTAACAGGTAATGTTTATCCAGTGCTCGTGCACTAGATGCTATGCTAAGCTATCATTTACGTGGATTATCTCTTTCACTCCCCACAGTAACCCTTTGGTGCTTATTTTGCAAATGAGGAAACTTGCCCAAGTCACACAGCTATTGAGAGGTGGCAGCAAGATTTGAATCCAGGGGTGAGGGAGGTATTGTCCCCTGAGCAGAGAACCTTGGAATTAGAAGGAACCAGAACCCAAGGTCTCACCCATGCTCTGCCATGGACTCACATGTGGTACTGGGAAGTCTATACCTCTCTCTGGGCCTCAGTTTCCCCATCTGTAAGTAGGAGGGTTGAGCTAGGCAACTTGTAAGGCTCCTCTGAGCACTGACAGATGTCCTGGATTCTGGGATTCCCTAGCCCTCCACCCCCAGACCCCATTCTGCATGGGATCCACAGGGTCGCCCACCCCAGCTGTGTGGGAGCCCAGGCTCTGGGGATCTGGGTAGTTCCTGGAGCCAGTGCCCCTGCAGGGCCCAGGCTAGGGCCCCTCACAGAAATCCAGCCCAGCCACCTGGAACAGGCTGCCTGCCTCAGAGCTAGGAGAGCAGGTGGCCAGGTTGACAGGCCAGAAGGGGAATCCTGGAGCCAAGAGAGTCTGCAAGTGGGGCATCAGGGCCAGCCCCGTCTCCCTGCCAGGCTGAGTTTGGAATCTGAGAATCTCCATGCGAAGGGACCTCAGACACCAACCTGTCCGACCCTTTCCTGGTGCCCAGATCTGCTCTGCACTGGCCCACGCCTCAGCTTGGAGCTTCCCTCCCTCATCTGTGTCATCTCTGGACACCTCTCATTGGGACGTCCTCCTGGACCGGAGCTAGAAGCTACCCCCGCAATCCTGCGCCCCAGCTGCTCACGCCCAGAACCTGGGGCCGCAGCGGGACCAGCCTGCGGGCTGTGCTCTCCGCGGTCCGGTTCCCAGGCTCCAACTGCTTGCCCTGTGCACCCTGCTCTTTCTCCTGGACGCACACCAGTTTATCAGTGTCCCTCATAAAGTGTGGCACCGGAAAACAAAGATGGCAAAGACTCTCTCTGCCTCTCCGAACCTGCTCCCATGCCCACCCCTTCCTCCTACCCGTGGCTTCGTACCCTTCCCTGGGGACCTCTCTGTACCGTCACAGCTCAGCCACCTGCAGACTGGCCACAAGCCCCAGGGGAGGTGGCCTTGTGATGTGCGCCGCCCCGCTCCTCCCCCACCCACTGCCCCTGCTGCACCCCCTGCTCTGCTTGTGGGGCCGAGCCCATGCCCATGCCCCATCCTGGCACAGCCTAGCCTGCCAGAGCACGGCCTGGAGTGGCAAGTGCTATGTAAGCGTTCGCTGCCACCCACTCAACAGGGGGAATGTACCGCAGCCAGCGAGAATGTGACCCATGCAGAGCAGACGGGAAAGGGAGCGCGTACTCACAGTAAATAGAGTAAGACATTAAAAAAAAAAATAGATGGAAACATGCAGTGCGGTTGGATTATGCCTTTAAAGCTAAATTTACTAACTGACTTCGCTGCTGCGGAACAGTTGTTCCACTGCTCTGAGCCTGGTATGTAGCAATCGAAACGATTACCTTTTACTTATTATTGTAAACTGTTTTGTGTAAGTGAGGGTTGAAAATGCAACTCAGAAACGTGGAAAGAGTTTGTTCCAAGAGGTAGAATCGGGTGAATTTTTTCCTTTATAAAAATTTCCTTCAGCTTCTTGGGACATCGCTGGCGGTCCAGTGGTTAGGACTCCACGCTCCCACCGCAGGGGACGCGGGTTTGATCCCTGGTCGGGGAACTAAGATCCCGCATGCTGCGCAGCGTGGCCAAAAAAGAAAAAAGAAAAGAAAAAAAATTTTTTTTAAATTTCCTTCGGCTTCTTAAGACTCTTGTCCTCCCAATGTGTCTACAGTGTCGGGGAGAAATCGTCCTACTCTCCCAACCTGTTTCTTTGCTGTAAACTCCACGGGGTGGGCGTGGTCAGGGTCCTCTCTTCTCTCTGAGCAGCTCCCTCCATGGCCCAGGCATGGACACTAGAAACTGTCACGTGCTGCGTGCTGTCTCTACCAGGCTGACCCTTTTGGCAGAACCATCAGGGGAATCCAGGGGCAGGTCTGCTGTGGACATCCAAATGGAGCTCTGAGGTCTGGCGCCTCTGATGGACTTGGTGACATTTATTCTCTCTTTCTCTCTCTCCCCTCCTCATGCCTTTCCAACCCAGGGGGACAGGGGTGACCCCGGGCCCGACGGTGAACGTGGCGAGAAGGGCCAGGAGGGACTGAAGGGTGAGGACGGGCCACCCGGCCCCCCTGGCATCACTGGCGTCCGGGTGAGTGTGCACAGCTGTGTGCCAGCACTTGGGGCTCCTGGGTGAGAATAACACTTGGGCCTGTTCAGGCAGTTGGGTGGGAGGTCTTTTGACAGCTGCCGCCAGAGGGTCTTGTGCTGTGATCCTTCCTTCACGTGAGAGTTTCACGGAGAACCAACCTGACTGTGCCCCTCCCCGGCCTAACCTTCCCACGCCTCCCGAGTGCCCACGGGAATAACATCGGCCTCCTTAGCCTGGTTGCCGTGCCCTACACAGACCTGGCCTCTGCTGACCTCGTCCTGCCCACCCCCCACATTCAGCCACACTGAATTTAGCAGGAGAGGCACTGGCCCAATTCTCCATCAGCAACTTGCTGTGTGACCTTTCACTTGCCCTTGCCCTCTCTGGGTCGCACCCTTCGTATGATGAAGGATTTGGAAGAATGTGCACTGAGATCATTTTGAGTACCAGTGTTCCAGGGGCTCTTTCTCAGTGAACTTTTGAGCATCATGACTATGGAATGGGCAGCAACATGTGGCAGAAATAGCCCTGACCCAGAGTCCAAAGGCTGAGTTCTGGCTCGAGCACCCACTGTCAGCATGACTTTGAGCGCATCACTGCCTCTCTCTGAGCCTTGGTTTTTTTCATCTGAAGAGGTGATGAAACTTTGGATAGGAAAGCACTTTATAAAATGCACCAGAAATATAAAAAATGATCTTTATGAATTTGGAGGAGGAAGTGACTGGAAGCTGGTGGTGGCGGTGATGGTGATGGTGGCGATAGTAGTGATGACGGTGGTGATGGATGATGGTGGTGGTATTATTGTTGGTGATGGTGATGGCAGTGGCAGTGGTGTGACAGTGGCTATGGTGATGGGGATGGTGTTGGCGGTGGTGGTAACAGTGTTTATGTCTGTATTTTGCTGTCACTGTCAGTCCTCATACACTGGAACTGGAAAGAGGTTCACTGGGGCCAGACCGAGTTTGTGTCAGGTGACAGAGGTGATGAGAGGCCCGTATTTGAGTCTCTTTGGCATCAGGGCTGCAGAACAAGAATCTCCCATTCTGTGGCCTGGAAACAGTGGAGGATTTAAAAATAGAATTTTATGAGCCATCAAAGCCTTTCCAGAAATACATCTGTATGGATGGGGGCCCAGCAAAGGTCTTCATTCTGGCCGCACAGCCTCACCCCTCTGGGTGCTCCAGCCCTTACTCAGCGTTTCCCTCACAATCGGGGATACTCTCAGCTGGAGAGGAGCTGTCAGACAAGTGCCCAGCCGGCTGCCCGGTCCTGGGGGAGACGTCTGTCTCCCTGGCCCTGTACTGAATTCTTTGTCACTGACTTGCTTCTCCTTCTGACAAGGGATCAGCCATTGCAATCACCTCATTCCGCTGGTAAATGCCACCAGCTCCTGTAATCATGATTCACAACTGCCCAAACAGGACCAGCCTAGGAAAAGGGGTGTCCCAGAAAGTAAGAATCCACATTTCATTCTACCTAGCTGGGTGACCCATTGACAGGGTCTTCATCCCCCTGAGCCTGTTTCTTTAGCTCTAACATGGGATAAATAATCCCTTCCTCCCAGCCCTGTGGCCAGAATTGGATGAGATATGAAACGGAGTTCGGACATAGTGTCTGGCCCATCGTTGGGGCCATGATGATTATTTAGTATTTAATGACTGGAGGAGCAAAAGACCTTGAGATTGTCAAGTCCAATGCTGTCTGGTAGAAACAGAATAGGAGTTAATGTGTGTAATTTAAAATTTTCTAATAGTTATATTTTTAAAAAGTAAAAAGAAATAGGCAAAATTAATTTTAATGATATATTTAGCACAATCTATCCAAAATACTAACATATCAACATGTAATCAATATAAAAAATCATTAATAAGCTATTTTGCATCCTTTTTTTTTTTGTAAGTCTTTGAAATCCAGTGTGTAATTTACACTTAGAGCACATCTCAATTCAGATGCTAAATTTTCCTTGGAAATACTTGATCTGTATTTAGATTTCATAAAACATACAATTGAAAATGTAGATTCATATCCCAAGTTGTTCCAAAAATGTTAGAAGTTTTCCAATCATTGAATTACCAGTTTTAAAATTTAAAGTTAATTAAAATTTAATTGATTAAAAATCCAGTTCCTCAGTCACAATAGCCACATTTCAAGTGCCCAGTAGCCATGTGTGGCTAGGGGACACCATATTGGACAGTGCAAGGCTAGTTCAAGACCTTCATATTAGAGGTGGGGAAACTGAGCCACAGAGAAAGGGAGGGACTTGTCCAGGGTCATGTGAAGACTCAAGCACCAGGATGCAGGACTCTCTGTGCTTGGTCCTTCCAAGGCCACTGTTCCTCCTACCCCTCCTCCATCACAATTAGTCAGTACTTCCTCTTAGAGTGCAATGCCTATTCCAAGGTGAGAGTATCACCTCCCTCATCCTATAGCATGTGCCTCTGTTAATGCAGCCAAAGGGATTAAATCAAACCAGCTCTTTAGTGCTTACCAAGAACATAGATATTTTTCCCAGCTCCCTTTGGGGGTTGGGCTCTGAGGGGACTGTCCTCTGAAGGCAGTCTGGATGTCCCTTCAGGTCAGAAACACTGCCTGCGCTACCCACTACATCCCAACCCAGTGGGGCCTGGGGTTAGGACTCTCTTCTCTCGCTCTTGCTCTCTCATCTGTCTTGTACTCCCTCGTGCACACTCACACTCACTCAGCCCCAGTGAACTGAGTTTCCCTGACAACTGTGGAGACAGTTGGGCCCCCTGGGGCAGAGCAGGGGAGAGCAGCGCTTTGGGATGCCTTTGGGGGAGGGGGCAGAGTGGCCTCTCAGCGGGAGTGGCCTGGGTGCCCCAGTGGGAGAGTAGGGAAGGGTGGCTGACCTTCCTGTCACAAAGAGCCACTTTGAGGAACCCCTCCAGCCTCAACCCCTGAGGGAGGGGGCCCTGTCAGTGGGACATGGTCTCGGGGATTGTCAGAAGTGACACACAACATCTCAGAGATAAGGGCAGACCTAGGAAACCTCTCCTGCCTGCCTGTCATCAGTGGGCACCCTGGACACAGAATCAGACAGATCTGCAATTGAATCAGGGCTCTGCCTTGGACCAGCAGGACCCTGGGCAAGTCAATTCACCTTTAGGAACCTAGGCTGTCACCATCTACGGGAGGGGCTCTGAATCGGGCCTGAGGCTCAGGGTGGCTAGGAGGGTGGGACAGTGCCTGGCACATGGAGAGGGCTCCGTGCAGAGAGCTGCTCCCATGGGGACAGCCTGGGCACCAGCAGTAACCATGACAACAGTGATTTATCGAGCACTTACTTATTACGGACCAGGCACCTTGCAAGCATGATACTGTATCACCAGGTTGAATCCTCAGTTCTGTGAGGCAAATACGACCACTGCCCCCACTTTGCAAAGACATAGACCACAGGAGGTGCGGTCACGCTCAAGGTCACATGGGTATTGAGTGCAGAATCAATCTGAACCCAGGCGGTCTGCTTCCAGAGCTAGCACTCCGATACTCTGTGGATCTGCCTCCGCATTCTCTCATTTCTCATCTTTCTCTCTCTTTCCCTCCTTTTCCTTTCAGGGTCCTGAAGGAAAACCAGGGAAGCAAGGCGAGAAGGGCCGCATGGGAGCCAAGGTAGGATTCCCCCGCCTCCTGCTTGGATCCACCATGTCCCTGCCCTGCAGCCCCCGCCCTTCCCTCCCCTCTGCTGGGGCCTGCTGACAGCCTGTCTCTCCTCCACTGCAGGGTGCCAAGGGCTACCAAGGACAGCTGGGTGAGATGGGCGTCCCTGGAGACCCCGGACCCCCTGGCACCCCAGGCCCTAAAGGGTCCCGGGGCAGCCTGGGACCAACGGTGAGAACTCTCTGGGTGGGTGGGGTAGGGGTCAGGCATGGAGCAGAGGGGGCCAAGGGCAGAGAGGAGAGCATCGCCCGCCTCAGCTCTCAGCTAAACGCCTGTGTCCACTGTCCCAGCCACTTCTTTGGAATCATGGATCCCTTTGGGAACCTACAGAAGCTATAGCCCCTCTCCCTGGAAAAGTACACACAACAC
The DNA here is from genome assembly GCF_965194805.1 of Balaenoptera borealis. Classification (NCBI taxonomy): domain Eukaryota; kingdom Metazoa; phylum Chordata; class Mammalia; order Artiodactyla; family Balaenopteridae; genus Balaenoptera; species Balaenoptera borealis. Next base: position 103,000,121 of record NC_138865.1, read on the forward strand.
AGTATTTCTGGCGATTTGAAGGGGTCTGTGGGTCTTCTGAAGGCCTTTATAACCCCCTATTATCAAGTCCTGCTATTGGGGTGTAGAGAGGGGACCAGACCCTTGGGAGTATTTTTATTGAACAAGGCGTTTTCCCACTGGAAGGAGGTTCATGAGGGTCACGGTGAAGCTGCTGCAGATCCCTGGGTGACTCTGAGGGTGGCCCAGCCTGTTGCTGGCCTGCCCTGAAGGGAGAGTCCCTGAGGGGTTTTACTGCTGCAGGGAGAGGAGGGCCCCAAGAGGAAGCGAGGGAGGGGGCAGGCAAGGGTGATGCGGTGTCTCTGAGCTGCCAGTGCGTGCCAGTTAACAGCCGTGCTGGTTTGTGGCGCTTGTAAGATTCCGTGGTATAAATGCTCCTACGGTGACTGATTTCAAGCTGCCAACGCGATGTTATTGAATGCAGACTTGGGAGGGGATGGGTAAGAGAGCCCCATGATCTGGTATAGTCGGCCCCCGAATCCGCGGGTTCACATCTGCAGAGGGTCCTGGAACTGATCCCCTGCAGATTCTGGATACCCAGGGATGTCTGTGTTTCCGCCACACAGATTCAACAAATGGAAGTAACCTCATGAGCATAGATAACAGTAAAGTATAGTAAAATAACTAGGAAGGGATGAGTTTTGAATATTTGTCATCTTTGTTTTTAATATAATTAATTGATTTATCTGTAAGTTCATGGAATTTAATTTCTCACCATGGTTTTGTTTCATAATTGGCTCACAAAATTGGGGAAAATTTAGCCGTTGGCTCTCATGAACCACTGGAGCTGGAAGAAGGAAGGGCTGGGCGGGAGGAGGAATGCTCCGGAGAGGAGGGGACAGATGCCACTTGCTCTCCGCCTGACTCTCGGGCCTGGGTTCTGGGCAGAGTGGATGTGCCAGGCTGCTGGGCTGAACTGGACTGGAGCCTGCGGGAGAGAGTGCCCGCGTTCCTGCCGTGAGAGCGGCGATCTGTACCAACGTGGGTCTTCTCCTCTCGCAGGGTGCTCCAGGACGGATGGGGGCCCAAGGAGAACCGGGGCTGGCTGGTTACGATGTAAGGAAATGTCACCTCCCCCTCTGCGGAACTCTGTCCTGCAGGCCTGGACTCAGGCCACCTCGGCTGCTGCGCCCACCTCTCCTAGCTGAGGGCTGGCCCTCGGGCCACTGCAGGCAGATTCACGGTCTCCTTCGCCCCAGGGAACACCTGGGCCCACAGACCGGGGTGGGGTCGAGAACCACCTGTGGGCCAGGCAGGGGTGGGGTGGACAGAGGAAGACCCCCCCGCCAATCCCTGGCCTCGCTGGGTCCTTCCTTCCCATGGTGGGTGCCGTGCACACACCTCGTGTCTGAGCTTCACCGCTGCTCTCTGTGCAAGGGATGGGTCTTAGCCCATTCTCACATCCAAGTTGGCAACTCCCCCACCCCGCTTAGAGGCTGCTGAGCCAAACCCATGGTACACATCTGGGAGCCTAGGCCTCAGCGAGGCGTGGGGCTTGCTCAGAAAAGGAAACTGAGGCTCGGGGAGGCTAAAGAATGTGTGTGCAAGGCCTGACAGCTTAAGTTTGAAGGTGAGATCCAGTGTCTGAAAGAGATACTGCAGGGAGGGGAGGAGAAGCAGAGGGCAAAGGAGAGGGAGACTGGAGAGTGGGTGCCGGGAGCCCAAGGAAGGAGTCTGCGTGTGCAGTTCTCAGCCCGGCCTGGGGAAGCCCTCTGAGGCAAGCGTTTTGCCCCCTGCCTCTGCCCCATCCCAGAAGACACAGCTGGTCCTCCCGAGACCTGGTCCCAGGTCTGCTCCAAGATGGCATGAGCAGAGCCTTCAGCCACTCAAGCGGACACCCCTTAGAGGTGTGTCTGGGACCGACATGGCATGTCTGGGAGGCCAGGGCTCAGAGAGGCACAGGGCCTGCTCAGATTCACACGGCGAGTTGGGACAGAGCCGGGACCTGATCGCACAGCCCAGAGTGTTTCCATCTTTGAGTTCTTGCCCTTTGTCACCTGTCCCTCCCGACTCCTCCCTCCCCCATGCTCTCACCTCCTGCCGTCTTGTTTCCTGCAGGGACACAAAGGCATCATGGGACCCCTCGGACCTCCTGGACCAAAGGGCGAAAAGGTGGGTGTCCGGTCCTGGGCAGCAGCTGCTTTCTCATATCCGGGGCTGGCGGGAGCAAGCCCCCGGGCCACTGCGGCTGGGCTAGCGTGGGTTCACGCCAGGCTCATCCCTGCTCACACCTTGGCCAGCTAGGAGGCCAGTGTCACCCCAGCTGTGGCCGGCAGGCAGGAACCATTAGACCTACATTCAGCACAGGTATATTGGGTGTCATCTCTGTGCCTGGCACCAGAACAAAAATGGACGCAGTTCCTGCCTTCCTGGAGCTTCTGTTTGAGCCAGGGGAAATGGACATCAGTCATGTAACAATGCCATTCCATCATCTGTGTGAACGTGGGCATTGAAGCCTCACTTGTGAATGAGATCACCCAGCGAGAGCCAGGAGGAGGCTTAGGATGGAGAGTGAGAAGCACCTGCATTTCGAGGCCAGGAACCGCCCAGGCAGAGGGAAGACGTGTCCAGGTCCCATGCCTTGGCTCCAGATTCGGTAGAGGACAAGAATTGGTAGAAGGAACCTTGCTGATCACTGTGCCCCGCCCCACTATGCAGGTGGGCATGCGGGGGCCCAGAGGTTTGAGGGTCACATTGCAAGGCAGCACCAAGGTGGCCCAGGACCCAAGTCTCTGATTCCTACGTTAGTGGCTCTGAGTCCCTCCTTCCTTTCCTCTCCCTTCCCCTGATGGCTTAGCGGGAACGGGCTCCTAGCAGGCGCCCCACTGCTGTCTCTTTGCCCCCCTGCTCACCAACCCTCCTTTCTTTTGCCGAGTCAGCTCCCCACTAACTACATCTCGCTGCTGGGTGAATCACCCTGGCCTGGTTTCCTGTCCAGCTGGCCCCTTCCTCCTACTTGGAGAACAGATCTGCAATCAGAGTGGGCCACAGGCTCTGACACATCCCACAGGAAGCTGCAGAAAGTGTCACTCAGAACCCCGAGTCCCTCCTCGGCCCTCACAGTCTGCCGGGGCTGGTGTAGGAGGGATTAACACAGAGCCTGAAGCAAGAGGGTGCCTGCACTCTGGGTCATCTGCACCCCCAGAAGCAGTTCTTGTGGCTGCTGAGAATTGGACCCTAACCCCAAATCTGCCCTGAGCCTGGGCCTTGGGCAGGGCCCCAGCGTTCCCCGAGCCTTGATTGCCTCATCTATTAAGTGGATGGGTACCTCGGGAACACGAGGCTAAGCAGGACATCACATATATGTCAGCCAGATGCACTTTCTGACTTACAGGTATTATTATGAGTTCAGTCATTCATCTGCTAACCAACAGGTATTTATGGATTTATAATGATTTCTTTAGTATGTTCTCGGCCCTGAGCTAGGGGCTGTGGAATGATGCCCTATAGAGCTCAAAAATAAAAATACTCACAGGACTGAATAGCCAACCAACCACAGCTGGATGGAGCTTGGCGGCAGGTGCGGGGGGTGGGGAGAGAGCAGGTTCCTGGGGGACACCCCCGAAGCAAAGCTCCCCAGCCAGGATTTCTCCATAATCCTCACCATGACCCTGGCACAGAAGTGTAAGGGTCCCACTTGACAGGTGGGGAAACTGAGTCTCCATGACGCTCCAGGACTAGCTCAGGATCAGTGGGAGGTGTTGCAGGACCAGATTCAGACTCTGTCTGATGCCAGGCCTTGCTTTTCCAGCCAGAAACAGACACTTAGATGAGCCAATATATTGTTCAACTTGGAATTTCCCTGTGGGGCACGTGTCTGTCTACAAAGGTGGCGGCCAGAGGGACTGGATAAATGGGATAAGACTCTGAGAACAAGGAGAAAGATGGGAAATGGGGGGACCCCACCAGCTTTCAGGTGCTAAAAAATGCATCCCCAAACTTCAGCCACAATGTGGGGGAGAGGGGGAGATCTGTAGAGCTGGCTTTTGGCCTAGACATCCCCTTGAGTCTTGTGTGGCCTTGGCTAAGACTCTTCCTTCCCTGGGCCTCAGTTTCTCCATCTGTAAAATGGGACCAATGGTCACAGCAGCATAGAGGTGCTATATGGATTTCATGAAACCATGTATGAAACATACTTCATGAAGCGCCTGGCACATAGAACACACTAGGTAAACACTGCCCCCTTCCCTGACACCCCCCCAGTCCAGCTATCTCCCTCCACTGTGGGACGGAGCCCTGGGACAAAGAGCCATAGAGAGTGGTCAGGGAGGAGAGGGAATCCCCACTCCTTGGGCCACCCATCCCCCCTTCCCGGGTATGACTGGTTCTAGGCCTCGGGCCGAGTCCCTCATGCCTTCGATCTCTGCCCACAGGAGCCACAGAGGCCCTGGGCCAAGGCGTACAGCCACCAGCCCTACGGACTGATTCAGGCCTGGGACAGGCTCCAGCCCCCGGGACGGCTCCCCTCTCTCCTGCCTCTCAGGCCTCCCCTTCAATCCCTGCCAACAGCGAGGGGGCTCGGAGGTGCCCTGGCTTGAGCCCCCTGCCCAGAATGCACCCCCATGGGACATGACACTAATTGTCTGGGGCTGGAACATTCTGAGCCCTGAGGTTCTGCCACTTGCTGTTCTGCTTACACCTTCCTTGTAGCTGGCACATGGCGTCCAGCCACCTGTCCTGTGGATAGCCCAGGGCCTGGCGTGGACTGCCATGGCCCAAGGACCTCGGCTCTAAACTCTGCTCCTCCCCCAGTCTTTCTGACCACCTCCATGCCACACATCCTCCCTGCTGTTATTATTATCAACAACAGCAATTTCTACTGAGCCTCTACTCTGTGTGCAGCAGCATGCCTTTGCTCACTGGGTCCTCGGAGCAGTGCTACGAGGCATGACAATCCCGTTTTGCAGATAGGAAGCTGTCATATGAACAAGACCTGCAAGTTAGCCGACTGCTGAGTGCCATCTGGGGCAGCCCAGGGCCTTCTCTGGGGCTCCCATCAAGGGTTGGACATTCGTCCTGAAGCTGGTTCTCAGCCCACTTTCTCCCAGCAAGGGTCAGAGAAAGGGACTCTGTCATTGGGGGCTGAATGACTGAGCAGCTCACACCATCTCTTTGTGCCTCAGTGTCCTCATCTGTAAAATGGGGAGAATAATATCACTTACTTTGTAGCGTTGTTGGGAGGATTCAGTGAGTGCCTGTGTGCGGCCGTGGCAGTGCCCATGCCTGCCAGCTGTTGGAATTATTGTCACTGCCTGCTGAGCACCATGCAGGGACTTCTGCATCATTTCATGGAATTCCCCACCACTCCGCATGGGTATCGCCATTGTCCCCTTCACCCCTCCTCACTCCGATTCCGCAGCTGAGAAAAAGCTCTGAGATGGGAAGAGACCTGTTGAAGGTCTGGCCAGCTGGTCCCCTGCAAAGCTGGGTGTGACCAAGGTCTCTGCTCAGCTACCCCGTCTGACAACCTGAGGGCATCGGCCTGGCGGTGTCCAGCGGGGAGGGTAAAGAGCGCTGTTCTGTGTTCCACATTCCTGGTTCCATGCCCAGGTCTGCCTTTGACCCCACATCTTCCCCTTCCCTCTCTGGCCTCAGTCTTTCTGTCTGTAACCCTAAGTCGGCTGGACTTCATCTCTGATGAAGGCCCTTTTGGCCTCCGTGCAGAGTGTCTGGAACTCCCCAGATTCACCAGGAGCAGGAGGTTTGTCCTAAAGCTAGTTTTGTGTCCACAGGGGGAGGAGGGTGAGGATGGCAAGGCCGAGGGGCACCCCGGGCCACCTGGAGATCGGGTAAGACCCCCACCCCCGCTGTCCATCCTGTGGACCAATGCCAGGGTGGAACCCCAACCTGGGAGGGGGCGGGGAAACTGAGCAGGGGTGAGGCTTCTGCGAGCTTCACGAGGTTGTGGCCTGGGAGGCCCAGGTGTGGCATCCCCTGCACCCGGTGGCCCATTTTTTATTGTTGTCCTTGTCGTTTAGGGCCCTGTGGGTGATCGAGGAGACCGCGGGGAACCAGGGGACCCTGGATACCCTGTAAGTATCGGAGCTCCTACCTGCTGGCAGCATCGGGAGTGTTATAAGAGGGCATTCCTTGGCCTGTATTTCCTGCAACCTGGAATTAGAACAGCCTTCGCCAGGAAACAGGCCTGTCCTTCCACCATTAGTGCCCAGGCTTTAGGCAACCCTCCCCCTCCCCGCAAGGGCTCAGGGTGTAGTTCACGCTGAAAGGGGAAGAGTCTGAGATCTTTCCCGAGGGAGGGAGAGGATGGGCCAGGGAGGGAGACCCCTCCCCTCCAAGAACCTCAGCGTCCCCATCTGTGGCCGAGAGCCGCTCTCCCAACAGAAGCAGTGTGGACAGGCCACTGAATGAGCACCAGGCCCCCCTCCCAAGCTCCCCCCACCTGCCAGCCTCCTAGGCTCTTCACCGCCCCACCTTCATCCTCCCTGGCAGGGTCATTATTTCACCCATTTTGCAGATGAGGATGCTGAGACTCAGGGGGACAATGACACACTGCTAGGAAGAACAAGGGCTTTCTGGGGTCCTCTAGGCTGGAAGTTGTCCTGCCCGCCCCCCCCCCCACAAGATGAACCCCCTCACCTGTCTCTCCTTGACTTCCAGGGACAGGAGGGCGTACAAGGCCTCCGTGGAAATCCAGGCCAGCAGGGCCAACCCGTGAGTGGTGCTTCCCGTCCCATCCCCCTCCTGCCCTGAGGGGGGTGGTGGAGGAGCAGTGGGGGAATTAAAGAACTGGGCCTTTTGAAGCTTAAAGGGACCCTCCCTGCAGGAGGGCCTGGGGCAGCCCGTTCTGGTTTCTCCTGCCCTGACCCTGGGGGCACCCCCAGAGCCTGCACCCCCAAACCCCTCCCCACACCTCCCCCCTCCAGGCGGAGACTGGCCACCCTCCCCAGGAGAGAATCCTGGGGCTGCCTTGCGTCATCTCACCTTGGTTTGCAGGGGCATCCGGGACCCCGGGGACGGCCGGGCCCCAAAGGATCGAAAGGGGACGAGGTAAGAGGCGCTGACGTCCACAGGGAAGGGAAAGAGACTGGCCCAGGCACACAGCACACGGGAGGGAGGGCTGGGGGTGCTGTGAGAAAGAGAGGGAACCACAGGGAAGGGCCCTGCAGGGTGTGGCCTGGCCAAGATCCCTTCAAACAGCCTGAGGGAGGGGGGATGACCAGCCCCATTTATAGGGCCTCCCGGAGGGAGACCACCTGTCAGGTCAGCCAGCGGTATTTGAACCCAGGACAGTCAAGATCCAAAGCTGGCCTCTCTTTCCACGATGCCACACTGTAGAAAGAGAAAACTGGGAGAAGTGAAGTGAGGGGGTGTGGAGGAAGACACGGGGGTGGTGATGCTCGTGGAAGAATTCAGAGGCGGTGGAGAGGAGTTTCCTGCCTTGCACCCAGGGCTCCTGCATCTGCCTCCACTGAGGTTGGGCCAAGGCTGCCTTAATGCCCTCAACTTCCCCCCAGGGGTGCACCCCTCCACCCACAGAGCCACCCCCCACCCCTCAGGGATAGCCACACCCATGGGGATTAAATAGACCAGCCAGCCGTGGGCTTCGCTCCCACCAGGAAGTTGCCAGGGCCCGGAGCCTCTGCAGCAGGGTTGCCAGTGAGGGCCCAGGACCCAGGGCTAGTGACAACGCTGGCAGGCCCCAAGGCCAGCCTTGACCTTGGGCTTCTGAGTCAGGCTGCTTGGGCCCATTTGCAGATTCAGATGCCAAGGCCCAAGAAGTGGAGGGGCAGGGCCCAGCCACAGAAGGGTCCCCTTCCAGAGCTCCTAGTGTTCTGCACCTCCTCAAGGAAGCCCTCATTATGTGCCCCTTGACTTTTCAGGGACCAAAGGGAAAGCAAGGCAAGGCTGGGGGACCAGGACGGAGGGGGATCCAGGTGAGTGACGCACAGCTTCTCCTCTCCCACCCACCTCCCTGCCCTCCCCAGAAGCCCTCACCAGCTTCCTATTTACCCCCAGGGCGTGCAGGGGCTGCCGGGGCCTCGGGGCGTGGTGGGGAGACAGGGCCCCGAGGGTGTCGCTGGACCAGATGGGCTTCCTGGCCGGGACGGTCAAGCAGGACAGCAGGTGAGCAGGACTTGAGGTTAAGAGACGGTGTCTCCATTTGAGATGACGTGTGTGCGTGCGGGGGGTACCGTAGGCCATGGGCCGGGAGGAGCGGGTTTGGAAACTTGGATGGGCAGAACCAGCACATCCAGAAGTTTCCTGCATGGACAATGGCCTCATCCCTTGGGACCTGGGACCTGGGACTATGGCCCATCTCACTGTCTCTCCTCCATGCCAGCACCCAGAGGGTCATACCCTGTCCAGCGAATAGAGCTTCTGGTTTTTAAGACCCTTCCCTTCCCCACCCATTTGTCCCGCTGGTCCAGCCATCCTCACACACAGGCAGTATGACCTCCATCCCTCAGTTTGACCTCCAGCTTCACCCAGGGTTCACCCAGGTTTTTGTTTTGTTTCGTTTTGTTTTGTTTTTTCTTTGGCTACGTTGGGTCTTCGTTGTTGCACGCAGGCTTTCTCTAGTTGTGGCGAGCGGGGGCTACTCTTTGTTGCGGTGCGTGGGCTTCTCATTGCGGTGTCTTCTCTTGTTGTGGAGCACGGGCTCAGTAGTTGTGGCTCGCGGGCTCTAGAGCGCAGGCTCAGTAGTTGTGGCGCATGGGCTTAGTTGCTCCGCGGCATGTGGGATCTTCCCGGACCAGGGCTCGAACCCGTGTCCCCTGCACTGGCAGGCGGATTCTTAACCACTGCGCCACCAGGAAAGCCCTTCACCCAGGTTTTGAGTCATCCTGCCTCCTTGGCTGCCTATTTCCTGAAACATGAAAAATCCTCCTCTGCCCTCTTTCTTCACAGGGGGAGCAGGGAGACGATGGGGACCCTGGCCCCGTGGGCCCTGCTGGGAAGAGAGGAAATCCAGGTGTGGCTGGCTTGCCTGGAGCACAGGGACCCCCAGGATTCAAGGTCAGACACTTGTTAATCCCCTTACCCACCCTCCACCCTTTCTGCCTTGGTACTAACTATAATGACACTGACTGCAGTGCTGATGTGAGCGCCCATGTCCCAGGGCCTGTGTGAAAATGGAGTCCTCTTTCTCAGGGGTCCCTCCCCAAGCTTAAACTTGACTTAAAGGATAGTTTATCCAGGGAGCTGTAATACTGCCCCCTACCAGGCCCTTGACACTGTCAGCTATTTGTTGAGTTGTCCATGGGCGCCCTCTTGTGGGCCTTTGTGGAACAGTGCATGTTGCTGGCTCTGAGACCCTCCAAGGTATCTTTTTAGAAAGTTTCCTTGAGTGGTGGCGGAGGCAGCCCTGAGTCAGTCTGAGCCCAGGGCTAGACACTGAAGGGAAGATTGAGAGGAATGAATCAGACGGGGCTCTCGCCCTCTCTGAGCTTGAGGTTTAGTTGGAGAGAGGTTGGAACCCTCCATAAAGACAGCTGGCAGAGGGAGAGATGGCCTTGGCCCGTGGAGGATTTAAATGAGCAAGAAGGGACAGCGTGAATGGAGGCGTGGAGGTGGGGACTGCATAGCCTGTTGGGAAGAAACAATGAAGAGGAGAGGCGTGTGGGGGAGTGGACGGAAAGTGGGCCTTGAATGCCAGAGTAAGAAAAGAGACTTTCCCCTTAAGGAGGCTGAAGTTTTGAGCACCCCTCCACCACCCCCAAGTCTATGCCTGTTGCCCCAGCACCCGGAGGTGTTAACTGACCCTGTGGAATGGCTGTTCTGTCTCTCCAACTGCGCCTCCCCTCTCCTCGAGCCATTTTCTCCCTTTGACTGGTCATCTTGGTGTATTTCTTTAAGGGTGAAAGTGGGTTACCCGGGCAGCTGGGTCCCCCTGGCAAACGAGGGACAGAAGGCGGAACGGGGCTTCCTGGGAACCATGGGGAGCCTGGATCCAAAGGCCAGCCGGTGAGTGAGCCCCAGGGAACACACGTGTTCACACACACAGACCCAGAAGCCACCTTCCTGCTCTGTGACGAGGGCAGACCAGTACCCTCTGTGGGCACAGATACCATTCTGCCTCCCCTGCGGGCGGGGTTGGGGGTGGAAAAAAGCTGAGAAATGAGATATGAGCGGTCCCTTCAGAATGAGGAGAGGTGATCCCACCCAGAACTCTAAATAGCCTTAAACAGCCTTGTATCTATTAGAGAAATTGCATCTATAGTTTAAAAACTTCCCACAAAGGCTCAGATGACTTCACTGGTAAGTTCTAGTAATTGTTTGTGGAAGAAAAAAATACCAATTCTGCATAAACTCTTCCAGAAAATTGAAGAGGAGAAATATTTCCCAACACATTCTATGAGGTTAGCATTACCTTGATGTCAATGCCAGATAAGGACATTACAAGAAAAGAAAACTACAAACCAATATACCTCATAACTATAGATACAAAAATTGTCAATACAATTTTAGAAAAATGGATCTAAGAATACATTAAAAGGATTGTACATCAAGATCAAGTGAGGTTTATCCCAGGAATGCAAGGATGGTATAACATTTGAAGGTAAATCAATGTAATTCACCGTATTAACAAACGAAAACAGAAAACCCAATTAATCATCTCAGTAGGTGCAAGAAAAGTAATTGATGAAATCCAACTCCATTTCTGATAAAAATTCTCAACAAACTTGGTAGAGCAAGGAACTTTCTCAACTTGATAAAGGGCATCCATGAAAAATCTATATTTAACATCATACTTAATAGTGAATGACTGGGACTTCCCTGGTGGTGCAGTGGATAAGGCTCCACACTCCCAACACAGGGGGCCCGGGTTTGATCCCTGGTCAGGGAACTAGATCCCACATGCATGCTGCAGCTAAGAGTTCACATGCTACAACTAAGGAGGCAGCGTGCCTCAACTAAGGAGCCGGCAAGCCGCAACTAAGGAGCCTGCCTGCCACAACTAAGACCCGACCCAACCGAAAAAAAAAAAAAGGGAATGACTGAATTCTTTCTCCCAAAGAGCAGAAACAAGTCAAAGATATCTGTTCTCACTACTTCTATTCAACATTGTATTGGCAGTTCTAGCCAATGCAGTAAGGCAAGAAAAATAAATAAAAGACATTCATATCAAAAAGGAAGAGGTGAAACTTTTCATCTGTAGACAAAATGGTTGTCTATGTAGAAAACCCAATAGAATCTACAATAAAGCTACTAGAATTAGGGAGTTTTAGCAAGATAGCAGGACACCAGCTCAATATACTCAAATGACTTGTATATGCTAACAAGAAGCAATCAGAATTTGAAATCTAAAGAGCAATACTATTTACAATAGCATAAAAATATGAAATACTTAGACATACACATGACAATAGGTGTATAAGACATGTACACTGAAAAAACTATAAAGCATTGTTGAGATAAATTGAGGAAGATCTAAATAAATGGAGATATTTACTGTGTTTATTGGTCAAGAGACTCAATATTGTTAAGATGTCAATTTTCCTCAAGTTGGTCTATAGATTCAACACAATCCCAATCAAAATCCCATCAAGCTTTTCTTGTAGAAAATAATAAGCTGATTCTAAAATTCATTTGGAAATGCAAAAGACCTAGAATAACCAAAACAACTTGGAAAAAGAAGAACAAATTTGAAGGACTAACAGTAGTTGATTTCAAGACTTACAAAGCTACAGGAATCAAGAGGGTATGGTATTGCCATAAATATACTAATAGATCAAAGGAACAGAAAAAAGAATCCAGAAATGTATTCATTCACATACAGACAACTGATCTTTGACATAGGCGCAAAAGTAATTCAGTGGATACAGAATAGTGTTTTACAGCAATGGCTCCAGAACAATTGGATACTTCATACTGTGTACAAAAATTAACTCAACATGGATCATACACCTAAACGTAAAACCAAAAGTGCTAAAACTTCTACAAGAAAGTGTAAAAGAAAATCTTTGAGACCTTGGGTTATAAAAAGATTTCTTAGAAATGACACCAAAAGCATGATGCATAAAAGAAAATCTGATAAATCGGACATCATTGAAATTTAAAACTTTTGCTTCTCAAAAGGACACTGTTAAGAGAATGAAAAGTTAAGCCACATACTAGGAGAAAGTGCAAAGCATATGTCTCGTAAAGGATTTATAGCCAGAATATATAAAGAACTCTCAAAACTCAATAGTAAGAAAATAAGCAGCCCAATTTTTAAAATTAGACAAAAGGTTTGAGTAGACACTTCAGAGAAGCTATACAGATGGCAAATAAGCACATGAAAACATCAATATCATTAGTCATTAGGCAAATGCTCATTATAACCACAATGAGATGCTACTGCACACCTTTGAATTTGAATGGAGAATATTTTTAAAGACTGATCGTACTGATCCTTGGCAAGGATGTGGAGCAATGGGAACTCTCATACTCTGCTAATAGGAATGTAAAATTGTACGACCACTTTGGAAAACAGTTGAGCAGTTTCTTTAAAAGTTAAGCAACATGGGCTTCCCTGGTGGCGCAGTGGTTGAGAATCCTCCTGCCAATGCAGGGGACACGGGTTCGATCCCTGGTCCGGGAAGATCCCACATGCCATGGAGCAACTAAGCCCGTGAGCCACAATTACTGAGCCCGCGCTCCACAACTACTGAAGCCGCGCGCCTAGAGCCTGTGCTCCGCAATGAGAGAAGCCACCGCAGTGAGAAGCCCGTGCACCGCAACGAAGAGTAGCCCCCGCTCACTGCAACTAGAGAAAGCCCACGCACAGCAACGAAGACCCAACACAGCCAAAAATAAATTAAAAAAAAAAAAAAAAGTTAAGCAACAACGAACCATAGAACTCAGGCCTCTGGAATTGTACACCTTATCTGAATCTAGCACACTCCACAACATCTGTGTGACTTTGAACAAGTTCCTGCCCTCTCTGAGTCTTTATTTCCTGGTCTGTGAATAGGCACATTGTGTCTCCCCAGGCTGATGTGGGAACACACAGGCATGGTGGTGCATGCAAAGTGCCTGGCACATAGCAGGCCCTCAGTTTTTAGGGGTTACTTTGAGGGGCCCATTCCTCAATAGAGCCTTTGGGATGGGTTGGGAAGTCTACAGGTCCTTCCACTGTCTTCCTTGAAGACCTGGGACAGGACATCCTGAGTGTTCTAGAGCATCCCCTGTGGAAGCCCTGAGCTGGCCTCCACTTTCCCATTTGACAGAGGGCACAGGCTCCTGCCCCGCTGGAGTCCAGGCTGACCTGGTGTCTGGTTTGTGAGCCATTCACACTCATCTGATCGCTTCGAGGTGGAGTGGCTGATATCCCTGCAAGAAGGCAGGCCCAGGGGTCCTGCATGACTGGCCAGGCACCCTTGTCTTGGCCCACTCGCCCCATCTCATCCTATTCTCCCCACAGGGTGACTCTGGTGAGATGGGATTCCCAGGAATGGCTGGCCTCTTCGGACCCAAGGTACAGATCCCCATTCTACACTGTTCCTCTTGGGGTCCCATCCATCCACCTGCTTGTTCATTTATTCATTTATTCACTCAACAAATATTTCTTGAGCATTTGCAACGTGGGCTGGAACACAGCCAGGATCTAGCATGAACACCTGTGTCTCCCAGCACTCACATTCCAGCAGACCTGGGTTCTAAACCCAGCTCCACAATTCACCTGCTCTGTGCCTCAAGCAAGTTACTCGGTCTCTCCAAGCTTCAGTTTTCTCATCTATAAAATGGGTATAATAACAGCAAAGGGTTGTTACAATTAAGACCAGAGACCTACACCATTTAGCACCAAGCCAGCACTCTGGCACCTGCTGAATAATTGTGCACATTTGTTACTCTTCCTGGAGCCTCTCAGGTAAGGCGTCTCTTGACAGGGAGGGCAAAGGTTGGCCAGACCTCGGGTGGCAGAGCGCTGGAGCCCTCACCCAGTGGCCGCCCAGACACAGCAGCCCTTCCTCTGCCTTCCACAGGGCCCCCCAGGAGACATTGGCTTCAAAGGCATCCAGGGCCCTCGGGGGCCTCCTGGCTTGATGGTGAGTCCTCTCCGTGTCTGTCCCAGCAGGAACAGTTGTCTGAGGCCCAAGGCTGGCCAGCCATCAGCCGGGTGGCCGCCACTCCTGCTGCTTCAGCACTGAGCCCCTCTGCCCACAGTCTTCACTCCTGTTTCCATACCTTTGCTCATGCTGTTCCTGCCAGCTGGGCTGCCATCCTTTCCCCTTTCACTGCTCCCCCCGTCCGCTGGTGACGCCCCCCCAAGGCACATAGGACGGGCACAGGAGACGCATAGCCTGGCCCTCCTTGAGGAGGTCTCCCTTCCATCCCCTTGGGACACTCAGGCTGCCCTCTACCCTCCTGTCCCTGTGACTGTATTCCCCAGGCCCTGGGACAAGGACACACAAGCCTTTCTCTCTCCTTTAGGGGAAGGAAGGCATCATTGGGCCCCTAGGAATCCTGGGACCTTCAGGACGCCAGGTATGTGCAGGGGGCTGGCCAGGAAGACCGCTGGGGCAAGACTGTCTCTGTGACCCAGGGCCAGTCTGAGCCTCAGTTTCCCCATCCGGGAAGTGGGGCTTCCCCTCTGAGCCCCCTCTCACTGGGCCATGGTTTATTGCAGGGTCCGAAGGGCGACAAAGGCAGGCGAGGGGACTTGGTGAGTGGATGGGCTGGGGACAGTATGGCAGAGGGTACGGCAGGGTTGGGCTGGGGCAGGGGGCGGGCATGGCTCAGCCTGGTCCTCTGACTCTTTCTCCCTGCTTCTGCCCCTCCTCTAGGGATTGCAAGGTCCGAGGGTGAGTGGGCTGGGGTATGAGGGCTGGGGGGGACAGGGGAGTGGGAGGGACGGGCCCTCTGGGTTCCCCTGCCCATGACCAGGCATGTCCTTGGGCACGTTTTTCCCTGTGGGCCTCAATCTGTACCTCGGCCACCATCGTGCCTGTGTCTCAGGTCGGCTGGAGGAGGCCTGGGCTGGGTGGGGGGATGAGAGACCTTTGACCAGGGCCTCATTATTCTCCTCTTCCTCCAGGGTCCTCCCGGTCCCAGAGGGCAGCCCGGCCCACCGGTAGGTAGCTGTGTGCTCGGTACCCCTTGAACTGCAGGGCAGCAGGTGGGGTTCCTTTGAATGAGATCCAAGGCTGTGCTGGCAGCCTTCACAGGACTGGCCCTGACTTCACAGGCCAGGCCAGGCCTCCGGGACGGTGTGGCACAGCCCTGGTAGGGCCAGGCAGAGGCCAGCATGGTGGGTTCTCTCACGCCCCGACAGCCCCTCCCGTCTCCCGACAGCCCCCGGGACTGTAGCACCCAGTCCCCATCAGATACAGACCCAGCCTCTTCTTTTGCAGGGTCCTCCAGGGAGCCCTATTCACTTTGTAAGTTGGAGAACATTCTCTGTTGCCTGCGCGGGGTAAGGCCTAGGGGGTGGTGTCGGGGGCGGGTGGCGGCAGTGGACCCCTCTCTGGCCAAGGTGGCCCTAAACTGCCCACGTCCTTTTGCCGCTCCATACTGGATCCTGGACCCTGAAGCAGCAGAAAGAGCCCTGGGCCGAGAGGCGGGATACCCAGCTTTTAGTCAAAATGCACCCCTGTCTATGAACCCAGGAAGACCTCCTACCGCTGGCTCCAGGGTCCTGTCGGTACACTGTACAGATCCGCTGACAACTCTTTAAGGTTCTGGTACCGATTCCAACCTGTGTGTGTTGGGAAGGGGGGTCCCCCGCACCAACAAGCAACGCTGGGGACACCAGCTGGGTGTCCTACAATTCAGCTCAATCCTGACACTACTTGGCGTTAGCGTCAGATTCCACAGGTTGAGGGCTCAGTCCTACAAGATTGCTGCTGGCTCCCCCATCCCCCAATCCCCATGTCCCTCACCACCCCCCTCGCCGCCCCCCTTCAGATTTGCCAGTGGCAAATCCAGGTGTCACCTGTGCTTCTGACCAACTGGCTGTAATCCAGAGGTTCCCACCATGCCCTCCTCGGGCTCCGTTAATTTGCTAGAGCGGCTCACAGAACTCATGGAAACATTTTACTTATTAGATTATTGGTTTATTATAAAAGGCTGTCACTGAGGAACCCCCAGATGGAAGATGTGCATAGGGCAAGGCATGGGGAAGGGGCTTCCCTGTTCTCCCCGAATCTCCATGTGTTCACCAACCCGGAAGCCCTCTGCACCCAGTACTTTTGGGATTTTATGCAGGCTTCATTACACAGACATGATTGATTAAACCATTGGCCACTGGTGATTGACTCAGCCTCCAGCCCCTCTCCCCTCCTTGGAGACAGTAGACCGTAAGTGAAAGTTCCAACCCTCTGATCACACGGTTGGTTCCACCAACCACCAGCCCCCATCCTTAGGCTACTTATGAGCAGTCCAAAAGTCACCTCATTAACGCAGCAAAAGATACCTTATTCCAGGAGATTCCAGGGGTTTTAGGAGCTCTGTGCCAGGAACGGGATTGAAGACCAAATATATATTTCTTATTATAAATCATAATATCACAGAGTCCTTCCAGCTCAGATTCTGAGTCCAAAGAGGGTCGGGCAAGGTGGCAGGTCAGGCCCCTGTGTTCCCCCCTGGTGGGTACCCTGGCCTGTATGAAAGCATGGCCCCCTCCCAAGCCCTCTGACAATTCCGTCTCCGTTTTACCACGGCGATGATTGACTGATAGAAGCGGGCCCCGACGGCGTTCCCGGGAATGGCCAAGGGGAAGGACTGAATGGAGGAGGATCCCCTGGGCCGCGAGCTGCTCGGAATGCCTGTTCTTCTCACCTCTCTGCGCTCACTGTCCGTCCCTCTGCCTCGTCCACAAAAATGGAATGACAGCCCTGGCCTCTTCCTCCACACCTTTCCTTCTTCATTCAGTAAAAGGAAGCCAGCTAGGGGGAGGTGAAGAGATCTAAGAAAAACCTTTTCCCTCTGAAAAAATGGGAAATGAGAGGGTTTTGAGTTTTTTTTGAATAATAACTAATATATTCAGTGCTTGTTATATGCCAGACAGCATTAGAAGTGCTTTTCACGTATTAACTCATTTATTCCTCTCAACAGTTCTGAGAGAGTTTTATTGTCATGCCCATTATCGGGATGAGACAACTGAGGCAAAGAGAGGTTAAGCAACTTGCCCAGATTGTGCAGTTAGTAAGTAGCAAGGCTGGGATTTGAACTGGAGAAGTACCTCCAGAGTCCTGGCCCCAGACCCCGATCCTGCGCTTTACTCACTGTCAGATTCTCCCCCTCACTACATTCATGGCAAGACCGTGGCTGTGTTTCTGGCAAGCCCAGCGCCAGGGATGGAGCTACAAGTGTATGTGAGACAATTACAGTGCAAGCCAAAGGGGAGACACGGGGACTGTGGGAATGTAGAGAAAGGGGTCCACACCCAGCCTGGGGGCAGAAACGTCAGGAAAGAGTTCCCATGGCAGCTGGCATCTATAGGATGAGCGTAGGGCAGGGTTTCTCAACTGCAGCGCTATTGACATTTGGAACCAGATGATTCGTTGCTATGAGTGATTGTCCTGTGCGTTGTAGGATGTTAGCAGCATCCTTACCTCCACCCACTACATGCCAGTAGCGTCCCCTCCTCCAGTTGTGACAGCCCCTAAAGTCTCAAGATACTGCCAAATGTCCACTGGGGGCAGCATCGCCCCTGGCTGAGTACCACTGGAATAGTAAATGGAATGATGGAGGGAGGGAAGAAGCAATGGGAACAGCATGTGCAAAGGCCCAGTGGCTAGATAGAGCATGGTACTTAGGAACTTAGAAGTTCAATAGTGTGTCTGGTGCACGGAGCACATGTGGGAGAGAGAAGAGAGGCAGGGCCAGAGACTCAGCACTCAGTCCAGGTCTTGTAACCATGCTGAGGAGTTTGGACTTAATCCTGAGGGCGTTAGAGCACTATGGAAGTGCCTGGAGGAAGGGAGCGGAAGGGCCTGTTTGCAAGAGGAAGAAGGAGAGAGTTCCACCGAAGGCGTGCTGTTGGCCACGATCCCGCCAGGGAAGGTGGGGTGGGAGGGCTCTTGCTCAGACCCTGGAGCTCCCACTTGGTGGGTGTGTGGGGACCAGGAGATACACCCTGTCTTCTCCCTGCACAGCAACAAGATGACCTTGGGGCAGCTTTCCAGACGTGGATGGACACTAGTGGAGCACTGAGAGCAGAGGTACCACCAGGGGCCCTGCCCACATGGGGTCCCTTCCTGGGGGAAACAGAAATGATGGCCCATGTGTGGTCAGTGCCCTCCATGTGGCCCGCACTGAGTGACTCATGGCCAGAGCAGGGGCCAGAAACAGGCCTGAACCCTTTCTCTTTCCTCCAGAGCCCTTTCCTCCTGAGTCAGGAAGAGATGCTCACCTGGGTCCAGAGCCCACAGCAGCTTCCGTGGTTCAGTCCCACAACCCGCCAGGAGCAGGAAGCTCATTGTCAGTCCACAGGCTCTGCTAAGACCCTGACCAGTGATCAACTCAGCCCCAGGATATGAGGCTGAGCAGGGCCTCAGGTGTCCTCTAGTCAAGCCCTGTCAGGAGTGCCCTTTGCTGCTTTGCCTCCTTCCCACGATGGGGAACTCACTACCTCCCAGCTCAGACCTTCAGACGTTTCCATTTGTGCCCTGAGCAGGCTGCTGGGCAGAGGTGATGCCGAGATGGCTCGCTCAGGCCTCATGATCCAGGGGGAAGGGCAGATGGAAAGGCCCGTCATCTTCCTTCCATTCTGGGGGTCAGTGGAAAGTCCTTCACCAGCCCCTTCCCGAGGGATTTGGGACCAACTCCCTTGACTCCTCGCTCACGGGGACCTTCCTGTTCTGCACAGGATCCAGGCTGACCCTCTACTCCTCTCAAGCCTCCAGGCCCTCCTGGCAGATCTGCCCCCACCCGTCCCTGGTCCCCAGTTTCTTTATTTGTTAAGTGGAGGGAGACCCAAGTGTGCCCCCTGCTGGGAACTCGGATGTCTCCTCGGTAGCAAGATCTTGGGGCTGTGGAGGCTCGGACCTCCGGCCAGGCCAGGACCTCAGGAGGCCGATGGCCACCCTCTCTCCCCGCGACAGGGTTACAGCCATCCGGACCGGCTGGTGCTGGACCAGGGAGGGGAGATCTTTAAAACCTTACACTACCTCAGCAACCTCGTCCAGAGCATTAAGACGCCCCTGGGCACCAAAGAGAACCCCGCCCGGGTCTGCCGGGACCTCTTGGATTGTGAGCAGAAGATGGTGGACGGTACGAGGGCCTGTGGGGTCTCAGGCGAGGGCTTCCTGCCCCAGGGGCGGGGCAGGGGGCTCCGGGAGGAGCTGGGGGGATGGTGCGTTAGAGTCTCCACTCCACTGGGCCAGGTGTCTGTCCTTGGGGAGGCAGTCATTTATTCACTCAGCAGACAGTCACGGAGCCCCACGATGTGCCAAGGGCTTGTGCTTCCCGGGGTGTGGGGATGTAGGGGGAAACACAGAGGAGTGGTCCCACCCCTCCAGAGCCCACAGATCCGCAAGCTGTCCCATTTCCGTGCAATGGGACAAGAGCTGTGGCAGAAAAAGCCCCCAGGGCCAGGAGGGGACCCCATCATAGCTTCCCTGCAGAGCCAGGATTCCCCCTTTCTGTCTGCACCTCATCCAAGTCTCTTCTCTCTCTCTGTGAGCTGATGTGGTGCCGTGGAAGGACCACAGTTTTGGAGGCAGAGAGACCGGAGTTCGAAGGTCAGCCCTGCCTCTGACCAGCTCTGTGAGCTGGGCAAGCCACCCTTCTCTCCGCTGAGCAAGAAGGTGGACGAGTGGCCGGCTGTCCTACTCTTCCAGCTCTGGGGCCTTTGGCTCCCTTGGAAACCCAAAGGGGAAACCAAGTGCCAGCAGAAGTGCCTGGTTGATGGGGTAGAAGCCCTGACTCCCACCAAGCTCTAGGAGGATCACTAGCCTTGGCGGTGAAACCATTCAATTAAACGATCCCTAAATCCCTTGGGCAAGTGACTCAGCCTATCTCAACCTCAGTTGTCCCCTCTGTAAAATGGACGCTACTCAATAGCGACATGGGCAAGGGTTCCACCACGTGGCCCCTCCGGGGACTCTGCCAGCTGTGAGCTTTGCCCAGAGGGTTTCCTTCCATCTCTGCAGCTCATAGAATCCCTTTTCTGCCCACCCTCCCCGACGTCATGTCCAACTGGGGCTCAGCGGGTCACAGGGTGTGGGGTCCACCTGCAGAGCCAAGTCCCGGGTTCCTCCCCACATATATATATACCACCCCCATCCCATGCTGCCTGCAGGTACCTACTGGGTGGATCCAAACCTTGGCTGCTCGTCCGACACCATCGAAGTCTCCTGCAACTTCACACATGGTGGACAGACGTGTCTCAAGCCCATCACGGCCTCCAAGGTAGCCATCTGCTCCCCAGCCCCCACTGGATGGCCCTCTCTACACCCCCCTGCCCCCTGCCCGGGACCACAGCCCACCCAGGTTTGGGACTGAGCCTTGACTATCTTGCTACATGGCCTTGAGAAAGTCATCTCCTCTTTCTGAATCCCAGTTCCTCATCTGTACATTGGGGATGAATTGTTCAAAATCCATAGTTTCCAAGCCCTTTTGAGTTGTGTGATGCTAATGGTTCTTTCTTCAAATAGAACTTTCTGCCTAATATCTAAGATGGTGGAGTTAGCCAAGCTGGCCTGGCTTGGACAGCCATGACCATCAGCACAAAATAAATCAGTGTGATGCTCACCTGGGATATGTGTTCCGGGGTTGTATGTGCAAATATGTAACTCATGTTTCGTGCCCGCTTACCATGTGCCAGTCTCTGGGCTGAGAATTTTCTCTGTACTGTCACCCCCATTTCTATTAACGATAACCACAGAAAAACTAATTTATTTGCAAATTAAGTCTAGTTTCAATAAATTTGATTATTTACATAAGTGCAGCAAGAAGAGTGATTGACAACATAGGCTCTTTGCTGCTTTGCTGGAACCTTTCATAATGAGTCTCAGATTGAACTTTTAAAAGCCTCTCCAGGCCAGGTAGCCAAGCCAAGAACTTACCATCAGACTTTGCCTGGAATACCTATAGATTTGGGTGAATTTCTCTCTTCTTAAAGTCCTCAAAATGTCCTGAGATTCCTGTACCTGCCAGGAAATGACCTTCCTTACTCACCTGGTAAGGCTGCTGGGAACCCTGTAATCAAGGTAACAGGCCGATTTTTCTAAGGGGCTTTATTGGCTCCATAAAGTCAACCTTAGTTCCTTAAGTGATCTGGTCATATCTGAGTCTGTTTATGTCTCTCTCAAATATGACATTCCTTTCATAGCCTTGGTGATAACCAGTATTTCCAATTGTGTCCTGTTACAAGGAGAATAGATTCTCATTGAACTTATGCAAATAATTATACTGCCATGAGAATACTCACCAAGAGCTTCTGAATTCTAGAAGGATCAGGTAGGGAGAAACAGCAATTGTTTCATCTTTGTTCACAAAGGTGTACTTCACAAAATGGCTGTAATTCATTGCTAGCTTAAGAGAAAAGTTTTCCTTAAATGTGGAAACAGAGATTAAAGAACTGCCAATGTTTCCAAAAAAGTCATAAAAAGTTATAATCATCCTCATCAGTTCATTCAGTCCTATGTAATTGATCCTTGATCTTGATCTTTTGTTAGCAGTTTCGTGAATCCAATTTTTCCTTAGAGTTCTATAAATTCTTACCCATTCAATGGTATGATTTAAAAGTTATCAGAAACCTGTACTTGTCAGAGTCCTTTCCATGAATCTCCTTGAAGATGAAGCACTTTTGCAAAGGCATCGGAGTAAAACAATAATTATAAAAGATAAAAGACTGACAAAAGAATGACATTTTTAAATGCCTGTGGTTAAAGATCTGATGGGAGTTCATTATGATGCAGTTGACAAGGAAATTTGGTTATTTCTGTGACACACAACATTTTAAGATGATAGCTGGAGTTATAGATAGATAACATAACATATCAGACTTTGAGGAATTTCATATTATTTCTGGAACACCATATTAATAACATATACCCATTCAAGGATATCCATAAAGAAGGTGTATTTCTTACTTGACAATGTTTCCCATGTGATTTAACATATCAAATAAGCCTAATTAGTTTAATGTTTCTCTTTTTATAAGGAAAGAGATGGATCTTTTGAGATGTTCCAACAATCCTCTGGAAAACCCCAGTTACTTCCAAGTCAAAAAGTCTTCATTTAGAACTTGATTTTGGGAAGTCTGTCAAAAATATCAAAGGTTTTGGACACTTAACTAAATAGAATCACAGATCATTATGAAAAAATGCTTAATTATCTACTTAGCCAAAGTGACAAAAGATTTTAAAAGCAAATACAGATGGTTACATAGTTGTGAGAAAACTTAGCTCTTTTGATATTGAGAAGATTGTGTCTTCTAGGTAACTAAAGACCTCATTAAGGCAACATGAAGCACAGGAAATTATTTTGATAAAACACAAAATCTTTGCTTTCTAGCCAGATTACTTAAAAGGTAAAGAAAAGCTTTTCATAATCTCTTAACAGGAGCAGACCAATACTCCAAGAAAACCTTGTCCTTATAGCAGATGAAGAAAATTACATAAGCACATTATTGATATTAAAGTTTATTTAAAAAAAAAAAACTCTTATAATAACAGTCCAATTTTAGCCAACTTGATCACACAAGGTAAAGTTCTTTTTCTCTCTCCTGACAACATGCTTAAACTACCTACAAAATCTTCATTAGACAGTAGACAAAGTCAGCCATCATCCCAAGCTAATTTTCTTTTGTAATAGAGATAACATGGATTTATTTGACTAGTAAACCCTGGAAAAGTTATTTATCTGCAGTATATTTAATGCTGATAACTATGAAGACATACCTATTTTAATTAAAACAAACTTAGACTGGCTTTTATTTACCAAAAATTATCCCAGATCATGTGAACTTGAAAAACATTTGGATTAGTTTCTATATTTCTGAGTTCTAGGAGTACCTAATTTATAAGTGCTTATTTTTAAGCCAGTTAAACAGAGCTCTTTTACAAATTAATTTTGGCAATACCATTCAGAGGTAGAGAGAAAGAAAAAAATCACATATACATCCAGAGACTTACATAAACAAACAGAGACACTGAGATGCTATAGCTTCCACTCCAAAATTTTAGCCATGAATCAGGTACAACAATATAAAACTTACTCGTTTATAAATAACATTTGACTCCAAATTGTGTCTGACAGGCAGAACAAAGTTACCTGCTCCAGTGGCTAATGTTTTTTACTAGTATTTGTGGAGATGACTTTTAAGATGTGTATTTGTTCTTGACAAGTAATATTAAGGAGGCTGCGGACTAGATTTTGAGTAAGAGAGCTTTTATAGCAGTTTGTATTTTAAGAGGCCTCTTCCCCCATTTTTTTTGTTCAGCCTCAGGCAATTGTGGGTAGAGTTTTAGTTACCTCCTGGGGTGTTTCCATTTCAAAGATTTAATCTTCAAGGGACAGAGAAAAAAATATAAATTTTCTTCTGGGAGTTTTAGTGCCTTTTGTATGGTTTTGGCAGTTCCAATAAAATGTTGTAGCACCACCCTATAATTAGGGGAGTGTGCTGTAAAAATAATTCTCTGCCCATCAGCAGGACTAGCATCTTGGCAGTCATGGTAACAAAATAATAATAATAATAATAATAATTCTTTGGGTCAAATGGGGCCTCTTCAGAGTTGAAAATGAAGAGGGGTCATTTAGATCACCACGACCATGGAAATGGTAAACCCACTGGACCATGCCAATTTTGCGCAGCAGGAGATGGGCCTCATCTTAATGTTTTCCATTCACTGTGAGCCTTAGCAGTGATCACTGTGATGGAAGGATGCAACCATGCCAGGAATAAACACCCAAAAAGAGTAAGGGCCCTGGTAGAATATCAGTGGCTCTAGGGGCCTTTGCCGTCCCTGGTCCCTCTTCCTCATCCTAGATGCCTGGATAACCCCGTCAACTTTTCCCTTGGCAGCAGGGATGCCTTATAAAGTGTGTTTCTTGGTTCTGCCGAGGGGAAAGCCGAGGGGGCTGAGGAAACAAGCATATAGCCCGGATGGATCTTTAAGAAAATTATGGATTTTAGGGTCTTTAGAGGTATTGGCCAGTTGTTGAATTTTGGCAGCCTTGAGTAACAATTGAGAGCCTGTAACAAACAAACAAACAAAAATCCCAAAATAGCCAATTAGTTCCCCTCTCTCCTTCCTGCTACATAAAATATTTAAGAAAAATTTGAATTTCAGTTAAGGCATAGTTTTTTATCTCAGTTTCTACTTCCTGATTTTCTCCTGTTATCTTAAACTGACGTGTTGTTACTGGAAAATTTTGGATGGCATCACTGTGAACCGTCTTCATAGCTCGCTGCTTTCCTTCCCAGGGTGTTCCAAGAGACCTCTCTGGGACTGAGGTCTGCTTCCACTATCATGATATGCACGGGGTCTTTGGGGAAAGCCCTTAGGTCTCTAGTGTCATACCAGAGCCTTGGCATGTTGGTATACCCCCAGGATGCTTCCATGGGGTTTTGCATTTATCAAGGAGCTGGTGCACCTCCTCAGGGTTCTTAGGAGGTGCTGGCATCAGATTTTTAGGCCATTTATATTTGCCCAATAATTTTTTTTTAACATCTTTATCGGAGTATAATTGCTTTATAATGCTGTGTTAGTTTCTGCTTTATAACAAAGTGAATCAGCTATACATATACATATATCCCCATATCTCCTCCCTCTTGCGTCACCCTCTCACCCTCCCTATCCCACCCCTCTAGGTGGTCACTGCCCATTAATTTTTTTAGTAACATCACACCAGGGATGGGACCCATAATATCCCATTGGGTCAGGGATGAAGAATGACAGTAATGAGTGAAGTTTTGACACAGAAACCATAGATCTCTGTTGTGTTTTCCTTCTGGAGGTCCACTGGTTTCCAGTTGCAAGGCTATTTCACTCTTCTGGATTATGACGTAGCCCAGGCACAACCACCAACTCAGCGGTCATAGGTGGAGGTCTCCTATCCTCCTCACCTACAGGAATATTTCCCTCGTGCCTTCAGCCGAGAGCCTTTCCTTGGGCAGTGACATAGCCTTGTGATCCAGTTCACTTTCCTTAACTCTTCCCTTGACGCATGGAGGACCCTTACGCACATTAATAGTCAATTAAGGCCTTTATAATTAGTGGTCTCAGTGGCTAGTTAGAGCCTATGGCCTTGATCACACTGCTCTGGGGAGATCATTGGATTATCCTGGCAGCCGTGACTTTTTGGATTGGATACCAGAGCAATATGCAAAAGCACTTAGCAGTGAGGCAGACCCCCAGCAAGCAGTGCTCCTTCCCCAGATGGTGATACCCACCTGAGTTAGGTGGTTAGTAAGCAAGTTGCAGGTAAAGGGCATCCCATCCATTGGTTGCAAGGGCGGTCATGCAGTCCTGCCAACTACACCAATCGTTGTGTGCTGGTCTCAGCCTATCAATAACCAGTGTTGTGGCTGGACCAGCCCTTGCAGTTCTTACTACTATTGCAAGATGCCTTTCAGCAATAACCATCAGGAAACTTTGCAAAAATAAAGTTTTATTATTTACAGGACCTGGAAATTGCACAGCTCACCTGGGGCCACACTGCAAGGTCATGGGGAGAGAGAGAGAGAGAGAGAGAGTGCGTGGGCCTGGGGTTCTGCTTTTATTGGGGTGGGGGGGGTGTTAGGGTTTTGCAGGCTCAGTCTTTAGTGGTGAATTTAACATATAAGGGCCAGAATTTAAAGCATGGGGAGAGAAAAAACAAGTAGCCCAAATGGTCAGTTATTGAAATCAATCCAGAGCTCTAAAACAAAGGAGCCTCAGTGCGTGGAGGTGGCCTGGCCCTTTTTCTAGTCCTGTGGCTGGCAAGGTATTTATTTGAGATAGTCTGTCTTTGAAGTGGATGCGTCTTTAAAGTGGATGCCTCAGCAATCAAAGCTTGTCAGGCACTTGCACCACAAAAAAAGAGAAAACCCAACTGTCAGGACTTACTGTACAAGCACTTAAGCCCGAAACCATGTCCTGTTGTTCGTGGTCAGGTCTGCCTTTTCCAGCTGCCTCACCCTACCCCGCCTGCAGCTTGGGGCTTAGAAACGTGGGGAAGGCACTTCGCATTTCCTCTGCCCTCTAAGAGTCTCTCACTCTTGGGCAAGATCCTCTTCCTCTCTGAGCCTCGGTATCCCAGCTCAGCTCCAGAGACCCCTCCCATACGGTGCATTAGGACCCTCGCATTTCTGGCTGGAATCAGGCAGACCTCAGTTCTTTCCCTTCCTTGTTACTCCTTGGCTGTGGCACTGGCTCACACAGACCTCAGTTTTTCTGTCTTTCGAGTGAGTACAGCTCTGGGAGCATGGCTGGGAATTGCTCACCAGGAAAGGGCTTATCCCTGGACCTTCCAGAGGAAGGTAAGGAATTCTGAGAGCTGTGGGCAGCCCAGCCCGACCCTGCCTCACTGCTGTGTCTCCTCCACAGGTGGAGTTTGCCATTAGCCGGGTCCAGATGAATTTTCTGCACCTACTAAGCTCTGAGGTGACACAGCAAATCACCATCCACTGCCTTAACATGACCGTGTGGCAGGAGGGCACCAGGCAGACCCCAGCTAAGCAGGCTGTGCGCTTCCGGGCCTGGAACGGGCAGATCTTTGAAGCCGGGGGTCAGTTCAGGCCGGAAGTGTCAATGGATGGCTGCAAGGTAAGTCTTGGGGCCCCTTACAGGCCCCTCATGCATAGACAGGTAGAAAAACGTGTTCTTATATAGTAACAATTTTATACTATAGTATATTAGTATGATACATATAATGTTTATCTTTGAGTTTTATAAAATTGCTTTTTTTCACTTTTCTTCCTGGGAAACTTCTGAGGGAAGGTCTGGGCTGGTAAAAATTCTACCAGCTGGTAGATGCTCTGCTTATTTACAAGAATGCTTATAGAAGGATATATCTCTACTCTTCTCTCTGCCCCTGCCCTGCCAGGCTAATTTCTTCTCTTCACATTCTGGTTGTCTTCAGAGGCCTAAAACGGGGTGGGTTGTAGGCAAAGAGGGAGACAGAAAGTCGTCCAAAAAACCAGTTTCACGAAATTAGACAAAACCAGTAATGCACAGTGTTCCTGAGGATGAGGGGAAACCAACACTCTCACACAAAGCTATTTGGAAAAATCAAAACTAAATTGGTAGAGGCTTTCAGAACAGCAGCTACATGTATATTTCCAATATATATCCAAAGCCTTACAAATGTACCTATCCTTTGATCCCGCAAATCTTACTTGTAGAATTTGTTCTAGGGAAATAATTAAGAATGCGCACAAAAGTTTAGCTACAGTGATACTCATGACTGCTTTTCTTTTAAGAATCAAAATAGCAGAAGCAATCTAAATGGACAAATACAGGTCACTGAAACAGTGAAATGCCACGTGGACATTAAAAATGGTGAAGAAAGATGAGGGGGAAATGCACTTGATATATGATGAGGACTGTGATGGAGGTACACGTCCCCTTTTCCCTCTACCCGCAGGTCCAGGATGGCCGCTGGCATCAGACACTCTTCACCTTCCGGACCCAGGACCCCCAGCAGCTGCCCATTGTCAGCGTGGACAACCTCCCTCCCGCCTCATCAGGGAAGCAGTACCGCCTCGAAGTTGGACCTGCGTGCTTCCTCTGACCTCCTGGCTCCTCTCGGCCTCGAGGGGGAGGGAAGAGGAGGAGGAGGCAAAGGGAGGGTACCTAGGGGCAGGTGGGCCCCTAGGAGAGGCAGCTCACCTGCCCAAGGATCCTTGAGCAGACCCCAGCTGTTGTCTGCCCAGTAGAAGAGGCTGCGGGGTAGCAGGGCATGGGGTATCCTTGGGAACAACTGATCCCAGCTCAGCCCCAAAGACCAACCAAAGAGCCAGCCAGAGCAAGCTGGGCCTGCAACCTGCCTGAGCCCCGCGGCCTGTCTCCCAGCTCTGCGGCCACCCCCTTCCCTGCCCAGCTTCCTTCCCAAAGAGCCCCACGTTCCAGCCAGCTTGAGGGAAGGGGGCATCTCGTCAGCTGGTCCCTGCCAGGGAGCTTTGATGTGCAATATTAGAGAGGAGACATGAAAAAAGGAGAAAAGGAAAGAAAGAAGTATATATATTTTATTTAAACAAACACAAAGAAGGTGCGTTACTATTTTTTTTTCACCTGGGAAAGAGGTGAGAAGGTGAGAGAGAGCAGCCAGGGGGTGGGAAGTGACGGATGCCGAGAGGGAGAGGTGAGATCCTCGGGGCTGGGGGTGCCCACGTCTGCTACCTCCCACTGTGAAATCGCTGGTGCTCACAATTGTCTCGTAGTGTATGTGATTTTTTTAAGGAAAAAAAAAAACCCTATTTAAGATTCTGAAGGTGCTACCAGTTTTGCCACAGACTTTGAAGAAACATTTGGATGTGGGGTATCATCCACGTTTTTCTCTCTCCTCCAAATGACAAAGTTTGGGGAATTTTTAAAATTTTCTTAGCATCACCCTTGTGCTCATTGCATAATCTGTTAAGGAGTAGGGGGAAGAAGGTAAAAGGAAAAAAAAACAAAAAGCAAAGCAAAAAAACAAAAACAAAAAACAACCAGAAACAGAAGTAGAAAAGATTTACCTTTTAACTTATGGACTTTGAAACGTTTGTCCTCTTAAGGCAGGGGGAGGCCTGAGGATGAAGGATTTTAGTTTGGCCTTTCTTGGTCCTGGAGGGAAGTTAGGCTTGTCTTGGAGGGTATGATCTAGACTGGAGAGTCCTGACCTTGCAGCTTTGACTTTGAAGAAACCAGTTAGGAGAACGGCACTGGGTCAGGGCTGGCCTTGGAGGTGGCATGTAAATATGGACCCATCTCATGATGAAGCCACAGACCATCCCCTAAGGTCCTCCCTTCCTGGAGCTTGTCCTTCCAAGATGCAGTCATCACTCTTGCTTTTTCATTGTCATTCAGTTCTGTAGAAACCCAGCGCCATCAGCTCCAAGTATAAATGTGGGCTGAGGAGAAGGGCTTATTACGGGAATCTCCGAGCTCAGCGTGGCCGGGCTCTTCAGGGTCATCTGAATTGTCCTGCCTCAGCGAACCAGTCAGCATCCAGGCTGGATTTGGAGGTCATTTTAACTATGGAATTATTTTTGTAGAAGGGGAAGTTTTATGTGAAAGTCTATTTGTGTCTTTTTTTTTTCTAAAGTGTCTCTTTGGGGATTGGATTCGATTTTCATTATTTAATACCTCACTCTGGCCCACCCTCCCCTCCCCCCCACTTCCTGTCTCCCTCCCCCACCCCGCCCGCCTCCACGCTCCCTGGAAGCGTGTTTTTGTAGCAGCTCGGGCCTCATCTCAGCGCTCGGTCTCCACCTGGCCTCTGTCCTGGCGTCTGTCTTGCTCTTGGGTTTCTCTGCTGTCCTTGTTCATGTCTCTGTCCATGTGTCAATGTGTTAAAACCCAAGTGGGTTCCGTTTCTCCTTTTCCCTTCTGGATTTTAAATAAATATTTAAAACTGAGGCAATGGAATGACACATCTGTGGCCGTGTGCTTCTTTGAAAAGGCCGGAGGGAAGTTTCTGGCAGGGCTGAGGGGGTCAGGGGAAGAGGCTTAGAGGATGCCCTGTTTATGCTGCTCCCCCCAAAGGAGGGGGGAGGGAGAGATACAGCGCCTTGTTGGGGGGGGGCCCTAAAAGTGAGGGGGTGGGTCCCGTAGGGTCCCATTGGCCGCTGTCCACAAACCTGGTGGCTTAAAATATCAGAAGGGCCTTCTCTCCCAGTTCTGGAGGCTGGAAGTGTGCTGGAGACTAGAAATCCAAGTGTTGGCAGGGCCACGATCCCTCCGATGCCTCTAGGAGAGGTTCCTTACTCTGTCCTGAGGCCCCAGGCGGTCCCTGGCTAGCAGGGCAGCACCTCAGTCTCGGCCACTGTAGTCACATGACGCTCTCCCTGTGCGTCTCTAATCCCATCTATTTTTAAGGACACCAGTCATATTGGATGAGGGCCCACCCTAATGACCTCATCTTAACTTGATTACATCTGCAGAGACCCTATTTCCAAATAAGGCTGCCTTCACAGGTAACGGGGAAGCATATCTTTTGGGGGGACACAATTCAACCGATAACACACAGGGAGGAGGTATACTGAGGTTAACATGAGAGGCTTTTTTTTTTTTTTAACATGGTAAAATACACATAACATAAAACTGACCGTTAATGACATTTAGTACCTTCACGATGTTGGGCAACCATCACCACTGTCTACTTCTAGAACATTTTCATCATTTCAAAAGGAAACTCCATACCCATGAAGCCATCACTCCCTATTTCCGCCTGCTCATACCCCTGGAAAACCACTAATCTGCTTTCTGTCGATGGCTTTGCCTGCTATGGATATTTCATATAAATGGAATCATACAGTATATGACCTTTTGTGAATGACTGCTTTCATTTAGCATAATGTTTTCAAGGTTCAGCCTTGCAGCGTGGATCTGTACTGCATTCTTTTTTATGACTGAATAGTATTTCATTGTATGGATAAACCAGATCTTGTTTATTCATTCTTCCATTGATGACATGTGGGTTGTTTCCATCTTTTGGTGATTAAGGATAGTGCTTCAATAGGAACAATTCTTACCTGTGAGATTCTTGAAAGAGGCCCCAACAATACCTGCTTTGGAAGAAGTGGGTGAGAATCTGGGAGACAGAGTTAACCAGAGTTAGTGAATAAATATACAAGACGCCCAGATAAATTTGAATTTCGGATAAACAATAAATACGTTTTTAGCATAAGTATGTCCCATTCAATATTTGGGACATACTTAATACCTGCTGGACCTGAAACCCATATCTCCTGACTCTTGGTTCAGAGTACTTTCTTCCTTAGCTTGTTCCTCCTCCCCCTGGGACATTGGAGAAATCAGAACTTTTCCGCCCTTCTCATCTAAGAGAAAGAACAAATCACGAGCAGTTGAGCCACGTTTTAAAAACGTGTTGTCGGGCCTCCCTGGTGGCGCAGTGGTTAAGAATCCGCCTGCCAGTGCAGGGGACACGGGTTTGAGCGCTGATCCGGGAAGATCCCACATGCTGCGGAGCAACTAAGCCCGTGCCCCACAACTACTGAGCCCACGCCCCACAACTACTGAAGCCCGGGTGCCTAGAGCCCGTGCTCCACAACAAGAGAAGCAAGCCACCGCAATGAGAAGCCCGCTCACCGCAACGAAGAGTAGCCCCCGCTCGCCGCAACTAGAGAAAGCCTGCGTGCAGCAACGAAGACCCAAAGCGGCCAAAAAATAATTAATTTTTTTTAAAAAACCTAGTTGTAAGTTTCTAGGTCATCAGTCCACAGGCAGCTGGGTCTTCTCTACCCTCCCCACCCTGACACCTACCCCAGACAGTGAGCCCTGGGAGCCGCTGCCCTGCGGGGGCTCCAAACTTCCATCCATGGAGCCCAGGATTCATGGTCTGGAAGAGCTTGGAGATTCCCATGCCTCCAAGTCCACCCTCCTGTTTGACAAAGGTAGCAACTGAAGTCCATGGAAGTCCCCGAGGTCACCTGGTGAGGCCAAGGCAAAGCTGTGATTCAACCCCAAGACTGCTGACGGCAGTGTTATGTGCATTAGGCCAGTGGTTCTCAGTGTGGCACCCTGGGATTACAGCACCAGGGGCTGGTGACCAGCACAAAATTTTCCATCCCTTCCCAAACCGACTGAATCACAAACCCCGAGGGGCCCTGCAATCTGCGTTTTAACAAGCCTCCCTGAAGATTCTAGTACAAGCTCAAGTACCGAGAATCGTGACCCTGCACTATTTCCTTAATCTGGAAAATGACTTTCCGACGCTGAAGAAAAAAAAACAACAACAACTTGGCAATGAGATGAGAACGGTCTTTTCATTTCTTTGACTGACAGTTAATCAAAAATGGAATTGAGGCAGCATGGCCGGTTTCCTGAATCATCTCCTGAGGTCTGCCGGATATCACCACCGCCAAAGAGTTTGCCCAGCTGTTCCATCATGCTTCCCGTTTTGCAGAGGGGAAAGGTCAATCACTTTAATGTCTGTTTGCCCCACAGGAAGCTCTGTGAGGGAAGGAGATGGAGCTTGTTCTCTGCTGTAGACGCAGAGCATAGCATGTCGAAGGCACTCGATCTTGTGGAAGGAGTCCCCGCAGGAACTCCCATTTTTATTTCCTTGACACGTGTTTATCAGCAGCACCTTCCTTTTGTCAAGCCATGTGTGGGCACTGGAGTTATGATGGCTCTGAGAGCTTGTCTGAGGGGCTCTGAGTCTGGCAGAGGCAGCTGGAGAGGCTGGACCTTGTGTGGTTAAGGGTTAGGAAAGCAGGGAGCAGGAGGCCAAGTGTGGGGTTAGGGAAGCAAAAAGGGGGGAACCACAGAGCCCAGTCTCAGCTCGGGGAGGATAGTCAGGAGGTGACACTGTAATCAAGGTCCCAGAGAAACAGAACCAATACGATGTGTGTGTATGTGAGCATGTGTGTGTGCATGCCTGTGTGTGTGTGTGTGTGTGTGTGTGTGTGTAAGAGATTTATTATAAGGAGTTGGCTCACATGATTATGATGGCTGATGAGTTCCAAGATTTGTAGGGTGAGCTGGCCAGCTCCAGACCCAGGAGAGTGGATGGTGTAGTTCTAATCCAAAGGCTGGCAGGCTCAGGACCCAGGAAGGACCAATGTTTCAGTTCATGTCCAAAGGCAGGAAAAGACTGATACCCATCTCAAGCAGTCAGGCCAGAGGAATTCTCTCTTACTTGGCCTTTTGATTCTATTCAGGCCCTCAGTAGATTAGATGCGGCTCACCCACATGCGGGAGGGCAATCTGCTTTGCTCAATCTACCCATTCAAATGTTAATCTCATCCAGAACACCCTCACAGACACACCCAGAATGTTGCGCCACATATCTGGGTACCCCATGGCTCAGTTAAGTCCACATAAAATTAACCATCAGAAGCCAAGGCTGAGAGAGAATGAATAGAGGTTAGCCAGATGGGGAAGAGCACCTGCCAAGGCCTGGAAGTAAAGGTAGTGCCACGTATCTGGGGAGCAGTAAGTAGTTCAAAGCGGTGCCACAGGCTCAGGGGAAGCCTGGAGTACTGGGCTGGGAATAGGACAAGCCACAGGTTTGCACAGAGGAGCAGGGCTTGCATTGGCCAGGTTAAGTTTGTGCTGTGATGGGGCACTGGAGTGGAGCCGTCCAGGGGCAGCTGGCTGAGCTGGGAGGACAGGAAAGAGGTCTGTGCACCATTCGGAGCCCTGGAGAGTCAGCAGCTTTGAAGACATGGAAGGTGAGAGAGTCAGGAAGAAGGGCCAGAGGGGAAGGAGAAGAGGGGCTGTGTTAGAACCGTGACGCTCAGCCGTCTCAGTCCAGTCTCCATTCCAGGAGGCCTCTGTGACCTGGCTGGGGAAGCCACTGAAGCTGGGCCAGCTCATTCCCAGCAAGGGTAAGTAGGAATTTGTCAGGGACAGAAGGTAGCTCTTTCCCAGCTGGCAGCCCCACAGTTCCCAATCTCCCGTTGCACAACCCGGTGCCCAGAAACAGCCATGGTGGACTTCCAGGGGAAACCCCAGGCCTGTGTTCGCTCTGTCCACAGTGAATCGAGCCCCAGCCAGGGACAGTCACATCTCATGATGACCAGCAGCCTGGTGCTGGGAAAGCGAGAGAGGGACGGGCAAGAAGGGGAGAGGCTGGCAGGTGGATTCTGGTCTCAGCTTCCTGACTGTGACATGGCCTTGAGTGGGTCTTTCTCTCTCTCTGGGCCTCAGTTTTTCTCCCAGGAAAATGGGAGTGACATACCCTTCCCTGCTTGCCAACCACAGACCAGGCCATTGTTCCATAATCGTTGGATGAACTGGGTGAAATTGAATGATATTCAACTGCTTTCTGACCTATAAAATCCACAGTTTCACAGACTCATAGGCATAAAGAACAGACTTCTGGTTGCCAAGGGGTCGGAGGGAGGGAGAGATATGGACTGGGAGTTTGGGGTGAGTAGATGCAAACTATTACATTTAGAATGGATAAACAACAAGGTCCTAATATATAGCACAGGGAACTATAGTCAATATCCTGTGATAAACCAATATGGAAAAGAATATAAAAAAATAATGTCTGTACGTGTATAACTGAGTCACTTTGCGGCACAACAGAGATGGGCACAGCTTGTAAATCAACTTCAATACAAATAAATAAATAAATAATTTAAAATCCACAGTTTCATATGGTTCAACCCTTAATAGCACCTTTCAAAATAATAGTGGCTGCAATTTCTTGCACACTTTCCATGAACCAGGAGCCGTGTTGAGTGTAATCCGTGTTCATCTCATGCACAACCCTCGGGGGCAAGTTTTATCGCCCTGGCTCTTCCGATGGGGGAACTAAAGTCCAAAGAGGTTACACAAGTTGCTCAAGATCACAAAACAGGATTTTAATTTGAGCAAATATTTTTCGGTATTTCCTCAGCCCAGACGCAAAGTTCCTAATTTGGACTGTTTGCTCTGCCCATGTATTTTTGTGGTTGCTCACGTAGATAAGACCATGAATTAGTTGTCAGACACAGCGCTCAGCCCTGGCCTTGTAGAAAATGGCCAGAAATCTGTATAAAGTTATAAAGTGGTTTTCTCAGAAAGTGAATCATTTCAAAATGGTGCATTTCCCTGATTATAGAAACCTCACCTTTTCACCCTGTTACCTTACCCTTCTGGGCCACTGGTTTTCTCAAGTATCTAAAGGGGAAAATATCCTATTTTCCTGAATCTAATATAGACATAGTTTTGCATTTTGATGTCTTTAGAAGTAGGATGTAACCTGCAATCACTGAAGTATTTATATAATGCAGGAAGCTGTCTTTCCTTCCTTACCACCCCAGCTTGTCATTAAACAGATGGTGATGGTTATTAAAATAGGAGGACCCTTAGAAGCAAGTTTGTTTCATCTGATATTTAGTTCGTCTAAATGTGAACTGAATTTTCATCAAATCTTTAACCGTGGTCATTTTTAAGTCTTTTGTCATTTACAGACAGTTCTGGGTGTACTCTGATGATTTTGCAAATATGTTCCTATAAAAGGGTTTCATCTTCAAGAAATTCATGGAAAAGACTCTGACAAGTACAGGTTTCTGGTAACTGACTGTACTGCTGAACTGAATGAATAAGCATTTTCAGAACTCTAATGAAAAACTGATGAACTCATAAAAGTGCTAACAAAAGATCAAGATGAAAAAAAAAATGAATTACATGGGACTCAGTGAACTGATGAGGATGAGTATAATTTTTGTGACTTTCTGTCTGAATTTAAAAAAAAAAAAAAAAAATCCCACAAGGACTCAGAGGCAAAGAATATACAAATCAATTTTCACTGCAAAGTAAAGGAGCTGTTACAGTGGAGGATTACTGGACTGAATGTCAATATTATGACATAGTATGAGTGTGTTTCATGTTTGGTAATTGCAATCATTGTTGCTTTTGTTGTGGTCATCCATGTACAATGCTTGGTGTCAGTCTATTTATCTCTTGTAAAAAAAAAAAAAAAAAAAAAAAAACCTCTTCAATAAAAATCCTTTTTGGTGGTGGCAAAAAAAAAAAAAAAAAAAATGTGCCCTAGGTGACCGTATGGCTGAGGGGATACTCGCAGGCCTGGGTGAAACATGGCCTCGGCTGGCATCCCAGCTCTGCCCCTTCCTAACTCTTTAAGTTTGAACATGTAATTTAACCTCTCTGTGCCTCAGTTTCCTCAACTGGAGGAAGGAGGATAATAATATTTGTACTCTATTTTATCATATATAATTTCCTGTTTCTACTTTAATTATACTAATTTGGTGCCCTGAAAAAAAAAAAAATGTGAACTGATTGAATATGCATAACAATCCAATGAAGTGGAGTTTATTATTATTATCCACATTTTACAAGTAGGGAAATTGAGGCACAGAGAAGTTAGGTAACTTGCCCAAGGTCACACAGTTAGCAAGTGGTAGAACCAGGACAACTCTTTACCAGCATCCTACACGGCCCTGATTGCTTTTCTGTCTCTTTTCTGCCAAACTTCTCTTGACATTGTGCCAGGGACAGATAGGCAGGCTGGGGAGGGCTGCCCAAGACTTCAATTCATGGAGGTACTGAAGCATCCTTAAAATGTAAGAAGATAGAGGAAATTGTACTGTGTCAGGGTGAGTGCTGGGTGTGCTTGGAGAAACTACTTGGCTAGCCTCTTGGGAGGAGAGTGAGAAGCCCCTCAAGGGGCAGCCTGAGGCTGAGGACAGTGAGGACCACTCACTCCTTCCCAGGGGAGGCACTCCGCTTACTCACTGTAAGGGAAAACTTTCATTTCTCTCTCCTCTGCTCACTAGATTTCTGGCCACCAAGTGTGTGGATTTTCTCCGACACCAAGTGGTTCTCTGACTCTCCAGACACCAACTGAGTGTCCTACGCTTCAGTTCAGTTCTGACACTGTTACCGAACCAAACTTGGGTCTACTTGCCCCACGTGCAGCAAAGCCAATCTACTGACACCGGGTTGTGGTGAAGCAAAGTCCAGCGTTTATTGCAGGTGCCAAGCAAGGAGAATGGGCATCTCATGCTCAAAAGACTGGAACTCCCCAATGGCTTTCAGGCAAGGGTTTTAAAAGAAAGTGTTAGGGGAGAGGGTCTTAGGATGTATGATCAGCTCATGGACCTTCTTCTGATTGGTTGATGATGAGGTAACAGGGGCATGTTTCAGGAATCTCTATCATCAGCCTTCTGGTTCCAACTAGTTTGGGTTCTACATGCTTGTGGTCAGCATGTAGTCCCCATCCTCCACCTGGGTGCAGGTCTTAGTTTCTGCAGAACCACTCAAAGATATGTATCAGATTGTTATCTACATCCCTTCAGGAGGACTGCTTGAGCCTCCTCTTTGGAACTCGGGGAAGGCTTAGGAAGGTCCTTCATTTCAGCAAGCAAGAAACAGGGGACAGGGCTTCCCTGGTGGTGCAGTGGTTAAGAATCCGCCTGCCAATGCAGGGGACACGGGTTCAAGCCCTGGTCCGGGAAGATCCCACATGCCGCGGAGCAACTAAGCCCGTGCGCCACAACTACTGAGCCTGCGCTCTAGAGCCCATGAGCCACAACTATTGAGCCCAAGCGCTGCAACTACTGAAGCCTCGCACCTAGAGCCCGTGCTCCGCAACGAGAGAAGCCACTGCAATGAGAAGGCCGCACACTGCAACGAAGAGTAGCCCCCGCTCGCCGCAACTAGAGAAAGCCAACGCACAGCAACGAAGATCCAGTGCAGCCAAAAATAAATAAATAAATATTAAAGTAAAAAAAGAAACAGGGGCCATGAAGAGGCTTTTGTACCCAGGAAGACCCTGCAGGGTCCTGCTCAGTTTCAGTCTCCCCTTTTCTTTGCTTCTCCTCAATCCCTAGGGGAACAGGGGCTGCACAAGAAAGGCAATAAAATTTTGGATAGAGAGATTAATCATAAACTCAGTAAGGAAACTCGGTTTTAGGGGCACGCGGTTTCAGCGCTAACCAGAGTTGAGTTAGTGTCAGATCCTGCAGATTAAGGGCTCAGTCCCACAAGACTGTCCCCATCTCAGATGCCAATCACAAGTCCAGGTTGTCACCTGTGCTTCTGACTGACCAGCTGTAAATCACAGGTTCCCACAACCCTCTCTTTGGGTTTGGCCATTTACTAGAACAGCTCACAGAACTCAGGAGAATCGTTTACTTACTAGATTACCAGTTTAGTATAAAAGGATACAACTCAGGAATAGTCAGATAGCAGGGATGCATAAGGCAAGGTATGTGGGAAAGGGCATGGAGCTCCCACGCCCTCTTTGGATTGCAGCTAAAATAGAAATGAAGTTTTTCTTCTCCTGAGAACAAGGAAAGTAAAGGGAACAGAGAAGAAACATAAAGGGGTCTGAAAGAGTTAATCACTCCTAGCTTTATTTTAACTGTTACTAATCTGTAGTATCTGTAACTAGATCTGTCCTTCACAAAGCTAACCCCATGTGAATTACATCCTGAACAAATCACTTCCTCACTCTCTGTGTGAATTACATCCTGCATGAATCACTCCCTAACTCTCTGTGTGAATTCTAGTGTTTATTCTCCCTACACACTCTTGTAGCAAATCACCCCTTGTAGCTGTTTGCATTTCAGAAAGAAGGTCACAGGCTGATAACCCAGAGGCAAACGGACCCAATTACGGGTTGCCTGACGCCAGCAGTGACTGTTTTGAAATAATGCAAGAAGAATGCAAGACCTTCACCATTTTGATCCTTATCACTCACTTCGGACTGTGAGCTCCACCTATAAGCACCCCTGTAATTCCCCAGGAGGGGGGGCACAGTTCTTGAGGCACTAGCCTGCTGTGTTTTCCCCTTTTGCCTGGCAAAGGAATAAAGCCATCCCTCTTATCCTCCAAAATCTCTGTCTCTGTACTTCTGTTCGGCATCGGGGCACAGAGAGTCAAGATTCTGGCAACAGGATTGGCCACCTACTCAGCACCTGCACATGTTCCTCAACCTGGAAGCTCTCCAAATCCCATCATTTAGCACTCTACTGAAAGCATCATTACGTGAGCATGGTTGATTAAATCACTGGTCATCATTAGTGACCAAGTCAATCTCCAGCACCAGTTCCTTTCCCAGAGGTGAGGGGGTGGGGCTGAAAGTTCCAACCCTCTAATCACAGACTTGGTTCCCCTGGTAACCAGCTCCCATCCTGAGTCTATCCAGGAGCCCCCACCCAAGAGACATCTTATTAGCATACAAAAAGACAAGTATCACTTTGGAGAGGCCCAAGAGTTTTATGAGCTGTGTGCCAGGAAAGGGAGGTAGAGACCAAGTATGTATTTTGCATTACAGTAAGTCCCCTACATGTAAATGAGTTCCATTCCGAGAGCATGTTCGTAAGTTCCATTTGTTCATAAGTCCACAGAGTTAGCCTAGGTACCCAACTAACACAATTGGCTATATAGTACTGTACTGTAATAGGTTTATAATACTTTTCACACAAATAATACATAAAAAACAAACACAAAAAATAAACATTTTTAATCCTACAGTACAGTACCTTGAAAAGTATAGTAGTATGGTACAACAGCTGGCATACAGGGGCTGGCATCGAGTGAACAGGCAAGAAGAGTTACTGACTGGAGGAGGGAGAGGAGGTGGGAGATGGTAGAGCTGAAGGATCGTCAGCAATAGGAGATGGAGGGCAAGCTGCAATTTCACTCATGCCTGACATGGATGGAACGCACGTTCGCATCTTTGAAAGTTCGCAGCTTGAAGGTTCGTATGTAGGGGACTTACTGTATATCGCACTCACTGTCTGTGGTTTTGCTTCAAGAGGCATGCAAGTTAGGCCAGAGCTGAATTGCTCTGGATAAAAGAAAGACGGAGTCCTGCTCCTTACTGGCCCTCCGTGTTTACCCTTCCCCCACACAGGCAACCCTAGCATTTCTTCACACGAGCAAAGGAAGGCCCAAAGACCATTGGTCTAAATACCTAAAGGTTATGAATCAAAAGTCTTTAAATAAAGCTGACTCTTTACAATTTAAGTTTTGGAAATTTAATCAATGGATTAAGTCTTGTTCAAAAATGTTATAAAGCTATAAATTATTCACAATGCTAGCATTCAACCTCTAGCTGCTGATATCAAGAATCAGATTCATGCCTAATGTGTGTTACATCTACCTACACATGAATTTAAGAGGAATACGAATGATTTCACATTGCAAAATATCTCTCAGCTACCATGTGCAACTCTTGCAAATACTGCCTATTTCTAAATCAGGAGGGCCTCCCCAAACACACGTTGCAAAAAACCAAAAAATGGATTCTCAGTACTATTGGGAAGCAAGAGCTGATGTGGCAAGAACTTACTGCCTTTAGGCTGAGAGGGAAGAATGAGAAAGTTAACTGCCTTTTCTCTTTCTGTTGTTGAACCAAAGTTCATACGCCCCACGCACAGTGAGGCCAAACTGAAATGTCAGAGTCTGGAGCAGGGAAAGGTTTACTAATCGAGGAGGTGTCAACACAGAAGATGGGAGACCTAGACTTGTCTCAAATCCATCTCGTTAGCTGGCTGGGGCGCAAGGTTTTTAAAGGCAAGGAGGGTAATTGGGAGACGGTTGTAGGATGTGTGATCAGCTCGTGGACCTTCTTCTGATTGGTTGGTGGTGAGGTAACAAGGGGATGTTTCAGGAATCTTTATCATCAACCTTCTGGTTCCAACTAGTTTGGGGTCTACGTGCTTGTGGTCAGGATGTAGTCCCCATCCTCCGCCTGGGTTGGAGTCTTAGTTTCTGCAAAGCAGCTCAAAGATATGCATCAGATTGTTGTCAACATCCCTTCAGGAGGGACGAGGGGTCCTGTGTCTCTATAGTCCTAATGATTAACTGCTTGAGCCGGCTCTTTGGAACTCAGGGAAGGCCTAGGAGACTAAAGTCTTCCCTCCCCCACTTTGTTTTCTTTCTATGAACAAGAAACATGTTTTGTTTTGTTTTGTTTTAACCCAGGAGGGTCCCACAGGGTCCTGCTCAGTTTCATTACCTCCAAGTCCACTCAAATCCTCCCTGAATTCTGAAGCGATGTCTGTCTACTGTATCAGCAGTAGCATCAGGCGCAAAGCCTCAGGACATTTGGATACAATGTCCAAATGCCTGATGTTTCAAGGATAGAGTAGGAGATGGGAAGAATTGTTCCCCTGGGGTCTGAACACGGTTGGTTGTGAGGAAGGATGTTTAGGGCTATGGGTCACCCTGTGCCAATACCAGGTACCAGATCCCAAGTGACAGAGGTGCTTATGTGTTGCTGAATGAACTTTGCATGTGTGTGTCCTTGTATGTGTGTGTCCGTGTGTGTGTGGTATGTGAGGGCCTCTAAAGCTCTGGGCTGCAGGTAGGAGCCCCAGTGGCCCAGGTCTAAGGTGGCACTGTCCCCACATAGTGTCCAGCATCTCCGTAAAATAGTGTCTTGAATCTGTGCCCAGTCCCAACATCTCACACCTGGACCGTGCAACCGTCCAACTGCTCTGCCAAGTTCTCCTGTTCTTGCCCTCCCTGTTCCCTGTTCTTCTCACTGTAGACAGACAGAGTGATCTTTCTAAAGAGCAAATCTGACTAGTCAACCCCTCTCCACCTCACTTAAAATTTTTCCATTTCTCCCCAGTACCCCCAGAATCCACTGCAAACTCCTCAGCCTGGCCTCTGTGCTCTGCAGCTCGGGTTCCCATCAACGTCCCCAAGCATCAGCCCCCATCACTCTGACCCCATCACAGGCTCCAACCACACAGACCGTCCCGGTCCTTCACATACCACACTCTCCCTCACCTTCACTCTTCCCTCTTGAAGAGCTCCAGTCATGTTTGCAAGACTCCAATTAGAGCAATGCAAATTCAAAACACTAACTGAGCTGGCAAAAAAAAAAAAAAGAAGAAGAAGAAAAGAAAAGAAAAAGAAGGGAAATTCCAATTCTGACAAGGACGTAGAGAAAGAGATTCATTTCTGCATTGCTAGATTGGTGCAGCATTAAAAATCGTTAGTGTTTTTTATTTATCATGTTTTTGTTTTCTCTCTTTTGGGGGAGAGGTTTTTTTAAAATCAACTTAATTGAGGTATAATTGGCTTACAATAAAATGCACACATTTTCGGCTTCCAGTTCAAAGAGTTTCACAAATATACATACGTGTGTAAACACCACCACAATGAAAATACAGCACATGGTCATCTACTTCAGAAAGTTCTCTCATGCCCCTTGGTGGTCAAATGACAAGGCAACCACTGATCTGATTTCTACCATTATAATCCGTTTTGGCTGTTGTAGAACTTTGTATAAATGGGATCATACAGTCCGTGCACTATTGAGTCTGGCTTCTTTTGTTCAGCATAATGTTTCTGAGACGCATTCATGTTGTTACATGTATCCATAGTTCATTCCTTGTTGTTGCTAAGTAATATTCCATTGTATGAAAATGCCACAGTTTGTTTTTCCATTTTCCTGTTGGCAGATATCTGAATTGTTTCTAGTTTGGGGGCTATTTTATTTATTTATTTATTTATTTATTTATTTATGTATTTGGGGGGCAATTTTAAATATTGCTAAAGTCTTGCATTTTAAAGACATATGTTTTTCTTTCTCTTGAAAGAAATTTGGATGCTCTCTGACACATATCATCAGAGGAAAAATCACAATATAAAATGCTATAGACGGCTATATTTCAGTAAAGCTGGAAAAAATAAAATAAAATGCTATACATATAAAGAGAGGACATGTTCAAGGAAGTTAGAATCCAAGAAGTGAATGAAAGGTTATGCATCCATTCAAATTACTGCTGACTATACTGGCACATGAAAAAGTATTCAAAATACATGAAATGAATAAGAATACAAAATTGTAAGCTTATCATAATAGTACTCTTGGAAAGTATTTATTTATTTGAATAAAGATTTGACCCCGTCATGTAGAAATGCAAATGGGCAATGGAATTATTTATGCCATGGTATATACTGAGCGCCCACTACTTGCTGGGCACTGTCCCAGGGCTAGGAATATATGGGTGAAAAGAGAGGCAAGCTCCCTGCTCATATAGCAGGGGGTGGGGACATCGCAGAGGTAATTTCCTGTTTTAGATACTGAGAGGTGGTTCAAGTAAAACATTTACTGGAAATAGACATTCAACTTAGAAGCCCCTTTCTTTTGGAAAGGTCCCTGCCTCCAGCACCGGGTTGGGGGCCCTCTGGACTTTTGCTCTTTCACAGTTGTCACCACACTCAGTTGGAATTGATCCCAAGTTTGCCCTCACCTCCCACCCCTAAACCCCTCCCCCACTCATTCCCCCCTCCCCTACGCTCGCCTGGGAATTCTCTAAGTTGCCTTCAGCCCTTGATTTATGGCTGGGTCCTTCTCAAGTCTTGGCGCTTAGTAGGACAGGAATTGAATGAAAACAGGAGAGTTTGCTTACAGGCCCCTCTATCAATATCTAAACACATTAACTAATATCACTCCGGCCCACATTCACCTTGGCTTTGAACAGCCAGACCTTTGGACCCTTGTAACCCCTCCAGGTCAGGGACCCAAATTAGACTTGGGGTTGCAAGGCTTTACCTATAGCTGGCTTTGTGGGATGGAGGGAAGGTTTTGTGTAAGACCTTTTCCAAGAGTTCACCAGATTGTGTCATAGCTTGCCCCCAGGGCCCCGCCCACAGCTACTTTAAAGGTCACTGGCACCCTCCAGCCACCAGTTTGCCTGGCTGCAGGTGCCTCCTGGTTTCAGCATGGTGCTGCCCTGGGCCCTCGCTGTCCTGAGCCTCCTTCCTCTGCTGGACGCCCAGAGTCCGGCGTGCGCCAACTTGACGGCGGTGGCGCCCATCACCAATGCCACCCTGGACAGGGTGAGTGCCCAAGTCCCTGAGTGCCGTGGGCAGCTGCTTCCATCTCTGGGCTTCCCTTTGCCCTCCTGATGCCTTCCTTTTCTATCCTGGGTCCTGGGGTGAAATTCTGACCAGCCTCTGGAGGCATTTCTTTGCCTCCAAACTCAGACACCTCATTGCAAGGTCCCTCAGCAGGGAACATTCTGTACTGGGCAAGGAGGGGCTGCCCAGGGGTGGGGGGGTGAGGGGAGATGTCTGGTCCTCCAAGTGAGCTCTTGCACGTCCACTCCTCATCTGGGGTCCCACTCTCCTTGTTTGTAAAATGAGGGGAGAGATCTGCTGAGTCTCATCCCAGCTGACTCTCAAGGATTCAGCTCCAGCCTCCATCACCAGTTCCTGGCTTCTCCCCAGCTCTCTGGCAAGTGGTTTTATATCGGCTCGGCCTACCGAAACCCCGAGTACAATGAGTCGGCTAGATCGATCCAGGCGGCTTTCTTTTACTTTGAGCCCAAGCGCGCAGAGGACAAGATAATTCTCAGAGAGTACCAGACCACGTGAGATCCCACACACCAACTCACCCCCAGCCTCAGCTTCCGGCTTCCACTCCCAGCTGCAGAAAAACCTAGAGCGAGTCCATCTTCCCTCCCGGCCTCAGCCTTCCCTTTGATGGACTAGGTGGGGAGGGATGGGGGGTATTGACTCCAATTGCCACCTGACTCTTGGCCCTCAATGACTGTGATGGGTGATCGTCCACTTCTTGACCATCTTACTGCTTTTCTCCCCTCTTCTGTCTGACTGTAGTGGGAACAAGTGCGTCTACAGTTCCAACTCCTTGACAGTCTATCGCGAGAATGGGACCATGTCTATGTATGGTGAGGGCCAGCCCTCAGGTGGAGGGCTGCTGTGTGGAGTGGGGAGATGGGGGGTTGTCCAGCCTAAAGAGGGGGGCCTGGACTAAGGCCCTGGGGGCTTTGAACACAGAGAACATGGGACAGGCCCACCTCTTATATCTCTGTGGCCCCAGTGCCTGCAC
Organism: Balaenoptera borealis; assembly: GCF_965194805.1. NCBI lineage: Eukaryota > Metazoa > Chordata > Mammalia > Artiodactyla > Balaenopteridae > Balaenoptera > Balaenoptera borealis. The sequence continues at coordinate 103,044,455 of NC_138865.1, forward strand.
ACAGCAAATAATCAGTAATAACTGCCAACATTGTTGAGCTCTTACTATGTGCCAGGCACTGTTTGAAGTGCTTTACATGGATTAATCCCCTTAATACTCACAAACAACCCTAAGAGGACATTACAGTGATCAGATGAGGAAATAGAGAAATAGAGACATCAAGTAGTTTCCCCGAGGTCACACAGCTTATAATTAGAGCTAGGATCTAAACCCCAGATTGGCTCCAGTCCTACCTCTCTGTCAACTACTCCTTATCTTCGGGGAAAACTCCTTATCTTCGGGGAGCTAAGGGTGGGAGCCTGCGTTGGGCAGGCAGTGACTTCGCCCATTTCCCCACCATCGCTGCAGAGAGGGCACCTAGTAGGAGCACACAAGTGCCGATGGAATTGAACGGACACCACTTTGCAGCCCCGAGGCTCCTGTCTGAGGTTGATTTCCTCATCTGTAAAATGGGGAGAAAGGCTCTGACAGCCACGGTCCATGTGAGGCTCCTATGATTCCACACATAGAGAGTGCTCAGTGCAGAGCCTGGCACACAGGAGGAGCGAGTGACCAGTGGCCTAAGAGAACCCCTGGTCTTCACTGGTTGGCTGTGTGGCCCTGGGCACACCCAGGTTCCTCCCCCGTGAGATAGGAACTGTTGTGCTGCCTCCGTGGTCTCATCAGAGGCTCTCTCCTCCAGAGTCGGGTAGAGAACACTTTGCTGACCTGCTACTCACCAAGCACCCCAAGACCTTCATGCTTTCTGCCTCCTGGAATGGCAAGAAGAACGTGGGGATGTCCTTCTATGGTAGACACCTCAACCTCCCACTCTACCCAAGCCTCACCCCAGGACCACCACTACTCGGGCTGGACCCCCAGCACCCCAGCCCTCCCTGGCCTCCCACTTAGGTCCCCCATCATCCTCACCCGGCCCCCTTGCTCCATCCTGTAGCCGACAAGCCGGAGGTGACCCAGGAGCAGAAGAAAGAGTTCCTTGATACCATCAAGTGCATAGGCATTCACGAGTCAGAAATCACGTACAGCGATGAGAAAAAGGTAAGTGCAAGGAGGACTGGGCAGTGCTCACCCTGAGGGTGGTCCCACCTTGGGCAGCCTCAGAGGCCCAGAGAGGGAAGCTGTCAGTCAAAGCTGCACAGCGAGGCAGGATATCCTGTTTAAGCACCTGCCTTACTGCAGGGCCCCCGGGTGATGGACGAGTGCCCAGGAGGGAAAAGTCACTGGGAATCAGGGAGGACGCCTGGAGCAGGTGGGGAGGATTGTAAAGGCTAACAGGAGGGGAAGAGCATAGCCAAGGTGCGGTGAACTTGGGAAAGAGACACGCACACAGGGAACGATCATTTACAGCTGCCTGCCACACCCCAGGCTTCTAATGCCCATGTGATGGGGAATCAGTCTTGTGGTGTTAGGTGTCACCCAAACTGCAAGTCCAGGACCACCGTCCCGATTTTTGCTGGAACTGAGCATTATCTGTATAATCTTCTTAATACGTTCCTTTAAACCTGTGTTAAATGAAAGGCTTTACATGGTCTTGTCCTGTGCAATAATATCTGAAATCACAGAGCTGATTTAAACTGGTTACAAAAACCAAAAATTGGTTACACTTTTTTGGATACATGTGAAATACTTTCCTGATTATTAAAATAAAAACGTCTCCATCTAGACAGATTTGTGCCACCAGAGGTCATTTCCCGTGACCACCAGTGGCACAAATCATCCCCTGCTTTCGGGAACCCCGGGCAAAGGCGTGTGAACACAGACACCGGAGTTGGTCCCGTGGCCAGCAGCCTGCCGCCCCCGTCCACTGGCCGGGGGACCTCAGACAGGCCGCAGGTCACCATGAGCCTCACTCGCACCATCTTCAAAATGGTGTGAGGAATCCAGGAGATCAACAGAAGGGCATGGCAAGTCATAAGTGCTCAGACATGCCAGTTGTTAAGGGTTTGAGCCTCCATTTCAGAGGTGAATTAGCTGAGACTCAGAGAGAGAGAATGACTTGCCCAGGGTCACCCAGCTGAAGCCCTGCTTGGGCTGGAGCCACAGTACAGAGCTTACTTCCCTCTTCCCCCAGAAGAGCCCCTGCCCGATCATGTGCTGTCTTCTCCCACTAGGATCTGTGTGGGCCACTGCATATGCAGCATGAGGAGGAAAGGAAGAAGGAAAAGGAAGGGTCCTAGCATTGGGTTAGGACCTTGGGGACTCTGTGGGCCCATCCTCAGCCCCCGGCTCACGCTTTGTACCTCAGCTCTTTCCCTCAGTTGCATCAATAAAGCGTCTGTTGTGGTACAGTCAGGTTGTCATTTGCTTGTTCGTTTGTTCATTCGTTCATTCATGTTGTGCCCGCCTCAGTTGAGCCCCGGCCGACCACTGCCCTGAGCTGATCCTTGGTTGGAAGGGCCCTTGCTATAATTCCCAGCACATGTGCCAGGATGGATGACTATATGCAGTGAGTGCTGTGGGAGCCCAGCACGGGGAAGCTTTCTTCTCCAGTGGGGAAGTCTGGGAAGGCTACCTGGAAGGGGCATCTGAACCACTCTAGAAAGATTAGGAGCTTGATAACACCTGCTGTTCCCGCTGCAAGCCAAAGACCTGTTTAAGGAACATCGAAGCAGAGGACCCTGAAGAGGAGTTCAGGTAGATAGAGGGTGGTGAGGACTCAGGAGTGTGGTGCTAAACACAAGGGCCCTTACTTTATTTATTTATTTTTTAAAGATGAATCAGTTTGGTTTTATTTTTGCTCAATTCATGAGATATTGTCAACATTTCACCATTCATATCAAAATTTCTCCCAGGTGTCACCAAGAAACTGATGATCAATATTTTTTAAACGATTTTTCAAGAATCTTATCAGATCAGATCGCGTTTCCTAAAGTAAATCCTTTCAGGAATGAAGGAAAGTTTCTCCTCTTAAGTACATGAAATAGAGTCTCTGTCACTTGGTTATGAAGGTCACGGAGGTGCCCTGTTACCAAGTCAGGAAGCAGGCTGGCCCACGCACGGCAGCATCCCCAAGTAGCTGGGTCTGGAGGGAGAAGGAAAAGGAAACCAAACCTTAATCCTGAACCAATTAGTGTGCTTTCCAACATCCTGGCCCTAACAAGGACTTTGCTTTAGAAAACTTACCTCCTAAGGGACTTTATTCCTCAGAGCACAAAATTCCACAGTTTTCTGCTTATCGTCTTCATTTTGGTCTTGCTTACATACAAAACCACACTCGCCTGCCTCGTCTTCATCTGTAAGTAGATTCTCATCCATCCTTACATCAGGCGAAGTTAATTGCGGACACGTCCGAGCGTATGCACTGTGCCAGGCTTGCGCTCACTCACAGAATTACCTACCTAGAGCCCAGGGCTCCATCAGAGAAGGGAGTCTGCCTCAGCAAACAGTGGATGCAAAAAGAGAGCCGTCTGAGCCGAAGGAAAACACTGAGCTTATTCTACCTCAAGACACCACCAGGAGTTAACATAAAAGACGCGACGTTAGTCAGAAGTCCATGCAGGTGAGACAGGAGGGAGACTCGTGTAAACACGAGCACATTTGGACCACTGTTCATTTCTTTCAGACTCAGCTGTACGTTTTCAGTTTTTCACCCAGCAAGGCTTGCCCAGTTTGGACGCTGTTGAGGAGGAAACTGGTTTTAATGTCAGCACGTCACAGACAACCTCCCTTCCTGACGCCCACTACTCCCCACGTGTCTCCTTCAGCTCTGATCTAAGCCTGGGCCCCCGGGAAGGGCCTGGGGCTCATTCACACTCGGGAACAAAACGGAAAGATCAGTCTTTCACTTTGCGAGGGAGCTGGGACGATCCTGACGAGTGGACACGGTGGGATAAAGGCATGGACAGGGCAGGAGTAAGAGACCGCAGTTGGGGAGCAGCTGCCCTGAGGGCACCGGGTGAGCAAGCGAATTGCAGCAGAGGCCGCAGGCCCTGTGGAGGGGGCTCTGGAGGTCCTGGCATGAGATTGCGAGGGGACTCTCATCCGAGCTCCCTTTACTGCGTAGGGCCTTTACTTTAGATGTCAGCCTGGCCATCTGGGGAGGCGAGTTAGGAGGGCCCAGACCGGAGGCAGGAAGACCTACGCGGAGGCTGCTGTGAGCATCCTGGAAGAGGCGGGTGTCTGGGCCAGGGCAGGGGCAGGATGGGGGAGACTCGGAGGACTTGGGGCCAGGTCAGAGGGGTTGTGTGTCTCCATGAGGTGTCCCCAGACTGCCCACCTGACACCCAGGAGGAAGATAGGATACGTAGGGTAAGGTTGGTCTCTCGAATCCAGCCATCTTGCAAATGTGTTTGGAGCCCTCGCCATGGGGCCACGTCTGAGGCTGGCCCACTTAGAGGCATAAAGAGGACTGAGCGTCTGAAGGATTCCAACAAGGAAGGCTGGTCTCCTTCCAGACCCAAGGGCTTTGTGACGGTCATGTGAGGGAAGCAGCACCACACAGGCGGCAGAGAAATTGGGCTGAATGATTGGAGTCATTCTATGTGCAAGCGTCCTAAGCCATTTGGAGGGACAGGACCATAACCTTGGCTCCCGACACCCAGTCCTGTGGCTCACAGGCCAGCGTCCTCCAAAGAGCCACAGACCCAAGACTTCAGCATCCTTTGTTCAAAGCTGCAGCCATGTTGTGCCCAGGGCACTGAGGCTGGAGACACTGCTCTGGCCCCCCACCTCGGGCTCCCCCTTCCCATCCACCTTCCCATGAGGGTGTGGACCTGGACGCTCAGAACCAACAAGAAATCTCCCATCTCAGCAAGATGCCGTTTTCAACTCTCCTGAGAAGGATCAGCTGAAAAATGAAATAGAAATGAGTCCTGGAGGGCCAGGAGAAGCAAGTGAGATGAGAGGTGGGGAAGACTGAAGAAAAGGCCAAGGGAAGGGGAAGCAGGAGCTGGGGAGGAAAAAGTCATGGAGGTTTAGAGAGAAAAAAACAGTGACAAAGAATATGGACTTCGGAGTCAGACCATCGTGAGTTTGGGCATTCGGAACCTCGGTCTCCTCATCAATAAAATGGGCGCACAGTGGGTCACTTAGCTCAAGGATTGGCATCTAGGAGGCGCTCAGTAAATGGCAGCTGTTGTTGCTGTTTGCTGCCAAAAGGAGCATTGGAAAGAGAGTCTAGGCTCGTGCTCTTGCAGACACCAATTTGCTGTGTGTCTCATAAAAGAGGCTTGGTCAGACGGCCTCTCCTCACAGGCCCCTCCAGTGGAAAGCTTTATGGTTCTGAGGGGGAAAGTTGGAGAGACAGAAGGCACTGAAGGGAGGCAGGCAGGCAGAGTCTGGAAATGTGCACCCAACTGGTCCCTCAGGGGAGGGCTCCACTTGGCACCAAATCTTTCACCCCACAAACTTGACTTTAGAAACCACAAGTGGATGACACACACCACAGATGTGGGCGGCTCTGGGAATGTTTTTGGGTTTTTTTGGCTTTCATTTCTTAAGATCAATATTCACTCTTCTTTATTTGCTCTCATAACGAAAATAGATTTTTTAATGTCCCAAATATACAAATATCACTGACGCACACACATTCCAGAAAAGCTGAAGTCTGAGCTGCTACAAGGTCAGGGAGCAGGAGATGGCCTGGCCTCATGGCCACAGACAAGGACCTGGCAGGAAGCTGGCCACTGGCTCAATTCCAAGGGGGTCCCAGGGGAGAGCCGGGGGTCTCGGGATGAGGTGCTGAGGGGGACCATGGTGGACGGCCTTCTGGGCCCTCCGTGGGGTGTCTCCATCCCAGCAGACCCATGGGAAAGGCCTCTCAACCATGGAGAAGCTGGGTGTGTGTCATCCTGAGATATCCCAGTGGCCTCAAAGTGCCCCACTGACCACCAGTCACCAGGAGAAAGGTCCCCGCCATGTCCTTCCCAGAGACACCTACTCTGGAGTGGCTGGTCACAGGTGGTGGACAAGTTTTCGCCAGAGACCCTGGCCCTGTCCCTTCTTATCTGGCCTCCTAAGAAGGCTCCAAGACCAGGAAAATGCTTCAGTCTGAAAAAAAGAAATCTGTCCATCCCTATATAAAATACATATTGTTAGCCGGAGATGGACAAATGCAGGACCAGGAGCCTCCCAGAGATGGCATCTGGACAGATGGTGGCCTCAGTCCCAGCACCTCCTTCAGGGCTGGTCCCTAGGAAGTGACTTCTCTGGAGGACCAGCTGATACCCTTTCCATTTTGGAAACACGGAGGCTGAGCAGGCAGGGCCGGTGCGGAGGGAGCCCTCCTCATGAGGGTCTGCGGGGCCCCCAGGGCGACAGGGGACTGCCCACCCCTGCCCGCCGTGCGTCTCTGAGCCTTGAGCGCAGTCAGAAGAGGCAGGAGCCCCGCAGGCCGCGGACCTGGCGCAGGTCGGCCGACAGGGAGCGGCTCATGAGCTTGGTGGTGGAGCGGACGCTCTCGGCAGCCTGGACCGCTCGGCTCAGGGCCTTGTTGAGCTCCTCCAGGTCCTCCAGGTCCAGCTGCATGGAGTGCCGGGGTCTCCTGGCCGGCCGAGAGGAGACTGCGGGGGGCCACTCGGCAGCTGCTCGGGCCGAGGGGGCTGAGGTAGGTGCTGGAGGCGCGTAGTACCTGGGGAGAGAGGCAAGGGCGTTCACTGACCACGGAGAGGGCTGGGGGCTTCTCAGCCCCAGCTCGGCCCCTACATTCTGAGTCTCAGTTTCTTCACCTCTAAAATGGGAAGAATAACCCCCACTGAGGGATGTGTTAGAGGGGTGAAGCAAGGTAAACGGGAGTGCCTGAACCAGAAGAGTCCTCAAAAAATGGTCCATTTCATCTACCCGTTCATTGAACAAATGCTTATGGAACATATATGTGCCAGCCAGTGGACTAGGGCCTGAGGTTACCATGGTGAATGAACAACACGGACCCAGCCCGCCACCTTCTTGGAGCTTCTAGTCTGAGAGCCTGGTCTCAGGGAGACCAGGATCACCCCAGGCTCTGGAGCAAACCCCCTTCATCAGAGAGGTAATGTATGGAGCCCTATTTGTCAGCTGTGGAGCGCTGGAGAAACGTGATAATAATAATTAGGATTCTGCAGGAGTGAGAGGGTCTGGCTCCACTCATCCCCCCCCCCAGCCTGGTCCTGCAGGAATGTACGGTGTTGTTTAAAAGTTCTGGGGAAAACCGGCTGAGGAGCCATGAGCTGAAGCACAGATTTCTCCAAGAAGTGACTACTGCATTCCTCCAAGGATGCCAAGTTTAGGGTTCAAAGAAACCGATGCTGGGCAAGAAGAGGGTGTGGCACCTGTGTTGTAGAGTAAAGTGTGTAGGAAAGAGGGGGACAAAGAAGCATGTTGCCTAAATAGAGCAGGAATGGGTTTAGGAGAACTTGGCCAGAGACATTCACTGGTGTTTTGCTTGGCACGCTCTAAACTCTGGTCTTATTCCTGACCCTTCACTTTCTAATTTGCATTATTGCACAGTGTGAAAAAAGGGCTTTGCTAGGATCTGAACAGATGTCTCTCCACACAAGATGTACAAATGGCCAACAAGCACATGAAAAGATGCTCAACATCATTAGCCAGCAGGGAAATGCAAATCAAAACTACATGAGATGCCACTTCACACACTCCCCACCCACTGGGTGTCCTCAGAGACACTCATTGCTAAAAGCAAAAAGATAGCAATGAGTGTCTGTGAGGATGTGGGGAGATCGGAACCCTCAAACACTGCTGGTGGGAATGTAAAATGGTGCCACTACGTCGGAAAGCAGTTTGACAGTTCCTCAGTTAAACACAGTGCCTAGCCCGGGGCTGGCATCCTCACCCTCAGGACCCATTTGCCAGGCTCTGAGATAAGTCCTTTACCAGCACTGTCTTGTTTATTCGGTAGGTACTTTTATGCTTATTTTACAGATGAGCAAAGTGAAGCTCGGAGAAGCTAAGTGATGCAGGAAGCTCCCCAAATCCTGGCCACCCGCACGACCGTGAACAAGCTACTTCATTTTCAAGGGGTCCGTTTCTCCATGGAAAACAGCCATATTTAGCTACCTCCCAGGGTAGATCCAATAGGAAAATTCAGGTTAAAAGCTCTGTATGCCCAGTGCTCTGTAAATGTCAGCTACTGAGGACTCCCCCAGAGTCAAAGAGCTGGAGGCAGCAGTACTGGATTTAAACCCAGAGCTAATTAGCTCCCAGGAGATGCTGATACGTATCATCTGAACTGAATGAATGGGCTTCTTGAATCCAGTTCCCTCCTTTAAGGACAGACTAGCTGGTGTAACTACTGGGTTCCCACACACCCCTGCCTTCTGATAATTCTGATGACCAGCTTGGCCTGAAAGTTACCCCAAACTGCCCCTAGGGCAGAAGCTACAAAACAGAACAAACAACAACCAAGAAACGCCCCCAAACCAAAAAACTGGCTAGAAAGCCTCTGGTGCAGAGGCTATAAGGTGGCTGGCCAGCAGGTGGCAGCACAGGCCCGTTCAGCTTTCTAAGGGCTTCCTGGCCTCAGCCACTGAGCATGCTCAGTCCTGCTGATGGGCAGCTGGAGAAACTTCAGGGTGGCATCAGCCACAATTCCAGTAGCATTAGAAGCACTGTGGTTACTGGCCACCTTCTATGTACTATGGGCTTGCTACGCATCAGTTCATTTAATCCTCACCACAACCCATTTCACAGAGGGAAAAACTGAGGCACAGGAGCAAAGTGACCTACCCCAGGTTATCTAGTTACTGCTGGCCTGGTCTGTCGGGCACTAAAGCTCAGGGTCTTTCCCCTTCCCCACGGCCTGGACACCAGCCTGGTTAGTTCTGCCCACAGGTCTGAGCCTGGAAGGATCTGGAATGGCCTCAGAAGTAGAGACCCATGGCTACCGTGGACACTCAGAGGTTTCTCCTGGGCCACCAAATTCCAGGCAAACCCTTTCCTGTCCAACGAATCAGAGGCCTGAGCATGCAGTATGGCCTCTCTTAACTGCTGGAGCGGAGGGTTCCTTGACGACCCACCCGGTCTCAGCTGAGAGGAAAGCAAGAAACCGCGCTGTAGGCAGGACTCCTCATGGAGCTGGATGGCGCCTGGGCCTCTGCTCCTGCCAAGCGCCAGCCCTGGTGGAAACTCTGCCCTCTTGCTGCTCACAGACACAGGCTTCTGACAACACACCACTGAAGAGGACCCCTGACCCAGTCATTTAACAGTGAGGGAAACTGAGGCATAGAACTAGCTGATGACAGTCAGGAGAAGAAGAAAGATCTCCTAATTCCAGGGTCCAGGCCTTTTTTTTCCTGCACAATCCCGTCATGTTGAAGCCACCTTTCCTCATTTTTCCCTCTTACTAATGACAATATTAACAGCAGAAGCATTTGCTGTGATGACAAAAGCTGCTGTTTATTCAGCAAAGAGCATGTGCTAGCACTGCACTACGAACCCCACAAACAGCTCCTGGGGCTCTTGCCACCTGCCTCATTTAATCCTCATACAACTGTACGTGACTGAGACTCTGACCCCATTTAACAGACGGGGAAAGCGAGGCTCAGAGAGGAAGTAGCTTTACCAAGGCCACACCACTAATAAGCGGCAGACAGGATTCCAGTACAGCTCTGACTCTAAAACCTGGACCATTTCTGCCTCAACTGCTGTGCTTTTTATGTCTTGACTGATGGTACAACCAAATCCATGTAAAAAGTGATTGCTCCTCTGGCCGTGGACCTGACCAGTATGCCTCTAAACTGTCAAGGCCATCGGGAACAAGGAAAGTCTGAGAAACTGTCTCAGCCAGGAGGAGCCTGGGAGATGTGACAACTAAATGCATGTGGTAACTTGTGGGGCGGCTGGGGGGAATCCTGGAACAGAAAAAGGACTTCAGGTAAAAACTAAGAAACCTGAATGAACTATGGACTTTAGTTAATAACAATGTATTAATAATGGTTCACTAACTGCACTATACCATATCAAGGTGAGATGTTTATAACAGAAGAAACTGTGTTTGGGGGGTGGTATAGGAGAACTCTCTGTGTTATCTGTTCCATTTCTCTATAAATCTAAAACTGTTCTAAAAATAAAGCCTAGTTTTTGAAAAAGTATTACTTGCTCGCTGAGAAGTCCCATAAGGAGATGGAAGATGGTTAAGGTCCTAGGTCCCCCTGAGGCTGTAAGAGGTCAGGGCCCTCTGCCAGCCTCCTTCACTGCTGGGTCCCCAGGGCCAAGCACTCCCGCTGGTGCCCAGGGAGCATTCAGGGTTTGTTGAGTGACTACATGAGTGTTGGCGGGGGGGAAACACAGGACTACTCAGTGCCCGAGTTCTCAGCTACCCAACTCAGGTCTGAATGCTAATTATTAAGCGATTCAAACAGAAAGGCTAGGAGGGTTGGAATGGAAGGTTCTTACACAGTGGCTGATGGATAAGGCATGAGGGGAACCGAGGAGACGTAGGCAAAGGCAGGAGGGGCTGGTGCTGAGGGCGCGGCAGCCAGATACCACAGTGCAGGAGGCGGCCCGGGTGGCGACCCTGCCCGCTTGCTCCTTTGTTTGGGGCTGGAGGTAGAAGATGCGTTTCTCCTGGTGGCAGCCATTTCTGGTGCTGTCGGGGAGGGACACCAGAGAGACACAGTTTCACCACTTGGGAAGATCTAACAGAGAACAGAGGGTCCTCCCAGCCCCACCAGCCCCATTAGAGCTGGACACGGGGCCGGCCATGCCGGGAGTGCCTCGCTTTGGGGAAGCCAACTCTCATCCAGTTTGCTCCATCCCAGACTGCGCAAGCTGCCACCCCGGCTAAATACCCCTCCCAGGGGCCCACACCGGAATCCAGGGGAGCTGGGGGAAGAGACGGAGCATCTGTCCTTACCAGAGCTGGCTGAGTCTGGGCCCTCCCCCTTGGAGGAGGACACAACTCGACCACACAGGGGACATCGCTGGGTCTCAGTGTGAGATGGTCCCAGTGGGTCCTTGGTGCCAGCATCACCTGGAAGAGGAGGCAGAGACGTCAGGAGAGGATTATGTCTAAGTCACTAGGCCCCCACAAGCCTACCGCAGCACTGAGCTTCCCTCAGGGACCACTGCATAGGAGACAAGCGGCCTCCACTGGGTGACAGCAATATTGATGGTAACCATGACATTGAGAGGCATCTCCTGAGCCAGGCCCTCTGCTCAGGGTCTTCATGCATTAGTTGATCAAATCCAACAAGCCACTGGTCTAGGTACCATCATCACTCCCCCATTTTACCGATGGGGAAATTGAGGCTCCAAAAGGTTGAATAATTTGCCAAGTCTCAGAGCTGGGAAGCAGTGGTCCTCCGTCTGATCTCAAGCCTGGTTCTCCCGACTGGAGCCCTTGTACCTATGGTCATCCTCCACAGTGACACAGGCCCATTCTCCAGGTGGGACCAGCCCACAACGGCCCCTGGGTACCAGGGCGAGTCAGTGGAGGCCTAGTGAGCAGGAGGAGAGTGGGCATCCTGGTTACTTCCTGTACAAAAGGATTACTTCCTGTACAAATCCTCAACACCACACCTGGGAGAATTCCAGGGTCCATCTGCTTCTCCTTCAGGCCTCAGCTCAGCATCACTCCCTCTGGGGAGTCCCACCACCCACCGGGCTGAGTTATGTGCTCCCTAGCCCCACCCTGTGCTCCCCCATCCCAGTTCTGACCATTCTGTTTTGTCTGCTTAGCTGAGAGTTTGTTAGGGGCAAGGCCCAGGGCCCAGTACGGGAAGGTGCTGAATAAATGAATGAGTGGTAGGCTTGTTGGGACTCTAGCAAAGGCGCAGCAATGTAGTGGTGAAGAGCCAGGGCTTTAGAGTCACAAAGACCTGGGTTCAAATCCTGCCTCTACCACTTGTAAGCTGTGTGCCCTTGGGCAAGTTACTTAACTTCTCTGAGCCTCAGTTTCTTCACTCATATAATGGACATAGTAATAAAATGTGCAAAACCTACTTCATAGGGTTGTGAGGATTACTGTTTGTACAACCCTTAGCATGTTGCCCTGTATATAGTAACGGCTTAATAAATGACAGCTCCATCATTATCATCATTATTGCTTGAAAGGGCCTCAGAGACCATCTCCAAACCTTTCATTATGGATGTGGAGCCTGAGGCTCAGAGATGTTAAGGAACTTGCCTAATGTCACATAGTGTGTCAGTGGCAGAACTGGGACTAGAACCTGGTGTCCGTATTCTCAGGCCACTTCTCTCCCCACTGCTCTTCCACTAAACTCTTGGGTTTGGGGGAAAGGGTGAGGAGTGGAGGGAGGACAGAGGGGAGATAAGACAATCAATGCTGCCAGCCCCCCTGCTGCTTGCACCCCTCCCCGCATCAGGACCTTCCGGAATCACGTTCATGGCTTCTCTATGTCAAGGTGAAGGAGAGTGGCTTCAGGCAAAGCACCTGGAGGAATAGATGTGAGGGCAGGACTCCCTGGGAGGGCTAAAAAGACCAGAAAAAAAATCTCTTTCCCTTGTCTGTATCTTGACCCGCGCAGAGCTCAGGGTGGCCCATGTCTGGCCCAACTGCACCCCCAAGGCCAAAGGCAAGAAGCTGCAGCCTCATAGCCTTGGCCGCTTCTCCAGGTACCATCCCCTACCTGGATCCTCTGTCCTAGCGGGTCGGCAGTGGGGACAGGAGACTGGGCCACTGCCTCTTGGGACAGTCTTGGGGGTCAGAACATGATACTCCTGGCCTGGGGAAGAAACCAGAACAGTCAGTGTCAGCGGGGCGTGGATGCAGAATTGGGGACGATTTAGAATAAGGATATCTCTCCTCTTCCTCCAAATGGTTTAACAGTCTCCCTCTCAATCTTTTTCTCATGCACACACACACACACGTGCACACACGTGGTATATGTGCATAAATATGTAGCTATATAAGTGTGCATGTACGTATACACATTTACATAAAAACACATTTATTTGTCTGTTTATTGTAAGCTCCCTCCAGACTCCTGTTTCATCTCAGATCCTATTTAGGGACCAGCTGCCTAGTTCTTGATATACAGAAGCAACCAACAAACGCAGGCTCAGTCAGGATTGGAAAGCAGGCCAGGAAGACATGATAAGCAATGACAAAGTGTGATGCTACACCCCCATACCCCGGCTTGCTGGTTAGGATTAGAGGGAGTCAGTGGTGTTTTCTCTGTGCTCCAAGCAGCTGGAAAATAGGGATAGTCATACTGTGGGTTTCATAGGCTTGTTGGGAGGACTGAATGGGGTCATATCTGTGAGGTATCCTGCCCCGTGCCTGGCAGATGTCAAGTGCTCAAGGTTATCAGAAGGTTGGGTCTTGGGTCTGCACCCAGCCCTGCCATCCTCTGCCTCGTCCATCCCTGAGTCTCAAATAAGACCTTCAGAATATTGCCTGATTAATTACTTTTTCTGTCTCCTCTGCCGTGCAGGGTCCCCACTTTATACTCTGTGTGTGTTGCACTGGGGCCCCTGGACTCGCTGCTGCTTTCACTTCTAACCCTCGGCTTCTATCTGCTCTGTTGGGAGACATTGTATCTCATTTCCTGCCTTCTCTGCATCACTCAGCCTTCCGTATCTGAGGTTAACAGCCCTCCCTCCCAGTGAGGTATGGGTGAGAGCCACGTCTATAATTTACTTACTATAATTCACACATTTACTATAATTGCTTATTTGTTACTGGTCTTCTCTGCTATGCAGTCAGATTCATGAAAGTAGGAGCCGTATCCGTATTTGTTTTAATGTTAAGCACTCTGAAATCCTACTATGTGTCACCTCAAGCCTTACTATGTGCCGGGTACCCAGTCCGTGAGACACGGGGCCCCCTGGGGACTCAGAACCTTAAGGCAGTCCAGGAGGGATTCCGTGTTCACCTTGTCACCCAGGTCCTGTAAACATCAAGCTCTCCCTAAACCGCTTCATGAATGACCAACTGAACGGGCTTCCCCAGAACCAAGCATGAGCCCCGACAAAGGGGAGGTCTCAGAAACTGTTGGCTGAATGAATGAATAAACAAACGCACCCAGATTCAAAGAGACAATACTCCCTGATGTTTTTGTATCACACAACGCATAAAAAAATGATAGTATTTCAATGGCCCACTGGCTAAATGCAAGAGCCTTCTCAGGACAGAGACCACCCTGGGGACCATGCCCACCCAGCGCCCCCTCCTGGCCCACCTGTGTATTGGCCCCGGAAGGTGACCCTCTCTGGCCGACCGGTGCTACCCACTCCTCTCCTTCTATCCCGAGCTGCCTGTGGATTGTCCTCGGTGGTCTTGCCCCTCTCAGAGAACAGCCTGGGGGAGGTTGGCTCGGATTCGGAACCTGAGGTGGAAAGAGGGGCATCAGAGGGGGAGGGGGTGGGGGGGGGTCACATAGTTTAGGGAGTGGGTAGATCACGAGTTCAGGCTCTGGGGCAGGCTTAGATTTTAAACCCAGCTCTGCCCCTTAGTAATCACAGCTGACACATCCGGACCCCTGACCTTGTGCTAAGTGCTTGGCGCGCTTCATGTCAAGTACCCTCACGGCAACCCCAGGAGCGGACGCTATTATCACTGCACTGTTAGCTGTCCGCTTAAGTGCGCAGGGCAGGTAAACAACCTGGCCAAGGCCACACAGCTAGAAAGGAGTGAGCTGGGGCCACCGATTCCAGAGCCATATTCCTTCAGGCAAGTCCCTTGTGCTTCCGGGCTTTGGTGTCCTGATCTGCAGAACGTAGATAATACGACCCATCCTGCAGTGAAGATTAAGCAAGATGATACACATACACAAAGCCCTTACGGAAACCGCAGCTCATAGTACGTGCAGAGCATACTGTTGCTGTCATTAGAAGTACACGGTATTTCAGAGCACTACAACTACCTAAAAAAGACACCCGAAACCTTCTCCAACTTTCCTCTAGGGCTGTTGCTGTGGTCCCTGACCACTTAGCCAGCATGCCCAGACTGTGGCCTCCAAAAATCAGTCCAGGCGGGTGGTCACTTACTCAGGGACAATCGACGCACCTCCCGAGGCACCAAGGAGGACCTGGCTTGCCTCCTTCCTGCGGGGACTGCTTGCTCTACACCCCCAGGCTCACCAGACAATCTCTCTGTGGATTTACTAGCAAAAGGGAGAGAGAGAGAGATGATGTCACTGGATGAGGTTTCATGCAGCCTTTAAAGATGATCAGTGAGAAGCCCAACCCAGAGAAACGCTTATAACATAAGGAAAGAGGAGAATACGAAAGTCAAAACCAAAGACTCTGGAGTCAGACTCATAGAAAATGGCTCTGAGCCTCTCTGCCCCTCAGTTTCCTCATCTGTCAAATGGGGATAATAGGAGCAATGACTTCAGAGGGTGGTTGGAAGGACTGATGATACAACGTCCATTAAAAAACGTTAACGTAGTGCCCTCCAATAGAAATACTCGGAAGTTAGTTAGTTGAAGATGATTTTATAAGTCACCATAAGTGAATAGCTGCTGAGTGAGTGGGTGAGAGGGTGAGCGTCCTGAAAATGTTCTAGCTCTTCACTTGGGTGGTGAGTTCAGGGATATTCACTGTATCATGCTTTATTATTAACACATATGTTTAATATATTCTTCTATGTATCAAATATCACATGGTAAAAAAAAAAATGTAAGAGTGAATGAATGAGTGAATAAGCGAGAGAGGGGTGTGGCTGTGCCTGAGTCCACATGTCTGGGGAGAGCCAGAGGTCGGCCAACTCTACCTTCTGCAGCTCCCACCAGGGCACAAGGGCGGGAGTTTGGGGTTCACCCACCTGCCATAATGGGAGCCCCAAGTGGCTGAGGAATCAGCTGGCTGGTCCCGGGCCCGGGCCCGGGCGGGGTGGTCGAAGTTGGACGCTGGGCGCTTCGGGCTGCCCTGGGGGTGCTGGTGCAGGCTGTCCTCCAGCCGGAGACGGAGCCGGGATACCTCTTCTTGCAGCTCACGGATAGCCTGGCTGGGGTCGGGGGGTGGGACAGGAGAAAGAACAGATGCACAGTGAACATAGCTGCAGCCGCCGCCAGAGTGCTGCCTGGATGTCGGGTCTTTGTCCTTTTCCAGCAGGCACCGTCCAACTCTGCTGTCAGTGGATTCTCGAACTGCCCCGTGTGTCCGCTTTTCTTGCTACATATCGTGACACCCCTCTGAGTTCATGTCCCTCCCTGCACATTTGGTGAGCAAAGCAGAACCTTCTTTGAGGTTTACCCAACCTAGCATGCAGGGCCTCTGAGTAACTATTCTGAAACACAGGTGACAAATTCTCAAGATAGAGATGAGGATGCAGAGTAGAGAGGGCATTGTCTCAAGGTGCACGTTAAAATTTCAATTCTGACCTGCCTCAGCCCCCGGGCTGCCCTCCCCTTCCCCAACCTCAGTCTGTAGAAACCCTAACTATCTGTCCAGGCCTGGTTCCTTCCCGCCCTTGCTCAGCACTCCCTCCTGGGTTCCCCCAAATATTTCCTACGTTGTTCAAGCCCAGCTCCCTGCTCCTGGAGGAAGATGCTTGTTTATCTGTCTCCCCAACCAGACAGTGAGCCCCTGGCAGGCAAGGAGCGGGCTTGCCCATCTCACAACCCCTGAGGCCTCATAGATGCTCAGAGAATGTCACTGAGCTGGCCTCCAGGCTCCAAGAGGGAGCAGAGTAAAGGTGTGTGTGTGGAGAAGGGACAAAGAGACACACGGTGCTTCCCATCACCAACTGAACGTGAGCAGGCTGGAAGCTGCAGGGGTGCCACATGCAAGGCTGCTGTCATCCTGGGGAAGCCCCCAAACACAGCCCAACCTGTGACTGGCGAGGTATCTCATGAGCCGCTAGCATCTTGGGAGTAAATCCTGTTTGCATTTCTCCCCGATCGGTCCCTGAATCTCTAGGGTCTCATTCTGAGGGTGTCGCTGGCACTGCAGCAGCCAATTCCACCCAGACACTGCTACACACAAACCCCCCTACACACGGGGCATCAGGGTCCGGGCTGGGCACGGCCGTCCTCCAGGCTGATGCAGGCTCTACGTCTACTATTCGGAACAGCTTCCGGGGTGAGGGCTCCCCTCAGGGTTAGTTCTTGCCTGGTGGCCCCTGGACTCTTGGGGGAGTGTCTCCTGGTGCCACCTTCAGCAGACATCAGCTCTCAGATGGGTGCACGGAGGAGGCGGGAGACCTCTCTCTGGCTATGGCCTGGCGCTGTGTGCGTCTAAGGGCAGTTGGTTCCCCTGGCAATTCCCAGGGCAACGCTTGTTGGGGTTTCCAAGGCAAACCATGAGGGTGGCGGCTGCAGGAGAGTGATAACTCCGGTCACCAGTTAACCCCTGAAAGGCAGGGCTGAGGCCCCATGCTGGGTGCAGGACTGGGGCGGCTCTGGCTCCCTGTCCAGGCCAAAGGCCGCTGAACGAGAGCCTGGGGTTTGGAATACCCCCTTAGGCGTCACTTGTCCTCTCTGGCTTGTTTCTATCAGGATCTCGGTCTTCCTGACCTAATCCTTTAGTGACTGAGTGCCAGCTGGCACTTAAAAGTCATCTTTCCCTGCAATTTTACTCCCCCTTCCTAGGTTCCCCACCTCCGCATCAGCATCCAACTGGTTGGCCAGCCAACAATCTGAGTCATTCTAAACCTTTCTCTTTCCCTGAACACCCCAAAAGTTAACCAACTCCCAAGTCCTGTGGGCGCAATGGCTAATTATCTCTTTTCAAATGCACCTCCCTTCCCTCCCCGCTGGCCCCATAACCTCTCTCTTGGGTGCGGCAGCCTTCTCAGCAATCCCCTGGCCTCTATTCTCACCCTCACAGTGGTCAGAGAATTCTTCCTAAACCGTAAACCCAACCACACCTCTCCCTGGCTTAAAGCCTCCCTCATTGTCCTTAGATGAGACTTTCTACATTCATGAATATTCAGTGAGCACCTTTTCTGAGCAGAGCCATCATCCAAACTTCTAACCAAGTGTGTTTGAGGCCCTCTGAGATCTCCCCCAGGTCTCCCTGTCTTCCTCTCTGCTTTTGTTGTTTAACACCCCACCTCATACTTGAGGATCTGGCTATAGTAAGCATTTGGTGCCTAAAAGGTGGCAGGCACTCTCTCACCTCTAGGCCTTTGTACATGTTGTTCCCTCTGCTGGGATATTCTGCCCTCTCTCTTCCTTCCAGTCTCAGCTGAGATACCACTTCCTCCAGGAAGCCCTCCCTGAAGCCTCTGACTGGGGTAGATGCCCCTTCTCTGTGCTCCCACAGTCCTTCAGCCCTGTGCCATCACACTGGGGGTGCAACCACCTGCTTCTTGGTCCATCCTACAAGATGGTGAGCCTTACGAGCTCAAGGACTGTCTTGCCCACTATTGTATTCCCAGGGGCTGGCATACTGTAGGTAAATAAGCCTCTCATTCCCTTGCAGATATCAGAGGAGACTGCAGGAGTGAACTTACTAAACTCAGGCCTGGAAGCCAACACCCCAACCCAACAAAGGCCTGTGATTGATTATTGGCCAAAAGCTACTCAGAAGAGAAGTAAGAGGACTGACTAACCTCTTTTCCCATTTCTGTTTAATGAAGCGAGGAGAAAACTTTCTCAGTAGAAAAACTGCACTTGGATTAAAAAGAAAAAATTGAAAAAACTGTCCCTTCTCATTTCATACAATGAATGCGTAAACTGCAGAAAACACACCCCTGGGAAGTGCAGACCTGTCTTGGAAGGGAAATGTTGGGAGACAGGCAGAGGGGTCTTAGCACCAGCAAGGTGAACCTCTAGGTCATCTCCCACCGGCTGGAGAAGTGTCCTCGGAATCTAGATCAATGACGTCCCACAGGAGCAGCCCTGAGCTGGGAGGCAGGATGCCTGGGTCCGTCTGGCCTCAGCACAGCCGCCACTGGATGGAGACCCTAGAAAGCCCGTGCTTCCCGTGGGCACCACCCTCCTGTCTCTATGATGAGCTTGAATCCGCGGCGCCCAAGTATGCAACTTACTCTCGCCCCGTCCTGGTGCGGAGGAAGGTGGAGGTGGTCTCTGCGGGCCCATGGGGTGGAGCGGCTGCTGCAGGGGCCAGGGTCGGGGGTGGGCTGATTGTCGCGCCGTGGGGGAGCTGCTCAGAAAGCTGCTTTCGCCCCTTGAACTCTGAGCCAGGGACCACTAGGGAGGCAGAAAGGGGCCAGAGTGAGTTCACACAGAGAGGACCCTTGAAGTGAGAACCTGTGCAGGTGGAAGGGTGGTGGGGGTGACGAGATGGGGCCCGGCTGAGGTCACGAATGAAGCTCCTCTTGAGGTCGATGACCCTCAAAACAGGAAGAAGGTGTGGTTTTCGCTGGGAGCAAAGCGGGCCTGCAGAGCTGTTTATAACTAGATTTCCCTCCGCCATCCACCATTTTGGCATCAGATCCAAGTCTCCAGGGCCTTCCCCCTGCAAAGAGCCCCCTGCTCCTCCACGAGGGCCCCCAGACCCTGTGCATCACCAGGTTGCTCTGGGACTGCCTTCGGAGCCTCCACCTCCCTCTGAAATTAGTCACACCTTTGCCTGTGTGCACGTTTCTTGGGGGAGCATTCAAAACTTTAACTAGCCTCTCAAAGGGATGGGTGACCAGAGGTTACAAACCACTCATCTGGCCCACGCATTAAAACAATGAGCCCTTGGAAGACTAATCAGCAATATATAAAGGAACAAACTATTGATTCATGGAACAATCTAGATGAATCTCCAGAAAAGTATGCTGAGTGAAAAAGAAGCCAATCCCAAAAGGCTACATATTATACGATTCCATTTCTATAACATTCTTGAAATGACAAAATTACAGAAATGGAGAACAGATTAGTGGTTACCAGGAGTTAAGGAGGGGGTGATTGCGTCTATAAAAGGGCAACATGAGGGACCCTGAGACGGTGGAAATGTTCCGTGTCTTGACTGAATCCATATCAATATCTGGTTGTGACATTGCTCTATGGTTTTGCCAGATATTATTATTGGGAAAAACTGGGGGAAGGATCTCTGTGTATTATTTCCTACAACTGCATGTGACTCTTTAATTAATTAAACTTTTAACTAAAGTTTAATTTAAAAATTTTAAATGGTGAACCTTAAGAGGCAAAGCTAATCTGAGAACAGTGGTTACCTTTGGGAGGTGTGGGAGTGACTGGGGAGGGCTTGAGGGGGGTCTGGGCTTCTAATCGTGTTGAGTTTCTTGGTCTGTGGTCACTTCGGGAAAATTCATCAATTTATATTCTTTCCTGTATGTTTTATTTCAATAAAAAGTTCACATGCATTTTTTAAAGGTAAAAAATGAAATCACGGATTTTATAGACACAGTGTTCATGACACGGTGTTTAGTGAAAAAAAGGAGGTTATTGGGACTTCCCTGGTGGTCCAGTGGTAAAGAATCCACCTTCCAGTGCAGGGACGTGGGTTCGAGCCCTGGTCGGGGAACTAAGATCCCACATGCCACAGGGCAACTAAGCCTGCGCGCCACAACTACTGAGTTCGTGCGCCTCAATGAGACAGCCCGCATGCCGCCAACTACAGAGCTCACGCGCTCTGGAGCCCGCGTGCCACAACTAGAGAGAGAAAACCCGCATGTCACAACTAGAGAGAAGCCTACGCCGCAACGAAGACGCTGTGTGCTGCAACTAAGATCCGATGCAGCCAAAAACAAAAAAAAAAAAAGGAGGTTATTAAATATTCATGTATAATATCCCATTTCCGTTTTAAGTATTTGTAAATAAACACACACACATTGACAAAGAAAACAGCTCACAGGTTCTACACCAAAATGTCAGCAGTGATGGTTTTTAGCTTATTATTTTTTCTTTTGTTCCCTTTTGTCCATCTTACCAGCAATTTCAAATTTTCCTACAATGAACCTGTATGATATTTTGCATCTAAAGGGTAATGCAACTTTTCTTATTGATTTGATTTTTTTAACCCATGCAATCCAGCCACCCCCAGGTTCTGGCCAACCCAGATGTATCCACTCACCCATCTCAGCCGCCAGTGCCCGCTCCAGGCAGAAGCTGGGTGCCCTCTGCCCGAGAGGACTGTCCTGGCCAGGTGGGGGCCTCTGGGCTCGGCTCCTGGGTATGATGGGCTCAGAGGCTCTTCTGGGTACCGGAAGACCCCTGGTCTGGCGGTGGGAGGTTGCATCTCGGGGCACAGGCGGAGTGAAAGACTGGGCTAATGTCCCTCGGGTGCTGGGAGACCATGGAGGGAGAGACACGTTGAGGTCACACAGAAGGAGGCCACAGCCGCCGAGACCCTCCACATGCTAAACCATGAACTCCTGACCTTTGGGACTTGGCACCCCTGGCAGTACAGTATTTCTGAGGATGCACCCCCATTATACGTGCATTTTCTTTATAAACCGCAGAACTGTACATCTGCCTACTCACACAAAATTATAAAGCTCAACTTAGTTTTTAGATAATATACAAAGAAATAAAATTTGTAATCCTTCCTTCCCAGGCAGCCCTGGGTAGCCCGAGGGGCCTGCATCCAGCTTTGGAGACTATCACTCTATCTGGTGGCTCTGTCATGTCACCCTCCCTACAGACCTTATCCATTCACCATTTCATCATCCATTTGCTCAACAAATATTTATTTCCCAGTCTGTCGATGATTGGCGGAGTGACACTGGGCAAGTCACTTTCCCTTTCTGAACCTTAGTTCCCCTCTATCAATAAGATGGGGGAAATGAACCATCCTTGGGGGGATGAAGTGTGGGCTCTGAGAACGCCCAGGCCATCTGTCCCTGTTCTGAGCTCACAGGCACTTTGATTCTCAGGCTATCTCAGGTGTATGACACTGATGGGGTCCCCAGGATACCTGATCTGGCAGAGCCGGTGCTCTGGGGTCTGAGTGAGGGGCGACACTCTGCTGGTTTCTGAGCCCACAAAGCCACTGTCTGTCTCGGGGGATGCCATCCAGGGCTCCTGAAAGAAACAGTGTCCCTTTAAATCTGAGAAATGTGCTTGAGGCACACTGGGAAACCCTTCCCAAGTCCTGGCCTGGGCCTTACATTCCAGAGGCTCACAGACAGGGAGGCTGGCCCAGCTCCCAACAGCCGGGCGCAGGGTGTGAGGGTCCTGCAGCATGAGCACCCAGCCAACCTCAGGGACTCCGCGCCCCGAGAAGACGCTGAGCAAGTCCCGCTTCCCTGAGGAGTGGGAGCCAGGGCCCTTGGAAGAGATACTGAGAGATATCCTGAGTTGAGAATAGAAAGAGGAGGAGAAACGTCCCGTGGCGGGAATGGGATTCTCATGTCCACACGGCTTCCGGGCTGGGCCTGGAACACCATGGTCCTACCTGACTGCAGAAATGCCCGGGCCTGATGAATTGGGAAAATAAACTTGATCAAATATGCACACCTCCGACACACTGCATCTAATGCAAGGTGCAAAGATGGCCAACAGAGAGACACGGGTGCCTGCCCTCAATGAGTTCATGGTCGAGTACAGACTCCTTACCATGGGCTCATTAGGACTACAGGGGTGTGTGTGTGTGTGTGTGTGTGTGTGTGTGTGTGTGTGTGTGTGTGTGTGTGTGAGTGTGTGTGTACACATGCATACGTATGTGTTTTTCTATGGGAGGATCCATCACATAAGTCACATTTCCACAGTGATTTGTGATTCCTGCAAATCACAAGCTCTCAGAGGAGAAAGAGGAGCTCCTGGCAGAGGGACGGGGGTGTGGGGAGCTACGGCATAAGCCCTGAATGTTGGGCAGGATTGTGAGTGGCAGGGGCGGAAGCAGCAGGCATTCTGAGCAAAGGCCTGGAGGCAGGAGGCTCCAGGAGATGCCGGGAATGGCCCTGAGGCTCTGAGCCCATGCCCCGTGCAGACGCATACCTCCAGGTGGGGCCCGCCAGCTTGGCACAGAGACTTCGGTGGAAGGCGCTCAGAGATGCCACTTCCCTCTAGGCTGGTCAGACTGCTCTGGTGGGACTCCGCAGACTTGGTGCCCTGAGTGCGGGGGGGCCTGCTTGGGCCTGAAGGAGCTGCCTCAGCTTTGTCCAGGCCCTGCAGGTGCCTGTCTCTGGCCACGGATGCGTGGAAGTCTGCTGGCTTCACAGATGCCATCTGCTCCACGGTTTCCCTGGCAGGGAAGGAGAGGCACACTGGCCCTGAGCCCTGGCATGGGCTGGGCAGCCCTGTCCCGGTAGCCACACAGTCTAGGGCACAAGCTCTGGAGTCAGGAACCCCTGTGTGCCCACCCTGGTTCTGCCACCCTCTCACTGTGTGACCTTGGGCAAGGCACCTCCCCTCTCTGAACCTCAGTTTTCTCAACTGTAAAATGGGGATGCCTACAAAACCCACCCTATACACTGCAGCAGAAATAGTGTGGAAAGAGATGCGCTAAAGCATCCTTTCCCAGGCTTCTGGAATTGCCTTCCATCTTCGCTCTTCCAGCCATTTCCATCAACCTCAATCTACTCAAAAAGACTTTATGTCACTGTTATAAACAGAAGACCAGTATTTCGTGTTACAAATAGAAACTAACTTTGCAAATAAATATAAGAAACATGAAAACAATATTATCATAGTCTAGATAGATCCTGTTGCCTAGTAAAGGCTCTGGGCCTGAGGCCTGCTTGTTTTCTCTCTCTTTCTCTCTTTTTAAAGGAAGATCAAGGGCTTCCCTGGTGGCGCAGTGGTTAAGAATCCGCCTGCCAATGCAGGGGACACGGGTTCGAGCCCTGGTCTGGGAGGATCCCACATGCCGCGGAGCAACTGGGCCCGTGAGCCACAACTACTGAGCCTGCGCGTCTGGAGCCTGTGCTCTGCAACAAGAGAGGCCGCGATAGTGAGAGGCCCGCGCACCGCGATGAAGAGTGGCCCCCGCTTGCCGCAACTGGAGAAAGCCCGCGCACAGAAACGAAGACCCGACACAGCAATAAATAAATAAATAAATAAATAAATAAATAAATAAATAAATAAACCCAAAGTTAAGAAAAAAAAATTTATAAAGGAAGATCAAGAGAGGCACTGAAGACATAATAGCCCTGAGATTTCTCCTTGATGTACATGGAATGTCTGAGACTGAGAAGGAGAGTAATGTTATTTAATGCTGCATCTGTCCTACCAGAAACCTCGTCCCACAACACCCCAAACCATTTCAAATGCTATCAATGGTATATGTTGCACGTTTTAGAGAGACACTGAGCTACAGGTCAGGAAGGCCGTTTCTAAACTGTAAGGGGCTGTCTAGCTCACTATGACAATTTCCACCCCTGCGGTTTCTGAGCTGGTGTGGGACAAGCGGGGAAGGCTCACTGACATACTCGAGGGGGCCCCCGTGACTTCTCTCAGCCTGTGCTGGGGGCTGTCTGGTGGGGAGCCTGGTGGCCGCCGCTTTTCCTGGAGCTGAAGCCGGCCCCTCAACTTCCAGGGTGTGGCCCTGCCCCTTCCCCTCCTCCTCCTCCAGCCTCAGGGCTTCTGGGAGAGACTTCACACTGAGGTACCTGCAGAAGAACACAGAGGAGAGTGACTTCTGCCCAGCAGGGCCAGCAAGATCCCACCACTAGGCCCACCACCCTGGCCTCACTGCTGGTGGGCACTCACCGCTCTAGGAGGCCGTGGAAATCCTGCCCCACCTGCAGCTCCTTGTGCCTGAGCGGGGTCGGGAGGCCCAGCGGCCTGTCCTCTACTTCATTGCCGGTAGCGCTCAGATCCAAGTTCACGTGCAATGGGTGGGGGCCAATGTTGATGGCGTCGAGCTGGGGCCAGAAAGGAGGAGGGGCAGAGATTCAGCAGACACCTAAGACCACTTTTTAAGGACCCACCTTATGCCAGGCTCATGCTGGGTGCCAAAGAGTAAGAAATAGGTTAGGTTCACTAACCTATCATCATCCTTTCATGTGTGCAAAAGTAGGGACTGGATCATGTGATCTTTGATACTGACTGCCATTGATTGAGCCCCTGCTACGTGCCAGGCACTGTACAGACATCACTTCACAACAATCCCACCAGTACCTAGGTTATTACAACCCATTTTACAGACAGGTAACTGAGGCTCAAATGATTTGCCTAAAGTCACACAGAAGTGAGGGACAGAGCCTAGATTTGAACCCAGATTTCCATTCCAACATGGACACCCAGACCCTCAAAACACCATCACCATGGGAGCAGGGGAGCCCCTCAAGATGATGCACTCGAGATGATTGTCTCTCATGGGGTTGTGACGTGGGCTAGAGAGAATTCTACAAAGCCCCTTCCATGTACAGCCCTTCTCTAGTGTCGCCACCTCTGTGAATAGTCCCCAAATCCACCCAGGACTAAAAGCTAGAAGCCTGGAGGTCATCGTTTGCTCCTTTCCTCTCATCACCAATCCAAGTCCAGTCAAATGTACCTTCTAAACCTCTCTCAAGTCCATGCACGTCTCTCCATCTGCCCTGCCACCTCCCCACTTCTGACCTACCTGCAAATCCTCTGGTATCTTCTCCTGCTGAAAAACCCAGCAGAGTTTAAGACCATCCCCTTGATGTGACCCACACACCTACATTCTGAGGCCCCTGCCTGCCTCCCCAGCCTCCTCCCCTTCCCTGCCTGTCTCCCCTGCCTCTTAGACAATTGCCCCCCCCCTCGGGGTCCATACTCTAACCACAGGGCCTTTGCACAGGCTGTTTTTCCTGCCAGATGGCTTTTCTGCACTTAGTAATTCCTACTCACCCTCAGATCTCATTTAAACATTACTTCCTCAAGGAAAGTTTCTCTGACCCCCTAAACTCAGATATGTTACCCTGTTATCTACTCTCGTAGAACCTCATAATTCTCCTTCAGAGCACTGATCAAAATTATAGTTAAGTAACTGGGTAACTAGTTCAACTAGACAGAAAACTCCATGAGGGTACAGGCCACCTATTATTTCAGTTGTTTTCTACTGAATTCCCACCATGTGTCATGAGTCTTGGCATATGGTACAAACTTCTCAGATATGTCATGAAGAAGTTAATGAATGGAGAAAACAGTGAATGAAGGAACAGTCCAATACGGTTGGGCAAAGAGGTACCTCAGGGCAGAGGGTCTGGATGGCTGACGTGGGGGCTTGTTCCAAAGGAGAGGGCAGGCCCGTTGGCTGGTGGGGGGAGGGCATGGCTGGGGAGCTGTCCAGAGCCGAGTCTGACCCGGCTGGCTCAGGCTCCTGCTGGCTCTGGTCTATGTGGCCCTTCAGCTCATCCAGGCGAACTCCCAGCTGGAATATCTCTGCCTCCAGCTCCCTGGAACGAGGAAACATCAGGCAGGTCTGGGAGGCTGTGCTTCAGAGCAGAGGCCCCAGAGGTGCCCATGGAGAGTGCATCTGACATCATAATTTAGATTATGTGGAGAGCAAAATCAACAAGGTGAAAGTGGACACCACTGGGAATAAGGAGGCCTCAGCCTGAGTCCCCTTCTGCCTCCATCTGGCTGCAGGAGCTTGAGGAAATCCCTTCCCCCTCTGGCCTCAGTTTCCCCATTGTCCAATGAGGGGCTTTAACTCTTATCTCCAAGGTCACTTCTCATTGAAGGGAGTTCAAAAAGGACACAAATCTCAGCCTTCAAGTATCCCCCATCTGGACATGTTGTTAATTGGGATAGGATTTCTCCCTGTTCCCCTAGTGTGTGAATTGTGAGGACAAACTGTCCCCCTGCTGGTGGGAACCCAGGGCCTGACCCATCTGTCCTTGGAGGCCTCTCTCCCCAGCATGTACCTGCCGGGATCAAATCTCCCGGGCGTCCCCGTGGAGCCGGCAAGCTGCTGGGCCACGTGCTGCTCCCTGCAGGCCTTCAGATACTCCTCCTCCAGGGCCGCGTGGGCAGCCTTTAGCTGCTGGAAGACCTGAAACCAGACAGGCCAGGAAGACTTGAGTGCCCAGCCCCCGTGGGCTCCATCCTTGCAGACACAGTGGACGAGACAGCTCTTTGGGGGAGCGGAGGGGCATGGGACTCTGGGACTGTGGAGGCCTCCGGGCCCCGGAATATCTGGAAGGCTGGGGTTGGTACCCTCTGGAGCCTGCTCGCTCTGGTCACTCTCCCTGCCATCAGATTGGTATGGCAGAGGCACGGCTTAGAGCACTGGCACCAGCCCCAGAGGGTACCAGTCCTTCCTGGGTAGACCTACAAGAACCCAATGTTCCATGATGGTCATAGTGTCAAATATGCTATCACTATATCCCCATAAGGACCTAGTACTTGAGAGACCTTAGATCCTCATCCTCGATTCTCAAAACAGTAGATTTTGGAACATTAGTCATTCTTTTCCCAAATCCTTATAGACTATCACAACAGATGGTATTATCATCACCATCATACTGTTGAGAATGATAACCAACATTTATGGAGCATTGAGGCTCTGTCTAAAGCCCTTTGCATTATTCATTTAATCCTCAACATAACCCTAATGAGAGGGGTAATTTATCATCTTCATTTAAACAGGATGAAACTACAGCACAGAGAGATTACTTAAGTCAGTGAAGGTCACACAGTGAGTGAGCAAGTTGTAGAGTCGGGATATGAACCCAGGCCCTCTAGCTCCAGAGCTCATGGTCCCAACGATTATGCTAGGTCCCCACAGTAAACATGACAGTAGCTAACTCATGGGAGGTTAAAACTATGGGAGGTGGGCTCATTATCCCTGGCTTTTTATCATCCTCATCTCACTCATCCTATGCTGACGATAGACTGAGGCCAAGGACAACCTACAGTCTAGCCCCCAGTCAAGCTTTATCTTCCAACAGCTCTCAATCTCCCTGCATATGGGGGAATCAGGAGATGGGGGAAGAAAAAGAATGGTTTTGATTTTCAAGGTCCTTGATCATTCACTCAGTGAGATAATACAATCCATATCACATTTTGTAATCGGAGAATGTGTGTAACATCTATATAATAACATAATACTTAGTAACATAATATTAACAGTAAAAACTATCAAACCAAATGTGTTGCATTTGCCCTGCTCACCCTCCCTCAGCTCCTCTCCCCACCCTGCTCTGCGCCTTGAGCATCAGCTGGGCTCCTGACCTGCTGGTTTCCCTTGGGGCCTGTCTAGGGGAAGCATCTATTAGAGGTCACAGGGTGGGAGGAAAGAGACTTGGGAGGGAACTGCTCCAGGCAGGTGCTAGTCCCTGGGCTTCCCTGTCCCTGGCCGGGCTCCCTGAGGCTGCTGCCCACACCCCAGCTAATAGTCCCTTCACTGATCCCTAAACCCGCAGCTCTGAGAGCTCCATCTGTTCCTTCTTGGGACCCTGGCTGATGCATCAGAAATCTAAATTTTATATATGACCACAGTTATCTAGAAATACCAGAGCCCGGAAGGAAATAAGCCAATAATGGTTGGATTAGGGGTTTCTTTCCCCCCAGTTTTCAAATTTTAGCAACTACTTTTATAATAAGGAAAATTATAAAAAGAAAAGGCCTTTTCCTGGTTGCCGACAGGCAATATAATCCGTGGGAAGCTGTGCAGGGCAACGATTAAGACCCTGGACTTGGGAATCAGACAGGCCTGGGTCTGGGCTGTGCCGTCTACTGGCTGTGTGGCCTTCCAGCTGCCCCTCTGGGCTTCAGTTCATCCCAATTAAATGGGGGTGATGACTGTAACTGCCTTGCCGGGTTTTTATGATGATAAAATGAAATAATGTACATCAAGGGCTTACCACAGTGCCTGGCACACCAGCATCTTTGCTTAATAAATGGTGACTATTGTGATATAATGATCATTATCATGGAAAGCTAATCAGGGGCTGTTTGTTCTAAAAGGAGACACAATGTCTGGGATTCTCTGGTCTGTCTTGCAGCAAACGAGGCCTCAGAGCCTGTGCCATGGGAGACAGAGCAGCTGTCTGGCAGCTCCAAGGGCATCTCTTGAAGTGGGCAGTACCTTGAGTTGGTCCTGGGGTGTCAGCTGTCCTGCTTGCAGCAGTTCTACAAAGGACTCCACCTGGGAATTGGAAAGGGAAGGAAACACGCTCCATTAATCCAGACTCAGAAGGTGAGTCCTACAGACTCCCACACTTAGCCACAGTCACACTTTGGTGCGGAGAGCTGGGCCCTGCCTTGGGATGTGGGTTTTCTGACAAGCACGGAGAGGCGGGTGCCAGAAAAGCTCCACCACTGGCCTTGGCCATGGCAGCCTTGGGAAAAATCAAAGTGGAACCTCCAGGAATTTATCGACAGCAAAGCGCACTTACTCCTGTGCATGAAACCTACAGCAGCATGGTGGGCGTGGGGCAACAGGAAACAGTCTGAATGCCTATCTGTGGCACGGTATGCAGCCATCCAGGAGATGAAGGCACATGTGTGTGTTCTCATGTGTAAATGCCTCCAAGACCTACTTTTCAGCATCAAATCAAGGTACAGGACAGTGCTTATGGTAGGCTACCATCTGTATAAGATACGGAGAGAACAAAGAAGGAAAAATACAAACACAGTTGCTTATGTATTATAAACTATCTCTAGAAGGTATATTATAAACTATCTCTAGAAGGATGCAAGAGACTAAAATATTAATTGCTTCTAGGGAGGAGAACTGGGTGGTGGGCGGGTACAAAGATGGGAGGAAGGTTTTCTACTATATGTATCCTCTGAACTTGGAACAAAGTGAACTTATTGCCTACCCAGAAATATTCAAATGTGGGACACTAAAAAAGTCAAGGTACATTATAGTGTACATACTCATGTGACCATTTCTATAAATGCATGTGTGTGCATTAAACATTTTGCATGAAGCAGAAGCGCAAGAGTGGAAGAAAAGATTTCACTGAATATATTCTTTGTCCTGTGTGAGGGTCTTTACCATGGGTATCTATCACTGTTACAAAAATTTTTTTAATTAGGAAAAAAAAGGCAAAGACAATTTGGAGATTTCTAGCATTTCTAGGAAAGCTCTAGATCAGTGCCAAAATATAATATAGAAATTTACCTAATATAATTACATTATATAAGTTATATAACATAAAATAGAAATGTAATGCAAGCTGCATATGTAATTTAAAACTTTCCAGGAGCCATACTAAAAATGTGAAAAGACACAAGTGAATTAATTTTAATAATACATTTTATAAACCTAAAATATTATTTTGACATGTAATCAATGTAAAAAAATATATTGAAAATTTTATATTCTTTTTGTTGCACAAAGTCTTTGAAATCCAGCATGTGTTTTACACTTACAGAACGTCTCAATTTGGAGTGGCCACATGTCAAGTACTCACTAGCCACCTGACCAGTGGCTCCTGTATGGACAGGGCAGCCTGGATCATTAGGGGTCAGCTGGTGCCCCAGACTTTGCTCAGTGTGGTGACCTTGGCTTTGCTTTACTTTACAGCACACAGGACAAGGAGAAACATCTCTCCAGTTACAGGACCCAGAATGGCAGTGATAAAAAGGAATAAAGTTCATGCTGCTACAACATGGATGAGCCTTGAAAACATTATGCTAAGTGAAAGAAGCCAGACACGAAAGGACAAATGCTACATGAATCCATTTATAGGAAATGTCCAAAATAGGTAAACCCAAAGAGACAGAAAGTAGATGAGCAGCTGCCAGGGGCTGGGGGGAAGGGGAATGGGGAGTGACTGCTTAATGCATATGCAGTTTCTTAGTGGGTGATGAAACTGTTCTAAACTTGATTGTGTTGATGGCTGCACAACTGTGAATATGCTAAAAGCCACTGAAGCATTAACTTTAAATGACTGAATTGTATGTTATGTGAATTATGTCTCAATAAAGATGTTACAGAAAAGAAAGAAGGAAAGGAAGGAAGGAAGGGAAGAAAGAATGGTGGTGTTTCTTTGAAAGAATTTGTTTTATGGACATGGTGACGTAACTATCGCATTTCCCTTTCTGCATTGACAACTAGGAAGCTCAAAACCAAATGTGAATCTGATAAAGCATTCAGGGTCCAGCAGAACATTTTGTTTATTCACTTCTCCCTAAGTTCATTTTATTTTTTTCCTATCCTTACTTCCCCTTTGCCCCAGTTTCCTCACTTCCGTTTTCAGAATGTGGTTACAATGCATGTATTTTCTAAGCTGCTTTAAAGTACTTTTGGAATAAGGCCAAGTGTATAGTTATAAACAGACCTGCAAACAATTCATAGTTATTTGGATGAAAATATAAAGGCCCCTTGAGAAGTGACTGACATTGACTTCCATAACGAAAGGAACTAAGGAAGTGAGGTGATCTATCCTAAAGAGGAGAAGGTAGAGTAGAGAGAGGCCCCATAACCCTTCCAGAATCCTGAAAAAGCAGTCTCCCCCAGAAGCGAAACTGGAGATAGTTTCAAGCACAATTAGAGAGAGTTTGATGAGACACACTGGCAAAAAGGGAGTTAAATCTAGCACTGGGTGACAAGGAGGAGGCTGGAGCCAGGAGGTCTCTAAAACCAGGGTCAGGGGGGCTCTGTTTCCAAGTTAACTCCAGCAGGGGAATAATGAGCGAGCCTCGCAGATAGCCCCTCATCCAAGCGGGCAGAGGCTCTGCTTTCTCCAGGTGAGTTCCATCTCTCGTGGGCAAAGTTGGGGTTCCACTCACCTTGGCCAGGAACCGACTGGCCCGAGAAGTCAGCTCCTGGGCCTGCTCCGCTGAGGGCTGGTCCTGGGCGATGCCCGGGTTCTCCGGAAGCCACCCTAGGGCGGGTGTGCTGGGGGGCGAGGAGGGGTTCAGGTCTCCTTCAGCTGATGGCCACCCTGGAACATACAACCACTAAATGCTGGGGCCAAGAGCAGTCCTTCCTGGGGCTGAGAGACTGTTGCTGAACCTCAAATCCACCACCTCCATCCTCGAATGACAGCTCAGCCATCTCACGATCGTGCCATCTTCACATCGACCTGAGGAAGGGGCCTGGGCAGTGCTGTCCCCACTTATAGGAGAGAACAAGGTGTGGATCAGCCCCGGATCACACAGCTAGAGCCAAGCCAGGCCTCTGGGTTTCCAGTCAATAGTGTTGGCTCCAATTCAGAAAGATGCGGGTTCAAATCCCGACCCTCCCCCATAGCAGTGTGACCTTCTACATGTCCTCACCTCTCTGAGCCTTGGTCTCCTTGACTGTCAGTCGGGTAACACCAGTGGGGACCTCACCAGGTGAGGGCTCTACAGGGACGATGCTCTTTGTCATACAACTCGTCCGAGATCACACAGCTGCTAGGTGGCAGAGCTAGGGCTTCGCCCAGGCTGCTCTGGCTCAAAGCAGACACTTTCTACATCTCCATTTGACCTCTTCAAGTCACAGGGCCCAGAGAGGGGCCTCACCTCCCTCCCTCCCCTGGCCTGAAGCCAGTGCCACCCCAGGGTGAACCAAGTGTCCCTAGAGCAGGGTCACAACAGAGGAGCCCTTCAGCCACATCTCCTCTCCCAGACTCACCTGAAGCCTCAGAGGCCTGCAGGCCCTTGGCGGGGCCCGGCCACCGCTCTACAGAGTGGGGCTGTGGGATGGTGAAGGACAAGACCTTGGTCCCCTGGGGCATCGTCCCCGTGTGGATGCTGTGGCTGGGCTGGGGCGGGTCCAAGTACAGGTTCACCTTTAAGGGAGGAGAGGCACAGCAGAGCCAAGGGTTGGGGCAAACCCACCCAAAAGGCCTCATCTTCATTCATGCCATCATTCAGGCGCTCAACAAACATGCCTTTGTATAATAAATAATACCTTTTAGTGGAACCCTTGGGTGGGGGCCAAACACTGGGCCAAGGGCTTACATATCCTTTCATTCTCTCTTTATGGCAGTCCTGAGAGGAAGGGACCATATGCCTATCTTACAGAAGAGGGAACTGAGACTCAGAGAGGTTGAGTCACTTACTCAAAATCTCCAGCTGAAAAATCCTTGGGCTGGGATTATAACTCTGCTTTGACCCCAAAGTCTATGGTTTTCCATATTAATAATTTTATTAATAATATTTGTTATAATATATCATAATAATACTGTAATCAATATAATATTTAACATAAAACAAGTATAATTATATTATAGTAATATAATAATTAATATTTGTTATTAATAAAAATATTTCCAATACTTATCATTACATTGATAATAACAGCAATTAATGACTGTTTGAATGAATGAGTCAATCAACAAGTAAAGGAATTATCTCTCAGTTGTAGCAGATCTCCATCATCTGAGGATGGATTTCATATGGTAAATAAATAGTCTAGTGTTTGGGAGAGAAGTAGAGAGTCAGGGAGATGGCCAAGGAAGACCTTCTGAAGTTAAAGACCCAAGTGGTTTAAAGCAGGGGATGGCAACTATGGTCTGTTTTAGTGAACAAGGTTTTAGTGAACACAGCCATGCTCGCTTGCTTTTGTATCGTCTGTGGTTGCTTTCATCCTATAACAGCCAAAATGAGTTGTTACCATGGAGAATATATGGCCCGCAAAGCTGAAACTATTCACTATCTGGCCCTCTACAGACAAAGTTTGCTGATTTCTGGCTTAGCATGTGAGCCCTGCAGTGCCTGGGTTCACACTGAGGCTCTACCACCACCCTCCTCTGAGTGCTAGAGCAGCTGACTGAACTCACCTGTCTGTGCACAAAGTGAGTGCTCATTCAATAGCAGCCACCACCCTCACATTCATCACCGTCGATATTATAACTATTACCATCACCATCATCATCACTATCACCATCATCACCACCATCACCATCACCATCATCATCACCATTGTCATGTATGTGGCCATCACGGAGGCAGGTCCCTAAAAAAGCTACTCTCCTAGGGTCCCCTGGTCCTCATGACGTCAGGCAGCTTATCTTACTGCCCTCTGCTACCCTAAGGTCAGGAGTGGGCAGTTCAGGGTGGGCTCCCAGGCCCACAGAAGGCAGCCTCTCCCTGCTTAAGCTGCTCTTCACGTCCTGGCCGTGGCAGAAAAATCTACTCCAAAGTGAGGGACAATGGCTCAGCCGTGGCTGGGCCACCCTGCTGCCTCCCCCCTCTTTCAGGCCCAGCCTCTGATGAGAACAAAGCTGGATTTTAATAATCCCCTTGGCCATCTGCTCAGGCCCGCCTGTGGGGACTTGCCCACCAGCACCCCTCTCCTCCCAAGGTGACCCAAATCTGGGGGAGGCCCGGTCCTCCTGCATTCCCCCCTGCCCCACCCCACCCATCGGCCAGCCTCAGCCCGGGCCCACCAAAGGCCCAACCTGGGGGAGCGACAGGAACAAACTGCTCTCACCACCTCTGTTTGCACAGAGGGACCAAAGGCCCGCGCAGAGGCCCGGGAAGCAGGGAGCCGGGGTGAGTGTGGGTTTGCCGAGCTGCTCAGGCTTGTCCCTCCTGGACCCGTCTCTGGACACAGGCAGGACCCACCCCCAGGGCCCCTGTTTAAACCAGGGTGTCCCACGGTGCTCCCTGAGGCTGGATTGGCTCCCTCAGGGGCGTTAAGCAGGGAAGGGTGGACGAGTGCGGGAAACACTGGGTTAAATAACTGACTAATCTCAGCACAGATGGGTTCCTCACAGCCTTTAAAATGCTAATGGACTTTTATGAATGGGGCGGGGAGTGGAGAGACTAGGAAATGCTTCCGCAACTCCTCCAAACACACAAACCTCCCTCGAGCCTCTCCTCCCTCCCCCAACCCCATCCTTACGCTTCCCTCCCCCTCCCCCCTTCCACTCCCACCCTCACCTCCACCAGGTGGCCATCAGAACACACACTTTAGGAAAGGCAGTTTTATGTCATCCCCCCTGATTCTTTCTGGGGTAATTTCCGGTCTCAGCCCCTCCAGATCCCCCTACAGCTGAGGTGGGGGAGAGCAGCTGGAGGGAGGTGGCAACACAGCTGCGAATGCAGGACACCCCCATCAACTCTGGCCCTAAGCTAGTCACCGGGCAGTGACTCCTGACCAGCCCTGGCTCCCTGCCCGCACCCCAGACGGGATCCAGTAGTGCCCCCCGGCCCGGCCCTGGAACTCCCTGGTCAGCCTCCCCAGTGGCAGAGCTCACAATCATTTAGTCTGGCTCTGTTAAACCTAAAAAAAAAAAAAAAAAAAAAGAAAAAGTGGGCTGTGGGCTATTGGGCTCAAACCCCAGCTCTGGCACCTACTTGTTGAGTGATCTTGGGCAAATTCCTTAACCTCTGTGCCTCAGTTTCCCCCATGGTAAATGACTGAGGACAGTGGTCTGTAAACATCATGTATTACTATTGATATTATCACTGTAACATCAGCATTCTGCCTTGTCATGCCTCTGCCACATACCCATTGCCAGGGCCCGAGCTGGGCACACCCAGGCACGGGGAAAATAGTGCCCACTCTGGAACCAGGCAAACATAGTTTAATCCCTTACAAGCCGTGGGATGTTGAGCAAACCACTCCACCTGGCTGAGCCTCAGTTTCCTCCTGTGAAGAGGATCAAATGAGATGACTCTGGCAGTGTACTCAGCCTGGGGCCTGGCACCTTTTTACTGCTCAGCAAATGCCAGTCTCCTTCCCCTGGTCCCCACCCACTGCTGCTGCCCTAGAGCCAGGCCTGGCCTGGGTGTCTAGGGCCACATCCCCAGCCTGGGGTCCAGCCCTCCCCCTGGGGGCTCTGAGCAGAGTGCAGCGGGCCCCCGGGGTGGTGGCATCAGCCAGCTCAGCCTGGGGGAGCAGTACCGCTTCCGTGTCTGCGAACTGGGCTCCCTGGCACGGGCTCTGAGTGGGAAGCTGCTCTGGGGGTTCCCGAACCTTCGGGGGTAGAGTCTGCAGAGGTCCGGACACAGTGAGAAGCCCGGCTGGAATCTCGGCTCCCTCAGGCTCTGTGGAGCCCGGCAAGGCCCCTCCCCACTCAGGCCCCACGTCCTCCTCAGCCCTGCCTGTACTGCGTCCCAGGGCGCGGAGAGGATCGTCCTGCTTCCAGAAGAGTCCAGCTTACCTGTGCTCACCCTTCTCTTGAGGAGAACCCTCAGGCCAAGGAGTCATTTTTCCAGAAAGCAAGACCAGGTGAGCTAGTGCTGAACCATTCCTGGCCTCTCCAACCTTTCCTCCTCTGCCCCCTCACACACGCAGGGCTCTGGGGCACCAGCCAGGCCGGTGTAGGTGCGCGTGGTGAGTCCCCACTGGGACAGGGGAGCGTCCAGGAGACGCACACAGCTGTGCCCCCATGGTGTCCCTCTGCCTGACACACATGGGCACCCAGTGAACACCTTCATATTAATACTATTAATCACCATAAGATTCCCTAACTCTTAGGAAGTACTTGCCAGGTGCCAGGTACATACTTTCCATACACGAACTCATTCCTTTAAATAAGTAAAGGGGGAAGGAAGGAAAGGAGGGAGGGAGGAGATATTCCCAGCCTCTGACCCTGACCTTGACCTTTGGCAACCTATGCCCCTCCTGGGGTCCTGATTCTTCAATCTGTGAGATAGGGGAGCTGAGGATTTGGACCCCATGACCAGTTCCTTTCTCCTCGGACCTTCTAGGAGCCTGCGGCCATGAAAATGTGGTTTCCCCGGAGAGGATGCCTCACCAAGCCCTCTACTACCCCCATCCCTTCGGCTCCTGAAACTGGCTCAGAGAGCTGCAAGAAGCCTTAAGACATGGGGTGGGGGGAGGAAGGGGAGCCCGTTGGCTCCTAGGAGGCCCGATTAACCCCCTTTTACCGTTGTGCCCAAGGAGGCCAGGATGGAAAGGACCTGCCTGTGTCAGGAGGTGGGTATGGGGACGCAGAAGTCCTGCTCCTAGAACAGGGCCCCTTCGTTTCCTCTTCGTGGCTGCCTCGGCGACATTTCAGACATTTCACAAAAGAAGCGTCGCTAGATGGTGGAGAGCAGCGGCCTGGCAGGGGGAGGGGTCTCGGAGCGTGACGGGGACAGCCCGGGTGTGGGGGGGTCGTGAGTGAGGAGGCAAGTGAGAGGGAGGGTCTGCATCTCTGCACCCCAGCTCCCACCCCTCCTCCATCAGGCAAGAGGCGGGGAGAGGTAAGCAGGAAACCAGGAGGGGCTGTGAGAGTCCCACTTCCTGCCTCACCTCAGAAAAGGGGAAGGTCCCAAATGCAGAATTCACAGCTTCCCCTAGATGGGGTGGAGGCTGGGCAGGATGGGGGTGGTGGATTTCCCCGCCTCCCCCCTCCCCCTGTCCCACACTAGACATTCAGTGAGGAGAGAAGCTGTGGGTGAGAAAATGGGGGAGGAGAAAGGCAAAGGTGTGATCTAGCAAGTATCAGCCTCAGGGGTTGAGCAGAAATTCTGTGCTACTCCCTTGGGGCTTGAGAGCCCAAGTAACTTCCTTAAGGTCACACAGCTAGTCAGTAATGCAACCAGGAGTTGTGCCCAGGTGGTCTCATTCCAGAGCTCATCTAGAAGGAGAGAGCTTCTGGTGAAAATTCCTGGGCACCCTGGATTCCAGCATTCAAGGACTCAAAGTTCATCAACAGTAAAGGAGATTTGAGTCTGGAGAAGGCAAGGTCACTGCCCCAGGTCACAGGGTGACCTTGTGGTAGAACAAGGAAGGACCGGGTTCCCCTATCCCCAGGGTCTCCCGAGCGCCCCCCTCCACCCCACCAGGCCCAGTACCTTGGCTCCGAGGCGCAGCTGGTCGATGGTGTTCTCAGCCTCAGCGTACTTGGTGAGGAGCTTGTGGTAGTCCTCCTGCAGGAGATGGGGGTGGGCAATGAGGTCACGCACCAGGCCCCTCTCTGTGAGACCCCTCGCAGGGGACCCATCCCCCAAAGGGGGCCTCTGGGTCCCTCGGAGTGAAAGAGCTCTGTAGTGGTAGTTCAGCAGAACCCTTCAGGCTCATGTGCAATACAGACCCCCACGGCCAAATTCTAGGGAGTCGGAGGTGGCAGGACAACTCCTCCACCATCCCTTCTACACCCCTGACAGTGAGTCAGGGATGAGGGCCTTTGGGCTGGTTCGCCTCGATGCATAACCATAGCAACTTGCGTATTTGTCCGAATTCCCTGCCCTGATCTGTCTTCCCCACTGCTCTGTTCCCAGGAATTAAGTAATATGTGTTTAATAAGTATTTTTTAATGGCTGATTGAATCATCTAAGGGTCCAGTAGTAGAAAAGTAGAAGACTTGAAAATCACAGTTGCCTTTACTCAGAGTCACTATTTGCCATAAACAAAACTGAAGAGCTTCTTAAAACAAGTCATTACAGGGGAAAAGCAAGAACAAGTGTCACTGGTCGCCTTTGAAGGAGGCCAGGGAACTGACGCATTGTTCTGAACACTGGTAATTAGAAGGGCAGAATCAAGCGTTTCTCCTGTCTTTCCCACGTGAACGAGGCCTTGGTAACCAAATAGTTGATGAGGGCAAGTTTCACTTTATAGAAGATTTCCCGCAAATAAATGCAGAAGGAATGCTAGCATTAGGACACTACCACTCTGTCACCCCCAATGAAAGCCTGGATCAAGGCAACGACGACCATCAGGGGTCCTTAACACCACAAATGAGAGACCAGCAGGCCGTTTACACCTCCTGAAGGCACCACCTATGATGGGCTCTTGCCAAAAAAAATCCCTACCGGCACAGAGCTCATGATCTGGGGGGAAATAAACAGACGACAACAACTTGAAAACGCCTCTGCCTCTAACTGGGCCAAACACAGGACACAGAGAAGACAACGGGACACATGAAGAAATATTAGAGAGTGTATCAGCAAACCGCAGAGTGTGGGAGACTCTACAGGACAGAAACCGGTTTCCTTAACAAATAAATTACAAGGAAGAAAGAGATCTGCCCAAGAATGCAAACAGAAAGGCAGGGTGGGGAGGTGGTGCACAGAGACTTGAAAAGGCACATCGACCGCATACAATATCTGAGCCGTGTTTGGATCCTGATTCGAACAAACCAAAATAAACAAGCCATTTATGAGACAGAGTGGGAGACGTGAACGCTGACTGGACGTTGGTTGATATTAAGGAATTGGTGTTAAGTTTTAGGTATGCTGAGAGTATGGTTATCTTTAAGAGAGATTCCTTACCTTTAGACATACACACTAAAATATTTGGGGGTAAATGATTTGAAGCCTGAAATTTGCTTCAGAATACTCCAGTAGGGTGAGAGGAGGAACAGGTGAGGCCATAGATGAAAAAGGTTGCCAGGGGCTGGACGATGGGTCCACGGGGGTTCGTTATACTATTTTCTCTCTTGTATATGTTTTGAGTTTTTCAAGCAGGAGGAGTTAAAAACAAACAAACACGGCCTACCCTTGCAGCATGAGTGCAATCACTGCTTTTTTGAGCCAAGGGCTTGGGACTGTCCCCATTGCAGGGGACCCCTGACCGAGCCCCAAGGCCCCCCACCCCGACCAGCCTCCAACCCAGACCAACAGGTGCCTTGGTGTAGAAATAAGTCGGGCTTACCTGGAGCTGATGGACCAGCTTGGTGGCTTGTTCAGGCGTCTGAAATTCTCGGGGTACCCTGGTGGTGGGGTGAGTAGGAGGGGGGTCCTCTCCCGGGCAGACTTCTCCGCTGCTTGACAGCAACTCCCGCACAATCTCGGCAGGTGACTTGAAGATCAGTGGCCTGGCAGGGCCCTCAGGCAGCCTGCTGTGGTTCCTGGCTTTGGGGGGGCGGTAACACTCATCTTTGGGGAACTTCACCCGGGGTCCCACCTTGGAGAAATCAGGGAGCGGGTAGTTCAGCCGCCCCTGGCCGTACTTGGGGGCATCAGAAGATGAGTGACCAGCCAGAGTGGCTCCCGGCCTGGGCGGTGGCCTGTCCTGTCGAGCTGGCCTAGGTGGAGGCTTCAGGGGGCTGATGGAGCCGGTGAATCGGGAAGGGAGCGGCTTAGGTGATATCCGTGTCCGCTTCCAGGATTGGTCCCCGGGCTGAGGGCACGAGAGGCTGGTGGTTTCTCTCCTCCATCTATCTGCAGGACACTGGACGCTCTGGGCTGGAGGGGCTGAGGACTCCTGGAATTCCGTGGCCGTCGCCAGAGTAACGCTTCCTCCAGTTCTATCGTTCGGGTTTAGGAGGTGGTGACTGGAGCTCTGGGGTGAAGTTTCTGCCAGGGCAGCGGGCGCGGGGCCATCAGTCTCTCCCTCCCAGGTAGAATCCAGGCTGCC
The DNA here is from genome assembly GCF_965194805.1 of Balaenoptera borealis. Lineage (NCBI taxonomy): Eukaryota > Metazoa > Chordata > Mammalia > Artiodactyla > Balaenopteridae > Balaenoptera > Balaenoptera borealis. Next base: position 103,084,262 of record NC_138865.1, read on the forward strand.
ACTGCGGGGGTTGAGGCTTACAGTTCCACTGCTCCATGACCTGGCAGAGCTGAAGTCAACAGTTGGGTTGACCTCAGAATGTTCTGGAAGTTTGTCTCCACTGGCTTGTTCGTCAGAAGCCACCCAGCCTGTGGGCTGACCCCAGCCCAGAGCCATGGGGCTGGTGTCCCCATTGCCCCCCGAGCTGAGATCAGTCTCATACCCCAACCTTGGGGAGCTCTCTCCAGCTTCCTGGACCTCAGGGCCTCCCACGGCCTCATCTGCCTCCTCTTCAGTCATGGCCAGTTGAGGATCCTGCTGGGGGGGCCAGCTGAGTGGCAAGTTGGAACTCTCTGGGCTGTCCACATCCTCTGCTTCAAACTCTGGAAAGACAGGTCGTTGCTTAGTATACGCCAGGTCTGGACTCGCTGTGTCACATTACCTAGGCCATCTCACCCCTCTGGGCTTTCATTGCCTCATCACATGGTGACGGCAAGAAGCCCAGCGATCCCCCCATAGGGCCGAATACTTTTCGAACATCTCCTCTAGTTGTCTCAAAGGTCCTCCAAACTCAATCCTCAAACCTGGTTGTCCCCCTAGCGTTTCCTGTCTCAGCAAATGGAAACATCATCCCACCCAACTGCACAAGCCAGAAACCTGGGAGGCATCTTTGCCATCTCCCTCCCCCTATCCCCCACAATCCAATCTGTCACCTGGTCCTGTCCCGATTACCTCCTATGGTGCTCTCAAACTCACCTGCTGCTCTAGAGTCCAGAACCAGCAGGTTTGCCCAAGTCTACATCCTCTCTTGCCTGGACCACTGCAGCAGCCACCTAATCATCTCAATCCTCACTCTTATTCTCCACATGAAAACGTTCACTGTCTTCCTGTTGTTCCCAGGAGAGAGCTGAACCTTTAATATGGTCCTAAGGTCCCTGTCTCCACCCCCCATTAGCTCTCCTGCTCCATCTCTTTCCATGGTTCCCCTCAGTCTCTCCCTGCTCTAGCCATGCCACATCCTCTCCTACCACAGGGCCTTTGTACATGCTGATCCCTCTGCTAGGGTCCTCTCTCCCTCCCTTTGTCTAGTTAACTCCTATTTGTCCTTCGTACATTAACTCAACCTTGACCGCATCAAGGAAGCCTTCTCTGATCTCTCTAACTTAGGTCAAAAGCTCTCTTTTATAGGCTTTCATATGACTGAATACCTCTACTTTGAAATATTTATTACAGCTTCAGTTTTCCATTTATTTATGTGATTCTTTCATTAATATTTTCCTCCCCCGCTACACCGTAGGCTTCATGTGGGCAAGGATGCTCTCTGTTTTTATTTATTATTGTATTTGCAGAGGAGGTGCTCAATATTTGTTGACTGAAAAGAAAGAAGAAAGGAGGACAATAAGGCATGCAAAGCTCCCAGAAAATGGATAGTTGTTATAATTATTAGATAGTAAGTGCTCAAGAAATATCCATTCAGCCATCCCACTCACCCATCCACCCACTCACCCATCCAACACCCACTCACCCATTGATCCAACCATCCATCCTTTCAATCGTCCATCCATCCACCCACTCACCCACCCATCACCCACTCACCTACCTATCCATCCAGCTATCACTTATCCATCCATCTGTCCATCCACCTATCTGCCTATCCACCTACCCATTCATCCATCCACCTGTGCATCATCCGTGCAGTCAGCGCTTATGGAGCACCTCCTCTGTCCTAGACCCTGTGTCAGCCTCTGGCACAGATCCAAAGTTTCATGAGATACAGTCTGGGTACCACCAAGCACAGACTCTCTGCTCTGGCCAGATGCACCTTTGTCATAATCCTTACATCACTCTTTGCTTCCCCATGCTCTTTCCCCTACCCTTGGCACCTCTACATCTTTCATCTCCTCAAAATCTCCTTCAGCGAGTCTCTCTTGTTTACAGCAGCGTACTTGAAGCCCAGAGAGGTTAAGTAACTTGCCAAAGATCATGCAGTGGTTCAGAGCAGTCCTGGACTTAGAAACAAGGTCCCAGCTATGCAGACAAGTTAGTCTCCGCTGATGGGGGTCATGCAGTGGGATGAAGAGATCGGGCTTTGGAACCGGGCAGACCTGGCTTCAATCCTGGCTCTTCTGATGCCTCATAGGGCACCATGAACAAATAGCTGACCTCTGTGGCAACCTTTACTCTACCTGGAGGCTATTCTCTCCTACCTGGAAGAAGGTGGTGAGGAAAGGTGGAGATATGGCTTGCGCCCTGCCCAGCCCTTTGCCTGGCACACAGTAAGGGCACAGGACATGGCAGCAGCTGTTACATTACAGCAGGGGGTTACCATGTGACCTCAGGAAGAGACGCCTCTGCCCTTTCATCCCAGTGCATCCCTGTCACCATTCCCTAAGGAGAGCTCGGAAAAGGCTCCTGAGTGGGTAGCTGTGGGCAAACCCCACTTTAAACAGACCTGGCATGAGGAACTTGGGGTCACTGCACAATCTACTATCAGCCTGACGGCTTCTCTGACATCTACGGGGGCCCGCCTGATTCCAGAATCCTAAAACAGGGGCGTTTCATTCATATTCGAATGCAATAATCACTATGTAATCAAGCTCAAAGGTATTATTACTCCCATTTCACAGATGGGGAAACCAAGATTCAGAGAGGAGAAGGGACTTGTTGAGCCAAGCTGGGAATTTAGTCTCAGTTGTTCTTGATGCAAAGAAAACAGTTATTTTAGAAAACAAGGGAAGCCATCATTCTCGTTGCTAAATGGGATTTTAAAAAATCGTAGAAATGGGCAGAACCCCTGGACCAAGCAATTTAAAATATCAAGGTTATTATCAAATTAAGTGTGCAAAGATATACTAATGACATATCTCTGCATTATTTATAATAGCAAAAACTGAGAAACTACCTAAATGCCCAGCAGTAAGAGGACTGGCCCAAGAAATTACAGAATATCCACACCACGGAATTCCTACGCAGACATTAGAAATGACTTGTGGAAGAATATTTGATAAGCTGGGAAAGCGTTCATGTCTATTAAGTTACAAAAAAGCAAGTTACAATAAAGTTTGTAGAATACTGTTCCATATTCATACTACATTTATATATATATATATATATATATATATATACACACACACACACACACACACACACACACATATGAAAGACAGCAGCTATCTGGATAATAAGTAATTTTTAGTTTTTTCTCCTTTGGCTTATATTTTCTGATTTTTCTGCAATGAACAGTATTGTTTATATAATTTAAATCTTAAAAAAAGTTTAAATTGTAGGCTTCGTAGATTTTAACTTAAAAAAATTTTGAAACTCTCTCTATTCCTGCCTCCTGCCAGAAGGGGCGAATGTTTCGGGGACACCACTGTGGGATTGCAGGGGAGTCGGTCTCACCCTCTTCTGCAGACTCTCCTGATTCAGGATCTGGGCGCCCATCAGGCTGTGAGTCCGGGCCCCACTCCAGTGGCTGTAGGCACTGCTGGGCCAGGCGGAAGTCCTCCAGGAGCTCAGGGCTGGTGGCACTGGGAAAGGGTGCCTCTTCTACCAAGCTGCATGCGCCACTCCCATCAGCATCCTTTCCCTTTTCAGCCCAGGCCCAGCGCCTCCGCCGGGGCCCTTTTCCCAGGCCTGACTCGGCCCAGTGGACCTCCGTCCCGGAGCTGGCCATTGGGCCTGGCCTGAGTTTCACCTGGGCCCCTTCATCTTCAGGAGATGGAGCTGCCCCTATGGGCACCAGAGTTCCCGCCGGCTCCTCTCAGCACCAGCCATCCTGCCTGTGGCCTGTCGGGGACACAATCAAATGGAGAGGTATTAATCCTTGAATTCCCTCCTTTCTTCAGAAGCAGAAATTACCAGCAGGAACTCTGGAGTCAGAAGCCCTGGTTCAGCTCCTGGCTCCACCTCTTTGAAGCTGCATGACCTTGGCCAAATCACTCCACCTTGGATTTCTTCATCAGTAAAACTGGGGTAATAATTCCTCTCTCTCTAAGAGTTTTATAAAATTACCTGAGATATGGAATGAGGAGGCCAGCGGCCGGCACACAGCAGGTGTCCCATGTGTGCTGGTGCCTGTTACCATGTGCCAGGCTCCACACGTGGGCGCCAGGGCACAGGCCCTGCTCACATGAGAACTGAGGGCCCAGGAGGAAGCAGACAATCAACCGGCAACTAGAGATCAAAGTGAGAGCGATGGGAAAGCACGGGGAGGGGCCCTGGGGGCCCAGGGCAGGCCCAGGAAGTCAGGATAAGTCCCATTTAGAGGCGACGCCCTCTGGGAACCTTCCTGACCTGCTCTTGGGTAAGATTTCAGATCGTGAGTGGGGGACCGGTGAAAAGAGCATTCCAGTATCCAAAATAATTGAAAACAGGTACTCAAACGAATACGTGTACACGCACTTCCCTAGCAGCACTATTTGCAATCGCCAAAAGGTGGAAACGACCCAGATGTCTATCAGTGGATGGATGGACAAACAAGTTGTGGTCTATCCACACAGTGGAATATCATCCAGCCACTAAAAGGAGTGAAGCACTGACACATGCTACAAGGATGAATCTCAAAAACGTGATGCTAAGTGAAAGAAGCCAGACACAAAAGGTCACATACTGTATGATTCTATCTGTACGGAATATCCACCATAGGTAAATCCATAGAGACAGAAAGCTGACTAGTGCTTTAGCTGGGGGAGTGGGGAGAGGGGAGTGACTGCTTGAATGGGCACAGGCGTCCTTTTGGGGTGATGAAAATGTTTTGGAACTAGATAGAGGTGGTGCTTGCACAACTTTATAAGTATACTAAATGTCACTGAATTGTTCATTTTAAAATGGTTAAATTTTATGTTATATGAATTTCATCTCAATTAAAAAAAAATTTTCAGGCAGGGGTTCCATCAAGTACCAAGGCCTGGAGGCAAGAGGGGGCGACATGTAAGTGGTTTCCCGATGGCTGTGCTAGTGGGGGCAGGAGCTGGGGCTCTGATTGCAGAGAGTGTGGGCATGCAGACCACGGGAGAGCACGTCGAGGTGCAGTTAGAAGTTTCTCTCTGGCTGCCTGGGGAGAATGAACCAGAGGGAGAGCCTGGTTGCACAGGGACCTGTGGCACAGGAAGGATGGCTGCAGAAGGGCTCCTCCCTGCCTGCCTTCTGTCCTCTCCTCCTTTCCCTCTCTCCCTTCTCTCCCTCCCATCTCCTCTCCCCTCCCGCTATGGCCAACACCCCCAAGCGCTTCCTCTGAGCCCTGGAAACACAAGGTTGACAGAGCAGCGGCATGGTCCCACCCAAGGAGCTCATGCAAAGCACCCACTCTACGGGCAGGAAAACTGAGGCCCAGAGAGCAGAGGGTCCTTGGCTGAAGCCGCACATGGGTCGGGACAAGGCTGGCATGAGAGGTTACCTTGCAGCTCAGGTCCCGGCTCTTCCCTCCGTGCTGTGGAGACAATGAGAATAACTCCAGGCCTCCCAGGACAGACACGCCCTGTGTTTGTCCCTGCAGCCTCGTGTGCGACTGGGTCTTGGTCAGAGCCTTGGTTCATACCGTTGGGAAAAGTCAGCAGGCAACTATTTCTGGATAGAGAGTCCCCCAGGGATTGGCTGCCACCTTCTCAAGGGCTGGGGTAGGAACGGGGACTAACATTGTCCCCACTCTGGTCTCAGGGGCCTCACCCTCTTCCCCCGACACAATCTTCCTCCCTCCTCCCTGAATTTCCCCCAGATCACCCTGTAAGCCTCCGCATGACCCCGCCACATATGCTGGGCCCTCGCTGTGCCACCCAGGCTAGAAGCTTTACTGCCTGTTCTCGATCTGCCCTCACCCCAAACAGGTAAGTAGGTCATAGGAAAACTATTCTTCAAATGAGAAAACTAAAACTTAGCATGGAATAGTTACTTGACCAAGATCACCCAGCTGGTTAGTGACAGCAAGATTTGGAACTGTCGATTTTGGCCCAGTGAGTGGTCTCCAGTGTTTTTTTTTTTTTTTTAATCACACAACTCATCATTAAAAATATATTTGCTCATATACCTAACATGTATTTCTTATAACATCACCTGCATGCATTCTCACACGAATATATTACGTGTTAGAAAAAATATATCTAAAATTGAATTTTTAAAAAGATCTAATAGAAAATAAATATTTTAAAAGGAAGTTCTAATGCTTGCTTTCCACACCCTCTCGGGGCGCCTGTACCCCTCTTGGAAATCCGTGCCAGCTTGAGTGCTCTTAAGAATCCTCTAAGAATGCAGATCCCTAAGGTCAACCTGAAGGGACGGGGCCCAGGAGTCCGCATTTTAAACCAGCGCCCCAGGCAAGGCCCACCCTTTGACCTTGACTAGGCCTTCCGGACCCTGCCACGATGGCAGGTGTGGAAGGTGCTAAAAGCCTTTGCTTTTCTCTTTCTGAAACCTCCGCCAAGGAAGTGGCTGGGGGAGGCGTGTGGGTTTTTTTGACTTCTAAAGGGCTTTTTTCTAGCCGTGCCACAGAGCAGCCCGTCCAATCACAGAGGCCTCGGGTGCACAAAGAGGAACATCCTGTCTCCTGGGATGACTCAGTCATTGCAGAAATCTCACTGTGACCAGGGAAAGCCACTGGTTGGAGGCAGCTGCGGTCACTGGCTGGAGTTTTGCACATGTTCCCCAGGCCCCCAAACTTGTGAGCCTCTCATGAGCAAAAGCTCTGCATTTTGTGCACGCCACAGCCCGGGGTGCCGTGGAGTCCAGGACCAGTCGGTCAGCCAGTCAGTCAACAAACACACACGAGTGCCAAGCACGCGCTGACCTCACGCTGGGGTGAGGACGCCTGCTCACTGGGCCGCTGTGAAAGAGAAGCAGGCAGGGTGTCTGGAGACCAGCTTCTAGCCCTGGTGCTGCTCCACCGTGAACTGCTGGGCTTAGGTTTTCCTCACTGTAAGATGGAGAAAATGCCACCTGCTCTCGCAACCATGGGGAGCGGCGCCCTGTTAGGGTGGGCTGGGAGGTAGGGGAAGGGGCTAAGTGAACTTTGAGGTTCCTGGTTGACTTGTTGGCTTCTGAGGACCACAGACTCCAAACAGTTAACCCCCTCCTCCTCCCTGAGGTCCCACTTCAGAGTAACAAAGATATATATTGAGCACCCAGTGGGTGCAAATTAAGAAAACCTATGATCTCCTACTGTGTGCCAAGCACCACACAAGACTTGAGGAATAAAGACCTGAGTAAAAGCGTGCCAAAATTTCAGATGGGGGATGGTACAGAAGGATTACTGTCGAAGGAAGCATTAAGCTGGGCCTTAGAGACAAAGAGGATTTGGGGGAGAAGAATGAGGAAGGGCATTCCAGGCAGAGGGAACAGCACAGGCAAAGGCACAGAGGTCTGAAAGTACGAACAGAACTAGACAGAGAGCTATGGCAGGGGTCCCTGAATGGCGGCCAAAGACAGGGTGGTTCTAGACAGCCTTCTCGAGGGCACAGGGCTGCTCCCGAGGGGCAGTGGGGTTGGGTGAAGGCCCAGTGGGGTTGGGAGGCTGAGCCCAGGAGAGCCCCGTGAGCACTAAGCCCCCTCAAGGGCTGGGCTGTCCCCGTGGGACTGCTTTCTCCAGGGCTCAGGGGCCCTGCCAGCCCTGGAGAAACTAGCCCCCCAAGGAGGCACCACCCACTCCCCGTCCTTTTGTACATCTCCTCCCTCCATCCACACCACCTCTGCCGCTGGCTCTCTCGAGGTTCTGCGAGACCCTTGTGGTCTCTTTGTCCCCTTCCCGAGTGGCTCAGCCACCCCCAGGGGGCTTCTCTGCCCCCAGGTCCAAAAGTGGAGACCCTTCCCTTTATGGCTCAATCCCCAGGTTCTCCTCTGCCAACTTCAGCAACGCAGCCCACCTCTGCTTCCTCATGCCCTCCCAAGCCCCTCACTCTCCAGCAGAGCTCTATGAGGCACCACCCCCCCTTGCTCCCACCCAGTCCCTGACATCTCCCAGATGTGGAAACTGAGCTGCAGAGAGGTGGCCGCCTTTCACAAGACCTCGCAGCCTGGAAGTGTGGCCAGGAATTGAAATCCAGGGCTTGTGACTCCGAAACCAAGTCCATCAGACTTGGTGGGGCGGCGAGAGGAAGGGGAAGGAAGACCCCTTACCAAGTGGCTGGGCCCCTCCAGAAAGGCTGGGCTTTTGAGCTCAGAGCCCCATACTCGGCAGCCCTCCCTGAGCAGCTGGCAGGGCACAGACCTACTGTTCTCAAGGGGTTCCCGCCAGCCGTGTAGAAACCAGTTCCCGCCAGCCGTGTAGCACAGCCACTTCCCCCTCTGGACGTACCCTGCCCCCAGCTCTCTCGGCGGCAGCAGAGGCCGAGGAGAAAGAGGAAAGATGCCCCTTGCTGCTGCGGACTCTTGTCCCGCCAGCCTGAAGGGCCGGGCTGGGTCTGCCGGCCCATCCTTGGCTCCTCTCCTTGTCCTTACTCGGCAGAAGGGGCCACTCTTTAGTGGGGACCCCCTGCTGCCTCCTGGCTGCTCCTCACCCGTGCTGATGTCTGAAGCCCCTTAGCAGCCCCTGGGGCTAACTCGCCACGTGCAGATGAGGACACCCCGGGCACAGAGAGGGACCAGCACTTGCCCAAGTTCACAGAGATCAGAATCAGAGCTTTGGCTGGGATCCAGCATGCTGAGGCTTGAGGAAATGCCCCCCCAAAATCCACCCTTGCCCTGGGCGCCGGGCTCCTCTAAGCCAGAGAGAAGTAATACAGCTGCCACAGCTGCAACTTCCTGGCTGGGCTGGTCCAGCCGCCCGGACTGTCCCAGAGAGCCTGTGACTGGCCCGTCCAGGGGGAAGGCGGCTCCCCCAACCCCCGCCCTCCTCGGTTCCCTCACCTCTCTCGGGCTCCGCCACCATCCTGCTGGCCCAGGCTCAGGGGACCTGCATGTGGAGTCTTTGTTCCAAACCTGGGGAGCCCCCTGCCTCCATGGCGCCCTGGCCCGCCTCCAGGCCGCTCTGCCAGCCCCAGTCGCTGCTCACAGACTAGCATCGCTCCCCACCTCTCCCCGCCCCTGCTGCGGCTGAGGCCGCCTCGCCTCGGCAGGAAGCGCCCAGCCTGATTTCCTACAAGTGTTTGTCAGAAGGAGGGGGTTTGTCTGCGTGCAGAGTGAGAGGGAGCAGAAGGAGCTTAACCCCTTGCAGGCCCTCTGCAGGTCGGCACCACTCAGGAGAGGACTCATAGAAGCTTCCAGTGTCAGAACTTGGGACCATCTCAGCCAAAGTACAGACCAGGGACAATAAAGCCCAGAGAAGGTCAGAGGCTTGGCCAAGGTCACACAGCATGCTGAGCCTGGAAGGAGGTCTCCAGCAGCCTCAACCCTTTGAGGGTCTTCTCCGTAGCCCCCACCATCCAGGGCATGAACTTGATCGAGGATCCCTCTCTCACTAGGGCAGTGCCCGTCTGTACAATGGGAGCCCAGACTGGATGCTTGCTTGGCACCCTTCCAGCTCTGACTCTCTGTCCCGTCTGCCAATATGCGACTAAACACCTCAGGGAGGCTGCAATGATTCCTGCCATCCCACCCACTGTCCTCACCCCAAACTGGGCCTGTAATTAGAGTGGGATTTTCCAGGCGGCATGGAGGCGGGGAATTGGCTGACTGAACTGAATTTCAATGGCAGGGCACAAGACAGGCCAAGCCCTGGCTCCACTCTAGTGGAGACACAGACAATAAACAAACATGGAGAGAAACAGAGTGGGTGAGATGGGTTGCTTTTGGTAATACTGATGCCTAGGTTCACCCAGACTCATAGACTCAGTCTTTGGGCATCAGCGATTTTTTTTTTTCTTTCAGCCCTGCCATACAGCACGAGGGATCTTAGTTCCCCGACCAGGGATCGAACCCGTGCCCCCTGCATTGGGAGCACAGAGTCTTAACCACTGGACCACAAGGGAAGTCCCCATCAGCGATTTTAAAGTGTCCCAGGTGACTGGGATGTGTGGCCCTGGTAGACAATCTGTGGGTCAGAGAGTAACGGGTTGGGGCAAAGAGTTTGGGGATGGCCAGGAAGATCTCTGTGAGAAGGTGGCATTCAAACAAGGCACCAGAAGGAAGAGATGGGCAGGAACAAGCCACAAGAAGGGCTGAAGGCAGAGTATTCTGGAAGGGCAAGTGCAAAGGGCAAGGTGGGAACCAGCGGGGCTTTCCCTGAGAACGGCAAGTGTGTGTGCCCCGAGCAGAGTGAGCCAAGACGGAGAGGCAGGAGCAGGGCAGAGGGGTGTCCCGTCCCTGCACGTTGTGGCTCCCGACTCTGGCCCCGCCCAGGATCCAGGGATTCTGATTCAGGCAACAAAAAGAAAAAGGAGAAAATTTGGCCTCTGTATTGTCCAAAAAGCCCTCCAGGTAATTCTGGTGAGCAGCCAGGTTTGGGAACCACCCGTGTAGGAGAGAAAAATGCATTTTACAGTCAATGCAGACCTGGGTTCAAATCCCAGCCCCACCTCTTGCTAACTCTGCGACGTTTGAGGCTTCACCTCTCCAAGCCTCAGTTTCTTCATTTCTATAACAGGGATAAGAAGAGTAGCCACCCCACAGCACTGCTGCCAAGACCCAATGAGGTAACACTTACAAAGTGCAGAGCCGGGGGTCTGGAACACGAACTAATGAATGAATGAATGAATGAATACTCCCAAGGTCAGTTTGTGAGTATCTGGCAAAGCTAGAACCGGCGGCCCTCATCCCAGTTATCCCCCATCCCCTTCCCTGCCTTTTACCCTCATCTGGGTGGTGGGACTCTACCCGCAGCCCAGCCAAACGTGCAACAGAGCCAGACCCTAATGAGGCCCCTCCCTGCCAGTTCTGGTGACCATGTGGGCCATTGTGTGAGGGGCGGGCTCCCCTGACACCCCGTCACTCACTCACCCTCCCTCCCTGGCCATTAACCCAGGCAGCACTGCCATCAACGCCAGGTGGCTGCTGATGCCAGGCACGCCCCATGGCCCCTGGATAACCCCGAACCCAACTTAGCAGCAGCTGCCAAACCCCAAGGGAAACAGCCTCCTGTGCACGCTGTTCCATCTCCTTGACACCCACTTCTTACCAACCCTCCTCCCTGCCTTGGCTTGTGTGGTGCCCCCTGCCGGCACACCATCTCCACCCACGGCCAAATTCTATCAATACTTGACCAAATTGAGCTCATTCATTATACTGCTACCCTCAAACCCACCCTTCCCCATGCAGCTTGGCCCATCTTTCACTCAAGTGCACAAGCCAGAACCGACCATCATCCTGGATACTCCCCTCTCCCTTACATCCCCAAACCAATCCATCATCAACTCCTATTGATTTTATTTCCTCAATCTCACCAGAATCCATCCCATCTCTGCATCCCCACGTGGCCTTCTGCAACGGCCTCTCCTGGAAAGCTCTTAGGTCCCTCCAATCCATTCCTCACCCTGCACCAAGGGTTCTTTCCAAAATGGAAGTGTCCAAACACGGCCCTTCTGTGCTTAAAACACTATGCTAGTTGCCCACTGCTCTGAGAAAGAAGATGAAACTCCACACCCTGGCCACCGCTCTAGTCTCTTTGCCCTCAGCATGCTCGGGCAATACGGGGCTCCTTGGTGTCCCTGGGACAAATACCTGGTGCTTGCCCTCATCACCCAACCCCAATTCTTCTCCCTGGTAACTTGCAGGCAGCTTACAGATCCCAGCCCCATGTGCCCTCCTCAGGGACTTGCCATTTGGAATTAGATGTTAGGTCTGTCTGCCTGACCACTGGAGCTCTGTGAAGTGTCCCATTACATCCCCGTGCCCAGCACAGGCCCTGGCACACAGGAGAAGCAGAGTGAACACATGCTGGATGATCTACTGAATCTAGTCAGTCGCCCCAGCCTGGCTTGCAGCCCTCACATCAATCCAGTGAGGGTGATGTGACATCCCCATTTTACAGGTAGGTAAACAGAGGCCCCGAGAGCTGCAGCAACTTGCCCATAGTCACAAAGCTGGTGAGTGCTGCTGTAGATTCAGACACAAAAAGACCCGAGTCTTTAACGACCATGCTTGGTGCTCACACCGTGTAGCCTGTGGAGATTATTAATAACCTGGGCACCAGAAAATCGGGAGTGGAGTTTATTACCAACAAATTGCAATTCACTAAGCCAATGTTCTAACTTTATAAGGAGGCTCTGGTTCCTCACAGAGCCTTTCAGTTTTCTAAAGTGCTTTCTCATCCTTCATAGCACTAGATGCTTGAGAATCACTTTGGGAAGGAGGCAGGACAGGGGTATGATTCCATTGTACAGGTCAGCAAACTGAGGCCCAGAGATGGGGAAGAGATTAGTTCCTGGTCACCCAGGAGAAACAAAAGAGCAAACAAAACACCTTGGCCCCTACTGCCAGGGCTCGAGTACTTCCATCAGAAGCATGCCTGGAGCACTGCGGCTGCACAAGCCTGCCAGTCCTCACCACAGGAGCCCAGTAAGCCCTTGGCCATTTGTTCCCCCAGCCCCTGGGTCATGATGCTCTAACACCGTGGTGGCCATTTCTCACCCACTTTCCCACTGCCCACCCTCCCTGCTCCCTCCCTCCACAGTCATTCTTAAGCCCCACCTAAGTGGGGAAGGTGAATCTCTTTCTTAAAGTCTTCCCGCGCCTCCCAGGACACGGTTCAGGACCGGGATGGGCATTGCTAGCTGATGTGATGAGGCCTGGACAGTCACTCCTTCATATGATGTCCTGAGGTCCAGGGGGTACAGTGGAGCCACCAGGCTTCTCAGCCATCCTGGGGGAAACCAGGGGCTGGCGACTTCAGGATTCATGGGGGCTGAAGGCGGTTATTTCACCCTCTGCCCCTCCTTGAGCTCCTGATATCTCCCTTCCCTGGGGAAGAAATGAAAACCCATCCCAAGGTCACCCACTCCTTCCTGCCCAGGTCGCTGAATTTACCCCCATAGTTAAAATCCACAGGGATGTGGGGGTGAGGAAGCAGGGGAGGATTTCAGGAGTGAACCCAGAAGAACCTACGGAAGCCTGGCTTGGGAAGTGGAGACCCAAGTTCCAGCCTGAGTGATGCTGGACAAAAGCTTTTCCCTCTCGTAGCTTTGGAGCCTTGAGGCTTAATGAGATTCTCTCTGAGGTTATCAGAAGTGACCTTCTAGCATAAAATCTCCTGGGTTCTTGATTCCACTTGCCCACACAGGCAGAAACACTGTGCTGCTGGGAGGCTGCGGGGAGCAGGTGTTCAGGGCACATGGGCTTCGTGAATAATCAGAGGCCTCCAGGTTCTCTCTTGAAAGCTGTGTGGCCTCAGGCAAGTCACTTAACCTCTCTGAACTCCAGATTCCTCATCTGTAAAATGGGGCTTTACAGGATCCTTGGTCAATGAGGCTATGTACCTAAAGCCCTGGCCAGTGCCCAATTGGCACAGAGCTCATGAATAAATGACTTTGGCTATATTCATGAAATGCCCATATGGCCTGTTCCCTGCAGGACTGAGTTTAATTTTCCTGGCTCTCCTAATATCAGCCACAGCTCAAGCTTTGAGTCCTTTACACAAAAGGGGACGGCCAGCCCTCCCAACCCGGTGGAGAGAAATGCTGGCATATCCCAGTGATTCTTCTCCCTGTGGCCCCCAAACCAGGTCTGGGGGTCACTGACCCAGCTAGAAACTGTGTTTCCACCTTGAATCGTTAAGGATGGGAGGAAACAGGCCTTCCTCAGCCAGCTGAAACATGGGTTATGAGGAGGGTGTGGTCATACTGAGGAAAACACACTCATGCTCACACACTCGCACACACACACACCCACACTCTCAAATTTATGTTCCATGGAAAGAATCAAACAAAAAAACCGTGCATGTGATGGGAACGCATTGCTAACAGCAAAACTTTATTGCGTGCCTATTATGTAAAGGCCCTTCCATGGATTAGAAGCTCATTATTTAATCCTCATACCAATCCAAGGAGGTAGGAATTATTATGCCCATTTCACAGGAGAGTAAGATGGGTTTGAATCAGGCTGTCTGAAACCAGACACTACAATCTTAATCACTTTGCGACTGAATCTTACAGTAGGTGGAAAGGTTGGAAACAACCTCGATGTCCAATAACAGAGGACCATTAAAATAAATGATGATATTTCCACTCAAAGGACTATTATGCAGTGATTAACAGTCATACTGTAGAAGACAATAAAGTGATGTAAAAAATTGTGATATGTTAAGTGAACAAGCCAGTTATAAAATAATGTGTATCCAGTGTGAGTCCGTTAAAGAAAAACACAGTAAAATGTGGAGAAAGAGAAGGGAAAGAGGAAGGGAAAAAGAGAGAGAGTTCCTCCAAAATGTTTACAATAATTACTATTAGGTAGAAAACTAAGGCAAGTTTACTCTTTTTCCTTATGTGTGTTTTCTAAAAATAACAGTTGTTTTAAAAATAAGAGGGCTTCCCTGGTGGCGCAGTGGTTGAGAATCTGCCTGCTAATGCAGGGGACACGGGTTCGAGCCCTGGTCTGGGAAGATCCCACATGCCGCGGAGCAACTAGGCCCGTGAGCCACAACTACTGAGCCTGCGTGTCTGGAGCCTGTGCTCCGCAACAAGAGAGGCCGCGACAGTGAGAGGCCCGCGCACCGCGATGAAGAGTGGCCCCCGCTTGCCACAACTAGAGAAAGCCCTCGCACAGAAACGAAGACCCAACACAGCCAAAAATAAATAAATAAATAAAAATAAAAATAAAAAATAAGAGGAAAATGAACATTTACTATTCTTAAAAGAACAAAGCAAAACAAACAAAAGCCACTGCTGCACGTCTGTGCAGGGCTTCATTCTGATGAGACCTTGGGCCTGGCCCTCCTCGGTTTCCCGCCTATGAAAGTTGGGAAGAGTGGTTGGGCTCTCTGAGGGCTTTGGCAGCTCTGACATTCTGTGACATTCTGTATCCCCATCCCACAACTTCTCTCTTCCTCTTTTTAGACTCTGACACCATGTGCTTTTTCACACGGCACATATAGCCATTATACAACATGTAGGATTATGTGAAGATCACAAAAAAGGAAAGGAAGCAATCCCTGCCTTAGCCACTCTTAACATCTTGGGACATGGCATGTGTTATCTGATTGGAGCCTCATAATCGGGCATTTAACAGATGAGAAAAGGCTCAGAGAGGTTACACAACTTGCCCAAAGTCACACAGCACATTAGGGGCAGAGTTGGATCTGCACCCACAAGTAAAGCATTACCCTCCGAATGAATCCCTGATTGAGGGGTGGGGGGCTGAGTGCAGCCTCCTGAACCCTGAGGTCCCTCCCGGTCCTTGGTCCTTGGCTGTGGTCCCAAGACTGAGAAGACTCACAGCTGGGCATCCAACTCTGGCTTTGCTCACTGGTCCCTCCCCCACAATAGGCTCAGCTTGGAGTGGGGGGTGGGAGGAATGCTGGCAAGGATCCAGGGGGCTGGTACAAGACCACCACTGAGAGCAGGGGGGGTCTCTCTCTGCAGCCGAGCTGGAGTTTGGCTGACACTTGGCAAGGAAGATCAGAGCCAATATGGGACTGTAGGCTGGAATGCAGGAGGGACTGAGAAAGCAAAAATGTGAGGGTTTGGGGGCAGAGAGGCCTGGGTCCAAATCTGGTGGTTCTGACCTTAGATATGTTTCCTAACATATGTTCTATATCCTCATCTACAGCCTGAGGGTAACACTGTCCTCAGGGACATGCTTGTAAAGTAATGGTATAGTGTTTGCCAGTCTTAGCACACAGGAGGTGCTCAGAAAACCAGGGGTGCTGTTTGTTAGTCTCCTCCTGGCTCCCCTGATCAACCGGGGCCTCTTCCCGGCCACCATGCCCCCAACTCATCCTCCAATCCCTTCAGGACATGCTGCTGGATAAATCTTAGAGCATCATTCTGACCAAGCCTTTCCCTGCTTAAAGACCATCAAATTGGGCTCTTGTCACTTTCAGGTTAAAGGCTAGACATTTTGGCCTGGAATTCAACAACCTGTTCCCAAGTCAGAAGGCTGCTGCCCTACACAACTCACACCACAGGTTAGGAGCCTCATCTCATAAAAGTTTCCTTCCAAAATCCCACACTTCAGGGGAGCTGTAGTGGGGTGCAGGCCTTTTGGCCTGGCTCCCCTTGGTCTTCCTGTACCACCAGGAACCCTCCAACTTCTGGCTGCCATGCAGAGCAAGGCTCGTCTTCCATCACCCAACACCCTTCACAGGCAGCTCTCTTATTAGACCAAAGAAAGAGAGAAAGAAAGAAAGAAAGAGAGAGAGAGGGAGAGAAGGAAAGGAAGGAAGGAAGAAAGGTAGGAAGGGAGAAAGGAAGAAAAAGAAAAAGCTCTGAATGTGGCATTTACTAATTTCTATAATGTAAATACCCTTATTATGGTCAGTTTCAAGCTACCAACACAATATCACTGAACACAGCCCTGGGAAGAGATGCACACAATCAGCTCTCATCAGATGACACACCCCTGCAAATCCCAAAGTAATAACCGACTAATCCCAGTGAAGAGCTGTGTGACCTCAGATGAGTGACTTAACCTCTCTGAATCTCAAGCTTCTCATTTGTAAAATGAAAACAACAATAGCACCCATCTTATGGCAATGATGTGAACACTAGGTGATCAACAACAATGTACTGAGTACCTACTATGTGTAGGGCTCTGTCCTAGGCACTGGGAGGGTGACTGGGGACAAGATGGACAAGAGCTCCTGCCCTCCCAGACCTCACTCGATGCAGTAAAACCCCTGGCATAGTGGCTGGAATATAGCATTCCGTAACCATTAGCTATTATTATCAACGGTATTATTGTTGTTATGCCTTCCTTTCTGTGGGCCTCAGTTTCCTCATCTCCAAACTTAAAATGTAGCCTAAAAACTTTCTATGATGCCACCTCACTTGAGCCTTAAAGTGGCATTACCATTCCCATTTTACAGAGGGGAAAACTGAGGCACTCAGAACTGAAGCCAGGCTGAGGATTCAATCCAAGTTCTTCTAACTCTCAGTCTCCAGATCTGTCCCACCTCCTGGACTGAGGAAACATAAAAAGGACCTGAAATTCAGCTGGTGACTCAGCTGGATGCTTAAAAAATAGTCTTTCTTCTCCACTTCATGGGGGTAAATTGAAATGTCCTTTGTGTGCACCAGTTTCCAAAACACCCTCTCAGCATGACAGCCACAGTGCCGGGACCATTCCCAGTCTCTCTGGAAACGCTGGCACTTCTGGCGGACTCTGCAGGCTGATGAGAGCTGATGAAACCCCCTTGCAAGAAACAACCCAAATCACATGTTGCAAATGCAAACCACTGGACTTTGGGTCTTTGCCTAAAGTCCTCACATGGGCACCTTCTCCCTCTTTCTGAAGAACTGAGACCGCCCTTGGGAATAAACCCAAATAATCCTCCAAAGACCATGGGGTCCATCCCCTATTGGTAAGTAAGCCAGACGTAGGCCCCATCAAATGGATAGGTAGAAATTCTGTTTCTTGACAAAACAAAACCAACAGTCAAAAAATAAAACCCACCAACTCCAAAGGAGGTGCCTCGAAATTTCGCTTTGGAAGTCCCTATATGTATCTAACCTCAGTCCTTCATGCTTCAGTTTCAGTCATTTCCTTTCCTTCTGTTCTAGAGGGCAGAAACAATGTCTCTTTTCACTGCAGCCAATCTCAGCTTCTCTTCTCAGCTCCAAAACAGCCCAGGTTTGTTATCAGCAATTTTCCTTTCCAACTTTCTTACTGAGAAGCAGAAGCTTTCCAAACGTAGGTAACGATCCGCTCCAACCTGTCATTTCTTTCAACAAAAGCCAGGGAAAGGAACAGGGAAGAGTCTTGTCCAAAGTCGCGCAGCAAGAAGGCTCTGGCTCTGCCTGTGCCAGACCCATCACACAGGGGAGAGGCCAGCTCGGCGGCCGCCCCGCTGCGCGCCCCTGGGCAAGTCTCAGACCCTCTTTGGGCCTTAGTCTCCCCATCTTCGTACCAAGAGAGGCTGGCCTTATTCCTGCAGTTCGTTCCAGTTCCTACCACTGTCGGAGCTGCCCACCCTCATGCTGGCCCTTGCTCTACCTCCGTACCCCTGCCAAAAAGAGGAAAAGAAACTTGCGTTAGGCGTCCGGGGAGGGCGCGCGGCTCCGAGTTGTCAGGCTGCGCAGGTTGTTGCCGGGTGAGCGAATATCACACAAATCCCAGGACAGAGAAGTCCCACCTCCCCGGTAACCACAGCTACCCGGGCCACACCTCCAACCCAAACACAGCCCGAGGCCCAGCCAAGGACCACCTCCGGATTCCCTCGGGACCCCTCCCCTCCCGGTGACCAGCCCCAGCTGGAAAGAGAGAGAGAGAGAGACAGAGAGAGATAGAGAGAAAGCAAACTCCCCCATTGCGCGGAGGTGGAAACTGAGGCCAGAGGGTAGAGACTGCGCAACCCGTAGGCCGGCGGCGTTTGGACTCGGATCCTGATAGCCCGTCCAGGGCTCCCTCCTATTCCCGGGGCGGCGATCCGTCTCCTTCCCGTGCTCAGGGGTTTCCACGTGGGAGAGGCCGAAAGCTGCGCAGTCCCTGTGGATCGGAGCCCACCCATGCTGTCCACTCTCCCTCCCCATTCCGCCGACGGAGAAACTGAGACCCTGCGAGAGGCCAAGACCCGCCCCAGACCCACCGCGAACCCCTCCCCGCGTCTCACCTGCTGGCCGCCACGGCGCGCGGGTGGTTTCCCGGAGTTGAGCGGCAAACAAAGGCCTCCAATCCGGGCGCGGGGCGGGGCGGCGATATTTTGCATAATCCCGGAGGCCGGCCTGTGACGGCCAGGGCGAGGCCCTGGGAGGCGGGGCCTCTGGAAGCTCCACCAATCGAAGAAAGGCGACAGCCCACGTTCCGCCCCGAGGGGTTCGGACGTAGATCCAGGCTCCAGGACTGAAAATCTCAAATCTGGGAGATTGCGTGTCCTTCTGGAACGCGCCCAGTGGCAGACGGGAGGCCTGGAGTTAAGACATTTGTGCAGGGTCGCACAGAGCCACAGTGAGTGAGAAACCATAAACTTTGATAGCCAAAACTACTGCTTCATAGCAGTAGTAATAAACTTTTCTGGAGCACTTACATGTCAGGCACTGTTGTAAACTCTTACTATGCTCGATCGTCTCGTAAAAGGTAAGTGGGTATTATCACTACCCGCCAAGTGTATTCTACTCAAAACCATCATTAGACAAGTGGGCAAACGCAGGCCTGGAGAGAGATGAGAACTTGCCCTAGGTCCTGCAGTGAGAACAGCACAGAAATAATCCATTGTAAAGTGAAAGCGCACCGTGAAGGGTGGCAGTGTAAGGCGTCAAACTGGCCTAGGCTCTCGCCCTAGTTCTGCCAGCGGCTGCCACTGAACTTCAGGTAAATGGGATTCTTAACTCTCACCTCACAGGATTGCTGAGGGGAGTAAATAAATATGCATAGCACCAGGCCTATAAGAAATAAATCAATGACACTAATTTAAAGGGCTCCTGGACCAATCTTATTTCACAGAGGGGAGGGGGTGGAATAGGCCCAAAGACAGGAGGTGACTTGCCCAAGGTCTGGCATCCAGCTGTGTTGCAGCCCAGTTCTCTTTCCTCGTGGCAGAAAGCTCTTCCCCGTTCCCCAGGTTACCACTGGGTCCCTACACACCCACACCCTCTCCAGCGTTTATTGTTTGTAGATTTTTAAAAATATTTATTTATTTGTTTTTATTTTTGGCTGTGTTGGGTCTTCGTTGCTGTGTGCAGGCTTTCTCTAGTTGCGGTGAGCGGGGACTACTCTTCCTTGCCGTGCACAGGCTTCTCATTGTCGTGGCTTCTCTGCTTGTTGCAGAGCACGGGCTCTAGGTGCGCGGGCTTCAGTAGTTGTGGCACGTGGGCTCAGTAGCTCCGTGGCATGTGAGATCTTCCCGGGCCAGGGCTTGAACCCGTGTCCCTTGCATTGGTAGGCAGGTTCTTAACCACTGTGCCACCAGGGAAGCCCTGTCTGTAGATTTTTGATGATGGCCATTCTGACCAGTGTGAGGTGATACCTCATTGTAGTTTTGGTTTGCATTTCTCTAATAATTAGTGATGTTGAGCATCTTTTCATGTGCCTCTTGGCCATCTGTATGTCCTCTTTGGTGAAATGTCTATTTAGATCTTCCCCCCATTTTTTTTAATGGGTTGTTTGTTTTTT
The DNA here is from genome assembly GCF_965194805.1 of Balaenoptera borealis. Classification (NCBI taxonomy): domain Eukaryota; kingdom Metazoa; phylum Chordata; class Mammalia; order Artiodactyla; family Balaenopteridae; genus Balaenoptera; species Balaenoptera borealis. The sequence continues at coordinate 103,104,365 of NC_138865.1, forward strand.
TGATATTGAGCTCCATGAGCTGTTTGTATATTTTGGAGATTAATCCTTTGTCTGTTGCTTCATTTGCAAAAAGGAATGAAATTGGGTCATTTGTAGAGATGTGGATGGACCTAGAGTCTGTCATACAGAGTGAAGTAAACCAGAAAGAGAAAAACAAATATCGTATATTAACACATATATGTGGAATCTAGAAAAATGGTACAGATGAACCTATTTGTAGGGCAGGAATAGAGACACAGACGTAGAGAACGGACATGTGGACACGTGGGGGGGAAGGGGAGGGTGGGACGAATTGGGAGATTAGGTTTGACATAAATACACTACCGTGTGTAAAATAGATAGCTAGTGGGAACTTGCTGTATAGCACAGGGAGCTCAGCTTGGTGCTCTGTGATGACCTAGATTGGGGGGAAGTGGGGGAAAGAGGTCCAAGAGGGAGGGGATATATGTATACATATAGCTGATTCATTTCATTGTACAGCAGAAACTAACACAACATTGTAAAGCAATTTTACTCCAATTAAAAAAAATCATAGAAATGAACTTATTTACAAAACAGAAATAGATTCATAGACATTGAAAACAAACTTATGGTTACCAAAGAGGAAAGGGGGGGAGGGATAAATTAGGAGTTTGGGAGTAACAGATACACACCACTATCTATAAAATGAACAACAAGGACCTACTGTATAGCACAGGGAACTATATTCAATCTTGTAATAAAAAAGAATCTGAAAAAGAATATATATATATATATGTTTACATAACTGAAGCACTTTGCTGTACACCTGAAACTAACACAACATTGTAAATCAACTATACTTCAATTAAAAAATAAAAAGAGATAAATAAATACGGTGATGAAAAAAAAAGATGAGAAATCTGAGGCTCAGAGAAGTTAAGTGACTTGCCCGAGATCACACAGCCAGGAAGTGGTGGATGTAGAATTTGAGTCCAAATGTCAGACTCTGAGGTGTGGACTCTTTGAGGTGTGCCCTGTTCTCTGTCCTTGCGATCCTCACAGTGGTCTACTCCATCCCTCATCCTGCTTTCTTCCAAGCAGAGAGGGTGCCAAGTGATTTGAAGGCCAACTCGGCACTTGCTTGGGCAGGCCCTGTTGCAAACCAAAAACTTGCCCTCTTCCGCCTTCTCCTTCATCTAGCAGCAGACCCTGAAACTGTCTAGTCATACCTTCCGCCTGCCCCCAGTTCCGGCATTATGAGTAAAGATGTTGTGGCCAGGTGGACCTCTGGCCCCTCCCTCTCCCAATATCCAAGCTGCCTTAGCCCATTGTTTTAGGTCCCTTCAAAGGCAACAGGACAGGACACATGCTTATCTTGGGGCTTCACGTTGTGAACCTCAGGTAGCCGTGGGTCCAAATTTGTCCACTACCACTCATAAGGTATGCAACTTGGGACAAGTAACTTGGCCTTTCTAAGCCCACTTGCAAAGGAATTTTTTTAAGCTTAAAGTTCTACTGGGAGGGGAACCCTCATACCCAATGGCCTACAGCCCCGGAGTCAGACCCAGGAATTTCAGAACCAACAGTTCCAGAAACTCATTCTTGTCCTTTTTTCAGAGGACAAACTTGGAACGGTGGGCAGCAGCTGCCGGGAGCTCCCTGACCCCTGGGGTTGGATGGAGTGGGGAGATGGCTGGTACAAGACACGGAAGTCACGACCTGTCCTGGCGTTCATAGGGCAGGCCAGTAACTGGCCTGAAATTCACACAGCAAGTCAGTAATAGATGAAAACCTCTTGATTCAGAACAGATGCACAAGGACTTGGGCCTGGAAAAGATGTGGTGTTTATAAGGTCAGACGGCTCCTTTGTTCACCAGCATCCCAACTGCAATCGTCTCCCTGGGGCTGACTCGGAGCCTGGAGTCTGAGCCCACACACAGCATCCCAGCCTCCATCAGAAGCAAGTAGCAGTGTCCCCATTGTATTTATTTCCTGTGGCTACTGTAACGAATTACCACCAGTTCACGGTTCAAAACAACACTAATTTGTTCTTACAAAGAGAGGTCCGAAGCCCAAAATCAGTTCCACCTCGCTGAAGTCCAGGTGTTGGCAGGGCAGGTTCCGTCTGCAGGCTCTCAGGGAGAGTCCACTTCCTTGCCTTTTTCAGCTTCTAAGTGGCCACCTGTATTCCTGGGCTCATGGTCCCTTCCTCCATCTTTGAACTGCATCCCTCCAACCTCTGCTTCCATCATCACAACACCTTTTCCTCTGCTGTGCCAGATCTCCCTCTGCCCTCCTCTTATAAGGACCCTTGTGATTACATCGGGTCCACCCAGATAATCCAGGATAACCTCCCCATCTAAATGCCTTAATCACATCTCCCTTTGCCATATAGGTAACACTCACACGCAAGAGGAATCTGGCTATCTTTGGGAGCCATTACTCAGCCAACCACACCCATTTTCTGCATTGGGAACTAGGGTTCAGAAAGGTGAGATCACCTGCCCGTGACCGCACAGGAGTTGGAGTCTGATGCCAGGAGATCTGGGGCCTGACAAAGCCCTCTTGCAGCCAGATGAGGGTTATTCCCTGCAGCGGTACTAGGGCTGGAGAGGAGCATACAGAGTCCCCTTGGAGGGGCTGGGGCTTTGGGGGATACTGGCTGCTTTAGAGGTCAAGTGGAATCCAGGGCTCTGGCCTCAGGTGGTCTCCCTAAGCTGAGGAGGGGACAGGAGCAGCTAAGAGCCAGATCTGGTACAAGTCTGGGGAATCAACTGCCCCCAACCCACTTCTGGCAGACCCCTGGACACAGGGCTGGACAAAGCAGGACTTCTCAAAGTGTTCTTGCACCAGAGACAGACTGGGGATGAAGGAAATGGGCACTAGGGCTGGCAGCGGGGCTGTGTAGCAGACCATTTTTTGGCCCCCACCCCTCCCCGCTCCCTCCATGGGTTTTTGCTTCTAACACCCACTGCCCTTGGCTCCTGGACCAGCTTGGTGTGCACAGATAGAGGGTGGGAAGTGATTGGGAATTCACTGCCTCTCTCCTCTACCCCAGACCTTGTCCAAAGACTGACAGCTTGAAAGCCCTGTCCCCTTTCCCTGAGTGGGGACAACTCTAGGCCAAGCTTACACTCCAGTGTCCCCCGTGGGGTCAGGCTGCCACTGTCCTCCCAGGACTTTGCCTGTAATCACATCCTGCTTGGCTTCCTCACCTTCCCTTCTGATTCCCCCATTGCTATACTGGACTCTCTGCCACACTTCCTTAATGAATCACCTGAACACACATCCTCATCTCAGAGTCAGTTTCTGGGACCCGCCCTGAGATAGGCCACCTCTCTGTGTTTTAAAACATTCATGCACATTGTGCATTCTGCCTCATAACATAAATGTGCACTTAAAATATCACTATGTAAGTTTCAGGGGTACAGCGTTATAGTTTAACAACTATATATGCCTGTGCATTTTGATCTAAAAATATCTGTAAATCACCTTCAAGGAAGGTGTTCCAAAGATGTGGCTGTGGCTCCAGTGCCCCTGCGTACCTGCTGTGTGACCCAGATTGAGCCAAGGGGGGGCAGGGAAAATGTGATATTCTGGGTGCCTCCATCTGTCCTACCATCCCCTCTCCACGTCAAGCAATCAAAACGCCAGCCACACAGGCAGGCCACATAGCACGCTGGGTCCTAGTCTTGTTCAGATCTCTTTATTGAAAAATTAAAGTCATAAGCTCTGTATATAAATACACTGACGACGCTGGTCACCTGCAAGGCCTCTGGGATAGGCTAGGGGTGTGGTGGGAAGCTGGGGTCCTGGGGTCCCCAGGGGTGTGGGATGGAAATAAATAATAAATACCATGGAGGATGAGGAGCTAGGAGGAACGGGGGTGTGAATGGGGGGGGTGCTCGATGCTTATTTGTGGCACTGAAGGTCCTGCAAGATGCCGCCCTGGCTGGGGGCTGTGTCTACGGATTCTCATGTCACTTCACTCCAGACAAAAGCTCGGGCATCTGGGGATGGGCCAGGTCCTAGCTGGCCGGAGTGCAGCAGGGCCTCCACCCAACCCAGAGTTCCAGGCCCTGGGAGGCCTCAGGTGAAGACATAAGCACTCTGCCCTTCCCCTTAGTTTCTTCCCTTCCTGAGGTTTCATGCTTATACTGAGTGCTTACTGTGTACTGGGCATTGCACCAGACCCCGACCTGACCTTCTGTTTGCCTTGCCCAGCTCTTTCTTCCCGGTTCTGGTCCAGTGGGCCAGGAAGGAGTGGAGGGATGTCTTCCTGCTACCCTGGCCATGCAGCCCCGGCCCCTGAAGGAGCTCAATAGTGCCAGGAGGGAGGAAGGACCAGGGCCAGGGGCTGGGCAGCGGTGGGAGGCCCCCGGGCGTTGGCCCCTAGAGCATCACATTGAACTCGGTGACCAGAAAGTCAACGTAGTCACGCTCCTTGCTCTTGAAGGCCTCCGCGATGATGCGTGCGGCCTCCCGGTGCTCCTTGCCCCGCAGCGTCACCCCGTTCACTTCCAGGATCACGTGGCCCACCTTGAGCTGCCCACAGTTGTGGGCTGAGCCGCCTCGCTGCAGGAGTGAGACACAGGGCACGAGCACATGGGGTGCCTGAGGGCTAGGCCAGCCTGGCCCTGACCACCCACCAGGGTAGGCCTGCCACTGCCAGCCACGCAGCCACAATCTGGTGTCCACTGCCCTGATTAGGAAAACTGAGGCTCAGCGAGAGCAAAGGTGGTATGAGCCTGGGTCTGCCCTTGGGTGCTGGGTCATCCCTGGGCATGGCAAACCCCTGGGCATGCTGAGAGGGGGACCTTCAGGGGTAGGGAGACGCGGTCAGGCAGGTCCCTGGGGACGTACCTGAATCGTGACGATCCTAGGCAGGGGCTGGCGGGTGTTGGCGCCGCCCTCGATGGCGATGCCCAGGGTGGCTGCACTTTTCTTCACGCGGACCAGGGTGGAGGTGGGCTCCAGGAGTCCGGGCTGCAGGTGTGAGAAAGGAAACCAGTGACAGGCCTCCTGGGTGGATGGGCCTGGCCTGGGGGCTGGACCAGCCACGACAGGCCTCTGGGTCAGCAGGGCGCAGACTCCAGCCCCGGGTCGGGAGCCTGCAGTGTGCTAGCACTAAGCGCAGCACTTGGTGTTCTCGGCTCTCTAATTCTGAGGCTCGGGAGGTTAAGGGGCTGGCCCAAGGCTGCCCGGGGGGTGACACCAGGACTTGAACGCAGGCCGACTGCCTCGCCACCACATCATGTCAGAACTGAGCTTAAAGATCCTTGAGGCCCACCTTGAGCACCTGGCTTGTCTGTGTCAGTGGCCAAGGGAGGGCCTTCAGACTGAAGACAGCGGTCTTTCCAGACACCCACACCCCTCCAGTGACGGGGGGCTCACTACCTCCCCTGTGGTTACTTGTCGAGTTGACCCCTGCTCAGGACCTCCTGTTCTTCACCTGGGGCCGGCCTCCCCCTCCCCCTTGGCACCCCCCGCTCCTCGCTCACCGGTTTGGCGGCCCCCTCGGTCGTCCTCTCGTTCTGAGGCGTCTCCTTGCTACTCCTGGCCTTGGCGGACACCACCTGTCTGCCTCGGCCTGGGGCGCTGGCTTCTGCCTCGCCGGCGTCCACGCCACTGTCCTCGCTCAGGGTCTGCCCGCTGTCCGAGAGCTGGGAGAGTGTGGAGGCTGCTGGGAGTGGGGACAGGAGGAGAGGCATGGTTTACAGCTGGGGCTGGTGAGGGCTTCCTGGAGGAGCTGAGCGGCAGGCTGGAAGGCTGGGGATTCTCTGGGCAGAGACTCCCTGCCACCCTCCCACCTCCTGAGACCTGCCCTTCCAACCGGGCCTGGCCCCAAGGCCACCACTTCCAGGACGTCTGCTTTGACTGCCCCTGGCGTAATGATTAAAACAGAGCTTAGGAGGCAAACCCAGCCCACAGATATGGGCTTTGTTTTGCTTTATTTTGTTTTGTTTTTTTTAACTCTCACAGTGTTGTCAATTTTTAACGAAGGACCAACACATTCGAATTAGGAGATTTCACACAAAAATCAAATTCCAAGCTTCTCGGGGAAAAAAAAGGAAGGTCTGCCATGCTTGGTCTGTGCCCCTGCTGACCTCACCTGGCCTGAGCTGAGTGATGGGCACACGCCCTCTGGTTTAACAGTTAAACCCAAACCCCTTCACTATGTGTGTAACGGCTTGGCTCCTGAGTTTGAGACACTCTGGAGTCTGGCAGGTGGGGTTTGAATCCTCTCCGACCAGCTGCGCAATCCTGGGCAAGTTACACAGCCTCTCTGAGCCTCCGTGTTCTTGTTCTAACCCAGGAGCAATGATGCCTATCCCATGGGGTTATCGTAAAGACTAACAGACATGATGTGTTGGGTGAAGCAGCCAAGAGAACAGGCTTATGCTAGATTGCCTGGCTCCACAATTACATTCCGTGTCTCAGTCTCTTCATCTGTAAAATGGGGATAATAACAGTCCAGCCTCACAGAGCTATTGGGAGGATTAGATGAGTTACTAATATCGGCAAGGTCCCTAGAACGGTGTTCCTGGCACACAGAGAGTGCTGTACACCTGTTAGCTTTATTATCATGTGTGTCCGGCTCCGTGCCAGGTCTAGAGTGATCCATCTATGATAGCTCGGGTTTCTCTCACCACATCCTGCCTGCTCTTCCCTTAGCTGCCTTCCCTCAGTGAGCTACTGAATGCAGGGACCCCGCATTCTGCATCCTAGTCTGCCCGCTGCTTGCATACAGCAGGTGCTCAGTAAATGTCCCCTGACCTGGCTGGCCACCTTCCCTGGCCAAGGCTGCCCCACGCATCACCTTAGCCACAAGATGGCAGCAGAATCCAACAAAACGTACCCAACTCACTAATAGGAGGCAGGGGGTCCTGGGCCTGCGGAGGGCTCAGACTTATGGAGTGGAAAGCCAGCTCTGCCATTCCTGCCACCTCCCCAGCTGGACAGCCTCTGGAAGCTCAGGGGATGCAGCCTCCGGCTGGCCTCCCAGGTGTCTGGAAGGTCGAGCCCACACTCTGACCCTGCAGCCCCAGGTCAGGAGACCTCCAGGGGTCCAGAGATTGCAATTTCAATGCCCACCTGTCCCCCAGCACCTGCTCTGTGCCGAGCACTGGGGGACAGAGATCACAGAAGCCACCCCTGCCCTGAACAGGCTCAGTCTTCTTGGGGAGACTTGCAGGTGAGTGCAGGATGACCAGGTCTGGGGCCCCTGGAGGAGGAGCCCGACCCTCACAGCCACCTGGCAGGACTGTCACTGTTATCTCCAGTCCCCGATGGGAAAGCATGGCAGCCTGTCCACAGTCACACAGCCAGTAACGGCAGAGCGGGGACTCACATTCCCGCCTCTGCCTCCAAAGCCCCTCAGTGCGGGCTTGGGCTCAGGACCCTGTTCCCTGGCCCCCCTGACCCTGAGGGGGCGGCTCACAGGGTGAGCATCTGGTCCCACCTTGGCTGTGTTGATGGGCAGGTCAACGTAGGGGGGACAGGGAGCCCCTAAGATGACACAGCAGCACCCTGAGCCCAGCCCGCCAGGGTCTGCGGTACTCACTGCGCGTCTGGGGCAGCGCCCTCACTTCGTTCACGTCGGGCTCGCTGTCTGGGCGGTGCACCTCCACCATGACAAAGTGCTGGTTCGTGCCCGTCTGGTCTGGGTGGCCGGAGGGGGAGGGTGGCAGAAGGCTGCCCCCCGCCAGCGGGGCCTCTGCAGGGGGGCTTTTCAGGTGCGGGGGTGACTGGACCCGCGGGAAGGGGCCAATGGGGTGCTGGTTGACCAGGGCCAGATGGGCGTCCAGCGGCCTCCTGGAGCCCGGGTTGGCCGCGGAGATGGAGGCGTAGATGGGGGAGGAGGGCGAGTCCTGTGCTGAGGAGGCCTCTGGGGCGGGGGAGGTGCCCGCCGGCGGGCTGCGGTTCTGCGGAGCAGAGAAGACGATGCCTGCGTGGGAAGACGCGGAGGAAGGCAGCTGGAGGTCCTCTCTGCCCGGCTTCCTCGTCTGGGTGATCAGGTGGTCGTGGCCTTGGGCCAAAGGTGATGGGGGAGGCAGTGGCTTGTAGCTAGGCAGTCCCTTGGAGGTGGACTTGACATCATCCTGCCAAAAGACCCAACAGGAGTAGGAGTCAGAGCCCATCGTGCCTGTTAGAGGGGAGACCTGAGCGCCCCAGTGCACCAGGCCCCGGCTGGAATTCTGTCCCCGCTCTAGCAGCTCTTGGCCACGCTGCTCTGAATAATGCAACACCCGAGTGGAAAACTTCTCCCTGCATCTCAGCAGCTGATAAGCATCGGGATCTTGGCAGGAGTCTCTGGGGATGGCATCATTACCTTTGGGAACTGAAGTGCTTGGCATTAGCCAGGGCTTGTCACAGGGCACGGGACTTAATTAGATGCAGGATGCAGAGATGGAAAACAAAAAAGGCCTTTCTTTGGCTTTTCTTTTTAAGGGATTATCATAGCTTCTGGAGACAGGAGCTGTGACAGGACTGATGGGAGAGAGTGGGTAGAAGGTGGACAGACATGGGCTGGGGTGCTGTGTGGCCCTGGGCACGGCACAGCACCTCTCTGAGTGCACCTCTGGGCAACGGGGAAAACTGCACCTACCCAGCAGAGTCGCGGGGAGGTGAGGAGCAGTGCGTGTAATGCATTAGCAAGGGGCCTGTGAGCCGGCAGGTGCTTGGTGAGTGGCAGATCCTGTCATCACTATGCCCCCCTCCCTATGCCAGCATCCAACACTGGCACAGCTCTGATGGCCTTGCGGGCACTGTTCCAAAGTCTTTATTTAGTTTAATTAATTTACTCCTTGCCACAAACTTATGGGGTAGTACACTATTATTACCCCCATTTTTACAGATGGGAAAACCGAGGTACAGAGAAGTTAAGAAACTTGCCCAAAGTCACACAGTCAGTGTCAGAGGGTGGGATTTGAACCCAGGCCGTCTGGCTCCAAAGCCCAGGCCATTCAAGAGTTTTGTGGGTCAGATCACAAGGCAACGCTACCCAGACTGCTGATGCGCGCGTGTGGGCATGAGGTCACGTTTAACTCCCTTTTCCAGCGCAATCACAGGGCCTCCTTGAGGAGCTCTCGCCACACACTTCACGGTTCAGTACTTGCTACGACAACATTCAGATAACATATCAAAAGTAACACCAACTCGGCAAATAGTCAAACAGCGAGACAGCCCTGCCTAAAATTCCCAGAACTAGCTGAGAGCTCACAGCTGAGGGCCTGTCTCCTCCCTGTGGCTCTCATCAGGGAGCCAGCCCCCAGGGTCTCAGGCAGACCCGGGAGGGCAAAACGCAATGAAAGGGGGCTTCCCTGGTGGCGCAGTGGTTGAGAGTCTGCCTGCCAATGCAGGGGACACGGGTTCGAGCCCTGCTCTGGGAAGATCCCACATGCCGCGGAGCAACTGGGCCCGTGAGCCACAACTACTGAGCCTGCGCGTCTGGAGCCTGTGCTCCGCAACAAGAGAGGCCGCGACAGTGAGAGGCCCGCGCACCGCGATGAAGAGTGGCCCCCGCTCGCCGCAACTAGAGAAAGCCCTCGCACAGAAACGAAGACCCAATACAGCAAAAATAAACAAATAAACTTGAAAAAAAAAAAAAGGCCACAAGCAAAATTAAAAAAAAATATTAAAAACAAAAAAACAAAAAACAACACAATGAAAGGGCCAGAGAGGGTCTTACCAGGGAAACGTCTGAGAGGGTGTTCATATTGCCCTGGACGGCCTCCCCAGTCTCCTCCAGGTCCAGAGTGTTCTAGAACAGAGAAGAAAGCCATGTGAGCAAATACAAACTGAGAGGGAAAAACCACTTTGCTCTCTAGGACACCAAGTCTACGTGCCCTGAGACACCTTTGTGCTGTGGTTTAAGTTTCTCCTGACCTGCCCCACTCCGTGGGAATTTACTTTACACATTAAAATTAATGTCGATTTTCATTTGGAAATCAATTTCAAGGATGTCAATTTCTTGGAGACTTTCCAGGCCTCTCCTGAACTACATGCCGATGCTGTGGGGTGGCTCTGGCCTTGACTGGGATTTCCTGTAGCTCAGCCCGTGCTCAACACTCTCAACGCCTCCAAAACCCAAGGGTTCCCTCTCCACTGCTCCTGCCAGGATCCCAGGGAGGTGTGAAAGTGGCAAGATGCAGATGAGAGGCGGATGGGGAAAGTTTCTCTCTTTTAATTTTAATGGTTTTGTGCTGTGGGGGAAGGGGGAGAGGGTTACGGTTTCAATGGAGCTTATTTTGCAAAGATGCTCATTTCTTCCTTCCTTTCCTACCTCACCGGAAGCCTAACGCTCCCTCAGGTGACACTGAGCTGCCATCTCCAGCCACCCCGGGGTGCCCAGCAGTGCTCCGCTCTAAGCTGGGCTCCTGAGGGCTCAGCAGAGCTACTTCTCTCCACCTCACCGGGCCCAGGATGGCAAGGAGCCTCCACGACCATCACCGGGCTCAACGCTCAACTCTCAAGTTCAGCGACTGATACTGAGCAGTCTCAGTGCTCCAGACTGAGGGCCTGGGGACACAGAGGAGGTGAGACACCACCCCTGCCTTCAATAGCTTAGAGAGAGTGGGGTGGACACAAATAAGCAAGGAGGAGATTGCACAGGGTGAGGAGACACAGGCATATAATGCAGCTTGGAGGGGTCATCCGGGAAGGCTTCCTGAGGGAGCGAGCACGGCTTAAAGCTGGGCAAAGGAAGGAATGATGGATGTTTCAGAGGGAGGGGTGTGCATTAAGCAGGAAGGATAGAGGATGCTTGAGAATCTTCGGGTGGTTCCCCATGAGTCAAGAGTTTCTTAGACCTAAGCCTGAGGGCAGTGGGTCACCATGGAGATGTGGTCAGGTTTGCCTCCTAAGAAGATCCCCTTTGCTCACTTCCTCTCCAGCCACGCTAGAGCCATGCAGGCATGTCAGGGCCTTTACATTTTACACTGGCTGTTCCTTCTGTCTGGAACATGCTTCCCCGGGACTATCCACAAGGCGTGATCTGTTTGCTCACCTCCTTCAAGACCTTACTCAAATATCACCTCCTCAAAAAGGTCCACGCTGACAACCCCACCTAAAATCACAACCCCCACCCCTGCCCTGCTTTATTTTCCTCCTTTGCACTGATCACTATTCTTCACCCAGCAGCCAGGATGTAATCTTGAAAGGTAAATCAGACAGTGTCTCTCTCCAGCTCATAATCCCTCCAGGGTCTTTCCATTTTACGCAGAGGAAATTCCAAACTCTGCCTTCGCTGTGCCTGGTGACTGGGCCCTTTCTTGCTACTCTTCCAACAGGATGGGATGGTTCCTGCCTCAGGGCCTTTGCACTCACTGCTCTGCCTGCACTACACTCCTGGCTCACTCCCTCATTTTATTTAGTTCTGACCTTAGTGAGGTCTTCTCTGACCAGCCCTGTTTTCAAACAGCGTCCCTCTCCAACCCCCCCGTACCACCTCTGTCTAACCCTTGACCCTGCTTCGTTTTTCTGTATAAGATTTATCACCACCTGATCGGATACTATTGATTTGCTTATTGTCTCCCCACTAGGATAACTCCTCAAAGGCAGGACTTGTGACTACCTGGTCCCTACTCTATCCTCAGTGTTCAGGATAGTGGCTGCTTGGTAAATATTTACTAAGCAAATTAATTAATCCGCGAATGAATCGATGGGTGAATGAATTAACCGGTGACTCTGGCTGTCACAGGGAGGAGGCCCGAGCAGGCAAAGAATTGAGCAAGGTGGCTACGGTAGGTCACGGAGAGCAGTAATGGTGGCTTGAACGAGGGTGAAGGCAGCAGGTGGATGGGAGGAGCCCCCTGAGTCCATACCCCTAGGGCAGAGGCTGCCAAGTCACTCCACACTGACCCCCATCTCAAATGAGCCTCCTGAAGCCTTGAGCATTCTGGGTGGGCACAGGGCACGTGGTCAGCCATGGGAATCCACCAACCTACAAGATGCCCCGCCCTCCCGGCCCTGAGCCTTTCTCACCAGGGCTCCTCATCTGGTCCCGTGATGCCTCTGGGGCAACGCCAGGCCAGGACAACTGCCTTGTTTCATCAACAAAGCTGAGGCTTACGTGCAAACCTCAGCTTCCTGACCTCTCCCGCTCTCTCCAACACTGTCTCCTGCACACCACCTCACGGGAAGATGCCCTGACAGCTTCCGTGATGCAAGGATGGGGGGATCCTTGAGGAGGGGAGGGCTGCTCTTTCACACACTGATTAGTGGTTCTGGCTTTTCTGAGATCGCACCCAGCTCTGCCACTCACAGGTGAGTGACACTGGGCAAACCACTGAACTGCTCTGTGCCTCAGTTTCCTCATCTTTAACATGGGTAAACAGCAGTCCCTCCCTCATGGAGTTGATGCATTAACACCTGAAAAATGCTCAGAACAGAGTCTGGCACAATATAAGAGGGGAGGTTATCAGAAGCCTGGGATCTTGCAAATCTGCCCTAGGAACCAAATGGCTACACAACGTGCCCTGGCCCATGTGAGCACTTCGATGGAAAGAAACAGTAATCCTTTCATACACCCCCTCCTCCAAAACCGTAATGAGTCCAGTGTTCCCAGGAAACAGTCCAGCTGGGCAACACAGACCATCTAGGATGAAGGTGAATGGTGAGGCAGGTTATGGGCAGTGACTTCCCAAGACTCGGCAGTTACTGCCTTGGCCTCAGCAGGAGGCCCCAAGGGGGTCATAGACCTGGGAGGTGCCTACACCAAAGACAAGAGGGGCCTCCATCACCTCAAATGTAGCTAGCCACTGCCACCTGCCCCCAAAATTCACCTTGTAGGCACCCTGGGGTCTTAGATGACAGTCCACGGTTGGATAGAAGACATGGGATTCTGTCCTGTTCTGGCACATCAGGAGCTTTGAATATTCATTTAGTTGATCAACAAGCATTTATCAGGCAGCCTTGACTTATGAGGAAAGCTCATGGGGGTAAAAGGTGAGCAGGCCACTGTGTCCCCAACACCCAGCAGAAGGCCAGGCATGATGGAGCTGCCCACAAACTCTTGTTCGGGATCACCGATGGGGCTGGCATTGTAATAGGGCCCATGGGAGGGGGCAAGGAAGGATCCTGATCCTGACAACACAAGCATGTTTTGCCGAGCGCTACAGGGAGGGCGTGACTTTCTCTTAGAAGGACATCAGAGAAGTCCAAACTGTGGAGGGCCTACTGCATGCCAGACCCCTGCTGGATGTTTTCCTTACATGATCTCATTGATTCTCCCAACGACCCTGTAAGGCAGGCACTCTGACTGTCCCCACTCACATCTTTTACACTTAAGCTCAGAGAAGGCAGTGACTTGTCCAAGGCCACAGGGCCATTCTACAGCAGATCAGGTTTCTAACCCATGTCAGGGTGACCCCAAAGCCCATGCAACCTTACCCTGACCCCAGAATTGAATAGGGTCCTGATACTATAGGAACCAAAGGGCCCCAGGAGGACCCTCTCTGAAACGAGAGAGAACGCAGCCATCGCTGGCCCCTGGCCTCAGTCATTCCCTGCTGTTAGTGGCATCCTGGAGCCAAGATGGAAGGCAGGGGTGGAGAGGTGGGAGGGTGAGGGTGGATCAGGTACAGACATCCGGCCCTGGGAGGAAGGCCTGAAGTGGAGCAAGCGGCAGACGGGTTGGAGCCCAGCCCTGCCAGACTCCATCTGCTGAATCCAGACGCTCAGGAGCCCCGAGTCCCCGAGCCATGTTCCTTGTGCATCTGAAATAGCTGCAGACAGCAGGCTAAGAACCCGGGGGATGCGTCAGCAGAAACGCTTCTGGAACAGGCTTCGAGAGGAGGATCAAGGTCAGAGCTCACGAAGGAGCCCGTGCGTCCTGGCCTCCTCTCCACCCCCCTCAGCCCCAGCTGCTTGGGCTGCCCTCCTCCTGCACCCACTGAGGCCAGAGACTAGCTGAGGGTTTAAACCTGGCGGCTCAATTAATCCTGCCAGGTGGGACTCTTCATCAATTCTACAGCCGAGGTGACTGAGGCTCAGAGAGGGGAGGCCACCTGCCCAAGGTCACACAGCAAGGACAGAGCAGGAAGCTGAACCCTATTCAAGGTGTGAGTCTGTTATCCAGACTACTTCCCATAAGAGCCAGGATGCCCTCAAGACCTGCTGCGGTTGCTCCCCCATCTCCTTCCTCCTCAAATCTGCGGCGGTTCAGAAAATCCCCTTCCTTTCAGGGAGAACTCCTTTTCATCTGAGTTTGCCCAGTCAGGGCTCAGATACCCCAGGGTCTGGTTTGAGGGAACTGTGGGGAGAAAATGAAATCATAAGGGGCAATCACCTGTGCTTGCCTCTGCCAGATGGACTTGTGATCCTGGAAAGGGAGGCCCGTAAGGCTGTGCGTGGCCCGGGTGCCACCTCAGCAAAATGAGGCCCTCCCCTCCCCTGCCCTCTTTCTCTCCCTTCTCTCCCCTCCCCTCTCTCCAGCCCAGTTCCGGGGCTCCTCTGCCTCCACCCTCTCATTACAATGGGAGGGCTCTTACATAAAGGTGCCATTTTCAGCTCTTTGTTCTTCTTGCTTCTTTCGTCTGATGTCTGGACTACAGGCTCCCCCCACCTCCACCCCAAAATGCACCAGAGGCCTGAGGCTGGGAGTGCCCTCCCCTTTCTGTCAATGGGCAAACTGAGGCACAGAGTCACAAAGGCTTCTGGAAGGTCGGCAGTAGAGGCTGCTGAGAGGAAGAGGACAGCGGGAGAGAGAGAAACTAGAGAGGGAGGAGTGAGAATAAGAGGGAAAAAGAGAAGGGAGAAGACTGGGGAGAAAAGACCAAGAAGAGGAGAGCAAGGGGAGAAGGAGGAAGGGAACTTGAGAGAACAGCAAGAGGTGGTGACCTCGCCAGAGCTGGGGAAGGGGAGCTTGTCGCAGCCGGTAGAGCCAGAAAGTCCTGGTGTTCCTGGGGGGCAGGGGGCTGCCCAGAGTGAAGGGGACGGCTCTGGGGGTCCAAAAGGATCATGTGGCCAGACCCTGGGGTGATGGCCGTGCTGGTGGAGACAGATCATGCTGTCCCAGCCTCTCTGAGCCAGGGCTTGGGTGGAAGTCTGGAAGCTGGAGGGGAGGGCAGAGGAGAGGACAGCAAGAGAAACAATCCTCAACACAGAGGGCTGGAACCTGCACTCGCTGGCGAGGCTGAGGCCATGGGAACCGGCACTGGGCCTTTTAGCAGCTTGTCCACTCCTGCTACCATGTTTGGCCACCAAACCACAGAAGCAGAAAGGCCCCCGGGAAGATGGTGCACAAAGCCCTCCCGAGAGGCGGGTGTTACTGCCTCGTCCCAGCACAGCCCGTGCTTCCTTCTGCCTCCGTGCGTCTCCCTCCCAATGGTCTTAGGACAAGGATGTCATTCAGTGGACAGAGAGGGTGACCCAGAATCTCCAGGTCAGGGACGGAAGAGCCCTTAGGACAGGCATTGGAAAGCAGAGCTCCAGGAAGGAGTCAGAAGCCGGTGAACCTGGCTGGGGGAAAACCCTGCATCTTTCATTTTCATTAACCTCTAACCGAAATGTAGCATCTCCTTCCTTTACGAACGGAGGCAACACAGCCCAGCAGAATCAGCAGCGCCTGTGACACTGTCACAGATCTTTCGTATCACATTGCAGAGGCTGCAAAGTCCCATTTATGCTCATATGGCCTGACAATTACAGCTGTTACCGACCTGCCGTCAGACCTTGTTACTGGGCGTGATGATAAAGAAGCACATGTTTTACCATTTGTTTCCATATTTGAAAAAGGCATTTCATCATCTGATTTGTTTCCTTTGTAATCCTGTGTGTTTTAAACATTTAAAACTGTTATCCTAAGAACGGGTCCCAGGGCTTTGCCAGCTTGCCAGAAGGATCCATGGCACAGAAAAGGTGAAGCCCCCCCTCCACCCCTATGTCAGTGTTTAGTCCAGCTCTCCTAGGTTATAGCCGGGCAAACCCGGGCTCTGAGGGGAGCAGGGGCTGGTCATGTTCCAGCAGGCTCTGACCTCCACGGACGTGGTTCTTTTTGGTGGAAGCAGCTTCCAGCACTCGCAGTGCCCACACAGGGAGAACGCTCCTCAGAGCACTGGGAGGAATGGTCCTTATTTCAGACGCCGGCTGAGGCGAAGCTGCGGCCACCCTGAGGGTCACTAATGCCTCCGGTGAACCTATGGCTCTGTGCTCTCGCACCACCCTCCGACCCACTTATCAAAGTGTGAATTATGGAGATGATTTGATTCGAGGCTGCCGTCCTCACTGCCCTTGCTAAGCTTCGTGAGGGTGGGCGCTGTTGTCTCTTGTTCCCGGCTACCAGAGCCCCGCTCAGAGCCTGCATGCAGGAGGTGCTCAACGAATGCTTGCCACATAAATAAGGAGCGGCAGAATGACTGAGTAGATAGATGTGCTCCTTCCTGCTCCCCCTCTAGGGAAGAACTTGCCCAGAAGAGGACTCCTAAACTCACCCGGGTTGGACCAGAGGCAGATGCAGCAGGTGGGATGTGTACCTCTCATCATTTGCTCCCTGTTTCTGGAAAGAGCTGCCTTGACAGTCAGGGGTCTCTGCAGCTGGAGGCGTCTGAGACAGGCCTGAGCACCTCCGCCCTCCTTTGGCCCCGGATGAGGAGGAAGGCAAGGAGGCCATGGGGAGGAGGCTGACACTGCCAGGTGCTGACAGCCACGCCCTGCACCCCCTTCTCACCTTACTGCAGGTGAGACGGGCAATGGCCTTTAGAGGCAGGGTCCCCACCTCTAGCACCCTCTAGCAAGCCTGGGGAGCCCCTTTCCAGGTACATGAGAGGCCTAGAGTGCAAAACCTCTCAAATCCAGGAGGAAGAGGGCTGTGGGTAAGGCCAGGGCAACTTCCACTGCCACCCCGACCTCAATAGCATCTGCTCCATGGGTACAAGGCTGGCTTTGGCCTTTCAGCCCCTTTTCCTCTGCAGTGCCCTTTGCCAGCCTTTAGAGTATCAATAGAATCGGCTCCTATATAGTCCACACCTGTAAGTCCACCCCTACTCTCACTCAATCTCCATGACAACCTGTAGATGGCCGGTCTTATCAGCCCACTGTACAGATGCAGAAACAGAGGCTCCAAAAGCTTAAGTCGCCTGCCCAAGGTGAAACGGCTACTAGTTGGGAGAGCCAACCCTGGTGTGTGGGATTCCAGAGCTTGTGCACTTAAGCCCCTCTGCCACAGGCCTGCTCACACTAGATGAGGAATTCAAGAAATGTCGGGCAGGCCTTTCTTCTTTCACACAGCTCTCCTGGCCGACCTCTTTATGGGAGGGGAATGATACCGTTTGGAGGCAGCCAAAATTCCCAGGGCTGACTCTCTATTAGACAAATGGAAAATAAACACAATTTGTTGAAGGGGGAAGGCTGCATCTGATTTCCTTTGATCGACTGTGTCTGTTTGAGGGAAAATGGCTGCAGAATAAGCCACGTTTAACCTGGGATTGATAACCGTGCAGCACGATCCAGGGAATTTGGGTTAAATGGAAACCGGCTCCAACTGGGGCATCCGTCTGCGGCATGTGGGTCACGAGAGCCAGCCGCCTGCCCCCTTGCCCGTCTGAACGCCAGAGCAGAGGACATTTTCCTACGATGTGGGAGGTAACTGTTCAGGAGGCTGGAACGTTAGAAGATGATCCTGGGTGGCCAGGGAATGAGGTTTCATTTCGGTTTCTGCTTCACATTTCCTTGAACTCTGCTCTGTGCCAAGCCCTGGGCTGGCAGTGGGGACACAGACAGGAGAAAGATGAGGTCCCTGCCTGACCCCACCAGCTTTCCCTGTGTACTGGGGAAGACACTCAGGCAGAGGTTAAAGCAACATGGCGGGCGTTTTAATGGAGACGTGAAAAGCACGCGTGCTCCACGAGGGAAGGGATTTTGGCCATGAGCAAGAAATGTTTTTGGCTGTTGTCCATCCAGATTGTGGGGCACGTTTGTTACTCAGCATCCCTGCAGCAAAAGCTCACTAATACATGGTGGTGTTGCAGACCAGTGCCTGGCACTTAGCGGCAAATGAATTAATATTATTTTAAGCTCTCTCTCAGGAGGAATGATGCAGCCCTTGTTCAAATACACAGATAAGTGGTGGGAACACAGGGCTGCCATTCCTTGCCGTGCCTCCCCTGGAATATTTTCCAGAATCTCCTGACAAGAGGACTCTCAGAGTTGGAGGAGACTTGGGGGTCTGCCTGCATCGTACAGATGGGGAGACTGAGGCTGACAGTGAGCGAGGGGCTTTCCTGAGGGTGCACTGCGTGGTGGGGGCAGAGAGGAGGAAGGGTGTGGGCTCCTGACTCCCCGGATGGGCCTGGTGCCCTGCATTCCTGCATAGAGGGGCTTCCAGGAGGAGGTTTCTGTCCTTGGCTCCGCATGCAGGCAGCATGGGGTGTCCAGTCTGAGACCTACTGTGGGTGTGGAGGGAGGGTGTTCCCAGGAGAAACTGAGGCCAGGGCTGACCAGGCAGCAGGAAGAGCTGGCGCCTGCAGAGCCCGTCATCACGTCTCTTAGCAGCTCAGGCTGCACGACCTCCCCAGGCCCTTCCTGGGAATGAACCTGTTCTTGGTTCAAACCCATCCCTGTCTGTTCTCAACAATCAGCGGCATCCTGGTGAACTAAGTCAGATCATGTCAGCCCCTGCTCTAACCTGCCAACGGCTCCCATCTCACTCAGACACGAAGTCAACATCCTCAGCATATAATCCGCCACACTGCCCTTCCCCTTGCTTACTGCTCCAGCCTCATGGCTTCCGGACTTTGCTCAGACACTCCAGGCATGCTCCCACCTTAGGGCCTTTACATTCGCTGTTCCCTCTGCTGGAAACACTCTTCCCCAGCTGTGGGCAGGGCCTTCTTCCTCACCTATTTCAGATCTTATGCAGGTGTCACTTCCTGACCATGCCACCCCCTCCCCAAATCCCCTTTCCTGTTTCATTTTCTCCTTAGCGCTTTTTACCACTTAACATACTGTGCATTTCAGTTATTTATGTGGTTTAGTCTGTCATTCCTGCTCTACCCTAAATTCCGTAATGGAAAGAATTTCTTTGTTGTTCACCACTGTATTCCCAGCACCTAGAACTGGATATAGCACATAGCAATCACTCAATTGATATTTGGTAACAGAACAGAAGGAAGAGAAAGAGAGAGAGAGGATAGATAGATAGATAGATAGATAGATAGATAGATAGATAGATAGATAGATAGATGATAGATAGATAGATAATGCCTAGCAAGCATCTGGTGAGCTGCTTCAGGGAAGAATCACAACCAGACTGCAGTGTTAACAGCACCAGCTCAGAGGTAAGCAGGCCTGGGTTTGAATCTACATTCCACTGTTCACTAGCTGAGCAATCCTAAGCAAGTCACTTCTCTCTAAGCCTCAGTTTTCTTCTCTGTAAAATGGGGATCATAGCAGTACTTGCCACACCTAGTTACTGGGAGGGTCAAAGAAGATACAGTTGGAAAGCATTATCATAGTGTCATGGAGATGCTTGACAAATGCCAGCTACTATTATTATTAATAAAGGCCCAAATTATTAATATGGACCAGGCTCTATGCTGAGCACTAGGGATTCGATGGTAACTCCAGACACAGTTGTTGCCCTCAAGCAGCCCACAGTCAAGGCGGGTAACCAGCCAGTCTTGTACAAATTATTGGAATATAATGACACAAGAGCCATAACAGCAAGAAGCCCAAGGGGCTGAAGGAGCCAGAGGCTCAAAGTCACCCCCCTTGAGAGGATCAGGGAAGTCTGCTTGGAAGAGGTGGCATGTGAGCTAAGGGCTGAAGCACACACAGGAGCTAGCCAGGCCATGTGAAGTGAGAAGGAGAACACTCCAGACAGACAGATTGTGTGGCGTATGCGAAGGCCGAGAGGTCTCTCAACAGCTCCACAGCACAGAAATTATCATCCTCATTTTATAAAACTGAGTTCAGAGAGGTGAAACTACTTCTTGAGGTCACACAGCAAGGAAGTGGCAGAGCTGGGATTTGAACAGAGGGCATTCTCACTCCAGAGCCTGAAAAACCTGATGAACTGGCAAACAGGAGAGACAGTGAGCACCAGGAAGAACCCCAGCTCCCCACCAGGGCCGGGTGCGGGTGTAAGGAGGTGGGGGGAAGGACCACAGCCCCCTGCCTCTGCCCCAGCTAAGGCACTCCCACAGCCCCACTCGGCAGGAAGGACGGTACCTCCATCAGGTCTATAAGCCACAGCAGCCGCTCCTGGGGAGGAAGGGTGGGCAAAAGGCAAAAAGAAAAATACATCAAATAAATATTAGGGATGGAATGGGCACAGCAAACCCCCTTCCCAAACACGCACACACACACACAAAGGCAAAATAAACAAAGGGATTCTCCAAGTCTCTTTTTTCTTTACTTGGGATGCTGTGGGCAAGAATAAAGAAGGGGTGAGGAAACCCCACTGCTACAATCAGCATGGCCTCTTTCTAACTGCCTCCTTGAAGGAAACCAGGGGTTCCTCACTGCTCTGCAGAAATAACACGTGTCCTTAAAAAGGGCCTTCAGGAGATGGTCATGTCCCCGGGGGCAATCCTGGGACTCTCTAGCAGTTGAGGCTAGGGTCATTATTCCCACTTGGCAGATGGGAAAACTGAGGCTAAGCAAAGGGAAGTGACTTGTCCAAGGTCACACCTGCAACTGAAAGGCAGAGCCCGAAGGAGGACCCTGTTCAGAAGCCTCGATCAGAGAAGACCCAGATTTCAGGGAGGCCCAGGCCCCGTGGTGGCAGAGAAGCTCAGCGTCTGCAAACTGGAGCCCTGGGCTGTGCATGTGGAGAGCACCCAGCGGGGATGAAGTTTGGAGGGGGAGTGGCAGACCCTCAGCCCAGTGCTTTCCAGAAGCCACCAAGTGCCTGCAAGGCCCCAGATACAGAGTGGTTTTTCCGGCCAGGCTGGGACAGTTCAGGAAGAACAGAGGTTTCCTCTGCCCTCGGGCTGTGGGCAGCATGTCTGGGACGTTACTCATCCTTTACTCCTCCCAACAAGCTGGGGAAAGCAGCACGGCTGCCCCAATGCCAGGAGGGAAACGGAGGCACTGCGGATCGAGGCAGCCTTTCCACATCGCCTCTCCTGCCTGTACGATGTTCTCTCAGCACCCACCCCTGAGGGCTCGCCCTGGTCTTGGTTAGTCCTGATCTGACATGCCCGTGCTATCCACCGGGTCTCAGACTCATGGTTATTCCCATTTCAGAAGCTGGGAGACCCCTTCCATCTGTCCCACAAACTCCCTGCTCAAAATCATCCCGTGGCCTTTCTGAAGTCTGCCTTTCCCAGGGTGCTCCAATCCATAGAGAGGGTCTCTCCGGCAGGGCAGGGTCAACTGCCACAGCTGGAGCTCAGATGGCCAGGGTCAGCGCTCCCCAGGTGCAGGAGAGACCCCCGGGCTGGGACAGGGTCATTGGAGGCCAGTGCTGAGCTGGGGCTGAGACCCCTGCCCAGAGCCCTTCCTGGGTATAATAGTTACCCTGACTCCTCTAAGTCCTGCCATCAGGGCCTCGGGCTGCCGTGGCCAGAGCCACCAAGGACCTCAGGTGATTTTACCCACAGGGAAATCAAGGCCCAGAGAGGGTGGGCTTAAACCTAAACCTCTTGCCTCCCAGGTTAGAACACACCCCATCCCACCCACTGTATTTCTCATCCCTGATTCTAAAGGGACCATCCCAGAATTATAGTCGGCAATCCTCCAAGTTTTAGAGCAGTGACTGATGGCTCCTGAAGCCCCATATGGACATTATCAAGCCCATCTCTGTGGAGCTGGACCCAGAGAGAAATAAACCCTCGGGCCAGGGCCCCCGCAGCCTGAAAGCAGCTCACACCCATGTGCCACATCAGAGCCAAACACGCAGCCCCAGGCAGGAGGCAGCCTTCTCCCCGCCCCAGAGGTGATCTGCTCAAGCCGAAGCGTGACATCGCCTCCACTGCAGCTGCGTCCAGAGCCAAGAGGAACATGTGGCAGCTTCCTGGTCACCCCAGGAAGGACGAGGACTCTTGGGGGATGAAGGTAACTTGGGATGGTAGGGATAGGAGGTAGAGGAGTAGAAGTTTCCCCAGAAACTCAGATCCCCAGAGCTAAAAAAAAAAAAAGCTATATTGGGAGCTGGAGTCCCCAAGGGAAAGGCACACATGCTCCAGAGCTGTCTCCTGGTGGCTGCAAGCTCATCTGTGCCCACTTACCACCTGTGTCTGCAGGTGGACATCACCGCACTCTCAGACCTCCTGCTCCCCCAACAGGACAACGAACACAGTCTAACAGAGATTCCACCCGTAAGAGCTCCCAGTTCAGTGTCTGGGAGTAACAGCGTTTAAGGAACTCGACTTTCCCACTCGCTTGCCACAGCAGAGAGGCGCCGAGTGACCGACAGACAGGAGAGGACAGGATGGAGCCGAGCCGGCTCTCCTGACCTCCAGCTCTGGTTCTTCCCACTGCACGGGCCTTAGTCACTGGCTGTTTCCCATGACGGATAATAAGGCATTTCCTCTGCACCTTCCTTGCAGAGGCCTCCCGGGGTTAATCTGCCTCTGAGCATGCTGGGGGCAGAGTCACACCATGAGATGGACCAGATGCTTCTCTAGGGGCTGGTGCGTCTGGGAGAAAGTCAGGCTGGGCTTTGGGGCTCCAGAGAATCAGGAGGGTGTGTCTCAGGGAAGAGTCCAATCACCACGACCACGACCACGAGTGCCCTGTGTGGTCTCTCGTGGGATCCTCGCATGGATTGGCATTATTTTTTCTATTTGTCTCATGACCTGTGTTTTTCACCTTTCTCCCGCAGCCTGCACCCTATCCCCCAGACTGTGAGCGCCTGAGGCAGGGCCACAGCTGCCTTGTTCACCGGTTGTGCCCTAGAGCCCATGCCTGGCATGCAGCAGGCACCCAACAATTAGGAGGTTTTCACAGGTGAAAAAACCGAGGCTCAGAAAGGCAAGGCACAGAGCTGGCAAGGGGTCGAATGCCAGCACAGGCTCCCAGTGCTGGGATTCGAACCTGGATGGGTCTCACTCCAAAGCCGTTATCTTAACTCCCCTGCTGGCCATCAAGCCAGGGACGGGGAAGGGGCAGCTCACCCTGGCTGAGCTGACAGTGGTGGAGGTGCCGTGGCTGCCCGTGGACGAGCCTGTGTCGCTGCAGGAGACCATGGAGCAGGTGTCCCCGGCCACAGGGCCGCGGGGCTGCCGTGCCTTCATCGACTCGATCTCCCGCCTCAGCACCAGGTGGTCGAAGCGGTCCAGGTCTTGGGGGGAGATGGTGCCTCTCACCTCAGAGAGGAGCAGGAACTGGGGGCAGGGAAAAGCCGGGCACTCAGCAGGGAGCTCCACCAGCAGGTGGGACGGCCCCCTGCCACCCCAAATGACCTGCATGCAAACTTGGCCACCGGCCTCCCCTCCTTCACCCTCGTGGCTCCCCACTGTCCTAGGAGAAAAGTCCAAGCACCTTCGCCTGGAGGCCGGGCCCAGCATCATCTGACCCCTGCTTCCATCTCACCTCTTCCTCCCTGGCATCTCAGCCTGCACATAAGGCCGCAAGTCCCTGAACAGGAAGCCCCTCGCTGTCCCTTCCCCCTCCTCTCCAAATTGCGTTTCCTCTGTTAAGTCTTCCCAAATGTAACCACTCCCAGTGGATTTAATCACTTCTTCCTCGGTGCAGCTTTTGAACCTCAAACAGACTTCCACTAGAGCGGGGTTCTCAAAGGGGGCAGCACGGCACAGTCACTTGGGGGGCTCGTAAAAATTACTGGTGGCCGGCTCCCATCCACAGATGCGTGCGGTCAGCCAGCCTGGGGTGGGGCTTGAGCATCGCTTTTTAAGAGCAATCCACACGATTCGAAATGTACACTCAGCATGGAAAGCCGCTGCGTTAGGGCCCCAATCACAAGGGACCTTAACTGACAGTTTCCCCAGGAGTCTGCGGGCTCCCCCGGGGCAGGGTCTGTCTCAGTCCCCAGCCTCCGCCTGGGGTTCAGTTTGGGCCTGACTCTTTGTGGGTTCTCAGGAAAGGAGTGGGGGACAGAGGGCGGCAGGGAAGGATGCGGAGACCCTGAGAGCTGAAGCCAGGCGCCCCCAGCCCCGCCTCGCGCGAGCACGCGCGGGTCACCTTGGCGTGGGTGTTGAGCAGCTCACACAGGGCCATGACGAGGGCCTCCACGGACACGCTGCCGCCGCGGTACTCCTGCAGGTAGTAGGCCATGGTGGCGCGCTCCCGTTCGTTCAGCAGGTGCCGCGCCTGCTCCTCCAGCAGCACCTGCGTCTGGTTCCCCAGGCTGCTCAGGGTCACCTGGGAGCCGGCCGGTCCCTTGTAAAACCCCAGCTGAAAGACAGCAAGACAGAGGCCTGGGAATTCGGAGCTGCTCTGGAGGCAAATGGCCAGGCCCAGCCAGCGACCCCCCTGCCGAGGAAGGGGGTGGGTCCCTCTGAGGTCTCGGCCCACATGGTAAAGCTGCAGATGTTACCAGTATGTTCCCAGAGCACGTGGCCTCCTGCAGTTGCAAAGCGCTTTCACGGCTCATGTAGCACTTTTACGTATGTTATCTCATCAGAGCCTCGTGACCATGCAGAGTCAAGCAGTATGATTATTATGGTTCCCATTTTACTCTCTAGGTTGAAATATCTTTCTTGGTATGGGGATAATAGTAATTTTATTTCCAAAACATAGCTCAGATCTGCACCCACACACTCCACCCTTCAGAGGCACTGCCTCTGCCACCATCAGCTGTGTCTAAGACGCCATCCGGTCTCCCTCCTTGTCTTTTCTGCCTCTCTCTGTCACCTACACGGAGCTGCTGAGAGGACCTCGTGAAAACACAGATCTCCTCACCTTGCTCCCCTGTTTAAGCCCTTCAACGGCAACCTATCATTTTAGGTTAGCAGGCAAACCTCTTACACGGCCCACTAAGTCCTGGGTGATCTGGCTCTTCCACCAACAGGCCAAGTGTGGCACCTGCCTCAGGGCTCTGGCACATGCTGTGCCCTCTGCCTACATCATCCCCCTCCTGCTCCTGCCCAGACTTTGATCTCACTAACCTCCACTTCACGTTCAGTTTACGGCCCAGACACCATGTCACTACCTCAGAGAGCCTTTGCCCTCTCCCTCTGGCCTCTCCCCCAATCTAAACTAGGTGTCTCTGTCATTCTCTCTCATCAGACGCAGCACCTTTCCTGGATGGCACTGAAAGTCTTTTGTGATTAGATACATGTGCAGTTTTGTTTTGTTTTTATGTGTGTCTCCTTCACTGGGGATAACCTCCACCAGGGTGGGGACCTGATCTGTTCCGTTCGTGCCGTTAACCCAGGTGTCCAGGGCGGTACCCAGAACCTGGTGGCACTCACAGACGTGTGTAGGATGGAGGATGGACAGTCAGCGGGCTGCCCAGATGAAATGAGACCGTGTCCGTGAGTCTCCCAGCCCACCCTGCCAGACCCAGAGCTCCCCGCATGGGGAGCTGTGAAGAAGCTGAAGACACCCAGACAGAGAGCAGCCTACCTTGTTGGTCCCCTCTGCTGTGAGATCCCCAGGAAAGCTATGAAGAAAGACAAGCATGTTCAGCCTCATGTCTGAGCAGTTCAAACAGGCACAGGGAAGGGAACGGCTGCTTTGCTGCGGGATGAGCAAAGCTTTGGGAGAACTATGGCCTGCACTTGCTGGGGCCACTCAAGGGAATATCAACCCCTGGACAGACGGGCAGCTTCTGTCCTCCTGACCAACCACGTGGATGGCATTTCTAAAACCATGCAAGGTGGTCTCCTGAGTTGTTTCCAACCCTACAGGGGCCAGGGAGGTAACAAGGAGAGGAGAGACTGAATGGCAACTGCCTCGTGGCCTCGGGGTCAGGCCAACAGTAGGGAGGGTAGGGATGGGGTCAGCTGGAGATGCTGAAGTGCAATGCGCAGGTGCAGCTTGGCTCCGGTCTATTTTCACAAAAAAACGTGGGCTCAAGCTGCCAGGATCCCTGATTTTCAAGAAGCAGCCAGAAATCCAGTTTTTTTCATGGGAAACCAGATGACCTTTTAAATGTTGGTAACTAATTTTTTAAAGTTATAATACTGTGCAGGTGAAAGGAAGAGAGGAAGGAGGGAATGAAGAAAGGGAGAAAGAGATGCTCTGGGCGTGTTTGGCTTGGGGGCCACCAGCCAGTCTGAGACTTCTGATGGAAATCCAAAGGTGACATTTTACATTATTAGCAGCTACGCAGCCCACCTGGCAACTGTATCTCACTTTATGACTCCCAAGACCCTTTCACCCAAGTGACGCATGGGATCCTCATCCACACATCTGGGATGGGGGCTGGGGTTATGACTCCCACTCCTCAGACAAAGCAACTGAGGGCCAAAAAGTAAGTTATGTGATTTGCTGGGGGGCAAATAAAGAACGGGAGAGCTGGATCCTGTGGCTCAGCTTTCCAAGGGAAACCAAGGCCAGGAGGGGAGAAGGGATGTGCCCGAGGTCCTGCCCGGCAAACGGAAGGGACGCCGGGGCTGGGACCACAGGCTCTGAGAATCAGTGCAGTCTTCACGGGTCAGGGCATGGTGCATGGCGAAGAGGTGGGAAGGGCTGTTACTGGCTTTCAGAAATGGCCCTGGGGTCCTGGGGCTCAGAGCGAGAGAGCAGGGCAGCCACACCCTGTTGAGTTCGTGGCGGTGTCCCCGATCCGGGAACTGGCAATCCACTTGGTCTCGTCCACGGTGGTTCGGGCATGGGGCAGCCTCCCGACGTCCTTCACTGTCAGGATGAGGTGCTGGGATGACTTGAGCAACCTGACCGCTTCGTCATGCAGGATGCTGAGAAAGCTCTGCCCATTCACCTCCAGAATCTGGTCCCCAACCTGCCAAGACCACAACACAACACAGTCACCTGGGCTGTTTGCAGGACACCAACACGTCAGGGCTTCAGAGCCCTGATCCCAATTCTCCTCCCGGGTAGCCTACCAAGGAGGTCACCGAGCCTCAGAGAGTCTATGCGGGTGCTTGAGGTCATACAGCAGGAGGCTCAGAGAGGTTCTGTGAATTCCTGAGGGTCACACAGCAAATCAATGGTAGAACCAACTGTCCAATCCTGATCCTCAACTCATGTTCCTGTCACTAGAAAGGGCCACCTCCCCTCAACTTAGCAATGGCTTTCAGGGATGTGTCTATGAGATTCCCAAGGGTCCCCTTATCTAGAAAACAAAAGCCATTTCAGAGTCCTGGAGGTGGATGGAATTGGGGGTAGGATGAGGTGTGAAGGCAGAGTTCCATTATTTTCCTCTTACACTTCTACACTGTTAAAATTTTTACAAGCATGCATTCTTATATTACCTTAAAGTGTAAGCATCATTTTAAGTTACTCAAGAAAAAAAGCAATAAATGAGAAAACTAGCCTTCCGTTAAAAGA
This sequence comes from Balaenoptera borealis, assembly GCF_965194805.1. Taxonomy (NCBI): domain Eukaryota; kingdom Metazoa; phylum Chordata; class Mammalia; order Artiodactyla; family Balaenopteridae; genus Balaenoptera; species Balaenoptera borealis. The sequence continues at coordinate 103,131,686 of NC_138865.1, forward strand.
ATAATATATTGCTTGGATTCTTATGAAGAAGGCGGTTTGGGGGCTTCCCTGGTGGCGCAGTGGTTAAGAATCCGCCTGCCAATGCAGGGGACACGGGTTCAAGCCCCTGGTCTGGGAAGATCGCATGTGCCGCGGAGCAACTAAGCCCGTGCACCACGACTACGGAAGCCCTCGTGGCTAGAGCCCGTGCTCTGCAACAAGAGAAGCCACCGCAATGAGAAGCCCGCGCGCAGCAACGAAGACCCAACACAGGCAAAAATAAATAAAATAATTAAAAATAGAAGGCAGTTTTATTTTGTAACATAAGAACATATTTTTTAATGAAAGGAGTAAAAAATAGAAAAAAACGAGCCTTCCAATAAACGTAAGTATGTGACAAAACCAGAAGAGGTTGGCTGGGAAGCTGCTGCAGTGTGACCCGGGGCATGTCAGAAGGACGTGCAGCATGTTTAAACTCGGAGGTTCGGTGCTTTTCCTCTGTTCACTGATGGGTGACCAGAGGGGGCTGCCCAGGGTCACAGCCCACCGTGGCCTTGAAGGGCAGCCCCATAATGCCAATTATTTTTTATTTTTTATATTTGTTTATTTATTTATTTATTTGGCTGTGCCGGGTCTTAGTTGCGGCACACGGGATCTTCATTGCCGTGTGCGGGATCTTTTAGTTGTGGCAGGCAGGCTCCTTAGTTGCGGCTCACAGGCTCCTTAGTTGCGGCTCACCAGCTCCTTAGTTGCAGCATGCATGTGGGATCTAGTTCCCTGACCAGGGATCAAACCCGGGCCCCCTGCATTGGGAGCGTGGAGTCTTAACCGCTGGACCACCAGGGAAGTCCCCATAATGCCAATTATTCCTGGCCGCTTTTCCTTCTCCCCCCGTCCCAGCCTGCTGATGGCACATGGTCACTCCCAGGGGCGTTTTCCAGCATTTTTCAAAGCAGAATTTGGAAAAGGTGAGCCAACTGGGAATTTGGAAGAAAAAGAGAATAAGATGTGGTGATGAGGCTGAGAACTGAAACCCTGGTCCCCAGTTTATCATCTTTTCTTTAACCCCTCACCTGCTGTTGGGGAGTTTCCAGAACAGAAAGTGGTTACAAATTCAGACTTTCCCACCCTCCTCTGCACCAGCGTTGATGTGCTCAGAGAAGGCCCACTGCATCTTTGCCTCCACAACCCCCATTCAACATTTCCTGCACACCTACTACGTGCCAGGCTCTGAGCTGGGACACCATGCACAGCCAGACAGACCACACCCTGCTCTCAGGCTGCTCAGCGGACTCCATCTTGTGCTCTAATTGGGTTTTCCCACCAGCCTCTCCACACTATGTCTCCAGGGCCCGGCACACAGTAGGAATGCAATAAAAATTCATCAAATGAATGAAGAGTCAGACACCAGTCCCTCCATTCCTAGCTCCAGGACCATCTCTGCTGCAGCTCAGTGGGGACCAACACATGACACCAGCCTGGGGCCCCAAATTTCAAACCACTTTTAACCAGATGCTGACTGTATGTCAAGAACCTCGTCTGTCCCTTTACATAGCTTTCCTTATTTAATATCTTTAATATCCTGCCAAGTAGGTATCATTGCTCTGCATCTCACCAGAGAGAAGACAGAGGCTCAGAGAGGTTAAGTAAATAGTTTGTGGTCACAGAGCTAGTGAAGAGGACAGCTAGGGTGTAAACCCAGGTCAGGTCCCAAGGCCCTAGTGCTTTCTACTGCTGGGCTGCTGTCGGGCTTCAGATCCAGCACGTCCAAAGCCTGCCATTCCTCCCTAGCCCTGCCCGCAGCATCCAGCTCTGAAAACCCACCGCCATCATAAACTCTGCCTTTATTCCCTGCGTAGATTCTCCAGGAAGTCTCACCTTCCTCCTCTCCCATCGGTCCCCTAACCTGGGTCCCCACCTGCTCATACCTGAGCTCCTGAGCTGGCATCCTCCTCCGTGCATTAACTTCTAAACTGGCCTCAGACCTAGCACCCGATAATGTTTCTTCAACTTTTTGCTTTCATGATATCCTTCCCGGCTTAAAAAACCTCAACAACCCCTACAGTCCAGGAAGCAGCATAACGCTATGGTTAAGGGTTTCAAAGACCATCAGATTCAGGTCCAAATCCTGGCTCTGCTACTTCCATGCCACATGAGCTCAAGCAAATCCCCCAATGAGCTTTTGTCCCTTAGTTTCCTCTGGTGTAAAATGGGGAATCCTAGCCCAGGATTGCCCTCCAAATAAATCTCTCTAGTCATCAGCATGTGTTTCCCAATGCCACCAGCAATATCAACAATTTTTTTCTCTCTTTCTGCATCTTGGAGCTCCCTTAGTTGAGAAACTGGGGTCCCTGAGAACTTAGGCAACCCCAGCTGGTTTCCTTGTAAAGAGCTAGAGGTGAGACCCAACACCTGATTCGGGGCTTGGCACACAGCAAGTGCTCAATAAGTGCTTATGTGCGGAGGTATGGATTTCGCCACTTCCCACTGTGCCTCTCTCCCAGCTGGTGTTCCCCCATGCTGAGAAGCAGAGCTGTGTCAAAGGAGAGCTTCGCAGGCAGGCATTTGGGCCTTACTGAGAGCCGAGGGATGCTCTCAAGGCAAGGTCGGCCCCCTCGGCCCACGTCATCACAGTCTCCCCGAGTAGCGGCTCTACCTCTCCCCTCTGCCCCCGGTTGTCCCCCCACAGATCCGAGCTGGAACCAGGCTGTACTTTTCATCTGCTGAAGTGCTCTGTTTCCTTAAGTATCCCTCTCAATAGCTTTGGCTTTTGTTAAGCTAAGGAAGTCAATTTTAGTCTTTCCCACACACTTTATTTCATCCCAGCAGTTTAATTAAAGGAAGTAACATCTGAGAGACCAGATAAGTGAGGGCATCCTTTTGTGAGCAAGCCTCTCCCTACAGGTCCAGGCCCGGGGGAAGCAACTCAATTCTACAAGCACTTACCTGGCCCTTCACAGCGAGGTGGAGAAGCAGGGAATGCCCCAAATATTGCATGGGACGTATGTACACTAAAAACAGTATTCGCTCTTTAGCTGGAAATCAGATTTAAATGGTGGCCTGCATTTTTATTTGCTAAATCTGGCAACACTGAGGTCGGGGTGTCAGTAGCCTCTGGGGGCAATGGTTCTTGGGGGTGTGTGTACCGATTTAGTGCTATGGTTTCCAAACTTCAGTTACTCTCCCTTCCCTGAGCTGGGCACCTGTTATTTATGCAGTGCTGTGAATCACCTGCACACATTTACTGCAGCCTCCTCATAAACATTAACATCCAAGAAATCAGTCTGCTGTGCTAATCACATTTCCCCCTAATGCCTGCTGAATGAATCCCTACCCGATCTGTGAGTCAGTGTGGGGTTCATGTGCAATCCACCTGGGGAACAGGTGTGAAGTAGGAGTCATACTCTGGAAACCCCAACTTAATGGGGGGCGGGTACGTGAGCCCGTCTTCCCTATCTCTTTCCATCCTCTCCTATCTTTCTTCTTCTTCAGAGCCTGTTTTAAAACTGAAGCTCTGGACGGGGTTGTCTCCACGCAGCCCTCTGCAGCATCTGAGTTGGTCTGAGTGACTCCCATTTCTGTGTCCAGCTCTCTCTCTCATTCCCTCTACTTGTTGGAAAGCTTCCCGAGGTCCGGGAGCCCTGTCGGAACAGGCGTCTGCATGTTCACCGTCATTCAGAATTCACAAGCCACGTTCAAATAAATCCAGCGTCTCACCTGCTGCTCACAGCAGCCCCAGGCCAGCAGGCTGTGGAGTCGCGTCCCTACGGTCCAACAGAAAGATGCCCGTGGTTCTGAAGCCAGGCGGTCATGACACAGAGGCCGTGTGGTCCTGCACAGCTCAAGTACCCTCCTCGTCGGTAAAAGGCACATGATACTGCCTGCTTTTTCCAGGTCTCTGAGAAGCAAGTGGGACCACTCAGCACAGAGCCTGACACTCGAGAGGCTTTCGAGAGATTTTCATTCACTTCCTTTCCAAATGGCGGGGACAGGTTGACATGTCAGCTTGCTCAAGGTCATGGTCACACGTGGACAGCGAGCCAGCCTTTGAGCCCAGCCTCTCCCCTAATCTCCCCCAACCCTGCGCCACCTTTACCCCACATAGTGTCTGGCACGCAGGAGGCATTTAGTAAACGGGAAGGGATTGCAGAGACCCCTCCTCTCTACTCTCCCAGGCTCGCTTCCACTCACTTCCCCTTTTCCTTTGGTTTGTGCAATGTGAAGTCCAGGTGGAGTGTTTAAAGGTCTTCATCTGGCTCTTCCCCTAAAGCACTCCCTCCCCACCAAAAAAAAAAAAAAATACCTAAGAGCTCTCTGTGTTTATTCATTGAAATGTTACTCTCTCCTTCCCACGGTAGCCAGCTCCAGAGTTAGATAACCCCGGGCTGGGGAGGGGGAGGGTGGATTTAAGGCAAAAAGGAAAAAGGAAAACATGGCCACTGTCAGGCCTCCCACGGTCTCCTACGTATGGGGAGACAGGCAGCACAGGGACGTGTCAGGGACCACAGAGCGAGGCAACAGCAAAGCCCAGACCCTGAGGCTGATCAACCAAGGAAATACCCACCAGCCCAGAGCTGTCAGGACACGACCCCCTGGAGAAGGGAGAGACAGGAGCAGAGCGTGATGGAGTGTCTAACATTGCTCAGCTTTCAGACAGGCGCCGATGGCGAGGACGTAGAGGGATGCATAAATAAAGGAGGCTTTATTTTATTTCTCACCACGGGCGTCCTATTCATCACCAGTGACGAAGGAGCAGAGGATGGAGCGCGGGAGTACCCTTCATTTTAAGGCAGAGGAGAGACTCCGCCATCATCCACAGCCACCGAGAGACAGGCTCGGGGTCGGCATGCTCCGAGGAGAGCGGACAGGGACTTTAACAAGGACAGGACACTGATTTCCCCCTGAACTCGGCCAGCCAACCACCAGGAAGCAGGAATTCACTTCCCCTGGGTCTGAGGCCCCTGGAGCCATGGAAAGAGCTCAGCAGGCTTAGGAGTGAGCTGGTCTTGGTAATGATTCCCTCTTACTCCTTAAGAGACTTGGGGAAAATAATGTTACCGCTCTAGACCTTTCTTCCCTCAAAACGGGAATAAGACCAGCATCCGTGAAGAGTGTTACACCAACTAAATGAGAAGCCATTTGCTGTGTGGTTACAGACCCAGGAGTCTTGCCCTCGGGATCTAATTCCAGGTTCTGCCACTTCCCAGCTGTGTGACCTCGGGTAATTTCCCTGCCCTCTCTGTGGCTCAGTTACCTTCTCCGGAAAATGGGGAAAGCATCAGTGCCTACCTCATAGGTCTGAGGATTAAATGAGTTAATACACTCTCCACTGTATCCCCAGCACCTAAAACAGCACCTGGCACATGGTAGGTGCTCAATGAATATTTATTGAATGAACACATACAAAGCAGGTAAAACAGTATCCAGCATACAGTAAGTCCTCAATAAATGTGAGCTGCGTTTTTGAAAACCATATTTACCCTTAAAGTGACCCTTGGTCACTCACCAACCAAATACTGCAATTCTGCCTCCCCTGAGTCTCTCAAAGCCATACCCTCCGCCTTTCCACCTTCCGTGTCAACACTCACACATGATGGCCACACCCACAAGGCACATACTGTTATCCCCATCTTACAGATGAGGAGGCTGAGGACAGAAAGTGAAGTGACAAGAGCTGGGATTTGGCCTTCGTTCTGCCAGCCTGCCAAACCTCTGCTCGAACCAGAATCGGCTCCTCCTCGAGGAAAAACCAGCCTATCCTTCCACCTCTGACATGGCCTCTCAGAGGGAGGCAGGGGAGAAACCTGCCAACCACTCGACCCCCGTGCTGAGCTGGCAGGCAGGAATCCGTCCTCTCCGGATGCGCACGCCAGTGGGAGCCTCGCTGGGCCAGGGCCCTGAGGAGGCTGACTTCAGGCCCTTCTTCACCACCTTCCCAAGTCTTTACTGAAATGGATTTTGCGGCTTCAAATGAGGACTCCGCTGACTGTAGCATTACCACAACGAAAATTCAAATTCTATTGAAGACTTTTATTGCAATTATGAATCTTTAATAGTCTCCCATGTCAGGTTTAAAACTTTAATGGGCTTGTTCTTTCTTGCTTTTTTTTTTTTTTTTTTTTGGTACAAGTGAGCAATGCAGTTTTAATGAGACAACATTAGTTTTTTCCAACAGTTCAGAAGTCAGTAAACCTTGTCTGTATATTTTTAAAAAAAGATCAAGGTAAATGCTCAGAAGGTTCCTAGAACAAGCAAGCTGTGGGTGAGGGCTGGGTCTGGGGGAGCTCATCACACAACCCTCTCTGGTAAACCTTGCTCTCACAAGGCAGAACCCTCTCAGACATGCCACGGATGGAACTGGCGGACCTGGTGCATTCTGACTTCCTTCTGGTTCCTTCTTCTCACACTAACACGTCCATTGTCAGTCCTTGCTTACTCTATTCAGAACATGGGCAGCCCTCAAAGAAGGCCTGCTCTAACCCCCAGGTCATCAGTGGAAAAACTGAGGCCCAGAGAGGGGAAAGGACTTGCCCAAGGTCATACTCTGAGTCAATGTTGGAACGAGGGCAGAGAAGCCACTCCTGAGCGCTTCTCACAGGAGAGTTTGGCTTTCAAGTAAACACATCAGAGCAATTACAAAGGTCAAACCCAGGAGGAATAACAGCTATCGAACCCCTTGAGCACCTCATTCAGGCCAGTGACCTCATACAATTTGGCTCTACACTTAATAAGCACCACCTGCGGCATGGAATGGTCTAGCCTGTTCTATAGATGCAGGCAGGGAGGCTCAGAGAGGTGAAGTCACTTGCCCAAGGACACCCACCAATCAAATAGCAGAGCAAGATATGAACCCAGCCCAACTGCTATTCTGAGCCCCAGACTTGTATTCGCCTACTCAACATTTCAACTCAGATGACGCAAAGGCACTCTAAACCAGCACTGTCCAAAAGAACTTTCTGCAGTACCAGCCCCAAAGCCCTCATCATAGTTTGAGACCATGCTGGGCTGTAAGCACTGAGTTCAGGGCCAGAGAACTGCAACCCCCTTGCATGGCACACGGGAGGCACCCCACCAATGCCTGACAGAATCAGTAACTTGTGAATAAACAATTAGATGAATGGAAGAACAAATATACGAACAAGCAAGCTAGTCCCCTTGCCCTTTCTGGTTTCTGTAGACAGGCAAGAGACATTTTCCATTTATGTAAAGGTCTAGTTTGTCAAGGCCAGGGCATGTAGGGAGGCTGGGTACTTGCAGCCTGGTTCTGTGCACTGCAGCAGGGAAAGAATATCTAATTTGTCAATCACAAGTAAGGCAAAGAGGTAAAAACACAAACCACAATTTAGTTTTGGCTGGAATTTCACTCTGGGAAATGGTGCACATTTATCCAGTCCTTCATTTTGGAAGAGGGAAAACTGGGGGGGTGAGGGGTAGAGAAAATATGTCATGGGTCTGAGGCCTCCTGGTAAGTTGGGGTAAAGCTGGCCTGGAACTAGTCCTCTCACCTGCCTTGTGCTGCTCCACAGACCTGTAAAAATCAGTGAGTTCTCAAGTTCAAGCCTTCATATACACAGAGTGACCAATCAGAAGAGGTAGAGTATATACTCTATGCTCTATACTCTACATTTATAATGGTGACAGAAGAGAGAAAACAGCAATAAACTTAACAGGAAATGTGTAACACACATGCGAAGAAAACTTATAACACTCAAAATGGACTCAACAAATAGGACAAAAAAAAAAAAGGTGGCCTGTTGTTGGAAAGGATTCAGCATCATTAAGATGTCAATTCTCTCTCATTTGAAAATTTAACATTATCCCCATAAAAACACAAACAAGCTTTTGCTAGATAAGCTGACATAAAAAGTTCATGTGAAAAAATAAAACTGCACATGGAGGAACCCTAAATGCATATGGCTAAGTGGAGAAAGCCAATCTGAAAAGGTTACATAGTGTATGATTCCAACCACATGACATTCTGGAAAAGGCAAAACTATGGAGACAGTAAAAAGATCAGTGGTTTGCCAGGGGTTTGGGGAAGGAGTGGGGGGATGAACAGGCAGAACACAGGATTTTTAGGGCAGTGAAACTATTCCTATGATACTGTAATGGTGGATATATTTCAGTATACATTTGTTGAAACCCACAGAATGTACAATACCAAGAGTGAACCCTAATGTAAACTATGGATTTTAGTTAATAATAACGTATCACAATGTGGCTCATCACTGTAATAAACGTACCACACTAATGAAAGATGTTAATAATAAGGGAAATTGTGTGTGAAAAGGGTGGATGGAGAAGGGGTATATGAGGACTCTATACTCTCTGCTTAATTTTTTAATCAACCTAAAATTACTGTAAAAATGAATCTGTTAATTTTTAATAATAATTTTTAATTAAAAAATCAAAATACGAGAATAGCTATGAAAACCCTGATACAGAATTGCTACCTTCGGAGGAGGTACCAGATACTAAATCCTGCTCTAAAGCCTCTGCAATTAAATGGTGGGGGACTGACCCATGAGCAGATGGACAGACAGGGGAACAGGCTAGAAATAGGCCCGAGGACACACAGAAATGTAGTACATGATAAAGGTGGCATCACAAATCATTGTGGCGAAGATGGGCTTTTAATACATAGCTCTAGGATAACTATGTAGCCATTTGGAAACAGATAAAATTGGATCCATATCTTACACTGCATACAAGGATAAATCAGATCTGCATGGAGTTCAGGGCCAGTGTGCTAATCAGAGCTTTAAAAAGAAAAATGTATTTACAAGTGTTAAAAGAAAAAAATGGATAAAATGCTCTATATCTAAGAAAGGTTTTCTAAAGAGACCTCAAATTCAACAGAAGAAAGAATTGGTAACTAAACTAAATGATAATTTAAAAAACTTGCACATTGGGGAAAAAAAAAAAAACCTCTATAAGCAAAGTTGAAAGAAAATGACAACCAAGGAGAAAACATTTGTAATACATGTCACAGATAAAGGGCTAGTAAGCCTTAATATATAAAGAATTCTTAAATTTTAGGGGAAAAAGTCCAAAATCTTGACAACAGAAGGATAATAAAAGACACAACCAAGTTACAAGAAGACATAAAAATGGTCCATACACATAGTAAAAGATGTTCAATTTCACTCATAAGAAAATTACAAATTAAGCTACATCAAGATACCCTTTCTCACCTATCAGATAGGAAACAATTAAAAACTTGACAGCACCTGTCGGGCATGCTCAGACATGGCTGGTGGGAATTCAGGATGCAACAACTCTTATGGAGTGGGACGTCGCAATATTGACCAACTATATATGTATTTACCCTTTGACACAGAAATCCCAACTCTAGAAATTTACCCTGAAGATACACTTCCCAAAGTGACAAAATACATATACATGGAGTTACCCATTGCATCATTGTTTGTAACTGTAAAATATTGAAAACAATCTAAGTGCCCAGACAGAGGACAGCAGTTGAATAAAGTACAGCAAAGCCACACAGTGGAGTACTATGCAGCTGTAAAAAAGAATGACAAAGATTTCTGTGCAATGACATGCAGTGATTTCCAGGACGCTAAATTTTAAAAAATTAACTGAAAAAGAATATCTATCGCATACTACCTTTTATATAAGAAAGGCAAAAGAACATATACATGTATCTGCTTATTCTTGCATAAAGAAACAGAAATAAGCCAGAAATTAGCTTATTTAGTTGTCTTGCGAGGAGTGGTGGGGGTGGGTAGAAGGGATGTGGGGGAGAAGTAATACTCTGAGTACGTTTTTTTTTGTACAGTTTTGATGTTTTTGTTATTCAAAAAGTAAAATTAAATCAATAAAGATGTGGGGAAACCCTACTGAATTCCAGCAGAAACAAATGAACCTATTTCAAATCAATAACAGAACTAAGGTGAAGGGGAAAAAAGAAATAACCCAAGTAACACAGTACTTTGACTATAAACACTCAGTTTACAGACAAAATGTACTGCAAACAAATCAGGAACACAACTTAGTGGGTTCGTTTTCCAGTGGTATGTATGTGGCAACTGCAAAACTACTTTTGTGTCTTGTAAGACTGGGCAAATGATAAATATAATGAACCATCTAGACAAGAACCAAGAACCTCCCTCAGGGCCAGCACTATGCTAGGTGTTGGGGATACAGTATGTACTGTACTGTATTAGTTCCCTATAGCTGCTGTGACAAATTATCACAACCTTAGTGGCTTAAAAGGACATAAATTTATTATCTTACAGTTCTCAAGGTCAGAAATCCAACATGGGTCTCACTGGACTAAGATTAAGATGTCAGCAGGGCTGAGTTCCTTTCTGGGGCTCTAAGACACAATCCATTGCCTTGCCTTTTCCAAGCTTCTACAGGCCACCCACATTCCTTGGCTGTGGCCCCATTCCTCCATCCTCAAAGCCAGCATCTTCGGGTTAAATCCTTCTCATACAGCCATCTTTCTTGTTCTCTCTCATTATTCTCTCCTCCACTTTTAAGGCCTCTTGTGATTACACTGGGCCCACCTGGATAATCCAGAATCATCTCTCTATGTCAAAGTTAGCTGATCAGCAACCTTAATTTCATCTGTAATCGTAACTCCCCTTTGTCATATAACCTAACATATTCACAGGTTCTGGGGATTAGGATGTAGACATCTTTGGGGCTCATTATTCTGCTTACCACATGGGTGGTACTCAAAACACGGTGGCACTCATGGTTAGCCAAAAAGAACCAAACACTAAAAGGCTTTCACCACCCCATCTGGGTGAGAAAGTTTAACAGGGCATCTAGCACTTTGCCAGCTGGAGCACACTTTGGTTCAAACTTGCTAAGAAATATTTGACAAAGTGGTACACAACTTTTGCAACTCTACTTCTAGGAATTAACCCCAAGAAAATCATCATGACTACGCAAAACAAAAAGTTGCAAAAATAATTTGGACCCCCCTCTTAAATGTCTATGAATCGATCACTCAAATACCCTATGGTATATCCATACAGTGATGCTATAAAGTCATAAACAATAATGTTGCAGAATATTTAATGACATATAATTATTTTTTCCAATTAAACTTAAAATTGCATCTAATAGAAATAGGCAAACAGTAAAAAAATGGGTATAAACACAAATTGTAAAAATCTTGCCTCCCCAAAGCTCCCTTCCCTTAAAAACACATCTCAGGCCCCCAGACTCCTGAAGTCACAGGCCCCAGGACTGAGACTAAGAAGTAACCACCATTATACATATATAATGGAGTACTACTCAGCCATAAAAAAGAATGAAATTTTGCCATTTGTAGCAACATGGATGCACTTGGAGGGATTTATGCTAAGGGAAATCAGTTGGACAGAGAAAGACAAATCTATGATATCACTTATATGTGGAACCTAAAAGATACAACAAACTAGTAAATATAACAAAAAAGAAGCAGACCCACAGACATAGAGAACAAACTAGTGGTTACCAGTGGGGAGAGGGGAGAGGGGCAATATAGGAGTGGAGGAGTGGAAGGTACAATCTATTAGGTATAAGATAGGCTCAAGGATGTATTGTACAACATGGGGAACATAGCTAATATTTTGTAATAACTGTAAATGGAGTGTAACCTCTAAAAATTGTATAACTGTATAATTTTTTTTAAAAAGTAACCACCATTAACAGTTTCTTGGGCATCCTCCCAGGAACTCTCTTCACATATGTAAGTATGTACAAATATACTTCTCTTCTTAAAAAAAAATGGAATCACATAACACCACTCTGTACCTTAATATTTTGCAAAGGTCTTTCTGAAATGGAAAGATGTTATGGAGGATGGGGGAAAGCAAATAGTCTGACCCCAACTTTGCTGAACTATTTTTGTCCATATCCTATGCCCTGTGAGCGTAACACTCTGGAAGGACAGACACCTAGACTGTTGAATGAGGTTTTCCCTTAGTGTAGGATTTTCTACTTCTTCTACAGTGGTCATGCTTTACTTGTGAATTCAGGTTTTTTAATGTTATCTTAAAATTGCCCATCTAATGCGGTCTTCAAATGTGTTAAAGAGATTGGGAAGGAATATGCCAAAATGTTCACAGGAGTTGCCTCTGGGAGGTGAATTCCAGGCAATTTTAATTTCAAGCTCTTTATTCATTTTCTCTGCTTTCCAGACTGCATATGAAGACTATATTGTTGAGGGTAAAGAAAATAAATTCAAAAAAGAAATGTAAAAATTTGCCAGGGGGCATGATATAAAGCTAACATCTCCCTTGACATTTGGGGGTCGGGGAAGAGCGGGCCTGGGCCCTTGGCAGATCTGCTATGCCACCCTGGAGAAGAATCTTTTTTACACCATCCAGTCCAATCTTTGTCTCTTAGTAATTTGGTATAAGTCATTCTCGTCCCTCTCTGGGCTCAGCAGCTTGCTGGGACAGATAGGCTGGGAGGCGATTTAAGCTCTTCTGGAAAGATCCCCTGAGGTTTCTCTCATTTGTTGCTCCTTTTAAAATCTTACTTCAGTTGGAAACAACTAAACGCCTGACTTCAAGGGAATGGTTAGGTAAATTAAAATTCAGCCAGAAGATGGAGTATTATCATGCAGCTATTACAAATTGCACTTATGAGAAGTTTTTAATTACATGGGAAAACGCAAGTGAAAATGTGGGATGCAAAATAGTATATACTGTATAATATCATTGTGTAAAAGTGTACAGAGAAAGAAATAAAAGAAGCTACATCAAGGTGCTAACAGATGGAAACAACCCAAATGTCCATCGACTCACAAATGGACAAACAAAATATGTTATAGCTACACAACAGAATATTATTTCACTATGAAAAGGAATTTACTGATATATGCTACAACACTATGTTAAGTGAAAGGAGTCAGACACCAAGGCCACATATTCTATGATTCACTGATATGAAATGCCCCAAATAGGCAAATCTTCAGAGACAGAAATGGGGGTGACTGCTAAAAGGGTACAGGAATTTTTTGCAGGGGGTGGGGGAGATGATGAAAATGTTTTAAAATTAGATGGTGGTGATGGTTGTGCAATCTTATGAATGTACTTCACTGATCTGCATACTTTGAAAGGGTGATTTTTATGGTATGCGAATTATATGTAAAAAAATAAAAGATGTTAACAAAGGTTGTCTTTGGAAGGTAGGACATCTGGGTCCTTCTACTGTCGCATGTTTTTGTGTGTGTATTACATATTGAATCTATTACTTTAATAGCTGGAAAAAATAAACAAAAAAGAAACAAAGTCCCCCAAAGGGTGTGAGTTAATAGTTCTAGTACACAGCCCCACCCAGGTCTCTGGACTCCCCAGCCTCTGAAAGCTTTGGCCTCCTTCTGTCTGCCTTACAGCAAACAGCTCCTTGATTCTGGAGTTAATGCAATCAGTCCAAGTGCTATGTGTCTCTCCAGGTTTGTCCAGCCATTGGTGAGGTCTGGGAAAAGCCGGGGTCTCCTTCCCCACCCCATGCCGCCTCGCCCTGCCTCTCCTCCCGGTCAGCCCCCAGGTTCCCCTCAGCCCACCTGTAAGCCCCAGCCCATGTCTCTGTGCCTTTGCTCCTGCTAGCCCCTCCCTGAAGATCCGTCCCTTTACTTCTCTACCTGGTATAATTGTCCACAGTCAACACCCCAACCAGATTACACAAGGGCAGAAAGCACATGTCTTTTGGCTCCTGCTTTTGTGTCAGGCACACACACACATGTTTAGCAAATCTCAGGTGCCTGAGTGAATACCCTGTAAGGCCCAGCTAGGGAGCTACTTCCTTTCTGCAGCCACACTGGCTCTCCTCCCCTGGGCTGATGGCTCCCTCCCGAGGTCCCAGCCCAGGCAGGGGAGTGCAGTAGTAACTGCAAGGATTTTGAACCAGCTCTGCTTGGGTTCAAGTCCTGGCTCCACCACTTCCTGGCTGTGTGACCTTGGTTAAGTCATTTAACCTCTCTGAGCCTCACATCCATGAACAGGGACAAAAACCTTTTTAAAAGGTGGCTGTGAAGGTTTAAAGGAGCTAATGTACGTCAAGTGACTGTACATAGTAGATGCTCTGTGTTATTCAAATATTATGTAGTATTGGTATTAATATGGTACCTAGTTTGCTATTTACTCCTCCCTCCTCCTCAATAGACTGAGATTTGAGAACAGTAGCCTGTATCTTTGTCCAGCAGTAGCCACAACCTAGGAGCTTATGAGAAATGCAGAATCGCAGTCCCCATCCCAAATTTTCCAAGTCTTACAGGCTCTCCTAGAACCTTGCCACTCTCCATCAGGAGCTGTAGTGGCTTGAAATGTGTCTCTCCCCCCAAAAGAGTGATGTCCAAGTCCTAACCCCCAGTACCTGTTGAATGTGACCTTATTTGGAGATAAGATCTTTGCAGATGTAATTAAGTTAAGGATCTTGAGAGGAGATCATCTTGGATTTAGAGTGGGCCCTAAATCCAATGATTGGCATCCATAGAAGAGAAAGGAGAGAGAGATGTGAGACCCAGAGACATGCAGGGAAGACCAAGTGACGAGGAGGCAGACACTGCTGGAATGCTGCCACAAGCCAGGGAATGGCAGGGACACCAGAAGCTGGAGAAGGCAAGGAAGGATCTTCCCCTAGAGCCTTCAGAAGGAGTATGACCCTGTCGACACCCTGATTTGTGGGAGAATAAATTTATGTTGTTTTAAGCCACTAAGGTTGTGACGATCATTTGTTACAATAGCCCTAGGAAACTGATACAGGAAGTAAGAGTTATTTCCTTCCCCTTGAACCTGCCTTCTGAGGCTGGGTCATAAAAAGAATACAGCTCTACTTGTCTCTCTCCCAGGACCCATGCCCTCAGAATCCCTTTCTAAGCCACCATGCTTAGAAGAAGCCCAAACCAGCACTGTGAGAAGACGGCATGGGGAGGCCCGTGCAGGGAAGAGCTGGGGGCCCCTGGCCAGCAGCCAATGCCAACCTCCAGACATGAGACAAAACAAGCCTCCCAATGGCTCCGGCGCCCAGACTGAGTCTTCCAGCTGTAGCCTGAGGATCACGCAGCCGAGACAAGCCGCCCTGCTGTGGCCTGTCCACTTCCTGACCCGCAGCAAGGCTGAGAAGAATCTGTGGCTATTGCACACCTCTTGGTTTTGGGAGAGTTACGAGGCCATAATAACTGCAGCTCTTGCTGAATCATAATCTGCACTTGACAAGGTCCCTGATAATTTATATGCATGGTCAAGTGCCTGAAGCACTGCCCAGCATGGTTACTGACCTCTCTCAAAGCCCGTCACGTGTGCCCTATCCCACAGCAGGGGCTAAGGAAATGCTCGCTGATCACTGTTTCCCTTATGAAACGGTGCAACAGGCTGACCTCAGATCCAGCAAACCATGCACGTCCTCGATATACAGGCACTGAACTTGGCATGGCCACGTGTGGGGCCAGAGGGCAACTGACGACCCTCCCGTGCTGGTCAGTCGCCGCCCAGCTCCTCGGGCCCTTCCCTTGGCCACGTGGGACAGGGATGAGAAGGAGAGCCAGCCCCTGGAAGCCCCGTCTTCCTCCTGTGGACAGCACGGTTCATGGGGGCCGTGGGCATCTGAACGAACCGCTCTCCCCTTTTCCTGTGCCCAGGGCAAGCCACAGCTGGGCTCCTGCTTCACATGGCCTCCCTGCAGAAACTAAGTGTTACTCTTTTCTGCAATAGCCTGCCTGGGAGCAATTACTACCCTAGCAGGGGCCCCTTTAAAAGTCAGGAGGTAGGAGTAAGCAACTGGAACGTTTGCAATTTACTAAACACGCATTCGGAGGCTAGTTCACAAACCCGGCTAGGAGAGCATGCTATGGAAGGACTGAGAATGTGGCACAGCCGGTGGGAGTGGGGTGGGGGGGGAAGAGGCTAAAACTATCACCCAGCACGTGCCAGGATTCGCAGGAAAGAAACCACCTTCTGGCTCCTCGGAAAGGTGTTCATCATCTGGGCAGATCCATCAACTACCCGAGAGTTTCAGACGCCATCAAGGACCAGTCTCACCCACCAGCACACTCACTCTTGTGGATACTGAAGATCACTCACACAATCAGAGCTACGATTTGAGGGGAGCTTATCCTGTGCCAGGCACTGGGCTTCACCTGCATTCGCTCATTGAGTCTTGACAATATGGTACTTAAGACACAGGTGGCGGGGGTGATGGTATCATTATTTTTACTCTTTTTAGAGAACCTGGAACCTATGGGAAGCACAACTCCCCCCCCCGCCACAGTCCTTGGAAGGGAAGCAAGATGCCAGCTGGAGGTTCACAGCTCATGGATTCCCACCCAGGAGAAAGAGGTGGCCACCGCACCCCAAGGAAAGGCAGCCCCAGGGAAAGGCCTGGCAGAGAAGGCCCTGCTCCGGCGAGGGGCTTGGGAAGGGAGGCAAAGCCAGTCTTCTAAGGTGGAGCTTGGCAATGATGTGAAAGCTGTTATCCCACCTCTTGCTGAAAGAGCCATGGGACTTTCAAGGCTCCAAGCAATCAGGGGCTGCTCTGCCACGATTCCTCGCAAGCAGGCTCCGTGCAGGGCCCGGGCTGGCATGCCGGCGAGGAACTGAAGGGACAGCCTGGGTTTATTCCATCCCGGCGGGGCAACGCCAGACTGACCCTTCACCGGGGAGGCAGGACCCACAGCGGAAACCACATGGATGGGCATTAGAGCTGAGAGCCAGGCCTGTGACCTTGGCCAGCCCCTTCCTGGCATGTGACCTTGGGCAAATCACTCCCACTTTCGGAGCCTCATTTTTCTCATCCACAAACAGAACCAATTCTATTTACTTACAGGCTTATACTGAAAATCAGAAATAATTTTTTTAAAGCCAGCATATTTTTTTTTCTTTTTTTTTAATATCTTTATTGGAGTATAATTGCTTTTTTTTGTTTTCAGCCTTTTTTTTTTTAAATTGGAGTATAGTTGTTTTACAGTGTTGTGTCAGATTCCGTCTTAAGGTAGAGACATAACTATGCAACGTGAGAGTAATATTTTGATAATCACTTATTGTGTTGTTGGTTCTATTTACCTATAGCATTCCTATATACATTGCAGGTTAGCAAAGCAAATGTTTCATTGGTCCCAGTCTTCTGCAAAATGTCCTATCATTAATATTGGAGTACAACTGCTTTACAATGTTGTGTTAGTTTCTGCTGTATAACAAAGTGAATCAGCTATACGTATACATATATCCCCATATCCCCTCCCTCTTGCATCTCCCTCCCACCCTCCCTATCCTACCCCTCTAGGTGGTCACAAAGCACTGAGCTGATCTCCCTGTGCTATGCAAAGCCAGCATATTTTGAATGCTTGTATCTGTGTTAAGTGCTTTTATAGAGATTCTCTGGCTACATCCCCACAAGTTCCTAAAGGTATTATTTTCCCAGCTTTACAGATGGGGAAACTGAGTCCAGGGAGATAAAGTGATACAGCTGGTAATTTTGACTCCAAAGTGTGTGCATTTAACCACCATGTGACACTGCCTGGTAATGACTCACAGTGCCTGGCACAGTGGGTATGAGAAGTGGTTGCCGTTGTTATTAGTTTTCCCCAAATAATACTTTCTTGCTGAAGTACAGCTTTAATCATAAATTCTTATTTAGATAATCTTAAAAGCTGAGCTAGGCCCATGCTCTCCCATGGAGATGGCACACATCCAGTCATCCGGGCCCCAGGTCCCCCTTCTGTCCACAGTAGACACTACTGCGAGAGCCTTAGCTTAGCTAAGTATTCTTTCTGGCAGAACCCAGTTGCAAACACACAAGTACAAACACTTCTGCAGCCACACTAATTAAATGGCATTGGCACACAAGATAGAGATTATTTGCTGTCCCTGCGAATGGAAAGAGCACTGGGTTTGGAAGCACAGAAACACGGACAAAGCCTTTCTCAATGTAAAATTTAAAAAACCACGTTACCAGTCAGAGACATTCTGACTTCTGTGTTCAGCCATCCAGTTGGCAACAGAGGTGAGCACGTGGCCTCAGAGAGCTCTGCATTTGAATGGCCAATTCTCTGCCAGCCAGGAACACGCTTTGGGGCGAGCTGCTTAATCTCACTGAGCCTCAGTCTCTTCATCCATAAAATGGGGATGACAACAATCAGTACCTCTGCGAGGGGCTGCAATGAGGACAGACGAGATGATCCCTCCTGGGCGGGACTGGGCTGGGAGTGGTCGGTGAAAATTAGTGCTTTTGTGCTGTTGTTATTCTGTAGATTTCAGGAACATCACTGGGTGTGTGGAGGCAGGAGCACACACACCACATACACAGAGAAACAACCCGAAGTCAAGGATTATTCACTCCTCCCTCACCTCCCGGGGGCAGTAAGCTCAAGCTGCCCAGTTTGCGTGAGAACCATTTTACAAAGGGACGACCCTCTAAGTCCTTTAAGAGCCACTGCAGTTGGCCAGAGGAGGGGGTATGAGGGAAGGAAGAGGTGGGAACTGGATTTCTGTGACTAAGCTCCAGACCTGCCTGAGTTTCAATCCCAGCTCCTCCACCTACCAGCTGTGTGACCTTGGGCGTATTACTTAACCTCTCTGGGCCTTGGTTGCCCATCTCTAAAATGAGGATGATTCTACTGCCTCCTCACAGGGTTGCTGGGAGAATTAAATGACTCAGCGCAGGGACAGCACTCACTAAGCACCCTGGTTGGCACAGAGGGAGCACTCCCCAGTTGCTGGTGATTCCTATGATTATTACTGTCAATTAGAAATACTGGAAGACTCCTCTGCCCTAACTTACTTCCTTCTATTATTATTGCTCCTTATTATTATTATTATTATTACTACCCTCACACTGCCGTACCTTCTGCCATTTCCACCATACTTTTACTTAAACATATTCTGAATGGCCAGGAGAATCCTCCAGGTTCCAAATCCAAAAGCAGAAGTGCTGATGTCACTGTGCTGATGTCAGAGACCTGAGCAGAAGCAGGGAGGGCTGAGGGCCTGGCTGCCAAGGGCCGTCAGTCTGTTTTTTTCCATCACGCAAGTTCAGGGTTATAGGGTCTCGTGGCTAACAGGGGAGGTCCTGGAGCCAATCCCTACTCCAGTTTCACCACTTCCTTGCCGTATGATCTTGAGCAAGTGACCTCTCGGAGCTTCAGTTTGATCATCTTTAATGAAGTAGATGTACAGTGTCTACGTCAAGAATTGTTTAGGGATTCATTAAGGTGGAACATTAAAAAAGCGCTTAGCAGGGTGCTGGGCTGGGAAAATCACTCAGTGGATGTTCACTGTCTCCATTCCCTTCACTGATGCTCAGCCAGCACATCACCTGGGCCGCCAGGAGTCTTCGCTGCCTTCTGTCTCCCACGCCCACCCTCCCCATTCAACACGATTTCCATGCAGAGCACGCAGGAGACACAAATCCAGGTGCTGCGTCGCGCACGCCTCACTCTGGTCCCCAGATCACCAGCACCTGATGCCCACCTGAATGCCCACAGCCCTCCAACCACAAGAAAGACCACGGGCTTGGGGTGCCCGGGGAGGGACATGGCTGTTCACCCTCCCTGCCACCTAGCCAGCAAGACTCTCTCCAAATCCTGCTCAAGGTGAGAAAACGGACACGCTCAGGAGACACTTTTTCGTTTCTCCTTCTTGTGTTTTCTCTCTAGCGGACCGCAGAGAACATCATAGATACTAAATCGCAGTAGTAAAAAATGATAACAAGATGGCTAAGATACACTTGTGCTACATTTTTGTGCTTCGACTTTTGAGGAGGGCCTTCTCGTCGCTCTGAAGTGGCAACAACTTAGTCAAAATCTTAGAAGTCAGAGACATCAGCTTTTGAACTGAGAAAGGAAGCACTTTTCTAAGAAGCTGATGGTTGGGTCACAAAAGGAACAGAATGAACAAAGGTCCCCAAATCACTGTGTGCACAACAGGCCAGGGAGAAAAAGGTCTGGAGAGACACGCCAACGGCTGACAGTTGTCACGTCCCGGGCTGGACAGGGGCAGGGGAGGAAGGACTGTCACCGCAAACACGAGTCAGCGCGTGATCTGACTTTTCTACAACCAGCAAGTGTCATGTTTACAATTAGAAAAAAGTTAAGATTTCTTTCTTAATATGTATTACACTTGGCTAACTTGGTACCTGCCAGGATTCTCCACTGTGAACTTATTCTTTTTCCCTGCATAATTACAAAATATATTTGGTAGAGATACTTTGAAACTATGCAGAACATCGTGTTTCTGCTTAAACTTCTGCCCACAATTTAGCTTCCATTGGTGCATCTTGCCTACAGCAATTAATACTGTAATGTAATGTTCTAATGGTGATTTTCTCTTCCCTTATTCCTTCATTTTTTCATGGGAAATTTTTCCTTAAGGAAGAGTGGTCGCTTCTCCCTCATTGATGTATTTATTCCGTTCTTTATGTAATGACATTAGTATGGATCCATGGATATTTACTGTCTTCTCCTTTGGCCATGAGGTGCTCTTTCAGGTTGGCTCTGTACACATCTGATAGGCTGATTGATTGGTTGATTGATTTGGTAGCACATCTTTGTTTTCTGGTCCCAAAAGATACCCCAGGCTTCTCTGCCCTAGGCCTGGAATCAATGACTCCTACAAAGAGCCCTGGTTCCTTTCATTTAGAGAATAGTATTTAGAAACTAAAATCTGAGTGCTAGTTGTACCTATTTTAATTGGGTACAACCCCTCTCAATGGATAGAGTGAGGAATTATATGTGTATGTACTAACTCATGCATATATACACATCTATATTGATTTCTGTATCTATTTATCTGTGGGAAAATGTATACCTTTTGTTTTTTTTTTTTGTAAATGAGTCCATATTGATACCTCTGACGAGTCCGGCACCACAGGGTTTATTCTATTTTCCCTTTCCTTCCTTGTAACTTTCTCTGAGAGTGAGAAACCTGGCTCTCACTATCTAAAATGTACTTATTTTTTCAAATGAACCCTGTACAAATGAAGTAGTTTCAGAATTCTTAATCCACATCCCTTTGAGAAAAAGAAATCTGCCAACTGGAGTACAGTGTCTGAGTACAGTTCGTCTTGTCTTTGCCTTACAGTATTGGTAGAAACAATGTTTTTCAAAATCGCTTAGGTCAGCTTCTTCCTTCTCCATCCCCTTTCAGTGTGGTCACGGGAATCATCTGTAATAGTTAGATTCCTTTGTCTTCATTTGTCTCAGTCTGCTCTCCATCTATCCCTGCAACAACCGGGTTGATTTTTTATAATTTATATATAACAAAATTACTCTGTGTACAGTTCTATGGGTTTTGACAAGTGCACAGACTCATGTGTCTATCACTACATGCAACCAGTTTTCCATACAAAACCATTTCCCAGGTCTTTTGCCCATTTTGAGAGTTCTTTATACATTCTCAATAAAAGTCCTTTGTCGGAAGTGGGATTAGAAAATATTGACTGCTCCAAGTCTGTGGTGTGTCTTTTCAAGTCTCTTAAAAGTGTGTCTTTTGCAGAGGGAAGTTTTTAATTTTCATAATGTCCATTTTGTCAATTTTTTCTTTTATGGGCCACGCTTTTGGTGTCACATCTAAAAAGTCTTTGCCTAATGCAAGATCACACAGATTTTTCTCCTATGTATTCCTTTAAAAAAAAAAATTATTTATTTTGGTTGCACCGGGTCTTAGTTGTGGCACGCAGGATCTTTAGCTGCGGCATCTGGACTTCTTAGTTGCGGCATGTGGACTCCCAGTTGTGGCATGCATGCCGGATCTAGTTTCCCGACCAGGGATCGAACCTGGGCCCCCTGCATCGGGAGTGTGGAGTCTTACCCACTGGACCACCAAGGAAGTCCCTCTCCTATGTATTCCTGTAGAAGTAGTGCAGTGTTATATTTTACTTTTAGGTCTACGATTTATTTTTGAGTTAATTTTCATAGAAGGTGTGAGGTTGAGGTTGAGGTTCATTTGTTGGCATGCAGACGTCCAGTTGTTCCAGCACCATCTGTTGAAAGGACTACCATTTCTCCATTGAATTACCTTTGCACTTTGCCAACAGTCAGTTAAGTATGCTTTTGTGGGTTTATTTCTGAACTCTCTACTCGGTTCCACTGATCTATGTGTCTATCCTTTCACTAATACCGCATCATCTTGTTTACTATAGTTTTATAGTAAGTCTTGAAATCAGGTACTAAGTCCTCTAACAGTGCTCTTTGGTTTCAGAATTGTTTTAGCTCCTCTAGTTTCTTTGCCTTTGCATTACGAAATTTACAATCAGCTTGTAAATATCTACAAAAAATCCTGCTGGGATTGGAATTGGGATTGTGTTGAATCTAGATTGAATTAGGGAGACCTGACATCTTAATATTCAGTCTTCCTATCCAGGAACACAGTATATATCTCCATTTATTTATGTCTTTCTTGGAGTTTTCAGCATACAAATACAGCACATATTTTGTTATTTATACCTGCTGTAAACTGTATTGTTTTTATTAATATTGAATTCCAGTTGTGCATTGCTAGCATATAGAAATGCAATTGACTTTTGTATCCCTCCACCTTGCTAAACTCATTTATTAGTTCTAGGAGTTTTTTTGTAGATTCTTTGGAATTTTCTATGCAGATGATCAGTCTCTGTAAATAGAGTTTTATTTCTTCTTTTTAGATCTGTATGCCTTTTCTTTCTTTCTATGGACTTATTGTACTGACTACAACTTCTAGTATGACACTGAATAGGAGTGGTGAGGGATGACATTTTTGCCTTATTTCAATCTTAGAGGAAACCTTTTCGTTTTTCACCATTAAATATGTTATCTATAGGTTTGTGAAGATGCCCTTCATCAGGTTATGGAATTTCCCTTTGATTCCTAATTTGATTAGAGTTTTTATCATAAATGGACATAGAATATTGTTAAATGCTTTTTCTGATTACATGGTTTTCTCAGTAACATTGATTTTCAAAAGTCAAACCAGCCTTGCATTCCTTGGATAAAACCCACTTGGTCATGGTATATTATCCTTTTTATAGATTGCTGGATTTGTTTTGCTAAAATTTTGTTGAGGATTTTCACATCTATGTCCATGAAGGATAGTGATGTGTAGTTTTCTTGAAATGTGTTTGTTTGTTCTTGGTATTACATAATGCTGGTTTCATAAAATGAGTTGGGAAGCATTCCCTCATCTTTTATTTTCAGGGAGAGACTGCATAATTTTCTTCCTTAACTATTTGGAAGAGTTCATTAGTGGAAGCATCTGGCCTTGAGTTTTCTTTTTTGGATGGTTTTTAATTATAAATTCAGTTTCTTTGACACACATATAGAACTTTCAGGTTATCTATTTTTCTTTCTTGAGTATTAGTGGTTTGTGTCTTTCAAGAAATTGGTTCATTCATCTAAGTTAGAGAATTCATAGGCAGAGAGTTGCTTGTAACACACCCTTATTATCTAAGGTTTTTTTTTTTTTACTGTTAGGAATTATGTAAATATTAAGAGGTAATTTTTGTTATCTTCATTAGGACTGCTGTAAAATCAGCCATAATCACAGATAAAAATACTTTTAGAGGATCCTTACTAAACAAGTATTCTGTAATAGCCACACCCTTTTCCCACCAAGAATACACAGACAGCAGCCTTGGAGAGTATTCCTGGCTCATTCTCTCCCAGCAGAACTATTTCAGGGACACACAGAGACAGAGTCAGCAGGCAAAGTCAAACTGCCAGATGATGGAGGGGCTCCGTCCAGAGGTGTCTGGACCCACCTCTCCATGATCCTCAGCCAGTCCTTCCCCTCCTTCTGGTCCTCAGTCTCCCCATGTGTCAAATGGGAGCGTTGGAGGCTGGGATCTATGCATATAGATGGATTCCTGCCACTTATCCTTCATCAGGGAAGAGCTGAAGGTGGCACCAAATGCCCATGGGCACCTTTGATGAGCAAACCTCACTGTGGGCCATGGCTGCTACTCAGCTTCTTCAACATGAAGGCAGGAGTCTCTAATGGAAAAGGTCTGACTGCTCAGGCCCATCCCAGGTAGTTGTAAAAACCACTAACACCTCTTAGCAGGATTCATCCCTTAACAAAACTGCCAGCTCTGTGCCGTGTTCAGGCCAGGATGCAAATGAAGCAGTGCTCAAGCTTGGAGCTTTGGAGTCAAAAAGACCTGGCTTGGGGCCTGCCTCAGCTGCAGCCACTGACTCCTTCATTCAAGACACCCACTGTGTGCCAGGCACTGTCTGGGCAGGGAGGTAACAGTGTGTAAAGAACACCAGTCTCTGCCCCATGCTGCTGGGATCTCAGAGAAGAGACAGTCATTAATAAATAATCCCAAATTATGATGGGATTACAAGTTCCTACCTCATAGAGCTGTGGTGAGGGTAAGAGCTGACACGTGGAGATCACTTGCTACTGGGTGAGTGTTCTGCAAAGGATGCCATCCCAGGCTTAGTCTAGAGAGAACCCTGGCAAAAGCCAGTCTGCAGAGGGGGTCAGCCCAGCCCAGCTGGCTTCTCCAATTTAGCTGACACACAGCACACAAGACAGATCTGCAAAGTAGCAGCTCATCCCCATAGCCACTGAGACACCGAATGTGAAGCAGATGCTCCACGGCCGGCCCCAAGACCACAAGTAGCACAGTGGTGACCCCAAGGGTGGGGCATTCATGAGACCAGAGATCCTGCCCCAGTGAACCCCAGCCAGGATGGAAGCGTGGCTCCCACTGGCAAAAACAAAAGGGGCCTCCCACCCTGGAACGACCTCAAGGGTGAAGGCCAAGGAGCCGGGCAGGGTCAGGGACAACCACTCTGGGCTTCAGAAGCTTGGTGATTTCTAAGAAGACTAAGTGGCCTTTGTTGCTTTTCTCCGCATTCTTTTGATATTTAGCCAGTTTAGGGTACTAGGGAGGTGGTAGAGCAAAGCCCATGGTGTTTAGAGGGCTTGAAGGGCTAGGGCCGGATCCCTGTGTGATCCTGAGCAAGGTGCTACACCTCTCCGAGCCTCAGTTGCTCTATTAAATGGCATTATTAATAATGCCCACCGCAGGGTTATTGGAGGATTAAATAAGAGTGTACCTAAAGCATTTAGCACAGTGCCCAATTCATAATAACTGGTTAATAAATAGCAACTGCTACCATTATTATTAGTTTTAAATGCCAGTCAATTCTGGCTGTCCTTAAAGGAACAAACAAAGCTTTATGGTCCATTCTTTGGTAGGGTTTGCTGGGGGGCAGGTGCAAAGGAGTAAGAGAGGCCTAAAGACAAATGCCGAAGGGTCAGTCAGCCCCTGCCGGGAGGGTGGGACAGTTCCAAGTTCCATGCGGCCGCCCCCCAGGTCCCCACCCCCCACCCCCGGGTGAATGCTGGGAAGTGCCTGACCTCCTCCGAGAAGCTTCTCCTCCCAGCAGTGTTGGCTGGACTCTCAGCGCCCCTCAGGAACTAAGGGAGTGGCTGGAAGCCAGGCACAAGGGGAACTGTTGCCCCAGGAAAGCTCTGCAGGGCGGCAAGGAGCCCCATTTACAAATAAAGCCTGTTCTTGGCTCTACCGCCCACACGGCCAAGCCCCTTTATTCCATTTCAATATGCCTAATTCCATGGAAAGTGCGTTGGCAACAAACAGAATCAGTCAGTCCTGGACGCCTGAGTGAGTGTAGGCAGGTGTTAGCATATGCGAGGGACCTTGGAAAAGAAAGTAAAACAGTGGCAGGGAGTATAAAATGCTTTACTGCGGTGGGGACTGAAGATGGAAGGGACTTTACTGAAGGTGGGCATTTTACGAACAAATAAAGCCTCTGCCTGCAACTAAGAAGCAAACTAAAGTAACTGAAGAACTTCTATGGAATATTTTTCCTCTGCCTTGTTTCAAAATGGAAACCGCTTTATTGTTGCTGTTTCCATGACTATAAAACTAGTATTTGCTCCATTCAGACACTGTATAAGGATGTAAAGAATAAAATGAAAATCATCCATAATCTTCCCACCTCGGGATAACCACGTGTAGACGTTTCTCTGGGCATATTTTTGTATATGTATACAATATGCATGCGATCCTGATAGATATGTGGTTTGGCAGTCTGTTTCCCACCTCATAACGTACCATGGACATCCTTCCATGTTAATAACTGCAGATCTCAAGCATCATCTTTTCATGGCTGCAGTCTTGGGTGCATTAAACACCCTGTGTGATCTGGCTGTTCGCCTCCTCATCATCATTTGGCACCTTCTCCCTGCCTGGCTTTCTGCGTTCAGCCAACTCTGGTCTTCCTTTGCATCCTGGAACACTTCTTCCCACTTCAGGGACTCAGCATTTTCTGTCCTTTCTGCCTGAAATTCTCCTTTCCTCTTTCACATAATTAATTTTCTCCTTTTAAATTTCAACTGAAATGTTTCTTTCTCCAGGAAGCCTTCCTGGATATCTACCACCAGACACTCAGAGTTCCATGTACTTTGCCGTCTTGGTATTTATCACAATTGTAATTAAACAAACAGTTGTGGAACTTATTCCGCCCTTGTCTTCCCACTAGAAAGTAAGCTCCAGGAGGTCAGGGATTGTGTCTGTCTGGCTCAGCTCAGAAACCACAGGGCAAGTACAGTGAGTGGCATGCAGGAATCCTTAGTATATATCTGCTGATTAAATGCAAGGAAGGAAAGGAGGCGCAGCCAGGGAGACCCGTTGCCTGCATGTAATGCCCACTTCCTTCCTTCCTTCCTTCCACACAAAAGAGGGATCTGCCGGCAGGTTACCTACTTTGGCATCTCTCAGTGGGTATGGGAACCTGCAGGTGAAGGAGAACGGATCACGTTCCTGTGCCTGGGCACCCACTGGTGCTCTCAGGCCGGGAAAATGTGCAGATCTAGGAGAAAGCCTCAGAGATCCGCCTGCCCAACCGTTCAACTGTTGACGGTCTGAGCTGGGAGACTGAGGCCCAGAGGGCAGGGGACAAGTCCACCTTCACACAGCTGGTCAGGGCAAGGTCCTAGGCCTCCCATTCCCCCCAAACAGGACAACCCTAGGCTCTGTGAGGCCTGGGTTCAAATCCCAGTTCTGACATGAGAAAGAATTTGGCCTTTATCTCCATGAGCCTTGGTTTCTTCAACAGTAAACTGGAGATGGTAACACACACGTTATCACTGGGAGGCAGTGGAACATGGTGGTTAAGAGTATGGACTTGGAGTGAGCAGGTGTGAGTTCAAATCTAGCACTTCCTAGCTGGGCAACCTTGGGCAAGCTGC
Organism: Balaenoptera borealis; assembly: GCF_965194805.1. Taxonomy (NCBI): domain Eukaryota; kingdom Metazoa; phylum Chordata; class Mammalia; order Artiodactyla; family Balaenopteridae; genus Balaenoptera; species Balaenoptera borealis. Next base: position 103,158,820 of record NC_138865.1, read on the forward strand.
CTACTATTGCTCCTGAATCTGCCACCTGTCAAAGAGGGAGAAAGACATTCCTTTTTCATATACTGTTGCAAAAATTAGTAAGATAATGTGAAGCATTTAGCGCAGTCCTAACATAGTAACTGCTCGGTAAGTGGCTAACATGATAGCAAAGCTACCACCTGTCAGTAATCAGAGGAAGAGAGAGAGAGAGAGAGAGAGATGCTCAGTCCTCTCTGGCCAGAACCTAGCATGTCATCTCTCTTGCACGCTGCCGCTCCCCGCTCCCGCTTTCTCTTAACATGGATTCACTAAGAGTGTATTCACCACCAACAAAGTATGGAATCTGCTCATGCATTTGCTGTCGCTGAAGACACTGCTTACGTCATCACACAACATCCTCTCTAAGAAGGACCAGAGGAAAACTGCCCTCAGGCCTCAGGAAGAGGAATAACCAGGCTTCTCCAGCACAGTTGGTCTGTTTTCATTTTACAAATGTCCCTGACCTGCTTCCCTCTTTGTGTTGGTTGCCGGGAAGCTCGGAGTCAAATCTGTGTGCTGCCTGTAGCGGTTTGCAGCCCCACACGGTGAGTGTTCTCGGAAGGACTCTCACCTCGGCTTTCTCTCTTTCTCTCTGCCTCCAGTTTCCTTCCTCCCAATTTCCTCACTTAATCGTTTAAAAAAATCTTTACTCTGTGTTTAGAAACTGACTTCAATCTTCTTTGAAATTTTGGGGAAAATAAATGGAATTAAAAATGCATACAGGCTAAACACAACGTGCTATGCTGAACTGGACTGTATCCTAGAATAGAAAAGGGGCATTAGTGGGAAAACTGGTGAACTCTGAATAAAGTCTGTAGTTTGTTTAACAGTATTGTACTAATGTTAGTTTCTTAGTCTTGACAAATGCATCATGGTTATATAAGATGTTAACAATAGAGGAGGCCGGATAAAGAACAAATGGGTAATCTCTTTGCAACTTTTCAGTAAATCTAAAATTAATACAAAATAACAAATTTATTAAATACAATCTGCATATAGAATACCATGAGATTGTCTCCTTTTGGAGTCCCAACAAGGAATCATCTTTACTCCCTGAGAGCATAGCAAGCCAGAGACCCAGGGCATTTCAGAATCACCTAGAACCTACCAACATTTGTGGGGCATCTACTCCTCTCCCCACCCCCGCTCAGGCTGGCCTGGTAACCAGCACAGTTCTAGAGCCAGAATTCTGATTCCTGGATGGGAATCCCGGCTTTGCCTCTTACAGCTGTGCAGCTCTCTGAGTCCCAGATACTGCGCCTATAAAGTGGGCTAACGGAAGAACTGCTTTCACAGGAGTGTTGGGAGGTTTAGGTGATTTTATGACATAAAGTGCTTGGGAAAGAGCAGACTGTCTGTCAGTCTAGGCTGTATAACAAAGTACCACGGACTGGATAGCTTATAGACAACAGACATTTATTTCTTGGCGTTCTGGAGGCTGAATGTCTGAGATCAGGGAGCCAGTGTGGTCAGGTTTTGGTGAGGACCCTCTTCTGAGTTGCAGACTGCCAACTTCTTTCTCACTGTATCCTCCCAAGGCGGAAAGACAGCCAGGGATCTCACTGGGGTCCCTTTTCTAAGGGCACCAATTCCATTCATGACGCTCTACCTTCATGACCTACTCACCTCCCAAAGGCCACGCCTCCTAGTATCATCACTTTGGGGGTTAGGGTTTCAAGGTATAAATTTGGGAGGAACACAAACATTCAGTCCATAACACAGACCCTCAATAATTTTAACCTTTATTTTTAATGTCACTGTGAGTTTGTTCCTCATTTTTTTCTGAGAAAGAGATGCTATATATTGTTATTATCTGGGAAAGGGAAGGGAAACTCAGAGAGGTAGAGGGATTCTCCAAGGTCACACAGCTACTAAAGCAAAAGCAGCAAAGCTGGGATCTGGACTCCAGACCCAGAGCTCTTCCCATTATGCCTTGTTTCCTAAGAGAACCCCCCGAGCCACGTCATGGAGGATGGGGCTGGAGTCTCACTGCTGTCTCTCTGCCACTCCAGCCTCATCCTTTGTGGCTTGGTGGGGGGAGAGGTCTCCTGACCACCACTCTGATCCGCCATGACCCTTGTTCTCGTCCGCATAGAGAATCCGCTTCCCTCCGTCAGTGGGGTATTCAAGGCCCTTTGTTAGGAAGGCACGATCTCATCTCGTGCCTTCTTTCCCAGCCTCACATGTGGCTAGTTGCCCATCCAGTCACACACGGTCAAACCACATGGCTCCTTCAACCAGACAGCTCCACAGCCCAGCCCCTTTCCCCAACAGCCTCTCTCGTCCCACAAGACGTGGCTCAAACGCCACCTGTACCCAGCGTCACTGCTGCTGTGGCATCCCTGCCATCAGGATTTAGCCCAAAAGCATGCTGCCATTTATCTAGGTGACCTGTGTCCTGAGTCCAGTGCCCTTGTGGACAGTCCCTGCCTCACTCACTGTCACCTCCCCCCCAAAGGTCTAAGCCAGATCCTGGCCCTCCCCAGCGGGGGATACAGTGTAGCAGTTAAGACCATGGGCTTTGGAATTAAGACTACTGGGCTCAAACCCTGCTCTGCAACTGATCAGCTGCATGACCTTGGACAAGTCTGTTTAACCGCTACATGCCTCAGTTTCCCCAACCGGGAAATTCGGGTAATAACATACTACCGCACGGGATAAGGTTCAATGAGATGATATGTGTAATGTCAATTACGAATGCTGGGCACACAGATAGCCCTCTTTAAAATGAGATCTAATTGCTGGTTGCTCTGGGTCAAACGCCAGCCCCGAGGCTGCCCGGTGCAAACCCACCCCAGCCTGCAGCGTCCTCTCCTCTTCCCTCTCCGAGTACCACAATCAACCCCGAAGTCGGGGCCATCACAGGCCATCAGCAGTGTTTCCAAAACAGCAGCCACGAAGAGCTCAAGGCGGCCTGCTGCCCAGCAGCTCGTGGGAGGCTGCCCTGCTCTGCGGATCGCTAGGAGAACTCGGGGTTCGGGAGGGGTGGCGGCTCCTGCTGCCCGCTCTGAGCTCTGAACTAGAGCCGCGCAGCCAGGGGAGGACTCTCCGCTGGGACAGGCCCTTCGCGTGGGGGGCCCACTGCTCTGCCGGACGCCCCGTTGAAATCAGCTGCACAGGGCTCCACACACAGGTCTTTCCCTCCCTCGCCCCAGCACGTGCAGCCTGGCGCCCCATCCCCTCCCTGGGAGTCAGGGGTCTCTCACCTTGAGCCCGCTGCTTTCCGCTTCAGAGCCCGGGTCCACGCCAGTGATGTAAATGCCCAGGCCGTACTCGGCTCCTCCACGGATGGTGAGGCCCAGGGACCGGCCGTCCCCCAGCACCAGGTTCACCTGCAGGAGGGAGGGAAGAGAGTATTCGAGGGCCTGGAGGGCACCAGGAACTTTGGGGGGCGGCAGGCTAAAGACCCCCCCTCCCATACTCTGAAGGGCACACCTATTCAGGCCTGCAAGATCTCCTGGAACATTCCGATTTCTGCCCCAGCTCTGCCCCTGGTTTGCTGAGTGACTTGGGGAAGCCCCTCTCCCCTCCGTGGGTCACAGGTACAAGTGCGGTAAAAGGAAGGCGCTGAGGAGAGGACCTCCAGGGACCCCTCTGGTGCTAACACTCTAGACACTCCAGGTTTTCATGTGTTCCTCACACCGTGGTGGCCACAGACTCTCTAGGCCTCCACTGGCTGCCCTTGACTATACGCCCTTCAGTCAGAGAGTACCCGTCAGGCTGCGGACCCTCCACCCAGCTCCCTCACCTCCCATCCTCCCACCTTAGGATCAAGGCTCAGTCCAGGTGCAGGGCCCCACCACCTGCCACCCCAGGGGTCTCCCGCCTCCCCAGGGGTCTCCTGCTCTGCCATCCATCCTGAGAGGCCACGGCAGTGTCACTTCAGCAGCGCTTCATCCCACAAACACAGGGAGCGCCCACTAAGGGCAGACCCAGTGCCAGGCCAGGGGGTGTGGAGATGACCCAGACACGGGCCTGCTCCCAAGGGCTCAGAGTCCTGAGGGGCAGAGAGACCAGTAAACAAACCTTCACGGTACCACGTGATCAGAGCCGGGTGGGGTGACTTGCGGGCTGTGTGGGTGCAGAGGAGGAGCAATGGTCCCGCCTGGAGGTGGGGGGATGGGTGGGGTGGGGTGGGGCTTCCTGGAGAAAGTGACATCTCTGACGAGATTGGAGGGTGGGCAGGAGTCAACCAGGCAAGGGCAAGAGGGGCATTCAGGGTCATGGGACAGCAGCAGGAGAGCACACTTCACAGAGGACCAGAGAAGTGAGGCACTGTGGCCAGAGCAGGGAGTGCCGGGGGTGGGATGGGGGCCGGGGAGGCGGGTGACCGGGCAGGAGAGGCTGGGGCAGATTCAGGAAGCCTCGGAATCTATGCAGGAACCTGCAGGAACATGCAGGTTAAGTGTGCCTTGCGTCTGAAAGGGGAACTTACAAAAACAAGTGGCCAGAACAGCTGGAACCTACCCCAAAAGGACAGAAAACATCCCGCAACAAGTTAAGACCCAGTGACATGTAAGGGACCTAAAGAGAGCACAGTGTGACCACCCACAGGAGAGGAAGGGGTGGAGGTCCCGGCGGGCATCAGGGGAGGGCAAATGTCATGGCGTTAGGGAAGCCATCCAACTAGCTTTCTATTTCCGAAAAGTCATTCATCTAAGAGTTATCTGCACCAGCCACCAGGAGAAGCTTTTTACATTTATTATCTTCCTTCTTCTACACCCTCACCACCGGAGGTCAGCGGGGAGGTGCTGAAGAGGACAGACTCAAGTCCAAACTGACCAGTGGGGGCCCGGCTGTGTGACCTCGGGCAAGTTACTTCACTTCTCTGTGCCTCAGCCTCCTCACCTAGAAAATGAGGATGAAAATAGTGTCTGCCTTATAAGCTTACTAGGGAGAGGATCAAATTGAGAGACAAATGTAGGCTAGTCTCTGGCCCACAGTAAACGCTCAGTAGATGTTAGCCACTGTTGGTGCTACTTTGCACAGGACAAAACCAGACAAGGCCACACAGCCGCAGCTGACACCTACTGGCTGGCAGGCCACTGTCGGGAGAGATCCCTACACACAGAACGAATCTACATGGTTTGGTTCTAAGACTGTAGACTCCGCAGCATGTCAGGGAGGCCCATCCCTGTGGGAGAGTGCCAGGCCGTGCTGCCCACTGGAGTGGCCCCAACCCCATTAGTCCTGTGCCCCCATTTCCTCATCAGACACCATGACCACATTATAAGGAGAGCATCCCTGAGGCCCACAGAACCCTCAGGGGGACCTGTGAGCAGTCACCCAGAAATGTCAGAGTTCTGGGAACAGCAGGCTCTGGGGACGCTTGAAGTTGGACTTGGGAACAACTTCCTAGCCCCCTCCCTTCCCCAATGCAGCTCCAGGGCTGGGATAGGTTTGTGGTAACCTAGGTCCACCTTGGTTCACCCTGGTCCCTCATCACATCCAGGTCTGTGTGTTTGGGAGGTGACAGTGTGGTAGCTGCCTGTGTAGACTCTGAAGCCAGACTGTGGAAGTTTAATCCCGGCAATGACACTCGCTAGGTGTGTAACACTGGGCAAGTTACTTCACCTCTCTGTGCCTCAGTTTTCTCATCTATAAAATGGGGAAAACAACCACAGCAACTTTATTGGATTGTTGTGAGTGATGAATGGGTTTACCTACTTGGAGCACTTAGAATCATGACACAGCAGAGGCACTCACACAGCGTCAGCTATTGTTATTATCTTCAAAATGTCCCTCTTGGGCAAGCCATGGTGCTGAGCTTGGGCAGGTATGATCTGGAAAGAATGAGGAAGCCTTCTTCATGCGAGAGAATGAACATGGGCTGCTTCTTAGATAGGGACAGGCCGTGCACATGTGAGCCGTTGCTGGTATTCCATCCAATGCAAACCAAACCCCAACTCCGCACTGGGCACAGATTCAGGGGAGAATCTAACTGGGTCCCTGTCCTCAGAGGAACCCCTGAGCTGGAGTATTGGCTGTTGATGGCTCACAGCTGAGTGCCTGCCAGGACCTGCCTCACCTAACTAAGGTCACAGCCTCCCTGGAGCAGCTCCCATCCAATGACTAGTTGACGCAGATGAGCAAAAGCCTGACCCCTGCCTCAATTCAGGACGACCTTGCAAGTCACCCCCAGCTCCAGAGCTCCCTTGGGACCAGCCAAGGCCTCTGCAGAGATGGTATCACAGCCCACTCCTCCCTCTGCCCAGTCCTGTATTCCTCATGCCTTTTCTGGTGGTGATCCCAGGGCACTGCACTGCTGCTGTAATAAATGACCATGGATTTAGGGGCTTAAAACAATGCAGATTTATTATCTCAAAGCTCTGGAGATCAAAAGTCTACAGTGGTCAACAGGACTGCATTCCTTCTAGAGGTTCTTGGGGAGAACCCATTTTCTTGCCTTTTCTAGCTTCTAGAGGCCACCTGCATTCTTGGGCTCATGGCCCCATCCTTCATCTTCAAAGCCAGCAGTGTAGCATCTTCTGATCTCTCTCTGTCTCTGCTCCTGGCATCACACCACCTTTTTCTGACTCTGACACTCCTGCCTTCTTCTAAGGACACTTGTGCTCACATTGGGTCCACCCACATAATCCAGGATAATGTCTCTATCTCAAGATTCTCATCTTAATCACACCTGGAAAGTCCCTTTGCCACGTAAAGTGACCTGTTCACAGGCTCCAGAGATTAGGAGGTAGATGTCTTTGGGGCATCATTATTCTGTCTACCACAGGCACATTCCTATAAACCTCTTTCAGGGAAATCTTGGTCTCAGAGTCCATTCCTGGGAGCCCGACCACAGGCACAGCATCCCAGAAATATGACCTCCAAGCCCTGAAGGCCAAGGGGGTCAACCAGGGCAAGGGGAGGGCAAGAACGCGTGCAAAAGCTCAGAAACAGGACAGAGCAAGGCCCCCTGGGATCACTGCAGGGTTCTGTTTGGTGGGAGGGTGGCAGGGAAGGAAGGGATGGCACTAGCCTGTGTGGGGCAGTGAGCGAGGTCAACAAGCCTGGGCTTCAAGCAGGAGAGAAAAGGCTCAGATTCGGATTTTAGGAAGACTACTGGGGAGGGCTAGCAGCAGAGGAGGCCAACTTCTGGAGCTCCTTTAAGACAAGGTGTGTGCCTTACGATGCTGGTGGGGCGAGGGAAGGCGAGCTTCACCCCTGGGGGAGGTCAGTGAGGCTGGCTGAGGACAGAGTGGCAGTTCCCGCCTCAAACCCGGATGGACCCTTCCTGCGGGCTGTGCTGCTGGGACATGGAACAAGCCAGGCCTGGCCTGGGGGCCTCACACCAAGGCTCCAGCCCAGTTCACTTGGTGACGTGGGTCAGTCCCTCCCCCATTCCCACCCCTACCTGGTCTCTCCAGCTCCGGGACATGAAGATTCTGGGGGGAGAGAGCAGACAGGAACCCAGGAGCACACAGACGGCTGTGGTCCCCACCTTTGAATACTAAGGATGAAAACAAACCCCACTGCCTGCCAGTCACTTCCCCATAAATCCTTCACGTGGGAATAAAACGGAGTCTTCATCCCAGGACTGTAATAACAGACCTATCAACAGCAGGGTATCTGCTTCCATCACCTGCTGGAAACTCCACCAGCACTTGGCAGGAAACAAAACTCACCTATGGGAAAGGGCGCTAAGCTGTGAGAGGCAGCCTGGCACAGTGAAAAGAATACCATTCCCACCAATAATAAGAATATAATGACAACTCACTAAATCAATTGGTTACTGAACGTATTGAGTCTTTCCGAGATCCCAGGCACTGTGCTCAGCGCTTTACATGCCTTACTTCGTTGAGTCCTCTTTCCTCCTCTATGGTTTCTCTTATTATCCCCATTTCCCAGGTGAGGAAAGTGAGGCCAGAGAGGTGAAATGACATGGCCAAGGTCAAACAGCTGGCAGAGCCCAGGCATTGAACCAGCTCACTGCACTGCCTCCCACAGGCCTGAGTTCACATCCTGGTTCTGCCCTTTACTCCTGGGCAACCCTGGGGCAGGGCCTGTTGCTTTTCTGATCTTCAGTTTCCCCATCAGTGAAATGAGAATTGCACAGCTTACCCGGGGCAGGCACTGCCATCCCCCTTCCCACCTTCCTCTAGAACCCCAACCCTGTCCAGGAAGCAGCATGAGCAGCCTCAGGAGATGACATCAATAAACATTTGGGGACAAAAAAGATATGAAAGGTACCTAGCACCTAGGAAGCATTGGATAAATGATGGTTGTTACTGCAATGAATTACTATGCCCCAGGCACTATCCTCTGTGCACATGATTTATTGATTCTTGAAACAGCCCCATATGGCTGCTATGACCATCCCCAAACCATGGCTAGGGAAGCTTAAGTGACTCACCCAAGGTTAAGTGACTCACCCAAGGTCACACAGTCAGGGAGTTCCGATACCAGGTGCGATACTGTGATTTATACTAAGAAATATATATTTTGTCTTTGTCTTCGTCCCTGGCACTGAGCTCCTGAAACCTTTGTAAATTCCTAAGTGATAAGACCACTAGGAGCATCTTTTATTCTAATGAGGCGACTCTGATTGGCCTCCTGGAGGGTGGCTGGTCACCAGAAAGACCAAGCCATGATTAGAAGCTTGGAATTTTCAGCCCCACCCCAATTTCTCCAGAGAGGGAAGAGGGGCTGGAAGTGGAGTTAATAATTGATTGTGCACGGGACTCCCCTGGCGGTCCGGTGGGTCCCTTGCAATGTAGGGGACGCGGGTTCGATCCCGGGTCAGGGATCCCACAGGCCGCAGGTAGCAACTAAGATCCCACATGCCGTGGGTAGCAACTAAGCCTGCGTGCCACAACTACTGAGCTCGCGCGCCTCAACTAGAGAGAGAAAACCCGTACACCACAACTAGAGAGAAGCCCACGTGCCACAATGAAGAGTCCGCGCACCACATCGAAGATCCCGCATGCCGCAACTAAGACCCGACGCGGCCAAAATAATAAATAAAATTTAAAAAAAAATTGATCATGCCTACACGATGAAGGCTCCATAAAAATCCCAATAGTATGGGGTTCAGAGAGCTTCTGGGTCAGTGAACAGGTGGAGGCGTGGGGAGAGTGGTGCACCTGGAGGGGGCATGGAAGCTCCACGCCCCTTCCCACATAACCTGCCCTACACAGCCCTTCCATCTGGATGTTCATCTGTATCCTTTACCGTATCCTTTTCTAATAAACTGGTGCACAGTAAGTAAACTGTTTTCCTGAGATCTGTGAGTCGCTTTAGCAAATTAATCAAAGCTGAGACGGGGTCAGGGGAACCTCTGAGTTATAGCCTATCAGTTGGAAGCACAGGTGATAACCTGGACTTGCAACTGGTATCTGAAGTGGGGACAGGTAGGGGGCTGTTTCATGGGACTGAGTCCTTAAGCTGTGGGACTGGACACTCTCTCCAGGTAGACAGTGTCAGAATTGAGTTAAATTGTAAGACATCCAGCTGGTGTCGCAGAGAATTGCTTAGTGGGAAACCACCCCCGACCCCGCCACATCTGGTGTCAGAAGCACTGTGAGTGTGATGGTAAAGGAGAAACACAGGAGGAGAACTGTAGGTTTTTCTTCAGAGCCGGTCCCAAAAGCTCCTCGCCTTCCATTCCCAGCTGGGTCCCAGCCTGAGCTAAGGGGCAGGCCCCACCTCATCTCTGCGGCTGCCGAAGGCATGAGCTTGGGGGAGCAGCCGCTGTTGCAGAGGGTGTGTCTGCTCAGCCCGGAGCGGGGCCGTGGGACCGGGAAACCACTGAGACTTGCTCCCTTGCTCATGGGCCAGTGACCCTGGCAGGGGGCAGTAGGGGACTTTGAGTCCTGCATTTTAATTCAGTCATTCATGTAATAAATACTTACTGAGCACCTCCACTGTGCCAGGCACTGATCCAGGCACTTTGGGCGTACCAGGGCACAGAACCAAGAGCCTTACACAGTGGTGGGGAGAGGAGGCCCTACCACTGTCTCCATGTTACAGAAAAGGAGATTCAGGCTCAGAGAGGTTATGTAACTTATCCAAGGTCACACAGCTGGCAAGTGGTGGAGCCAGGACTTGAACCCAGGAAGCCTGGTTCCAGTGTCTTACTCTCCCTGCCACGCTGACACCATCCTATCTAACTCCCACAACAGATCTGTTCCAGTTTTTTCATACAGAGGCTACATCTGTACTATAGAGGCTGGGGGTTAGCCCAGAATGGGAAGCTGGAACACTGAACAACTCTGCACCCTATTCGCCTCTGACGATGTGATGGTGACTTGAGAGCAGACAGGCCTGATTCCCAGAGGCGCTACCTGTGTCCTTCCCTTCTGTTCCTTCCTTCAGCCTCATGGGATGGTTCTCACACTTCAGTGTGGAGAAGGGCATCCCTAGCAAGGGCTGCAAAACCAGAACCAGCTTCAATGGACAGCTTAGGCGGTTTTCAAGGGTAATTTTGCTACGTGTGATTTTTACATCACTATTGCCCTGAGAACTCATTTCCCTAGAAGGTGTGTTCCCACTGGGGTTGAGGTTAGGATTTTTGAAGTTTGGCACGGCAAGTCTGGGAGTCTGGTCATGGCTATCTGGAATATTAGCTGAGACCAGGCTGCTGGAGAGAAGAGAATCAGGCCAGGGGGCCAGAAGTGAGGGCTCCAGAGACATTTCCCCCATGCCCTTCCTCAACAGGAAAACGGGGGCTCCATGTTGTATCAGCAAGAGGAGGAACGGGGTGGGAGGGTGTAGAAGCTTCAGCCTGGAGCTATAAAATCTGTGAAGGCTTCTCTGGTGTGGTTCAGGGTATTTCCTGCCTCCTGAGGTATCCAGGTCCTCCCTGGAGCATGATTCCCTCAGCCTTTGCCTTCTACATTCCTATATACGTTACTCTAAGACTCCCAGAGGGCAGCTTACATCCTCCCAATCCTCCCACCCACTCAATTCCAGTGGCAGGGTCCTTCTCTCTAAGACTTGAAGATGCCATGCTCATTCCCACCTCAGGGCCTTTGCACATGCTGTCCTTGCTGCCTGGCATTTCAGTGCTCAGAATGGCATGTGGTAGTTCCATTTTCCTCTCTCAGTCTCAGCTCAGAAGTCATCTCCTCAGAGAGGTTTTCCCTGCCCACCTCATCTGAAGCAGAGCCTCCCTCCCCATCACTCTCTAACCCCCTTCCTGATTTTATTTCCTTCCATCAATCTTCACCACCTTAATGATCTTGCTCATTTATGCTCATTTCTGGATTTTTGTCTCACGCCTCCTACAACTTCCAAACTCACTGGAAGCTTCCCCAGAGCAAGGCCTCATGTCTCTTGTCCATTTCTCCATTCCCACCACCCATAACAGCGTCAGGCATAGGTGCTCACTAAGTGTGGGCTAACCTGCTCAATGGGTCCTAGTTGCCGCAGTGTCCCCTGAATGTCGGATTTTGCATCTGTAAAATGTGCATAAGGACACCTACCCCATGGGGAAGCCACGAGGATTCAGTGAGACGCTGTAAGCACAGAGCCAGCACACGGTGAGCTCTTACTATTCTAAGTTCATGCCCTATACAGGGAAGAGCTTGAGAAAAAGATAAAGCAAGTTCTCTACCCACCCTGGAAGGCTGGCCTTGAAAATGACTCAATGCCACAGGCTGTGCTGCTTTCTCAAGATGGCCAGAGAGCAACATCGCCTGGCGGGGAGGGGGACATGAGCCCACCTCTGCAACCCTGGCCACCTTGAAGAAGCCCAAGCAGGCTCTGACGGTGCATACGAACTGGCTACCCCACTGCCTCTTGCCTGGTACAGAAGCCCCCGCCATCTCTGCCGCTTCCTGCATATCGACATTTGAGCAAAGAACACAAAACCCATTAAATAAATGTTATGGTCTTATGGACAGGAAAAGAGAGCTGAGGAAAGAGTCTCCAGAGGGAAGGCGGTTGGCTCAGAGCCCCAAGCTTGTCAAGGTCTTAAAACACCAGAGACCAAAGTTATGGTCATGCGTTGACCATGGTCATGGTCACACCAAAGTCATGCTTACAGGAATGACTTTCTTGGTCCCAGGAGCAACCATAGGGCGCAATGCAAACAGCACCCGGAGTGAACCTTAAATATCAGGGGGACCATCTCTCAGTCCTTTCTAAGTTTTTTTAAAGAAACAGTCATGGTCTCAGGGAGGAAGGCTCTGTAGGGGGCATCTGTCGATGCCCATGGCCATCTTCTTCAGGTTACAACACCCCATGGTGCTTTGGGCTACAACCCCTCCTCCACCGGCCTCGGTCTTGGTGTTTCTGTCAATCAAAGGGCACCTCCCCGCCAGCCAATCAGGTGCTCCCTCCCTGGAACATGAATCTTGAGGGGAAGGAAGCAGAGAACAGAAACCATGGGGATCCCTTTCTTCCTGGAGACTGCACCCCGAGTCCCTCAGCTTCAATTCTGGGGCTGCCCACACCCTTCCAGTAAATTCTGACTTTGTGGAAGGTGACCAGGACCGGTTTCTGGTTTCTGTTCCTTACAACCTGAGACCCACACTGCAAAAGGTGCCCTGTGGAGCTTGGAGTCCTGGCAGCTGCGTGTGGCCATGCGCTTGGGTCTGGACCACTGAGAAGTTAACTCATCTCTAGTGTAAATCATCCGAGCTTTCTCTCTTCCTCTTTCCACTCTAGGGGCTACGGGGAACTAGACTTCAACCATAAGGGGGCGGTATCCCAGAGGATGGCAGACAGAGAGCAGAGCTGCCCCATCAGCCTAGACAGTCCCCTTTACTCTGCTATGGGAGGGGCAGATAATCTAGCTTATTTAAATCATGGTATTTGGGCTCTTGTTGCAGCAGCTTAGTGTGAATTATGGTATGTGGCGCATAGGTTAAAACGAAAAGAAAACCCTTCAGTTGGGACTTGAGGGAGAGACGAAGGCCAGAGCCCCTACAGGCCAACCCCCTTCTTCCAGCCTCTAAGAAACTTCCCTATTCTGGGTTTGGCAAGGAGAATGTGGTCTTGATGGCCAGCCCCCCATTCCCAGCCCTCCACCTCCAGGAGGCCCGGCGAGGCCAAGGCCCAGAGGCTCACCTTTTTCTCATCCCCGCCTTGCAGGAGGTGTAGGGCGCTCCTCCGGTCACCCTCGTGCTGCCGCAGGGTGCTGCCATGGGGTTGGGGCAGGCCCGAGGGCGGAGAGATGCTGCGGCCTTGGGGGTCTACCCAGGTGTAGATATGGTTGGTGACGTAGCCGCCAGGGATGCGCCCCGCTGAGTACACCGACAGCACCAGCTTCTTGGAGCCCTTGAGAGCCTAGAGAGAGAGAGAGAGAGAGAGAGACACGAGTTAGCAGGAAAGGGGACGGTGCGGGATTATCCAGAACTTGCTTCCTCTCAGGACCCCGCACACGGAGTAGGAGACCAGCTCCTAAGTGTCTTCCCTTTACTAGCCCTCAATTTTGTCCTATGGAAATGAGGACGTCTGTCTCACCCCACTCCGGCCCCCATCTTGAAGTAGTCCAAACACACGGAATAGGACCTCTCAGCATACCTGTGCAGAACAGAGTTAACCGAGCAGGCCTACAACTGCAGCCTTACGAGGGCCTGCTGGGCGGGCCTCTGGGAACTTGGATTCTGAGTGTTCCCACCATTCCCTAACTAATAAGGGCAGCTCGCCGTGCCTGAATTATTTGTGCAAACCATGTGGGGGTCTGGGATGTGGGTACAGACAGAGGTGCCCACCTCTGGTGCTGAGTCTCTAATAAGCATCCCCGGTAGACAACATTTCACACGTGTTGTTACAACTCCGTGCTGGAGGAATCAAGCCCATCCCGTGTGACTGCACAGACAGGACTCAGACGCTTCTGCCTGGTTTCCTGCAGACTTTGCCTCACGTGCTGCTCCTGTGCTCACTGTGCTGTGTAGCCTTTTGCTGTAACAAATCTTAGCCACAAGCACAATCATCTGCCGAACCCGTGAGCCCTTATGGAAACTGGGGGTGGCCTCGGTGACCCCGATAAATTACTAGACAAGAGAGTCAAGAGATAAAAATACTGATACCAATGGTAGCTTAACAATGATAAAGCGCCTGTATGTATGAAACACGCGGCTCTGTACCTGCTGTGCTTTATCTCCTGAAATCCTCATGGAATCCAATTTAGTGGGAGAGGGATTCCATGATTTAGTGGAAGAAAACGAGGGAAATGACCTGCCCGCACGGCTAGTATGGGGTTCCTTTCGTACAGCAACTAGTTTTGAGTGTGGATACCACCTTGACTCTACACTTTCTAGTCTGGGGATGGAACAGCCACAGGGAGAGGTGAACCCAAACACTGAGCCCTGGGAGCGGCCATGCTGCTTTCCCATGACGCACCTGTACTGACATGAAGCCCTTTATTCAGGGAGACGGTCACTTAGCACTGGGATTAACAGCAAACATACCCCTAAACCTGGGACTTCTGAGCCAATGATAGATAGTACCTGCACGTGGGAAAATTCACGCTGCCGTTAAAATCGCATTTTACAATCATTACAGAGTATTTGTAATGCCATGGATGTGTGATACATTTTAATGTTAAGTGCGGTCAAAAGGATATAAATCCTGTCTTACAGTGTGATCTCAGTTATGTTAAGAGAAAAATTACACAGGAAAAAAAAAATGAAACTGAGCAGTAACATGCCAAGATGCCAGCAGTGCTTCTCTCGGGGTGGCAGAATTATGGGTGATGATTATTTTGTCCTTCCTGTTTCTCAATATTTTCCAAATGTTCCAGAATGAAGGTATATTGCAATCAATGACAGAAAACAGCAATGTACATAAAAGGGTAGGGAGGCACTTAGCTCTCTGAATCTGTGGGGCACTGGGTTCTACTGACCCCCCAGTTCTGTTGGCAGACAAAAGGGGTCAAGGGTGGGGCTTTCAAAGACAGTGGGGAGCCCTGGCTGGGTGGGGCTGCCAGACAAGGACACTGGGCCACAGGACTGGACACCCTGACATCTGAACCTCTTCCAGAGGAGGATGGGCAAGCTTAATGCCAGTCCCGGGTGGAGGGATAACGAGAGGATGGCAGCTCTCCAAAATGCTGCTTGTGAAAAAGATTTCTGAGAAGATGAGCAGAGAAAGATTGTACAGTGTTCTTTTCACATTCCCTGGGACTTCCCTGACAGAACAGTTGGGAAAATAAAACCTCTGTGAAGCTAGAGATGCAGGATGGAGGAAGCCGTAGACCAAGTGGGCTTCTGCCAGAACTCAGGGCATGGGCACCAGCCGCAGAAGCCACTGCAGCCGCTGAGCGGTCTTCCCGACCCTTGTGCCCTGCCCCCTGCTCCCTCCTCCGTGAAGGCACTGCTGCGGCTCTGAGGCTGCTCCAACTGGCCTGCCTCTTCTTTGCTCCCTTCCCTGGACAGACGGTGAGTCTGAGCCCCATCACTCATCAACAAGGGCTGACCGAGCCTACTGTGTGCCGGGCCTGGAGAGAGCAAAGTGGGCATATCCTCGTGGCACCTGCAGCCTGGAGAGAGACAAGGCTCTGTCAGGCGCACAGTAGGTCCTCAGAAAAACCTGGTTGCCCTGACTGGATGAGAAAGCACATATATGGCCTCCAAAGAACCACAGCACGCACAGGCATCACCCCGCAGCCACCTTCCTCATCTGATCCGGAAGGCTG
Source organism: Balaenoptera borealis (assembly GCF_965194805.1). Lineage (NCBI taxonomy): Eukaryota > Metazoa > Chordata > Mammalia > Artiodactyla > Balaenopteridae > Balaenoptera > Balaenoptera borealis. Next base: position 103,174,424 of record NC_138865.1, read on the forward strand.
CGCTGGAATTAGGAACGGGGAAGCCAAGTGGAAAGAATGGACGTTGTGGATTTGGGCAGAACTGGATTTAAGTCGCTTCTGTCACTTGTAGGTCAGGAGCCCTGGGGCCGGCTGCTTCCTCTCTGAAAGCAGCACACGTGGGATGCAGACACTGCCCACCTCTCAGGACTGCGTGGGTTAAACGAAACAGTGTGCTTGAGGGCCGGGCCTCTGCACACAGTGGGGGGTCAGCAGGTAGCAGAGCCCACTCGCCTCTCCTCCCAGGAGTGTCCACATTGAGAAGGGAAACCAGGCGTAGATAAGCATTGCCCAAGGAGTTAAAAAAAAAAAAAAAAAAGAGGTGTCTGAGAGAATGAAAACCACCGCACAGTGCTTGATTTGTATTCTGTATCGCTGGCAATAGTGGCATTCTCTTGGTCAGTTCTATAAATAGGCAAGCAGCAACCTTGAGAACGGAGAGGATGTTAATGACCTTGATGAGAACACCACGGAGAGCTGGCGCCGGAGAGGGCCTGGGAGGTCACTGAGTCTCCCAAGTGCTGCCCGTCCCCAGTGTGGTACAGAAGGGGGACACTGGCAACCCGAGATGGGGAGGGACTGAGAGTGTACAGCCCAGACACAGGAGGCCAGCCCTGGACAAGCCTCTTCGCCTCTGCACCTCAGTTTCCCCATCACAAGCCTGTGGGACCAGAAAATCTGACGGCCACTCAAGCCTAGACCATTCTGGAACCTCTGATATTGGCTCTTTGGGGGGGTAAATATGGGCTTTCATTGGGTCTTGGAGAGCACGAATATCATCATCCACTGCGTCATCATGCATCTTTATTTTCCTGGCAAAACTGAAGAAAAAACGAGATTTCTGAGACAGCACTTTCCACATCCAAGCAGGCTCTGGGAATATGGTCTTGGTGCCGTGGCCATTAGAACCCCGAGGGAAGGCCTCCATCCATTGTGCTTTGACTAAACCTTGTGTGTCACGCAGGGAAGGCGAGGAGGAGGGGATGGTCTAGGAACTCAGTTTCTACTTTCTCATTGCCTTCTTGTTTCCTTTTTTTTACAAACAACCGCTTGCTTATTTTAAAAGGTGTCACTGAACGGAGGGGTTAATTCCTAAAAAGAGCTGGCTGGTGCTTTCTTGCCCTGATAACCCTTCCACCTGCCTCCCATACTTACTCACCATTGCTACCTTAATCCCCGAGGCTCAGGCCATCTGGAGGATAGTGTGCTTAGGTGCCCAGGCCATTCATTTCACAGAACTGGTGGCTTCTCTCACTGGCGAGCCTCAGTAGCAAGCAGCCCTATGCAGTAGGGTAAACTAGAAAGAACTCCGGCTGTGAAACCGAGACCCAGGCATGTCCCTGTTGTGCCACTGTCCTGCTGGGTGGTCGGGGGCTACGTCCTCCTCTTGCTGGGCCTCGGTTTTGCCAACTGGCAATGAACGGGTTGGAATCCCTGATTGCTAAGGTCCTGCCCCAAGTTAAACTTCAATGTCCTCTGTATTTAGAAGAAAAGAAGTTGCTATCAGGTCCCTGAACCAGATCTTGAGCCTGGAGGCTCTGAGGTTCCATATCAACTGGGAGGGACCAAAAGGGTTTAAGAAAACACCAGAAGGGCAGATGGAGCATCTCAGGTGTTGCAGGATGCACACCCCAACTCGTCACTATCATGGGCAGCAGAGGGACCTTCAAAGGGACCTGAGGGCTGGGGGGACACACTCCAATGGGACTACCGCTGTATTTCCCTGCTCTTTGTAGGCAGCTGCTTATGTGCGGTAAATCACATCCAAAAGCTACCCTAAAGCAGCCTGCGTGCTCTGCCTGTGACTGTTGGTGACTGTCAACCACACCCCTCTCCTGCTGCAGCAACCTGCAGCATCAGCCAGTCTCCTGAATCAATTGCTTATAAGTTGTGCCACCTCACACAAGTTACCAAACCTCTCTGTTCATCTGTTTCCCTCCTGTAAAATGAAGATCTCTTTTCTGCTCTCTCTTTAGGTAGAGGAACCCTATTAGCACAGTGCCTGATACTTTTAAGAATTCAATGAGCTAAGGCTAAAAAAAATCCCATGAGATCTAGGGAAAGTCCACTGCAAGCAAGAACCGTCACCAGAGTCCTCTGCTCCCCTGCGTGTTATCACATTTACGGATGAAACTCGACCGAGGGGCTTACCAGCATTCCACCAGGTCAGATCACGGAAATCTCGATCTGACCTGGCAGGTGGCATGGCTAAGATACGACCTATCACCAGATGACTACTCAGACTGCGTGCTATGATTGTAGAAATGTAAATTATATGTGTATGTCTTCAAACTTAATAACTTGCTACTTGGATTAATGCTCTCAGGAGGCAGCTCTTCGGAGCTGACTCCGATACCCCAAAATCACAGGCCAGGCGATAGAATTCTCTGCTCAGCAGAGGACTGAGAAATAGACTGGAGACGGCTACAATGTGAAGGGACTGGGGGGCGGGGTGTTAGCATGGCAGATGCACACACGCTCCCGTGTTCAAAAACATGCACCAAAGTGCAAGCACAACGTCACAAGACCATTAGACTATTGTCTGGAGGGGCAGGTACAAAAGAAGTGTTTCAGAAAAGTCTCGAGTAAGGACATATAATGGTGAGCCATCCAGCTTATTTCAGGGCAAGGTTTTCTCTTCTGGGGAACAGATCACTCAAACTCAGGAAGGGGAGCTGGTCTAAGACCCAGGTTAGTGATGGGGAAGAGAGGGAAGGATGGTGCTACCCTGCTCTTCCTGACCCCACCTTGCCTAGTTGGGCTTTGGGTTCAGACTCACTGGGCACCAATCCTGGCTCTGAGGTTGACCTGCTGTGTGGCACAGAGCAAATAACCTAACCTCTCTGTGCCTGTTTCTGCATTTAAAATGCAACTGTTGTAAGGATTATTAAGATAATGTAAACTACCTATAAAGTACATAGCACAGAGGAGGTAGTAAATGCACATGAATTCCCTTCCTAAGTCTGCCAGCTTCTTCTCCCAAACAAAAGCCCTAGAAATTTTCTAAACCTCCCATCTACATGGATACAAATACATGAGCAACTCTAGCCCCTCCCTCCCAACTTTCCTCCTCTTCAGAAACGTCCTTCTTTCCTTTAATCCACACTTCCTCATATCAGCCCCGCCTTTTGACACTCAGCCCCTTTCCCACCGCCTCCAGGAAGCCTTCCTAGATAGTGAGTGACTCCCCTTCTCGGAGAGCACCCAGCACACTTGTATGTTTTTGTTGCCATCTATACTATAGCCTCTGTATCACCTGCATACATTCTGTCTCTAAGACTACAAGACAAGTTCCTTAAGGCACAATGCATGTTCTGTTTTCTTTATACCCTCCCCCTGCTTCTTCTCCTTCACTTACTTACCCATTCATTCATTTCATTCATTTGCTCATTCATTCAAGATGTTCACTGGGCTTTCGAGATGCCAGGCAGCCCCCAGGAATTTGTTCAAATGAGGCCACAGAAAGAGCAGTGCACTAGCCTGGGGCTCAGGCAGCCCTGGGTCACCATTCCATGCTTCTGCACACTCACGTGAGCATACACACCTCAGACACACGTGGAATGCGGAGAGAGAAGCAGAAGAGGGAATGGTTAAGAGCCGCAGCTCTGAAGCAGGGCTGCAAGGATTCCCATCCCGGCTCTGCTACCCGCCGATGGCAACCTCAGGCAAGTTACTTAGCCAGTCTGTACCCCAGTTTCCCAGGCATAAGACGGGATAATAGTAGTATTATCTCACAGGGCAGTGGTGAGGATTAAATTAGTTAATATACATAAAGTGTTTAGTGCCTGGAAGATAGGTAAGAGGTACAGAAGGGTTAGGTGTTATTATTACAGAGAACCCAGAGTAGAAGTCTCAATTCACCATCCATGGTAACCACACACAGCTACATTCTGGTGTCTATCCTTCCCGACTTCTTGTGTGCATTTTACAAACACGTGGATGTTCACACACAAAACTACTGTTGTCTGAGGTTTACACAGGCTGACTCATACTTAAGATTTCATTGATATCTTTTTTTTTTCAGCTAAAAATATATTTTGAAGCTCCTTCCTCAAAAGATCACCTCTTCCAACACTACATGGCATTCCCTGGCAGAGATGCACAACCACTGAATTCCCACTCCCCTATTGCTGGACATTTATGTTGCTTCTCATTTTTGCCAGCACGAGCAATCTGCAATAACATACTTTTACGTGCATCTTGGAGCACACGTGCATCTAATTCTCTACACCAGAGAAAAGTGGAATCCCAGAGGCAGTGGGCTGTCTGTTTTTCGTATGCAACCCTGTCCCTCTCTGTGTAGTTCCTATAATTACCTGCAGGAGGCAGCACTGTGAAACCTGGACCTATAGGAGGCCTGAATGCCCCCCATCTATGGGCGCTGTGGATGGGACTGGGTGAGGGCTGTGCAGCGATCTTTTCCCGAAGCAGAGCTCACTGTGGCGCAGGGATCCATCCTCTTTCATGCCTTCTTCCACAGGCTCCAGAAATCTCCCCGTTTAGGCAAATCTTGGCTCTATCTTCCAATCCCTTCTGGGGACCAAAGTATTATAAAGCATCAAAATAAAAAGGTGGCTGAGGGGGAGGACCCCTCAAGAGTTTTTCAGTAAAAGGTATACTCACTAGAAAACCATTCCCAGACATAGTTCCACGTCTTCCTAGCTATGAGAGTTCAGGCAAGTTCCTTAAGCCCTCCAAGCCTCAGTTTTCTCACCTGTTAAATGGGGCTACTAATGCCTACCCTTATGGACATGTGTGGACAAAATGAGGACAGACAAGATAATGTACACAAAGCATCTTGCACTGGGCATGGCATATAGCAGGTGCTCAGCAAATGGTGGTTAATATTATCGATAACAGCAAAATTACTGCAATGACCACACGTTTTATTCTTCCCAGTGCACATATGAAGAAAGAACATCTGGGTGCTTAAGTGTCTTATGTAAGGTCACAGAGAGGATAAGAGGCTGGGCTTGGACTTGAATCTTGGATTCTCCAAACTCATACATCTCTTACCAGTAGTTCAAGAAGGTTCAAATAACACGAGGCCTATCCTACGTCTTGGCCTCACAAGATGGACAAGGAGAGGATCTGAAAAGGGAGCGTGGACTTACAGGCTGTAAATAAATGAGAGGCCTTGTGCTCTTGAACCCTGAACTGGTCCCAGGTGCAGCCATAGGCACAGGGAAGACCCTCCCCATTAGCCCCACTTTGAGGGAGGACAGAAATTGGTGTGTGGACTCTCTGCCCCTGTGGCATATTTTAATGTCATGAGAAAGTAAAGCCCTAATTAACACTCTGTCTTCAGAGCTCCTTCCTCTGCACCACGTTTTTGTCTGTGTTAATTATTACCTCTTACAGGGACCGCTAACTGCAACAGCGTTCTAGCCTCCTCTCTCAGCCTTCAAAATTAGTCTCTGCAGGGTGTCCGGACATCCTTTTAAAATGCAAGTGGGACCCTCCCTGCCCTGCCCCCAAACTCTCCCAGTGCCTCTCAGGCCTGCACAGCTGGTCCTGCTGCCCGGCCAGCCTCATCTCCTGCCCTGCCACCTAGCCTTCCTTATAGTATCAAGTGCTCCAAGCTATTTTCACGTACTGCTCCCCGTCCCTGAAAGTACGTATCTCAGCGTACTCACTTATATAAGTGATTATTTTATCCACATCTTTCTCAATAGATAGAGAAGACAGGAAATTCTTCTGGTTTGGTCACAGATGTATCAATAAATATGAAAGATAGGAGATGGTGGGTGATTCCACATAAAACAAGAGACAATGAAAAATGCAATTGAAATTGCCTTCCTCCTGAAATTGACTTCCTTCCTCTTGAAATTGACTGCCAATGAGGAATTTTACCTCTCCTGAAGTACCAATGAGTTCTCTATAGAATCTAAAAAATATGTATTAATTTCTCTTTTTGCCTTGGTTGCTAGGAAGCTCAGAATTCCATTTGATTATGAAATATCATTCCTATAAAGGCACCACCTCACACATGCCTGTGTGTGTGAACACGTGTGCGCGTGCGTGTGCACACACACACACACACACACACACACAATACACTTTTCAATATGGTTTCTGATCCCTCTTTCACGTGCCTCTTTCACAATATGCTTTTTAGGTTAAGTCACTCAGTTATTTTTGAAGTAGGAAGTAATATTAATTACAAATATATTAACAAATAAGTACATGGGATATGTAGAGTTTAAAGAGGGTGATAAATCACACCAGTCACATAGAAGGTGCTCAGTAAAACAACTGCCAAGTGTCTGAATGAATGCTGAAGGACATCTCAAGGATTAGACATCTTCTATACGTAGCTGGAAGCAGAGATATTTTTCACAGACACTTGGGCAGTAACTCTGCTTTCTCATCCTACCTCTCTTCTTCCACTTCCCAGAAATACTTTGCTGCTGCTGACTTTGGTCTAAGAATGCATGTCATTTACAAACAAAAGTCCAAACATTATCAGTCTATCTTCTTGTGGAATGTTGACATCAGCGGGCAGTAGTGTGGTAAGAATTAATGGTATCTCCAAGAAGGGCAGCTTAATTGCAGCGTACCTGACGTCTGTATGCCCATCAGGGGGCCAGGATCTGGGCAAAGCTGTGTCACGACATGGGCATCAGTTCTGGCTCTTTGAGGCCACTTCACCTCCTTGAGCTGGTGCACCCCAGGGAAAATCAAGTGGACTGCAGAGCAGCTGTGTGAGCCCATCCAAGACCCCCTCCCAGAAATGCAGCTCCACATAAGGGTCAGGAAGCACCATGACAACATATGTATGAAGCAAAAATGAAAGGAGGAAGGTAATTAAACCACTGAGGAAATGTGAATACATAGAGATAAAGGCCAGGGGAGATGGCAGAGAAGTGATGACTAGTTAAGGAGGGTGGGAATATCTGCATCTTCTTTTCTCCTTTTCAGTTTTCTTAATGATGTTTAAACTTGCCTTTAATTGGGAACTTACTAAGTAGATTTTCAAAAATCAACTGTGCATTCCCCTCATTCTCTTTTCTTTATGAGTTTGACCTTCTCCAAAGGCTCAGTGTGAAGATGCAGAAGGAAACCCTTGCTCCAGTGCTGGGAATGCCAGGATCCCAGAGGCTGGAACGGGGACCTGAAATTTCAAAACCCCTGCTCTCCAGTATCTTTGCCCCTAAATGTCTTAGCGAGCTAAGGCTGTGTGAAAAGGAAAAACATGAAGGATCAAAGAGAGGGAAAAAAATGTTGTCCTTGGCGATAATGCTATGAGAAATTTACAAGATAGTGACAGAGTGACCCTCCCTTTGCAAAACAATTCACAAGATGAGGACAGAGTGATTCCAGAAAGATACTGATTCCTTTTTACTGCAATTCTTCAATTATCCACTAAGCCTGGCTTTTAGTCTCTTATAATTTAAGTAAATTGCTTTACAAATGTTCTTTTAAATTTTGTCTCTTTATTCTTTTCTTTTTTCCTTTAAGGAGGAACTAACAAGATTCTAGGAGTCATAAATATAGTCACCAGATGTGCCTCGACGGGTTTGCAATGGACTGCTTTGCTGTCTAGAATCAATGTCCATAGCGCATCCATCCATCAGGAAAATCAGTTTATTTCAATATCATTTTCTCAGTGCACGAGTAGATACGTGGATGGGGAGTATTCTCCTTGCTGACTCTCCACATTCCCGTCTGTCATTACTTTCTGTGCATTCTCAGTTAATACGGGGATGGGCTTCCAATTTAATTCACCCTTAGACTGAAGAATCTGAATTCAAGGTGGATGAATCAACCACCTCCTAACAATCTACCCAGGAGATATGATAAAGAAAAAGGCTGATAGATTTGATGACATGGAGATGTCAAATTCTTGTGATTCAATGGGCAAAGAACATCAAAAAGTTATACACCAAATAAATGTTTTATATATGTATTATATATCTGTATATGTATAAGATATATGATATATTCTATACACTCTACTATATATTCTATATATATTCTATACATTCTATATATATATGTATATACAGCTATACAAACAATAAACATGCAAAGCAGTTCAACTTCACTATTTAAATTACGCAAATCAGAGTAGGATACATTTTGTCGATCAGATTGTCAAAAATGGAAAAGAAATACGATATCCAGTGTTGGCAAGGCTGGGGAAAAATGAGGCGTCTCATACACTGCTAATGTTGAGAGGACGGACTGTAATAAAAACAAACTCCTTCCCAAGAGCACTTTGGCAACATCCACCCAAGTCTTAAAAATCTGCCTATCCGGGCTTCCCTGGTGGCACAATGGTTAAGAATCCACCTGCCAGTGCAGGGCACACAGGTTCATGCCCTGGTCCGGGAAGATCCCATGTGCCGTGGAGCAACTAAGCTCGTGTGCCACAACTACTGAGCCTGCGCTCTAGGGCCCATGAGCCACAACTACTGAGCCCACGTGCCACAACTACTGAAGCCCACATGCCTAGAGCCCGTGCTCTGCAACAAGAGAAGCCACCACAATGAGAAGCCCGCGCACCCCAACGAAGAGTAGCCCCCGCTTGCCGCAACTACAGAAAAGCCCAAGTGCAGCAACGAAGACCCAGCGCAACCAAAAATAAATAAGTAAATAAAATAAAATAAAATAAAATAGAAATCTGCCTATCCCCTGAGCCAATGCCACCTCTAGAGAGACAGTCCAAAGAATTATTAGAGATGTGCTTAAAGATTAATGTGCAAGGATGTTTAAAGCAGAAATATGGATAATGTTTTTTTAAAAAAACAGTCCAACAAGAAGAAATTAGTTAAATAAACCATGTACCCCTTTGCTATGATATATTATGCAATCATTAAAAATCATTTTCGAGAAACATTTATCAAGGTGGGAAAACAGTCCTGATACATTGTCTGGTGAAAGAGGCAGGATCCATGACCACGTTCAGAGTGGCCGTTTTATAGAGGGTTCCCAGTGCAAATTTACACACACAGGCACACAGGGGACTGAACAGACAGGAATCAAATTGTCCACAGTGACTGTTTCTGGGTGGAGGGGATTATCAAGATCTGGGGGGTTTTTTCCTTTGTGTTTTTCTGGGGTTTCTAAGTTTTCTAAATTGAACCCGTATCTCTTAGGTCATTAACACACACACACACACACATTTTATTTTTAAAAGCCCAGACTCCTCTACTCCTCATGTTTCCTATGAACTGAACAAAACGGTCTTTGATTTACCCAGTCTGCAATGGCCACCAGTCTTCTACACAAGGCCGAGGAGACTCTGTCCTCATCCTGCCCAGATGGCAGACAGCAAGACAGATTCAAGCCTCCACCATCCAGTGAGATGATTTCATAAGTTACAGGTTTATCCTAATGGGGGTTGAGGTGAGGTCACAGTTATCTAGTTAGGGAATTTCCACAGACTGCACAAAATAAAATCCTGACAAAGGTCAGGGCATGGTGAGAGAGATAAGAGAGGGGGACAAGGAAGGGAGGCAAGGAGTGCCCACTGCCACCTCTGTACCTAAGGTTTAGTCAATGACATGCATAGAGCTTTCCCAGGAAGGGGCAGGGCGGCTGTGGCCTGGGTGGTCTAGTTCCTCATGGCTTTTCATGCCAAATGGAAAAAATTGGGGAAGAAGCGTACATTTACTAAACCCCAGGTCTGGCCAGCACCGGGGCTTACACCCCGCTTCTCAGAAGCTGTCGAGAGCAGTGGCCAAGAGCAATGCTTTGGAGGCATAAAGAGCTGGGTTCAAATCGGGTCCTGCGACCTCCCATCTGTGTGCAGGTGACTGGTCACTTCCCCTCCCAGATGCTCGGTTTCCTCTCCCCGGGGGGCTGTGTGAAGAGTCGGTGTGTGAAGCCCGAGCAGAGTTCCTGGTGGCACACAGAGGACCCTCCACGTGGCCATATTTATGAGTGTGCTCAGTATTATAGGCTTGTAAGCATCTTGTGTGCTATGTATTTTATACGAAGTAGAACATCACCTGGTAGGAAAACAGACCCAACACAGTGGAGTGAACATAGTGGGTAATCATTCAATGTTCAAATTAATAGATGTGCCCAGTGCTTCAATACGTTACCTGCAATGCCATCAATATCCCTATTTTAGAGATGAGGAAATGGAACAGAGAAGTTAAGTAACTTGCTTGCCATTTGACTATTATTCCCATCACAATTTTATTGAAGAGGAATCTAAGAATCAGAGAGGTTAAGAAGCTTGTTCAAGGCCCTACAGTACAAAGTGGCAGAGCTGGGCTTCAAACCCAGAGCGTCTGGCTCTAGAGCCCAGGTTCAAGCACAGAAGGATGTTGCCTCTTTCCGGTGCTGGGGTGATGGATACATTCCCTCAAGTCAACAAAATCTGGGTTTAAATCCTGACTCTGCCACTTTCCATCTTTGTGACAACAGGCAAGTGACAAATTCTTTGTAGTTTTGCAAAATGAAGCAAATAAACGTGGTACCTACCTGACAGGGCTATCGTGATGTTTAAGTGAATTTATATATACAAAGGTTATTATTGTCCGCAGAGCAACACAAGAAAACACTAGGAAGTATATACCCTGTGTCACAACAGAGTGAAGGAGGCCACTACCCGGAGGAAGGGGAGGGGAGAAGGGAAGGTTTCTCGCGGATGGGGCAGCTGCATGTGGGCGGCAGGGCTGCTGGGAGGATGCACTGGGGCCGCGGATGTCAACGGGTGGAGAGAAACAAAGCCGTGTTTCAGAGGAGGGCGTGCTGCTTGTCTGGCCAACTGTGAACTGCACTTGGGAACAGCCGGAGAAAAGGACTGTCTGTGGGTACAAAGGGATCGGATCATGGGCAGCCCGAACATCAGGGTGAGGGGCTCGGCCTCTGCCCCACGGGCTCCCAGCTCCGGTGCGAGGCACTAGGCAGGGCATGGCTGGATCAGACCCAAGTTTAGAAAGTTCACCCTGCTTCCAGGGTGCAGAATGGACTGGGCGGCAGGTGAGCAAGATGGGAGACAGACAGACAGCAAGGAGGCCTCTGAGGCCCGGCAGTGGCGACGGCGGGGGAGGAGTGGTTTGAGACCCGCTGGGGAGAGGTCAGCCCCAGAGAGTCTAACCCCGCCAGCGCCGGTGCGATCCCCAACGGGGACCATGGAGAAGAGGAGCAGGTCAAGTTACTAACTTGGGAAATGTCCACGATTTGCAGGTGAGTGGAGAGGTGCCATCAGAGGGTCAGAGATGAGCCAGGGCTTCCAGGGCAAATAAAGTTGTTGTTAATACGAGAGAAGAACTGAAACTATAAATAAAAATAAATAAATAAACTAAAGGGAGGACAGATCCTGTTCAGAGACCACACTGCTAGGAGATGGGTGAAGAGACAGACATTTGGGGGAAGAGGGGAAGGAATTTGTGGGCGATCTGAACATCCTGACGTGCCCAGCAGACTTAAAAATCTCAGGATTTGGAAGGACTCTTGGAAGGGGGAGAGGGTTCAGGAGAGTTGGGGAAAATCTGGGAGAGGTTTGGGGAACCCAAGAAGAAAGAAGAGGGAGGCGGAAGAGAGATGAAGAAAAGCATAAAGGTCATGCTGGGTCCAGACACACCAAAGGACACCACACCCTCCATCTGGGGCCAGGAGGATGGAAATGGCAGAAGGAAAACCCCTCCCCAAGGACTTCTGAGCGAAGCTTCCCTGCCTACATGGGAGGTTAATTTCTGATAGCTGGACCACTTTTCTATTCTTTTCTTTTCTTAATCAGAAACCTCTTAATGAAGTCTAGAACACCATTGCAGAAGTGGTTCAAATAAATTACAGGGTTTTTTTTTTAAGTGCGGATGCCCATGTTGTCAAATCACCACTTTCACCTGCATTAATTGCTTAAATGGGTTCTGGAAACAGCTAACTCCTCTGCCTCCTCGTCAGGGCCCCTGGGGCGCCCAACAGGGAAGGACGCTGGGGAACAAGGTTGGGCATGCAGCTGATCAGGGGACAAGGCTGTCACACGCTGGCCTCTGGGCCATGCATCTGTCTTGCCTCCTGACATTTTTAAGGGAGGTCGGGGCATACAATTCCATTCAATCCCTGGGCTTGATTACTGCTGTAAAATGAAGATGCAGATGCCAACATCCAGATAGGAGCAATTACATTTTTAAAGAAGCTCTGTCTATGTGGGAATATTGATTACATTTAGTAAATGACTGTGCAATTCAAATATCTACAATGGATCACGAAAGCCCCAAGTTCCAGAGTTTTCTTCCAAATACATTTTTTCTTTGTTTTTCAACAGGCACAACGGAAAACTTTCAAAGCCAAGCTAATTCTGTCGATAGCATTTTTCATTTCAATCCTTTCAGTGGGACCTCTACATCCTTATTTCTCAAACTTTTGATGTGCGACGGCGTCAGTGACCTGTTTGTAAGGACGGGGAAACAGGCTCACCAGTGCGGGAGTCTGAGTCACAGAGAGGCAAAGGGAGTTGCTCAAGGTCACAGCCAAGTACACTGTCAGATGAACCCAGGTCCATCTCCAAAAGTTACCTCTTGGGTACAGACCTCCCTTCCCTTGATTTTCCAATATATCAGCTGACCTTGCACATCTGGAATTGTGCTCCGAAACAGCTAAGCATGGGGACAGGCTCGATCCACCTTTCTGATCAAGCCTTTATGTGGATATAAATGGGGGTGGGATGGGGGGAAGGGGTGGAATCCAAAAGAAAGATGTGCTTCCCAAACCTCAGAGTGGTTAAGACTTGTCTGGGGGGGGGGGGGGACTTGTTAATTTGTGAATCACCACTTTTAAGGCCCCAACACCTGGGTGTCTGGAAACACACTTCTGATGTCACTTTACTGTGTTCTTCCCTGTAGCCTGCAGCTTAAAAGTACCGTAAAGAGGACAGCTTGGGACCTGTTTATGGGAGGCTGATCTATTTGCTTTGCATTCAAAGTTGAGAGGATGCTGATATTATGAAAACTCAGGTAGAAAGGAAAAATAACTATGAAACTGGCTGCCAGCTGAAGCAGTACCACAGCCAATTTAGTAGAAGGAACACAAATTCTCAAAGGGGAAAGGAGGCAAAGGGGCTAGGACTGGAAAAGAAGAAAAAAAACCATTTATGCATTCTCAGGTAAAGCAGCTTTGAAACATATATGTGATTAGTAGGAACTTGCCCTTCACCTGAAACGTTGAGGTTTCTTGAAACCTGAAGTGTTTCTTTTTTTTTTTTTAATAATAAAAAGCCAAAAGATATAGAAGATATATCTCACCCGAAATTGGTTCATTGATTGCTTCAGAATGCATAAATGATTCTATTTTGGAATCTCAGACACAGTCAGGCTGTGGAAATAACCCACTTCTGGGAATGTGATTTTTAAATTGAAAGCAAAGTGACAAATGAAGTAACTGAAGGGGTCTCTTAGGGTCGATTTGGGCTGCAGACGTTGGAAAAAGCTATTGCCCAGGGCTTCCCTGGTGGCGCAGTGGTTAGGAATCGCCTGCCAATGCAGGGGACACGGGTTCGAGCCCTGGTCCGGGAAGATCCCACATGCCGCAGAGCAACTAAGCCCGTGCGCCTCAAGTACTGAGCCTGTGCTCCAGAGCCTGCGAGCCACAACTACTGAGCCCACGTGCCACAACTACTGAAGCCCGTGCGCCTAGAGCCTGTGCTCCACAACAGAAGCCTGCGCACCACAACAAAGAGCAGCCCCCGCTCACCACAACTAGAGAAAGCCCACATGCAGCAACGAAGACCCAACACAGACAAAAATAAAAAGTAAATAAAATAAATTTATTAAAAAAAAAAAAGAAAAAAAAAAAGCTATTGCCCACCGTCACAGACCACACTTTTTTTTAAGGTCTTTCACTTAAATGGTATTAGAGGGTTTCCTATTCAGTAGGTTTCATACCTATTAACTCATTTGATCCCTACAGCCGTCCTGGGAAGGAGGCAAGTGGGAGGTAGCTCTGCCCATTTCACAGTTCCGAAGCTGAGGTTCAGAGATGTCACGTGACCTGCCCACAGCCACACAGCCAGCTTCCTGGTACAGCACACAGTAGAGCCTATGGCTTTCCTTGATTTTTCTATCCAGCACCCAGTACACTGCAACCCACAGACTTTCTTAAGCAATCACACTCAAGAACCAAGGAATCCTGAAGTCACCAGCATTGTATTGGGAGTAAGATCATTCCATTCATTCAGCAAATATTTATTTATTAAAACACCTACTGTGTGCCAGGCACCGTGGAGGTGCTGGGGGTGTGTCAGTGAGTAACGCAGGTCAAATTTCAGTTCTCATGGAGCTTACTCGAAGTGGGGAAGGCAGATGATAAACAGTAAAATGTCCTTCTGGTAGTGACAAGTGTGCTGAAGGAAATTAAAGCAGGGTACAAGGATGGAGGAGTTGGCGGGGTGGGGGCGATGCTGCTTTGGAGAGGGTGGCAGGGATGCAGAGGCATGCAGATGTCACGGCACTTAAAACACTCGGTGGGACTTCCCTGGTGGCGCAGTGGTTGGGAATCTGCCTGCCAACGCAGGGGACGCGGGTTCAATCCCTGGTCCAGGAAGACCCCATATGCCGCGGAGCAACTAAGCCCACGATCCACAACTACTGAGCCTGTGCACCACAACTACTGAAGCTCGCGCGCCTAGAGCCCATGCTCCGCAACACGAGATGCCACCGCAATGAGAAGCCCCGGCACCGCAACGAAGAGTAGCCCCCGCTCGCTGCAACTAGAGGAAGCTCACGCGCAGCAACGAAGACCCAATGCAGCCATAAATAAATAAATAAATAAGTTTAAAAAAACAAAAAACAACAACACTTGGTGACCTGTGGCCATGAATGGATCCAAGTCCCCCTCATGACTCCCTGAGGGCACGGGCTGTATACTGGTCATCTCTGATTTCCAAGTACAAGCCACAGGCCTGGGTGTGGTAAGCGCTGCTTAGAGCACCAGCGGACAAAGGGCTCTGCCTGATGACAGGCTGGACTAAAACATGCCACTTTCTCTCGACATGTAAGCATCAGACTCCCCACTGAGTAAAATGAAGCCTTTGGATAGTTTTTAAAAGGCCCCCTGAATGTCAGGCACAAAATGTGCCGGCTGCCTGCCTTCCAGCAGGGGGCTGGCATTGCCTTCCAGAAGGACAGGTACATAACCCTAGGGCTGGGTTCCAGGCGGGGAGGTAAGGCAAAAGGGCTACTTAACTCCTAATCCCAATGGTGACCCTGGGCTAGTCAATTTCACCTCCTTGGGCACGACCCTCCTGACCTCCCTGCCTTCCCTGTGGGGGGAGAGGGCACCCATCATACAGTAGACACACACTAAGTCAGCCTCCTCTCTTCCCAGTAGTGTTCCGGAAAGCAAGGTTAAGACACAAGTGCACCGACCCCATGGTGCTGCCTCCTGCAGCTGATGCCCGAGTGCACGGGAAGCAAATGGAGAGGCTGATTCTTGCTCTTTGCGCCCTTTCCACCTGCCCTGCTGTAAAATGGAAATGTCTGCAGCACAGGAATCTTGAAAAGGCGGCCCCCGCCCTGGGGCGCAATTAGAACTCTGTGTGAGCTCAACATTAACATCAGATTCTTGCTTGGGGGTTTTTAAAGAGAAAGAAAAAAGGAAGAAATAGAATCGGTTTTGAAAGATTTGTATGGCAGCCTGCAGCTACCTCTAGCCATGAAATGTCATTCCTTCTAATCAGATTCTCTGGTCCTTGCTGGGCACTAGTCCGGGGTCCCTAAGCCGTGGAGACCAAACACTGCCCTTCCAGGTCATCCAAGAACCTTGCTGGAAAGCCAGTTGGAGCCTAATCCCCAGGAACGCCTGCTTTAGTGCAAAGCCCTTTGAAGGGTGGCGGCGGGGGGGGGGGTGAATTAGGACTCGGAGATGCACATGTGCGGCAAGCACGAGCCGACAGGCAGGCAAGGGGCTGCGTGCACTTGACAGGTGCGTACAGACTGGGTGTCTTGTGGCTGAAGGCAGGCGGAGGTGGGAAGCAGCACCGCGCACAAAATCCAGTTGGTCGGGGGTTAAAGGATCATACTTATCTTTGTAGCTCCATCTAAATGATGAATCTACGGCAGGTAATAAACAACTGGGTTTGTCGGGAGGGGGAGGGGGAAAAACAAGAAGCTAGCGCTGGAGTGATTCTACATCTCTTTCCCGTCCAGCTTAAAGTCAGGAGGCAGGAATCTTCTACTATAAAAATATCAATCCTGAAAAAAACAAATAAAGGCATTCTCTTCCACCCTAGAAAATGCTTCTTTGATTTGAACCGCAAATAACCAGTTGAAAGGCACCATCATTTTCTAAAACCTTGAGCCAAATAAATACACAAGACTAAATTAAAGAAATGCACCCTCTCAAGGTACTGCCTCACGCTCTGGGCCCAGCAACCAAACATCTATTCAATAATGGTTTTATTAATAGTGAGCTTTCAACATGTCATTGCTGGCAGGACTCAGAGGACCCAAGCGTGAGTGCAGAGCCAGAGGAAAGCCTGTGTGTCCCCACGAACACATTACCCATGGTTTCCAAATTGGAAGACAGGAATGAGACAGGGGAGGAGGAGCTGCATTTCAGACACAAAGTTGGAAGTGGTGATAATTTGTAATGGCTTCAGCCAACCATGTACAACGGGAAGATGACAAATGTGTCATTTAGAATGTGCCAGACCAAATACAATAACTTATATTAATACAGACAGATTCTTCCCGGGTTATTATGCAAAGGAAGGGAGGGTGTGATAACTCTAACTAAATGAAAGGGCCAGCCACTGTTTTAAACTTCTGGAACGTTTCAAATTCTAATATGCTCCTTGGATGCACCTGGGGGGATTCAGAGACTGTAATGAAGCCGTTTAATTTTTATCGAGATGAAACACACGCACCCATACACACACATCCCGGCGGCACATGGATACCCCGCTTTCTGCTACCAGAAGAATCAGGGACTCAGAAAGCAAGTGCGTGAGTGAATTTGATTTTGACTGCTCCCAGGGTGGTGCTGGGCATGCCACAGTCCTGTTGTCGTTTTCTCATTTACTCTGGAATGGCACAAGGGTTAGTGTTCTTGGGTTGAGGGACAACAGTCAACTTCTCGTCAGCACAGTGTGTAAGCCATCAATTTCTTGATTTGGTAGGAGGCTACCCAAGAGTGCCAAGATTCTTGTCTCCCAATCGTTAGCCAACTTTCTTTACTCTGCGATAAACGAAATCAATTCCAAAAGAACAAGAAAACACCGGATTAGACACTCTAAACGCCTCTGTGTAGTACATACCGAGCAAATCACAGGCTGCCTGGCTCATCCACCCTAGGACCCGTAGAGAGTCAGTGACTGGCCCAAGGTCACATAACAAATGTGCAGCAGAGTCCAATGCAACATCCCTGGCCTGTGGACTTCTTGGCCAATTTATCAAGCATTTTTGGCTGAAAATCTTTCAAAGATCTACTTTTTTATTATTATTAGCTTGGCTCCTGTTCGTTCAAGATACACTTTTCAAAAATCAAACGTTTCAACATAATTGCAAATAGTAAATGGCTTGCCTTATCCGCACCTGTCCCTGCTGATTTAGCAAATAGGCTTCAAGAGAGGGATGGGAGCCCCACCAGACAGAGGATAAAATCCTCACTGAACTTGCCCTAACAATGGATACTTAATTTGTCAGAAGAGAAGTGGAAGAACCCTTGTATACTCAATCTCCTCTGTTCACTGAGAGGAGGTGACCCTCTCTGATTCATCAACTCTTAAGGAATTTGATTCCTAAAATTTAATTTTCTTTATACACACACACACACACACACCCACACACACACAATTAATCTCTCCTTTGAAAAGCTCAGAGGATCTTTCCCCACTTTCTACCTGCAGAGGAAAAATAAAGATTTCAAGATTGAAAACATATCTCCTCAATACCCAAAACATGGAAACAACCTAAGTGTCTACTGACAGATGAAGGGAGAAAGTAAAGGTGCATATATTTATATACAATGGAATATTATTCAGCCATTTAAAAAAGGAAATCTTGCCATTTGTGACAACACAGATGAACCTGGAGGACGTTATACTAAGTAAAATAAGCCAGACACAGAAGGACAAATACTGTATGACCTCACTTATAAGTGGAATCTAAAGACATTGACCTCATGAAAGTAGAGAGTAGCATAGTGGTTGCCAGGGTTTGGGGGTGGGGGAAAGGGGAGATATTGGTAAAAATTCCAGTTATAAGATGAGTAGGTGCTAAGGATCTAATGCACAGCACGGTGACTACAGTTAATAATTCTGAACTGTATTCTTAAAATTTACTAAGTGAGTACATCTTAAGTGTTCTTACCATGAAAATAAAGTAACTGTGAAGTGATGGATATGTGAATTAGCTTAATTGTGGTAATCATTTTGCGATATAAAGGTGTATCAAATATCCCATTGTATACCTTAAATACATACACTTTTTACTTGCCAGCTATACTTCAATAAAACTGTGGGAGGAAGCAAAAAATCAACAAATGAATAAAATAAAATTGAAGAAGAAGAAAAAAGAAAATACGTCTCCTACTAAATGCAACGTGATATCCTGGAACAGAAGAAGGACAGAAGCAGAAACACTGGTGCCATTTGAATAAAATCTGAAGTTAAAATCCCTGCACCGTAGCTTACAAAGAGGGGCTGGAAGGGCAGAAATCCCGGTTAAGGGCAGTTTGTACCTCGTAGAGAAGCCGGGGCCTCTTCGGGCTTTCAGTTAAGGGACTTAACACCTTCAATTTCGTGGAAATGTGTCAACAGCTGCAAGTGTTCTAAACTGTCCCTGAAACTCCCGCCTATCCTGCAAGCCCAGGCCCTCCTGAGGCCTCAGCGATGAGGTGCCGCCTCCTCCGTTTTAAATTCCATCCATGGAAAGTCCGTCCCCCTTTCTCCCTGGAGTTAAGGTGACACAAAGCAGCACTCGTTTGCCTGTTGCTTCTGAAGGGTCCAAAGGGGTGTGCTCCAGGCTGGTTATGTGTCTGGCACTGGCCGGAAGGAAGAGGGTCACCCGAGAGGCAAGTGTTCCCTCAGCCTGTTCAGGAAAAGTGACAGCGATAAGGAGCTGCCCGGATCGCACTGGCTCTCACCCATCCCAGGGCAGTTCTGCTCCTATCAACACCACCCCGCCCCCCGCCCCCCCAGCAAGGGCAGTTCGGGAGCTTCAAAAGCTATTCCAAGAGAGTTCAGGTCTGACTCTGGAAGCAACAAGAGGAAACACAGGAGCTAATTAAGGCCTGGGGCTGCTCTGAGTCACCCGGTAGCAGCACCTTGGCGTAGTCGAGGGACGTTCAGGGAGAAGATGCAGAGCGCCATCAACGAGATGGGGGAGGGCCTATCGGAAACTCACAACTGAGCAGCTCCAGCCTTAGAGGTGCCGCAGAGTCTGGGGTGGGAACTGAAGGGAGACTCAGTGTTTTGAAAGTCCATGTTACCAGAGGCCTTTCTCAAGTCTATCACCTTGTGATGATTAAGCTACCTGAGTCCTTTTAAACTGCCGCTAAAATTGAATCCACGTTTATAAATGACCATTTGGATCAAGTATCTTCCAAGTATAAATGGATCATCTGGGAACTCCAGACCTTTTAGGGTCAAAGGCTAATGGATTATTTCTTTATAAATAGGTGGAATGTCAGATAACAGGAAGAGATTGGCTGGGGGGAGGAGACAGACAGGAGGATGTCCTGAAACCCACAAGGAGCTTTGTCTGCTGCACCCTTGAACAATATAAACTCATCCGTCTTTTTTCAGAAGCAGTGAAGAAGTTTCTAAAATCCTCAGGGGCCTCCCTGAGGGGCAGACAGATCAGGAAGCAAATGAGGGAAGCCAAGGTCAGAGGATGGTCAGGCCCCAGGTGAACAGTCAGGAAGTGGGTTCAAGATGCACCTGGCCACAGGTCATCAACAGACACAGGAAGTAGCCCGGGGACCTCTGCTGCCTAAGCGTTCCCAGCAGCCTGCAGGCCCTCCGCTGGAGTCCAAAACACCTGCATAGAGGGGACCCGAGGCAGGGGCGAGTGGTGGGGTGGTGAGAAGCTGGGTCACAGGCCGCCCCGATCCCCTGGGAAGCATTTTCCCTGCAGAAGCAGATTGTGTCACTGTTCCTTTTCCCCAGAACTCTTCACTTCTTGCACACAAAGGTGGTGGTGGTGGTGGTGGTGGGGTGTGTGTGTGTGTGTGTGTGTGTGTGTGTGTGTGTGTGTACCCCTGCAAGGGATCCCTGAATCCACACATAAACCAAACGCTCTCCACCTCATACTCCAGTTGATCTGCAATAGCCCTGGGCACGAGATCAGCAAACATGTACATTCCTTTAAACAGCATGATTAAATCCCTAAGAGCTAGTTGTCAGGAGGTTATTTTTCTCAATTAACAGACACAAAAAGTACAACTTCTCTCAAGGGGTTGGGGAATTTATTTTTGACATTCAGGCAGATGCCTCCTTCCCAACAACGTTAGAGACACTTACAGTCCAAGTGAGAACCAGAGGTTATGAGGGGGCAAGTGACGTGTCCCAAGATACATGGCCTGGTTCAATAAACAGCAGGGTCAGGCCAGAACTCTGTGGGTCACCAGACCAGACTCCTTGGACCACTCTGACACTAACAAAACTTTCTTTCAGGGGCAAAAGCCTAGAGAATAATGAGAATAACAACAGCAAAAGGGGAGGTCACCCACTGATAACTAACTATATGCCAAGCAGAGACCTTCTCTCTTTTAACGCTCATAAGAACCCATAGCCCCTTTCGCACTTTGTAATCACACATTTGCCTAAGTATTTGATAATGCCTGTCTCCCACGCACTAGCCTTTATGCCCCACGAAGGCAGGGTCCATGTCCGTTTTGCCCATCACTATATCCCAAGTGCCTGGCATCTATTTGCTCAAAAAACTAGATGTTCTTGTTTTAAAGAAATACTTTTAAGAAAAACGGGACCCAGAAAGGTCAAGCGATTTGCCTAAGGACACACAGCATGGAGTTACTGCCAATATGAGGAGCTTCGCCACTCTGCCCCGTACTCATCCCCAAACCAGAGCCCTACCTTGACGGCCTCAGCGTGGGTCACCCGGGCCAGGGATCTGTCGTTGACACGCAGAATCTGGTCCCCGACTCGCAGCCCTTCCTTCTCGGCCAGAGAGCCTGGCTCCACCAGCGACACATAGATGCCCACGCCATGCTCCGAGCCCCCGCGGATGCTGAAGCCCAAGCCCTCGTGGGCCTTGGCGCGCCGCAGGCTCACTAGGCGCACCTCCCCGGGCCCCGCGCCGTCGGGGCCGCCCCAGCTGGGTTGCCTGTAGGAGGCGGTGGTGGGCAGGTAGAGACCCTCGGCAGTGTACTGGTCGAAGAGCAGCTGGTCGGAGCGCGGGATGACCAGCCGCAGCATGGGCAGCAGACGCCGCTTGACCGGGCTGTCCAGCAGCACGCGCAGGGTGCGCACCAGGTCGAAGACGTTGCGGCGCGCGTGGTAGGCGTTCAGACAGTGCGTGAACTGCTCCCGCTCCGCCTCGCTCAGCAGCGCCGTCAGCGCCTGGTGCAGCTGGCGCACGTTGGCAGACAGCAGTCGCAGCCCCGCGCCCCCGCCGCCGCCGCCCGCCCCGGCCGCGGAGCCCAAAGAGCCGGTGGAGGACGAGCTCACCGACAGGCCGTCCAGCTGCGCGTTCATGTCCCCGCCGAGGGCCGGGCGGACTCGGGGCGCGCGGTGGGGCAGCCGCTGCACTCGCTGGCACCGGCGCGACAGCTGGATCCCCGGGAGCGCGGAGATCGCAGCCGAAGTCCGGGTTTGGGAGCTGGGGGGACGCCGAGACAGGGGCTGGATCCGGGGAGACGCAGAGACGGCGGCCGGAGTCTAGGCTTGGGCTGGGCACGGAAACAGTGCCTGAATCCTGGGGGTATCGCGGAGTCCAGTGCTAGAGTCCCGGGCGCGCGAAGACGGAGGGGGTCGCGAAACTGGAGTCCTCGGGGCGCAGAGACGGAGGCTGGAGTCCAGAGGACGCGGCGACAGAGGCTGGAGTCCGGGCAAGGCGGAGACGGCGGCGGGGTCCCAAGGGACAAGGAGTTGGCGGCTGGAGCCCGGAGGTCGCGGCTACTGCGGCTGGAGCCCGGGGGGACGCGGAGAGAGCAGCTACATTCTGGAGGGCACAGAGACGACGGGTGGCTGCAGTGGGGTGGGGGGTGCCCAGCAAAGCTGACCGCCCCGTCACACCATGCCCGGGGCTCCCCCAGCCGGGCCGCCCGTTCCTCTCGGGCTGGGGGGCCCCAAAGTCATAAGTTGGGGTGGGGGGCGCTCTAGTCCCAGAGCCCCCCGAATCGCAGCTGATGGAGCCGCACGGGCGTCCGGCAGGGGGTGCGGGGCATGTCCGGGGCAGCCCTGGGAGGCAGCAGCCCGGGTACCCCTGCGCCCCCCGAACCACCCGCGCGCAGACGGAGCCGCGCGCCCGCGAGCCGGGACTTTGAGAACTGTTGAGCAGCCCGGGGCCGATCTTCCAGCGAGTTCCGACGCCGTCGCTCTCGCCAGCCCAGTCTTGGCCCCGCCCCCTTGCCCCTCCCCCTCTCCCGCCCCCTCCCCCCGGCGGGCTCTTCAGGAAATGACGTCCGGCTTCGAGCCTGGCGGTTGCCTGGAGACGGGGTGAAACAGTCCAACCCCAGGGAAGAAAGGGGCGAAAGTGGGGGTAGGGGTGGGAGAATAATGCGAGTCTCCCCACTTCTCCAGCCGCGGGCCGGGGGGCTGGACCTCAAAAACTGCTTTTCCGCGATGGAAGCCTGTTCGTCAGGATCGCTTTGGTGCAACTAGCCAGCTAGCTAATTCACAATGGCGGGGGGCGGGGAATAACCAACTTTTTGACCCTAAAATACTAAATGCTTCAGGCTCAGTTTTCACCTTGAAAGCTCGCGGTCCCTTTTTGCACACACTAACATTCAAGTTCATGTGTTTATGTGCACGATTGTTGGGCACCTACTGTGTGCAAGAAACCTATCTCTTCAAGCATATACTGGTGTCTGCAGGAGCCAACTCCAGTGCAGGGATAGATCAGACTGGACCCCTGCCCGATCTCCAGTAGGTGGGAAAAACGTTTTCACAAATATAAAGTGGACACAACACACACACATGCAGATAAAATAGAAAACTGGAGATATCGGAATAAGGTGGGTGGATTGTATCAATGTCAGGATCAGGGTTATGATCTTGTCAACACTGGGGGAAACCGGGTGAAGGGTATATGGGATGTCTGTATTATTCCTTACAACTGCATGTGAATCTACAATTATCTCAAAATAAACATTTTTTAAAAATGTGTATGAAGTGGGTTGGGAAAAAAGTATTCTATGCCTTCCCATACCAAGACAAATGGGAAGATACTCCAAGGCTGGTTTAGAGACTCTCATCCCCATCACCCCCCAATACAATCTAAGGGAAGCCTGTGCTTTTATTCAGAGGTGACTTTCTAAGGAGCCCAGTAGTGTGACCCCAACACACACACACACACATACACACACACCTACCTCGCACACATCCCCTCCAACCTGAATTGTCTCTCCTAATCTATCTTCTATAGAAAGACATATTTTCCCTACAAATATTCTGGAATTGCCATTCTAGAACCACCTGACTTCTATCTGGGAGAGGGAGAGATGGGGTGTCACCTGAAGGAGTAGGTTTGAGCTGGACCCAGAAGGATGGAGCATTCATTCATTCATTTACTTATTTGATCACTCTGCATTCACCATTTTCCAATCACCTATTCTGTCCTGGATCTTGTGCTGAGTGTTGGAGACCCCAATTAAAAAAATGAAATCTCTTACCTCAAGGAAGTTAGTCTAGCAGGGGAGAAAGACCACATAAATTAAGGTAAAAACCAGTATGATAAGTGTTGTAACGGCTGAGAGAGCCCAGGTTTATGGGAGGAGAAAATGGTAAGGACTTTATCAATCAAAGAGGTGACACAAGAATGAAGGGAATGAATTTTCTTTTTTGGACAATGGGGAAACATGGAGGGATTTTATACCCTGTTAGCTTAGTGCATTCCCAGAACTGAGACTAGGAATTGAAGTTATATTATTCTCCCCAGATTGTCAATTCTCTTCTTCATTTCCCTAAAACAGAGCTTGATTAAATTAATGCCCAGTGAACATATTTGAGAGGGTGTCTTAAACAGCCAGTGTCTTGGACATCCATCTGACAGCTCTGTTACAGCAGTTAATGACGTGTATCTTTCCTTCTCCTTCTTAACTGCCATTGAAGCCTTGATGTAACTAGCCAAAGGTATTTAAGAAAAAAATCAATCTCCCTCACCCCCAAAATATATTAATGGCAAACCTCAAAATGCCACCAGGCAGGGCTTCATTGTATGCAGTTCAGGTTTTCTGCAAATGTATTTCATGCTAAGCTTTCACTTACTTTGTGTTCTAATTATAGTTATTGTGATTGGCTTGATAAATGCATCCCAAGAGCTAAGATCCCCATTCCTAACATTTTATTTCTGTGCAGAGGATATTTGCAAGACGGTATTTTGCTTTAGGCAGCAGAAACTACTGCTGAACACAGGTCTTAGTAGAAAAGGAAACACTTTCTTCTGCAAACATCAGAGACCATCTGGGATGCTGTGCTATTGTTTAATGTCATAGAGGCCAATTTGGGGGGCAGACAAGTGCAAGAACATGGAAAAAGAACTCATTGGGGTTTCTTCCAGCCATCTTGCATGACCTCCTTCGTATCAGTTTGCACTATGTACCGTTGGAGGCGAGGCAGTGTGTAACTGTGCTCAAACCTCAAGAATCCTATTTCATGTCTGAAGATGTGTTTGTCGTTCAGAAATAAGCTCTTGGAAACCCAAGATGCCTGCGCTTCTGAGGGCTGCACGGCCTCCAGCCTTCAAGACCTGGAAGGAAACCCTGAGTACGTGAGCAGACCTGGCCTTGGTTGCATACTGCCCTCTTCAGAAGGAAAATAGAATTCTCCTGTGTCCGCTGCAGGCTTCCTGTGGCTGTCTTCATCAAAGCCACTTTTAATATAGTCCATTATTGTTACCCAACTCTGGCAAATCAATGCCCTTCTCCTGTGGATATTCCTGGAAACTTGGACTGGAGCAGTTGAAAAGACAGAGGGAAGAAGAGTGAATTGTATTCAACTCAGAAGTGCTTTGTGTTGAACTGGATTTTTGGTTGTTTATTTCTCATGTGCTTGTTTTAACCAAGAGACGACATATCGAACTGCACTCTGGATATTGGGCAGAAAACCATTATTCCAACCTCAGAACGTCCCTTTACTAGCTGAGAGACCCATGGCAAATGGCTTCCCTTCTCATCTGTAAAATGAAGCTTCTAAACCTTCCCTGTCTCTCAAGAGCACAGCTGTAAATACCACACCCTGTGCAGTAAGTGAAAGCACGACACAGCGCATAGGTTCGCCTAATGTTGTTAGTTTCTCCTCTTTTCTACGGAAATTTTTGAAATCCTTTTACTATTTCATAGTCATTTGGAGCTTCTCCCCTTCCCTCTTATCTACGGGAACATATCCTTAGAAGACAATAGAGATTAATTTCATTTGAGATGCATTTCCCATGGGACATATAAAAAAATATAGCTAATGTTTATTGAGTGCCAGACACTGTTTTAAACATTTGTAAAAATTTTAATTCACTCAGTCTCCCAATTATTCTGTAAAGAGAGATACTACCACCACCACCATCATCATTCTGGTAAAAAAGACAGAAAACCGAGATGTAGGGACATTACTATCACCAAGGTTACAGCGGTAGCTGATGAAAGAGTTGGGATTTGAACCCAGGCCATCTGGCTCCAGAGTTCTTACTCAGTCACTGTGCTGTGCAGCCTCTCAAGTGTTTGGTTTGAAGACGCTGAAAGGTACCCTATGCGAGCGGCATAAAGACCACATTTCTTGCAAGTTGGGCTGGGCATGTCAGAGGTTAAAAACGAGTCACACACTAATGGCTCCTGGTTGGTAAGCTGACATTCTATGGTGGAGAGGATGAGCAGGGGGTTAATAAAAAGATGTCATTGAGAGAGATGGAGATGAAGAGGATTGGGGGACCCCCAGGGCTCTCAGTCTGGACAAAGGAGGAGGACACTCAAAGCCATCTGGTGTAGGGTGTCCTAGGGAGCCCCTCCCAGCTCTGGGATCCCTAAAGAAAGAAGGTTAGCCACTGGAGTTATCACTTCTCCTCCAGTACCAGAGCCTATCTCTTCCCTGCAATATCAGTGGGGATGGTATCAGCAAAGAAAAGGAACGCATTCGCCTCTATGACTAGTAGATAATGCAGACAGTATTGGTGGAAGTGCAGGGAGATAAGAGAGAGGCGAGAAAAACAGAAAGCACAAAAACATCAGGAGAAGAAGAGAGATACAGGTATTTATCTTAGCCTGGGTATAATCTCCAAAGAGTCTGTCTCATGGTAATGGAGAATCATGTGGTGTTTGTGCTAGAAAGGCGTTAGAGCACAGAGTTGATCTCCAGGTTCAAATCCCATCTCTGATATTTGTTACCTGTGTGACCTTGGGCAAGTCATGGAGGGCTTTTGCACCTGAGTGCCCTTACCTGTAAAATGGGGACAGTGGCACTGCCATTAGTGTTATAATATTGATTGAACTCAGGTAGGCAAAGTGCTTATCACCCTGCCTGGCATGTACCAAGCACTTCCACAGGGCTTGGCATCTGTCTCGGTCAAAGCTCTTACTGCGTGGGAGGCTCTCAAGAACAGGACCATAGCTCCTTTACCTCTGTGTTGGGTGCTCGGCTCCAGGACAAGCACATAGTAAGTGCTCAGTAATTACTGTTGAATGCATCCTTAGTTCTCTTCCTCTCCCACCCTTGGTTACGGATAGGACCGTCAAGGCTGGAGAAGGTCATTGTCTGGTCCACAGTCCCAGTGGCAGCTAGAGGTGTCTGTCCCAGGCTTTCTGATTTGTAGCTAAAAGGAAAATTTACTGAATGCTTCCAAAGAGCTAAGCCCTTTACAGGTGTTATTTCTTTTTAATCCTCACAACGGATCCTGTGAAACGGATATTATTATTACCCCCACTTAACAGATGAGGAAACTGAGTGTCTAGGCTATGAAGTAGTTTCCCCAAAGTCTGTGTTGTTAACCACCCACCATGCTTGCCCACTACATGTTCTCACTGTACCTTGTATTAAGACAGATGAGATTGCGGCTGACTTCTCTCACACAGCTTTGGGGAAACAGCAAACTCTGATGGCAATAATAAATGGCAGGGAGCTGATCTGTGGGCTGGAAAGAGGCAGAGCAGTGGAAGTGACTTTATCAGGAGTGCTTGTGTAATCCGATTGCTACGAAGTCTGGAAGGGCTTCTTTAATCAGAGGATTATATATTAGTTACACAGGGACACTCACTCCACACATCAGCTTGGTTCAGA
Organism: Balaenoptera borealis; assembly: GCF_965194805.1. Classification (NCBI taxonomy): domain Eukaryota; kingdom Metazoa; phylum Chordata; class Mammalia; order Artiodactyla; family Balaenopteridae; genus Balaenoptera; species Balaenoptera borealis. The sequence goes on from NC_138865.1 coordinate 103,201,782, forward strand.
TTAGAGAAGCCCCCAGCAAATACATCCTTACCATGCACACATCCACGTGGTTAACTGGGGCATCCATTCATGCCTTCACTCTGTCCATTCACTCATCATTCAAATTTTCCTTAGCTCCTCCTCTGTTCTGCGAGGCAGCTGTTCTGGGGATCCAGTAAGGACAAGACCACCATGGTTCCTGCCCTCCTGGAGCTGTCATGTTGAGTGCATCAAACGTACTAATGGGTGGCTGGAGGGGAGCGTGATGAGCCCTGGTGTGAGGGTCCCAGACGAGGCTCCCCAGCTGGCATCCCCTTCTCTGAGCCTTCTTTCAGCATCACAGCAAAGGATCAGTACTGCAGACAGACTCGCTTAAATCATTCCAGCTTATACAACCCTAGACGAATCGCGTCACCTCTCCGAGCCTCAGTTTCTTCATTTATTAAAAAAAAAAGAGCTATAGAAAGGGCTATAAAAAAAAAAGAAATAGTTGGAAGGCTAGTGAAGATAATGCATGTAAAGCAGGTAGCGCAGTGCCTGGGACCAGGGGAGGTCTGGTCTGCTCTAAGAATTGCTTTGAGAAAATAACTCCTTAGCTTGCCTTGCCTGTATTGATCCTGTAAAACTTTGGTTTTTAATAGTCAGGTGCTTTAAATTTCTAGTTAATTGCCTCATTTCCTCACTGCTCCTCGAGCAGACTTTTTGTTTTGTGTGTTTCTATTTTTAACTTCAGTCTGCCGGGATTCTGAAAAAGAACGCTGTCCTTGGGATCCTCTGTATATTCTTGGCCAAATCCTTTCTCTCCATGCCTCAGTCTTGCCATCTGTACAATGAGGGGCTTGGGAGGCAGGGATCGGCAGGCTTTTCTAGCTCTAAGAATTAAGTGTTTGTTTCTAGGGCAGAAGAGGAGAAGGGGAGGAGAAGACAAGGACGGGGGGGAGGCATGAAGAGTTTTCTGGGGGTTCTGAGCAGATTTAGGTTTAGAATTCTGTCTCTGGCTCCACAGCTGAATGATGACTCTTCCTCTGACTGGTTTGAGGCTCCTAATGTCTCTTTGCCTCCGGGTTTCAAATAGCAGCTAATGGTCCTAGCTGCCTTTCAGCAGGTTTTGTGATTTTTGCCTTTGACTTTGACCATCCTCAAAGACACTTGGCAGACATTGTTATTACATTTACACGGCCCAGTGTGCCCAACTGCTTGGCAAATTTTGTCAAAGAATCTATAACTGTTACAGAAGAATGCTCGCTCTCTGCATTCTTCTTTATTCCTTGGAAATTTGATATTCTTATTGACCTTCTATGAAGGTAACAGTACATGGAGTTCTAATATTCTAGAATTATAGTGATTTTTTTTTTAAATCAAGTGGAGCCTTAAATCATACTCATTCATTCATTCAACAAACATGTATCAGGTGCCTACTATGTGCCAGGCACCATGTGGGGCTGAAAGAGCTGAACTCTAGTCCTTGTTTTCATGGCTCCCATCTACTTGGGAATAATATATAAAGAATAATACTGGCTATGTGTTGTAATAGAATGTATTAGTTATCTATTGCTGTGTAACAAATTATAACAAAGTTGGGAGCTTAAACAATGCACATTTATTATCTCATAGTTTCCATGGGTCAGGAGTCTGGGGATCGTCTATCTGGTTCCTCAGCTCAGTATCTCAAAAGACTGCAGTCAAGGTGTTGGCAGGGCTGTGTTCTCATTCAAAGGCTTGATTAGGGAAGGATCCGCTTTCAAACTCATTCAGTTGATGGCAGAGTTTATCTTTAATGACAGTGTCATGGAAGGCCCCACCGTTTTGCTGACTGTTGGCTAGGGGCTGCTCTCTGACTCTAGATGCCACTCACAGTTTTTCGCCATATGGCCCACACATGGCAGCTGACATCTTCGAAGCTAGCAAGGGAGTCTCTCTCTCTCCAGCCTACTAAGATGGAGTCTTCTGTAATGTAAGGTAATCTTAGGAGTGCCATCCCATCATCTTTGTCATAAAAGGTAACCTAATCACCCTATCACTTTTCATATACTATTGGTTAGAAGCAAGTCACTGGTTCTGCCCACACTGACGGGGAGGGGATTATAAAAGGGTGTAACTCATTGTGGGGGTCACCTTAGGGTGTGGCCATCACATAGAAAATGGACAAAGTGTAACAAGTGCCCAGAGGAGGAAGCCCTGATTCTTCCAGGTGAAGTCAAGAATGCCTCCTGAAAGAGGGGACATTTGAAGGGTAACCCTGGGAGGGTGAGTAAGGGGTCATCAGGTAGACATGCGGGGAAGGACACTCTAGGAGGAAGCAACAGCATGAACGAAGACACCGAGGCAGGAAAAAGTACAAATTGTTCAGGGAAATGCAAGGAAGTTCTGCATAGTTGGATTCAGTAAGCATGTGGCCAGAGATTTTGGCTGGAGAAGGGGGCGGGCAGAGGCAAATCATGATGGACATGGAATGCTGAGCTCGGCGATTTCGACAGTATCCTCAAAGCAACAGAGAGACATCAATTTGCCAGTGTGGATTCCGATTCTTCCTAGAGGAGCATCTGGCACCTTCTCTAACATCTCTCGAAGATTTATACACTTTTTCATAAAGAATCCTCAGTGAGGGTGGCACTCTTTCAAGGGTATGGTAGACACTAGAGCTTGCTAAAAATATGTCTGCACCTCCACGGCGTACCAAACCATAGACTGTTTATATTGGAAGGGACTTTCAAAATTCATGCAGGCCAGTGACTGCCTTTTCTCCTCATGTCAATCTGATGCAGCAATGTGTGGCAGGCAGCAGAGTCAGACTGAGCGAGGTTCAAATCCTGGTTCTGCCACTCACCTGCTGGGAAGACCTTGAGCAAGTGAGTAACCTCTCTGGTCTGTTTCCTCATCCGTGAAATGCAGATAGTAAAGAACGCAATGAGGATCCAATGTAATTGTATATGCCAGGCACTCATCTGGCATACAGTATGTGTATTAGTTTGTGAGGGCTACCATAACAGAGTGCCATAGACTGAGCGGCTTAAACAACAGAACTTTATTTTCTCACAGTTCTAGAGGCTGAAAGTCTGAGATCAAGGTGTCGGCAGAGTTGTTTCTTTTGTGGCCTCTCTACTTGGCTTGTAGATGGTTGTCTGCTCTGTGTGTCTTCACATGGCCTTCCCTCTGTGTGGGCATGTCTGTGTCCAAATTTCCTCTTCTTATGAGGACCCAAATCATACTGGATGAAGGCTTACCCTAAAGATCTCATTTTAACGCATTTACTTCTTCAACGACCTTGTCTCCAAATATAGTTATGTTCTGAGGTACTGGGGTTAGGACTTCAACATATGAATTGAGGGGGGGGGAACACAATTCAGTTCACAATAGTATACTCTCAACTAATGTTAGATGCTTCTTCCTCTGCGTCTGATTGGTGAAAATCCTTATGTTCCAATTTCAGCTACGATTTCTCAGCCTCTCTTAACTATTCCATGAGAACTAGTTTGTCTCATCAATAACCTTCCAGAAGGACATGTGTTGACACCTCGCTCTGTAAATAACAATAACAGCAAGATAGTCCGTGATACTAACCCAACACCACTGAGACATGCCTGACGAATCAATTGAACAGCGTTTCCTTAATTTAATCCGATGGCAGTAATTTTCTGGAACACACCATTACGAGGGAGCAGTATGATCTCCAGGGCTTTTTGATGCCTAATTAAAAGGCAGTGTAGAAAAAAGGAGGCTGCAGTTACATCTCAGAATCACATTGTCCTGATTTGGGAGTTGGAGGAAAGGAGTTTTTTACTGAACTGTGAGGAGGTTGGGCAGGGTGGCCCAGGGAGACTGTGGGAGCCTCTGCTGGTCACGTGGAGAAGGCTCTGTGCCTATGTTTTTGCTTGTCAGAATAAGCCAAGGTCATTGCTCTTTCCTTACAGGTGATGGGCCTGAAGTCCTGCCCGTGGGCTGAGATGGTCATTGGCTGAGGAATTTCAGGGAAGGCTGATCCATTTTAAATATTAACTCATTCAGCAGCACCTTCTTATTGAAGATTTATGAGGTGCTACTGACGGCGGACATAATAATAAAAATAACTGATAATTTATAAATACCTCTAAATTATGGGTTCTTAACTTGGGGCTTGTGCTTCAGCGCATCTGTGAAGTCCCTGGACTTGTGCACATATTTCTTCTGTGTGTGTGTGTGTTGATGTTTCGTTTCTCTAAATTCTCTGGTCTATGAGCCCAAAAGATTAAGACCTCCCTATTCCAAATAATATTTACTTCTATTTACTGAGCGCTTACTCTGTTTCAGGTACATTATGTTGCTTTCTTCATTTAACACTCATGTCAACTCTCCCATCTTTCGGTATCATCCCTGGTTAATAGACAAGAAAACTGAGGCTGGGAGTCTAAGCCTTCAAGAGGCAGAGCCTGGATTTGGTCCACCCATGCAACAAACACTTACTGAATACACACTAAGCGCCATGCATTATTCTAAGAAGTAGGGATGCAGTGGAAAATAAAACAGAAAAAGTCTTTGTTCTCATGGAATTTACATGCTAGGGAGATCTGAACAATCTACTGAGATTACAACTACTAGATTGAAACATGCTGTTATACTATTTTACTTATATTTATATGATAGCATGTAACAGTTATCAATTGCCACAATAACGCTGCATAATAAACAACCACAAAATTTCAGTGGCATACAATAATAAATACTCACTTGGGGTTAGGCAGAGGGGTTCTGCTGATCTGAGTCTGCCTGGCTGCTTTTGGCTAGGGTCACATATGCGTCTGTCAGTCGGCGAGCAGATCATCTGGAGTCTGGCTGGCTGTGCTGACCTCAGCTGGGATGCCTCATCTCTGCTCCATGTGGTGGCTCATCCTCCAGTTGGCTGACTTGACCTGGCTCTCTCTCAGCAACGCAAGAGAGAGAGAGAGTGCAGAACCACATTGCCACCACGTTCTGTTGGCAAAGCAAGTCACAAGACCTGTCCAGATTCAAGGTGCGGGGTGGGGGGGTGGGGGGAAGGGGTTTAGACTCTGCCTCCCATTGAGAAGAACTGCAAAGTCACATTGCAAGGGGCACGGATACAGGGAAGGGAACAACTGGGACTATTCTTGCAATTAATCTACACAAAACAGGCTGTAGTGGGTGGGATAGTGTCCCTCTCACCCCACCAAATTCATGCGCATCCAGAACTTCAGAATGTGACTTTATTTGGAACAAAGGTCTTTGCAGATGTAATTAAGTTAAAGATCCTGAGATGGGATCATCCTGAAGGTGAGCTCTAAGTCCAATAACTAGTGTCCTTATAAGAGAGAAAAGAGGGAGACTTGGCACCCAGAGACGTGAAAGAAGGCCAGGAGAAGACTAAAGCAGAGGTTGGAGTTAAGCTGACAGCAGCCACCAGAATCTAGGAGAAAGGCATGGAATGGATCCTCCCTGAGAGCATCCAGAAGGAACCCACCCGGCCAATGCCTTGATTTTGGGTTTCTGGCCTCCAAACCGGGAGAGAATAAATTTCTGTCCTTTTAAGCCACTCACTTTGTGGTCATCTGTCACAGCAGGCATAGGAATCTAATACACATGGTTAATAACAATTATTTAAAGTTGCTGTGCTTCAAGTGTTATAGTATTTGACTCTACCCATTTTAGAGATGGGAAACTGAAGTTGAAAGGGTATGATGACTCGCTCAGGGTCCTTCCCTAAGACAGGTGGTGGAGGGACTCAAATTCAAGCAGCCTGGTGTGGGCAGGACTTCTCACGCTTCGACACACACAGGAATCTCCCGGGCACCTGTTACAGTGCAGATCTCAGTTGATGAGATGAGATGAGATGGGATGAGATGGGACCCAGGGTTCTGTGCTTCTCGCGGGCTCCTGGGTGATTCCAATGCCGTGGTGCCTGGACAAAGGTGTAGTGGGGTACGGGCAAAGGTGTAGGGGGGACGGGCACTGGGCACTGAAGATCCAGATTCAGGATTCCATCCTGAGTCCTGGCTCCACTATCGCCTCACCATGGACCAGGAGCATGTGGCTGAATTGCTTCACTTTTCACAGTGGGAGTAAACTGAGGATGTTCATTCCCACCCACCTCAGATTAAACGAGGTGAGGGGAGGATGAGGGGTGAGCAGTGGAATTTCATGGAAGGTTTTCAGAGACAATTTCCCTTTCTCTGGGTCTTGGTCTCAGATTCATAGATGCAGTGTGGCTCCACGATTAGGAGCAAAACACAGGCCACAGAGTCAGACTGACCTTGGATTAAACCCTGACTCACCTGCTTCTGAAAGCTTCAGTTTCTGTGTCTATAAAATGGACATACACGTCTTACCTGTCTTCCTTGTGTGGTCTTCTTGAGGATTCAGTCAGATAATGCATGTAACGTGATAAGCACAGTGACTTTCACATGGTTAGTCCTCAGTAAATGCCACATAAACATAATAATAATTAATTCAGTTAATATGTTATTATTATTGTTGCTAAATCAAAATGAGATGATGAACTTGGAAGCCCTCTATAAACCTTCAAGACAGCAAACAAAGGTGAAGATAAATGGTCTCAAGGTACGTGAATTCAAATTTGCCCTTTTCACCCCTCTGCTCAGAAAGCTGTTTAGGATGGAGGCCACCCAGGGTCCAGCACTGAGCGGAGAGGGCAGGTCCTAGAAAGGGAGGCTTGGCAGTGGTTCCCTGTTCCCCTGACCTCTGCTCAAGGAGGGACTTAGACAATTACACTACAATGAGGTGGGTGCTCAGGGAGAAGGAGGTGACCATGGCATAGAACGGGCAGCTAGCCCAACATGGGGGCTGGAAGTCAGGAAAGACTTGCTGGAGGAGACAGTGGCTGAGCTGAACCTTAAAGAAGGCAGGTGAAGAGAGTTGGTTGGAGAGGGTGCTCTGGAATCGAAGCGAAGCTTCTTCATGCAGCTTAAGGAATGAGCTTAAGCTCATTGTGAGCTTCACTGCCGTATTGTGAAGGTGAAGAAATGCAAACCTGACCGAGGGTGTCATCTCTTTTGCAGAAACCCCGTTCAACCAACAAACATCAGAAAAGAGGTTCCACCTCGTTTGAGAGCAGGGAATTGCAGATTAAAACAACAACAAGACATTATTTCACACCATCAGATTGGCAAAAATCAAAATATCTGACATTACCAAGTATTGGCAAGAGTATGGTGCAAGAGGTACCGCCTACAGGCCTGGTGGGAGTGTAAATTGGCACGACTACTGTGGAAAACTACTTGGCAATCTCTAGTAGACTTGAAGACATGCCCAGTCTATAACCCAGCAGCTCTACAGCTTGATACAGCATGTTCCCCGGAGGAACTCTCGAACTTTTGTAGCCAAAGTGTGTCAGTTAGTTTCTGCTGCAGAACAAACCACCCTTAGACAATAATCATTTATTCAGCTCATACTTCTGTGGGTCAGCTGGGCAGTTCTTCTGGTCTGGCCCAGCTTGACTGCTCTCTGCTGGGCTCTATCATGTAGGATTGGTAGCTGGAAGAACTAGGATGGCTTCACTCACATAGCTGTGGGTTCACTGGCTGTTGGCTGGGGTGAAAGGTGTGGCTGGGCCACATGTCTCTCGTCCTCTGGCTCCACGCATGATTAACACCCTTGCCTGGTACAGGGGTGTCCTTAATAAATGGGAGCTGTCATCACAATTGTCTGCTGGATGAACTGATACCTGGTTTAGGGAAAGGTAGGCTTAGAGGTCTTATTCTTTTTCTTTCTTTTTCTTAATAACAGCTTTATTGGAATATTATTCATGTACCATACAATTCACCCACTTAAAGTTAACAATTCAGTCATTTTAAATATATTCACAGAATTGTGACAGCATCACCACAATCAATTTTAGAACATATGCCATCACCCCAAAAAGAAACTCCATACCCTTTGGCCACCAGACCCCCAATCCACTATCCCCCTGAGCCCTAGGCAACCCCCCAATCTACTTTCTGTCCCTAGAGATTTGCTTATTCTAGATATTTCATATAAATAGAATCAAACAATATTTGGCTTTTGTGACTGGCTTCTTTCACTTAGCGTAATGTTTTCGAGGTTCCTCCATGTGATAGCTTATATTAGTACTTCATTCTTTTTGTAGCAGAGTAATATTCCGCTGTATGGACAGACTACATTTTCTTTATCCATGCATCAGTTGAGGTACATTTGGGTTATTTCTACCTTTTGGCTATTATGAATGCTGCTGTTTAGAACATTCATGTACAGGTTTTTGTGTGAATATATATTTTCATTTCTCTTAGGAGTAGAACTTCTGGGTCATATGGAAACTCCATGTCTAACAGAACTACTAGATTGTTTTCCAGAGAGGCTGCACGAAGCCTTAGAGAGTTTTATAGCTCTCAAGTCAGCCTTTTGGGTTCTTCTAGGCTAACATCTGTTCGTGTAACTTTTAGTTCCTTCTTTGCTATTCTTGTTCGTTTTGTTTCTTTGCTGGCTTTTTACAAACCAGGATTCAGGTGTGATATGGCTTCAGGTCCACTTAAGTTGACAGTGTTTGGGCAGCTCTGACTATGCCTCCTGCTGGCCTCTGAGGCCCCAACAGGATTTACAGCTAGTGGCTCCCTCCCCTACATGCTTTCATAGGGCTCCTGGGGAATCTTTCTGTTCCCAGTTCTATTTCATTCCTGTTCCCTCTTCTATAGAGCCTTCCACACCGCCATCCTCCGCCAGGCCACCAGAGAAAGGCATGGAAGTCATCGAACCAACTCCCACTTCTTGCTGGGGACTGAGGCAGGATGAGGGGGAGGGGGAGGTTGTGATAAAAAAATAAGTTGATAGCAGAATTGAAACAGAAACCCAAGGGTTTTTTCCTTTCTTTTTTTTCTTAGTATAGATGTAATGCATGTTTATTGTATAAAAATTAGAAAATAGATATAATTCAAAAACAATAAAAAACATTTTTAAAAAAGATCACCCATAGTTTTACCACCTACAGAAAACTAATGTTAACGTTTTAGTTTATAACTTTTATTCATTTCATTATTCATTACTTTACTCAGTAAATGTTTATTGTGCATCTACTAATTGCCAAGTACTTTACTAAACCCTGAAGACATTTTTCTTTGCATATGTATATGTGTAAATATATACATCTTTCCCTACAAAAAACAGGATCACCCTATATATGTACTTTATCATTTGAATTTCTCTGTCATTCCTACAATATGTGATAAATCCTTTTCTGTGGCAATACATTATTATTCTTAATGAACGCATAGAATATGCTATGATTTATTTAAGCAAGCCCCTATTTTGTACAAGTAGATAATTTTTAACCTCTCCTATTATCAACGTAGCTATAATCATCTTTTTATTACCTTAGTTCTCCAGATAAATTTGTAGAAATATAACTACTGGGTCAAAAGGTATATTCTTTTTTTTTTTTTAAATAAATTTATTTATTTATTTATTTGTTTTTGGCTGTGTTGGGTCTTCGTTTCTGTGCGAGGGCTTTCTCTAGTTGTGGCAAACAGGGGCTACTCTTCATCGCGGTGCGCGGGCCTCTCACTGTCGCGGCCTCTCTTGTTGCGGAGCACAGGCTCCAGACGCGCAGGCTCAGTAGTTGTGGCTCACGGACCCAGTTGCTCCGCGGCATGTGGGATCTTCCCAGACCAGGGCTCGAACCCGTGTCCCCTGCATTAGCAGGCGGATTCTCAACCACTGCGCCACCAGGGAAGCCCCAAAAGGTATATTCTTTTTTTAAGGTTGTTATTGGTACACTTTGCCAATTTATTCATCAAAAACCAAAAAAACAAAAAAAACTGTACAAGCACAATCTCCCATCATCAGCGTATAATTGTGCCTATTACCCACCCCTCAGGAACATTCTGCTAAATGCTGGGGAATTTATTCTCTTTATTCTTTTCCAGTGTGAAAAGTAAAAACGGTTTTATTAGTTTCCTAGGGCTATTCTTGCTACAAACCATGTGACTGAAAATAACAGAAACTTATTGTCTCACTGTTCTGGAAGCTAATGTCTAAAATCAAGGTGTTAGCAGGAGCCTACTCCCTCTGAAAACTGTCGGGGAATGCTTCCTCCTTTTCCTAGCTTCTGGTGGTTTGCTGGCAATCTTCGGTGTTCCTTGGCTTGCACGGTCTAACTCCAGTCTCTGCCCTCATCATCATGTGGCTTTCTCCCTGTGTCTCTGTCTTCACAAGGCCATCTTATTATAAGGACACTAGTCATATTGGATTAAGGACCCATCCTACTCCAGTGTGACCTCATCCTAACTGACTGCATCTGCAATGACCTTATTTCCAAATAAGATCACATTCTGAAGTACTGGGGATTAGGATTTTTTGGTTTTTCATTTGACATGATTTCTTTTTAAATTGAAGAATAGTTAATTTACAATGTTGCATTAGTTTCAAGTATACAGCAAAGTGATTCAATTATACACACACACACACACACATATTCTTTCAGATTCTTTTCCATTATTTGGTTATTATAAGATATTGAGTATAGTTCCCTGTGCTATACAGTAGATCCTTGTTGTTTACCTACTTTATATATAGTTGTGTATATATGTTAATCTCAAACTCCTAATTTATCTCTCCCTCCTCACATACTTTTTTGTTGTTGTTATTTTTTGATTACTGGGAAAACTGAGCATTTTTTTTCATATGTACCTTAGGCCATTTTTCTACAGGGGTGTTTGTCTTTTCCTTATTTATAAAACTGTTTATATAATAAAAATATTCATACCTAAACCACAGATTTTTCTTTTTTACTCAGTTTCAAACACAGCAAGATCTGTCCAGATTCTGGGGTATTTGTAAATTTGCCAGAGTGTGTAGCTTGCTCTGGGTGCAGCTCCCTGCCCACCAGCATGGCAAGACAATCCTCCTGGTATAATTCCAACTGGAGGGCATTGTGACTTCAGGGCTTCTGTATTAGTCAAGATAAGTTAGATTGTGCCCCATCAAAAAAAATGACCTCAGGAATCTTGGCGGGTCACAGCACAAAGGTGTGTGTGTATTTCTTGCTCAGACCACGTGTCCACTGCAGGTTGGCTCTGCCCACAGCACTACTCCAAGATCCAGGCTGCTGCAGGAGCTCCCATCCGGGACATCAGGGTCAGAAAACAAAAACCACTCTAATTTTAACAGGGAGAATTTAATACAGGGATTGTTTCATTGAGTACTAGTGGTATGGAAAGTCAAAGGGAACAGTGAGGTAATACAGAGAGTAACTGCAAGGGAGCAAAGACCACCTCTGGGTCTGGGGGAGCAAAGGGGAGGGATTGGGGATGGTACAGCCTAGTGGCTTGGAGGTGGGGCGGGGAGTGGGTGCTGCTGCTTGCACTTCACAGGGGTGTTATGAGGCTGGTTCTGGGAGGGCTGGAACACCTGGAAACTGGAACCAGCTCTTAGTTCAAGAACAAGGGCTGTTGCTATGGCAGCACTGACAGGATCGGTAGACAAACAGGAGTGAGCAAGACCCTGCTCCCCTCCTCCAGCCTTGCATCCTCCCTTGAATGCCCACTGATAGTTTCTTAGTTTGAGCAACTATAACAGAATACCATGGACTGGGTGGCTTAAGCCACAGAAACTCACTTCTCACAATTCTGGAGGCTGTGCGTTCAAATCCGAAAGGCTCATCTCTACAGCACAGCGTGCCTGGTGGTCTCTTTTACCTGGACCAGGGGAGTGTATACCTTGCATTAAGCCTGGATAGGTTTTTTTTCCCAGTCCCTCTGCATCATCAGCCTTGAATTCATGTCAGTTCCTCGCAATGGCCTTAATTTGAGAGTCCACCTTAGTTTTCCACATTGCTGGGACCTTTCTTTTTTTTTCTAGTCGTAAGCATTTAGTGAAAAGTTGGAGGGACCCTATTGGGGGTTGCTAGTCAGTTGCCACTTTTCAGCAATTTCTTGACTCCTAGCCCATGGCTCTAAATTGCCTGGACCCTGGTTTGTAACTTCATTAAGACGTCCTTTCTGTAACTCTCCTAAGAGGCTTGGGGTTGTATGAGTTTCCCAGGGCAACCATCACAAACCACCACGAGCTTGTTGATGTAACACAACAGAAATGTATTCTCTTACAGTTCTGGAGGCTGGAAATCCAAAATCAAGGTGTTGGCAGGGCCATGCTCCCTTTGAAGGCTCTTGGGAAGAATCCTCCCTTGCTTCTTCCTAACTTCTGGCAGCTACCTATAATCCTTGGCGTTCCTTGGCTGGGAACTGCAGCCTTCTACCTCTGCCTCCATACTCACATGACCTTCTTCCTCTGGTCTGAGTGTGCCCTCTCCTCTTCTCATATTAACTTTTTTTTTTTTTTTTTTTGGCCACACCGCACAGCATACGGGATCTTAGTTCCCAGACCAAGGATCAAACCAGTGCCCCCTGCAGTGGAAGCACGGAGTCTTAACCACTGAACCGTCAGGGAAGTCCCCATATTAACCCCTCTCCTCTTCTTATAAGGACAGCAGTGATTTGATTTAGGGCACACCCTAAATCCAGGATGATTCCTATCTAGATGTTTAACTAATTACATCTCTACAAAGAACCTATTTCCATGTAAAGTCGCCTCCTGAGGTTCCAAGTAGACTTGGATTTGGGGGATACTATTCAACCCATGTGTGTGTTGCCGGGGTGGGTCTCTGGACTTACTCCAAGTGTGAAATCCCTTTGTTGGCTCCATGGTTTCCTTTTGGGCTGCTTCAGAGCACCCTGGCCTCATATCCTAACTCGGAGGCTCCGTGGTGACAAGAGACAAATGTCTCTCCTGCAGCTGGGATTGTACTAAACCTCAAATCCAAACAGTGTAGGATAAGTTAATTAAGAACAAATCTCTTTGCCTTTACAGCATGCAAATCCGTGGATGTCTGCAGCAGGTGACTGTACAAAGCCAATTATTTTACAAAGTGCTCTTAGTTTTCCATATGCTGTGGATTTTCCTCAAAGTAGCAGCCTTGGGCAGCTTTGCGTAGCAAGTCAGTTGAGGCCGGTCAACTGAGCGCTCGGGTAAGTTGCTCTGTTCCCCAGGCTGCACCCAGAGGGAGCATGATTATCTGCAGACAGAGGGCCCAGAACCACATGGTCCCACCAGACTGTGAGCTCTGAGGGCAGAGAACATGTCTTATTCCTTTCTGTATACACAGGACAGTTTCCAGCAGACAGCACTTACTCAGTTGACTTCAGTCAGATTTCCCATACAGGGACCTTGAGATGAAGATTTGCGGGCGCGTAGATAGTTCTGGAAGTACTCCCAGGGGAACCCAGTAAAGGAGCAGGGGAAACAGATAGGGAAGAGGAGGAAGGCCAGCAAGCAGGGTGCAGGGCTGCGGGAACCAAGTGCCCAGGGTGCAAAATGTGTGGAGGTTTGTGCACGAACCTGAGAATAAGGGTCCCCATAAATTCTGCACCCCATTGCCTCACTTGCCTCGCCCTAGCCCCAGCCCTCTGGGCAAGGATGGAATTTCAGACAAAATCCCTCAGAGGGCAGTTTCAGCCTGATCCTTTGGAGGATGCTGGAGTGTAAATGACACCTCAGTTTTCCTGATTAGAGGCCAGGGGTCTGGGGCTTTCTGATTCCTGCCCTCCGCTGTCATTGGTAGAGTCACCCTGGGGGTTTCGAGGATGTAAATTCCCCAAAAGACCTACAGATGCTGGCTGTCAGAAGAGAAGGCACACCTAAGGAGAGGGTATGGGGCACAGAAAGAGTAAGAAGGGATCTGGGCAGGCCACTAATAATGAGGCTCACTGATGTTTGTTGAGTGAATGAATGAAGGAAAGAGAACATTTATGAGTAAATTAACAATTGAACAAATGAATGAATGCACTAAAAGTTGAGAATGCTCATAAAAATCCTGTCCTTCAACTACCTCTGAGCTCCCACCCCACTCAGCCTGTGGGCTGCGTGGAGCTAATGTTTATTTAAAGCTGGGTGGCAAGCATGGGGGTGGACGTTCTTATAGCAAAGACCAGGACATTTCCCATCACTGGTGGGTACGCAGAATACCCAGTGATGTGATCCAAAAGCTGATGGACATAACAGGCCAAAAGAGAGTAGGGCAGGGTGTCCTTCCCTTCCCTGGGAACATCCCCAAGGGAGAGGAAGGGAACAAGGAACGTAATCGCTGGCTGATTAGTGCCCTGGACGCTGGGCTCTTGTCCTCCCAGTTTCTTGTCCTGCCCATTATTAGGCCTCCCCAAAGCAGCCCGGCATATTGTATCACCGTTTAAATCCCATCACTTCTCCCTGCTGACTCTCATTCCTAAATATTTACTCATCTGATCACTCAGAAAAATTGGTTGAGTCCCCAGCCTCTGAGACTGGCAGTGCAGAGCGGCAGATAATTCCTATCCTTGCCTGGCTCTCCTGCTGCCAGCGGAGCAGTGGTGGCACCGACAACTCTGGGGGCAACATGAGACATGCAAGCACTCTGCCCAGCACAGCCCCCTTCACCCGGGAACCACTTTTCCTGTCCACACTCTCACTTTCTGTCAGGGGCATCCTCATTGTTCTGATGACCCAGGCTTAAGACTGAGGGTCATCTATTAATTCATTCAAACACTTACTGAGCACTTACTTTTTTTTTTTTTTTCTTTTATTTATTTATTTATTTATTTATTTATGGCTGTGTTGGGTCTTCGTTTCCGTGTGAGGGCTTTCTCTAGTTGTGGCAAGCGGGGGGCCACTCTTCATCGCGGTGCGCGGGCCTCTCATTATCGTGGCCTCTCTTGTTGCAGAGCACAGGCTCCAGACGCGCAGGCTCAGTAATTGTGGCTCACGGGCCTAGTTGCTCCGCGGCATGTGGGATCTTCCCGGACCAGGGCATGAACCTGTGTGCCCTGCATTAGCAGGCAGATTCTCAACCACTGCGCCACCAGGGAAGCCCCTGAGCACTTACTTTAGACCAAGCCCTGATCCTGCCCTTTAGCTATATGGTAGGTGATCTGTACATGAGTGCCCATATAGTGCCAAGCATAGAAAAAGCTTTAAATAAATGCTTATTAGATAGAAAAATGGATGAACAGATCCATGGATGGATGGATGGATGAATGGAAGGGTAGATAGATGGATGGATGCATGGATGGGTTGAATGGTAGAATCTGTTTGCTATGTCTCTTCAGTATCCTGTACACATCCCTTGCGATTAGATGGTGCTGAACTTGACCACTCACACTCTCCACCATGGCCATGTGTCCCAGGCCTAGCTAATCAGACTATTCCAAACTTCCAGCTACAGAAATTGGTTTCAGGCAAGGACATGTAACATGAGCTAGATCCGAGTTCTCCCTGGGATTTTTCCGTTGGGGTGAGCAGTAGACAATCTCTCTTCCCTGGGTTGCTGAGCTGCTAGGATACTTACTTAGGGCTGCTGGAGGCTCTTTTACTTGCCACAAGGAGAGAGTCTGACTGAAGGATGGAAGGTGAGAGGTGGGAGAAGGGAAAAAGAAAAGGAGAGAAAGAGGAAGAGGAAGACAGATAATTGGGGACATAGTTTAAGCCCCCTGTGTGGGAAGCCAGTTGAACCCTTGGACTTTCCAGGTACATGAACCAATGAATTCCCTTTTTCTGACTCAAGACAGCGTGAGTTGTGATTCTTCAACTTGTAACCAAGAGAATCTTGTCAGTGCAGAGTGAGGGAGTGAATAAATGAGTGAATGCATGATTGAATGAATGAATGAGCTCCATAAATATCAAACTAGACAATGTTTTTTCCTCTCTTGAGAGGTAGACCTGCAAATATAAGGATTTAATTAGGTGTTCCTGGCTTCCACTGGGGCCTGTCTGATTGCTTCTATTATGCCCAGTGTTGACTCTAACTCTTGAAATGTAGATGAAAAGTGAAAAGGAGAAAACAGCCCACTAAAATTAATGAATTTCTGGGGCAGGCTTTCAGCTCTGGCTACAGATTCCAGACTCTAGAAATTATTATAAAAGGAGGACTGAAACTAAAACCAATAAAATTAAAAATTCCCCCAAAGTCTTCTTCTCCATCCTCCCACCTCCGTTCAGACCAAAGAAGTGGGAACAGGTGGGCAGGCAAGTCTGTCCCTACATACATTTTGTCTCTCCTTCCCTCCCGTATCTTCCGAACTCTATCTCCATCCAGAACTTTTCAAGGGCTCCTCAACGATTGACAACAAGCACAGCCTAAGGGAGCATGGAAGGCTTCCCAGGTGAGGGGATGCTTGAGCTGCATCTTGGGGACTGCATCCAGGCCCAGAAAGGTGGGAAGGGCTTCATAGACATGGAAACAGCACAAGTCAAGTCACTGAATGGGAAGTACACCTAATGGGAGTGGCTAGAGATGACTGGAGAAGTTGCAGAGGCCAGCTCACAAAATCCCTCATAAATCCAGAATTTGTGTGTTTCCTTAATAGCCTAATTGTAACTTTCAGAATTTGGTGTTTCTCTAATTGTCCTACATGGAACATCTGTAATGGGAGCTCCCAGGGTGCTTTTAAACAATACTGGTCCCAGGGCCCCACTGCAGATCCATTTAGGAGAGAGTCCGTTGGGGTGAAGTCCCCACGCTGAATTTGTGTCAAGCGCCCCAGTGATTTGGACGCTCACTAAAGTTTACAAACTGCTCCTATAGTTGATGGGAGAGTGTATCAGTTAAGACTGAATCTGACTTCAGTAACAGAAACTGAGATGCAGTTACTTAACCAAATAGAGATTTATTTTCCTTGTGTAGGAAAGGAAGTCTGGAGCTTGATGGTCCTAGGTTACTGCGGCTGCTCCATGAAGTCGTCAAGAAAACAGGCTTTTTCTACCTTCCTGCTCTACCAACCTTAATGTATGACCTTCATCTCCCTGATGTCAAGATGATTCCTCCTTCTCCACTCATCAATCTGTGAGTCAGACAAAAAGAGGGAAGAGAAAAAGTGCCTGGTACCGCTTAAAGCCGTCTCTTTTTATCAGGAAAACCATGGCTCCCCTAGAAACCTCAATCTATAGACTTCTGCATACATCTCTTGGACCAGAACCTGCTCATAAGGCTTTGAGAGAGTCTGGAAAGTAAGGGTTTTGTTTGTTTGTTTGTTTTAACTGAGCACATTGCTACCCCAAGCAAAGTTGGGATCTGTTAGGAGAGAAGGCAATGATTGGATAGATAGGTTAATAGAAAGAAGATTGTATAGGGATCCATGGAGGGCTTTTCAGCGGGGTAGACCCATGGGTGGATGTCAGAGTAGAGAATGGGTTGACACGGACAAGGGAGAAGCAGGAGGACTGGGGAGATGGGGGTGCTGCAGCCCATCAGGTGAGAGACGACAGTGATCTACACGGGGTCATGGCTGTGGATGAATTCAGGAAATACTTAGCAGATGAAACAGATAAGACTTGATTGCATGGGCTCAGAAAGGGGGAATGGGCAGGGTGGCAGGTGATACAGGGTAAAGGAAAGGAGAAAGGAAACATCAAGGATGTCAGTAAGGATTTTGGCTTCAATGCCTGGGAGGATGATGCCATTTATCAATGAGTTTGCAGCCACAGGGAGGGGAATATTTAATTTGGGACAAACTGCATTGTCTGGAAATACAGAATCTTAGCATCTCAGGTGGGAGTTCAAACTCCCAGGGTTTATGTGATTGTCAAGGAACATAAGGTAAGAAAAGCAGTGGACACAGAGCTTATGTACCCCATGCCGAGGCTGCTTAGGCCTCCAGACAGAAGTAACACCATTTTGAATTTTTTTTTGAAACATTGGGACGACAGAGAGCAGAAGCAGAATGCTGTAGCTTCCACCCTCTCTGGGGTCCAGGGAGCCACCAAGTGGCTGCCACTGCCTCTGAGGAACCATCTAAGATCCTGTCCTCTGGACTGAAAAAAACAATGAATAATAATAGCTAACACTTGGGCTTCCCTGGTGGCACAGTGGTTAAGAATCTGCCTGACAATGCAAGGGACACAGGTTCGAGCCCTGGCCTGGGAAGGTCCCACATGCCGCGGAGCAACTAAGCCCGTACGCCACAACAACTGAGCCTGAGCTCTAGAGCCCGCGAGCCACAACTACTGAGCCCACGTGCCACAACTACTGAAGCCTTCGCGCCTAGAGCCCGTGCTCCACAACAAGAGAAGCCACGACAATGAGAAGCCTGCGCACCACAACGAAGAGTAGCCCCCGCTCACTGCAACTAGAGAAAGCCCGCGCACAGCAAGGAAGACCCAATGCAGCCAAAAATAAATTAAAAAATAAATAAATTTATTTAAAAAAAAATAGCTAACGCTGAGCGCTGACTTGGAGCAATGTGCTAAGTACGTTACATATCTCATCTTGTTTCATTCACACAACTGCTCTCTCTCTCCATTTTACAAAAGAGGAAACCAATGAGGAATGAAATGGCTCAGGAAATCAAATGACTTGCCCAAGAACACACAGTCAAAGTCAAAACCAGTAGGTGAACCCAGGTCTGACTCCAAAGTTCTAAATCTTAACCGCTATGCAATACAATTTCTTAAGCGTCTTCTACAATGAGTTCCAATAATTTATGTCCTTGTCTTATATCCCTATTGAACTGCAGCCATCTGAGAATAGGAGGTTATCTTAGACCTTTCTTTCATAACTGTTGAACAAAGGAATCAGTGCAGGTTCCCAATGATGGGCTAGGTTTAAGCGCAGACACGCTCCCTGAACGTCATGGCTTTTTTCGTACCCCATCAGCCCTAAAACAGCCTTCAGGACCAAACTTAGTCCTTTTTAGTGTACAGATATTTGTGAAAATTCTGTCTGTGATTGTCTTGATTTCAGAGATGAAAAGGGGCAAATGACTGTTTGTTAATGAACTGCAGGTACCATTATGCAAAACCAGTGTACCAGTGGTCACTGCTGATTTGAGCATGAGAATTTTAGTTCTTAATGACTATAAAACCACTTTTCTTAAACAAGATAAAGCAGTACCAGTGGGCTCCTGCTTCTTAAGAACATGTGTGGGGCATTAATAAGCCCCTGAGACATAAGTCTCTGCAACACTAGGGCAAGATGTGACAGGGGGAGCAGACCCTATTTCTGATGACTGAAGCAGGTGGGAAGGGAGCGGTCTTATAAGAACACTGAAATGTAGACATTGTCTGAGGCTGCCATAGAATATGTCCTACTCCTTTAGGTGACACACTGTGACCTGCCTCAAACTGCTGGCTTTCCTCAGGCCCCCAGGAGGAGCCAAGAGGATGTCTGGTCCATAAAAAGTTATAAACACCACATTGGCTAACACCCACGTCACCACGCAGGGAAGATGCCTGAAGGCCAGGAGTTGGAAATTAAGGGGATGGAGAGGCTAGGCCACTATTTCCTTCATTTCAACTGCATGTCCCAGATAGGTTTCTCTCCTTTTTTTTTAAAAATTAATGAATGTATGCATTATTCACTTTTGGTTGCATTGGGTCTTCGTTGCTGTGCACGGGCCTTCTCTAGTTGCGGCGAGTGGGGGCCACTCTTCGCTGCGGTGCGCGGGCTTCTCACTGCAGTGGCCTCTCCCGTTGTGGAGCATTGGCTCTAGGTGCGTGGGCCTCAGTAGCTGTGGCACGTGGGCCCAGCAGCCGTGGCTCACAGACTGTAGAGAGCAGGCTCAGCAGCTGTGGCGCACAGGCCTAGTTGCTCCACGGCACGTGGGATCTTCCCCGACCAAGGCTCGAACCCTTGTCCCCTGCACTGGCAGGCGGGTTCCCAACCACTGCGCCACCAGGGAAGCCCGGTTTCTCTCCTTTTTTAAAGAGCTGAGTTCTCTATCTCATTTGCCCATATGGTTAGCCTGGGAAGGATTGGAATCAGCTCTTTCTCTCTTGCCCTGAATTCCTCTTGCTAACTCAGAGACTGACCTCCAGACTCATATGAATTAAACTCTGGTTTGCTCTTCCGAATACCCCTGTTACATTAATTTAGGGGACATAATAAATCCGGAGCGAAGTATGTTTGTTGCAAATGTTAATTTGCTCAATGAGAATATCGATTAGATCTTTGAGGCATAGAAATGACAGCTGTTAAAGATCTCAAAGGTCATTCTAAACCTGCTCCAAAGTACGAGGCTGAGTAGCTATCTGCTGGAGAGGTCTGGGATACAGTAGTAAAGTTACAAATATTTAATACCACTGAAGTGTCAGGTACTGTGCTTGGGACTGAAAATTCAGGAGTTTTACAGATCCCAGAAACCCATCCATACATAATAATAACAACAACAACAACTTTAAAAAGAAATACATTTATTTATTTATTTTTGGCTGCCTTGGGTCTTCGTTGCTGCGCGTGGGCTTTTTCTCGTTGTGGCGAGCGGGGGCTACTTTTCATTGCGGTGCGTGGGCTTCTCACTGTGGTGGCTTCTCTTGTTGCAGAGCACGGGCTCTAGGCATGTAGGCTTCACTAGCTGTGGCATGCAGGCTTCAGTAGTTGTGGCGCACGGGCTCAGTAGTTGTGGCTCGCAGGCTAAGTTGCTCCGCAGCACGTGGGATCTTCCCGGACCAGGGCTCGAACCCGTGTCCCCGGCATTGGCAGGCGGATTCTTAACAACTGTGCCACCAGGGAAGTCCAATAACAATTATTGATACAACAAAAATGATAGCTTCTACCTATTGAGCAATTACCATGTATTAGTCTCACGTATTAAAGCATTTAATCCTTGCAACAGCTCTATGACATGGGCGTTATTTTTATTTGCATTTTATAGGTAAGGAAATTGAGTCTTAGAGAGTTTAAGTAACTTTCCTGGTTTCTACTTCTGGCCAAACTAGAGAAACAGGGATCAGATATACTTTCCTTCTTGATTAACTGAAAAACCAAACAACAGCTCTCAGGATATTGGCTATCAGTCAACGAAGGACAGTAATCTCTAAGAGATGGGAAACAAAGGAGGTGTCTTATGCACGCACCAGCTTTCTGCCTGGAGAAAGTTTCTAGTCTACAGTGCTGATGGGGATATGGGGTAGAGCCTGATATCCCCAGCTCAGGCTCCTTGAGTTGAGGATATAGAGCTGGGAGTTCAAGAAAGTCAAGGTGGCTAGTGTTTGTAAGGTAGAGTACCAGAGAGAAGGGAGCTTAACAGAGAGAAAACTCTGGTGCTTGTCAGAGGGTCACTCACAAGTCTTCCGTTTACTGACAAGTGCACGTATGTGTGGAAATTGCCAAGACTGAGGAAAGAACCACCTGAAAGAACTAGAGGAACATGGCTGAGAGTTCACACAAGACTGGAAACAGCCAGAGTGGAAAACTCTCATAATACACGGGGCATTAGTGAAAGGACTAAAAAGGGTATTGCCTCATTAGCAGAGAAAATTAACACTGACTAAATATTGCTCTGGTCATGCTAAATAAAACATAAAATAAAGCCCTGAAAGGATGAAACTGCCGTCAAGTAACTGAACCACATCCCAGAAAAACAGCTCAAAAATATATTTTAGAAATATATAACAACGACCTGGCCAGATAAAATGGTAAGTGGATGGGCTAAATGTGTACAAAGTTTAAAAGCTATGCATTTTATCTTTTCTGGTTATAAATGTCCTAAATTAAAATGATCTCTATTCAGATTTGTTTGTTTAATACAACAATGTCCAGTACACAACACGGTAAAATTTATAATGTCTGGCATCCAATAAAAAATGACTAGGTATGCAAAAGCAGTAAAATAAGGAGAAAAATCAATTAAACCTGACCCAGAAATGCCATAGATGATAGAATTAGTAGATAAGGACATTGAAACCGTCATTATAACTTTATTCCATATGTTCTAGAAGCTAGAGGAAAGATTAGACATGTTAACTAGATACAAGGAAGATACTTAAAAGATCAAAATACCCAACCTGAAGTTCTAAGAGATGAAAACTACAATATCAGAGATAAAAATACATCAGAGGACATGCATGGCATATTATACATCAGAGAACTTTAGTGAACTTGATGACACAGTGATAGAAAGTATCCAAAACTAAACAAAGAAAATGCAAATCAATCTATTACCACAGAAAGCAGATCAGTGGTTTTCTGGGAATGAGGGTTACTGGGAGGGGTGGGAGGGGCAGGAGGAAACTTTTGGAGGTGATGGATGTGCTCATTACCTTGGTGGTGGTGATGGTTTCACATGTGTTTACATATGTCGAAACTTATAAAATTGTATGCTTTGAACATATGCAGTTTATTTTATGACAGTCATACCTTCATAAATCTGTTTTACAAAAAAGGTTTCCAAAGGCCATACAGCTAATAAATTGCAGTCTGCCTCCAGATGCTAAACACTTAAGCACTACTTTATACCACAAGGTAGATATTATTATTCCCATTTTATAGATGAAAGAGACTCAAAGAGATGATGTGAATTCTCCAAGGTCATGCAGCTGGTAAGTGACAGAGCTAGAATGTAGACCCATCTCTGTTTTACTCCAAATCAAGTACTCTTTCTGATCCATTCTCTCCATTTTTGGTGTTTATTTGAAGTCTGTAGACACCATGCACACAGCCTCTGCTCTCCCCCGGGACTCTGGGTCATCTCCTCCTCACTCCACACCTCTTCCTCCAGATACAAAGCCCCCCTGGACTCCCAGTCTTCACCCATGGATCATTACTCAGCTGTTTACCTTCTCTACCTGGAAACACGGGAACAAATCAATTTGTAAATGCCTAGAAGAGAACAGGCTCCGAGTAATTGCCAATGCATCTTTGTGAAAGCAAGAGCTTGCTGGGCACTTGGAAGGCAGCCCCTGCCTGTTTTAAAGAAATACGCACTCTGAATTGAGACAAACAGACCAGCATGCATGCAGCACTTAGCATCTAGAGAATCCTTTCTCCTCTCTCGTGTCTTTACAACTCAGTAAGCTCTGTTTCCTCACTCCCCCCTCCTCCTTTTTTTGAGGTGAGGCAACTGATGGTGAAATTGGTTATGAGGCATGGAAAAACATAAGTAGCTAAGCTTGCATTGAAATTCATCATTGTTGGGGGAGGGAATTTACTCTGAATTCTAGATCTTACTTTTTTTATTTTTATTTTTTAAAAATTTTTTCAGGGTTACTGATTTTTTTTTTAATTTTTAAAATTTTTATTTATTTATTTATTTTTGGCTGCATTGGGTCTTCATTGCTGCGCGAGGGCTTTTCTCTAGTTGCGGCAAGTGGGGGCTACTCTTCGTTGCAGTGCATGGGCTTCTCATTGCGGTGGCTTCTCTTGTTGCGGAGCACAGGCTCTAGGCGCATGGGCTTCAGTAGTTGTGGCACGCGGGCTCAGTAGTTGTGGCTCACGGGCTCTAGAGCACAGGCTCAGTAGTTGTGGCACACGGGCTTAGTTGCTCTGCGGCATGTGGGATCTTCCTGGACCAGGGCTCGAACCCGTGTCCCCTGCATTGGCAGGCGGATTCTTAACCACTGCACCACCAGGGAAGCCCTCTAGATCTTATTAAGGTCATGGCACAGTGAACATCTGACCACTTCTTTCAATATATGCATGAAGTTTATACAGTCAGAGCTGTTAAAAACAAACAAACAAACAAAAAAACCTCCAACCACCTGGTTCCTGGAGTGGGAGGGAGGTTTCTATTCCAAGTGGGGGGTTCCAACAGATGGCTGCTATCAAGAATTACACTAAGGAGACCCCTGTACAGAGCGGGGACCAGCCCTGACAACTGCTGAAGCCCCTTCCCAATCTGGTGGTCTCTGAACAACAACGGTACTACGGTCAACCTTAGAACATAAGTGCTATTTATATATGAGGTTAGGGGTGAAGAGAAATGTCTGCCTATGGCCTGCTCTGTCCCCTGACCTGACTAATTCAGCATTTCTCAACCACTGGACTGTCTCTCTGTGTGTAATGCAAAGTTTTGATCACTATGTAAAAAAATTTTTGTAATAACTAAGAGAAGATGCCATTGCATATTGCCTGCTGGATGGAATGTTGAGTGGCTACGAGATGCAGGGCGTAGCAGGGCACGCCTCTCCCTGAACTCCAAGGACACATTTCATGTACCTCTGAATTTTGTGAACTACAAATGTTGGATGATATAAAACATATTAATTAAGCTTTCATTCTGTGGACAAAATTTGAAATAAAATTCCCCTAAATTGGAAAGAAAAAGTGCATCAAGTAAAGAATGATCTCCAAACTGGAAGGAGGCTGGGACGATTTGTATTCTGGGTTTATGCTATTGATTCATGGCTGTACCTCTTTAGCAGGTACAGATCCTGACCATTTCCCTTGGTCAGGATCTGTCTTGAATCATGTACTGTCTTCAGGAACCATGTCCCTTGCATTGTCCTGTTAAAAGGTAAGAAGCAACATCAAGCCAGCTGCAATGAAGTGTTGTGTATTTTCTGGAACATGAGGGAACTTGGTCTCTGGAGCAGGTTGGTGCAATGGAAATATTATGTGAACTACATACATAATTTTACTGAGAACTTTTCTAGTAGCCATATTAAAAGAAGTTAAAAGAAACAGGTGAGGACTTCCCTGGTGGCTCAGTGGTTAAGAATCTGACTGCCAATGCAGGGCACATGGGTTCGAGCCCTGATGCGGGAAGATCTCACATGCCGCGGAGCAACTAAGCCCGTGCGCCACAACTACTGAGCCTGCGCTCTAGAGTCCTCGAGCCACAACTACTGAGCCCGTGAGCCACGACTACTGAAGCCCGCGCACCTAGAGCCCGAGCTCCGCAACAAGAGAAGCCACCGCAATGAGAAGCCCGTGCACCACAACGAAGAGTAGCCCCCGCTCGCTGCAACTAGAGGAAGCCCACACACAGCAAAGAAGACCCAACATGGCCAAAAATAAATAAATTTATAAAAAAAACAAAAACAGGTGAGATAAACTTTAATAATATATTTTATTTAACCCAATAAATCCAGATTACGTGTTATCTTAACATGTAGTCAATAGGAAAAATGATTTTTGAGATATTTTACATTCTTTCTTTCATACTAAATTTTCAAAATCATGTGTGTATTTTAGTGATAGCACATCTCAATTCAGAATGGCCCCAAGTTCTCAGTAGCCACATGAGGTTACTGACTACTGTATTCGGCTAGAATATATATAAGGGGTGGGGTCAGAGCACTAAAGAAGTTTACTTAGTGAGGGGCATAGTGGCATGGATGGTTCCTTCCAGAAAACAGTATGTTAACTGCCTCCCTTATGCTCTAAAATGTTCTCTGACTCTGGCAGCCATTGTACTGTAATTTCTGCTCCCTTCATCTTAGTAGGTCTTTTAACCCCACCAAGTGGCCTGCCCCAAACTCCAGTATTCAAAGGCATCTTCTCACACAAGAAGACTGAGAACCACTGGATATAATATTGGACAAGCCACAAGTCCATTAATTACTTTTTGCGATAAACTCCCCATCTGCAGAACGGTGATAGGCAGGAACACCAAGAAGATAAAATGAGGCTGCTGATGTGAGTGGTATAATTTAATTTTTATTATGGGTGGTTAAAGTTATATTCCTTGGCTATATTGCTGTGTGTTATGTCCGTGTATAATTTTATATTTCACCCTACCTTTGAAGCAGGTATTTGAACTTAAAGCAAGCAAAAACAAACCTAAACAAACAGATAAACAAACAAAAACCCACATGAACTATATGTATTTATCGAACCTCTAACAAACCAAATCCAATTTTTTAAAAAAAGTTTAACTGCAAATTGAACCACTCTACCCAAAACAACAACAGCAATAAAACAAACAAGACCCAGTGAGTCACTTCTAAGTAGTCTGATACATTTTTGATCTTTCCTGTTTGCTGCCCAACCTCAGTCACAGAGCCAAGTCCAGGTTTGCTACGCCCATCACAGGGCTGCGCTAAGGCATGAGACACCAATACCTGTGGCTCTGGGAGAGGTACTGCGGCATCAGCCAAATAATCATTATTTTCTTATGATATGCTGCAGATGCAGTAAGGCTTGTCTGTTGATTTTATAGAATGTGCAAAAAAGGAAGCATTTCAGAGGAACTTCCAAGCTGCCAGGACAGGGAAGTCTGTTCCCAAACAGTTATCACAACACATCTGGGTACTCTGAGTAATTGCTTAAAGGAAATTGCCCTGAGAATCCATTCAGTAGCCTGTTCCGCTCTGTCCTGCTCAGAATCAGATTATTTTCCTTCCATTTGAATGATAGGTTATTATCATGTACCTGAGAAAAGACTTGAAGCTACTGCATGTGGGTGTCATACAATATTTCACTCAATACAGTTTAATGAAGAACGATCAGAAGAGCTATGTTTAATCTTCTTTGCTTGAACAACCAATGGCACGTCCAAGTGCTAAGTTGTAAAGAACTGGTCTACTGTCCTCCAATGGAAAATCCATGGGCTTTGAAGTGGGGCATACCTGGTACATATCCTAGTTTTCCTTCTTATACGGTATCTTAGTTTTTCCATCAGTAAACTAGAGACAATGCTGGCTACCCAACAAGAGAGAAAGTGAGGTCATATAAGTAACTTCCTGGCACACAGAGGTGCTCAATAAATACTTTCCCTTTCCAATTGCCAAGCCAGAATTCTCCACCCAAACTGATCTTTCAAGTAATTGCTGGATGTTTTTCAACTAGAACAGCAGATGACGAATTTGTGGATCCTATATAAATTATGACCAACTTTATTACAGCAGCCCGAGAAAGGCTTCCCACAGGCTGGTAGCCAATAATCAAACCACTGCCAAACTAGAGGACTTTTCTGCTCTTGTTCCCGAATTAGTGGTGAGATACTATCAGCTCCTTTGACTGTAATGTCAGTCTATTCTTAGCGGCAGAGCGATCAATCAGAAAAGAATGAGGAATTAATGGGAGCTGTATGTGAAGATGTGTGTGTATTACTGTTTAATTCCTTGGAGTAAAAATTCTAGTAGAATAGTTGGTTAGCAGAGCCTACACATTTAAAAGACATTTAGAACATATTGTCAAAAGGAGCTCAGGAATATTCCACCAGCAGTGGAGGAAAGTGTTCCTTTCCTCACAACCTCATTAAAACCAAATCTTGCCATTTTTCACATTTACTAATATGAAACATGAAATGGTATAATGTTTCATGTGTAAGGCTTTATTGGGCTTTTTTCCCCATATGTTTATTGGCCATTTGTGTTTATTTTGTGTTCATGTTTTTAGCCTCATGTTCTTTGGAGATTAAGTTTTTCCTTATTGGTTCATAAAAGATTTTTGTAATATAGATATATTAACTCTTTATCATATATATAACAACTGTTTTTTCCCCCAGTGTGTTACTTGAGTTTTTAAGATTTATTATTCTATTTTCCAAAATTGTCTACAAAGTAATGAGCAACCATTTATCCGTCCAATAAACGTTTGCTGTGCCAAGGCATTGGCATTAGAAGAGGAAAAAAGCTCAAACCTCTGCCCTCTAAGAGATCATAATTTAGAGGGGAAAAGACATTTTTTTTAAAGTGCCATCAACCCAGTGTAATAGGTGCTATGGCCAAGGGAAGCACTAGGGTCCACAGGAGCAGAGTAAGGACATTCTAACCCAGTTGGAAGAGGAGGAGGAAAATGAGGGAAGGCTTCATGGAGGTGGTGACATTAGAGCCTGGTCTCGATCAGACACAGCATGGAGGCCATTCCAGGAAGAGGAAAGAGCACAGGCAAAGGTCCCAAGGCATTGAAGAGGCTTCATCTTTTCAGTGATTCCAAACAATTCAGAGTGACTAAAGCACACGATATAATGGAATAAGGGGAGACTCATTCAAGGAGAGAGATTTGACAGCAACGAAGGTGGACAAGTACGTGAGGACCAGGTCATGAAGGACTTCAGGATGAGGAGCTTGAATGTCATCCTGAGGAGCACGGGTTGCCAAAGGAACGGTTCTGGGCTGGGAAGGGGCCAGGTCAGAGTTAGGCCTAAATGTTAAGGCATAGACTAGAAGCAAAAATCCAGTTAGTTGGCGAAACAAACCAAGCCAAAAGGAAACTTGGTTTCTAATGGGGCAGGCAACTCTTCAGTTTTCTCTGGGATAAGCTGATATTGGACCCCTTTACATGCATAAGCCTTTCCTGGAAAGATTAGCTGCAATTACTCATAACCTGGAATCAGAATCAAGAGGCACAGGAGAAAGGCTCATAAGCCAGGGAAGTTGCAGCCCTGGTTCCTGGGATTGCCCACGACAAGGAGGCAGGAAGGGGGGTGACAAGAGGTTGAGATCTGTATTTCTGTTGGCTTCCATTCACCAGGCTCTTTCCAAGCACCCTCTGTATACAAAACCATAGAGAGGAATAAGTTATGGTCCCTGCATATAGCACAGGGATAAGAAAAGCACAGAGGATAAGATCAAAGTTGGCCTAAGCTTCCCACCATATAATAAAGACCACACAATTAAAGTCTAAGAATTAGGAAAAGCACCAAGGGACTTTTAGAGGCTGGCCCTAAATGGCTGGGTCACATTTCATTGTAAGAGGGATGGAAGAGAGAATCAAACATTTCAGGCAAAGGATATGACTTTTCAGCTTGAAAGAAGTATTCAGAAGTAAGCCTGGAAGAGAAAGTGGAGCCAATCTGGCAGTGGGAAGTCACCGACAATTTTGATTAGGGAGCACTAGAGAGATGGTTTAGGGGGATGACTTTGGAAGCATACATGGAAAGACTGGGAACCAAGAGACTAGTTAAGAGGCCATTGCAACCTTCAGGTGGCTCTGAGGGGTGGTGGTGGGGATGGAAAGGAGGGAGAGATTGCAGGGCACTGTAAAAGTTGAGGGACCTGAGGGATTCAGGTATGGGTTATGGTGATGCTCTCTTACAGAGTCAACTTAAGGAATTAGACAGTTGCTCCTGGAATCCAAGGTCAGCTTGTTGAGTCTTCATACCATGGTGCATCTGAACTAGCAGAGCCCTTAGAGGTCATTGTGATCAATTGCATATGGCTGCAAATTCTTTGACATTCCTTTTATTGAGAGGTGGGAACTCTGTGAACTCTGTGACTGCTTGACCAATCACAGCAGGTGACAGAAGCTGCACTGTGCCAGTTTCCCGACTCAGACCTTGAGACACTGACAGCTTCCACTTCTCATCTGTTGGAGTACTTACTGTTAGAACACAGCTACCGTACTGTGGGGAAGCGTAAGCAGCCCTATGCAAAAAGCCCGCATGAAGAAGTACCATTTTCTTTTCTTTAAAACAAAAGTCTATATGAGATGATGGATGTTAACTAAATTTGTTGTTGCAATCATTTCACAATATGTAGAAGTCAGGTATTATGCTTACGCCTTAAACTTATACAGGGCTGTTTGTCAATTATATTTCAATAAAACTGGAAAAAAATGTATCAAGCCTCTGGCCGGCAGCCCCAGATGAATTCCCAGTTGACAGTCAGCACCAACTTGTCTGCCACGTGAGTGAACAGTCTTGAAAGCAGCTCCTCCAACCTCAGCTGAATTTCCCCAGCTGAAGCTGCCTGGAGCAGAGATAAGCCGTACCTGACGAGTCTTGCAAATTGCAGATTCACGGGCAAAATAACTGAGTCCTGTTCTTTTAAGTTGCTATATTTCCGAGTGGCCTGTCACATAGCAATAGTTAAAGGGAACAGTCATCTACTAGAGGAGTGGTAAACTCTGGCTAGACAGCCAAATTTGGGCCATTACCTGTTTTTGTAAATAAAACGTTATTGAAACACAGCAATGCCCATTTGTTCACATATTATCTTTCATGCAGCTTTCATGCTGCAGAGGTGGAGTTGAATGATTGTGACAGAGACCCTATGGCTCATGAAGCCTAAAATATTTACTATCTGGCCCTCTACAGAGAAAGTTTGCCGACCCCTCATCTAGTATATTAGAAAGAGGCCCAAGGGGAAGAAGCCATATTCAAAGCTGACATACAAGTGAGGGACAGAATCAAGGCAAAAACTCAGGATTTTCTAACCTGACTTCTGTGCTAGTTACATCACTCCACTCAGATTCATTAAGCACCTACTATATAGTAAGCTTAGAGCTGCCAGTGTTAAGGTGATAGGGGTCACAGCTGCTCCTCCAAAGCATATAACCAGCAGGTAAAGAAATATCCATCTAGGAAAATCGATGGTAGAAGTGAGCACAGCATAGGCAAAGCAAGCACTTTTCATACCTGCTGTGGTGATTGGAAAGAGCTCCTGAGTGCCTTCTCAGCATCTGGCCCCCCTTCTTTCAATAGCAGCACCCTAATTTTCCCTTAAGACGCCATTGCCATCCTGTCAGTTCATGTGGTTTGAGTGCGGCTGACCTCGCCTTTTGGCTCCAGGCCTGGCCACTGTGCTTTGCTTTGCTCTGGGAATTCAGATGACACACCTGGAAATGAGATTCCACCCTCAGACTTTGGCTGGACCTTCTAGACAAAGAGGAATCCTTTCTCTGGAGTGGCTAAGCTGGTGGCCTGGAGCCATTGGGGATCATCTCTGCCACCTCTGCAATGGGAGGGCCTAGCCAACACCAAAGCTCCCACAGAGGAAAGCAGAACCAGAAGCTGGAGACAGTTTCCTTATGACACTGAATCAGATACAGCTCAGGGCTCTTTCGTGTGTGGTCATAAATTTCCTTTTTTCTGAAACCACACAGAGCCTGTCATTGTGACGAAACAATTCCAGCCCATATCGTTTTTTCCCTAGGCAACCACCACCCGGCACTCATCTGGACCCTTCCCTTCCCCACCCCATCTCAGCCGGCAGGCTCTCTGCATCCTCATCTTCCGTCTAGGAATGCAAATTTCAGAAACCAATGGTGCCAAGGGCACGTCTGAGAGGAGCGGAGCCACGTTTTATCATGAATTCCTGCATGCTGAGCCATTCCGAGGTTATTCAGAAACCCATTCAGTGTTTTTCTCCAGTGATAATAAGTACACTGTTCTTGGTATTGTGTCTGTCACCACCTCAATGATAGTGATATTTCCACTCAGGATCTTCGTAGACTGGTGGCTCTGGAAACGATGCTTCTCTGGGGGAGACTGGCAGCACAGCGCAACAGATGTGTGTGAGAAGGATGTGCTCCAAGTGGCTGGCTGCCGGAGATTCACTGCCCGCGGAGGACCCGCTGAGACGTGGACCCCACTGTTGTCAGAGATTCTTGGATTCAGAAGACTTTTTCTTTCCCTTTGAAGCGAAGACTGCCTTCTGGAATTGGCATCTCCCATGTGGGCAGCAGGGCAGCTGGGAAGGAGGTGGTTAGCAACACTATGGGTTGGCTCAGATCTTTTATCTCCAACACCTGCTGCTTCAGGATTTCCTGGAGAGCTTTCTGAAAGTCCCCTTTCCAGTCCCCATTCCCGGCAAGATTCTGAGTCAGTAGGTATGGGAGCAATCCTGATATTTACCAAGCTCTCCGATTCTAAAGGGCAGCCACGCTGGAGAATCATAGGTATGAGATGTCCAGAGGCCAGGGTCCCTCTGTTTCCTCTTTGGGGGCCTCTTCTCCCAGCCTTTAAGACCCCTCACTGGAACCCTCCCGGAGTAACCTTTGTGCAGTCGGATGATATAGTGCAACCCTGTAACTTCCAACCGAGAACCAGAGAGGCCAGATGAGTTTCCCAAGATCACACAGCAAGTCCAGGCATCAACCAGGGTGCATACCGGGGAGGTTGAACAGAGAAAGCTCTCCCGGGCCTGGTCTCACACACTGAATTATGGCTGGGGTGCTATCCCCCGATCAGCACACTCAGCCTCCCAAAGCAGGTTCAGCAGCCTTCCCACCATCCTGATAAGTGAGAAGAAGCTGCTCACTGAGGGAGAGGAGGAGAAGGACTTCTCTCAATTCCCCACTCCCAAGCGCAAGCTCTGGGCTCTGCAGAGTCTGCTTAGACTTTAACAGGTATCTCACCAGCATCTATAAGTAAACTTCCCTTCCCTCTTCCAGGCTGCGGTGACTCTGTATGGTGGATACACGCTCTACCTCCACCCCTTCGCCTTTCCTCAGCCCCTCCCCCCAGTGTTCCCTATACCCACACAGCCACTCACTTAGAATCGGCTCTTTCCAGGCCAGTGTGTCAGCAAGAGTGAGTGACGGAGCCTGCAGACAATTGTTCGGGGGAGGATGCTAGTGGGTCAGTGTGAGAGACGCTTTCCAGGCTGTGCCGGGAGGCAGAGTAAGGGCAGCTCTGCACTGGCTTCCTAAAAGGAGAACGGATGGAGAAGCCTGCCGTCCAGGGATAAGTCCCCGGAACTGGGTGCCCTGGCTGCTCTGATCAGTCAGGTTATAATTCACCGTAGGATGATGGTTCCTGGTTTGCCCTCTGGTAATTGAAGAGTGTCATTTCAGGCCATTCGAGGTGGGACTTTTAGGTCTCTTGGGGGTTGCAGAAACTTTCAGGATGTGACATAAACCAAGGACACTCCATACCCAAGATTCATATACACGTTTACGCTCTCCGTACAGTTTCAGGGGTTCATGGAACCCCCTGACACTCAGTCATGGGCTCCCGGCAAAGAATTCCTAATCTATGCGTTCTATTGTTCATTAAGTCTATGAAACACATTTCTTCCAAATTCTCCCCTTTCCTGCGTCACTTCATAAAACCAAACCTTTTCTTCTTTTTTGTTGTCATTTATTCATAAAACATTTATTGAGTGCTCTCCAACTCCTTGGACTTTCAGCACTCCTGAGAGGGGGAAGAGAGGAGGGCTGCCTCCTGCGAGGTCTGCAAGAAGGGCCCGGGTATTGGAGGTGCAGATGCACTGAGAAACTGACTGCCAAGGGAAATGGATGGTCGAGGTTGGCCGCTTCAGAGCCCAAAAGCCATGCTCCACCCTCCACCCCCTCCCCAGGATGCGGCAAGGGCAGAGATTCCCTCTCCCAGCCCCAGGAAGAATTACCGTTTGTCTAAGGCAGCCCTGGCAATCCCATCCCTCTTTGTGAGTGTTCCTGGCCCCAGTGCTGGCCAAAGTGACTTAAGGGGACATCTGCTTGGGGGCCTCAATATCCACAGAAAAGACAGAGCTTCAGAAGGAGAAGACATTATTGCTCATGCCCTTTCTTTCTTCTCTGGGAGGTTGGTATGAGGATTTATGCCTAATTGCTATGACCATCTTGTGACCCTGAGATGACAAGAGTGAAAATGAAAAAAACTAACAGCTTAGGAAGGAGGAACCAAAATGTGAGAAGAGACTGGTTCTCCTGAAAGATCTCATTGGACCTCTGACTGGATTTCACTGGATCCTCGGACCCCTAGTCTTCTTATGAAGTGAGATAGTAAGTGTCTGCTTTATTTAAGCCACTGCTGGATGAGTTTGTTGCTTGTAGCCAAAAACATTCATAAGTGATGCAAGTGAGCATTCCTGGCTCTCCAGCAGGGGTATGAACCTGGTCAAACACCAGGGCTCAGAGAAGGAAGTGATCTACTCTAGCTGGAGGTGAAGGAGGGGATTAAGGAAGACTTGAAGTAAGTGGTAGCCTTGGGTTGGGTCAAAGAAGATTGCTTCTTCTTTCTCTTTTATTGGATTAGATTGAAATGACCAGTGCCAGATGAAGAGGTGTATAAGTGAGGTCCTGAAGTGTCCAGAGTGCAGTAGCCTCTGTCCCCATGGAGATGGGATGAGCCACTCTCTCAGCACATAGATATGTTCATCAACTGGGAAGCTCCCCAAACCCCACTGTTTAGGGTTTTAATGGAAGTTTTATTATGTAGGCTTGATTGATAAATCATTTTCCATTGGTGATTGAACTCAATTGGCAGCCCCTCTCACCTCCCCAGAGATGAAGTGAGGCTGAAAATTCTGATCCTATAATCACAGGGTTGGTTCCTCTGGGGACAAGTCTCCATTCTAAGCTATCTAAGGGCTCACCAAGGGTCACCTTATTAGCATAAACTCAGGTATGGTTGAAAGGGCTCATTACAAATAACAAAAGACACTCCTATCACTTAGAAAATTCCAAGCGTTTTAGAATCCTTGTAGAATCTAGGATCACCATGCCAGAAACCAGGGACAAAAACCAAATATGTATTTCTTATTACACCACAGGCTTTTTCACCAAATATTTATTAAGGCGTCTCAACTTTTGGAGAATAAATAGGGTGAGCAGGACCCTTCTGAGAATAAAGGGGGCACATTCACCAAGACTGTACTGGGTCCATTGGGATGTGTGGTCACATTAATACAGAAATAGCTTTAATTTTCCAGTAGATGGTTCAACTGGCACATATCTTTTCTCCCTCCCCCCACCCCTCCCCTCTTTCCTATTGAGTAATGGTCCCATTATATCATTTTGGTGAGAACCTTTAATTTTACCTTCACTTTGGTCAAAGCTCTGCATGGCACCCTGGAGTCTGAAGGTGTAGGGGTGTTGCATCCCTTGAGCCCTCAGAGCAGCCTGGGTGGGGCCCTGGGCAGTCAGAGCTCCTGGCCAGTTGCCTTGGGCCTTGAGTGTTCAATACACAGCATCCTTTTCTAGGAGATTTGGAAGCACTTCTTTAGGTTATTAGTAGAGTCTCATTTTGGGGTTTCAGACACAATCTTGTTCATTTAATTAACTCACTCCAGTTCCAAATGCAACTAAAAACTCTTTTCCTCCTCTTTCCTGTGCAAGTTAAGAACAGGGGCTCCCTCCGAGCAGACAGAGCCAAGAGCTTGGCAAGCAGAGCAAGCTGTGGATCCAGTCCCACTCCCCACCTCCACTGGGTACCCCTGTGCTAGACACAAACCTTCATGGCGCCACGGAGCACAGCCCTGCAGAACACACACCGCAGAGGCCAGTGATCCTGCACTAGTGTGGGGTCATCGCTCCAGGTACTTTCTCTCCAAAGAGGCTCCTCAGGTCCTATAGCCAGTACAGTCAGCTCTGCTATCACATGACTATGTTACGTGCTCCTGAGAAGCACTGTGCTGTGTCAAACCGTGCAATTACAAACCACAGGGCTTATGGGGAAAATGGGCTAAGGGCACAACCCTGGAAAATGTTTTCAGTGCTGCATTTTAAAAAAAACGTAGGAACCTAATAAAAATAGTGCCGTAGTCTTACACATATTAAATGGTTAAGAAATACATAACTACTGCGATAAATATGGCACCTTTCCTTGAGAAAGAACTGAAGTTTGCTTGTGGAAGTTGGGGAGGGGTTACAGCTTGTGAGTTATGGTGAAATGATGGGAGAAAGTTATCTGAAATCTGAGAGCCAGCTGTGACACCAGATGGGGGTAGCTGTGCCTCGTAACACAGGTGGAGAAACCAGGCAGCTGTGGGTGTTTGAAGTGCCTGCGTGTGTGCGTGTTTGCATATTCCCAGTGACAATGCTGAATTTAACTGGAGTCCTGTAATACTGGAAAACAGCGATGGCTACAGAAACCCCCTCACATTTTTGTGTTCCAGAAACAGGCAAAAAAAAAAAAAAAAAAAAAAAAAACCCCAAGGGGCTTCCCTGGTGGCGCAGAGGTTGAGAATCTGCCTGCCAATGCAGAGGACACGGGTTCGAGCCCTGGTCTGGGAAGATCCCACATGCCGCGGAGCAACTGGGCCCGTGAGCCACAATTACTGAGCCTGCGCGTCTGGAGCCTGTGCTCTACAACAAGAGAGGCCGCGATAGTGAGAGGCCCGCGCACCGCGATGAAGGTGGTCCCCGCTTGCCACAACTAGAGAAATCCCTCGCACAGAAGCGAAGACCCAACACAGCCATAAATAAATAAATAAATAAATAAATAAATAAATAAACAAACCCAAAACCCAAAAAACCCACATTTCCCATGTGACTTAGATAAAACTCTGGATGACCCCCTTATTAACCTAAGACAAAACCAGACACACAGCTTGCAAATTCCCATTCTTCACCTTGTAAATGAGTAGCTGAATTGTTTTGTCCCACTGATCAATCAGAACAAAATTCCTGTCAGCCAAACTTTGGTTTAAGACTCTCTCCTTCCCCCAGGCCCCTGAGCTTTGGCCCACCATGAACCTGAGCCAACATCCAGCACGCCCCGCCCCCTCCTGGGGCCTCCTGAGAGTGGGCTGACATTCTCTGAGTTACTCTGTCCAATCCATCATACCAGACTCTCATCCTTCTCTCCACAGCTGGTTCTTTCTGGCTTTGGTTACTTCTCTCGAGAAAAGAACCTCCTGGCCTAAACCTTGAGAGGGTGCAGATCTTATGGTGGACGTTTCTCCCCATTGCAACTGTACCTTGTCCCCTTCCCCTCCTTGCAATAAACCCTTCAAATAAAGTCTCTCCTTGCTTCGGTCCAGATTTGTTTTTTATTTGCCACTGCAAAGTTGGGTCAGAAGGGTGCTGTTTTCTTCTTTCACCTAGAGTTTCTTGTGGATGAAATTAAAATTTGCATTACACCCAAGTTATTCTCTGATGTATCAATTGCATTGGGACAAATTCACATCTACAAAACAAGCATTAAAACAGAACTGACTGTAGAGGTCTGGCCCAGACATTCTGAATCTCAGAGGTGGACACAGCTTATCCATGTGACAGGGTCCCAGTTACGTGACAGTCCTTTTAGACTCATGGAAAGAGAGATGCTGGGTTCGTATTTTGGTAACACTTTGGAGCCTTTGCAAAAATCTACGACATTTCAATCATCTCCCATCCTTATCTTTATCTCCAAGCAAAGCCTTTCTTCACAGGGCTTCCTCTTAGAATTGACCTCGTGTTCTTAAAAATCATACAATTTCAACGTAAGAATGGATTTAAAAATCACTTCGTCCAATGCCTTCATTTCACAAAGGAGGAAAATCATGCTGCTGATGGTGAGCTCCTCAGGTCAGGTCCTGGGCCAGATTCTTATCTGAGACCCTCAGGCTTAGCTCAGGACCTGGTGTGATCAGGTACTCAGGAGGAATCAAAATGAATTACAAACCTGAAGGGAAGGTAGGATAAAAGTCAGTGGAGCAGGGCATCTTTCTTGGTGGTCTCTCAAATTACACCAGCTGGCTGAAGGCTGCTATTCCTTCCAAAGCCAACCAACAATTGTTCTCAGTCTTACCCTCTAGATGTTCCCTAAGCCACCAAAAATATAGAGGCAACTTTGGGCTCAGGGAAGACTGAATTGAACATTTTTTGATTTTTCCTGTTTGATTATTTTTGCCCGTATCACAGTAGATGATGTGGGTTGTAAATGGTCAGACCACATACTCTAAAATGACTCCTCTGGGAGTTTTTAATCTATGCAAGACACAGACAAGCACAGCAGGGAAAAATGAAAATATCTCAGCTTCATTAGAGGAAATTTATGAGGTTGCCTAGGCTCGCCATGGTGGCCAAAAGACAGGAACTTTTTGTACATGCTAGTACCTGTAGATGATCTCAGGTAAGGGACCGAGCTACGTTTACTGATCACAAACTATGTCCCAGGTTGTCTAGCACATATTCCTTTATTTAATCCTTACAAATTCCTATGAGGCGTTTAGTCTTTTCCCGCTTAGAACTGGGGAAACTGAGGCTCAGAAGCGCTAAGCTGTATTTGCTGAAGACCACACAGAACTGATCTGAACTCAAGTCTGATCCTGTAGCCTCTGTGAGAGGCTTCTTCTTCTTTAAGACTGTGCTTAGGTTGACTCAGTGGTGGAAGTTGTTAATAAAACTGCACAGAAGGAGTTCCTTGGTTGCCTTGTGGTTAGGATTTTGGGCTTTCACTGCCATGGCCCAGGTTCAATCCCTGGTCAGGGAACTGAGATCCTGCAAGCCATGCAGTGAGGCCAAAACAAAACAAAACAAAACTGCACAGAGATATACACATGCCCGGGGAAGCACATCAGTGGGGGTGCCAGAATCCAACTCATCTGTTGGTTTTTTCTTTTTCTCACCTTAGTTTCTTTCTTCTTTGCTCCCTGAGAAAAAGAATCAGGTTGCTTTGTTTAATCATAATCATGCACAGAGTGGAGTTCTGGCCCACCATGGGGGGCTGTCCTGGATTAAGGCTCAGACTTTGTCTAATCAGTTGAGCCTGGTGGTACGTGTGGCTTCTCTGGGAAACAGACCCTGAATCATGGACTTGAGCACAAGTGTTTATGTGGAAGGTGCAGGAAGTGCAGAAGTGACCCAGGAAAGGGGCAGTGCATTATTAAGCCAGTAGAGAGTGTAGAGTTAATTCCCTGGGGAAAACCTAGCACAAAACATGACTCAGAATTTTCCCACCCAAAAGTTGAGGGAACAGAGATATTTAACACCAACTCCCTAGTGTCACTGGTTGAGGACTGCTCCTTGGAGAGTGCCCCTGGTCACTTTCAGCTGGATCTGTACCTGGGAAGAACAACCTTCCTCGATTCTGGGGAGAAAGAAAAAAAAAAAAAAAAAGAGCCTTCGGGCTGAGAGAAGCAGATACTGGCAGCTGGCAATGTGCTGGAGCCCACTAAAAGGCCACAGGGAATTGGGTGTGGCAGTGACAGCATCTGCTACACCAGGGTGGCAGGGGTCACAGGAGCAAAAGCAAGGTGACCTTTTTGCAAGGATCTGCCTCTGGCCACTTGGTTCATGAGTGAGCTAAGAGAGTGGCAGACACTGAGTGTGATCTAGATTCTGCTCGTAGACAATGGCCTCTCACTGCATTAAGAAGACCAAACTGTTTTTCCAACATAGCCTGTAATAATAACAGGCTAACATTTCATGCATTAACTCACTAATTCCTCTCAAATCCCTGCAGCGCAGGCACTATTATTTTCATTTTACAGAAGAGAAAACTGAGGCTAAGATAACAGAGACAATAATATCTACATGGGGAGATCTTTTTCAAAAGGTTGTTGTATGGGCTCGATGAAAGTTGTGATGATGATAATTTACCTAGAAGGTAATAGTATTTTGCTCCTGGCAGGTTTATTCATCCCACAGTCCCGTGTCTCACAAAGTGCTTTGCACATAGAAGATGCTCAATGAATGATGTGTTCAATTGGATTGAATCCATCCTGCTACACGGCACATAAGTGCCAAGATCATAGTTTCCACACCAAGGAGTTCTGGCTTATGAATGTATTTGTCTGAAAGAGATTGTCAAAGACAAAACACACAGGGGAATTAAGGGGGTGATTTTATTCAGGCTATTGCAACAGGGAGAGCCATCCAAATGTGAAGATCAAAGGGTCTTGTCAGAGTGGCTTTATCTTAGACTTTTATAGGAAGGAGTAGATAAGTTACAAGGTGGGGGGATGTAGAGTTGGAATTGTTCTGCAATCAGAAGAAGTCTCAATCAGCAGATTAGGAAGTGTTTATCTTTGTGTCTGGCTAGTTTCAGAGGGATAAACCATTCTAATCTTAATCACTCAGGAGACAAAGAAGGGTCATCTGTGTTTGGTCTTGCCACAGATAAACAAGGGAGTCATATGTGAATTTGTAAGAGTCGTGACAACTGGTGACAGGGAGTCTTTTCTAAATTATTTGGGGAAGAGTGGTTCTTTCAGGTAAGTTATTTCCAGAAACACAAAAGCGTGGGGGATTTTGGAAAACAAAGGTTAAGGGGGTTTGTTGCTGTTTTCCAGGAGCACAGAACTCAGATAAAATTGAACACTGTCAATCTCACTGATGAAATAAAATTCATATTTTATGGCAAGACAAGAAAAATTTAAACATAAAATATTTCTCTGCCTGTTTGGCCTCCTCCCTCCCCTTTAGTGTATACTGTGCATGTGCATTAACCAGACCTTCTTTGAAGATACCTTCCTTCTTGATCTTATAAAGGGTCATGATGACCCACTACTCCATAACTTCTTAGGAGATAATCTTACTTCTTAATCTTGTAAAGGGTCACAATGACCCACTACTCGCTTTGTACATGCAGATGTGGATTGTGTAAACGTCATTTAATATATAACCCCTTTTCTCAAAAACGTATATAACTGTGGTTTTTTAAAAATTTATTATTTTTTAATTTTTTGGCTGCGTCACTCGGCACGTGGGATCTTAGTTCCCAGATCAGGGATCAAACCCATGCCCCCTGCAGTGGAAGCACAGAGTCTTAACCACTGGACCACCAGGGAAGTCCTATAACTGTGCTTTGACCTCTAACTGGTAGAACAGTCCTCAGGGCTTTCTGAAAGACTGTCTCCTAGGTTATAATTCTCAGGTTGGCTTGAATAAAATTTTCTATTTCTTTCCAAGATCGGCTATTGATTATTTCTTGTCGACATCATGAAAAAAGGATAAAAATTAATTATATTTGATTACATATTAAGCCTCATTTAATTCAAAAATAAAAACAAAAACTACTCATACACATACATACAGATGCAGCAAAAGCAATCTTTTCAGAAGACAAATGCATCCCTGTCTCTACTCTGCTGGCATCCCATTGCTTTTAAGATAAAGGTCCAGGGCTTCCCTGGTGGCGCAGTGGTTGAGAATCTGCCTGCCAATGCAGGGGACACGGGTTCGAGCTCTGGTCTGGGAAGATCCCACATGCCGCGGAGCAACTAGGCCCGTGAGCCACGACTACTGAGCCTGCGCTCCGCAACAAGAGAGGCGCGATAGTGAGAGGCACGCGCACCGCGATGAAGAGTGGCCCCCGCTTGCCACACTAGAAGAAAGCCCTCGCACAGAAACGAAGACCCAACACAGCCATAAATAAATAAATAAATAAATATTTAAAAATAAAATAAAATAAAATAAAAGATAAAGGTCCAAGTCCTTAGCAAGGCCTCCAGGGCCCACCTGATCTGGCCTCGTCTCAGACCCTCTACCCCTCCCTCTGTGCACTCCAGCCTCACTGCTCTTTCTGGAATATTCCATGTTCTCTCTTGCCTCAGAGCTCTTCTTGCTCAAGTTGTGTTCTCTGCCTCAAAAGCTCTCCACGCCCCCTGCCCTCAGCCCCAAGCAGTATAAACGCCTCAAGCTTGGCTGGTTACCCGCTCCTTGACAGTCAGATCAGCTCCTTTGGTAAAAATCCCTGAAGACCCCTCAATCAACAGAAGGTTAGCAAACATTTGAAACTACTTATCTTCATTTGAATGTCTTCTAGAATATGTAAAAAGTAAAAATCAACTCTATTTCCCATGCTTCCATGTACAATCAGAACAGATAGCTATGTTCTTATGAGTAGTGAATACATTCTAAACTAATTACATGTATTAACTAATTTAATCCTCATTATAACCCTATTATACTATTATTAACTTCATATGAAAACCTGAGGCTCACAGAGGTTTAAGAATTTTGCTGAAGGTCACCCAGCAAGTAAATGACAGGGCTGGGATTTGAACCTTGTTCAGTTTCCTTAGCCCAAGCAATGAGAGACCCGGCTTCCCTTAGTCATTTTCAACCTGGGGCCTGGAAAGATGGTTGCTGCTCCCTCACCTTGTTTCAGGCTTGTGTCTGAACAGCCCCACCTCAGAATGGGCACATTCTTTTCCTAGACTTGCTAATACATTCCCTCATCTGGGAAACAAGGCCTGGAATCAACTCTGTACCCTTCAGATGACTTTGCTAATCTTTGTTCCGACCTGTTGGCTCAAGACTTGAAGGCTTCCCTTGGAAGCAATTGCTTCACCCTCATTTCCTAGTTATTGAAGGACATCTCCCCAGGGTACCCAAGTTCTGACAACAAACACCCACTCAGATAATCAGAAAACCCAAACCAGCCTGAATATTTCAGAGGACAGATTGTCTAGTGTTTCTCTCTTTATACAATAAACTTTTGAAATGCTGCGAGGAAAAAAATTCTGGAATTTGTGGATATTTATATGCTTCAAGGAAGCTGGCTGTTAGAGAAACCCTGATGTGAAGGCTTTTGTTAAGTGGAGAACTGGATTTGTAAATCAAACAATTACCCCCTAGCCAGCAAAAAACAACGGCTTCCATTTCCTGGCACTTACTGTGGACTAGAAACTGTGCAAATCTTCACATCCACCATCTCTCTGTTCGCAACAGCTTTATTGCGACATAATTCACCTTTTTAAAATGTACAATTTGGTGTTTTAAGTATATTCGCAAGAGTGTGCAACCATCACCCCATCTAATTCCAGAACATTTCCATCACCCCCCAAACCCCCGTACCAGTCCGCAGTCACTCTTCATTCCCTCTTCCCCCAGCCCCATTAGCAACTGTAGGGCAGCAAAACCTGCCACCCCAAAATGTCTCTTTAGCATGCAGATTATTTTGAACTGAAAATAATCAAGGCCCAAAAGACTCAGGAAAAACTTTGACCTTCCACCTAGCTGCCTGAAGAATTTAGATAGAGGGCCTGCAAGCACTGTGGGCTAGGTATGGTGGGGGAAACTCTTCAGAGACCAGAGTCCACTCTGTGTCCCACTGACTCAGCGTGGCCCAGCAAACATTTATTCACCAAGCATTTGCTTTTCCATCTCCGTGTCAGTTGCCTTCCTCCCCCTTTGAAGTCCCAAACCCCTACCCCCACTATGCTCTTTTGCTTCAGCTGAAGATGGTATTTAAGGTGAAAGTTTCAGCCATTTTGGTGAGTTACTCAGTTTTCCTGTGTCTCTCCATGTATACATGTTCTTTTTCTTTTTCTTTTTAAAAGTCTTTTTAGTCTTTGTAATTCTTTTTTTTAAAAAAATAATTAATTTATTTATTTTTGGCTGTGTTGGGTCTTCGTTTCTGTGCGAGGGCTTTCTCCAGTTGCGGCAAGTGGGGGCCACTCTTCATTGCGGTGCACGGGCCTCTCACTGTCGCAGCCTCTCGTTGCGGAGCACAGGCTCCAGACACACAGGCTCAGTAGTTGTGGCTCACGGGCCTAGTTGCTCCGCGGCATGTGGGATCCTCCCAGACCAGGGCTCGAACCCGTGTCCCCTGCATTGGCAGGCAGATTCTCAACCACTGCGCCACCAGGGAAGCCCTACATGTTCTTAAAGTTTTGCTTGATCTTCTCCTGTTAATTTGTTTCGTGTCAATTTAATTCTTAGACGAGCCAGAAGAACCTAGAAGGGTAGAGGAAATTTTCTTCCTCCGTAACAGCTCGCGATGAGGATAGGATGTAGCTTTAGTGACTGTGTAACCGAGCAGGAGCCTGTGGGGCCTTCCTGGGACAGGCAGTCCCCCATGTCCTCTGCTTTAGCTCCTCTCAGAAGTACCTAGATAACAGT
This sequence comes from Balaenoptera borealis, assembly GCF_965194805.1. NCBI lineage: Eukaryota > Metazoa > Chordata > Mammalia > Artiodactyla > Balaenopteridae > Balaenoptera > Balaenoptera borealis. Next base: position 103,244,623 of record NC_138865.1, read on the forward strand.
ATTTGATGCACATTTCCTGAGTTGTTTTGCAGTGGTGAACCTCTCCCCGCCACCACCAAATGGAAGCCCCAGGCCTCCTGGAGCCTAAGGATTGACAATATTAACCCCTGTGACACCACCCTGCTGCCTCACCATCAGCAATCAGAGAACTGTGCACAAGCTGATCACCTACCCTGTGAATCCCCCCACCCTGCCTCCTGGCCTTTAAAAATGCTTTGCTGAAACCCTTCGGGGAGCTGGAGGCTTTTCAGGGCATGAGCCACCACGTCTCTTTTCGTGGGCTTTCAATAAACCTTTCTCTGCTCCAAACTCCAACGTTTCAGTTTGTTTGGCCTCACTGTGCATTGGGCACATGAACTTGCATTAACAACTGGACACAATTCACCCCAAAGCTGCTGCAGTTAAGAGACCCTGGGACAGCTGACAAAACCTGACGGAAGGTGAGAATCCTTTCCATGTCAGTCAGTCTCCTGGATCTCTGCCTGCAGGATTTGTTGGAAATGAGAATGGTAAGGGTTTTCCCTCTTTTCTAAAATTGGATTAGCAGGAAGAAATATTTGTAGGGCTAGCTCCTTGGACTCAGCAACTCTTGGTTTGAAATTTGATTGAGTGCTCTTGGTTTGTTGATCCTTTTCTTCCCAGAGATGATCCCTGTTTCTCTTTGTTTCTGTCTTTTGTGTCCTTTGTTATAAGGAGGAAAACCATTGGTCTGATTAGGTTTTCCTTTTGTCTTGCTCTATGTCTTGAGAACTTGGCTTATAAACCCATTGGAATAGTCTCTCTGGTCTCTGCCATCCGGAAGGTGCACACACTGGTGTGCATTTGGCAGCCAGTCAAATAGACTGGGATTCCTAGCAGTCCCTTTGTCCAGCTGTGCCACCTCTCAGGGGAGTTTGTCACAAGGGGTCCCAGTCCATAAGAGGCCTTTGTCATGTCAACCTTTGTTGCTTTATTATTGATGCAATAAAGTTCTTCATTAAAAAAAAATTTATTTATTTATTAGGTTGCACGAGGTCTTAGTTGCAGCACGGGGCCTCCTCAGTTGTGGCAGGTGAACTCTTAGTTGCAGCATGCATGTGGGATCTAGTTCCCTGACCAGGGATGGAACCTGGGCCCCCTGCATTGGGAGCATGGAGTCTTATCCACTGCGCCACCAGGGAAGTCCGCAAGGTCTTCACTTTTTAAGACTATTTTTGGACCTTTCTGGACCTTGCAAGGGCCACGTCCTTTGCACTCTCTTGTGCAGACTCCTCTTGCGTTTTATTGGTTTGAGTCACTATTAAGACCCTACTCGTCAATGGCCAGAAGATGGATCCTTTAAATTGAAAAAACTTCTAAATTGGTAAATTTTTTAGAGAGCTCTCATCATAAACAGCTGTTTTATTGGTAATTGTGAAAAGAGCAAATTAAAAGGTGGACACAATATAACAGCTAACCGTAAGCATTCTAACAACAACAAGAGTTTGGGAAGCCTTATGGAGTCTGATTGGTGTCTCAGCTTCCTCTCATGAGTCTTACAGATGCTAGTAAAAACATTCGATTTATTAACAAGAGAATGAAAAGAAGCTGAGAGGAAAGTCAAGAGACTCTTGCCAATAAGCTATCTGGTCATATCTGAGTCTGTACATGTCTCTCTCAAATATGACATTCCAGTCAAAGCCCTGGTAATATAACCAATGTTTCCAATTGTGTCCTGTTATAAGGAGAACAGATTCTTAGTGAACTTATGCAAATGATGATATTGCCTGAAAATAAGAATAATCCCTAAGAGTTTCCAGATTCTACAGGGATTAGGTAGGGAGAAAAAGATAAATGTTTCAATTCTGCTTACAAAGGTATAATTTACCAAATTGCTGTAAGGCATAGTTGGCATAAGAGGAAAAGTTTCCTTATGTCTGGAAAAAAAACAGTAATATTTCAGACAAAAAGTCGTAAAATTATAATCATATCCATCAGTTCATGTTTAGACAATCTTCGTGCCTGTTGCTGTGTGGGCCACTCAGAAAGTTTACCTGAATACCTGATGATATCATCAGAGACATTTTAAACTGCAAAAGATGCTTAGACGCTGACATTTAGAGATCTTCTTGACTGGCAGCTCTCAGGACTTAAGACACTGGGTTTATAATTTGCTCCAATCATTAACCTTTGTTTTTCTTTTGTCTCCATAGAAATGCTTATTAAATATCTGACTGCTTACACTTTACAGACCTAACTTTGAGAGCCCACTTGCATCACTGCTTCATGAAATGAATTTAACTGGACTGACCTAGTGTCAGTACTAAAGGAACTGGTTTAATGAGATGGAACAATCTACCAACTCAGCTTCTGGACCGTGAAACTTCTTAAAAGAAGGGTCAAGAATGGGAATGTAGGAGAGCAAAATTTGCCATCCCAAAATGTCTCTTTAGCATGCAGATTATTTTGAACTGAAAATAATCAAGGCCCAAAAAAGACTCAGGAAGAAACTTTGACCTTCCCCTTAACTGCCTGAAGAATTTAGATAGAGGACCCGTTACAGGAGCAGAGCTATCACCAGAGTTGTCTGCAAAGAATATGGGTTAAGTGTGTTGGGGGAAACTCTTAGAGACCAGAGTCCACTGTGAGTTCCATTGACCCTACATGGCCCAGCAAACATTTATTCACCAAGCATTTGCTTTTCCATCTTATGTCAATTGCCTTCCTCCCCTTGGAAATCCCAAACCCCTACCCCAAATATCCTCTTTTGTCTTCAGCTGAAGATAGTATTTAAGGTGAAGATTTCAGCCATTTTGGTGAGTTACTGTTTTCCTGGGTCCCTCCATGCGTACATGTATCAAGCTTTGTTTGACTTTCTCCTGTAAATCTGTCTCATGTCAACTTAATTCTTAGACCAGCCAGAAGAACCTAGAAGGGTCGGGGAAATTTTCTTCCTTCCCGACACCACAACCTACTTTCTGTCTCTATAGATTTGTCTATTGTGAATATTTCACATAAATGGAACTGTACAGTACGTGGTCTTTTGTGCCTGGATTCTTTCGCGTAGTGTTATCAGGGTCCAATCATCCTGCAGCATGTACCAGTACTTCATTCCTTTTTATGACCATCTAGTATTCATTGTAAAGATATGACACATTCTGTTTATCCACTCATCAGATGATACGCATATGAGTTGTTTCCACTTTGGGGTTACTATTATCTCTTATTTATTTATATTTAATTAAATTAATTTTTTTTTTTGGCCCCACTATATGGCACGTGGGATCTTAGTTCCCCCATCAGGGATCGAACCCCTGCCCCCTGCATTGGGAGCATGGAGTCTTAACCACTAGACCACCAGGGAAGTCCCATATTTATATTTAATTTTAATTTTTTAATGGAGGTAGAGTTGATGTACAATATTATATGTTTCAGGTATACAACATAGTGAGTCACAATTTTTAAAGGTTATACTCGATTTACAGTTATTATAAAATATTAGCTATGTTCCTTATGTTGTACAATATACCTTTGTAACTTATTTTATACATAGTAGTTTGTGGCTCTTAATCCCCTACCCCTACCTTGCCCCTCCCCCCCAATGGTAACCACTAGTTTGTTCTCTATATTTGTAAGTCTGTTTCTTTTTTGTTATATTCACTAGTTCGTTCTATTTTTCAGATTCCACATATAAGTAATACCATAGAGTATCTGTCTTTTTCTGTCTGACGTATTTCATTAAGCACAGTACTCTCCAAATCCATCCACGTTGTTGCCAGTGGCAAAATTTCATTCTTTCTTATGGTTGAGTAGTATTCCATTGTATATATACCACATCTTCTCTAACCATTCATCTGTTGATGGGCATTTAGGCTGCTTCCATATTTTGGCAATAGTAAATAATGTTGCTATAAACATTGGGGTGCGTTTATCTTTCTGCATTAGTGTTTTGGGTTTTTTGGATATATACCCACCTTTTTTTTTTAACATCTTTATTGGAGTATAATTGCTTTACAATGGTGTGTTAGTTTCTGCTGTATAACAAAGTGAATCAGCTATACATATACATATATCCCCATATCTCCTCCCTCTTGCATCTCCCTCCCACCCTCCCTATCCCACCCCTCTAGGTGGACACAAAGCACCGAGCTGATCTCCCTGTGCTATGTGGCTGCTTCCCACTAGCTATCTATTTTACATTTGGTAGTGTATATATGTCCATGCCACTCTCTCACTTCATCCCAGCTTACCCTTCCCCCTCCCTGTGTCCTCAAGTCCATTCTCTACATGTGTCTTTATTCCTGTCCTGCCCCTAGTCTCTTCAGGATCCTTTTTTTTTTTTTTTTTTTTAGATTCCATATATATGCGTTAGCATACGGTAATTGTTTTTCTCTTTCTGACTTACTTCACTCTGTATGACAGACTCTAGGTCCATCCACCTCACTACAAATAACTCAGTTTCATTTCTTTTTATGGCTGAGTAATGTTCCATTGTATATATGTGCCACATCTTCTTTATCCATTCATCTGTTGATGGACACTTAGGTTGCTTCCATGTCCTGGCTATTGTAAATAGAGCTGCAATGAACATTGTGGTACATGACTCTTTTTGAATTATGGTTTTCTCAGGGTATATGCCCAGGACTGGGATTGCTGGGTCATATGGTAGTTCTATTTTTAGTTTTTTAAGGAACCGCCATACTGTTCTCCATAGTGGCTGTATCAATTTACATTCCCACCAACAGTGCAAGAGGGTTCCCTTTTCTCCACACCCTCTCCAGCATTTACTGTTTGTAGATTTTTTGATGGTGGCCATTCTGACTGGTGTGAGGTGATACCTCATTGTAGTTATGATTTGCATTTCTCTAATGATTAGTGATGTTGAGCATCCTTTCGTGTGTTTATTGGCAATATGTATATCTTCTTTGGAGACATGTTTATTTAGGTTTTCTGCCCATTTTTGGATTGGGTTGTTTGTTTTTTTGATATTGAGCTTCATGAGCTGCTTGTATATTTTGGAGAGTAATCCTTTGTCAGTTGCTTCATTTGCAAATATTTTCTCCCATTCTGAGGGTTGTCTTTTCATCTTGTTTATGTTTTCCTTTGCTGTGCAAAAGCTTTTAAGTTTCATTAGGTCCCATTTGTTTATTTTTGTTTTTATTTCCATTTCTCTAGGAGGTGATACCCAGCTCTTTTGATCCTCATCATACCCTTAGAAGTGTGTACTGTCCTCCGTTGACTGACTGAATGAATTATGTTTTCTTGAAATACCAAAAATGACAAATTTTCCCAGGAAATCATCGACTGGAATTAAAAGTTCCAGAGATCAGTCAAGTAACAGTTCTTAAATCGGGAAAGGAGTTTCTGATTTTAGCATCCTTTTCAACCCCACTCCTAACCTCATCAAATGAAAATGTCCTGAGGCAGGAATCCAGCTCCTTCTGAAGTACAGAGATACTTCTATCTAAAAGTTCTGGCATCATTCTATGCTCGTCGTGCTTGGTGAATTCTAGATCACCTGGTCCTTTCCACAGCCCACAAGATTCTCAGAGAAGAGCACAATGGGTCAGATATTCCACTCTGCAGCCCTGGCTAGATTCATACACCTTATCTCACAGTTAACAGGGATTTGACTTCGGGTAAGTTACTTAACCTCTGTGAGCTGCAGTTTGGTCAGCTACAAAATGGGGTTAATAACACTAATTCTGAGTTACCATAAGGAGTTGTCAAGCGTTTAGGACACTGCTTGTCATATTGTAAACTCAACCACTGGCTTCCTACCTCCCTATTTGTGGTGGGAGACTTCTCTGTGCCATGTTGCTCCCCCCAAATCCACATATGCATGTCTTGTCCCCTAATCACACTCCACCCCCACTGTCTCCCACTATCCTTTCCTGGCTAACTTCTCATTCTTCTGATATCATTTTAAATACCACTTCTTTGGGAGAGTCTTCACAGTCACCTCCACACCCCCTCTTCCTTATTCCTTCTTAGAGCAACCTGCGTTTTTCCTTCATTACTTTACCAGTTTGTAATTTTCCCTTTAGTTTAATCTGTTTTTGCCCATAAACTGCGTGCTCCACCAGGGACCTTGTTGGTCTTGCTCTCTGCTGTATCCTCAGTACCAACAGCGGTCTAGGGTCGCAGCAAGCATTCATCAAATATTTACGGAAAACACTAATCCTTTCCTGAACTTCGGTTAAGAGAAAAACACCCTTCCTCAAATCACACAGATTAGTGGGAGACTTCACCCCAAGTCTCCCTATTCCCAATTCAGATTCCAACCCAGGAGCCTGGCAAGAATTTTAGCCTGTCCCCAAATATATTCCGAGTGCCAAGAAAACTCCAGAAAGGGGCGGGAGTACAGCAGTGGGCCAAATAGGGGAAAGTGATTTGACTTGGCCCCTCCTCTCTGGATCTCGAAGTGAGCTTACTGTAAAGGGAGGGATTACTGCAATAACGACGTGGCAGAGCGGCCACCAAGATGGAACCAGAGAAAAGACAGACCTTGAAAGGGCCTTGAGCTGCGTGTGAGAGACGAAGGCAGCAACAACAGATCCTGCGCAGGCGCAGTCAAGACGCTCTGATCTCCCGCCTCCGTCCCGCCCCACCCCTCCTCGCCCCACCCCGCCTCACCTCGCCTCTTCCCCTCCGAGTCACAAGACTCCAAGTGAAGTCAGCTGACGCGGCGTTGCGGAGGTCACGTGATGGTGGGCGGAGCGGCGGGCGCAGGCGCAGATCTTGGACGGCTGGGTCAGCTGACCCGAGGGGGAGTTCGAGCGGATTTAGGCCTGTCTGCGGCGTCTCGGAGACGCTGCCGCAGCCATGGCCAGTCAGTCGCAGGGCATCCAGCAGCTGCTCCAGGCCGAGAAGCGGGCCGCCGAGAAGGTGTCCGAGGCCCGCAAGCGTGAGTTTGGGGTTGGGGCAGCCAGGCGTGGCGCGAGTCCAAGAGTTGCGGGCAGGCCGCGGGAGGTGGTAGGTGGGTGAGGCCCGAAAAACTGCTGACGGGGCCGGGGGCGGGGTGGGGGGTTGGTTACAGTCGCGGAAGCTTGTGTGACTCGCAGCTCTCTGGATCCGAGGCTCTGGAAGTCTTGTAGGTCGCCTTAGAGCTGCGAATGTAGGCTAGTAGATAGGGCGTGGAGACAAAGTGGACGTCCTTCTTAGGGTCTGGGGGGCGTGTAAAGTGGATTATCCAAACGGAACGCGTTGTTCTCCCCCTTCGCACTTACTGCTTTGGGGTCCTCCGTCTCAGTGTAGGGAGCCACCATCTACACTTTTGCTCAGTCTGGAAACAGTCCTTTTTGTCACGTCTCAGACCCTCCCTCGTTCGCCATGTTTAGTCAGTTGCCAAGGTTTATTTGTTCACGTTTTCTCCATCCCTACAGCCAGCATCTTAGTCCAGGGCATCAGGTTCTCTGAGGCTCCCGTAGTAGCCTAATTCGTTAATTCCTTACATTTGTTTTTTCAGTGCGGTTAATACGTGCCAAACATAGTACCCGGGACATCTGTGGTCTTTATTGCGGTATTCAAAGCCCCAGTGAAGGAAGCAGATTTGGGGTAGATTAATTGCAGGTGAGAGGAGGGCTAGAGTTGAGAAATGTGAGGTTGCTGAGGAACTTAGCAGGTGGATCGAATCTAGATTGGTGAGTGGGAGGCTTCCTCCTCTCTTCCATTTGGTTCTCCTCACTGCAGTCAGTCATACCTCTCAATTGCAAATATGACTTCCCCACCGCCCCTATAGTCAACAAACGTTTAGTGCTTGCAGAATAAAGCCTAAATTCCTTAAGAGGGTATAGGAGGTGCTTTTGCATCAGGCTGTGGCTTTCTTCTCTAATCTCCCTTTTAGGTACTCGCTCCAGGCATAGTGATTCCTCAAAGGCACCTTGATTGATTTCACCTGCAAGCCTTTGCACAGCTGGTTCCTGATTGGAAGAGCCTTTTCCTAGGTTACTCTTCATTCTCTAACACTAAGGCTTCTTCAGATATCAAAATTTAGGCAGTAGTTCTTCCAGGAAGCCTTCCCTGACTTCATCTTTTCCCCTCAGACTAGGCTAGGAGTCCTCCCCAAGTACGTATTCCCGTCATCACTGTGCAGTAAAATTGTTTCTTTATATGGCTCAGTCACTAGACTAAGCTCCTGGAGAATAGGGACTATGTCTAATTTAACTTTTATATCTTCAGTTTCTCATCTGGTGAGATAGATGTTTCTATTCCTATTTGACAGATGGGAAAAATGAGGCTCAGAGAAAAATGATATGACCATACCCTGGGAAACAACATAGCCAGGGTAAAATACCAAAAACTATTAATCTTAGTAATTTCTTGGTGTTTTTTCCCCCAGAATAGGATTTATACTCTCATCCCATACCCAAGTAGATTTCAAGCATGGCTCTTTTACTTTCTCAATTAGGGGTTGTGTGGTACTCTGTATTTCATTGGAAAAGCTTTCTTTGAGGGAGCTGGAGATGGGAACAAGTCTTCTGTTCTTGCTCTGGTGACTGGGAAGTTCTGTGTTCCTCACGGAGTATTTCTGATCATGACCTTGATGCAGTATTTCCAGAATGACTTCTCAGAGTTTGTCCTGTGATGGCTCATCAGCAGCGGAAGTTTTATCAGTTGGGAAGCATGTGAGAATATTTGGGGGAAGTGCAAGAACAGGTACTTGGCATATGGTAAGAATGATTCTGAGTGCCTTGGAGGTTGGGGTCATATTATACATCTTCCTTTATCCCATCAGGCCTGGTGCAGGGACTTGTATATCTCAGGTAGCTATTACATAGGGACTGAAAGAACTTGTTTTAAAGGAGTGAGTTTATGGCTAATACACATCTCAGAATTTTAAGTGGTTAGGAACAGAAGTATTGAGAAGACCTGTAATTTGAAGAAGTTACTCTCTTGATCTGTAATTATGGTTGACACACCCAGTTAGGAATTGGGAAGAGGCAGTGTATGATGTGGTAAAATGGTCCAACCCCAGTTTTTCATGAAATCATTGCTTGGACCATAAACTTTTAAAAAATTTTGTATGTGGTTTGTCATTGGAGTGAAACAAAATGCCTCCACATGTAAGGCCCATAAAAAAAAAACAAGATTTAAAAGAAATGATTTCATCCTCAGATATTTTTTGGTTTTCAGAGAAGCCAGTCAAAATTGAACTTTGAAGATGTTTGCTGACAGGCAGAGTATGGTTTACCTTAAGTCATTAATTCAGGGAGCCATAGTTGTTGGGAGTGATCAGGACAGTGGTATTGTGAAATTACGTGGAGCTGCTGCATAATGTTCAGGCTATGTTAAAATTTGTTGGTTTGGAAAAGAACCTTGGCTTTGGAATATGGCTTTGAATATATAGCAGATGAGGAGGACAGCATGTGGGGCATTGGGATAGAAGTTGGCTCCAGCAGACCCTAAATAGTAGGCACTAAATAGTACTGGAGTAAATATATACTTGGAGAAATAGTCCTTGTGGGGCTTAGGCACCTATTGATTGTTTTAGACTAGCCTCGTGAAGGATTGATGTCATGGGGTCATCACCAGTTCAGAATCCTGTTGTTAATCAGGAGGTGGAAGGTTAAATTCAGTTTCATTCATCTACATGGGCTGACTGGGATTTCGGCAGTTGCTATACAAAGAATTATAACAGCTTGCTTTTAGATACAGGATGTCTTTTACTCAATTAAATAAATCCTCAATTGATTGTCTAGGACCTGCCCCCCTCCCCCACCATCCCATTTGGGTGTCTTAGAAGTTTGGTGAACAGGGAAACTTGTTGGTTGATCTTGTGGTCTGTTTTCATAAAGCCTCTGATAGAACCTAGAGAATTTTTACAGCTTTATGTTAAACTATGCTCTTCTAAAAACCAGAGCCCCTGTGTCTCCTCACGTCTTAGATGCTCGTGCAGTCTTATGTCCCGTGCTCCCCATTCAGAATTCCTTCCCAGAACCACTTTTACGTATTTCCTTGTGCACAGGCATGGGTTTTAGTTTCCAATATTACATAATCTATTTCATTAGTTACAGTTTAGGTTGATGTCCCTTGGGAGTGTATTAGCCTCCCTGCTAAGCTTCTAAGCCGAGCTCCAATTGTAATCAGCAGCATACTTAGGTGTTTACTTCTCAGGAAGAGAAAGAATTCCCCAGGTGGCTAATGTCACCCATTTTATGTTGGTTCTTAGTAGTTGAGATTGAGAGAGTATTCTGACACATTCCAAAATTTTTTGCATCATTTTTATGGTCTGTAGGTATAGAAGGCGGTCCTTTTTATCTAGTCACTTCTTAAGTACAGTCTAGTTTAAAGTACAGGAGGCAGGAGCCTGTACTGTTAGTTAGCTCTGAATTCCCTCTCTCCCTCTTCCCCATGCATGTCTCTTGAGACTGTATCTTTAAACTTTTGTCTTTGTTTATTAGAATTTACCATCTCAGTCTCTGCTTCCTCTTCTGCTGTCTCTTAACCACTTCCTTTGAAAACAGGAAAGAACCGGAGGCTGAAGCAGGCCAAAGAAGAAGCCCAGGCTGAAATTGAACAATACCGCCTGCAGAGGGAGAAGGAGTTCAAGGCCAAGGAAGCTGCGGTGGGCTCAGTTTATTTTCATTACTGCCTTAGTTTCCTGAGGCTTCCTTCTTCCCCTTAGGCTCTCAGAATATCCAGCATAGCTCAGCGATTCTGATTCTGGTAGAAGTTTGAAAATCTGGTTATTGGATGCTTAGGCTGAATCTCTTAAGGTGATTAATTTTTAACTAACATTTGAATCCTAGTCTTCATTTATTCAGTTAAATTATTGAATTATTAATAGATATAGATATTAAATATAGATAATTTTTTAGAGATATGTTATTTAATATATATATTGAATATAGATATTATTAAATATCTTTTGAACAGTTAATGTGTGCCAGATGCTAGAGGATCAGCTGTGAACAGAAATAGACATGGCCCTCATGGAATTTAGCGTACAGTCTGGTGGTCAGGGACACTTAGTAATAAAATGCCTGGGGGTCAGGGATACTTAGTAATAAAATAAGTCATGCAAACCGACAACTGAAGAGGGCTGTAATGGTCATAAACATAAATCACGTGGAGCCCCACTTTAGTAGAGTCACTTATCAGTAGTATAGGCTAGACCACAATGTGTAAGATGCATGTAATAATAGTACAAAAACAGATACAGAAAGTACAGAGAAAGTAGGGAAAATTCTGGAAAAGGGAAAGGATGGAGGAGGCTTCGTAGAGAAAAGAACCTCTATCAGGACTCTTGGATACAGGCAGCAGAAAACAGTTCAAACTGGTTTAAGCAAAATGGAATTTATTGACCTATATGATTGGAAACCCAGGTAAAGGCTAAGGTTATTTTGATCGAGGAGCTTAAATAATGCTCTCAGGACTATTTCCATCTCTCATCTCTGCCTTTGGCTTTGTGGTTTTCATTCTCTAGTTCTATTGATACACTGTGGCCTCCACTAGTTCCAGGTACATACCCTCCCAGGTCCAAGTCCAGTGATTAAAGGCTCGTGCCTCCCTGTTAGCATTAAGTAGGAAAAGTTTCGTCCATCTTTGCACTGGGGCACTGGGCGGAGACAGTACTATTCAGACTTAAAATGGGTTTCTGGGGGCTTCCCTGGTGGCGCAGTGGTTGAGAATCTGCCTGCCAATGCAGGGGACACGGGTTCGAGCCCTGGTCTGGGAGGATCCCACATGCTGCGGAGCAACTAGGCCCGTGAGCCACAACTACTGAGCCTGCGCATCTGGAGCCTGTGCTCCGCAACAAGAGAGGCCGTGATAGTGATAGGCCCGCTCACCGCCATGAAGAGTGGCCCCTGCTTGCCACAACTAGAGAAAGCCCTCGCACAGAAACGAAGACCCAACACAGCCAAAAATAAATAAATAAATAATAAAATAAAATAAAATAAGGTACCGCTTATTTAAAAAAAAAAAAATGGGTTTCTGATTCGTGAGCCAGGGCAGATTGGTGCTGTAAGTTGTCCGACTGCCCACAAGACAGTGTAGAAATACTCTGGACAGGACAGCCATCTTGTCATCTTATTTTTGTATCATGCTGCAGTTGCTTATAGAGACAGTCTCGGTGTTGCACTATAAGCATGAGCTCTGAATTTTTCTAGCAGTGTTTCATTGTAATCTCTTCACTTTTGAAACAAATTCTGGGGTTTTGGGCTTGGCATATAGTTTACATAATCATAGAATGGAGGTAGCAGCTGAGCCAACCATTATGAAATGCTCCAGGGTATTCCTGTAATATGAACAGTGATAGTATGAAGAGCCCTAGGTTTGAATCTTTGCCAGTTCACTTGGGCCTCTTTGAGCCCTGGTTTCCTCAACCGTAGACGGGGGAGTGATAGCCTCCTCATAGGTTATGGAGGAATAGGTAACAGGTCGCATGAGAGAATGCTCTGTAAACTGATGTGTTACACAAATGTGAAGGGATATAGTTGTAAAACTTCATAATGAGGCGACAGCAGTTTAGGTGATGAAAAGAGTCAGGCACAAAAAAGTGATGCCTTAACCTGATAGGTCACATTCTAATAAAGCAGGCATAACAGTTAACAATGAGAAGACAGTGGACAGTAAAAGAAAATTTGTCCATCAGTGTGTGTTAAGTTGTAAACGGAAACTGAAGAGGTGAGGCAGCCATGCACTAAGAATTTCAAGCAATAAAATGGGGCAACAATGAGGGGATAGTTTCCCTCTCACCCAGACCCACAGTCCTCTTTAGAGATAACCACTGTTAACAGTTTCTTGTGTATTCTTGTAGAATATTTCTATTTGAAAGAACAGATGTCATGTATTCGTAATACTGGTGAAACCACTGTTGAACTTACGAGCTAAAACATTAACCAGTAGTGGTGAAACTGTATATTCCTCCTAAATTGTATTGCCCTTGTGTTTGTTATTTTTTAAGAGCTTTTTTTTTTTTTTTTTTTTTTTTTTAAAAACCACCATGTATCTACCCCCTTTAAAACCGCACAAGGAGACATATTACTAACCACCAGGCCTCAGTTGTTAGTTCTTTAGGTTCATTCCAGTCTCTGGTTAAGGCTGCACATTAGACTGTAGAGGAATGTGACTGTGTCATTCTCCGGGATAACTTCCTGGCAGTGGGTATGCTCTGCAGTTTGTTTACCTTTTGATAGATGTTGAAAGGTCGGCCACCCAAGTGATTGTATCAACTTCTCCCAGTAACCACGGGAACCCTGACTTCTCTCACGCTCTTCGGTCACGCTGCTGATGATTTATATTCATTATGAGACTGGGTTTCTTCAAAAGTCAGAAAGTTGCTTATTAAATGTTGTTCCTGCCCAGCCGGAGCATCGTCCTGACGTTCCCTCTGTCATTGCTCCCCGACTCCAGGCTCTGGGATCCCACGGCAGTTGCAGCACTGAAGTGGAGAAGGACACCCAGGAGAAGATGACCATCCTTCAGACCTACTTCCGGCAGAACAGGGATGAAGTCCTGGATAACCTCTTGGCCTTTGTCTGTGACATCCGGCCAGAAATCCATGAGAATTACCGCATAAACGGATAAGGGAAGAGCGCTGTGCCGTGGATTGGCATTTTAGATGCCTTCATAGAATATGAGGCTTTAGCAAGGCTTGGGTTATATTCTTGTGAAAAGGCATTAAATTATTTCTGTATATTATATAATAGGTCCCTTCACTTTTTGCAGAATAGCAGTTGTAGCTTCTTTGTACAAACTTATAGCCTATCCAAAGATTTTATCTTTTTACCTCATATTTCTTAGAAACTTAATGGGTATATGTTGTCTGTTTTCCTATGCCTTTTCGCTCAAGTGGCATATTATGAACACTGACTTTTTCTTTCTTAGATACAGTTTTTTTTTTTTTAATTTTAAGTCATAGCTTTATGTTGCAACTCTACTTATTCAAGTTAGATCATGAAGGTTCCTTCCTATGACCTTAGATATAGTTTAAAAAAAAACAATTTTCTTAAGAAAGAAAGGGATTAAATTTTTTTTTTTCCCTAAATCTTTCTTGAAGGTCAGGGGCTTTATCTATGAAAAAGTAGTAAATAGTTACTTGTAACCTATGTGAACAGCCAGCCTTAAAATAGTCCTTTCCGGCTAAGAGTTAGAACAATGGGTACTAGTATTGGGCTGCTTTTGGTTTCTCTTATTTAAAATTACTAGATAATAGAATTCAAGAACTTGTTACATGTCACTACTTGGTGTACTGATAGTGTACTAATAATCATTTAAAAGTCAAGACTCTGTCATGCATATTTTTCCCCTCTGCTTCATCCTCTTTGATAATGCAAACTGCACTTTGACCCAGATGTTCTGCAGAATTTCAGTAAGGAAATTAAATTAGCACATGTATCACACACATTAACATACATACTTAGAAAATATTCATGGTACGTATCTTAGCAGGAAGGAAATCACTTGTGATTTCACCCAACAGCTGTTTCGAAAAACATCAAGCAGGGGACTTCCCTGGTGGTCCAGTGGTTAAGAATCCACCTTCCAATGCAGGGGACAAGGGTTCGATCCCTGGTCCGGGAACTAAGATCCCACATGCTGCGGAGCAACTCAGCCCTCGCTCCGCAGCTACTGAGCCTGTGCGCTCTGGAGCCTGCTCGCTGCAACGAAGACTCATTGCAGCCAAAAAATTAAAAAAAAAAAAACACACCAAAAAAACAGCAAGCAACTAGTAGATCTGAAGTTTGCTTTTTCTCTAGAGCACCCTGTCCTGGGGCAGCCTTGGATGGGTTATCAAGCATATTTCCTTCCTGGTGGGCTAAATGCTCAGTGCAGTACCTATTAGTAACTTCACTCTAGCACTTAAGAATTAAATGCCCTCTGAGCTTCCCTGGTAGCGCAGTGGTTAAGAATCCGCTTGCCAATGCAGGGGACACGGGTTCGAGCCCTGGTCTGGGAAGATCCCACGTGCCGCAGAGCTACTGAGCCTGTGCTCTAGAGCCTGCCTGCTACAACTACTGAAGCCCACGTGCCTGGAGCCCATGCTCTGCAGCAAGCAAAGCCACCACAACGAGAAGCCCATGCACCGCAACGAAGAGTAGCCCCCGCTCACCACAACTAGAGAAAGCCCACGCAGCAATGAGGACCCAATGCAGCCAAAAATAAATAAATTATATTTTTTTTAAAAAATGCCCTCTGACCCACTAGAAGCTGTAAGTCTTCGGCTGCAAGATAATTTCTGGTACATAGAAACAATTGAAAGAACATCGTGCTGAAACTATGGGGGAATTAGATGGCCTTTTAAAAAATTGTATCTTTTATGTGACCGAGGATGGGTGGATCTCAGGCCACTTCCGTCTCTAGTTGCTGTTCCCTCTTACAGAATTCCTCATAAGAATTTTCTATACGAGCTTTTCCATTTTTTACTGTTCAAGCACTCCAGTCAGGCTTGCCATGCCATTGAAACTGCTCGTCAGGGTCAGCAATGATGACCAAGTTGGCGTCCAGTCCTCTGCCTGCTTGACCTTCAGTATCATTGGACAGGATCCGCTGTTCCTTCTTGAGCCACTTTCTTAGCCTCCCTTCTGCAGCCATGAGCTGCCTTGCCTCTCCAGTCTCTTGCTGGCTCCTCCCCATCTTTTCCTGTGGTTTTGTTCTTGGATGTCTCTACATCCCCTTTTGAGACCATCTACATTTCATGGCTTTGATACCATCTATATTGAAGACCCAAATTTATATCTCCAACTCTCCTGAACTCTAGAATTCTCAGATTGCTTATTTGATATTTTCATTTAGATATCTAATAAGCATCTCGATCCTAATATGTCCCAAACTATACCTGGTTTTGTTAGGACTTTACTCCTGGTATTGCTAAGTGTATCCAGACCACGGTCAGCAGTGTCCTTGACCTCTACCCACTGGATGCCAATAGTACCCCGTCAGTTGTGACGACCAAAAATGTCCCCAGACGTGGTCAAATGTTCCCTGGGGACCAAAACCACCCAGTTGACAACCACTGTTAAAGCCACAACAAAATTAATTGAAAGTACCACACGATCCCTGGAACATTCTAGGTACTCAAAAAGTGTTTCCTAATTTTCTAAAATTTGGTTGTTTTCTCATCCTAATCATCCTTGATTATATGTCTAATAATAGCTCTTATTTGTTGGTATAGGATATACTCTGAAGTCTCAGTGGCTTAATACAACAAAGATTTCTTACAATGTTTGATACATGTTGGGTGACCAAGGCAGCTGTTCTCCATGTGGTGATGCAGTGATTCAGATCATTTCCACTTTGTGGCTCTACCATTTTAGCACATGGTTCCCATGATTCCAGAGGCAAGGAAAGAAAAAGTTGGCACACATGCACCAGCTCGTCTATGCTTACGTCCTGAAATAAATGACACTTGTTCTAAGCTCCTTGACCCTCGTGCGTCACATGAGCCAACCTGACTGCAAGGGAGGCTAAGAAATAAGGCACATCCTGTGGTTATTTGGTGAGTAAAAAATCCCTCTGCTATAATTGCCAACAGTAGCTCTCTCCATGCCAGCTAGTGACCACGTGCATTGTTCACGAGCAATAATATTTTGAAAGGCATCTTTTTTCCTGAGTAGTGGGTCTTAACAGTGGGTTTCAAATGTTCAGTAAACCATGTTGTAAGCAAATGTGCTGTCATCCAGGCTTTGTTCTATTTCTAGAGCACAGGCAGAGTAGATGTAGCACAGTCCTTCAGGGCCCTAGGATTTTCAGAGTGGTCGATGAACAATTCGCTTCAACTTCAAGTCACCAGCTGCATTAGCCCCTAATAAGAGAGACTGTCCTTTGAAGCTTTGAAGCCAGGCACTGACTTCTCTCTAGCTGTGAAAGTCCTAGATGGCGTCTTCTTCCAACATAAGACTGTTTTGTCTACGTTGAAAACCTGTTGTTTAGTGTAGCCACCTTCGTTCATTATCTTAGCTGGATCTTCTGGGTAACTTGCTGCAGCTTCTACATCAACAATTACTGAATTATGGAGATGGCTTCCTTCCTTAAACCTCATGAACCAATCTCCACTAGCTTCAAACTTTTCTTCTGCAGCTTCCTCACCTCTCTCAGCCTTCACAAAATTGTACAGAGTTAAGGCCTTGCCCTGGATTAGGCTTTGGTTTTAGGGAATATTGTGGCTGGTTTGGTCTTCTATCCAGACCACTAAAAACTTGCACCAGGGAATTCCCTGGCGGTCTAGTGGTTAGGACTCCGAGCTTCCACTGTGGGGGCCCCGGGATCGATCCCAGGTTGGGGATCTAAGATTCCACAAGCTGCACAGTGTGGCCAAAAATAAATAAAAATAAATTTTAAAAAACCAAAATATTTCTGCTGGTTTTGACCCAGTTTCTTGACAAATAGCATGTGACTTGGTTAACTCCCTGCACATTTCCTGCCAAGGACAGTGGTGTGTCTAGGGCGCAGCTCTCACGTGCATATCCTATAGGGGAGTGCTCACTGTGTGATGTGACTCCCAGGATTTCGAATCAGTGTAATGGAGCCAGGAGCAGTGGAACGTACTGTGGGATGTGCTTTTGGAAATAACTTTTTAAGATGGCTCTAATTAGTGGCCAAGCCTAGATTTGAACCCAGGTCTGCCTGACTTTCCAGCCTGGGTTGCTGTATGATTTAGTTCAGTTTGTTCAGGCCATGGCAGTGTTTCAAGCAGTGTGTTTCTAAAAGAGAAAGTGAGTGACTCTACAACTGGCAGACGAGTTCCAAAAAACAAGATCTAATTTTTGATCTTTGCCTTTTCACTTACTCATCCCATGGTTCTGAGGCTCTCTCCTGTCCCGTCTGCTGCCACACTTGAAGATTCTTCCAGGCCAGGAAGCAGTTCTTTCCCTCTTGCTTCACCAAGGTTGCCAGCTAGTTGGCAGCTAGCCCTCAGACATGGGCCTGTAACCCTTGCAAACATGACAGGACGAAGGGGCAAATGCTGAGTAAGTGTGGCTTTGGCTGGGGTTTGTGGTTATTTGGATTTATCTGTAGTTGAGGCCCTGATAATTTCATTCATAGCTATTCATTCACTAATTCAGATGTGTGTAACAATAGCTGGGGGCCAGCTCTGAGCATGGGGAGAAACAGCCCTGTGCCCCAAAGGTTTATTCTCCTTTTGGGAAAGGGGACATTGAACAATGACCATAGCGAGTGCTAGGTGTGGCCATAGGTTAAGGAAGCGTAACTGTGAGAATGGGGGACTGGCCTGGGCTCAGGACAGGAGAGGGCTCCTAGAAGAAGGGCCCTTTCAGCTGAGACCTGAGAATGTGTCAGTTACCTGGGCAATGAGGTGAGGACGAGGTTTGAGGGTTACCTTCCAGATGGAGAAGGATGGCAACCACTGAGAACTGGAAGTGAGAGAGAGCACAGGTGTAGGAGGAACTGAGAGATGGTCTGTGCTCTTGGAGCTTAGGGTTTTCAGAGGTTGGGGGACAGTGGGTAAAGATGAGTACAGGGTAGGCTGGGGGGTGGGGAGGGGCTTGGGCCTACCACAGAGAGCCTTGTGAATCCATCAAGATAGCGCCACTGAAGACTGCTTTCCAGTGGACTTTACTAGGTATTACTCACCTTTTATCAGATTTCATTCATCTTTCTCCATTCTCCATGGAGCCCCCATTCCCTCACGCCATAGTGCTAGGCCTTGCCATTTGCTGTATTTTAGGAGATGCAAAAGAATTGCCCAGAAATGCAGTTCACTTTTTTCTTTTTTTAAATTTATTTATCGCTGCGTTGGGTCTTCGTTGCTGCGCAAGGGCTTTCTCTAGTTGCGGCAAGCGGAGGCCACCCTTCGCTGCAGTGCGCGGGCTTCTTGCGAGCCACAACTACTGAGCCTTCGTGCCACGACTACTGAAGCCCGTGCGCCTAGAGCCCATGCTCCACAACAAGAGAACCCACCACAATGAGAAGCCTGCAGTTCACTTTTACTCAGCACTTTCTGCTAAGCACTTCATCATCTCATTTAATTCTTAAAATCTCTCAGTTTAGCAGATATTCTTATCCTTTTATAAATGAGGGAATTGAAGCTCAGAGAGGGGAACCGGCCTGTGCAAGTTCACATGCCAGTGAGTGGTGGAGCCTGGTCAGCCAGTTCCAAAGGCCCACGTCTTCTGTGCCTCCTTAGCCAAGGAGGCTGATGTGTCAACGTTCAAGCTAGAGCGACAGGCAGTGAGAATGCAGAGTGACGGTAGCTCGGCAGAAAGGGCAGGAGTATGACATCTGGCTTCGTGTAGGAGATAGGCCTTGCTGGGGAGGCAGGATTTAGATGGTGACCAGTTCACACACCTGTCCCAGCATCCCTTTCAACATCCAGTCAGCAGGTAGGAAAACTCCAACAGCCCATGAATCTTGCTCCCATGCCCCCAGATTGTGTTTTGGGAAATTAGGCAAACCAAATAGAGATCTTGTGTGTCTTGCTCAGTGGTACCCAGAACAATGCCTGGCACTCGGCAGGCACTCGGTGTCGATCTTTTGATGAATAAATGAATAAACTAAGTTTTAGTAGCCTGCTTGCTGGATGCTCACTTGTCTGGTGAATGAGGATCCTGCCTGGGCAGCATCAGCTGCTTATTCCTCAATCACTGCTCCGCTCGTGTCCCCAAGCACTCCACCTCTGCCTCTGGCAGAGCATGAAGGCAACTAAGTCCTGGGATCCGAGCGGCCCCCAGCAATTTGGCAATGTCTGCTGAAATTAAAATTGCACCCATATTCTGACTCGGGAAGTCCACTTGTAGATAGGCAGGGTGTGGCAGGTACCCGGCACTGTGGCTGTGACCGTCCCAGCAAGGCCTGTGAGCAAGAGTGGGAATTCCCCTTACATGTCCGCGAGCGGAGAGGGGCAAAGGAAAAAAAGAGCCTTCCTATTACAATACATGGAGGTGTACGCACCCCTTAAAAAGAAACCAGACAGGGGAGTGTTCTGGCATGAGGTGAATGCCAAGGAACTTTGCTGAATGAAAAAGCAGGGTGTCCAACGGAATAGAACAGGTTCCCTTTTGTGTAAATGCACAGTGTACACATCTGTCCATACCTTTCTATGGAAACGTACACAAGGTTAGTGCTTCCCTAGACCCCCCTGAAATCTCGAGTGATGGTGCTGGGGGTGGCAGCCAACGTCTAGTGAGCGGCCATCATGTGTCCGGCAGTTGTGTACACTTCACACCGATTTTCTGATTAGAGCTTTACACAATCCCATGAAACAGTATCATCTGTTTTTTACAGAAACCTAAGGCACAGGTTAAACACCATAGCGAAGATGACCTAAAAAATCGGAGACACCTGGCTTAGAGCTCAGGGAGCCTGATCCCCAAACCGATGCTCTTAACACAGTGCACGTATCATTTTTCATTAAAAAAACAAGTCCCTAAGAAATTTCTGGTCCAAATATTTCTTCATCCACCGGGTCCCGTGACTGTCAGACATGGGCTGGACCTCAGAGGCAAGCCGCTGCTCTCACGACGGGGAGACCGAGGCTCCGAGGGGGGCGGGAACTCATTCCGGCCGGGGCGCGGCCCCCACCCCTGCCCCCGAGCCCCAGAAGCGACGCACGTGGTGGGCGAGCGCGGAGGCGCTTCCCGGCGTCCCGGGAGGGAGCCCGGCTGATGAAAGGCAGCTCCCAGCTCGGCTCCGAAGCGGGCCCGGGAGCCGGCTTCCCTCTGGGCCCCGAGGCGAGCCCGGCGGGCGGCTCCTCCCGGTGGGGTGACCGCGCGGGGCCGGCCCGGCCCGGGGGCGGGACCCGGGAGGGCGGCGCACGGCGCGGGCGGCGGGCGGAGCGCGGGCAGCGGTGCCCCGAGGCTGCGGCGCTGTAGGGCGGCGGCGCCCCTCGACCTTCCGCGTCCCCGGGCTCCCCGGGCGGCGGTGAGGGCGGCGACGGCGGCGCGGACGGGTGAGTGTGCGCGGGCCCGGGGCGCGCGCCCCTGTGTTTGCGCGCGGGCCCGGGCGCGGGCGGCCGCGAGCCCCGATTTGAGCCGCGCGGATCCCGCGCTGCCGCCTGGGCGCCCGTGTCTTGGTCTGGGATGGGCGCCGTGGGCCGCGTCCGCGTTCTTCCTGCGCCTTTGGGCCCCATTTCCCCCTATCGTGCGTGGGAGCTGCTCTCGGGCGGCTCCTGGGAGCCGGTGGGCTTGGGACAGTGGGAGTGATTTCGGGGTGAGGGAGGCCCAGAGGCAGCAGACCCGGGAGGAGACTTGAGGGCAGAACCTGAAGCTAGACTCAGCCGCCCAAGGCCAAGGCCAGATGCGGCGGAACATCCCTTGCCCGAATGAGCTCGGTTCCGTTGTGGCTCCATCCCCCACCTGGCTCCTTGACCTTGGATAGTTCTCTTTCGTTTATGGGTTTTAATTTCCTCATGTGGAAAGTGGAGAGCTTGGAGCCATTGTCTCTCAAGGCTTCTCCACCCCAAAACTTCTGTGACAGACCCTCTGTGGTCCCTTGTTGGGACTTTCCAGTTTAACAAAACAAAACCTGACTTGTAAAAACTGTAGGATGCGCCCTCTCCCCCAACACACACGAAGGCACACACGCACATCCCTCAGTGAGGCACAGGGCCTCCTGGGGAAGCTGGGCACTCAGTGTCTGCAGAAATGGAGACCTTTGCTCAGCGGGACTTTTAGGATATCTTCCTTTGCAGAGGCTTGCCACTCAGCTCAAAACGATGGATAACTGGAAGGTCTGGTTAAGTGGAATCAGCAGTGGGAGTTAAGGAAGCTGGGGAGTGGATGACCAGTTAGTTACAGGAACCTCAGGGCTGTGCTCGCTCCCTGGCTCTGACTCCACCCTGGTGCCTCTCCCTCCCTCCCTTGCCCCCTAGGGCTAGTGCAGGGCTGAGTGGGGTGGCAGGTCAGGACACACCGATGGGTGATGGGTCAGCACCTGCCCTTGGCCAGTCTTGCCAACACCCCTCCTGCCCTCTGCAGCCTCCAGGTTGGATGAGGGGATGCAGGGTGAGTGCAGAGGCTGCCCTGACTGGGCCCATCCTGTCCTCTGGTTTGTACCTCTCCCTACTTGGTAGCCCCTTCTCTTGCTCTACCTTTGCCAAGCCAGGAGCCTCTTTCCCTGCTCCAAGAAGCCTCCTGAAGAACTCTTCCCTCATTCCAAGGTGCTGCCGGCTCCCTCTGACTGCCTTCTTTGGTCATTGTTTGTTATTTCTCTTTCTCTGAGTTTGTCTTTCCCACCAGATGGTGGTACCCAGCAGGGAGGGCTGAACAGGGACTTAAGATTTTATTTCTGGTTTTATAGTTTAGCAAGCACAGGGCCTGGCACTAGAAGGTTCTTAGGGAGTGTCTGTGGAGTAAAAATAATGATTGCTATATTCCTTTTTGCCCCGTGCTGCTCTCGAGTGATTTAAGTATGAATTCTTTAAGCCTCACAACAGCCTCGTTACGTTATTCCCATTTACATGTGTAGAAACTGAGGCAGATACAAGTCACTTGCTCCCGGTCGTACACGTGGGAAGTGGCGGGACTGTGCAGGTTGCTTTTATCCATTACGCTAAATGGCCTTCAGGTGAATGAATTCTCCTGGTTGGGACTTTGTGGAGGCTAATTGGGCCACCTGGGGTGCTGGGAGTTCTTCTTCCCAAAGACAATGTCTAGTTGTGGGATTTTGCAGCTCATGAACCTTCCATGCAGTCTGGAAGGATGTCTGTGCAGCTCCAGCTTGTGGGTGGTCCCTCCTGCCTGGAGGAGGGAGGGTGGGCTCAAGGACCTTTCTGAGATTCCAGTACAGCTTCTCTGGGCAGGTTCCTAGCTATGATGTCCCTGGGTTCCTGGTCTGGAAAATAGATCCAAGGATTCTGTTTGTCTCCTGGGCCTAGGATATATAATCAGGTGAGGCAGGAAAGGGCCTCAGTTATTGCCAAGTGCAGGGCAGACATCCTTGGGCTGTTGTTGTTGCTTTCATGCCTCTTGGGGGTACAAGATAAGAGGGAGGAAATAAGGGGTGATATGACTGACTGGTACTCAGTGATATTTGGGAGTGCCTACCGTGCGCCAGGCTTGGGCTAGGTGAGGGGAGATGGTCCCTGCCCTCCCACAGCTTGGCAGCTCAGATGCCAACTGGAGCTTGTTACTAGATCACACCTGGGAAATGCAGTCTCCCTCGACCCAGTCTTTTTTTTTTTTTTTTATAAATTTATTTATTTATTTATTTTTGGCTGCGTTGGGTCTTTGTTGCTGTGCGCGGGCTTTCGCTAGTTGCGGCGAGCAGGGGCTACTCCTCGTGGTGTGCGGGCTTCTCATTGCCGTGGCTTCTCTTGTTGTAGAGCATGGGCTCTAGGCACGCGGACTTCAGTAGTTGTGGCACATGGGCTCAGTAGTTGTGGGTCACGGGCTGTAGATCGCAGGCCCAGTAGTTGTGGTGCACAGGCTTAGTTGCTCCACGGCATGTGGGATCTTCCTGGACCAGGGCTCGAACCCGTGTCCCCTGCATTGGCAGGCAGATTCTTAACCACTGCACCACCAGGGAAGTCCAACCCAGTCTTTTTTAAGGCAGTTTAAGGAAGAGGCTCAGCGATAGCCAGACCTGGGTGCTGAGGTTCAGGGGCATGGGAATGATGGGCTTGGATTCTGGAGCTGGATGGCCTGGTCCATCTCCTGTCTCCACAGCTCCCAGCCATCCCACCTTGGGCAGGTCATGTCACATCTTTGACCCTCTGTTTTCTCTCCTGTGAAATGGGAAAAACCTGTGAGGAAATGGGCCTTATGATGAGCAGGGTACTGGATGCCATACTTATGTTTCCTTGTGTTATCCCCACAGCAGCTATGCCAGATAGGCCTCCCTGAACCCATTTTACAGATGAGGTCAGAAAGGCTCAGGGAGTTAAGTACCTTGACAGTGAATGCCCCAGAGCAAGTGAGGGCTGAGTGAAGGTTCAAATCTAGGTCTTTTGGTGCTAAAGTCCTTGCTCTTTTCATAACATTTTGCTGCTTTGTATAAACAAGGCTCCCCACGATGAATATACCTATCCTGTACTCAGTCAGGCGGGGAAATCCCAGATGCCTGGGAGTGGGGCCTGGTCAGCTCGTGAGTTCTCTGTGGGTCCCTCGATGTGTCTGAGCTGGAGAAGATCCAAGACCAGAAGGAAGTCTCAGCCAAGGCCTTGGAAGGTTTTAGCTCTTCCCCCTCACTCCTGAGAACGTTCCTCAGCATAATCAGCAAGACCACAGTCCAAGGAAAGACTCTGGGCGGCTCTCACTGGTCTGGTGGTGGCTTTGGCCTTGAGAGCCTGAGGAGCCTGGCCTGCCCAGGACCAGGCCTGAAGTTCTTTCTCGTGATGTTGTTTTCTGAAGGCAGGCGAAGCTGAGCTGGCTGCTCCAGGATGCACCACAGCTCTGAGAAGGGGAAGTAGAAGTCCTGCTGGCTCTGCTATGGCGTGTGAACCGCAGATGGACCCCGGCGGGGCGGCCGGCCCCTTGCCCACCTCCTCCCCTGGGTGGAGCGCCCTGCCTGGCGGGAGCCCTCCTGGCTGGGGGCAAGGTAGGATCATGACCCTCAATTCCTTCCTCCCCTGTCCACCCAGGATGCTGAACTGGACTCACATAGTATGATTGAGGGGAGGGGAGTGGAGGGGCATCCTTAGATGAGGGTGGGCATTTGGGGATGTGTTTCCAGGCCAGTTTCTGTCATTTCTACCTATTCTCTCTGTCACCAATTCCTTAGATTGCCCTCTGCCAGGATCCCTGCTGTAGCTTCCTAGCACCTCTCCTCCTTGCCTCTTCTGTTCTCTGCATGGTGTCTCAGAGAGATTTTTTAAAATGCACAGCCAACCAAATCACTTTCTGTTTCAGTGTTTCCCATTAGGCTTAGCATGAAGATCTATCATTCACCAGCTTGCAAGGCCTGCCTAAATGGCTCTTGCTGACCCTGTTCTCTGTTCCTGCCATGCTGCCCTGCCCCAGGACCTTTGCACCTGCTGTCCCTTCTGTGTGTTATGCCCTTTCCCTGCCTCCTTTTCCCTGCTTAATTTCCATCCATCCTTCAGAGCTAAGTTCAGATATCCCTTCCATGGGGAATCCTCTCCTGATGGCCTAGCCTAAGCCGGGACCCTCTGCTATATCCCTGTTTCTCCCTATAGCAATTACCAGTCTATCATTAAATAATTACCTGTGTAATAAAGTGTTGAATGTCCAGTTTCCTCACTAGAATGTAAGCTCCATGAGTGCAGGGGCCCTGTTTTGCTTTGTTCATCACTGTGTCTATAGTACTTAGCACACGGCTTGGCCTGTAGTATTATTATTATTTTTTAAATTTTATTATTACTTATTTTATTTATTTATTTTTGGCTGCATTGGGTCTTTGTTGCTGTGTGCGGGCTTTCTCTAGTTGTGGTGAGCGGGGGCTACTCTTCGTTGCGGTGCACGGGCTTCTCATTGCAGTGGCTTCTCTTGTTGCAGAGCATGGGCTCTAGGCACCCGGGCCTCAGGAGTTGTGGCTCACGGGCTCTGGAGCGCCGGCTCAGTAGTTGTGGCACACGGGCTTAGTTGCTCCGCGGCATGTGGGATCTTCCCGGACCAGGGCTCAAACCTGTGTCCCCTGCATAAGCTGGTGGATTCTTAACCACTGCACCACCAGGGAAACCCTTGGCCCATAGTAGATGCTCAATAAGTATTCTGTTGAATGAATGAATGAATGAATGAGTGGCTGGGCATAGGCAAGGGGAGATGGCATTTTGCATTGTGGCTTGTTTCTTAGATGATTTAAAACTTTAAAACAAGGGTTCCTTTTATGACTACTGTTATTAGGAAAGCAGTTCACATACACACACACACCAGTAGAATGAAATGGAATGGAATAATTTGCCTTCAGCTCTTTGAAGATATTGCTCTACTGGTTTTTGGCAAGCCAGTTCTTGCCCCTTCATAGGAAATAGCTCCCTGTACACTCACACACACACACACACACACACACACACACACATGCTTCTTTGGTAGCTTTTCAGATCCTTTTTCTTAGCCTAGGTGTAAAAACAAGTATTTCTAAGTGGAGGACTTGCAGTTCTCCCTTTGAGGAACAGATGAGCGAGATTATTGCCAAGAATCCAGGAACTCATGGTTTGAAAGGGAAACAGAGACACTACGAAAAGTCCTCGCATTGCTCAGGCAAACACTGTCCTCAAAGTGCAAAGAGCCAGGCTAGGGGAGCGGTTCACAACCTCCACGCCTGGGGTCCAGCTCAGCGTGGGTTTTCTGCTCTGTGCTGTGCAGTGGTGGGCTAGCCTGAGGCTCCGCACAGCACGACTGCCTGCATTTTTTATGCTACCCTTTCTCTTCACTTCTTCTCTTCTTACTTTCATTTCCCCTGGTACCACCAGGCAAGCTGGTTCTCCTTTCAGAGGTTCAGTTCCCTTTTCCATTGTAATGGTTTTCCACCTTCTAGGAGTCTTGGAGGATTTAAATGGAATCACGACCGTGAGCCTAAGCCCGTGCCTGGTGCCTAGGATGGGCTCAGTCCCTGGAAGCTATTCTTATCATATTTTAGTGTTCTGTTTTATTTTGGTCTTGATCTTCTTTTTGTCTGTTTTCCCTCATTTGCTTATTTTTAAATCTAATTTTATAATTTTATCTTTTCATATTTTATTTTATGAAGCCACCTTAAATCCTTTCTGGAACAAGGTGTGGGAAGGTAAAAACCAACACAGCTAAACTGGTGTGCCTTTATGGTAACTTAGGAGCTTTGACAAGCTGGCTTTTAAATTATGACA
This sequence comes from Balaenoptera borealis, assembly GCF_965194805.1. NCBI lineage: Eukaryota > Metazoa > Chordata > Mammalia > Artiodactyla > Balaenopteridae > Balaenoptera > Balaenoptera borealis. The sequence continues at coordinate 103,271,246 of NC_138865.1, forward strand.
ACAGTAGCAGCCAGTCATTCAGTACCCATTTTGCACCAAGCGCTTAATTTTCATCATCTTAATTATTTGCAAAATCCTCTGTGGTGGATATAATCATCGTCTAAGGGGATGGCCAGGGATTAAATTGTTTCTTCAAGGTGCTCTGTTAGTGAGAGGCTGAGTTACCATTTGAACCCCAAACCATCTGGCTTGTGCTTTCCCCACCTCTTTTATACATGAAGCATTTATTTAGTGCCTACTGTACACCTGGCACTGAACCCAGCTCAGGGGATTCAGTGATGTGCAAAATCAATGTGGGAGTATAGAGTCTGATGGAGACAATGGACTTTAATCAAGTAATTGCATACACATGTGCTCATCTTTGATAAGCATAAAGGAGAAGAGCATGTAGTTATGGGCAGGTTTATCAGACAGATTTGATCTGCTACGAGTTTAGAATGTCAGGGAAGACTCCCTGGGCAAGGGATTAATGAGCTGGAACACAAATGGTGACTTGGATATAACGGAGTGAGGCTAGGTGGATGTGTCCTAGGGAGAGAGCCGGAAGAGCACGTGCAAAGGCCCTGGGGTGGGAGAGAACACTACATGTCCAAGGAGCAAAGGAGGCTGGGGTGGCAAGACAGAATGAGGCTGAGCCTTCAAGGTGAGTTTGGCAGGAGGCTAGTTCTTCGAAGGGCCGGGGGAGCTTGGTAAGGAGGTTGGTTTTTGCCAGAGGACTGGGAAGCTATTGAAAGTTTTACTCAGAGAATTTGTATTATCTGATTTGCGCTCTGGCTGCTGTGTGAATGCATCGTAAGAGGAAGAGCAGGTTGGAGAATCCAGTTAGGAGACTACGGCAGGTTCAGGGAGAGGTGAAGGGAGCCTGGCCTAGGGTTCTGATGAAGATACCAAGGGGTGCACGGAGCTGGGAGAGATTTTGTTGGCCCAGGTGGCAGGGCCCAGGGATGGACAGGGTGAGGGGTTAGAGGGGCGTTTGGTGGGCCAGGGATTCCCAGGAAGGCAGAGCTAGTCATTTTGCTATAAGACTCAGGGATTGCCCCGAGCTGGGCCCTGAGCCAGCAGGTAACATGTTCATGGTTTAACCCCTTCAGTCCTGCCTCCTCTTCTGAGCAACAGCTACAGAAGACGTGCTGACATATTCAGCTCCCAGCCCCGCGTGGCTGAGCGCTGGGACCCTGGAATCTCAGGGCTGGCCTGCTCCGCAGCAGCTGCCCTGGCTGCGCACTGGTGGCTCCCTGGGCCTCGTACGGGACGGAAGGAGATCTCGGTCCTTTTGTTCAGAGTTTCTCTGCTCAGAAGGGAAGTCGGTTTGGCTTCTCTCTGCTGCCCTTCCTCCCTGGTCCTGAGGGGATTTCACTGTAGCTGGCCTCCCCCGGGTCTCCTGGTCTGGCTTCATTGCAGCCCTGCAGGGCAGGAGTTTTGATAGCCGTTGTGACAAGCCTGAGATTATGTGTGTTTCTGAGGTATGACTTCACTCAGGATATGCTTTCAAAATGTTGAGCGAGGGCAGAGACCCTGGGGAGGGCTTGCGCGTAAGTCAGCGGATTAGTTTTCTGTGACTGTTGTAACAGGTGCCACTAACAGTGGCTTAGCAAAGGCAGTTATTCTCTTACAGTTCTGTAGGTTAGAGGTCTGACACTGGCCAGACTGTCGGCTCACAGTCTGACGGCCCTGGTCAGCAAGGCTGCATTCCTTTAGGAAGCTCCAGCGGAGAATCTGTTTCCTTTTCTTTTCCAGCATCTAAAGGCCACCCACAGTCCTTGGCTTCTGAAGGCTTAAGCCATTTTTTTTTTAAATTTTATATTTATTTATTTACTTGGCTGCGTCGGGTTTTAGTTGCGGCAAGCGGGCGGCACACGGGCTTCTCTCTAGTCGTGGCACGCGGGCTGTAGAGCACGCGGGCTTAGTTGCCCCGTGGCATGTGGGATCTTAGCTCCCCGACCAGGGATCGAACACGCGTCCCCTGCATTGGAAGGCGGATTCTTAACTATTGGACAACCAGGGAAGTCCCCTTCCGCCATTTTAAAGCCAGTAATGTTCCATCTCTCTGTACCTTTCTTCCGTAGTCACATCCCTCCTGGCTCTTCTGCTGCCTCCCTCTTCCACTTCTTTTATTTTGCTGTGCTGCGTGGCATGCGGGATCTTAGTTCCCTAACCAGGGATCGAACCTGTGCCCTCAGCAGTGAAAGCATGGAGTCCTAACCACTGGACTGCCAGGGAATTCCCTCTCTTCCACTTTTGAGGATCCTTGTGATTACAGTGGGCCCACCCAGATAATCTAGGATAATCTCCCTATTTCAGGCCAGCTGATTAATACCATTAAGTTCACCTGCAACCCCCATTCTCCTTTGCCATGTAAGATAACGTATTCACAGGTTCTGGGGGTTAGGGCGGGGACATCCTTGGGGGTTCACTGTTGTGCCTACCACATTGTTACCTCTTACTTAGACTCTGAGCGCACTAGGGATGTAAGTTGTTTGGTTGCGCTTCCTTTGCCATCCTCGAATAAATGTCCGCTGGATCATCTCCTCAGTGCAATTAGTTGTTCAGTCTCTGTTTAAATATCCCTTGTGTGGGGGAGCCCACCACCTCCCAGACTGTGTGTGGACAGCTCACATTCTTGGGAAGTTCTTCCTTTTATGGTCTCAAATAATGTCCTAATAGCCTCCGGCCTCAGTTCTGTCTCCTGGGAGCTTTCTAGTCAAGTCCAGTCCTTCTCCCGTAGGGGTTTGAGGATGGCAAGTCCCTCCTCGCCATGAGAATGTTCTCAAGGCCAGAGGAGGTGATGCCATCAAGGTCTGGGCTCACCCGAAGTCCTTATCGCTCAGCCAGATGAAGCTTGTGGTCTGCTTTCAGAGCTCCACAATGGCCAGGTTCTCACAGTTCTCCGGATTGACAATACCTGTGCACCCATCTCCTTCGATCTGGGAGCCGCCGAAGAACAACTGCAGACCTGGGGCATTCAGGTGAGTGCTGACTTTATTGAGTCCTTAGTACTTTTTCTTCCGTCCATCCATCCATCCACCTACCTGTCTGTCCATCTATCTATTCTATCATCCAATTATTCACAACATTTTTATTAAACACCTACCCTGTGCTCAACATGGTAGGGTATATAAGGAAGATGTCCTCTCCTTCCAATTAATTCACTTAACAGATGTGTGTTTTGGGGTGTCCACCCTGTGCTGGCCACTTAGGCGGTCACTGAGTACTACAGAGGTGACTAGGTCCCCGTGCCTGGCGTCACACTGCTCACAGAGCCCAGTGGGTGAGATAGACATGCGTCAGGTAAAGCAGAACAGTATGGTATAAATGCTGCAGTAGAGGGATGCACAAGGCATTGAAGACATTCACAGGAGAAAATGATAAACTCAGCTCGGGGAGCAGTGGTTATGAAGTGTCCGCCTTAAAACTAAAGCAGCCAGTTATTATACTGGCAAAATGGGTTTATTCAGTAATAGCAGAAAGTTGCAATTCGGGACAAGCATGCTGTAGTAAAAACTGGGCAAGTCTGGAGAAACAAAGGAAAGGACCATTCTTTTATAGAGGTAAAAGAGAAGTTGGGAGGGGTTCTTATAAACAAAGAGGCCAGTGGGGGAAACTGGGGGTTCGAAGTGTAGTGGCTTTTCATTGGCTGAGTTGTGACAGCCTGTCATTGGCTGGGCTATTGCCAGGCGAGGAGAAAATCTTCCTTCCCCTTGCTGAGATAGTAAAAGGCAGAGACCGACCTTCTTCCTGCTGGAGATGCAAGGTGATTCTCTTCCTGTTTGGAGTCTGCAGATGACAATGAGTCGTAGGGCATGAGAGCACCTCCTTCTGGCCTTCCCAACTCCGGTATAAATGAGGTTTCCTTTATTCATTCTCACAAAAGCTTTGCAGAGGAGCAGATCCTTGATCTGGGCTCTTGAAGGAAAAAAAGGAGTTTGCTGGGTGGACAGGAGGAAGGGCATTTTAGGAGAAGGAACTGCTTCTGCAAAGGGAAGGGTGCATGAATTCATTAGATAATAATGCAGTACCTTCAAGCATGGTGATTCGAGGCATAGGCTTCACAGGGGTTCATAGATCTGGATGCAGATCCAGCTCAGCTGCTTACTGCCTGGGTGACGTTAGGCAGGTGACTTAACCTCTCTGAGCCACAGTCTCATCATCTGTAAAACGAGGGCAATATTAATACCTATTACACAGGGTTTTTGTGTGGATTAGGAGAAGTAGTGCTCGAGGAACACTTGCACTGGCCCTGGCACATAGTAAATGTTCAATAAATTGTGGTATTGCTATTAAGTTCTGGTTCTTGCTCTTCTCAGATCCTCCAGCATGATTAGGCCTTCATCTTCACTGCCCAGGGAGGATTATTTATGGATGAGGAAGCTACATGGCTAATTTTACCCTGAAGACTTGAGAGTTTACTCCTTTAAAACAGAATTGCATTATGGTTTAAAACAACATTTTATCACCATTAAAGGGAAACTTTCCAAGTTGACAGTACTAGCCCCACATCAGCACATGAGCTGGTTTTACTTCCCACGCTTCCTTTCAGCCTTTGTACAAAAGAACATTTTTCTTAAATAGTTGTCTTCAGATTGGGTTTTCTTAACTGATGAACAGTTTACATGTTGTTCTACCATGTTCCTAAATATCATCTCTAATGATTAAATTCTGTGTTCTTAAGCAATCCATTCTCGTAGGACCTTTGCTCTATGACATTTTTTATTTGGGCAGGAAGATGTGAATTTTCAGTATCTTGGACTGTATTCATAGTTATTGATGGTACAGTTTGAGAATAACACTTGTGTATCAAGTGTTCACTATGGAACCAGCACCGGGCTTGTGTACACATACACTTAGACACACGTATCTATCTAAGTAAGAGAACAGTGGCCCCGAAAGATGTCCAGATAATATGTATATACATACTATACGTATATTTATTGTAAATATTGTATATGTATTATCTTATTTAATATGCCTATCACCTCTACAAGGTGTACTTTGATTATCCTCATTTTATTTTATTTATTTATTTTTTTAAATTTATTTATTTATTTATTTAAGGCTGCATTGGGTTTTCGTTGCTGTGCCCGGGCTTTCTCTAGCTGCGGCGAGCGGGGACTCCTCTTCGTTGCAGTGCGGGAGCTTCTCATTGTGGTGGCTTCTTTTTGTCGCGGAGCACGGGCTCTAGAGCGCAGGCTCAGTAGTTGTGGCGCACGGGCTTAGCTGCTCCGCGGCACGTGGGATCCTCCCGGACCCGGGCGCGAACACGTGTCCCCTGCACTGGCAGGTGGACTCCCCACCACTGCGCCACCAGGGGAGTCCCAGTCCTCATTTTAAAGAGGAGGAAACTGAGGAGAAGTGGGGTTACTTGCTCCAGGTCACACAGCACATGAGGGGCAGGGCCAAGGTTTGGAGACCCAGGGCTGGCTGACTCCACGGCCTGCACCTTAACCATTAGGCTATCCTGGGTCTGCCGTGAGGTGCTGAGCCTTGGGCGGCAGGGATCCCTCTCCTGGATGTCCTCCTGCGTCTCGAGCTGTCCCACCTCCCCGGTGGTGCCTGTCCTCCTCTGAGCCGGAAGCTGCACCCTGTGACTGCCATGCAGCGCTCCGTGCTCGTCATTCTGCCTTTGCGGGCAGCCAGGATGCACCTCGCCCCCCTTCCACGTGGTAGCCGCGGGCACTGGCCACAACACGCTTGCTGGTGGCACGGAGTGGGGCGTGGTTCTCCGTGGCTGACGGGTCTCTTTCCCTTGGGTGGCCAAGCAGGTCCCGGCTGAGCAGTACAGGAGCCTGGCTGAGAGTGCCCTCTTGGAGCCCCAAGTGAGAAGATACATCATCTACAACTCGAGGCCTATGCGGCTGGCCTTCACTGTGGTAGGAGCGAGGGAGGCCCCTGAGGCGCCGCTGCGTTCGGCGTAGTGCCCTGGGGCCTGTTGGCGTGGGTGACGGGTTTGGGGGCTGGCGGCTGGCCTGCCTGGGAGAGAGCAGTACACCTGGACCTGGGTTTGGTATAAGAGGAGATTCATGGGGGAGAGTTGTAACCAGCTCCCCATGTAGAGGATGGGAGGCAGGGTTTATTAAGGGCAGAGCTGGGGGATTGGGAATCTGCAGACCCACCACTGAGGCTCTGGACTCAGTGTCTGGCTTTGTCAAGACTTTCCTCCTCTCTGGGACTTGGTTTCCCCATCTGTCCAACAGATTGGTCTGTTTCAGCTCTAATCATATATGTGTGTGTGTATACATATAAACATATGTATACACCTGTATATATACATAAACACACACAGGCATACAGAATATGGCACAGCCAGTGTTGGAACCCAGGCACGCTGGTTTCCGCACCTGTGCTCTTAACCACTGTGACCTGCCACTCCTCTGTATGTATAAATGGTCAAAAAGCACTCTTGACTCCCATGTTCTGCTTCTAGGAGGGGAAGGGATGGCAACTGGCAGTTACTGATTTCCTAAGAAGTGCTAGGCTGTTACATAGGTTATCTTATTAACCCTTATAACAACACTGTGAAGTAGGTATTATTATCCCCATTTTACGGATGAGGAAACTGAGGCCCAGAGAGTTGTTACAACTTGTCCAAGGCCACCTAGCTGTTGAAGGATCAACGTGGGCTTCTGATTCAAATTTATCTCACTCCCAAGCCCCCTGCCCTTTTCTGTTCTATTTGAATTCAGAGTAAGCAAGGATTTGGAGTAGCTATTCTAACCCCTTGCCTCTCCCTTTGCTTTTGAACAAGGAACAAGGGCCCATTCTCACAGACCACCCCAATCTCCCTCCCCCATCAGTCTCTGACTGGCCCTGTGAGCTCTCGCATCCATGGAGGGTGTCAGAAGTGGCCAGAGGGTGTCCCTTGGAATGGAGCTGCTTCGTTTGAGGACTGGTGTTCCTGACCGTGCCCTTTCTCTGGCTTCTCGCAGGTGTTCTATGTGGTGGTGTGGGCCAACATCTACTCCACCAGCCAGATGTTCGCCCTGGGGAACCACTGGGTGGGTGTGCTGCTCGTGACCCTGGCTGCCATGAGCCTGACCCTGACTCTTGTGCTCATTTTCGAGAGACACCAGAGGAAGGTAAGACATCTGGGGACTCCAGCCACGCTCCCTCCAGAAAGGCTGTGTGGACAGGAGAATCCCAAGTCAGATTTTTCTTTTACCTGCTTCAAAGAATTTCCCCAACCATGAAAATTCACCCTGGCCCACGTGCCCAGTGACTAAAAGAAATCAAATCACACGTGTGATTAAATCCTTTCTGTTTTTCTCTCTAATCCCTGTGGGTTGTTTTTCTGGAAGCAGGCTGTGTTTTGAGAGAGCCTGGGAGCGGGGAGGACAGCACTTTGAGGCGACTGAGCCCTTCCGTGCACCTCCTCTGCCTGGGTTCTCGCCACAGCCCTCTGAGCGAGGGTATTTCCTGGACCTACCTCACAGCACAAGGTACCTGGGGAGAGGTGGATGTACTCTACCTGGTGCGTGGTTGACAGTTGTGTCTCATTTAACCCCAGTAACGACCTCTGAGGCAGAGAGTGGGTGGGTGATCAGGGAGTTTAGGTAACTTGTCCCAATCCCACTCTGAGTGGCAGAGTGGAGGTTCAAAGCCTGAACCCTCTGATTCGTGATCTCATTCACAAAGGAGATTGATACCTTCTGGCTTAATGTATGGTTTGCTAATTGTCTTCTGCTTCTTCAACATCTGTCTTTTGTTACTGTTGAGCACTTCATATGTGGTAGGTCATCTACTAAATGCTTTACATGCATTAACTCATTAAACCCCCCAGTAAATCTCTGGGTAGAGGCTTTTATGTTCATTTTGCAGGTGAGGAACCCGAGGCTCCGAAAGGCCCAAGAAGTAGTCCAAGGTCATGCTGCTAATCAATGACAGAGCTGGAATTCAAGGCCAGGACGCTCAGATTCCAAGCCATACTCTCAGTCAATACCCAACTGTATTGGTGTTCTGTGGCTGTAACAGATAACCATAAATGTAGTGGCTTAAAACAACAGAAATGTATTGTGTTACAGTTCTGTAGTTTAAAAGTTTGACAGGGCTGGGCTGCCTCCTTTCTGGAGCCTCTAGCGGGGGAATCTGTTTCCTTGTCTTTTCCAGCTCCTGGAGGCCACCTGCGTTCCTTGGCTCATGGCCCCTTCCTCCATCTTCAAAGCCAGCAGTGGTGGGTTGAGTCCTTCTCGCATTCTTGGCTCTGAGTCTTCTGTCTCCTTCTTCTACTTTCAAGGCCCCCTGTGATTACATTGGGCTGTCTAGATAATCTGGGACAATCTTCCTATTTTAAGGGTAACTAACTAGCAACATCAATTCCATCTACACCCTTAATTTTTCAGTGCCAAGTAACATAAATTCACAGGTTCTGGGAAGTAGGATTTACACATCCTTGGGGGACCCTTATTCTGGCAACCACCCCTCCACTGTCTTTCCAGCTGCTTCAGAAGCTCCCCCAGCACCTGGCACAGAGCTGGACTTTGAGATCTTTAGCAAACACTCCACTCTTGCGTCACTCAGGAGGAGAGGGCGGGATGTTGGGAAATGTGGTCAGGGTTTGGGGGTATGAATTCCATTTAGTGCCTGTGCTCACAGGGACAAATAGGAACGTCATGGCTTAATCATTCTGAAAGGATCTTTGTCAGGCTTTGCGATGAGGCTGACAGAATAATGCTGCCCTTGGGCTCTTCTGAAGCTCTCATGGCCCCTGTGTTTGGCCTATATAAAAAAATCAATGGAGCTGGCTGCTTCTGCAGCAAGAACCTTCTCTTGGGGAGGGGGAAGAAGCAAAGTGCACTGCTTTATCAGGAGCAAGCAAAATATCTGGCACCTGGCAGGTGCTTCAGCGAGGCAGTTCAGGGAATGGCTACTGTGGCTCTCTGCCTCCTTCCTCCCTTTCTTCCTTATTCAGCTGGCATTTATGAAGCCTCCACAAGTGCCAGGGGATGTGCTAGGCACAGGGCACAGAGACAAATAAGACCCTGGATCTTTACGCGTAGGTGCAGCGTGGAGGCCCCAGGTACATAATAGCCCTTCTGTCATCACTGTTTGTTGATCCCCTCCAGGATCCTTTACTTTCTCATATGACCGTCGTTTAATGAGCACTTATGTGTTCTGTGTTTGGGGCCTGATATTCATGCCCAACAACAACCTCACAAGGAGGCAGGGTACCTCTGCCATTTGTCAGCCCTGCAACCTGGGGTGATTTATTATTTAACCTCTCAGGGCCTTAGTTTTCTCATCTGTACAATGGGATAATAATTTTAGCTCCCTCATAGGATTGTTGGGAGAACTAAATGACTTAATACACGCAACGTGCTTATAATCTTACTTGGTGTTACATAAATGCTCACTATGTATCAACTGTTATGATTATTTACTCTTCACTAGTGGGGAAACCAAAGCTCAAGAGGTTAAGTAACTAGTCTGTGGTCACACAGCCTCGCTCAGTTCTTCCTTTGAGCCTCAGCTCAAGGACTTCTTTATCCTCGGATCCCTCATCTCTCAGGACCGTGCAGATCCCCCTTCCTGACCATTGTCACTCTTACTGTTTGTGTCCTACCAGCATCACATAGCATCCTTGAGAGCCTCAGCATTTGTACACACTGCCTTGTTTTCCCCTTGTTTGGGTCATTATTAGACTTTTTCAAGATCAGAAGGCTTATGAAGGCAGGCAAGACTCTTTTATCCCCTATAGAGTAAAACACATCACTAGGGTATGTTGAAAATTCCTAAAAATATTCGTTTGTGGCCAACATGGTACAGTGGAAAACATGGTGTCTTCCGTTCAGTATCGTCATCATAAAGGTATTACTAGGTGACATATATCGAGTGTTCATTCTTCCAGGTGTCCTACATGAATTAACTCATTTCATCCTTATTCTAACCCTTATTATTAAGGGGTGTTATCTCCAATTTGGGCGTGAGGATGTGGAGGCAGAGAGATGGTGACTTATTTGCCCAGGGTTATATAGGTAGTTAAGAGATGGAGTCAGGGCCTGAAATCTTGGTGATAGGGGTTTCTGAAAGGGTGAACACCCTTGCTAAAGTTCTAGGCAAAACAAAATATAATCATCCCTTGATTTTCATAATACAGGCAGACCTTGGAGATACTGTGGGTTTGGTTCCAGACCACCGCTATAAAGCGGATATCACAATAAAGAAAGTCACACGAATTTTTTGGCTTTCCAGTGCATATAAAAGTTATGTTTACACTATACTGTAGTCTATTAAGTGTGTAAAAGCACTACGTCTAAAAAAAGCAATGCAGATACCTTAGTTAAAAAATAACACTGGTGGAAAAATGGCGTCGATAGACTTGCTCGACTCAGGATTGTCACAAACATTCAATTTGTAAAAAAAAAAAAAAAAAAAAAAAAAATACAGTATCTGTAAAGCGTAATAAAGTGAAACGCAGTAAAATGAGGTGTGCCTTTAGTGGCATTCCTGGAAAATTCAATGTATTTTAAAACCTATTCACAAAACACTTTAGGTTTATATGTAAAATGGAATTAGGTTGGCCAGTCAGAGAATTATGAATAGATTTTTTCACATGTGCTCATGCCCAGTGGGACATTTGGGGTTCAGGTAGGCTGGGGGACAGTCCTTCCACGTGCAAGATTCTCTGTCATGGGACGTGGCCTACAGTGGAAGGCATGTGTTTAGCATCCCTGGTCCTCGTCCCTAAATGCCAGCATTGCCTGTCCCGTGCCTGTGACAACCGTAAGGGCCTTCTCACACATTCAAAAGCTCCCTCCGGGGTCCTTCCTGTTTTGGGGACCATTGTCTTTGATTGGGTTGCCTTCTAATTGCATCTGAAAGTCCTTGTAGGGTCTTTCAGAGCTTTGGGTCCTGTCACCCTTCCTGTCCTCTCCTCCCCGGTCTGCTTAGCACCTACTTTGTCATCCATGGCGTCATTTGGTTCTGGTGGGAAAAGAAGGAGATGGATTCCCAGAGCGCCCCCTCGGAGGGCCAGTCACTGGGTTAGGTAGTATGGAAAGTAGGTGCTTTATTTCCACAATCGATGCTCAAAGCTCTCCAGCCCCCTCCTCCCGCAGATATGTGTGGCCCCCGACTGTCCCAGGCACCGGGTTAAGTGCGTCACACACACCATCTCAGTTCAATCTCACCATGTTCCTAAGGGCCGGAGACACTTTTTATCCTTCTTCAACAACTGAAGAAAGCAAGACTCAGAAGGGACACATTTGTCCAGGGCCACACCGCCGGGAAGTAGCAGAGCTGGGCTTCACTCGAGGCTCTCTGACACTGTTGAATTTATTGTCCCAACAATGCCACAGTCTGTCTTATAGGGGAGACAATGGATGTGTCTTGGAGACCAGGATTGTCCCGTGGTGTCTCGGGGAGGGACAGTGTGTGGTTATTGCCCAGGCCCAAGAGCTCCCTGGCGGCATGGAGATTGGGCCATGGGGCTGGCGTTTGTCTTACAGGCCAATGCCAACACGGACCTAAGGCTGGCGGCTGCCAACGGAGCCCTCCTGAGACACCGGGTGCTGTTGGGGGTGACAGACACGGTGGAAGGCTGCCAGAGTGTGATTCAGGTACTGTGTCTCAGAGTGACCTCTCCAGTGGACCCACTTTGGGGCTGGGCTTTCCCAGTCTGCGCAGTGTCCCCCGGAGTCTGCTAACGGAGATGGCGTCGGCAGCCCTTCCTTCCTCTCCGCTCCAGTGTTTCTTTCTGGAGACTCCTCTCTGGGTGGTAACCAGCAGCCTAGAACCTCCACGAGGCGGGGCTGGAAGGGAAGCTCGGAGACCATCCAAGCCACATTCCTCATTCAACATTTATTCAGCAGAGATGGGGCCTCCTCTATTTCGAGCCCTCAGTACCCAGATGAGGTCCCTGGGGAGGCAGGTCAGACCCTGAGGGCCTTGTCCTCCTGGCGTAGCTGTTTTCTTGGCCCCAAGGCGATGGGGAGATCTGACGTGACTAGAAGGAGGTCACACAGTGGGTCTGGGACACAGCTGGGCTGCTTGAGGCCCAGGGCGCCTGATCCTGGCTGGGCTCTGCCTGGGAGGATTGATAAATCTCCTCAGCACCATGTTCGCATTCTTAGCTGGTGAGGAGCCCGGGGTGTGGGTACAGGTGGGCCCCCAGCGGGCACAGGGTTTGACATTTTCCAAATCTGCACACGAAGCCACTTGTCTACCAGCCATCCAAAGGAGACCCCGTCGTGCGGGGGGACTCTGGGAGAGAGCAGAATGGCATGCTCACGCCGGAGACCGGGATGAATCTGGTCATCCCCAGAAGGGCAAGCCTCCAGCGAGGAGGCAGGAGGTGAGGCCGGTCTCAGAGATGGAGAGTTCAAGGTCTGGTGGGCTTTGGCCTCAGCGGTCATGGCTGCTTCTCTCCCCAGCTCTGGTTTGTCTACTTCGACCTGGAGGCCTGTGTGCAGTTTTTGTCCGACCATGTTCGAGAAATGAAGATGAGCCAAGAGGTGAGATACCTTAAGTGAAAAACAAATCAAAAAAATAAACCAGGAGGCTAAATTGTATAGATTGCATTACCTCAGTGTTGGAACAAGTGTCTAAGGAAAAGTTACTTGGAAGGAAGAATACCTCTGTAGAATCATGGTTGTTTTTGCCTAGGGAATTATGGCTGTTTTTCTCTTCCTTTTTAAAGAATTTTTTTTTTTAAGAATTATTTATTTATTTATATTTAATTTTTGGCTGCATTGGGTCTTTGTTGCGGCGAGCGGGGGCTACTCTTCGTTACGGTGTGTGGGCTTCTCATTGCAGTGGCTTCTCTCGTTGCGGAGCACGGGCTCTAGGCGCATGGACTTCAGTAGTTGTGGCACGTGGGCTCAGTAGTTGTGGCTTGCGGGCTCTAGCGTGCAGGCTTAGTAGCTGTGGGGCACGGGCTTAGTTACTCTGTGGCATGTGGGATCTTCCTGGACCAGGGCTCGAACCCGTGTCCCCTGCATTGGCAGGCGGATTCTTAACCACTGCGCCACCAGGGAAGTCCTCTTTTCCTTTTTAGCTAGTCACATTTTCCACGTTTTCTACAGTGAATATAAATTTTAGCTATAATAATAATAAATAACAGTGAGAATATATTTCATTTTTAACAACAACAATAATAAAGATTCTGGCAGAGGAAAATACCGTATATTTAGATGACTTTCACTTGTTTGAAATGCTGAATGTTTTGAGAAAGAACGGGGAGAGTTTGCTCCACTTCCACAAAGGAGGAAACTGAGGCTCTGAGAAGCCGCATAGCTGGCTGGTGATGCCAGGTTTGGAGCCCAGCTCGCCTGTCCTCGAGCCCTGTGCTTCTTCCCTGGGATCCATTTTCAGGGCCCCGCAAGTGCTATAGTTGGCTTTGAAGTCAGGATTGTGGCTTAGCCCTGATCCGGACCCATTGGTTCCTGTGTGGCTTTGGGCAATTCCTTTGAGCTCCAGTTTGTTCATCTGCAACATATGGGTAAAGATTCCCACGTCCCAGGCTGCTTTGAGGAGCAGATGAGAGCATGGAAGGAAAAGTGCTTCTGACCATACTTTTGCAGGAATTATCTGATCTCTCCAGTGTGGCTCAGCTCCAGAGTCTCCTGAGGTCAGCATCTGAGTCTGTAGACGGTCTATCCATCCTCTGTGGGTCTGCGGCTCAGGGAACCACCTGGCGTCCTACATCCACCTAACTTAGGACACCGCCGAGTCCGTCTCTGTTTCCTTTGCAGTCCTTGCTGAGAAGCAGATTGAGCCAGCTGTGTGTTGTCATGGAGACTGGGGTGAGCCCCACGGTGGCCGAGGGGCCGGAGAACCTGCTGGAGGAAGCTCCTCTCCTGCCCAGCAGTCCTCGTCCCACGGAGAGGCCACTCATGCAGACCGAGCTTTGCCAGCTTATTCCTGAGGCTGAGCCAGAGGTAACAGGCACCTGGGCCAGTCAGGCCCCCTCCTCCCCAACCAGGTGTTTGCATAGAGTCCGTGTGGGGCTCTCAAGTTCTAGATTCCTGGGGACATGCCTTTACTGGGTTGGTAGGGACCATACACCTCTTCTAGCCTACTAGTTTTCAATATTCTTTTCCTCACCCCAGCACTTTAAAAGATAGCTTAGAGGAATCATTTTATACTTATTGGGTGCCCCTGCACCCCATTTAAAAAATATCTTGGTATTCTTTTGTGTAGTTGTATTGGATGTGTAGTTGCATATTGATGGATCATAGCCTACCTAACCATGAACATGTTGATGAATATTTGGGTCATTTTTAAATCTATCAATCAATCTGTCATCTCTCCATCCATCTCCTTAAATGGCAGTTGGATATTTAAATCTTGTATGCATCTCTGTTGAATTCCATTTCCTCCTGCTCCAGAGTTCTGTTGGGTCCTGCCACCCAAGCTGTCTGTTGGGTATGGTCAAGAGCTGGTAGACCAGAAGTCTGGTAATGTGGTTTGCGGCTTGTGCAACCGTCTTCTCACCATGAGGACAGACCCACTGTCTGGGAGACATGCAGCGAGGGGCGACCTCCGGCAGGGTGTGATACAGGAGAGCACTTGCATTTTCTTTTTAGCCAGTAGATTTGGGGATTAAAGGTCCAAACCAGCCCAGACTTTCCCTTTTGCATGGATGGGGAGTGGGGGGACCTGCAAATAGGACCGTTATGAGAGAAAATGGTAAATATATTCATCTCTTCAAAGACCTGAACAGATTGATAAGATCACGTTCTTTCTTGTGCATGCATGTCTGAGTTTATGTGAAATAGCTTATTAACTATGATGGGTCTTTTAAATTATTTTTTCAAATTCATTCAAACCAATAGTAGTACAATTTCCTGTCATGAATATCAAGTCTCAGTGTGTGTGCACATGTTTTTAAAGTAGCTGCCCTTATAGAATAGCAAAGGAAAATACAAACAATGCCCAAGTCTCAACCTGGGCCAGACTGTCATATTTCAGGAGGAACCCAGTGTATGCGAAAGGTGGAGAAATAGTTATAATGACCTCTTACATTTTTACAGGTTTTTATCATGCATAAAATTCTTTAGCATATCCTCTGAAGTATAGATTATTTTCCCTTCTTCCTTGATGGGTGAAATAAGCTTCCAAGAGGTCAGCTGACTCACCCAAGGTCACAGAACAAGGGAGAATGTGGCAAAGTCCAAGGCAGAAACCAGTCCTGTGATTCTCAGGAGGCCAATTTTCTTGTCACAGTTCTTTGCTTCTTATGTTATCAATTTTAGAATAAATGGGCGGGAAGACCAATCTGAGTTAGTAAGTGGTAGGCTGTTTGAACTTTTCAACATTTTTCTAGCACAAAGGATAACTCCAAGGAAACACGGATCCTACGGTGCTAGGTGGAGTTTTTGCTTTTTGAATAATGATAATGGTAGTGATATTGATGGCATTTATTGCGCATTAGGTATTGGGCTTTCTGTCCACTAGTGCCTTTAGTCGTCACTCTAGCTCAACCAGAAAGGTGCTGTGACTTTCTGTCTTTTACTGATGAGGAAGTGGGCTAAGCAAGGTGAGGTGACTTTGCTCAGGGTCCATCCCAGGGTGGCTGAGCTGACATTCCCATTTGGCCCTTTTGATTTGAAAGCCTATTCTTGATCCCTAACTGTACTGACATAAACAGGCTGGGTGTAACCCACACTTTACTTCAGTACCTTCAGACTGGACGCAAGTACTGTGAAAGACTTCCATGCCCCACAAAAGAAACTGGAACATCTTTGTTGGAATCCCAACTGCCAGACAGGTGGATGGAACTTTAGAGACCAAATGTGTTAAGAGCATGTATTAAATACAATTAAAAATTTTTTTTTCCTCTTTTTCACTTTTTAATTTTTTTCACTGCAGTAAAATATACAGACTATAAAATTCACCGCCTTAACTATTTTTAAGTGTACGATGCAGTGGCAGTAAGCGCATTCACATTGTTGTGCAACCATCACTACGTCCTCCTCCAGAACTTTTTCATCTTCCCAAATTGAAACAACATACCCATTAAATACAAATTCTTTTACCTTACCCAGCCCCTGAAAACAACCATTCTACTTTCTGTCTCTATGAATTTATTGCTCTCGGTGCCTCTTATAAGTGGAATCATACCGTATTTGTCTTTTTGTGATAAATCCAGTTTTGATAAGCACTTTTAATATAGGAGTACTGTCTGAAGCAATTCAGCAGGTACTACTGTGTATGACTTGAAGAATCCTGCCGTCAGAGGGGTATTCCCCCAACCCTGCCTCCATTTACTGGTGATTTTCTTCAAGTGCATTACCTTGACCTCATGTACTTCACAAAATCACAGACACTTGAAACTGGAAAAATGTGTGTGTGTGCGTGTGTGTGTGTGTGCACAATTGGCTGGTATAAACCAATGGTAATTTCTCTAGTGCTTTGAGGCTCCCTAGCTTTTTTGTGCATATTATTATCACCTATTAGCAGTTAGGTTACCACCTCAGAGATGAGGAAACTGAGGCTGCAGGAGCCCCACAGAGCCTGAGAGCTGGAGTTCCAGACCAGTTCAGGCATCTTGCAGTTGTCCCGGGTGAGGGCCTTGCCGGATTCTTCCTAGTGAGCATTACTGCTGGTCCAGCGGTGTAAGGACCACTTGGCGTACCCCTCGTGCTTCAGACACTTTCCTGTGGCCCTCACTCTGCTTCCCTACCTCTTCCAGGAAATGGCCCAGCAGCTGCTGGCAGTGTTTGGTGGCTACTACATCCGGCTCCTGGTGACCTCTCAGCTCCCCCAGGCATTGGGCACACGACACACAGACTCTCCAAGGATTCCATGCCCCTGCCAGCTCATAGAAGCCCACATCCTGGGCACAGGGTGCTGCCCATTCCTGACCAGGTGACCTAGGGACGAAGGTACTCATCTTCTTCCAAGGCTGAAGGTGAGAAGTCAGGGAGGCCTCAGGAGCCCATGGTGGCCGACGGTGAGCCCTAGGTGAGGGGAGCAGCATCTGGGGGCACTCTGAGGCTGTCCGTCATGTCAGCACTGGGAATACTGTTCTCACTCCAGGACCCTGCGCAAGAATGGCTTGTCGACATCCCACTCTGACCCCTGGCCTTTGCAGAAGCCGATGGTCCCACTCTGAGGTGCTTTCTGTGCTGCTGAGAACTGTGGGCGTGGATGAAAGGGCCACCCGCACATCCCTTTCATTGTCTGGAGAGCCCAGGAAATGTGAAGATGACCAGACCGGGCTGAACGTGTGTCCAAAGCTTGGTCTCAGGTGATGCTCCTGTCCCCACCCCCTTCTTGTCAGATGGAGACTCAGGACATTGCTCTTTGTGGCATTGCCTTGGGCCCCTTAGATGATAAGAAGCCTCTTCCCAATCTGAAGTGAAGAAGTAAATTCTCAGAATGTTCTCCGTTTTTAAGTTGTTTTTTCCCTACATTTTCTGAAAAACGATGGCACTTGGGCTTGTATGCTAGCACACAGGCCTTCAGGAGTAGGAAGCAAACAGCCTGTAACTGCTAATGGGAATATTTGGAAGAGACTGATCCTGTCTGATTGGAGGGCGTATTTTGTTCAACGGCATGCTTGCTCGTGGGTATGGTTTCCTACTGCAGACGGAGAATGGCAGTTTGTTCCTTAACACTAACACTCCTGGAGTGAAGCGTAATCTGTCACTTGTGGAATTCCATGAAGAGCTCAGAGGCTGCCAGGTGCTCTGCTTCTGAACAAGTTTGAAGACCCGTTGTTCCCTAGGCCCAAATCCAAAAGCCCTAGCCTGGCATTTAAAGGCTCCCCAGCACCTAAGACCTGGCCTTCATCTGCAATTTTGGCTTCATCGCCCATAAAAATCCTTCATAGGTTGAAACTCTTTTCCTGGACTGACATACCTGTTCCTTTGTATCTGCTGGATTCCTATGCATGCTTTTGTAAAAAAAAATTTTTTTAATTGAGGTATATACAAGGTTCAGGTGTACAACATAGTGATTCACCATTTTTAAATGTTGTACTCCACTTATAGTTATTATAAAGTATTGACTGTATTCCCTGTGTTGTACAATATATCTTTGTAGCTTATTTATTTTATACATGGTAATTTGTACCTCTTATCCCCTCTCCCTATCTTGCCCCTCCCCCTCCTATGCATGCTTTAAAGCTCAGCTTTCCTTACCCCTCCTTCAGGAAGCCTTTCAACATAGCCAGACCTGCCACTCTCTGCCTCCTTTATTTTTTATTTTTATTTTTAAAAAATTACCTCTTAATCCAGTAATCCAAATCATCTCACTATTTTTTTTTTTTTTTTTTTTCCCCATGCCACGTGGCTTGCGGGATCGTAGTTCCCCAACCTTGGATTGAACCCAGGCCACCGCAGTGAAAACACCGAGTCCTAACCACTGGACCGCCAGGGAATTCCTGACTCTGCGGCCTTTAAATTCTTGATGTAGTTGCTGCCTTTACTGATGTTTTATGTTATTGATTCTGTTTTCCTGTGCATATACCTATTCTTCTAGCTAGACTATAAGCTCCTCAAGGACAAAGACTGCACCTTGTACTTTTTGTGCGTGACCTGGACTTGCTAAGGAAAAAAGTTCTGTGGACTGAGTGCTTTGTCATCTCTATAGTAGCTTTTGCAAATTGCTGTCTGTACTCAGTTGAATGATGAAGTTGTCACAGACTGGGGTTCTGGTCCTCAACTGCCACTTTTAGTTCTGTAACTTTAGGCTGGTCCTCAGTTTACACATCTGTATAATGGGTAGATTGGATGATTCTTAATGGCCCTTTCAAAGCCAAAGATCTGGGAATTTCCATCTTTTTCTGTTCCATTTTAACCCTTGGCCTTTCTCTCTATTATGCCTTTATCTACATGCAGAAAGGTTCTATAGACCCACACAAGTGAGGTGTCCCAGACCTGATACCCCTCTGGATGGAACACTGGCCTAGCCAGCAGGAGAGCTGTATTCTCATTTCAGATCTGCTACTTCTTAGCAGTATGACCTTGGTTAGGTTAACCTCTCTGAATGTCAGTTCACTCTATAAATGAATCTGGTGAAGATGAAATGTAATTATGTGGGTGACTTACCATGTAAGAGATGAATCTGACTGTTCACTTACTCTGGGCCAGAGAAGAGAAAGCATGTACATAGACCAGCCTTGGAAATGGCTCTTTTAGGCATTTCTCTTCAGCCAACAAATGCTGCGGCCCGCTTTGCTCAATGAGAATTATTCATGAAGGCGATCATTGTCTTTCTCACCTGCCACAGCGTAAGTGTGGGCTGTGAATGTGATCAATAGAAGCCCATATTTATCATTCCAACCATAAAGCCCTGGTAAATATAATAACAGAGAATAAAAATGTGTGTGTGTTGACAAAACAGCAGTTTTTCCATTTTATGGCTTCCTTAAAGGACCCTTGATGTGTTGTTTCCTGCCTTTTCCTCTCTTTAGAGTTTCCGGTGGTCTCACCCAGTGGGTGGGGCATTCAGGTGTGCCCATGAGGTACATTTCTTCGTATTTGAGCCTCAGTTTCCTCTTTTAGAAAATTCTGTGATCTCTGTCTTGACTACTTCACAGGGTTGCTGTGAAGATGAGATTCCACAAAGGAACATGTGCGCCATTTCAAGGCTCTGTGTTGATGACAGGCATGGAGCTGGTGAAGATGGTGCCATGTCGTGAAGTGGGAGCGGAGGGCTTGGATTCTAGAGTCACATGTATTCAAATCCAAGGTCTGCCACCTAGGGGCCGCGTCCTTCCCATCCTTGGGTCTCAGTCCTCAAGTGTGGAATGGGGATAAGTGTGCCTATCTGGCAGGTGATTGTGAAGATTAAATGATATAAAAAATGTAAAGTGCTTACAACTGTGAGTTGCAAACTTGAGTAAGCGCTCAAGAAATTGTTGCTATTATTATTATTTTTTATCTCTCACTATGTCTTAAATGCTGTAGGTGCCAGACTTGCGCTTTTGTGGACGATGTAGTTCATTAACAGTTAATGTTTATTCATTCTGCATCAGACCTCAGTTACTCCAGCACCGTGGGGTATATTTATGTGAATAAAGTTTCTAGTCTGATGTCTCTGAACTTCAGTACCGGAAGATAGCCTAGCAGGGAAGTTAAGCACAAGCTGGTTGGTGACTTTGGGCCGGGTGCTCACCCTCTCTGTTCCTCCTCATCTATTAAGGGGGCACGTGATAATAGGGAGATGAATTGAGGTGATGTGTGCAAAGCACAAGGCCTGGTTCATAGTGTGGTCCATAGTAAGGGCTCCATCATCTGATGATGGCTTTTCTTCAGCTGCTGCATACTGTTTTCTACCTGTGTCTATTTGTATGAGTTTTTACTTACTTTATTCAAATCTATATCCTTACTGATTTTGGTTGGTTGGTTCTGTCAGCGACCAAGGGAGGAAACTCTCCAGCTAGGATTGTAGATTTTCTGTTTCTCCTTTTACTTTTGACAAAGTTTTTTTTTTTTTTAATTACATAGTTAAAAAAATTGAGATGTAATTAACATACCATAAAATTCACCATTTTAAAGTATAAAATTCAGTGGTTTTTAGTATATTCACAAGATTGCACAAACATCACCACTGTTTAATTTTAGAACATTTTCATCACCTCTTCCCCCCACAAAATCCCCCTACCCATTTGTAGTCACCCCGTTACTCCCTCTCCCCAGCCCCTGACAATCACTGGTCTACTTTATCTCTCTGGATTTTCCCATTCTGGACATTTCATAAATGGAATCATGCAGTTTGTGGCCTTTTATGTCTGGCTTTTTCACATAACATAATGTTTTCAAGATTCATCCATATTGTAGCATGTATCAATACTTTATCCCTTTTTAATGGTTGGATAATATTCCATTGCACGGATAGAGCAGATTTTTTCTATCCATTCATCCAGCTGGGTTATTCATCAAATCTACTTTTTGGCTATTATGAATAATGCTGCTATGAACAACTGTGTACAAGTTTTTGTGTGAACGTATATTTTAATTCACTTCTGACAAGTTTTGCTCTGTTAGTCCATGCATACAAATTTAGAATTATTAGAACTGCCTGATGGTTTGACCCTTTTATCTTTATGAAATATCCCTCTTTAGTAGATTTTTGCCTTAAAATCTACTTTGTCTGATACATTAGCTTCCTTTTTTTTTTTTTTAATAGATTTTATTTATTTATTTATTTTTGGCTGTGTTGGGTCTTTGTTGCTGCGTGCGGGCTTTCTCTAGTTGCGACTAGCAGGGGCTACTCTTCGTTGCTGTGGGTGGGCTTCTCATTGAGGTGGCTTCTCTTGTTGCAGAGCATGGGCTCTTGGTGCACGGGCTTCAGTAGTTGTGGCTCGTGGGCTCTAGAGTGCAGGCTCAGTAGTTGCGGCGCACAGGCTTAGTTGCTCCACGGCATGTGGGATCTTCCTGGACCAGGGATTGGACCCGTGTCCCCTGCATTGGCAGGTGGATTCTTAACCACTGCGCCACCAGGGAAGCCCCCATTAGCTTTCTTTTGATTGGTGATTACATAGTATATCTGTTCATCCTTTTACCTTCAACTTATCTGCATCCTTATATTTACGGTGCTCTTCTTGTGAATGTATGGGATTAAAAAAATTCAGTCTGTTTTTTAACTGGAGTATTTACTATGCTATGTCTAGTGTGTTTCCTGATATATTAAATAGTTTTGGGCCTAAATGTTCCATCTTACTGTTTACTTTCTATTGGTCCTCCCCTTCTGTGTTCCTTTTTCTGTACTATTTTTGCCTTCTTTTGCATTAAGTTTTTGTGATTTGTATAATTTCTCTTCTAATAGCTTGTGAGGTATGTATTCTTTTCTCTTAGTGGTTACCCTAGATTACAACATGCATCCTGCACTTATTCAATTCTATTATAAGAGGATCCTTCTATCACATTCTGGATAATCCAAAGACCTTAGAACTCTTTCACCTTTCTGTCTGTGGTGGTCTTGTTATCATGGATTTCAATTCTTGCTATATTTTAAACCACAACAGACATTATTGTTAATGCTTTGTATAGTCAGTGTTCATTTAGGTTTATCCACATGTTTACTTTTTATTATTCTTCATTTATTACTTTGTTATTACTCTTTATCCCTTCCTGCATTTCCACACATTGTCTAGAATCATTCACCTACTCCTGAAACTACCTTTGGAATTTTTCTTTAGAATAGTATTATTTATATTTAGAAGTACCTTTAGTATCTTTCTTCCAGTACAGATCTTCTGGTGACAGATTGAGTTTTTGTTTGCTGAGAGGTCTATATTGTGTTTTTATTTTTGAAAGAAGTTTTTGGTAAGTCAAGAATTCTAGAGTACTACAGGTTTTTTGGGTTCTTTTCAACCTTTGGAAGATGTCATTGGCTTTCATTAGTTGTGAAGTCAATTATCAGTCTTGTTGCTGTTCTTAAAATTTTCTCTTTGCTTTGGGTTTCAGTAATTGTATTTTGATGTGCCTAGGTATAACTTTCTTTATATTTATCCTGTTTGGGATTCATAGCACATCTTGAATCTGTGATACAGTATTTTTCATCATAGCTTCTACCCTCTTTTTTCTCATCTCCTTCTGGGACTCTAAGGATATGTGTGTTAAGACCTTGTCACTGTATCTCTAAGACTCTCTGTGTTTTCTGTTCTTTTGGTTCTTCATGACTCAGTCTGAATACTTTTTACTGACTTATCTTCCACTTCATTACCCTTACCCTCAGTTATGTTTACTCAGTTGTTAATCCTTTGAATTGAGTTCTTAATTTCAGCTATTGTAATATTGTCCTATAATTTTTAATTGATTTTTTAAAATAGTGTACAGTTCTCAGATGAAATTATCCATCTTGTCATCTGTTTTCTTCAATATTTTAAAGTCCACATCTGCTGACTCCAATATCTGGCTCTTCTGTAAGTATGTTCCTTTTGCTTTTTTGGTCAGTTGGTGCTATCTTCTGGTATTCCTGGTAATTTTTTATTGAATGCTAGACACTTTTAAAAAATGAAACATTGAAGAGATGTACAAGACTCTGGATATTCCTTCAGAAAGGATTTGCTTTTGCTTCTGAGAAAAGTAAAGTTGGGATAGTTTGACTCTGGGTTTAGTCCTAGTAAGACTTAGTATATTTCTGGTTAGCACTGATTTGCAGGTTCTAGCTCTTCAGAGATTTTAACTGGAAACGTATTTTAAAAACTTTTAACAGCCAATCCTCTTCCTCCAGGGTGAGCCCTCAGCCTCTAAGCTGTGAGTCTACTGAAAGCTCTGCCCAGTTCTTCAGCCTTTTAGACTCTTTTTAGGAGTTGGCAAGTGCCTTGAGGAGGTCAGAAGACCTTGATGTCCATTTCGTGTCTCTGCACTTTCTTCCTCTTGAGGATCTTGGCCCCTCAAGTCCTCACTGCATTGGTAGCTCTTTGACATATTCGGACAGATTCAAGAAAAAGAAACTACAGCCTTTTAAACTGCTCTCAGTAGGAGGATTGGTCTGATACCAGCTGGTTTGCCATAGTCAGAGGTAAGGTCCAGCTGTGGCTTCCATTACTATTTTTATTGTTATTATTTGAAAATCCTCTAAAGAAAGATATCACCCTGAGGCCAAGAGCCCTTTGACAAGTTCATAGGATGTGAACCTCCCCCCATCTTTCTGTGAAGTGGCTTCTAAATGCAGGAGGTGACATTTAAGGAGCATCTTTTATGTGCAAAGCACCTGCTGTATCTGTTGCAGGAAACAGTTCCAAGACATAAGGAACATAGGGTTTTCTGGAGGTTCCCTTGTTTCCTTTCAGCCATTGTTCTTTTAACTTTACCTGCTACATATTTCTAACCTCCTTCTGGATGTGGCCACTTGGATGTCCCATAGACTCCTTTAGCTTGACATAGCCCAAAATGCAATGATCTCCTGTGTGTGCTCAACTTGGCCTCACCACCACCCCCTTCTCAGTTCTCTGCATTGCAAAAGAAGTCAAGAACTTCATTTTGCAGAATCTTCTTCCCTGTATGGTTCTGAGTTAGAATTGGCCAGCTTTACCTGAGATATATTTTGTAACTTGGGGCTCTCGTCTCCATCTTAGGGATGCTGACCTAGTTCATACATATATCACTGTCTGTCCTGATTGCCTAGGCAGCCTCTTTTTGGATGTCTGTATCAGTTAGGGGCCAATCAGAAGACAGAAAGCACACAGTAATTTGAATATAAGAAGTTTAATATAAAGAATTATTAACTTTAACAGGGGGTTGAAATAATGGATTGGTGAATAAGAAGTAAGATCCTGTAAAGAATACAGAAATAACAGGTCTAACGCATAGCCACCACCACAGGGCTGAGATAGAGCCCCCAAGGAAGAGCCCCCCCCCCGCCCCGCTGCATCTCCAGCTGAGATATGGATCTTGGGGAGGACATGGCTGTGGCCCACTGGATGCAGGGAAGTCTCTGAGATGCCATGTTGACAGAATGTTCTAGAAATCTGCCCTCTAAGGTGCTAGAGAAAGCTATCACAGAGAGGTGGCGGCACTACCCCGTTTGTTGGGGGGAAGTCACTGGGAGAAGCTGCTGGCTGCTAAGTGCTGCTGACCACCATATACAGCAGGATCTGGGTGCTGGAGAAGCCATGTGAACTGCCAGAGCCAGATACCCAAGGAGCTACATGTGCTGCTCCCTGCTAAGTGAGCTCCCCAGAACAGAAGGAAAGCCCTTCCTCTTCCAGTATCTCCAGCACCCCCTACTGACGAAGCCTAACATTGCACTAGCTGCCAAGGGAAAAAGATTTAAAGGGCCCAAGTCCAGTTTTGAAGAACAGGCAATGAACTGTCAATTTGGAGCCAAAAGCAATCACTGAATGTCATTCTACCATCATTGTGAAGGCAGCATAACTGGTTGGTTAAGAGTATCAATTCTGGAATCAGGTGTCCTGGGTTCAAGTCTCAGCTCTGCCATTTACTATTAGTGTAATCTTCAGAGACTTACGTAAGTTCTCTGTGTCTCAGTTTCCTAATTTGTAAAACCAGAGTAGTAACAGTACTATCCTTGTTGGGTTATTATGCTAAGTGAGTTGATATTTATAAAGCATTTAGAAGAGTAATATACCAGATTTATACACTGCTGTTATCGTTATTGCTCACACTTCTTCAAATTGCACATCCTTCAAATTGCAGCCAGGATGGGCTTTCCACTGTAGGTGTGAATCTTAATCTATAATAATGTGGTATAAGACATCATCTTCCTTTATTCTCCTCTTCAGTGCTGGGGGCAGACACAGGGAGTGCTAATATATTGTCTTAACAACTCACCGTGTTCATATTGCAAAAACCAGAAATATGGCTATGTCACTTTGTTGCCTAAACATTACCTTCCCTGGCTCCCCATTACCTTCTGGATAGAGTCCAACTTTCTTTTTCTGGATACGAGGCTCTTAAAGCTCTGTCCCCCTCACCTCTCCCAACACCCTGGCTCAGGTTTTCACTTTTGTCTTTCCAAGCATCGAAGTTCACTACTTTATACTCCTACCAGCTTGTGTTTCTGTTTTCCAAATTTGCTTATTCTGTTCCCTCCTTCTGGAATACCATTCCCCTCTCCTCTTTGCTTGGCTAATTCCCTTTCAACTTTCAAAAAACTCAAGCACCATCTCTTCCAGGAAGCCTTCCCCAAATCCCCAAGTTGGTTGCAAAATTCCCCATTGTTATTGTTTCCCAATTCTGGTCTATAAGGTGAAGTGATACGCTTCTGTGCCTGGCTCCCTGGCTAAAGCTGAAGCCACTTGGGGTGTCCTGCGTGTTACGTTTGCATGCTCTGCGTTTTAGCACAAACAGCTTTCTACAACTGCATGGGCTGTGCATTGCACTATAGGGCTGCTGGTTGTAGAGTTGTGCACTACCTGCCCCACTGTTCACTATGACCCTGAGCACCAAATTGAGTCCCACAGTAGGCGAGCAGTATTGTGCCCTCAAGCTCTAGACAGTTATTACAGCATCTATTTACAGCTGCCCATTGCTGACCAGCCTCTCCTAAGTACTTCGTTAGGTTGGTAAGGAGTGACTGAAAGTGTTTTAGAATCAGACCTCATTTCTTAATAAGAGATGCCTAATTCTAATTGTTCTATATTCAAGGGAATCTCAGAAGTAGGGCTGGGAGAGGGGAAAAGAGGAGGGACACAGGCCTAAGATGCAACTAAGGACTTTAATTGGAGGCAGCTCCTCCACAGTGGCTTCTCCGGGAGCTGAAGTGACTCTTGCTGGCGGCACAGGGATGGCTCAGACGTCTTCTCCTCCTCTGGGGAGTTTCCG
Source organism: Balaenoptera borealis (assembly GCF_965194805.1). Lineage (NCBI taxonomy): Eukaryota > Metazoa > Chordata > Mammalia > Artiodactyla > Balaenopteridae > Balaenoptera > Balaenoptera borealis. The sequence goes on from NC_138865.1 coordinate 103,297,420, forward strand.
AATCAGTCTTCATGGCCCCTGTTCACCGCCCCCTTCCTGCCGGAGACCCTCCAGCAGCCGTGCAGCCTCGGAGACCTGCGAGGGGGCTGCCGTCTAGAATGTTCAGGGTCTCCCAATGAGGCATGGCTGGTACGGCCAGCGATCCTGGGAGTAGCGGCTTGGGTTTCTCTTGTGAAATCCTCTTTTGGAAACATGTGAATTCACATCTGAAAGAAGAAAGGGAAAAATCACACTGAGTGAAGGCTTTGCTCTGGGCCTGGGTGGACTGTTCCGGTCGCCTCCATCCCTGGTCATTGTCAGATTCTGGAATACTGTGTGAGCCACGTGGATCCTGGCCTGGGACGCATTGGTACCCCATTGGAGCATTCAGTGACAGCAGGGTGTCTTGCAAAGTGCAGTGGCTGGAAAATAGAAGAATTGGGCCCATGATGGTTCTGACGTTAACACCACTCTCTGCTGGGCCTTTGGAAAGTCCCTTCCCACTGTGGGCCAAAGCCTTCTCTATACAGTGAGAGGTGGGTTTATTTTTTTTTTAACATCTTTATTGGAGTATAATTGCTTTACAATGTTGTGTTAGTTTCTGCTGTATAACAAAGTGAATCAGCTGTACATATACATATATCCCCATATCCCCTCCCTCTTGCGTCTCCCTCCCACCCTCCCTATCCCACCCTTCTAGGTAGTCACAAAGCACCAAGCTGATCTCCCTGTGCTATGCGGCTGCTTCCCACTAGCTAGCTATTTTACATTTGGTAGTGTGTATATGTCAGTGCTACTCTCTCACTTTGTCCCAGCTTACCCTTCCCTCTCCCCGTGTCCTCAGGTCCATAGAGAGGGGGGTTTTTAAACTATGCTCCATGGAGCCCTGTGGGGGGAGGGGAGCTAGGGGGGCTTCCAGACCCTCACCCCCAATTCGAGTAGAGCAGGACCCCTTTGATTTTTTTTTTAAAGCGTTTGTTGTTATAATTAGCTTTTTTTAAAAATTAATTAATTAATTAATTTTAATTTTTGGCTGTGTTGGGTCTTCGTTTCTGTGCGAGGGCTTTCTCTAGTTGCGGCAAGCGGGGGCCACTCTTCATCGCGGTGCGTGGGCCTCTCACTATCGCGGCCTCTCGTTGCGGAGCACAAGCTCCAGACGCGCAGGCTCAGTAGTTGTGGCTCACGGGCCCAGTTGCTCCATGGCATGTGGGATCTTCCCAGACCAGGGCTCGAACCCGTGTCCCCTGCATTGGCAGGCAGATTCTCAACCACTGCGCCACCAGGGAAGCCCCACCCCCTTGATTTTTTATAGAAATTGGACTTTGAAATTTTGTTTGCCAGGAGGGTTTAGCTGTTAGGAGAATTCTGAAGTGACTGGGCTGGATGACGCTCACCTCTCAACAGCCAGCCTAACAGGGTGGTTGTGAGCTGTGTGAGGTCACCTGGGTACAGCGTTGGTGCCCATCAATGGGGCTGCATTTCTCCTTCCTGGATGTGGCTACAGCCCAGGAACCAGAGGCATTTCTCCCCCCACTGGACTACGCTCAATCCACAAGCATTTTCTGGCATGTTTATTTGCCATGTACCTGGTTGAGTTTGGAGGAACAAAAGTGATGTAGGCCCTGCCCTCCTGGAACTTATGGTCTGGTGGCCGAAGCAGACATTAAGCAAACAATCACATGCAATACACATAGAAGACAATGCCACAAGGGCTTAGAAGGAAAGTATGGATATGTGTTCTTTCTTCCCAGACCTCCTGCTCCTCATGTAATTCCCAGCTCAGAGGGTCCTGCAGCCAGGTCTTAGACCCCTGGACTCTGTCCAGTGTGTCCTAGAATGTGACTGCAGCTTCCTGAAGGCAGCAGTCCTGCCACTCCTGTCACCCCACTTAGCTCAATATCAAATTGGGGTTTGGTCATTAGGACAAGGCCCCCTCCCCCAGAAGTTCCTGGTCAGTGTTAGGACCCCAGTTTGGAGCTCACCCTCAAACTCACTGCTGCTGAAATAGGAGGTTCTCTTTTCTGGATGGAGCAGGGATTTTCCCAAAATCACGCGGGACGCTTCATTATCTTGCTTGAGATTTTGTCCGTCAAGCTCATCCTTCTGCAGACCTGGCAGTGGTAATTCCACGTGGTCATGTGGGGAGGCTCAGAGGAGGTACCAGAGGTGAAGGCGTTTTGCCAACTGGAGCAGGGCACATGGACCAGTGGTGATTATTGTGGGGTGGGGAGTACCTGAGTCTGTGTCCTCTAGTCTTCTGAGTTCTCTGCCTCATAAGCAGGCACTGGATTCAAAATATGTATTCTTTTTAAAATATAAAGTTTACTTTTTTCCTGTTTATAAATATAATGCATACCCATTATAGAAAAGCTAGGAAATATTGAAGAATATGAAGTAGGAAAAAATGCCCCAAACACCCCTCCCCTCAGATATGATCACAGTTCCAGTGTTTGCCTATGCATATTTTTACATAGTCCATCACATCCTGTATATTATGCATGCATTTTACTTTGTACCTATCATAAACATTTTTCTCATGTCACTAAATTTTAAGAATTTTATGGATAATTCAGGATTTATTTAACCAATGTTCTATTGTTGGGTGTTTAGACTGCTTTCAAATTTCACTACCATAAATGCCATTGTGATGACCACTGTTGTATATAAGGCTTTGTTTTGACATACTCCTAGGTTCTTAAAAGAATAACATACAATCTTGTCAACAGACTAAGCTGTATTCTGTAATAAATGACTATCCTTTTCTAGCCGCAAACCTTGAACAAATTGCTTCACCTCTCTCTGTCTGTGTTTTCAGACCTGCAAAATGATATATCCATTCTGGATAATCAGGTCCACTTCTTAGAGTTATTACAGAGATTAAATAAGATCACTTTTCTAGTGTGTAAGCTCTGAAACAGTAGGGGACTTATCTGATCACAGCTGGGTCCCTTGTGCCTAGACAGTGCCTTGCATGTAATTGGGGCTCAGTAATTATCATTATTATCATCTTGGAAAAAGGGACTGACATTTTTAAATTTCTTGGTTTTTATTGTGAAATTATTTTCAGGGGAAGTATTTTAAAGGCCCCTGCTATGGATTTCTGGCAAAATATGCCATGAGAATTTTTTTCCTGCCATTGAACTGTCCTGTCTCCTAGTGGGATTGTGCCAGCTGCCTGACCAGCCTCCCTGACCCCACCACTCACTGCCCAACTGTGTATTTGTCAGTCCTAGCTTTGCCTGATCTTGACAATAATGCTTTTTTTTTTTTCTGTCTGAAATTGCTGATTTTGACCCCCAGTCTTCTCCACTATGACCTTTTGTCCTGGATCTTCAAGAAGGATGTAATTACAAACTGAAGGTCAGGATGCCTTCTCTCCCTCTCTCTCTCCTCTTATACATGGTTGCCTTGGAAACTGTGTGTTCCAGATGCTCTGACTAAAGATGAAAAAAGATGTGTAATAGACTTTGCATGAGCAAGAAATACACTTTCGTTTTGTAAATGATTGAGATTTAAAGGCATATTTGTTTTAGCAGCAGAGCCTATCCTATCCTGGCCAATACCTATATATTATAGTTTCCATTTGTTGACCTTTGTTGAATGCCTACCTAGTGCAAGCCCTGTGCTTGGTGCTTCTATATATTCCCTCGTTTAATCCTCCCAGTGATCCTGAAAAGTAATAATACAGTGTGGATATCCCCATTTTACAGGTAGGGACACTGAAGCTCAGAGAGAAAGGGTAAGTGACTTGCCCAATTCTGTGGCAGAGCTGATTGGATCTAACCCCAGCCCCAAAGGCAGGGTTCTTAACTGCTATCTTTATAGTCTTTAGACAAGTGATTCTCAGACTATGATGTATGTTCAGGTTTCCCTGTGGGTCATGTTAAAACGTAGGTTCTGATTCAGTAGGACTGGAGCAGGGTCTGAAAGTGCAGCTTTAACAAGCTCCCAGGTGATGCCGATGTTGCTGATTCATGAATCGCACTTTAAGTTTCAAGATTTTTAAGCTCTATTGTTTATTGATTTGGGTACTTAGCCACCCAATCTTCACCTCATTTTAGGTTGGAATTATTCAATCAAAAGCTGAAGGAAATCTGAGGGTATCTCAGCAGGAAGGGGGATGAGCAAAATGAAGCCTCGAGAGGCCAGGCAGGGTGTTTTCGCCTGGTACCTACCATGCTTTGATGGCTGAAGCTCTTGGGTTTGACTGGGGATCTTGGAGTCATCTGTGGCATTGGGTTCCTCACAGCATTTGCAGCATAAACAGAAGATCTTCGAGGCCAGGTTTTGGTGGGCTGCTGTATGAAAGAAAGGAATGGGGCCTTGGGTTCTGGGGCCTGAATTCCAGATGCCCCGTTGGAAATTTACTGTGATGGGGGTCATACAGGGTCAGCTTCTCCCAAGGTATAATAACACTTCCCTCTCCCAAATCTCTTGTAGCTCCCCACAGCCAGCAGGTCCAAGCCCTTCAGCCTAGGTTGCTCTCTCTTAAGGTCACTATCCCTATTTTATACAAAATTTTCTTACCCATGGAAAGGAGTTGAAGCCCCTATTCTTCCAGCTTTGCTTGCAGGGGTGCCTTACTGAATCAACCGATCTTGAATTTGAGCCCGGTTCCCTGGGCAGGGCTGTTTCCTAAATAAACATAAGACTGTGGATGAAAAGTGCCAGCCCTTTACCTGTGCTCACGCTCCAGGTAGGATCCCACTACAGCAGAATCCCAGCCCATGCAGAAATCCATACAAACATGCTTGACTTCTAAAGAGATCTGTATTCTACCCCATTTCTAGGGGTAGGTTCCTTAACCTTCTCGAGCCTCACTTTTATCATGTGGAAAATGGGAAAAGCAGTGCCTACTTTGCAAAAAGTAAAGGTTTAAACATACGAAAAGTGACCCCTGTGGTGATGGGTACACAAAGTGCCCAGTCAGTGGTCATTGCATTTCCTTTCCCTTCCCTTCATGTAGCTCATTGGCTGCAAACTATTCTAGCTGGTCCAGGTCCCATGAGAACATGGTGATGAAGCACAGTCTTATAGATGTAGGTCCTGGTTCTGCCACCAACTTGCTGTATGGCTTTGAGTAAGTCCATGCTTATCTCTGTGTCTCAGGCTTCTCATCAATAATAAGAGGAAGTTAGGTTAGATGATCTCTTCAAGGATCTTCCTAGTTTGGGTGGTCCAGAATTACAAGGTCTTGTTTTCATCCCAAAGTCCTTTCACTGTGTATCAACTTTTCCAGGTCTCTGAATGCTTCCTGTTCTCCCTTCCCTTTCTTAAAGGGCAAAACCCCCTTGTAGGAAATTCTTCTCACAATACCCAACTCACTATGTGAGTTGTCTCACTCATGGGCATTTGCTTCTCACTTTCTCTACTCTCATACCGTCCAAGCCACCATCAGCTCTTGCCTGAATTATGGCAATAGATTTCGAACTGATCTTCCTGTTTCTTTTACCCTTGATTTCTTAATAATTAATACAAAATCTCTAACTTCCTGCACATAAGCTATTCAATATAGCACAATTTGTATACTGTGGCTAGATACAGCGAGCAGACTAGACACATACGATGTCCCCATTGTGTGGGATCCTTGGACCAAGAGGGGCACTTTCTGGGCCCATTTAGCTTCAATCTCCAATAGTCCTTTGGATCTGCTGTCAAGTGAGTTTTTCATCATAATTTGAACTGTGACATATTTCGCTGAGCTCTCTTTAATGAATTTATTTTCTTAGGATTTATAAACAAATGGAAATTAATATAAGGCGATTAGATCTTTTGTTTTGGAGATGCACCATTTAGCAAATATGCTTGCCATTAATACGCTGATTCTTCTGCTGCTTGCTATAGTTTCAATCTTCATCTACTTATATAAACTCTTGCTTCATGGGGTTTTGTTTTGTTCTAGACTGCCTTATGTATATTGAGTGTAGAAGGAAATGCTTCATAAGGAAGAAATGAAAACATAAGTCTGACCTGCCTCCACCACCAGGCAGCCCCGGGAACTAATGGATGGAGGTCTGTTAGATTGGTGGTCAGTTTGTGTAAAGGAAATTGCTAAACCTTTGCCTTGGGTCTCTCCAAACCTTCATGAGCACGTCTGTCTTGGTAAAGCAATGAAAAGTCACTTTTCTCAGCCTATATTTTGGAGTTAGTGATTTCCAGGGCATTAATCATATGAAGCCTTTTAGGTTCTCCTTGGCCAAGGAATTCAAGATGTCATGCATAGTACAAACTTTTGACTAACTGTAGTGTATTCTTTCCTGTTTGTCATGGTCTCAGCTGCATTGAAGTTGCTTCCTCTTCCTGGAAAAACTCTTGCTTTGTATATATACTCTCACTGAATGTACTCTGATGTGCTTATCTTAATTAATGGCAAAATTTTGCTAGATGACTTAAAATTACAATGGCCATTATGGCAAACTTTCAGTGTCAAAAATAATAGATTTAAGAGGGGCGGTAGAAAAGAGAGAGGACAAAAACACCAAACACTCGATAGAGGGCTTGTTTGATTGATATGCTTTTGCCCCAGAAAGAAGAAAAAAAATCTTACTACTACTCAAACCTGAAACCTACTTGCATTGTATGTCTCCCTCTCTCCACCTAGCTTTATCTCTACCACCCACTTAAACTCCTCTTGTTCTTTTCCCTAACTACCTAAATAAACTTTCTTCATGGGGCATTTCTCTAGAAAAGAGAACAAAACATTGCACAATATTCCCCTAAAACTCCTGTACCAGAAGGTGGATCCAGAGAGGTTGAATTTAAAACCTGGGTGAGAGCTGAATTGAGGAGAAATATTTAAAATCATCTCAAATTTTGGAACAACAGAAAGTTGCTGTCTAGTTCAGGATTCTGTTATTCAGTTACTTATTGCCCTGGACTACCACATTTGTATCAATTAGTTAACTTAATTGTTAACCTTCAACAATGGGGGAAAATGTTTAAAAGCAGCAGGATGGAAAAAACCAGAAGATTTAAATAACCCATCTATGCATAATTCCAAAAAATTAAGGGCTTGAGAAGTTAAGAAACACAGAAAATGCACCGCATAAAATTATTTCAAAAGTTATTTCAAAAGGTAAAACCTTTTTCTTAAGGGTAGATTGGGCAAAGATTCAGAATTGAAAACAAAATCAAGATGAATCAGTAGGAGACTGAATAAACTTCAGGACATTCTGGGGTAGACCAACAGCTTAAGGGAAACTTTTCTTCTTTTCTTGCAAAGGACTCAGACCTGAAATAGTGAACTTAGATACAATAAATTGGAATGAGAAATGTCAACTTTGACCTCCCGATTATTTTTAAATAGTCCTAAAAATTAATTAGAAATCAAAATAACTTTAAGCCCTCTTGGACCAAAAGTTCCTCTGTTCTTAGAGAATACGGAGCCTGTGGATGAGGACACGTGTGTGTGTGTGTGTGTGTGTGTGTGTGTGTGTGTGTGTGTGTGTGTGTGTGTGTATATATATATACTTTGAGCAGAAAGACCATTGGAAGAACTCATGTTCCATAATGGCCAAAGGACAACTGTCCAAATCTGTCCAGTGATACCACTCTAAGGAGACCTTAGCACTCAGCACTCTCCTGTTCTTCCTCTAAACTCCCAAGGAAAATTGATAAATAAAGGTGGACAGTAATACTGCTTGATTGTTGACATGGTTTATTTCTTACTGGGAAATCAGACTCTTCAATGCCAACCGGGACTAAGACCTACCATTCTTTGTGATGACTATGTGTACCTTTCCAAGTGTGCAACTCCCGGGCACCCTCAGTGGCCTGTGTTTCTTACACAGTGTTGGAAGGGAAAAAAAACCCTTCATGGGGTTATCAATATCCCAGACTTCTGAGGACAGTGAGCCCTCCAAAGGAGGTGGACAACACAAGGGGCTCATTTTCCTTCACCTTGACTGACATAGTACGCAGCACAGCCCACATCCTACTTGGGCCACAAGGATGTGCCACATCCTAGGGCACAACTGACCAATTGAAAATTCTTAGCTCAGGTAATAATGGATAATAGAATACCTTTGGATTTTATTTTGGCTAATCAGGGGATTATGCACCATTGCTTTCACTTCATGCTGTACCTTGATTAATACCACAGGTGAGGTTAATCTATATCTAAGCCCAAAGAAAAGGCAACCTGGCTATTTGAGGTAGACACAGGGTATCATTTGAAATTTATCTTCTTCTGTCATGCCTGGGAAATATAGGTTATGATTCTAGACTGCCTTCCACACTCTCTTAAAAATACTTTTAATTATTTTTGTTTGTCTCACAGTCATTCATTGGCTGTTGTCCAGAGAGTTGAATACTTTTATGTGGCAACTGTTTCAACTTCTGGCTCCACAGATGATTGAAAGACAGAAACAAGAAGACATCAGGCTGGCTGATGCTCAAACTGAACATCAGATCTCTGTAAGTGGAAAACTGTAACTGTGTCTTCAAGGAAAGTCGACAACAGTGGTGAAGATCTGGACAATCCCTGAGGCTTTGGTTGAGGGAGGGCCGAAAGGGGGAGACTGAGAATAAAAAAGGAGTTCCCACACTCCTAAGTGAAGACTGATTGCTCTGTAACCATGGTAACAGATAATCACCAGAACCTGTTTAAACCCATTTAATCTGTTAATGAACTTTTATCTTGATGACCATTCTCCTGAAAGTAACATCCACAGACAGTACTTCATGGCCTATGGTCTACCATTCCTAAGCACTCCTGCCTTTGAAACACCACCTGTCCACGAACTCAGTGCCTCCACAAACCCCTTAAATATTAGCCATTAGCTTTGTTCAGAGACTTTGTCATCAGAGCATAGTTCTCTCTTGTTTAATGAGAAATAAATTCAGTTTTTGTTCCACACGTTGAGTGGAGGTCTCTTCTGCTAAAGCAGCTTATACGTACATAGCATCTTGGAGATCATTCTGTAGCAGCAGCTCAGCAGATATTTTCAAATATAAGTTTATCTGAATCTAGCGCTGATGCTTTGCATATCTTTACTCCCCAGCAATTTCCTGAGAAAGGGGAGTAGAACCACTTTCTCCTCTAAGTGTTGGTAGCCAAGAGTTTTGAACTTTTGAACCCTCTTCAGAAATGGAAAGGATCTGAACACTGTAGCAATTACAAGCACGTTCTCTGGGGTATAATTCCTAAGGATTTACAGTTTATTAGCTATGAAATTTAAAAGAATTTAACTTTCCTGAACTTCTGTTTTCTTATCTGTAAAATGGGAATGATAATAGTATCTACCCTAGAATGTGGTTGTGAGGATTAAATAATCCTCACATAAATAATGATGGAAAGTGCTTAGCACAGCTGTCTGGCACATTGTAAAGGCTCAATAAATGTAAATGCTGATGCTGATGAAAATGTGGAGTTGATTTTGGTTAGGGCGGCAGGGTGGGTGTGGTGTTTCTTGCACTACCAGCGCCCTCCTCTAGGTGGAAGCAGGAGCCAAAGAAAAGGGCCCTTGGGTTACCCACAGTGGGCTGTGAACTTCAGGTCTTCAGTGACCCCACAGAACTTCGACCAGAACAAGAAAGATCAATGAGGTCAAACAGGAAGATTTCCAGAGCTGGAGGAGCCCTTAGGGGTCATTCAGCACAGGTGGGGAGACTGGGACCCAGAGAGAGAAACAGTGGGGTCATGGTAAGAGGGATGGCGTCTGCTTCCTGAAGCAAAGTGAAAAGGTGCCCAGGAGTGATGGAGACATTGTCCCTTTAAGTATGAAAAAATATCCCTCCTGCTCTCAGGGCTAACTTTTGAGCCTCACTCACCTGCAGCTGGCAGAGCAGAGATGGAACTGTCTGTGATGTCACAGGGCCTGGGAACCACGGAATGTTGGGGGCAGAGGGGTTTGGACTGACTACAAATGCAGGGAGGAGGGAGGATGTCTGCTGATCCTCTCTCTAGTGGTCCTTCCCTCCGTCCACAATGCCATGCTGTCCTTTGGGGCACTGGAATGGAAGTCCTGGTGCCTCTGGTGAAAGCATCTTGAGGATGGCTGGGCCAGAAGGGGGCAGTATAGCACTGGATGCAGAAGACCTGGGTCCACATTCTGTCTCCGTACCCAGCAGGGTGGTAACCTTAGGCAACTAGACGTCATGTCTTGGTTTCTTCCTCTTTAAAGTGGGAATGATAGGACTTCCCTCGTGGCACAGTGGTTTAGAATCCGCCTGCCAACGCAGGGGACACGGGTTCAAGCCCTGGTCCGGGAAGATTCCCACATGCCGTGGAGCAGCTAAGCCCATGCGCCACACTACTGAGCCTGCGCTCTAGAGGCCAAGAGCCACAACTACTGAGCCCACATGCCACAACTAAAGCCCGCGCGCTTTAGAGAGAAAGCCTGCATGCAGCAATGAAGACCCAATGCAGCCAAAATTAAAAATAAATTTATTTTTAAAAAGTGGGAATAATAATTATTATTTAATTTTAAATGATATTTTTAGGATTAAATGAGGTCAGGTAAACATTTAACACGGTGCCTAGGTATAGTAAACATTCAAGAAATGGTTGTTACTAATGATATGTGCAAATGTAAAGTGGCATTCTCTTCCCAATCTATCTTTCAGGAAAAGAATTATTTTATATTTGAGTCCTGACAAAATCTCTCACCTTTGGGGAACTCTCAGTTCCTTTATTTAGGACAACCAATTTCTATTTGGGGAAGCCAAATTAGGTTAAAATGTTCTCAATCAGTGCTATCTTTGGATGCTTCTAGAGGTCACCTGGTACAAAAGGAACAGAAGCCAGCAAAACTTCAGCACAGTTTTGGATGTTCTGTTGGACGGGTGGATTGGGGTTCAGGTGGTTACTTTCAGGAGGATGGTCATCAAGATAAAAGTTTATTAACAGATGAAACGTGTTTAAACAAGTTCTGGTGATTATCTGTTACCATGGTTACAGAGCAGTTGGTCTATGTGACCTAAGCCATACGAGTATTCGATGGTGGTTAAAACAGTCTTTTAAACCTCAGTTGTAAAGAAGTACTCCTAAGTGGTAATATTGAAGGTTCTCAATTCTGGCTGCAAGTGAGATTCATCTGAGATGTTTTTTAAAACATAGGAATACCCTCAGGCCTAACTCCAGATAAATTAGAATCCTTGGGGATAGTGGTGGGTGAAGCCTGGGCATCAGTAGTTTTACAAAGCTTTCCAGGTGATTCTTATACGTAATCAAGACTGAGAACTACTAAGTTACATTGTGGAGATGGCTAAATACACACATAAACAGTGATTCTCTGCAAAGGCTGCCCTTAAGGAGGAACATTTAAAAACGCCACGCCCCAGCTTCCCTGGTGGCGCAGTGGTTGAGAATCTGCCTGCCAATGCGGGGCACACGGGTTTGAGCCCTGGTGTGGGAAGATCCCACATGCCGCGGAGCAACTAGGCCCGTGAGCCGCAACTACTGAGCCTGCGTGTTTGGAGCCTGTGCTCTGCAACAAGAGAGGCCACGACAGTGAGAGGCCCCTGCACCGCGATGAAGAGTGGCCCCCCGCTCGCCGCAACTAGAGAAAGCCCTCGCACAGAAACGAAGACCCAACACAGCCGGAAAAAAAAAAAAAAAAAAAGCCACGCCCAGCACCCACTTTATAGACCAGTAAAAATCACCATTTCTGGGCATTGGTCGTTTTGGAAAGCTCCCCAGATGATTTCCCCCCATCACACTTTTAAAAAATTGAGATATAATTGACATATAATGTTGTATTACAAGTTTGAGATGTACAATGTGTTGGTTTGATACATTTATATATTGCAATATGATTACTATTGCAATAGTAGTGTTAGCTAACACCTTTATTGCATCACATAATTATTTCTTTTTTGTGTTGAGAACAATTAAGATGTAGGCTCTTAGCAACTTTGAAGTTTATAATACAGTATGATTTTTAACTTGCAGCCAGCATTGAAAACTACTGACCTACAGAACAAATTTTAAAAACATAACTTTTCTTGATGCTGTATAAATGTATTTTTTAGCTTTTCAGGGACAGTATTATATATGGATTCAATAGGACTTTTTCAAATAACTTAGAAATGAAAATATACTCTGGAAACCTGTGTCAGATGAAAATTATAAAGATACTGATGTTAGAGATATGTGAGAAGCATTTGAATGAAATTGTTTCAGAAAATGGGAGAATAAGGATAGCAGTATTTCTAAATTAATATATTTTATAATATATAATATGCCATTGGATACACACATCCTGTATTGAATCCTTGTAAATAGATGTTTGGTTATTTCATCCATAGCATAAAACATTTATATACTCAGGTTGGCCAAAATACTTAAAAAAAATCTTTGCATGGGGAAATTGGGAGATAGTCTTCTGTTTGGGGTGGTTTACCATTCAAGCTTAGATCTGGGGTAGGAGTCTAGTTAGCAGGTTCCTGCACTAATCCCTGGTCCAGGTAGAGAATAATGAACTAAGGCACTGGCCTAAGATAAGTGGGTGGATTTTGAATCTGGTGATACCAGAGGGTATGGGCTCTGGAGTTGGGCTGCCTGCACGAGAAACCTGCTGTGGTAATTTGCTGTATGACGTGGGCCAAGGTCATTTACCCCTCTAATCCTCAGTTTCCTTACCTTTAAAATGGGAATTATAATAGCGTTGATGTGAGGAATACATTAGACCAGCCATGGAATGTTATACGTGTATAGTTGTCCCTCGGTATCTGCGGGGGGAATTGGACCCCCAAGGATACCAAATCTGAGGATGCTCAAGTCGCTTATATAAAATGGTGTAGTATTTGCATGTAACCTAAGCACATCCTCCTGTATACTTTAAATCATCTCTAGATTACTTATAATACCTAATACAATGTAAATGCCATGTAAATAGTTGCTGGAGAGGTGCAAATTCAAGTTTTGCTTTTTGGAACTTTCCGGAATTTTTTTTTTTTTCTCTGAGTATTTTCTGTTGTGGTTGGTCGAATCTGTGGATGTGAAGCCCTCGGATATGGAGGGCTGACTGTAGTACCTGGTAGAGAAGAAGCATTCAATAAATGTGGCCTGTTACTATTATTATTTGATACTGAGAGTGAAGGGTGAGTCTGGGCTGATGCTTTCACACCTGTGGATGTGAAATTAGAGAATTCAGGAAGAGTACATTTTGGATAAGGATAAATTTAGGTTTTAAAACAACTTCATTTTGAAATAATTACAAATTCACAGGAAGTTGCAAAGAAATGTGCAGTTTTTTTTTTAATTTTTAAATTTTATTTTATTTATTTTTTTATACAGCAGGTTCTTATTAGTCATCAGTTTTATACACATCAGTGTATACATGTCAATCCCAATCGCCCAATTCATCACACCACCATCACCACCCCCCTGCGGCTTTCCCCCCTTGGTGTCCATATGTTTGTTCTCTACATCTGTGTCTCAACTTCAAGTGCAGAGAGTTTCTATGAACCCTTTACCCAGTCTCCCCCAATGTTAGCATCTTGTATCACTAATGATATCAAAACCGGAAAATTAACATTGGTGCAATCCACTAAGCTCATTCGACCATTCACCAGTTTCGTACGTACTCATATGTGTGTATGTGTGTAGCTGCATGCAGTTTTATCACATGTGGCTTCATGTAACTGCCACCACAACCAAGACACTTAACTACCATCACCACAAAGTTCCTTATGTGCTACTTCTTTATAGCCACACCACCCCCTCTCCCCACCATCTCTAACTCCTGGAAACCACTGATCTGTTCCCCATTTCTATAATTATGTCATTTCATGAATGTTCACAAATGGAAACACACAGTATACATGTATCTTTTTAGTTTTTTTTTTTTTCACTCAGCATAATTTCCTTGAGATTCATCCAAGTTTTAGCATGTATCAATAGTTTATTCCTTTTCATTGCTGACTCATAATCCACAGTATGGATGTACCACACTTTGTTTAACCAGTCATCCAGTGAAAGATATTTGAATGGTTTCTAGTTTTTGGCCATTACAAATAAAGTTACTCTGGGGGCTTCCCTGGTGGCACAGTAGTTAAGAATCCGCCTGCCAATCCAGGGGACATGGGTTCGAGCCCTGGTCCAGGAAGATCCCACATGCTGCGCAGCAACTAAGCCCGTGCGCCACAACTACTGAGCCTGCGATCTAGAGCCCACGAGCCACAGCTACTAAACCCTGCGCACCTAGAGCCCGTGCTGCGCAACAAGAGAAGCCACTGCAATGAGAAGCCCCCGCTCGCTGCAGCTAGAGAAAAGCCAGTGCGCAGCAACGAAGACCCAACGCAGCCAAAGATAAAATAAATAAATTTATGGAAAAAAAAATAAAGCTACTCTGAACATTCATGTACTAGTTTCTGGGTGAAGATAAGTTTTCACTTCTGTGGGGTAAATGCCCAAGAGTACAATTTCTAGATTGTATGGTAAACCCATTTTTAGCTCTAAAAGAAAGTGCCAAATCGTTACCAACCCTTCCAAGCTGGTCCCCAACAGGGGTCTTCCTGCCTAGTGTCGCTCGCGCCAATATAACTAGACTGACTTGGGTTCAGAAGCAAAGGAAAGTTTCATTCTTTGATCAAAGAATGCAGAGGCGCCAGCTCCCGCTTGGAGTCTGTGCTCCGCCCACTCCCGCTCCCCAGGCCATCGGGGCGGGGCTGCTTTGCAGCGGTCTCTTCCGCGGCGGAAGGGGCGGGAGTTCCCCTGGATCTCGCGCAGTTTCGCCGCTCACGCTCCAGATCACAGCGCCGGGTGCAGCCTCTCTGCACGCGGCCTGCTCAGCCATCTTGAATTGCAGTGTCGAGCGCGGCGCGTCTGCACGGCCCCAAGCTGCAGTGTCGGGGAAGCCCTTTCGCACTAGGAGCTCTGATCTGAAGTGCCGGGTGGAGGTCTTTGTCCATGGTATCGTGTGAGAAAGTGAAGCTACACGAGACACAAAGAAAAAGAAAAAAAAGGTTAGGCTTTATTTTATTACCCAGATTCTATTTTTATTTCTCGGGAATTGTGAATGGGCTCTGTTGTTGACCAAGTTATTTTCCAGAGAGACTGTGCCGTTTTAGATTTCCACCAGCAACTCTCCTCTTCTCCAGTGTGTTTTTTCACTGTTTTTTATTTTAGTCATTCTAATAGGTGTGTCGTGGTATCTCATTGTGATTTTAATGTGCACTTCCCTAATAGCTACTAATGTTGAACATGCTTTCACATGCTTATTAGTCACTCATACATCCTCTTTGGTGAAATGTCTCTTCATGTCTTTTGCCCACTTTCTAATTGGATTGTTTTGAAAATTCAGTTTTTAAAATGATAGCTTATTGAGATATAATTCATATGCCATAAAATTTATACTTCTAAGGTGTACAAGTCAGTAGTTTTTAGTATATTCATAGAATTGTGCAACACTGTCTAATTCCTGAATATTTGCATCACCCCAAAAGGAAACTCCAAAAGGAAACTTTGCAGTCACTCTCCATTCCCCCTTCCTTCCAGCCCCTGGCAACCACTAATCTGCTTTCTGTCTCTATGGATTTGCCTATTCTGGACATTTCATATAAATTAAATCATACAATATGATTTACCTTTTCAAGGTACCTCCAGGTTGTAACATATATCAGTTCTTCATTCCTTTGTGTTGCCAAATAATATTCCATTGTATGGATATACCACATTTTGTTCATCTATTCATCTATTGATGGACATTTAGGTTCTCTTCACTTTTTGACTCTATGAAAAATACTGCTATGAATATTTGTGTGCAAGTTTTCTTATGGACATGTGTTTTCTTTTCTCTTGGGTATATATACCTGGAAATGAATTTGCTGAGTCAGATAGTAACTCAATTTTAACTTTTCAGAAATTGCCAGACTGTTTCCAAGGTGGCGCTACCCTCAGCAATGTATGAGGGTTTCATTTGCTTTATATCCTCAACAACACTTGTTATTGTCTGTCTTTTTTACTTTAAGCATCTTAGTGTGAATAGTATCTCATTGTGATTTTGATCTGTCTTTTCCTAATGACTAATGATATTGAGCATCTTTTCATGTATTTATTGGCCATTTGTATATCTTGTTTGGAGAAATGTCTGTTAAGCTCCTTTGCCCATTTAAAAATTGGATTGTCTTTTTATGGTTGAATTTTAAGAGTTCTTTATATATTCTGGATATTAGACCATTATCAGATATATGGTTTGTAAATATTTCTTGCATTCTGAATGTGTCTTTTCACGTTCTTGATGGTGTCCTTTGAAGCACAAAAGTTTTTAATTTTGATGAAGTTCGCTTAACCATTTTTTCTTTTGTTGCTTGTATTTTTGATGTCATATCTAACAAATCAACCACCTAACCCAAGGTCATGAAGATTCACTACCATATTTTCTTCTAAAATTTTATAGTTTTAACTCTTACATGTAGGCCTTTGGTCCATTTTGAGTTAGTATTTGTATATGGTGTAAGGTAGGAGTCCCAACTTCATTGTTTTGCATGTGGATGTCTAGTGGTCCCAGCATCATTTGTTTAAAAGACTATTCTTTCCGCATTGAATGGTCTTGGTCTTGGCACTGTTGTCAAGAATCAGTTGACCATAAATGTAAGAACTAAAATTTACTTCTGAGAATGTTGCATTTGATATTGCAAGAGAGAGTCAAATGAAGGTTTCCAGAAAGGTCAAATGAGTGTGGTAGATGGCATTGTTGCCCCAATTCTTTACCCCTGCCAATGGTCATACCTTCTCCGTGGCATCATCATAAGCAGAGTGTATTTCCCTGTGTTTGATTTTGGATTTGACTAAGTGACTTGCTTTGGTCAATGGTTTATGGGCAAAAGGGCCAGTATTAGAGTTTTGAGCTTAGAATTCCTAGCATGTTGCCACTTCGGCTCTTGCTCTTCTGCCACTACCCTGACAGACTGTGTGCCCATTAGCCCATTAGTCCCAGAAGAAGAATGAGAGACATAGATCAGAGTCACTCCAGGCAAGCAGTCAAGCTAAGTCCAGCTTAGGTTAGCCAACCGCCATTCAACTCACAGATAATTAGAGGCTTTGGGACGTTTGCTAGGCACAGGCATTAATATTTTCCCAAAGTGTGGGATGCAGTCCCCCAGTGGGAAGTGCAATGATTTAAGGTCAAACATGGACATGACACTATATAGCATTGAATCATATCATGAGAGACCAACTCCCTTTTGAGTCTTTTCAGTTACATAAAGGGAGAGAAGTCTCCGCTAGGTGTTACCCACTCTGTAATGCCTACAGAAAGTTGACAATCTCCCTTTATAACAAAAAGAAAATAGCCTGCAGGCTCAGAGTCTTTGCAGGTGACAGCATCATACTAGGAATTCAGCTCATTATTTTGTTTTTATTCTATTTTTTTACGTTGACCTTTTCCATTTGTGGTACATTTGTTTTAGTGTAAAGTAATGAGATGGTTTAAAGAAAAATATTAAGGGAATAATAGTAGAGATAATAGGCAGATCCAACAATGTTATGTGAATAAATGCAGTTTAGGAAATACTGATTTGATATACAACATCATGTCTATGACCTGTATAATAAATATTAAGAGAGATTTATGTTTCTCTTCTAAGCGGCCTGTGGAAGGGCATCATTTTATTTATTTATTTATTTATTTATTTATTTGGCTGTGTTGGGTCTTTGTTGCTGCGCGCCGGCTTTCTCTAGTTGCGGCGAGCGGGGGCCACTCTTCGTTGTGGTGCACGGGCTTCTCATTGTGGTGGCTTCTCTTGTTGCGGACCACAGGCTCTAGTCGTGCAGACTTCAGTAGTTCCGGGGCGTGGGCTCAGTAGTTGTGGTGCACGGGCTTTGTTGCTCCGTGGCATGTGGGATCTTCCCCAAGCAGGGATCGAACCAGTGTCCCCTGCATTGGCAGGCGGATTCTTAACCACTGCGCCACTAGGGAAGTCCCAGGGCATCATTTTAGATGTAAACTCATCTCTTGCCCATACTTTTTGAGCTGAAAATTGGGTTTATTCTTTCAAAAAATGTAGGCTTCTCAATTTCCAGGAATCTTAACCCCTAGACTCCCTTCAAAGCCCCAAGGTGATGGTAGCAAATAAAACCCTTTTGTGGCTCTTACATAATTGATACTTAAGAACCTTTTGGAAAAATACTCCTCTGTAATCTCACATTCTAAAAATAGGCTTGACTTTTGGATTGCTTCTAAATAAAAACATATTTTTCGATTACACTGGAGACAAAAAAAATTTCCAGTATCAATTTGAGACTTGTGGGAAAACGGAGAGAATCAAAGTTTCACTGTTCTCGGTGAAGGTTTTGGTATTGAAATTTTGTCATGTTGGGTGACTTTTGAGTGTGATGGTGGTGGGGAGGAAGGAAGGGTAAACATTGTCACCAGTCATTTAATATGTCACTTATTACTCAGATCTGACGCTAAATGCAAAGGCTGCGGCAGGAAGACGAAGCTCGCATCACTGTACATGCTGTGGTCCAGGAGAACATCTCTGAAATGCTATGGTTTCTCTGAGTAATGACTGAATCATCTCTTTATTACAGTGAAACTTCACAGTGACACTATTTGCTGTGGGGCAGAACCAGAGGGCTTCATTCTGGGACTTCTTGGGCAGCAACTAAAAGGGCTTGGCTTCCAAAGAGGCAAGGCATGTCCCTTTACAAGTCCCTCTCACCTGAGCACAGCCCACAGGACAATGCTACAGTGTAGGCCATTTCTCAAGAACTCCCTCTTCGTGCTGAATTTTGTTCTTTCTCCCTCCTCTTTTGAAACAGTGGATAGAAAAGAAGGAGCCATGGGCAGTGTAGGGTAGCATGTAATCCAGAGTTAAAATGTGGTCTTTCCCTATTCATTCAAGGATGTTTTCGCCTTACACCAAGTCATCTGCTAGGTCCATGGTCTAAAAAATTACTTACCCTATGTGGATTCAGACTTCTGCCTTTCCCATTCACGGCAAATCACTTCCCTTCTTTGAGTCCCATTTGCTCATCTCTGAAATGGGACCCATAATTCCCACCTCTCCCAGGGCAAGAAGAACGGGCATCTATGAAATTGCTTGTTGAACTGCACCATGTGTGTATTTTGGAAGGACATCTGTGTTTTCCCCAGTGTCTCACCAGGCTGTCTTTATATAGCCACCCACCTCTCTGTGCTCTCTTTGTAAGCTTTTGTGCTCACAAAGCACCATCATATTACTTGACCCAGAGGGGGATAGAGTAACTTGACTGAATGATAAAGAGGGAAGCTTGATACCTCACCTTTTTTTCCCTGACCTTTGAACAGCCATATTGTTTATTATGTCTCTTTATATTACAAATCCCAGCAGAGTGCCATATACATGTGGAGGAGGGTGCATAAATATACTTTAATTGGATTTGAGTAAGAATCTATATTTATTGTTGCCTCGATGCTTGAAAGAAGTAAACAGAGGGGATATGGGAAAACATACTCATACAGTGTCAAGCTATAGGGGGATAGAGAAGAAGTATGTTACAAGACAAAGGACGAAGTCTTACAGAGAAAAAAATTTAAAAAATGAGTTGAGAAAGAGAGATTCACGGTTTACAAATCAGTGGATTTGGATTTATCTACTGGTGTATCCACATACGTTCTTCCAGTATTTTCTCTGGTCTACTGATGGGCAAAGATGCACCATTAGAATTGACAATACATCCATGTGCAACGTACAGAAAGTCTTCCATTTCTAACATCCAGCCACCTGAACTCCATCAGTCATCTCTTCAACTGGATAAATTAGAGGTTGCTCCTTGTAAAGAAAAATTGGAAACTACCAATTTGGAGTTCTACCCTTTTCATGGTGATTCTTCACTTAGCCTTATAACTGATTTCAAGACAATTTGCCAACTCCCCTGGCATACGGAAGAGATTATTTCTTAAGATTGTTTTAAAAAGCCCTAAAAAGTGAAATCCAACATTCTCAAAAACTAGTACAATAACACAAATCCTTTGACTTTGGCAGGGATGCCGGAGTTCTACAGGACAGCTTATGGGCTTCTCCCATGGAAGTCAGCTAGATGCTGTGGGTTAGAGGATCCCTGAGGCCACCTTGCTCAAATATAGGCAAGAGTCATTTTATGGGGAGTTAGCACAATAGTAACATGAGTGGAAACTCTGTGCCAGGCAGTGTACTAAGGGCTTTGTTTGGGAGAAACTACCTAGGATGAAATATGACCTTGGACATGTTATGTGGTTTCTCTGAGCTTCAGTGTTCATGCCTCTAAATGGGGTCATAACACCTAACTCTCAGGAATTTTCAAGGATTTGTTGAGACATTGAACTCAAAGTAATAGGTACAGAGAAAACACTCAATACCTAATGTTGCTGTTTTCTTGTTATTCATACATTTCATACAAAATTCAGGCAGCCATGAATTTCATGGCAGATGGAGCATTCCGCCTGGCCCTGGGCTTCAGTGCCATTTTGAAATTTTTTCTTCCAAAGAGAGAGAGATTTAAATTTTAAAGGAAGAGGATTTCTGAGTTGTAAACTAAATGAGTCTGATTTATAAGAGTAGAATAAATTTGACTGCAGATCCAATGACAATGATTTCAAAGTAGATAAAGACAAAGCCATAGACCTAGGCTTATTTTGGAAGAAGAGATTCTTATGTCTGTCAGATGGAAGAGACTTTTACTCTAAGATTTGAAAGCCTCGTGATATTGTCCTAACCTAGAAGGGAGTAAGTAGTTTCTTTCATCACAGAATTGTAAGGCTTTATAAGACTTGTAGAAGAATTTAATTGGACTCTGAGCAAAGGTTTATTTCCTCTTTATAAAGTGCACATATGGGCTATATAATTTGATGGTGGTAAATTAAAATGTTTGTTCTCTATTCCCGCTCCAAACAGGGTCACATAAATGTTGCCTGGCTGGATTTTGAATATCTGACTGCTCCCTTCTCAAATCTTTTTGGATCGCATAGCTTTCGCGCACTGGGTCAGGAGCAGGAGTTGAGTGGTGTAAATTGATCTTTGTTCTCTGACCACTACTAGGGTTATAGCTAATCAGTCTTAGGACCTTCTAGGCTCCCGAGACAGCCACTTCTTTGCAACTCAAAAAGTAGCAATGAGAGAGCTCAGGTAGATCTCTCTCTTTATCCAACACAGGTTTATATTTGGCATTTTTCCTTTTATTCACTAAATGCTTTCAGACTAACGAGGAGATGTCACCTGGGTTTATAAATAGGTATATCTCTGATGGAAGGCTAACCCACTCAGAATCTTCATTCTATGATTATGGAAAGGGAAGAGCCAGAAGGAGATTAAGAGGCCATGCAGACCAACTTTCTCCCTTGCCCCCATTGTATAGGTAGGAACACTGAGGCCTGAAGAAGGAAAGAATTTTCCCAAGTTTATAAGTTGAGGTCCTGGTTGAGCTATGATATGGATCTAGGTCTGTTTGATCCAAAACCTGTTTGGACTTGCAGCAGAAACTACTAGTTGTTTCCCAATTTCCATCTTCTGCTTCTCCCTTATTAATAGAACCTCCAGTTTGTGGCTGAGCATATAACTGTCTGGAAAAAGATTTATTTTACAGTCTTCTTTGCAGTAGAGGTAGTCAAGAGACTAAGTTCTGGCCAGTGACAAGTAAGTGGTAGTATCCTGTGCGTCTTCTGGAAATATTACTTGGTCCTTCCTCCATCTTACTGGTTGTAATATGGAAGTGAAGGCTGGAGCTTGAGCAGCTATCTTGGATTATGAGGTGGAAGCCATGTGTTGAGGATGGGGGAACATCCAGATAGCAGAATCCTGGGTGCCTGACTTTGCAGAACGTGATACCAGCCCTCAAATGCCCATCCCTGGCCTTTTTATATGATTGAATTATTTTTTTAAAAATTTCATTTGCTTCTGGATCTTATCTTTACTGATACTCCACTACCTCATTCTGCCTCCAGTTAAGTTTTCTTGTTGTTAAGAAGATAGAAATTAGGTCTTGGGAGTTCTGCTGGGGGATGGTGAGGTAAGATCCTCATAGATAAAGAAAAAGATGTTCGTGTATCTCTTTCAGCAGATTGGGATCCCTAGGAGGGAGGACCATGACTGAATTTTCTTTGTGGCTCAGAACTCAGCAGAGGATATAGAAGACACTGGTAAATGTTGTTGTATCTTATACCAGTGATTTATTGCCAAAATAATGCTGAGTAACAAATAACCACAAAACCTCGGTGGCTTATGACAATGCCTATTTATTGCTTATGTGTCTGGGGTGGTCAGCTAGGCAGCTCTGCTGAACTTGGCTGGGCCTGACCACACGTCTGGGGGATTGGCTGGCTACTGGATGATCTAGTGTGGCCATGGCTCAGACAACTGGGGTGACTTGACTCTGCTTCACATGCCTGTTATATCCTACCAACCTAGCCTATGCCAGTGGAAGAGACCACAAATGATGAGTAGAAACATGCAGGTAATTTTTCTTGCCTCTGCTTGTGTCATATCTGCTAACACCCCATTGGCCAAAGCAAGTGCCATGGCTGGACCCAGAGATGAGTGGGAGGTCACTTAACTGTGACATGGCAAAGGCATTGGTACAGGGCGGGATGAGAACTGGGGCCTTAATGGATCCAGTCTGCTACAGATGGATGACTGAATGGATGGAGGGATAGATGGAAAGAGGGAGAGAAAAAAGGCAGACAAGGGTAGGAAGTTCTATTCCCTGTGTCCAATACAAGGGAAAAGGAGGCACTAGAGGGTGGTTTCGTATAAGTCTCTAATGCTCTCTGGGGTGAGCAGCTTTGGGCTCGGGGACTGCCCATGGCACATGGGGTCTGCAGCTTTGGCACAGACCCAGGCTATGGGGTATTTATATTATGACTTGCTTCTGTGCTGGGGAATCTTTGCTTCTGAGTGAGTAATTATGAAAGGCTTCGCAAGCTTTACCTAGTGGTTGGGAAGAGTCTGTTTTGGAGACGAGAAGCGTTTTCAGAGAGAACTAATTCATAACATGAAGACTGTTGTGTCGTGGCCTGAGAACTGAACTGGGAAGCAAGGGGCCTAAGTTTCAGTCCTGCCTCTGTTAAGTCAGGAAGAAACACCATATATACAAGCTTCTCTTAGGCAACTTCTGAGCACTATAGTACTTGTCAGCAAGAGAAAAGGCTAAAAAAAGAAAAGAAGTTTTAAAGAATACGTTTTTCTCCCACTCTTTATGGTTGTTTGAGCTCCTGGAAATAATATTTTTTAAGAAGATGAAAATTCTCTAGTGCTAATAAATTTGGTAACTTAGTTTTCTGTTATATATTTTGAAGATCCTTTCCATTTGTTGTTTCAAATACTTTCAAAATAATGCTTAAATGTTTATACCATAAAATGATGGCTAGTATGAAAATTAAACATTATTAATGTGAACATTAACAATGATTCTAAATTTCATAATTGTTGATGCAAGAGATTTACCAGTAAGTCTAATCAAGTTTTCCCTAAAAGATGGGAAGAAAACTCAATTGGTTCTGATGGTGTTAGGATGAACAATTCACTTCATTTTCCTTCTGTTGTAGAAATGAAAGTGATCCTGGCAATTTTCCTGAAATCTTCAACACAAAGTAAATGCTTTGTTTGCTTTCTCAGCTTAAATGAAAGGAAAATTAGATCCAATTCCTTGGCAACTGCAGATCCTGCAGGCTTTTCAGAGTCAAGGTCAAGAGCACCAAAGTAGGCCACTTTCCAAGGGGTTGAATTCTGGAGGCCTGAGACAGGTCTTTCTGATCCTCTTTTTGATCCTTCCGCCACCTTTAAATTCCCGGGAATCTTGAGGCCTGGAAGAGGAAAGAGACTTGGCTGTGTGAGTCTCAGAGGGCCACCAGGAATACTGGATCCTCATGCTGGTTCTCTGTACGTTGCACGAGATCTCATTCTTCCATCCTACACAGCTTGTGTCCCTTTAAATAGTGACTTGCCAGTTCCGAGATGCACTAATTCAAAACATATTTCTAAATTTGCTTTCAGAAGAGAGCAAGCAATGTCATATAATGTTGCCCCCGAGGAAAGTGGAGAAATAGCTATTTCATTTCCTTATTACTTGAGCATACTCAGCCTAAACCCCAGAAGTTTGTTAACTAGAGCAAGGGCCTGTCTCATTCTGTCTCAGTCCTTTTTATCCCTTTCCTCCATGGCTGGTACTGAAGTATAGAAAAGATGCCTTCTTTTTGCTGGTGCATGGTTTGTGATTTCACTTCATTATGAATTCAGGATAGGCATGAGATTGAAAGCATCAGCACGAGGCACTGACAGCTGTGAGATGGAAGGGCGCCCGGGAGTGTCTCAAATCTCCCTCTATCAGAAGTCAGCTAGATCTTAGAAGGGCTTCTGTTCCTGCCACGTTGATTCATGTGGCACAATGATGCCTGTGTGCAGAATGATGGCTTCTAATACAGGAGCTGATCTCGAGATTCATCTGCTGATTCCTTGCGTCAAAACCTTGCAGCTGGAGTCTTACTTCTTTAGAGAGAAGCAACAGTCCCCACCTCCCTTGCTGACAGTGGCCAGGATTGGGCATGCCTCTGGTATCAAGATTCATAGCTACTTCTTTAGATTTTTTGTTGTTCCACCACCTCCAGACTATTGGCTTGGAAGGCATCCAGGGTTCTGGAGTTCGGAGTGAGTCTTCAGAGACCCTAAAGTCTCATGGCTTTCTCACGGGAGTCTGTAGTCATTTTCCCTTCTTTGACCTCAGTTTTCCTCCCTGCCAAAACTGATAGCCATGTGAAGACCACCCCAGGGGGTTAAGGAAAAGCTGAACAGAAAGGGCCCTGGCGTCTTGCATGGGCTTTAAAGAGAGCACCTCCAGTCTTAACAATTTCATAAATTGAGGATACCTGTAAGATTGTGTTCAAACAAAGGGCTCTGCTATTGAAGAAGAAGCTTGAACTCTTCCTCACCTCTTTTATGAACGTGATCTATGCTTGATGTCCGAGAACTTCTGTTCTTAAATACTCCCAGGGACGTGAGGTGGTAGTAAGGAAACAAAATTCCCCAAACTCTTCATTGCTTATAACATCTCGGCAACGAGTGGACTTCTGCAATATATTTTTTTGTCCTCTATGTGTTAATACTTTCTTCTTATCTCTGCTTGTTGGCCCTGGATTGAACCCCTGAATCCCTGAGTAGTGATTAGCCTTGGGAGTAGACACATCTAAGTTCATAACGGACTAATGTACAAACTGGATGCCATGGTGTCAGTTTACAATCTATATAAATAAAAAAATTTGTCCATTTGCCTGTTATTACATGATATGAAAATATTGATTGACTTTAGAGATTATGTTTTGGGTGGAATAACCCAAATAATAGTCTCTGTGTCTGTATTAGTCAATGTTTTTTGCTTGGTAATACTGCATAACAAATAATCCCATCTGCCCACCCCCATATCGGTGACTTATGATAACGTGTATTTTTCTTACTCACAGATTTGCTGGTCAGTTCACGTGTCTCTGTTGGGCTTAGCTTGGATCAGCAGGGCTTGGCTTTAGGATGAAGGTCAGTGCAGGTCTGCCTCACATGTCTTCATTTTAGGACCTGAACTGAAAGGGCAGAAACTGCTTGGGGGAAACTTTTAACATGGCAAATAGCAGGAGTACAGGAGAGGTGAGCAGAAGCGTGTGATGCCTCTTAAGGCCGTTGTTAGAACTGGCACTTTGTCACTAACACCCACGTCCCATTGGCTAAGACAAGTCTTATGGCCGAGTCCAGTGTTAATGGGCTTGGATATATACTTTATTTCTTCTACTCAGAGGGAATGACAAGTGACAAGGCAAAAAGGATATGTAGTCCTAATAATAATGACAGGGCAGAGAAGAACTGGGAATAGTAATTCAGCCTACTACAGAGGCCTGTGTTAAATTCACTTAGTGGGAGGCACTGGGGAGCACCTCGGAGAGACAGCCATTCACCTCCCAGAGGAGTTAAAATGGAATTACAATGAGAGCCCGTGTTATGCTGCCCTTCAGAGTCTATCCCATAAGACAGCAAGCAGTGGTTTCAAACACAAGCTCCACATTGAAAATCACAATGATAAGCAGGTAGGTAAAGGTAGGTATTGGTTTTCAGGCGAGCTGTTTCCCACCACATGGCATCTCTATTCATTGTACTCCTGGGCTGGCAGCACCAAGTCCCAGCTGAGTCCACACTTAACCTATGAACTTTGGCTTTTCCAAAAAAGATCAGAATTGATCAGAATTCTTGTAAAGGTGGCAGCTCTCATGAGTTTTTTGTCCATTTCTCTTATTTTCATTCTCAGGGTTCTAGATTTGACTGTTTCTGTCACCTTCATATTCTGCCTACAGTAATGCTACTCAACATAGGAGAAAAGGGAGTGAGAATAGAATCCAGACAAACACAGGAAATTGAGAGTGACCAGTCTACCTACAACACTCATGACAGACACTGATAAACAAGTGTCCTCTCTGCTGCTGAGCTCACGCGAACCATCATTCTTGTAACAATGAGCTCCATGCAGCCATTGGCAATCCATCCACCTGACAGGAAAACTATTTGCCATTTTTCCTAAAAGGAAATGTCCATGGTGCCAAAGATAGAGTGCCTGTCCTGAGAGATCTCCAAGGAGAGAGGCAAGGCGGTGGAGTGAGAAGAGCTTTGACCTATGAGGGACACTGGTTCTGCCCCCAGCCCTGTGGGTGACCTCCTGTGTGACCTTAGGCACATTGTTTTCCCTCCGCTGACCTCAGTTTCCCCATTGCTCATTGATATCTATGATGGAAGTAGTGGGTTTTAGTCCTGACTCAACTGTGTGGCCCCAGTCATCTCATCTGGGCTTTCAGAATCCCATTTTTCTCATCCGGTAGAGTGAGGTCAAGTTTTCTGCAATAACTGGGACAAGAAAGTGACCTGTAAACTCCAGAGTGTCAGAGAAACGGGAAGGGCTTTCATCCAAGGACTTCTTGATCAGTCCTGGAAGAGCCAGGATTCTCCCCGCAGTGGCTTTTTCAGTTGACCTGGTAGAAGGCAGAGGACTGGGTCCCAGAAGCTTTGAGGGTCCCTTCCTGCTCGGATGCTTTTGCAACCTTTGCTCCCAGAGAAGGTGAAAGGCCCCGTTGCATGCTGGTGTGAGTGTGCATGTTGGAAAAAACAAAACAAAATCCCACCACTTTCTAGCCTGGGGCCTCTTCTGAATCTCTCTGCAGAGAGAAATTAGGGATGCCCCGAAATTGAGAATGTGGCAGAGGACTGAGGCCAGATTGCTCACCACACGGTTATGTGACGGATGCTCAGTCATATCAGGACCCAGAAGACGCGCAGAGCCCTGCCCTGCGGGCTGTTTGAAGGTCACACCGACTTTGCCCTGCTGGGAAACGAACTCAGCGTGTCTGTTTGCGGATTCCCCGTGCTGAGGGCACGGTTTGCTGGGGCTCTGGCCCCCCTATTCCCACTGCCGCCTGGCTGTCTCTACCACCCGCTTTCGGGCCCCTGCTCCAGAGCCCCTCCTGGTGGGGGCAACTTTTAGACTTAATTACTTTTGAATTCTCCTCTTGTTTGGTGTGTTTTCCTCAAAATTTGTTATAAAAGGGGCAACTTGGCACAGGAAGTGCAGCTGTGGCCTGAGGCCGTTCCAGTCTAATTGAATCTGGGCCAGAAAGGAGCTCCTGACTCATCTCTGAGGGATTGAAAGCAGAATGACCCCTGGGACTGCCCTGGGGTCACGGGGTCACTCAGGACGGTGAAGGGAAATGATTTCTCTGGAGCACTTGCTGTGAGGCATTTTTTCCTAGGTAAACCTCACAACCCACAGCACAGGGGGGGAGGTACTCCTCTGTTTTGCAGGTGTGACTCAGGGAGGAAAAGAGCTCCTCCGCGGGGGAATGAATAGCCCCATGGCACCTCCTTTTTCAGCCCCTCTGCCTTAAAAAGTGTGTGCTGTGGAGGATAGGGTGTCATTCCATTCTGTTCTGTGTCTTTAGGAAAAGCCCTTTTCTCTCTGAGCTTCAGTTTCTGCTTCTGTAAAACACAGTCATTGGCATTAGACCTCTTGGAGCTCAAGAATCCTATATTCCATGCCCTCTTAGCACTTCACTCAGTTCTCCTTAGCTCCAGAACAGGCTGGATAACTTCCTGGGATGTTGGCATCCATTTCAAGGAGTGACCCCACAGACAGCTGTGGATCTAGTAGTTAGGATGATGGAGGTACCTACCTAGATGTGGTAGGGAAGATGGTGAATGACTGTGAAGTGGACTGAAAAGATTCCTGGTGTCTTCAGTGGAAAACTAGGTGTTTCTATGGGGCCGCTGTGCCTTTCATTGCCTTTGAGCTATTTCAGAACTCTGTAAGTCGTAGATAACTGAGAGCAGTGCAGATGGTTCATGTTCATGATTTCTTTTCCAGTGCAAGTACAGCTGGTTTAGCACACCCCCTATGGGATAAGCTACTTGCACATCTCTTTGTAGTTTCATTTCAACATTTCTTTTTGTTTGTGTATATGTGATTCTTTGAACCAATTGTGACATCTTACTAGTTCCTTCACTAATTAACGAGCTAAATAAAATCCTTGATACGTGTTTATTTTATATTTCTATGAGGATCATGATTATATCCTTTTAAATAAACTCTCCTTTAACAGTGTATAGTAACTGCAACACAAATCTGTTCGTAGTTGGTGGGTAAAGGGTTGCAGGTGGGGGTGTATAACCCTTTGTCTATACTTCCAGCCTCGAGGCTCCTTTTCTGGTCCAGACCGTTTGTTTCCCTCAAAACTCTGGTCCCCTGAGTTTTTCTTTTTGCATTTCCTGGAAAGGGGCCCATTCTTCCCAGCTCCCTACTTCAAAGCTACCCTTGAAGCCTTGCTAACCTACTACCTACTTTTGTGTTTAGACTTGACCCATCATGGTTAGGGGGATAGAAATTCCTCCCATGGGGAAGTGACGAGGGTTAGATTAGGCTGCGCATGTCTGAGGGTACTTATCTGCAGTCATGTCAGGTCCCAGCTGAGATGGCCGCTCAAGGGATCAGTGCCTTGTGCCTGCCTTAAGTTTGTTTATGAGAATTGGGCTGCCCATCTCCAGTCCACTCCTCTCCCCGCATCCGGTCCTTCGCAAGGCTGGTGGAACTTTCTGCCGCTTAGAGATGAAATCTGGGCCTGAATAGCCGACCAGACCAGGATGTTAGGCGCTTCTGCTTCTCAGACCAGGTGACAGGATTTTCTGAGGCCTCCAGTATTTCTAGGAATGACCTTTTCCAGGATTTCCTCACCAGCATTTTCCTATTGACAAACTGTATTTTCATCCATTCTGAGTTGAACCCTACAATAACTCCTTGAGCTAGGCTGGAAGAGTTTGACTATCCCCCCACTTCAGACATGCGAGACATGAACTTCAGAGAGAAGAAGTGACTTGCTCAAGGTGAGTGTGGCAGGGAAAGGACCCAAGTCAGGACATGGCAGTCCCCAGACCTCTATCTCTACACTTCACTTTGATCCTAGGCTGCCAGCTCCCCACAACCTTGGCTGTCTTAGACATTTGTGTCTTTGGTCAAAGAGAGGATCTGAGTGAGGCAGGGGAGGACTTTGTTCCACCCTTTCCTTATTCTGGGGTTATTCCTCTGCCCTGATGTTAGCTGACTTAACTGTTTTTTGAGATGCAAATAAAATGGGGTTGATGGCTTGAATATTATCTCCTAGGGAGTGGGGGCCCTGGGGCTCTCCTAGTCTCTCTCCCCGGGAGTATCAGTTAAAATGCAGTTGGCCGCAGGTACCAGAAAACTCAATATACAGTAACCTACAAATTAGGGATTTCTCTTGATTAACAAGGAGTTTGGAGATGGATGGCTCAACGTCAGGGTCAGAGATCCTACGATTCTCTAGTCCTAGCTGTCCAATAAGTAGCTTCTGCCACATGTGGCTATTTAAATTTAGGTAAATTAAAATTAATAAAAATTAAAAAGAGTTCAGTTCCTCAGTCATACTAGCAACATTTCAAGTGGCTAGTTGCTACTGCTTTGGGCCAGTACAGGTATAGAGCACTTCCATCAGTGCTTCTGTTGGACAGCAGCAAGATGTCTCTTGCTGTCTAGGTGTGGAATAGACGGCAAAGAAAGAAGAAAGGTAGAACATGATGGTGCTACCATGTTTGTTCCTTTTTATTGAGAAGGAAAGCCTTTTGTAGAATTCCTACAAGACTTCTGTCAGTGTCTTACTGATGTCACAGGGCCCTTCCTAGCTGCCAGGGAAGTTTCTGATAGCAAGAAGAAGAGAGAAGGATTTTGGGCAGGCAGTTCTGTGATGGGGAGAGGCTTACCTTTTCCTGGTCACGTCTACTCTGAGATCCTCTCTCTGCCCGGTGTGTTCTAAGTCCTTGGGTTGTCTCTGTGTGTGTTGACCTGGTCTACCCCGCTTTCCCTAGCACCTCTTCAATTTGCACAAAAAAACCCCAGCAATACAAATGTCCACAGAAGTCACACTCTAGTAGAGTTTCCAGGGACTTGAAGGGGCCTTAGATCTTATTAATGCAAACCACTTAACACTAACATTGGGAGTCCCCGATCTTACCAATCTGTCTGTGTCACACTGTCATGTTGCTCTGCCATCCGGTTTCTCCCCTCTGTGTTCCCATTATTTGGAGCCCCACCTCTTAGGCCACCTGATTCCCCTCCTTTTACTAAGTAGAGCAATTTAGGCTGATACTACAGACCACGTGGCCTGGCGGGGGGGGGGGGTCCTCTTTGCACAATCAAAGATGCTGCACAGCCATGGCAGTCTTCTTCATCCTCCTTCCCCCAGCCTCCTGCCTTTTCACTAGCGCAAGAGAAATAAGGAAAGGCTTTGGGGAATGTCCGTCTATTCCTTTCTCTGTCCCTATCAGCTCTGTCAGACTAGAGGCCACTGTATGGATGTACCTTCACTCTGATGAAAATGATTTCATCTGTCTTTGGAAGGCACCAACAACCACGGCTAGTTTTGATTGTAAATAACAATTTTTGTTCTATTGCATTCAAATACAGCATTTTCACTATTGAATGTTGACAATACAATTAATCAAGCATTTTGGTTAAGAACCAGCGATTGGGATTTTTGAAGAAATAGAATAAAATAAAGTATTCTTAATTCTGGAGGCAGAGTGGCCCATGAGTCAGATCTGAGTATGAGGGACAGTCCTGATGGCTGAGTGACCTCAGACAAATGTACTTAAACTCTGTGCAACGCGAGGGTTAGATGAATCAGAGACCCATGGACCATGGTCTTCAGGCCAAATTCTGCCACAAGACTGTTTGTATACAACCCCTGAGCTACGAATAGTTTTTCCATTCTTAAATGGCTTTTAGGGACTTCCCTGGCTGTCCAGTGGTTAAGACTCTGCGCTTCCAACGCAGTGGGTGCGGGTTCGATCCCTGGTTGGGGAACTAAGATCCCACATGCTGCACGGTGTGGCCAAAAAAAAAAAAGGCTTTTAAAAAAGAGGGATATGCAACAGGGATTGGATGTGACCCACTAAGCGTAACAAATATACTACTTGGCCCTTTACAGAAAAAGTTCACCCTACCCTGGATTAGATGGTCTCTGAGTGTTTTTCCAACTCTCAGGGTCTAGATGTCTGGGATCCTGGTAGACTAGATGATTCAGGATGTGTTAAGTCCAAGGCCTTGTGAGGCTCAACAGTGATTTCCTTCATTTCTGGGGTCTCTCCATTCTGTATCAAAAGGAAAATGGGAGGGGGCATGACTCATCAGGGACTGAGGCTGGAAGTTACTGGAGGATGGCTTTACGGTAAACCCGCTGACGTGGTCCGTGGAGAGAGATTTCCCTCAGCAGGTGAGCAGCAGGCGTGTACGTCAGCTACTGGAAACCGTGGGGCAGAATGTTTTGGTGTTCTAGCCGCCGCCAGGCCTGCTCATCCGGAGCAGGTGTCAGCAGCTCCGACTGCGGTCAGCTGGGCAGCTCTGGCACCAGGCTGTGTGTGTGTGGGGGGGAAGGTCGGATGTGGAGGAGTGGGGGTAGGGGAAGTGGGTCACATTTGCTCCCCCTCGAGGCACTGAGGTCTTGAATTCCACCCTGGTAAGGACTTTGTATGGGGACTGCTACCCTTAGCCTCTTACTCTGAGGTCTGGGAAACCAGGCCTTCAGTGCAGGGCTTCGAAGGAGCCCAGTCTTCACCTCCATTCGTCTCCAGGGTGACCACGAGCAAGTCACTTCACTTCTCTCTGTTTTCTCAACAGTAAGATGGTGCTAATGAATCCTAATCTACAGACCTCCTTGGGTTGTTGAGAGGACAAAAGCAGATATTATATGGAAAATCAGTTACAAACAGAAAAGTACAATAAGGCCCCAAAGGTTCAAGGGGAGCTTTCTTTTAAAACTACCATTTGTTGAACAGTTACAAGGCCAGGCACTTGGGTAAGCTCTTTACATAGTTTATCCATTTAAACCTCAAAACAACCCTCTGAGCCACGTATTATTATCCCTGTTTATGGATGAGGTGACTCTGGGTCACGAGCATTTTAGGCTGCAGCACTGCGATCCAGTCCCAGGTCTGGGTGATGCAGTTTTTTTGCTCCTAACCACTTTTCAAGATCTGGAAAGACCATCAACTTCTGGAATTGACACTTAAGTGGCTCTGTGGATTCCTCATTTCATTCGTGGGAATGGCTAGTATTGCTTTAGACTGGCCTATTTTTTTTGTCGTCTCATAGAATTTTATTTTGGCTCCTGAAAATTCACATGGGTGATTGTCCTTATTAAAGCTCTTAACTGGAGTATTTATACTGTTTAGTAACTTTAGAGAAAAGAAAAAAGACAATGTTCTCAGGAAACAAACACCCAAAAATCTCAACCCCAAATAAAATAATAATAGCCATGAAAAACCAGTTAAGATGAAATTTTGATGTTTGTGCCATTAGAGGTTTCAAAATCCTTTGATTTTTATCTTACCTCTCCCCCTGCTAATTCTCATCTTTTCTGCTTGCATTCGAGATAATTATGGGATGGAAACATTTTAGAATTACAGATGTGCAGTCATATCTGAATAATTATTATCCTTTTATGGAGTCATTCTACAGAGTTTTCTAACCACTTTTATTTCCAATATGTTAGTCGAATTTTACAGACACTTTCTGAGGTCTGGAAAGCATGATGTCTATTGTCTTTCAGAGGAAGCAGAGGCTCAGGGAGGTTAAGTGACTTACCTAGACTCACACAACTACTACACAGCACAGGTAGAATTTCTAGGACTCAGCACATCTACCCACCTCCTCTGGGGAGGGCAGCCTACCGTGATTTCATGGTGTATCCAACCACTGCAAATATTGACTGATTGTGGTTTAATTACTTTTCCTCATTAAATTCATCAAATTAATTTATTAAATTCATTACATTTATTTATTATATTATTATACTATAATATTGTAGTTTATTATTATACCAATATAAATTATAGTATACTATACTATGTGTATTATAATATATTATTATACCATATATCATTATATTATTATAATATTTATAATAATATCATTTATTATTTATTATGAAATTCATTATATTTATTAAATTCATCACATTAATCATATTATAATGTATTATAATATATTATTATACTATATATTATAGTATGCTATAATATACTATATATAATAGTATATTTTATACTATACATATTATATATTATATCATTATAATATTTTAAATAAATATTATTATTAAATCTATTACATTAATTTATTAATTTCCTCATTAAATTTGTTACATTAATTAATTAATTACCTCATTAAATTCATTACATTAATTCATGACAACCCTGCAAAATAGGTATTTATTATCATTGGAGTTTTACAAATGAGGAAACCAAGACTTAGAGAGGTGGGTATTTGTTCAAGTTTACTCAGCCAAATAGAAGCAGAGGCAGGATTTGAACCCATCTCTGCCTGACTCCAGAACCATGCTCTTGCCAGCTGTCTTCTATGCCATCATTGGCATAGCCAGGGAAGGTTTAAAAGAGGCAGAAGGGAGGGTATAGGGTATCTTGGTTCCAAAACCCATTGGTATTTTATCTGGCCCACTGGAGAGGCAGGGAGTGCGTCTTGTGAGTGACCTTAACGCAGGTTTGGTGATGGAGATGGAAGGTGTGTCCTGGCCTCTATCACCAGGAGATGGGTCTGTACGAAGGCAGCTAAGAGAGTGGTCTAAAAGCAGCAGCAAGTCTTGTCAGTTTGGGCAGGTGAAGTGTGTGCCTGTGTGGGTCTCTTCCCTTTCTCTTTTCTAGCTCAGGATTCAGGGGTTAATAACACTTATTAAGCCCCTCTTAGATACCCGGAGCTCACTGCAAGCTGCATGTGTATGATGTCCGTTTCAAAAAGGAGGAAATGGAGGCTGAGAGGTGTGCCATGACTCACCCGAGATCATACAGCTGGAAGGGGCAGAGCTGGGATTTACACCTAGGTCTCTCTGGAATTAAGACGCTCCGCCTGCTGCCTTTGTCTGTCTTTTCATTCAGTCCTGGACCCCTTCTTTTTCAAGTAGCACTCCCTGCCATATTTCTAATCTCATTTGTCCCCAGGCCCAGATGCTGGAGAAGTCCATGCTGGGCCCAGGCAGGAGAAAACGCAATGCCCAGAGACCCAGATGCTGCTCCTGTGTACACACTCTGCTGGGTCAGCGAGCTCCTGACCTCTAGTCCTTGTTACCTTACCAGCAACTTGCATGACCTGGGCAGGCTGTCCCCATGAGGATTAATGGCAGTAATAGC
Organism: Balaenoptera borealis; assembly: GCF_965194805.1. NCBI lineage: Eukaryota > Metazoa > Chordata > Mammalia > Artiodactyla > Balaenopteridae > Balaenoptera > Balaenoptera borealis. Next base: position 103,332,031 of record NC_138865.1, read on the forward strand.
TAACAGATGCCCAGCTCTGCACACTGACATTCATTCTCCATCTGAACTGGGAAGGCTCAGATACTTCATGAGTGTCGGTCGCCCCCTTCCTGGGTTCCTGGGTCCTGCTCTAAGCTCGGCCAATAATCTTTGTGTGGCCATGGCTCCTGCCTTCCCTTTTTTGGACCACAGCTTTTCCATCTGCAAGTGAAAGAGATCCTTGGAAAGCTTCCAAGGGACAAATCTGAGGCCTCTGGGTTCTGTGTAAAATTATCTCCTTTGTCTTTCAAATTTTGAACTATATTAAACTACTTTATTTAATTTTATAGAAATACCCAAACAACAACAACTCTCTCAAACCTTTTTTTTTTTTTTCCCTGTTTTTGTGGGGAGGTCATTTTTTCTTCTTGTAGTGTGACCTTTGCCCATTATTCTTCTCTAGTCCACCTCCAAGAAATGGGGAAGTGGAATTTAGCTTTGCGGCGACTACTTCTAATCCAGCACAAAGTCTTCACTGTCACAAGCTGAACCCCTAACAGCACATCGGGATGATGACACACTTTCCACCCAGATGACCATATCTGTTTCCGTCGCCAACCTCATCCCTTTTCTTCTCACTGAGGGCTCAATTCTTGGACAATTTTAAGAGCTCGTTTTAGGGAAAAGCCCATTTTTCCACCCTGACAATAGAGATTTCTTTTTGGATCAGCTTTAGAAATTGCAGCCCAGGGAAAAAGATGGCTCCCTTTGCTTTGCCAAATGCTTTTTCTTTTCCCTTTATGGTTATTTCATGAGCGCCCTTTCACCCATCACTACCCCGCCCTCACCTCTGTGCTAACTGGAAGTATGGGTCTAGGATGGCAAACAGGACACGAAACCTGGAACAGTGTCTTACCAGGCTGCAAGGAGAGCTGCAAGGGTAGAGGTCTTTGGTTCCGTTCTTTGTCACTCTGTCCCTTATGGCTGCACAGCATCTCCCGGCCAGGTTGGGGAGGTTTTCCTCATCACCTCTGAAGCATCATAAGTCAGCTGCCCCTGCTCTATGCTTAGCTGAGCTCTGGAGGTTTGCAGAGAAGTCTGAAGGTCTACTTTTTGTCCTCAGGGTGTGTTTTGTTGAGGCAAGTAGGTTTGATTGGAAAAAGTTCAAAGTTGATTAAGAATGGTCTGAGGCCGTACTGAAATTACTAAGGTGCTGCCTGCTCCGCCCACGAATTCTGGGGCTGCAGGCTCTTCCGGGTTTGTGCTAACCACCTGGGGGTTTGCAGATCAAAAATAAATTTAGCTATTTGGTCCTTGGTGGCCACAAGATAGCCTGGTGAAATACCACTTTCATAGTGTCCCTGCTTTGCTCAGGAATACACCGTGATTCCTCGTGATAGTTTTCTGCTTGTGTGTAACAATTACCCCCAAACCTAGTGGGTCAGAAATTTGGGAGCAGCTTAGGCATGTGGTTTTGGCTTCAAGAGGGTGTGTCCTCACATCTCAGCAGGAGAGACAGATTCATGAACGCATATGAATGTTATGGTTTGTGTTACCAGCTTTGAGTGTGAACATAGTCACAAAAAATTATTAGGCAATATATTTTAAGAGCCAAAAGGCCTAAAGAATCTTGTAAGACGGGTGTACTTGACCTATCCTAAGAAACAAATGTTTCCAGTCGTGTAGAAACTCCTGGGTATCCCTTTCCTATTGCATGTTCCCCACTATCTCTTCACCCAAATGGTAACCAATTCCTTGAATGAAGTCTTTATCTGTCCCGATCATTTCTCTTATACTTTTATGGCACCAGCATGTATACCTAAACAATGTGTAGCATTGCTTTGCAGACTTTTAAATTACATTGAGTTATGTCATAGTGCATGTGCTTTTCTGCAGTGTGCTTTCTTCACCCAGCATTCTACACATGAATACCCTTGTTCATCCAGTTTTTGCTGCTGTATAGTATTACACTGTGTGGCTATACTATAATTTATTTGTTCATTCTCTTGTTGATGGATACCTGGACTGTTTATAATTTCTTTCAAATTAATCGTAGGAGCTCTCCCTGCCCCGATTAACAGAATGTTCTCTATCACCCCCTTGAGATTCTATGATACCACCCAAAATGGATAGGAATCTTAGTGACTTTCTTAGGCATAAGGGATGAGTTCTGCTCAAGAGCTGAATCAGTCCATGGCTGCCCTTGCTTCTGTGATAGTTACATGGCGTCACTGCTCAAAACTTGTTTCTCGTAGTCCTTGGCGTCCTTATTCCCTGATATGGTAACATCCCCAGGAGAAGAGCTGAGCAGGTGAGTATGAACCAAAGAGCCCTGACCTGGAGTGTGAGCCTGGGCCACTGCTGGTCCCGTGCAAGGACCCAGTCATCACCAAGGCTGTCCCTGCAGCAGGGCAATGGGGGCAAAGACTCCCACCAGCCCCTGAGAGCACTGATCTAGATAAACGGATCAGTAACCATGGCTACAGCCACCCTGTGAGGTTGGAATTCTCCTGCTGAGGCCTCTAGAAGCACAGCCTTTCATGCACTGGCATTAACAGGAGGCACACCTTCATTTTTCAGCATGGGTCTCTTAGCCTCTGTGTTTTAGTTTCCTCATCTGTCAAGAATGCATTACCCCATGTGATGCAGACAATCATAGTCATTGATTGCTTAGCTGGAAGCAACCACTTCTAGTAGGGGCCCCTACCGCCAACATACCCTCCTCCTTCCCGAAGGCAGTAGCCCTTTCCTGGGCTTCCCTGTTAAGAGGCTACTTAACTCTGGCATGGCCAGGACACTGCTCTTGGAACGAGAGGACCCGGCCTAGGCCCCACTCCATCCACATTCTTGCTGTGTGATCTTCTTCATATTCCTTAACCTCTCTGAACCTCAGGTTCCCCATGTGTAAACACAGGGAGAATCACCTCTCTGCAGAGAATTGCTATGAGGGCAAAATGAGACCATGGACTTGAAAGGGCTCGAGAGGCTGGAATGGGTGGGGTGAGGGTGGGGGGTCTCTTCAGCTTTGGAGCAGCGCATTCTTTTGTTAAACAGTTCTGACTTTGCAAACATGTGAGTCGGGTCCTGCTTCCCCACAGCAGACTCTCGACAGCGTTTTGTGTATTCAAGACTCCCAGCATGTTCAAAACATCCCTCCACACCCCAAGTCTTTTCTTCTCCAGAAAAATCTTCCCTAGTTCCTTCACAAATTATATTCTGGGTCACAGTTTCCATAAAACAAAAGAAGGTTGTAGAATATAAACTGCTTGCAAAAATATAAAATGCCATATAGTTCTAAGGTGATATCCTTGTTAATGAGACCATTTATTATTATCACTATGGTGAGAATGACAACCTCCTCTGTTGAGGGCAGAGGTCACTGATGACTTCCATGCCCCTAAATCCAGGGACACCTTTCAGGCCTCATCTGACTTGATTTCTCACCTGGCCACATTTCTTAACACACACTCTTTCCTTGGCTGCCAAGGGGACAACAGTGTGTATTTCACTGATAACTCCTTCTCAGCCTCTTGCTGTCTCTTCTTCTTCAGACCAGATCTTAAATGTTGTAATCCTCAGGGGTAGGTCCCAGGCCCTCTATTCTTCTCCCTCCTCGCACCATCCCTGGAAGTTCACCTATGCTCATCTACTCCAATAGCTTCAATTACCATTCATGGGCTGATGACTTCCAAGGTCATCCAGTCCATATTCCTCTCCTGATCACCAGCTCTATAGCTCCAACTGCCTGTTAAACATCTCAGTTTGGATGTATTGTGGGCATGTTAATCTCCTTGAGCCCTTCCCCCAATCCCAGATTGTCTCATGCTATACTGTGAAAGCTACCACCATCCACCCAGTTGCCCAAGCCAGCAGCCTAGGAATTATTCATGACTTCTTTCTTGCTTTCTATCCAGCGTGTAAAGAATTACCAACTTCTGTCAACACCATCTGTTTCTCCATTCCCACCACCACTACCTCTGCCTAGGAGTCAACAGCTCATTTATTGCAATAGCCCCTTATCTAGTTTCTTGAGCTCCAATATTGCCCACTTCTAATTCAGTTTCTACACTGAAGCCAAAGAGATCTTTCTAAAGCCCAATCAGATCATGGGGATTTCGGGCTGGATGGTTCACTCCACTACTGCTGGCCCTCCTGCCCTACCCCCTGCCACCAAAACCTGAACTCTGGGGACATTATGGAAGGAGAGTGAAGCATGGAGACACTGAAGAACTGGCATGAAATCTGTGGGAAAACTCTGGGGAGGACATCCTGACTTGGCATGTGGAGGGAACATGAGCCAGAGGCAGACGGGGATGGGGAGCCTCACCAGGGGACAGAGGTGACTTCTGCTCTTTCCTCTCTCCCACTCATTGCCTCAGGGCACCAGTGCCTGCCTGGCACAACTCAGCTGTGACACAGAAAACTATGGGGGCACCTTGGGTTGTCCCTGCAGCTGATACCAACAATAAGAAATGAGAAGTTAAAGTCCTAACCCCCAGAACCTCAGATTGTGACTGTATTTGGAGATAGAGTCTTTAAAAATATAATGAAGTTAAAATAGGGTCATCAGGGTGGGCCCTAATCCAATAGGACTGGTGGCCTCGTAAGAAGAGGAGATTGGGACACAGACATGTACAGAGGAAAGACCATGTAAAGACAGGGAGAAGATGGCCATCTGCAAGCCAAGAAGAGAGCCTCAGAAGAAACCAATCCTACTGACACCTGATTTTGGACTTCTAGCCTCTAGAATTGTGAGAAAATAGATTTCTGCTGTTTAAGCTATTTAGTCTATGGCACTTTGTTATAGCTTCCTCAGCAAACTAATACAGAGGTGTGAATATTGAAGGGAAAAAGTAAAGCTATCATTATTCACATGTGTTACGATCATCGACAAAGAAAGCCAACTGAATCAGCAGACCCTCTTTTAAAACTAATAAGAGGATTCAGCAAGATTGCCAAACACAAGACCAACTACTAAAAACCAATAGCATGTTTCCACACCAGCAAACACCAACCATAAAATACATAAGAGAAAAAATATGACGCCACTCACTGTAGTTACAAAAACTATACCTAGGAATTATTTTATCAAGGAATAAACAAGTCATCTATGGAAGAAAAATTTAAATTCAATTAAAGGATGTAAAATGAAGTTTTAAATAAATGGAGAGATATTCTCCATTCATGATGGAATAATATAACATTGTACACATGTCAACTATCTTCAAATTAATTTGTAAATCTGATACAATTGCAATCAGAATTCCAGATAGATATGTTGAGAAACTTAACAAACTTATTCTGAAATTGATAAGTATAAAGGTCTGCAAATAGCTGAGGCAACTTTTAAAAAGAGGAGGGGCATATCTTCTAGATATTAAAACACATTAAAAAGTCATGGAAATAGAAGAATTGTGTGGTTCTCATGGAAGGATAGGTTAATAAGCCAATGGAAGAGGACAGAGAGCTTAGAGACAGACCCCACACATATGGGAACTTGATATATGATAAATATGGCACCACAGATCAATGGGAAAGGTCCCACTGACTTGCAGATGGCTTTGGAAAGCTGGCTGACTACATATATTAGAAGAGAACTGTATTCCTACTTTACCCAGAACACAAAAGTGGATTCCAGATAAATTAAAAACTCAAAGGTTAAGCAATAAAACTGATTGATTGAAGAAAATGTAGGGGAACATTTTTATAACCTAGGTGTGAGGAAGTCTTCTCAAACAAAACCCCCCAAAGTATAATATCAAAAATTAATTTATTGTTAATCAAAATTATGGATTTCTAATCAATGGGATTAGATAACCATAACCCGGTGGGAGGGATAACCTATACACCAGTGGTTCTCAGCTGGGGGTGATTTTGCCCCCCATCCCAGGACACTGGCAATATCTGGAGATATTTTTGGTTGTCACAACTGGGCTGGAGGCGCTACTGGCATCTAGTGGGTAGAGGCCAGGGATGCTGTTAAACATGCTACAATGCATAGGACAGCCCCTCAAGGAAGGATTATCAGGACAAAATATCAGTCGTGCTGGGGTTGAGAAACTCTCCTATAGACAGATATCACATACAGATGCCACATCTAAAACCTGGAATATGCAAGAAGTCCTTTAAATTGTTAAGAAAAAGACAGGGAACCCAGTGGAAAATTGGACAAAGTGTACAAATAAGCAATCCACAACAATAGAAACCAAGATGGCTCATGAGTATATGAAGAGCTGCTCAAACTCATTAATAATGGGAGGCACGAGTTAACACAACAGTGAACATTTACACTCACTAGACTGGCAAAAATGAGAAAATTGGATAATGCCAAGCATTCACAGAGATCTGGGGAACCAGGGACACATGCATACCACTGGTGGGGGTGTAGGCTGATGCAGGGACTTTGGAGAGTTATCAGGCAGAATTCAGTCAAGATAGTGTATCCATACCGATGGACTCCAGTATCTCTGGTGAGCATCCAAGGCTGTCTACGTAGGTCCCTAAGGAAGCATATTCAAACATGTTCATCACAGCACTGCTTTTGGTAGCAAGGTGATTGGGAGGTCCTTAGGGTACACTGGGGAAACAGAAAAATAAAATATGGTGTAGGCACATGATAAAATACGATGCATCAGTCAGAATCCACAGACTGGATATATGTACGGCATCGTGGATAGCTTTTAAACAATTGTAAGAATTAAATGAAATCAAGTAGAAGTGTGTCTGGTGCACAGTTTTTTTTTTTTTTTTTTTTTTTAAAGTATTTATTTATTTATTTATGGCTGTGTTGGGTCTTCGTTTCTGTGCGAGGGCTTTCTCTAGTTGTGGCAAGCGGAGACCACTCTTCATCACAGTGCGCGGGCCTCTCACTATCGCGGCCTCTCTTGTTGCGGAGCACAGGCTCCAGATGCGCAGGCTCAGTAATTGTGGCTCACGGGCCCAGCTGCTCCGCGGCACGTGGGATCTTCCCAGACCAGGGCTCGAACCCGTGTCCCCTGCATTGGCAGGCAGACTCTCAACCACTGCGCCACCAGGGAAGCCCTGGCGCACAGCTTTGAATGATGTTTTTGCACGTGCCACTTAGATGGAATTAAAACAAGTGCACATACAGATTTTACCAGAACACACACATCTGTGTTTTACATTTACCTAAATTCGTTCTCTGTCTAGCTTTGTTCAACTCAGTACTATGATATTGTGTGCCAGATGCTATTCTTTTTGTTACCCTCCTCCTCAAGGCCCGGTAGGTAATTATTTTAAGGAGTTTGATATATATCATGCGTGTTGGGGGGGGTAATAAAAAGGAATAAAACCAGGAGAGAAGTGTTGCATTAGTCTGCTTAGGCTGCCATAATAAAACACCACAGACAGGGTGGATTAAACAACAGAAGTTTATTTTCCCACAGGTCTGGAGGCTGGACGTCTAAGATCAAGGTGTTGGCAGGTTTGTTTCTCCTGAGGCGTCTCTCCTTGGCTTGCACATGGCTGCCTCTGGCTGTGTCCTCACATGTCCTTTTCTCTTTCTGCATGCCTCCCTGCTGTCTCTTCCTCTTCTTACAAGGACACCGGTTCTATGGGATTAGGGCCCCACTTTATGACCTTATTTAACATTAATTACCTTCTTCAAGGTCCCATTTCCAAATACAATAATATTGGAGGATAAGGCTTAGACATATGAATTTGTGGTGGGGAGAGAACAGTTCAAACCATAACAGGCCTATTGGTCTTTTTTTTTTTTAAGTTATTTATTTATTTATTTGTTATTATTTTTTGGCCACACCGCACGGCATGTGAGATCTTAGTTCCTCCACCAGGGATCAAACCCATGTCCCCTGCAGTGGAAGCACAGAGTCTTATCCACTGGACCACCAGGGAAGTCCCAGGCCTATTGGTCTTGAAGGGGACATGAGGAGGACTCTGGGATGCTTGTTTCCTGGTCCAGGTGCTGATTACACAGGTATATTTAGTTGGTAAAAGTTCATTGACTGACACTTATGATTTATATGCTTTTCTGTAGGTATGTTACCCTTCAAAAATTTTTTTTAAAAAGGGTTGAATTTTAGCAACTGCTTTTATTACCTTTACTGATATGTTTATATGGATTTTCTATTTTATTCTTTTTCTGTGGTATTGTATTAGTTTGCTAGCACTGCCATAACAAAGTACCACTGATTGGGTATCTTAAACAACAGGAATTTATTTTCTCATAGTTCTGGAGGCCAGAAGTCCAAGGTCAAGGTGTCAGTAGGGTTAGTTTCTCCTGAGGCCCCTCTTTTTGGCTTCTAGATGGCCATCTTCTCCCTGTGTCTTCACAGCCTCTTCCCTTTGTACCTGTGTCCAAATTTCCTCTTCTTATAAAGACACCAGTCCTATTGGATTAAGGCCCACCCTAATGACCTCATTTTAACTGAATTATCTCTTTAAAGACCCTATCTCTAAATACAGTCACATTCTGAGATACTAGGAGTCAGGACTTGAACATATAAATTTAGGGGGACACAAGTCAGTCCGTAACAAGTATAGTGCATTAACGGATTGTCTGAAGGAATATTCTTGTAATACTTGAGCATGATGTATTTTACACATTGCTTGCTGAATTCAAATTGACAGCATTTTATATAAGATTTAAAAAATACTGTGGCCATATTTAAATTCATCTTACATTTTATTTTATGGCACCACCCCTATCAGGTTTAAGCATCAGGGTTATAATAGCTTTATAAAATGAGATAGGTAAGTTTTGCTCCTCCTTCTGTTGTATAAAACAACTGTTGTAACTTCATTTTATGTGTGCCTTGAAGGCTTGGGGAAACTGAACTGTAAAATTCCACTGCCTCAACAAAAAGTAAACCAAAGGGAGAAAAAGAAGGGCACTTGTCAAGGTGGATGATGAACACCATGAGCGTATTTTCTGCGTCCGAGGTCCAGTTCCACTTCCTCAAAACATACAAAGGGATGAACAAACCAAGTCGGATCAAGTCACTCTCCTGCTCAGATCCTTCCCTGGCTTTCCATTGCCCTCAGGAAGGAGCCTACTCTTTACCACAGCCTTCTAGGATCTTCGTGTTCTGGGTCTACCAGCCTGTCCCATCTTGCTTCCTAAACCTGGTTCAAATGCATTTGATTTGATCTCACTGCTAGGATTTTGCTTAGAATGCTGCCCTTTCCCCCATATCCTTACCGGTGGAACTCCTCCTCCAGTTCCCATCTCAGAAATCACCTCCTCCAGAAAGCCTCCCAGACCTCTCCCTTGCCAATCCCCAGGCTCAATTAAATAACACACTTCTGTGCTCCTCCTGCCCTTCATGCTTCTCCCAACTTCAGCTCTTCCTACCCTGTCTCTCTCATTGCTGGGAGCCCTTGCATGGCCTGGGCCTATAGTCATGGGCTCCAAGACAGACCCTGCTGGATGAGTGACAGTCTGAGACCCACAGAGTCACATCACGAAACAGACTTCCCCAGTTAAACAGGCAAAGAAATGGGAGTCAGCTCTTTTAAGATAATGGCTCTCAAATTTAGTCTAAAGTTAAACACCACTCAAGTTCTTATTTTAGAGTGAGATGGAGTTGGGTGGGTGGGGGACACGCAGCTCCCTCCGTCTTTTCTTAAACCACAAAGCCTGCTGGAGGCAACTTCTAGTGTTGCTTCTGTGCCAGCTGAGTCAGGGTCCCTTGCCCTTAAGGGAGGGTCTCAATCCTCTGTGTTTCCTCCCATCTCTTCTTTTTGCCTTGAATGGACCTGTTGAAAAATATCTGACTCTTCTTTGACTCCCAGGGGCATTCACCCTCTGCATTGAGAACCTGACAGTACCCAGGGGATCTTGGAGAAGAGCATCCCCTCCTGTGCTGTAGACATAGGGAAACTGAGTCCAGACAGGGGAAGGGGCTTGTCCAATCCACCTCCAGTGGGGCAGAGGCAGGTCTGGACACAGGGTTCTTGCTACCAGATGGAGACCTGGGCAGTGTGTTTTCTAGGCCCAGTGTGAGGCCAGGATCCCCCCGCCCCCTAACTGGGCTGCTGTCTTCCCTCTTTCATGTCCCCTCTGCCCTCTTACTATGGACTGAATGGTATACCAGCTCCCCTCAAATTCACATGTTGAAGCCCTAACCCCCAGTGTGACTGTATTTGGGGAAAGGACCTTTAGGGAAGTACTTAAGGTTAAATGAAGTCATAAGGGTGTGGCCCTGATCCAATAGGCTTAGTGTCCCTATAAGAAGAAATACAGAGAACTAGCTCTCTTTCTGTACCACGTGGGGATACAGCTAGAAGGCGGCTGTCTGCAAGCCAAGGAGAGAGTCCTCAGCAGAACCCAACAATGCTGGCATCCTGATCTCAGACTTCCAGCTTCTAGAACTGTGAGAAAAAAAACTCCTGTTGTTTAAGACTCCCAGTCTGTGGTCTTTTGTTCTGCGCTAGGACACCTCCCAATCCTTCATGGATCTGCCCTTTTCCTTATCTCTGACGGCTTCATCTGTCTAACCCTTTAGCTCCTTTTCTTCCTAAGATCCTAAATGTTGGCATTCTTTGAGGCTTTGCCCTTTACTCACTCTCTTTCCCCTCCTTGTCTCCAGTTCCCTCTCTTTCTTCTTCTTTTCTTTTCTCTCTTCTATTCTTTGGCTCTCATATCTGCAATTCTAGCCTCACCGTAGGTAACATCACCGTTTATTATTTCTTTCCTCACCTCCTGGACTTTTCTACTTGGATCTCCTGCTGTCGGGGTTGGGCATCCTCTCCTCTCCTACTGACCAGAAAATTCATGCCGCCTCCCGACTTCCCTGTTTACATGTTTAGCACCTGCCCCCCAGAAAGAATCTCACAGCCTTGGAATAAATTTCCAAGTCACGCTGGCCTTCCACTCCCTCCCTCTGGACCAGAGAAGAATGGGTGTGGGTTGCAGCCTTAGGGAGTGGTTAGTAAACTCAGTTGAATAGTCAAAAAGCACAGCTCCTCTAGCCACAGAATTTAAATACCCTGCAGGAGTGGCCTCTGTGAGTCATGAAGGATGAAACCACACGGTACCCACCTCTTGTGTTTTTCTTGGAATCGGGTGTGTGGGTGTGAGCATCCTCTCACAAAGACCTTTGAAGATTTGCGTCTTGAAAGGGGGCTGACAGTTCACCTGTACAGGATGCTCTGCAGGTGACAAAGCGCTTTCACATACCTTGATTCATTCCCACCTTATGACAACCCGTGAAGTTGGGATTGTCATCTGCAGGCAAGCGCTGAAGAGTCTGAGCCCCCGGGAGCGGCTTGCCTAAGGTCATCACTGGCGGATGGCCCAACTGCCACTTGAAACCTGGTCTTCATGCTCACAGCTGGAGGAAAGAGCATGCAGTGGGCACCTCTCACTGCTAAGTCCTCGGCAGTTGTTACCTTGATATGTGAGGGAAGTTGAGGCTCAGCTAAGTGAGTTTGCTCAGAGTCTCCAGCTGATGAGTGTTATCGTGAGGGTCTAAACCCACATGGCTCTGACTCCAAAGTCAGTGGATGTGTGAATTCATCAGGTTCATGGCCTCCTAAATCCAGGCCTTCCCACTGACCTGAAGGGACTTCCCGCTGGGCACTGATGGCTTGTCATCCTGTTGCAGTAGTTCCCAATCTGGAGAGAGTCATTATCTCCATCATCACCCTCACCTTTGGTACCACTTACTGAGTGCTTCCTGTATGCTAAAGCACTGCCCCAGATGCCTTATGTAACTGATGCTCTGGGCTGAATTGTGTCCCCCCTGCAATTCACGTGTTAAAGTCTTAACCCCCGCTACCTCAGATTATGACTATATTTGAAAATAGGGTCTTTAAAGAGATAATTAATTTAAATGAGTTCATCAGGGTGGACTGTAATTCAGTATGACTGGTATTTTTATAAAAAGAGGACATTACGACTTAGACATACACAGAGAGAAGACCATGTGAAGACACAGGGAGAAGAACACCATCTGCAAGCCAAGGAGAGAGGCCTCAGGAGAAACCAACTTACCAAATTTTGATCTTGGACTTGTGGCCTCCGGAACTGTAAGGAAATACGTTTCTGTTGTTTAAGCCATCCAGTCTGTGGTACTTTGTTATGGCAGCCCTGGCAAACGCATACAACTGATCTTATGAAGTTCTCACAGGCATTATGGGAAACGGGGAGCTTGAAGGAGGCAGGAGTGAGAGGGGAATAGGCCTCATGTGGTTGCCTGAGAGACGGCAGACAACCCGCCTGGTGCCCACATAGTGGCAGTTGTCCTGGTACGTCCCCATGGTGGGGACTGGCGGCCCTCAGCTCTGTGCGCTCAGACGTCCTGGGTCAGCCCACCGAGAATGAAAACCACCCGGCTGCCCGTGGCTGGGCTCCGGCTCTGTGCTGGGCACATGCCCGGTGCTCTACGCACACCGTCTTGCTTCCTTTCCACAGCAGCGTCCTGGGGTGAGCGTGGTATCTCTTTGCTTTACAGATGGGGACGTGGAGGCTCATGAAGGAGGTTCCCTGACTTGCCCAGGGGAACGCAGCTCGTAGGGACTAGCCGTAGAATGTGCACCTAGTTTCGCTTGGCTTCAGAACTCGGAGTGACACCAGCAGACTCAGAAAGAACGACGCACATGTGGTGCCCCCCTGATGCCAAGGGGTCAGTCCCAATGAGAACACAGCCCCATGTGGTCTGGACTGCTCTGGGGGCTTGGAGGGGTGCTCTGTTCCCCATGGTCGTGCTTTCAGAAGTTTCCTGGTAATGCTGGCACTGGAGCAAGGAGAGGGAGAAAGTGTGCCTGTGTTTTTCTTCTCTTGAGCCAATAAGGCACAGTGGCTGAGAGGACGCACCCCTGGGCTAGCCTGCGTAGATTCAAATCTCACCTCCATCACTTGTCTGCGGTGTGACCTAGGATGGCTTGTGTAACCTCCTGGTGCCTCAGTCTCCTCTTCCAGGAAGCATAGAAGGTTTTGCTCACAGAGCCCCGTCCTGGGGCTGCTGGGAGGACTGGCGGGTCTGTGTGTCTAATGCCTCCACCGGCCCCCATCCCCGGCGGGGTGAGGCGGGGGCACATAGCCATCGAGGGTGGTCTTGATGTCTGTGCCAAGCTGTCCCCCTTGTCCTTCCCTTTTCTCGACGCCATACGCGATGGACCCTGGTTTGTTTATTATCGTCCCCCAAACAGAACCCAGTCCACTGACTGCAGATCATCCTCCCTGGGGCTTTGGAAATCAAGCTCTTCACACACACGTTCTTCTCTTCCACACAGTCGGCTCATCTCCTCCTTCTTGGGTGGATCTGGTAACTTGAATATTCTATCCCTCTCTCTTGCTTCTAGGCCTTTGTACATGTGTCTCCCTTTGCTTGGAAACTTCTCCTCCTGCCTCTTTGTCTGATCAACTCCTACTCATCTTTCAGGTGTCAACTTAAATACCACCTCCCCTGAGAAGCCCGCCCTGATTTGATCCTGGCTTCTGGGCGCCCACAGATCCTACCATAGAAATGGCCACAACATGGCAATCGCTCCTTCCTTGTGGTGGTCTCTACCTGCGCCTTCCCCTACCCCACTGTACTGTGAGTTCACCAAGGGCAGGAGTGGGCCCGCCTGTCGACTACTGGATCCACAGTGAGTGTCTGACACACAATATGTGCATCACACATTTTAATTGACTTAAAGGTGATATTGTATGTGAGGACAAAACGGATGAAAGTAACACTGCTGGCCCTGGTTATCCCTCGTCTGTTTTGCAAGGAGCACCCTTGGTGGGCATTGCTTGTTGGGGTGTGGAGAGGGGCAAGGTGGAAGCCTCCGGGGCCAGGCTTCTCTACTTGAGGGGCTGGGGAAGGGAAAAGAGTGTGACTCTCAAGTTCTAGGATTTGAGCACAGTGAGAATGAGTGGGAAATAGGGCAGAGATTTGAGCAGGTTCACAAAGGAGAGAACTCGGCAGAGAGGGAGAAATGTTGAAGGGGGAGTTTAAGGAAGTTCTGTGTGTGAGAGGAGCTGTCAGACTCCCTCCTCGATGTCCTCAAAGGGCCTTCAATAAAGTGTGGTCCCTAGAAGAGAACCAGCAGCCCCATCACCCAGGAATTGTCAGAAATGCAGATTCTCTGGCTCCGCCCTGGATCTGTTGAATCAGAGAACCTGTGGGTGGACCCGGCAATCTGCGCTTTAATGAGCCCTCCAGGGGATTCTGACTCACATTAAAGTTTGGGAACCAACTGCAGTAAAGCCATACGCATCTTTCTGTTGCTCTGTAGAGCTGCTCTTGTGCTCCATCTGGGGAAGAGCCCCTCCGTGTAGAGCTAGGCTTCGGGTGGAGCAGCAAAGCCAAGTGCTGGTCCTACTTACTTGCAAGCTCTTGGTGTGCATCTGCTCTCTTTTAACCTCGAGGTACTGCCAACAGCCTCTGTTTGACAGACAGACTGAGGCTCAGAGAGGTAAGGAGCTTGATCTAGAGACATCAGTGGACTGAACAAGTCAGACTTTGGAGTTGAGACCTGATTTCTAGCATCACTTGTGCTTTTCTAAAGCATTTGTCACTCTGAGTCCAGGTATTTTGGTCTGTAAAATGGAAACATGGGTGCCTTGAGCCAGCAATGGGGTAACAGGTGTGGAAGGAAAGGGTAAGGAGCCTCATATGGAAGATACGGTGACAGTAGAAGTGCACGGTCCTGTTGCTTACTAGGGACGGACATGGCTTCACTAATTTGACACTTGTAATTGGGAATTGCTGACTCCAAGAGGTACTGTCTAAGGCTGGGGGAAAGAGAGAGAGAGAAAGGGAGGGAGAGGGAGAGAGAGAGGATATGTCACAAAGTCTTTTTGCTCATTAATGCATTTGGAGGAAGCCTTTGTCTGTGTCTGGTTTCTGTGCATCTATTCAGGACTGGAATGAAAGTCAACATATGTGTCTTGGATGATATTGCTGCAGACCTATGGTTCGCAAACTTGGCTGCCCGTTAGAATATCTGGGCAGTTTTTATAAAATGTCAGTGTTCTGGCTGCACCCCAGACCAGTGACTTTAGAGTCTCTGTGGATGGGCCTGGGCTGCTGGTGAGGCTTCCAAGAAGTGATTTCCAGTGGAGATGACAAAGCATTAAAAATGAAACTCAAAAGATTGTTCTAAGGAAAGTGGGGAGGGGAGATTCCATTTATTGAGCACCTACTCTTCCATGGTCACATCTCCCTCTGACTTCAGCTGGGAAATGTTCTTGGCTTTCAAGGACCCACGTGATTAGACTGATAATACAGTTTAGACCCAGATAGTCCAGGATAATTTTCCCACCTCAAGGTCCTTAACTTAAACACATCTGCAAAATCCCTTTTGCCGTGTGAGATGATATAGTCACAGGCTCTAGGGATTAAGGCAGGACGTCTTTGAAGGGCCATTATTCTGCGTACCACAAGTGCTTAGCACAGTAAGGGCTCGGTAAGTTTAGCTATGTTAATCTCATTTAGTTCTAGCAATGACTTGGAGAAACAGACACTATTATTCTGTCTAGTTTTTATCACATCCTTGATGTGTGACCTTGGGCTGGTTACTTCGCATCTCTGAACCTCAGTCCCCTACTCTGTATAATGGGGGATAATAGTACCTATCGTATGGTGTTGTTTTTGATAATTAAGTGAATTATTTCTAAGCGAAGTGCTTAGAACATTGTCGTATACAGTAAACTTCCAATAGGCATTATCTAAAGTCATCACCATCATCATCACCATCATCATAACAGCATCATCTTCATCTTACGTGGCACAGAGAAACAGGTCATTCAAGGTTTCAAGGTCTGCCGCAGATACAAGTTTGTGATCCCAAGTTCTGTGCTCTCTTCTGGAGAAATGGAGGGTTCTCTGGAGTAGAATAAAAGCTAAGGGTAGACTCTCCAAGAAGCAGATTTCAACTCAGTGAAAGAACTTTCTATCAGGCAAGATGTCTGGCAAAATGTGCGCCTCCTTCCCCGGGAGCGGCAGGGAAGGAGGTGAACATTCCCCCCACAGTCCCCTCTTCCAGTTCTGGAGTCTGTGAGTCTGGCCGAGGAGGAGGGTTGGGGGCTCAGGGAGGGACAGAGGATGCACCTTGCTGGCTTCCTGACCTCCTCCAGCAGGAACGGGGCTGAGGGGGTTCGGGGAGCTCACTTCATAGTGGGTGGCGAGGGCTTCTGTTTCTCCTCTCTGCTCCCATCCTCCCTTTTTCAGGAAACCATGGCTTGTGCATAGGTTGTTGGCAGAGGCCGTGTGAACATAGAAGCAGAATCAGAGAGGTGGCAACCTCTGCTAGATCATGGGGCCCTCACCCACCATTTTACAGATGATGAAACTGAGGTCCAAAGAGGTGCGGGGATATGCCTGAGGTCATAATGCAAGTGGGCAGAGAGCTGGGACTAGGGCCCGGATCTTATGGTTCCCAGGAGCAGCTTCTCAACCCCCATCCCTCCCAGTACAAGCACACTGCCTGCTAGGCCCTGTGCCAGATGCTCCGTTCCCAGCAGGGAAAAGACAGACACGCACCATGCTGATGGACTTCCTCTCCTGTGGTCCATCCTCGGTAGCCTGCTGTCCATCACCCTAATGTGTCAAACACTCTTCAGCCTCCAAATGTTTGTCCCTGCTGTTCCCTGTGCCTGGAGCCTCTTCTCCCTGCTCTGTGCACAGCTGGCCCCTTTTCCTTCACATCTGTGTTCCCAGGGAAGCTGATTCCAGCCCTTTGCCACATCCACAGTGCCTCCCTCTTCTTTCTCTCGTGGCCTCACTTTTGTTTCCTTTGCTTACTCCCCATCACCATCTCTGCCTACACTGATTTGCTTGCTCATCGCCCCTTCCCCTCTTGGTGCTAAGCCCCACCTCAGGCAGGGACTCTGTCGTTATTTTCACCACGGTGTCTGCATGGCCTCTGTGCTCAAAGTATACCTGGTGACTGAATGAATGGATAAGCCTGCTTTCCAGTGGGCAAAAGAGTCATTAACAAGGCCTCCATCAGACGGGTATATCACTATGCATTGTGGTCACTGCTGTGAGGGAGGTTCACAGCACTCATGAGGGCACACTCTGCGGGGGCTTGACCTCTGCCGAGTCCCCACTGAGGCATTCGTGACTGTGGGGTTGTAATGGGGGTTCCTCTGAGAAGCATCCCTGATCCCCAGACCAAGGCAAGCCTCCCTGTCCTGTGGCCGGATAGCTCCCTGAACACTTTCTCTACAGCACTTACTGCAATGATACACACTTGTACAGTTAGTTTTATTTTTATTGAGGTGAAATACACATCACATAATATTTACCATTAGTGACATTTAGTACCTTCACAATATTGCTCAACCATCACTGCTGTCTAGTTCCAAACATTTTCATCATCTCAAAAGGAAGCTCCACACATTTTAAGCAGTCACTCCCCATTCTCCCTACCCCCAGCCGCTGGCAACCACTAATCTGTTTTCTGTATCTATGGATTTACCTATTCTGGATATTTCATATTCACGGAATGAAATTAGTATTAAATTTTTTTTTTCCTATGTTGTCACCTCCCCCAGGGTAGGAGCTGGGGCTGTCTGCCTGGCTTACCTTCACCAAGTCCCTGGCACAAACAAACAGCTGTGGTGTGACAGGAGGATGTTTTCTCCGTCACATGTCAGTGAGCTCATGGAAGCAGGCTCTGTGTCTCAAAGGACCAGAGGAGTGAGAGTCCTTGGGTTCAGTTCCTCCAGCTGTCTCTGCTAGATCAGGTGTCACCTGAGGACAGTTACTTAATACCCTGAAGCATCCATTTCCTCATCAATTAAATGGGAATAATGGCAAGGTTTACCTTGTTTGGTTACACAAGGACAAATGATATGCTGCCTGCAAGAATGCGCCTGGCCCAGAGCAGATTCTCATGAACACTTGCTATTATTTTTTTCCCGTGTTTTTCAATCCCAGGCTCTGGGTTGGGTAATGGGTGGGGTCCAAACTTGGTAAATGCATTCTAGTTGGAATGATGCCTAAAAGGGTTTAAAAATTAGGTGGGTGGACCTTTAGATAAAAATTGCAGAGAATTCAGTCATGATGAGAATAAAGAAGAGGCCCTTTGCATTAGCTTTTGCTGAGTTATTCTGCAGTGATGAAGAGCACCAACCTCTCAGAGGCTTGCAACAATAAACGTTTGTTTTGCTCATGTTGTAGGTCCTTGTGGGCAAGTTGCTTTCTTCATTTGGGGTCCAGGCTGAGGAAGCAGCCCTCATCTGTGATGTGTCATTGCTGTGGTGGAAGGAAGAGGCGGGAATGGTTCCCAAAGCTCCCTCTTCTATGTCGCTTACATCATTACTGCTCACATCCCGAGGCCACACCAATGACATGGCCAAGCCTCATTTCTGGGGCGGGGGTGGGGAGTGTACCACTATCCTTCAAGGATGCACTGCAGACCACAGAGCAATGAGTGGGATGGGTAATCCTCTTCCAGGGAGGGGAGCCAATAACAGGGACTAATAATACACTGACCACCCTCTGGTCTGAGAGCTTTAGCTCTTTGGGGGGCATGTTCTGATGCATCCCTTCAGCTTGCTCACCTTGAGTCTCCACCCACTTCCCAGAAGCGTCACTCTGGGAGATTTGGGGGGCTGTCAACTAAGAATAGATACGATGAGTGGTCTGTGAGAGTCTCTTGCTCTACAGAATGGGACTATAGACTGAAACCTTTGAAGCTCTCTTCACAGCAGTGTTATTTATGGTAACAAGGAACAGCCTAAATATCCAGCAAGAGGGTAATGGCAAAGGAACAGTGGTTTGTTCCTGCAACGGCATCTATACGACCATTAAAATAAATGAACCGCAGCCAAAGACTCTCCAAAACATAACAGTGAGTGAAAAAAGTAGATGCAGGATGATACCAACATAAAAACATGTAGAGTTTTGGAAACAGGCAATTCCTCAAAATGTTAAGCATAGAGTTACCATATGCAATTTCACTCCTAGGCGTCTACCCAAGAGAACTGAAAACAGTTGTTCACACAAAAACTTGCATATGAATATTCTTAGCACCATTATCCATAATAGCCAAAAAGTAGAAGCAATCTAAATGCCCATCAAGAGATAAGTGGATAAACAATTATGGCATATGCACAAAATGGAATATTATTTGGCCATAAAAAGAATGAAGTACTGATACATGGAACAATAGGGATGAACCTTGAAAACATCATGCAAAGTGAGAGAAGCCAGACTCAGAAGACCATATATTGTATGATTCCATTTGTAGGAAGTGTCTAGAATAGGCAAATCTGTAGAGATATAAATAAGATGAGTGTTTGTTAGGGGCTGGGGAGAAGAGGAAGTGATTGCTTAAAGGCCACAGGGTTCCTTCTGGGGTGATGAAAACACTGTGGAATTGGATAGCGGTGATGGTTGTACAACACTGTGAGTATGCTAAATGACATTAGATTGTACTCTTTAAAATGATTAAAATGGTAAATTTTATTCTGAGTGTTTTATCGTAATAAGAAAAAGCATACAGAACAACATATATGTAGTGTGTATAAAAAAATCTGCATGGAACTGTATACACCAATATCAGGATAGTGGTTATCTTGGGGATGGAGGAAAGGGGATGGGAGGGAAGCGGTTTCAATTGTATCTGTAACATGTTATGGCCTTAGAATGCCTGAAGTGTATATGGCAAAATGTCAAACTTTATGAAATCTGGGTTAGTATGTGAGTATTTATTGTATGGTTCTCTGAATTTTTCTGAATGTTTGAAATATATCATAATCAAAAGAGAAGAAAGCCCAGAGGATTTGAAAACTGTTTCTGGGCAGCTGTAAGTGTGAGTGTGTCTTCTGCCCCGTTGCACTCTGAGAGCAGGTGACTTAGGGAACAGGGAACATTAGATTTCTCTGTATTTTTGCCTGGCTGCATCCCATTATTTTAGATTCTATTGAAATTAATGACGCAGGGACCTTATTTTTTTCCATCTAGACCTGGAACTTTGACTCTGATCAATGAATTCCATCTTTTGAAGGCACAGTGGTGGGCTGGGGGTTTTCATCTCAGATAATTACTTTTTTCCCCTTTGTTTGGTGGAAGACACAATCTTCCTTTCAGGCCGAAACCATTCAAAGATAAGGCAGTAAAATTGTTTTCTCAGTTCGCGATTTTTAAAACGAGTTATTCCATCATCATTATACGCAATTCTCCAATCTATGGAACCTCTCAGAGATGATGAAGTGGGAGAGGGAAGAAGCTTGGGTGCTAATTTTAGATGTTACCGATTATGTCTCCGAACAAACAAATTCAGAGAATATCTCTGGGGATGAGGCAGGAGATGGTCGGAGGTTGTTTTTCCTCAAAAAGATTTCATACCTCTCTGGGTACTATTCTTTTTCTCTGTAAAATGAAGTGATCGTCTTTGTTGTTTCAGAAGCACCTATGCAATAAAGTTAACTATAATTTAAACAAAACTTAGCTAAACTCATATATCCAGCAACAAGCATAATGCCACTGGGGTTTCCATTATTCAAACCTTCCCTGAAGGTCCCTTTAAGGTCATGTTGTCCAACAAACCCACTTTACAGATGAGGAAACTGAGGCCCAGTTTGGCAACAGGTCTTGTCCAAGATCCCAAAATCTATTTTTCTATTTCAAGGTCAAATTTCTATGTAGTCTACGCACAGATCCACCTCACTTGTCAATCTTGACTTCAGCTATCTATTGTGTATTTCTAAAAAACTTTCCTTCCAAGGACATAGATTCCCCACCAAAAAGATTTTTTAATGGGATAATTGTTCTATGAAAAGAACACTGTTATACGTATAGCTGATTCACTTTGTTATATAGCAGAAACTAACACACCATTGTAAAGCAATTATACTCCAATAAAGATGTTAAAAAAAAAAAACAACACTGTTTATTGGAGTCAGAAAACCTAGTTCATATCCTTGTCTTGCCTGAGAAACTGTGTGATTTTGGGCCAGTCACTTCTCTTGTTTGAGTGTCAGTTTCCACCCCTACAATTTGGGCCAAGGATCCCCAAATCTGAGGGTTGTTGTAACATGGCAGATGTTCCCTGTGTTTGAGAAACTTGAAATTAAAGAAAAGGACCTATCTGGGAGGAACTGGGCATAAGCATGAGTTAAGATGGCAACACAGAGTCAGTCTTCACTTACTGGCACATTGCCAGTGAAAACCAGCTTCTCTCAGACCCTTACTATGTGCTTATCACAGTTGGTGGACTTTCTTCTTTAATCTTCATACAACTCTATAATGTAGGTCCTATCATTATCCCTTCTACTGATGGGAAACTGAGGCACATATAGGCTAAGCAGCTTGCTAAAGATCACACAGCTTCTTAGGAGGAGCCAGAATTTGCATCCAGGCCTGCTGGCTCCATTGCTCCTGCATGTAACCACAGGGCTGTCATTCCTCTCTGCTTTTGTGTCCAAGTAGGCATTTGAAGATCAGATCTCTTCAGCAGGTGAGTCCCAGCACCTTCTTGTCTCAATCCTAGGAATCTTTGGAGCATCTTCATGGATTACCAAGGAACACTGGGGGATGGTGCAGCAGAAAGTAGTACCCAGATGGTGATATTCAAGCCCCAAAGTTCCCTTCCTTGTCAGGAATAGCCTTCTTGTTCAATTCCTGGCTGTTAGCAGGATGATTTCTAACAAAAGGGCTTGTGCCCGGAGCATACTGTTTTAATTACTATAGCTTTGAAATATATTTTGAAATCAGGAAGTATGATGCCTCCTGCTTTGTTCTTCTTTCTCAAGATTGCTTTGGCTATTCACAGTGTTTTTTGGGTCCCATATGAATTTTAGGATTGTTTTTTCTTTTTCTGTGAAACATGCCATTGGGATTTTGCTCGGGATAGTGTTGAATTTATATAGATTGCTTTGGATAGAATGGACAGTAACAATGTTGTATTCTGATCCATGAACACAGGATGTCATTTATTTGTGTAACAAAAATCAACTCAAAATGGATTAAAGTCTTAAATGTAAGACCTGGAACTGTAAAACTTCTAAAAGAAAAAAATAAGGGAAAATCTTCTTGACATTTGTCTTGGCAACTATTTCCTTAATGTGACACTAAAAGCATAGGCAACAAAAGCAAAAATAAACAGTGGGATTACATCAAACAAAAAAAGCCTCTGCACTTCAAAGGAAACACTGAACAGAGTGGAAGGGCAACCTATGTAATGGGAGAAAATATTTGCAAACCCTATATCAGACAAGGGGTTAATATCCGGAATATGTGAGGAACTCCTAAAACTCAATAGCAAAAAGACACACAATTTAAAAATGGGCAAAAGACTAGAATAGACACTTCTCCAAAGAAGACATACAAATGATCAAATGGTATATGAAAAGGTGCTCAACATCACTAGTTATCAGGGAAATGCAAATCAATACCACAATGAAATATCACCTCATACCTGTTAGGTTGGTGCTTGTCAAAAAAACGAAGGGCAAGTACTTGTTGGCAAGAATGTGGAAAAGTTGGAATTCTTGTACACTGTTGGTGGGAATGTAAACTGGTATGACCATTATAGAAAACAGTATGGAAGTTCCTTAAAAAATTAAAAATAGAGCTATCATATGATTTACCAGTTACACTTCTGGGTATATATCCAAAGGAATTGAAATCAGGATCTCAAAGAAATATCTGTACTCTCATGTTCATTGCAGCTTTATTCACAATGACCAAGATAAGGAAATAACCTCTGTGTTTATGGATGAATGAATAAGAAAATGTGGTATATACACACAATGGAATATAATTAAACCTTAAAAAAGAAAGAAATCCTGCCTTAAAAAAGAAAGAAATCCTGCCATATGTGATAACGTGGATGGAGGACCGTATGCTATGTGAAATAAGCCAGTCATAGAAGATTACATATTGCATGATTCCACTTTCATGAAGTATCTAAAATAGTCAACCGCTGAAGCAGAGAGTAGAAAGGAAGTTGCCAGGGGCTGGGGAGAGGAATAAATGAGCTGTTCGTTGGGTATACAGTTCACTTATGCAAGATGAATAAATTCTAGAGATCTGCTCTACAGCATTGTACCCATAGTTAAAAATACTGTATTGCACACTTAAAATTTTGTTAAGAGGATAGATCTCATGCTAAGTGTTCTTATCACAACAGGAAAAATAAAAGAGCTTGTGGAATTTCACTTTCTTGAGAAAAAGAGGCTGAAGAGAAATAGATGGGAGACCATGCATTTTGAAACAATGTTTTGAAAAACTGACCCAGGATGAATGCTCTTGTTTTTCAAATTCCAGATCAGAGCAACTTTCTCAGCATCATTTGTTTCTACCCATTCTGTCTGCACCAGAAAAAATAGCAGGTGATTTGCCCAACAGGGCTTCTGACCTTGTGAATGGAGTCCCTGGGGTTTTCACTGCAGTAGGGATTGAGCCACAGAGAATGAGTTTGGGCCCTGGTGAGAACATTTCTTTGGTGTTCAGCAGGGGTCCCAGTAAAAATCTTTGCACGTGATTTGTAATGCATGTCATATAGATGTGCCCTGGACCTCTTTCTCTTCTGCTGTATAGGGTCCTGTTACTTTGTTGCCACTTCTCCATGTTAGGTGAGCCCTGAGTAGGGAGGAAGGTCAGGAAGAAGGGCAGTTTGGATGACACAGTTTTCTCTTTCCTACCCTCTCTTGCTCTCACTGCCCCTGTCCTTGCTTTTCCTTTCAATCATGTACTTACAGCTTCATGGACTGACCTTCCTGTGACCCCCATCCTCTCCCAGTCCTCGTTAGCATGTAGTTTACAGGTTGGTGGAACACATTTTATTGACTGATCTATTTTTCTTTTACTAAATAAGTTTTTCAGTATCACCACATAACGTGGGCCTGTCTCTTCATAGTCTCAACAGACTAACCTGAAAGTCTGTTGTGTTCTTGCTAATAGCATAGGTCCTTATCTCTTGTCTGCAGTTCTGAAATCTATGGTGCTCCATAAACCAGAAGCTCTTCTGCTGGGAAAATTCTTTTTCCTAACTTCACCTGAATTGATCTGAGGCTCTTTGTATTCTTTATTTATCCCACCCAGGGTGACTATGCATCTGTTTTGCTGCAGTATTAGTGTGTTTGAGTGTGGGCTGCCCCAGACTCTGCTGGGTGTGATATACAATAGAATAGAAGCTTGGGATTGACATATATACACTAATGTGTATAAAATGGATAACTAATAAGAACCTGCTGTATAAAAAAATAAACAAAATAAAATTCAAAAATTCAAAAGAAAAAAGAATAGAAGCAATGCATAGCTTTTCTAAAATTGGAAATATTTGATTTCCAAAATATATCAAGCTGTAAGGGTTTGGAGTAAGGGATTGTGCACCTGCATAATGGACCACATGGTCTGCTTGGCTGTTCTCTTGTTGCTGTGTGTTTGAGATGTTTTTAGCTCTACACTGCTGTAGATAGCTCTACACTATCGTATGTAGTGTCCCTCCTCACCAACCCCTCCTCATATTGGGAATATTTCCTTGGGAACACTCCCACAGTGGACTTATTTTATCAGCAGGCAGGAACAGTTTTATACTTCTTGGGCCTGGTGCCAGGTTGGGCCCCCTACACAGTTAGGTTTGTGACTTTTACCCACTCATGGTCACCCCCTCTACACTCCAGGGAGGGGAACTTTTATGATGATGCTGTCTTGTTGGAATGAGACTGTGAGGGTGAGCAAGCAGCAGGGCTCTATACAAGTAATCAGTTACCCTATGAATGGCTTCTTGGATTTCCTGGGTGCAACATGGTCTCCTCAATCCTGTTGGCTGAGGCCCAAGGCCATCCTATTGGCTGGCTTTCTAGGGGGCGGAAGGTGAGAGCATAGGTATTGGAGGTCTTTATTGCTTCATAAGACTTAAAGCATGGCAGGGGCCTTCTCCTTCTCTTAGGAGGACAAACATTCATCTATCCATCCATCTTCCGTCCTTCATTGGATATTTATTGAGGATCTATCCCTAGGAACTGGGGATAAAAGCAGCAAGCAAGACAGACAAGGTTCTTGCTCTTATGAAGCTCACAGTACAGTAGGGGTGGAGAGCAGGAAATGGGCAATAAAAAAATCAATAAACAAGATGATATAATATAGAGTGAAGTATCATGATAGAAATAAAACTGGGCAACAGGATTGAGGGGGCTGCTAATCTGGACAGGGCAATCAAGGAAGGTGACACTTGATTTGAGGCCTGGTTGGCCAGAAGGAAGTCATTGTACAAAGATCTTGGGGGACAAGCCTCCAGCAGAAGGAGTAGGAAGTATAAAGGCCTTGAGATGAGAGGGAGATGGTGTTTTGCAGGATGACATAAGGGCTGCTAGTTATTGGTAAGGGAACATAGAACAAGTGTCTGGAACTAATGCTCTGAGGATGTCAAAGAAGAATTTCAATGAAGGAAAGAAAGAATAACAGATAAATCTACCATGAGGATTCTCATACTTCTCTAGGACCCTGGACCAAATGTTCTTTCTCTCTGGGGTACAGTTCTCTGGGCAGTGGGTGGGTTGCCTGAAGGTCCTCTAAAAAGTCCTTCTAATCTGATATTCTGATCTTTCCCAGTCTGTCAGATGTATGCCTCCCCTGTGCTCATGCTCTGTCTGATCCTGAAGATGTCCAAAATGGTAGCCGCTAGCCACATGTGACAAGTAAAACTAAAATTAGTATTGATTAAAATTAATAAAAATAAAATATTTAGTTCCTCAGTTACACTAGCCACATTTCAAGTGCTCAGTAGCAAGCTACATAGGGCTACCTTTTTGGACAGCGCAGAGAGAAAACATTTCCATCATTATGCAAAGTTTTCTTGGACAACACTGGGCTAATTTGAAATATAATCAAGCCTGTCATTTTCCAAAGAACCCCTGGTGACTGTTATGAGCTGAACTGTGTCCCCCCCCAAATTCATATATTGAAGTCCTAATTCTCACTACTTCAGAATGTGACTGTATTTGGAGATAGGACATTTAAAGAGGTAATTAAGGTTAATTGAGGTCATTGAAGTGGACCCTAATCCAATAGGACTTGTTTCCTTATAAAGAGGAGATTAGGACACATACATACAGAGGAAGGCCATGTGAAGACACAGGGTGAAGATAGCAATCTCCAAGCCAAGCAGAAAGGCCTTTAGAAGAAACAACTCCGCCAACACCTTTTTTTTTTTTTTTTTTTTTTTTTGACTTTTAGGCTCCAGAATTGTAAGAAAATAAATTTATGTTGTTTAAGCCACCCAGTCTATGATGCTTTTGTAGTACTTTTTTTTTTTTTTTTTATGGCAGCCGGGGCAAACGAATTCAGTGACTTTTCTTTGACCGGCTTATAGCACAGGAGAGTGCGTTGAACTCTTTGGGAATGCAGTTCTGTCCACTCGTGGCCTGTGGAAATAAACTAGTCCTGATAGCCCTGGAATAGGTGTTAACTCATATCCTCCTTCTGAGTGTTGATATGTCATCCCTGGTATCCAGTGCTATTCCATTCTCCACCCTCTATCACTTGACCTTTGAGGGACAGATACAGAGTTGCCTTTGTGGATTGCTTTCTTCCTGTAATTAAGTTTACAGCCTTACTCTCAGATCCTTAGTGGACATCTTTTTTAATAAGTAACTGAGAAGTACAATCTACTCAGAGAATAGACATAAGAAAAATTTCCTAAGACATTAACAGTACAGGATCAGGAGCAAGGGAATCAGATTTCTGGCCCAGTATTGAATAGCATGGGGTTTAAAAGTGTTATTATGTAACATTGTTATATATAATATTATACATATGCATGTGTGTATCTATAATTATAACTATAAATATAGTAAATTAAGAAAAATTATATTCAAATAGGTGACCCTACCACCCAGCAGGGAACTTTTCCAAAACTATTGAATTGACCCATATATTGCTCCCTAATCGTATTCCTTCACATATTTCTCAGCAGTAATCACTACTATAAAATAAAAAAAAATTTTTTTTTTTAAATATGGCTTCACTACTTCTCTATGTATCCCTAAACATTATCTAATTTAGGATTGCTTGCTTTGAATTTTATAAAAGTGGTATAACGCTTACATGCATTGTTCCATGAATTGGTTCTTTTCATTCAATATTATGCTTTGAGGATTCATCCATGCTGCTTATAGCTTTAATTTCATTTTTTCTTGCTATATAGTTTTTTTATTGTATCAGTGCTCTATAAATTTAATCATTCTCAGTTGGTAGACATTTGAATTCTTTACAGTTTTCTGTTATAAACAATCTTGTTTTGAACATTCTTGTGCACGCCTCTTTTTGTATATTGCAAGAATCTCTCTTGTGTATTTATGATGCTTTTACAGTTAAAAAAATTTAAAGAATGTGTAGAAATGTGAAATATTCTTGAAAATAATTCTACTCTATTTGATTAAAATTAAACAAATGGATTTCTTTTGTCTGAAACAATCTAAATATCTTAACTATAACACCCCAGTTTTAGGACATCCAGAGGGCAGATATTTTATTGTATTATTAGTATTTCTTATAAATATCTCATTTCTTAAAATAAATAAAGGTAGTTCAGAATATTTAACTCAGTAGCTTACACCATTGAAGGACTTCTAACATTTTTTATTTGAGATGCTCTAATCTTCCTTTTATTTTTATGTCTGTACCCTGGTTTCCTGACTGGATGGTAAGTATCATGAAGATACATAAAATATAATGAGAATTTATTGCCTCTCTTTATGGGGAAGAAAACTGAGTCTCAGCAAAATTAAGCAATCTGCTTAACGTGGCAGAACTGGGAATCCATCTAAAGCCAATGCACATCTCACTGTGATGCTGCAGGTCACAGGTGTGCATCCTCCTACCCGGATGTCCACCGTCACCTCTTGCTACTGGGGTTGGCATAGGAAGAAAATAAGTCTCTGAATGCAGGTTGATTGTCTGCTAATTGCCACTATGTTTTGTATGCTTACTGTGTGCCTGCCAGACACTGCTAGGTATTCATAGATGGGTTTGAACTAATTCTCATAACACCAGTATAATGTTGATATTATTATCCACATTTTCCAAGATGAGAATGAGGCCCAGAGGGAATACAGTAATCCCCACTCTATCTGTGGTTTTGCTTTCAGCGGTTTCAGTTATCCATGGTCAACCATGATCCAAAAATGTTAAATGGAAAATTCCAGAAATAAACAGTCCATAAGTTTTAGACTTCAATGTGATAAAAACTCGAGCTGTCTGCCTTGACCTGTCCAGGACGTGAATCTGCCCAGGATGTGAATCATCCCTTTGTCCAGCCATTCTCATTCCCGTCTATTAGTCAGTTAGTAGCACCTCTTGGTTATCAGATTGACTGTCATGGTATCACAGTGCTTGTGTTCAAGGAACCCTTATTTTACTTAATAATGGCTCAAAGCACAAGAGGAGTAATGCTGGCAATTTGGCTCTGCCAAAGAGAAACTGTAAAGTGCTTCCTATAGGTGAAAAGGAGAAAGTTCCTGACTTAACAAGGAAAAAAAAAATCATACACTGACATTGCTAAGATCTATGGTAAGACAGAATCTTACCTGTGAAATTGTGAAGAAGGAAAAAGAAATTTGTGCTAGTTTTGCTGTAGCACCTCAGACTGCAGAAGTTACGGCCACAGTGTGTGATAAGTACTTAGTCAAGATGGAAAAGGCATTAAATTTGTGGGTGGAAGACATGAACAGAAAAAAGGTTCAGTACTATCAGTGGTTTCAGGCACCCACTGGGGTCTTGGAATGTATCCACCATGGATAAGGGGGGACCACTGTGAATATCCAAGGACAAGCAGGTAGCAGAGATGGCAGAGTTGGGTCTGAAATCCAGGCCTGTCTTACTCCAAAGCCTTTATTCTTCCTAAAAATTTCATATTGCCTTCAGAAGGAGGAAACACCTAATGGGCTCCCAACGTGGTGTCCCTTCCGATCTGGCTGTTATTATAGATATATACTTATGTTGCTAGAAGGAAACAGTGAGGACAAAAATGCTTAGAATGAGCATGGAAATTCATTTTAGAGGTGCCTTTGGGAGGACACTGGGCTCAAACTGACACAGAACCTTTTGTGATTTTTTTTTTTTTAAATAAATTTATTTATTTATTTATTTATTTTTGGCTGTGTTGGGTCTTCGTTTCTGTGCGAGGGTTTTCTCTAGTTGCGGCAAGTGGGGGCCACTCTTCATCGCGGTGCGCGGGCCTCTCACTATCGCGGCCTCTCTTGTTGCGGAGCACAGGCTCCAGACGCGCAGGCTCAGTAGTTGTGGCTCACGGGCCTGGTTGCTCCGCGGCATGTGGGATCCTCCCAGACCAGGGCTTGAACCCGTGTCCCCTGCATTGGCAGGCAGACTCTCAACCACTGCACCACCAGGGAAGCCCACCTTTTGTGACTTTGACCTTCAATTCTGGATTGAAGTCCCACTCCCTACTAGGATTTAGCTAATGGATGGTAAAGATAACCTTCCGAGTGGGGTTGAATTTAAGAGAATGGACTATGAAGTCAGGTGGGCTTGGTTTCAAATTCTGACTCTTTCACTCATTAGCTGTTTGATCTTGGATGAGTTACTTAACCTCTGTGAGCCTCAACTTTTCTATCTCGAAAATGGGGATAATTAATAGTGCCTTCTGTACAGAGTTTTAGTGGGAGTTGGGTTAAGCCATGCGAACCTCTTAGAACAGTGTTACTGTAATCACTCAATACCAGATATTGTTATTGTTGAGTAAAAATAATAAATAGAGGATTGAATCAGGCTAAGCTTCAGGATCCTGTCTAGACATGGTACGAATACTCAGGCTCTTCCGTGTGGGGGATTAAAATGTGTGATCTGGGATGAAGTCCACTAGATCCTCTCAGTAACCCTGCAAGGCTGGCAGGTCCTACTGGATGGCCCCCTGCTACCCATGAGAGAGCTGGGGGGAGGGTGACTCACTCAAAATCCCACCTGCTCTCTCTGGGGACAGAACTCAGGTGGCTTATTTGAGCCCTACCTTGAATGAAGTCTTCCCTGTGGCTGGTTCAGGTTCCAAAGGGATTTAGAGGCTAAAAATAAGACTTCTAAGAATTGCCTTGAATGGGAACTTTTCTCTCCATTGCAAAGACCCAACATGACCCACTTCTTTTAGCATTTATTACGATGACTAATTGGGCACCATTAGAATGTGGCGTCTTATATAAGTCAAACTCAGGTTGGCAGTTGTGTTGATGTGAAGGTGATTTGCATTCAATTCCTCTGGACTGTTCTGTCTTCATAGACAGTCACCTGTAGGAGAGACTGGTGTCTGAAAAAAAGGGTTTCTCTAGTTCATGGAGAAATCAGACATTCTGCTGTTCTTTTCTCTTAGAGTTATCCAGTCATGCTTGAGAATATTTTCTAAGTTTCTAAGAAGTTGCCATAGTTAGAGCTTGGTTTGTTTGTATCAAAATCAAAACATTGACATGGTAGGTTTTAAAAAGAAGTAAAACTTTTTGACAGTATAACTGGGTGGGGAAATTACCCAATCTTGGTCAGAGTTCAGCTAAAGCTGTACTTGCTGACAGCATAGCTGAGCTGTGCCGAGGGTTCAAGGTCATGTGGACACTGACCACTGAGGGTTTCTGTGTTTCATGTCAGAGAGGATGACCTCTGCTCTGGATGGTCATTAGGGGCTGGAATCTGGCCCTGGCTCTGACCTTTGTTCTTGGTATGACCTCAGGAAAGTCACTTTTCCTCTTGGCCCTTTATTAGTGTGCCATATTTAAATAAGGATGTTAGATTAAAGGGTCTCAAAGAGCCCTTTCAGTTCTGGAATTTTAGGATTCTGTGAGTTCTGTTTTAGTAGCTTTGTCACCCGTTTGAAAACCATACCCTTTCCCTTTAAATCCACCAGAGGGCGATATGACTCATGTTTTGGCCCTGCCCCTGGTCTGAGAGACCTGATCACCAAGCTAAGTGTCCAGAAAGAGGAAAGTCTGACCCAGTCCCTGCCTTTCATGGGAGGTAGATGGAAAAAGACACTATTTAAAGTGTCCCTTAGGTCTTCAGTTGACAAGGGGTCTTCATATCTATTTGTCCTTTTGATTTCTTATCAGTTCCCTGGGCTAGATGCTATCTTCCCATTTCACGGACTGGGGAACCAAGGCCCACAGTATTGAAAAGATGTGCCTTGGGCTACATGGATTTTCAGTGGTGGACTCAGGACCTTATCTCCTCATCCCCACTCATTCCTCTGGTCATTTTCCACTGGGCTTCAACAGGCTGCCTCTGTTTCTGAGGGGCTTCTGTTGAGCTGAGAAGACAATTTACACACAAGTTGACCAGGGCAGAATTTGAATCCATATTCGATAGAGTCAAGGATAGGAGCTGAGCTGCATGGGTAGACTAAAGCTTCTTTCCAATAAAACTCTTCTTTTGGGATTTAGACCAAATGATTTATAAAACGTGGTGGCTGACAGAAGCTATTACAGTCCTGGTTCTGCGTTGCAGACAGCAGAATCCACTCTGGCTCATTTAAGTAGCAAAGGAATTTTTGAAAGGGTTTTAGGAAACTCTCAGACTCTCCAGGAGGGCCAGAGAGCAAGAATCCAAAAATGTAGCCAAAACCATGACCAAGTACACCGTGGGGGCTTTTCTAGGAAAAAACCACTGCCACCACTGCTTGGCTACTTGGTACTTGGGACTGGGTACCACCACAGGAATTACCACTGATTGAGCCCCTTCTATGTACAGGGTATATACCTTATCTCAATTGGTCCTGCAGGACTGGTATCATTATCTCTCATTTACCCATACTTGCTCAATCAAACCCAGGCCTCTCTGACTTCAAAGTCTGGACTCAAACAGAATGAGAGGATATAGACATTAGACTAGAGTTAGGTTCTACTCCCAGTCCTGAGAGGATGATTACAGGAGAAGAGAGATATTCCTGGTGTTTCCCACTGCCTTTGTAATGCTTTTGTTTTCTAGTAATGTGGAAGAAGAAGAACAAAAAAGAATGTTAAATTCTCCTTTTCTATTTATTTTATCCCCTTGTGCCTCTGGTCTTTCTGACGAATAGAAATAGCCCCAAAGGAAGGGAGTATTTCCCACTTGATACTCTATAGGCATTGCTTGGATCTGACTCTCTTTGAATAAAAAGTTGTTTGACTTGGAAAAGACCATGACAGAGACCCATCCAATCCCGTTAGTTTATTAATCAGGAAAATGAGGCCCAGAGCAGGAAATTAACTGCTCAAAGTCACATAGTAAGATTGTGGCTTTCCCACAAATAATAATATTAGCAGTGGCTAATATTTTTTAAAAGAATTTACTAAGGGATTTTACATGTATTAAATCATATTTAATCTCAAACAAGTTTATAAGATAGCAGTTACTATCATTCTCATCTTACAGATGATAAAGCCTAAGATAGGCCAGGTAACTTCTTCAATATGACCTACTTGGTAGGGGGCAGAGTCTGGATTTGTCTGAGTCCAGAACCAAAGACTTAAATATGCAATTCTTTTTTTTATAGCTTTTTTAAAATTAATTTTTATTGGAGTATAGTTGCTTTACAATGTTGTGTTAGTTTCTACTGTACAGCAAAGTGAATCAGCTATACATATACATATATCCCCTCTTTTTTGGATTTCCTTCCCATTTAGGTCACCACAGAGCATTGACTAGAGTTCCCTGAGATATACAGTAGGTTCTCATTATTTATCTATTTTATACATAGTATCAATAGTACATATATGTCAGTCGCAATCTCCCAATTCATCCCACCCACCCCGTTTCCCCCTTGGTATCCATACGTTTGTTCTCTACGGCTGTGTCTCTATTTCTACTTTGCAAATAAGATCATCTATACCATTTTTCTAGATTCCACATATATGTGTTAATATATGATATCTACTTTTCTCTTTCTGACCTACTTCACTCTGTATGACAGTCTCTAAGTCCATCCACATCTCTACAAATGACCCAATTTCGTTCCTTTTTATGGCTGAGTAATGTTCCATTGTATA
The DNA here is from genome assembly GCF_965194805.1 of Balaenoptera borealis. Lineage (NCBI taxonomy): Eukaryota > Metazoa > Chordata > Mammalia > Artiodactyla > Balaenopteridae > Balaenoptera > Balaenoptera borealis. The sequence goes on from NC_138865.1 coordinate 103,364,882, forward strand.
TATGTACCACATCTTCTTTATCCATTCCTCTGTTGATGGACATTTAGGTTGCTTCCATGTCCTGGCTATTGTAAATAGTGCTGCAATGAACATTGGGGTGCACGTGTCTTTTTGAATTATGGTTTTCTCTGGGTATATGCCCAGGAGTGGGAATGCTGGGTGATATGGTTGTTCTATTTTTAGTTTTTTAAGGCACTTCCATACTGTTCTCAATAGTGGCTATATCAGTTTTCTTTCCCACCAACAGTGCAAGAGGGTTCCCTTTTCTCCACATCCTCTCCAGCATTTGTTTGTAGATTTTTTTGGTGATGGCCATTCTGACCGGTGTGAGGTGATACCTCATTGTAGTTTTGATTTGCATTTCTCTAATGATTAGTGATGTTGAGCATCCTTTCATGTGTTTGTTGGCCATCTGTATGTCTTCTTTGGAGAAATGTCTATTTAGGTCTTCCGCCCATTTTTGGATTGGGTTGTTTGTTTTTTGATATTGAGCTGCATGAGCTACTTGTAAATTTTGGATATTAATCCTTGGCCAGTTGCTTCGTTTGCAAATACTTCCTCCTATTCTGAGGGTTGTCTTTTCATCTTATTTATGGTTTCCTTTGCTGTGCAAAAGCTTTTAGGTTTCATTAGGTCCCATTTGTTTACTTTTGTTTTTATTTTCATTACTCTGGGAGGTGGGTCAAAGAAGATCTTGCTGCGATTTATGTCAGAGTGTTCTGCCTATGTTTTCCTCTAAGAATTTTATAGTATCTGGCCTTACATTCAGGTCTTTAATCCACTTTGAGTTTATTTTTGTGTATGGTGTTAGGGAATTCTAATTTCATTCTTTTACATTATTGCTGTCCAGTTTTCCCAGCACCACTTATTGAAGAGGCTGGCTTTTCTCCATTGTATATTCTTGCCCCCTTTGTCATAGATTAGGTGACCATAGGTGTGTGGGTTTATCTCTGGGCCTTCTATCCTGTTCCATTGGTCTGTATTTCTGTTTTTGTGCCAGTACCATACTGTCTTGATTACTGTAGCTTTGTAGTATAGTCTGACGTCAGGGAGCCTGATTCCTCCAGCTCTGCTTTTATTCTCGAGATGGCTTTGGCTATTCGGGGTCTTTTGTGTTTCTATACAAATTGTAAAATTTTCTGTTCTAGTTCTGTGAAAAATGCCATTGGTAATTTGATAGGGATTGCACTGAATCTGTAGATTGCTTTGGGTAGTATAGTCATTTTCACAATATTGATTCTTCGAATCCAAGAACGTGGTATATCTCTCCATCTGTTTGTGTCATCTTTGATTTCTTTCATCAGTGTTTTATAGTTTTCTGTGTACAGGTCTTTTGCCACCTTAGGTAGGTTTATTCCTAGGTATTTTATTCTTTTTGTTGCAATGGTAAATGGGATTGTTTCCTTAATTTCTCTTTCTGATCTTTCATTATTAGTGTATAGGAATGCAAAAGATTTCTGTGTGTTAGTTTTGTATCCTGCAACTTTACTAAATTTATTGATTAGCTCTAGTAGTTTTCTGGTGGCATCTTTAGGATTTTCTATGTATAGTATCATGTCATCTGCAAACAGTGACAGTTTTACTTCTTCTTTTCCAATGTGGATTCCTTTTATTTCTTTTTCTTCTCTGACTGCCATGGCTAGGACTTCCAAGACTATGTTGAATAATAGTGGCAAGGGTGGACACCCTTGTTCCTGATCTTAGAGGAAATGCTTTCAGTTTTTCACCATTGAGAATGATGTTTGCTGTGGGTTTGTCATATATAGCCTTTATTATGTTGAGGTAGGTTCCCTCTATGCCCACTTTCTGGAGAGTTTTTAATCATAAATTGGTGTTGAATTTTGTCAAAAGCCTTTTCTGCATCTATTGAGATCATCAAGTGGTTTTTATTCTTCAATTTGTTAATATGGTGTATCACATCGATTGATTTGCATACATTGAAGAATCCTTGCATCCCTGGGTGCAATTCTTGTATAAAAAAGGAATTTGAAGGGAAAAAGATATGTACACATTCCTAAAATTCCCCGTACATATCCATATCCAAACTACCTTTCTATAAGCTCTATCCAGTCTTTCTGTCTATAATTCTGCTACATATCTGGCAAAAATAAGAATTCCTGCTTCTGATAAAACTTACATGGTTAATCCTCTAATAAAAATATTTCCCAAAGGAACATATATTTCTCTACTTTGATATCTAGGACCTTCTTATTTTTTAGTAGCCATTAGTGCTATTTATCAAATATTTCCAGATCTTTGCTTTCTGGGTGTATGGTGGAATTATATTTCCTCTAACTTTGAGTTTAAATGTGGATATTACTTTCTTTGACCAAAGAAATATGACCAGAAGTGATGCATGTCAGACTCCTGCGGATCCACACTTAACATGTAGTGTGAACCAGAAATAAACTCTGGCTGTGTTAAGCCATTGAGATTCTGATTCTGTTTGTTAATGCAATGTAGCCTAATTTATTGATGGTTACAGCTCAGTCTACATTTCCAGTTTTCCCTCCCGTAATTTTCCATTGTAGAACCTTTACTCCATTCGTATTCCTTAAGAATACTTTATAGCCTCCTTTCTCTGACCCTTTGCCACCCTTCTTTCTGTCTTTTTAAATCATCCTTATTTGCTATGGCCATGATGAAGTTATACCTCTTTCAGGAAACCTCTCCAGACCACCCAAACCATAGGTAAAATATGTGGTTTTGGTAAACCTAAATTTAAGGTAAACCTAAATTTAAATCTGTTTTCTGCCACTAACAAGTTGGTTGACTTTGTGCAGGTAATTTGATGTCTTTGAAATCTTTTGTATTCATTAACAAATGTTAGCTACAGTAATGGATAAACCCCTGAACTTTGGTGGTTTATGACAATAGAATTTTCTCACTAACCATGCAAAGATTCCAGGAATCAGACCCAAAGTGTCTCTGTCATCTTCAACATGTGACTTCCAGGATTATTCTGGCTGTGACATAGAGATGAGGGAAAATGAAGGATCACACAGAGTTTTTGTGGACCAGAGTTCCTGTTGGTCAGGACTCGTACCCATAGCCATACCTGCAAGGGATTTTGGGAAATGTAGTCTACATGTATGAACAGGTAAAAGAGAAATGAGTTTCTTCAAGGTTCTTTTTTTGTTTTTTTTTAAATATTATTTTGTTTTTCTAGATTTTTTTTTTTTTTTTTAATGACTACATTTATTTATTTATTTTTTGGCTGTGTTGGGTCTTCGTTTCTGTGCGAGGGCTTTCTCTAGTTGCGGCGAGCGGGGGCCACTCTTCATCGCGGTGCGTGGGCCTCTCACTATCGCGGCCTCTCTTTGTTGCGGAGCACAGGCTCCAGACGCGCAGGCTCAGTAGCTGTGGCTCACGGGCCCAGTTGCTCCGCGGCATGTGGGATCCTCCCAGACAGGGCTCGAACACGTGTCCCCTGCATTGGCAGGCGGATTCTCAACCACTGCGCCACCAGGGAAGCCCGAGTTTTTTCAAGATTTGTCAGTCTTTGCTACACTGAGTTTCTTCTCCCACTGTATATAAAATATGGAAAATAATTTCTATTTCATGGCTTGTTGTGAGGATTGAATGAGATGCCACATGGAAAGCACTAATATAGTATCTGGAGTATAGTGGGTGCTCAAAAATGTTTGGTTTCCCCATCTTTTGAATTTATGGCTTTAATTTGGGTTCTGTAGACAAAACTGCCCTGGCTGATAATGAGTCTTCTTTATCCTTGAGCTTTCCATTGTGCCAGGCACGATGACTGGCATATGGTAGGTGTTTGATACAGATCTGGTAGTTCATTGCATTTGCTGAGAAAGGGAGAAGGTTGAGGCCTGCAAACTCCAAAAGTCCAGAAGTTACAGACATCAGAGAGCATTAGTTGATCTAAGCCCAGCTCTGAGCAGAGAGAAGCGGTTTAATAATTGTGGTGGCATGTTACTTCTTTTTGGCATGCTTGCCTGAAGAAGCAAGGGGAGTGAACATTGCTGTGACACCAAGACCACAGTGACCAAGGAACCATGGGTGTGCAAGGCGAGGCTAGGGAGTAGGTGGGGACAATTCTCCCATAAGAGGAAATGCTACCTTTTGCCTGATGTTTCCTCCCTATGTACAGGGACTGTTTTAACTGTGGGTGAAGGGCTGGCAAATTGTGTGGTGGAGATAAAGAAAGTCCAGGCTCCAACCCAGTCTGTTGGGGAATTTGAGCTGGACAGAAATGACTCTGGGTGATCTCTCTTGGATTTTCTTCCTTTGTTCCCCTAAAGAGGAAGTGCGAGCTTCCAGGGTGATGTTAATGAGGACCAACCCCAAGGTGATCTTGGCAATTTGGCCTGTTGGGGATCCCTTGTTCCTGGGGGCTCCTACAGTCAAGAGGAGTTCTGTCCCAGCTCCACGTCCTCCTGACTTTATGACTTTTCGCCTCACGGACTGTTAGTGTCTCCATTTATGCGATGGGAAGAGTGTTATCTATCTTACAGGGTTGTTGTGAGTGGTATATAAATAATGTACGATATTAAATACACCACCTTGTTATTCCCTGAGCCAAACGTGTTTTACCCCTGGCATCATCTAGCTTTGAAAGTAGCACTACTATGCTTCAATTGCTCCAGCCAGAACCTGGGCATCATACTTGCATATTCTTCTCCTCCAATCACTACATTCTATCAGTTGTCAAAGGCTGCTGAATGCGCCTTCTGCATGTCTCTGGTCTTCATGCTTTGCTTGGTCTCTCTGACGATACTTTAGTCCAGGCCACTAGCCTCCAAATAGATCTTCCTGACTCTACTCTTGTTCCTAACCAATTCTTTTCTCCTGAGTGCAGCTAGGATAATCTTCCCAAGCTGGAAATCATATCAAGTTCTACCCCTGTTTCAAGTCCGTTCATGGCTTCCTAGGACTCCTAGAAAAAGTCCACAATCATTGACATGGCCCACAGTACTTCTCATCCCTGGTTCCATCTGCCTCTTCAGCCTCCTCTTTCTTTGTGCCCTCAATCTCCGCCTCTCACCCCAGTGCTCTTCTCTCAGTCAGATTGAATCCCTGTCAGTTTCCCAAACACACCAGCCTGCCTTGTACCTCTAGGCCTTTGGCTGGGCTCTCTCCTCTACTTAAACCTCTCTTTGCCAGGCTAACTCTTATTCAGGCTGGGAGGACTAGCTCATGGTCCCTTCTGCTGGGAAACTTGCCTGTGATGCTCCCTTCACTCTTTCCCGAATCATCTGGTTCCTTGTTATCTCCCACACTAGGGCAAAAGCCCCTTGAGGTCATGGCTAGCCGTGTGTCTAGGGCACATAAGGTCTTGAACTGATAATTGTTAGCGTGAACTGAAATGAATTTAACAACGTATAGTCTCTTTTCTGAAAGGGTCCCCAGTCAAGACAAGGACAATAGCTGCTGGTGGTAATGATCATACGCTAACACTGTGCTCGGTACTTGTTTTCTCTTTCTGAATGAAGCAGATTGGTCTGAAACAGCATATTTTCATGTCACTGGAAGTTGCCAGGTAACATGGGGTTTGCAGTAGAGAGAGCACCCTGTTGAGCTGCTAGATTCCTCCAAACCTTGTTTCAAGAAAGTTTAGTTCTTGGTGAAGGACTTCCCGTGTGCTTCCAGGTGCCAGAGCAGAGCAAGTCCGATGGCCTTCATCAGTGAGAAGTGAAGGGATGGGGCATAGAGTCAGCAGAGGTACTGGGAGGGGAATCTTGATTCTGTGTACTCTCAGCTCTCCTTCCTCTTCCCCTTGTCATGGAAGGCCATTTGACTTGTTCCTCTCCTTCCTAAAATACTGGGAAAGCCCAACATCTTTTCCCTCACCCTCCTCTCAAAGTTGGGAGGACAGTTTATTTCACTTCTGAAATCTTTGAACATCTGGACTGTATAGAACTTAGAACTCAAAGGCTGATGCTGTTGGTTGTAGAGAAAGGGGTAGGTGAGAGTTGGTGGATCGGAGAGAGGAAGTGTGGGTGAGCTGCGTTCTCACTGTAACGATAGGGGATTCTCTCGTGGGTGGAGTGAACCTCAGAAAGGTGCCTGGGGCTTAAACCTTCCTGCTGATTCCTCTAGGTGGACCACTGGTAGGGGAAGGGGCCTCTGCCCACAGGGGCTGTAGGATGGACTTACCCGGGGGTGAGAGGGTTGAAAGAAGAGGAAGATGTCAAGCCTCACCTGGGCCTCCCAGCCAGGGGCCTGGGTAGAGAGCAGTCCCCAGAGAGCCCCCCCCAAAGAACTACAAACAGCCTGTACAAGAGAGCCTGCATTTGGACACTGGCCCCTAGAGAGGAACAGCCAGCATTTCCAGAATCAGACTGAGAAGCAGAGAAAACCAAAAAGAAGGGTCACCAAAAAGAAGGTCACCCACCTTCACCTCGAAAGATCCCTGTGGGTTTGCTCACAAAAGGGAACAAGAGTTATGAGCAATGAAGAAGAGAAGAGAAGAGCCACTCCCCCACCAATAGTTGGGTGAGAACAAACATCAACTTCTTTCTCCCTCCTTCCCACCCCAACAGAGGAAGAAAGCCAGGGAAGAAGGAAGAGCAGAGTACGTACCGTATCCAACTCCTCCTGCCCCACGCTACTGAAACCACAAGCACAACCTGGGCTGGGGCCCAGGAAGAGAACTTTTATGAGATGGCTTCAAAAACAGATGGACCAGGCTGTAAAAATAGAAACTAGACTGTGTTTAATATTTAAGGTGACTGAGAAGTAGTAGAACAGAAGTGAACCATATTTAAGGAAGCTCATTATCCAAAGGGAAGGGAAAGCTGTACAGAGTATAAAAGTAGCAAGAATTTGAAAACTAAAATCTTTCACTGTGTATGTACCAATAAATCGAGAGTCTCTTAATCCTTCCAAAAGCCCTGCAGCATAGGTATTATCGCCTTCATTTCCAGAGATAGAAATTGAGAGTCATTTAAGTGACTTGCTGAAGATCGCCCAGCTGAAAGGTGGATAATCATATTACAGTGTGACAGCAACACAGACTGGAGAAAGGCACAAGGTGGGATTGCTCCTATCTCGGAGGGGAGTGGGTTTAAGGAAGGTCTGCTGGAAGAATTAACATCTAAGCTGGATTTAGAGTGAGGAATAGGATTTTCCTGCAATGGAGGGTGCTGGAGTCAGGAAACCCAGAGAGGTGGAGGGGGTCTGGCAAAGGTCGGATGATGCCGAAGAACAATGGTCTGTGTTTGTAGAGCAACAGTATATCTTATGCAGCTGGATTTTTGATAAGTATTTGCTAAATTTCTCTCCATACTTTTCTCTGGCAATGTATGGAGGTGCCTTTTCCCACTAACCTTGCCTATTTTGGGTGTTCACATAAAAGAAATTGCCCATGAGATTTTCAAAAAATGCCATCTCAGCATTTTATTTTGCATTCTCTGATTGCCAATGAAGTTGAAATGTTTTATTAATCTGTTTATTGGCTATTTTATTTTTTCTCTTGTATATATATATCTTTTGCCCATTTTCCATTGGGGTGTTTGTTTTTCTTCTTGATTTGTAAGAATTATTTAAATAGTGATGTTACTAATAAATTTCCTAGTTTTTGGTTGATTTTTTAAATTCTAGTTTTTGATGAATAGAAATTTAAAATATTCATCTAGTCAAAATGTCTTTCACTTTATGGCTCCTATTGTCAGAGTTTATAGGAAGGTCGCCAGCTTTATCTTCATATGACTTTATCCCTATTTTCTCCTAGTACTTTTGCTGTTTTATATTTTATCCCTACCTAATTTTATATTTCTTAGTTTTGGTAGGTTTGTAAAATTGAAAGTTAAACTTAGCAGAATTACTAGTAGGGTCATAATGAAGGCCTTGCCTTTTTTTCTTTTTCTTTTTAAAGCCAAGTTTGTGAACTTGAGTGCAGGTAATTTTGAGTTGTTTGTGGTTTCTCTCTCCCCTTCCTTACCTCAAATTCTCCTCTCAACTCACTTCCATCAGGCTATGGTCCTGTGGAAGATTAAAGATGGCCACAGTTTCTCTGCTAACCTCCTATTGGAAAGTGAAGGCTATTTCCCCTCCCCTTGATTCTGGGCTTCCTTTGATTAGTAGGACATTGTAGAAGCGGTGCTTCATGACTTCTGAAGCTAGCTCATCAGAATCCCTGCAGTTTCTGCCTGGGTGGGTCTCATGGTCTGGTCCCTCTTGCGACACTCCTTCTCAGAACTGAGATGCCGTGAGAAGCCCAAGCTACGTGGAGAGGCCACATGTAGTCAGTATGGTCCATAGCTCAAGTGGAGCTCCCAGCTGACTGCCAGCATTAAATTCCATCCACGCTGGATGTTCCAGCTTGACTGATTCCAGATGACTGTAATCATTCCAGCTCACCACCCGATGCTACGTGGAAGAGAGGAACTGCCAGTCAACCCACAGAATGGTGAGAAATAATAAACTGTTCTTTTCAAGTTGTTTTTAAGTACTTTGGTGACCTGTTACTTAGTGCCAGACAACTGAAACAGATTCCCACCACCACACTGAGAGACTGCTTTTCAAGTGTACCAACGATCTTCATGTTGTCAGATCCAGTGGTGGTCATTTCTTGGGTTTTACATTGTGTGGTCTCCCAGAAGTATCCCTTCTTGAAACGCTTTATTCCCTTGGCTTCTGTGACCTCTCACTTCCTGGCTTTTTCCCTACCTGACTGGCTGACAGTTCTGTTTCTTTTGCCTTCTCTTTCACTCAACCTCTAAATCTTGGGATGTCTCAGAGTAGTCTTGGGCTTCTTTCTCCATCTATATCTATATGAGTCTCTCTAGGTGACCTCATTTAGCCCTATGGCTTAAAAACTATCTCTGTGCTGATGGCTCCCCGACATATAGACTGGTGTTGGTTTCTCCCTGGGACTGTAGATTCATATTGCCCGTTGCTTGTCTGCCACCTCCACCTGGCTGTTCAGTAAGCGTCCCCAAACTTACACAGTGGAATATAACTCTGGATTCTCCCCACAGCCAAGGCCATTCCTCCATCTGTTGACTCTAGGAAATGGCAGCAACAGCCACCCAGATGCTAAAGCCCAGAAAACTAGATGTTAACCTTGACTTTTCTCTTCCTTTCAACGCCCACATCCAATCCAGTGTTAAGTCATGTGGGATCTATTTGAAAAACGTGATCCAAAAGAATCCACTTCTCTTGAATCTACATCTATAGACTATGGCCCCATTTTCTCTTGCCTTGGATCATCCAAATGATCTCCTAACTGGTGCCCTTTTTCTCCTACTCTTGCACCTCTATCATCTATTCTCTAAATTGCAGACAGATTGCTCTTTGAAAATATAACTCAGATTATGTCACTACCTTGTTTACTGTTAATGGATTCCAACTGCCTATAGATTAAAGCCCAACTCTTTTTCCTTATACAGAGCCCTACATGATCTGGCCCCTATCTTCCTCTTTGACCCTATCTCCCACTGCATTGCCTCCCTCCTCCTCATTCTTCTAGGGCTGCCCTGGCTTTCTCTTGGCTCCTTGAACACTTCAAGCTCATCATGCTTAAAGTCTTTGCACTAGTTATTCTCTGTGCCTGGAATTGTCTCTTGTTTGATCAACTCTAATCAGTTCCTTTCTGCCCACTCAATCACTCCTGATTCAATCCATCATCATTCTTAGCTCTCCTTGTAGTGGCTGCTTTGTTACCAGTTTCCCCCACTAGAATATTATCTCCATGAGAGCACAGATGTTATCTGTCCTTCTCACTATGGTGTCTCCAGTACTTCCACTAATATCTGGCATATAGTAGATACTCAACAAATATTCATTAAAATAACTCTTCTTTTTCATTTTTTCATTTTTCTCTGCTCCCTTTGAGCCAGAGATAAATAAAATGCTGTTTAAAAAGGAAAACAGCAGTAAGCTGCCAGGGCAGAGAGCTCACTAGAAGAAGGGAATCTCCTGGAAGCACCATCTTGCCTTGACTCTCATAACTCCCCCAACAAAGCCCCGAATCAAGGAGGGCCACACCCAGTTCCACCTGCCACTTCGATCTTATCCACCATTGCTGCTGTGTGTCACTCTCTCTCCCCAGTAAACTCATCTTCTTCCCTAAATAGCCAATTCTTCTCCCTGTTTCTGTATTTTTCCCATTGGTCCCCAAACCGAAATGCCTGTTCCTTTTGTCTCAACATATCCTGCCAAATCCATCCTCAGCCCCACCTCAGCAGGTTGGCACACCTTTTTTGAGCTCTCACCACAGGTCAGGCCTGTTTAGTCACTGATGTCGGGCAGACTCACAGTGGCAGCCACACCTCACCTGCATTTGACAGATGGCCCAGGACTTGGTCTCTAGACAGGTGAAGAGAGTCAGGGGAAGCTGCATCGGGGAGGGGGAGGCTCTTGGAGTTTCTCCCATGTCACTTCATCAGAGCCACTCTGCTTTATCTGTGGTATAGTAGAATCTGATCCTAACCAGGGTGAGATTTTAAAGTCAGCCTGTGCAAACCCATTCAGAAGGCATGGCTCTGGAGAGAAACTCTCCTTAAGCACTGAACAGCCAGTGTTATCTCCGGTAGAGCCGCTGTCCCTTTAGCTGGGCAGCACTGTCCTCCGCTTACTGGGCATGATTTATGGACAGTGCATATCTATACCTTTAAATGATGGAGCTACCTTCAGCTCACACTCTTCAAGGAAGCGTGGGCTGAGACCACCCCCTGCCCCACGGGTCCAGCAGCATCACAGCTGCTCACCTGGTGGAATGACTGGCAGAACCCCACACGATCAGACTTGCTGATCTTGTGTTTGTGGGCAGTAACCAAAGTAGTTTGGGATCTTGCCCAGTGACTGCCTTGCTTTCAAAGCATCTTATGTTTCATTTAAATATAGGGCTCTGCTATTAACATGTTGCAACCACATGTTGATAGCTGTACTTCAGCAAATTGCTGAATTTGCACTATGCATATGTAGTATGTCTTGGAGGTGATCTGAGGCCCACAGTGAAATTATTGCTTTCAAATTATGGGAGCAGGGAATTCATCACCTTGTGCTATAAGTACAGCCATGAGAAATGTGGATACATAGGATTAAATCCAGCTGTTTTGGCTAAAAAGAGTGCTATCGAGGTGCTTTTTTTCCTTTTTATTCTAAATTCTTAGAATGTAAGGTTATTAAATCAGCAAGGTCAAGAGAAAAAAAGGTTCTCAATTGAATAAATTGAAAGCAGCTTCACTAAGCATTGTGTGAACTGAGTAATTAGGATTTCCAATCTCATTAAAATACCTCAGTGACTTTCAGGAGGGAAATTTCCCTGAAATTTACAACATATCAACAGAAAGGACTTGATGATGGGCTTGACTATGCATTTTAGGAGGCCAATGCATTCAGTTCTTCATTCACCCAATATTTGTTGAGTGCTTACCTGTGCCAGGCAGTGTTCTATACGCATTAGGCTATAACCATTAACAAATGGGCAGGGTCTCAGCTCTCAAGGTGCTTACATTCTAGTGGAGACGGAGAGAGGCAATAAAAACAAACAAACATGATTTTTTAAAATTGAACTACAGTTGACGTAAAATATTACGTAAGTTACAAGTGTACAATAGAGTGATTCACAATTTTTAAAGGTTATACTCCACTTATAGTTATTATAAAATATTGGCTATATTCCCTGTGTTATACAATATATCCTTGTAGCTTATTTTTTTTAAACATCTTTATTGGAGTATAATTGCTTTACAATGGTGTGTTAGTTTCTGCTTTATAACAAAGTGAATCAGCTATACATACACATATATCCCCATATCACCTCCCTCTTGTGTCTCTCTCCCATCCCTCTAGGTGGTCACAAAGCACCGAGCTGATCTCCCTGTGCAATGCGGCTGCCTCCCACTAGCTATTGATTTTACATTTGGTAGTGTATATATGTCCATGCCACTCTCTCACTTCGTCCCAGTTTACCCTTCCCCCTCCCTGTGTCGTCAAGTCCATTCTCTATGTCTGTGTCTTTGTTCCTGTGCTGCCCCTAGGTTCTTCAGACCTTTTTTTTTTTTTTTTTTAGATTCCATATATATATGTTAGCATACAGTATTTGTTTTTCTCTTTCTGAATTACTTCACTCTGTATGACAGACTCTAGGTCCATCCACCTCACTGCAAATAACTCAATTTCGTTTCTTTTTATGGCTGAGTAATGTTCCATTGTATATATGCACCACATCTTCTTTATCCATTCATCTGTCGATGGACACTTAGGTTGCTTCCATGTCCTGGCTATTGTAAATAGAGCTGAAATGAACATTGTGGTACAAGACTCTTTTTGAATTACGGTTTTCTGAGGGTATATGCCCAGTAGTGGCATTGCTGGGTCGTATGGTAGTTCTATTTTTTAGTTCTTTAAGGAACCTCCATACTGTTCTCCATAGTAGCTGTATCAATTTACATTCCCACCAACAGTGCAAGAGGGTTCCCTTTTCTCTACACCCTCTCCAGCATTTATTGTTTGCAGATTTTTGGATGATGTCCATTCTGACTGGTGTGAGGTGATACCTCACTGTAGTTTTGATTTGCATTTCTCTAATGATTAGTGATGTTGAGCATCCTTTCATGTGTTTGTTGGCAATCTGTATATCTTCTTTGGAGAAATGTCTATTTAGGTCTTCTGCCCACTTTTGGACTGGGTTGTTTGTTTTTTTGATACTGAGCTGCATGAGCTGCTTGTATATTTTGGAGATGAATCCTTTGTCAGTTGCTTCATTTGCAAATATTTTCTCCCATTCTGAGGGTTGTCTTTTCGTCTTCTTTATGGTTTCCTTTGCTGTGCAAAAGCTTTTAAGTTTCATTAGGTCCCATTTGTTTATTTTTGTTTTAATTTCCATTTCTCTAGGAGGTGGGTCAAAAAGGATCTTGCTGTGATTTATGTCATAGAGTGTTCTGCCTATGGTTTCCTCTAAGAGTTTTATAGTGTTTGGCCTTACATTTAGGTCTTTAATCCATTTTGAGTGGATTTTTGTGTATGGTGTTAGGGAGTGTTCTAATTTCATTCTTTTACATGTAGCTGTCCAATTTGTGCAGCACCACTTATTGAAGAGGCTGTCTTATCTCCATTATATATTCTTGCCTCCTTTATCAAAAATAAGGTGACCATATGTGTGTGGGTTTATCTCTGGGCTTTCTATCCTGTTCCATCGATCTATATTTCTGTGTTTGTGCCAGTACCATATTGTCTTGATTACTGTAGCTTTCTAGTATAGTCTGAAGTCCACAAGCCTGATTGCTCCAGCTCCGTTTTTCTTTCTCAAGATTGCTTTGGCTCTTCAGGGTCTTTTGTGTTTCCATACAAATTGTGAAATTTTTTGTTCTAGTTCTGCCAAAAATGCCATTGATAGTTTGATAAGGATTGCATTGAATCTGTAGATTGCTTTGGGTAGTATAGTCATTTTCACAATATTCATTCTTCGAATCCACGAACGTGGTATATCTTTCCTTCTGTTTATGTCATCTTTGATTTCTTTCATCAGTGTTTTATAATTTTCTGGGTACAGGTCTTTTGCCACCTTAGGTAGGTTTATTCCTAGGTATTTTATTCTTTATGTTGCAGTGGTAAATGAGAGTGTTTCCTTAATTTCTCTTTCAGATTTTTCATCATTAGTGTATAGGAATGTAAGAGATTTCTGTGCATTAATTTTGTATCCTGCTACCTTACCAGATTCATTGATTAGCTCTTGTAGTTTTCTGGTAGAAACTTTAGGATTCTCTATGTACAGTATCATGTCATCTGCAAACAGTGACAGCTTTACTTCTTCTTTTCCGATTTGGATTCCTTTTATTTCTTTTTCTTCTCTGATTGCTGTGGCTAAAACTTCCAAAACTATGTTGAATAATAGTGGTGAGAGTGGACATCCTTGTCTTGTTCCTGATCTTAGAGGAAATGGTTTCAGTTTTTCACCATTGAGAACGATGTTGGCTGTGGGTTTGTCATATATGGCCTTTATTATGTTGAGGTAAGTTCCCTCTATGCCTACTTTCTGGAGGGTTTTTATCATAAATGGGTGTTGAATTTTGTCAAAAGCTTTTTCTGCATCTATTGAGATAATCATATGGTTTTTCTCCTTCAGTTTGTTAATATGGTTTATCACATTGATTGATTTGCGTATATTGAAGAATCCTTGCATTCCTAGGATAAACCCCACTTGACCATGTTGTATGATCCTTTGAATGTGCTGTTGGATTCTGTTTGCTAGTATTTTGTTGAGGATTTTTGCATCTATGTTCATCAGTGATATTGGCCTATAGTTTTCTTTCTTTGTGACATCTTTGTCTGGTTTTGGTATCAGGGTATGGTGGCCTTGTAGAATGAGTTTGGGAGTGTTCCTCCCTCTGCTATGTATTGGAAGAGTTTGAGAAGGACAGGTATTAGCTCTTCTCTAAATGTCTGATAGAATTTGCCTGTGAAGCCATCTGGTCCTGGGATTTTGTTTCTTGGAAGATTTTTAATCACAGTCTCAATTTCAGTGCTTGTGATTGGTCTGTTTATTTTTTCTATTTCTTCCTGGTTCAGTCTCAGAAGGTTGTGCTTTTCTAAGAATTTGTCCATTTCTTCCAGGTTGTCCATTTTATTGGCATATAGTTGCTTGTAGCAATCTCTCATGATCCTTTGTATTTCTGCAGTGTCAGTTGTTACTTCTCCTTCTTCTAATTCTATTGATTTGAGTCTTCTCCCTTGTTTTCTTGATGAGTCTGGCTAATGGTTTATGAATTTTTTTACCTTCTCAAAGAACCAGCTTTTAGTTTTATTGATCTTTACTATTGTTCCCCTCATTTCTTTTTCATTTATTTCTGATCTGATCTTTATGACTTCTTTCCTTCTGCTAACTTTAGTTTTTTTTTGTTCTTCTTTCTCTCATTGCTTTAGGTGTAAGGTTAGGTTGTTTATTTGAGATGTTTCTTGTTTCTTGAGGTAGGATTGTATTGCTATAAACTTCCCTCTTAGAACTGCTTTTGCTGCATCTCACAGGTTTTGGGTCATCGTGTTTTCATTGTCATTTGTTTCTAGGTATTTTTTGATTTCCTCTTTGATTTCTTCAGTGATCTGTTGGTTATTTAGTAGTGTATTGTTTAGCCTCCATGTGTTTGTATTTTTTACAGGTTTTTTCCTGTGATTGATATCTAGTCTCATAGCATTGTGGTCAAAAAAGATACTTGATATGATTTCAGTTTTCTTGAATTTACCAAGGCTTGATTTGTGACCCAAGATATAATCTATCCTGGAGAATGTTCCATGAGCACTTGAGAAGAAAGTGTATTCTGTTGTTTTTGGATGGAATGTCCTATAAATATCAATTAAGTCCATCTTGTTTAATGTATCATTTAAAGCTTGTGTTTCCTTATTTATTTTCATTTTAGATGATCTGTCCATTGGTGAAAGGAGGGTGTTAAAGTCCCCTCCTATGATTGTGTTACTGTTGATTTCCCCTTTTATGGCTGTTAGCTTTTGCCTTATGTATTGAGGTGCTCCTACGTTGGGTGCATAAATGTTTACAATTGTTATGTCTTCTTCTTGGATTGATCCCTTGATCATTATGTAGTGTCCTTCTTTGTCTCTTGTAATAGTCTTTATTTTAAAGTCTACTTGTCTGATATGAGAATTGCTACTCCATCTTTCTTTTGATTTCCATTTGCATGGAATATCTTTTTCCATCCCCTCATTTTCAGTCTGTATGTGCCCCTAGGTCTGAAGTGGGTCTCTTGTAGACAGCATATATACGGGTCTTGTTTTTGTATCCATTCAGCCAGTCTATGTCTTTTGGTTGGAGCATTTAATCCATTTACATTTAAGGTAGTTTTCAGTATGTATGTTCTTATTACCATTTTGTTAATCGTTTTGGGTTTGTTATTGTAGGTCTTTTCCTTCTCTTGTGTTTCCTGCCTAGAGAAGTTCCTTTAACATTTGTTGTAAAGCTGGTTTGCTGGTGCTGAATTCTCTTAGCTTTTGCTTGTCTGTAAAGGTTTTAATTTCTCCACTGAATCTGCATGAGATCCTTGCTGGGTAGAGTAATCTTGGTTGTACGTTTTTCCCTTTCATCACTTTAAATATGTCCTGCCACTCCCTTCTGGCTAGCAGAGTTTCTGCTGAAAGATCAGCTGTTAACCTTATGGGGATTCCCTTGTATGTTATTTGTTGTTTTTCCCTTGCTGCTTTTAATATTTTTTCTTTGTATTTAATTTTTGATACTTTGATTAATATGTGTCTTGGCGTGTTTCTCCTTGGTTTTATCTTGTTTGGGACTCTCTGCACTTCCTGGACTTGACTGACTATTTCCTTTCCCATATTAGGGAAGTTTCCAACTATAATCTCTTCAAATATTTTCTCAGTCCCTTTCTTTTCTCTCTTCTTTTGGGACCCCTATAATTCTAATGTTGGTGCGTTTAATGGTGTCCCAGAGGTCTCTGAGACTGTCCTCAAGTCTGTTCATTCTTTTTTCTTTTTTCTGCTTTGTGGTAGTTATTTCCATTATTTTATCTTCCAGGTCACTTATCCGTTCTTCTGCCTCAGTTATTCTGCTATTGATTCCTTTTAGAGAATTTTTGATGTGATTTATTGTGTTGTTCATCATTGTTTGTTTGCTCTTTAGTTCTTCTAGGTCCTTGTTGAACGCTTCTTGTATTTTCCCCATTCTATTTCCAAGATTTTGGATCATCTTTACTATCATTACTCTGAATTCTTTTTCAGGTAGACTGCCTATTTCCTCTTCATTTGTTTGGTCTGGTGGGTTTTGACCTTGCTCCTTCATCTGCTGTGTATTTCTTTGTCTTCTCATTTTGCTTTACTTACTGTGTTTGGGGGTCTCCTTTTCGCAGGCTGCAGGTTCGTAGTTCCTGTTGTTTTTGGGGTCTGTCCCCAGTGGCTAAGGTTGGTTCAGTGGGTTGTGTAAGCTTCCTGGTGGAGGGGTCTGGTGCCTGTGTTCTGGTGGATGAGGATGGATCTTGTCTTTCTGGTGGGCAGAACCACATCCAGTGGTGTGTTTTGGGGTGTCTGTGACCTTATTATGATTTTAGGCAGCCCCTCTGATAATGGGTGGGTTTGTGTTCCTGTCTTGCTAGTTGTTTGGCATAGGGTGTCCAGCACTGTAGCTTGCTAGTCGTTGAGTGGAGCTGGGTCTTAATGTTGAGATGGAGATCTCTGGGAGAGCTTTTGCCATTTGATTTTACTTGGAGCTGGGAGGTCTCTGGTGGACCAATGTCCTGAACTCGGCTCTCCCACCTCAGAGACACAGGCCTGACACCTGGCCCGAGCACCCAGACCCTGTCAGTCACACAGCTCAGAAGAAAGGGGAGAAAGAAAGAATGAAGGAAAAACTAAAATGAAGGAAAATGAAGTTATTAAAATAAAAAAGAAAAAAATTATTAAAAATAAAAAAATTAAAAAGCAATAAATAAAGAAGAAAGAAAGAAAGAAGAGAGCAACCAAACCAAAAAACAAATCCACCAATGATAAGAAGCACTAAAATCTATACTAAAAAAAAAAAACCAAAAAATAAACTGACAGACAGAACCCTAGGACAAATGGTAAAAGCAAATGTATCCAGAGAAAATCACACAAAGAAACATACACATGCACAGTCACAAAAAGAGAAAAAGGAAAAAAAATATATATATATATACAAAAAAGAGGAAGAGAGCAACCAAATCAATAAACAAATCTACCAATGATTATAATCTCTAAATACTAAACTAAGATAATCATAAAACCAGAAACAAAGTAGATGCAGGAAGCAAACCCCAAGTGTACAGTTGCTCCCAAAGTCCACCACCTCAATTTTGGGATGATTCGTTCTCGATTTAGGTAGTCCACAGATGCAGGGTACATCATGTTGATTGTGGAGATTTAATCCACTGCTCCTGAGGCTCTGGGAGAGATTTCCCTTTCTCTTCTGCTCGCACAGTTCCCGGGGTTCAGCTTTGGATTTGGACCCGCCTCTGCGTGTAGGTTGGCTGAGGGTGTATGTTCTTCGCTCAGACAGGACGGGGTTAAATGAGCTGCTGATTCAGGGGCTCTGGCTCACTCAGGCCAGGGAGAGGGAGGGGTACGGATGCGGGGCGAGCCTGCGGCGGCAGAGGCCAGCGTGATGCTGCACCAGCCTGAGACGCGCCGTGCCTTCTCCTGTGGAAGTTGTCCCTGGATCACAGGACCCTGGCAGTGGCAGGCTGCACAGGCTCCCGGGAGGGGAGGTGTGGAGAGTGACCTGTGCTCGCACACAGGCTTCTTGGTGGCTGCAGCAGCGGCCTTAGCATCTCATGCCCGTCTCTGGGGTCCGCGCTGATAGCCACGGCTCGCGCCCGTCTCTGGAGCTCGTTTAGGCGGTGCTCTGAACCCCCTCTCCTTGCGCACCCTGAAACAATGGTCTCTTGCCTCTTAGGCAGGTCCAGACTTTTTCCCGGACTCCCTCCCGGCTAGCCATGGCGCACTAGCTCCCTTCAGGCTGTGTTCACGCAGCCACCCCCAGTCCTCTCCCTGGGATCTGACCTCCAAAGCCGGAGCCTCAGCTCCCAGCCCCTGCCTGCCCCGGCGGGTGAGCAGACAAGCCTCTCGGTCGGGTGAGTGCTGGTCGGCACCGATCCTCTGTGCGGGAATCTCTCTGCTTTGCCCTCCGCACCCCTGTTGCTGCGCTCTCCTCCGTGGCTCCGAAGCTTCCCCCGCCTCCCCCCGTCTCCACCAGTGAAGGGCCTTCCTAGTGTGTGGAGACCTTTCCTCCTTCACAGCTCCCTCCCAGTGGTGCAGGTCCCGTCCCTATTCTTTTGTCTCTGTTTTTTCTTTTTTCTTTTGCCCTACCGAGGTACATGGGGAGTTTCTTGCCTTTTGGGAAGTCAGAGGTCTTCTGCCAGCATTCAGTAGGTGTTCTGTAGGAGTTGTTACACATGTAGATGTATTTCTGATGTATTTGTGGGGAGGAAGGTGATCTCCATGTGTTCCTCCTCTGCCATTTTGAAAGTCTCTCATGGTGAGTTAATTAAATCATGCTTACAGCAGCTAAAGAAATGTGTCCAGAGGAAATATACTTATTTAAGACTATTAACCTTTTGGCAAGAAGAGTTGCTTGAAAAGCTGAGGACATTGGGAGCAACATCAGTAGTCAGTTAAAAAACAAGGCAAATGATTTCAGCTATTTTCCTTGGCTGTTGATGAGTTGACAGATGTTACCAATACTGCTCGGTTGTTGTTTATTCTAGAAGTCACTGCCATTTGAAATGACTAAAGAATCAGTCTCTATGAATAGTCTTTGTGGAAAAACTACAGGTAAGAATATTTTCAGAGAGGCTGAGAAAACTCGAGTTCAGTACAACTTGAAGCGGGATCTGCTAAGATGTGTTACAACTGATGGTGGTAGAAATGTGTGTGAAGAAAAACTCTTAGTTGTGCAAATTTACAAAGGTTGTGAAAATGTGAGGTGTTTGAGACCAGTGGTTTATTCATTATGTTATTCATCAGTAGGTACTTTGCTGAAAATATTTAAATCTTTCATGTGTTATTAAACCAGTAGTGTTAATGGTGAGTTCATACGGGAGTGAATGAAGTTCATATCAGTTCTATGAATTTTTGTCAACAATAAAAGTGAATATCTTTACTTGCCCTACCACATAGCAGTCTGATGGCTTAGTAGTGGTAAACATTTATTGCAATTTCCTTTTTAAGCTCAGGGATGAGATTGAAATTTTTCTGAATGAGAAGAACTTCCCTAAACTCCTGTTAACCAACCTTTGAAAGACAGGAAATTAGCTTTTGCTGCAGAGTCCGTCATGTTTCTTACTGAATTCAACTGAAAATTACAAGACAACACAGCATGTATTTGTGGATCGTGTCCTGCAACAAAGTCACTTGACTACAGCTAACATCATTTGAGTCACAAATAATGTCAAGCTGCTTGGTGCAACCCATGCTGTCAAAACTTAAAACAAGAAGCAAAATCTCTATTCTCAGGCCAGTTTACAACATACATATTTTCTGAGCTCAAACTACAGTTCCAGCATTGTTTTTGAAACCCTAATGCAAGTGCAAACAAAATGTTCACTTTCAAAATCCATTAAAGTGGGCAGTTGAGGAGATTCCCCCTAAATTTCAATTGAAAGTGGTTAATCTGCATTGTAATGACATGCTAAAAGGAAAATATCAAGAGAAGCATCTAGTAAAATTTTAAAATGCCTTCCAGGTGGTGAGTATGTTCAATTATAGTCATATGCTAACAATTTGGTGTTGGTATTCCCAGTACCACCTGTGTGATTAAAACATTTTTCAGAAATAAAATACATAAAATCTCATTACAGATCAGGATTCACAGAGGAACATTTGCAATTGAATTTGATGATAGAGAATACTAACTCTGAACTCCAGTTAGACGAAATGTTATCCCTCAAAAAAAAGAATTCCATTCTTCTCATTAGTAGACCTATATTACAGAAAAAATTGTACTCAATATTTATAATTTTGTCAATGAAAATTTGTTGAAATTTGTTTTCTCTTTTGTTATATGAGAACTTATATAATATCTGATTTTGCCTGTTGGCTCACAGAGTCTAAAATATTTAGTATCTTGCCCTTTACCAAAAAAGTTTGCCAACCTCTGCTCTACACTGAAAACTAGTAAACAATATTTAGAAGACCTTAAAAAGTAGAGAGAATTACCACTTCTTGGATCATAAAACTCAATATTATTAAGATGTCAGGGACTTCCCTGGTGGCGCAGTGGTTAAGAATCCGCCTGCTAATGCAGGGGACATGGGTTCGAGCCCTGGTCCGGGAAGATCCCACATGCCGCGGAGCAACTAAGCCCGTGTGCCACAACTACTGAGCCTGCGTTCTTGAGCCCATGAGCCACAGCTACTGAGCCCATGTGCCACAACTACTGAAGCCCGTGTGCCTAGAGCCCGTGCTCTGCAACGAGAGAAGCCACCGCAATGAGAAGCCTGCGTACCGCAAGGAAGAGTAGCCCCTGCTTGCCGCAACTAGAGAAAGCCCGCGTGCAGCAACGAAGACCCAATGCAGCCAAAAATAAATAAAATAAGTTAAATTAATTTTAAAAAATGTCATTTCTCCCTATAATTGATTGATAAATCCAATATAATCCCAATTAAAATCCCATGGGTTTTTTTTAATAGAAATTGATAGATTGATTCTAATGCATAAGGAATTGCAAATGACTTAGAATATTCAATGCAATCCTCTGAAAGAAAATAGTTGGAGGATTTATCCTATCTGATTTTGACTTATGATAAAGCTATGGTAATCAAGACAAGGATACAAAGATAGATCAATGGAATAGAATAGAGTCCAAAATACTCCTATATTTATACCTTGTATTGATTTTTTATGAAGGGCCAAATAATTCAAAGGGGAAAGGAAAGTCTTTTCTACAGATGATGCAGGAACAACTAGATGTGTATATGAAAGATAGTAAATCACACCATGCACCCGAGAATTATTGGAAATGAGTCATAGGCCTAAATATAAAACCTGAAAGTAAAGGAACATATCTTCCCTACCTTGGGGCAGGCAAGATCTTTTAGACAGGGCACAGGAAACACTAACCATAAAGAAAAAATAATAAATTGGACTTCAGAATATATGAAGAATTCCTACACTTCAATAAAAAAAAAATTAGACAAACCAATATGAAAATAGGCTAAAACTTGAACATACATATCACCAAAGGTGATATTTAAGTGGCCAATAAGCACATGAAAAAGAGCTTAAGATCATTGGTCATTAGGATAATACAGATAAAAGCACAATGAGAAACCACAGTACACCCACTGGAATGGTTAATATTAAAAACAGTATTGTCCAAGATATGTTTTGTTTTTGTTTTTGTTTTTGAACATCTTTATTGGAGTATAATTGCTTTACAATGGTGTGTTAGTTTCTGCTTTATAACAAAGTGAATCAGCTATACATATACATATATCCCCATATCTCCTCCCTCTTGCATCTCCCTCCCACCCTCCCTATCCTACCCCTCTATGTGGTCACAAAGCATCGAGCTGATCTCCCTGTGCTATGGGGCTGCTTCCCACTAGCTATCGATTTTACATTTGGTAGTGTATATATGTCCATGCCACTCTCTCACTTTGTCCCAGCTTACCCTTCCTCCTCCCTGTATCCTCAAGTCCATTCTCTAGTAGGTCTGCGTCTTTATCCCCGTCTTGCCCTTAGGTTCTTCATGACCATTTTTTTGTTTGTTTTTTAGATTCCATATATATGTGTTAGCATACGGTATTTGTTTTTCTCTTTCTGACTTACTTCACTCTGTATGACAGACTCTAGGTCCATCCACCTCACTACAAACAACTCAATTTCGTTTCTTTTTATGGCTGAGTATTATTCCATTGTATATATGTGCCACATCTTCTTTATCCATTCATCTGTCAATGGACACTTAGGTCCAAGATATGGAACAACTGTAACACTCACACACTGCTGGATGGAGTGGCAAATGGTACAATCACATTGAAGACCCGTTTGCAGTGTCTTATACAGTTACCTTATATATCTACCTATGACCCAGTAATTTCACTCTTAGGTAATTTTCAAGAGCAATTAAAATATATATCCCCAAAAAGAATGTATTGAAAAGACTTACTCATAATAGCCAAAAACTGGAAACAACCCAAACATCCATCAGCAAGAGAATGGATAAATAAACTGTAGTATATGCACACAGCAGGATACTACTCAGGATGCAACCACAGGTATGAATCTCAAAAACATTGTGTTGAATGAAAAAGCAAGATGCAAGAGAGTACACACTGTATGATTCCGTTCATGTGAAGCTGTAGAATAGGCCAAACTAATCCACAGTGATACAATCAGAACAATGGTTTCCTCTGGACAGGGGAGAGCCATGGATTGACTGAGAAGGGCTTTTAGGGAACTTTCTGGAATGGTAGAATTTTTCTATATCTTGATAGGGATGTGGGTTACATAGCTGTATGTATTTGTCAATACATATGAAACTGCACACGTTCTGTGCATTTCACTGTATGTAAATTAGACTTCAATTTTTTTAAAAAAAGACCTTGACATTGTCCTAAAGAGGTTCACCCTCTTATCTGCAAGTTCCTTCAGGACATGAATGGAATCCTTCCTTATCATCTCTCCATTCCATCCGTTTCAACTGCAGCCTCATTTCTCCACAGTAGTTGACGCTCCGAACCAGATTCCCCATCTACAGCCCGACCTCTCCAGTGAGTCCCCCGCACTGCAGTCAGCAATCAGTCTGAAATAGAAATATTCCAGTGTCACTCTGTAGGGCCCCTAGGGTAAGTTCCATCTCCTCCCAGGCATGATCCTGTGTGATCTAGCTCACCTCACACCACCCTCCCTTTGCAAACTGTCTCACAGTCGACTTGAGTTCCTTAGCTCTGATTTTGCACATTGATCATTCTACTTGGAATGTTTTAATGAGCTCCAAGTGGTCCATGGACTCAGCAGCAGCTGAATTTAGAACCACTCTAAGTGCTTGATTTCACAGTCCGTTTCAAAACCAAAGTCTCCAGAAGATGTGGGTCCTTGAGTGTTTTTCTGTAAAGAAAAATTTTCACTCTAGTCCATTAAAAAGCAGACAAGTGAGCATCTTTCCAAATGAGGCCCCATTGTGATTGTAAACCTTAGAAAAAGTTAAACAAGGAATCAACCCTGGGACGTCATATTCACCATGGTTAGGAGTGCAAAGTGGAGTCAACCAGCTGGGGTCCTGCTCTGAACTCTACTCCTCACCTGCTGAGTAACTGTGGGCAAGCGACTTAGGGTCTCCAAGTTCCATGAGCTGCATGACCATGGGCAGCGGCTCAGAGCATCAGCCTCTTCATCAGCAACGTGAGGATGAGGATAATTATGCCTCCACATTAGATTAAATCATGAGCATTAAATGAGACCCCATGTATAAACTGCTCAGCATTCTCTGAGTTCTCCAGGAGTGTTATCTATTACTATTATCTTTATCTCAGAATTCTGTTCCCTTGGGCTGAACACTATCTAACGTTTTCAGTGCCCTTCTCCCATTTGTGCAAAATATTCAAGAAGGAAAGTCAAAATTCTCTTAAAGGGTATCAGCTCACAAATGGTTTGAGTAAGCTGTTGTGGGCAAACCCGCAGATTTTTTTTTTTCTTTTTAGGTAATGTGAGCACATTTCTATCTTGTGTTGTCTGCCATGTGGACTCAAGACTGTCAAAACAAGTTAATTTAATACTTTCTGTAAGCAGTATTTAAATAGCCTATAGCTAGTGGAATTTCTTCGGGGATTTCTGAAATGTACTGCTTTTACAAATGTCCTTGAGTTAAAGTATATAGTGAAAAAATGAGGCACAATTTTGGGTATAACTTTATATAATAAAATATTTAAATTCTAAATAAATAAATAAATAAATAAATAAATAAATGTTCCTACAGGAGTGAAACAAGAATCCTCCAGAGAGTGAGATAAGCTGCCATGTGCTTCTCCAGACAAAGCTACTGTTCTGTGAAATCAGTATTAACCCCTTAGCTTCTGAAACAAAGCGACACCTCAGAAAAGATATTCATTATTGTTTCATTGTGTTAGCTCCCAGCCCTCCCTCAGTCTCATTCCAATTGCAGACACACAACGCACACACACGCATTGGTCCCCTATGCTCGCACACACACATACACATATTCTCACACACATTTACACTTGCGTGTGTACACACACACACACACACACACGCAGACTGAGGATCCCTTTGCTCTTCCTCATAGAGGACCAGTCCTCCACACCAGTGGCCTCACCGTCCTCTACATTTGGAGAGGGAGCAGGAAAGCCCCACCTTATCAGTCTTGTTGCTTTTGCCCTTGCTTTGGGGGTTCAAAGGATGCCATTGGGTGGTGCCAATCAAGTGAAGGAGTAAAACTAATTTGAAAGTTGGATCTAAGGATCATTGTCCTCGGCCACATCAATTCTGATATAATATCGATAGAACTAAGGGTTAGAATGAAAGTGCACAGTCTTTATTCCCAAAGTGCCCATTGTACTCTGTTCCCAGAACATTTGGCCACTCTGAGCCACTTAAAGATCCCTGAAAAGCTCCTTGATAACTCAATGCTTTGCACGGGATGTTGCAAAGGTCTGGAAAACCTTTTCCCATCTTCAGCCCTCTCCCCTTCCTCAGTCTCCTCTGGCTCACTCTTACTCATTGTTTGGGACCCAGATGAAATGTCTCCTCTTCCAGGAAGCCTTTGCTGACTCCACATGTGCCACTGGGTCAGCTTTTCCCTCTTTTCTCCCTAGCAGGGCTTACGTCACCCATAACACTTGCCCACTCTGCTGTGTCATTTGCATTGATTTGTCCTCTTTCCCTGGATGGTAAGCTCTGTGAGGGCAGGGACTCTGCTTGTTTCATCTCTGTGTCCCCGTGTCTTTCACATGGCAGAGACCCACTGCACATTTATGGAATGTGCATCTTGTTATTCACAGAGGTTAACAAGAAATACGGAGCATGGTGCATGACCACTTTCTGGCAAATTTTGTTCTGATGTGTTTGGATCAAAAAACATGAGGATCTCCGGGCTTGAGACTTGGAAACACTAAGTGGCATCATCTGAAGACACCCCTTTGGGTTAAATCTTAAATAGTTAAATCTCTTTTTGATGCCTAGGACCTAAAATGCATTTAATAAATGAGTAAATGGATGAATGAAGTGAATAGCACTGCCAGGAAGTGAAGAACGCTGTAGAAAGTCCTGGCCTATAGGAATAAAAAATCCAGGGTTCTAGTTTTCTCTAGGTCGTGAATTTACTGTTTGAACCTCGGCAAGTCCCATCTCCTGCCTGAGTCTTAGCTTTCCTTTCTGCACAGTCAAAGGGTTGGACTAAGCACTGGTTCTCACACTGAGTTCCGTGGAGCCCTCAGTGGCCACAGAGCACTTTCTCGGCCTCTGTGGAGCAGGAGGGGACACTGCACTAACTGGATGTGGGGTGCCCTGCCACTGTCTCTGTTGGGACACCTCACTTTGACTTGCTTTATATTTTGACATTCTGTCTAACATTTGATACAGAACATGGCAGAGGGTGGAGGGGGGGAAATAGATTGAAAACAATTACATTAGATTCTTTCTCTGAATAAACGTTTATTGAGCCCAGCACTATTCTAGGCACTGGGGAAAATAGCAGGGCACAAAAATGGCAAAATTCCATCCCTCATGGAGCTTACATTCTTGGGCAGGAACACAGGCAAATAAGAAATAATCAGAATAATTTTCACATAATGATATGTCCATGGAGGAAAAAAATTAATATGATAAAGAGTAATAGTTTATTATTGTTTGCTCACCTTCAGTGAGGATGTTGTTTGGCTCATGTGAGCAGAGAAGGTCTTTTTGAGAAGGTGATGTTTGAACTGAGATCTGAATGAAGGGAAGGAGCCAGCCAGGTTAAGATCAGAGGGAAGAGCATGCCAAGCAGAGGCAACAACAGGTACAAATGTCCCAAGGAGGGAAGGAGCTTAACATCTTCCGGGAACAGCAAGGAGGACAGTGTGGCTGGACCTGGACCTGGAGGGGACTGGGGAGGGCAGAGCAGTGGGGAAGGAGAGAGAGGTGGGTAGGGGGCCTCAAAGACCATGGCAAGGAATTTGGAGTAGATGAGCGTGAAGGGCAGAGCTCTGGAAGTAACCTAAGAGGAGCAAGAAGTTCTACCTGGTGGAACAGGGCTAGAATTTCCATGTAAAATGGACTAAAATTGAGGCTCTAAAAGGGACGACATTTAAAAATCAAGGAAAGAATTCTTTTGCAAGTGATTTGGAAACCTTCACTTACTTAGCTCACAAGAGCAGAGTCTCACAGTTAGCAACGATATCTTTAAGAACCAAGGAGAAGATGCTCTTTACCTGGGGCCAATTCAGGAAGAAGAGTGAAGCTGTATTTCAGGGACTGCTGTGCCTTTGGGAGCTCAGTCACTATACTTCCCCCATTAAAAATGTTAAAGAAGTGGCCAAGAGCATTACAAAAACTAAAAATTTTAAAGGATTTTTGGGTGAATATACGAATTCCTCTTAGCACTAATGAAGACAGCTCAGCCTTGGAAATGAAATCTACAAGCTTTAGGGCTTGGAAATTCTAAAACCGTACACCAATATCAATTCAGATCATCTAAAAATAGAGAGAGGCTTTTTTCTATTTGATAAGTGCTAAGGAATGTATGAAATAAGTCTTAAATCCATTGGGGAAATGATGGGTCCCTCTGTGTACAAGAGTAAGGAACCATCTAGTCCTGTCTGATGGCCCATTTTTGTGAAAATTTTATTCTCACCTGGAGGCTCAGCCAAACATATTCTGGCCATAGGACCTGGGACTTTATCTGCTGTCTCACATGCTTCTTACAAGGTATAAATGTGATAAGGTGCATAAAGCACTAGCCCAGTACCTGAAATATAGCAGGTGCTCAACAAAACAATGGTAGTGGTTTTAAGTTTCTGCTATCTTTTCTAAATTTAACCACTCTTTTGCACTTATTTAATTGTAAGCTTCATTCCCATCCAAGAAGGAAAATATATCATTAATAACCTATGATCTTAATTTCCCTACTTGTAAACACTTGAGGCAAAAGGGGATCATATGGAGAAGTTGCACAGCAGAAACACGAGGAAAGGCTCAACATTCCAATTTCCAAAAGCCTTATAAATCGGAATCTCTAAGATTGGGCCTGGATAAGTATTACTTTAAATCTTTCTATGTGAGGTGATTCAGAATCTCTGATCTAATCCTTCCTTTTGCAGGGGAATAAGCTGACGCAGCAAGCAAATAATGAATGATCCCATTCTCTTGCTTAAAACCTTCCAATGGCTTCCCATTGCAATTAGAATTAAATGTCCACTGTGGCGATTTGCTGACTGTGATCTACAAGGCCCTGCATAACAGGACCCCACCTGCCTTTAACCACTCTCCTCCAGGGATTCTCAGGGACTTTGTACTGGCTGTCCTTGTGCTCATAATGTTCTTCCCAGAATTTTTTGTGCCTCACTCCTTCCTATCAGTCTCAGCTCAAATGTCACCTTCTTGAAGAGGCTTCCCCCAACCCTAGCAAGCCTGAACCCTACCCCTGCTCCCACCACTCTCTCCGTGGTTCCTGTTGTCCATACAGAGCATGTACCACTATCCAAAATCATGTTTGTTTGTTTTTCAGCCCAATTACGAAATGGGCAAGAGAACTGAATAGACATTTTTCCAAAGAGGACATGCAGATGGCCAACAGGCACGCGAAAAGATGCTCAACATCGTTAATCAGAGATGCAAGTTAAAACCACAGTGAGATATCAGCTCACACCTGTCAGAATGGCTATCATCAGAAAGAACACAAATAATAAACATTGGCGAGGACGTGGAGAAAAAGGAACCCTTGTGCATTGTTGCTGAGAATGTAAATTAGTGTAGCCACTGGGGAAAACAGTATGGAGGTTTCTCAAAAAAACTAAAAATAGAACTACCATATGACCCAGCAATTCCACTCCTGAGTATATATTAAAAAACAAAACAAAACACTAATTCAAAAAGATACATGCATCCCAATGTTCATAGCAGTGTTATTTACAATTGCTAAGATAAGGAAGTAACCTAAGTGACCATCGAAAGATGAATGGATAAAGAAGATGTGGGGTGTGTGTGTGTGTGTGTGTGTGTGTGTGTATGTATATGTATATGTATATACACGCACAGTAGAATACTATTCAGCCATAAAAGTAATAAAATTTTGCTATTTGCACCAACATGGATGGACTTGGAGGATGTTATGCTAAGTGAAATAAGTCAGAGAGAGAAAGACAAACATG
The DNA here is from genome assembly GCF_965194805.1 of Balaenoptera borealis. Taxonomy (NCBI): domain Eukaryota; kingdom Metazoa; phylum Chordata; class Mammalia; order Artiodactyla; family Balaenopteridae; genus Balaenoptera; species Balaenoptera borealis. Next base: position 103,393,636 of record NC_138865.1, read on the forward strand.
GTATGATATCACTTATATGTGGAATCTAAAAAATACAACAAACTAGTGAGCATAATGAAAAAAAGCAGATTCACAGATATAGGAACAAACTAGTGGTTACTGGTGGGGAGAAGGAAGGGGGAAGGGGCAATATAGAGGTAAGGGGTTAAGGGGAACAAACTATTAGGTATAAAATAAGCTACAAGGGAGAAAATGGCAGCCTCCAGGAGACCTCACACGGAGGAATATTTTCTGGAACTTCTGCCACTAGTGTCTTTGTCCCCACAATGAGTCACAGCCACCCCCACCTCCCCAGGAGACCCTCCAAGACCTGCAGGTCCTATGGGAACTTGTCTGCCTGGTGGAACAGTCAATGGAGCCTGCAGACACTTCCTGAAATCGATTTCCTGACCAAGGGCACTGTCTATAGGGATCAATGAACCCCCAGAGTTTTGGAGGCTCTCATCCGTGAGCCAAGCACTTGGAACAGAAGCTGTGTGACTGACAGGGCCTTGGTGCTCCGGCCAGGTGTCAGGCCTGTGTCTCTGAGGTGGGAGAGCCAAGTTCAGGACATTGGTCCACCAGAGACCTCCCAGCTCCAAGAAATATCAAATGGCAAAAGGTCTCCCAGAGATCTCCATCTCAATGCTAAGACCCAGCTCCACTCAACGACCAGCAAGCTACAGTGCTGGACACCCTATGCCAAACAACTAGCAAGACAGGAACACAGCCCCACCCATTATCAGAGGGGCTGCCTAAAATCATAATAAGGTCACAGACACCCCAAAACACACCACTGGATGTGGTTCTGCCCACCAGAAAGACAAGATCCATCCTCATCCACCAGAACACAGGCACCAGCCCCCTCCACCAGGAAGCCTACACAACCCACTGAACCAACCTTAGCCACTGGGGACAGACACCAAAAACAACGGGAACTACGAACCTGCAGCCTGCGAAAAGGAGACCCCAAACACAGTAAGTTAGCAAAATGAGAAGACAGAGAAACACACAGCAGATGAAGGAGCAAGGTCAAAACCCACCAGACCAAACAAATGAAGAGGAAATAGGCAGTCTACCTGAAAAAGAATTCAGAGTAATGAGAGTAAAGATGATCCAAAATCTTGGAAATAAAATGGAGAAAATACAAGAAACGTTCAACAAGGACCTAGAAGAACTAAAGAGCAAACAAACAATGATGAACAACACAATAAATCAAATTAAAAATTCTCTGAAAGTAATCAATAGCAGAATAACTGAGGCAGAAGAACGGGTAAGTGACCTGGAAGATAAAATAATGGAAATAACTACTGCAGAGCAGAAGAAAGAAAAAAGAATGAACAGACTTGAGGACAGTCTCAGAGAACTCTGGGACAACATTAAACGCACCAACATTCGAATTATAGGGGTCCCAGAAGAAGAGAAAAAAGAAAGGGACTGAGAAAATATTCGAAGAGATTATAGTTGGAAACTTCCCTAATATGGGAAAGGAAATAGTCAAGTCCAGGAAGCGCAGAAAGTCCCATATAGGATAAAACCAAGGAGAAACACGTCAAGACACATATATATATATATATTTTAAATTTTTAGGGAAGGCTCTTTTATTTATTTGTTTATTTTTTATATTTATTTTTGGCTGTGTTGGGTCTTCATTTCTGTGCGAGGGCTTCCTCTAGTTGCGGCAAGCGGTGGCCACTCTTCATCACGGTGCATGGGCCTCTTCACTATCACGGCCTCTCTTGTTGTGGAACACAGGCTCCAGACGCGCAGGCTCAGTAGTTGTGGCTCACGGGCCTAGTTGCTCCGCGGCATGTGGGATCTTCCCAGACCAGGGCACAAACCCGTGTCCCCTGCATTAGCAGGCAGATTCTCAACCACTGCGCCACCAGGGAAGCCCAAGACACATATTAATCAAAGTATCAAAAATTAAATACAAAGAAAAAATATTAAAAGCAGCAAGGGAAAAACAACAAATAACATACAAGGGAATCCCCATAAGGTTAACAGCTGATCTTTCAGCAGAAACTCTGCTAGGCAGAAGGGAGTGGCAGGACATATTTAAAGTGATGAAAGGGAAAAACGTACAACCAAGATTACTCTACCCAGCAAGGATCTCATGCAGATTCAGTGGAGAAATTAAAACCTTTACAGACAAGCAAAGGCTAAGAGAATTCAGCACCAGCAAACCAGCTTTACAACAAATGCTAAAGGAACTTCTCTAGGCAGGAAACACAAGAGGAGGAAAAGACCTACAATAACAAACCCAAAACGATTAAGAAAATGGTAATAAGAACATACATACTGAAAACTACCTTAAATGTAAATGGATTAAATGCTCCAACCAAAAGACATAGACTGGCTGAATGGATACAAAAACAAGACCCATATAAATGCTGTCTACAAGAGACCCACTTCAGACCTAGGGACACATACAGACTGAAAATGAGGAGTTGAAAAAAGATATTCCATGCAAATGGAAATCAAAAGAAAGATGGAGTAGCGATTCTCATATCAGACAAAATAGACTTTAAAATAAAGACTATTACAAGAGACAAAGAAGGACACTACATAATGATCAAGGGATCAATCCAAGAAGAAGATATAACAGTTGTAAATATTTGTGCACCCAACCTAGGAGTACCTGAATACATAAGACAAATGATAACAGCCGTAAGAGGGGAAATCGACAGTAACACAATCATAGTAGGGGACTTTAACACCCCCCTTTCACCAATGGACAGATCATCCAAAATGAAAATAAATAAGGAAACACAAGCTTTAAATGATACATTAAACAAGATGGACTTAATTGATATTTATAGGACATTCCATACAAAAACAACAGAATACACTTTCTTCTCAAGTGCTCATGGAACACTCTCCAGGATAGATCATATCTTGGGTCACAAATCAACCCTGGTAAATTTAAGAACATTGAAATGATATCAAGTATCTTTTTTGACCAAAACGCTATGAGACTAGATATCAATTACAGGAAAAAAATCTGTAAAAAATGCAAACACATGGACGCTAAACAATACACTACTAAAAAACCAAGAGATCATTGAAGAAATCAAAGAGGAAATCAAAAAATACCTAGAAAGAAATGACAATGAAAACACGACGACCCAAAACCTGTGAGATGCAGCAAAAGCAGTTCTAAGAGGGAAGTTTATAGCAATACAATCCTACCTCAAGAAACAAGAAATATCTCAAATAAACAACCTAACCTTACACCTAAAGCAATTAGAGAAGGAAGAACCAAAAAAACCCAAAGTTAGTGGAAGGAAAGAAATCATAAAGATCAGATCAGAAATCAATGAAAAAGAATTGAAGGAAACAATAGCAAAGGTTAATAAAGCTAACAGCTGGTTCTTTAAGAAGATAAAAAAATTCATAAACCATTAGCCAGAATCATCAAGAAAAAAAGGAAGACTCAAATCAATAGAATTAGAAATGAAAAAGAAGTAACAAGTGACACTGCAGAAATACAAAGGATCATGAGAGATTACTACAGGCAACTATATGCCAATAAAATGGACAACCTGGAAGAAATGGACAAATTCTTAGAAAAGCTCAACCTTCTGAGACTGAACCAAGAAGAAATAGAAAATATAAACAGACCAATCACAAGCACTGAAATTGAGACTGTGATTAAACATCTTCCAACAAACAAAATCCCAGGACCAGATGGCTTCACAGGCGAATTCTATCAAACACTTAGAGAAGAGCTGACACCTATCCTTCTCAAACTCTTCCAAAATATAGCAGAGGGAGGAACACTCCCAAACTCATTCTACAAAGCCACCATCACCCTGATACCAAAACTAGACAAAGATGTCACAAAGAAAGAAAACTGCAGGCCAATATCACTGATGAACATAGATGCAAAAATCCTCAACAAAATACTCGCAAACAGAATCCAACAGCACATTCAAAGGATCATACACCATGATCAAGTGGGGTTTATCCCAGGAATGCAAGGATTCTTCAATATACGCAAATCAATCAATGTGATAAACCATATTAACAAACTGAAGGAGAAAAACCATATGATCATCTCAATAGATGAAGAGAAAGCTTTCGACAAAATTCAACACCCATTTATGATAAAAACCCTCCAGAAAGTAGGCATAGAGGGAACTTACCTCAACATAATAAAGGCCATATATGACAAACCCACAGCCAACTTCGTTCTCAGTGGTGAAAAACTGAAAACATTTCCTCTAAGATTAGGAACAAGACAATGTTGTCCACTCTTACCACTATTATTCAACATAGTTTTGGAAGTGTTAGCCACAGGAATCAGAGAAGAAAAAGAAATAAAAGAAATCCAAATTGGAAAAGAAGAGGTAAAGCTGTCACTGTTTGCAGATGACATGATACTATAAATAGAGAATCCTAAAGATGCTACTAGAAAACTACCAGCGCTAATCAATGAATTTGGTAAAGTAGCAGGATACACAATTAATGCACGGGAATCTCTTGCATTCCTATACACTAATGGTGAAAAATCTGAAAGGGGAATTAAGGAAACACTCTCATTTACCATTGCAACAAAAAGAATAAAATACCTAGGAAAAAACCTAACTAAGGAGACAAAAGACCTGTATGCAGAAAACTATTAGACACTGATGAAAGAAATTAAAGATGATACAAACAGATGGAGAGGTATACCTTGTTCTTGGATTGGAAAAATCAACATTGTGAAAATGACTGTGCTACCCAAAGCAATGTACAGATTCAGTGCAATCGCTGTGAAACTACCAATGGCATTTTTGGCAGAACTAGAACAAAAAATTTCACAATTTGTATGGAAACACAAAAGACCCTGAATAGTCAAAGCAATCTTGAGAAAGAAAAACAGAGCTGGAGGAATCAGGGTCCCTGACTTTAGACTATACTACAGTGCTACAGTAATTAAGACAGTATGGTACTGGTACAAAAACAGAAATATAGATCAATGGAACAGGACAGAAAGCCCAGAGATAAACCCACGCACATATGGTCATCTTAATTTTGATAAAGGTGGCAAGAACATACAATGGAGATAAGACAACCTCTTCAATTAGTGGTGCTGCGCAAACTGGACAGCTGCATGTAAAAGAATGAAATTAGAACACTCCCTAACACCATACACAAAAATCCACTCAAAATGGATTAAAGACCTAAATGTAAGGCCAGACACTATAAAACTCTTAGAGGAGAACATAGGCAGAACGCTCTATGACATAAATCACAGCAAGATCCTTTTTGACCCACCTCCTAGAGAAATGGAAATAAAAACAAAAATAAACAAATGGAACCTAATGAAACTTAAAAGCTTTTGCACAGCAAAGGAAACCATAAAGAAGACGAAAAGACAAACCTCGGAATGGGAGAAAATATTTGCAAATGAAGCAACTGACAAAGGATTCATCTCCAAAATATACAAGCAGCTCATGCAGCTCAATATCAAAAAAACAAATAACCCAATCCAAAAATGGGCAGAAGACCTAAATAGACATTTCTCCAGAGAAGATATACAGATTGCCAACAAACACATGAAAGGATGCTCAACATCACTAATCATTAGAGAAATGCAAATCAAAACTATAATGAGGTATCTCCTCACACCAGTCAGAATGGCCATCATCAAAAAATCTAGAAACAATAAATGCTGGAGAGGGTGTGGAGAAAAGGGAACCCTCTTGCACTGTTGATGGGAATGTAAATTGATACAACCACTATGGAGAACAGTATGGAGGTTCCTTGAAAAACTAATAATAGAATTACCATACAACCCAGCAATCCCACTATTGGGCATATACCCTGAGAAAACCATAATTCAAAAAGAGTCATGTACCACAATGTTCATTTCAGCTCTATTTATAATAGCCAGGACATGGAAGCAACCTAAGTGTCCATTGACAGACGAATGGATAAAGGAGGTGTGGTACATATATACAATGGAATATAACTCAGCCATAAAAAGAAACAAAATTGAGTTATTTGTAGTGAGGTGGATGGACCTAGAGTCTGTCATACAGAGTGAAGTAAGTGAGAAAGAGAAAAACAAATACTGTATGCTAACACATATATACGGAATCTAAAAAAAAAAAAAAGTGGTCCTGAAAAACCTAGGGGCAGCACAGGAATAAAGACACAGGCGTAGAGAATGGACTTGAGGACATGGGGAGGGGGAAGGGTAAGCTGGGACAAAGTGAGAGAGTGGCAAGGACATATATACACTACCAAATGTAAAATAGATAGCTAGTGGGAAGCAGCCGCATAGCACAGGGAGAACAGCTGGGTGCTTTGTGACCACCTAGAGGGGTGGGATAGGGAGGGTGAGAGGAGACGCAAGAGGGAGGAGATATGGCGATATATGTATATGTATAGCTGATTCACTTTTTTATAAAGCAGAAACTAACACACCATTGTAAAGCAATTATACTCCAATAGAGATGTTAAAAATAAATAAAATTGCTTTCTAAGTAATCAAAAAAAAAATTAACTCACCATTGATGAGTGATTTGTCCTTGCTTGGGTAACATATGAGCCCTTTGGAACTTATTTTACTGTGGCTTCATTTCCGTTTCTCATTTTTGTGAGGAGATTGTGTTGTGAGGACATTTGTTATTTCTAAATTTTCTAGTTCTTCTGACCATTGCTAGCTCACGAATGGGGAATATTGTGACAAATGCTTAGTCTGGTAATGTTAACATATATTGTATTCTTTTCACACAGTTACAGTGCCATTGCATAATAAACAGACTATATTGCCATCTATTTGGCAAAAAAATAATCCACACTCCACAGTACCTTAAAGCGAGACATCGGAAGTCCACTTTTTTTTTTTTAACATGACAGATTTGCATTGGTAATATTAAGAAAAGTTGCATTACAGGTATAAGTATGAAACTCAAAATGCTCTTAAGTTATGACTGCGTTACTGTGATTTGCAGTTTACTACACAGCAGTGAGAGGTGACGGGAGGGGCAAATACCGGTTCTGTTGGTCTACTGTGCCATTATTGTGCAAAAGCAGCCATAGATGCTGCCTAAGCAAATGAGCTTAGCTGTGTTCTATGCAGTGAGTGTTTTTATGGACAGTGAAATTTGAATTTCATATAATTTTCCACATGTTGTGAAACGTTATTACTGTGTTGATTTATTTTCAGCCATGCAACATTAAAAAATTTTTATCTTTAACAAGGCATTTTACCTTGTGGGCTGTACAAAAATAGACAGCAAGCCAGATATGACCTGCTTGTTGTAGCTTGACGAGCTCTACTTTAAAGTCAATTGTCTTTTTTTTTTTAATTGGCGTATAATTGCTTTACAATGTTGTGTTAGTTTCTGCCTCACAGCGAAGTGAATCATCCATATGCATACACACACCCCCTCCCTCTTGGACCTCCCTCCCCTCCCCATCCCACCCAACTAGGCCATCACAGAGCACTGAGCTGTCAACGGTCTTTTAAAAGATTAACAAATAAGGGAAAATTTCTTTTATATTCCCTCTTATATTTGCCATTTCTGGTGTTTTCATTTCTTTGCACAGATCTTTGTTTCCTGTGGTTTCATCTCCCACAAACCTGAAGAAATTCCTTTAATATTTCTTTCAGTGCAGATCTACTACTGATAAATTCTCAGTTTCTGTATATTTTAAATGGTTTATTTTGCCTTCATTATTCCCCTCCCCCCTTTTTTTTTGGATGTGGACCATTTTTACAGTCTCTACTGAATTTGTAACAATACCGCTCCTGTTCCATGCCTTGGCTCCTTGGGTGTGAGGCAGGTGGGATCCCAGCTCCCTGACCTGGGATCGACCCTCCTGCCCTGTCCCCACACTGGCAGGTGAAGTCTCAACCACTGGACTGCCAGGGAAGTCCCCATTATGCCCATTTAAGTATTTTTATTTTCACAAAGACAAAAAAAAAAAGGCAGTACACCAAATAATGACAATATTAATAACATTTTAAGGAAATGAGAAGCAATTTGTAGTTCTATTCTGTAATCACTCATTTATATTCCATCTTGGCCATCAAAATATCCAATACTATTAATTTCCAATTAGCATTCACACTGCTTATTAGATACATTTTTCTCCTTTCTTTAGTTCCAACATGATGCTGGTACAATTGTTTATGTGATAATGCACATCTCAAGAGGTGTGTGTAAATAGGTGTATGTGTGTGGTATGTGCATGCATGTTTTGGTCCTCTACCCAAAAGTTTACAAATGTCAAGAAAATCTGGAGTTCCTCTTTTCTGGATCTTCTTCTGTGTTACACCCTCTCAGTTGTCTCCATCTTCATCAAGTCTTCGTGAAAGCTAAGGTCTGCTTTAATTCCAAAAACATTATATTCCTCTGCTCTCAATTTAACTCTTTTTTTATAACTATCAACCAATTGAAGTTATTCAGTTAGATGAAAATTCAAATTCTTAAGGTTACCAAAATGAAATTCATGTGTGCTTAAAATTCAGCATATGGAACTCTCCATTAAGGAGAAGAAAGTGCAGATATATTGTGGCTTTAAAGACTTTTTTTGGTGATCAAGTTTAAGCTGAAATATTTTTATATGTTTCATAGTTTTCGTATACCTCAGGAATAGAATTAACGTTCTTTGTAGAATGTTTATACCTTTATACTTCAATTTCAACTTAAAATTTTATCTTACAGACTGGCTATAATTAAAAACTATAAAACTACTTAGTGTAAATATTTAAAGATGTATAATATCTGCATTTCTGCCTTTCAGTAAGCTATTTTCCAGTTGAGTATTCATTCAACACATTTTTGTTACATAGTCACTATAGTTAGGGCACTGTGTTAACTGCTGGGATTCTGCAGTAAAAATGCAGATGTTCTGCCTTATAAGCACTTAAAAATAAACTATGCAAGGTGATATGAAGGAAACAAAAGAGATGCAGGGCTATATGTAGAGTTTCAGGGAAATCTTCACTAATGAGGTAATCAATGAATTGGATGACTTTGAATAATGACTGATAAAAACATGGGTGAGAAGGATGGTCTCTATGGGCCATCTGAGACAACAGTAGATTCTTTTCAGTTTACTTGTAGCCATATGGAATCTAGTTGCCTTTCGTTCAGGCTTCGAAGTGTTCCTATGTATGGCTGCTGAACTGGAGCTATTGCCTATTGCTACAGCTGAGCTGTATTACCTGCTGAAATGTTAGTTCATCAGTGCCCTGAAAGAGCTGCTGCTGGGAATTGTGGTCCAAAAGACCTAGGGTAGCTTCTGAAGAGTCCACTGGTACCTGAATACCAAGACTGTCAACTATAAAAAGTCCAGATCAACTTGTTCCAGGTGTCCAGATTCTGTGTTTCAGCATTTGAAAATTCTTCAACTAGGGCTTTATTACCTATAGAATTAGGAAGAGGCCACAATTCACCTGGGGGATTAGCACTGGGGCCCAGGTGCTCAACTACTTCAGTTGAGAGACTTGATGACTTCTAGGAGTACACGTAAATCTTTGCAATTAACCTCCATTCCATTTGATAGATTTTTAAAATTTATTTTATTTATTTTTTGTTTTTGTTTTAAATTTTTAATTTATTTTTTTACAGTAGGTCCTTGTTGGTTATCTATTCTAAATATAGCAGTGTGTACATGTCAGTCCCAAACTCCCAATCTATCCCTCTCCCCGACCCCCCGGAATCATCATCATCATCTCCTTTTTTAAGATCTCTGTCCCCAACTCCATCACTCTCTCCATGGCTCCTATTGCCCATATAGAGCATGTGTACTATCCAAATTGTGTTTTTAAAAGATTCTCCACTCCCACCCTACTAGAATGTTAGCTTCTTGAGAGCAGAGACCATGCCTATGTTGTTAATGGTTATAGTCATGACACATAGAACACTGTCTGGTACAAGGTAAGCACTCAACAAATACTGGGTGAATGAATGAGCTGAATGCATTGGCCTCCTAAAACGATATCAAGCCCATAGGTCCTTTCTGTTGATATGTTGTCAATCACAGGAAAATTACCCTAGTGAAATTCTCTGGGGTATTTTAAAAAGGGAATCCTAGTTACTCAGTTCACACAATGCTTTCTGATCACAGAGGCAGTATCACATTTACTTCATTGTTTCCATGAAAAAAACCCTGTCCAGATTTTCTCTGTACCATAAGCTGGAACACTGAATGATGAGAAGTTTCCCATGCAGTCTCTCTTCATTCATTGTCCCCCAAGAAATGTGCCTTTTTGTGGCTTTTGTTAAGGTTCCCAAAGAATCTTTTTCCATAGAAAAAGTTTTCAAAAAATTTTGCTAGTCAAAAGCTATTTCTGGGTGAACAACTAGAAGAAATTGCCCTTCTCATGGTGGGTCAGTAAAGTTATCATCATCTCTTTCATTCCCTGAGATTTTAACCTCAGAGCTTGAGAGTCGCGATTCATTTCATCCACAGGCAAACCTAGACTACTGAAATTCTCTCGGGTCTCCCATGCTGCAATCTAATCTCTATTTTGCCTTCATTTCTGAAGGAGAGTTTCACTGAATACAGAATTGTGTGTTGATATATTTTTTCCGTCAGCAATTTAAAGATGTTATTCCATTGTCTTGTTTCTGTTGAGAAATCGGATGTCATTCCTATCATTGTTTCCCTGAATGTAATGTGTATTTTTCTCTGACTGCTTTAAGATTTTTCTCTTCTCCATTCATTTGAATATGATAACCCTCGTTTGGTGTTCTTTCTTTCTTTTTAAAAAACATATCCTGTTGGTGGCTTTAAGTTTCTTTGGTTCATGTGTTGTTTTTTTTCCATCTAATTTGGAAAAATTTTGCTATTATTTCATGTATATTTTCTGCTTCAATGAATTTTCTTCTCTCTTTTGGGGACTCTCATTAAACATATATTGGACCTGATTTTGTCCCTCAGGTCACTGGGTTTCTGTTAATATTTTCAGTACTTTTTCTTCTTCTGTCTTAATTTGGTTAATTTCTATTAACCTGTCTTAGAGTTCACCAATATTTTTTTTTCTGCAATGTCCATTAAGCTGTTAAACCCATCCAGCAAATTTTGAAATTTATGATGTGGTATTTTTCAGTGCTAGAATCTTCTTTTGATTGTTTTTATAGTTTCCAGTTATTTACTGAGAGTCCAGATGTTTACTTGTCATGTCCATCTTTTGACTTAAAACAATGACCATATATGTAATATCAAATAGATATTGTCCCCTATTTCCAACAGCTCTGCCATCTCTGGGTATGTTTCAGTGATTTTTTTTTTTCTTTCTGGCTGCAAGTCACATTTTTCCTGACTTTTGCCCATGTCTGGTAATTTTTATTGTATGCTGGATATTATGGATGCTAGGTTGTTGAGAGCCTGGATTTTTGTTGTCTTACTTTGAAAAATGTTGAGCTTTTTTGTGTTTTCTTTTGTTTGTTTTGTTTTGTTTTGTTTTGTTTTGTTTTGTTTCTGGAAGTCTTGATCCTGTCAAGGCATGTTCAAAGGGCTTGTTAGGATGAGACTAATGTCTACTAACATTTATCCTATTCCTAAATGTGGTCTTTCTAGGGTCTCAGCTGAATGCCTGGGCTTACAGTCATCTGTCTCTACTGTGGTTGGTCAGAATTCCATCATATCACAATAGTGTGTGACTTCTGTAATCTCCATTCAGCTCTTAAGCTCCCTGTAGCTGTTTGCTGTGATGCTTCTGCGTTTGCACAGTTTAATATTCAACCAAAGGGACCTGCATGAAGATTTCTGCAGCTTCTCTACACAACATCCTTCTTTCCTGTATCCTTCCGCACAAATGCTAGCTGTCCCCAAACCTGCTGTTTCCTCTACTTTGTAAGACTGCTGCTTTCTCTTTGGGCACCACTTCCCTGGGTCACTGTTTGCAAACTGCACAGGCAGGAAGCTGAGATGAATGTGGAGCGCATCTCACATATTTCCTTTCTCTCAAGATCACAGCCCTATGTTGTCCAATGCCCAAAAGCAGTTGCTTCATATACTTAGTCCAGTTTTATAGCTGTTATGACAGGAAGTCTTTTAGTCATTACTCTGTATGGCTAGAACTGGAAGTCCCAATGTCTCCTTTTTTTTTTTTTTCAACTTTTTTTTTAATTCAGTATTTTTCAAGTATAAGTAATATTTGTTTTTTTTTTAAATTTATTTATTATTTATTTATTTTTGGCTGTGTTGGGTCTTCGTTTCTGTGCGAGGGCTTTCTCTAGTTGCGGCGAGCGGGGGCCACTCTTCATCGCGGTGCGCGGGCCTCTCACTATCGCGGCCTCTCTTGTTGCGGAGCACAGGCTCCAGACGCGCAGGCTCAGTAGCTGTGGCTCACGGGCCCAGTTGCTCCGCGGCATGTGGGATCTTCCCAGACCAGGGCTCGAACCCGCGTCCCCTGCACTGGCAGGCAGATTCTCAACCACTGCACCACCAGGGAAGCCCCGCAATGTCTTCTTTATCTTTGTTCTCTCAGGGTAGTGCTTAGAACTAGGTGCTGATGTTGGTTGAATGAGTGCACAGTAATTTTGTTAAGTGACCTGGATAAGGGCATGCGGTGGGGCATTACAGGGACCCCATGTCTCTAGCCTCTTGCTCTTGCTTTTCTATGCTGTACTGTAAGGGGCTTCATTTTCTTCCCTCTGTGGTTATGAATTGGGGCCCGGTGTTCACCTTTGCAGAAAGAAGGCTTAAGTTCCCCACGAATGACTTTTTCTTCCCCGTTTTATGAAATTGACAAGCACACTTGTGATGAAACCACTTTTAACCTTTCAGGATTCACTTTGGGGGACTATGGGGAAAGCACAGGCAAATGTCCAGTGTTTTTCAGTACTCTCTTCATAGCTTCCTTCTTCATTTACCAAAGCCATGGAACATTGCTTAGAGCGTCTGTCTGATTCAATCGGGGGCTACTTTTCTGTCTTCCTGAATAATCCTAATGATTAGCCTGGTCCATCTGGAGCAACTGTTGACTGGCTCACACTCTTTTGAGTTAACGCTGAGCCATCAATTGCTATTTAAGCCATTTCCTGGGAGTGACCGTGGGGGAAATCGGGTTAGAAGATTGCGTCGGGTCAGAAATGTAAACCCTGGAAGGAAGAAGGCCTCTGAAAGCTGAGTTCTATTACTTACGAGGTGAACAGCAGTGGTCAATTTTCTTACAGCTTTCTAAGCCTCAGTTCCTTCATGTGTAAAACGGGAATATTAATACCTATCTTCTAGGTAAGGTTAAATGAGTTAACAAGGGTAAAGCACCTTGTGTCACGCCTGCCTCAGGGGAGGTGCTCAGTGATAGCAGATATCCTTCCCTTTCCCTCCCCTCCCCTTCCCCCTTCCCGTCCTTCCTTCTTTCTTCTTTTGGACACTTGGTGGAGGATGGCGGTGCCTCTGAAGTGCTAGGGCTCATGAATATATGGACAGGGAGAATATCCTAGGGGGTTCTAGGTATTTTTGCTGTGAGCTTCTTTGCCATAAACATCTTTGCCATGAGACTTTTTGCCGAAAATATTTTTGCCGCATAACAAATTGATGGTAAGGCAATTCTGCTGTGAAAGATAAAATAACTGGTTGACAGTTTGGCTTGACAGTTTGGTTTCAAGTGGTTGGAATGAATAGCGTTCTTCCCAGTTAGCGACGTTATTGATGGCTTTATCAAGTTGACAGAGCATGATGGTTTGCCCCAAGAGTTGGTTTCTTATTTTGAAACACCCTACATTGGAGATGAAATGGGCCAAGGGCTTTGAAGGCACAGAGTTGAACCCACCTTTCCCATGGGATGTCTATCAACGGACATGTGCCAGTATGTCAAGAATAAGCAACAGGCTTTCACCATACAATACAGAGCTCGGTTACAAATATGCATCCTAGTATTTGGAAATCTCTCTTAATGACAGAAGAAATTTTAGCAAAAAGGAAAATGTATGATGTGCTGAACGAGGAGACGAATTAATAAGCCAAAAAATGTATATTACTGTGAATGGAAGACTTGGAAGACAAGTGCTTAGGTACAACCCACAAAATAAAATCAGTTCTTTGTGCAGTATTGCCATGAATCTACGCACATTTTAAATGTATTCAAATATTTTGTATTTTGCAATAAAGTCTTTAACTTTGTTATTCATTTTTCATGTTTCATTATGTCCTTTTTTAAGATTTGAGTTGTTTTGAAATTTTTATTTTATATTGGAGGATAGTTGATTAACAATGCTCTGTTAGTTTCAGGTGTGCATCAGAGTGATTCAGTTATACATATACATGTATCTGTTCTTTTTTAAATTCTTTACCCATTTAGGTTATTACAGAATATTGAGCAGAGTTCCATGTGGTATACAGTAGGTCCTTGTTGGTTATCCTTTTTAAATATAGCAGTGTGTACATGTCAATCCCAAACTCCCAATCTACCTCCCTGCCTCCCACCCTTCCCTCTGGTAACCATAAGTATGTTCTCTAAGTCTGTGAGTCTGTTTCTGTTTTGTAAATAAGTCATTATGTCCTTTTTTTTTTTTAGGCTTTTTTTGGTGTTTTTGAATTTCTGAATTTTATTTATTTTTTTACACAGCAGGTTCTTATTAGTCATCCATTTTATACACATCAGTGTATACATGTCATGTCCTTTTAAATGTCCCTCTTTTTTTATTATTTTATTTTTATGGCAAAATTGCCTTACAACCAATTGGCTGTGTGGCAAAAATGCTTGCAGCAAAGATGTCTATGGCAGAAATGCTCACAGTGAAAATACTGGACAAGGTCGTGGAGACGTGAGAAGGTCCCAGTGTGTTGGTCCTTACTTCTCTGTTCCTGCCTGCATCATATCTCAAGCACTTACAGGGATTTAATTTTGCTGTGTAGACTTCCAGAGTGGGACATGTCTGGCCCTTTTGCTCAGGGACCACACCCTCTAGGGAGGCACTATAGGGGCTGGGAACACTGTATTGGTGTTGACCAGACATGGCTCCCTTTATTCCTATGAATCCTTGGGCCTGATGGTTTCCTCTCTAGGCCTCAGTTTACTTCTCTATAAAATGGTTACTGTCATCCAGACCCTCTTCTCCTCTCCATGGAACTCTTAGGAGAAGGGATACATGCCACTAATTTTTTTTATGGTGTCAGATTGTGTTTCTTAGTGCCAGGGCAATAACTGGGAGAGTTCCCTAGCACAGGAAGCAAAGTCCAGTTGGGTGTCATTTCTAAAAAACCGCAGAGAGTGCCAAGAAGCGCTCTCGATCCCCATGCAGTGGTACAGGAGAAATGTTTCCCATCTGAGAGCATGGAATGGAGTTCTAGGGATTGGTAGGGTGGTTGTTACCAGCCATGCCAGAAGAGTCCAAGGTGCAGCTCATTTGCTTTTGGCTCAGGGACAGCTGGCCGCTGGCCAGGGCTCAGTCATCTTGTTCTTTGCCCCTGAAAGTCCTAGTAATTAGCAATACCCGCTGGGTGAGTCATGCTTGCTAGCAGTCAGTAATTGTGTTGTGGAGTCATCAGTCCAAATGTTACTAAATCAGACACACTGAATCACCTACATGGGTCCCTCTTGTTCTCTATCTTCGCACCCTGTTTGTTTCCTTTAGATGATGGCTTATCAGAATGTATTATCATTTTTTAATTCCTTTATTGTACCTCCCTCACAATTTCAACTCAATAGCTTGGAAGCTTGGTGAGCTCAATAGCCATGTCGATTTCACTCACAACTCCCAGCAGGAGCCTAACACATTGAGGGTGCTTATTAAATATCAGTTGAATGAATGAATAACCAAATCTGCAGCTCATCATTTATCTTACCCCATTTCATTATGATCATATAATTTCCGTAATTTGGTTTTGCTTCCTTAAATGCGGAAGAAAAGAAATACAGGGAGCAGAATCTCCAGGTCATTTTCTGACAGAATGACAGTCGCCATTTATTAAGCTCTGACCAGGGGCCATGCACCTTCATGGGCAATATCGCATTTTATCTTCACAAGGGCACCTGAGGCATGCACTATCGTCATTCTCATTTTGCAGATGAGGAAAGTCAGGCTCAGCTAGACTAATCTGTCTGAGGTCTCACAGCTGGAGCAGGGTGGAGTTGAGAACATAAGGCAGATCTGTCTAGCTTCAGGGCCTTGCTTTTTGCTTCATATGCCAGTGCTTCAAAAATTCTGGTTCAACTCTCTGGCTGCACATTGGAATTACCTAGGAGTTAAAAAAATAGTTGCTTGTCTTGCATTGTTGGAGATTCTGATTTAATCAGTCTGGGGTACTGCCTGGACATCAGGTTTTTTAATCTAGCCCCATCCGCCACCCCAACTCTGGCCAAAGTGTAGTCAAAATTGAGAACTATTGCCCTGAAAAGCATGAGATAAACACAAAGCCAGTCAAGCCGCTTTGCTTGGGGGCAGAGCTCCCTGGGAAAGGCTTTGATGACGGTTCATCATGGTCCCCTGGGATGAACGCACAACCTGGAGAGGAGAGGGCTCTGGGTAGGATGTCCCCTTAAAAAGCAAGACCTACTGACATGTATACACTGATGTGTATAAAATTGATGCCTAATAAGAACCTGCAGTATAAAAAAACAAACAAAACAACTAATACTAAACTTTCATTGGGTTATTTGTATGGAAATATGTTAATATAAATGTTTCAGACATTACATGAAATTTCTAAAAATCTTGTATTTGTATGGAAATATGTATGGAAATATGTTAATATAAAATGTTTCAGACATTACATGAAATTTCTAGAAATCTTATATTTGTATTTGTATGGAAATATGTATGGAAATATGTTAATATAAATGTTTCAGACATTACATGAAATTTCTAAAAATCTTATATGTTCTGGTATAATGTTACAAGTAATAATCCTAGTTATTACTTTAAAATGTATATCTCAGAAATAACTAATTTTCTTGTCAACTGCGTTATTATGAACTTTCATCAAATCTTTAACCGTGGTCATTTTTAAGTCTTTTGTCATTTACAGACAGTTCTGGGTGTACTCTGATGCTTTTGCAAATATGTTCCTATAAAAGGGTTTCATCTTCAAGAAATTCATGGAAAAGACTCTGACAAGTACAGGTTTCTGGTAACTGACTGTACTGCTGAACTGAATGAATAAGCATTTTCAGAACTCTAATGAAAAACTGATGAACTCATTAAAGTGCTAACAAAAGATCAAGATGAAAAAAAAAATTAATTACATGGGACTGAGTGAACTGATGAGGATGAGTATAATTTTTGTGACTTTCTGTCTGAATTAAAAAAAAAAAAATTCCCACAAGGACTCAGAGGCAAAGAATATACAAATCAAATTTCACTGCAAAGTAAAGGAGCTGTTACAGTGGAGGATTACTGGACTGAATGTCAATATTATGACATAGTATGAGTGTGTTTCATGTTTGGTAATTGCAATCATTGTTGCTTTTGTTGTGGTCATCCATGTACAATGCTTGGTGTCAGTCTATTTATCTCTTGTAAAATAAAATACAGTGTGTGTGTGTGAAAAAAAAAAAAAAAAAGCAAGACCTGATCTTACTCATCTATAATATGGGGAAGATGACAATTCTGGCATTGCTCAGCTGGGATTCCGAGAATCTTAGGCTGCAAGTGAACTTAGAAATTCACATTGTGGCCCAGAGACGTTAGATGGCTTGGCCAAGGCCACGCAGTGGGTAAGAGGTAGAGACGTGGGGAAAACAGAGAAGCAGAACATGACAGTGGATAAGAGGTTGGGATTAGACTGACTGATGGATCCAAATCCAGATTTATCACTCTGGCTGTGTGCCTTTGAGAAAGTCACTGTGCTTCACTGAGCCTCAGATTCCTCATTTACAAACTAGCCATAGTGGTAATAGTATCTACCCTCTAGTGTTTTGTGATGCTAAAAGGAAATTGTGTTTGCAACATGCTTAGCGTCGTGCTTGGCCCTGGGTAGGTGCTTAAATCTTTCTGGGGTTGACAAAAGCAGAATGGAGAATCAAGACAAAGGCAAAATGGGGCTCTAGTGGTAGGTGGTGATATTGCCAAGACCCTGGGGCCAGTAGAGAAGGAAATCAAGTGAGCTGGAGCTGGTGTGAGGGATGAGTGTGGCCAGATTTAGGGCGTCCCAGCCGGGGTAAGTTTGGGCTGACAGGACAGTGTTGCTGCCAGTGTTCCTATTCCAGGTACCAGGATTAGGACATCAAGTGGGACGTGGTATTCAGCAAGGGAGGCCATCCTTGGATCCCTTCTCAGGTTAGAGTGGTTGTTCAATCAGTGGTATTACACTGAACGGAAGACCCAGTCATCTCTGGAGGATTTGGAGGTCCGTTCCTGAGAATGCCAATCTCTGTGGGAGCAGATGTATTTTACTGTTTTGAGACTAGGAAATCAGCCTCTGACTGAGGATTAAATGAGATGATGCAGTGCTTATCTAAGTGCCCACTAAATGTCAGTGATTGTTATTTACTGCTAACAATAAACCCTGAGAGTTGGGCACTTTTATCCTGCCTGGGTTCAAATGTTGACTTAGCTGAGTAATTCTGGGCAGGTAAACTTAATCTTTTAGGCTTCATTTCCCTCATATGGGAAATGGGATAATAGTGCAATCTCATCACATTGGGAAGTAAGATGAACTGTCTGAAGAGTTGAGTTCAATGTCTGACATAAGGTAAGAACACAAAAAATGCCTGCTCTAAGCACTAGTGTTAAAGTCCAACCTCAGCCCGTGAGGGGCCATCCCTGTTATGTGGGATGGTGAGTGGGCTGCCAAATCCGGTGGAGAATCAGAGAGGTGGGGGGAGCAGAGGGGCATGGAGAGTGTTGCCAGCATGGAACAGCATTCACCGACCCTGGAGTTTAGGTCTCAATTCCAGCTACCTTTCCGTTTCATGCCCCGAAGGGGTAAAAAGTCCCTGTGTGCCAAGTGTAAGATACACGAAGTGTACAGTACATGGGGAATTTTGCTTTCTCTTGCAGAAAACCTCTCCTCTCCCCCCACACACTGAAAAAGGGAAGCTCGTTTGAAAGTCAAGCATTATAAGCATAGAATATTGAGACCAGTTTCTAAACTACAAACGGAAGGGGCTTTAGCTCACTTTATCCACTGCTACTCATGATTCTCACAGGAGGACGTTGAGATTCATAGAAGTGAAGTGGTTGGCCCAAGGCCTCAGAATTTGCCAGCTGGCAGACCTGGGCCTGGAACAAAGATCTGTTGACTCCAATCCACTGTGTTTTCTACAATTCCACCCTGGAGCATTATTATTATTATTATTACTATTATTCTGGTGTGTACATGTGGGTGAGTGGAAGCAATGTGAACAGGGATGGTAGTCAAACTATCTAAAAATTGGTCAGTTTTGTCTCCTTGATCTAAAGTTCCTAGGGATGAAGAGTCCCTTTGAGAACTGAGTGCAAAAGTTGTGTTTGGTGAGCTGGATTAGGGGAACAATATTTTTCATCTGGAGAACTGGCATTATGACTTTTGTAGACATTTGGCTTTTAATAAATTCAGGGCAAATAATTCATTTCTTTACATAAGGGTAAAAAATCTTTTGTTCTTATCACTCCCAGGAGTTGGGTACAAGCTAAATGTGAGAACTGAATTTCAGAAGGACACCACTATATGCTTAGATTTCCCACTGGGAGGGGAAATTTTGAGACTGAGTTTTTGGAGGAGAGCGTTATCCTCTTCTCCCTTAATCCATGTCTCATTTTACCTACAGCTATTAGCTGGAAACAAGTGAAATTTCAATGTGACCCTCTTTGACCCACAGAAATGGCAATTTAATATGGTCCCACCCTATTATTGGCTGAGCATCAATGGTGACTCCAACTACTGCTCTGGGAAATGGAAAGAGATGGATGAGTTGAACCCGTTTAATTCTTGCTGATTGCCATTTCATGAGTGGCAGCATGTAGTTTCAGAGAGACCTGGGTCCAAATTCTGGCTCCATCAAGTACTAATATGACTCTCTCTGGCCTTTCTTTCTCTTTTTTTAGGGTTGTTTGGTGTGAGTTTAAGCCACTTAACCACAGAGTCTCCTAATTCATAAAAGGAACTAAGTATATTCCCTCCTTCTCTTCCTTTCCCTCATCTGACTAGAGTGACACTATCTGTGGGGTTTCATAGTCAATTTGTCATAGGATTTATTATAACCTGTGAAAATCAGTTGCCATTTTGAATTCAAATACATGGAGAACTAGAGGCATTTTAAAACCCCAAGAGGTTATCCTTAGACCTTAATCTAGAAAGAAAGATAAATGAACAGATGGACAAAAGAATTGATCTAATTATTAAAATTCTGCAGCTTTCAATGCCAATTTATTAAGTTACATCTATTAAATACTTTAAACACGTACAACATTTCATTCACAGTGACTGGAATTCATACAGTAGTGCTGGAAGACAGGGCATGCATATCAGTTAAATACATATCCAACAACATACAATACGCAATTTACCTTGGGTTTGTGATGTTTTAACATAAAACATAAAATCAATAAAAACACATGGGGCTTATCACTAAAACCACATAAACACCTATACTTGTTTAATCTTTTCACCCCTGAAACAAAAGGGGGGAAGTTACATATTTTAATGACTTTACAAATAAAGTCATCTGATTAATTTCAGCTACTTTATTTACTCAGCATTGTGTGTCTCCTTCCTCCTGAACGCATATGCAACATGATAGTGGGACTTGCCTGTCATACTCCCTCTTGCCTTGGCTCTCCAGCATCTAGGCAAGTGCTGCCATGTGACGTACGCTCAAGAAAATAACTGAGTCATGGATGACATGGAAAGATTGCTGGGCTGGGTGTCAGGAGATATGCATTCTAGCCTCACATTGCTACTAGCTACTGTCTGGCATTGGGCCATTTACGTCACTTTTCTGAGCCTTGCTTCCTTCATCCTTAAAATGATGTAACTTGCAGCAGATAAGCTCTGCAGATCCTGTCAGCTCTAAAATTCCATGACGGGCTCTATTGGTCAAGATCTCAGAGTCACTTGTGTTGGACAATTTCTGAACAAGTGGGAAATGGCAACCACTTCTAGGCTAGAAGTCCTGAACTCCTGACGAGACCTGCCAGGTTCTTAATGATCAAATAGAACACACAGAAGTCAATTGAAAAATGGCCATGAAATCAAAGATTTGGAAAAGACCTCAGAAATCCTTTGGCTCAATCCTTTCTCTCACCTCAATGAAGGAATGGTTTCTACAAAAGCCTTGAGATGAGCCCTTTGCTTGAATGTCTCCTGGGACTGAGCAATCACTATCTGGGAACATTCTATTTTGGGATGGAAAGTTCATTTGGATATCAAGCCAGAAATGGTAACCCTGTAACTTCAACTTACTAGCCCTAGCTTTTTCCTCTAGGGAGACATGGAAGAAATTTCTTCCCCCTTTCTACATCACCCCATAGATATTTGATAATATTTCTCGTGTCTTCCTCCAACTTCTCCTCCAGTTATTATTTATTTTTATTTAATAAGAGCAGACGGTAATTGGGTGAGCCTAGGATTATGATTCAGGGGGATAGTATCCTAGCTCTAGATCACCAATAACTCATTGTGTGGTCCTGAACAAGTAAGTTCTGTCTGGGCTGGTATGGTATTTTTTTGTTAAAATGGGTGATGGAAGGGATGGCAGGGGGCAAATGTGTCTCAGAGCTTGGAAAGTTGTAAATATGGTTAACAGAGTGGAGCAGGGCATAGATGTGACTACTCTGACCCTCACTCTCTCACTGCTGGAGCAAAAGCATTCAGGGGTTAATAGTCCACTGAATTCTTCCCAGTCCCAGCTGCCAGTGTGATGCAATAGCTCTTAATATCCAGGACAGCGGTACATCATTTAAAAAATTTCTTCTAAAAATGGCAGAATACTTCCAGGACTCTGGGTCCTGGGAGAGTAAGAAGTCTTGAGGCGAGTGGCTTCTGCATGTGTTTTGCAAGGTGTAGCATGTAAAGAGTCCTGTGCTGAAGAATTAATCCCCAATGTCACAATCATGGAAACACGACTGGGAGAGGACTTGGGAAAATACCTTGCAAGAGAAACTTGGCAACAGACCTGCCGTGTGCACAGTGAGCTAGTTGAACTTTTATAATCCAGAGGGGTTATTGACGATCACAGAGGTGGAATTTCCTCTGGGGTGACATAGCCTAGACTGAAATAGAGCCAAGGGCTGTGGCATGCCTAGTTATTGAACTGAACCAGACACCTTCCAGGATGTGAAAGTGTACCTTTTCACATTCTACAGTATGTTAGTCAAAAAAATCTAGGAATTTTAGTAGCTTAAGCAATTTTGTTCCAAATAGATCTAAACCAGGGTCAAAATACTAGTGACCCCATGCATTTTGATCATGGCTCCTGTATTGGCTGAGAAACACAGGCTTTTCAAGACATCTGGGTTATCCATAAAGTTCTAATATTTTCATGGGTGTTGATGGCCAAACTCTAGTCCAGGAGATAATAAACCTTTCTCTACATGTGGCTTAAGTAATGGATTTTACCATAGAAAGTATCTTTATTTTCTCCCCTTTTATTTATGGAGAACTATCCTTGAATAGCTATTTAAAAAACCACTTAGAGTATACACAAGTCATTTTGTTAATGATCATCCTTCATCAAATGGCACCCATTTTTGTAATGAGAAAATATCCATGTGTCTAAAGTTAGCTAATTAATTAGCTAATACAACCAAAATAAATTAAAGGATCTGCAGACAATGGAGCTGCTAAGCAGTTAGAATGAATATGTCTGAAACTAAAATAATTTATCTTTGTATCCCCAGGGCAAGTAGGTACTCAGTAAGTGTTTGTGGAATTGATTTGAATTCAGCCTTTTCAGAGACATTGAATCAGTAAAACATTTTCTCCCTACATTAACTATTTTCTAAAGCACATAAGCATGCTCCTTTTTCCCTTCCAAATCTTTGGATGCACCCCATTTACTCCTTTTAGGGGACCATCACATTCTTAAAAAGCACTCTCCCACCTCATTCTGCCAACTAGTATGCTAATTTTTGCTATGGACATAATGCCTAGGAAACAGAAGTTCTGACTTGAGTTCCACTAGGAATGTCTGGCTGGGCCTATCTGAACAGTAAAAGAAATATCAGAGAGAATTGAACAAATTCAGCAGTGAAGACTTGAGCACAATACAATCTTCAATAAACAGGATTATGACAGGAACGAAATAAATACGTGGCAGGGATTTTTCCAAAGCCTCAAGTCTTCTAGGATAGTAGGAAATTCCTATTTGTTGGATAAACTTACAAATTCACCAGATTCCCTATGGAACAGAGGGAAGGTTTGAGGGCCCTTGGTATAGGGGTGCCTTTCAGTGGAGGGGAAAGTGAGTAGGCCACTCTGGACCCTTCTATGCATGCAGATCCTCTCCCATATCCCAGGTTGCTGGGTGCGCTCATGCAGATGCAGGCAGAGCATTTTATTTCCTTAATAGGGTGTTAGTTCTGATCTTGGAGCCAGACTGGAGTCATTGATAAAGCATTCCTGATTTAGCAATAAATATTGTTCTAGGAGTTGGTTGAGGAAACATTCTCTCATCAAGCTGGGTTTGTAGTTACTGAGAAACCTTTCCTTTCTGCTTTAAGCAAAGGGTAATAGTCTGTCTGAGATGCCCTTTCCCTGAGGCCATCCGCTGCCTGCCCACCTCCTTTCAGGAGTCACTCAGGCTTCACTTCCCTTGTGAAGTCACTTCTGAACCAGGTGGAGGTGACCGTACCCTGCTCTGTGCTCATGCTGGGCCTGTGCTGACTGTTTTGAGAAGCTGAGGGCTTTAGAGCCTTAACCTCCCAACTAAGAAATTAGAAATTAATTTTTATTTAATTATAACTCAACAGATATTGATCAAGTACTGCTACACCAGTCATCATGTTCAGGAACCCCATAATGCTTGTCTCTGCTGCTGTAGTCTCCTGGTAAAAAGAGTAAGAGTGATGTCATTGCCAAATTTGCTTTCGGACCAACCTGTGAGGTCTCTCACAATAGGGAATCTTTATTATAGAGGCCAAGGTGCCGGAGATCACTCCTCATGTCACACTGACACGCTCTCAGAGTTCACAGAATGCTCGAAGTTAGCATGTTTCATCCCCATGAGCTCATTTGATCCTGGGAAACAGATTGGTGGATTCCTCCTTTACAGACAAGTCAACAGAGGCTAAGAGAGCAGAAATGCCTCTCCAACCCTTGACATATGAGTGCAGGAAACTCAAACAGATTAGAGGATATGAAATCATTGAAGCAATGGAAGGACCTTCTCAATGTTCAGCCTCTTCTTCAGGAAAGATGCCTTGGCTGGGCTGATTAGCCAATTCCACATTTAAATCCCTTTGAATATTTTAAGAGAAAAATACCCATATAACACTCTGCATATAAAGTTGTGAATCAAACCTCAAAGCAGATCTCGGTTAACATCTCCAGATTTGGTGACTGATATTTTGCCCCCCAGGGAATAAGTCCATTGTCTCTTGGCATCAATCAAGTTTGTTATATAATTGGTCTGTTAGCTAGAACTCTGTCTTCAAGTTTTTTGAGTGACCTAATCAGCTGGTTATATTACATAGTCAGGAGAGCTTCAGAAATCCTCTGTAACAGTGTCTGATTTGTTAGGACTTAGAATTAGTCCTTGGAATATGTTGAGCGATATTTGACCAGAAGCCATCTAGTGGTATTCATATACATTTGGGTAGAGTCTGTCTCATTCTTCATAGTGTCTTTTGGGTTAAGGTAGCACACACATAAAAGGTGCTCAAGAACACTGTTCTGAATAGATGCTATTGTTATATGTATTTCCACATATACATGTGGAACTCACACTTGCTTGTTTTGATGCATGTGTACATAATAAAGAGAAAGGTAGTTTTTCCTCACTTGCCATAGATGGCGTGAAAATCAATGTTTTTTTTGAGAACATTTATGAGAAATATCAGCTCTCTTTTCATTTTTTTAGGTAAGGCATTAAAGTATGTGTTTAGAGGAACTGACGTAGGATTTTGCCTCTGAAGGGTTTACACTGTTTTCTAGGGCATTAGATTTTGTTTTTAAGTTTCCTGAACCGAAGCAAATGCTTCATAATAAAATTGAACAGTATCTGGGCCCTCTAGTGACAAATGTGTAGTAGGAAGTCGTGGAAATGTTCCATTCATTTGGTGATCAGTGTTTTAATGTTTAGAAACTCACCACTCTTCCAAGCAACCATGATAATAGGTCTGTTCTCTTATGCCTTTTTCCAATTAGTAGTCTCATCAGTAAGGCGCATAAAGTGTGAACTTTGGGTCCCTAAATTTCATGGCTTAACCACTGTCTCTATGGATGTTCCCAAAAAACCTTCTAGTTATAATTACATATGAATGAGGAAAATTAGGAGCTAAGAGGCAGAGGACCTTCACACAATGACATCTGCCTTGCCACTATAGCAAGAAGGCTCCGAAGAAGGTTTTATCTTCTTTTGTGTAATCCACCAAAGAGATGTCACTGACGTTAACCATCAACTTGTCCCCTTCATTCAAGAAGAACATGGCCCCTAGGTAGATGGGTTGGAACCAGTTGCTGCCTATTTCACACACTGACTTGGTCCCCATTAGGAGCTGGGTCGGCTCAGGGTAGCTGTCCGTTACCTTGGTGATGACCACGATGATGGAGTCTGGCTTGTTTAGTCTGCTCCCTTGGCTGATTTCACCATACTTGGATGTGGTCCCTCGGAATGTGACCTGGGAGTAAATGAAGTAGTCTCCTGACTCTGGAATCACCAGGAATTTGTTGGTGTAGTTCATCCTGTTCTTGGTGAAGGCCAAGCCAAGTTCATGTTCCCAATGCAGAGCTGGGAACTGATTTTTCAAGGACTGCGTGGGAGTTTGTCTCACAACTGCAAAGACAAGAGGGAGGTTTCATTTGCTTGTGTCAGAACCTGTGGAATTTGCTAAAAAGAGTCTTACATCAGTTTCAAAGAGTAAAGAGATTGGATAAAACCAACAGCTGTCAAGTTCTTTGAGGAGGAATGAGTAGAGGATATGTGAGTGGACATACACATCTGTTCAGAGAGTAGCATCTTAGGTAGGTGACCTCAAGCAAATCGCTTTGCCTCTCTGAGCCTGAGTTTTCTTATTTGAAAAGTTGGAATTTTTCCTGAGCCCTGTGATCCTGGAAAAGAGTTAAGGTTAAAAAATCTCCTTACTCCTTTGTGTTTTGGAAAACAGCTTACAACAAAGAACTACTCTTCCCCAGTGACTTAGATAAAACTGATGGATGACCTCCCTTGTTTATCTGTGCCAAGGCCAGACACCAGACCCTCCCAATTCTTTGCTTCATAAATGATTAGCTGGACTGTTTTATCCTCACTGATTCATCAGAACAAAATGTTTTTTAACCAAACTTTAGGTAAGTTTCTCTCCTTCCTCCAGGCCCCTGAACTTCGGCCCACCCTCAACCTGACCCTCAACCTGAACCAGCCTCCTGAAAATAGGCTGGCCTCAGGGTAAAACATTCTCTGAGCTTATCAAGCCAACCTTTCATCCCACTTCCCCACACCTGATTCTTTTCAGCTTTGTGTCCTCCTCTCTATAAAAGAAAAACCCTTTTAGCCTAACTCTTGAGACACTTGCAGACTTTATGGTCAGAGGTTCCCCTGACCGCAATAGTCCCTTCCCTCCCCTACCTCCCCGCCTTGTGATAATCCTTTTGCTTAAAGTATTTCTTCACTAAGCGAAGATTTGTTTTTTTGACGTACCTTTCCTTAAAAAACAAACAAATAAGAAAAAAAAAAAAAAGGAAAGGAAAAGGAGATAATAATACCTGTGGAAAGGATTAAGAGATGGTTAATTTTTTTTTTTAAATGTGGAATTAGGAATATCCTCTAAACTACATTTACTTTTATTAGGCTTCTGGTTTCAGAAATGCTCTGCTACAGAAAGAGGGCATTGCAGAGAGAGAGAGTCATGTTCCTTGTTACTCCCTTCCAATGCATGGTCCAAAGCCACATGAAACACAGGCAGTAGTTAATAAAAAATTAGCATGCAGAACACCAGAGATCCAGAAGATTTTGCAAATGCTTCTCTCCCATCAACAGGGCCAAAATGTAAGACAGAATATAATTGAGTTGTGGAGTGAAAGGGACTGGGGCTCCAGGCCACGTAGGCCCAGTTCCAATCCCGCCTCTGTATCATGTAGGTTCTTCTCTCTGAGTCTCATTTTCCTGTCTGTGAACTGGAGACAAAGCTCCCTTATAGTCTTGTTCTGAAGATCAAATGAGTGAAAGAGACATGGACATATTTATCATGATGGCTGGATACAGTGTTACTCAATACATATTTATTTTCTTTCCTCAAATAAACTAACATCTTTCATTTTGACAGATTAAAAAATAAGCCTGCTTCATTTTATGTATTTTTATATGTTTTTATGTTTGCATTATTTACAAGTATATGTTATATAGAACATATGAATGAATGCTTTTTATGAGGTTATATCTATAGCAGAAAAAAATGAATAGAATCACACCATTGATTCAAACCATTGATTTCAAATAAGATAACCTGCAATAAAACTAATACTTTTCAGAAAAAATTAAAACACATTTTAATTTCCTACAACCGCTTTTGAAATCCACAGCAATTACCATTATGCACTGCTGGCCATAGTTTTGGGATAGGTCATATTTAAATAAGTGTTCAGCAAACTTCTCACCTGGTAATTGACCAAAAACCTGGTTCCTGGATTTTCTAAAGTGTCTTTCCCATTGCTGACTAGACTATGGCTTCTTTTGCAATTATGACACATGTTCAGAATGTGTGTGGATCCCCTGACCCCTGCACTAAGTGACCCCTGGAGAGCTCTGTTGCTTCTTTGCAAAATCTGTAAAGGGCATTTTTATTAGTCACCTCTTATAGTCTCTACTCCTTCTTTGTGGGTGATGCAATAGATTTAAAAAATTCATCTCAGATGATTAAAAGCAAAAATCATGTATTTTCTAGACAAAGCAAGTTCTATTAACTTGGTATGCAATTAGGCTAACACAGCAGCAAGTAGGAGTTTGGGTAGGAAGTACTTGTAATGGAAACAGTTGGAGTCAGTCTCAAACCTCAACCTTCCTAGTCCTGTGACTTGGGACAAGTGAATTTAGTTGTCTGAGCCTCCGTTTCCCCATCCTGTTGGGCTTATATGCAGATTAAAAGAGATCCTGGACGTAAAATGCCGACCACAGTGCTTGGTACATATTAAAAGCTCAGTAGAACCTAGATTCCTTTCCCAATTTCCACTCCCCCCATTCAGTAGGAAGAGGATTGGCATCTCCATACTCAGTTTCTAGGATTTTCGTGCCCAGCCTGTTCAATAACTCCCATTCTTATAGGCAAATGGTAAGTAATAGTGACTGGCATCTCCCTGGCCCTAATCCTCACTCAGGACTCACCACGGTTCCCTCTTGGTCAAACGTTAAGACAAATGTTGTGGGCCACAAGGATATCCCCTTGTGGGTTGCAAATTTTCTTACAGATCAGAAGAATATGCTTGTTTTTTAACTTTCTAGTTTTTCAATGGATTTTTTTTTGAAAAATCAGCAAAGTTTATTTATTTATTTTAAAATTTGTATTGGAGTATAGTTGCTTTACAATATTGTGTTAGTTTCTACTGTACAGCCAAGTGAATCAGCTATACGTATACATATATCCCCTCTTTGTTGGATTCCTTCCCATTTAGGTCACCACAGAGCACTGAGTAGAGTTCCCTGAGCTATACAGTAGGTTCTCATTAGTTATCTATTTTATATGTAGTATCAATGGATTTTTAACACGTATTTCTGCACTGTCTTGCTCTTTTCTCTGGAGTCGTAGAGGTATATGTGACTCCAGATATGAGGTGTCAGGAATTTTGACACTAGACCTGGGAATCTGGCCAACTGGTGATGTTAAGAGATTGCTCATAATCTCTTTACATCAATGAAAATTCTTTAGAAATACCTACCTGAATGGTAAGTGTCCAATAACTTCTTGAATGGACTCAATAAATTGGCTTAGGGGAGCTTTCATCTTTGACTAGATTCAAAATTACATGAATCTCTGAATCTGAGGAAAGCCATTTCTGAATGACTGAGTGTGAGAATGAAAGAGAGAAACAGTAGATAAGGAAGAGAGCTGATAGAATCTGGACGAAAATGCCCAAGAAACATGGGGCTTTGACACTTCGAGGGAGGAAGACATCTGAAAACCCTGACTGAGAGGAGAGGTCTGTTACCAAAGGGTGTGGTTTCCAGTTTAAAGCTACAAGAATGAGTTTGGCAAACACTGAAAGAAATCTCAGGCCCAGGGCCCATAGTCTCCTGGAAAACACACCCGGAAGAATTACCTGTCAGGTGTGCCCTTGGCTTATCCCCACCGGCTCCAGGAGGTGCGTCTGTAAGGAAAGGAGAAAAATGCTTTCTATGAGTCAGAGGGTGACTGGAGTGAAGACAGCCTTTGGTGAGCTGCGTGGTGCCTGCAGCTGGAGGGAAACATTCCTCTCCTCCAGTTTGGTCCAGGTCTTTTTTTGGGGGGGGGGCAGGGACAAGGCAGCCTCAGGAGAAATAATCTTGAACACAAATGAACCTTGGTCCCATGACTTTGGACAAGTTATCCATCCTGTCTGAGACTCTGTTTTCTCGCATCTAACATGGGTACATCAATTCCTACTAGGGATGATGGATGCTCAGAATGATTCCTGGCACATGCTTGGTGTTCAGCAAAGCTCACCTTGCCTCTCCTTTGCTTCTATTGGTTCTGTGGGAGCTGGTTGGCCTTTTGCCTTCTTCATAGTCCCTTTAACCATATCCACTGAGCCATCTGGATGTCCTAACAGAACTAGGTGGGGACTACTCTGTAGCTGTATGACCTTGGCAAATCCCTTTCCCTCTCTGGACCTCTGTTTCCCTATCAGTCCTCCAGAAGGCTTCAGCATTTCCTTTTGGTTCTCAGAGATGATTATACTGGACAAGTGTGTTCTAACTACAGTGATAAAGATGATGTTATTGATGCTAAAAGGAAAAATTATTGCATACTTTTGATGTGCTAGGTATTGTTCTAATATCTTTAAAGGAATTAACTAATTTAATCCACACTAACCCTGGGAGGTAAGTACTATTATAACCACTTTTATTGGTGAGTAAACTGAGACAGAGAAAGGTGAAATTATTTGCCTAAAGGCTGTCATCTCCACAGGCCATGCACTTGGCCATGGCACCATTTTGCCTTCTTAGTGACTGGGGAGGAGCCTCTCTTTTCCTCTGGGTCTGCATCTTAACTTCCCATGTATCAGACTATGAGAAATGTTCTTGTTCCCCACAAGAAAAGGCATAAAATATGAACACACTTACAAGATCGCTGATGTGAAGGTCCAAGCTCCTGTCCTTTTGGAGTCTATTGGGAAAGAAAGATACGGTTCATATTATCTTGTGGTCCTTTTGACCCCACACCCATGCAGCTGCCCATGTTATGGGCCTGTTTAATATGCTGCTGCTACCCAGCCTTGGTACTCAGAGATAAGGGAAATGGGAATGAGAATATTGGGTTGATGGGAATCTTGCACCCAAGCTCTCTTCTTTCATCTTCCAGCACCCCAATGACCTTTCTCTCTCCTATGCTTGTCTCTGAAGCTCAACTTTAAAGTTTTGTCCTGAGAGCTTTTCCTGTTCCATTCTAGGGCGCTCTGTCATCTTATCATTGCTTCTATTATTTGAACAAACAGCCTCACTTGCTTTATTTTCTTTTCTTCAGCACAATTTAAAAATTGGAACTATTGCAAAAAGTGATACCAAAAAATAAATAACGACTATGCTCTCTTTCTCATCAACCTCCAAAATTCTGCTTTGTTTCCATGCAATATATGAAGACTTTTTTATTCTTGCAACCCTAGTTTGTGAGCCATTTCAGATACCACATGGTAGTTAAAGAGTAACTGCTTTGGGGGTAGACGGACCTGAATTTGAATCCTGGTTCCACCATTTATTAACAATATGATCTTGAGCAAGACACTTCCGCTCTGAGTTGTGGTGTCTTCATTTGAAAAATGGGAATAATAACAACCCCAGCGATAGATAACTCCCAGATTTGAGATGAAGAAAATGTATCAGTCAATGCAAAGAATGCGTGGAAAATGAAGAACCACCCTTCACAAGACCTGCATATAAACTCAGGAGCAAAACTAAGCTCTTAGTTTAGGAGTGACATCACTCTCTTACATTTTCCAATGTTCTCTTCCCTGGTACAATTTTGACTCAACCCAGAGTCTTCCGATTTGATCCTCATAACTACACAGTCCCCCAAGACCACTGATCCTCATGTCACCATGAACACTTGTCAGTTTTACGTCTTAAAATTCATGTGTGTTTGTGTGAGTGTGTGTGTGTGTGTACTTGTGAATGCGAAATTGTATGTCCATGTGAGTATGAGAGAAGACAGCGTCATCAGTGGAAGAGGGTATGAGTCAATGTGTTTTTGCATCTGTGTGTCTACATGTATCTATGGTCTGGTGTTGTGTGCATGGATTCTCTACATGCATGTGTGGTTGTGTGGATGCAGCTGTGTCATTGGTGAGTCTAGGTCTGTGAGCAGTCCTGTGATAACAGTGATCTTATTAGAGCCCAGACCACCAGGCTCTTTTTACTCCAAGACATGTTACCTAACCGCTATTGGAAGCCCTCTTGAAGGCAGAGATCTTGTCTTTGAATGACTAACTGCCTTTCTCCCCTTTCCAGTGCTCTTCTTTCCACTCCCTAATTCTGTTGATGGCAGCACTACTGCCTCTCCTCAGTTACCAAGCCTGCAATTTCTTTCTTTCTTCTTCCACAAACCCACGCTGTCATTTCTATTTTGGGGTTTTTCTCATTCATGCCTCTACTCCAGGCCTCAGCACGCTGCTCTCCTGGATTCTTCCCATAGGCTCCTAACAGAACTTCCTCCACCTGGTTCCTCCTTTTCTTGAACCCATCCCTTAGCCTGCCTTCAGAGGGCTTTTTCTAAAGCATCACTTTGAGACACGTCTCTGTTCATAAACCCTCAATGGCTCCCCACAACCTTTAACACAGTCCCAAATACTTATGTTGGCATTCAGAGTCCCAACCGCCATCCCAGTCCTGTTACCTACTATTTATCCTTCTCCAAGTTCTCTGTACTCCAGCCATAAGAGGCAACCACAGTGAATGATTCAAGGGACATGAAAAAGGCAGTAAATGTAGCTACCGTTTATTCTCTGAGTAGTGGCACTGGGCTGTGCTAAGCCCTTCACATGCATTATCTCCTTCAGCCTGGCAATGACTCTCCACGGTGGATGCTATTTATATCCTCATACTGAAAATTAGGCTTAGGACATTAAGAAACTTGCCCAGTGTCTTATACCTGGAAAGTGGAGGAGCAGGATTTTAACCCAGGTCAACTGACTCCAGAATCCCAAGCCCTCAAACATTGCTCCTTATAACTTCTAGGCAAGCCCCTCATCTGCTGAGGTGGATGGATAAGTACTAGTGGTTCCATGCACTGTGACAGTGGGGGAAACACAGAGACCAGAAAACAGGAACCTGGCCCAGAAGTGGGAGAATCAGGGGGAATTACGCCTGAACTGCGTCTTATATATACTCACAGGTATATAATACTCACAGGTATTAACCAGGTAATAAAGATAATGACCATTCCAGACAAGGCCAAAAGCTTGTGCAAGAGTAAGGAGGCCCAACAGCGCACAGAAGCAGTTGGGAAACTGCAAGCATTTCTGCTGCCAAGTGAATATATTATACGCTTTTAGCATAGGGTCATGAGTACCATAGTCTTTGAAAACCTAAACCCAATCGACATGACTACTTATCCAGCATCAATCACTTTGATGAGCTTGGGAGGTGGAGAAGCAGCCTAGAAATGGCCTTATTCTGTAGGCTGTTTCCTTACTTGCTATTGACAGAGCTGACAAAGGACTCGATCCTTTGGCAAGGCAGAAAACTGAAGGTGAACTCTCAAAAAGAATTTGGGAGAGCCTGGTGGC
Organism: Balaenoptera borealis; assembly: GCF_965194805.1. Taxonomy (NCBI): domain Eukaryota; kingdom Metazoa; phylum Chordata; class Mammalia; order Artiodactyla; family Balaenopteridae; genus Balaenoptera; species Balaenoptera borealis. The sequence goes on from NC_138865.1 coordinate 103,426,561, forward strand.
ATCCCCTTGTGTAGGAAATGGCTGCCCTGGTTGGCCACCTTCTACTTCATTTAGTTCTCTGCTGAGAAACCTTCTTGAACATCCTACTTCTTTTTGTCTAAGCAGACCCTCAGCTAAGAGTCTGGAGCATTTCTTTTGGCTCAGAGTCCCATTGTCATTAGCAAGAATTTGGGAGTGAACACATTTCCCTATTTGCTCTGCTGGATTTCTGTAACTTGGACACACATTTTATTTTCATATATGGATGGAATGTGTGTGGGTTTTAAGTGGCCCAACCAGAATACTACTAAACATCTGGAGGCTACGATAGTGCCTGTTGGCAGGTTTGAAGAACACAACATTCCAAGAGTCTCCAAGAAGAACATCAGCTGGGACTCTATTTCCAAGAACAATATCTAAAGCCTTCCATTGCTGTTTCTCTTAATAATCACTCTGTTTATCATGCGAGGAAGATTATTGTGATAAGAAGCAGGAATGAATGAAGAGGAGATTTGAGAGGATGAACTAGTAGGTCTTTGAGGAAAGGTTTATGCATGTGAGCTGGCTCAATGCCTGCTCTCAAGATGGTTGCTTATAAAAAAAAGTCAATAAATGGCTTACTGTCTTCCAACTCTGACTCGTCTCCATCACTTCTGATTATTCTGGGATACCAAGGAGATGATGGCTCCCGAGAGATGCTGGTCACTGCAACATTAGCTTCCAAATCTGAATAGACATGGAGTCCAAGAACACCCCTGAAGGATGTGATTTATTTCCCCTTAAATACCTTCTCAAATCACTGGCTGAGAACTAGGGTCCAATTTTATTTCCCCTTCGGAGCATTTATTACTCCCTCAAGTGATATGACTTATTTGTATGCTATTGATTTTCTCTCTCTAGCAGAATTCCAGCTGCCTGTAGAATTCTGCCTGTCTTGCTCACCACTATATTTGTAGCACCTTAGACTGTGCCTGGCACTCCCACTGGATTATCCAATTGTCAAAATACACTGATGCCCAGGCACCAGTAAGACAGGCAGAAAACAGAGCAGAAGATGGAGTAAGATTCAGCTTCAGTGACTTCAGCCAGAGTTTTACAATTAAAAAAACTAGGAAAGAGACCCTTTCATTTTAGAATACATGCAGGGCTTCCCTGGTGGCGCAGTGGTTGAGAATCTGCCTGCCAATGCAGGGGACACGGGTTCGAGCCCTGGTCTGGGAAGATCCCACATGCCACGGAGCAACTGGGCCCGTGAGCCACAATTACTGAGCCTGCGCGTCTGGAGCCTGTGCTCCGCGACAAGAGAGGCCGCGATGGTGAGAGGCCCGCGCACCGCGATGAAGAGTGGTCCCCACTTGCCGCAACTAGAGAAAGCCCTCACACAGAAACGAAGACTCAACACAGTCATAAATAAATAAATAAAAGAACGTGAATTTCTTTAAAAAAAAAAAGCAAACTGGGCTATTCATTTCAGTAACAGTCAAGTGGTCTTAGTTTGCATTCAATTTCCAATCAGTTTCTCAATCTATTTCATCTGAAGTCTTCACATTACCCACTATAAAAAATACCTATTTATAAAAAAAAAAAAAAAAAGAATACATGCAAAGTTTTGGGTTTTTGTTTAAATTAAAAAACTTGATTATGTAGAGGTGGGTAGCCATAATCTTTTAGTACTGGGGCCTCCAAAGTTTTTCATCAGGCTCTGCTTGGAGCATAGCCATGGCTCTAGAAAGGTTTGTTGCGAGTTGTGACAGTTGGCCAGGATCAGAGCCAGAAAAGGCAAATGTGTCTGCCGATGGGCATACATATTAGTGGGAGAGTGGGTTGCCTGCCGCCCTGGTATTTATTAACCCCGAGCAAAGTAAGCTGGTGCTTTTCACCCCTTACTTCTTATAGGTCAGGGAATTTTCACTCTCACTTGATTTTATTTCCTTTTTTCTTCTGGCTTTTTTTTTGGGGTGGGGGCTGCATATAGATTGGTAAACCCCAACTCAAACTAACCATGACCTATTACTTTAAGCATTTTGGGAATTCTCTAATACTTCCAACAGGGAAGAAAGAAGGATGGAGGGAAGGAGGAGACTACTGTCTAGCTGAGGGTTTCCCGGGGCCAGGTCCTACTGGTGTTTATGTGTGCTCCTCATCTAGTAAGTACTCCAGCTGCACTTAAAAGAGCTTATCACCTGATTACAGTCTTTGTAAGCCAAAGGCAAAGAGTACATGAAAGGCCTGGGAGCTAAACCTTTAGACCAAGTACAGACTGGCACATATCAGGAGCCCCATAAACATTAGCTGACTACATAATGGATGAGCCTGAAGCGATGTGGTCTTTGAGATTCTCTTATTGGCATTTCCCCAGTATTTTAACTAATGACCCATTTAGCCTTTCTCCCATATTCTGTACTCACTCTCTAGTATATTCATAAACAGGAAGAGATATCTATTTCTTGCCATCATAAATGCCACAATTGCAAAGGCATAAATGTTTTATGATCCATAACATCCTCCCAGCACTTCTAGGAGAAATACACAGACATTTGCCTTTGCCTTTTTCTCTTGCAATTTCCTGTTTGTACTTGCACAAGGATAAATCCAACCTGGACCTGTTTGATTCCAAGGTTGTTTCATTTCATCCTCCTCTAAGGTGCACTGGACGGTGTGGTTTTTTTTCCCCCCACATCTTTATTGGAGTACAATTGCTTTACAATGTTGTGTTAGTTTCTGCTGTACAACAAAGTGAATCAGCTATATGTATACATATATCCCCATATCCCCTCCCTCTTGAGCCTCCCTCCCACCCTCCCTATCCCACCCCTCTAGGTGGTCACAAAGCACCGAGCTGATCTCCCTGTGCTATGCGGCTGCTTCTCACTAGCCATCCATTTTCCATTTGGTAGTGTATATATGTCAATGCTACTCTCTCACTTCATCCCAGCTTCCCCTTCGCCCCCATGTCCTCAAGTCCATTCTCTACATCTGTCCTTATTCCTGCCCTGCCACGAGGTTCATCAGTACCGTTTTTATAGATTCCACATATATACATTAGCATACGGTATTTGTTTTTCTTTCTGACTTCACTGTGTATGACGGACTCTAGGTCCATCCACCTCACTACAAATAACCCAATTTCATTCCTTTTTATGGCTGAGTATTATTCCATTGTATATATGTGCCACATCTTCTTTATCCATTCATCTGTCAATGGACATTTAGGTTGCTTCCATGTCTTGGCTATTGTAAATAGTGCTGCAGTGAACATTGTGGTACATGACTCTTTTTTTTTTTTTTTTTTTTAATTCACGTTCTTTTATTTATTTATTTATTTATTTATTTATTTATTTATTTATTTATTTATTTATGACTGTGTTGAGTCTTCGTTTCTGCGCGAGGGCTTTCTCTAGTTGTGGCAAGTGGGGACCACTCTTCATCGCGGTGCACGGGCCTCTCACCATTGCGGCCTCTCTTGTTGCGGAGCACAGGCTCCAGACGCGCAGGCTCAGTAGTTGTGGCTTACGGGCCTAGTTGCTCCGCGGCATGTGGGATCCTCCCAGACCAGGGCTCGAACCCGTGTCCCCTGCATTGGCAGGTAGATTCTCAACCACTGCGCCACCAGGGAAGCCCCTACTGTCATTATTATCATCAGCTTATCCTCTGCTGCTGCTGAGCCTTCTCTTCAGGCCTGTGAATGTATCTGAAGGTCTGTGAGACCCTCCTCGCTCAATTCTTCTTGTGTTAGAATTGAATTGCCTTTTGCCTGGCCACTGTGGGAATGGAAAACTCATTCCATAAACAATCTCAGATTCCATGGATCTCCTGAAGGCTGTGGGCAGAAGAGGAGGACTGTGGGGCTGCGTGCGGGAGGGGAAGAGGAGGAGGGAGCAAGGCTGGGACACAGAGGGGAAGCGGGTGTGGGTGGCGGCGAAGGTGGTTATTGGCCCCTAGGTGAGTCTGGGGGAGTCCACTCGGGCAGTTCATAGTGGGGCTTTGTATTTGCAGGGCTTGTGGAATGTTCCAGGCTTTGAGGGAGACAGATCTGAGTTTGAGTTCTGGATCTAGGTCTTACTAACTGTGGGATCTAGATCATAAGGACAAGTGCAAATGAAAAATAAGAGGCTTAGTTCCCCCTGTTGAAAATAAGGGACGAGATTTCTTTCCCTTCCTTTTTCCTAGAGCATTTAGGTTAGAAAACTTGTAAGTACTTTCTTCTTGCTTTGAAATGTATATAAATCCTTTTGAAGAACAGATAGGCCTTTTCTTCCTGCTCCCCCCCACCCCCATGACCTGGGAGAATCTCTCTGAAATGTAAACATCAGGAGAGGTAATGCCCCCATCTCCCAGTTTCTGTAGGAAGACAGGTGCCTAATTTAGGTGGGCACCTTGCTCCAAGTTGCAAAACTATCATAAAGAAATTAGAAGTTGGTTTTTCCTCTGGAGAAAGCCAATTACCTAACACAGATGGTCACTTCAATTACAAGGAGAAGTTTGGATGAACTCTGCGTGACAAATGGTGCTGTCGAGTCCTGTTACCGCGTACTTGTAGCTCTCCCCACATTCCCAACATATAAACTGCTCCTGCACATACCTTATTAGTGCTGTCAGAGTACTTATGTTAGTATCTTTTTTTGGTAGAAAGAGAAACAGACTCCAAAAAAAAAAAAAAAAAAAAAAAGAAGCCATATGCTTATTTACACAGCTGGAGGTCAAACTCAGGTGACTCAGAGTCCTGCCATTTCATTGTTATGTCCCCAAGCTGTCCCGGTGACCTGGTTTTCCCACTTGAATTCCATCTTCTTGCATCTCTTTTGAGCTGGTTATTGTCTGTTAGCCCCTCCGGATCCACTCTATGCCCTGAGCCCTCACTGACCTCCTGGCACACTTGCTCCTTGGCTCTTTTGAGCCCAGCTTCCAGTTGAGTCTGGCCAAGGGGATGAGAGGCTGGGGGCAGACTGGTCAGAGTTTTCCCTCCCTGCTTTCTCTTCCCTCCCTGCTGCTTTGGCAGATGGTCTTCCTCAACTCAGCCCTCAGCTCCTCCAGGCAGGCCCTCTCCTACGTTTTAGGTCTCCTTGGGTTCCTCTAAAACTCTTCCCTCTATTTGCCTCTTCAGGCCAAGGGGTGGTGACCAGCTTCATACTGTTGGTAACCCCAGGATGCTTCCGGCCCTGTGGTTCTCATTAATCTGTCTGCAACTCAGTAAATTGACCTTTCTTTGAACTCTTTAAGCATTCTTACTTAAATCTCTTCTTTGAATGGGTCAGGTGTTTCTTTTCAGTACTCCGATTGCTGCATGTGCCCCAGCCTTAGCCCCATTTCCCTTTCTTTTTCTTCTAAGTTATATAGCCTGGCCAAACCACAGCTCCAGAGGTCCCCAGGACAGAATGGGGTATTGGCCTTTGCATCTCTTGAGCGCCTACAACAGGGCAGGCGTGCAGCTCCTTCCCTCGAGGGGCTTCCTGTGCAGCGCCAGCTTGTGCTTCACACTCTCTTCCTAAGCACCTCACTGGCCTACGCTGTGCCGTGGCATCCCACCTGATGGACTTCTAGATCAACACAACATGGGCAATCTCAGACATCGTTTGGGGCAGGGGGAGTGTTTTTCATCAGAACGCAGGAGAGCTCAGGTTACTGGAAGCCACTTAATGCCTCATTCAAGAACGGCCATCTCTTTCTGGCTAAAGAGGGACTGAGTCCAGAATGCTGACTGCACGCTGCAGCTTGACTTTGTTGGAACCAGCCCCATGGCGGTCTAGGGGTCACAGCCTGAACCCCCAGGCCCTCCCATTCTCCTGTAACATGAACAGCATTTCCGGTTGTCTGTATATTTCTACATTTCCTGAATGATGGCATGTGGCCATGGATGTGGCTGTCTGAATCTCAGTCTGTTTGCTGACCCTCATGGGTGGTGAAAGTTACACATTAACCATGGCTTGCTCATGGTCTCTGCTTTGAAGTTGCCAGCAGTGCTTAGAAAACAGGTTTCCAATTAAACCAACTGAAAAACCTGTTTTCCCCTCTGGAATTTAATACTTTGGACTGGGGTTAAATTGGCTACCAGAGATTATGTAGGAGAGTTTTTTTTTTTTTTTTTTTTTTTAAAGGGTATCCCTTGAATGACACATTCTTCAGGTTTTAAGGTTTTTGAAGTTCCTAGTCCAGAACTATGTTTTCCCCGTCACCTGTCAGCACCTGCCCACCATTGCACCATTGTTTTCCCTAGACCCTGTATTCTTTTTTGACTAAGCTCCCTGACACCCCACCCCTACCAAGACCAGAGAGATAAATAATCAGGTAGGAGATTCTTTCTTGAGCTTCGAAAAAGAATATTTCTAAACCCAAGAAAGGGGAGTTGATTAAATTATAGCACATACATATATAGGAATACAATACAACCATCTATATCATCATGCTGCTGTGAATTTACTAACAATAAACAAAATCATAATAGGAGACTCAAAATAATCCCATCTTATTAAAAAATATGGAATTATATATCCTCAAATGTTAGTAGTGGTCACTCTATGCAGTTATGGGTAATGATAATTATCTTCTTTTCCTTATCTGTGTTTTCTACCTTTTTTCAATGACTATATGTATTAGTTTTGTAATGTAGTTTTTTTTTTTTTTAGTTTTTCATTTTTTTTAAGGAAAATGAATGTTCCCAAATTATCAGTGCATTATGATTATAATAATCTAAAATAAGTGGCTTGTGGTTGTTTCCATATAAACCTAAAAAGGCAGAATTCATCCCCCAGAAATACTGAGAATAAAAACCAAATTGGAGTTCTCCACCTTCCACAGTCTACCTTTCCTTTGCATATGGAAGCAGGGACCATGATGGACCAAGAAGCTCTGTCCAGAGCTGTGATAGTGGCCAGGTGGCCCCAGGGGGTCTGCTGACCCCCAGGTCACTGCGGAGTCTTACTTACCTGGAACACACAGGCCTCTCCTTGGGCCCGGAGCTGGTCAACGAGCAGGTAGGTGGTGAGTCCTGCCAGGACTGGGAGCAACACCAGGCAGCAGGTCAGAGCCCAGCGTGCACTGCTGCTCCTGGATGCTAGCCCAGCTCTGGCCTTGGGCCTGCAGCCGCCGTCCTCGGGCAGCATTTCGATGCTGGCTGTTTCCCCACAGCCCGGCCCTAGATCCTCTGCCATGCTCCTGATGGTCCTAGAGTTGCCTCTGACTCCTTCAGGGCAGAGAGACCCCCCCCCATTAAATAGAAGCCCAGCTCTCACAGTGGGTGAATTAATCACTGCCTACTCCTCCCCCTGCCCTCCCCCCTCCACTTTCCACAGCGCACTGTGCCCCGCCCTACCCTGCTAGGGAATGCACCGCCTACAACAGAAACCAAGTTTGGTTTAAGAAAAAAAAAAAAGAGAAGGCGAGAAGAAGAGGAAAGCTTTCCCAAGCATATTTATATATACAGTGTGCTCATGTGCGCCTTCCTTCATTTACAGAAGGAAGTTAGGAAAGTCCCTGGAGGAGGAGAAAATGAATTCATCAAGTCAGTGGGAGGGGCCAATGAAAATATACCTGCTCCCTGAGCTGGAGGCCTGCCAGTGTGCCAGTCTGGGGAGTGTGCTTCTTCCGGAAGTGAAAGTGAGTCTGGGTGGTGTGGCTTGCAGACTGGGAGATGGAAACGACGTTTGCATCACCACTTTGCAAGGTGCTGCCAAGCCCTCTGTCTTTTTGAGTCTCCTAGGAGCTCGTTCCCATTGCACAGATGGGACTACTGACGTTCTGGAAGGCGAAGGCACTTGCCTTAGGTCAGCCAGGGATTAAGACAGAGGAGCCAGAAAGAGGATCTAGTTTTTCCAAATCATGGTTTAAGGTTCTTGCCTCTACTACACGGTTGCCTGTGAAAGGAAAGCGTATTTCTAGCCTGTGTTGACCAATTGCCTGAGGAAAGAGTATGAGGTCATAGAGGTGACTGTCTATAAGGGGAGGACATTGACTTCTACTCTCTGATGAGTCCAAAGTTGACTGAGCCTACAGTTGGGTGTGTACGGGGGCCACAACATGTAACAAAGGCTAAGACTGATTAAACGCTGGCTTTGGGCCAGTCACTCTTCTGAGCGAGTTAAATGTATCCATGAAATTATTCCACCCTGAGATAATCTTTTGACGTAGAAATGTTGTTATTTCCACCTGACAGATAAGGAAACTGGAGCATAGAGAGCAGGCAGGAAAGCCAGGCTTGGAACTGGGGCAGGCTGGTTCCAGAGCATCCTGATTATTACTCTGTACTGTATGTGATGCCATACAGTGCGCCTACACAGATACCCATACCCACTCTACCCGGAGTAGGTCATCCCTTCCGGTTAGCGGTTGGGAGGCTTCCTGGAGAAAGAGGTGGTATTGGAACAAGGTCTTGAAACTTAGGGAGGGTGATAGTGGACAAGAATAGAGGGCCCTGCAAAAAGATGGGTTACAGAAAGAGGAAAGCTTAAGGATGTCCTGTGGCATGTGGTGGAAACCAGTCTGACTAGTGCCTCCATTCAGTGGCTATTTCTGCTTATATCATAGCCTAAACCCTTCAGGCTACTTGGAAAAGCCTTTCATGACCTGCCCACCATCATCCCTCCTCGGCATCCAGCTCTTCTCTTACTACTTTCCAAGCTGCAGTTCCTCCAAATGCACTGTGGACTAGCTGCACTGTTATATCTGCTGTTCCCTTCACTGGGAAATCTTCCATTCCTTTCCTTTCATATCACCAAGCTCCCATATTTTTTTCAACTTCACGTAGAAAACTTTCCTGCATCTCCCTGCCTCCAAGATGGGATGAGATGCTCATCTATGTTCTTATAGCTTCCCATTCTTCCTCTGTCATTGACTACTTCATACTAGACTGTGACTGATTGTTTTTCATCACCCTCATTAAGGTAGCAAATCTAAGAGGGCAGTCACAACCCTTCCCTGTAGCTTCTAACATAGTAACTGTCACACAGAAGACTCTTAACCAACATCTATTGAAATAAGCATCTAACATATTTTCAAAGAAACCCAGCAAAGGATGATTTTTTGTGTTCCTTGGTTACCTATTCTTGGTTTAACAAATCAAATAAACTTTTCCTTGAAACTAACCTAACCCTTTGCTGTTGTAACTTTTAAACACAAAATCACACTTAACATCAAATCATCTTGAAGGGATTTACAAATGTGTTCTTACCCTTGTATTTCTTTTTTAGAAAGTTGGTGTGCTTGATCAAACCAGGGTCTTAAAAGTGGTAAACGTATAGGTTCAAATGAAGAGGTATGTATTATCATCCACAATATAAGAAGGCCTTAAAAGATGGTGAATACTAAAAACACCAGACTGGGGATTTGGAGACCTGTGTTTTAGTCCATTTATTGTGTGACCTTGAGAACTCTAGCAGACTCTCCTCATTCTAATGTATCTAGCTATCTGCAAAATGTGGTAACTAAGCTTGTTATAATTCTGTTTAAAGTAAGGGTCAATGGATTCTGAGTTTGTGCCTGGGGAACTTCCTATGGGAAGAGGATAAGAGTTTTAGGGCATGGACCTACAGACATTTATTTGAGATAACTGTAGAGGTAGATTTACATATAGTTGTAAGAAAAAATACAGAGAGATTCTATATACCCTTTACTCTGCTTTCCCCAAAGACAACATCTTGCATAAGTATAATATTGATATAATAACCACAACCAGGAAGTTGACACTGATATTCAGATTCTGCCAGCTTTATATGCACTTTTTTGTGTATATGTATTTAGTCCTGTGATGTTTATCACATGTATAGATTCCTGTGACCATCACTACAGTCAAGATACAGAAAATCTCCATCAGAAAGATCCCTCGTGCTGCATTTTATGGTCGCAGCTGCCATCCTCCCCCTCTTCCTCCCTGAATTCCTGGCAACCACAGATCTACTTTCCAACTTGGAATTACATTATTTGCCAATGTTATATAAATGAATCATGTGGTCTGAGTCTTTTGGGGACTGGCTTTTTTCCCCACTCAGCATCATTTCCTTGAGGTCTATCCAAATTATTGTATGATTAATACGTCATGTCTTTTAATTGCTGAATGGTGTTCCATGGTATGGATGGACCACAGTTTGTTTAACTAGTTACCCACTGATAAACCTTTGGGTTATTTCCGGTTTAGAGTTACTACGAATAAAGCTGCTGTGAATACTGGTGTAGAGGTTCTTGTGTGAACATGTTTTTATTTCTCTAGTGTAAATGCCCAAGAGTGAAATTGCTGGGTCATACAGTTGGCACATATTTAGTTTGTAGGTAACTGCCAGACTCTTTTCCAGAGTGGTTGTATCATTTTATTTCCCACCAGCAATGTGTGAAAGAACCAACATCCTCTCTGCATCCTCTCTCCAGAATTTGGGGTTACTACTATTTTTTATTTTAGCTATTTTGTTAAGTGTATAGTGATATCTCACTGTGGTTTTAATTTGCATTTCCCTAATGGCTAACAACATTGAACATCTTTTCATGCACTCATTTGCCATCTGTATAACCTTTTTGGTTATACAGACATCTATTTTGGCTGCTACAAGGTACTCCCTTCCTTCTTGATTCTCAGTGGATTCTAAGGCAGAGGTAAATAGCTTACAGACAAATAATGAGCTATTGTACTTGAGTGCTTACTATTGGGTACAAGATAGTGTTCTAGGTGATGGGATAAAGCAGTGATGAAAATGGATAAAAATCCCTGGTTTCATGAAGCTCATATTCTAGTGGGCGGAGACGGCCAGTAGACAGCAAAAATAAATTACATTTATAGTATAGTAGATGGCCTTAGTGCTTTAGAAAAAAATTAAAAAACAGAAAAGAGAGCCAGGGAGTTACCTTAGTTGCAATTTAAAATAGGGTGGTCAGAGAGGCAACCTTTCCTGAGAGTGGACATTTGAGTGAAGACCTGGAGTGAGGGGAAGCCCTGTGGGTGTCTGGTAGAAGATTTCTCCTGGCCTTGAAGCAGGTGTGTTCAAGGAGCATCAAGCTGGCCAGGATGGCTGGAGCAGTGTTGGAGGAGGGTGACTACACAGGGCTTCTGGGGTGACAGTTGGGTAGGACTTGGCTTCTCCTTCAGTGAGTTGGGGAGTCTTTGGAAGGTGTGGTGCAGAAGGGTGGCGGGTTCCGATTTCAGCTTCAAAAGGGTGCTCCTGGTTGCTCCGTTGAGAGTGGCCTGAAGACAGGAGGGTGGCATCAGGGAGACCATGTTGGAAACTACTGCGGTTTCCTAGGTGAGGAGTGATGGTGGATTGGATAGGGTGGTGGCAGGGAGGATCGCAAGAAATGGCAGATTCAGGATATATTTTGGAGTAGAGCAGATATAGTTTCTTACCGAGCTGAATGTGAATGAGCGGGAAAGAGAAGAGAAAAGTCCAAGTCCAAGTTCTTGGTTGGAACATCGGAAGGATGGAGATGCCTTTCATGGAGACAAGGAAGACTGGGGGAGGGAGTTCAAGATCTCGGATCAAGATGTGCATCTTTTAAGGTGATTTTAGACACCAAGTGGAGAGGACATGATGAGGAGGCAGTTGGATGACTGGGGTCCTGGGGAGAGGCTTGGGTGGAGATATTAAATTTCGAGTCACTTCCGAGGCAGTACCTATCACATAGTTAGTGCTTTAAAATGGAGGCTCCTCTTTTAATCACAGGTCCTCAAGTCCTTAATGCAAAATCCTCGGGACCAGGTTTTAGAAAAGCATTAAGTTGAATATGAAATTGCCAATATCTGACTATTCTTGACCTACAATAATAATAATTTTATATGGTTCACCGTAATAGTACGTTCCAAATGCCTTATGTAACACTCCCAGTGCGGTCTGGAAAAGTACTCTATAATCAAACACGGAGGTATTTCTGTAAGTCCAGTATACTCATACTGAGTGGGATTTGTCTACACACACACACTCACCCTTACAGGTCAGCTTTGCTGCCAAAGGCATCATAACAGCATTTTACATTTGTGTCTCACATTTTTAGATTTTGGATTGTGAACTTGTATTATTATCATTGTTGTTATTATTATTTTACCATTCTGTGTGGCATCCACAGAGTTGAATGAGTGGAAGGTACTGAGAGGCATATTTCAGCTCAATTTTAAGCCTACGTCAATACTCTTCAATGATAAATCATGGTGCTTCCAAAGATGGGAACTCTGTGTCTTATGAGTAAATACAAGACCTGAATAACCACTTATTGGGGGATATTTTAGGAGAAATTCAATCATTAGAGAGATGATTGGAGTTGATGTCTTTTACAGTTCTTGATCTCACTGAGACAGGATGACTAAATCATTTCTACTCTTCAGGCCTCATTCTCTGCATCTGTAAAATGGGGACAGGGAGTTGAACTTTGTGATTGCTGAGGTGCTTTTGGCATTAATGTTTTCAGGGTCTCTCTGCTTCTCTGTGTCTTCTCACTGTTTGTTCCCCGCCCCCCCATCTCTACACATCCTTGTCTGCTAAGTAACCCTTGTCCATACTGTACCATGGCAATTTCCCCACGATGTGCAATGAGGGATGAGCATGGGCAGCTGGGACAGGGAGGCCGAGGTTCCCCTGTTGCTTCCCAAATTGGGAAAAAGTCATTTTTCAGGAATTACTTCTTGACCTCTAAGTGTGTTTTGACTTGTGCAACATCCACAGTCTTCCTGGGAGATTGCTAATCCAGGGCACAGCTCCACATTCCTGGAATGGTGTTCTTGGTTGCAGGGCCTCCCCTTTCCGATTCTGTTGGGAAATGAGTTCTTTGATGAAATAATTTTTCTTCTTTTAAAAAAATTATTTATTTATTTATTTATATTGAAGTAGAGTTGATGTACAATATTATATAAGTTACAGTGTACAAGATAGTGATTCACAATTTTTAAAGGTTTTTAGTCATTACAAAATATTGGCTATCTTCCCTGTGTTGTACAATATGTCCTTGTAGTTTATTTTATACATAAGTTTGTAGCTTTTAATTTCCCATCCCTATATTGCCCCTCCCCCTTTCCCTCACCCCACTGGTAGCCACGAGTTTGTTCTCTTTATCTGTGAGTCTGTTTCTTTTTTGTTATGTTCAGTAGTTTGTTGTATTTTTAAGATCCACATGTAAGTGATATCATGCAGTACTTGTCTTTCTGTCTTACTTATTTCACTTAGTATAATACCCTCCAAGCCCATCTATGTTGTTACAAGTGGCAAAATTTCATTCTTTTAAATTTTTTTTGGCTGAGTACTATTCCATTGTGTGTGCGTGTGTGTATATAATATATATATATATATATATATATATATATATTATATATACCACATCTTCTTTGTCCATTCATCTGTTGATGGACACTTGGGTTGCTTTTATATCTTGGCAATTGTAAATAATGCTGCTATGAACATTGGGGTGCGTGTATCTTTTCAAATTAGTGTTTTTGTTTTTTTCAGATATATACCCAGGAGTATATATCATATGGATCATATGGTAGTTCTATTTTTAGCTTTTTGCGAACCATCCATACTGTTTTCCACAGTGGCTGTACCAATTTACATTCCACCAACACTGTACAAGGGTTCCCTTTTCTCTAAATCCTCGCCAACATTTGTTATTTGTGTTCTTTTTGATGATAGCCTTTATGACAGCTAAGAGGTGCTATCTCATTGTGGTTTTGACTTGCATTTTCCTGATGATTAGTGATGTTGAACATCTTTTCATGTGCCTGATGGCCATCTGCATGTCCTCTTTGGAGAAATGTCTATTCAGGTCTTCTGCCCATTTAAAAAAAAATTTTATTTATTTATTTAATTTATTTTCTTGGCTCTGTTGGGTCTTAGTTGCAGCATGTGGGATCTTTCGTTGCGGCACGCGGGCTTCTCTCTAGTTGTGGCGTGTGGGTTTTCTCTCTCTCATTGAGGCGCATGAGCTCAGTAGTCATGGCTCGCGGGCTTAGTTGCCCCACAGCATGTGGAATCTTAGTTCCACGATCAGGGATCGAACCCACGTCCCCTGACTTGGAAGGTGGATTCTTTACCACTGGACCACCAGGGAAGTCCTTTCCGCCCATTTTAAAATTGGGTTGTTTGTTTTTTTTGATGTTGAGTTGTATAAGCTATTTATATATTTTGGATATTAACCCTTTATTGGTCATATCATTTGCAAATATTTTCTCCCATTCAGTAGACTGTCTTTCATTTAGTTAATGGTTTCCTTTGCTGTGCAAAAGATTTAAGTCTAATTAGGTCCCATTTGTTTATTTTTGCTTTTATTTCCTTTGCTTTAGGAGACAGATCCAAAAACATATTGATACTATTTTATGTCAAAGAGTGTTCTGCCTATGTTTTCCTCTAGGAGTTGTATGGTTTCCAGTCTTACATTTACGTCTTTATGCCCTTTAGACTTATCAAAATTCTCAAGCAGGTTAGAGCCAACTGGTCCACTCCTAGGCACCTGCTCAAGAGAAACTCTTGCACACATTCAACAGGAGGTACGTACAATGACCTTTGTCGTAGCAGTCACCACGGTAGAAAAAACCTGGATGTCACCAGGAAAGGTGGTGAATAAAGTATGGCAAAGCCACCCAATGGGGCATTATACAGCCTTCCAAATGGAGGAACAACGCAACATGCCTCAATATGGATGAATCTTAGCAAAATGATATAAAGTGAAAGGTTATATACAGCAAGGTTATATAAAGAGGTTATATTCAGCAAGATTATATAAAGTTAAAAACAATGCATGTGCCTGTACACACACAGAAATACATATGATACAACTAATTAAAAAGGAGAATAAAGCAATGATGAACACAGGACCCAGGATGATGGATACCTGAGCTGGGGCAGTTAATGGGTGGCTGCAAGAGGTTTCATATAGTGTCATATGATACCCCTCAAGGTCCTGGCTTTCATTTTACATCATGGGTTAATTGGTATTTACAACGTTATAACTAATTAATTAACTAATTAAATGGCAGTCCAAGCATGGACCATGATGTGTGTGACATGATCCAGGGATTATGACAATTCCAATTCTGTCTTTTTGAGATCCAAAAATAGACAAGAAATAAGAATCAGTGAGTGCTGCGTGTGGTCCTAATAGACTTTCCAATGAATCATGTGGATGGACGTTAGTACATAGATTTCAGGGTATCTGTTTTGGCCTCACAGAGGAATGTTTTTATTTCTTCTTCGTTCTTGATTCTGGTCCAGCAGCTGATGTTGCTAGATAAATGAAGTCTTGTTGAACCTGGTCCCATTGTTAAGTCTTTCCTTAAATCAGCATTCCTTTAAAAGGCCCTGGAGTTATGAGTGTGTATTTGTTGACCATTTGATTATGGTAAGAAAATGGGGGAGAGCTGTTTCTGGACAGATGACGTGTTCTGGTTGGGGAGAGTGCTTGGGTGAAGAGAGGGTTGGAGCAAGTTTGGAGCAGGCAAGATGGAAACTGAGTTGTCTTGGCCAAACGACTAGACTATTTCCTTGAACTCTTTCTTCCTTCTCTGGCTTTTACAGTATTCAGTCAAGAATGTTGCTAAGTTGTGAGGCCTGGCTGCGGCTATGGGCATTCTCTGATTCCTCGGATACCTACTCTGTGGCCCAGCCTCAACCAGAAACTGGATACACGGATGTGACCCAGATCTGAGGTTGAACACCATTATTATCTTGTCCTTGGCTTATTCTCTCTCAACACGGACAGTACTGGCTCTTAGTGCAGCACTGCATCAAGTGGATCTTGCAATAGAGGAGCAGAGGGCTCAACTATGCAGCTGCATTCACAGTGGTAGCCCCAGGCAAAGTTACAGCTCCCTCCTCTCAGTATGTCTAGCCCACACGTCACTTACTGAAGTCTTACCACGTTGCACTGTCACGGTTCATTTACACAGCTCTCCCGCCCACTAGCCTGTGAACGTCTTAAGGGTAGAGACTATGTGTTTTTCATTGCCAAGTCTCCCAAGTTCAGGACAGAGTGTAGATGCTACATGAATGTGGAGGGAGCATCATGCATTTCACCTTGCCATCAGTGCCCAGTGACTGGGACCTCAAAGTGGGGACAGATTATCACTGTTTGGAGGAGTCCAGGGAAGCTCAGAGATAAGTGGGGGGTGGTTTGGTTTGGCCTTTGAAGTGGATTTCATGGATGGAGATGGAAGGGGAAAATGGGGAGGAGTGGCGTTGATCGTGGGGTGGGGATATTCAAAGTAAATAACAACTGGAACTGCATGCCTGCTGGTCCAGCAGAGTAGACGCTGGTGGCAAATATCAATAGTATTGCTGTCCCGGTGTCTACCAGCTGCAGGTCAGCCAGGGAGACGAGGAGGGGCCTGGGGTTTGGGTGGTGAAGAGGTAGAACAGGAATAAATGTTTCACCGTCACCATCTGTATTCCAGCTCTGCATCAGGAACTTCCTATACATGATCTTATTTGATTCTCACACAACTTTGGCAGGTAGGCACTATGACTCCAATTTTTAAAAGTAGGAAAGAGACAGTGGAGGGGTGATGCAACTTGCTCAGAATTACCCAAAAAGTGAGTCGTAAAGCTGGAGCTGAACCCAGACCCCCAAGTTCCTAGCGTGTGCTCTGCTCCCTCTGCCATCCTGTCACACTGCCACGTGTAGAGGGTGTGGCCAGTGGAGGTCAGGGTGAGCACCAAGGCATGAGGCAGGAGCCGTTAGACACATCCAGAGGACTGTGTGGAGGAGGAACAGGAATGAGGCTACAGCAGAGGGCTGGGCTGCTCCTGAGGTCGGGGTGGGTGTCCGTGGTCAGGGACGTTCTATGTAGAGTCTGTAAACCTCCACCCTTCATCCCCAAGAAAGTCTGCAGTGGCCACACCCTTGTCATGGGCTTTCTGGGGAATGTTTCTAGAACTGGACAGAGAGCTTGGGCAGGGAAGGAGGGCAAGGCACTGCCCTGGAACCAGGGCCAGAGATGATTTTGGAATTGAGAAGGGAGAGGTTGAGCACAAGTCTTCAGCCTTTGGGGCTGGAGATGAGTAATGTCTGGTTGGGGGAGGAACTACAATCTAGGGATGAAAAGGAAGTGATAAAAAGAGAATCAGAGGCAGAAGATGTGGCTGAACAAGTAAATGGTGTTAATCCCAGTTCTGGTGAGAGGGAAGCCCAAGGACTAATTTCAAGGGGTCATCAAAAAAACATCTGAGTGGTATATTGATGGAGACGGTGTATGTGGGGGAGAGATAGAGTGCAGATTGGGAGAGAGGAGAAAAGATTCACAGGAACAGAGAGACAGACAGGTGGAGGCAGAAACATACAAAGGTAAAAGAAAAACACAAAGACACAGAGACAACACCCTGGAGATCCAGATGCACATAGAAACCAGGGCAGTGAGAGAGAGAATCAGAGAAGCAGAGAGATAGGGACAGAGGCAAAGAGAGAAAGGGGAAGAGTGACACAAACACCCAATGGATAGCTGTGTTTAATGGAAAAAAACCATATAAACTTCCTGAGAAGGACTGCATCCTGGCCCTTTGGGCTTCCTGGGAGGAAGGGTTCTTTGGCTTACCTGAGGTGCTGGATACTCCTAAGTCTCTGTGCTCTCCTCATTGACAGGTGGAAACACTGGGGTAAAAGGCCACCTACAGTATAGACTTTCCCTGTAACTACAGCATCTCAGTCCCGGAAGAGGCCTCAGTGCTGTCTCCTATCCTCCCATCTCACACCTCTGCTTACAGCCCTCCAGTGAACTGCAAAGACCAACCACTTAGTACTAACTCTCAGAATATTATTCTTTAGGCTGAGCTACCTCCCCGCGACTTTCAGTATGGGAGCATCACATGAGCAAATCTGGTGCTGCTTTTCCTCTTGGCTCTTCCGGTTGTTGATGACAATGACCGTGTTCCCATATGGTCTCTCTTCTTCAGGACCATGATCTTCGGTTCCTTCACTGGTGTTACCAGTCAGGACAGGCTAAGTTATGCTGTAGTAATAAACAATCCCAAGATCCCCGGGGTTCTCAGGAACATATGGTTATTTCTTATAGTAAAGAAAAAATAATATTCTAACTGTTAAAGAAAAAAAAAATTATTCATGACCCTTGTTAAAGAATAGTAAGGAGACTTTATTCAAGGGGGGTGGTGGTATTTCGATGGGTGTAGGGACCACCACAACAAGGCCTTGCAGAGACTGGACTCAACTCCAAATACAGCATGGGCAAGTGGGAATTTATAGCCAAGGAGCAGGGTGGGGATCAGTGGATGGAAAATTGCTAAGGAGAAATATCAGGAGTAAGGGGCATTCTGGCTGACAGGACCTAACAGGATTCTCACTGAAGGCAGGCCAGGGTGACCACATGTCACCTGCGGGGTGGTGGAGGATGGAGCCCTGAATAAATATTGAGAGCCATCAGATATGGAGGATGGAGGATTCTGGCTAAACTGACTTGGCAGGATTGTTGCTCAAACTGGACAATGCAAAGATGAACACTGAAGCTCAAAAGTCAGAGTCTACTTGAGAAGACAGTTCCCAGGAGCCTGAATGGAGTTGGCCGAGGAGAGAATCTTTGTCATTTGCTCACGCTGTATGTTCACTCTGGGCCAGAACAACTGCTCCAATTCATATTCATTCCAGGACCCAGGCTGGTCAAGCAGCCTCTCTCTGAGCGCCGGGGAGCCCACCTAGGAGAGGAGGCTGGGCGCAAAGGACAGCGGAGCATGGGCGTTGCCTTTCGTCCTCCATGTGACGCATGCAGCACACGGACGCCCTCCGGGTCGTCCCTGGCCCCACGCCAGGCTCTGCCGTGTGCTGACCGCCAGAGGAAGCGCACCTTTAATTTGATCGTTCTACCTAAGTTCTGCTGGGCTTTACCATTCAGTGCCTGTTAAAAGTCTCATCACTTGGAGTCTAGAAGCAATTGGCTCTTCTGTAGCTCCAGGATGGAAAAGGGCATCTTATCTTCTTTGGGCTTTGAATGAATGAGAAATAAACCTATATTGTTTTTGTTTTTGTTTTTTTTCACACACACACACTGTATTTTATTTTTACAAGAGATACATAGACTGACATCAAGCATTTTACATGGATGACCACAACAAAAGCAACAATGATTGCAATTACCAAACATGAAACACACTCATACTATGTCATAATATTGACATTCAGTCCAGTAATCCTCCACTGTAGCAGCTCCTTTACTTTGCAGTGAAAATTGATTTGTATATTCTTTGCCTCTGAGTCCTTGTGGGATTTTTTTTTTTAATTCAAACAGAAAGTCACAAAACTTATACTCATCCTCATCAGTTCACTCAGTCCCATGTAATTAATTTTTTGTTTCATCTTGATCTTTTGTTAGCACTTTTATGAGTTCATCAGTTTTTCATTAGAGTTCTGAAAATGCTTATTCATTCAGTTCAGCAGTATAGTCAGTTACCAGAAACCTGTACTTGTCAGAGTCTTTTCCATGAATTTCTTGAAGATGAAACCCTTTTATAGGAACATATTTGCAAAAGCATCAGAGTACACCCAGAACTGTCTGTAAATGACGAAAGACTTAAAAATGACCACGGTTAAAGATTTGATGAAAGTTCATAATAATGCAGTTGACAAGAAAGTTAGTTATTTCTGAGATATACATTTTAAAGTAATAACTAGGATTATGACTTATAACATTATACCAGAACATATAAGATTTTTAGAAATTTCATGTAATGTCTGAAACATTTATATTAACATATTTCCATACAAATAACCCAATGAAAGTTTAGTATTAGTTGTTTTGTTTGTTTGTTTTTTTATACTGCAGGTTCTTATTAGTCATCAATTTTATACACATCAGTGTATACATGTCAATCCCAATCGCCCAATTCAGCACACCACCATCCCCACCCCACCGCAGTTTTCCCCGCTTGGTGTCCATATGTCTGTTCTCTACATCTGTGTCTCAACTTCTGCCCTGCAAACCGGCTCATCTGTACCATTTTTCTAGGTTCCACATACATGCGTTAATATACGATATTTGTTTTTCTCTTTCTGACTTACTTCACTCTGTATGACAGTCTCTAGATCCATCCACGTCTCAACAAATGACTCAATTTCGTTCCTTTTTATGGCTGAGTAATATTCCATTGTATATATGTACCACAACTTCTTTATCCATTCGTCTGTTGATGGGCATTTAGGTTGCTTCCATGACCTGGCTATTGTAAATAGTGCTGCAATGAACATTCGGGTGCATGTGTCTTTTTGAATTACGGTTTTCTCTGGGTATATGCCCAGTAGTGGGATTGCTGGGTCATATGGTAATTCTATTTTTAGTTTTTTAAGGAACCTCCATATTGTTCTCCATAGTGGCTATATCAATTTACATTCCCACCAACAGTGCAAGAGGGTTCCCTTTTCTCCACACCCTCTCCAGCATTTGTTGTTTGTAGATTTTCTGATGATGCCCATTCTAACTGGTGTGAGGTGATACCTCATTGTAGTTTTGATTTGCATTTCTCTAACAATTAGTGATGTTGAGCAGCTTTTCATGTGCTTCTTGGCCGTCTGTATGTCTTCTTTGGAGAAATGTCTATTTAGGTCTTCTGCCCATTTTTGGATTGAGGTGTTTGTTTCTTTAATATTGAGCTGAATGAGCTGTTTATATATTTTGGAGATTAACCCTTTGTCCGTTGATTCGTTTGCAAATATTTTCTCCCATTCTGAGGGTTGTCTTTTTGTCTTGTTTATGGTTTCCTTTGCTGTGCAAAAGCTTTGAAGTTTCATTAGGTCCCATTTGTTTATTTTTGTTTTTATTTCCATTACTCTAGGAGGTGGATCAAAAAAGATCTTGCTGTGATTTATGTCAAAGAGTGTTCTTCCTATGTTTTCCTCTAAGAGTTTTATAGTGTCCAGTCTTACATTTAGGTCTCGAATCCCTTTTGAGTTTATTTTTGTGTATGGTGTTAGGGAGTATTCTAATTTCATTCTTTTACATGTAGCTGTCCAGTTTTCCCAGCACCACTTATTGAAGAGACTGTCTTTTCTCCATTGTATATCTTTGCCTCCTTTGTCATAGATTAGTTGACCATAGGTGCGTGGGTTTATCTCTGGGCTTTCTATCTTGTTCCATTGATCTATGTTTCTGTTTTTGTGCCAGTGCCATATTGTCTTGATTACTGTAGCTTTGTAGTATAGTCTGAAGTCAGGGAGTCTGATTCCTCCAGCTCCGTTTTTTTCCCACAAGACTGCTTTGGCTATTCGGGGTCTTTTGTGTCTCCATACAAATTTTAAGATGATTTGTTCTAGCTCCGTAAAAAATGCCATTGGTAGTTTGATAGGGATTGCATTGAATCTGTAGATTGCTCTGGGTAGTATAGTGATTTTCACAATGTTGATTCTTCCAATCCAACCTATATTGTTTTAATCCACTGAAATTTTAGGATTTATCTGTTTTGACAGCTACTGTTAATTATTTTAATGCAGAAATTGGTAAGAAGTGGAGTGCTCCATAACAAAAACATAAAATATATGCTATCTTAGTGATCGGGGACAGGTAATGGGAAAGTGAATTGGAGACTGGAAAGATGGAGGTAAGAGTATTCAGTGACAAGGTATTTGTAAAGTTGTTGCTTGTGGTGACTTGGAAATGCAGAGCTTGCGCTTACTGTACTTGTCATTCCAGGGAAGATGTAGGAAAATAGAATGATGGTAGCATGGCTGCATTTGACAAGGTATTATAAGTATGGGATGAGCTCAGAAAATTCTAAGGTGCATTGCAAGCAGAAATTAAGGAGAGAGAGTCCAGAAATGTGAGGCCTTGAGGGTGGAATAGCATACTGCTATAGACATCACGCAATAAGAGATGGGATTCAATAAAGATTTAAGTGGCAAAGGCCCAGCAAAACCTGCCACTTGGAAAAATGATGCAGGGCATAGATCAAATGAAAAGAGCAGATTTCTCATTGATTTTTCCATATAGTCTCAAGATAGCTGCCATTGGCTTAAGAGAGAGAGAAGCAAGGCATGAGAAAGCAAGGAAAAGGACAGATTTGAGAACTATATCTTAAAAAGAACTTTGGTTGTGGTCAGTGGAAATAGATCAGAAGCCTATTATATTACTGGGTGAAATGCAATGCCAAGAAACCATGAGCCTGGTCTAGAAAATCTTTGAGGCTTAAAACAACCCTTAGAATGCCAACCTTCCACGAACAGAAAGTAGACTAAGAAAAAGATACAACACCCGGGAGGGCATAAATCCCTAACACTCACTTCATAAGTGTCTGAGGAAGGTCATGGCTCCCAAAAGGGGGACCCTGGGGTCATGAGAACAGTGGATAAGCATTGGTTGCTCTGAGAGGACATTTATTCCCCTTTACCCAGAGCAGGAGGCTTCCTGAAGTCTGCCCAGCAGGATTTCAGAACTGCTCTGGATCTGTGACTCTTGTATGTTTCCCATTCTTTCCAAGCAGGTATGTTTTTAAAAAAATTTTTATTTCACTTTATTTTATTTTTTATTGGAGCATAGTTGCTTTACAATGGTGTGTTAGTTTCTGCTGTACAATGAAGTGAATCAGCTATGTGTATACATATATCCCCTCCCTCTTGGACCTCCCTCCCACCTCCCCATCCCACCCATCTAAGTTATCACAGAGCACCAAGCTGAGCTCCCTGTGCCGTACAGCAGGTATGTTGATTGTGATTATCCTGCCCCTCTTAGTCCACTGTATTTTGGATAAGTGATGTGTATGTTGGGGGATAGGGATGGCTGGGAGAGAGGGATATATAATTTGTCCTTTTAGATCTTATGTGTAAGGTAGTGATTCTAAACTGGGCAACATTTGGCAGTACCTGGAGGCATTTTTAAAAAATTGAACTATGGTTAATTTACAATGTTGTGTTAGTTAACCTGGAGGCATTTTTGATTGTCACACTGGGGGAGGGGTGCTACTGGCATTTCCTGAATAGAGGCCAGGGACGCTGCTAAACATCCTACAATGCACAGGACAGCCCCCCCTCCCCCAAACAAAGAACTGTCCAGTCTAAAATGTCCATATTAGGTCTAGGGAATACACTTTGGTCTAGGGAATAAAAGTCGTAGCTTCCCGACCTGATAGCAAGACTAGTGAGCATCACCTGCAAATAAGAAAGCCTGGAGTGGAGTTGGTGCTCATTCCTTCCTTTAGCACTTAACTGAGTGCCTGCAAACCGGGGGTGGGGTGGGGGCCTGGAGGGGTGGGGAATTGTCAGGTGTTGGTGCTAGTTGCTGCAATAGACAACCTCCCTGAGTCTTGGTGTCTTAAACGATAAAAGTTTGTTTTTCACATCATGTCAAGGACAATCTGTTTTTCTCCCGACCAACAAATATGTTTTTTTCTTAGGGGCATTGTGAGCCTGGTAATAGATTGATTTTCCTCCTTGAGTTGGCTACAAGGAAGCTCATTATAACAGCTGTTCATTGCCATTTACTCATGTTCCCTGGCTCATCTTCCTATTTGACACTCATTTGCCCATGACTTCGATTTTTTTCCATCCCCGCCCCCCAACATTGCATGTACTTTTGTTTGTTGCCTCAAAATACCAAAATACCTTTGGGGATGAGGTGAGCTATAGAGTAAATGAGTGGATCAAAAGCATTCTTGCTGGAAGATGGCTGCTATTAAAGGGAAATTAGGGAAAGAGTAAGTATCCCTTTCCTTCTTTAAAAAGGAAAGTGGAGCTTTGGGTTCTGGCTTGAAAATTTACAGAACTGAAACTGTTGTTTGGGCTTGGGATCTGCAAATAGCTTTTCTTTTTCATTCTGCAGTTTTACTTACCCCTTTTAAGTTGCTATTTTAACAACCCAGACTCCCATTTGCTTCAGCTGGCAGAGGGAGACAAGAAAACCTTTTCTCTAAAGTCTTTTGGGGAATCACTGCATGCAAATGTCTTTGTCTCAGAAGGAAACTGTCCTGAGGTTAAGTCTCTGTCCACTCCTGAGAAAGCAGCATTCAGAGTTGGTGTTTTTCCTTTTGCTTTTCTGTTTCCAAATATGAAACAGTCAAGGAGTCAGGAGACCAGTCACAAACTTGCTGTTTCTGATCTCTGAAAAAAAAGTGGGCTGAGAACCCACCCAGATTCACAGTTCTCGTCTGTGTACCAAAAGAGTAGGCTAATCCAGTGAAATGTGCTTTCTGATGACTTTGGCTGAGTGGAATTTTAGTGACACCCAAACCATGTATTCAGAAGAAGCTAGCTCTGCTCCCTGTAAGCATGGAAGAAATGTTGGGTTTTGGAGGCCCAGGCCAGGGTCTCTCTGGTGAGCTTTGAGAAGTGGGTCAGCGTGAACCTAGGAGCCCCACCGCCTGGCTTCCAGTGCCTCCTGCATCTCTCGGTTGTGTAATCTTGGGCAAACCATGTTGCCTCCTTAAGCCTCAGTGTCTTCATTAGCCACAGTGGGATGACAACAATAGAACCACGTGTCATAAAGAGTAAATGACATATTACTCATAAAGTGCTGGGCACATTATGCAACATATATTCGTGATTGCTTCCCTTAATTGGGCAGGACACTGCTGGATTGGGGTGTGGCCACCAGAAGGACTGAGCCAGGATGGCCTCACCCTGGGCCCCTTGGACCTTCCTTTCTCTTCAAAGAGGTCAGAAAAGAAGTGCCCCCAAATGGGGTAGCGGGAAGGGCGTAGAAACATCCTCATGGAAAGCTTCCAGAGGTCCAGCTCTTAATCTGCAGAATCCTCTTCCTCTCCATGTAATCCCTCCTTGGGACATGAGTTGCTTTCCCTTTCTGAGTTCCATTTTCTCTTTTGTGAAATAAATAGGTTAAATTAGATCATCTGTAATCTAACGTATTTCATTTCACCCCAGTTTAGATATTTTGTATTAAATTAAAGCATGATTTCTCAACCTTGACATTATTGGCATTACTGGGCAGATAATTCTTTGTTGTCCTGTGTACTGTAGAATGTTTAGCAGCAGCGCTGGCCTCCACCCGCAAATATCAGTAGCATCTCTCCCCCAAGTTGTGACAACCAAAAATGCCCCCAGACATTGCCAAACGTCCTGGGGGGTAGGGGGAGCACAGTTGTCCTAGCTGAAAACCACTGACTTAAGAGCGCTTAAATGTAATAATGCTGATCACCTTTATTGAGTACTCCTTTATGCTCGCCACAGTGCTGAGATTTCCATGCTGGAATCTTATTCAGTCCTCACAGTATCTTGTGAAGTAGGTATTAATAGCCTCTGCTTAGCAAATGCGGGTGTTGAGCTACTAATAAATGATAAAACTGGGATTTGAACCCACGTTTTCCCAACATCAGCACCTGTAATGCTTCACCACTTTAAATGTTTAGAAATACAGGGGCAGTCTTTTGAAAAGTACGGCAATAGGGTTTATTTAGTAAGAACACAGAATTTGGAAACAGACAGACCTCATTTAGGATATCAGCTCCAAGCCGACGAGCCCGTCATCATCTCCTCACTGAGCTCCATTTCTTCCATTGTTAAATTGAGGGTAATACCAGCCTCGTAGGTTGCTGGAGGAGAGAGACACCTGGCACTTCAGGTCCTTCTCCAGCTAAATGATATGCTCGACAGCGATGGAGAATGCTGTTGACGTTTCTTTCATTCCTTCCCTGCAGCCCTGGGTGTGCTGTCCGCAGTTCTGAGGTGGATGAAAACCTCATGCCATAGTGTGTCACCTCATTACTGGTCCCACCCTCTCTTGGGTGTCTACGCCTTTCTTCTGAGCTCCAGACCAACATAGACAGTGGTCTTCAGAAAATCTATACTCAATACAACCAGAACTGAAATAGTCATGCCGTCCCTAATCTACGTCTCCATTGTGTCCCCTTCCTCAGTGACCCCAGTCACCTAAGACAGGACTCTGGGAGTCATTCTTGACTTCTCCCAGCTCCTCACTCCCCATAGCCAAGCAGTAACCGGGTACTGTCCATCATACCTGCTGAGACCTGCCTGCATTTATCTGCATCTCTCCTCCTCTCTGCCTCTGCCTCTGCCCCTCGCAACCCCCTTCTCCCGCCCCGCCAGCCAAGTCACCACACCTCGCACCAGCGTGCTCACAGTGCTTTCAAGCCGGCCTCGCTTCCTCCACACTTGCCCTCACAATCCATCCCCAAAATGTGGCCAGAATAATCCTTCTCGGTTGTGCTTGTGCGTCTGACCAAGTCTCTGCCTCCTTATTCTCAGGATAAAGCCCAGTTCCGTAACTGGTACTGCAGCTCTTCTCATTCTGGCTCCATCTTCTCTTCGTCCTCACCTTTGGCCTCTCTCTCCATCTTTTTCTCAGTTTCAGCCATATGGAACCACTCATAATTTCTCCAAGGGGCCATGCTCTCCCTTCTCTTTAGCCATCTGTATATGTTTTCGCCTAGTAGAGAACACTTCCCTGCCCCTTTTGCTCTGGCCTAGGTAACTCCACCAAGCCTCAGCTTAGAGCTCGCTTCGCCTTGGGAGCCTTCTCTGATTCCCTAAACCTGGTCAAGCACTTCGCTGGACTTCCGCACTAAGGCAGTTACTGTACTGTGCTGTCACCACCTGTGGACAGGTTTGTCTCCCCGACTAGACTGCAGTTTTTCTGGGCGGCCAGTGTGCCTTTTTCTGTAATCCCCAGTATCCAGCACAGGCCTTGTTATAATAAATGTTTGTAGCACAAATGAATGGTACTCAGTGTTGCATAAGTTAAAGGGTGGCTGTCAGAGGAGGGAGGAAACCAAGGCAGTGAGTTAACAGAAACTGGTCCTGAAACTAGCTCAGAGACCCCTCTTTCCATCTTGAAATCTCCAGGAATTCAACAGGAAGATTATCCTATTTGGTGGAAATGTGACTCAGGTAACTTTATCTTTGACATTAAGATAGATAAGAAACCATCTTCATACCTGACAAGGAGCTTATGTTCCTTTTTGTGGTATAAATGTCAGATGGAGAGGGTCAAAGAACCAGAAGCGATATGACCTAGGATTCACTTTCAGCTTAGCTGTCAGAGAATTTATGAATGAGTCTTTCGGATGCTGTAACTTGAAAAACTAGGTGAGCTTTTGGTATGCTTTAGAGCAGGATTTATCAACATTATGGAGACAAAATTGGCCCTGGTTGAGAATCATGGAACTAGAGGAATTAGAATTGGAGTCCATCTGATGGAGCCAAAGGAGCACTGGATGAGAGTTGGGTTTAAAGTTCATTGCCAACTTTGCAATTTACAGAAGATGTTTTCATAAATTCTATATGAATCCAAAAGTAGGATGTTTGACTTTGAGGAAATCAGCTTGATCTCCGTGGATTATAGCCTCCTCATCTGAAGTAATAGAATAATGCAAGTTCAGAATGTTTTGGATCCTTCCAATTTCAGTTTCGGACTTAGGAGTCATCAGGGAGGTGGAATGAGCTCAGAACTGGGAATGAGGACCTATGGCCTGGCAGCTACAATCAGCCGATGAGATTTATGCCTCTGCTTGCTCAAGATGGCCTGTTTCCACAGGCCAACTCGGCTCCCTCCCTAGAGCTTCGCAAGATCTCCCAGGAAGCACTGTCTCACTCAGTCATTTTTGGCTGACCTCCCTCCCCAACAGCTAAGACTGTCAGAGCTGGAGAGTGCTTAGGAACGTTTGGTCTGAGCCCTTTGTTAGAGAGGGGGAAACTGAGACTCAGAAGAGGGACGAGACTTAGCTGCGGTCACACAGTGATTTCGAGTAAAGGCCTCTTGCTGACCAAGTTTCTTTCTTTTTTTTTTTTTTAAACTGCTTTGTTGAGGTATGATGACATGTAAAAAGGTGTACATATTTAGTGTATATAACTCAGTGGGTTTGGGGATAAACTATACACCTGTGAAACCATCACCACCCTCAAGGTCATAGGCAGATCCATCACCTTCCAAAGTTTACTCCTGCCCCCTTTATTATTATTATTATTAAATTTTTTGGTGGTAAGAACACTTAACTAAGATCCATACTCTTGGCAGATTTTAAGTATACAATACAGCATTGTTAGCCATAGGTGCTCTGCTGTATAGTAGAGCTCTAGAACTTACTTGTCAGTACCAGTTATGACCCAAGTTTCTTTCTCCCACTCTGTGCTGTCTAACTCTGGGAGCCTACCCGTGTCTGTTCAACTCTTGGTGGAAGTCTTTATTTCATTGAAACTTAACATGTCTTTGGTTTTATGCTTCCTATATCCTGATTTCTGCTTGGTGATAGCCATCTAATGCAAACATAGGACCATAACACTTCAGCAAGAAATAATGTGTTTACCTCCAGCAGAAACATTTGGCTTTTAATTGAGCTTTGAAATGAAAGCTCAAATTTGAGCTAATGAAATGAAACTAATAGTAGGAATTTGAGGCACTGGGCTAGGTTTAGAAAGACTTTTGGAACAGCTAGATGCTTTTGGGAAATTCCCCATCTTTGGAGGTCATGTAGTCTACCCTTGCATACAGAGCTGCACCCTGGGGTTGTTTCCCATCATGTGATTTAGAGGAAGGAACCTGGGCTGTGGACATAGGTTCAGATTCCAGCTCCACCTCTTCATAGCTGTGTGACTTTATCACAAGGATAACACCATTTTTGAATGGTACGTGTGGGCTGGTCACGTTACATATATTATCTTATTAATTCTTATGACAGCTGTGGGCAGAAGGGTTCAGAGTTTATGGGTGAGAAAACTGAGTCTCAGATGGTTTAAGATACAAAGGTACATCGACTAACAAAGTTAGAAGTGGTGGTGTGAGGAGTTTAACCCAGGGCAATCCGGGTCCAAATTATAAATGACCAAACTGAGATTAAAAACAAATGATTAGGGGCTTCCCTGGTGGCGCAATGGTTGAGCATCTGCCTGCCAATGCAGGGGACACTGGTTCAAGCCCTGGTCTGGGAAGATCCCACATGCCGCGGAGCAAATGGGCCTGTGAGCCACAACTACTGAGCCTGCGCGTCTGGAGCCTGTGCTCTGCAACAAGAGGCCGCGACAGTTAGTGGCCCGCGCACCACAATGAAGAGTGGCCCCCGCTCGCCGCAACTAGAGAAAAGCCCACGCACAGAAACGAAGACTCAACACAGCCAAAAATAAATAAATTTAAAAAAAAAAACCAAAAAAACCCCAAATGATTAGGCATAACATAACTTCCTGGAACTTTAGTTTCTTAATATGCTAGATTGCGTTGATAATGTCTCCTTGGAAGTATTGCTGGCAGGATTAAATCAAACAATGCCTGTATAGCACCTGGTACCCACTGAGTGCTTGATAGATGGTTAGTCTTCTCTTTAGCTCATGTTGGCTTAATGTCAGTTATGATTTATGAAGTGCTAACTTGGCGTGGGCAAAGTGCTAAGTAAGTTTACAGACGTAATTTCACTAAATTTTGCAAAAGTTATGTGAAGGAGGTCAGTATCATTTCCCCCTATTCCCACTGAATGAATTGAGGCACAGAGACATGAAGGAAACTGCAGAGTCAAACAGTGAGGAAATGGCAGAGTCAAGATTTGTATTCATGCCTGGCGGACTCCAAAGCAGCGCTCTTGCCCCCTCGGCTGTGCTCACCCCTCTAACTGCTCAAAGCCACACATGAGCTTCAGAAAAGCTCAGATGCTCCAAGCCAGCCCCTTGGCATGCTTTTCACCTTGTGAGACTAAAATAAATGCAACTTTCATCTTAATTAGTAGATCTCTTACTGTTGGTGCCTTGAGGACCATCTGAGCTCTATTAAGCCTTGAGGATACTGGAGTCAATTCTTGCTTTATCTTTGGTGAATGTCTAATTCAGACTCATATCCATCCCTCTTCCATCCTGCCCAATATGGCCTCAGGGACTTCAGACTAATCTTCAGCCAAATTGCAGTGAGATCTAATTAAAACTGTTCATGGTCTGCACCCAGCTCACCCAGCCAGCCTCATTTCCCAACACACTCTCTCCTCCTGGAGCCCCCTTGGGAATCCTAGCTTCCTCTGAGCGCTTTAACCTGTCAGGTCCCTGTTCCTCTGCTTGGAACAAACCTGTCTTCATTTGATTCAAATTTCTTCTCTCCAAACCCATGCCTGCAAGTGTGAAAAAGTTGGGTAGGGTCAGAGTCACATTTTTTTTCAGACCAAACTGATGAGACTGGAAGCCAATTTTCTCTTCATTCTTTATCTGTAAGAGCTCACTATGGTGCCAAAACCTGTAGGCCCTAATAAGTGCCTGGTGATAAAAGAGGAAACTTCACATGGCACACAAGCAAGGGCTATGGAGGCAGACAGACCTGGGTGTGAATCTCAGCACTTCTTATCTCTCTGGTCTGAAACAAGTTATACTGAACCTCTCTGTGCCTCAGTTTCCTTACCAGTAAAGTAGGGACGGCAATGTGGTTGTTGTGAAGATCCAAAAAGGCCACATCTGTAAAAGCACTTGGCACTGCTGAATTTGATCGGAGCAGATGTTTGCTAAATCATAGTGGGACCATGAGTGGCTCTTCTCTGATCTGACCTCATGGCATTTTCTCTATATCTCTTCAAGCCACTGAACACTTTCCACCTTGGTTGTGGTAAACTGGATGTGTACCTATGTTCTCCTACTACTCTGAGCTCCTTGAAGAGAGGCCTCATAACAGACTCGACTTTGAGTTCCTGGTCCACCGGGGCCATGCCTTATATAGAAGTGGTTAATAAATAGTTCATTAAGAAACAGAATAGACGAAAGAGAAATTTTCTCCAAAGAGGAATTTGTGATAATCACCTTCTGAAGGTTGGGATCAGGTCTACCTTGGTCACAGCTGTGTCCTCATCACTTGGCACAGGGACAAGTGGTAGCCAGAGTTTAACAAATGCCTACTGAATAAATGAATATGGGGTCCAGGAATATTTAACTTATTAGAGTCCATAGAGCTCACTTGGACTGATGCCTACCTAGTCTCAGAAGGAGAAACTGAGGCCCAGGGAAGGGGAAGGACTACCCAGTTTCACACAGGGACTCAGCAGCAGGTAGTTTAGATTACCTGGTATATAAGATTTTCTATAACCTGGTACAACCATAGCTCTTGGTTGACAAAGACTGACTCTGTGTGGCCAGTTAGAACTGAATCTAGCTTAATTCTCGTGCCCTTCAGTGACTGGCAGGAGCTGAACAAACCAGAGGATAAAAGGGACTAAAGCATTCAAGGGGTTCTTTCTGGGCTGAGATTCAGTGCATTCCTAAATCAAACTGAGTCTTGGTTATCTTTTCATTGTGTGCCTTGACTTTTACCACGTGGAGTTCTACAACCAGATTCTGCCTCTTTTTTTTGAACCAGACCCTTGCCTTACAAAGCATCAAGGTATGTTGTGTGGCCCAACACAATAGTTAGTTAGAGTCAAATTCTGTTTCGGTTTTCTGATTCTGAACTCACTTTGTTTTCTTTTCTTCATGGCTTCTCTGAAAAATAAATCTTTCCTGTGATTCAGATGGGTCCATAAAAAATTACATAAGAAACTAGAATGTAAGCTTCATGAGGGCAGAAACTTTGTTTTGTTGCTACTGTGTCCCCAGTACCTAGAATAGTGGCCCTAATATTGGTGGGAGTTGAAAGACAGGAAGAAAATGAATGAATGAATGAATGAGTGAATGAATCCGCTGTTCCTTGATCATGGAAAAGAACCTTAAGGACTGGTGCTGGGAGATCCTGAAGACATCTATACTTTTGCTTATAGCTAACTGTGCAACATTGGGCAAGCACCCTCACGTCTCTGGATTGCTGATTGGTCTGTAAAATGAAGTGGGTGAGATGAGTGGATATGAAGAGGATTGAATTCAGTAATGGATATGAAAGTATTTGGGGAAAAATACTTTGCTTTCATCATTTTCCTTTCTTTAAACTTTCTCTATAGGTGACTCTCCAGGTATGTTTATTTTTGGACTGTTGTGGACAACCAGCTGTACACCAGGGTGGATTGTGAAGACGTTGCTGGATGGTTTATGGCAGGTGGGCTATAATCAGATCAAGTATGTGTAAGTGGCAAAGACTGAGGTATTTTCTGGAAGTTTGTACTGGAGGTAGTGTTGTGTGCCTCCCTGATGGGTTATGCTCAGAGCTGCATCCAGAAACCATTGAGGAAGATGGAGAGGCAGAGAGAGCAGCACAGAAGTTCGTTGAGCTGCTTTGGAAAAGCATATCAGTAAAAGTTAAAGTTGAAACTTCGGGTTGTTCAGGTCAGATCTGTATCCACAAAAGGGTGGGAAAAAAATGAGGAAAGGTAAATAATATAGGGCTGAGAGACTGAGAGACTGAGAGAAAGCAAGTGAGGAAATGAGGTTATCAAGAGTTGGTTCACACTTGACCTCTTCTAGTTGTATGACCTTGGACAAGCCATTTTGAGAAGAAACAAGTGTTGTTTCAGGCCCTCTGGGGGATAGAGATGAGTATAACTCAGTCTCAGCCCTCACAGCCCCGGGAGATGCAGGCAGGTAAGGCAAAGATGAGTGATGACTGCAGAGCTAGAGGATGTATAAGATTCTGTGGGAATAGAAAAACGGGAGGGAATTAAACCTTCTTGAGTGGTTCTGGGAAGGTATTAAAGAGGAGGTGGTGTTTGAGATAGGCATTACGGGAAGAAGAGACCTTTACCAGGTGGAGTAGGAGTGATGATGGGCCAGGTGGCACTGTTCTCAAAGGAGAGAATTACTTGCATAAAACACGGAGGCAGGAAGTAGCATGGTGTCTTTGGGCGATCAGTTGCGATTGGGTACAGCTCCATCATAGGTAATACGGAGAAGAAAGCAGGGAAGCAGGGAGGGCACAGATCATAAAGATCCAGTGAAACCAGGCTCCCTGGGACTTTTGTACCTGTAGACAGTGATAAGCTATGGAAAAATTGTAGGCAGAAGAGGAACACGGTCACATATACATTTCAAAACGATCATTCCACTGCTGTGTGGAGGGTGAGGTGGAATGAGAGAGGCTGGCAGGAGGGCCACCAGTGGAAGCCTGTGGCACTTGTCCAGGTGAGAGATGATTAAGGCAGCGGCCAGGGATATGGGATGGGGCCTCAGATTCCCCATATATAAAGTCAAATAAAGTTAAATACTTCTGAACCCAAGTTCCTGTGGTAGCCTCAAAGACAAAAATAAAGTGTAACTATGGTTGAGGTTGGAGATACCCTGGGAAATGAGTGTCCTCAGGAGGAATACCATTTTGTAGACTCCCCATAATTCTATTGGCTGAGTGTATTGGGGGCAGGGAGTGTTCCAGTTTTTTTTTTTTTTAAACATCTTTATTGAAGTATAATTGCCTTATAATGGTGTGTTAGCTTCTGCTTTATAACAAAGTGAATCAGTTATACACATACAATATGTTCCCATATCTCTTCCCTCTTGCATCTCCCTCCCTCCCACCCTCCCCATCCCACCCCTCTAGGTGGTCACAAAACACCGAGCTGATCTCCCTGTGCTATGTGGCTGCTTCCCACTAGCTATCTATTTTACATTTGGTAGTGTATATATGTCCATGACACTCTCTTACCCTGTCACATCTCACCCCACCCCCTCCCCGTATCCTCAAGTCCATTCTCTAGTAGGTCTGTGTCTTTATTCCCATCTTGCCACTAGGTTCTTCATGGCCTTTTTTTTTTTTTTTTTTTTTTCCTTAGATTCCGTATATATGTGTTAGCATACTGTATTTGTTTTTCTCTTTCTGACTTACTTCACTCTGTATGACAGACTCTAACTCCATCCACCTCATTACATATACCTCCATTTCATTTCTTTTTATGGCTGAGTAATATTCCATTGTATATATGTGCCACATCTTCTTTATCCATTCATCTGTCGATGGACATTTAGGTTGCTTCCATGTCCTGGCTATTGTAAATAGAGCTGCAATGAACATTTTGGTACATGACTCTTTTTGAACTATGGTTTTCTCAGGGTATATGCCCAGTAGTGGGATTGCTGGGTCGTATGGTAGTTCTATTTGTAGTTTTTTAAGGAACCTCCATACTGTTCTCCATAGTGGCTGTATCAATTTACATTCCCACCAACAGTGCAAGAGTGTTCCCTTTCCTCCACACCCTCTCCAGCATTTATTGTTTCTAGATTTTTTGATGATGGCCATTCTGATCGGTGTGAGATGATATCTCATTGTAGTTTTGATTTGCATTTCTCTAATGATTAATGATGTTGAGCATCCTTTCATGTGTCTGTTGGCAATCTGTATATCTCCTTTGGAGAAATGTCTATTTAGGTCTTCTGCCCATTTTTGGATTGGGTTGTTCGTTTTTTTGTTATTGAGCTGCATGAGCTGCTTGTAAATCTTGGAGATTAATCCTTTGTCAGTTGCTTCATTTGCAAATATTTTCTCCCATTCTGAGGGTTGTCTTTTGGTCTTGTTTATGGTTTCCTTTGCTGTGCAAAAGCTTTTCAGTTTCATTAGGTCCCATTTGTTTATTTGTGTTCTTATTTCCATTTCTCTGGGAGCTGGGTCAAAAAGAATCTTGCTGTGATGTATGTCATAGAGTGTTCTGCCTATGTTTTCCTCTAAGAGTTTGATAGTGTCTGGCCTTACACTTAGGTCTTTAATCCATTTTGAGTTTATTTTTGTGCATGGTGTCAGGGAGTGTTCTACTTTCATACTTTTACATGTATCTGTCCAATTTTCCCAGCACCACTTATTGAAGAGGCTGTCTTTTCTCCACTGTATATGCTTGCCTCCTTTATCAAAGATAAGGTGACCATATGTGTGTGGGTTTATCTCTGGGCTTTCTATCCTGTTCCATTGATCTATATTTCTGTTTTTGTGCCAGTACCAAACTGTCTTGATTACTGTAGCTTTGTAATATAGTCTGAAGTCAGGGAGCCTGATTCCCCCAGCTCCATTTTTCGTTCTCAAGATTGCTTTGGCTATTCGGGGTCTTTTGTGTTTCCATACAAATTGTGAAATTTTTTGTTCTAGTTCTGTGAAAAATGCCAGTGGTAGTTTGATAGGGATTGCATTGAATCTGTAGATTGCTTTGGGTAGTAGAGTCATTTTCACAATGTTGATTCTTCCAATCCAGGAACATGGTATATCTTTCCATCTATTTGTATCATCTTTAATTTCTTTCATCAGTGTCTTATAATTTTCTGCATACAGGTCTTTTGTCTCCTTAGGTAGGTTTATTCCTAGATATTTTATTCTTTTTGTTGCAATGGTAAACGGGAGTGTTTTCTTAATTTCACTTTCAGATTTTTCGTCATTAGTGTATAGAAATGCAAGAGATTTCTGTGCATTAATTTTGTATCCTGCTACTTTACCAAATTCATTGATTAGCTCTAGGAGTTTTCTGGTAGCATCTTTAGGATTCTCTATGTATAGTATCATGTCATCTGCAAAGAGTGACAGCTTTACTTCTTCTTTTCCGATTTGGATTCCTTTTATTTCTTTGTCTTCTCTGATTGCTGTGGCTAACACTTCCAAAACTATGTTGAATAATAGTGGTGAGAGTGGGCAACCTTGTCTTGTTCCTGATCTTAGTGGAAATGGTTTCAGTTTTTCACCACTGAGGACAATGTTGGCTGTGGGTTTGTCATATATGGCCTTTACTATGTTGAGGAAAGTTCCCTCTATGCCTACTTTCTGCAGGGCTTTTATCATAAATGGGTGTTGAATTTTGTCGAAAGCTTTCTCTGCATCTATTGAGATGATCATATGGTTTTTCTCCTTCAATTTGTTAATATGGTGTATCACATTGATTGATTTGCGTATATTGAAGAATCCTTGCATTCCTGGGATAAACCCCACTTGATCATGGTGTATGATCCTTTTAATGTGCTGTTGGATTCTGTTTGCGAGTATTTTGTTGAGGATTTTTGCATCTATGTTCATCAGTGATATTGGCCTGTAGTTTTCTTTCTTTGTGACATCTTTGTCTGGTTTTGGTATCAGGGTGATGGTGGCCTCGTAGAATGAGTTTGGGAGTGTTCCTCCCTCTGCAATATTTTGGAAGAGTTTGAGAAGGATAGGTGTTAGCTCTTCTCTAAATGTTTGATAGAATTCGCCTGTGAAGCCATCTGGTCCTGGGCTTTTGTTTGTTGGAAGGTTTTTAATCACAGTTTCAATTTCAGTGCTTGTGATTGGTCTGTTCATATTTTCTATTTCTTCCTGGTTCAGTCTCGGCAGTTTGTGCATTTCTAAGAATCTGTCCATTTCTTCCAGGTTGTCCATTTTATTGGCGTAGAGTTGCTTGTAGTAATCTCTCATGATCTTTTGTATTTCTGCAGTGTCAGTGGTTACTTCTCCTTTTTCATTTCTAATTCTATTGATTTGAGTCTTCTCCCTTTTTCTCTTGATGAGTCTGGCTAATGGTTTATCAATTTTGTTTATCTTCTCAAAGAACCAGCTTTTAGTTTCATTGATTTTTGCTATTGTTTCCTTCATTTCTTTTTCATTTATTTCTGACCTGATCTTTATAATTTCTTTCCTTCTGCTGGCTTTGGGGTTTTTTTGTTCTTCTTTCTCTAATTGCTTTAGGTGCAAGGTTAGGTTGTTTATTCGAGATGTTTCCTGTTTCTTGAGGTAGGCTTGTATTGCTATAAACTTCCCTCTTAGCACTGCTTTTGCTGCGTCCCATAGGTTTTGGGTCGGCGTATCTCCATTGTCATTTGTTTCTAGGTATTTTTTGATTTCCCCTTTGATTTCTTCAGTGATCACTTCGTTATTAAGTAGTGTATTGTGTAGCCTCCATGTGTTTGTATTTTTTACAGATCTTTTCCTGTAATTGATATCTAGTCTCATAGCGTTGTGGTCGGAAAAGATACTTGATACGATTTCAATTTTCTTAAATTTACCAAGGCTTGATTTGTGACCCAAGATATGATCTATCCTGGAGAATGTTCCATGAGCACTTGAGAAAAATGTGTATTCTGTTGTTTTTGGGTGGAATGTCCTATAAATATCAATTAAGTCCATCTTTAATGTATCATTTAAAGCTTGTGTTTCCTTATTTATTTTCATTTTGGATGATCTGTCCATTGGTGAAAGTGGGGTGTTAAAGTCCCCTACTATGATTGTGTTGCTGTCGATTTCCCCTTTTATGGCTGTTAGTATTTGCCTTATGTATTGAGGTGCTCCTATGTTGGGTGCATAAATATTTACAATTGTTATACCTTCCTCTTGGATCGATCCCTTGATCATTATGTAGTGTCCTTCTTTGTCTCTTGTAATAGTCTTTATTTTAGAGTCTATTTTGTCTGATATGAGAATTGCTACTCCAGCTTTCTTTGGATTTCCATTTGCATGGAATATCTTTTTCCATCCCCTCACTTTCAGTCTGTATGTGTCTCTAGGTCTGAAGTGTGTCTCTTGTAGACAGCATATATATGGGTCTTGTTTTTGTATCCATTCAGCCAGCCTGTGTCTTTTGGTGGGAGCATTTAATCCATTTACATTCAAGGTAATTATCTATATGTATGTTCCTATTCCCATTTTCTTAAATGTTTTGGGTTTGTTATTGTAGGTGTTTTCCTTCTCTTGTGTTTCTTGCCTAGAGAAGTTCCTTTAGCATTTGTTGTAAAGCTGGTTTGGTGGTGCTGAACTCTCTCAGCTTTTGCTTGTCTGTAAAGGTTTTAATTTCTCCATCGAATCTGAATGAGATCCTTCCTGGGTAGAGTAATCTTGGTTGTAGGTTTTTCTCCTTCATCCCTTTAAGTATATCCTGCCACTCCCTTCTGGCTTGCAGAGTTTCTGCTGAAAGATCAGATGTTAACCTTATGGGGATTCCCTTGTGTGTTATTTGTTGTTTTTCCCTTGCTGCCTTTAATGTGTTTTCCTTATATTGAATTTTTGAAAGTTTGATTAATATGTGTCTTGGCGTGTTTCTCCTTGGGTTTATCCTGTATGGGACTCTCTGTGCTTCCAGGACTTGATTAACTATTTCCTTTCCCATATTAGGGAAGTTTTCAACTATAATCTCTTCAAATATTTTCTCAGTCCCTTTCTTTTTCTCTTCTTCTTCTGGGACCCCTATAATTGTTCCAGTTTTCATAACAGCCCTGCTAAAGGGTGGGGAAACTATGCTGTGAAACTCGAAGAATGGGAGCCGAGGCTGGGTATATTTGAATGATTGTAGGAGAGTCTAAGTTTGGAAGAATCTTGAGAAGCCAACCTGTTGAGTGCTCTCAACACCTCTACGACATGATTACTAAAGACATTGCCCAATCTCTTCTTGGTCCTTCCTGTAATGAGAAGACATTCACCTCCTGAACTGCCTGTTCCATTGCTGAAAAGTCTCAACACTGAACATCAACTCATCTATCCCATTTCTACCCCGCCTTGGCCAGAGAATGGAGTGTTTTTGAAAGAGACTTTCTTAAGAATCCTTGCACAAAAATGCCTTATTAACAAAGGCATTACAAAAGCAAGCCATTGCCTTGATTGAAATTGATTTTCATTTTTTTCTCTTTTGAGACCCAGCAGTATTTCTAGCTTCATGTCAGAGAGAGACAGAAACATGGTTGAGCTCAAGGAGGATTTTTGTCAAAATAGAGCTGTGGGTGTCAGATAATTCTAATGCCAGCTGTAGCTGAGGTGGGTCCATCTGTGATGGGGAAGGAGTACACATGGGTCAGGAAGGCCACAGGGTACAGGCTGAGAAAGCCATAATCCATTCTTGGTATTAGGGATGGTGTAAAAACCCTGTCCTGGGATGAACATGGGAACTGTTAAGAAATAAGGAAGAACCTGCTGCAGTGAGTGTGACTAGAGGGTGGGAAAAACATTGAGGCAATGACTCCAAATGCAACGGACGGCTTACTGCCATCTCTCACCCCTACTTCCCTTATTTTCCTCCTACTCTCAACCTCTTTTTCCTGTTTTTTTTCCATAGTCCCCTGTCTGAATTGGCTACCTTCTCCCTCCTTTTCCCATCCAGCTCTTTCTCACTCCAGGCTTCTGTCTCATTCCTCATATAGAGGCAATGCCTTATGTGTTTATGATGCTTCGCAGTTCACAGAGTCAGTTGGAATACATGATCTCATCAACCTCACAGCCACACTTATAGGAAGGTGCTGTCCCCATTCTGCAGATGATGAAAATGAGGCTATGGGAGATGAAGTCACTTGCCTAAAGACGCATAGCCGTGTGGTGGCCAGAGGCAGGTGATAACTCATGCTCTTTTCTCCAGACGTCACTCCATCTCCCCAACTTTATAGATTAAGTCTCTGGTATTCCAGTGTGCTGACTTATGCTGGATCTTCCCTGAACAGAAGAAACTGAATAATCTCCTCATTTAAAGACCCCCAAAGGATGATTGCTTTCTTCTGGAGAGATTTTTAGAGAAGGTCAAAGGAGAATTTGTCTCCCTGAAAGTTTTCTTGAATTCTGCGGAAGTCTCGCTGACCATTGGAGTCTTTTAATGTCCAGGCCCACTGCACTTGCCCAAACTCCATTCTGATGATACTGACACTGTGGGCAGAAGTAGACTAGAATCAGCATTGTGCTGGAGCCAGTTCACGCTGGTCCGTTTGTTAAATTTTCAGGAATTTTGCAAGCTGGTTGTGAAACACAGCCATTATTATTATTATTATTTTCAATTTTATTTATGTATTTATATATTTTTTTTACACACACACACTGTATTTTATTTTTACAAGAGATAAATAGACTGACACCAAGCATTGTACATGGATGACCACCACAAAAGCAACAATGATTGCAATTACCAAACACGAAACACACTCATACTATGTCATAATATTGATATTCAGTCCAGTAATCCTCCACTGTAACAGCTCCTTTACTTTGCAGTGAAAATTGATTTGTATATTTTTTGACTCTGAGTCAAATCCTTGTGGGATTTTTTTTTTTTATTCAAACGGAAAGTCACAAAAATTATAATCATCCTCATCAATTCACTCAGTCCCATGTAGTTAATTTTTTTTTCATCTTGATCTTTTGTTAGCACTTTTATGAATTCATCAGTTTTCCATTAGAGTTCTGAAAATGCTTATTCATTCAGTTCAGCAGTATAGTCAGTTATCAGAAACCTGTACTTGTCAGAGTCTTTTCCATGAATTCCTTGAAGATGAAGCCCTTTTATAGGAACATTTTTGCAAAAGCATCAGAATACACCCAGAACTGTCTGTAAATGACAAAAGACTTAAAAATGACCACGGTTAAAGATTTGATGAAAGTTCATAATAATGCAATTGAATAAGGAAATTTAGTTATTTCTGAGATATACATTTTAAAGTAATAACTAGAATTATGACTTATAACATTATACCAGAACATATAAGATTTTTAGAAATTTCATGTAATGTCTGAAACATTTATATTAACATATTTCCATACAAATAACCCAAAGAAAGTTTGGTATTAGTTGTTTTTGTTTGTTTGTTTGTTTGTTTTATACTGCAGGTTCTTATTAGTCACCAATTTTATACACATCAGTGTATACATGTGAATCCCAATTGCCCAATTCAGCACAGCCATTATTGAAAATTATATACACTTATAATCAAATGAATTATAGTGAAAACAAAGGTAAGGGAATATTCAAGACAGCACTTCTTAATTATTTTACTACATTTTACTATGACTATGATTATTTTACTCTTGAAGTTATTTACGTCTGTTGTAGCTGAATGGTGAAAATATGATATAATGATATTACTCATCTCTTACCGACTCTATGCTCCATATCATCACCTTGGCAGCTTGAAATTGGCCATGGGAATATTTGCACCATGGAAATTGGCAAAAGCTACAAATCAAGACCCTTTTTCTTCCTTAGAGAACCAGTTATTAAACATGTACTAGCCCATCACTGGCTAAGATAGGTAAAAATTTATGGTAAGTGGGCCTCCAGAATCCTGAATGCCCAGCTTGGTCTTCCTCCCTGCCAGCAGGAACTTGGGCAGAAGGGTAATGATGTCCAGAGAGGAATGGAGAAGACTGGAGACAATAGACATTAGGTGGTCACTCACTGTTTGCCCT
Source organism: Balaenoptera borealis (assembly GCF_965194805.1). NCBI lineage: Eukaryota > Metazoa > Chordata > Mammalia > Artiodactyla > Balaenopteridae > Balaenoptera > Balaenoptera borealis. The sequence continues at coordinate 103,467,356 of NC_138865.1, forward strand.
TCCTTCCTCCACCTTGGTGGTGATAATAACACCAGCAAAGGTATATAACATTTAACACCTGCTATGGACCAGGTACTGTATTAGCCATTTGACACACCCTAGTCTGTTTAAATCTCACAAAGGCCGTATGAGGTCAATATTACTGTTCCCATTTTAGCGATGGAAACCCACAGTTCAGGGAAGTGGAATAATTTGCCCAAATTTACCCAGAGAGAAAGAGGTAGGGCCAGGCTTTGAGGCCAGGTCAGCCTGATCCCAAATCAGTGCTTTTTCTGAAATGCTGATAGGAGGGAAGTCACCGACACCCTAGGGACCACCCTATACATCAGTTCTTGCCTCTAGAAGCTCTTTTGTTGCTGTGGATCAATGATATGTCAGGTGTCTTTCATTAAAATTAATCACTAATTCCAAATAGAAACCAAATCTGAGGCATCTATTCACTTATCCAAACAATTTTTTGAGTGCGTATTGTGTACCAGGCACTATCTAGGGGCTTGGGAGACAGCAGTGGACAAGACAGACAAGATCCCTGCTTTTGAGGAGCTAATGGACCAGCAAAGAGTCAACTTTAGGCTTGGTGACACACGGGTCTTATTCTGAGGTTATTATGTTCAGAACACTGGGCGACAATCATGTGCTCTCCTGCCGTCACCAGGCCTTGCCTGTGTCTGGCAATATCCGCCTTTGGGGTTAGCAGAACTCCCTCTCTCTCCCCTCTTTCAAAAGAAGCTTGGTCACCAGTGGTCAAATTCGGTACTGCTGCAGAATAGGAAATGTGGCCCTGGACACTGTCCGAAGATAGCTTCCCCTTCCGGGGTGAGGGGATCAGAGAGGGGTGTGTCCATGGTTTCCTCAAATTGTGGTTTCCTGTTTGGGTTTGTGGTTTAAATCCCTATGTTTGGCAGTTACCTCAGCTATAGACCAGCTAGTCACACAGGTGAGTCAGTTCTACACCCCACGGGACAGATTTTGATGTTAGAGGGGAGAGGTGTCTGATTTATTATTATTTCATCCTTCTTTTGGGGGAGGAGAAGCAAAGCTAGTGGTTTCGGGAATGTTTTTCTTCTTCTTCATGGGTAAGGTCAGACCGTTCTAGAATGCTTTACTGCAGCCACACTGAAGTTACTAATGGGGATATTTCCTGAAGCCTATATTTTGGCTGGGAAACATACAATAGCACTGTTTTGGTACGTAGAAGGGATGCAGTCATTTTGATCTATGTAATGTTGATTTCCTTAGGCTAGCTGGAGTCATTTCTCCTGTTGTGATGATGATAGAAACATCTTGAAAAGCCTAGAAACCTACGGAGGAAAGTCCCTCAGGAAGCTTGATTGTTGAACATGTCTGACCACAGCCTCATCCAACTGTGATTGGTTTTCAGTTATCAGAAGATTTGGGCTTTCCGTGGCTGCATCATCTTCCCCTCTTGCCGTTTGTAAAGAGAGGTGAGTATTGATTCTACTTGAAAAGTATACCCAGAAGATGGCATTCATTCCAATGGAATGATAAGAGTGGCACATTGGTACTAGGAAATGTCAGGCTGGGAGTTGAGAAATGAAAGAGAGGAAAGCACCCTGCAAAGCTGGTGAGGTGTGAGCTCAGAGATTCCCAGCCTGGCGGGGAGGGGCTGCAGAAGCAGGTGTGGTCTGAGCCAAACTGATCTTCCTCCTCAGCCTGGCTTCATCTCCCTTCTGTCAAGAACATGGGCTGATACTGGACTGAATATCAATATTATGACATAGTATGAGTGTGTTTCGTGTTTGGTAATTGCAATCATTGTTGCTTTTGTTGTGGTCATCCATTTACAATGCTTGGTGTCAGTCTATTTATCTCTTGTAAAAATAAAATACAGTGTGTGTGCGTGTGTGAAAAAAAAAAAAAAAGAACATGGGCTAAATCCTCTTTGATAGACCCCTCCCCCCATCCCAACGGGGTCCTGTTTTAATAATCCAGGCAAATGGGATTGTTTCCCCAAGCTGGAATCACACACACAGGGAGGGGCAGTGTCTCATCTGTCCTGTTTATCCCAGATATTGCAGGATCTGTATTCCAAGCCATTATCCCAACCTTCCTGTATATTATCAATACAATTATCTCTCTACCTCTAATCCTTCATGCATACCTACCTCTAATTAACTTTCCCCAAACATGACTTCATAATATGACTTGACAGCCACCATTTAATGAGCACCTATTTTATGCCAGGTTCTATGCTAAGCATTTTACAGTCATTATCTTTTAAAATCCTCTCAACAATTCTTTGAGGTGTATATTATTATGTTCACCTAAATAACAGAAGCTTATGGGAAGTGAGATGTCCAAGATCTTATCGTTATTAATTGACCAGATTTGAATGTAGTGTTTTCTCTGATCCTAAAGGCCATGTTATGCTAAATGACCTGTGGATTTTTTTTTTAAATGTCTGTTGTCAGCTAAAAAATATTTGGTGGCTCCCCACTGCCCAAAAGGTAATGTCCAAATAGCCGGTCAGGCTCTCTTGTTGCACATTCTCTTTCAGCATTTTTCTAGCATGAACTTGCTGCTTGGGCCGGGCCAGGATCCTGAATTCCCCTTCAATGCTTGGTTCATTCTGGCCTTTCTATTTTGGTCATCCTGAGAGCTATCTGAAAAGTCAAGAGACTGATGAAGGAACCTGATTTAAGTACTATTTAGAGAACAAGAGAAATTACTGAACTGTACTTGAATTAGAACAAGAAAAAACCATAAGTTTAGTGAAAATGACAAGTGTTATGAAATGAATTTGCGTCCCATGCCGTGGACTTGTGGCAACATGAGGTCAGCCTTTCTTTTGACGTTCATGAGCTAAGACACTTGATGAGTTCCGTGAATGAATGAATGAATGAATGAATTTCAGAGTTGTGAATGAGAAAGCAAAAAGGCAAGACAAGAAAGATGGAGATCTTTGTATTTGGGGAGAATGAATGATGTAGGCAGGTTTTATTTAGAATGGTGAGGGCCTTATAGTTTAAGCAAAGATTAAAAAGCAAAAATACAGAATTTATGTGTTATATTAATTGTAAAAATTCAACAACTTAGAACTTGTAGTACTAAAAATATCTTGCAATATATTTGTGCTATTCATGAGATGAAACAGACTCCATAAAAAGTATTACTCTGTATGCCTCAATATTATACAACCTGATATAGTCATTTAGAATGATAGGCAAAGGAATCTAACCCAGATTCAATAAATTTTCCTGGGCTCTGCCTTCCCAAATGTAAGTGATGGGTGAAAGTTAAACAGATATTTTCATGAAACAAGAGAATTAAAGTGGTTATGCTTTGAACATCACAAATATACACCAGAAGACAAATAAAAACAAAATTTTCCAGTGTTCTGAAAATGGGAATTGTTGCTTTGGGTTGCATTTGAGGTGTGAGTATGATTTGTGGGCCAACTTATAGTCCTGAAGCAGAAGTACAGATGATACACTCTGAAAAACTGAGTTAGATGACTCAAAAAATGGCTCTGATGATGACAAAGACAGTGATGTTGAAGATGCACATGAAGACTTTGAATAAAGTTATTACAATATACATGAGAGTGGGTGAAAGCAATATATTTCTACATTAATATAATTTTATGTACTAGATTGTCTTAGATGTGTTTGTATAACTTAATTGCTGTATTAAATATTGTGAATAGAAATATGACTATTTCTTTTTTTTTTTAATTAATTAATTAATTTATTTATTTTTGGCTGTGTTGGGTCTTCGTTTCTGTGCTAGGGCTTTCTCTAGTTGTGGCAAGCGGGGGCCACTCTTCATCGCGGTGTGCGGGCCTCTCACTATCGTGGCCTCTCTTGTTGCGGAGCACAGGCTCCAGACGCGCAGGCTCAGTAGTTGTGGCTCACGGGCCCAGTTGCTCCGCGGCATGTGGGATCTTCCCAGACCAGGGCTCGAACCCGTGTCCCCTGCATTAGCAGGCAGATTCTTAACCACTGCGCCACCAGGGAAACCCGACTATTTCTTGTATATCCCTAAAAGGTTGTATATTCAGCTTGATCAAAAATTTTTTTATTGATATTTTGTAAGGGATAGTAAGGCCTCTCCCTATCTATGGGGTTGCTTTATATATGGTCACATATGGCACTCATTGAGCTCCCTAGGAAGCAGAGCTTTTGGTTATTGGCACAAGTTAAAAGTTGCATAATGAGTGCCTTATTTAATTTTGTGATATACAACCATAATTGAAATTAAGGCCAAAAAGTCTTCATGAATCTGAGACCTGCCATGTATCTGAGGTCCTTCATGTTGGGACCTTGATGTGATTTTTCTGAGAGAAGAGAAACCATAGGAGAGGCTTAGGTGAGGAGATCACAGGGGGTCTTCAACTATTTAAAGTTCTAGATCATTCTTTTCCTCCCAGGCCCCTAAAATATGCAAGAAATCCTCCTTCTCATATCATGTTTCTAGGGATCCAGCTCCTTAGTCCTACCTCCCTCTATCCCAGCCTTTCTCAACTGGGAGCCTCATCTGTGCCACAGAACACAGAAAATGATTTGAGCAATGATTTTCTCACTTCTTCCAAGGGTGGTTCGTAACTAGTACCATTCTGGATGCATAGGAGAGAAGCAAATAAATACCTTAGGGCCGCTATTCTATCTTTTGGGGTTTCTTTCTTTCCCAGGATTCCTAGGTATTGAAGACCCATCTCCTCGTTAGATGAGAGAAACTATTGTCGCAGCACTAGGGGCTAGGACTGTGTGGGACATTTTGCATACTTCTCATTTACTTTTTCGGACAAGGCCATGGCCTGTGTACCATTATTTGCATTTTATGGCTAAGGATATTGGAGCTCAGAGAAGTTAATTACTTGGTGATGGTGATGGTTAGTTAGAAAACTAGAATTTGATCCCAGGTCATCTAGACTCCAAAGACCTTGCTTTTTTATTTATTTATTTATTTTATTTATAGCTGTGTTGGGTCTTCGTTTCTGTGCGAGGGCTTTCTCCAGTTGTGGCAAGCGGGGGCCACTCCTCATCGCGGTGCGCGGGCCTCTCACCATTGCGGCTTCTCTTGCTGCGGAGCACAGGCTCCAGACGCGCAGGCTCAGTAATTGTGGCTCACGGGCCCAGTTGCTCCGCGGCATGTGGGATCCTCCCAGACCAGGGCTCGAACCCGTGTCCCCTGCATTGGCAGGCAGACTCTCAACCACTGTGCCACCAGGGAAGCCCCCCAAAGGCCTTGCTTTTAACTCCTGCTCTCCATTGCCTGTAGCTTGGTATGAATTTTCCCTTTTGAGGATGAAAACTTTAATAAGACTAAGGTTTATAAGAATCATAAGCAAAACTCTCAGTCTATTGTTTGGCCTTTTGTTTCCTTTCTCATATGTCTTATCTGAGTCCATTCTTACCTGAGTCTGTCGCCTGAAAATTTGACTTAAGTTGATACTTATGGTAGGGTAGGGTACCTACCATGAGCTGGGTGCTGTGCTGGCTAGTAGTGTAAAAGGCAGATTAGAAACTAGCCCCAGAATTCCTCCTGGGGAAAAGTAGTTTAATAAGTAGCACCTGGGGTTGTGAGTGAGCCCTCCCCAAGGGCTCTGGTTAGAGATAAGGAAGCAGAAGAAGCTGAAGCAGTCAGGGTAACAAATCAGCAGGAATTTGGGTATGGAGGGTGAGGAGAGAAGAGAGGCATGAGGGCTGATGTTGGTAGAGAAAGCAGCAGCTGAGGGACTTTTTGAAGACCAGGGTTGTCTACCACAGAATTTTAACATGCTTGGGCTATTGTAATGCAACACCATCTTCACTCCTGTAATTTCTGCAAACCGCTTGTAGAGTCTGCTGCATGTGTCAGGGTCCTTTGAGCTCATGTACTGCAAATAAGAAAATGAGTCAAATTCCAGATCTGCATCAACTTTTAAGGAAGTGAGGGAGTGCGTACGACAGCAGGACAAGGCATAAATGAACTGATTCAGTTGGTAGAAGCTGGGGCTCAGAGGGTTCATGAAAATGTCCGTTCCCTGGGAATTGTCAGAAAACTTGAGGAGGTGCCCAAGCTTTCCTCAAGATGAGTGATGGGGATTCAAGACAATCTCATCTAGGTCTTAAGAGGCATAGTGCCTGTAGCTCTGAGCCTGATATTTGGATTACTCAGTGAACAGCAAGGTATAGACTCTGTCCTTAAGAAACTTACAGTCTAGAGGGAAAGGCAGTTACATAGAGGTCGTTTGAAAATCATGTCTCAAGCTTCAGGGGAAGGTAAAAGTACTGAGTTCTATGAGTTCAAAGGAAGGGTGCAAGGATGGGTTGTGCTAGGGCCAAGCAAGGCTTCTTGGAGGAGAAGGCAAGAGCCTTCAAGGAGGACTAGAGATTATCTAGGTGAAGAAGAGTGGAAAGAATTTTCTGGGTAGACAGATTAGTCTGAGAATACTGCTGCTGCTACTACCACTACCTCTAGCTAACATTTACTGAGTACATACTATATGTACCAGACATTGTTCTTAGCAATGTAGAGTTACTGACTCATTTGAACCTCACAACTCCATGAGATATGTACTGTTATTGTCAGTATTTTACACATGAAGGAGCTGATCAGGTGACCTGCCCAGGGTCACACAACCAAGTGAGTAGTGGTGAGCTGCACCCAGACAGTCTGACACCAGGACCTGATAAGCTTAAACATTATTATTATTATTTTTTTAAAAATTAATAGCTATTCTATTTATTTATTTATTTATTTATTTATTTTTAGCTGTGTTGGGTCTTCGTTTCGTGCGAGGGCTTTCTCTAGTTGCGGCAAGCGGGGACCACTCTTCATCGTGGTGCGGGGGCCACTCTTCATCGCGGTGCGCGGGCCTCTCACTATCGCGGCCCCTCCCGTTGCGGGGCACAGGCTCCAGACGCGCAGGCTCAGCAGTTGTGGCTCACGGGCCCAGTTGCTCCGCGGCATGTGGGATCTTCCCAGACCAGGGCTCGAACCCATGTCCCCTGCATTAGCAGGCAGATTCTCAACCACTGCGCCACCAGGGAAGCCCAAGCATTATTTGAGAGTGACTCCCCATACTGGTAGGGAAATTTAGGGAGTTTGGTATTACTGAGTATAAGGATAAATGCTGGAAGTGGTTAGAGATGAAGCTGGAGTTGGTAATTAAAGGCTTGGTCATGGGGTTCTATTGCTCTTTTCTTCTGTGGGAAGGGGTTCCTGGAATTTTCCCTTTTATTTCTCTTTTCTGCCAAGGAATCGCTTTCCAGTTGAGATGGACCAATACTTGCATGTCAGTTGGTGTTGCATCAGTTGTCCCTTGCCACAAAAATGCTATGTGACAACCGACCACAAAATGTTTATTTAGCTCAGGAGTCAGTGCAATTCAGATGATGTGGGTTAGACTTGATCTGGGTTTGCTCATGCATTTGTGGACAGCGGTGAATCAGTCAGGTAGCTCTACTGAACTTGCATGAGCTTGCTCACATGTCTGGGAGTAGGCTGACTGTTGGGTGATCTATGCTGGGGTGCCTCTGCTCTGCTCCACATGACTTTCATCCTCCAGCGGTCTAGCTCAGGCCAGGTCACATGGCAGTGGCAGAAGTAAAAGAAGCAAGTTGAAATGTTCAAGCCCTTTTTCACATCTCTGATTGCATCCTGTTTGCTAACATCTCATTAACCAAAGCATGTCAATAGGCCAGCCAGTATTCAAGCAGTGGAGAAATAAACTAAGAAGCGTGTGACAAAGGGCATGATATATGAACATGAGAAGAATTGGATCATTAAGCCAATCAGTCTGCCATATACACTCACCTGCTCTCAGTCTATTGCTACAAGCCATTTACAGGATCACGTGGAGGAGGTGCTTGAGGACTGTGCTTATTAAAGCAAGGAAAGGAAGAGCGAAGAGAAGAAAAACAGGACAGCGATCGTTTCGGAGCGGGAAGAAAGAAAGACATAGAAAAATGTCATAATTCTACATAGAGGTTTTTTTAAAAAAACCTTTTATTTTAGGAATTTTAGAGTGGTTTTAAATTGACAGAAAAATTACAAAGATAGTACAGAGAGTGCCCATATACCTGTACCCAATTTCCCCATCTTACTAACATCTTATATTAGTATGGTACATTTGCCATAATTAATGAACCAATATTGGTTTAATATTATTAACAAAATTTCTTATTTTATTCATATATCCTCAGTGTTTACCTAACGTTCTTTTTCTGTTCCAGGATCCTGTCCAGGGTATCACATTACATTTTAGTCATCCTATCTCCTTAGGCTCTTCTTGGCTGTGACAGTTTCTCAGACTTTTCTTGTTTTTGATGACCTTGGCAGTTTTGAGGTGAATTTGTCAGGCGTTTTGTAGAATAGCCTTCATCAGAGTTTGTCTGATATTTTTCTCATGATTAGACTAGAGTTATGGGTTTGGGGGGGGAAAACCACAGAGGTAGTGTCATTTTCACCACATCATATCAAGGGCTCATGCTATCAACATAACTTATCACTGTTGGTATTAACCTGCATTGAGTTTTAAAAATGAATCTTATATATAATAATTTATTTTTAATTATATAAACTATATAAAGAACAAACTTAGCAATGTTTTTTTCTAATTCTAAGAGAATTTGTGCCATTTTAGCTACCATTTGGATTAAATATGACAAGATGAGTGAGAACTTAAGTCAGTGGGTTGACTGTTACAAGCGTGTTAAATAAGTTTAACTTCTCATAACAAATATAAGGTGAGTAAATACAATTCCCCAAAGGAAAAAAACAAAGGAAGCATCTTAGTGTCACTATGAACCATTGCAGTTGAAGGAGTATCTCATATATGAGTTTCCTGGAAATAAACAACTCCTTTCCATGATGATTGGATATAGGATCAGAGCTTTAATTTTCAGGAAGATCTTTCTTTCTTCCTCTTGACTAATGCTGTCCACCTTCCCCCACCCAGGTTACTTCTAGTCTTAGGAAAAATGATACTGTCTACCCCAGAGTGTTTCAATCTCAAAAGAACTCCTGGCAAGAATTTCTTTATATTCTTTCAGGATTCTTCATTTCCTGCCATAAAAGCAAGGGGCCTCTGGTTTCAATAACAGTTCAACCCAAGTGGAAACAAGATATTGGGACACATAATTCTCTATTTCCACAGTCTAGGGGCACAAACAAGAAGGAAACAGGCAGGGGGAGCATTCACTGAGCCAACTAAAATTTATTGAACACCTGTTTTGCGCCTGGCTCTCATCCAGAGGACAATGAGACGGTCACTGCCCTGAAGGAGTTCAGTTGCGATGTGGAAACAATGAAAAGCCAGTGTGAAGAGTGTGATATGAAAGAAGTCTCCTGTGTGGGGCTGCAAAGCAGAGGCACCGCCCTCTGGGAAGGGCGGCTGTGGGCATGGCTCAGGGAAGGTTTCTCAGAGTCCTTGACTTCTAGGACACCTGAAGGAAGAGTAGGATTAGGGGAAAGATGCATTTGTGTGTGTGTATGTGAGCACACATGTACATGCTATTTGTGTGTGTGTATGTGCGTGCTTGCATGTGTGAATAAAGACTGTTTTAGGTGGAGGGAAGATCATGTCCATAAAACCTAGAGATAAGCATGGCTGTGGCATGTTCAGAGAAGCCCAAGAATATCTCTGTGTTTAATATAATCTGAGGAGTTTGGTTTAGGAGGGTTTCCTGGCTGCAGAACTGTTGAGCTGGCCTTAAATGCTGGGTGGGAGACAGCAAGCCAAACCAAAGGGTTGGAGGCCAGGACTATCTGAATGGGGACCACAGCCCAGCAAAGGCATAGAGGACGTGACCTGCCTGGTGCCTTCAGGAAACTACAGCTAGCTCAGCCAGACCAGAAAATAGATTGGAGGGAGGAGGGTACGGAGGGAGAGAGGGGAGGTGGGGAGGTGACAAGTCTCAAGTCTGCCACTCACTAGCCTTGAGATCTCGGATGAGTTAGTTGACATCTCTGAGCCTCAGTCTTTTTGTCTTAAAGTGGGGACAGCAAACAATAACAACAACAGACCCTGCTCCATAGCACTGTTGTGAGTATTAAATGAGATAAGCCTGCAGACCATCTAGCACAGTGCTTGGCACAGTAGCGAGAGCTCAGAAAGAGGCAGATTTCATTATCATTCATTACCTTTGAGTTGTTAATGCACTGATTGGTAGCCACTGTTTGCTACTGGGGGTTCCTGAAATTCTCTGGGAGAGAGCCTTGGTGGGGCAGAGGGCCTGGCCCGTTCCTGGCAGTCAAGGGCTAGGCATAGAGGTGAAGGGAGATTATTCTCTAGGTTTCGGCCACAGGGATGAACCTCAGCCCTGCCTCGGCCCTGCCCAGGTTCAAGTGAAATAGACCGGAAGGCTACACGGGGGTTTGGCCCCCACTGGGAGGTGTTCCTCACCCTGGACTGAGAGATTTCAGATAGACATGTGTCCTTGAAGGCTACTGTCAGTTCTTATTCCAATTTTAATCCCCTCTCCTCAGTTCTTTTCCCCTAGAATAAAAAAAATGTGCATGTTGGGAGTGACGGTGGTAGGAAAGAGCGTTAGGCAATGGTTTTTCATTTAGTAAAGTACTGCTCTGCCACAAATTCAACTTGCGGTTTTCACCTTTTCAATTTTTAATTGGCTGACTCTGGGGGTGTAGAATGTTTAACGAGATGCTTTTAACCTTTACAAGAGAGAAAGAACCTAGAGAGGGAACCTGCCTGCAGTAGACCGAATGTTTGTCTGTGTCCCTCCAAAATTCATATGTTAAAATCCTAACCCTCAACGTGATGTATTAGGAGGTGGGGCATTTGGGATGTGATTAGTTCCTGTGGGTGGAAGGACCCTTATAAAAGGACCCCAGAGAGCTCATGCCCTCTTTCTGCCGTGGCAGGATACAATAATTCTGCAACCCAGAAGAGGGTTCTCATCAGAAGCCGACTATGCTGGCACCCTGATCTTGGACTTCCAGCTGCCAGAAGTGTGAGAAATAAGTAGCTGTGGTTTATAAGTCACCCAGTTTACGGTAGTTTGTTATAGCAGCCCAGACAAAGACACTTCCTATCCATGGCCAGTGCGCACTTAGCCCACTGAGGCCTCCATGGCTCTTCTCTGAAGGTGTTTGGGGCCTCAGCTCAGGGCATTAGGGTCAGACCACTAGGTAAGGAGTTCGTAATAGTACCCTACTCACAAACATGAATAGGATAGCAGGAGCTCTGTTAAGCTTCATTACTTCTCTCTATAAATTAAGAAAAATGCCAAACCAGCTCTTGACCAAACCAGCTTTTCTGGCTATTTCTTTATAGCCATCCAACTTTTGGATATTTATCTGAAAAAACAAAAACACTTATCTGAAAAGATATATGTACCCCTCTTGTTCATTGCAGCATTATTTACAATGGTAAAGATATGGAAACAATCTAAGTATCCACCAATGGATGAATCGATAAAGAAAATGTAATATATAAATAAATGAATTAGTGAAAAAAAACTGGGAGTAGGCTGAGAAAACACACCTGAATAATTGTTTTTTCTTAGTTTTTTAGAATACTTTAAAGAGAATAGTCTTGATAGATTTTCACTCTTTATAATAGCTTAGTAAAAGTTGCATTAAAAAGTTTATTGTTTAAAAAAATCATTTCAAAAATAGCTGTTTATTGTAAATACTTCAGAATTTACCAGTAAGGAGCAAAGTACAGCCTCCTATAATTTTGCCATAATTTTAGAATATTTTCATATATACCTTTACATTTTATCAAATATGTATATAATTTTAAATACCATATAAACTGTTCTATAACCTTACTTTAATCGCCTTCTATATCATGAAAATCTTTCTTGCCATTAAATATTTTTATTGTAATAGCTGCATGATATTCTACTAAAGATGAATCATACTTTGTTTACTTATTTGCCTGGATGCAGGCCTTTTAGATGGCTTCTATTTTTTTCTTTATTTGCTATTTTGACTAGTGCCATAAGGAGCATTTTTGCAGCTAAATACTTGTGCACATTTATGTTTTACTTTCCTGCTTTAGGATACATTCTCAGAAATAAAATACTGGGGTCAAAGAGTATGTGCATAACTTTTAAGACTTTTGACACATGTTGCCTCTTTGCAGTTGAGGAAGTTCATACCATTGAAGTGACCCCAGCAATGGGCATTGCCATTAGTTTTAATATTTGGCAATTAAACAAGTAGAAAATGGTATCTTATTTGAAGATGCATTTCTTTGATGATTGATGAGGTTCAGCATCCTATTTGTTGATTGATCATTTGTTTTTCTTCTTTCGAGAATTACCTATTAATGATTTTCATCCATTTTCCAATTTCTGGGTTCATCTTTTTTTTTCTAGTAGCAATGTAATACTAATATTTTATTGACGTCCACTCTTTGCTAAATGTCTTGCATCAATTATCTCATCTAATTCACACAGTTACTCTATGAGGAGGTAAGAGAATTTTTTCCTCCAGACACCAAATATGTGATGTTTTTTCCAAGGCCACCTCTCTAACTCTGACACCAACTAGGTGTCAATTCTGACACTAATGACCCAGAGCTAGCATCAGACTCACAGATTTAAGGGCTCAGTCTCACAAGACTGCCTTCAGTTCAGACACTAATTACAAGTATCAGGTCACTGAGAGACTGGCTATAAATTGGGGTTTCCCACAATCCCCTTCTTAGGTTTGATGGATTGCTGGAATGGCTCACAGAACTCAGGAAAGCACTGTACTTACTGTTACAGGTTTATTATGAAAGATGTAAGCGAACAGCCAGATGAAGAGGTACATAGAGTGAAGTCCAAAATGGTCCTGAGTGTGGGAGCCTCTGTGCCCGTGGACAGACCTTGGTGTGTTCACCAGCTCTGAATCTCTCAGAACTCTGTTGTTCAGGAGTTTTTATGGAGGCTTCATTACATAGGCATGATTAATTAAATAATTGGCCATTGGTGATAACTCAATCTCCATCCCCACTCTCCTTGGAGATTGGGGGATGGGGCTGAAAGTTCCAAACTTCTAATTAAGTGTTGACCTTTCTAGTGACCATCCCCCATCCTCATCGAGGAGCCCACCAGAGTCACCTCATTAGAACAAGAGATGCTTCTCTCACCCTATCACTCAGGGTTTAAGGAGCTCTGTACCAGGACTTGGGGACAAAGATCAGATATTTTACTTGTTATATTACAGGAGGGTATTATCCTCATTTTGCATAGAAAGAAACTGAGGCAAAGAGAGAACATGGCCTAAGTCATACATTTGGCAAGAGGGAGCCTTGGAGCTGATTCGATCTGTCTGTCTGCAAAGCCCATTTCTGAACAAAAGGCTACATGACATTATTAACATTTATTAGTTCATATATTAAATAAAGTAGCCTATGTCTGTGGTAGATGTTGCAAATACATTTTCTTTTTAGTATATTATTTGTCTTTAATTTTTTGACTCTGGAAGTTTACATTTTTGCATTATTATTTCATTCAAAAAGCTAATCTACAGGCATAAAAGCAGCACAGTGACAAGTTAGTCCCTTTCTCACTCTTGGTCCCAGGCTTCAGTTTTCCACTCCAGGAGTTAAAAAAAAATTATAGCTGAATCCATTCATTTTTTCTTTTGTGACTTCTACCTTAAGTACTGTATTTAATAGAAAGTGTATCACTACAAGATGTTATGAATATTCATTTATATTTTTCTTACAGCTTTTATAGTTTTTTAAGATCTAGATTTTTAAATCCATGGAATTTATTTTTACTTATGGCATAAAATAAAGTTCTTTTTTCTTCTGAGTAGTTAACTTACTTACATTTTTTTTTTTTTTTAAAGGATGTATACAGCCTGTTTAGACAGGCCATTCTTTTTATTTTATTTTTTTTAATTTTATTTATTTATTTATGGCTGTGTTGGGTCTTCATTTCTGTGTGAGGGCTTTCTCTAGTTGCGGCAAGTGGGGGCCACTCTTCATCGCGGTGCGCGGGCCTCTCACTATCGCGGCCTCTCTTGTTGCCGAGCACAGGCTCCAGACGCGCAGGCTCAGCAGTTGTGGCTCACGGGCCCAGTTGCTCCGCGGCATGTGGGATCTTCCCAGACCAGGGCTGAACCTGCGCCCCCCGCATTGGCAGGCAGACTCCCAACCACTGCGCCACCAGGGAAGCCCTTACTTACATTTGAATTTTAAATTTGGAGGGAAGACAGAGCATATTTCATGTCCAGTTTCAGAATCCAAGAGAATTAATTATGCAATAATGAAAAGAGAAGTTTCCTCATCTGGAGGGAATGCGGAGATGTCACAAGAAAGAATTGCTTCTGTGAGAGAAAGCACTCACGATCTCACCAGTGTAATCCACAACTTTGAACAGAACTGGTTTGAACAAATTTATGTGATGAAAGAGGAACACACAGGGCCACTCTCAGCAGACTCTTCCAGTTGGATTTCTGCCACCATATTCTGCTGCAACTCCCAGGGAAGAATGAAGGAACCCTTTCCCTCATTCCTTCAAAGGATTCTCCTATGCATAGCAAGTTTGGGGACTTTCTCAATTTTCCTGGGTGGAGATCCATCCCCTCTCATGATTAGTGTAACTAGGGCCTTTGGCAAATAGCCAGTCCTGGGACCCATGATGGAAATCTTGACTCCATAACCTTATTTGGCTCAGCCAATGTCAAATGGAAACTGGACCTTGGGAGCCACAGTCCTGGGGGAAAGTGGTGAGTTGGATGGAGGCTGGTCGGGGGAAGTCCAAAACCTGTTCTAATTTCCATTTTCTTACCGATTCCCTGGGTGAATTTGAACATACTCAAATTCTACAGGATCTCTAAGATCCTTTCCAACTTGAAGTTCATGATCCTTCTGGGCACTTCCCATTGTCATCTTCAGGCATTCATTCATTCATCAAATATTTATTAAGCACCTACTGTACATATAGAAATTGTTCTCACAACTAACTGAAATGAAATGTATTGAAAGCTCTTGAGGAAAATGAGACTCCACATAAAAGTCGCTTAAATAATAAGACTTAAAAAAAAATCTTACATAACAAGATGTCGCAAGATAGGAAGATTTCAAAATAGGTTAATTCAGTTGCTGAATGACATCAAATACCAGGTTCTTTCTGCCTTTCCTCTGTTCCACTTTCAGCATGTTAGTTGGGTCCCTCATTTTCTCAGTATAGCTGCAGCAGCTCATTGTATCCCCATGTATCTAGGGGCAAATAGAGTGGGTATTGAAATGCCTTGAGCTTTCTTTTTAAGATCTAAGAAACGGTTCCTGAAGCCTTTCTCATCTTTCTCAATATATTTCTTGTGGTGCTCCAAGGACAATGGTACTTCAAGGACAAAGGACGACCCTGCCTGAAAAAGTTTCAGAGTTACACCCCCTACCGGACTCTTAATCGCCCTCCCCGCCCTCCCCACCATGTTGCCATGGTTATGAAATTCCTGAGCCCACCTGGGTGACGCCCACCTGGGCAAGGGGACCTGTCCCAAATAAGGAAAGGCATCTGGCCTGTACCACTCCCACCCTATAGAAGGAATGTATATGTGCCTCGACCAGTCAGTAAACAAAATTTTCACCTTGGACCATTCCTTTGTTTTCTGGCTATAAAAGCTGATCAATAGCACGTGTTCGGGCTCAACTCTCCCAGACTACTAGGAAGTCGGCCTGCTGTTCTGGTAGCGACCCTTCCCTCTAATAAATTCTATCTTCTTTACATTCTGCCTTGTGTCTGGAAATTCTTTTCCAACCTGCGTTCGGACCACGACATTTCTGTCAAATATCATTAGCCAGAATTGGAACATATGTCCCTTCCCAAGTCAATCACTGCTAAAGTGAATGGAATCACCAGTTTTGGCTCATATAAATCAAAGTTCTTCCTTACTGGGATGGGGCTTGGCTGGGATCTAGAAAAATAAAGCCAGTCTGAAGAGTCTGGATAACTCAACAGATCCAGAGTTCTGTTGGCAAGGAAGGATGCTGTTGGGTAGGCAACCAAGTGTTTGCCTTACCAATCTTTATATTTTTTGCCAATGTTAGAGGCAAAAAGTGGTATCCTATATTTTTGTTTATGTTTGCTTTTTTATTCAGTTAGGCATTTCTTCCATATTTCTTGGCCATTTTTATTTCTTCTTTTATAATTTGCCTGTTCATATCTATGGCCTGTTTTTCTACTGGTATGTTCATTTTTCTTATTGATTTGTAAGAGTTTTTTGTTTATTATTTTTCTAGTGGGATTATTATTTCCTTCCCCATTCCTTTACTCTGAGTCAGGCAATCCTGAGTTCTTTCTTTTCCTCAGTCCCATATACCTTCCAAATTTACCTTCTTGGAGCTGTTTCAAAAATTCTTTCTTTTATAATGCACACATCCCTGGTCTAGCACAGAATAGTTTCCCACCACCATCTAGTTAGTCCCCAGTCTACTGTATTCTTCTTTTAGAATAAATATCCTGTTTCAATTGCAAATGCCCCAACCACTTCTCCCTTTGGACTGTTGCCATGGCCTCATAATTGTTTTCCTCTCCTCTAGTGTCTTCCTTTTCATCCATCCTGCAGTATTTCAGTGAAAAAACACCAAGGTGTGGATGACACAGCTTTATGCCCTTTGTTGCTAAGGCTGACCTTTTGCTTATTCAGTAAAGTCTAGACTTCTAAGCGTAGCATATAAGACCTGCTCCATTCAATTCCAAATAAACTCTTTTCACTGTTGCCTTATGCTCTTATTATATTAGTTTACCATGCCTAATCCTGCTTTCTGCCAGCGCCATTTCCCTTTCTATCATGTCCTTTTGGTGAAATCTCACCCATTTTTCAACACCTACCTCGGAGCTACCACCTAAGCCAAGTCTTCCCAGATTCCTGAAGTCGGAATGACCTTCTCTTTCCTCTTTCATAAGCATTTTTACTGTCTGTGTTTGAGTGTGTAGGACATCTTACCTGTTTCACTGTCCCATACATGTGGGGCTTTCCACCAGTCCTCATCACCTCCTAGAGTTTATGTGGAGTGGTGTTCAGTGTGAGCTTGCTGAATCTGTCAGTGCTCAGTAAATGCTTGACATTAACAATTCTTCTTGGTGTGCAATTAACCTAGGGGTCAACTTAAATTTAATTGCCATTTAGCACTTGCTGGAGCAAGGCTGATTACCACTACATGCAAAAACACTTTTGGAAAAGGAGGTGTTTTCTACAGTCTGTTTGTGGTATGGATTTTCAAGCCTCATTTTTGATCTGTTAGCAGATGGCTCCATGATGGTACTTCAATCAATCGATCCTTTTAGTGTAAGGCTATTTTAAGTGAATTCAGCCTTGAAATTACAACTACAAACAGATCTTTATAAGTCATGCTAAATTATGGGGAATGGGATCAATTGTAGAAATTTACTTTTCTAGTTCCTTTCAAGAAACTTTAATAGATACATAATAACCGGTAGTTATTGACAATTTGCTACACGTCTTGCACTATTTTAATCACTCTACATATGTGAATTAATTTAATCCTCATAACACTTTTAAGAGATAGGTACAATGATCATTTTCATCATAGATGTGGGAAACTGAGGCAAGGGAGTTTAATAACTTGCTTTAAGTCACAAAGCTAGTAAGTGGAGGAACCAGGATTTAAATTCAGGCAGTTGAATTTCTAAACTTGCACCCTGAAGTGAACTCTGAGCTATATTTTTACTGACCACTAAGGAGATAAGTAGTCATTTCGAAGCCATTCAATATAAATTACTTTTTCAGCAACCTTAAGTTTTAAGAGACAGGAGGACAAAAAGGAGAAGACTTAGGTGGGGGAAATTTTTGGCTACATCTACAGTTATGAGAATTAAAAGCTTTATTCATCTGCCATCTCATGCCACTTTTGGTTTCCTTGCTAGAACGTCTGATGATCTGGAAGGCACAGTCAAAGATGCAGAAAGATGATAGGATGTAAGTTAGAAGGAACATTACAGGATCTACAGTTTTGTCCTGCTATGATGCATTTTCTGTTTCATGATGATAAGCTATTTGTAGATTTTAACATCTACAATATTTTAATCATTTAATGAGAATGTGCCTTCCAGTTTCTCTGCGCTGACATCCTAGTATATAAGGATTTACCCTAGTGGGGTAAAACCTTATATCTCTTTCAAAGCAGAAAAATAAATCCTTTGATTAATTTTCCCTACTGTGTGTAGAACATGTATTATGAAATGTGTGCAGCAATGGTTCTCAAAGCGTGGTCTGGGGATCCCAAGGGGTCCCTACAACCCTTTCAGGGAGTCCATGAGGCCAAGACTATTTTCGTAGTGATACAAAGATATTATTGGATTTTTTCACTCTTGTTCTCTCACAAGTGCACAGTGGAGTTTTCCAGCGGCAGCAAGTTGAATGCAGAAGCAGACCCGAGAATCAGTTGACTTTTATTAAGCCAAACATTAAAGAAATTTCCAAAATGTAAAAAAAAAACCAAAAACCACTGCCACTTTTCTCATTAAGTTACTTTATTTTATTTTTTTTAAAGATTGATTGATTGATTGATTGATTGCTATGTTGGGTCTTCGTTTCTGTGCTAGGGCTTTCTCTAGTTGCGGCAAATGGGGACCACTCTTCATCGCGGTGCGCAGGCCTCTTACTATTGTGGCCTCTCTTGTTGCGGAGCGCAGGCTTCAGACGCACAGGCTCAGTAGCTGTGGCTCACGGGCCTAGTTGCTCCGCGGCATGTGGGATCTTCCCAGACCAGGGCTCGAACCTGTGTCCCCTGCATTAGCAGGCAGATTCTCAACCACTGCGTCACCAGGGAAGCCCCAAGTTATTTTTGTTTTTGAAAAATATTTATTTTTCATAAAAATGTTGTTTGTGTTAACCCATTAACATGTAATGGGTTTATTACTAATATTTTAAAATAAATATTCTCAAATGATCAGTTTTAATTCATAACACAGTGCATATCAGTAGGTGTAACCCACATAAACAAAAGCTCTTTAAGATCCTCAATCATCTTAGGAGTGGAAAAGGGTTCTGAGACCACAAAGTGTGAGAACCACGGGTATAAAGAGACTAGAACAGATCCAAGTCATGAGTTATATTTAGGTTAGATTCTAAGATCATGATTTCAACTCTGTGTATGTGCTGAAATATTTAAAGCTTGAAATGTATTCATTTAATTATTCACGTATACAGTGGCTATCTGTTGAATGCTTGCTGTGTGCCAGGTGCTGGGTGAAGCATTGAGGGTACAGTGGGGAGCAAGATAGCCTCCCCTCCCAAAGCTTAACTTTGGCATTCATTCATGCAGCTTTCCTTGTGTCAGTGATACCCAGGGTCTACTCTAGTCTTAGAAGAGCCCCCAAAGGATTTATAATCTAGGGAGGCAAGACACCTGTGTGGAATCTTTAAGCAAATCAGGATGAATACAGTTAGGACGTCATCATTAGCAGTTCTCATGATGTAGGAGCTCAGAGAAGGGAGAAATCAGTGTGGGTTGGTATAATAAGGGATTCTGGGACTGGACTTAAACCCAGAAGGATAGGCAGGCTTAAGAGAGTTCAGTTGAGAGGAAGGGGCCAGGCTGGGTTGTGGAGGTGAATCATTGCTCACTGTCGGCATGTAGGGAAGGGAAGGGGCTTGCCTAATGGAAGAGTCTTATGGAGGGGAACTCCTGGTCCAGGACTGGGTTTGCTTCTGTAGTTGATGGAAACCTCCTTATGGCTTCTAAGCTGCTGGTCATCAGATGTCTCTCTTAGGTCTAATCTTAGGTCAAATCTATGCCATCATTCAGTGTTCCCAAACTTGCCAGATCCGAAACTTTCCCAAATGACAGAGTTATCTGGAAGTACTTGTTAAGGACATAGATTCCAGAGCTTCATCCAAGATGTGCTGATCTGGACAGGGGCCTAGGGTTCTGAATTTTTATTAGGTATACTAGGTGATTTTTTTAATTCTATGCAAGTTTGGGAAATGTAACTCATCTCATTACCAATAGTTCCAACCCTGATGGTGCACACTGGGAAACTTTAAAAAAATACTACTGCTGAGGCCCTACCCACAGTGACCTAGTTAATAACAACAAAATGATAAAAATAAAGATAGACTAATAATAATTAGAATTAAATTAGGAGAGTTTTTGGGTCCATAATTATTCCTTCAGTGGCACCATATTTCCCATAATCCCAGAATCAGCTAGGAAAATCACATCTGGCTCCATTAACAGTGTTTTTCTAGTTTCAACATGCCAGGAGCACAGCACTGCAAACTAGGGGTGTGTTTATTGGTGGGGTGGAGGCAGGGGAGTTACATCGCTTGCTTTGAAGAAAAATAAAAGAACATTTGTGGTTGCTTTGGGCTGCTAGTGTCTGTTCAGGTCACAGCAAAAGTTAAAAGCATGCCACTGAGACCACATGGGAAATAATCCCCCTGGTTCCACTTAACTGGAACCTTTGGGAGGAAGCAGAGAAACAAATCACACCAGGGCTCTCATTGTTCCTGAGAACTTTCTGAGTAAATGCAAAATATGTGCCATTTGATCCCACAGGAAAATCAATTTAGTTTTACTGAGAAAGTGTGTGTATATTTCCATTTATGAAATCATGGACTCCAAGTTCCGGGAGGTCACAGAGCCACAAAATATGCGAGAGGCCACTTGGCTCTACTGCTTACTCTGTCCCTCTCCGCTCTTCCTCATGCAGCTGGATTGGCTACCAGGAGACAGTGAACTTTGAGCTGCCTCTGGCACTGGCTTGCTCTGTGACCTTGAGCAAACCTCTTGCACCCTCTGGGCCTCAGCTTCCGTATCTGTTTGAAGAAAGGTGTGCTTTAATCTGTTGAGCCCTTCTAGCTGCATCTTTGGAAAAATATAAGCCTCAATTATGACATTTTTCTGGCTCCTTCCTAGAAAAAGGACACCTAGTTTATAGAGCCAAAGGGTTGAACTGCATCTAGAAAGAACTATGCTTGTAATGTGTCCCAGTGGAACAGGATCTGTGCAGGGACTTAGAAAAGAGTCTGAGTATTCAGGAAAGCATATTTGAAATTCTGAAGAAAGTAAGGGTCTGAAACTTGACCTTCTTGATTCATCTCCCTGGTGGGTTGTATGGTCTTGAGCTTGTGAATTATTCTCTATGGGATCCGTTTTCTTCATTTATAAAATAGGAATGATAACAATAATAACTTGTCTCATGAAGTTGTTCTGACAAGTAGATAAAATGTATCTACTTAGTATCTCAATAAAAACTAGCTGTCATTATTTTCCCTTTATAGTGTGGTTTCAGTGGATGTTTTCTCCTTTCCTTGGTGTATCCCTTGGTACTATTCTAGCTTAGTTTTGTTAATGCGTCTTTATTCTCTTTCTACTCTATAATTATTTTGGCCTGGTTCACCTAAGGAAAGAAGAAAGGAAATGTTTTTTATGAAGTCAAGTTTTAAAGAACAAATAGTATACCTGGATGGTAAGATCAAAGAAGGTGAAAAATTACCTGTATTTAGTGCTATCAAATGGAGACAGAAGTAGAGTCCAAAATTTTGGCAGGAGAACAGGTCTCTGGGTGAAGGATTGCCTCCTAGCACTGTGCTTTATGACCTTCGTTTCCTGAGCAAGAACTTTCTGTGCAAACCACTGGCATGAATCGGAGAACACCTGGGTTCTTGCTAAGGGAAGCTTCCAGAGCAGGGCAGCAGTCAGGACCTTCCTGCCATCTTTCTCCACCTCTCACCTTCCCAGCCCCAGTCCCTTGGAATGGAGCATTGATAGCAGGGAGTCCACAGCTGCAACACAGCTGCCACGTGCTGGGCCTGAAAGTCCAGATTTGGGATTTAGTGCTGATTCTTCAGCTTCATCTTTTCTGTGGGTCCTTGAGTGAGTTGCTTGCCCCCTCAGCCTCACTCAGAATCTGCACCTGTGAACGGGCAGGTTGGAATGGATGTGAGGTTCCATACATCAGGACTACCTGAGAATATTTTATTAAAAATACACAGGTTCAGACCTCACTCTCAGTGATCCTGGTTCAGAAAAGTCAAAGATGAGTTGAGAGCCACTGCTCCTGACCCCGTAAAATCCTAGATGTCCTCCATGCATGGTGTGTGGCATGACTCACCCTCCTGATGGAAGTGAGAGAACTCAAGCAAGTTTCCTCTTGCACAGCGTTGCCATGCAGGCCGTGGTTCTGGAAGTGTGGCCTCCAGGTCTCCAGTGAGCCATGAGGGTTTATCTGAAGGTCTTAGACAGAATCATATGTGAGTCGTATTTTACTTTTAGGAGGTTAGTGACATAAATTTCCATAGGTTGGGATCTTTTATATAATTAAAGACTACCTGTTAATCTAATATCTGAGTTTGGGTTCCCCTGAAAGCAAACCTAAGGCAAGGTTTTAGGTGAGAAGTTTATTTGGAAGGTGACCCCAGGAAGTATTAGAGAAAGGAGGGATGGGAGAAAAGCCAATAAAGGCTATGTCACTGAATTACTCACTGTTGTGGGCAGCTGGGCTTAATGCCTTGGGGACCCTTTGTCAGTCCGTGTAGTTCCGTGGTTCTCAACTGCGTGGTTTTTCTCGCAGTGGCATTTGGCGGTGTACGGAGATAACCGGGAAGGGCTACTGGCGTCCAGGATACTGCTAAACGTGCTGCAGTACCCAGGACAGACCCTGCAACAAAGAATTATTCAGCCCAAAATGTCAATAGGGCTAGTGTTGAGAAACCTGTCTCAGAATTGTCCCTCTTATGGAGATGTGCCTGGCATCTGTCCATCAACTCTCACCCACCCTGGATAAAGGTTGCCTCTGGGAGTGTGAATGTCCTCAAACCAGTAGGCTGCACTTGAATTAAGGCTGAGCAGCCTTCTGTGGTTTTGGAGAAATCCCTGAGGCAGAAAAGCAGAGAGATCACATGACACATAGGTGGGACCCTGGCCGTGTGCATGCGATAGCCTGATGTGTACTGAAATCAGGCCAAGGTCAAAGGGATGTGACTAAATGTGATTTTCCTAGCTGAGTAATGATTCAGGGCTGTGGAGAATATGGTACAACTGAAAAAAAATTATAGACCCTGAAACTGCCATCATTTAATTTGACTGTGAAAATGGCTGAAGGCTGAAAATGCAATATAGTACAGAGCTACTGTATGGTGAAATGGTTAAAAACACGGTGTGTGGGCCGAGACTAGCTGCCTTCAAATTCTGCCTCTAATAGTTTTTAGCTTTGGGACCGTGGGTGAATTAATTAACTTCTCTGTCCCTTAGTTTTCTCACCTAGAAAATAGGGTTAATAATGGTTCCCATCTCATAAAGTTATTGTGAGGATTAAACTTTTTTCTGTATGTGCGTTTGTGTTTGTATGTATGTATATATATTGATGTAACATATATATTTAATGTAACATGTGTATATAATATTTAATGTAACATTTTAACAGTACCTGGCATTTGGTGAGCTGGACTGACTGACTGGCTAGTATCATCATCCCAGGGCTTGGGTTCTGGGCTTGGGAAGTTGCAGCATTGATCTAGCTTGGCCTTTTGCCATTGGTAGTAGGCACAAGACCTTCAGTTCAACTGAAAAACATTTATTGAGCTCTTATTATAAGCCAGGTACTATGGTATCTGTGGCTCTTGGCCAGGCTCTTGGTAATAAGAATAGGAATCTCTCTCTTTCCTCCTCCGCTCTTTGTTTATGTACCACCATTCCTTTCTTTGGTTTCGTAAGGTGTGATGGAGAGTAAAGAGTATAGGACTTGGAGAAATGAACTTCCGTTCCAGGCTCCACTTCATCATTCACTGGCTGTGGATTTGGGAAATCACTTTGCTTTACAATTTTATAAGTGAATATAACCCACTTCTGCCTCTCTGTGAGACTTAAATGACTTGCTATAAGGAAAAATACTGTAAGAATTTCTAAGTGAACCGGTAGTTTATTGTTTCACTTGAATGTCCAGTGTTCTCAATTCTGTCTGGGACTGTGGAGCTTTAAAACAGATTTCTGGGTTCTAGCCCTATGGTTGTTGAGAGTGTCTTGAGGGGCACCAAGGGAACCCATAATCAAAAATATTTTTTCTAGTCAATTCAATTCTGACAATCAGCCAAATTTGAGAACCACTAAACTATACTGTGAGTGCCATGGAGCAGGGATGATGTCTTATTCAACTTTGTGTTCTCACTGCCTAACAAAGTTCTTAATATACAGCGTGGTCAATAAATGTTTTTTGAATGAATAAAAGGCTAAACCTCTCTATACTTAAGAAAATAGAGGAAAGGTACAGCACTCTAGGAGTCACCCTGTTCCCCGATCCTCATGTTTGTCTGACCCACCTTCCTTCCACTGAATTAGTTTGTTGCTGAAGCACCTGAGCTAATTTACACCTGGGACTATAACACTTGAGCAGCTTGCACTGTATGTTCAGATTCACCATGAGTGACAGTATCTGTTCTTTCTACTTCAAAGGTGGTTGGGAAGATTAAGGGCATAATAGGTAAGAAAGTGGTTTTTCAGGCCGCAGTGTGCTATAAATATATAGGGAATTCATGTTATTAAGAAGACAAGGCTCAGTAGATACAGTGACTGTAGAAGAGAGAAGATTCTTTAATCAGAGTCTGTAGGCCCACAGATTCACTACTGAGCTTACTAAAGTGATTCAGAGAACAGATTTAAAATGAAGTGACATGGAGAGTTGAAAGTATAAGACTGGGCAGAGGTATACAGGCCAAGGAAACCCCAAAGAATCCAGAGGGATCTCAGTATTAATGTCAGGAGATTGGAATTCAAGGTGTTAAACAGGTCAAAAAGGAACCTTTTATAGCGATGGAGTGTGTGATCCGTAATGGAATATACTGGCATGAATAGTTATGCACCAATGAACATGGCACTAAAATATAGGCAGCAAAATCGTCAGAAAATACAAACAACAACAACAACAACAAGAGCAAAACCCCTGACAGAATCAAATTTGTAGTGGGAACATTTGTTATACCCCTTTGGAACTTCGGCAGATCCAGTAGATACAGAAGTAAAGATAAAGAGGCATGAACATAATTTATAAGCTATTTCTGACAGAAATACATTGATCCCTACAAACAAAGAACAAACCTTTTTTAAAGCACCTATGGGACAGAATTTTACCATACTTTAAGCCTAAAAATACTCTAATAATATCTTTAAAGAAAAAAGAGTATTGACCTGAGCTATCTAATATGATAACCACTGTTCACATCTGGCTATTGAACACTTGAAATGTGGCTAGTTTTAATTGAGGCGGGATGTAAGTATGAAACACACACTAGAATTCATTCCAAAAAAAAGGAATGTTAAATATGTCATTAAAATTTTTATAGTGATTAATGTTCAAATGATAATATTTTTTATATATTGGGTTAAATAAAAATATTATTAAAATTAATTTCACTTGCTTCTTTTTACCTTTTTTAATGTCACTACTAGAATATTTTAAATTACATATATGACTCATATTTTTGGCTTGCATTGTATTTCTGTTGGATAACACTTGTATAGGCCATACTTATTTTCCACAGTGTGATAAAGGACAAAATCTAAAGCATAATAATAATTTTTAAAACCCAAACCACTTAGAAATTGAAAAAATAAAAGTACAAATTATAAACTCCCATTTAAAAATCTTTTTGCCTTCAATAAAAAATTTTTAAGAAAACTAAAAATCTTTTTATGTCAAAGAGGAAATCAAACTGACAATGTCAGAACATTTAAGGAAGTAAATTTGGAGAATAAAAATAATTTATATCAAAATTTATGGGATTTACCCAAAAGAAAAGGAAGAGCCCTAAATATTTTCATTACTAAATAAGAAAAGGTGGAAATAAATGAAAAACAGTCAACAGTCAACTCAAGAAATTAGGAAAATGAAACCACATTTTTCCAGGGGTCTTATGGTCCAGAGAAAGAAGTCTGCCAGTGTACAATGGATGTCTGTTTGTTCTCAGTATTGAGTATCTCCTGTGAGTCAAGCAGCAGGGGCTCACCTACATTATCTCTAATCCTTTCAAACACACTACAAGATTGGCATAATTATACCCATTTTGCAGGTGATTAAACAGACTCAGCTAGGTTAAGTGACTTTTTCAAGAACTCAGGACAAAATAGTAGATGTGTGTGATTGGAATTCTGGCTCTAATGCCCACGCTGTTTCCAGTTCATCACACTGATTTCATAAGATGTTCAGCTGCTTGGTTTAGAGTCCATGGGTTACTGGATAGGAATTCAGAAGTGAGAGAATTAAAAAGTCCAAACCATTGATTCACCTTGATTTCGTTGGTATCCCACAGTTTAGTTGTAGGAACTTCAGTCTCTTCCTTTATCAGACAAGGGAACAAAAATAGGTCATTGTTTAAGGCCCCTTTTG
This sequence comes from Balaenoptera borealis, assembly GCF_965194805.1. NCBI lineage: Eukaryota > Metazoa > Chordata > Mammalia > Artiodactyla > Balaenopteridae > Balaenoptera > Balaenoptera borealis. The sequence continues at coordinate 103,493,620 of NC_138865.1, forward strand.
GAAGGTAGCAATGAAAGGTGCTTTGGGCAGGTCAATTTTCATGTGTGTGATGGGTATAACTGGTATCTGCCAGAAAAGGCCCCTCCCCGCCATCATGGTATAGCATGCAGTCACACGTATGGGACACTCCTGACATGTGTCCTATTAAGAGTTCCCTGGAGTTTGGGTTGTCTGTCCAAGTACTGCTCTAATACTGACTTCACATTTGGACACATTGCAGCTGAAGTTTCATTACCTGAAAAATAGACTTCACCAGAATTTATTTTCTATTTTGTTTTAAAAGAAAGGGGGGACTCCTAAAAAATCTAGAACTAATCCATTTCTTGGAACATTCTGATCAGTTGAATTCATCTCAACATAGACTTTCCAGGCTCCTACTCTGTGCCAGAACCGGGGACAGCGTTGTAAACGAGACAGAACACTAACCCTAGGAGGAGACATATAGACTCTATTAGTGTGTTATTTTTCCAGTTGTAAGAACAGAGGCCCTCCTGGGTCAACTCAGAAGATATTTGATATTAGAGAACTATTTGAATAAACAAACCAAATTCCAGGGAACCTAGGAGAGCCCTCAGCCTACTTACAGTACAGATACATGTAGGAGTAAGAAGAATAGAATCGCAGTCACACAGCTAGATCCCTGAAAGACTGATCCATCAAGGGGATACTGGAAGGCTCACGGCTTCCCCAGAACACTACTTGACCACTGCCACACTTTCAGCTACCACTAACAAATTTCTCTTTAGTAATAATCATGTCTGTTAAGGGTCAGGCACTATGCCAAACACTTTCCAGTTGTGATGATTTTTCTCTTTTTCATGTTGTCTATTACTCCTTGGCTATTATTTTACCTTCCTTTACATGTGTGCTTTGGCTTGCCGTGCCTGGATTACAAATGATCATAGAACGCCCAATTGGTCCACTTCACTGATTTATTTAACCAATATTTGTGGTCCTCCTGTTATGTGCCAATGTTGAACTACATTCTGGGGATTCCAAATTTAATGAGAGTGGTAGACCCTAAAGTGTGTGTGTTGGGGGGTGTGTGTTTGTGGAGTGTGCTAGACCAATACACCAACATAATCACATTTTTACTGTAAGGAGGTCCTTTTTCTTGGGTGGAGAATGCATCAGGGTTGGGGAGGAGGTGGCAAGAAAGCAATGAGAACAGGGGGGATATATTCCATTAATCCAGGTGAGAATGATAGTTTGGATTACAGTGCTGATAGCAGAAATGAAGAAAAGAGGAAAAATGTGAGAACTTGTTACTGGTTGCTTGGATGTTGGATACTAGTGAAAGGGTGATTTCTGGTTTGAGCAGTCAAGTTGATGGGATGACACTTTTTGGGAGGCAGGGAGGGGAATAGACGATGTTAAAAAGTTTTAGACATTTTAAATTTGAAATATCAGGGAAAATGAATTTGAATTTGGAAGGGTGGATCTCAGAGGAGCTGTCTAGAGTAGAGATATAAATTTGGTAGTTCTAACATATAGATAGCACTTATAGCCATGATGATGAAAGAGATAATGGAAGGAAAGACTGTAGGAGGAGAGCAGAAAGATCCTGTAAAGAACCCCAAGTTTGGGAGGTGAGGAGGAACCATTGAGGTGACTGAGGAAGATGTCCCAGTGAGGTCAGAGGAAAAAAACAACAACAGGTGATTATGGCATTATGCAAGCTGAGAGAGAAGCATGTGTCAGAGAGGGAGTACAACCGTGACAAATGCTGAGAGACCGAGTAAGGTGAGGACAAAGTGAGGTCCATTGGATTTAGAAACAAGGAGTTATTGATTAATGATGTTAACAAGAGCAGTTTCTTTTATTTTTTTTTTTCAAATTGAAGTATAGTTGATTTACAATGTTGTGTTAAATTCTGCCGTACAACAAAGTGATTCAGCTATACATATATATTCTTTTTAAAAAATATTCTTTTCCATTATGGTTTATCATAGGATATTGAATATAGTTCCCTGTGCTATACAGTGGGACCTTGTTGTTTATCCATTCTATATATAATAGCTTACATCTGCTAACCCAGCCTCCCACTCCATCCCTCCCACAACACCTCCCCCCTGGCAACCACAAGTCTCTTCTCTATGTCCATGAGTCTGTTTCTGTTTCATAGATAGGTTCATTTGTGTCATATTTTAGATTCCTCATATAGGTGATATCATATGGTATTTGTCTTTCTCTGTCTGACTTCACTTAGTATGATAATCTCTAGTCGCATCCATGTTGCTGCAAATGGCATTATTTCATTCTTTTTTATGGCTGAGTAATATTCCATTGTATATATACACCACATCTTTATCCATTCATCTGTCAATGGACATTTAGGTTGCTTCCATGTCTTGGCTATTGTGCATAGTGCTGCTATGAACACAGGGGTGCATGTATCTTTTTGAATTATAGTTTTGTCTGGATATATGCCCAGGAGTGGGATTGCTGGATCATATGGTAATTCTTTTTTTTGTCTTCAGAGGAACCTCCACACTGTTTTCCACAGTGGCTGCACCAACTTACATTCCCACCAACAGTGTAGGAGGGTTCCCTTTTCTCCACACCCTCTCTTGCATTTGTTATTTGTAGACTTCTTAATGATGGCCATTCTGACTGGTGTGAGATGGTACCTCACTGTAGTTTTGATTTGCATTTCTCTAATAATCAGCAGTGTTGAGCATCTGTTCATGTGCCTCTTGGCCACCTGTATGTTTTCTTTGGAGGAAGGTGTATTTAGGTGTTCTGCCCATTTTTTGATTGGGTTGTTTGTTTGCTGTTGTTGTTGAGCTGTATGAGCTGTTTGTATATTTTGGAGATTAAGCCAACAAGAGCAGTTTCTGTTGAGTGCCGGGGGTGGGAGCCAAGTGGGAAGGAAGCTCCCCTTTGTCCTGAACATCTAGTCTTACTGTGTTATCCCCACCATAGTAGCAAGCACTGTCATGGATTTTGTGTGTATCTTTTTAATTCATTTTAATTAAAAAAATGCATGTACAGATTACTATCCAATTCTTTCTCTGCATTTTAAAAATTTCTAGAAAAATACAATAAGTAAAAAAAAAAAAGCAATAAGGCGAAGTAAGAACTTGGGAATATTGTGTGTCTATAACTCTTGGCAAATTTGGCTGTGAGTGGGGCATAGAGGATGGTGTAGGCACTGGAGAGGTCAAGCCTTGCCTTTTTGATGAGGGTAGGCATTCGAGCATCTTTGCCCGTTAATGGGAATGATCTAGTAGAGAGAGAGGGAGACTGGCATGTTCCGTAAAGGGCATAACTAGGGAAGTGAGGTCCTTCAGAAGGCTAGGATGGATCAATGGGATGGGATTCAAAGCCCAGGAGGAGGACTGGCCTTTGTTGGGCCTGAGGACACTTCCTCCATCACGGTAGGTTAAAATAAGGAGAAAATGAGTGCAAATACCTAAGGCTTGAGCATGGGTGGTGAGAAGATGGGGGGCTTTGCTTCTGGTAGCTTGTATTTTCTCAACCAATTATGAGGCAAGGTCATCAGATGAAACTGTGGGTGGAGGAAGATATGTGGGAGACATAGGAAGAGAGGTCATTCACCTCAGCAAGTGGGAAAGTGAGCCTGTGAGAGAAAGATGGCCAGCTCTCTGGGAGATGTGAGAACCCATTGATACTTGGGACTGTTGCATTCATGGGAACCCCATCAGCGCAATTGTGTGATTGTTTCCTTCAGCAACATGCAGCTGCTTGGGGCCAGCCTGAGAGAGGGGAGATGGCTGGTGTGTGCAGGTGAGAATGATGGGGAAGGGGCTATGGGTGGGGAAGTTGAGGGCATTTTCCAGGAAGTAATTAAAATGAAGCCCATGAAATCTAGGATGGCCAAGAAGGGAAGCGAAGTCAGAGGAAACCAAGGGGTGATGAAAATTGGTGGGGATTGAAGGATAAGGTCAAAAACTTGTGGTAGCGGGGAATGTTCTGGAGCATATGATTTGGAGTGATGGGAGGTGTGGTCAGAGTATGTGGTGTTTAAGTTGATATTTCACAGATGATCGTGGTTTCTGTTGGTGGGGAGATGCAGGATATAACTGTGAGACGGGGTGGCTGAGATACAGGGGAAGAAAAGGTGAAGGACCTGAGCCCAGTGAAAATGATACAGATGTCGGGGTGAAGAGGAAAACTGAGCCAGGAGCTCAAGTTGTTAAGGATTAAGGGAGTGGTCAGGGGGTCAACAGATAATAGCAACAAGGAAAAGGTGTGAGTTCACAAGAGCCTGGACGTTTTATAAGAATAAGGGGGAGGAAGTGTGTGGGAGAAGCAATGAGGAACAAGGAGGATGGCCACCCCATCTCAGGACTTGGATGGTGTGGGGTGTGAGAGAACAAAGTGCCTCCACTGTGAGGGCCACGGGAGGAATTGTGTCTCGGAGAACAGGCAGGGTTTAACAAAAGCAAAAAGGTAAAAAGGGCTCACCAAGAAAAGTTGATAATTTATGGATGTTTGCTGACCCCCGGGTAGGATTTCCAGAGGGTTACAGTGGAAGAGTTTGCTGGGGAGGGATTGGGTTAGATTAGGGGTTGTGCAAAGCAGCATGGAGGTCTGCACCCACTTGCTGCCCGTTGCCCCTGCAGAGCCAAGTTTGCACACCAGATTAATTCGTAGGTAACTGAACATTCTATAGGCTTGACCGGAGGTAACCTATCCCTGGTCAAATACCCTAAAGTCAAGATGGTACAGAATTGGGTACAGAATGTGGCTTCCTATGCTTGAGAAGCTACCTAGAACCATTTCCCTCAGCAAAGGCTGGTGGGACAGGGCAGCTACTCTTAGGGCAGTGAATTCCTGTACAAAACCTTAACCAATCCCAACCCCTTTTCAGAACAGTAGTCTTCTCGATAGCATGGTCAGTAGCTTATGTTTAAACATGTTTAATTAATATGATAATATTTGTAGAGTCTAGTTCATATTAGTGTTGCAGTTTCCAGCATAAATATGTGATTAAGTTATTTTTAAAGGCCAAATAAAATGTCAATGAAATGACATTGACATTGACATCTAATCCCCCTTAGATTAGCAAAAATAATGAAGGTTGGTGGTACCCATGACTGGTGAAAGTGGAAGAGGTGGGCACCACTGTACACTATTGGGTGGAGAGTGAACTGGTTCAGAATTTGTGGGTGATAATTTATGATATATGTTAAAATCTTAAATGTTCATATCCATTGACATTAAATTTACTTCCAGGATTCTAATCTGTAAAAATTTCTCGCTGTATCTTAGGCACATAAAGATGTATTTTTAGGGATATTGATTGTAGTACTGTTGAAATAGCAAAAAACTTCAAATGATCTGTTTGATCATCAATGGAGAAATGGTTTGAAAATTACCTCTTTACAAAGAAATATTATACAGTCATTTAAAAGATTTAAGAAAAACGACAACAAAGACAGGTCTGTAGGCAACAACATAAGCAAAGGATGTCTTTGCTATATTATTAAGGAAAAAAAGTAAATTGCAGGCCTATATGTGTGTGTGTATATATATATATATATATATATACACACACACATATAGCATGATTGTACGTTTTGTAAAAGAAAACGTATATGTATCGTGTATGTATGTTTGTGTGTATTTCACCAATTCTAAGGCTTACATATTTCATATTTTCATGTCTCTGAAATCAAGATGTGTCTTATAATGTGTGGTGTGTTACACTTTAATTGACAATAGTATTTTTTTCTCTCTTTCTTGGTGGTACAGAAATTAATGATGCACTTTATGATTGACAGAGACCTAGGCGTGATGAAATATGGTAGCTAAATAGACGAGTAGAGAGAAGGAAAGATAAAAAGGTACAAGCATAGGAAAGAAGTTACACATCAAATAGTTACTAGAGGTTATCTTTAGGGGGGATTTAATGACAGCGGGTGAGTGTTTTTCCTTCTTCTTTAAAATATTCTGAATTTAATTAAAATTTTCAAATGAGATAAAAATGCCCAAATCTTAAGTAAACAGTTTGATGAGTTTTCACGGATGTATATAACCTGTATAACCATCACTCAGAAGAGATTTGGAATATTTCCATCACTCCAGAAGTTTTCTCCATACCCAATCAATACTCCCCCCACCACCATAAACTCTGTTTTGACTTTTATCAACAGATTAGTTTGCCTATTCTGAACATTATATAAATACAATGATATATGCATTATATTACATTCATCAAATGCAATGAAATGGAATGTACTCTTTTTTATCTGTCTTCTTTTGCTTAATAAAATGTCTTTGAGATTCATTCATATTACTGTATGTGGCAGTAGCTCCCCCCCACCTTTTTTGTTTGCTGCCTAGGTACATTGTATGAATATACCACTATTTATTTATCCGTTCTTCTGTTGATGGACATCTGAATTCTTTTCACTTTGGGGCTATTATGAATAAAGGTGCTACATTCTTCTACCTGTCTTTTTGTGGACATAGGACCTCAATTCTCTTAAGATTAATGCCAAGGGGTAGAATGGTTGAGTCACAGGGCAAACATATGCTTAGCTTTAGTAGATATTACCAAACAGTTTTCCAAAGTGATTGTACCATTTTCACTTCTCCCAGCAATTTATGAGATTTCCAGTTGCTTCACACCCTCACTGACACCTGATATTGTCAGTCATCTTAAAATTAGCAATTCTGATGCATGTGGTATCGCACTGTGGTTTTAATTTTCATATCCCTGACTATTAATGATACCAAACACCTTTTCATTTCCTTATTGGCCATTCAGATATTCTCTCTCTCTTTTTAAAATTTTTATTGGGCTATAGTTAATTTACAATGTTGTGTTAGTTTCAGGTGTACAGCAAAGTGAATCTGTTATACATGTACATAAATAGCAGCAAGGTCTTTTTCGATCCACCTCCTAGAGTAATCAAAATAAAAACAAAAATAAGCAAATGAGACCTAATTAAACTCAAAAGCTTTTGCACAGCAAAGGAAACCGTAAACAAAATGAAAAGACAACCCTCAGAATGGGAGAAAATATTTGAAAATGAAGCAACCAGCAAAGGATTAATTTCCACAATATACAAAGAGCTCATGCAGCTCAATATCAAAAATACAAACAACACAATCAAAAAATGGGCAGAAGATCTAAATAGACATTTCTCCAAAGAAGACATACAGATAGTTATAAAGCACATGGATATTCTCTGTTTTGAAGTTCTGTTCAATTCTTTTGCCCTCTTAAAAGTTAGATTGGTTTGTCTTTTCAATTAATTTATAGGAGCTTTTATCTATTGTGGATATGTGTTCTTTGTCATATATATGTAGCAAACATCTTCCCAAATACATGTGGCATTTCTATTCACTTTTATAATGGTGTCTTTTGATGACCAAAGTTCCTAATTTAAATGAACACCAACTTATCAATCTTTTATGGTTGTGTCTTTCATATCCTATATAAGACATTTTTGCCTACCTCAAAATGCTGAAGATATTCTCCTATATTTTATTGCAGAAGTTTAATGTTTTATGATTTACGTTTAGATCCATGGTCCATCTCAAATAAATTTTTATGTATGGTGCAAGGTAGGGGGTAAAAATTAATTTCTAATACCATTGTTTCAGCAACATTTATTAAAAAGAACACTGTTTCTCGATTAAGCCTTTTGTCACAATTCAAATGACCATGTATGTGTGGATCTATTGTTAGACCCTACTGCTTTGATTATCTTAACCTTATAGTAAATTGAAATCTGATAGTTTGTCTTGCAAAATTCTCACTTTCTTTAAGGTTATATTGTCCATTTTAGGTTCTTTTGCATTTCCAAATAAATTTCACAGTCAGTTTGCCAATTTCCACACATAAAATACCTACAGAGATTTTAATGAGGATAAAATTTATTCTTATAGGTCAGTTTGGGGAGAATTTACATCATAATATATTGAGTCTTCCAATTCATATACTTGAAATATCTCTCCATTTAAGTCTTTAATTTCTCTTAGCAATATTTTATAATTTTCTGTATGGAGGTCTCGTACATCTTTCATTAGATTTAGTCCTAGATATTTGATATTTTGGGGTACTACTGTACATGGTATATTTTTCTGAATTTTGTTTTCCAATTGTTTGTTGATAGTATGTAGAAATATAATTGATTTTTATATGTTGACTTTGTAACCAGCAACTTTACTAAGTTTATTTGTTTATAAACCATTTTTGATTTTATAATTATAATATTTGTATCATCTATTAATAAAGACTGTTTCACTTCTTTTCTGATCTTTGTACAATGTATTTCTTTTTCTTCCCTTATTGCTCTGGCTAGGACTGCTGGTTCAGCATTGCACAAAATTGGTGGTAATGGACATCCTTTTCTTGTTACCAACCAGTGGACAAATGTCCAGTATTTCACCACTGAGTATGATTTTAATTGTAGGCTTTTGTAAATATAATTCTTTTGTTTCTTAGTATGAAATATTTAAAATAATGATGAGTGTTAGTGAGGAACACTTCTCTTTTCTAGATGTTTCTTTCACATGAAGGAAGCTCAGTTAGTATAACATTATGTCTCTTTTTGTTCTTTGGTTCATTCTGCCACAGGAATGGTGGAGTGGCCTTATCTGCTTGCTAAATCTGAGAAGAATACAGTGGGCATGTTCCTTCAGCTGCTCTCTTGATCTTCCTCTTGGTGGTCCCATGTTCTTGTCCAAGATTCAGGAATGCTACAACAGGCAGTTCTCTCTAGATCAGGAATTTGGCTAGAAGCGCTGGCCTATTTGGCTCTCAAGCCAAGCTACATCATCTGACTTGGCCTTTCCCAATGACAAAGTTGATACTTTAATTTCCCATCTGTCTTAATTTTTGTTTTAATTTTCAGTTTCTTCCAGAGCCTACAAAAAGGAAGGGCTCTGGAACAAACTGAAAATTAAACAGGGGAATCAAGGGATACAGTTACTTGTTGCATTATTTTTAAATAAAACAAATTTGTCACAAAGAATTTAAAAATCTGTTAAGACAGGATGTTTTCAAGGTATGACTTTCGTGAGCCATTTGAGCATCCTTCCTTATTCTGCTTATCCTGGCCCTCTTGCTGTTACCCTTTCCTTCTCCACAATCTTCCTGCTGTGCCTTAGCCAAGTTTTACCCCCAGACAGGAAACTGCCCAACACCCTTCCCTCCTTGAAGCCCTCGGCTTCTCCCTCAGCGCCACCGCATCTGCACAGCTGATTTGTCCTACGGATCCCCTTCTTCCCCAGTGGGCCTGCAAAGTCTGCAAAGTCAAATCCCACAATTATCACAGAAATTCCACCCCTTAGTTAGACATTCCCACAACAGGCCCTGAAGTAAATTTATCTCTCAGGGCCTCATTTCCATACCTTTAAATTGGAGATCATAATAGGACCAACCTCATAGGATACCTGTGAAGATTAAAGAGTTATTTGGATGTAAAGCACTTAGATTAATGTCTGGCTCAGTATGCTCTCATTACATGTTAGATATTATTATTAACTGATACGATCACGTTCGTTGGGCTTTTTAATATATCATTTTATACTCTTCCATACTTTTATCTGGATGTTTTGTGTACATATAACTTATTTTCCAAATTAGTTTTTAAGCGCTATAAAAGCACATCTGAGTCTTGTACATTTCTTGCATTTCCTTTGTGCTAGTCAAATTTACTACCTGTAATAGAACAGCAAAATGATAATATTGGGATTTCAGTATTTTTTTTAACTGTATTTCTGAAATACCATTAGCCTGATCCTTTTTGAAGTGGTGATATTTCTGGGATATGTATGTGTCTCTATTATGTGGAGATTTTACTTCTTTAAGTATTCAGAGAAAGAGATGTAGAAAGCTTCTCTCAAGAAATAGAATAAAAACTAATTTGGTTCCTGAAAATTTGGGCTAGAGTCCTGGTTTTTCCATTAGTATTTATTAGCTAGGTGATTTTCATCTCTGATTCTCAGTAAAATAGGGACAATAGGCCTCCTTTTCAATGCAGCATTTAGCTTTCTTCTGTATTTTGATATTCAGATTAAAAATAGCAAAAAATCTTATTTGTTGAACAAAAATACTACTTAAAAATAGCTGGACTACCAGAATGCTATAAATCTGTACCGCAGTCACTAGTACATGTACATCTGTGAGTATGAGATATACATGTATATGTATATTCATATATGTATTGGGTTGGCCAAAAAGTTCGTTTGGTTTTTCAGTAAGATGGTTCTAGTAGCGCTTAGTTGTCTTTTACTTCATTTGAAACAATTTTGTTAGATTGTATTGTGACAGCTGTCATATCAGTATGCATGTAAAAAAAAGCCATCAAAATTGGTGAATTTTTGTGTAGCCATTTTAATGTTGAAGATGGAAGAAAAAAAGCAACATTTTCAGCATATTATGCTTTATTATTTCAAGAAAGGTAAAAATGCAACTGAAACGCAGAAAAAGATTTGTGCAGTGTACAGAGAAGGTGCTGTGACTGATCAAACGTGTCAAAAGTGGTTTGCGAAGTTTTGGGCTGGAGATTTCTTGCTGGACGATGCTCCATGGTCAGGTAGACCAGCTTAGGTTGATAGTGATCAAATCAAGACATTAACTGAAAACAATCAACGTTATACCATGCGGGAGATAGCGGACATACTCAAAATACCCAAATCAATCACTGAAAATCATTTGCACCAGCTTGGTTATGTTAATCACTTTGATGTTTGGGTTCCACATAAGTTAAGCGAAAAGAGACCTTCCTGAACGTATTTCTGCCTGCGATTCTCTACTTAAATGTAATGAAAACAGTCTGTTTTTAAAGCAAATTGTGACAGGCAATGAAAAGTGCATACTGTACAATAATGTGAAATGGAAGAGATCGTGGGGCAAGTGAAATGAACCACCACCACCAACCACACCAAAGGCCAGTCTTCATCCAAAAAAGGTGATGTTGTTTATATGGTGGGATTGGAAGGGAGTTCTCTATTATGAGCTCCTTCCGGAAAACCAAACGATTAATTCCAACAAGTACTGCTCCCAATTAGACCAACTGAAAGCAGCACTCGTCGAAAAAAGTCCAGAACTAGTCAACAGAAAATGCATAATCTTACATCAGGATAACACAAGACCACATGCTTCTTTGATTACCAGGCAAAAACTGTTAACAGCTTGGCTGGGAAGTTCTGCTTCATCCACCGTGTTCACCAGACATTGAACCTTCAAATTTCCATTTATTTCAGTCTTTACAAATTCTCTTAATGGAAAAAATTTCAATTCCTGGAAGACTGTAAAAGGCACCTGGAACAGTTCTTTGCTCAAAAATTTAAAAAGTTTCGGGAAGATGGAATTATGAAGTTGCCTGAAAAATGGCAGAAGGTAGTGGAACAAAACGGTGAATAGGTTGTTCAATAAAGTTCTTGGTGAAAATGAAAAATGTGTCTTTTATTTTCACTTAAAAACCAAAGGAACTTTTTGGCCAATTGTTATTGAGTTAACAATTCCAGAAAAGGGTATAGACCAGTGTTTACCAAAGAGAATTCTCTTGAGGTGCTAATAGACCTGACTCTCCCTGGGTCAGGGAGAGGGTTACAGTAGATGAAAAACTTGCAGAACTGTTCAATATCCACAGAATGATAATCAGTCGCATTGCATGGGGGCATAATTTGCATTTTTATGGACAAGAATTATCTGTATTACTATCATTTTTCTGTAAATTTAAGGGTTGTAAAAAATATCAGAGACAACAAAAGCTTGAAATAATTAGAATTTATGAGATAGTCAGTAATTCCACTAAATTTCAGTCTTTCACAATTTTCCCCTATACCACATGTTTTCTGAAATAGAATGCTATTCTTGGTAGTCCTTTATTTAAAAGGAGCCTTGAGTTACTTATTTTAAAAATATAAGAATATAGAGCTCATTTAGTGAGTATTTAGATAGAATATCTTCAGTTTAAGAGAGACTGAACTAAAAGGAAAAAAAATCAATATAGAAAGTTTTTTTTAAAGGTGATTTCAGCTTCTATTCAAGTCAATAAATATTTCCTAAGTACCTACCATGTGATTCAAAGAGGAGTAATAATGATACCTTGTCTTTATTGGGCACCAATAATGTTCCACTACCCACAGTGTTAGATTTGGCCCCATGTTTGAGTAGGACCTTACGTCTGATAGTATATTTCTGGGAGTCTGGATAATTCAGTCCAGAAAATAGCCATATATTCGTTTCCATAATTCACATAGAATTCACTTAAGTCCCCTTTACTAGTGTAAATGGAAGTTATGTTTTCCTATCCCTCCAGCCACCATCTTGTCTCTGTATCCAAACTCCCCTGGGTAGCTGATTGAAGAAAAACATCTAAGAGCAAACAATAATTTTCTTGGAGCAGTGCATTCTGAATCCCTATTTTAGAAAGAGACATCCATTTAAAACCTTTTCATCATTGTAAAGAATTTCAAATCCTCACATCTCAAGCCTCTTTTTTTAGAACAAGATCTTTGCTTTGTTTTTGTGTAACTAAAAGGTCCATTAATGTTTTTTCCCAAAAGAAAAAACTCATTGTCCTCAAAGGTTAATTCAGGCTCTTGACTTAGAAAGCTCCTGGCAGTTTTTTCTCTAACTCAAGTCATCAAGATTTAATAATAATAAAAAATGAAAATAATACAAGAAATGTGTTTCAGTGTCAGCCATCATATTACTACAGACCGAATTGGGTCAATTATAAGGGTGTATAGGGCTTTCACAAAACTGTGAGCTAAGGGGTCCAAGTTGTGATTTAAAATTATTCCATTTTTTTCATGGTTCTGTCCCCTCTTACTGGAAGTTATTCCTTCTCATTGTTTTTGGTGGACTTGCCTCTGAAGCCTTTTCTTCTTTTAGTTTGTTACTCATATTTTTAGAATAGATACTGCCATGATCAAAGCCCATGCATGGGCCCATAGAACCTGTCACTCCACATTCACAGACATATTCTATGCACGATTCCAACATACTTGATACTCCCTTCTCACAGCTAATAATATGGAGAAGTTCAGATAGAGGCAGTGGCCAAATGGTTCTATTTGTGGGTGAATTTAGGATGTGTGTGTGTGTGGTATGTAAGTATGTACATCTGAACATATATGGAGTCACCAGCAGTATATAGCAGAGTTGGCAAACACTTTCTACGATAGACCAAATAGTCAATATTTCAGGCTTAGCAGGCCATAGAGCTTCTCTTGCATCCTGGCTTAACTACTCAGTTTGTAGTCATTGTATCAATAGCAGAAAAGCAGTCATAGAGTGTATATAAATGAGCGGACACAGCTGTGTTCCAATAAAACTTTATTTACAAAGCATGCAGCTGCCCCAAAGCTATTGTTTGCTGACCCCAGAATATAGTATAGTCTGGGCAAGAAATCAGAATACTAGGGGCTTCCAGCTCTGCCCCTGCTAGCTGAGTGCATCATCTGTCACTTGAAAGAGTGGTTTTGTAAACTCTAAAGTACTGTACAGACATCTAAGATGGTTTTCAGCAAACCTTTCATTTATTCAACAAATATCTATCAAATGCCCATTGTGTGTCAAGGATGATCCTACACTATAACATGCATACAGTATGTGCATAAATCATCAGTGTATAGCTCAACAGAATTTTAAAGTGAATACACCCATGTATCCATCCCCTTCAGACTAAAATATATACGAAATATATACATATATATCACCTTCCCTGGTGCCTCATCTCCAAAAGGTTTAATAGCTTTCGGATACTCAAATTGTTCTAGCTTCAGTTCTTTCCGGTTGGCTCCCATGTCCAAGAAAAACTCCCCCCAAAATGAAAAAAAAAAAAAAAAAGAACTATCCTAGAACAACAAGGTGGTAGCAGATAAAGATAAACTTTGGGAGGGGTACCAATATTGGACTGTTAGGTGATTGTCAGGTTGGGGTCATAGGGTAAGTTGACAACCTGCTAGGTGGGGAGGGGTTTTTCCCTGAAGGGAGTGGATGTTCACATAGTCATTCATTTTGGGAATTGTTTAATTCTGGGCAGGAAATGAGTTGGCACTTCGGGTTGGGGGTGGTCACTCTTCTTTCTATCTCTGGGACCAGGAAGAGTTGGGTTAGGATTCTCAGTCATGAAAAGGCCTGGGTAATTATGGTAGTGGGAAGTGAGACGTTGCCTGCCTGTGTGGAGTTAGGCCTAGAGTGATTGGTATCTTCAAGTTCATGGTTTTCCACTTAGCAATGACAGTGACCATGGGGAGAAGCAGCCAGAATTTCTGGAGCAGCCAGAATGAAGCATAAAGGCTAAGTGATGTAGAGTGACCGGCCTCAAGGTAGCAGTGTCCCTTCCAGAGTCCAGAGTAGGGTGTGAATGGTGGGGTATCATGCCAAAATAATTTAGAAGCAAGAATCACTTTATTTTGTAGACACTGGCAGGAGAAGTGTACTCTGTTTAAGCACTGTCTTATTAAGAAGTCTGCAATCTAACAAGGGAAGCAAACACATCATCATACAACTGTAGTACAAGGTGATAAGTGTTTTAATGGAGGTGAGGATATCAAGGCCGGGGTGGAATGCCTAGCTTAACCTGGGAATGGTTCTTGAGAAATAATGTTTGAGTTGAGATTTTATGGATGAGGTCAGTTAACCAAGCTGAAAAGGGAGGGCGAGGACCTTGTAGACAAAGGAATCACATGTGCAAAGTCAGGTGGCTTCACAGCAGAGCAGTGTAGTGTCCTTAGGGATGTGGCTCTCGAGTCAGACTTTGGGCATTTACATCCTGGCTCTTGAGCTGCTTAAACTTGGACTTGCTGATGGGTTTCTTCAAGCCTCAGCTTCCTCATCTGTAACACGGGAATGGCAATCTCTCATAAGGTGGTATGAGAATGCAATAGCCTACAGTATTTGAAGGCTTCAATATGATGCTGGGAACTTGGTAAGGAAGCATTCAGTAAGTGTTATCAATTATGTATATTCATATAATATAAAGCTGTTTAAATAAACACACCATAGTTATTGAAGGAGGAGCATGGGAAGATCAGATCCAATTAAGACTATATATTCGAGTGTAAGAATGTAACTTTGGCAGTAGGAATTAAGCCTCCTTAAGCATTTTCTTGATTTTCCTCATCCTGATGTGTCAATCCTGTGACAGATGGCCTTTCTTCCCCTTTCTTCCGTGCCTGATGCTGTGTGCATGAGGCCAGCTGGTAAAATGAAACTAATTGTGAGAGCAGAAGACAAAGTCAGAAGGTCACGGCAGTTATGTCATCTGTGCCCCTAGCAGAGGGGATGAAATGATGACGTACTTCAGCTGGTTTTCCCTTGGAGCCTTCCAGTGGTGGGAGGGATAAAACTTCTTTTCAGTATGTTCCTAACTAGCTGCACTGGCATCCTCACCCATTAATTCTCTGTCTCGCCGTGGGTGAAATATACTTTTTCCGAGTGCTGACTTTGTGCCCGACACTGATCTAGGTGCTGGGGATTCAGAGGAAGAGTCTTGCCTTCTAGATGCTATAAGTAGGAAAAAAGACATGCAAATACCAGTAGTCCACTGCTGCCATGAGGGAGACCCAGGGAGGGGACTGTCAACACTCTATCTCCCAAGTATTCCATTGACTTATCCAGGCCAGTTTTCCCTAAAGTATAAAAGCACCTCTGGGTGTTTGTCTCACGGACACCTTTGTTTGTCACATGGCTAGTTTTTCTGGCCACAGAAGGGAGACATGGCTTCGGTGAATTTGAGGAACTTCATTCCTCTCAAACATTTCCCCCTGCTCCTTTTCCCACAGTCAAACTCCTTTGTGAATATGGAATGTAATAAAATTACCTCACGTTTGTGTACTTTTCAAGCTTATTGTGTGTTTCTTCTCCCACAGCTTTGGGAAGGATTATGCGCCTCATTTCACAGCTGAGGAAATTTAAGTTTAAAGAGTGTTTGTGATGCATCAAAATCCTAATGTTAACAATGACCTGAGCTAGGATTCAAAGTCAGGTTTCCAAAGCGTTCTTTCCCACCTGCTGCCCCCAAACTTGTTTTCTCTGTTCCTCGGCCACAGGGAAAGTACATCCCCCTCTCTGTACTGTATCCAGAGCTCTCGACATATTGGCCAGAATTTTGTCCCAGCTCTTGCCTAAGATTCCCAGGGGAGAGAGCTGGACCAAAAGCAAATTTTAAAAACTCGGTGATGATAATTACAAATGAATACCATCATAGTGACTTAACTATGCCTTTGGCAGTGTCCAAACCCTCACATCTGCATATGCAGTAGAAGGGAATGGAAAATCCATTTTCCAAAATCAGCTTGAGGGAAACAGGGCAGCATAATGGATTCAGAGTAATCTCCACTTACCGGGGAGAGTCATGGAGACCAGTGCTGCTCAGACCATTCAGTGCCCATGAATCCCTTTTGGATCTTATTAAAACGCACATTCTTTTCTAGTAGGTCTGGGTGAGTGTGAGAGTCTGCGTTTTGAATAAGCTATCTAGGGATGCTAAGGCTGCTGGTCCAGGGCACAATATGGATAGCATGGATTTAAACCGTTGACTTTTAAACTTAGCTTAAATTGTGGGAGCTCAATCCTAATGCCTGGTCTAGAGACTCTAGAGACTCTAATTTTTTTTTTTTAAAGATACCCTTGTTTTTTATTTATTTTTATTTTTGGTTGCGTTGAGTCTTCGTTTCTGTGCGATGGCTTTCTCTAGTTGCGGCAAGTGGGGGCCACTCTTCATCGCGGTGCGCGGGCCTCTCGCTATCGTGGCCTCTCCTGTTGCGGAGCACAGGCTCCAGACGCGCAAGCTTAGTAATCGTGGCTCACAGGCCTAGTTGCTCCGCGGCATGTGGGATCTTCCCAGACCAGGGCTCGAACCCGTGTCCCCTGCATTGGCAGGCAGATTCTCAACCACTGCGCCACCAGGGAAGCCCTAGGGATTCTAATTTGATTGGTCTGAGATGTGGCCAGGGCATGAGGGTT
The DNA here is from genome assembly GCF_965194805.1 of Balaenoptera borealis. NCBI lineage: Eukaryota > Metazoa > Chordata > Mammalia > Artiodactyla > Balaenopteridae > Balaenoptera > Balaenoptera borealis. The sequence continues at coordinate 103,510,529 of NC_138865.1, forward strand.
TTAAGAAGTCCTTCAGTTGGTTCTAAGGTGTTAAATTTGATTTAAACTCTCTAGGGTGAGTATCCCTTCCTGCGAAATGATTCCAATAGCATATAGCTGTCTTATAAGGATAGTAAGAGACAGATTATATAGCAAATATTATACCTGGCTTATAGAAAAGGTTCAATAAAGTAAGTGAGCGTTTGTCTTTTTCCCTTCCAAATTTCTGATGGCACAGGTGGATTTTGTTTTCTGAAAATTTCACCTCTCTTTAATCAACATTCTTACTCTCCTGAGTGCTGAAAAACATTCATAAGAGAAAAGGTGACTTTCAATTTACAGTACCATATTTAGTAAGGATTTAAAAATTTTAAATTATTTTGGTGGCTTATTTGATATCTTTATTATTTTTTTAATTTTTTTGTTTTAATTTATTTATTTTATTTATTTACTTTTGGCTGCGTTGGGTCTTTGTTGCTGCACGCAGGCTTTCTCTAGTTGCAGTGAGCTCGGGCTCTAGAGCGCAGGCTCAGTAGTTGTGGAACACAGGCTTAGTTGCTCCGTGGCATGTGGGATCCTCCCAGACCAGGGCTGGAACCCGTGTCCCCTGCACTGGCAGGCGGCTTCCTAACCACTGAGCCACCAGGGATATCTTTAACCTAGAATGGGGCCCATGTTTAAAGAGATTTTTTTGATTATTTATTTAAGAAATATAGCTATCGAGCTATCTATAGTTAAGAAATATAGCTATCTGTTATATCAGGAACTGTGCTGGGCTATAGAGGACCCAGTGCTGAATAAGGTTCCTGCTGTCGAGGACTTTGGATGTTGGAGAGGAGCTATAGAGAGAACCAGGGGTGGACAATACAGTGTCATGCACTTAAGGATGGGGCAAGTGTGAGAGAAGACAGCAGGAAATTAGGTGAGGCCAGAAGAGTCAGAAAGACTTTGTTGAGGAGCTCAGAACAATGTTAGGAGTTAACCAGGCAAAAGAGAGTGAAACGAGCATTCCAGGCAGAAGGAAGAACATGTGCAAACACCTGGCGGCAAGGCTGAACACAGAAGGTTTGAGGAATTGGGAGAAGTTCAATGTCATCTGAGCATAGAGCATGGGAGGTGGGAGGTGGGTATGAACGCATGAAGCTGAAGAGAAAGGCAGGATCTAGATGGATATAGAGCTGGTTTGGAGAGCTTGGAATTTAGGAAGGCTGGATTCGTAGTGATTGGAACATGAGTGTTGAAATGGGATGTTCACAAACCAGGGCTTGAATCCCAGCTCTGTTACCCCTGGCTGTGTGATGTTGGCCATGCCACTGTGTCTCAGAGTCTCAATGTCATTGTTGCCTGTAGTGTGGCGGTAATAATGCCTCCCTCATAGGGCTGATTTGAGGATTGAATGGGTGAGTACATGACAAAGGCATACGATGTAAAAGTTTGATAAATGATAACTATTACTATCAATTCCAAGAACAATGGAAAGTTGTTATTCTGTCTGGAGATGTGATTTGTAAGGAGTAAGTCTGGAGACAGGGATGTGAATTAGGAGGTGATGGGAATAGTGCACGTGAGATGATGGTGGCTAGGACCAGAGAACTGGATAAACTGGACAGATGTTGTTTGGATGCGAGACAGGAAAGAAGGGTCATGAGAGTCTCAGGTAGTCTTTGAGATTTGGAACATGGGGATAGTGACAAGTCTGAGGTGTGTATCATGAGGTCAGTTTTATACATATTGAGATTGTATCCATCAGGGATCAGTTGCAGGGAGCAGACTTCTCTCCAGCTTTTTAGCAGGAAGGCATTTATCCCAGGGTATTAAATGGCTTACAGAATTGTCGGAGGGCTGAGCAAACAGAATCCAGGTTGAGCTTTCAGGAGCAACCTCTAACGCTGCTCCTAGGAACTGAGCCACTATGGTCGCTGCTGTCTCTTCAACAGTCTTGCAGTCAGGAAGCTGCCCCCTCTACAGCCACAACACTGCTGTTTCAAACAGGAAACCACCCCAGTAAGGAAGCCACTGCTGCTGCCAGTTCTAGAACCAATGTGAATCTGCAACAGACCATGTCAGCAGAATGGATACTCCTCTCCCTACACCCAGGCGCGCCATACCTACTAAGCTAGTATCTGAACACTGGAAGCTATGCAAATGCAGCTACAGAAAAACCACAGGCCTCCACAGCTGTGCTTGCTGGGTGAATGGACGAACATTCCTAAATCTTGTCCATCTCAGACCGAACTATTCTAAAGCCCAAGCTGCAAGGGAGTAAGGAAAGTATATCTTTAGCTTCCCCACCTCTGGAGCAGGGAAAGGCAAGCTTGAACAGTTGTGGGTTGTGACTCATTAGAGCATCATAAAGTCAATTCAGGTGGTCATAACAAGATTTTTTTCCTTAGTCACAAATAATAAGCGTAAGTATTACTTAATGAAATGCTTGTCTTAGGTGTGTGTGTTGTTGTTGTTTGTGTGTGCACACGTACATGCGATCATTTGCGAACTAAAGTGTTTTTTCCTCTGGGTCATGGTTAAAAAAAAAAAAAAAATTGAAAGCCACTGCACTAGACGTTGACTCCAATCTTCCATTGCAAGGTCTCAGAGAGAACTAATGGGTAGAGTGCGATAGCTACTCAATGTATGGGGCTGGATTTTAGGAAAAGAACCAAACTGAAGGTAGAGATGATGCAGTCATTGGCAAGAAGATGTCATTTGAAAGCAAGGGGGTTGATGAAGTCACCCAGGGAGACAGTGTGGAGTCTGAAGAGAAAAGGGAACAGAGCCCAAGGAACATGGACGTTTGGTCTTGGGAGAGAAATTTCCTTCTGGGGTTGTGCTCATTCGTCTTGCAGTCTGGGATTTTTCATTTATTCTCCAGAAAGAGAACTGGATCCAGGGGAGCCCCAGAGTGCTTTGGAAAGGTGTGTTTTAAGCACACGCTAACTAGAGCTGATTTTGCAGCAGCCTGGGAGAGCCATGGCACACACTGTGCTGAAGCATAGGCTGGCACCTGGCCCGGGGCCTGGCACCACACTGGCACTTGGGACTTCACGTGAAATGGTTGTACAGAGCAGAGAGGTTCTTAGGAAAGATGGAAAGAGCTCTTTAGATTCCAAGGCTCCAGCTCATGAGCTGTGACCACAGAGGGGTCTAAACCCTCACTGGTCAAGGCTAACTCGGTAGCTTTAGGGTACTATTTCTAATTTTCAAAGAGGATTTTTGCTGTATTGAAAAATGGCAAAAAGGATGGGGAACTGTACAGGAAGATCCTTATTGCAGCAAAAGCGGGAGACAAACTACATGCTTCTCCTTAGGAGAATGAGCACACTCTGGTGTGTTCAAACAATGAAATAGTATGATAACAGTTAAATGAATGACCTAGATCTACGTGGGTCAGCCTGGAAAAATCTCAAAAACTTAACATTATATGAAAAATTTCAAGTCACAAATGTTATATAAAGTATGATATTTATTGAAAATTTTAAAAACACAAAATTGTACTGTATATTCTTATGGGACAAGAAATATGAAATTATGTAAATGAAGGGGACATGAAAACTCCCAGGTAGTTGTTACCTCTGGGGAGGGCATAGGGAAATGGTTGGAGGGGTGAGACTTCAGCTCTATCTGTATTATTTTATTTTTTAAAAGAAGCAGAACCAAATATAGCAAAATATTAATAGTTATTAAATACACTGGTGAGACATGGGAGAAATATTACTTTCTGTTCTTTCCATAATTAAAAATAAATACAAGAGTATATAAATTTTGCAATGCCCAGAGCAAGAATCAGGTTTCTTCCCGGGACCCCAGGTTAAGCAGATGACCTATACAACAATTATTAGGGGAAAGCATATACACACATGTACACATATGTGTATATATAATATACATATATGTACATGCATATACACATACCTACTTATACACACATATATACATATATATACATACACACATATATGCGTAACCTCAAATTAAGACAAGCTTTTAATATTTTTATTGCAAAATATTGTCCTTATCATATATTTCTTCAGTTTCTGAGAGAGAGAACTTTGACATCGTGGGACCCTAACATTTTTCTGTGATTTGACCATGTACAGAATCTATAGACCACCTGTGTCTCACATTAGAATGATGATCCCAGATTGTTTTGAGAGGGGCAGGGAGAAACAGAAGAATCCCTGAAGGTTGGGGCCTACTGCAGTGCAGGGCTGGAAAGATGTGACCTGAGGAGTTACAGAAAGGCTACAGTGGGGACCAGTATGGCCTGGTGGGGAATAATGGCGTAGGGAGTCTGGGCTCAAATCCCCACTCAGCTGCCGCCACATGTGAAGATTTTAGTCTCTGTCCCATATTGGGCTTCCGTTCAAACACTGGCTCAGCTGATCTCTCAGGATCTTTCCAGAGATGACACTGACTGACTTCTGTATCCTCTTAACTTAAGGGCTTTGTCCCCCAGTGCCAGGACAATCAGTGGTATTCCAGGGATTCTGGAAGCCTCCCTTGTTTGGGGAATGCTGCCCAGTTTCCCTCAGCACTTCCTTGCTTTAGTGCCTGTTCATATCAACCCTCCTGGAGGTGCTGGGCCCTTCTCTGAGCCAACCTTTGTGTGACAGCGGGATTCTGAGAAGGAACTGGACAAGGAAGTTACAGGAGACATTGGTGTGTGATGGAGAAACGGGGTGAAGAAAGTCACCGAATATGGAGAAAGTCCTATGAATTTTCCCAAAGGCAGAAATACATTTACACTCATTATTTTTCATCAACTCACCCATCAGCCTCTTGTCCAGGTTCTGCCAGTATACTGTGTGTGTGTGTGTGTGTGTGTGTGTGTGTGTGTGTGTGTGTGTGTGTGTGTGTTGGAGGTGGGAGAGGGCAGAATCAGTGAGCTCCAGGTGAGTTTTTACCAAAGAGGCATATGTTTCAGGTAACCTGGGTTCCCAGTTAGAAAAATGATCTGTTTTACTTGTGTAGATGGTGTCATTTGCTCACAGCATTTCCAGGGGGTGCGTAACTCTTGGGGAGTGACAGAATTTCATTTTAAACTTCCTAGGCTGTCCTCTCCCTATGAGTTATCCCTACCTTGGGTTATTAATGATTATTCTCTTATACTTTTTTGTCATGCTGCTGGATTCCTTCAAATTCTGTGCCCCCTTGTGTCTTCAGATGTTGACTTCCAGGGCATTGCTTGACAGAGACTGAGATTAGGAGCCCCTCACGAGGTGACAGTCAGGTACCTCTGCTCAGAGGAGGGTTGGTGAAAAACGAAAACGGAAACTTTCTCAAATTAGAATATGAGACGGTAGAAAACTTGCTTAGGTTACACATGCTTAGGTTGCAGATATCTTTTCAAGAGTGCGTGAGTTGGTTTAAGCAGGATTCATTTGTCCTACAGAGTTAGGGTATAAATGCCAGGTGCCCCCTTATTCTGTGACCTCGGGTCCTCAAAACCTGTCTGTTTTTACCACATACCACTTGGCTTGATGAATTCAACACTTCTTCCAGTGCCCGCTCCTCCCAAAGAATCTACTCCCAGAAAGTGTTAAAGAGAAATGTAGACTTTACTGAATATTTCATAGTGGAGACCTAGGAAGGGGTCAACGTAACACCCTGCTCAGCAAATTACTTAAATCTTTCCCTTAGCTATTTCTGTTCTCCCAAGTCCCTCTCATCCGTACCACCACTGCTGTTTTTTGTTTTTTTCTTCTTTTAAATCATTTCTAGTCTTTCTCTGACAAACTTTCCTGAGTTCCTTCTCCTTTTTCTCTCCTGCTAATTGAGAAAAATGTACATTTTGCTCCATTCTTTTGCATAGCAGTTAAGGGTCCCTTTTCCTTCTGAAGCATAACCTCACGGGCTTATATTTCAAGTCAGTGGTCCTTCTCTCAAACAGACAAGGTGCTCCTTCGAAGACGGACAGATGTGAATGTGGGTTGAAATGTCGTGCCTAAAGTCAGGAGGGGAGGTAGCTGCCGCTCAGAAGTCCTTCTCACCATTTTCAGAGTCATCACTGTCTATCATCAATGCTGTGGGGCCTTAAAAGCCCTCCGCAGAAATGGTTTCCCGAGAGTATCTGAAGCAGGGAAAGAGTTCACGTGGGCAATGGTGGCAGCTCTTCTCTGAGCAAATGACTGATCACCTTGCCTGAGCGCTTGCCGAATTCACGGCACTTTCCTGACAGGAAACAAAAGCTGTCTGTTGTTGACTTATTGTCAGCCTTAACTGCAATGGAGTCAAGCCTGGTCAGGTGGTTTTCCAAATACCCAGAAGGTATTAGATTCAGGATGGTCAGTTTTACACATTTTAGATCCCACTGTTCACACCATTTGTCAAGGTGCCCTGAACCTTGTCCCCAAATCCTGACTCTGCTGAGGTGACACGCAGCCAGATACTGCTAGTACCATCGGTTGGTTTTATGCCAGTGCGGGGAACTTTCCTTTGGTCAGGGGCTTCGAGAACATTGCCTGGAATCTTTTTTTTTTTAATTTTTAATTTATTATTATTTATTTATTATTTATTTTTGGCTGTGTTGAGTCTTCGTTTCTGTGCGAGGGCTTTCTCTAGTTGCGGCAAGCGGGGGCCACTCGTCATCGCGATGCGCGGGCCTCTCACTATCGCGGCCTCTCTTATTGCGGAGCACAGGCTCCAGACGCGCAGGCTCAGTAGTTGTGGCTCATGGGCCTAGTTGCTCCGCGGCATGTGGGATCCTCCCAGACCAGGGCTCGAACCCGTGTCCCCTGCATTGGCAGGCAGATTCTCAACCACTGCGCCACCAGGGAAGCCCTGCCTGGAATCTTAGTTCACAGGTCTGTGAAGAGGGAGCCTGATCTTCTGAGATGGAAGAGCCTTTGGAGAGATTCAAACTCAGCCCCTTGATTTTTCTGACGTGGAATCTGAGTTCCAGGGAGGGGAAAGGACTAGCTCAGGTGATACAGTGAGTTAGTGATCGGGCTGGGCGTAAACCCATCCCTTCTGATTGCCGTGTGTGGCTTTGTTCACCACACCACATTGCGTCCCTGCCTTCTATCTGGAAGATACTTCACTCAAAACTCTCTTTTTAACCCAGAGTTGTATCTTCCCAGGAAACAGAAGGAGAAGTGTACTATTTAATTCCCTTTGTGGTTTCAGTCTTGGCCTAAAGTGTTCTTTTTTCCCCAAATGTCTGGAAGGATGAAGTGCTGTATGGTAGAGAGTTGCTTTCTTCCTGAAGGCCAGGAGGGATGGTTCAGTCTGAACTACTGTATAAGAAGATGGACAACACATTCTCAAGAGGAAAGGTGTTTGTATCCACATACTGGAATTTATCCACCTTGACTGATATGGTGGCATTGACCTGGAGGTGCTCCAGCAAGAACTGAGAGAGGTTCTGGTATATGTTTTTGGTTTGCACTCCAGACTCACACACTGTCACCAGTGTCTGTTTTTTGACATCTTTGTTGATGAGAAGCTCCAGCTTCAGGTCGACAGAATGTTCTGGGCATTTCACAAGAAATTGCAGTTGGCAAATGATGAAGTACCAACCTGGGAACTGGATCACCAGATTCCCATCCTGATATCTGACTCCATGGGTAATGCCATCTTTGTTCCAAGACAACTTGGTTTTGTTTATATGCTTTGACACTGGAAAGAGAAGGACAAAAGAACCTCAGAATTATTAGGCAAATTTCAGATGTGGATTGGAAAATTTGAAGTCTTTATTCAAGGTTCCCCATTCAAGTCCTGTGTTTTCTATAATATCGGCTGCTGGTTCAACCATCTGGAATATCTTCCATGTTACTCCTAGGCATTACTGAGTATTCAAGGTACAGGTACAAAACCACCCCCTGCCTTTTCTCTAATGCATAAAGCTGGAGGGTCAGAACACACACGGTATTAGACCTTTACCTCCTACGGAACTGTTTCCCATTTAATCGTTGTATCATTCTGTTATTATTATAATTATTATTTTTCCCTTTTCAGACTATAAGCTCCTGGACTGTATTCCCCATAAGTTCTGGACTGTCATGGACATTTAATCAACCAATCAAGGAATATTTGATCAATGGGGGACTGCTATTTGGTAGGCATTGCACAAAGTATCAGAGAAAAAAACAATTTTGTTCAATTAGTGAACAATTTAGGCATCAAGAGGTCCAGGAGAATCTCAATTTGTTAACTTTCACATTAAGATACGTCCCTTAACTATTCATTGTCTGAATTTTTAAATGTCTTCCTCTCTTTAAAAGGGCAGCCGGCCATAATTTTGTAGACCCCTCAAGTGCACATTAAGGGCCTCTTCCCAGCTGGGTTTTATAGAAAAGCAAAGAATTAGCAGATCCTCTAAGCTGACAAGTTGGCGTCGGAAGCCAAGTCTCTGAGTCTTAACAAGTGAAAATCGGCACTGATTGGTCAGGGTGTCTTTCAGAATTGGGAAGCTGGCTTGTTCATTTTAATTGCTTCCCTTTAAACCTCGTTGCAATTCAGCTGAAGAATGAGAACTAAGCTGACTGCAAAATTGAATTTTTTAAATGAGCAGAATGGCTATTTCAGAGAATCTTGGCCATCTCCTCTGTACCTCATCTCTCCCAGTGTAAGTGCCTCTTATTATTTCATCTATAAGGGGCCTCTCTCCCGAAGCATGCTGCAATATGCAAATAGACCCTGTGCCAACATGGTCATTAAGCTGTCAATCTGCGCACAGGGCAATTTTGTGGCTCCCTTATGAATAACTTGATAGAGGCAGAGATTAAGAGCCTGCTTCCCGTGCCTGAGGAAAAGTACTGCACACTTGGCCTGCAGCCCGTAGATGGATGAGTAAAGAGGGGTGGTGCGGTGAGGCACAAGTGCCCTCACAGGCCAGGGACGCAAACTTGAGAGAGTGAATGAGGCTGAGCAAGTGGGAACCTTGTAGCTTTCAAGAGTAATGCTCTCCCCTCGCCCCCTAAGGCATTTAAATTCAAATTATAAAAAATATCATGCAGGCTAAACAAAATGCACATGCAGGTCACATTTGGCCGTGGGCTTCTGCTTGTGACCTCTGGCTTAGAAATTTCAGAAAGGCCACAAGAAGTGGCCCTCATGTGGTTGGGTTCCTGGATTCGGTTACTGACCTTGGAGGTAGGCCCATGACTTCTTGAATGGAGCCCTTTCCAGGATACATGAGATGTCCTCTGAACAATTCCCTAAAAATAAGGAGATCCCATGTTAAATGCCTCTCTCTGCTCCGGGAACTGGAGCCACCAGATCTTTCTCCGTGACCCTTTGATGGAGACGATTACTATTCTGTTTCCGTTTGGGGGACAAAAGGAGACCTGTTTATTTCTCATTTTGCTGTCAAGTACCTTAGAAGGTTTTTTAAAACGTGATTGCTCCCACTTGGGCTTTTACAAAAGACTGTGGAAGTTGGGGGGAGGAAACAGATAGGGCCTGAGTCCCTATATGTACCAGGTGCATTCTTGTTGCTTTATATATGCCACCTCACTTGATCGTTGCAATAACTCCATGAGAGAGGTATTATTACGTCCCTTTGAGAGATGGAAAAAAGCGTGTGGACCAGACAGATTAAGTACATTGTCCTACATCAGTCACTCAGCCAGGCAGTGGTAGTCAGAACACTAAGGTTGGGAGTAATTATTGCCACCCTTCCTTTAAGAGTGCACTAGCTGAAACATACATATTTCATCTAATCTAATTCTCAGAATAACTCTGTAAGGCTAATCCTAGACAATGTCGAGACACGGTCACTGCTACAAGGTCATGCAAGTTGGTGGAAACCCTGAGATCCACCCCCATGTCTATCTGATTCCAGAGAATCAGGTTTCTTCCTCAGGGCCATTTTGCTAGACAGAGGAGATAAACACATCCTGGTGCTCAATTTTAAGAGGATATAGGATCAAAGAGATCTAAGCAGGGAGCCTGCTATTTGGAGCTTCCTCGGCAGGGAAAAAAGACAATGTTTATGTCAGTGTGGAATTTAAGAAATAAAAATATTTTAAATATATTCACTGGTGATGGCAGCTTAGCTTCTTATTATAGTAACTATTTTGTATGCAAAGAACCAAGTTATACATTTCCTGCAAAGACCCATGAATTCAACTTATTCTGGGCAAATTTTTTCTTCTCTTTGGGTCTTGGTTTCCCTAATCTGTAAAACTGGGAGATCTGAGACCTGACACTGACATCTTTTTGACGGTGTCACCAGAGACGATCACTCATTCCATCCATCAGAGACTAGGCAGGCGTTCAGTCGAAGTGGCCACATCCTAGTAGGCTTGTTCACTGGATCTTCAAGTAGTATACGTTGGGCTCACCATCTTCCCCATTGCCTTCTATGTCCAGGCCTGAGAAGATCCCTCCTGGCCTTCCTTAAAGCGGGGTGGGGTCCTGGGAGTGGTGCAAAGCTAAGTGAAGAGCCCCCTCTGCTGTCTGAACAAGCTCACTGCTAGAGGCACCCACAGCAGAAGCAGGGGGCAGTTTTCATCCTTTTCTTCCCTCAAGGCATGTAGAGCTTCTGGTCTGAAGGTCTCTCGGCTGAGGAGGGCTGGTAGGCCAGCTGCCATTCTTCTGATGCCATCTCTCACGCATCCTCCAACTAGCGTTCTTGTCCTGCCTGCAGCGCATGCTCTCGGGGTGCGTCCAGCCACATTCACAACAACGAGGCAACGAGAGCTGCTCATTCTTTTTTTTTTTTGGCCGTGAGGTGCGGCTTTCGGGATCTCAGTTCCCTGACCAGGGATTGAACCTGGGTCATGGCAGTGAAAGCCCGGAATCCTAACCACTAGGCCACCAGGGAACTCCCGAGCGCTGTTCATCCTTAAATGTGCTCTGACTACTGGTAGGGAGTCCCCCTGGCTCAGCCTTCTCTTTCTGGGATGTGGAACGTCAAGTCGAAAGGAATCGCAGAGAGGCACGTCTGGCTGCATCTCTCCTCTGCTTGGAACCCGTTTCTGACACTACTGTGACTGCAGGATCAGGGCCCAGCTCCTCCACATGGCATTCATGTTCCCTTGTGTTCTAATCCCTACGGAATTCTGCGGTCTCCTCCCTCACTTTCCCTCTTTCCCTGTACTCTCTTGTACTTGTCCCAATAGTAGTAGTGGTAGTGCTAGTAATAATAATAATAACAGCTAATACGTATTGCCTGATGGCTGTTTTCTTGGCACTCTGCCAAGCACGTTACATGCATTATTTTACTTAATTCTCACAATCGTCCCACGAGAAAGGAACTCTAGTGACTTCTCTCTTGTACATAAGGAAACGGAGGCTTTAAAAAGTTCACATCCGCACAGCTAGTAAGTGGTGGAGTGGAGAGTCAAACCCAGGCTATCTGACTCTAATGCCCGAGTGGATTTTTGACCATTTTACTGAAGGTTGGGGCCTTGGGGTGCCCCCAAATACACCATGTTGGTTTTCCATTCCACTTGGAATTGCCCTCTTCACTGATAAGCTATTCCTTGTGTAAAGCACAGCCTCTGGGAACCCTTCTTTGACCCCTCCGTCTGTTTGGTATTTACCTCCTCCGTTAGATGGTGAATCCTCAGGGCAGAGACTACTGTTTAACTATCCCCACTGCCAGCTCAGAAGATGCTCTGCAAATGTTGAATTGAATCATCTAGTCTGTCTCTCTTACTCCCCTCTGTGGGTGTCAGCTAAGTTCTTAAGGCTTGAGTGAGGTGAATGCAGAGTCTTGGCTTGCCTTCCCTTCCAGGCTGGAATAACACCTGGCCTCAGTCTCCCATTGGTTCTGCAGGTTAGGTTAGATTAAACGGGAGGTTAAGATTCAAGCCCTTGGCTGAAGCCAGCACATCACACCAGGAACAGGCTCTACTCCTTGGCTGAAGACCCCCTCACACCATGTCACTTGTGGTGGCCTCTATCAGGTGAGCTTCTGTAAATGGGTGGCTGTAGAAGTACAAGCCTGGGCTTGCCTCTCACACATGCATGTTCTTGTTTTTTTATTTCCCCTTTGGTCTTTGCATATTTGCTGGGTTGACCTCAGTTGTAATTCTGAGAAACCCAAGGATGGAAAAAAAAAAAAAACACCTTATTTTGAAGCATTTGCATTTCCTGAAGTCAAATGCCATGGCGTATCTTAGTTTTTCTTTAAGAATCTTTTAGATGTTTCAAGAGAAAGGGGAGACAGAGGCAACTCCCTTGAAGAATGACATTGCTAGAGCTGGCTAAATGAAGGGGCTGGGAAACCAGGACACCGGAGGAGCTATTGGTGGAATGGGGCTGCTGAACTTGGAGAAGAGCCCAGAGGAGGGCACACTGATGGCCTTTAGCAGCTGCCAAGGCTGTTAGGAGGGCCAGAGCTGATGGGGGCCGGCTCTCTGGGGCCCAAACACGAAGGCTCCATGAAAGTTTAAGGAGATGATGCACTCAGCTAATGGTTAACACCACTCTTGTTCCCATTTCTCAGATGAGGCAGTGGGAAGACCTTCATTAAGGACACACAACTCACACTGTAAGTCACAGTGCCAGCAGCTCAAATATTTGACCAATTAGTGCTGTTCAAAGTCATGTTGGACTGATGTGAGTGTCGTGAGGCTCTTGTCAAGACCTAGATGAATGGTTCACGGGTCATTAGTCATGTGGCTTGAGTCTCCTCATCACCCTGTGACTCCATGCTCTGACTTTCTTTTTTGGTTATGAGACAGGAATCCTATAGTATTCCTGGAATTTTGAATTTTGGGAGCATTGGGAGCAAAACACACCTCTGTTTCATTCATTTCCCAACCAGATTTGCTGTCTGGAGGGGTTTAGTTTGAAGAACTAAACACTAGGGTGGGGAAATGAGAACAATCTGCAAGTCATGGCAGAGTAGATGGCCTGGGAGTTAGAATCTAGGAATTGTCCCTCTCTGGGCTGTCATGTCCCTAGCTAGATGAAGAGCAGTATGAATCTGATGATCTAGAAGGGCCCTTCTAGCTGATTCTAGCAGGCTGTGTAGACCCAGCTGTACACCACCAGGCTTGCTGTGGGGACAGAAAGTCAGTCCCAGCTCCAACTGTCTGTCTTTTGAGGCATGTTGCTCTACCCCAGCTAGGAATCTGTCTTCACACATTAAGATTTCCAGACACCTGCATCAGTAGAACAGAGCATTTTAGGTCTGGGGACAATCGAAGTTATGAGGAGCCTGGTTCTGTAATGGTTTTCATGGTTCATAGAAATGGAAGTTCCCTGAGAACTCATCTGGTCCAGGCTGGGTAACTACGTAACACATGTGTTCCCCAATGTTACCCCCCCCAGCAGACTTGTCCTAGGTCACCCCATGAGTCAGTGACAGAGGCAAGGCCAAAACCCAGGACTCCGTGCTCCTGTGGGACATTCCATCTTTTGGACAACTCAAGTACTCTGTGAATACTTCTGAGGACCAAGGCCTTCAGATGGGCAAGATTTGTAAGCGTTCTCCCAAGCTTTGGCCTCCTCTAGGGGGATCATGGAACTTTCTTGGGCTTTGTTTGGAAGCCTGGAGAGAAATATGTGCCAATGAAACCGTCCTGGACAGGTGCACGTAAGACAGAGATAGGGAGAGAGATGTTGCTTACGGTGGTTGAAAGGGTCATGTTCTAGAGGTCAGAATAATGGCATCCTGAAGATGGGAACCCACCTTGAGATCTCAAAACATTAGACCCAAGAGGACCATTAGATGCCAAGTTAACCAAGACCCTAGATTTATGAGTGGGGAGACTGAACCCAGAGGGACTGAAGGTCTGGCTCAAGACCCCACCGTAGGTTAGTGGCAGAGCTGGGTTCAGAGCACACAGTTCCTGACTCCTAGCCCAGGGCTCAGTCCCATTTTTTAGTCTTTCCATGTAGCAGGAAGGGTTAAATGTAGGAAGAAGTGGGTTTGTGGCCACCATACACGCTGGACTGAAAACTGATGAGACAGCTGGTGGTGCTGGGAAAACAAGCACAAATGAGCCTTCTGGGCTCCCTCTTCCTGGGAGAATGGCAGCAGGTGACTTCAGGCGGGTGTGCTGAACACTGCCAAGTCATAAGTCAGGGGCAATCAGACCTCCATTAAGATGCAACAATGCCCAAGGGGGCAAAACAAACCACACTTATCATTCCAGCCAGAAAGTATGTGGTCTGAGTGCCAGGCACCTTCCAGGCTGATATCAGGGCAAAACAAACAACACAGTGCATCTCAAAGAGAGCACCTGGGTCCTGGTCAAGGCTTTTAACTTCAGACCTGTCACTTTCCCTTACTGACCCTCAATTACTGCATCTGTGAAGTGGGGATGGTAACAACCCAAATGTAAGGATGTTGCAGAGATGCAATGAGATTATGGATATCAAGTGGCCGGCACAGCACATGGTAGCCCCTTCCTCCCCCACTCCTCTTTCCCTAGTTGTTACAGTGGCACAGTTTAGCAGTGCTGCTTAGCTGATGAAATGATCTGGCTGATGAAATGCTCATTAAACCAGAGCTCATGGCATTGTCTGATGGATTGAAGTTTCTCAATTATGTACGTAAGTGTTTGAAGCCATCTGTTGCTCCCAGGGAAGTGTGAATAATCCTCCTCCCATCTGCTGAAAATATTTGAATCCTTCCAAGAAAGAGAGGAATCATCCTCATGACTCTGCATCTACTATGTCCTGGCTTCTTAGTTCCTCCCTTTGGCGGAATATCTAGGAGAGTCCCAGCAGTGACATCTAGGGGAGAGTCTACTATCAGTTGAATTCAGAATCAAAATGAATCCTTAACCTAAGGGTCATTTCAGCTGGCTTCAGTTGGACCGTTTTCTCGATGCCACCAGGCCAACTAGTAACAGAAGAAACTCCAGGATGGGTTATTTGTTAAACAATGGACAACTAGGTGACCCTGGGTTTACAAACAGCATTTGGGGAATAGCCATTACGGCATGCTCAGTGTTAAGCACATAGAAAGTCACCAGTAAGTACAAACTGAGATCAAGCTGAAATTCATTTGAATCCCTTGAAGGTTACTTAGGATTTTGAGGTCTTTTTTTTTTTTTTTTGGCCACATGGCGAGGCTTGATAAAACTATCAAGTCAGATAGTTTTATCTTACATACTGAAACAGGTCAGGATTGAAAAGACCCCAAGGGAATTCCCTGGCGGTCCAGTTGGTTAGGATTCTGTGCTTTCACTGCTGTGGGCCCCGGTTCGATCCCTGGTCAGGGAACTAAGATGCTGCGTGCCTCACAGTGAGGCACCCCCCCCCCCCCAAGAAAAAAGACAGTTTAAGAGTGGGCTTTAAGTGAATGGGTTTAACGTGAATGGAGAAGCCAATAAGCTCTTTGAGGCCTGTGACTATCTAAAAAGCAGTTACCCCATGAGCAGGGGTATCCCCACTTGCTGTGGAAAAAAAAAACGACAACAACTTGTAGACTGGGCAGTCTCGATCCAGATCAGTCCACCTGATAGAAGTGAGGTCTCTGCTGTCTTTCAGCCTTTCTAGGGGAGGGGGCTGTTGCTCCTCTACCTGCCTCTTCTGCCGCCAGCACAGCATCCTGGTGGGGCTGCAGCCATCTGGATCCCAGCTGTGTGACACCAGGGCGAGCGGGGGGGTTGGTGAGTAGACATCTCCGTGGTTTAGTTTCACTGCCTTCGATGGGCAGCTTGTATTATTTCCCTGGGGGTGGGTTCACTAGTTACAATTAGAGAGCCAACTTACTTGATCTCTTGTAATGCCCACATTTTCTCTTTAGCAGGGGAAATGGGGAGGAAGGTAGCCTGCCGAGCCATGCAAAAATTATAAATTGTTAGAACGGTGAAATGGTCAAAGAATCCTAAGATATTTGATTCCTGGAATGTTCTATTCAGAGCAAAATCCATGCCAGGTCAGGTCAGCTGGCTTGCCTCCCTCATGCCTGATATTTTCAAGAACAGGAAACTCCAGTCCCTGGGAGTTCACGTCCTAGGACTGGAATGTAGGTATTCCAGAGTTTAACCCAGTTCTCTGCCTTTTGTACCTCATCCCCAGCTGGAGATTGAATCCAGGCTGCGGGTGGGGAATGCACAGAAGGGGTGCAGGACCACTTCATGTGGTCTATCCACTGTTCCCACTTCCTCAGGGCCTCCAGGGAACCTTGGGATATTAGGGGCCACGTGACATTCACAGGAAAGACAAACTCTTCTAACTGGCAGGCTGTGGGGAGGAAGGAATCATCCCAGGTCTCATGACTCCTCAGCTGCAAAGCTGGGGCTTGAATTTGGCCTCTAGATCCCCTGCCGTGGGCCGTTCATGCCCCCTACCACCTCACCTCTTGTGCAAACCCACGTGTGTGGTTGCCCTAGTGGCCCTCTCTGTCTCAGAGCTCGACAACAGAGAGCGTACTTCAGTGACAAGAAGACAAACAGCTGCAGGAGCAGGTGCTGAGGAAGTGACAGAGAGCCCTGGCAGGATTCCTAGCCTTGGAGGACTGATAGGGGCACCGGAAGGAAACACAGTCGTGCCGTACTCAGCATCTGATCGTACAATCCCGGTTCGGCAAAAGGGCTCCAAGGCGGTCAGCCTGGACTTGGAGGTCTCCCCACTCCTTGCTAGCTGTGCAATCTTAGGCGAGTCAAGTTGGTAAACCTCTCTGTGCTCTAGTTTCCCTACTTATAAATAATAAGGGGCTCATAATTATCCCCCGGACTTGTTGTGAGACTGTACGAGTGAATCACGAAGCACTCGGCTCAGTGCGTGGCACAGAGTGAGTGACCCATCAGTGTTTATTATTTTCACTCCACCAGATCCTCACACGTCCCTAGTAAGGGAATAAAAGGAAAACTGATTTACAGGTTGTCTACAGAATTCCTCCAGTACAGCTAGGAACTGGTATTTTGTTGTTGGGAAGTTAGGAAGGCCTGGGGCTGAGACCAAGGTGACCAAAATTAGTTTGCAATAAAGGCAGTAGAATTTGAATGTCTGCAGAGTTTGTGAGGGGAAGCGAAGGCGTGGTGAAAATGGGAAGGAGAGCGTGGAAGCAGGGCAGTATGCATGCGGTGGGCCGAACCCCAGGGAGCAGGGCGGTCCCTCGAGAAGGCCCCGGTGGCTGGGGCGCAGAGCCCTCACAAGCACAGGGGGGTCTGCAGCTCAAGTCCGCCTCACCCTCCGTGACGAAAGGCACTGCCCCACCGGCTTCTCCAAGCACCCTAAATGCTACTGTCAGCTTTGCTACACACAGCTGCGGGTGCGTCTGGAGCTCTGGGGACCTCAGGCATGGGGGGCTGTGTTCCGGGGTTTGGGCAAATAAGGCACATACACGAGCATAGGTGAGAGTCAAAACGCCGTGGAGGCAGGAGACTGGAACAAGAAGTGACGAGAAGCAGCACCAGCCTCCCTCGCCCAGCCCGCCTGGACTCTGTGTCCAGAGGACTTATGCTCGACCACGTGGCAGACAAGGGTCGTATCTGCTGTCCCGTTTCACCCTCGTAGTGGCTCTGTGCAGGAATCCTTCATGACTGCGTTTGCCAGGGAAGAGGAGAAGCGAGTGGGAAAAGGTTCTCCTCCCATCTCCCTTCCTGCCCTTAGTCCCGGCTGGGCCCCCGCATGGGCCACTGAGTCCTGAGCACGACGGAGTGTGTGTGAGGTGGCAGGCTGCCAGTGACAAGTCTCCTGGCTGGGAGTGGGAAGCTTGTGTTGAGACTCAGACATCTTTTCATTACAAAAGAGGCTTGGCTTTCTGTGGTTTCCCTGCAGCTCAGTGTCATCCTGTGTTACATTACTTTAGTGTACGGACATGGCCCTGTTTTCCAGGCTCTGGGCTGCTGCCGGCTTCCTGCTGATGGTGGGCAGTTTCCGCCAGTCGGTGGCAGAGGTCTCCCTGGGAAGTGTCTGGCTTCTGCTCTTGTCCGCCCCAGTGACAAACCACATGCTGCCCCCTGGGGCTTCCTCCCTGGAGTTTCTGGGAGATGATGCCTCTCTGTCTGGAATGTCTTGCAATGGCTTTTCAAAAGGGAGTTTGCTGCTTCTGCCTGTTTAAGAGGGGTTTGTTGGGGGAGGAGGCTGCGGATGCAGACTTCCTCAAGGTTATTAGGAATGATCTTTTTAGACTTTTCTCTTCTATATTTACATATTGAATGAAAGATTAGAGTATCATAAAACGTCAAAGTTGGAAGGGCCCTTCCAGTTCATTCAGTACATTGTTGTTAGGTTATAGATGAGACCCAAAGAGGAGGAAAGACTTGCCCAGAGAAACACAGCCTGCTGGTGTGAAGGTCAGTTCTGGAGCCCAGGCCTTGCTCCAAGGTAGTGTTCTTTCCACCTCACCCTGCTACTGTGTCTGTAGTTTGCCAAGTTAAGAGAAGTGGAAACTTGCATTAAAAGCAGGAGAAAGCTAGGGACCACGCACAGTAGGTCACTGACATTTTATGGCTGAAGCACATCATGCGGGGGCTAGAGAGGAGCCCTGGATTCTGATCCGTGCTCTGCCATCAACTCCCTAGATGACCTTGGGCAAGTCACCTTGATTCCCTCAGCTCATCATCTGCAAAATGGGACTATTAATCCCCATGTTGTTTGCTTACAGGATGGAGGCTAAGATTAATCCAGGGGAGCTGTGGGAAGGTCTTTAATGAAAGTTTCATGGCCCTGGTGAGAATTATTAGCATTTTCTAACTGGTTGCAGAAACATTGAATTGTAAACTGTGGTTGGTTTTGGATTAGTTTGTGTTCTGATATCTAGAGTGATGGCCCATGTAAGAAGTGATCTGGTAAGTGATCTAGTCCACAGCTTCCACAACTTTGAATTTTATGGATCAAAATAATTACTCCAAAATGTAAATTCAGTGACCAGTATACAATGGGCAGCTTATTATTTTGCCTTGTGACCATTAAAACAAACAAACAAAATAACTCTGACTAAAAGCAAACCAACTTAATTCCCATCTATATCAGCTTCATGTTGTAAAAGAAAGGACATTTTAATACCAAAAAACTGTAGAGGGCTTCCCTGGTGGCGCAGTGATTAAGAATCCGCATGCCAGTGCAGGGGACACGGGTTCAAGCCCTGGTCCGGGAAGATCCCACATGCCGTGGAGCAACTAAGGCCGTGCGCCACAACTACTGAGTCTGCGCTCTAGAGCCCATGAACCACAACTGCTGAGCCCACGTGCCACAACTACTGAAGCCTGCGCGCCTAGAGCCCATCGTCCTCAACAAGAGAAGCCACTGCAATGAGAAGCCCGCGCGCCACAACGAAGAGTAGCCCCCGCTCGCCGCAGCTAGAGAAAGCCCACGCGCAGCAACGAAGACCCAACACAGCCAAAAATAAATAATAATAAATAAAAATAATAAATTTCCCTTTAAAAAAAAAGCTGTAGAAAAGGAGGTGCTCTCAGAGGAAAGCATAGTTGGCCATGGGAAAAGGGGGATCACTGGTTAGAACCTCTGTAGTTGGTGACCTACGATGGAAGTGCAGAAACTGAGACCCAGAATGGCTGAGGTCGTGTTGCCTGATCAAAATTGTCCTTGTCATTGAGGTCATGTTCTCCCTAAAGATCCATCTCGCCCTCTTGAAAAATGAAGTTCTCGTCAAAACCTGGAAAATCTGGATGGATGTGGGACAGTGGGACTGGGGAAGGGAAAATGACATTTACTCAGTGTGTTTGGTTTCTTGCAAGCTTCCGTGTTCTGATTCCAAAGCCGGTACTGTTTCCATGATGGGGGGCAGCAAGCCCTGGTCTGTGGGTGAGACCCAGGCCACCACTTCATTCTGTGAATGAAGTTCTGTGGGCCCGCAGCCATGCCTGCTCATTTGCACAGAGTCTGTGGCTGCTTCTGCAGCACAGCAGTGGCGTGGACTCGCAACAGGGACCCTTACGGCCTGCAAAGCCTAAAATGTTTACTGTCTGGCCCTTTCCAGAAAAAGTTTGCTTACCTCTGCATTATGCCATGCTCCTTTTTACCTTAATGTGACTGTCTACAGAGGCATTGTGGGAACTGAGGTCACATGCTAAGTAATTCCAGCCAGAGTTAAGCTATTGTTGACAAAGCTGTAATTATTAGTCTGCCTTGAAAGATCCAGAATGCTGCTCCTTTTAGGGGATTTTGCCCTTACTTTCTAAGTCTCTGGGTGACAAATAGCAGGAGAGGCATGACTAAGGGTGTCCTGAAGGAAACTCCAAGTGCGATGGCTGCTGGTGTGAGGAGCTGTGTCCAGACACTTATGTCCTGTGGCCCCAAGCATGACCTGGTGTCTCTATCCAGGTGCCTATAATGACCCACTTTTTCTCTTTTACTTTTTTTCTCTGAGCTGTCTGGTTATCCAGCTGCTAGCTAGGTTCTAAAGGTTACAGGACTGAGATGGGGCTAAAGATTTTGGGTTGAAAGAACACTGGATTAGAGATGAGGACATCTGGGTTCTAGGTTTGACTTCATATGACTCTGAACAAGACCCTTCACTTGGTCTTACTTTTCCTCTTCTGTGCAATGAAAACATTCATCAGAGGATCCCAAAGTTTTTCATTTTCCATGTTAACCTAACTCTGCATATCACCACTCTGGGGCTAGTAGAGACAATGCATTAATTAGTGACTTAAGTGATAGGAAATATGAGGGGTGGGGAGGTCTGTTTCACAAGCCCTCAGCTTCATTATGCATTTTGTCTGTTATCAGTTATTTAATGATTACTATATGTTGGTCACCATGCTAAGCAATATCTGGAAGAGATCTGACAGCTTCTCCAATACCTACATGAGGTGGGTATTATTAGTCCTATTTCACAGATGAGGAACTGAGTTTCTCAGGTGGGGTGTAGAGCCAAGATTCATACCCATATTGCCTGACTCCAGATTTTAAGCTCTTAACACAACGCTGCTTTGTGTTCCTCTCTGTGTCCGTGTGACAGCCTATGCCAGAGGTACAATTTTCACTAGTGGGAGAGGTGAGGGCTGGTGGGAGAACTTGTGGGGATGTGAGTGCAGCTCAGCGGCTACTCAGATGAATGGAGATGCATCAGCTCTGCCCTGATGGCCCACGTCCGCCTCCACCCACTCTTCTGTTGGACACTATCATGATGTTTCTGGTTATTAATCATCTGTGATGTGATTTGGATGCGCCCCTGCACATTTACTCCTCATTCCAAAGTCTTACCTCCTTTAAGGTGGAATTTGCCCGGCGGGTGGGGAATGGAGTCCTGGAAGAGAAGAAAGAGGAAAGAAAAAAAAAAAAAGGCAGCATGAGAATGTCATCAGATTGAAACAGCTAGTCTTTTTCTTTTCCATTTTGGTTGTCCTCAAAGTATTGTGCAATTTAGAATTCATGTTCCATCTGACTCTTAGATTTAAAAAAAATTAATTCACTGACTTAGTTTACAGTGGGCTTTCTCATCCATTTGCTTTACAACCTGCTTATCAGAAGCACAACTGGAGGATTACTATCCTCATTTCACATGTGAGGAACTGGGGGCCGAGAGGTAAAAAGCTTATGGCAGCTCAGGGACTAGAATCTGCAACTCAACTTTCAGTCCAGTGCTTTTTGTTTCTATCACCACATGTGTTATTTTTTCCTACTTTGATTAACATAAGAGCAAACAAGTGTAGTATATAAATATATGTGGGTTTTGGTTTTTTTTTCTATGTTTGATTCAGTAGACAGTGAAAGTATGTTGTAAACATACCTAGGAAGGTCCATTTCTATTTCTCCTGTGGTTGGAAATTCTGAATTAATAGAACATTTACGTGCCAAGCATTGCAAAGATACCAAAAATAATTAAATTGGGTCCCTGCCCTCATGGATTTATTACAAGTTTATATTTGACTATAACATCTAAATACTTATAAATATATAACATAAATAAGCATAAATGTCTATTATTTATTTTAATATTCACATGTTTTATGTTATTTATTCTGTAATAAGCATAAATATATACATAAACATTTACATAGTTAAGTAAGAGGTTGATAGCAGATAATCTGATAGCAGATCGTCTTCTGAAGGAGGGCCCCCAGGCTGGGGAGTGGCGGGGATGAAAGGAGGTCTTGCCCAGGTGCTCTGAGTACGGGCAACAGGAGCAGATGGGCACAGCTCTTCACCCCTAATTCCTCAGAGACTAGCTTCCTCCCCGGTCTCCCTCCCCCTTCTCCCCACCTCAGCCATTAGAGACACCCCTCAGTTGTCCTGCCAATGAGGAGTGAAGTGTCTTCTTTATCTTTTGACCTATCCTGGTCAGGATCTCCTATAGTGCATTGGATTGAAATATTAATAAAGACCTAGAGAAATGTGAGCATTTACAAGGGTGAAAACAACTTCCCAACTTCTAACGGAGCAAGAAGTTAGCAGCTGCCCACATCTTATTTTCTTAGTGTTCTGTATGAACACCTGGGACCATCTAGAGTTCCCTCTTTATTCTACCATTGCTCTAGGGGCTCTGTCCTTTGCCTTCGATTGCCAGCTCTCCTGATCAGTGACTCTCTTCTCCAGCCCAGATGGGTGGCGGTGAGTCAAGGGAGACTCCTGAAGCAAAGCCCCGGCAGAGCACTGATCTGGAGATGGAAGTCAGTATAGATTTGGGAGCTTCAGCTTATCAGGGAAAAGAAGTGAACTTGGCTTGGAAGGTCCTTCCTTCCTTGCTCTAACCGTCTATGATTTTGTTGCTTTAGTTGAAAGCTCTTAACCTAATTAACAGTGCTGTACATTTGTGGTCTCTCAGTTGCACATGTATTTCAAAGGAAAACCTGATGTCACAAAATTCCCCTCCAGGTTGCCTCTGTGAGACAACAAACAGCATTTCATAATTTAATAAACACCTAGTTTACTGCCAAGCATGTCCGTCGATTAGTGTGGTGTGCAAAGACGTGAAGGAAAACATCTACGTTTAAATGTGGTGCTAAGACCCGTTGAATTCATCGGCTGCCCAGGAACATGTCCTGCCAGAGCAGCAGCCCCCGTGGAGCCATCCCAGCGGCCACTGGCAGTTGGGAAATACCAGGGAATCATACATTCAGCACATGTTGAATTGGGCACCTGGTGTGTGCCAGGCTCTAAGTTAGTCATTGGAAGACGTCCTGTGGATTTTATGGCTCGATCATTAAAGCAGTCATTTAAGATATACAAGTAAATATCTAATTAGAATTGCAAGTTGTGGCAAGAGCGGCCAGGAGAGAGGCAGAGTGTTTCAAAATAGTACTTCTTGAGCTTTAGCATGTGTATGAATCACTTGGGAAGCTCCTTAAAATGCAAGTGCTGATTCAGCACGTGTGGGTGGAGCCTGAGAGTCTATTTCTGACAAGCTCCCAGGTGACGTCGGTGCTCCTGGCCCACAGAACACAATTTGAGTAGAAAGGTTTTAAGAGATAATATCTGGAAGGAGATCTAATTTACATGGGCGGTTGGGGGTACAGGGGGAGTCTCTGCCATTTGAGGGCTTTCTGGTTTTCTAGCTTCAGACAGGAGGATGTCAGAAACAAAGCTTCATAGTACAGGAAAGAATCCTGTTGCTTGAACCTTCACCCAGGACCCATGACATCTAAGACAGAAGTGTGACTATTCCTATCTTGAAGAGCTCCTGGGATGAGGACAGGTCTCCAGAGCTTCCCTTGGCTACCCATGGTAGACAAGATCAGAGAATCAGGGCCAGAGGGGAACCAAGGCATCCTTTAGTCCATCAAGCTAAGTTTCACAGGCAAGGAGACTGAGACACTCATAAGTCAGTGGAATCCCAGATCCCAGACTGAAATTCTCCAGTGCTCTTTCTATGCCCCAGGAGAGATGCTATCTTCAGAAGCCAAGGATAGAAAAGCTTATTCTTCCCCAGCCCCCCGCCCCTTAGTAGTCCTTGTATTTGGAGGTGCAGAAGTAGGGTGTAAAGAGATGACGACTTAAATTTTGCTGAGGACTCTTTATACCCTAGGTGCTATGCTCAGTGCTGCCCATCTATCTATTCCTCTTTAGTAAGGTACCTCCCAGTCTTAGAATTCTTTCCCATACCTAGCCTGGGGATCCGGGTCTTGGCTGGGGAAACGTGAACTACCGTGCTTAGCAACTTGGCTTTGCGGTCAATAGTACATAGGCTAGACATAGACACAAGCAAATGTACCCTCCCAAGTTGTCATTCTCAGCTCCATTGAGTAGCTCAGGAAACTTCATCTCCGAGGTTACCAACCAGGTACATTTCCTTAAGTGTACTTCTCTCTCTCTTTTTTTCCCCAGACTCTGTGTGTCTAATGGGTATCCTCAACAATGTTTCTGTGTGTGGAGGGAGGAAACGTCACATTTAACCCGTTTGTTTCCAGGTGAAATGGCCTGTTCTGACCATCTTCCCCGCCTAGGAGTCTGTTTTCCCATTTCCTTTAATCACTGTGATTACAGGGCTAATAATGCTTCCCTCCGCTGGGTTGTTGTGGACATAATAAGATACTATACATAGAGTGTTAGCAAGTACTTGAAAACTGTAGTTATTTTGGTTACCCTATTAATCCTAATGAGGTGCTTAATTTGCCTCAATACCTTGAAAGTCTTATTTCTTTTTGCAGAGCAAAGTATCACAGGGCATTTCAATTCACCCCTATATTTTATCTGGGCTGAAAAGCAGGGGAGTCAGCTCCCAAATTTACTTTGAAAAAAGATACCCTCTCTGATGGAAAATGGCCAAAGGCAACTAATATTTCGAATATGCCAGGTGGCCTCACATCTTGTAAGGTGGGCCATGGAGACCTTTGCCAGGAATGCCTCTCTTATTTTCCAGTGAACGTGATTAAGCACTTAATGAGGGTGCTTAATCCTCGGGGGCTAAATGCTTTACATGCATTATCTTATTTGATCTTTACCCCAAGAGTTAGTGATTGACTAAGACTTAGAGAAGTGACTTAATGATTATAGAAGGTCCCATAGATGGTGAATAGCAAGGAAAGTATTCAAACTCTGGCGTGTTGACTTGGAAGGCAATGCTCTTCAATGCCAAGCCACATTGCCTCTCTAGGGTAGGGCAGGATGAAGCTGGGGCAGGAAATCCTCCTGAGACTCCATGAGAAAGTGGATGGAGGTCATAGAAAATTTTCCCTGGCAGCCTTTGTTTTGGTAATGTTAGTGAAAGTGGTCATTGGAATACAGTGGCTTAAAGTAGTGCTTCTCCCACTGGGGATCTTGTTAAAATGCTAATTCTGATTCTGTAGGTCTGAGATGGGCCCTTAGGTTTTGCATTTCTAATGAGCTTCCAGATGATACCAGTGCGGCTGGGCCAGGGTCCACACTTTGAATAACAAGGGCTTAAAGACCTTACTCAACAGGCAATCAGGATACTGAGGCCTTCCTTCCCCAAGGAATGGGGAATGGCTTCTGGAGGCTGAGTGTGGAGCTGAGCTCATGTATGGGTTTAGGAAGTCTTCCTAGTCTGTTTGTAGGGTGGCTTCCTATCCTCTCATCTTCCTCTATCAATGCTTCTTGCCACCTAGCTCTAAGTCCTGCTGCCCCCCTGTGCAGTCTGGACTGACCTCTGTTCTGGCCCCGCAACTCCTGTCCTCACACTTGGGCTTGCCTTCTCCCAGACTGTGCGTCTCCTCACTCTTGCCTCACCTGGAATGCCCGGCACCATCTCCACCTGCCACCATCCTTCCAATGGAGAGCTCTTCTCCATTGAAGAATGTCAGCTAATAAATGCAAAAGGGATCATAGAATTAGGCAATTATCATTCTTCAACCCTCAGTGCATTAGCTGACTCAGATGAGGGTCATCATCAAAGAATGCCAAAAACATGGAGTGAAGGATATTGGTATGTGTTCAAAGTATTACCCCATAGATTACTTATTAATAAGAAAGAACAAAGTGTGGTACTAAAGAGATAGCCAGTGGTCTCCGCCTGAATCAAGTGACTAAACATTATTGCCAATAATGGGGCAACCTGACATATACCTCTAGCCCTGCTGCAATAAGAAGTATATAACATCGCCTATGTACTATTCTTGCCAAAAATGTTTTATCTGAATATAATCACGCGTAAACACTAAGACAGTTCCAAAACGTAAACTATTCTACAACAGAACTGACCCTTTGAAAAAGTCAATGCCATGAAAAACAACAAAGAGCAGAGGAGATTTTTAGATCTGTGCTTCTCAAACTTTAATGTGTTTGTAGATCACCAGGGACCTTATTAAAATGCAGGTCTAGAATGGGGCTTGGCATTGCTAACAAGCTCCAAGGACCACCTTTTAAACAGTAACATTCTAGATTAGAACAGATAACCTGAGAGTGGATTCTGGATCAACAAACAAAACAAGGCACAACAGCTGTAGAAGACATTTTTGAACAAGTGGAGGAAATTAAAATATGGACTATATATTATAATAAGGTGATATTACCAAATTAACATTAACTCTCTTGGCTATGATAATGGCACTGCAGTAAGTAGGAAATGGGTGCTGAAATACATGCAGGTGAAAGGTCACACTATCTGCAACTTACTTACATATATATAGAAAGAGCAGAAATATGGCAAAATACTAACACAATGAACTTAGGTGAAAGGTTATATGGGTGTTTACCATTCTATTTTTCTGTAGGTTTAAAGTTTTTCAAAATAAAACTTTGGGCATAAGACGTGATCCTACTAATTCTTGGAGGAGGCACAGCTTCCCTTCTAAGCTCTTCTGCAAAGCCTTCCCTCATCCCAAGCAGAAATTGTCTTCCTCTCCTCTGGTATGGCATTCAGTGCCATTCTGCCCCAAATTCAATCTCTTGAGTGTTTGGGCCTCATTTCTCCAACTTAGAGATTCTCGGAAAAAAGCGTCCTGCTTTACCTACTTGGGTCCTTCCCTCACGGCCCAGCATAGGGCTTTCCCTGGAGAAGATTTTCAGTGAACTTTTTTGGATAGATAAATTGAATGCATTGGAGAGAGTAACTTGGGTAGAGAGAAGAATCACAGGGCATTTCAATTCTCCCCTATATTTTACTGGGCTGAAAAGCAAACCAAAAAACCTTACCACCATGACCACCAGTCACCACCCCTATACTCCACTCTTGGTGGGGAAGTAGGAGTGGTATTGTAAGGATAAATTTTTTTTAAAAAAGAATTTTCTTTGCTGATAAAGGGAAAGAAGGCAGCTGCTTTCTCTTCTTTCTAGAGGACATAATGAGCCCTTGCTCTAAACTTGTGGACTGTAAATGGATCTCTCTAGGGGTTGGATAAGTCCAGGCTCCTGGTTTGTAACAGAGATGTCTCTAAGATTGAAGACCTCAGAGCCACTTGAACTGTAAACACTTCTGGTGTCAACCTTGTAGCCTATATATAATCTATATATAACCCTTTGTCTCTGGAGGAGATATGAGAAATTTTATTATTTTTCTTTTTTTGTTGTTTTTCTTTCTTTGCTGTATGAATTGTGTGAAATTTCATCCTGACACATATGCATGTACTCTGTTGTGCTTACTCAGTAAGAAATCAATTTTCTGTCTTTCCCATGAAGATCTGTCTCTTTGTTGGTAGGACTTTTACTTCCTCAAGAGTAGTATATTGGTACAATCTCTTTGGAAGCTGATTTGCATTATTTATAGAAATGAAAAACACATTATATTACCACCACTAGGAATTTGTCCCACAGATATACTTGTAGATGTGCACAGTGGGCAAAACTTCTAGAGGAAAACCTGAGTGTCCTTCACTAGGCACAGATGAAATATGAAGTACAGTAAAATACTATGGGACTCTTCAAAAGAATGAGATGGACTTCCATGTATTGGCATGGAAGGATCTCCAAGATATACTGTCAAGTCAATAAAGCAAGGTGCAAATTTATGAGTTTACTATAATGACATGTGTATACTGTATATTTGTAGAAGCATAGATTTTTGGAAGGACATGGAAGAATCTGTTAATGGTCATTATCTCAGGGAAGAGGGATTGGTGGTTGGGTGGGGAGAGTGTGAGAGATTTCTACTTTTCTTTCTTTTCCCTTGTTTACTATTTACTTTTCTTAAACCACAAGAATATAATATTTTAAATATAATAGTTTCAAGGTAAATAAAATACAGCCACCACAGAGACTTAAGACATCAGTAGGCAATAAGTTCCCTAAGTAACATGAAAGCAGGGATTTTGTTGGCTTTGATCAAGGCTCTATACCCATTACTTAGAACAATGTCCTGTACAGAGCAGATGCTCAATAAATATTTGAGGTTGAAACCTAAGTTCTTTCTTTGCCTCCCCCAAGGAATTTGGCCTTGGAGTTATTTGGCCTTGAAGCCAAATCTCAAGGCGATCTTTGTTGATTTTCCTACATGCCCTTCACTTTTCTTCTCCATCACTTTTCTCACACTGTTCCACTGGCCAGGAAAGCTCTCTCCTCTATTCTCCCTTCACCCATTTGAAATTGTGCACATTTCTCAAGCCAAACTGAAATTTCAATCTCCAGTGAAGTTTTTCTTAGATCTGCCTGGGAAAATGTTCTGTCTCCTTAACTTGTGGTCTCATGGTAGCCCTATGTGCCTACCTTCCATCGCTTATTATATATTATGAGTTAAGCTTGTTTTAAATTTTGTCTGTGCATGTGCCTTTTTATTTAGAACTGTGACTTCTTAGGCCAATAGAACCATTCTTATGGTCCTCACCCCTGCCCCTATCCACCCTCACAGTAGAGTGCTATGTGGCCACCAATCCATTCCATTTTTAATAATTGGGATATGAGTTTAAGGTCCTTGGTTATCTCCCATTGACTCCTTTATCAGAAGTCCTGTTAGAGTCTCTTCATTTGTCTCTTCACTGTCATTTGTGCCTGTCCTAAAGCCAGCCTGCATTCCCTCCTCCTGTAGGAAGCCTTTCCTGATAACTCAAGCTCAAGGGGATAACTCTCTCTTCTTAGCTCTTCTAACAGTTAATATCTGAACAAATTATTGGAAATGGTATGTGTAAAACACTTAACTTTTAGCGTTGCAGTTCTTTTAAGCAAGTAACTGATATTTCTCCGGCTAACAAATCACAGTACACCAAACCCTACAATCAGGCTTTGAAGTGAATCTTTTCATATCCCAACGTGAGGGTAAGTCAGGGAGATGGACGCCAAGAAGATAGCGCTCCCAAGAGAAGAGCAGGAGCGGAGTTTCTTAGTGCTTCTGTGGCTGGCTGTATCATCAAAGGGAATGGTGTCCTGATTAAATAGTCAAGCAGTCTTTACCACCTTCACAGGACGACTTAGGTCAAGCCCTGTCCCCTTTCTGTTCCTCATTTCCCACATTTACAAAAATGAGGGCGAAAGTTCCACTCTAGTTCCTTCATGGAAAGAATCAGTTCAAACAAAAGTGGGATTTGAATAAGGACCATTCTGGAGCTCTCTCTAGCTTTATATGTTACCACCACACCTTACACCCCCATCATCTCTTTCTCTTTTCCTTCCTTCCTTCCTCCCTTCTTCCTTCCTTCCTCCCTTCCTTCCTTCCTTCCTTCCTTTTCTCTCTCTCTGTCTCATAGCAGTTCTAGCTGCAACCTTTAACTACAGAACTTTTCAAAGACCACTTTAATTTCTTTGCTTTGGCTCTTGCTATAAAATGATACACCTCTGGTTTACTTCAGATTAGAATTATAGAAATTATAGAGCCTCTACAGAAAAAAAAAAAGTGTCCTAGAATGTTTTCAAGAGTATTATTCCTAGTAGATGTAGATGAGCCCATTAAATGATGACTTCCATAAATTCTACAATCTAAACCTCAAATGCTAGCAATTCTGTTTTCTTTCACTTTTATGGAGCTATGAGCCTCAAAGTTTCATTTAAATTTCAAAGCTTGATGATGCTTGAGAAACAGATACCAAAGCCTTTTAAAGCCTGGTTCTTTTTAGCAATCAATAAGTTAAAGATCATTCAACCTAAGACAACTAAAGGAAACCAGAACAAATTCTGCAGGATGATAATACCATAAAAAATGGGAGCTTTGAAGGAATAAATAAAAATGTACTTACTGTGGCAGGTTGGGGGGGGTACAGTTCTTAAACTATCAAAATTATTTCATTAAAAAATTCATGAGCAATATATACTATCAGTACGGTATTTTCTATAAAATACATGCTGGTGGATTCTCTGTAAACACCAATTTCCTAAAATATGAAGAAGCTTCCGCCTTCATCTCTTCTGTTTTCACAATAAATCTTACCATTTACTTCAAAAAAAGGTGAATTTCCTGAGACCATTTGACCTCACAGTGTGTACCCATAATTGCTTGTAGTTTCAGAATTCTGAGCAGTCTCAAGGGAACAGGTGTGAAAAACATCGCTAGGTTCTGCCTCTGTGCTTTTTATGTTTTTGTGGAAGAGCTAAGCTCTTCAAAGCAGTGGCTCAGGAGGAAGCTTTCAGTCTGTCTTGTGAGCTTTAACGCTGAAATGCCCAAGCTCTAAGAAGCCCTGATCTTCTCTCTTGCCTCTTTCTCTTATAGACTTTGGCCTCTGAAACTTAGCTCCAGGTTAAAAAAAGCTCTTAGCATTGGATGAGGCCTCCGAAGTCTCAGGAACATTTGGACAGAGAATATAGAACCTTGGAATCTGGTCTGAAGGCATCGAAGACATGATACCAAGTTGTACAAATGTGTTACCAAGTTTCCTTCTCACTTCCTTCCTTGATAGGAATGTTGCTCTGGCTCAGCAACATTTAAATATTAATTTCTCAAGGCTAAGAGCTCCTCGCCCTTCTTTTGGCGCCTGTGAGTCTGGAAAGTTTGGAGATGATGGCTCAACAAAATTTTCTCTCAAAAAGCCAAACTATTTGACAGAGTTAAGTTCCCATTTCTTTGCTCCCTTTCTCTGCATGATACAGGTTCTTTTTTAAGTTCATTTACAAGTCTCTCTCTCTCTGGAGAAAACTGAACATAAATCAGAAAGCAAAGGCAAAGAAAGAGAAGTCCACTTACCGTCTTCTGAACTACCAACACCATAATGGTTGCCACAGCAAAGAGGAGACACAGAGCCAGTGAGGCCGTGGTGAAATAGAAATAACCGCGGCTAGTGGTTCCCAAGTGGCTGGTGACGGAGCCTGCGGGCACATGCATGGCTGGGTCTTGAGAAGGGGCCAGTGGGTTGAGTGCTTGCTGCAGCCCTGGGTCCATTCTTATATAGTCTTCCCCACATCACACCTTATCTCTCCTCATCTGATTCGGTTCTGGGCCCATCTCTGTTCCAAGAAGGATTCTCCCCCTGCATCCCGGATCATGTGACTTGGAAAAAAACCTTCACCGTCTGCCTCATGAAGAAATGCTTCTCTGGGGGCGTGAGGCGAAAGGCAGCAGCGCGGGTGGGGGAGAGGTTCATTTTTCATCGCCAGGGATTAATGTGAGTGAAGAGAAACTGTAGCTACAGAGAAGGTGGCTGATGTCAGAGGGTGAGTAGGAAAATGACGGTTTCCCTACTCTGCTGTGTATGTGTGTGTGTGTGTGTGTGTGTGTGTGCGCGCACAAAGCAACTTCTGTTTCAATCACACTCAGCCACAAAACGCCTTCCGGCTTGAGAAGCTGCACATTCTCTTTAGCAAGGCCTGTGGCTCAGAAGTCCTCATCAGAAAAATGTCTCTTTGCTGGGCCTCGGGGAGGCTGGATTTCTTGGACTGTGGTAGAATGACTCAAAAGGGTTGATAATATTGGCTCCTGCTAAAAACTGGAAATACTACCAGATATCTGGGAAGGAAGGGCCCACAAATGTGGAGATTGAGCCAAAGGGAGATAAGCTCATGGCAGTATGAAATTTGGTGACAGGTTCAAAGATACTGTTTGAGAGGAGGAATCTGGAAACACTGATCTGGAAACACTTGGGCCTGCCATAAAACTCAGAAAAAGGGGAAGGAATTGGCAGTGAGGGTGGGTGTGGGGAAGCGGTATGGGGCAGAACGCAGGGGGGGGTGTGTGTTCTGTATGGTGTGTGCGCGTGTTGCCTGTGGACGGTGGGTGTGTGATACGTGTATGCTGTGCATGTGTGGTGTGCCTCCGTGACGCGTAGTGCATGATGTGTGCCTATGTGTGTGTTGTGTGTTGTGTGTGCTGTGTGGTGTGTGTGTATGTGACCACTACACTTGAACCTCTTCTGTCTCAGGCGCAGTGCTAGGAGATTTACACAATGCCTCACTTCACCCTCACCTCTGCCCTCTGAGGCAGCTAATATTTCTTTTTTACAGGTGGGAAAATTGAGGATCAGAGAGGATGAACACTGCCTCAGTCAAAGTTGCAAGATAACTTGGGTGCATAGCTATACTCGTCTGGCCCCTTCAACTGTCATTGCACTTGAAGGCTGAAAACCTGAGGTCTTGTCTCAGCCCAACCACATAATGGTCTTGGGTCCTTGTACAAATCCTTATGCCCCTCTCTTTTCCCCATCTGCATTGACAGCCACCATGAAGATCAAATGAGATAGTGATATAAGAGTACTTCATGAACGG
Source organism: Balaenoptera borealis (assembly GCF_965194805.1). NCBI lineage: Eukaryota > Metazoa > Chordata > Mammalia > Artiodactyla > Balaenopteridae > Balaenoptera > Balaenoptera borealis. Next base: position 103,542,779 of record NC_138865.1, read on the forward strand.
GAATAGACTTGGCAGATGGTATTGGACCATTCTGGTTCAACGTTCCAAATAGTCTGCAATTTAGACAGATAGAGTAGATAGATTCTCTGGGGGGCAGAGCTGTGTCACATCTGTGGTTACTAATGATCTCCATTTCAAAATACCATTTAAAAAGTGAATCACTGCATAATTGGTGCCTCCGGATGTAGCTCTTTGAAAACTTCATTTGGAAGTACCCGGGTCTTGGTAGCACCCCTCCCCTTTCTGCTCACTTTTTGGCTGCCGTATATCTCTGAGAGCAAGCAGAAATCCCAGATTCCCCCAAGGAAAGGTCCTGTGTCCAAAGCCAAGCTTGGATTATTACCACTGCCACCTTTGCAGAGATCCCACTGCTGACCGTCACCTAAGTTGGGTCACTCTAGGAATTGGTCTGGATATTCCTTCCAAGTGAATCCATAAAATGATAGATTCTGGAGATGGAAGAGCCATCAAGAGGTAAATTTTTGGGGGTGCTAAATAGAGTGGTATAAAGTGTACCCATTTTATAGTCAAGGAAGCTGAGGTCCCCTTGATCCCACATTGGACTTGGTTTTGGAAGAAGTAGGTGCACGCATTCATTTGATCTGTAACGGAGGTGGGAATGAAGCAAGCCAGTGTTTTGTGGGGTATGCACCCGGCTGATTCGGGGAGAAGACTGTGTCCTGTGGTGGGCATGAGCAGTGAGTGGGTAGCAGGGGGCTCTGTAACCTTCCCAGAGCTGCTGAGAACAGACTGCCCCCTCGACCTTTCTCTGCAGTCTCTTTGATGAAAGTGGAAAACTTCTGATTGTTGAATGGAAGCTGTGGGTGTTGAAAAATAAAAAGGCTTTGCTTGAAGTGCAGGTCTTCCTGAAGGCCCGTGGGGCTCAGAAGGGCAGTGGAAAAAAATGTTTGTCTTACAGTTACACATTTTGCATACAGTACAATGTCCTGGGAGGGAAGGCTGACAAGGGGGAAAAATCACCCTTTTGTTTTTTTTCACTCAGAACCTTCTGAGCAGTTGAGATTTTCAGAGCAGTTTGCTTCCCTGGCTGCTTGTGGGCCCAATTTCACTCCTCTCCCTGTGGCACTCCTCCACTCATGAGCCATCAGTGGTTTCCTAATTCTCACCTCCATTGGTCTAAACTCCTCTCTGCTGTCAAGCTGTGCCAGAAGCTAGCCTGGCCCACCGAGTGGTCCCATCCCTTGTGCTAACTGGCTTCTTTCTCCTCTCTCTCCAGCCAACCAGTGTACAAATGGAAAGAGCTTTTACAGAGTTTCTTGCTCAGTGATTTTCAGATCCTTTCTGGAAGTGAAACTGTACAGTGAGTGTAACAGTGCAGGAAAGTGGAGTTCTCTGGTTGAAGCAGAAGCAGGATGAGGAGAAGGGCTGAGCACAGACTGTTCATTTATCGTTTAATAACCCGGGATCTCTCTAAGATGGAATGCAATTTGGAAACTTGTGATTTAGCTCAAAGCCCTCAATCCTCAAATCAGGAAACAGAGACAAAGGAATGGAAATGACTTGAGGGAGGTTCCTTGGGGAGGGGTAGAGACATACTTAGAAGACCCTGTGCTCATTCTCATGCCCTCTCTGCTAGTATCCTAGGCACACCCTGGCTTCTTGCCACGTTCTCCTCACTCTCCCACCGCCTCAGATCCTCCCTGTTCCTCGAGGCCCCTGCCAGCCTGGCTGCATCCTCTAGGAAAGCCTGCCTGGACCTCTCAAGTCCACCAGCAGCCTCTCTCCAGAGCCCTCTGTCTTCATGCCACATAACATTGCATCTCATCATCTATTTGTCTTGACACCTGTCGTGAACTTTGCCTTCCGCATAAGATTAAGAGTTCCTGAGGGCGGTCTGCACTTTTCCAGTCTTTTGAGTCCTTGCAGCCCACCCTGCATTATTCAGTGCTGGGCCTACATATGGTCAATCTGCAGGCAATGATTGTGTTGATTTTATGTTTATGGAAAGAGAAAGTTCTAGAAGTTTGGCTTATACAAAGGGATTGTGTGATGGCATATCTGTCACTTCTCAGTGGACCCCCCCCCCCTTTCCCTGTCCTTCTGCGGATGGCTCACCCATTGCCTTTTACGTTCCACCATGACTCCAGGAGAGTCACCACCAGCCTCCTTTCAGCCTGTAATCAGTTGCTAAGGTGTGGCTGCAGCACCTGAGACTCAGTGGGCAAACAGAACTAATCTCTCATCCCTTCAAGAAGGAACCCCATTTTGAAAATATGAAGAGGAACCAGCTGTAGGACCCCCTCCTCCCCTGCCATCGCTTCCCCATAAGAGGGACTGTGAGATCTCTATCATGTAGACAGACTAGTTGTTCCCAAAGCATGGTCCCTGAACCAGCAATAGCAGAACTTGGTGGCACTGCAAAAATTCTTGGGCTCCACCCTAGAACTACTGAATCAGAAACTCAGGCTGGGGTTTAGTAATCTGTGTTTTAAAGAGCACCCAAGGGAATTCTGATACCTGAAACCATTTGGAAATCATTGGTTTAGGAAAATAACCTGTCCAGCTTCCAGAAAGAACCTATAAGGGATCATCTGGTCCAGACTCTGGCCTTTGTGCAGGTGAAATTCTACCCCCTATTGTGCAGGTGAGAAAACTAAGGCTCATGAAGAGGAGAGTATTGGCATGAGGACTCCTTTTTTTTGTTTTTTAATCCCTGGATTGAGCCCTCTTTCTAACCTCAAATGTGGCTGTAGGCTGCAAAAATACTGTTGCTTATGCAGATGGAGATATATTTGTCGTATTTACCTAAAGTTCTCTTGCGGTGATCACTGCATGTAGTAGCAAGAAATCTTTTAAAAAACTATTGGTGTATGTGAGAGGACAAACTCCCCCGGGGTATCTTCAAACAATACAACTTGCAATGAAACTGCCTATTGAGGAGGGAGGGCCCGTTCCATTAACTGGAGAGGCCTTTGCTTCGCTGAGGCTAACTAACTTGGAGAGACTGGACACTGGAGTTGGCCAGAGTGGCACTTCCCTGAGAGGGTCCAGTGACGACAGATATAGTAGAGGAAGGGTTAGGGCAGGGTCAGCAAATTGTGGTCACCGGCCAAATCCAACCCACCACCTATTTTAATAAATACGGTTTTATCAAAACACAGTCGTGCACATTTGTTTATGCACGTCTATGACTCTGTTTGCATTATAACGGCAGAGTTAAGTAGTTGCAACAGAGACATCATGACCCATAGTCTAAAAATTACTATCTACTCCTTTACTGGAAAAGTTTGCTGATCCCTGGTTTAGTGTATTAAACTCAAAGCAGAATAACCAAAGAAGGGATCTGGAGAAAGGAACAGAAATGCGTTTCCTAAGACTCTTCTATAAAATCTTCACTTATGGTTACATTATTAAGTCATGCTTTCATGAGAACTGAGAGTGAGGTATGGCAGAAAACATCTGGGAAATACATAGATAGGTATACTTTTAGTATTGGATATATGTGTGTGTTTATAAATAATATGTAGTAAACATATATATATGAATATATACATGAATACACACATGTTACTCCTGCCTACTTTAGAAAGGTTTTGAGACAACTTAAAATAAATGCACAGATGTATAAGAACTGAAGCCATTAAAACAAGGCAAAAGGTAGGAGCCAAACTATAAAGGTAGAGTGTAAAGTGCATGGATTAGGAACCCTGGCTGATGAGCACAATACCCCTGAGTTTCCTGGTAACCAGGGCAAAGAAGAAAGAAAACACATTGGGTTGCATAACTCTTTGATGGTAAAAAGCAGATGAGTTCAAACAGAGAAACGGACCCTTTGTTGCTTGTATAGGTGCTTTGAAATATACAGTCTCTGACTTAAGATAGTTCAACTTACAATTTTTCGACTTGACGATGCTGTGAAAGTAATATGAATTTAGGAGAAAGCTCGCTTAGAGTTTTGAATTTTGATCTTTTCCTTGGCTGGCAATATGGGTATGATACTTTCTCCTGATGCTGGGCAGCGGCAGCTGCAGCCCCCAGTCAGCCACGAGATCACACGAGGGGAAACAACCATTCTGTACACACACAACAGTCTGTTTTTCACTTACAGTGTAGTTTTCAATAAACACATGAGATATTCAGCATTTATTATAAAATAGGCTTTGTGTTAGATGATTTAGCCCAGATTTAAGCTAATGTAAGAGTTCTGAGCACATTTAAGGTAAGCTAAGCTAATCTATGATGTTCTGGAGGTTAGGTGTTTTAAATACATTTTCAACTTTTAAATTATAAAAAGTACTTTCAATTTACAGTGGGTTTATCAGAACATAATTCCATCCTAGGTCGAGGAAGATCTGTATAACATGTTCTCAAATGACAAATGAATGTAATCTATGAATTTAAATTATGACATTGCAATGACTTAGGATAAAAGCCATTTTAACAAGTGAGAATACTGGAATATTTAAAAAGAAATGTTGTTTTATGATTTTCAATGAAGCAGAACTGATGATAAATAAATACTAAGGAAGTGAGAGATTCAAGAAAAAAAAAAGCATCACTTTCCTAGCCTCTAGGGTCTTACAGTAGAGTTGAAGGACTAGAAAATTCTTAAGTTAGATGGTCCTTAAGAACTCAATTGTTATTCAAAAAAGAGAGGTGAGTTTGCACTTTTTGCAAAGCTGAGGAAAGGTCCTTCCATATCAATAAAAAAAGATACGGGAACATATAGGATGATGTGTTCTACATCACCCATTGGGTGTTTGGGAGCTTACTGTGTGCCGGGCCCTGTCAATATAACAATGAACACGGCAGATGTCATCCCTGCCTTCATGAAGCTTATAATCGGGTGAGTGAGATGGGCAATTAAATAAGTAATTATAACATGATTGATATTAATAACAGATGATTCAGGGTGTTATATGTGCACAGTGGGAAGACTCGAGGTCTCTTATCACTCTCTAGGGGACTTCCTTGAGGTGACCTCTTTGACGTCTACATTAGTTTAATGAGTAAAAATCCACCCAAACTCTACTAGGTCTTTTCACTCTCTTTCTTTTCCAGTGTAAAATCTTTTAGCATCTCTCCTTGCCTGTGGAGCCCTGGTTGCGTTTCCTTGCAAGACTTCCCAGGCGTTTCCTGAGGCTTCATTTTCAGCCTCTGATCCCACTTAAACCTTCCCCCCACTCCAGGTGCAGTTTATGCTGTTCCTCTGACCTGCTAACCCTTCCCCAGAATCCGTTTCTGTGCAGGCAACATCCTCACTGCAACATCAAATGCCCTACCTTGCTCCAGCAATTCTCCTGCTCCAGCAGGTTTTTCTTCCTTTTTTTTTTTTTTTAAGCTGCTGTTCAAATGTTGTCTCTTCTCTGAGCTTCCACCCTCAGCTTCCAGTAAGAAATATATCCCTCTTTTCTCTGCAGGGTTTCATAGCATACTTATACCCCCAGTCAATAATGACGAGAGTAATAATAATTATTTTATAATTACAACCACCACCTACATTTAATGAGCTCATATTGTACGCCATTCACATTACATTAATAATCTCACTTAATTTTTACTGTTATCCCATAAATGCTGTTATTCCCATTTGGCAGATAAGGAAACTTAGGCTTGGATCTGGCATTCTGACACAGGTCATGTAAAGTCCAGCCTCTATTCTCTGATTGTGTTAGATTTTCGGATTTCACTGGAGGTGGAGGTTGACACTGAAACATGTCCTAAAGTGTTGTTTCCTGATGTTAGCAAAATCAGGAAGTGACCTTTTCTTTTCTCTTTAAAGTGGGCTAACTTTTCTTTTTTTCTAGTTCTACGAAATTTGAAGCTTGATGGGTCTTGGTTTTGAAGTAAAAATCTATTTATCCCTGGAGTAAACAATTCAAATTGAACAGGTGCTTTAGCTGTGCAATGCTGCATATTTTCAGTTGCAAAGGGCCAGGCAAAGGAGAAAACATGTGAACCACAACAGAATGCACCAATTCATTTTTCGTGGCTATTATTTTTACTGGGAAGAACAAAGGAGTCCCAACCTAACCTTGCCTTCTTAACATCAAATTTTCAGCTGTGCAAAGAAAGGGGGTATTGGCAGATGGAAAAATGCCAAAATGTGAGTGCTTGCACAGGGCATAATCAACAGAGGGAGACACTAACGGTGTGAAAAATGGAAAAACAGGTAGTGGAGCACTTCTCTGGGAAATGCATCCCCAGTGAAGTTATGGAGGAGTGCAGGTGTTTGGAGAAGGTTCAGAGAAGTGTCCTGGAAACACAGACCCGACTTCAAATCCCCTTTCCCTTCCTTCTACTCAAAACAAACATTTGTTGAGCACTCGCAGTAAGACGCTTGTAACCTTTGAGAGGGGGATCTACTTAGTCACCCCAAGTCTCAGTTGTTTTTATTGGTAATGTGACAACAATCATTGTCACTTTTAGGGTGGTTAAAAGATTGATATTGTGTTTAAAACACCTTAGAGGGACTTCCCTGGTGGCACAGTGGTTAAGAAGCCGCCTGTCAGTGCAGGGGACATGGGTTCGATCCCTGGTCCGGGAAGATCCCACATGCCGCGGAGCAACGAAGCCCGTGCGCCACAACTACTGAGCCTGCGCTCTAGGGACTGTGCTCCGCAACAAGAGAAACCTCTGCTCGCCACAACTAGAGAAAGCCTGCGTGCAGCAACGAAGACCCAACGCAGCCAAAAATAAAGAAAAAATAAAATAAAATAAAACACCTTAGAACACCTCCTGGTACATAGCGGGCAATTGGTTTACATTCGATGAAAAGATCTGCCCTGTTCTTCTGCTGACTTGAAGTGTTAGACGCCAGTCTAGCTAAATACGACACTGGGTGCGTATCCAGGCAACAGAACTCTTCCTCCATTTTCCCTGGTCAAATCACAAAAGATGTCTATTCTCCCTTTCCTTTCTTCCTCTTTCTCTCCTCCCCAGCTCTTTCCCTTTCTTTCCTCATTTGTCCTTGTTCCCTCCTTGGTTTAATAACTTCTGAGCCGCAATTTTACCAAGTATATTTTTCTCTTTTATTTTCATGTTATGTGTTTTTTTGTTTGTCTCAAATTGTTTATAATGAATATGTATTGCTTTTTGTATAGAAGATACTAGAAGCAACCCATAATCCGTATCCATAGGGGAGACGGCAAGTAGTACTTGGGATCATACTAAATCTATATTATACAGTTGTTTTCTTTTTAAATATATGTAGTTTCCTATAGGTCATAGGAAATCTGCTATTTCCTTGTCTGTATATCATGTACTATCTTTCACTACCTCTTTCCAGGGAATGTGGAATATATAAGAAATAAAATTAAGTTTCTCCCTCTGGAATCAGCACACGGAGTGGTTGACACAGGCTGTGTGCCCTTTTTTCTTGGTCTTAAAGTTTCTTTCTGGGGTATCCCATTCTGTCCTCAGGTTGGAAAATATAGGTGTAGCTGACAAATAGCTGGACAGGCTGAAAATCTTCTATGGGAACTGAGAAAGCATCAGGTATCAGTATAAATGGCTCATCTGCCAGTTTGGCAAAACCTTAGAAGATGATTCCCACCCCCACTCCGCCGCCTTAGAGGACTCGAACCCAGGCGTGGCTTGGCAAGGTGCTCTTGGTGGCGAGCTCCTCTCGTGAGGTCCTGCCTTTGGTTTCCCTGTGAATGCCCCTTGGAGCATCCAGGCTGAAAAACTGGCCCAGCTCTCCTGGACTTCATGGGACCAGGGGAAACGCCACTCCTGAGGCCATATGGCTTTGCCTTTCTTTCCTCTTTTTCTTGCATTGATGTGATAGACCTTGATAAGTATTTTTGGGGAGAGGAAATAAAGCTCAAATGTTAATACGTTAAAAACACTGTAGAAGTTGTAGCCCCTGCTGCATTGGGATTAAGGGCTAATTGATTAATTGTAGGTTAAAATAAGAGGACCTCATCACTCTTATAGAGTTCTCTGGAGAACATCATAATGTTGTGATTAAAGAATTACAAGTAAAAATTAGAAACAAGGGGAAAATATGCACGGATATTGATTTGATCTGGAAATGAGAGCTTCTTAAGAGTGGCAGAAATTGGCTGGTGCCCACAGTTATGACCATTCTATGTGACGACCGGTTCTGGTCCTGGGTTCATCTATACCACTGCCTCTCGAACTTTAATTATGCATAGGAATTGCCTGAAGATCTTGTTAAAATGTCCATTCTAATTCAGTAGGTCTGGGCTGGTGCTGACTGCATTTCTAAAAAGTTCTGGATAGTGCTGGTGCTGTCTCTCCAAGGGCCATACTTTGAATAGCAAGGATGCATAACCAAACCTACACAACCACAGAGATCTGCCTCACCTAGAGCACAGCAGAGGAAATACAGCAGACCAAGAGGCGGCACCAAGTGTGTCTCTTCATGGCAGTCCAAGAGCTGTTTCCTCCCTGTCCCCAGCAACACAGGTGTTGTCCTTGTAATGAGACTATGCACTTGGGCATAGGGGCCACTCTGGTTTAAAAGCCCCAAGCTCCAGTGGAACCAGTATCTCTTTTCATAGCTTCTAGGTCCCACACAGTGAGAAGCCCAAATCTATGGCTTTCTACCAGGTATTCATAGCTCATTCACGGTTTCCCAGTCTAAAGGCAGTTTATCAATTAAAGATCATTTTCCCCATTCACTGTGTCATTCCACCGTTGCCAGGGAATAGTGCTTTGAGGTTAATGCATAGTCACTTTCCTGTGGAGAAAGCAAAGGCATTTTGTTAAACCTCTACTCGTACTCCCCAAATTGCTTTTGTTTCTGAAGATCACCATGAAGTCTACAACTATCTGTTTCCCTTGCAGTAAGGGTGGAGTTTGAAGCTTGGCTAGTTTGAAGCAATGATGAGGAGGTACGAGTTGGCATATTTCTCTGAGCTCCCTCTTAGCTACTGAGCTGGGGACAGAGGATCCAGTAAAGGACTCCAGGGAACATGTTGGGGGGGGATGGTGGAGTCTCAAGGTGAACGGACAATAAAAGTATGAACTGAAAGATGTCTGGTAAGAGTTGCTATATGTCGTGTGTGATATAACCAGCTTATTCTGTAATGTATTGTTTAAACCAGGATGCCTAAGAGGCAAAGGGGGCTCTTCTATTAGTAATTACACTGAATTACACTGGGACAGTAGGTCTAAATGGGCATTGTCCTAGCCAAACCCTAACACATATGGTCACTCTAGATATAATCCATTTTGTTATCACCCAGAAAATTCTTCAGTAAAACAATGTGGTTTACCATTGCTTTTGGAGCTGTGTAATGTGTGTGGGAGAGAGTAATATAATGAAGTATGAGTTCAGCTTCCAGGTAATATGCAAAATCAAGAGCCATCCATGGTGATCTGTTCATGTTTGAGTAATACGGATGAGAAAATTCAGAGCCAGACAGGTGAATTTCCAATGTCACCTCATAAGCTGATGACAGAGTTGGGCTTCAAACTCTTGTTTTCTTCATTTCATTTCCCAGTGTGCCACTCTGCCTCTTTGTATTAGTCAGGTTACTACTAGGATATGCAGCAGTAACAAGTTAGTCCTGAACTATCAGGAACTTAATAAAATCAAAATTTCTCACTTATGTGAAGCCTTGTGAGCGACAGGTAGCCCTTGTGGCCTCCAAGTGTTGGAGGATTGCACATGGGATACCTATGGGTCAGGCCTGGGAATAGCTTATGTCATTGCTGCCTGCAATTCTACTGGCCAGAACGCAGTCATAGGACCCCAGTCTAAGTACAGGGGAGGCTGAGAAATGTAGCCTTTCCGTGTGTCCAGGAAATAGTGTGGTAAACATAAAGCATTTTCTCCACACGCTGTCTCAGAACTATGTTTTAACAGTTGGTGTTAACAATTGCATACAAAACTATATAAATAAGACTCGAGGCCTCATGAGTATAGCAGAGTATCCCCCACCTCCACTCCTGCCCGCCATAGGAGACTGTATTAGTCTGCTCCGGCTGCTGTAGCAAAACACCATAGACTAGGTGGCTCAAACAACAGACATTTATTTCTTACATCTCTGGAGGCTGGGAAGTCCAAGATCAGGGTTCCACCAAGGTTGGGTTCTGGTGAGAGTTCCCTTCCTGTATTGCAGATGACTGCCTTCTCGATGTGCCTCACATGGCAGAGATAAAGAGAGCAAGCTCTCTGTTCTCTTCTTACAAGGGCACTAATCCCATCATAAGGACCCCACCCTCAGGATCTCATCTAAATCTCATTACCTCCAAAGTCCCCATCTCCAAATAGCGTCACACAGAGGGTTAGGACTTCAAAATATGAATTTTGGGAGGACACAGACATTCAGTCCATAACAGAGACCTTCTGCCATTTTCTGCCGAGACCCAGGATATTATGTGGTTGGAAATAAGGATACTTGTGTTCTGGCCCACTTGTGACTCTGGGAACTGGAGTCTCTGGTCATGTGGCTTCTTGATGCATCAGTTTCCTCAAATATTTACCTTTAGAGTTCTTGAAGTAATGAACATGAAAAAAAAAAGGTATGGAAAGGGATGGTGATTACTGTGCCACAGAGGAGGTGAGGTTGTCTGTTCATCTTTTCATTTAACATGTATTTTGAGCACTAAGTGTGAAACAGTTTCCAAGAAACTAGGAATACAATGGTGGTCAACAACAAATTCACTTGCTGCTCAAATCCTCACTTTTTCTTTTTTGCCTATTTAGGGACACATACATTATTTTATGATGACAGTTGACCCTAGAACAACCCAGCTTTGAACTGCATGGTCCACTTACATGCAGATTTTTAAAGATACTACAGTACTACATGGTCTGTGGCTGGTTGAATCCGAGGATTCAGAAGTGCAGATATGGAGGAACTGTGGATACTGGAGTGTGGACCACAAGCTGTACTTGGATTTTCAACCGCACAGAGGATTGGCACCTCTAACCCCCCGCACTGTTCAAGGGTTAATGGTATTTGAATCATAGGGATTGTAGTTAGCGCTATGAAGGGAAGTTACCCAGACACATGAATGCCATGATTGGGGCACTCAGTCTCATTTGGGGGAACACAGAATCTCCCTGGAGCAAGTGATATTGATTACAGATCTGAAGGGTAATTTGGAAGTAATCATTAATACTGATGACAACACTTATTGAGCTCTTACTATGTGTCAGGTGCTGTTTTACGTGCCTTATATGCATGATCTCAATGATCTTACTACCTTGATTCTTCCTCACAACAACTTTATGATCTAGGCATTAATATTAGCCCATTTTCACAGAACAAATTGTAGAAAAGAGGGGTGCATCTTCCAGTAAAAGGGAGCCCCAAATACAAGAGTCCTGTGGTTGGAGAGAACAAGGCAAATGAGTCATCTGAGGGGCTGAAAGAAAGATGAAGTGTTTGGAATCATATTGTGTTACATGCTACCAGGAAAAAGATTTCGCCTCTTCTCACCAAAGCGCAAATGTGTTGGGGGACAGAGGAGAGAAGCAAGTGTGAAAGTTTGTGTTTGGGTATCAGATTCAGCTATCAATAAGATGCACTTACCAGGTAATATGTAGAACTAGACTTAAAAGTGTTGTCTGTATTCTTCATAATGGGACCACAAGAGCTCAGAGAAATCGGGGCTTTTGGAAGATGCAGAAAACCCCAAGACCAGGAGGAGGGAATTAGGGCTTGCTAGCACTTTTCTTCTTTTGAAGCTATAAAGTTAGTTGTGGGAGCTACCAAGGTTTTATCGAGAAGAAAGAGTTCAGGGAGGAATTCTTCCACTTGACCTTATTTCAGTCTGCATTGTGGATTGGGGACGATAACAATTTTGTGTTACACAGTGATAGCTTATCTAGTCTGGCTCAGCCTGTTTTCACAGCAAGTTAATAGGAAGGACATTTTGTCTTCTCTTCTTAGAAAATGATCAGCTCTTTTTGAAGTTAGAGTGATTTTCTATGCTAGGCAGCATTTTGTTTTCATCGAATTGACTTTGATGTGAAATTTCCTGGCATTTCTTAATTCTGTAGAGGAGGTTTCTCCCTTTGAAATTGAAATGTGTACGTGCATAATTATATGTGCTATTATGTCTCTGACTGATGCATGTGTTCACACATTAACTAGCAAGTATTTATTCAGCACCTACTATATGTTAGATCCAGAGTGCTGCAGTGAACATGTGGGATTTACATGTCCATGGAATTGACCATCTGAAAGTGCTCATAGACATTCAGCAAAAAGATACGAAAGTAAATAGTTTACTGAATACTAAGAAGAAAACAGATTGCTATGAGACAGAATAACAGGAGGGTCTACCTGAGAATGGATGGTGGGCTGGGTAGCTTCTGCTCACCCCTGTCATCCTTTTTCCTACCCTTCTCCATCTTTCCTGGGAGGCTGGCCTGCAGGGACTGCCTTAAAAGGCTCCTCTGCTCCCAGTTGGGGATTGGCCGTTTGGATGGTGGGAGAAGAATGAGGCTGGGGTATTTACTTCCTTTGTTCCTTTCTCTACAGATCCCCCTGCTTAGTTGTGACCCTCTACTGGTGGCCACCAATACTTTAAGATAGCCTTCTTTTACACTACTCTCTCCAGGTTCTGCTACATGTTCCCTCCCCTCCTGCTTCAGGCCTGAGAGAGGTAATGGATCCCTACTGTTGCTAGCCATGGGGTGCTGTGTTATCTCCTGTTGGTGTCCCTAAACCCTGGCCATACCTTTGTATAGAGCCCCTTTATCATCATTTTAGCCCACTTGGCATATGACACCTGTTTCCTGCCAGGACCCTGACTGATAGATAACCTAGAGGGTCTTTTTGAGGATGTGGCTTTTAAGTTGAAAACTGAAATGTCAGAAATTGTGGACCAGAAAATTAATGGGAGGAAGTGGGTTTTAGAAAGAGGGAAGAGCATGTGTGAAAGCCCTAGGCCAGACAGAATTTTATGTGTTCAAGGGACATATAGGGGAGAGACACACATGTAAGGAAAAGGAGAGGTAACCCCAAATGAGGCTGGAGAAGTGAACAGGGACAATCAAACATGGCTTTATAGCTGCTATTAGGGAGTTTGGGTTTAATTTGAGTGCAGTGGAAGCCATCGAAGGAGTTTAGGCAGGAGGGTGTAAATATCAGATTTGATCTATTTATCTATTAGTTTGCTTAAGGCCATTAGTTGACACTTACTCTATGCCAGGAGCTGTGCAGAGTATGGGGGAGAAGGAGGCAGATGTAGAGGCATGAAGACATAGCCCTTCCATCAAATAGCAGCCTACTGGAAGAGTCAGGATATGGGTATACAGAATGCTAATACAAGACATGATTTAAGTAGTATAAGAGGGAGCACCAATGAGATTGTTTTCAGTGGAGATGAATAGAGAAGACTTCCTGGAAGTGGTAGCATTTGAGTGGGGCTTTAAAGGATAGATAGATGTTAGATATTGATGATGGAAAGGCATTCCAGGGAAGAGAACTGTATTGGCAGCACTATTCAAAGTAGCTAGTCTGTGTACCAATGACATAAGAAACTTGCATCTGAATGTAAATCAATACATTGCTTCCTTCATCAAGAGAGTTTTGCAGTGGGCCATCTGGCATTTACAGGTAGAGGTGGAGGGGTAGAGAGAGAAAGAAGAGTTTGGTAAAGTGGGCTGTAGCCAGATCACAGAAGGATGCAAATAGCAGGGTAAAGGGTTGGGATTTTAGGCTGTGGGCAGTGGTAGGACAGACACTGGACATTTTTGAGAAGAATGGTAAGTTTAGAGCTGTGTTTAGAAACATAATCCAGCAGGACAAGGCTGGATAGCTCCAAGGGGGAAAATGTGAGGCAGTGATTAGAAAATCACTGTGGAGACTCAGTTCTAGCTCGTGCGGTTTTGTTAATTTATTTTTTTCTTTTAATTGAAGTATAGTTGATTTCTAATGTTGTGTAAATTTCTGCTGTACAGCAGAGTGACTCAGTTATACGTTCTTTTTATATTCTTTTTCATTACGGTTTATCCCAGGACATCGAATATAGTTCCCTGTGCTATATAGTAGGACCTTGTTGTTTATCCATCCTATATAAAATAGTTTGCATCTACTAACCCCAAACTCCCAGTCCATCCCTTCCCCACCCCACTCCCCCCTTGGCAACCACAAGTCTATTCCCTATGTCCATGAGTCTGTTTCTGCTTTGTAGATAGGTTCATTTTTGTCATATTTTAGATTCCACATTTAAGTGATATCATATGGTATTTGTCTTTCTCTGACTTACTTCACTTAGTATGATAATCTCTAGTCGCATCCATGTTGCTGCAAATGGCATTATTTCATTCTTTTTTTATGGCTGAGTAATATTCCATTGTATATATGTGCCACATCTTCTTTATCCATTCATCCATCAATGGACATTTAGGTTGCTTCCATGTCTTGGCTATTGTGAATAGTGCTGCTATGAACAGAGGGGCGCATGTATCTTTTTGAATTATAGTTTTGTCTGGATATATGCCCAGGAGTGGGATTGCTGGATCATATGGTAATTCTTTTTTTTGTCTTCAGAGGAACCTCCACACTGTTTTCCACAGTGGCTGCACCAACTTACATTCCCACCAACAGTGTAGGAGGGTTCCCTTTTCTCCACACCCTCTCTAGCATTTGTTATTTGTAGACTTTTTAACGATGGCCATTCTGACTGGTGTGAGATGGTACCTCCTTGTAGTTTTGATTTACATTTCTCTAATAAATAGCAATGTTGAGCATCTGTTCATGTGCCTATTGGCCATCTGTATGTCTTCTTTGGAGAAATGTCTGTTTGGGTCTTCTGCCCATTTTATGATTGGCTTGCTTTTGTTGTTGTTGTTGAGTTGTATGAGCTGTTTGTATATTTTGGAAATTAACCCCTTGTCAGTTGCATCGTTTGCAAATATTTTATCCCATTCCATAGGTTGTCTTTGAGTTTTGTTTATGGTTTCCTTTGCTGTGCAAAAGCTTGTAAGTTTGATTAGGTCCCATTTGTTTATTTTTGTTTTTATTTCTATTGCCTTGGGAGACTGACCTAAGAAAACATTGGTATGATATTTGTCAGAGAATGTTTTGCTTATGTTTTGTTCTAGGAGTTTTATGATGCTATGTCTTATATTTAAGTCTTTAAGCCATTTTCAGTTTATTTTTGTGCATGGTGTGAGGGTGTGTTCTAACTTCCTTGATTTACATGCAGCTGTCCAACTTCCCCAGCACCACTTGCTGAAGAGACATTTTTCCATTTTATATTCTTGCCTCCTTTGTCAAAGATTAATTGACCATAGGTGTGTGGATTTATTTCTGGGTCCTCTATTCTTTTCCATTGATCCATATGTCTGTTTTTGTGCCAATACCAAGCTGTTTTGATTATTGTAGCTTTGTAGTATTATCTGAAGTCTGAGAGGGTTATGCCTCCTGCTTTATTCTTTTTTCTCAGGATTGCTTTGGCAATTCTGGGTCTTTTATGGTTTCCTATAACGTTTAGGATTATTTGTTCTAGTTCTGTGAAAAATGTCATGGGTAATTTAATAGGGATCATGTTAAATCTGTATATCATTTTGGGTAGTATGGCCATTTTAACAATATTAATTCTTCCAATCCAAGAGCATGGGATATCTTTCCATTTCTTTGGATCATCTTTAATTTCCTTTATTAATGTTTTATAGTTCTCAGTATATCTGTCTTCCACCTCCTTGGTCAGGTTTATTCCTAAGTATTTTATTTTATTTTTTTGGTGCGATTTTCGAAGGTTTTTTTTTTTTTAACATTCTCTTTCTGATATTTCATTGTTAGTGTAAAGAAATGCAACCAATTTCTGTATGTTAATCTTGTATCCTGCTACCTTGCTGAATTCATTGATCAGGTTTTATTAATTTAATAAGAGTTGTTTTATCTTTGAAATGTTGGCTGTGGTCTAAAATATGGTGTTATTTACTTGGTCCATTTCCATGCTAATTTTTAATATTTGGGAACAAAGTGAGGTGTCTTCACTGGAATAAAACAAGAGTTTTGAGGGCAAAAGTGAATTGCAGTCTGCTAATTTTTATCTTGTTGATTTGGTGGGGAGGAGGAGGGTATAGCTCTCTATCCTGTAACCTGTGTGAACTTGGGCACATTACAGAATTGTACTAGGACCCATCACTTCCTGAGCAATGTCAAAGAATTATGCAGAGAAACTTGGTGAATTATCAGCACACTGTTTATTTGTAGATAAAAGAGATCAATCATTTTAATTAACAAAGGTCCCAGATAGGATTTATAGAAGAGAAAAAGAGAGGGCAAACAAAAAAACTGCAGGTAGTCTAGGAAAAGTGAACTCAGGGGCACATTTTCTGGGTAAACTGATTAGCTGGCATCAAGCAAATAGTTCAGTGTGAACTGTATCCTTGAAGAGATTGGGTAGGGGTGACAAAGAAAACCATTGCTGTTATTTATGGATTCTCTGGAAGATCTGGAGAGTTTAGCTATGGAACATACATGACAGACTGGGTGACTGTGAATTTAGAGTGGTTCAGAGTGCTTCTGAGTAGAGGGAGTAGCATTTAGGAAAGCCCTAAGGCTGGGAGAAACCTGGCATAATTGAGAATCTGAAAGATAGCTCTTGTGGCTGGGATACAGCGAGGGGAGGGAAGCTGTAGCTTCTGCATGGAAGCCCCTCTGTGGGTCCTGGAATCAACTGGTTGTGCCAGCATCAGGGTGTTGCTGCCTCATCACTACTATGGTCCACATCATCACAGCTGCCATTTTGGGAGCTCTCACTGTGTCAGGCCCAGTGGGTAGGTACTTTCCATACATTTTCCTATATGAACTTCCCTCAAACCCCAGGAGATTGGCATTGTTCTCCCCATTTTACCAGTGAAGATACTGAGGTTCACAGAATCCTATGACTTGCCCAGGTCATACAGTTAGTAAGTGGCGGAAAGGGATTAGAAACCAATACCATCTTAATGCACAACCTCAGTCCTTATACTGAATTCATTGTTTCTTGCCATGGTCCTCTCTTCCCCCTCAACTCCAACTGACTCAGCAAAGTGCAAATCCCTGTTTGCTCAGCTGATTATTACTATGATTGTAATTTTGCTCAGCAGATGCCAGGTTTAGGGCAGTGCTTTCCCCCCAAAGGGGCACCCAAATAAGACACTCTGCTTCCTTAAATAGGAATCTATACTCTAGACAGTGAAATAGTATTGAGATAAGCTATTGAATGAATGATGGATCCAAATGAATTGCCCACAAATGACTATTCAAGAACGGGGTGAACTACTTCTTATGGTAAGTCCAGCACCTTTGAGTGTCATCACTTTGGCCATTGGGTGTACACCCAAAGAGTCCCACAGACCCTGAGTCATGGCTTATGGGTCGAAATGTTTAAAAACAAATTTACCGATGTCCTAACAAACACTTTCTTATATGCAATAGGATGTAAACGTACCTTCTGCTTGCTTGGTTGGGAAGATTAAGTGAAATCTCTCATGTGAAAACACTAATGTTCGAATAAATAAATATATTCTGCTTTTTTATTTTAATTAAGCTAGCGGTTCTCAAAATGTGGTCCAGGGACAACTGAGGATCCCTGGAACCCTTTTAGGGTGCCCATGAGGTCAAAGCTATTCTCATGACAATACCAAAATGATTTTGGCCTTTTTCCAGCTCATTCTCTCATCAGTGTAAATGGAGTTTTCCAGAGGCTTCATGATGTGTTTTATCTACATCTGAATGAAGAAGCAGATGTGAGAATCCAGCTGTCATCTATTAATTCAGACATGGAAGAGATTTACAAAAATGCAAAACCAATGCCACTCTTCTTACTACTTTTTTTTACATATAGTTTTTTTAAAAAATAAAAAATGTCCTTTATATTAACATGTAGTGGATTTATTGTTGGTATTTTAAAATAAATTAATAAGTAAAGATTCTTAAAGTTTCTCAGTTTTTATTCCTAAGAATATCTATAAATAAACCTATACCAACTCAAGCTTTGGGGTCCTTGATTTTTAAAAAGCTAAGGAGTTTTGAGACCAAGTGACTGAGAGCCACTGACTAAATTAATGTTTAGGACACATTATTAATTCAGTGCTGTCTTGTCCCAGTACAATAAAAATAATTTGTAATTAATCTTTAGTAATGCCTTCAAGAAAATGCGAGCAGCAATAATGTAGAGGCTTCCTGATGCTTCTAAGGAAGCAAGAGTTAATATACAGAGAATAAGTGCTATTTCATGGAAATATTTAAATCTGGGTACATATTAACCGAAGGGCATGAATTGTAAAATGTAACTAGAACATATTTCCCGAATATTCATCATAATTTCTTTAATAGATGAAAAAACTCTATTAATAGAGGGTACGAAAAGGAAATTTCTCCTCTTGGAAATTCAAAGTCTCAGGCTCCTGCCTGTAGATGTGTAGTAGCTGTGTTTTGGGGTTTTTTCCTGCAGAGTCTTGAAGGGAGGACCTCACAAACCGAAAGTGGTGCAGTTTGCATTGTGACCCTTGTTCTGTCATCAGCTTGCTGCCTGATGTTGGGGAAATGGACCCTGGGCTCCATTTTCCTCATAAAAGTATGGAGAAAGCATCTCTTGGGTCCTTCCTTGGAAGATCCAAATCTGTTTTGAGACATTTGGGACAGAATTATGAGAGGGTGGATAATAGGGCACTTAGGAAGGCAATCAAGTGATGGCAAAAACCAAGACTTTGGAATTTGATTAAAGAGGGGCAAGTAGGAGCCTGAGAAGAGATTGCAGGGAATCCTGCATCCAGAATTCCTGGAGGAACTGAGGGGATGGAGTAGGAAGGTATGGGAGCAGAAGTTTATTTGAGAAAGGCACGTCACTTGCAAAGCCCTCAGGGACATTGGGAGGTCACCTCACTGCTTATGGATGAGTCTGACATGTCATCTTGAAAGAAACAGCTACAGTCTGGCTCAACTTTCTGACTACACAGTTAACTCCTTCTATTGGGTTGTGGATTTGAGTCAGTTTCTAATGCAAAAATCATGGAAAGGGGCTTCCCTGGTGGCGCAGTGGTTAGGAATCCGCCTGCCAATGCAGGGGACACGGGTTCGTGCCCCGGTCCGGGAAGATCCCACATGCCGCGGAGCAACTGGGCCCGTGAGCCACAACTACTGAGCCTGCGCGTCTGGAGCCTGTGCTCCGCAACGGGAGAGGCCGCGACAGTGAGAGGCCCGTGCACCGCGATGAAGAGTGGCCCCCGCTCGCCGCAACTGGAGAAAGCCCTTGCACGAAAACGAAGACCCAACACAGCCAAAAATAATAATAATAAAAAAAATAATAGGGACTTCCCTGGTGGCGCAGTGGTTAGGAATCCGCCTGCCAGTGCAGGGGACACGGGTTCAATCCCTGATCCGGGAAGATCCCACGTGCTGTGGCGCAACTAAGCCCGCAAGCCACAACTACTGAGCCCACGCACCACAACTCCTGAAGCCCACACGCCCAGAGCCCATGCTCCTCAACAAGAGAAGCCACCGCAATGAGAAGCCCGCGCACCGCAACGAAGAAGAGTAGCCCCCGCTCCCCGCAACTAGAGAAAACCTGTGCGCAGCAACGAAGACCCAGCACAGCCAAAATTCCATTTAAAATAAATAAATTTATTTAAAAAAATAAATAAATAAAAATAAATAACGGTGTGTATCTATAAGGGGTTAATTGTACAAAGTTCTATACTTTAAAAAAAAATCATGAAAAGAAGAAATGTGCTGCAAATGTTGGTCACAGTGTTGCAACATGTTGTTATGAACACGTTGATGGTATCCTCAGCCAGTGAGTCAGTCAGCAGTCCCTTTGCCGTGCTTCATGGTGGCATCATGGTCTCTTTCTTGCTGTCTTTGCTAGTTTGTTCCTGAACACTTCTCACCCTCAGCCAATCCTATCCACTTCAAGTCCTTTAAGTCATCATGCTTGATCTCACCCCAGGCCTTTGCACAGGCTAGTCCTTTGCCTGGGAGTCCCCTTTGCCTAAACCGGCTGGCTGGCTAGCTTGCAAGTTATCAGTTTAAATTTTATCTCCTTAGAACCCACTTCTCTGAAGACAAAAGTAAATTTATAGTTTATCCACTTGCATTATTCTTTATCATGGCATCTTGTTTTGGGGCTTCATAACACCTATTGTGTAATTTTTGAGATTGTGTGTTTTTGAAAATTAACTGCCACTTTATTAAATAATATGTATACACAGTTAAAAACAAAAAAACAATGTCAAAAGATTTGTAATGAAGATAGCAGTGCCTGTTTACTAATCCCTACCTCATTTGGTCCTGCTCACCAGACAAATCACCTTTTAGCTCTTTTAGTTATTTCTTGTGGCATATGCCTCTGTATTTCTAGCAAATATGCTTATATTGTTATCTATTGATTTCTCGGTGACAGACTTCGGTTGACTTCCTGCTATAGTAGATGAAAATTTAGATCTTTTATACATCTCTTCATTTCTTCTCTCTTCTTCCCTTGATATGCATATCATAATTTTTTGATAAATCAGAATCAGAGTTTATGTTTTTATGATCATGCGAATATTGTCCACTGCAGAGTTTAAGTAGTTTCCTATGATCATTTCTTTTCTCGCACAACTTTGTATTTCCTGAGTTCACAGTTGCTTCTTTACCTCCAGTTGGTGTGAATTTTTTTCCTTGTATTTATTCTTTCTTCACCCAGTCCATCAAATCAGTATTTTTTTTTCCCTTTTAAATCAGGGATTGACAAATTCTTTCTTAGTGAAGGATTACATAGTAAAAATTTTACACTTTTCAGTCTAGACAGTCTCTGTCGCAACTGTTCAACTCAGCTGTTACAGAGGGAGCAATCATGGGCAATATGTACATGAATGGGCATGGCTGTGTGCCAATAAAAAGTGGCGGGCAGAATTTGGTCCATGGGCTGGAGTTTGCCCAGCCCTGTTCTAATTGGTAAAATATATCAGATATTAATGTGTGTCATTTTTAATTTTCCTACAGCACTTGTTCTGGAGCCCTCCACCCTGTGCTGACCGTACAGCGAGTTCTCTTTGTGTCTTGCCCCGCTGGCATCCTGGAAATTCCCTTCATTGCTTTCCTGTTTTGGACCCCTTATTTCTTGGGTCTCTGCATCTTCCTCTTTTTGCTTCATTCCTTTGCTTAGCAGGAGGATGTTCTCAACTAACTTCCTAAAAAAGAGGGAGTGTATGGGAGGTAAATTTTCTGAGCCTTCATATGTCTGAAAATGTTTATATGTTTCCCCCTATGTTTGCTGATAGTGTAGCTAAGTAATGGATTCTAGATTAAAAATTTCCTTAGAAATCTGAAGGCTTTCTCCAGTTCTTTTCCAACTTCTAGCATTTCTGGTAGAAGCTTGATTGCACTTCCGATTCCTGTTTGTTTGCCTACGATCATCTCCTGTCTCCCTACCACTCTGCAGCTGGAGCTTTTAGGATCATCTTTTTATCCATGGAGTTCTGGAATGTCACGGTGATGGGCCCTGACATGATCATTTTCAGACCCGTGCATCTCTGTTCTGCTCTGTGCCTGATGTTCATGAGTCTGGAGCTTCCTCAAACAATTTCTCCAGACACTAGCTCTTCTGTCTTCTGCCTGTAGGGTGGCTGTCAGGCTCTGCAGGGCCAAGGGGGAATCTAAGAGTTTAATCCTGTCTGTGTCCGGATGTGCAGCCTCATGCCTCTGTGGAAGATCAGGCCCATGAGAGCCTTGCCTTGCAGATGGTTACACAGGGTCCATGACTGATTATGTCAGAATACGCCTCTCCAGGTGGTTAAGGTTGAAATTTTCTCCACTCTGCTTAGTTGATCATTGCTCATCTATCTATAGCCTGTCTTCCAAAGTTTCATCATGATGTGTTGTCCACTTATATGTTAAACAGTTTCTTGCTGTTGTTGTTGTCATTTATTTCATTGGAGGAAAGAAAAGATATAAATGCTATGGTCAATCTGTCATGTTTAACCAGGAGTTCACAATTTGTCATCATACATGTGTTTATGTGTCTAAAGAGTGTTCTACTACAGAGAGGCTGTGTCTGTTTATTCACCCCCTGTATCCCTAATACTTGGCTTAATGTGGGCATTCTACTAATATTTAGTGAATGGAATGAGTACATGTTGAGTGAAATGGTCTGATGGAAGCAGAAGCCTTAGGTGGGGAGCCCTGGGAGATGATGCTGGAAGAAGCTGAGCCTGGATATGAAGAGCCTTGAGCACCAGGTCAAGGAGTATACACTTTTCCTGTTGGAAGTTTGTTGATGGTTTTAATGGCAGTGAAGGTGGTGATGGAAAGGTATTTTGGTCAAGGTGATTTCAGAAAGAATTTTTCTGGCTGTGGAATAAAGGCTAGTTTGAAAGTGAAACTGTGCAACTCAGACTGGGACTTGAACCCACGTGCCAGAACTCGAACCTGGCCAAAACCAGATTGGGACTTAAACCCATGGTCTTTTAATTGAGATCACACACGTGGTCTCAGGACTTAATGAAGTTCAGGTTCTTGATATCTCATTGCAGAAAGAATTCAGTGAGAGACAAAGTAATAGGTAAGAAGTGGATTTATGTAGAGAGAAACACACTCCGCAGACAGAGTGTGTGCCATCTCAGAAGGTGAGAGGCCCCCAAATATGGCGTGGTTAGTTTTTATGGGCTGGGTAATTTTATAGGCTAATGAGTGGGAGGATTATTCCAACTATTTCAGAGAAGGGGTGGGGATTTCCAGGAATTGGGCCACTGCCTGCTTTTTGGCCTTTTATGGTTAGCTTCAGAACTGTCATGGTGCTGGTGGGTGTGTTATTTAGATGCTAATGTATTACAATAAGCATATAATGAGGCTCAAGGTCCACTGGAAGTCGAATCTTCTGCCATCTTGGACCTAGCTGGTTCTAACCAGTTTTTGTCATGTCCTATGGCTATGTCATTCTTTTAAAGGTTGTGCCCTGTCCCCTTTCCCTCCTGTTTCAAAAGGAGTACACATATAAGGGAATAAAATGTCATGAACTGACCAGAACCTGTTAGAAATGAAGAGTTGGACTACAGAGAACTATATGGAGGAAGAATCAAAAAGACTTATGTTCTAACTCAATATGGGGAGTTAAAAATGGATCTCAATGGCTGGTGGTTCCATTAGCAGAAAGAAAGAACAGTACAAAGGATGTGAGGGGATGGGGAAGAGTAGATAATGCTTTTTGTTTGTCATATTTGAGGCAATAAAGGAACATCTAAGTGGAAATGTTTAGCAGACAGTTGGCTATGTTAGAGGTAGGGAATGAAAACATAGATTAGAGATTTCTTCTCACAGAGAAGTCGGAGGACCAAATGACATGAAGGCACATAGATGGCAATAGACAGACCCAGAATTTGAAGTCAGATCTGCTTAAATCCACAGACCATGTTCAACCACAATAGTGTACTAACTTGTCAAGATGCAGCCCAGAAGAGTAGAGGCTTCAGACTGGCCTTGGGAAAGACTCACATTTAATGGGACATGTGACTTCTTAAGAATGAAGGTGCAAAATGCAATAGTAATCTAATGAGGTGCGAGAGAAGAACGCTGATGCTACAAGGCTCCCCCAAGTCTGGACGGGGTGCAAGCCTGGCAACCACACTTGGCAGGCCACCTTGGCCTTGGCCAGAACTGAGGTCTCCTGCAGACCCCACTGGTTTCACTCTGATGACTTCCCCGAGGACATCAGTTACACTTTCTTTTCTTGCACTTTCCACCTTGCCTGCTGCTATGGTTCAAGCCAGAGAAAACTATGGCCAAGTAGCAATTCTCAGAACCCAAGCGGGGCTAACATACTGCCCGGTTTCCTCCTCCTTCTCGCTCAGCCCTGAGCCGCTTGAGAGGATCATGGGGAGGTGGTATTTAGAGATTCTCAGAAGTGCCACATGCAGGGAACGACTCCTGGGCTCCTCCCTAACAGCCCCCTTCCTGTAGCCTGTCTTTGGGTTCATGGCATGGACTGAGGGAGGAAGGGGAAGCAGACTCATGAGAGTGGGGGCGTGGGGAGTGTAGGTTGTGAAATAATATGACAAACCTCCAGAGTTAGCAAAGAAAGTTTTGTTTCTGGAATTTGGAATTCAAACTTTTTTCACAGTCAACATTTCTGTGACTAGAAGGTGAGATAAAAATCTCTGTCATTCCACTGGCTTTCACCTTTGTTTTAAATTATCAGATTTTAAACAGAAATTATTATCAGTCTGATATTGTTTCCTTTTCTAAAATGTGGTTTAATTCTGTAAAGAGCCGAGTAAGACGGCAGAGCTGAATCATAGGAAGTGTCAGCATGCAAGCTCTACGCCCGTGATTACAAAACCATGGCCGAGTAACCTTGGTATTCTCCTTGAAAAAGTGTTCCTTAATCCTTTTTGTTTTTAGCTAGGGGAATTTCCTCTTCCTTTCTCCTACCAATATGGCTTCTTTGATTTCACGTGAGAAAATGTTTAATCGAGTGAGAAAGTATGTGTCTTGAATTTGAATCTCACCTCCTCTTCCTTACTGGGTAGTACTGGAAGAGTCACTTAACCTCTCTGAGCCTCAGTTGTCTCCCTATAAATGCAGATAATAAGATGGAGGTTACTTGCTTAATTATTAATATATAATTAATCATATATATTATATATGATTAATTATTGTATATTTATGATTAATGCATTGCTGGCACTTAGTAGGTGCTGAAACTGTGTTAATTCTTACCATTGAACAGAGTTGGATAATTTTTTCCCTATTGATAGTCACTGACTCACCAAAAAAAAAGAAAAAATCAATTTACTGTATTCTGTTAACTCAAGGGAGAGAGTTGTGGGTGTTTTTGTTTTGGATCTTATTTTTAGACATTATAAAAATGTTCCATCCATTGTATTTTGAAATTAAGAATGGGGAACGTTATTTATATCTGAATCATATATTATAACAAATGAAAATATTATATGAATGACTTAAGTTCTATATTATAGGCATTTAAGAGAGAGAGACAGAGAGAGGGAAAGAGGGAGAGAGAGAGAAGGAAGACAACGGAAGTAAAGGAAAGGGGGAAAGGGGGAAGATAGGAGACATGCGAAATTGGTAGAGATATAAAAGAAATACCAAGGGCAAGACTCACTGGACTGAAGCACCAGTGTTTTTAGATAAATAGCTTTGGTTTTGCCCTAACTGACACTTGAGCTATCCATACTAAAGTCATGTATTTGCTACTATCATTTCCCTTTGAGACCCATCCATCCATCCATCCATCCATCTATCTATCCATCATTCTTTAATTTATTTTTTGAATCAACAAGCAACTACTAAATACACCCTATGTGTTTAGCCCTGCCCTAGGTGGTAGTGATGCAAGAGATCAAGCCAATCTTGTTTTCTAAGAGCTCACAGTTTTGTGGGAGAGACATACAGGTAAACAAATAGCAGCAGGATAAAATAAGTGACTGACTCAGTTTTGGGGTGGTAGGAAAGCTTCATAAAGGAGGTGATCCATTACTGGGTCTTGAAGAAAATGCAATCATTTGTTAGGCAGATAAGACTGTTTGGTGGTGGTGGAGATTAAGATGTGTTCTGGGCAGAGTAAAACCCTGAATACCTTTTGGACTGACCCAGTTCTGTCCAAACTGGGAACTGCTTTATTTGAAACATAGCTCTGTGTGTTCATGGAGCCAGTGTGGCAGGTGGTTAAGATCAAGGATGCTGCAGGCAGATAGATAGGAGTTTAATCTTGATTTACTAGCTGTGTGCCTTTGGTCAAGCTGTTCAGCCTTTCTGAGCCCTAGCTTCATCATATTTAAAAGGAGGATAAAACTCATGAATGCTTTAAACTTTAAGTGAATTGATGTACTACATATAAAAGCTTTGCACCTTGTTGGGCATACAATAGACCCTCAAATTGAAACCATTATTTTCCTTTCAATATATTGGATCCTTGGTATATTAGAATCTTAGTGGCTCTCTGAGCAAGTTGGGTCAGAGATGAGAAACAATGCCCCTGTGACAAAAAAAATAGATTGTTTTGGGGCTTCCCTGGTGGCGCAGTGGTTGAGAATCTGCCTGCCAATGCAGGGGACACGGGTTCGAGCCCTGGTCTGGGAAGATCCCACATGCCGCGGAGCAGCTGGGCCCGTGAGCCACAATTACTGAGCCTGCGCGTCTGGAGCCTGTGCTCCGCAACAAGAGAGGCCGCCATAGTGAGAGGCCCGCGCACCGCGATGAAGAGTGGCCCCCACTTGCCACAACTAGAGAAAGCCCTGGCACAGAAACGAAGACCCAACACAGCCAAAAATAAATTAATTAATTAATTAATTAATAAAAAAAATAGATTGTTTTATTTATGACTCTTTTTTAAAATTTTTTATTATTTTTTTTTAAATTTATGATTCTTTAACTCTCTTCTTGAAACTTCTCAGAAACTTTTCTGAATCATAATAACTCAAGTATCGATCAAAATCAAATTGTTTCTTTGGGGCGCATCTCCCTCTATGTTTTCTAAGGCTGGAATGAAACCAAACCAAGGATAGGAGATTCACTGTCTTTGTTGTAGATTACCTCTTGGTGAAAAAACCTTAAACCATTAGCTCCTGAGAGTAAAGCTCTCCAGAAGGCTATCAGCCTTCAGCACAAAGCTGTTTTCAAGCCTGTAGTATGAGTAGCACCATGAATACCCAGTGGAGAGGATGCTGTAGACCTGGGTCCGCTTTCTTAGAATAGACACTCACGTACAATAGAGCAAGTGAAAGCATGAGACTAAAGTGTGAATGGATGGGAGTCATTTTCTTTTTTTAAAAAAAATTTATTTATTTATTTATTTATTTATGGCTGTGTTGGGTCTTCGTTGCTGCGCGCGGGCTTTCTCTAGTTGCGGCAAGTGGGCCTACTGTTTGTTGCGGTGCGTGGGCTTCTCATTGCGGTGGCTTCTCTTTGTTGCGGAGCACCGGCTCTAGGCGCGCCGCCTTCAGTAGTTGTGGCTCTCGGGCTTAGTTACTCTGCGGCATGTGGGATCTTCCCAACCAGGGATCGAACCTGTGTTCCCTGCATTGGCAAGCAGATTCTTAACCACTGCGCCACCAGGGAAGTCCTGGGCGTCGTTTTCAACACCGACTGTCTGGAAGTTAACTGTCTCTTCCGTAGGAGTACTATTAATTACTGGGAGGTTGGAGTGTAATTCGTTATCAAATGAGTGGCTCTCCAGTTTATAATCGCTCTTTCTCAGGTAACACAGTGGCCAGATTTGTTCTTGAGGTCCCTGTGTCCTTGGCCATAGCTGATCCTAAGGCAGTTGCTCCCAGACTTGAGTGTGCATCAGAGTCTCCTTGTTAACATATGGATTGCTAGGTGCCAGCCCCAGACTTTTTGGTCCAGTAGGTCTAGGGTGGGGCATGAGAACTTGCAATTCAGAAAGTTCCCAAGTACGCTGCTGCTGCTCTGGGAGCGCATGTTGAAAACCAGTGATCTATGGCGTAGGCAACTGTGAGCTAGCTCAGTGTTCTTCCTTTCAGCGCACCCGTCTCCCCTCAACATTTTTTGTATGTTTGCTGGGTGTAGTTTCTATACACACAAATAAAATAATTTTAATGAATACCGGAGGGGGGTTTGTCTTTATCCTGGAGAAGAGAGGAATCAAAATGTAAAGGGGAAATGAAGGTGTTCTCTAATATCTGAAGATTTACTGTGTCAAAACAAGAATGCGAGACGGATCTTACCAAGTTGCCTGTTTTGCCTCAAACTAAGTAAAACATTTTAAACTATTTACATTGTCTGAGAATGGGCAGACTTCGGTTAAAGATGATAAATTGAACATACTCATTTATCCCTGTTCTCTCCCGAAACACCAATAAAATGACAGTAACTGAAATTTAGCATAATGCATGGCATAAACTCAAGGACAAAAAGAAGGGAAGAAGGGATGATAAGGATACTGAAAGCTGGAAAGCAGATGGACAACTGGTCCAATTGGTATTAGCAGACCTGAGAAGTTCTGGAGAACAAAGAGAGCAAAGAAATGTATAGCCTAGAGCCTTAGAAAGGTTCTGGATTCTGGAACTTCTGAACAGGGCAAAGTTGGGCCTTCCAAGAGGAGGACTGGTTGAATATCTGTAGAAGCAAAGGGTCTTCTAGATCGCCCCAAGCAACTGCATCATGTGACATCTTCTCCTATGCCCTGGTATATGGCTGGAAGTTTACTCTTGATGGGAATGAACCAGAGGGGCTCTGGTCTAGTGGATGCCAGGTACAGTGGTAAGGATTATCTTACAGAAAATGTGTGGTGGTGGGGATTAAATAAGAATGAACACATGGAACGTTATACCCCAGTCTTCTTTCCATACTGAGCTCCCAGAATCTTGACCTTCACGTGTGTGCCTTCCACATATTAGTATGGTGTTGGGATTTAGAAGGTACTCAATAACAGCTAGTTATTACACAAAAAGATTGGGAAAGGAGAGGAGGGGGCTTGTGGTGCAGGGGAGGCCTGATGAAACTAAACTGAGTTTAAGTCAACAATATTTACTGAGCAGCTATTCTGCGCCAAATAGCAAGCTGTAAGCTCCAATGATTCAGTAGTGAGTAAGATTCAGTGTGCCCGTCCCTCAGTGAACCAGACAGGAGGGTTGGGGGAAGGAACAGCATGTACAGAGGCCGACAATAGTGAAACAGCATGCTGAGTTCATGGAACTACAAGCAGTTCAGTATTGTTGGCATGGAATGTGTAGACACACAGGGAGCGTGGGAGGAGGAGAGGCCAAAGAGATGCTATTGGGTTTATGTCTCTCTCTCTGTTTGCATGAGTTCTCTCAAAATGCATATTATTTTATATGCATGTATTTTGAATCTTCATCAATGTATCCATTTTGGTTTTCCCTTTTTTTTTCATCAAGGGCAATGTTTTCAAGATCCATCAGTGTTGCTATAACAATAACCTAAACCATTCCTATGAACTCCTGTCTGACATTTCATGGTGTTTTATGCTGTGTCTCTACCTACTTTTACCTACTCACTTTCCCAGGAATGAGCATCAGAATTATTTTCCACCCATCTTCCCATTTGCTCCAAGAAAGAAATACAACAATAAACATCTCCAGGCGTGTCCTCTGATGAAGCTTTGTGAGAATTTCTTGTGCTTTACACCCTGGAGGGAGATTGTCAGGTATGTGTAGATATACCCAACAATCTACACATAGAGTAAGGAGTGGGAGTAAGTGTTGCTAGTTTGCCTTCCAGGATATCCTCCCACTGGGCCATTAGTTCCCACATCACTACTAGTTCCGTTTTGTTTTTTCTTTTTCTTTCACCTGCAAAAGTTTCCTTGAGCCTCTTTGGGTAATTATTAATATTATTATTGATTGTTTTGTAAGAACAGTTAACATGGGACCTACTTTCCTAACAAATCTTTAAATATACAATACTGTATTGTTGATTATAGGCACTATGCTGTATAGCAAAGCTCCAGAACGTATTCATCTTGCATAACTGAAACTTTATCCCCATTTAGCAACTCCCCATTTTCCCCTCTCCCGAGCCTCTGGCAACCATCATTCTATTCTCTACTTCCATGAGCTGGACTTTTTTTTTTTTGGCCACACTGCGTGGCTTGTGAGATCTTAGTTCACCAACCAGGGATTGAACCCACACCCTTGACAGTGAAAGCGTGGAGTCCTAACCACTGGACCACCAGGGAATTCCCTAAGTTTGACTATTTTAGGTACCTCATATAAGTAGGATCATGCAGTATTTGTTCTTCTGTGACTGGCTTATGTCATTTAGCATAATGTCCTCCAGGTTCATCCATGTTATCTTATATGGCAGGATTTCCTTCTTTTTTAAGGCTGAATAATATTCTATTGTATGTATATACCATGTTTTCTTTATCTATTCATGTGTCAGTGGACTTTCAGGTTGTTTCCGTACCTTAGTTATTGTGAATAGTGTTGCATTGAACATGGGAGTGCAGATACTTCTTCAAGATTCTGATTTCAATTCTTTTGGATATATACCCAGAAGTGGGATTCCTGGATCATATGGTAGCTATATTTTTAATTTTTTAAGGAACCTCCATCTTGTTTTCCATAGCGGCTGCACCATTTTGCATTCCCACCAACAATGTATAGGGTTCCAATTTCTCCACAACCTCACCAACCAAGTTTATGACACAGTTTTTTTCTTTTTTTTAAATTGTTTTTGCTAGTGCAAAATGCTTATAATTTTTCCTAGGTTCAAAATGTCATTTGCATTTCTCTAATTGCTGATGATTTTGAACATCTCTTTAAAGCTTGTTAGCTTTTGAGGCTTCCTCTTCGGAAATTGACTGTTTGTATCCTGTTACCATATTTCTATTGGGGTGGCTTTCTGTTTGTTATCGATTTGCATGATTTTCTGTTATATTTTAGATCTGAATCTCTTGTTGGCTGATTATCTTAGAGCTGAGGAGTGCCCTTCATTTGCAAGTCTAGCCTCAAGATGTAGCCATAGAGTCTCAGAAAGAGAAAAATGACCTTGGGACTTGAGATAGAATAAACTGGCAGTGATCCTTTGTGTGACATATACTTTCTTATGACCCCAAGGACTACTGGGGTTATCTTGTCATTAAATGTCCTAATATCGGACTTCATTCACAAACTTCCCCCTTCATTACTTCCTTCAGTTATAGGCACCGTATATTACTATCATTTTCGTATTACTTTTATTACACCGATGAAAAATGTTTTGCTGCTGATATAAAATACTCAAACTGATAACAAAATTATTAAAAACTACCCACAACTCTGCCACCTAGAAATGACTACAGTTATTCTTTTAGGATGTGTTTCAATCCCTGGACGGGAATGGCTGAGAAGATGTAAGCATTATTATGACAAATGGTCCTCCCTTCCACCCCAGGGCTCTATATTAATCTCTCTTGTAGAACCTTCTACATCTTACTATAGTTATTTGTTCAGGGATTATTAGAACAAGAGTCAGTTGACTTATGTTTTAACTCCATCTTGGATTTATCAAAGCTTCCCTTTTTTAAGAAAAGACCTTGAACATCAGGCTGGGGGTTTGGACTTTCTTCTGTAAGTGATTGGGAGCCATTGAAGGATTTGAGGTAGTGAATCATCCAAAATGGTTTTGGTAAAGGAAGTTCTTCCTGGAAGCAATGATACATGAATGTTATTGAATAAAAGTTACATTTATCGAGTACCGGGTATTGTGTTCAAGGTATCATCTATGGTATTTCACTAGATCCTTTTAGTACAATAGTATAGGGATGATCACCTCCAAGTTAGAGGTAAGAAATTTGAAACTCAGTGGGGTTAAGCAGTGTGCTCAAGGACACACAGCTGGTGTTGGATTAGGGTGTTAAATCCAGCATGTTCAGCTAACTGGTTTCCTTCCAGGTACAGATGCTGGTATGAAAGATATTTTAGCAGTCTAGGTGGGATCAATTGCCATTAAATAGTGAGAAGTTCAAGTGCCTAGCAAGCTACTTTCTTACAACAGCAGCTTTGTGAATTGCTGGCTGTCCCCAGGGGTTTTTCTCTATGACTCATACAGCAGGGGAATCCTGAGGGAAGCTCAGCCTCTACTTCTTGAATTTCAGAGTCCTGACAAACTCTGTGGTGATTGCAGATAGAGATCTGAGTCCCTGCCAACAAAGAGATTGAAGCAGGCATCTTGGGTAAGTCCCTTCTCTCTGGACCTCAGTTTTCTTAACCACAAAGGATTAAATGATCTCTGAAGTTTTCTTTCGTTCTAACACTCAAGGATCTCTCATGGTGCGTAATGTAGTGCTGAGTTCTATGTGGAGCTTAGTAATGGTGATTAGTAGGAACTAAACCAACAAAATATAATTACACACAAAACTGGTTGAAAATAGGCTGTAGGCAGGGAATAAAAGATACATGTTCTTAGTTCATGTGGGAGGGACTGTAAGTTCATTCTTAGAGTCTGTTACTAGTGCCTTATATATTGGTGGCCAGACAGTTTTGTTGAAGGAAAGAATGAGCAATACGGAAAGGCTATTTGTCCCCTAATATCTGTCCTCCACCTTCTCCTTCAATAATGCAGCACCTGAAAATTACCTGGAAACCGTAGCCCGGGACAAAACCTCATTCCCCAGACTTCCTTGTAGTTAGACATGGCCATGTTATTAAATTCTGACCGTAGGGTATAAATGGAATTAGTGTTGACATTTTTTCAGGAAATATTTTTAAAGGGAGGGGCGTGATTTTCTCCTCTGTTTCTCCTCCTGGCTGGCTAAGATAAAATAGATAAATGGGTAAGATACATGGAGCTTGGATCACAAGCTGGAAGCCACAAAGCAATAAGAGGGATGGAGTCTGTGTACCTGATGATATTCAAGCCTCTATATAAACCTTGAACTGCTATGTTAACATGAGAGAGAAATAGATTTCTATTTTGTTTAAAACATTATTGTTATTGTTTTACTATATGTTGTAGTTGAACCAGATACAGGGAACATGTTTTTAAAAGAAACACATGATTTTCATCATTTTTATTTCAAAGAACAGCTGATAAAAAAATATTTGGAACATGGTTGCCATAAACCACGCAATCACATATGGCAGATCTGATTTGGGGGATGGCTGGGGGGTGCCTACCCAGCTGGCCAATATTTAAGTGTTATCAGGGCCAGTAATTTTTGTATAAATACATACAGGTTTTGCTAGGGCAATAACTTGAATATTTGACACTAAGTTCTTAAACTAATCCTTTTATTTTCAAGGAAAACTTTTATATTTCTGTTCTTTACGTGAGGTTGTTAATATAAAAGCAATTTTATTTTTGTGAATGGAGTGAAGTAGAAAAAAATAAAGGTTCCAAACCATTTATTTCACAGGATGTATGTTTGCCACTGACTTAAAAAACACATTTGTCATATATTAAATTCATATGTATACAGAAACATTTGAAGGATAAGGACAAGGAATTTTACAAATTTGATTTAAAAATATAAATCCACAGATCCAAGATGTTCATCAAATCTCAAGCTGGAAAAACACAAAAAAAGCATATTAATTAAATTTCTGAAAACAAGAGATGAAGAGAAAAATCTTAAAAACAGCCAGAAAAAATTATGTATAGAAGAATAAATATATTAATCCAATTTCTCATCAAAGACTGTGCATGCCAGGGACTCCCCTCGTGGCGCAGTGGTTAAGAATCTGCCTGCCATTGCAGGGTACACGGGTTTGATCCCTGGTCCGGGAAGATCCCTCGGAGCAGCTAAGCTTGTGCGCCACAACTACTGAGCCTGCGTGCCACAACTACTGAAGCCCGCACGCCTAGAGCCCAAGCTCTGCAACAAGAGAAGCCACCACAATGAGAAGCCCATGCACCGCAATGAAGAGTAGCCCCCGCTGGTGGCAACTAGAGAAAGCCCGTGCGCAGCAACTAAGACCAAACCATGAAGACACAATGCAGCCAAAAATAAATTAAAAAAAAAAAAAAAGAAAAAAAGACTATTCATGCCAGAAGAATGGAAAAACGTCTTCAAGGTGCTGAAAGAAAAAAAGAAACTGTAAAACTAGATTTATATATCTGACAAAAATATTCTTCAATATTGAAAGCAAAACAAAGACTTCTTCAGAAAAAAAAACTGAGAAGTTTTGGTTAACAGACCTGGATTACAAGAAATGTTATAAAAGAAGTTCTTCACATGGAAGGAAAATAAATGATGAAAATTTGGATCTACAGAGAGAAATGAAAAGCTCCAGAAATGGTAAATGTAACATAATTTTTTAATTTAAGTATATTACATTTCTGTAAAAATGATTGATTACTGAAAGCAAAATCAAACCAATATATTGTGGATTTTAATCTATGTGAGAATAAATTTTATGATAAAATAGCACAAAGTACATGAGGAGGTGAATGGAAGTATACTATTACAAGGTTTTTAATTTATATGTGAAGTAGTATAATATTAATTGAAGGTAGATTGTGATAAGTTAGAGATGCATATTGTGAACCCTAGTGAACAAACGAAGAAGTATTGCTTATAACCCAATAGTGGAATTAAACTAGAATGATAAAAAATATTCAGTTAATCCAAAAGAAGACAGGGAAAGAGAAAAGAGGGAACAAAGAACATTTGGGCCAAATTCAAAACAAATAACAAGAAGGTAAATTTACCTAATTATATTATTAATTATATTGAATATAAATGGTAAACATTCCCATTAAAAGGCAGAAATCAGTCCAGACTGGATAAAAATGCAAGACCGACTGTGTGCTGCTTATAAGGAAATCACTTTAAACACAAAGACACGGATAAGTTAGAATTCAAAGTATTGAAAAAAGATGTAATGTGCACATACTAATCCTAGGAAAGAAGAATTGGCTATATTAATATCAGACAAAGTAGAATTCAAAACAAAGAATATTATCAAGACTAACGAGGGACGTTTTATAAGAACAGGAGGGTAATTCATCAAGAAGACATAATCCTAAACTACCCAATTAAGAGAGCTTTAAAATACATGACTCAAAAATGGACAGAACAGAAAGAAGAATTAGATAAATCCACAATTATATTTGGAGACTTTAACATTGCTCTTCCTACAAAGAGTTCTTCATGCTCTTCCTATGAAATTAGACAGAAAATTACTAAAGGTGTAGAAGAATTGAGCAGCATCAACAAAATTGACCTAAATGGCATTTCTAGCACACTCTATCCACGACAGCAGAATACACATTCTTTTCAGAACTCACGGCACGTTCACCAAGATAGACTTGACTGTATGCTGAACCACGAAGCAGTTCTCAATAAATTTAAAAGTACTGAAATCATGCAGAGTACATTATTTGACAATAGCAGAACTAAATTAGAAATTAGAAACAAAATGGTAATTCCTGAATATTTGGAAATTAAACAACATACTTCTAAATAATCCATAGGTCCAAAAAGATAATACAAAGTAAACTAGACAGCATTTGAACTGGAACCTAGAGGGAAATTTTACCTTTACATATTTACATTAGAAAATTAAAAGGATTAAAAATTAATGCTGTAATCTTTCACTTCTAAGCACTGTGTCAGCTGTTTCTTACAAATTTTTGTATGTTGTACTATTGTCATTCCATTCAAAATGTTTTCTAGTTTCCCTTGTATTGTCAGCACAATATTGCATGCTGTGGGAAGTGACAGAGATCAGTGTCACCTTAAAGACCTAGGACATAGGGTTGGTTGTCCTTATCGCCATTAATTCATCAGTGTGGCCCCTACAAAGGTCAGATGGTTCCTGGAGGATGATCGAGTCTACTGCAAACTCAACCTAGATGGAACTCTACTTGCAGCTGCTATACAAGACGTGGTACCTTTAATAGGGTCATTAACAGGGTCTTAGATACAGGGAATGTGGCCACTTGTATGACAAATGTGTTCTTTCCATCCCTATCAGAAAAGGGAGTGAGATATAGTTTGTATTCACTTAGAACATACAACAGTATACATTAGTCATGCCCCAGGGCTATGTTAGCTCTCTTTCCCTCTGTCATAATATATTCCGAGGAAACCTGAACTGTCTGAACATTAGGAAGAATGTCACACTTATATTCATGATGTCGTGATAATTGGACCATATGTGTAAGAACAGTCAAGTACGTTAGAGGTGTTAACAACACATACATACCCTTCCTAGGGGGTAGGAGATAAACTCTAGGAAGATTCACTTTGAAGGGGCAGTGATTCCTTTTGACAGGAATAGGTACATAGGTGAGGTGTGGCTTTGCCTTTCTTGCCTGCAGGGCCTCACCTGGTATCACTATCTGGGAGCTTTAAGACTGTACCATTCACTGCCAGTGGATCCCATGTAACATTGTGTCAGATTGGGAGGGGGGACCCACTTTACAGTTAAAGAGGCTTTGGAGATTCACTTATCATATCACATTCCACTCATCCAGAAATTGCCAACCTAATAGAGTGATGGAATGGCTTGTTGAAGACACAGCTGAGGCACTAGTGTTAGAATGATGTGTCATCTTCCAGGATGCAGTGTGTATTCTAAATCAATGATCTTTGTATGTCACTGTGCCCTCAAAAGGTAGACTATACGGACTGGTAACCAAGGGAGGTAGCAGTGGGAGTGTCCTCACTTGGAGAATTTATGCATCCTTTGTGGAAAATCTGAACGCTGAGTGTTTGGAGGTCTTGGTTAACAAAAGGGAATACTTTCAAGGGAACATGGAGAGAGACCATTGAAATACAGTTTATTACTGTTTCCAGGGAGCTTTGGGCTCCTTGTCCCAAGGGAACATCATGCAAGAAGAAGTGTCACCATCATGATGAAGATAATTATTTCTGATAAGGAGGAGAAAGTGCTCAATTACGGTAAGAAGTAATGTTTGGTCTCCAGGTGATCCACTTTGGCATTCTGTTGGTGTTCTTCTACCCCATCTTGATAGTAAATGGACAAATGCAGCAGTCACAGTCTAAGGAGGGCAGGTGACCATGGCCTCAGACTCTTCCAGGATGAATGGGTGAATGGGTCATGGCATTAACTTCTAGCTGAGGGTGAGGGAAAATCTAGAATGCATAGTGGAGCAGTGAATGATGACTGACTTAAATCCCCAAGACAAATAGCAGTATGGTCGGGGCTGTAGTTTCCCTATAAACCTTTTAGAATCCTGAAGGAATGTTTCCAGAACTAATATGAAGAAGTGGGTCCAAGCAGTACAGGCAGTGGACTCCAGTGGATGCTGTGATATGCTGCCCTGATAATTATGGAGGCACCATCCCAGCCCTGGAAAGAGAACTAACATAACCTTGCTTGTACCATTGCCAATTTGGGTCTATGTTACATCGGCCAAACCTATAGTCTATCTATCTAGTTCAGTCCTAAAGCAGGTAATACCATTGTCATGTTGGGACACGTAGGGTTGTTTAGAGGAGACCAGGCTGTGAGGCTAGAGCTTTGCCATTATGAGTGAAGCTCTGCCTAGAGACTCATAACTTCTCCTCTGTCTCCCCAGCTACCTGTCTCTGCAGATGCATTCCTGTGGCTCAGGGCTCACCCCATAGTTTTCACCTAGTGCTTTGGCAGACATAAGTCACTGTGGAGAAGAAGGTGGAAAAGAGCACATGGAGATTTTTCCCTAAAGGTTTCAGGTTTCAGTTTGAAAATGATTAGTCTTCCCGCCACCCACCCCCCACCCCGCCCCTTTTTGAGAAGGTTTGAAATAATCTCTCAATCAGTTAATCCAGAATTGAATTGCTTTGTGAGTGTGTGACTCACATAATTAATTTCACATCATTAAATGCCTCTTTGGAAATTTGAAACTTTTCATTACGCCTCTGGTGGAAAGTAGGGAAATGGCAAGATAGTTCTTAAGGAAATTCCAAGGGATGCCTCGGTTTCTAAATCCTCACCTGTCCTTCTAGAGCCCGGAGTGCAAAGAAGGTCATTATTTGAATAAGTCACATCAAGTCAGGGTCAAATTTTTCACTTGTAAAATGAGACACTTATTCTTAGGCAGGGCAAAAATGATCTTCTCCAGTCACACAGAGGAGTTGAGTGAATTGGCAAAGATTACACAGATAGTATGTGACAGAGATGTAGCTTGAGCAAAAGTCTGTTGAGACTAAGTCCAATGCTCTGTCTCAGATCCATTCAAGGAGGCTGCTTGTAGCTGAGAGAAGCCAAAAGAGCTCTCTGTGAAGTCACTTGACTGGAGCGAAGGGTGGTTGGATGAAGGCAGACGTGAGATGATGCTGCATTGCGGGGAGCTTCAGAGCAGAGCTTGAGATGGTCCAGAGTTGGACTTGAAAAACCAAGGGCTAGAACCTTCAAATAGGAATCAGATAAGAACCAGAGAATTGCCTTAAAAAGGTTCATGTGCTTTAGGCAAACAATTCTCTTCTTGGGATTCATCTGAAGGAATGAATGAATGAGCACCTGTATCCACAAGAATAGCCAGAGGAGAATTCCTTGTAGTATCAATGCAGTGGAAACAGCCTAAATGTCCAACAATAGGGAATTTTAAAAATAAAGCATGGCACAATCATATAATGGAATATTGTGTGTCCAATAAAAGTGATGATGGGTTGTTCTTAATTTTTGGCTCATAGACGCTTTTGAGTCTCCAAGAACCATAGATCTTCTCCCCATAAAAAGCCATATATGTGCATACACATAAACGTCAACTTTCAATTTTAGAAATCTCAATTTTCCTAAAGTCAGTCCATGGAACATTATGTTAGGAATCCCTATGTTAGATGTATCTTTAATAACCTGGAAAGGTATTTGTGCACAGCATAATTTTTGCATGAAAAAACAGTTTACAAAGTGGCATGTGTGAGATGACAAAATTTTATTAAAAAAATGTAAATATCCCTCCAGCTATGCAGAAAAAATTCTGGAAGTTGGCAGTTGTGCAAGTAGAGTGCACAGGATAGAGCTCAGAGCTGTGAGGACTCTGGAGTTGGCCAGGTGTGTGGCAAAGGTACCCAGGGGCCCCATCTAATGTTGAGGTAGATCTACGAGCCTGGCCCTGCCTGATCTGAGGGACCCTATCCCTGCTCTTGTAGGGAAGTGCAGTCCTGAATATTTACATGAGCACAATTACTTCTTCCTCCAGGTGCCAGTTCTTGAGAACCTGCAGGACTCTCCTGAAAGTATGACATTGTGTCCCAGTTGTCAGAGTGACCTCGGGAACTGGGAGCGTATACAAGGGAGGGGGACAAAGATGGAGAGGGAGCTAGGGTCCATGTGAAGGAAGGATTAGTGAAAGATTCTAGGAGTCTAGGTGGAGAAGAGATGAATAGGATGGGCAAGGTCATTGTCTTCATGCATTTGAAGGCTGTCAAAGAGGGGATACAGTTTTTGTACAGTAATTCAGACCAATGTATATTATGCACAGTGGCCTAGGCCTTGTGCTAAAAGCTGGAGAAATAGATGATGAAGTTTCTTTTATGTAGTAGGGGAAGGTTGAGGATTTAACAAAACATTCCAATATGGTCTGCTATGTGCTATAGGATAAAGATATGTAGGAGAGCTCCAGGAAAACAGAGGAGCAATTGAACTACTCTACCTGGGGAAGTTGCAGTGGATTTTAGAGATGAACAGAACTTTTCCAGGTTTAGGAACATGACAAAGAGAATTCCAGGCAGGAAAAACAACATATACAAAGGCCAGAGGCATGAAAACCAGAGTGTGTAGGGGAGAGAAGAGGGAGGGAAGGCTGGAGATTTAGGTGGCTTCCAAAGAGTGAAGAATCTCAAATTCTATGCTAAAATATCTGAACCTGTGCTGTGGGAGCCATAAAAAATGTCACCTCTCCCTCATCCTGTGATGGAACCAGATCCAATGATGGCAGGTACAGTGGGTCAGAATTGCCTTGGCAAAGAATGACTCTCCATTAGGTAGAGGCTGGTCAGGCCCTTTTTGGAGGTGGATCAAAGAGTGACAACTACTGAATGGGGCATTTGACAGGACTTTATGATCTCTTCCACCCCTGGCCTCAGCTTTTCAGGGAGGTATATTTATGTATCTTCCTCTGTGAAAAAAATGTCTTGGAGGTATTGTATATTTTTGTTTTCTAACTCAGTAAACTTTTTATTGTCTTAATACCTGGTGCCAGAATTCATCTATCAAGGGATTCTTCTTATTTGTAAAGCTCATATGTCAAGTCACTCTGAGTGGCAGGTAAGACTCCAAGAGGGTTGGTAAGAGCTCAAGCAAAAGAAAAACTGGCTAAGCTGTCCAACTTGGGAACCTAAGAGGAATTTAGAGATATGTCTCTATCTCTGTATCAGTGAGGAAAAGGAGAAATCAGGGATATATAAGGGAGTCGGGGGGGTGGGGGACGGGGAAGGAGGGACTAGAGAGATGGTCTGTGACTGAGGACTACATGGGGTAAAGCCAGAGCCACTGTATGCAGGTTCTGAAAGTTGCCATTGCTCAGGCTGGCTGGCTGAGGGGCTAGGTTAGGGCTGCAATGGAATCAGTGCTTTGCTCTCCAAGTCCCTTGGTCTATGAGTACATGGAGGGAGTGCCTCTACCGCTTCCAGGTGACCCTGGGAAAAACATCCCATGGGAATTCCCTTGTGGCAGGGTGGCCAAAGGAAGGTTTCACAAGGAAGATCTTTAATGTTCAATTTGAAGTTGTTGGTATGCAACCCCTTTCCTATCTCCTACGTAAATCTTCAAGTAAGTATACTATACTTATCAGCTCTTTGTGCAAGATGCCACACATGTGTGTGAATGTGTATGTAGGAATTGAGGAAGGGCTGGATTTTTTGTCTGGTTTGTAGCAATGTGGAATAAACAGCACTTGAAGAATCAGGAACCCAGATTTGGAGACATCAGAATGCAATCCCTCCCTGGAAATCTGCAGAAATCTTACAGGCTTTGCTTTTCCATGGAGCATGAAGTTAGTGATTTGAGTCAACTTTATCTGGATTTTTAAAGGGCTGGAGGAAGCAAGTGACATTAGGATTATATTTTATTGCTTTGGTGCCACCAGCAAGATGTCATTGATACGTTTATTTTATGACTGTCTGTCTCTTGCTCAAGTAAACTGCTATTGCATCATGGGTAGTTTACACGAATCACTGGAGTTTTATGGAACCTGTTTAAAACACCAATTATGTGGGCAAATGGAGATTCTGATCTCCAGGATTCAAAGGAAAGTAGTTAATTTATGCGATAGATCTTCTGGAATGTATTTTTTTTTTCCTTAAACTTTGGGTTTATTTACTTATTTATTTACTTTTTATTTATTTATTTATTTATTTATTTATTTATTTATGGCTGTGTTGGGTCTTCGTTTCTGTGCGAGGGCTTTCTCTAGTTGCGGCAAGCGGGGGCCACTCTTCATCACGGTGCGCAGGCCTCTCACTATCGCGGCCTCTCTTGTTGCGGAGCACAGGCTCCAGACGCGCA
This sequence comes from Balaenoptera borealis, assembly GCF_965194805.1. Lineage (NCBI taxonomy): Eukaryota > Metazoa > Chordata > Mammalia > Artiodactyla > Balaenopteridae > Balaenoptera > Balaenoptera borealis. The sequence continues at coordinate 103,583,532 of NC_138865.1, forward strand.
GGCTCAGTAGTTGTGGCTCACGGGCCTAGTTGCTCCGCGGCATGTGGGATCCTCCCAGACCAGGGCTCGAACCCGTGTCCCCTGCATTGGCAGGCAGATTCTCAACCACTGCGCTACCAGGGAAGCCCCTGGAATGTATTTTTATAGACTGTAATTGGATGAGCTAGCTGAGTGCAGTGCATGGTATGGAAGAGTAAATAATTAGATGTCCTAAGTTCAAGACCCAGCTCTCATGCTACACTGCTGTGTGAGTTTGGGTACCCCCAGTCCTCTCTGATATATAATTGTCCCATAATATTAGAATGTTAAACAGAAATGGTGCTTCGCTACAATGCTGAACCCTAATAAAAGATTACTAACAATATGTCCGCTATTGTTCTAACCCACTTTTTAAGTTGACTGCTTTCCAGAGGGTCCTCATTCCCTGTCTTTGCTTTCCTGTCTTCTGGTCCCTGCTTCTGCCCTCCTTCTTCATATGTCCTGAGTGAACCTTTGTTTTTTATAGTTCAGGGTTCCTTAACCTCTACACACTTGATATCGTGGGTTGGACAGTCCTTTGTTGCAGGCAGGGGCTGGGCTGTCCTGGGCTTTGCAAGATGCTGAGCAGCATTCTTGTGCTCTCCTCATTAGACGCCAGTGGCACTATTCTCCCCCCTGAGATGGCCAAAAATGTCTCCAGACATTGCCAAATGTCCCTCTGGGAGCTAAACCATACACCCCCTCCTCCAGTCTGGTGAATATCCAAGTTTGATGATTATTAAATTATTGTTGCCAGTGAGAAGTAGAAATCGAGGATTCTTCCTGATTTCCACCCCCCTCCTTTCTCACACACACACACACCACACACACACACACACACACACGCACGCACCACTCAAACACATCTTCATCCTCTCATATTAATACAGATATTAATTCTCTAAGGCAGCCCACTGTGGGAGCATTCCCATCACGGGAGCAGGGCTCGGTGCGGATGGAGAGCGGTCTTTCCTCTCTTGGTTCATCCTCTGGTTTCCGGGGTGGATGGAGATACCTGCACTTCGAGAGCTCCGTGATCAGGACTTGAAGCTGAGGCCCAACGTGACTTTACAATTTGTTCCAGAAAATTTTTCCCCAGAAAGATAAAGCTGCAAACCAGTAAATAACCTCATTCTTAACCTCAGGCAGCACATAAAAACCATTTATCCTGCTCAGGATGATTGAATGCTCACCTGGGCAAATATCACCTTTCTCAGGACAATAGATTACTCAACAGCACAAACCCTCTTGCTCATCAAACAACTGTTTACTCATGAACACACCCTTCAGGATTTTCCAATCCTGTACTGTTGACTACACCCTTGACCTCCCCTTTCTGAGATACACTAAAACCCTCTCAAGGTGATGTTCTCCCTTATGTGACGAGTAAAAACTCAACTTTGCCTGATAAATGGAGGTCTCTTTGGGGAACTGGCAGTCCCCCAGAGCCTGTCTACTTTTAAAGAAAGGGGTACCATCATAAAGCATGGATGCAGTGATGCTTACGAAAAGACCAGGAGGAAATTTTGAAACAGCAGCTTTTCTGCATCTTTGGCCAGATGAGATTCGTAGTCATGGTGTCCCCACACTGCACTCTATAAGTAGAAAGGAGGTAACGGGAGGATTTATGATTCTCCTGGCCACAGAGTGTGAGTGTAAGCGGAATAGAGTCAGGGTCACAAGTTTCATAAGCAGAGAAAAGAAGGAAAGCACAGAAACACACATACACACAAACACACATACATACTTTGGAATTATGGAATATTTCATTTTTATACTTTTCCATATTTAACATGTTTTTCTTAATGAAGATGTCTTCCTGTTCATCAGAATACTTGCTGTTATAATTTTAGATGAAATCATAAGTTAATATAATTCTCTCCTAGCATATACTGGGACATCCAGGATCTTGGCTTCAAAAACTGCTACAGAGTTGGGAGTGTATCATTTGTAGCAAGTGTTAACATGAAGTATGAATGAAAAGAATTGTGATTACTTCTCCTTTTTTTTCCCTTTGCATTTCTTTAACAATCTCATGGCTACTAATAAATGCACTTAGCAGTGAGGTGGGATGGGTAACCTGTGGGGCATATGACAGGACATAATGACCAGGCACTAAAATAAGTCATATTGCTGATACCCAGAGACATGGATGGATATAAAAACTGAGGATACCCTTGACCCAATATGTCTCTATAAAGATGAACCCTCTGGGTTTGGCTTCACTTCTACTACTTACTAATTTTGTAACCGTGAGCAAAATGCTTCACTTTTTAGCTACGGTTTCTTTACCTGCTAAGGTGAGATACCTGTACCTGCCCAGTGAACCTCATGAGTTTGTTGTAAAGACCAAAAGAGATAATGGATATATGCATGTTTAGGAAACAGTTCAAATACATGGTATTCTGAGAATACCTCTCAAGTTTTCAGATTGATATTAGCCTCTATTAACATAAACTCCCACACCCAATTAGAATGCTGGAACTATTCAGCTCGATGGGATTGCCTGCAGCAGAGATATAGGCATTTGGGGATCTCCACCTTATCTTAGAGTACCGTGGCCTCGCACAGCACCAGAGACCTGGCTGGGGACCCCAACTTGCAGCCTAGTTCCCCCAGGGCTGCGTGGGTGATAGGTACACTCGCTGAGAGCATCCCTTGGGGGAATGTGTAGGAATGCTTGCCACAGCTCACCATCCCTCATGCCTAGCCTGTAATCCACAAATTGGATTTTCCAGGGTGGAGTCAGAGGAATGCGAGGAATGAGGGAGGAACAGATGGATAAACCCATCTCCTGCATCCACTATTTACTGTGTTCCCACCACCTTCTAGGAAGTGTTATGTCATAAAATACCCAGAACTGATACTATTAGTATAAAGTGTGTGATTATACCCATGACAAGCTTCAAGAGTTTACGTATTTTGCCCCAGGTCACAGAGCTCATCAATAGCAGAGCAAGAATTCACATTCAGCTGCATAAATTCCATTCTGCCTTACTCCATCTGAGCAAGGAAAGACTTCTGGTATTTGTAGATTAGCCCCATCGGGGTAGGACAGCATCAATACTAGAAGTGAGTTCCATTAGTATCAGACAGTTCCTAGACCTAAATGCTTTCAGTTTTTTTTTTCCTCTGCCACTTCCATATTTTGATTCCAAGGATCAAATAATCTAAGAATGTCGTAATCCAATGTTAACTCAATGAGACATGCATGAAATTCACAAAAATAGGTAAATATTCTTTTTTTTTTTTTTCTTTTTTAAGGCTATCTTTGGGTGGTGGGTGAGGATGGCTTTAGGCAATGGCTTCCCACTTTTTTTGACTTTTGAAATATGAACTGGGGAAAGTACGTGATAACAGAGTTTGATAGATTGGAGAAAAGGTTTTTCTAAAATCCCTACAACCTGTGATGGATATGAATAAGGTCACACTCATTATTGCTTGTTAGCCTACATTCCCACTAGAAGGAAAGGAAGTATTTCCTTTTCATTTTAAGACTCTTGCCGCTTCTCCAGATTTTCTAGGAACCTTAGATTCTTACTCAGTTTGATGAGAATCGGTTCTTTTCTAAATTTCAAGCCCAGAGAGCAAACTGGGTTCTGAGCACCTGCTTCTTCCTGCCACACAGTGGAGCTGTTGTAGATCAGTCCTGCAGAGCCCTGTGGCTGGTTTTCCTGTCTGCAGTAATGTGCTTGCTGGTCCCAGGTCCTTGTCCAGGCTGAAAATCTTACTTGGTCTCCAGAGTAATGGTTCTTTTTAATTACATTCTTAAGCCCAGGCATTTTTGCCCACCTCACTTCACTCTGCCTGAGTACTGCACTTGAACCAGCTTTCCCTGTGTTGCACGCTAGCTTGTGTTTCCTTTTCCTAAAGGTAATTTTATTCCTGTTGTCTGTTGCCTTTCCCTGGACCTCTGATCAAATCTCAGTGAGCAGCAGTGGAGTCCTCTTGTCACTTCTCTCCCAGGAGACTCACCCTGTACCCCTTATATAACTTGACCCCTCTTTCTCAGCAAGCTGCCTTGTATGCAATTGGTCTGTGGAAGTAACAGCTCTGGCGCAATAATACAAGATTCAGTTCCTGACTCTCCTTGCCCCTGAGTGTCACCTACATTTACGTAACTCAGGGATCCCAGAAGGTGTTTTTTCTAAGCAATTTCTTTTTCCATATCTAAATAGAAGAATGACTAGCATAACTTTAAAATCCATCCCTTCAACAGATACCCTGTTTGGTGTCTTGACAGGCACCCTATTGCTGATATATTACATGACATCCTGAAAAAGAGCTTGAGGTTTGCAGCCTGAGCAAAATTGGGCTTTGAAGCCTGGCTCCCAGTCATCACTTGTGTGACAAGGTTATTGTTAACTCAAACCAGGATTGTCTCTCTTGCCTCCTGTTTCTGCCTCACCAATCCAGCCTCCAGGCTGCAGACTGATTCTAGGATTGATTCGTCTAAATCACCGCTCTGTGTAATAGGCTTTAAAAAATCCCCTCTTTTATATTCCAAGTTCTCTGTATTGATCATCCATTCCTTTTGTAGTTTAGAAAAAAAAAAATAAAGCAAGGAATGCATAAATGAAACATGATGGCATACCATATAGCAATTAAAACTGAATGAACTAGATCTAAGTACCACAGCAAAGGCAAATCTACAAATCACTCAAACGAGTGAAAAAACCATGTTGCAAATACGTTCTGAATGTAAATATGTTCTATTTATGTTCCATTTCAGACATACGAAGTATAAAATAAGTTGAGATTTGAACGATCCAGTAGGTAGTTTTCCCTTCCCTACCAGACTTCAAACCCCTCACACTCCAGGGGCCTCAGGTGGAGAGTTCTGTGTAGCCTCTGGAAAGACCCTTCATGTGGATTGAGGTTGGGGGAAGTGCGTTCCCCTCCCCTCCCCTCCCCTGTGATGGGATGAGGATGAAGGAAACCAAAGCACCCCGGCAAATTCTTTCTCTATAAAGGCCCCAGTTCTTTGATCTCTTCATCCTCTGGAAGAATGAATTGCAAGCCTTTTCATAAAGCCTGCAGGTGAGTGACGGGGTCAGTCTGGCCACCTGCCCTCAAGTCTTGACATAGAATGTTCGTGCTTCAGAATATAAGGTATTTGATAGGTACTGCTTTGTAAGTGGTCTTTGGCGGGGTTTTCTACACAAACTCCAAGGTAGTAGTAGATGACATTGTTAACACTCTTTTACATTTCATTAAGGCCCAAAGGTTCCACAATCAGGCCCTGATGCCATTCATTCAGTGCCTGGTTCTTCTGTGCCCAGCCCTGTACTGGGCACTCGGACATGCGCAAGGCCAGGTTCCTGGCTTTGGGGGTTTCAGGGCTGGTTGGAGTTACCTTCCTAGTTAGTTCTCTGCAACTGTCCCCCGCAAACAAGCTAAGAGTCATCAGAGCGCTGACTCACCAGGATGTAACCGCGTACTTCCCCGCCTTGAGGCCTTGGCCGTGCGTATCCCTCTGCTTGCAGCGACCTTTCTTCCTCCAGTGAACACACGCTCACCCCAAAGGCCACGAAGCCTCTTTTGATTCCCAGTCCACCGCACCTCTCCCATCCTCACCCTCCATGCTTCCTTTGTGTACCTCTAACCCTTCTCCCAGTGGGCCTGGCATTGGCTTGAGCTGTGCGTGTAGCTGTCTCCCGCACTGGATTGGGAGCTCTGTGAGGGTAGAGCCCTTGGCTTTTTCATTTCTGTGTTTTCTAAGATGCCCGATGCAGTGACTGGCACCTGGTAGAATGGAGGACATCTAGGTGCACTTAGCCATGAGCTACGTGGCCCTCAGTGCATGAAGCTGCCTCCCCTCCTCCTTTTGGGGGGTCTCAGGAAAAGCGGCTGTCCAGATGTGTGGAAAGAGCAGTGGGCAAAGCATCACGAGGCTTGGATTTTTCTTCCTGCCCTCTCAGCCTCCCGGTCCACGGGCAGTCGCTTTCCCTCTCTGGGCCTTGGTCTCCGCTTCTCAGAAGGGGGCTGTGTCTCACTGTGCTGAACATGTAAGAACCCGGTGTTATTTGCTGTGCTTCTTTCAGATCAAACCTCCCCTGTATCTCTGTGTCTCTTTCTTTTCCCCGTCCTTCCTCTTAGATGCGTAATAAACCAAGAGTTTACAGTAAAATCACAGGAAGAGCTAAATGATGTGTTCTCTTCAGGAAAGTACCTGGTCCCCCAGGTAGCCAGCGGCCGCCTCAGGAACCCCGAGCCTCCATGAGCTGTGGCTCCCAAGGACTTTCAGTGTAGACCCGGCAACCCACCTCGAGCCTTTGATGTGGCTTTGACAGGGCATGATACAAAAGCAGCCCTGATTCAGAGCTGCAGAAAGGCTTGCTGCTTTCTGCCACCAACCCCAGGGATCGAACAGTGGTGGGGGGACAGTCAGGGCAATGGCAGAGAGCATGAATCTCAGTAATCTCACCCACCTGATCCCCAGACTTTAGGTGGGACCAACCTTTTTTCCACCAAAGCTCTCCTAAAGAGGGAAACAGACATGCCCTTAGAATCGGTTTGCACCCTAAGAAGCCAGGTGATACTCAAAAGAAGTCCCTGGAGAGACAACACATTGAATAATCAGCCCCCGAATCTTCAGAGCTCTCTGTGCTCTTATAAAGAACCGAGGACTCCCCAATTTGTTTATCCATGTCTTCTCAGTAGAAATAAAGGAGATGGAGGAGCCTGAAGATATGGTTTCTACTCATGGCTTTCATTCAATGCATTCATTCATTTATTCACTTACTTAGCAAAGATTTGAGGACTTATGCCATACGTGGCACTGTGCTGGCACCAGGGACACAATGGTTTTAGATAGATAGATAGGTGATAGATATGTGGATATTGATATGGATATAGATAGGGATGTGGATACGGATATAGAGAAATAGAGATAGAGATATTGACTAGACCCTTGCAAAGCTCAGAATCTGGTAATGGACACAGGCGATATGCAAACAGTGGCACCAATAATTGTGGTAACTGCTTGGGGGAAAAGACTGGTGAGCCACAAACCTACAAAATAGGGGCCTCTTGACTTCTTCTGGGGCTCAGGCAAGGCTTCCTACGTAGAGTCATTTGAGAGTTGAGCTCCAATGAAAGGAGACCACCCTCCCCCAACCCCCTACCCCAGACACTGGTCAAATTAATTGTAAAGTGGGTTCTGGAGTCAGACTACTTGAGTTTCCATCTGTCTCCACTATAAAGTACGTAGTTTTACAAAGTCATCGAGGACCCAGGCTCCTTCCTTCTGCCCTCCCATCTGCAGCTCTAGAATATTGCTTTCAATTTCAGGTGACAGGATGGCTGCTGCTCCTGTAGGCGTCACAACTGTTTTCAGGTGCCAAGAAAGGAAAGACCAAATGCCAAAGGGGGCATTTCCTTTCAAAGAGGTTAGCCACAAGCTCCAGCCATTGGATCCTGCCCATGTTTCATGGGTCAGAACTGGATCTTACAACTACTTCTAGTTGCAAGAATGTCTGGGAGGGGGCGGGGGGAGTTTGAACTGGGCGCTTTGCCTCATTGAACCAAATCAGAGGACACTGGTTGGTAAACTAGCTGTGTCTGCCCAAGATATAGTCAATACTTATTTCTCTCTGGTCATCTATATCTTTTCCTCACTTTTGGCAACACCCACTGGGTTTTCTTTCTGGAAATGAACCTGCTTCTATGATGAAAGTTCCTCATGTCCTGCCTTCCTGAAACCAAACAATGGACCTTCAGGACTTTGAATCCTGAGCAAAAGAGACAAAAATGGAAAAACAGTTGGAGTACATTCATTGCAAGGTATGGTCAAAACTACTGGTTACTTCCTGCTACCTAGGACCCTGGAACTGCCCAATTTCTGTTCTTTTCACACTTGGTTTTCTAGTCTTCTCTCAGATTCAGGGAGCTGAACTCATGGAGCCTCTGTTCTTTCTTCCTGAACGCCTTTTATTTAGTGCTCTCTTCTCCCCTGCCCCTACCCCCTCTTCGCACCCCCCACCCCCTGCCCCAGCACCCAGCTCTTCACGTGAAGCTCAACCTAGCAGTCAAGTGCTCGGCTTTTCTGCTCCAGGTGGTTGCCTGTGTGTATGTGCCTCTCCCCAACCCCACCGTCTAGACTGCAAACTCCTTGAGAGCAGGAATGGGGTCTAGTTCATTTTAGGCTTTGATTTCTAGCGCCCAGCATAGTGGATAGCACGTGGGGTTTCTCAATGCCTGGTTATTGTTGTGGTTGTATATAGATCCAGCAAGGTGCTGGGAACTATCACGGAACAGGCAAAGCAGAAGACGAGAGTCTTGGCATGAAGAGATTCCTGACCATGTCTCCAGACTGTTTCTCAGAATCCTACCAGCTGGACAGACGTAGTGAGTCCCCACTCTTCAGTAAGTCCTGGCTCACGGAGCCCCCTCCCTTCTACAGCACAATGCATTTTTACTGCACCCTCCTCCTCCTCCTCTCCTTCCTCCTTCTTCTTTGTTGTCATCATTACCTTTTTCTTCTTCATCATCATCATTACCCTCATCATTGTTAACTCCTATTGAGTATTTACTATGTGCTAGACCTGTTCTAAGTGTTATATAAGAGGATAAGCCTCTCACCCAAGATTATAGCTAACTTCCTGGCAAGGTTAGGACTCAAACTCAAGTCAGTTTGACCCAAAAGCTGTGTTCTTGACCCTTCCCTCTCTCAGCCACAATGGCTCTGGGGAGGATGGGGAACTGCCCCAGCCATTCTCCACCTTAAAATCCCTCCATGAACCGAACTCTGCAGGGCCCCCTGTGATGCACACTGACCCTCATCCTGCTGGCGGTGCTTCCCTCCATCTGCAGGGAGCCGTCCTTCACACCGATCTGTCTCTGCTCCACTTCCCTCACGTGAGGTTCTAATCCTACCACCGCTTGGTGGACCAAGCATGCACTGTGCTTTCCCATCCCTGTGTTCTCTCCAGCTGAAACGCCCTTCCCCGGTCCACCTGTACCAATCATATTCTTCATTTAAGACCTGTGTCAAGTGGTGGAGGCACATGAAATCCTCCTGGATCTACCCGCCTTTTCAAACCTTAGCTCCTTCTTCTCTAAACCTCCATGGAACCTCGTATTGTCTTCTTGGGGTCTAAGGAGTGGGGGTAGGGGTGGTGGGGAGTGGGAAACTAAGACTTTGGAGACAGACACACTCTGTGAAATCACTTTTGAGCCTCTCACTAGCTTTATGAATAATTTTGGCAAGTTACTTAGCCTTTTGAAGTCTCTTAGTGTCTGTAAGAAGGAGATAGTAGTATACACTTCGGGAATATGAGACAACTCTCATAAAATGACTTACGCCCCTGCCCCGCCCCCGACCACCACTTTTATTACATCTACCACCCACCCTCTCTCTGAGGCAAAGATGCTAGGCAACCTACGGGCCTGACTTTCTATCACTCTTAGTGATCATCTTAGTGATTATGCATTAAGAAATGACACCCTTGGCGGTTAGCACTTCTGTCTAGTCTGCAGGGGTACTCATGGCCCCCATAGCAATTTCCTGGCCTCCTGATGTCTGAGTTCCCCAGGGGCTGGTGAGTAGCACCCTAGACATGAATATCTGCCCCATCAACATGGAAATTCTACCTCAACAGCCTTGCCGCTGGTTTATATTGGTAGGTCAGATAAAGGGCATTGCAGGCCGTGTGTGGAAGGGGGAGGATGTGTGCACGTATGGAAGGAAAACAGCCTGGTTCTAGTCATGGAACTGCCTCTTACTCATTGTGTGATTGCCTCAAGTCTCTGCCCCTCTCTGGCCTCAGTTTCCCACCTGTAAAATTTGATAGTGGGAATCAGTCCCTAAGCAGGGTCCACCTGGCTCAACTCTTAGGTCTGGAAGTCTGTTTCAGGGAAGTCAGCTTGGCTTCAGATACCCCTTGGTGCTGGGGAGGGGTAATTGTTGGTCGTGGGTCATCCTGAACTAGAGGAGTCCAGGATGTGTGTGTGTGTGTGTGTGTGTGTGTGTGTGTGTGTCTGTGTGTGTCTGTGTGTGATGTATGTAGGAGTAGGGGGACTAGGACCAATCCAGGGGGCTACTCAGAGGATGTGTGACATCAACCTAGAAACAGCCACTGAGAATTCAGTACCACTTGGAATTCATTACCACTTGGAATTCTTGAAGGCACGCTAGACAGTCTTTGTAGATTATCCTAAAGTCAAGCAATTAGCATTCATTGCATACCTACTGTATACACGTATGATACTGATAGGAGTTTTACATTTAGAGTTATATTTTTAGAGGGATAGTTGAGTTATATACTCTGTCTCAGAGCATAGTATCATCATTGGAACAACAGCCTCTTGTTGCATTTTTATTTTATTAATATTAGTTTCTTCCTTGCACCCTTGGTCCCCTCCCTTATCCTCCCCCCACCCCATCATAAGGATATGCGTATATTTTTTAAAGTGTGTGGTATTCATGGTGAATGTGTAAGCTTTTAATTTATACATAGATGGTGCCATGATATATATTTTATTCAGTTTCTTCTCCCTTCACTCAATATTTTATTTCAAGACTCTATCCATCTCCATGGATGTACTTGTAGTTGACTTTTCTAACTGCTACATAGTATCTCTGTGGACCCACTACACTGTACTCTTCTATTCTGCTAGGGGTGCTAAGTGTATCGCCTCCAATTCCCAGAAGCAGTGAGGCAAGTCTTGTCTGCTAGGGTACTCATTGCTTTTTCCCAGGTGCTTTTTAAAGGCAGATACTTGCTGCTAACGGAGACGGCTTTAGGTGCTGCATAGCATAACTATCAGCAACATGGACTTATATACTATATTTCATCATGAAGCTCCCATCAGTTTAGTGCTAGTAGTCATTGCTAACCCTCTTTGCTCACTAAATTTCTCTTTTTAAATAGATTAGGAGCAGGCCTCCGGCCAACATGTTTGCAGGCAGCACGCTTTAGCTGAAATTTAATTCTGTTGGAAATTCATTTAAAGCGTAATTTAATAAAATCTATTCATTTAAATTGTTCCTTCTATTTTTAATAAGCAACCTAGTTTTTTACTTAAAGAAGTGACATTCCATATATAATAGAATCTAAATGTTGCTGGTTATATAAACATCATTATTGTATATTCCATTAAGAAAGAAATATCATTCTGCTAATTGACCATCATACACCATTGACTATAAGCATGCAGCTTTCAAAGATGTTAAAATGTGAACAAACATGCATCTGTTTTTGTTTTCTTTAACAAACAAGGGTAGTTGGGTAAACAGGAAGGTTGATTTAATGAAAAAAAAAGAACAGTAAATAATTGACAATTCTGGAGTTAAGTGAATTTGGTAGAAATGAGGATGGTGGTGCAGGAATGACTGAAGTTTGGGAAACACTGAATGATCTCACGTGGGTGGTCCTCAGACCAGCTTTGTAAGGCAGGCATGGTTATTCCTGCTTAGCAGGCAGGGAGGAGAAGTGGTCTTCCCCAGGCCACAAGGTTAAGAGTAAACTTATCTTCAGGCAGGTACGTCAAAGGTCCCAGCCTCCAGGTCCTAAGAGTCCATCAAACTTGTGACCTGATTCCAGGGTGGCTCTCTCCTGCTCCTCCTTTTTGAGAGGCCTTGAGGAGTGCCTAGATCTTGGCCATTTCCTCCCAATCTTGAGTCCTTCAAAGCACCTGAATGCTTTCATGTTGGCAACCACAATCACTCCTGCCTGAGTATGAATTAGTGTGTTCTGGTACCTTTCTCACAATGGCTACATTATCAACAGGGAAGTCAGATGATGATGAGTGGACGTTTCTGATATTGAGGCATCCACTAAGGGATGTATACTGAGGACAGAGAATATTCTAGCAATAGCGGAGGTAGTAGTAGTAGCAGTAGTAGTAGTAGTAATGCTTCGTTAGTTACGAGTTTTTTTCACCTTTATTTTTATTTGATTCTTACCACCATCATGAGTAGATATTATCCCCATTTTACAGGTGGAAAAACTGACAATGTTAATTTGCCCAAAAATCTCACAATTAATAACTGGTAGAACTGTAAGTAGATCTGTGAAGGAACTGCCTTTCTCTCTTTTTTTAATTAAACTGTTATTTTGAGATAGTTGTAGATTCACTACTATTAGAGATAAGGTAGACCAGTCCAAGAGATCTGGTGTATTACTGGATTTATCACTTTTCCCCATTGGTAACATCTCACAAAATTGTAGCACCATGTCACAACCAGGGTGCAGACGTTGATATAATCAAGATGTAGAGCGTTTCCACGGGTCTGTCCCCTGGTGTTGCCCTTTTATAGTCACATCCACCTCCCTCTCCTGCACCCCATCCCATTTCTGACTCCTGGCAACCGCTAATCTGTTCTCCATTTCTATAATTTTGCCATTTCAAAAATGTTACATAAATGTCGTTATACAGTATATAACCTTTTGAGGTTGTTTTTTCACTCAGCTTAATCCTCTGGAGATTCACACAAGTCAAGTCGTTCAGTGTATCAATAGTTTGTTCCTCTTACCACTGACTAGTGTTCTATGCTTTGTCCATTCAGCTTTTGAATGGGTTGTTTTCAGTTTTCAGCTATTACAAATAAGGCTTCTGTGAATAACCTTGCACAGGTTTTTGCGTGAACAAAAATGTTCCTTTCTCTGGAATAAATGCCCAAGAATGTGATTACTGGGTTTTAGGGCAGTTGCATGTTTTTTTTTACAAGAAACTGCCAGACTGTTTTCCAGAGTGCCTATGCTGTTTTACATCTCTCACCAACAAGGTATGTGACCCAGTTTCTCTGCATCTTCACTAACATTTGGTTTTGTCATTAATTTTTGTTTTGGCCAATTTGACAGGTGTGTAGTTATATACCATTGTAGTTTTAATTTACTTTTCCCTAATGGCTAATGATGTTGAACGTCTTTTATGTGCTTGATTACCATCTGTATATCCTCTTTGTTGAAACTTTGCTGCTTTTTTTTCCCCCTAAATACCCTTCCATTTTCCCCAATATTCTTTCTTTCAAAAAATTTAATTTTGTAGATTGTAAATTCATATGCCATTGTTAGAAATAATACAGAGATCAATAATAATAATATGAAGAACTCAAAAAGTGGGCAAGAGATTTGAAAAGACATTTCTCCAGAGAAAATATGCAATGCCCAATAAGCACATGAAAAGATGGGCAACCTCATTAGCCATTAGGGAAATACAAATGAAAATTACAGTGAGATACCATTTCACACCCACTAGAATGATTATAATAAAAAGAGAGAGAAAATGACAAGTGTTGGTGAGGATATGGAGAAACTTGAACCTTCACACACTGCTGATGGGAATGTAAAATGGTGTAGCTGTTTTGAAAAACAGTCTGGCAGTTTGTCAAAAGGTTAAATGTAAACATATAATTCAGCAATTCCATTGCTAGGTATACATTTAAGAGAGTATTTATAGTAAAAGTATCCATAATAGCCGAAAAGTGGAAACAACCCTATGTCCATCAACTAATGAATAGATGATAAAATGTGGTATATCCATACAATGGGATATTGTTCATCAATAAAAAGAAATGAAATATTGATACATGCTACAATAAATGCTAAGTGAAAGAAGCCAGTCACAAAGGACCACCTATTGTATGATTTCAATTATATGAAATATCCAAAACAGACAAAATCTATAGAGACAAAAAGTAGATAAGCAGTTTCCTATGGCTTAGGGGTATGGGGGTGTTGGAGAATGATAGATAACAGAGGCAGGGTTTCTTTTTTGGGGATAATTAAAATGTTCTAAAACTGTGGTGATGGATATACAACTCTGTGAATATACTAAAAGCTGTTGAACTGTACACGTTACATGAGTGAATTGTATGTTACATGAATCATATCTCTATAAACTTGTTTTTTTTTTAAGGAAATAGTATGGAGAGATTCTGTGTATCCTTTACCCAGTTTCCCCCAATGGTAATATTTTGCAAAACTATGGTATGATAGAATATTGACACCAGGATGTTGAGATTGATACAACCCACTATGTTATTTAGATTTCCCCAAGTTTACTTGTACTTCTCTCTCTGTCTCTGTCTCTGTCTCTTTTTCTCATTCCCTCTGCCTCTGTGCATGTGTGTATTATGTGTATTGTTCTATACATTTTACCACGAATGTCACTTTGTGTATCCACCACTGTAGTCAAGACACCAAACGGAACATTGCCTCTTTTAAAGCTCTGCTCACCTTAGATTCTGTCTGAGACGTGCTCTAAAGACCTTTAGTTTGTCCTCACTGTTAATAACCCAAAGCAGAGCAGATGCCCCCTTGCCTCCAAGCATACTCCTTCTTGCCATCAAAGGGCAGAAGTCATAGAGGAGCATGAATTCCCACCCACACCGGAGGGACGGAAGGTTGGGATTGCAGGCACCATTCATCTAGATTCTAGAATCACCCACACTTCTGAAAGAGTAGGAAATTATCTTACCAAAAGGAAGAACATGAATTCTGGAAGGGGGATACGCCCCCATGTCTCCACTCCCGCTTTCTCCTCCCACCAATTTCGGAAGCGAGCTCTCTAAGTCCCAGGCCCGGTGGGTGACTCGTCAGCGCTTTCGGAGATCCGGTATTTATTGGGTTGCCACTAGCAAACGCTCTCAGGGAGAGGACTGGCAATGATTCATCTGTACTAATCCCTGTGTTTTCATCAGCCTTGCTTCTGTGAGAGGGGACAGCCCCGGTCGCTCTTCCACATCATCATCACTTTGGTTTCTCTCAAAATGTTTGCTCAGAAAAAGCCCAGAGTTTGGCCCAGGTTCATTCTGGGCTTCCAGGGGAATTTCCCATCCTCAGACTCCATGGGTGAATTTGCTAGAACATTCGCTCCTTACCTGGCAGGGCAGAAGGTAAATCTGGCTCGAGCACAGATGGTGTTTTTTGGATCAAAGACAAACTTACTAGGATCCCATCTTCTAGGACAAGAGATGTGGGAAGAAATAGCCATTGTTACTCTCTGTCTCTCAGCTGTGATCCCACTGCTTCCACATCACTGGTCCTATCACAGCTGACCACGTGCTGGTCTCAGCTCTACGCTCCACCTGGATCTTATAATCCAGCCATGACTTGGTCATCTAACACTTACCCTGTGTACATCTGGCCTTTACAACCCTAACTGTGACCCTTGAGTGCCAACTTCATCATCTGATCCCCACCTCTGCAAAACCTCAAACTCCAACACTCACAATCCCAGGATCCCAGTTAAATTTTGCATTGTGACTGGTGCTTGGTAGAACCTCCAAAAACAAGTACTAACACTAAGGATGATAATATCTTGATTAGTTGAGGAACTTTGTGAGACTAATAGAAGCTCAGAGATGTGAAATGACTTGTCCAAGGTCACATAGTGTAATAGCGATGAAACTTTGTAATAGCAAGTTCACATGTTTCTCCTTTAACCATGGTTTCCTTGTAGTCTCCTACCTCCTTCAAGTTCATTATCTCAGATTACAGGTACTTGTCTTCCTTAGTAAGACCATAGCCTTGAAAACTAGAGAAAAAAAAAGGTGATCAGCAGGCTGGAGACCCAAGGAACAGTTGGTGTTGCAGCTTGAGTCTGAAGGCAGACTGTTGGCAGAACTCCCTCTTCCTTGAGGGGGAGTGAGTCTTTTCCTTAAGACCTTCAAATGATCGGATGGGGCCCACCCACATTATGGAGGGCAATCTGCTTTACTCAGAGTCTATTGATTTAAATGTTAACCTCATCTAAAAAATACCTCCACAGCAACATCCAGACATGCCCGATCAAATATCTGGGTACCATGGCCCAGCCAAATTGACACATAAAATCAACCATCACATCAGCTAAGGCTTTTATGGAAAGGAGACTGGGTGGGAAGGAGAGGGGATTGAAACATCCTGTGTGGGCATTTGACCAAGAAAAGAGAAGTAGTTTAGATAAATGAAGGAAACATCTAGAACAGAAGGTGGTTCTTATTTCCACTCTGTGGTTGCGGAGCTGCCAGGCAGAACTGCTTCACAAGCTATCATACAAATGTAAGGGCAGCTATCTAAAAGTAAACATGGCAGAGAAGCATCTGTGAGGCCAAGAGCTTTAGTCCTTTCAAGTTGCCTTTGGTTCCCATGTGCTGTGCACAGCCGAGTGCTGGGGTGGGGTACTGGTTAGAAGATCCTTCATAGCAAGACCAAGGTAGTTCTGTGGAGAAGGCTGCAGAGATAACAAACCAGTTGGTCTGAGGTCAAATGGACTCAGAGCCAGACCTCAGAAAGGTGTAGAAGTGGCAGGGCTGAGTAAGCCAGGGAGCACCCAGACTTTGCCCAAGCAGAGAGAGAAAGAGAGAGAAACACAGCAGACCTCAAATTTCACCTGTTGCAGACTTCAGTTGCAAGCACTAGCGGGTCAGTCTGCAATTAGATAGATCAAGGTTGTTACTTCTGACAGCAGCCTCCAACTGGCTTTGCGCCTCAGGGCTCCAGCATTTCCCTTCCATCCTAAGGTTCCATAAGCCACACCCAGGTGCCATCTCGAAGAGGAGTTGCGGTGGCGGGGGTGGGGGTGGGGTGGGGTGGGGGGCGCAGGTGAAAACCATTGCTTTAGAGATTGGACCTTATTCTCCTAGAGAAACTGAGAAGTTTCTAAAGGGTTTATTTAGATTATTGGCGTAAGTTAAGTATAAATTATATAAAATTTAAAGTCCACACTTTATCTGCTAACTGGCATGAAGATTAGGTCTCTAGATTCATTAGAGAAAGTAATACACTTCAAAGTTGATGTGTGATTGCATTTGTGACCTTGTTATATTAGTAAGTGGTAAGGAGTGAAAACTAGGTCTTCATTTCTTCAAAGTTTTCTGCTGACTTCCAGAAAGTGTTAACGTGATGCACCAAAACTCTCCATGGTCCTCCGCTACCACTGACTGACCCCTACCAGCCTTGATCCCGCCCTCTGGCCATGGCCTTCTAACATTCACTCCACGGTCAGCTTAGGCTAACTGAAGGACGGGCGCTTCTAACCTTCTTCTTTGTACAATGCATTGCTATGCTTTCATTACTTTTATTTTGAGAAATAAAAAAAATATAGAAAGGTATAAAGAATAATATCATGCACATTACCACTATCCAGATTAACAAATGCTAAGGCTTTGTCATATTTGTTTCTAGTTTTTTAGACACGAGTGAAACACTACAGATGAAATTACAGTCCCCTTTGACCATTATCCCCAGACCCGTTTTCTTCCTACCTTCCCCAGAAGCAACCAGGTTCATGAGTTTGATGTGTGTTCTAGTCCATTGGAAAAATACCTTTATATATACAAATGCACACATCCGTGAAAAATACAAAATATTTTGTGTGTGTTTTAAAATCTAATCAGGTGGTACCCAACTGTATATAGAATCCAATAACTGCATTTTTCATTCAGTCTTCGTGAGACTACATGCTAATGATTCTAGCTATTCATCTGCTACATTTTATTTACTCTCCTGTTGATAGGCATTTAGTATTTTTTCCCTAACTTTTAAATTTATAGCCAGATTTCAGTGGACATCTCTGAATGGTAGTCCCCCTTTATCTGTGGTCTTGCTCTCCATGGTTTCACTTTCTGCACTTTCAGTTACCTGTGGTCAATGACAGTCCAAAAACTATTAAATGGAAAAATTCCAGAAATAAACAATTTGTAAGTTTTAAATTGCTTACTGTTCTGATGAAATCTCATGCCGTTCTGCTCCGTCCCAACCAGGATGTGAATCATACATTTGTCCAGCGCTTCTTACCCATTAGTCACTTAGTAGCTGTCTCAGTTATCAGACTGACTGTTGTGGTGCCTCAGTGCTTGTGTTCAAGTCACCCTTATGGCCCCAAAGTGCAAGAGTAATGATGCTGGACAAGACATAGTGTATAGAGAGTTCGGTATGACCCACGGTTTCAGGCATGCACTGGGAGTCTTGGAATGTATCCCCCGAAAATAAGGGGGGAACCGCTGTCCGTGTTTTTCATGGACACACATGTTTATCTCTCTATGGCATGCTTCTAGAAGCAGACTGCTGTATTTCTTGTACTTGTATGCAGTAATTCTCACACTAGGGGATCAATAACCTATGTGTGTGTCTGTCTTTCCACCTAGAAGCTGAATTCCTTGAGGTTGGGGTCTGTGCTTTGTTTATCTCTGTATTGCCAGCTCCTGACACATAATGTTGAGATAAGTGAATAGATACATGAATGAATGAAATGCTCCCCCTGCTTTCCCAAACTAGCTTCTTCCCTCACCCTAGCATAAGAGTAAAGGGAAGTCCCTGCCACGACTTAACAATATGTGTCACTCAAACTAGCTCATTTAATTACCATGACTTTCTGAGATACACCGTTTTATAGGTGATGAAACAGAGGCTTAGAAACGTGAAGTGAATTCCTGCCATCACAGTCAGGAGTGAAGGCAAGATTTGAACCCAGGTCTGTCCAGATCCACAGCCTGCGGCCTCTCCATTCTCTTCCGCTACCTCTCCAACACTGGGACTTGCTAATATGGAACTGGTCTGATCTTTTGCCTTCATAAACATGACATCAGCTCGACAGTTCTCTCCACTTCAATGAAATCTTTTTTCCTTCAGAGTCTGGGGAAATCACCTTCATTAATTATCCCACAGCTTTGACTAATTAACCTACATCCTTCTCTCTTGGGCCTTGAGAGATCTACTTAGGATTTTAAAATGTGAGCGAGATGCTTTGTTATCAGTGAGGCTGACCCTGTAATTCTCATAATAATGGGAAAGCTAGACCAAGGAGCCGAGGAAACGTGCTCAGAGTGACATAGTGAATTGGAAGCCAAGCTAAGTTCAGTACCAGGTCTCCTGTGCCTGTGTCTGGAGCCCTTTCATCTGGCTTTTGGCTCTTCTCTGACAGGGAGGAGAGCTGGGTGGGGTGTGGCTTTGCTGTCTAACTGATTTCAGGGGCAATGCAGAAGGGCATGGGGCAAGGACTGGGGGCAGGAACGAACATCCCAGAAGCCAAGGAACGCGCATTCAGTGAAGTCCAGCTTGGTAAGTACCAGATGGAGATGCTGAATCCGCTGGACTCAGGTCAGAGGAGAAAGCCGTCTTGGCTGCTTGGGACTGTACTGGCCAGGGTTGGCTAACTGCCGCGACAGACAACCCCATACACTCTGTGGCAGAGCACTATACCAATTGATTGCTTGCTCACGTCACGGCCCAGTGCTCTTGGGTTTGATCTCTGCTCTCTGGGCTTGTTTGGGGGAGTCAGCCTCCTTCCATCTGCAGACTCTTCCCTCTTCAACCCGCAGCCTGCAAAGTCAGTGTCCAAGGCGAGTAGGGAGCTGTGAGTCAGGGCCAGTCAGGGGCATAGCCTGGGCTAGAGCGGGCATTCCTCGCTCTATGGCCGGGGGCTGGCATTTCTACCACACTGTCCTGCCTCTCAACGTCTCTGATCCTGTTTTCTCCTCTCAGGAGTGGGAATCATGCAGCCTGTTCTGCCCATGCTCAGCACTGAGACTTCACACCCTGGAATATGTTTTATAAATGGGCGTGTGCCCTGCAGATACAAGCGTGGCGGTGGTTTCTTCTCTAAGTGACAAAGAATTAAGCAGCCTGCCCACCCCGACCTGGAATCCTTTTCTTTAAGGCCCTAAAAGTAGATGACAAATCTGAGGACCCTTCCTCAAGGATGGAAAGACAGCTGCAGTGTGACCGCCTAGGACACGGTCACTGCCGCTGTGATTTAAGACACAGGGAGCATCTCTCCCCAGGTGGTGTGGTGAACATGTGCTGTGTGTATGTGTTGACACTGGGAATCAGTTCCCACCTCTCCCAACCCCTCCCACCTGCAGCTATCAAGCTTATAGCCGCAGGGTCAATGGTTGACATTGAACCCGGGCTGCAGCACCACTGGAGCCTGGCAGCGTAGTTGGCTGGCCAGAGCATGGAATTTGGAATCTAGTACGTCTGGTTCGAGTCTTGGTTCTAGTGCTCAGTGGGCTCACTTTCCTCATCTATACAAGAGGGAGAATACCTTACACGGTCGTTTTGAGAACGAAAGAGCTCATTATGAAAACTGCTGAGCAGATTGAAAAGAGACAGCAGTCAGGAAAGCTGCGGTTATTTTCATGCCATGTCCAATGTGCTAGATAGATGAATTCTGGGCACTTGTATAAGGGTTGAGTCAGAACGTTACCTTGCGGCTTCCCAGGTGGCCCCATTTCAATAAGCGGACTTTTGCCTCAGTGTCCCCTCCCTGCCTCTCCCAGTCACTTCCCTGAATCTTTGCGGGCTTCACGGAGGCCAGATCCAGTCAGGCCAGATCCCCGGCCACCACTGCCACCTGAAGGTCCAAGGGCTGGATTCCCAGGCTGGGCTCCACCATCTTGACCACTGGGTAGTGCAGTCTAAAATCTAAAGTTTCTCCATGGCCCGCTCATGGTTTGGCTCATACTGACCTCACGGACCTGGTCTTATATAGCCCTCCTGTTTCTCGCTATAGCCACAATGAGCTTCCACCTCAGCTTATCAGGCCTAAAGCACAGCCTGAGACAAGAGCTTGGCAGGTATTCCTAGGATGCAGGAGTGAGGGCGTGGCCGGGGTGAGGCAGGGAGGAGGGCAGGACCAGTGTGTGCTTTGGTATGCAGTTCTTGCCGTGGGCAGCCATGGCTCCATCCCACTGGAGTTCCTGCGAGAAGGCCTGCGGAACGTGCCTCGGAGTTGCCCCATGGAAGGAGAGGAGCCCGGGCCTTCATCCAGGCCTCCCATCCCTCACTAGTTGAGGGGTCCCAGGGATGTCCCACCTCCCACTTTGGAAACGTTCCTGAGTTAGATCTGAGTGGGCTTCCCAGGCTCTGAAGAAAGCCCTGAGGCAGAGGATGGAGAGACTTAGAGGCACGTGCTTGAAGGATGACCTGTCTACTGCAGCCACACTGAGGGCAGAGACGATGTCGGATACAGGAAGTGTCTGCTGGACCCATACTCAGCAGGCTGCAGGCTGCTTCTCACTCGGGGCCTTTCGCTCTTCCCCCCACGCTAGTGGTCTAGGTTCAAATGCCGCCTTCTCCAAAGGGGCTTTCCTGGCGTCCCATCTGTAGACACCTACCTGTGATTACTCCATCCCAATATTTTTCTTGCCATGACTCTTCTCTGGCAGCCCGGACAGTGTAGCTTAAAACCTACCAGCCGTTACATGTGTCTGGGTGTTGGGATAGGTTCAAACAAGACCTGCACCAGGCTTGGGTTGGGGTCATTACAGAAGACTAGGGGTCAAATGCCAATGCTGGTCCAGGGAGCAGGTGCCAAAGGAATGCTAAAACTTTGGTTGATGATCAGATATTGGGGTCGAAAATGTCAGAGGAGTCAGGCACAGCAGGCAAGGTAAGCACCCAGCAGAAACTAACCAGGCAGTAGGAAGTGGGGACTTAGGAGGAGAACAGAAAGAAGGTCCAGTGTTATCTCTGCAGACAATGTCAGGCTAGCAGGAATCTCTTGGGAATGGACAAGATGCACTTCCTGGTCCTGCTTTGTCATTTAAAGAGCACTTTCCTGTCTCTGGCTTTCTCTCCCTCAGTGTGGCCACACCAATGATGTCACTAAAGGTTGGGAGAAGTGACAACTTGTGTACACACCTCAGTGAAGATGCATTTCTATCCTGTAGGTCATTTTGAAACCCTGAAGGTGATGGGATTTTAAGACCACGAAAGAATCTCTTTTTGAGTCTTGGTCCAAAGGGGAAGCAGCCTGAAGCGACCCCTAGAATTCTGGAGACTCTGGAATGCAGACCAGCAGGACACTGCCTTCCACTGACCATAGTTTTCCGAGCCGCAGGTGACAGCAGCCACTTCTCTACAGACCAGCTCAGCAGGACCAGCTTGCCTGAATACAGTGTGAGTCACAGACTGTGGTCAGAAGCTGGGGATGCAGGTGTTCCTTTCACAATGACCTCGAGAACCCTGTCTCAATTCTCCACACTGGGGGAGAAGCATCAAGTCAGGAAGAGCCTGGAGAACGATGTGTCTGCCTTGTAGACAGAGAAAACAGTAGGTTGCATGCCCTTATGTGTATGCATCGTCTTCCCTTCTGACTCAGTTACAGCACACAACCTCTTGGCTTTTGCTGTTTGTACAGTGAGGTTCTGCAGTTCCTGAGAGTGAAACTTGAGTGGTAGAGGAAAGACTTATTCCTTACCCGTATAATCAGTGTCTGTACTGCGTGGGCAGCCTCCACTGCCAGCCTTTGCAGTGTATTCAGTGTCCAGTTGACCCTTGAACAACACGAGTTTGAACTGTGCGGGTCCATGAATACACGGATATTTTTCGGTAAATATGTACTATTGGATCTGTGGTTGGCTGGAGCTGCAGATGTGGAACCGTGGATATGGAGGGCAGCCTGACTGTATCCACAGCTGTCTTCATGGTTCCCAGATCATGAGGTTCTAAATTAAAGTGTTCCATTTAATCCTAATTGCATTAACTAAAGCACCTCCTCAAGAGTGTAGTTTTGAAGTTATCTCACCTTTCTGTGCCTCAGTTTCCTCCTTTGTATAATGGACATAATGGCATTTTTTACCTCCTAGGATTTTTGTGAAAATTACATGAGTTTCTACATGGGAAGCACTTATAACAGTACTTGGCATGTATCTGGAGCTGTTTTAAGTGTTTGATGTTATTATTTTGTAGTATCATCACTCATTTAAAGATGGTGACTCTGAGGGAGAGAAATCAGATATTGTTTTCAAACTAGAGGAACCCACACTGGGAACCTGTGTACACTTTCTTATTTTAAAGATCTATCTTACCTTTTTGCAGAAAGATTTGCGATGGTTTATGGATTAAACAGAAGCAAAATCAAATCACTGGGATGAAAAAGAGAACAGAGACCCTTAGAAGGATCTAGAAGGAATAGTTTATGCCCCAGACCTGAGCTGTGATGACTGGAATAGTGGCCAATGAATTTGTCTTTAATTTCCTTGCAGTTAAGGCAGTGAGGGAACATCCTGGATGACATATGTTTCTCCTCCTGATCACAGCATCAGATACACATTCATTTGGAGAAATAAACTCAGCGGGGGCAGGGAGGGCGGACCAGACACAATAGGAATTTATTATGTGGTTCCTTTAAGTATAAGTGACTCTGAGTGGAATTTCCTGTGGCTGTGTACCCAGTTTTACTAATGAAAAGCTGTCAGATGTGTGAATCTTATGTGAATCCTCTGGCAGATCCAGGGACTTTGCTTTTTGGAGCTGAAACACTAAATTAAAAATCATCCTGTAGACGAAAATCACATTATGAGTGTTAGCTGCCTCTCACAGTTAGCAGAGGTATACTTAAATTTTAGATTTCCTTCTCTCCCTCTGCCCCAAACTCTTCCGTGGAGCAGCTACCTGAACCCAAGGCACATGAGCTCACCTGTCTGCTCTTCCTAAATTAACTGCAAGCATTCATATCAGCTCCGTCTATACATCAGCCAGGCAATGGTCCACCGGTCACTCACTGTGTGCGGTGTGGATCTAGGGAGTAGGAGGAGGATACCATTTGCTGAGCCCTAAGTCTATGCGAGATGCTTTCTGGGACACTTTACTGCATACGCATTATTGCAAACACATCATTGCATTTGTTGTAATCATTCGAGGTAGCTATTATTATTTCTTTTTAAATTTTTTTAAAAATTATTTGCTTTATTTTTTTTTATTATTATTATTTTTAAAATTTTATTTATTTATTTATTTATTTATTTATTTATTTATTTATTTATGGCTGTGTTGGGTCTTCGTTTCTGTGCGAGGGCTTTCTCTAGTTGTGGCAAGCGGGGGCCACTCTTCATCGCGGTGCGCGGGCCTCTCTTGTTGCGGAGCACAGGCTCCAGACGCGCAGGCTCAGCAATTGTGGCTCACGGGCCCAGTCGCTCCGCGGCATGTGGGATCTTCCCAGACCAGGGCTCGAACCCGTGTCCCCTGCATTGGCAGGCAGATTCTCAACCACTGCGCCGCCAGGGAAGCCCATTATTTCTGATTTATAGATGAAAGCATTTGTGGCTCAGAGAAGTTATAGAACTTAACCAAGGTCACACGGCTAGTTCTGCAGCAGAGCCAGAGCTTGAAGCCATCATTCATTGGTTGAGCATATCTCTATCTTCCTTGCCAGAGTTTGCCAAGGAATGATTCCTGCCCTCTCCACACCTGCAATCTGGTTGGAGAGGCACTCTTCTAGCTCCTTGCCCAGTGGTCTTGTTATGATCCATCTCAAGACTTAGTATTAAAAACGTGTATTATATGCTGTACATGAAGCCATTTAAATTCCATTTGAATGCTCGTGGTATTTAGCTTAAGTGGGGAAGAAAGGATGAAGTGGTGACTGAGTTAGGGAGCTGAATGATAATATTATATATGTTTTACACTTAAGATCTCCTTTATGGAGACTGTGTCTTTGAGCAAACCTCCTATAATTTCCTAAGAGAAGTTTAGAAAGTGAAATTTGACCTTGAGCAGTCTCTTGTAGCAAATCCTGGCCCAGGGAGGCAAGGCAGTGAGAGTCTCTGGCAATAAGTCATGGTTGAGGCTGCATATTTCTTTTTCTGTAAGGAGCTTGCTTCGGAGAAACTAATTAAACCCAGAAATCTTAGGAGGTCCATGGTGCTGCCAGCTTGCAAATATGGCTCCTCCCCAGGGTGTTCCCCGGAGGAAGGGCTCTGTCTGAGCAGAGAGACAGGCAACAGTCTGGTTTTCCTTCACCTCTCCTGTCTTCCCAGACGGCCACTTTCTTCTTAAGAACAACATCTGTGTTTCGTAGTGTCTTAACTCTTTCTTTCTTTTTTTCAATTTTATTTAGTTTTTATACAGCAGGTTCTTACTAGTAATCTATTTTATATGTATTAGTGTATATATGTCAATCCCACTCTCCCAATTCATTCCCACCCCCCAGCTGCTTTTCCCCCCCTTGGTGTCCATTCGTTTGTTCTCTACATCTGTGTCTCTATTTCTGCCTTGCAAACCGGTTCATCTGTACCATTGTTCTAGATTCCACATATATGCGTTAGTATACGATACTTGTTTTTCTCTTTCTGACTTACTTCACTGTCTTAACTCTTTCTTGACAGCCCTTCCTCGTGTTGTATTACAGACTCAGGATGGAGCCTGAAAGCCTGGAGTAGAGCT
Organism: Balaenoptera borealis; assembly: GCF_965194805.1. NCBI lineage: Eukaryota > Metazoa > Chordata > Mammalia > Artiodactyla > Balaenopteridae > Balaenoptera > Balaenoptera borealis. Next base: position 103,608,647 of record NC_138865.1, read on the forward strand.
ACATTCTGGACGCCTTGTATGAAACAACTGACTGAACCAGAGGTACAGAGTAAGTCCATTTTGGGGCTGGAAGGGACCTTACACCACTCTGTTTAATGTCTAACCACTACCAAGACCTGGGATCCCTGCAGTATCAGGGGCTCACTGCTTCTGTGACTGCCTGTTCTCTGGATGGCTTTGGTCGCTACAATTTCTTTTCTTATTTGAGTGCCATTTGTCGCCGTGTAGATTTAACCATTGGACCCTCGTTCTTCCCTCTGTCGCCTAACAGAATGTCTGCTCTTTCCTTTCCATGACAGACCTTCAGAGATTTTGAGACAGAGGTTATGTACCTGCTTATTATTCCATTTTTCTCTCTCTAAAGAGCTGGGGATTCTAGTCTTCCCACTATCCTGATTGTCTAATATGCACCGTTCAAAGAATGACAAATATATTAATGAAACGTCTATTAATTGAGTGCAACCTTCTTTTCGAATGGGCCTGGTTGTGACCTCACTGTCCTTCCCAATAACTTCCAGGCAACTATTATAAATTGATTTCTTAATAAATAAACATTAATTGTGCAGCTACTGTGTTCAAGCTCCATGTCCTGTGGATGTGAACACAGCAGAACAGTCCATGCCCTCATGGAATTTGTAGCCCACTCTGAAGCTAACCCTGTGTTGCACTGAGTTGGAAGCTCTTTGCTACCCTGAACTGGGCTTTTGGGTGGAGGTAGATGCCTTTTCATACCTGACTCTGATGCTCACCTGAAAGGTGCCCAGGTGGAGTGTGGTCTTCTGCCTCTACTGAGCTGGGTCTACTATGTCCCTCTCTCCCAGATTTCATTTGCACACCTGGGGCCTGGTCTACTCTGTCTTTTGCTAATTGCTTAGAAGACCTTGATTGTGGAGAAATATATACACGGAGAAGCTAAATGCCTCTGGGGATAATCCAGGCCTCATTTTGCACCGGAAAACAGAGGCACTTTTTGGAGAAGCTTTTGAACCCACAACTAGGTGAATCCAGTTTAGTGATGTTCCTACCATACCTGGAAAACTCCCTTTCTCTCTTTCTTTTTCTCTATTATTTTAGTAACCTTTCAAAGTTAACGCTTGCAAATAAAAGGCTTGCGCAGTCAGCTGCTTTTGCTTACTTCCCATCAGTCCTTGAGAAATGAAGGTTCTCTGTGGGGTGGGGTGGTAGGACCTCTGTCCAAAACTGGAGGATGCTCTCCAAGAGCCCACATGTGTGGAAAGTCCCTGCAGAAGTAATTTTCACTGGCCACGTATTATCCTCTGTCTTTGAAATGACTGATACTTATGGTGTTTTTTTCCTCTAAATGTCCTATTGGATTTCTCCCTCCTTGGCTGTGAGACAATCTCAGCCCATAGCCTGTCCCTCCCTAGGAGAGGCTGCTGTCTGGGGCTCTTGATAGAGCAATTGCTTTCCTGTTTCTTTAAATCCCACCATTAGCTTTTGACCTGTTGAGGCAATGAGGTGGGTGAACGGGAACTGAGTGTGAATCCATATTGACTGCATGGCCACTTTGGAGAAGTCACTTCTTTTCTGAGTTTGTTTGTTTCCACTTACAATGATGATCTGGGAACAAAGTCAATACTCAGTGAATTGAATAGAAAAATAAGGTGAGGCTAATAGACCTCTCCTCCCAGGTCTGATCATGTATTCTGTAAACACGTAATGATTGAGAAAAACAGAACAGGCTCCATTCTAGGTGTGGGGATACAGCAGAGGGGAAACGCATTTAAAGTCCCTGTTGTCACGGAGCTTGATTTCTGGAAAACATACACGCAATTAAGTAAACCAGTAGTATGTCTGTCCGGTGAAGTTATGTGCTATGGAAAAAAATAAAGAAGAGTACTGGGGATGGGAGGGCATGTGTGCATGTGTTTTTGCACATGTGAGTATGCAAGTGTGTGTTTATGTAGGAGGTGAGGGAAAGGCTCATTGAGAAGGTGACACTGGGAGGACACCTGAAGAACATGAACAAGTGAGCCATGCATGGGGGGGAGGTTGGCGTGGCAGAGTGCCCCAGGCCAAGGGTCTGCAGTGGGAGAGTGCTTGCTGGGTTTGGAGAACGGCAGGAGGCCAGTGTGTTAGCGCATCATGAGAGAGGGGTTGAGGTCAGGGAAGCACCAGGGCACAGATCACTCAGGGCGTCAAAGGCCACTGTGACACCTTGGCTTTGCTCTAATCCGGAAGGTGAGCTTTGGAGGCCTTTAAGCAGCGGAATGAGATGACACAACTCAGCATTTCAGGAGGATGGCTCTGGGGGGACAGAGGGTCCTTGGCTTCATTTTCAATGCTGTCCAAGCTGCTCAGGATAATCTGGAGGGATCGGCATCTAAACCAGGCTTTAGAGGTGAAGGGAAAGTAAAACGACAGCGACCAACGGCAATAGGAGCTAACCCCCAATTCTAGACGTGCCTCACTCTGTCTGCAGAGAGAAGCAATTGGGAAGGAGGACAGAGGTCTTGTTGCTGCGGGGCCAGGGGCAAGCCAAAGGAACAGCCATAGGACAGGAGAAAATGTGTGAGCTTGGCCTTCACAAGCAGCAATCGGGGTTAACAGGTGAAAGTGAATTGGTGATGGGACATCAATACAGTGGAGCAAGGGGGGTCCTCGCCAGGGGTCCTTGCAGAATCTGAGTGGGGACTGGATACGTGGGCCAGAAACCCTCCTTCCCTGTCCCCACCCTGTGCTCCTCTCCCCTCCCCACACAGCGTACATTTGTAAGAGGTGATAAGCAAGAGGGTTTGTGGCTGTTGACAGGAGGCTTTGTGTAGCAGAGGGGGAGGAAAGAGCAGAAGAGGTGCTTGCCATGCCCTGCTGCTCTGGGCTGGGTGTCAGCCCCTCCTCGAAAGAGGGATTAGAGTGACAGTAGAGAAGGTGTTTTCCTGAAAGCGTCTGTGAGCCTGGGAGCCCCTCGTTCCGTCAACACATCCGCAAGGATGTGCTCTCCTAAAGCTGGGGTAGGCTGCCATCTGCTGGTTGACTTCAGTATTTCTCCCAGATGCTCGGCTTTGGACAAAGGTCTTTCAACGTCAAAGACAGATCTGCGCTGGCATTTTCTCAAGGCCAGGCGCTGCCCATATTCTCTTTTAAATCATCACAGATTCTCATCAGCATAGGTCCTCTTCATTCTCATTTTTAGGGATGCTCGGAAAAATTAAGTGACTAGACCCAGATCATTCAGTAATTGGAAAACTTGGAATTCGAGCTTGGCTCTGACTACAAACACAATTACTTAAAGAAGCTGGTATGATCACATCAGCTTTGCAGACTGTGAGTGTTGTGAGGGAACCAGCAAATGGCAGGTGTTCCGTGTGTGCTGAACAGAAAAGTGGATACAGGAATAGATCTGCGGATGGATGGCTGCTCCTCAAGGCGCTGCAGCCCGAGGGGTCAGCCGACCTAGGTTTTTGTCCCAGCTCTGGCACTTCAGGGCCGGTGAACTTGGGGAAGTCATCTCATCGCTCTGATACGCAACTTTTTTGCCTGTAACTGCAAACTTTTGACTGTGTGTGTGTGTTTTCTTTCTGAAACGTCTTGAAATCTATTTTCCAGTCTTGGTGGGGTTGGAGCGATTCTCAAGAGGACAGCTTTTCCCTGCTTCCCTTCCAAGCTCTAAATTCTTTTGCAGGGCTCTCTGGGGAGGGAGGAGGACGAGGGAGTGAGCCCTGTGCTGGCCACTAAGATACCACACCAGCCCAAATCCTGGCAAGACGCATGTGTGAGGAGTACAGCACCCCACGGGCCGGAGGACACAGGTGCACAGGCAGATGCCTTTCTAGTGCAGGAGTGAGCTTTCTAAAGGGCAACGCTGGTGTCTCCTGGCCTAAATATCTCCAGCTCTCAGCTGCGCTCAGAGGATGCAAAGCCTGCAAGGCCAGGCCCTGCACCGCCTTCACCCTTGGTGTCCAGCCACGGCTTCCCCTGGCATCGCCACAGTAACCTCCAGGCCCCCCCCGCCCCGATTCTCCTGCTCACCCTACCCAAATTCTGAAGAGCAATGCCTTAGTGCTCCTCGGCACCCTGTAGCCCCCCTGTTCCGGAGGCTAATGCAGCCTTGACTTCAGCTCCCCACATCCCTAATTAGTCTGGCTTAATTGAGACGACAGGGAAAATCTCCTGTAGGAATTGAGAGCAGCTCAAAAATGGAGTGTAAACATGGAGAAGCTCTCTGAGACCTCAAGCCCTATGGGTTTTACCTTCTAAACGTCTCTCAGAGCTATATGCTGCATCTCCAGGACCACAGATGTAAACTTTGTCACCTTTCAACTGGACTCCTGCAGTGACCTCCTTACGGCTCTTTCCCATCTGTACCTCCCGGCCCAAAGACAAATTGCAACAAAAAGGTGTTTTTGTTTTTAATTGAACTAGAGTTGAGTTACAATATTGTGTTAGTTTCAGGTGGACAGCACAGCGATTCATTCCTGTATTCATCCATTTACATTTATATTCTTTTTCAGTTTCTTTTACCTTATAGGTTATTATAAAATATTGAGTAGAGTTCCCTGTGCTATACAGTAGGTCCTTGTTGGTTACCTATTTTATATATAGTAGAATGTATATGATAATCCCAACCTCCTAATTTATCCCTCCCTCCATCCTCCCCTTTCCACTTTTGTAACCATAAGTTTGTTTTCTATGTCTGTGAGTCTCTTTCTGTTTTGAAAATAAGTTCATTTGTCTCTTTATTTATTTATTTATTTAGTTTAGATTCCACATATAAGTGATATCATATGACATTTGTCTTTCTCTGTCTGGTTTACTTCACTTAGTATGATAACCTCTAAGTCCATCCATGTTGCTGCAAATGGCATTATTTCATTCTCAAAAAGATTAAAAAAAAAAAAAAAAAACAGACATGAGCATAATACTTCTCTGCTCAAAATTCCTTAGTTGCTTCCCATTGCATTTAGGAGAAAGATTAAAATCCTCATTCTGGACCAAAAGAACCTGCAGAACAGGGTTCCTGTTGCCGCTGCAGCCTCTCTTTCTCCTGAGCCTCTGACTTTCTTTCTGAGCAGGCTGGCAGCCTCAGGGCCTCTAAAAATGTTCTGCCCTCTGCCTCCCCTGCCTCGCTCACTGGTTAACTCCTATCGACCATTTAGATCCCAATTCATGTGTTGTTCCTCAGGGAAGCTATCCTGGTCAGATCCTCATTAGATGTTCTCCTAGCGTCTCGTATTTGCTTCCAAAGCATGCCTTCAGTCTGCAGTTATACACCCGCTTGTCTGCTGTGAATGTATAACTCACACTGCCATCCTCTCCCTGGCGCGGAGGCTGCATGAGGGCAGGTTTGTTCACTTAGTGCTGGGCACGTGGGGGTTACTCAGTACTGACTTTCAAATGAAAAGGGGAATGAGAATATTGGGAGAAGAGAGCCGCTCGGCACAGCCCACAGGGAGCCCCCTGGATACTCTGGAGTTGGCGAGGTGCGGTGGGAAGGAGAAAGGCTTGGGAGGGGCAAGCCGAGAAAGGGAGCAGGTGGGATGGATTGTAGTCCCAAAGGACAGGGCTGTGTGGGTAGATGCTGTGATGGTGGGTGTGGGGAAGCAGCCTCAGAGGCTCTTTGGTCTGCCTTCCTTGCTGAAGTTTAGAAGTCCCTCTGCAGGTATCCAGCGGGCCAAGCTCAAGTTGTGTGCCCAAGCCCGGCTACCATGGGGAAGAGGAAAGAGTATTTTCCCTTGTGGCTTCCATGGTGGGAGGAAGGGCCCTCACCCAATGGGAAATTCTCCAAAACCAGAAAGGAGCTGGGATGCAGAGAAGCCAATAAACGACCGGCGTGCACTACAGGGAGAGAGGCATGAGCGGAAATGATGGGATAAGGCCAGCAGGCAACTGTGACAGTGGTACCTAGTGCCTGGGTATCCCCGAGAATGGGCACGCCCGTCAGGGTCCCTGAGAAAAGTTTAACTAGAGGGCCTGTTTCCAAAGGGGTGGGCAGGCTGGAGGAGAACCACAAAGGCCAGCACGGTTCCCCAGGTCTAGTAGCAGCTGATGTGCAGAGACCACCCCTGGCCTGAAGGGGCAAGTGGGGGGGGGGTAGCAGTTGTGTGGAGACAGTCAATTGACAGGCACCGTAACTCCTCTGAGGGAAACTCTCCCACCATGATGGCCCGCCCGCCATGATGCTGTAGAGGTGGAGCTGGAAAAGGAGGCTCCCCGACTCACCCCCGCTCCGTCTCCATCAGTCTCTTCCCTTCCACGTCCCTGCGCTGCCCGCTGGAAGCTTGGGGGCGTGGGAGTCCATTGGTCTAATTCATAAAGGGTGGTCTTAAGGATACAGAGCACGGAGAGGGGAGCAGAGCGGATAGGGGAGGGGCAAAGGGGGGGACCAAACACCCTGGAAACGCACTTTCAGTGGAGAGCTACAGAGTGCATCCTGGAGGTGGAAGTGGGCTTGGACTTTGAGGGGGAGTAGAATTTCACAAGACCTTTCAAGATGGAGGAGGGTGCTTGAACAAAGCCACAGAGCCAGCCACTGAAAGATGTGTTTGAGGAATACCGAGCCCACACTTCTGACCAGAACTTGTGGAGTGTAGACAGTCTGAAACCCACTGTGGTGGTTTTGAATGCCATGGCCTCGGGCCTTCTGCCTACCCAGTCTCCATGTGGAGGCGTCTGCGATCTTCTGAAGGCCATGATTAAGGACTCTTGTTTGATGCGGCGTCTTCACCAAGAGACTTCGATTCTTGTGTGGCTTCTGGGGAATACCTTACCAGCTTAGTTACATCTCTCTCTCTCGGGAGGGGTTAAGTTGGGGCTCGGGGGCTCCCAAGTCAGCAGCCAGTAGGGGGTTAAGCCCCTCGCTTAAGGCTTGGTTGTTACAAGGAGCCAGTTTGTTTGCGTTTACACAGCAAGGCCAGTGTTGCTATGGCTGGATTGTAGGCAACAAGTCTTATGATCTGGAACAGCAAATTGTGTATATAACATGACAGCATTTATTAAAGCAAGATGAACTCAGCAGCAAAGGATCTGGCTGGAGCCATAAATTCCTCTGATCCTCGTTTCGGAGCCATCACATTCCATTTGAGTGAGGCCTATCAGCCCAAACATTTTCATTAAATAAGTCGATTTGTTGAAAATCCCCAAGAGAATGAACTGAGAATTGCAACGCCCACCACCATCCTTGTTTTAAAAGACAAATGTATAATGTGCGGCCCTGACTCACATTCTCTGAGTACAAACCGGTCTGCTTTTCTGGGCAGTGAGTTCCCTCCATCGCTAGATGTAGGCGGACCAGACTGGGTGACCCAGGCTTTCTTCCTTTTGGGGGACGTTGAGCAGGGGAGAAGGAGACATTCCTAACAGACTTTCTCTCTAAGATTTCGGGGTTGTAGGAGCCTGATGAAGGATTCAGGTAGCTTCCCACACCCCTCATTCTGCACCGCGGCACACGTACGCTCAGGGAAGGAGAGATTTTCACCAGAGGCTTGGGGGAGAGAAAGAACACTGGGGCCAGAAGGCCTGAGTTTAAATCCTAGTTCTATTATTAACTGGGTAAATAGCCACGGGCAAGTCATTCCATCCTATGACGCCCCCGAGTCCACCATATATCAAGTGATAGTAGCGATAGCCCATGCTTATGAGCGCTTGATATCTGCCAGGCACCATGCGAAGGGCCTCATGGGGATGATACTATTTATTTTCCACAAAAATGCTATGAAATTAAGAAGTCCGTGTATCCCCACTTTTCTGATGAGAAAACTGAGGCACAGAGAGGTTAGGGAGCTAAGGAATGGTGGAGCCAAGGCTTGAACAAAGGCAGTCTGCCTCTGGGGACCTTAACCCTTGCACGATAACAATTGTCACCTCATCTGTGTCATAGAACTTTTAGGAGACTGCATTAGAAAATGGGTATAAAAGTGTCTTTTAAAACGATTAACTGTTAGTCTTGGAAGTGTTGAGCAGGAAGCTGTATCTTAAGTTATAAGCTTTTCCCAAACTTATTCAGCTTTGTTCAAAAATGTTTTCCTCTCTCCCAGCCTGTAGTCTCCCTTTCCTTCTTCCCCTCCTGCTTGGCCATCATCCCTCCTTTCCTCTCCCTTCCAACATCCCTCCTTTGCTCAAACATATTGGTGGAATTTGGTGGCTTTGGTGGAATTCAGGCTCGACAATGAAAGGAAAACCAATGGCCAAATTTAAAAGTACTTGTGCTTTTATTAAACAAAAAAAATGATACAATCAGGTACTGTCCAGATGTGTTTTGGAAAGGAAGATCTCTTTAAAAATCCTTAGTTTACATCATCATCATCATTATTATATTAATAATATTAATCATATCCTTAAAAATCGAAACAGTATTGCTTTTCTGAAATGTAAAAAAAGGGACGGCTTCAAGACACACATTGAATCACTGCTAACAAAAATAATGATAATTAATTATACAGCTTTGTGTAAAATACAGCTGGTTCTAAAACAAACTACCACTGTACAGCCTACCCCGCTCTCATTCCCAGAGCCACCCAAGAGAAGGAAAATCATTGTCATGCTGTCACTGGAAGACTTTTGCTGAATCAAACAATGAAATGGAAACCTGTTGGACACTGTGGTCTTTGGTGTGAAGGAAGTCATCGCAGAGTGGGTGAGGCCAGCGCTGCTGCCGCCGGCCTGGGTGATCCGTGGTCAACTTTAGCTCCTGCCAGGTGCCCAGGTGTGGCTTAATGGTCAGACTGCTCACATTGATGCTTTGGTAATATTATTTTCGTTCTCTGGGCCCTACTCTTCTCTCCCCCAGTTGTCCCCAGAATTTATGCCCGTTTGCGCCTGCCTTCAAGGTTTCGGAAGTTGCTGGGTCTCAGCTTCATCTCAGCAAACTGGATTGAATACTCGTGGCCCTTCCAGTGGAACCAGTTAACACCCTGTGAAAAAGAGAAAAAGACAAGACCTTCAGATTGGTTTCCATCAGGCAGGGTGTTCACCGACCACTGCTGTTGAGTTGACGGAACAAGATGAGTTCCGTTTCAACTTGACCGTTTGGTAGTTCACAGCTGTCTCTTGCCGATCTGTTTATTGATCTGTGTAGTGAAAACTTTCAAAGGGGCTGGCTGAATCAGTCAGTTTTTTTACTTTAGGCAGAAGTCACCTGAGTTTGCACTGAGCTTTGATCTGCCATCTTGAAATAAAGTGGTGGCTGATGAAACTTGCCATCATTAGGATTAGGTGCTGCAGGAATTTGGATCATGATTGGAGCTTACAGAATTGAGTAGCTATATGCAGGGGTGTCTATACTTCACAGGATTCCTATGGAGTGTTTTAATAGGGGTTCCTATGGCACGGCACAAAGAGCATACATGGACACAAGTTTTGCAACCTGACATATAAGGTTAAATCTTAGTGCTCTTACTTGAGAGATAAATGAACAAGTTATCAAAACATTCTGGGCCTCAGTTTCATTATTTTTTTCTTAAGGCCCAATAATGCTAACCTTGGAAGGATGCTGTGAAGATTAAATGAGCCGGTAAAGGAGCTGCCACAGTGCTGGAAACATCATAGGTGCTCAGTAAATATTCTTCCCCAGTCTCAAGAAGGGAGAGATATTCTCGGAATTTTGGCCAAAGATTTTCCTCAAGAAAAGACTGTATTTGCTTCCGGGCCTCCTAGTTCCAGGTCTGACTCTTTAGCAAAGTCTACAGATGGTAGAATCTGCCCATGGAATCCCACAGACTCCTTGTTTTACTGGGGGTGGGGGGTCAGCTTCAGAGAGTTCTCCTATAAGGCCTCCACCCTGCACACTGACACTTCTTCTCTTTAAGCTTCATAGGGCTGGGAGGGAACATGTCCACAGAGAAGATAATGGCTGGTGAAATGAGGGAAAATATAGATGTTTTGTTTGATTCTAATTTTTTGACATTGATATTGGACAGTCTCTGTATCTGACAGGGGCATGGGATTTGAGAAGAGCTGACTCATTTTATGGGCAAATGTGTTTGTAATTACTCAGCTTGGTCCTTGTGCTGCCTTCCTCTGCCCTCATTCTCCCCTCTGATAGAGGTTCAGAGCTGGAAGCAAGCCCTCCTTGTACTGTGGTGGAGACTGAAGGCAGAGAGGGAAAGTGACTTCACAGAGGCCACACAGAGCCAGAGCTGGGACTGAACTCCCATAATTGTTCTGTGGCCTTTTATGTCATCTCCTTCTTCCAAAACTGGATGGAAAAAGAAGTTTCCTTTTGGCATGTAGCTTTTTCTCCCCCTCCCATAGGACTCTGTGTTACACTGGTGTTAGGGAACAAGGAGATAAAGGCAATACAGTAGCTCTCAGAGTGGATGTGTTATTGAGGCCACATGATAAGATGGAGAAAACACAGGACGGGTGTCCAGAGGTGTCCTTCAAGTATTCCCTCCTCTGTAAAGTAGGCATGAAAAGTCATGTCCTGATCCCCGTGCAGAGTAAAAGTGATGCACATGGGAGACAAGGCGAGAATGCTTTGAAAAGTGTCAGAAATTATGTCAAGGTAAGGTCTACATTTAAGGTCACGACAATCATTTGCTGGTAGTTAAATCAACATAAACACATGTATCAAAATCATTAATAGCAGAGAGCAGCAGGTAAAAACAAAAAACAAAAAAAACCCAACAACAAAAGTGTAAATAAGCAAGATGACGAGATGCTGCATCCCACCCGGGACCACCCATCAGAATTCCTGGGGCTGTTTGGTGTGATTTGTACCTTTGCCTTTTTACAAAGGGATCCCAGGGTGCAGACTGGGTAAGACTGGCCGAGGCCCAGCCCAGGGTGATCGGTCTGGGTGAATACCCATCCTTCCTCCCTGGAGCAGGGATGGCCGCTGAGAAGAACCATCGTGGTTAAGTAGCTGGGCCCGCTAGACTTTGCCCACTTTCCAGGTACCTGCTAGTTTGGGCAGGAATCAGTGTGAGATAGTGGTTGAATTTGGTTTTGCTCACTTATTTCCACGGGGAATCTAAAAAATCCGTTTCTATGATTGCAGAAATTGTGTCACAGCATCCTGTGTGGTGCAGGGAAATTTGGAGGGCTGGAAGATTTGGCTCTGCCTCCAGCTTTGCTCTGTGACCTCAGGGAAGTCACCTTTTTCTGGACCTCGATCTTAGGAATCAGAAAAGGAAGGGACTTAAAGTCTGTGGTCTTTGCTCTGAGATGTTCTTGGGGTGCTGGAGGTGCCTCTAGGCCAGGGTAGGGAGGCAGCACCCTGGGCCTGCATCACCCCTGGTTCACCTAGACGGCCTCCACTTTCACCTGTTTCCTTCTGGGGTTCAGACAAAGACTTAATGTGAGGAAAGCTTGCTATGTGTGGTGTCTCCCTGACCAGTGGTTCTCCTTGGGATCTTTGTGGGTTAAGACATGCTGTCTCTGTGGTCTTTCCTGGCCTGCGGTGCCATGGAGATTTCTCCCTGCTGTGAAGAACCCTGTTGTCTTAGACCTGAGGTCCTCCCTGCCTCCTGGCCTCAGCCCCGCCCGGGGCCTCGCAGTCTGCTCACCTGGCTGTGGCTCCTGTCCCCATATCTCCCCATCAGGTTGACGCGGTGGCAGTTCTTGTACCAGAAAGCCCCCTTGTAGGACAGGGCACAGTTGGTGATGGCCGAGTCTGTGTCCTTGTCAAAGGTGGAGAAGGATCTGCCGTTGTGGTAGGCCATGGAGTCACCTGGGAGAGAGAAAGCACAGACTGAGAGCCCAGCTGGAGCTCCTTGTGGGCTGTGAAGGGCAGCGCCAGGGTGATGACTGAAGGGCCCTGGGGTGGGCCGGCCTTGAACACTGGACCCCGAATTAGGATCCAGCGTGGGCCTGGATAGGACATGGGTGTCATTCCCGAGCCTCGTTTCTGATAGAAGCAGCATAAAGTGGTAGAAGGAGGGCTACAGGTGGCTTTGGAGGGTCCAGCTCCAGTCCCATCTCTTTCACTCTTAGCTGTGACCCTGAAACAGGTCAAGCCTCTTGCTGAACCTCAGTTTTCCCATCTGTAGAATGGAACTACACGTTGATTTGATCCACCTCAGAGGGCTTTTGGAGCAATGGATATGAAGGTGTACACTAAACAGGTAGTATGGTGTGCAAACGGTCATGATTGTTGCTATTTTTATGATTGTTTTTGCATTCACTTTACGTAAAGGAAATCAGAGAGTAAGGTGGAAAATTTGTATTTAATAATGGTGTGCTTTCCCCTCAAATGCAAGTATTGAGAGCCATACTTTAAAACAATTTTTTTCATGTATTTATTTATTTATTGTCTATTTATTCATTAACTCACATTCACTCACTTATTCACTCACCCATCTAATATTTATCAAGTTCTAGCATGAGTTTAGTCTTCCACTCTGCCATGCTGGTTTTCCAGAGCTATCCTGAGACAGTCTATCTTGAGTCTCAGCCTACAGAGCCATACTTATAATCAAACCTTTCGGGTTTTAGGTGTCACCGAATAGCTTGTATATCGTACAGTTATTTTTCAAAGTGTTTATGGGACCCGTTTTCCCTGATTCTTAGACAAAAAGTCCATGTATATATAGTGCTATATGGGAATCTAGTTTGTAATTGAATATATTGAATTTTAGGAGCATTTAAGTGCCATTTCTTTCTGTGTCCCCTCACTCCCAACCCTGGTCAATGCAGTGCAGAAAAATTTCAAGACATCAAGGCATTTTTATCCTGATATTTTGGAGCAAGTTGTCAGAGGGACTTGGGTGCCTTGGTAACTGATGAAGCTATCGAGAGCGTGAGGATGGCAGCTAGATATTGATGAAATAAGATGCTTTCCTGTGGAGGGGCTGGTTGCCATCAATACACACAGGAGGGTGTAGCTCCAAGGGTTAGCTCAGTGAAGGGGCATATCATGGCTCATTTTCTGTTGGAAATACAGAGAGAGATGGGTGGAGGCCACATTCCTGCCCCTCGGTGCCTTTGCTTGCCCTGTAACAATATCCTCCTTGCCTGAAGCCATTTCAACAAAAGAGGTATTTATGGCCAGGTAATAAAATGTCAGAATTCTTTGAGGGATGCAAGAATGAAAACAATTTTCGCCCCTGGGTCTCTCTCTTCTTTTCCACCAGACTGATCTCTAAAGAGCTCAGTCTTTCATTAGGTTGAGCCTGGCTTTTGGCAAATCTTATGTGGAAGCTTTTCCCATTATGGATGTATTCTTTCAGGGCTGAGAGGTTGGGAATGTGCTATAGCATCTGTCTCTTCTGTTTCAATAAACGTAACTGAAAACCACCCCAAAGTGGGCAGGGGGTGACATGGGGTGGTCACGGTCTTACACCTGATCCGCCTTGTTACCAAGAATACTCATCAGCAGCCAGGCTTGTACCGTGAGCCCACCATCCACAAGCTGTTGCATCTTGGGCAAATCGCCAAACTTCTCTGAGCCTCAGTTTCCTCATCTGTATAATAGCAATATCTCCTGGAGATATATATATATATATGTATATATATATTTTTTGGTGAGAACTAAAAGAGGGTAATGCATATGAAGTATCTGCAAAAGAAGCTGCTACCTAGTGGGCCTGAATGCATATTGTTTCCTTATTCGTTTCTCCTATAATGTGGTGCCAGAAAACCACACAAAGGCCATTTCAAGTCAAAGAAATCTTCAAAACCCAAACTAGGTTATGTACCAGTCAAGGAGTGAAGGACTGCTGGAGAGGTAGTGAGCTTCTGGTCATGGGGGTGTGCGGGCTGAGGCTGGACGGCCACGTGGCAGGAATGTCTTAGAAGGGATTCATCCAGCTGGGTGATGGAGTGGACTGTCTGCTACTCAAAGTACAGGCCACAGACCAGCAAAGCCACCAACAGTGGCATCATGTGGGCACTTATCAGAAATGCAGCATCTTGATTTCACCCCAGACATACTGTGTCAGCACACGAATAGGATCCCCCAGTGGGTCATATATATGTAATAAATTGAGAAGCACAGGAGTAGATGAGTATTAAGGCTCCCAAGAGACTGCTTTTTTCTCAGTCTGAAACGGATATCTAAACATGGATAAGAAAAAGACATATTTTGAGTGATGGTAGCTACAAGTCCATCCTGATTGTCCTAATTCCCAACCTACTCTATGTTCTGGTGACCAAAATATCTACCCAACCTTGTTCAACTGTAGTTCTGCTGATTGGCACCTAGTAGGGATTCAAATATTTGTCGATAAATAGATGGACCCATGAAGGAAGGAATGAGGAGTGGAGGAATTGGCTGAAAACCCGAGAAGGTTTTGCAGTTCCCTGGGCTCTGAGCATGGCTGTCCGTACCTGCCGTCCCGCTGTACCCCTCCACCTTCAGCCGGTAGCGAGTCCGGGCGTCTCCCACGCTGAACTTGTCGTAGACGGCGTAGGCTGACTGCCCGTGGTCCCGCAGGTCCACCCGGAGCTCGTACTGCCCTTGGGCTGTGATTTTGTTCAGGGTGTCCAGCCCTGTGGACGACAGGCAAGGGGTTGCCTAAGAAGCGCAGTGACCGAGACCCCTATTCCTACTCACCCCGTAAGAGCAGCGGCTGCGTGTGATCTAAAGAGGTTTGCGTCACGCCTGGGCTTACAGCTTGGTTTGCTCTTTGCTGCTGCAACACCAGGTGAGATATATACGGTTTCTGAGCCTCAGCTAAAATTGTGTTGACATCTTTGCCCTGCCAACCTCCTAATGTATTGTGAAGATACAGGAGATAAGGTGGAGCGCGTACCTTTTAAACTCTAAAGCTCCTTACAAGGGAAAGGCAATGGGTGATAGGGACGGACATTCCCCGGCCTGGGTGCTGGGACGTAGGACAGTGCCCTGTGCCGGTCGGTTGTGGCAGTGTGGGCTGCATGGATGGATGGATGATGGCATTGTCGTGTTGGCTTGGGAGAGTTCACATTGCAGCTCAACTCTTTCTTGGCTAGATTCCTACGGCCAGCAGCGTAACCTCTCTGAGGCTCTGTTTTCCCAGGTGCAAGATAGGAATTTTGTACCTTGTGGGGTGCTATGAGACTTAGAGGTTGTGGCCCTGAGGGACTTAGCATAGGACGGAAGCAGTGAATGACATCAGTGAGGATAATTCTCTAAATGGCCCAGTGATTGACTTGAGGCTAGGCTTATTCTTAAGGCCTGGCTGTTGGCTCTCCTTTGACTGGATTTTTATTTTTAATGACCCAGAGAATTTAAAGTCTTTCCATAGAGAATTTGATATCCTGTGTCAACCACCAGAGCTATTGTTTCCTCCTAACCCATTTCCTCTCCCACAGTTTGCTGTGGGTTAGGACAGATGACAAGGAGGACAGAAATGGACATTTGGGACACAAACACGCAGGCTGTATTACCAAGCCAGAATTCTTCTTTTAGGTCCCCAAATCCAGCAGTGTAGGCCTTCCAGTTTCGATAGAAATCCTCACGTCCATTTTTGCGTCTCAGGAACACCTATAAACATAACCAATGAATCTGGGTGCGCTTAAGCTATTGAAGGAAAGAGAAGACCTCTTTCTGAGAGGAAGAAACCGCCACTGCAGGAAAAGCACCCGCCCCCACCTCTGTCCTCACTAATTTGCCATGTGACTCAGGGCACGTCACCTCCCCTCTCTGAGTCTCAGTGTTCTCACCCGAAAAATACAGATTAGTAAGACTACCACCCAGCTTTGGGTGACTGTGATGTGCCAGTGTAGGTTGGTCACGTGTAACACATGCGCCCCTGTGGTGTGGGGTGCTGACAGCGGAGGAGGCAGTGCCTGTGGGGACAGGAGGTACACGGGAACTCAGCGAACCTTCGGCTCAACTTTGCTGCCCATCTAAAACTGCTCTAAGAAAGGAAGTTTAATAATTAAAAAAAATACTACCCAGCTCATATGGTAATGGGATGGAAATAGTTCGTGTAAAACTCTTCGCACAAGATGGCCAATGTTAATTAGTAAACATAAGGGGCTCGATGACCACGGTCATTTATAGATCACAGAGTTTTTTGAGGATCAAATGAGATAAGTTACGGGAAAACAGGGGAACTGGTTTTTATCCTCAGCTTCTTTCCCATTGCTTTGTTTAAGAGAGAATTCCTGAGTGTCTCCATGTGACAGGCTCTATCTTGGAGAACCTCATGCCCGTTAGTGTCAGAGGGCACGGGGAGGACCTCGGCCTCTCCTCTGCCCCCACCCCCCTGCTGGAGAGCTCTGGAGTCTGTCTCCATGATACTCACGATCCATCCACCCCCGTCAGAGGTCATGTCACAGAAGACTTCCTGCTTCTGGGTCTTGTCGTTGTTCAGATAAATGGTGTAGACGCCAGAGGTCGTGTCTCCATTCAGCATGGTTTGGGAGCAGTCCCTGGGGAATGGGTACAGGACTCCAGCTGCGGGATAAGGAGAGGGAGTGGCTCTCTCAGAGCAGGACTGGAGCAGGAGCTTTCAGGCTGCAGCTCAAGTGCTTACTGACTAGACGCCTATGGGCGAGCAACTCAACCTCTCTTGAGGCTCTGTTCTCTCATGCGCAAGATGGGGACTAAAGCTATTTTGCGGGGAGTGCGGTGAGGCTTAGAGGTTATGGATGAAGGGGACCCAGTTCAGTCTCTTACACTGATGGAAGCCCCCAGTGATATCAGCGGGAGGAGAGCTGAACCGCTGGGAGGGCCACGTGTCAGGTTGACCGCGATCGACCGGGAGCAGCCAGGCGGCAGCACCTAATGGGAGCACCGGGTGAACACCCAGTACTGGCCAGGACGGCTGGGTCTCTAGCACCCGGGGGGCGGCTCACTGTGGGTGAGGACACCCTGTCAGGCTGGATGCATCTCAGGCTATTCAGAGGATTCTGAAGCCAAAGACAAGGGTTCTAGTCCGGAACTTGCCACTGCCTTGCCTTCTGAGCCTGGGGATCTTACAGGGCTAACCCAAGAATGCCTGGGGAACCTCCACGTGTAATAATGTGGTGCAAAAATTTAAAACTCGATAGCAATGAATGGTCTTGGGGCTATGCTTAGCAGGTGGGCTTGAGAACTGACGGGTAGTAGCAGCTCTTTGTTCTGATCCGACCTCCTCACTGTACTTTACCTTCACCTGAGGTTGTATCATTAGCTGTTTTCTTGTCTGTTTCACAGCCCTAGTCTGAGAGCGTCTTTAGGGCACATTCATATTTTTTGTGCTCCTAGCACGTGCTGTGAGATCTGGCAAAGAGGTGCTTTTGCCTCTGCCCCTCCCTCAGCAGGTGTGTGTAGAGTGACCAGAGTGAAGTGCGAAGGGCAGGAGACAGCCCTGGGATACACTCCATTTACCCAGGTTCAGGGCTCTGCAAAGACCCCCTCCTCCCTTCCTCAGAGAATGATGCTTCCTCTTCACCAATTGTGCAGCTTGCCCATTTGCCACCTGCAGAGGAGATCTAGTGGCCCGGTGTGGAGGTGGTTCCCTGATCCTGGGACACCTGAACCCAGATCTGACTCTAACTCATGGTATAACCCTGAGCAGGTCATTTAGTTTCTGGGAGCCTCTGTTTTCCCACCAGAAAACTGGGCATGATAATCCTGGCCCAACGTACCAGCTTCGTGGGAGAACTGTTTGTGATTTTGAATATGAACAGGCTTTGTAAATGCCTGAAGGAGAACACTGAGCTTATAATGAGCCTCGACAATGGCTACCCACTGGGCTGGGAGTTCAAATACAATACAACGATTCTCACAAGGTCCTTATGAAGAAGGGATGGTTATTAACCCCGTTATACAGAGGAAGAAACTGAGGCTTGTAGAATGGCAGTAACTTTCCTTAGTCACACAGAGCAAGTGGTGGAGATGGGGAATGAATCCAGCTATTCTCACTGCTGGCCCTCCTTCCCTTTCACCACGAGGCCTGTAACCTCCTGCATCCACATTCCTCTGGCTTTTCCGGTAGTAGCAGGGAATTGATTCTTTTCAGAAATTTGATGGAAACATTTAAAGTAGCAGTTAGAGGAGAAGTGGAGGGTTGGTTCAGTCTCCTCCCGAGCCCCTTACTTGTGGTGAAGGTGGTCTTGATGATCTTGCTTCTCAGGGGCCCATTCAGTGCCTGGATCTTGGCCATGTAGTGGGTGGATGGACTCAGCTCTGCCAGGCTATAAGAGGTGGTGTCTGGATCCACAACAACTTCCTAAGGGCAGAAGAAAAATATAATAGCTTTTGGCCACATAAGTCCTCAGAGTACAGATGATGCATTCACTTATTCACCCATCCATTAATTTCTTCATTCAACAGGAATCCGCTGAGTCCCACTCTGTGCCAGGCTCCGTGCTCACTTCAGGGCTGCGGACACGGGGAGAGTGCAGCCTGAGCAAAGCTCCTGGGGCCAGAAGGGGCAGAGCAAATTCAAATAATATGAGGAGGCAACGACCTACCTCAGCCACACTTCAGTTAGGGGAGCAGTGGAAGAGGTGGCCAAAGACCAGATTACAAAGGGCCTTAAGTGCCAAGCTATGGAATTTGAAGTTTATCACGATAAGGAATGGAGGTTCCTGAAAGTTTTTTGAAAAAGGGAATGCCATGATCTCAGCTTAATCTGGTAGGAAGATGAATCACACAAAGGGCAAAGGTTTAGACTTTGAGACCAGTTAAGTCAGTGGTCCCTAATATGGCCCTTTTGCATAGATCTCTGGGCAGCTTTAAAATAAAACAATGCCTGGGCTTCATCCTAGAGTGACTGCATCATGAGAGCCAGAAGTGGGGCCTGACCAGGTGTCTCTTTAAGAAGCTCCCTGGATGATTCTGATGCATAGTCACTCAGGGGATCTCTTGAGTCAGGAGATGATTACGACTGCTCAGGAGGCACGGCGTGATGACCCAGCATGTCTCTTTTCTAGAACAGAGATGTCCAGGAGAGGCAGATGTGCACAGCTGCTGTAGACCTATTCTAACTACACCTGCTGTTTGTGACTGGTCCCTGTGCTGCTTGTCCAGACGAGGGGGATCGGTTTCAGTTCTGCAGGAGATCCTCTTTCTTTTCAAATCCTCTTTTGACCTTCCAGTGCCTGTGAAATCACCTTTTTAGCAGGTGACCTTGGTGTCAGGGATTGGAATTCAACCTGCAGTGCTAGCAAACCAAACACAACAGTGCTTTCTACCACCTTCAAACACAGCCCACTGGGTTTAGGCAGTAATGAATCAGTGTGGAGGCCCCTGGAAGGTTGTTTGGCATCCTCACAACTGGGAAGGTGAAGTTATCCTGATTTTTCCAATGCGGCAGGGTTTGAGGGGGTGGGGTGTTGGAGGTGTAAGTAGTTTCAAAGAAGCTAAAAGACTTGCACTCGCTCCATAATTTGTTGGTGGCAGAGGATGGTCTTGCATCCTGTCTCCTAACATACTGTCCAGGACTCTTTCCTCCTCTACCAGGTTGACTTTCTCGAGTGAAACAGATTAAGCTGGGGGCTGGACATGCAGGGAAGTAAACCCGGGTGAGTGCCTATTTGATACCAGTGACCCAGTGACCTTTGTGTGGCCCCCAGGTCTGGTCCTTGGGGAAGAATCAGGTACAAAGCTGGGTTCCTTGAATTACTTGGGGATAAAGTTACCTATCAGCTTTCTAAGCTGCTCTTCAAAGTTATTTTCTAGGCAATCAGGGTAGATCAAAATGAGACTGATGACTTCAGGTAAACAGTGAATCCTAGGATGCCTGACCAGGAAGGGCCCTTAGAGACCGGGGAGTTCAGTGCACTCATTTCACAGATGTGAACCCTGACACCCAGAGAAGGCGAGGGACTTGCCTCTCTTCACACAGTGAGTTAGTTCATTGTTATAGCGACTCCAAGAAGGACCGTAATGGTAACTAGAGATGTGTGTCCACTCCTGGTTAAACATGGCGTATTGAACAAGCCAGTTTATCTCTACTTGCTTCTGATACCCACTAAAATGAAAGTAAAAGTGATATAAAGTATAAACTCACAAGGATGAGGGAAATGGCAGAGGAGACAGTAGCAGGTACTTGATGTCACCAGAATCTTGATCAGTGGAAAGTGTGGAGTGGTGGAGTGACAGCTGAAGTGACAGAATGGAGAAAGCCAGGAGCTAACTAACTAGTGGGTGCAGCCACAATGCTGCAGAGCCCCGGCAAGTTCAGGAATGAAATGTATGCAAAAGCAGAGATGCCTTTGAAGGCCAGTGTGGGGCATGGCTGAACAAAGGTTTGTTTAAAACTTTGCATAATAAACAGATCCCCAGCTCCCTCCATCCCCCAACAGTCTGGGTGACTGTCCTTCCCGGCCCAGATGAAAGGCTGAGGTTTCCTCCCTGGAGAGGCTGAGCCAGAGAGGAGACTCTGGATTCAAGTCCATCAGGCCCAGCTGCAAGGGAGGCTCGGGTGCTGCACTGGAAACAGGAGAAGTGAAGGTGTGTACACAGTGGGAGCCCAGGCTCCTTCTCCAGCAAGGCTCCTGGCAGCCTGGTTCGAAGGAGGTGGAGGATCCTCCAAGGAGACTGATGAGCTCGAGAGAAATAGTTTACAGTCCTGATGCTTGGGAGTCCCCCAAGAAAATTGCTGGGTACTTGCCCAGTCACTCTACAGCGAGCGCCATAGTTGACAAGACCTGTCTGTGCAATTAGACCTCCCAATCGGCTATTTCATTCTTGGCTCCAGTACAAAAAGACCAACAGGCATTAGGTGGAAGTCTCCAACATGAAAGATGGAGACCCAAACCAAACCAAACCAAACAGCAGCAAACCAGAAAAGAGACCTTGGAGGAAACACTATGTAGGCTGTGGAAGAAAATACCAAGAACATATATTCTTAGAGATAAAGAGAAGAAGATAACAGGAGATGCAAATGATATGCTAGCAAAAGATCAATGTGCAGAAAATAAGTAAAAGATCTTGGAAATGTAAAGGATGGTGACCAAAATTAAAAAGTCAAAAACAAGTTTAGAAGGTAAAGGTTAGAAAATTTCTTTTGCTTGTGTGATGGTCTAAAGTTATTTCAAATTAAAAAGTAGAAGAAAAAAAATCATGGGTAGGGAATATAAATAAAAATTGCTGTAAACAGTTGATGTCATAAGAACATGGTGATATATATTTCATTATATAATGGAATGATGCCATCTGTGAGATATATGGCAAAGATGCAGAAGAAGCTTTTGGCCTTTGCTCAATAAAACATTTAAGGACAAAGAGTCCAGCTCCTAAAATGTCCTCAAGTCTTGTGAGCGGTGGTTCTTGACCTTGGCTGGCTGTCAAAACTGGAGTCTGGTTAAAATGAGACAGGGAGGCTGGGGCTTATGATTCAGAAGGTCTGGCATGGTGTCCAGTTCCTACTAATTTTTTCCCAGCTCCCCAGTTGCACTGGGATAGGAGAAACAACATCCAGATAATTCTTCCCTACTTGGAGGATCACGTAAATGTTTCAACCAGCAGTGGGGAGTTGTTTATATACTTCAAGATACCTTGATTGTACCGTCCACGGATTCAAACACCAATAGGTAACCAGTGACAGATGCCCGGGGAGGTCTCCAGGTGAGAACGGCAGTTTCCGACTGAACATCAGTAGCAGTGAAGTCTCTTGGAGAATCGAGGTCTGGAGAAGATAAGAATTTAATATCAAATAAGTCAGCAGGTGTAGGACAAAGTCCCCAGCTGGGTATCAGGAGGCCTGGGTTCAAGTCCTTTCCCTACCATTGACTTATATGACCTTGGCCAAAACCTTCACCATCTGTAAATGAAGAGGTTGAGCCAGATGACCTCCAAAGGCGTACATTCTCTGTGGTTCATCTCATCCCAAGGGCCACGTTTTCCTGAGCCCAACAGGATATTGACCGGCTTTAGTTGGATTTGGGAAGAAAGACACAGCCGTGAACGTAATTAGAACCCCCCTTGTTTCTGAAGAAGAGGACAGATGAATGATGGTATTGGCGCTCACCCCTACTCAGAGGACATTGCCTCTGTTTCTCTGCTTGCTGCAGTTTGTAAAAAGATCTCAATGTATAAAAACCCAATGGACATCTAGGAAAACTTGCCTTTAAAATCTTTCTCTTAAAAAGATTTCCCTGCCTAGAACATGGATCATTAAATACTGGGTTTAGGGTCAGCGGGGACTGGTTTTCCACTTAAAAAGCCCTCCTCTTAAAATCGTTTCCTAGTCCGTGGGGAGAGCAAGGTCATTTCAGTGCAAAAGGAAATGGTGTGTTTCTTAAGGTCTTGACTGAGTGGGCACCGGTGACTTTAGCTGATGCTGATGTCATCACATTGCAGGGAGCTGACTGGGGAAATAAGAGTTGGAGAGGGATACTGTTAAAGATAGAGGCTGTGGGTGGGCATCTTCCAGCTCTCGATGTCTTTGTACCTGTCATGAACTTGGTGGTGATAATTGAGCTCTTCTGGGGCCCTTTCTCTGCAAAGATCCTCAGCGTGTATTCCGTGGCAGGCTTGAGGTTGGTCAGCGCATACTCCACTGTGTTCCCGGACACCGTGCGGGTAATTTCTGGCTCTAAACAGGAAATATACACACCGTGGCAGTTACCAGTCCGCTGTCTGGGCCATCAGCGGACTTGGCCAAGAGCGCACACACCTTCTAACATAGAAACTTTCAGTGACCCTACAGAAAAGCAGGTTTGGTTTCTGACATGACTCACACTCCTGTCTCTCTCTCTTGAGCAATCACTTCATATACAAAGGATTTATCATATGGTACTGGAGTTTTCCAGGCACCCAGTCAGAAGGAAGGGGCCCTGGGGGTCAGGAGACTTTTGCACAGGGTGCCGCTGGGACAGCGTTGCAGCTGAGGCACAGGACCCAGTTACAGGAGAGCTGCGGGTAACATCTCCAAGGCTTGGGCTACTCACATTTAATTTGTCCCATTGCTTGCCCTCCCCTTTTCTTCACTTACTCTCATGTCCTTTTATTTGCCAAATGTCAAATCATTAGGCTGGGGGATCACAAAAATCAGGTGGCATAGACACACCAGAGCCTGATTACTGCCTCTCAGTCCCACTGGGTCAGGACCAACGGTGGACCCCAAACCATGGTGCCCAGGTATATGTGCTTACTTCTCAATCACAGGTGACCAGCTATCCTGGCTTGCCAAGGACTAAGAGGTTTCCCAGGGCATGGGACTTATAAGGCTAAAACTGGGAAGGTCCAGGGCAGAGTGGAATGAGCTGGTCACTCTGTTCATCAGTCACGAGCCCACGCCCCCAGCCTCACGCACACTTCTGGGCTCTAGGAAATTTCTACGCTTGCATCCACAATTTCCATGATTCCCACGAACTATACTCTGAGTTATTTTAAGTGAGACAACATCATCTCCCCTGACTTGGAAGAGTTTGCTCACAGGGAATATTTAAAAATAGAAAAGTAGAAAGAATAAACCCAAGCATCCCTCTAGCCCCACCCCATCTTTGCTCTGTCCTCGCAAGGAACTCTCGTAAGTGGTTGCCCGGGCTGAATTAAGATTTTCAGAGGCCCCAGCACAGCTTGTGGTGCCCTCTCATATTGTTACTGAAGGTAAAACAATACTGAACCATAAAATATGAAAAACTCACATATACTTTGAGATTAAAATAACAACATATTTTTTCTAGTCTAGCTCATGACAAAAGTATGGATTTGTTCACTGAAAAGGAATCTTTCTTTCTCTTCTCTCTTATTTGTATTTAATTTTACCTTCTGGTAGCCTTGATTTGCTGGTGCCCCAAACAAGTGTTTAATCTCCAACTGAGTAAATTAGCACAGATGGTTGCAAAGACAAGGAAAAATAATTTCTGATTTCTCAATCAGGTCTGCTCTAATAGGCCTCGTCTGTGGCATCCAAGAAGCCCGGGCTTCCCAGAGCTACCTGAAATAGTCTGTTTAAGATTTCAGATTCTGGACTCCTTCTTTGTAAGAGGTGAGAGCTGCTGCCTGGAGAGGGTGACTCACTCTGACGGCAGAGAGCCTAGCAGGAGAGGAGGAACAGGCTGGAGACGTACCCTCTGCTTTTCCTTAAATGGCCCGCTGGCCTCCCTTGATACAACCATGGTGCTGATGCTCTTTCACTTGACAACAAGCAGGGGATACGGGTAGGACCTCTCTTGCCACCGCCTGAACTGGTCCCTCCACCCCCACCCACCCAGCCCCAGTGCCAGCCTATGAGTCTGTTCTCAGGTGGCAGTCGAGAGCCACAGGGACATTGCTGGACTCTCCAGTCTACCCATGCATTTTTGCTACCATGGACCCAGTGTGGCACAAAGAAGGGAGAACGGGAAGAGTTTACAGCAGGACAGACACTCCTCAGGGTGGGGAGGGTCTTGGACACGACCTTACCTCTCTCCCCTGTGTAGGAGATGACATAATTGTCCACGGGGGCGATGGCCGGCTGCCACATGGCCAAGGCTTCTGAGTCGGTGATGTTGGCTGTCACCAGACCAGATGGGCCATCCAGAGCTGCAAGGAAAGATGGTAATGTGTTGGAGAGATGGGCAGTCATGGGGTAGGACATCAGACCACAGCTGCTCTGCTGTCTACACTGCTCCTGGACTCCAGTACTGGTGCGCGGCCTGTTAGGAACCGGGCCGTACAGCAGGAGGCGAGCGGTGGGCGAGTGAGCGAAGCTTCATCTGCCGCTCCCCATCGCTCCCATTACCACCTGAACCATTCCCCCCCTGCCCTGCCCCATCTGTGGAAAAATTGTTTTCCATGAAACCGGTCCCTGGTGCCAAAAATGTTGGGGACCGCTGAACTAGAGGATGTGTGTGAAATGTGTTAGGGGGCAGCACTCAGTAACTGCACTTGTTATTAACATGACTATTAAAGCTATTTGGAGTTTTCAATATGACTTCCAAATGACTTGTACCGAGAAGGGATGGATAGTCCCAGGGCCTTGGCCCTTTTAACTCACCACTGCTACAACCCAACATCCCTTTCTTAGAAACCAACCTAAATATGACTAGTTCCCGCTTTTGTTCACATTTGTGACACAATTACTCCAGGACGACAGCCCTGGGAGGATGGGGGGCGCGGCAGCCATCATCAGCTCATTTTACAGATGAGGTGTCTGGGCCCCAAGAGATGAAATGACTGGCCTGAGAGTCAGGAGGTGGTAGAGTGATTTGGGGCCCACCCCGTCCACTCTGAGGTCCTTCCTGTCTCATCTTTCACATACAGAATCTCCTTTAACGGATGAGGACAACAGGGCCTCTGGAGGAAACAGATCCAGACTTTGCAACCAGTTGCCATGGAGAACCCATGAATGAAAGATTTCTAGGGGGGAAACGAGGATCTGTGTGGCAGGGTGGGTAGAACTCTGGGTTCAGCCGGGAGGTTTTAATTGCATATTAGCAACCCTTTTAAGACTATTAGGATATTTTTAAAATTTCCTGTGAGGCCCATTCTTTAGATCCCTTAACGGATTAGGCTGGATAATTGCTCATATATCAAAGGATAAATTGTTTAGGAACATGGCTGCCTGAAGAGAAATTTTCCACTTCATTCTCCTTCAATGCAATTCATTATTTTTCCCTCCTTAGAGTGTGTTGTACAAATCAGGTTATAACAGGAAAATCATCCTTTAGTTTAGAAGAATACAGAGTTTGTATTCAGACTGACCTAAGTTCAAATTTGCTTCCAGCATTTACTAGTTATATGGACTTGCCCAAGGCATTTAATTTCCCCAGGTCTCAGTTGTTTCCTCTGTAAAATGGGAAGGATAATAGCTATGGGGTTTACATGTGAAGGGTTTAGTAACGGCCTGAAATACAGTAGCTGCCAGATCCAGAGTAGTTACTTTATAGTGTCTGTGTGAAGCACCTGCTTGCAAGGATCCTCACGCTGGTCCTGGCACTATCGGGGAAGGGAAGGAAGTGAATTAATGTGTACAGTCATTTTTTATATTTGCAGACGCTTTACATATACAGTTTCACGTGATTCTTACAGCTTCCTGCGAAGGAAGCAGAATTGCACCCATTTTACAGAGAAGGGAACTAGACCCTCGAGAAATTCACTGACAGCTCATGTATCTAGAAGTGGCAGAACGTGGGATTTCCACCAGGTCAGCATGACTCCCCAACTTGTGCCATTTTCCCCACAATACCCTGGGAAACAGTGGCCCAGGGAGGTTGAGGATGCAGCTCAAAAGAGGCTACAGACGGACCAGAAATGAGACCGTTGGTGTGCCAAATCCAGCCCACTTTCCCCGAGAATTTCCTAAATAAAAACTTTTCTCCTAGCTTCTGAATCATGAGAAATAATGCTGAAGGTGAGAAAAACACCTGTGGTGAGCGTCCCCGAGACAGGCTCGCTTTCTTCAAAGCCCTTCAGGGCGATGACGCTGACGAGGTACTCCACTCCAGGTAAGAGTCTCAGCAGCCTGGTCTGAGTCTTGGTCCCATCCACAGTTACCACTGAGGGTGTACCTAGAACACAGTAAAAGCAAGATGGGGGAAGGTGAACCTCACTGAAACTTATTCACAGTTGTCTCAAGAATGGGTGTATCCGATTTGGCAGTGAAACTATATCTTCATCCAACACCATTTTCTTGACTTCTCAGTTGCTCCTACACTCTGGCATAAGAGAAGAGGTTTTACTTTTTGTATAATGTTTTTTCCATCCATGAAGATGCCAAAAACTGAGCCAGGGGAGGAAAAAACATGAGGTCACAATGTGCTAAAAATGGCAAGTTTCCATTCAGTAGAGAACTGGCCATGTTGCACAAATTTTATTTACCTATTTTTCCCACAAAGAATATGGGAAGCTTGCTATGTAATGTATATCTGATATATTTAATCCATTGTATTAGCTAAAGAATATATAGACTCATCCCTTACTAGCAGAGATTCTACTGTTGAAGAAAATGGTCATGGTCAAGCTTGTACTCTTACATCTATGAAAAAGTCCAAAGTTTATATTTCTTAGAAATTGGGGGCTGGTGAGGAGCTTGTATATCAGCTGGCCAAACACCCCACAGAGATGCTACCACATTTCTCTGAAGAGGTTATCAACTATCATCTTTGTATACACTTCCACTAACGGGGAGCTCACTACCTCCCAGAATGTCTTTAGACATATTTGACTAGGCTCCCCCCCACCCCCTTGGTCTCTATTATAGCCCGTGTGCTCTGAACTAGAACTCCCAACTCTGCTAAGTCACAGCTTCCCAGACTATGAGCCTGGAAACAATCTTCGTAACATGACCCTTCACAAAATAGTTTCTTCCAAGGGTCTCATAGCACTTTACAAATGAAGTCTATCCGGATGGTCTCAAATATAAAGAAGTAGTTTTCTTTGGCCATGATGTTTGGGAGGATGGGATTATCAGGGTCTCTTCACTATTCCACCCAAACCCTCCAGATCCTTCCTCCTCCCTCTCCCCTCCCCAAGTGCCCTACCTCCTGCAGTGGGTACAGATGTAACCCGGAAGCTCTCCACCTGGGTAGTGGGTGCCTTCCAGCTGACAGTGGCTGAGTTTTCAGTGATGTCTGAGAAAACGATTTCCTTCGGGGAGCCCATGGCTGTCGAGGAAAGAGCACAGGAGAAACCCAGAAACGGTTAACTATCTTGCTCATCAGCAATGCTTCCCGAATTCCTGATCCATGAAAACTCAGTCCCTAGTTTATGTCCCAGCCAAGCCTTTGGGATGGAGAATGTGGTGACCTGTGATTAAGTTACAACTTGATGGGAACAGTTGTTCTTTCATTCAGGTACAGGGCCCGGAGCTGTAGAGCTGCCATTTGGTTTCATTCAAGAACGTTAGCACCATAGCTGACGTCTAAGGAAGTGAGGGTGAATGAGGGGTCTCACAGCTTGGAATACACCCTCCTTTAAGTTTTGATGTTTAGCATTTTTTCAAATCTTTGCTTTTTAGTTCCTTTTATTAAGTGATACCAAGACTTGACAATTGTACAGTTCTTTGCAATTTATAAGGATTAACCCTCATTTAGAAACCACTGAGGTGTGGTTGTAGCCATTTTACAGAGGACTAAACTGAGGCTAAGTTCTCCAGAGAACATTCTTGTGATATGACCTTCCTAAGTCCCAGGAGCAGGGCTGAGCACAGCCCTGGGATCTTGGAAATAATGTTCACGTGGAAACTGACCTCGACAAACCCATTCCCAGAACTGGATGGAGGTCCAGAGCCAGAGGAACCACCTCAGACCTTTCACCAAAGCAAACACCCCTTGGATATTGGGTCTACCTGGGGGAAAGCCATGCCTGAGGGACAGTTCCTGCTACGTAAATGCCTCCCCCTCAAACCCAGTTTCCTTTGGCTTTTCTCTGTGTATTTTTTGGCTTAGCTTTTTGCCCTCTTCAGCTGACCATGCTTAACTGTAGAATTCAGGAAACAATTTTCAGGTCTCCCGGGAACTCATTTCCTCATCTTTTCCCCTCTGCATCCCACATTGATCGTTAAGTTCTGAAACCCACAGCCCACTTTGGGGAGCTTTTTTTCTCTCCATTTCTGTCTTTTTCTCTCCTCCTGCGGCGTTCTCCTGTGACCTGCTGCCCACCCTCAGGTTCTGTGGCTGCCTGGGATTTTGCCCTCTCCTTAGAAAGCTTTGGAAGCCACAGGGGCTCTGGAGCCTGGAAGATCTTGATTGTCCAAATACCACGGAGAGGCTGGGCAACCAGGGGCAGTTCCCTTCACTTCCGAGAGCCTGAGTTGCTCCGTCTCCATCTTTCCAGTGGGAAAAGTGGTGCCCACCTTCAGGAATGTTTTGAGGATTAGCAGAGATAATGGATGTGAAACCCTAGCACAGAATCTGGCACGCAGTAAGAACTCGGTAAACATGCTTGCCCTCTCTTTTTTTTTTTTCTTTCCCACGTGATTCTTTTTTCCATGGGCCACCTGAATGTTGTGGTAGCCCCCAGGAAAGATCTAGATGAGGCAGAATGAGAAAAAACCCCCATGGGGTGTGTAAACTCAGGCACTGGGGCTCTCCTTCTGCCAGGCTAGTCCACTCTGACCTTCACTCTGACTGTGAACCTCACTGGGGCAGGTCCTGGCACATTGTAGAAAGTGTATCTTGTGGCCACAGCTTTCCCCTCTCGATCCCAATTTTCTCATCTGCAAAATGGCAATATTATCTGCCCTGGCTGAAAAACCGTAAGAATTAGTAACCTCATCTGTCATGCCCTCCTGAGGGATGTGCTTGATGAAAGTGACAGTAGGAAGATAGATAGCCATGTGTCATCTGAAGAATGGCACAGTAGTGGTAGAATTCCAGGGTCAATGGTACTTTTAGGCAACAGACCTTCCTAGGTGTGGAAGACAATTTGTTATTTTAGCGTGTGTCCTTCTGCCATAAGTAGGGCCTGCAGGTCTCCAGCACCACAGCAGAAGAGATGGTCAATAGGAACCTGAAGGCTGAGCCTCAGAGAACAACTAAATCATACCTATTGAAAAGTTAGGGAGACCCAGGAAAGGCAATGCCTCTGTCTGTCTTTCCAAGAAGACTCTTGGTTTTCAATAAAAATTCCATTAGGAAAACATTTGGAATTGCTAGAAATTCTCAAGGAGGATGAAGAGTACTTCTGTCTGTTCTCTGCATAAAATGTTGCCTCCCCAAATCTGGAGCAAATGTCTTTAATAATGTGACCATTAACAATCATTTAAAAAATTCTCCCTCCAACATATTTTTATTCAATTCTTAATATGTGAATCGTGGTAAGCTCAGGGGACGATTATTGTAGCCAGTGTGATTTAAGAGCAAGGATTTTGGAGTTACACTGACCTGGGTTTGAATTCCATTCTGGCTTTACTAGCTAAAAACACCTTAGCCCCTTAGGTCTCTGTGAAATAGGTCTGAATGTGGCACTTAGGCTGTCTGTGTCACGTGAATCAGTGAGGTAAAGTGTGTCAGTTGCCCTGCTGTGTGTGACATGAAGTGCGTGCTCTGTAATCGATAGTTTACACTTTATGAGCGTCAGAGGCAAAGGCACCAGGCATAAACAGCCTGTTTCACGTAGAAGGGAGGATTGCTGAGCACATGTCTCTGCAGACCCGCTGACCCGGGTCCCCAGACACGATGCCACTGCAGCTGCGTGGTGTGTGGCTTTAAGTCCATCTGAGCTGCAACTGAGCGGGGGAGCTGGGAGGCTGTCTGGCTGGGAGAAGTGAGGTAGAGCGGGAGGGGGCACATTCTGGGAGTTGGGAGAGGTGCTGCCCCCTTGGCTTTGGGGGTGGAAAGGGTGTATGTTTCGCGGTGGTGATGGGGCAGGTTAAAGAAGCATTTCAGGGTCCTCACTACCCCCGAGGTGAGCAATAGGAACCTCCAGAAGAGAATGACAAAGTCATCTTACTCTGGTTTTGGATTTTGAACTATTTTCTGTCTATTCTGGGGACCGTCCCGATGGTATACAGAGGCATGTTGGCATTTAACTCCCCAGAGGCAAAAGAAGCTCCTGGCAACTCTGGGCTTCCCAAAGCGGAGCCCAGGCTGTTGTGAAGAAGTGGCTCAAACCACGGAGGGGAAGAGGAGCCACTGCAAATGCAGAGATTGACAGAGGAAGAAACAACCTATAATCTAAGGGTCTGTCAGTAGGGGAATAGTTAAATAAATAAGGTGTATGGGATTATCTCTGAGATCTATTAATAAGCAAGGAACACCCCCCCCCCCAATGTGTGGAAGAGTGGGTATGTTAACCGCCACGCCAAAAGAAAAAGGTGAAAAAAAAAGAGAACGTAGACTTATGTCTAATCTTATCTGTTTGTAGAGCATATTTCTGCAGTGATTCAGAAGAAAGTGGTAATACTGACTGCTTCTAGATAGAACAACTGGTGTCAGGGACACAGTAGAATAGAGACCTCACTGTATATCCTTTTTTTTTAACTTTTGAATTTTGAACCAACTGGGCCATTAAAAAATAAAATGTACGTTAAATCACCCAAACATAATATTAGCTAATATCGTTACAGTGGGCAAGGAAACTAAATACTTGACATTTATGATGTGACATGAACCTCATGGCTGACCTTGGAGTTAAATGCTATTGGCCGGATGAGGGGACTGAGGCCCGGAGGGGAAAGGAGACTTGCTCACGCTCACATAGCTGGGAAGAGGTAGAGCAGGGATCCGACTCCAGGGGCTCTGCCCAGAGGCTGCAGGCTTAACCATTCAGCTACACTGCTTCTACCCACGCTCCCTGGCGCTGGGGCACTCAGGGCTGCCAGCTCATGCGCAGGGAGTGAGAGGAGAACCTGCGGCGGCTTTTACAGGGAAAAAGAGGAACAGAGAGAAGGGTTTACAAGGAGAAAGAATGAAAACACAAAAGGGAAACTTTACGAAGCTGTTGAGGTAAATTGGACGTCTGCTGTGATCAAGAGTCACCTCGCCCGTCCTTGCCAAGTACCGGAGCACACGTGTGTACGTACACTCACACACCGACGCACACACTTCTCTTAGGCTGTGAGACACAAGACCCCAGAGAAAAAAATCAAAGAAAGGGCTATCCTAGAGGGCCGTTCTTTTTTCTTGTTCTTAGAAAAAAAAAAAAAGCTCATGATTATTCATTTTTGCTTTAGAACTGCAGAGCCTCTAGAAAAAAAAGATCAGCAAAACAAAACCAGTGATGAGAAGTAAACTTTGAAAAGCAGTGTTTATAAACCAAGGTCAGAATCAGGCTCTGCCTCTGATCTGAAGTTCTTTTATGGGAAGCCACAGGGAAGAGGAGACAAGGACCCACGTCCCTGGGATAGGGTCTGTGTTAATAAGAAACAGGGTATTTCTTCTGGCTGAATTGCTCCACGTCTACAAATACTGAGTATGATTTCTACAGGTGGCTTCTCGGAGCTCATTAGGTCCTGAAATTTGGCATCAAAAAATACTCATCTCTGGACAACGGGAAGGTTTTGGCTAGTGTTATGCCCTTTGCCTGTCAGAGATGGCAAGTGTGTATATTCGTTGGTTATCTGTCACCTAGCCCGCTTATATTTAATAATATTAAAATAACTTGGCATTTGGGTTCTACCCCAAATCTGGCTGTGTGACCTTAGGCAAATCACTTCACCTTTTTGGGCCACAGATTCTTCACGCACAAACAGAAGAGTCTGGGCTACATCATTTCTCAGGTCCCTTCTACCTCTGCCTGTGGTTCTGTGATTCTTTCCCCTGGTTCCTCTGAAGCAGTGGTCTCTAGCAAATGCTCCATTTCTGTACCTGCCTCAGTTTCCTGAAGGAATTCACCCTACCTGTTGAAGGTCATTCGTTTTCTCTTTAAAGAGTCATATGAGTCTTAGTATTATCATTATAAACAGTCATGTTATAACCATCTTTTTTCGTTCTCCTTGAAACAACTCATATTGAAAAGGATTTTCATTTCTCCTTCCAGTGCCCTGTAGAGCTGCTGTGAGTATCAAATAGAATGACGGGCCTCATGAAGAACAACCTGCCAACCTTGCCAGCCTCCTCTTTTTTCCTTCTTGATCAGGGTACTGACTATTTCACACATAGCATTTTATAACTATTAATCTTTATAGGTGGAGGTACCACTTCTTCATTATTCCCTGCATAGTTTGAACATTTGACCAAAGAACAAGGAAGTATATCTCTGGATAAAACATGATAATAGGTAGAAGGAAGGGCCTTTGGGATTAAAAAAAAAAAAAAGCAATGATTGATTGTAATGACTATCTTAATGACAATAATAAAAATGTTAATAGCTCTCATTTGCTCAGCCCTTGCTGTGTGCCAGGGCCTCTGTATGGGCTTTCCATGAATTATCTCATTTAATCCTCATAACACTATTAAGTAAGTGGCGTCATACTTTTTGCGTCAAGACTTAGCCATGGTCACCTGGTCTCTACTCAAGAGTCAGGATTCAAACACAAGCTTGTCTGCATCCGAAGCTCTTGTAATTTCCCAGCCCTGTGAGAAGAGGAACAGAGAACTTTTCTCAATTCTCTCCCATTTATATACGGTACCTGTTGTTGCTATAGCACTGACTGGCTGGGATCGCCTTCCACTGCTTATTCCATAGAGTTCAATTTCGTATTCAGTGGCCTCTCTGAGACCTGTTATGTCCCTGGTACGTTCGGGGGCAAGTAGGGTTATTTCCAGTGGTTCAGACTGCTTTTTGGTATCTCTGATTTTGAGAACAAAGCTGTCGAAGACCCCTTCATCAGCTGTCCAGGACAGACGGAAACCGTCTGGGGTGGCATCTGAAACCAGAAGGTTGTCAACTTCCGGCTCGGCTTCTAGAGGGGGAGAAAATGGTGGAAGGAGGAGAGAGAATATCATTCAGCAGCCCGTGCAATCTTCTCTCCAGTGGGGGTATCAATATGGAGTGATGCCCCAGCTCTCAGAGGTAGACGTGTCCTGAGATACCGAAAATAAAATTATCCAACACGAACATGTCTAGTAGATCTGGGAGAGGGGAAGGATGGAGTTGACACATTCCATACAAGCCAAGTGGGTGCTTGCATGTGTGAGTTTTGTCTAAAAGCAATTCTGTAAATCCACATCTGGACTCAGCAGTGGCCCCTCCCATGCATTATTAAACAAGTTCAAAGTCAGTAACTTGTTTACATTTGCTCTCTGTCTGCCAGTGGCTGAGTGCCCATGCTCTGTGAGACCTTCTTCTTTTCTTTTTGAAAAGACACATAAACCAGCATTAATGATCTGTAGAGCTGCCCGTGATGATACTACTGATTATATTTCCCTTGATCCTGAGGAAAATGGCTTTTAAAATGTTATGTTCTTTTTGGTCTTTTTCTTGGAGCTGCTTTACTAAAGAAGGCTCCTACTCTTGACTGGCCTGCTTTTTGTTAACCATTCAGTAAGTGTTCAGATGGTAGAACTAAGACTTGGAACCTCTTGTGCTACATACTTCAGACCCAAGGTATTATCTTGGATTGCCTTAACTAGACAAAACTCAATGTCAAGGTAAATTTAGAGCTGAATTTCCCAAAGTATACTCAGAGCAAACTATTCCTGTTTGATCATCATCCATTGTAAAATAAGTTTGGGAAACATTGCCTGGGTAAGTCCCTCTTGGAGAGAAGCATGCACATTAGAATGTTCTCTAAAGCCTTGTGGTCAAGGATCCTGTTAAACTATGTTTAACTCAGTGTTTCCAAAACTTATTTGAACATGGAACTTCTTCACTAAGTAGTACCTTTGAATATGGAGTTAGTAATCTCTAGAAAGACTTTGGGAAATACAGATTGTTGACTGTTAAAGTTGTTCATGCTATATTTCTCTAGGAATTATTAGTGTTGAGAAAATTATGGATTTAGTCTGTGTTGAAGAATCTCGATGATATTAGTGTTTACCAGTATAAGTTCACAGTTGGTTTTCCAATGACAACCCCACCTGGGAAGTTTGTCAAGATCACAGTTGAGGCTTTGAGGTGACAAACGTGGTAAATAAGTTTTTGAAATATACTCATTGGTATATTTCTTTTGAGAAGGCTGAAATGTAGCTGGGGACCAGCCATGATGAACACAGAAGAGGGTGACGTGGAGTAAGCACACAAGAGCTACAGACAAGACATGGCCTAAAGGATTTGGGATGCCTAGTGGAAACATTTCGACCTTCTCGTATCTGGAGTGGGAGAAGGGGAGTGCTTGTTAGAGACATAAGACAAGAGAGAGTGTTGGGGGGGTGACATAAAGAACAGGCCACATCTATGGATTAAGTAGGGAACATGGACAAGGGTGTTAAAACCATGGTGATCTCATAGATGGATTACATGGAAGGGAACCAGGAAGAGGAGAAAATGGCTCACTTGAGCCAAAATACCTGTAACAATCTCAGCCCTCAAGGGCTTGGTTTGGTGCCCTTGGGTGAAGCCAGAGACCATGACCTCATAGCCAATGCCGGTTATGAGGCCTCTAAGCTCCAGCTTCCTCTGGGTTCCTGAAAGTGTGAATTCCTGGGGGTCCAGCAGCTTCCCAGAATCCACCACCGTTACTAGGAAGCTGTCAAAGGCATTCTCCGATGCCGTCCAGGAAACTGTGAACCCGTAGGGATTAATGTCGGAAATGGTTAGGTTTTCCAGAAGGGGCAAGGCCTCTGAAAGAAGGGAGGGGTGAAAATAACTCAGGTTAGCAGCACTGACTCTGCTGGGAAAGCACAAGTCTCCACGAACACTGATAGATACCCAATCAATCATTAAACATGTTATATACTCAGAAAGTGCATATTTCGTAACAGCTTATTGGGTGCCAGATGATGTTGTCTTGTGTAAATCTCTCAACAAGC
Source organism: Balaenoptera borealis (assembly GCF_965194805.1). Lineage (NCBI taxonomy): Eukaryota > Metazoa > Chordata > Mammalia > Artiodactyla > Balaenopteridae > Balaenoptera > Balaenoptera borealis. The sequence continues at coordinate 103,643,687 of NC_138865.1, forward strand.
CTATGAGATAGATGTTATTCCCATTATACAGGTAAGAAAACTGAGCTTCAAAGAAGTTGATTGACTTGGCCGAAGTCACAGAGCCTAGTATGTGAGAGAGCAAGGTTTTAGCTGGGTCTGACTCCAAAGGCCATGAATTTTTCCCAATAAAATCAAATATCTTGTGCTGGGTTTGGACTCCTTTGTCTATTTCCCACTAACCTGTAGTCTTGAAGGAAATCAGCTTTTTTATTTTATTTTTTAAAGTATACTTCCTTTTCGGTATACTTCGTATGTTTCTATTCCACTTCTAGTTCCTATTTTGAACTAAGTTGAATAGGCCAGTTAGTGACATACATCCTCACCAGCTGAGACAAAGGGACGAGGTAAGATTTTTCATGTGTCCAAATGTAACCACTTATGATTATGGCCCAGTAAGGAATACCAAGATTTGCTAATCCTTTTGCTGTTTACTTTCCTGGATAAAGTTAGGCTCTTCAGTAAGTTCTGTCACTGTTTGTTCATTCGTTCACCAGACATCTGTGTCTCAGGCACTCTTATTTCGTAGGTGCCAAGGGATTCCCCAAAGGAATGACCTTATATCAGCTTGGTTTCTGTCAGTACTTCCCAATTGACAAGGCTTCACATCCATCATCCTATTGAGTCCTCACAATGACACTGTAAGTAGATATTACTACCCCCTCTTCTCCCCCATGGCAGCAAAGGAAGTAGAGAGGTCAACGATTTATCCAAGGTCACATATCCACTAGGCGGCTGAGCTGGGATCCAACCCAGATCATCTGACTCCGGGTTCAATGTTCTTTCCACACCCTAAGCCAAAGTCTAATAATTAGTCAAGCCCATGGGTGCTGGCAAGACCGGAGGCATAAGCAGCATTAGTGGAGAAGGTCCAGTGGCTCCCCTCTAGTAAAACAAAACACAGTCATGGTGAATGTGTTTATTTTTCATCAAAGTGGGCATGGGGATGGGAATTCCATGGCCAAGGCTGCTTTAGCCGCCATCTAGGTTAGAGCCTGCTTTTTCACTGAAGCTAAATGGAAGCATTCAAAGAGATAAATGACCTTACACTAATGCCCAGAGTCTAATCATGGAATGTAAAGAAAAATGTTTAAAAACAGATGTTTGGTGACTGAAAGAACGAGTGAATGAATGCCCTAATCCCCTAAGCAGAGATTTAAATTTTGCTGTGGCTTGGATTTCCTGGACTTATTTTGAACCACTTGGTGTTTGTCTTGAAGCTTTTTTTTTTTTTTTAACCAAATAAGGATCTCCCCCAAATCATAACTCTATCAAAGACAAAGATGAAATCACATACACTGTGCAAACAGGCCTCTTTGTCTGCAAGGCAAGGGTTTCAAATTCTGTTGCAGAGCTTTGTTTAGATAAGTGGCGCCTTCTCTGATAACTGGCCTCCTTGCACTTCCATGTCATCAAAGCAGAGACTTCTGATGAAAAGGAGGGCATTCAGGCTAATTAGTCCATCAAGGGCTTGTTATTTATAGACCCTTATGTTCAGTTTTTTTTTTTTTTTTTTTTTTTTCTCTTTTTAAAATATGCTTCTTTTAAAATTCGGAGTCTTTTCACATCAAGGATTAGCTGAGACAATGCTGTAACTGGATCTAGGATTCCCAAGACCAGCCTCCCTTTCTTCTCTCTGTTCTATGGGAGGTCCTGCAAGAGGCTATAAATAAGGGCCTGATGGGATCCGTGGCCGGCCATGCTTCCCCTTCTGGGCGCTGAAGTTCTTAGTCATGGCTACTCCTCGCCTCACCCCACTAAGGAATTACTTGTTCTGCATCTGAAGACTGAACAATTGAATTCACATTAGCTAACTGGACAGAAAGCATTAACTACTCTCTGATCTTACATGAAAACATGTAGTGTTCTCTTAAAAATAATAGGAAAGTCATGATTGCAGAGGTCTCTTGTTTCTATCTAGGCTGTTGCTTTTTTTTTTTTTCTTTCTTTTCATTTTTTTTTTCTATTGCTTATTTTTAAGAACACTACTTTCCTCATATTGTTGGGAGATAGAGGAAAGGACCCAGCAACTGTAAAATGCCTCCGGGATGCCGGGCAGTTAAATTGCACCACGTCCATTTAATCCCTGAGAAAAGGCTGCCGGAGGTGCCTGTGAATATTTTCTCTTCATACATAAAGGAGTGGGGTTCAGAGAAGTTAAGAACTGGCCAAGGTTATGTAGCTAAAAAGATGTGGGAGAGGATTAGAAACCACATAGCCTGATCTCAAGATCCCCACTCTTCTAGGAAACCATGCCGCCTCTAGTTAAATATGTAATTGAACTTATTAATGTATTTTACTTATGTAGATAAATAGCAATTTATAGCAATTCAGACCTCAAGAGAGGCCTGGTTTAAAGTGAAAATCAGCCAGCAAAGTTGGTCTCCTAAAAATTATCATTAGTGGAAGGCAAGAGACTTCTAAATATTTTCTGAGGCTTTTCAGGCTAGAGATTTGGTAAATTGACACCATTTGCAGCCTTTGCCATTGATTTAGGATAATTTCAGGAAAGGAAATAGAAAACCATTTGTTTTTGTAATTCAAAGAGAGGTAAGAAGTCGAGTTTAATGAATGGTTAAGGTTTAATTAAAATTGAGATCTATTTGCTATCTTAGATTGAACCTTCATGAATCTGTTGTAGATGTCAATCTTAAGAAGTAACTTTTTTAGAAGAAAAAGATAAATTATTATTTCCGGGGCAGGTAGTTCATGGGCTGCTTTACCTAGCATGACTTATGGACAAAATCCTGCCGTGGGCCATTTCTAACTTAGAACTCACTCTTCAGCCAGAGTCTCCAAACCGTGAATCAGACAGCCTGTAAAACTGGGCACAGAATTCCTTGGCAGTTTTATACAACTGTTGAGTCTACTGGCTCCACTTCCTAAAAGTGGCCGTGAAAGGTCTCTCTTTGCAAGAGTATTTGCTTTCTTTTCATGTAGAAGTTTACATATGGAATGAAGACTATATTTGGGGTTGAATTTCCCTTTAGAATGCCTATCCTCTTTCTTTCTTTTCCCCATTTTAGAATTCTGAAGAGACAAGCGAGAACCTTTGAATGAGTACCTGTCACAACAAAAGCAGTGAGGGGTCTGGTGGGGTCCCCAGCCCAGGTGGTCCCTGCCACACTAACGTCATAGCCAGTGCTCTCCACCAAGCCCGTGATGTGAGCATGCTGTGCGTCTCCTGAGACTGTGAACTGCTGGGGCTCGTGCAGCGAGGGAGAAATCCTAACACTGATAACAATCTTTGCAAAAGGCCTGGCTTGAGTGGTCCATGACACGTTGAAGCTGTCAGGGGTAATATTGCTAAGGATTAGCCTGCCCAACAGTGGCTCTGGCTCTGAGGGAAAGGAACATGGGCAGAGAGAATGAGAGACACATTATGAGAGGAAGCAGAGGACTTCTACAGAATGTAGCCATAGAATCTGAAAGTATCAATCCCTCCAAATATTTGCAGAAAGGTAGCGTATTAGGCTATGTCCACACCTGCGCCGGTTATAATGTTAGAAAATATATTGCTTTCTCTGCAGGTGTGGACTTGCATTTTTTTTTTAAGTAGAGACGTGACCACTTGCTGGTCATGTATGAAGAAAAGTGAAGAAGCCATTATAGCAGTAGATGAATTATTGTAAAGATGTATTAAGAGTACATTTTCTAAGGTTTGTGATGGGACACTAGCTCTGTAAGATGTTCCAAGAAAAGATAGCTTCACATTATATTGAATATTGTATCTCATCCTAGAGATTCACGAAGCATACTAGCATTTTAAAGGCCTCAGAATGCTGGTTCTGTAAAGAAACCTACTTAATTTTGTTTAGCCCAGCACTTCATAAACTTATCAATGGATACCTTTTCTGAGGAATATTCTCTGAACATGTCAAGTTGCTGGTGTGCCACTGAGCATGCCTTAGAAAATGCTACTTTGGAGTTTCCCGATTTAGTCTTCTATGATCTATTTGGATTGTAGAAATTAAAGGTTAATATCCACAGAAGAGAAATTCTTTGTAGTAGTCAAAAACCCAAATGTATGCACCGTAGGAAAATCTACATCTCACTCTAAACACTATAAAGATGAAAATGTCCTCTATTTAAAAATTCCTGGTATATGTAGAAGTTAAAGGAAGACTTGAAGTTAGACTTTGCATTTTCTGATTATGAAATTCACTTATTGGATAATTTGGAAAGATGGATGGTTCCACTGAGGTTAAGTTCCTCTTGTCCCTTAAAATCTAGATAATCAGTGATGAGAACAACTCATTTTTAATGTAGGGGGCCTATACTGCTAGTTTCAACTGGGATGTATATGGTCTGGCCACCTAAATGCACGTTTATCAAATAATACTAACATTAAAATAAGTTCAACCCAGACTGTATTTTAGAGAGAGGCAACAGTCCTGGAGGACTGAGATACCAGGATCAGGATTTAGGGTTGGGAAGAAGCAGACTCCTCCAAGGACTCGGGTGTTGTTTTGCTGCAGCTCCAGTATTTGGAGGAAAGAAGGAGCTCATCTGGATAAACTTTAAGTGGACAATTGCACAGCATAACTCAATGCCATAAAGTCTCTAAGGACAAATGAATCTGGCTCAGAAGCAGAGGATAGCCGTAAGTAATGGCATGGGATTTCCTCCTTAGCAATTAGTTTGAGAAGCTAATGATGCTATAATTTTCAGGTACAGCATTGGCAAATTACCTCAACCACAGAAAAAGTGAAATCCTTCAAATGGGACTCTGTCTGCTTTTTCCTTATATTTTGCTGTGGAAGGACTCTCCCGAATTAAGGACGCATGTTAGGACTCTTTTCATGCTACCAGACAGAGACTGGCAGTGCCAAAACCCAATAAGACCTGGGTTTTCAAGGTCACCTTAACCTCTAGCTGTCTCCCAAAGGATGCAACCAAGCTGAAAAGCGAGATGCAAGAAGAAAACTCAGAGAACGGTAGTTAGGGTCCAGTCAGTGTTGCATGCAAGCTAGGGATGTTTTTCTTTTACCACTTCTAACCCTTTGAAACAATTTCTTGACATGTTGTCTGCTTCCAGGAAAGACAGACATTTTCAAAAACTTAATACTCTGAATGCTCACCACATGCACCAAGATTTGAACAAGATGATAGATGAAAGGAAGACTGACACTTTGTGACAGATGTTAGTGAATGACAAAACATGCTTGATAGAGTAAATGTCAAAAAAGAGCAGTCTGTAGGGAATGCAGACAAATAAAAGTCTCAAGAACAAGGTGAGACCACTGGGTCCTCTCATGTGGGACTTGGGGTGTGCTTTGGGGTCTTTTTCTCTGCATGCTAGTGACACTACTTTTAAAATCTTGGTGGAGAGAAAGAGAATGTAGATCGTTCTGACCGAGGAAACAACAATGGCATGCACACACCCCTTTGAATAAGACATGGGCAAACTTTGATTAGAAAGACCACAGGCAGACAATAATGGGAACTGGAAAAGATTATTCAAGATCAGATGAAAGGATGGTTTGGAAATTCAACCAAAGCACATCAGGTTAACTCTATACAAACAAACAGAGCAACTCCAGATGTGAGTGGGTATTTAGAAAAAAGAGGTTGACACAGAAGTTCCTTAATTTGGGGTGAGAATTTTTCTTTTTGAAGTTTTAAAGCTCTGATTTGGATGTCTCTCTCAAATTTGAGAAGGATCTGGAGGAACCAGGAGGGTGAAACATGGGTAGAGGTTGATTTTTTTGGAAGGCTCTTCAGGGGAAGTTCAGGGGAGAGTGAAGAACCCATCGTGGGAAATACCTGTGGTCGCTTGCACCAGCAGGGTCTGAGCACACTGCCTGCCAATCAGCCCGTGAAGGTGGACAGTGTAATCAGAAGAAGCTTTGAGGTTGGCGATGACAAAGCTGCGAGACGCCGCAGGCACAGAACGTACCACCATTTCCTGGAGGTGGTCAGAATTCCTGACTTCTATAAGAAAGCTATCAAAGGCAGACTCGTGAGCTTTCCAGGAGATGGACACACTGCCCGAGGTCACATTTGAGACAGTGAGGCAGCTAAGGAGAGGTTCAGCTACTAAAGCAAGAAGAAAAAAATACAAAAGTGTGTCAATTCAAAACACTATTAGAGGGACTTCCCTGGTGGCGCAGTGCTTAAGAATCCGCCTGCCAATGCAGGGGACAAGGGTTCAAGCTCTGGGCCGGGAAGATCCCACATGCCACACCGTGTGCCACAACTACTAAAGCCTGCATGCCTAGAGCCCGTGCTCCTCAACAAGAGAAGCCACTGCAATGAGAAGCCCGTGCACTGCATCGAAGAGTAGCCCCCGCTCGCCGCAAGTAGAGAAAGCCCGCGCGCAGCAATGAAGACCCAACGCAGCCAAAAAAACCAAAAAACAAAAAGCAAAAAAACAAAAAAAAACACTATTAGAGGGTCAAAATCAAAACATGTAAGACTAAATCCATAAAGTTTTAGCCTTTACCCTCTGGTAAAGACACTTGCCCTTTTTTGAAAACCAACTTGAGCCATGAGGAAGAAATATATGTGTTTGACTAATTTCCCTAGGTTTTGGTATACTTTCATGTGGCTGGGATGAGAACTAGGTATTGCTGGCTCACTGCTTTTCCTGTGGTCCACGCTGATAACACTTTGTAGTGTTATGAGGACAGACTCTCCCTCAACTGTGAGTAACTTAAATGATAGATGCTTTTGATACTACAATGTTAACCCTTTTCCTGAATTCCCCTAGAATATGGGACCCCTTTTTGTGATCAAGAAGAAAAGACTCTCCTGTGCTTACTCCACAAATAACTTTAAATTTCAGTGTGTGATGTCTAACTTTATCTCTCGAGAGAAGGCATTGTCCAAAATGTGCTAAGAATGCTATTTTGAATGGACAAGGCTCTCCTTTCTGAATTCACATAGAATTCTCTTTTGCTGCATTCCAGAGAGCATTTCCCATAGCGTGTATGTCACAGATACCGCGGATTTAGTGAAAGCAGTTCACTCTTTTGTTGACCAAGTTCCTTATTTAAACTCTACTCTACTCTACTTTTATTTTTCCCATCTCCCATTCACTGTTCTGGAAGCAAGCCAGCATGTTCTGGTCTTTTCTCCTAGAGGTGGCATTGGAATTGGAGTGGTCTGAATGGCATGACTTCCTCGTGCACTCATGTGATGAATAATCTTTGCTCTTTCTCATCACTTGCCCAATTCAGTTTCATTAAATCATTGGAATATTTGGGTATTAGGAAGTCAAAGGCACTAGGAAGACAAAGACAGTTGGATAACACACAATATAATTTTTAAGACCTCTCTGACCAATATAGACGTCTTTCCAAGTCAAGGACAGCTCTCATCATGGCTTTTTGGCTACTGATGAGGAGAATTCTTTTCTCCAGATTCAACTTGGCATTCTGGACCAAACTACATTTTATGCTGCAAATGTCCTGGTCAGGGATAAATTAGGAAAGTCACCATCTGGGCTGCTGCTGGAAGAGAGTTATGTTAAATAGCGCTCCAGCCTAGTGTCACGGAACAGTTAGCACCCTGTGGCCTGTGCTTCAGTGGGCAGGAAGGAGTGGCTTTGCCCTGCAAAAAAGATTCTGGAGAGAGGGTGTTAGGAGCGGGTGAACGTGCATGTACCTGTGGTGGCCGTGGTACTGATGGTTTTGATCCGATTGCTGGGAGTGAGTCCAGAGAGGTAGACAATAAAACGATTATTAGGGCGGAGCCCTGAGATGTGAGCAGTTCGTTCAGCACCAGAGATGTTATATTCCATCGTTTCCAGGAACCTATTGGAATCAATAATTTCAATGGTAAAGGTCTTGAAGGCCCCATCGGTAGCTGTCCAGGAGAGATTGAAGCCCTCAGGAGTGATGTCAGAAACATTTAAGTTTCCGATTTCAGGTTCTCCGGCTGAAAAAGGAGGGGTAGGAGAGAAGAAACAAATAAATCTGAGTTAATCATTGCGTTTGGGTTTTAAGACTGCAGTTGTTAACAGAACCATGGCTAGAAAGATCCGACAGTTCAGGCTTAGGGTGACATGAAGCGATGTTACCAATCAGTGCCAATGGGAGAGAAAAAGGGGATTTATTAAAAGAAAAATACAAAAAGGAAGGTATGGCAATTAGATTTCCCCGCTCTGGAGCTGCCACATAAGATCAGGGCCTGGCCAAGATCTGGCGTGTGTGAGGAGACATGCCCAGTGACGGCAGCAGGACCTGTTCTGTCGAAACCCAGATGCTTCTGGGAGCCACACCTCAGGGATGCTGGCCATCGGTCAAAAGATACGAGCGCTGGCGGCTTCTAGTCTCTTAAATTGCACTCAGGAGACCACGAGTACTTGGCTCCAGCCAGCAGACATCCTTTGCTTTGAGGGAGCTCCCATCTGTTCAGATGACGACTAAATAATTCTGATGCCTTTACCCTCCCAAGGTGGTACCTTGAGGCTTCTGATTTTGTGACTCAAAGGGAATTGGCAATTGTTCAGTGTAATTCTTGGTATTTTCATCATACTTCTGACAAGGGCCAGCTGTTCTCATATTCTGTTAAAATAGGTTGTCTTTTCTTAACTGCTTCTACGTGGGCCAAGAAAGCTAGTACTGCATTGCCAACCAAGAGAGCTGAGCCAGGACAAGGCCGTCAGGCAACCCTGTTCGGCCAAGAAGTAACATTTTTTCTCAGAGATGATCCTACCAGTGGTTTTCCGAGCAACAGGAATAAAACATGCAGAGGGCAGGCAGAAGCAAGATTTGAAAAGCTAGTATTGTCTCTCTAGCAAGGCAGGAGAAAGACTTCCCATCCCAAGAGATCTGGTGAAACGCAGGTCAGATGGAATTATGGCCCTCCTTCCCCACAGACCGACTTGTCAGGAGCAAGAATGTTGCTATCATTATAAAGAAAAAAAAAAACAAAACATATAAAAATACTAAGAACACCCAAACCGCAAGATCTGCAGGAAAGATCAAAAGTGGCGGGTGATTTCTTTGCCTTCTGAGAAGGGATTGTTTATGGATGTTAGATAAAAGAGCCCTGAGTCCATCCAGGGCAGCCTCAGCTGCAATTTTTAGGCATTTCAGGGTCACCATTCATGCAGCAGTTGTCTGTGCTGTGTATTTATCTCAGCGAGAGTTACTGAAATGATTGAGGCTAAAATGCAGAGCTACGTTTTTGCTAGAATCCACTAGGACACACAGGTTTGCAGAAAAGTTTAGTTGCAATAATCATAGGAAAATGGGGCAGGCATATGCAAAACCAAACCTAACAGCCTCTACTCAACTTCAGACCAATGGAGGCACATGGGAAGATGAAACATGGAAAGCAGTGCTGGGGAGGGCTGGGCTCTTCAGCAGGCGGCAGGGAAACACTGAATGCCCTGTCACTGGAGCAGAGTGATGAGTAAACTGTAATGCACCCTCCTGGGTCCGGGCTGAGAGTTTGCCATTCAAAGGCCAACAGTCCAGGGAGCAACTCTCGACTAAAAGAACAAAAAGGGCATCAGATCTTTGACATTCATAGCCCGGGACATTCTTTGCTTCAAATGCTGCTGTGTGTACTTCTGCTAATGAATGGCTTGTTCTTTGGTACTGTCTCCAGTCATAATTGTGTGATTTTTTTGTTTTTTTTCTTTTTTGGTCTAGCTATTTGCTAATTTGATGTTCTAACAGTGACTGAGTATCTGAGAGAATTGCCCGGAGGAGGAGGGTAATTCAGTTTCCCTTATTATACTCAGTGCATTTTAAAGAAACATTTAAATTAAAACATTTTGAAATGCAAGAACCGCATGCCCATACCCTTGAGGGATCTGGGATAGTAAAGCACCATTTGCAACTAGCAAAAAGACTCTCTAAGGTAAATAATCTGTGCTCCACCAGAACTCACACATCGGAAGGGTCGGCTTTTAGTTATATCCAAGCACTGGAGAAAAGAGTTAAGACCATCAGGCTGTCTTGTGAAATGGAAAGCCATCCTTTAGAAGAGATGTAGTTATAGGATTGGATAGGGAAGGTCTGGGAGAGGCTAGAGGCTAGAGGTCAGAAAAGGTAGCGTCTGCACGTTCATTCTTGAGATGTCAAAGGCATCTGGACCAAGGCACAGCCCCTAGGGAGGTGTGTGAGCGTGCAAGTTCAGTAGCCGATGGGCACATGGAAAGGATTTAGATATGGACAGAAGCCGGCTCCCCACACGCCTCTTGGAGAGAAAGCATCATGGACAGGGAGAGGAAGGTACCTGTGGAGGCCTCAGCAGAGAGCGCTGGTGTCCTATAGCCCCGGATCACCCCGTAGATGGTGACTGTATAAGGGGTGGCGGCCTTGAGGCCCTGGACGTCCACAGCCCGCAGGCTGCCGGGCACCGTGAGGTTCTGAGCCGCCTCCACCCTGTTGGCCTCCTGCACCTGAATGACAAAGTGCTCAAAGGCCTGGTCAGCTGTGGTCCAGTTGAGTTTGAGGCCATCCCAGCCAGCCTCGGTCACGACTAAGTGTCCCAGCTTGGGGAGCTCCGCTGAAGAAGGACAGAGAGGAATTTGTCAGTTCTGCAAACGGAAAACGGAGAAAGCAAACGTCCCACAGCCCAGCTCTAGGGAAGAAAGAAAGGGGCACGAGATTTTCTTGTGTTTGTGTGTGTGGTCATTCTTGGTCTCGGGGAATTTCCTGTTTGAACTGCGGTAATCTGGCCACAGCTTTCTTCAGGAGTTGAAGATGGTCAGAAAGGGGAACATCTACATTGTTCATCCTTGAGATGGCAGTGCCGTCACGACCCCTGACAACCCACTGCTGGGAGGTCTCTGAGGGTCATGCATGACTAGCACCCTCAAGGCCCATGGGAAATGTGGGATTGTGGGTCAGGGTAAGAGAAGTAGGAGTTGGTGAAAAGTACAGGCTCTGGAGGCAGAGGGGCCTTGGTTAGAATTCCAACACCGGTGTTCGCTAGCTGCGTAATCTTGGGCATGTCACCCAGGTCATCTCTGAGACTTGTGCTCCGCATCTTCAATTGGAGCTGACAGTACCATTTCATTGGAACGTGTGATGATTGGATGATAAGATTTATAAACCTCTGAGCTTATACCTGACACATACCTGACATCACACCTGATACACAGTGAGGACCTGGTAAGCGGCAGCCTAACAGATACACAGCTGTTCCTTGGTACCCTTGGGGGATGGGTTCCAGGACCCCCATAGATAACAAGCTGAGGATGCATATAAAATGGTGTAGTATTTGCATATCACCTATGCACACCCTCCTGTATACTTTAAAAAAATCATCTCTAGATTACTTATAATACCTAATGCAATGTAAATGCTATGTGTGTAGTTACCAGCACATGGCAAATTCAAGTTTTGTCTTTTGGAGCTTCCTGGAATTTTTTTCCCTGTATTTTCTATCCTCAGTTGGTTGGCTCTGAGAATGCAGAGCTGTGTGTCACTGTTTGGATGTTTCTCCTTGGAACTTCTTGGTCACGTGGGAGAGGATTACCTGCTTCGTCTCATTACTAGACTTTGGAGAGATCATCTCATTGCTGGCCACAGGCTGTCTGACTGGGTGTATAAAGCATGTGCTGAATCAGGTTTGGACAAGTCTGATGTTTTATCTCTGGACTTTTCTCATCTTTCAGAGATCAAAGTTTCCGTACTGTACTGGATTCTTGGCTTCATGTTTTCCCTCTCCCCTTCTCCTGATAGCACTTTGTGTCTGATTGAAGAATGTCTGCATCACAAACAAGGCTGTTTGTGCCTACTCTTCATTAAAAGGGATTCTGTTTTGCTCAGCAAATGGTGCAGAGCAGGACCCACTATTCATTTTTCTACAAGGTAGGAAGGAAATTTAATGTAGTCATTGCTGATTTAGAGAGTTTGGGTTCCGGATATGGAAACACTCACTACTTAGTGGAATTCTGCTCAGGGTTAAGTGCAATCTCCCAGCCTCTCTTTTTAAGGCTGAAGTGGCCATGGATTTGAAGTCAGAAAAGAAAATATCTGCAAGACTTCCCCCAGAAAGAGTATGAGATATTCCAGGATTCAGTGCACAAGGAGAGTCGGGGCAAACTTGACCTTTTAGAGGGGCTGTATTCAAACTGTAGTACTGGTCCTTTTATGGAAGAACTGGGTTGGGGACATGGGTGCGGGCAGCCCTCTCCTCCTTCCCAGCTCACCAAGAATAGCTGTTCATTTATCTGTCACATAGTGGGGTTCCTTGTAAGATTTCACGTGCAAAAGGAATTTGCTGCTAAAAACAAAAAGTTTACAAACTACAGATGCGGATCATTAGCACCCTGCTCCCAGATCCCACGTGTCTCAAAGGCCCCTTTTGCTCTTGTTTGGTTTGACAATATTCTGGGAAACACAGGCCATTGATAATCTGGCCAGTTTAGGTGTATTGCAACATTACTTTTCTTATTTGGGGAATTGTGTGTAGTTTCTAGCAAGGACCAGGTTTATTTGGTATGTATGAGCAAGGACAACAATTCATTTGATTAGGTTATTTGGGCGGCATTTTCAAAACACAGTATGTGTAGAGAAGGGCATGGGCTTAGGGCCCAGCATAAAAACCCTGTTCCCCCAAATCAGGCTCATTTTCCCATGGCCTTTTTTAAAGTTGTTTCTAGAAACCGCATGACCAGCACAGAGTTTTCTATAACAGATGGGGTTGCACATCTTCAGGGGACAAATTGAGATGAATTGTTTTTCCTCTCCAAACTGAATCAAAAACTTTGAAGTCAAACATGACTCTCCTTTCTTAGAAATAGCCCTGCCTTGAGGATGTGTTAAGGAGAGAGAGACTTGGCTAACTTGAGCAGAAGATGATAGATCATTTCAAAGGTTATTCTGTGGAGGTCTGACTACCAGATGGATGGCAGTAAGTGACTCTGAGGCCACTCATGATAAGATTTCTCTAGAAAGTTCTGACCTTATTCTTGTGTCACAGCCCTACTGTTTATGCTATTTATATTATGATATGTTGCTATCTGATAAATTTAGCTATTTGGCATTCAAAATTTACTATAGGAGGGGTGCTTTGCTATGTACTTTCGTTCGTTATCTCATTTACTGCTCATGACAGTGTTCTGAGGTAGGAGTATTATCTCTGATTTGAAGGTGAGAAATGAAGGCTCAGAGGTGTACAATGAGATACCCAAGAATATTCGGCCAGACAGGTGGAATTCCAACCCACACCCTCCGGAGTTACAGCTTGTGTTCATGCTGCCTGCCAACAGCTTTGAGAGAGGGCCCTGATACATGGGGAATTTTCTCTATTCCAATGAATTGGCTGACACAATCAGGTCCCTGGTCTGGGAGGAGGGTCGTATACCTGTGATGACCTCCACAGCAAGGGGTTGAGTGCTGCGGCCCCTGACCTTGCCACGCAGGGTGATTGTATAACGGGTACCAGCCCTGAGGCCTGGGATTTCCGCGGAGCACAGGCTGCCAGGAACCGTGAGACTGCGAGCTTCTTGGGCCAGGTCAGCCTCCCGGATCTCAATGACAAACTGCTCATAGATCCCATCTGGGCTGGTCCAGTCCAGTCTGAGGGCATCCCAGCTAACCTCAGTCACCGTGAGGTTCCCCAGATCTGGAACCTCCTCTGCATAAGAAGACAGAGTTGCTGAGTTACTAAAAAAGGCAGTTGCACGCTGGGACTCAGGCGAGAAGGCATTTTGGTTGAGGTTGGGGTGAGTTGTCTGGTTAGTGTTGATCACAGATGCGTGATTTACAGCAGGTGTTGAGGACACTCTTAATTGTTGGCACTAAAGCCAGGGCTTTCCTAGTCAGCCTTTGGAAATGAGACATAGTTCTCAGAATTGTTCACAGCTTCCATTCTTGACATACAGATGGTGCTCTGCGGAGTCCTCTGATGCATTCTGAAAATGAGCTCAGATCAACGTTTTTATTTTCCCACTCGCAGAGTGCGCTTTCCAACTTCTTAGCTATTACGACTGAAACTTGCTTTAAAAGAAAAGTCACCTCAATTTATATAAAAGAGGAGTAGGTGGAACTTTCCATGGAATTGGCTACCGTGCTAGGACTAGGGCTTGGCCAAATAAGGGACGGGACCTTTGTAAGGAAGCAGGGATGATTCACCGGTATTCCCCACTGGGGTAGGGGCTGAACCCAGTTTAGAGCAGGGAAGAGCGTTGATCCCTCCTGAGCAGAGACAGTGGGAGGAAACAAATTAATGAAGTTGTCTAGAATACCTGTCAAGACTTCAACAGAGAGAGGGGTTGTGCTGAAGTCCCGAGTCACCCCGCGGATGGTGACGCTATAGTGAGTGGCTGCCTTGAGCCCAGGCAGGTCCACGGACCTCAGTCCTCCCGGGACAGTGAGGTTTTGGGCTGCCTCGTCTGTGTCAGTTTCCTGCACCTGAATGAGAAACTGCTCGTAGGCTCCTTCCGGAGCCGTCCAGTGGAGTTTGAGGGCATCCCAGCCCACCTCGGACACCGTGACCTCTCCCAAACGGGGAGCTTCTCCTGGAGAAGGACAAAGAACCAGTTTAATGATCAAATCACACACCAAGATCCAGGGACTCCTTAACGAAAGAACAGGCTTTATATTACTTTTTTTTTTTTTTTTTAAATGTGACTTTCTTTAGATAACCACGCAGCTTCCTAAATTTGAGAAATAGAGCCAAGGGGGTGAGGCGTAGGAAAACATTTGTGATCTTATTTCATTAAGGAATTGCCCTAGCCTCTGGCAGACAAAGAGATTATTATTATTTTTTTCCTTCTGAATATCATGCCTTAACATCCCTCACCAGGAGGGAGCCTGTTTGTGAAGCCAAAGGTCCCTGCCATTGGGGCTGTGTGTATAGTCCCCAGGCTGGGCTAGGCACAGCCCCAGAGGCTGTGGTGCACATGGGGTGCAGTGTGAAAGCTACCCCAGGAGTTGTGCGGCTTGATTTCTCCCCATCATTAGGCACCATAGTGCTATAGCTTAAGGTACTCAAGTCTATTCAAAAACGAGTTGCGGGCTTCCCTGGTGGCGCAGTGGTTGAGAGTCTGCCTGCCAATGCAGGGGACACGGGTTCGAGCCCTGGTCTGGGAAGATCCCACATGCCGCGGAGCAACTAGGCCCGTGAGCCACAAATACTGAGCCTGCGCGTCTGGAGCCTGTGCTCCGCAACGGGAGAGGCTGCGATAGTGAGAGGCCTGCGCACCGCAATGAAGAGTGGCCCCCGCTTGCCACAACTGGAGAAAGCCCTTGCACAGAAACGAAGACCCAACACAGCCATAAATAATAAATAAAAAAATAAATAAATAAATAATATTTAAAAAAAAACAAAAAAAAAAACAAATAAAAAACGAGTTGCGTCTGATTATCCTTGGGCAGGTTCCTGTTGGGAAAAACAGAAGCTATAGACAGAAAGGTAAGAGGTACCTGTGGAGGCCTCAGCAGAGAGCACTGGTGTCCTATAGCCCCGGATCACCCCGTAGATGGTGACTGTATAAGGGGTGGCGGCCTTGAGGCCCTGGACGTCCACAGCCCGCAGGCTGCCGGGCGCCGTGAGGTTCTGAGCCGCCTCCACCCCGTTGGCCTCCTGCACCTGAATGACAAAGTGCTCAAAGGCCTGGTCAGCTGTGGTCCAGTTGAGTTTGAGGCCATCCCAGCCAGACTTGGTCACGGTGAGGTTTTCGATTTCAGGGGCGTGGTCTGAATAATGACAGAGACGGGGTCAGTTAAATCATTCCTGAAATGCTTTCCATCTGGGAACTCAGAAATGGCAAACCCGCTGCCAATGCTGCGAGACCATGGGGGCCCCAGGGCCACCTGCATCCCTGGGCCACGCTGTCGCCATCAAAACACCAACAGAAAAGTCAACAGAATACTTATTTTGCCTTGCTGT
The DNA here is from genome assembly GCF_965194805.1 of Balaenoptera borealis. Classification (NCBI taxonomy): domain Eukaryota; kingdom Metazoa; phylum Chordata; class Mammalia; order Artiodactyla; family Balaenopteridae; genus Balaenoptera; species Balaenoptera borealis. Next base: position 103,659,509 of record NC_138865.1, read on the forward strand.
GTATTTGGGTTTGTCTTTTGAATACGGTGTTTTTCTATTGACCAGTGTCCTGTGGATTTGGAAAATGCTACACGTCTGGGTTAGTACTGCTCTGGGCTGCAGTTTCCACTTTGGAAAGCGGCTCTCATCTTAAAGGTGAGATCATAGGAACAGCCTTCGGCTACTCTCGGGATTCTTGGTCTGAGCCGTCCAGCCTTCTGTATTTTGAGGAAATTGGTCCTCTTAGATTCTCTTCCTTTCCGTGCTTCCTCAATCTCTCCTGGAAGGCATGTTTTATAGTCTCTTTATGTTGGGATTTTTGTCAGTTTCTGGGGCTCAAATCAGTTTACATAAACCACTTCAGAAAGATCAGAGATAAATTAACACAGTACAAGTAAGGCTGTCCTGAGGAAGTCACTGAGTCTTTGCAAAGCTGCCCCTCATTGGATAGAAAGAAAGACTGAGGCCCTGGGAGAAATAGCTTATTAAGCTCAATTAAAACTTGCCATCTTTATTCATCTCTAGGATGAGCAAAGCACAGAACACTCACTTGTCTGAGTATGGCTTCAAGGTGATAATTTGCCCAGGGCTGAGCCTAACTGGACTTTGCATCACCTAGGAAGAAAGGATTTTCTCTGGAAACAGATCCTCTAAACAACAGAGTAAGAACTGCCTTGAGCTCATTTAGGTGAACAAATTGTTTCTCTCTATATGCCTCACATTGGCTGCTCATTTCAAATCAGTCCTATCATCTGTCCATTAAAGCAGACGTCTCACTTGAAAATCTTAGCTTGCAGTTGGATAGAAGATATCCTTTCAGAGGGGAAAATGTTTCTTTTCAAGAATCTGTTTGATTCAGACTTTTCTACGTTCTGGGGAAGGTTCTTCCCAATTGTTCCATTTTGGCAAAGCTGACACTCCTTCAAATCTTGTTTGATCTAGAACAGCGGTCTGCCAACTATGATCTGAGGGTCAAATCCAGCCTGCTGCCTCTCTTGGTAATAAGTGAGCTGACAACAGTTTTAAAATTTTTAAATGGTTGGAAAAATCCAAAGAAGAATACTTCATGACAGATGAAAGTATATGAAATTCAAATTTTGATGTCATAAGTAAAAATCTCATTGGAACTCAGCCGTGCCTGCACATTTACATATTGCTGATGGCTGCTTATGTGCTTCAGTGGCGCAGTAGAGGAGTTGAGACAGAGACCATATGGCCTGAAAAGTCTAAAATATTTACTGTCTGGCCCTTTCAGAAAATGTTTGCCATACCTGACCTTGACCTTCATTCTACAGAGTCCTCATTCAACCCAAATCTGTGTCCCGGAGCCCTTATCCAAGACCCCATAGCAGTTCCTAACCACACAAACATGGTCTAGGTGAGAAAAAGAGGACCCCAAGCTCCAAGTGATGTATACTTGTGGGGAAAGAAAGGGAAAAAGATCAGCTATCTTTTAACCCAGTGGCCCTTGTGAGGCCAGGAGCAGTGCTCCAGTTGTAGCAATTATCTCCTTGACCTTGGGATTTTAGCACAGCTAAAGTCAGGAGTGTGTCCTTTTCAAATATTCCAAGAGCCCTCATGCATGAAGAGCCATCAGACAAAAACCAATCTAAGCCAAGCTGTAAAGTTAAGGAAATCAATTCTGTGGCCCATAAACTCTCCTTTTTATCCCACTTTCTTATTTTTTTTCTCCTGCTGCTGTGAAGGCTTCTTGTCAAGAACTTAGCTGACATTGATAGTTGACCCCCCTTGTGTGAATTAAGTCAGTGTTTCCTCTCAGGTAACTGCCTTTTAAGTTCTTTCTCTAATTATGACATAAAGCATATTTTTTTCCATGAAAGAGATTTCAGGTACCAGGTTGCAAGAGATGTGGGGAGAATTACCTATCTGGGGGAGGGAGGGTTTATGGAGGGGTTACAGATTGTCTTTTAAGCTGTTGTAGTAAAGATGGTTGGAGAGAGGAGGAGATCCACATTAGAAAATGTCTCTTCCTCATGAGAACCATTTTTTTCTTTAAATCAGCTTTTTTATATGCCACGGATACTTTATACAATGTCCTTCACATCCTGCTTCATCTCTTCTTACAGTGGATAGAGTAATTTTCATAAAATGTCACGTGGCTCAGTAAATGGTAATAGTCATGGTGATGATACTTCCACCAAAATTTTTGGCTATTCTTCCATTTTTTTGTTTTTTTTGTTTTTTTTGTGGGGAGGGGGTTAGGCAGATCAAGAAAAAAAAATCAGTTATATTTAGTGCTGTGACCGTGACCATTGCTGGGTGGGTGCTTTTGGTGCCCGACCCAAAACCCTTCACTAAACAAATGCTAGACAGATAAGTAAAAGGTGTAACTTCAATGAATAAAATCAGTAGATAAATTAAAGGGAGGCGGGTAAGAATTATGAAAAGAGAGGGAAAAACGTGAATAAAAATACAGCAGACAACAATTGAGATTGAGACCAGAGGCTTCACATCAATGCGGACTCTGCATTTCAGTAGCAAATGACACACTTGTGGGCTTACTGCCCCAGAAGCCCCGTGTTTCCGTTGTATAGTTCCATACTGAATTTCTTGGCCTTTCTTTATGAAAAGACTGTTGTCCTTTTCTTCCAGCTGTGCACTGGCATCTACCCTCTGAACAATGCCAGTGGGCCTGGGAAATCAGAATTTCAAAATCCCATTTCTGTGCTCATGGTGAGTTGACCAGCTGGCCTGGGGGAATTTCTGGCTGTGCCAACTTTAAATCTTTGGATTTCCACCGTCTTGTAGATGGTAATTACCAAGTGCTGACTGATGAGGAATCCACTTTTAGTGGTCACCGATGGCAGAGAGAGTGATTCTCCAACAGCAGCGGGATGGACAAATTCAAGCCTCAGGACCCCTGAGGGTAGATTAAATTGTTTGGATCTCATCTTGTAAAGTTAATTGAAATTAAAAGCCTTGCCTGCCTTAAAACTTTCTGGTGACTCTTCACACTGTCAAGAATGAAACCCAAGCCCCTCAGCATGATATTCACTGCCCTTTGTAGATGGTACTGATAATGTCTGTAACCTTGTATCCTGTTATCCCCAGCTCCATCATACAGCAGGACTGTATAGCTGGTGTTTCACTAACATAAAGTTTCTCATGCCTTTGAGCTTCTCACCTACTGTTCCTCCAGCTGGAAATGTCGTTACTCCCTTCTCCACTTGCCCAACTCATTTTCCTTTTTTAGGATTCAGCCAAGTATCACCTCTTCCAAAAAGCCTTCTCTGATACGCTGCCTTCACCTTGCTCAGGTCTGGGATGGGTATCTGCCTCTGTGCTCCTGTAGCTTCCCACACTTTCCTCTAAGCAGACTAGTTACGTTCCTATAATTTTGGTTTTGGTCCTCTCATTCTCACTGCAATGTGCATCATTTCCTGAGTGGAGGGGTTGTGTCTTTCTGTTCTCTATACCAGCGCTGCCTGACCCATGGCAGGTAAGAAATAAATACTTGTTGGATGGATAAATATTTGACTAAATTTCAGTTTGCTCCATGAGAAAATCAAAATGGAAAATCAGAGCAGAATGCCTTCTATTACTTGCAGCTGTGGCTAAAAGCAAAATTCCACCTCTCTGCTTCCCAAACCCTTGAGAATTACTGGGGTATCACTGTCAAGCCTTATGCGGTGTGGGAGGATGCTTTATCGGCCTTGTGTTTCTGCATGTCCTCCCTGCTTTATGTCCCTTACTGCTCAAAGAAAATCATGGCCTCCACTTCAAGCGGGGTTTTGTTGAGTTTATTAGAATACAGATATGGGGCCGGAGGCGGAGATGCCTGGCCCATACTCATTTTGTTCAATGCTAACAGGGATAGTACCTTTTTTCTTTCTTTCCTTCCTTTCTCCCCCCTCCGTCCCTTTCTCCTTACCCCCATCCTTCCTTCTTTCTTTCCTTCCACTTTTATCCAGAGTAAGCTTAATTAAAGACTCCAGGAGAATGACTTCCCTTCCCTTAATCCTTAAGAGAGAGAATTTGGGCCTTTGATACAGAGGTGAAAGAAAAAGACCAGAAGATTCAGTGGAAATACTGCCTCTGGAGGAGCTGGAGTCCCCAGATGCTCATGAAGCATATGCCACGTGTTTGGCTGTGTTCAAGGCACTGGGGCTGCAGCCAGTGAAGGAGACAGAGTCCCTTCTGGCTAGAAGTAGGAGGCAGGCCATAGGTAAGTAAACCAACTAGTGAGTGATATCAGGCAAGTGTCATGAGGAACTCTGGAGCAGCATGAAGGGGTAAGTCAGGATAGGGCACCATTTTAGACTGGTTGACAGAGAGGTCTTTTGAGATGAGACTTGAGCTGAATGAAATGAGGGAGGTGCTGGGTGTAGAACTGGGAGAAGAGTGGTATCTAGGCAGCAGGAGTAGCATGTGCAAAGGCCCTAAGGTAGGAGCAGGCTTGGCATACTTAAGGAACAGCGAGAAGGCCAGGGTGACCACAGTGAAATGAGCAAGGGGACAAGTAGTGGGAGTGAGGTCAGAGAGATGGGAAGGACCAGACTCTGTAGGGCTGTGTAGCCTGTGATAGGGTCTTTGCATTGCATTTCAGGTGTGATGGGCATACTTTTAACTTGGTGCTGCATCAAGGAAAAGGCTTGCGCTTTGGCTCAATGCCATGGCTAGAGCCCTGGAATTCCCTGGGAAGAATGCTTTGGGGCAGCCAATTTCACATCTTCTCTGTAAAACCCACAGACAATGAGCGACACTTTGCAGACTTCTGCTATTAAGAATCGAGTAACGCAGAGCTGGGAATCCCTTTCTTCTGACATTTGAACCTACACCCTTTGACATTTCAGGACTCATAACCACATGGTACATTCCTCTAAGCACTCCCACTTTTCCTGTTTCTTTTTTCTCCCCATGTGTTTACCAAGGCCAGGTCCCTGGACTTCTGCTTCTTTACGTCTTCTACAACATAGTCCTGCTTGCCTCTTCCGTGTCTGTCCAAAAACTTCTTCCCACGTTAAGCCTATCCTGATGCTCAGAAGGCATGCCGTGCTCCCACTGCACCCCACACCCCTCGTTACAGCAAGTGAAGGCGTCTGTTTGCTGGATAGTTACCTCCTTGGAAGCACAGACTTGTCTTCATTGCTGTAGTACCCCCAGGACTTAGCACGGAGCATGATTGTAGTGCATTATTGACTGAGTAAATGAAGGAGATATTTACTGGGAGGATATTGTAGGGGATATTTACTGGGAAGATAGACTTCAGGAGATGGAGAGAAATGCCCACCTCACTTTTAATAAAATAAAATAGTTCTATGGAGAAAGCCATAGAGAGAAATATTCTAGAGACAGTGGGGGAAGAGCCCATAAAAGGGACTTTGCACATTTTTCCTGTAATGAAGAATGTCTTTAAATATACAACGTGATTTCTTTGAAAACAGTGTTAAAGAGGCACGGCTGGGGAAATGAAACCACTGAGCCCTTGGGAGGCCAAAACTGGGCTCTTAGTTAGAGACAAAGTAATTCCAGCCTGTGATTCACTTGAAAGCTTTCATCTCCCTGAGCAGCTAAAGCCTGGGGATTCCCTGCTGGAGATAGGAGATAAAGTGGCTATAGCCAGAGGGTAAGATGACTGAGTGGAGATAGGAAACTCTCTTTAATCTAGCATTTGTAAAACTCAGGGAAAAGTGAAGAGAGAGGGAGAGAGAGAGAGAGAGAGGCAGAGAGAGAGGCAAAGAGAGAGAGAGAGGGAGGGAGGAGGAGGAGGAAGAATAGGAAGAAGAAGAGGAGGAGGAGGAAGAGGAGGAGGAGGGAAGAGAAGAAGAAATTCCCTCTCTTGTTTCTCTGATTCATTTGTGGTCCCTTCGCATCTTATAACAAGCTCATGTTTATAAAGCTGAACCATTCAAATCTCTACCGTAGATTTATTTCTTCCCAATTTATTCTCCCCTCCCCCCTCATCTATGATCGAGCTACCCCACCCCCACCCCTCCATCCCCCACCGAGCATCCTTGATGACCATCTCATAGCTGCGTGGGAAGCAGTCCATGCACAGAGTCAACAGAATTGACCACCTGAGCTCACTTCAGACTTTCTGAAGAGGCTACTCTTTGTCTACTAAATACCCCTTCTCTCTCTCTTCCTTACAAACTACCACAATTTTATGTGGGCAGCAACCTGGTCCGCCAGAAGACTACCTTTCCTAGACTTACTTATAGCTAGAAGTGGCCAGTGAAATGCAAGTAGAAGTCACTGGTGAGGTTTCCAGAAAGACTCTCATGTAGGAGGTACTTTTTTTTTTTGGTTTTGGTTCTTCCTCCTTCATGCTGCCCAGAACACAAATGCAAAGGCTGTACTGAAGTAGCCATATTGTGACATGGAAGTGACTTTGAGAATGGAAGCCAAGGACTAAGACTAGTGGAACAGAAAGCTAGAAGGAGCCCAGATCCCTGATCATTTGGAACTGCTGTGCCATCCCTGAACCACCTAACCTCAGACTTATTTTATGAGAGAGGAAACCAACTTGTATCTTGCTTAAGTGACTGTTATTTGAGATTTCTGTTATATGCATGTGAAAGTATCCATAAATGACAAAGACGCTTCAAGGCATTTCCAAATATGCGCATCAGTGCCACACATTTTCTGCTTATGGAGACTCACCTGGAATAGCATCTCTGCCAAGACACCGTCTCTGGCTGCTCCTGACTCCCCCATTCACTCCCTTTCCTTGGCTGAGGGCTGCCCAGTCACTCCCTTTCCTTGCTTGAGTGCTGTCTAACATTCTGACCATCTGGTCTTACCCCAGGGACGGTGAGTAAGTGCACATGAGTCAGAATAGCAGTGCTAAGTACATAACCCATTTTTTTCCCCTCAAATATCAGCATACTACAATATATTCAGTGGGTTCTCAATACATACTTACTTATTAAATTGAAACTAAAGACTATTACTTGTCATACCCTGAAGAATTAACATTTTTCCCCTGTACCTCTTGAATATTTGGGGGCCAAAGTTAAATGTGTATATTTTCATATAGGAAGAACTGATTTTTTTTCTCAGTTTAGCCATTGAGAAAATATGGAAGCCGGTACAAAGAACAGGATACTTGGGCTAGAAGGGATACTGGAGGTCAGGATTAAGCTGTCATGGAAAAACAAAGTTCATCTCTTAATGACCAAGAGAAAATGAGAAGGCCACTGTGGAAGGCTCAAAGGACCGTGTGCAATGTTTCAGGTAACCTGAGAGGAAAGCAAAAGACCTGGAATAAAAACAATTAATGGGAAAAAACCAAGGAATTATTCCCAACATCTTGGTCATCTTGAAAAGAAATAAAATGAAAAGTTAATTAATTGTGCTAAAGAGGAAGGAAAATGAGAAAAATTTTAAAGAGTCTGTGAAATGCACAAAATTAAAAAAAAAAAAGAACCAAAGACAAACACAAACTTTGATGCTTTAAGTTCTCCTAGGAGGAAATATTTAAAAACCACTTTGATTGCCCAGCTAGGGAACTTTGCTGTTGACGAGTCAGTTGACAAGAGGAAAAGATAGGTAAGTAACTCTTTCAAATGGGATTTAGAGCAGTCATGAGTAGAGAAATCCCCATGTCTTCCCATCTGGTCTTCTCATTTGAAGACAATCTGGCTGATGGGTCTGCAACCTCAGAATCAACAGAGGGTGCGGCGAGAGCTCAGAGGCTGACCTCACCTGTGGATGCGTGTACCCGTGCCGGCTTGCTCTTGTGCCTGCCCTTCTCTGCTGTGAGGAGGATGGTGTATTCCTGCCCAGGTTCCAGGCCTTTCAGGATGTAGGAGGTGGTGCCTCTGGGGAGCTGCACCTCCACTGGCTGGCCCAAGGGAAGACTGTAGTTGAGGCGGTAACGGTCAAACTTGGCCAGCGGCATCTGCCAGCGCAGGGTCACGCTGGTCTCCGTAGGTTCAGAAACCTGAAGGTCCTTGGGCGCGTCCAGGTCTGGGAGGAAAACAGAGAGTTGAACACCCTTCAGGCTTCAGGGCAGGACTGCTTCTGGGGCTGAAAGCTGGTTGTGGGCTACAGTCCTAGGTCTGCCGTAGCGCTGTGTGGCTTCAGGTGACTCAGGTGTCTGAGTCTTAGTTTTCACCTTTGTGAGATGCTGTTATTGCACGGTACCTCACTGTGTTTTTGAAAGATTAAAAATAATATAGTGGTATATCCATACCATGAAATGATACTCAATTAAATGCATTTAAAAGGAACTGATTATTGATACAAGACACAATTTGGATGGATCTCAAGAGAATTATTCTTAGCGAAAAAGCCAATCTCTAAAGGTTGCATATTGTATGATTCCTTTTATGTAGCATTCTTGAAATAACAAAATTGGATGAAGACCAGATCAGTGATTGCCAAGGATTAAGGTGAAGGGGAGGGTGGGAGTTGCCTTGGCTATAGAAAAGTGTAGGAAGAGCAACCCTTGTGATTGGAACTATTTGGTGTCTGACTGTAGTGGTAGATTCCAAAATCTACAAGTGATAACGAGTGGTAGCTTCCAAAATCTACAAGTGATAACATAGAACTAAATACACACACACATACACACACATACACACACACACACACACACACAGTTGAGTGAAATCTGAATAAAGTTGATAGACTGTATCAATGTCAGTTTCCTGGTCCTGATAGTTTTCTGTAGTTACACAAATGTTACCAATGGGGGGAACTACACAAAGGGTACAGATCTCTCTGTATTCTTTCTTACACCGCATGTGAATCTACAATTACCTCCAAATAAAAAGATAAAAAAGAATATGTGTAAGTGCTCAGCATTGGATCCTGCATAATGATCTCCCCATACCAGCCACCCCTTATCATCATAGTCCCAGGGGGCGATAAGCAGGAGGCTGGTGGAGAGGTAAAGGGACGAGTTTTCTTTTTTACAAATTTTCCAGAAAAAACAAACAAACTTGCAGAAAGAATCAGCGGCCTCAAATCATGTAGCCCCTCAGCATCCTCACTCAGAGGCTGGAGCTGCAGGATGCAATGAGTAAGAGCAAAGATTGCCTTAAACTATGCTCCTGCCGCTTATAATCTATATGATGGGGGTATGCAATACACGTTAAGTGTTTGCTAAGAGAAAAGCCCCCAGATGTGTTTTGATTAGTCAGTGGTTTATAAAAAATGGAATCGGTTGCCAACTTTCAAAAGTTTGTAGATCTCTAATAAAGTCTGGTTCCAATTTTTTGTAAAATATCCCCTGTCCCCCTTCCTGCATAGAGAGTAGTGTTAGGATCATTCACATGGGGAGTGCTTATGCTACTTTTGAACGTGGACATCTGGGCTGGATGATCCTAGAAGCCCCTCTTTCCTCTGGGCATCTACTATTTCTTTTTAAGTAGGTTTCCTGCCTCCTGGGCCTTGTTGTGTCTGCTGGTGCTCATCCCGTGGAGGTGGGAATCCAGGTGGGCCTCACCTGTGGCCGCATTGATGGTGGTTGGGTCACTCTCCTTGTCCCCCTTCACGGCAGACACTCCAATACCATATTCAGTTCCTGGCCTCAGACCTAAGAGAGAACATGCAGGTTGAGATTCGGCCCAAAACTGGACAGACTTTCAGAAGGCCATAAAAATGGCCCTGAACTAGTCCCTGAAGGCTACGATTTCTCAATGTCTGGACTGTTTCACAGCCTGACTCACTGAGGCCCAAGTGAGATGGATAGCTGGGAAGTGTTTTTTTTCACTCTCTGGAGGGTTGCAACGTGGGGACATGCCCCCAGGGCCAGTTGGGTCAGGGATGCGGAGCTCACCTGTGAGTGTAGTTTTGGTTGTGGTTTGTTGGCTCCTGGGGACTTCTACCTCGGCATGGTCACCTCCAGAGATGGGTGCATACTTAATTCTGTAACTGTCGGCGGCCGCCTTGACGTTCCTCCACTCCAGGGTGATGCTGTTTTCTGTCTGGGAGATGCGGCGGAGATTTCTGGGCGCATCCAGGCCTGTTTGGGAGAGGAAGGGGCATTGGTTTTGAGAACACCAGGCACCAGGAGAGAGGGAGTCCTTGACAGTTCAAGGTGAGACATGAAAGGTGCCTGCCATTGGAGAGAAATGACAAAATTGCCCACACACTCCTCTGGCTCAATAGCTAATGCACACATCTAAACAAATACTACATACTTGACACTTTCCTCATTATTAAAGCGCATGATACCTCAATCATTCACGTTTTCCACCGATTTCGTGCTTAATAAAAACTGTACAGAAACTTGCAAATAAGCTCTGTGACTGTATTTGTTGTATTCATCACTGGATTTTTAATAACTCACACGGAGCTTACCGAGCTCTGAAAAAATATTTAGTGAATGAATGATTGACACTTTGGTACTTTTAAGATAGTGCTGTAGGCTAAGAGGTTAGAAGGCATCTTTGTCATTTATGTTTTCCATATACTGCATTTTATTATTAAAATATTTATTTAAATTTTGTTTTAACCAAAATGTCTGAGAATCTCAGACCAGCATCTTCTATGTAGGCAAAAATTTTCTTTTGCCTTAGAAAGTTATTTGGGGTAATATTAATCAATCAATTGCTACAGTATTTTAAAATAAAACTTAAAGGAATGAAAATCCCCTTTCCATTGTTTCCACTGTAAAAGGAGCCTGGAAGACAGCCCGACATGGAGTGGGGATGGGAGTCTGGCAATCTTTCCTTTCCTGGGGCTGTTAGCAGGGGGAGGCCCGTTACCTGTCGTGAAGGTCTCTCTGGCGGGTATGCTAGACATGTCGGCCCTGCGGGAGATGAGGGAAACCTCGTAGTCTGTGTCTGGCTTCAGGCTCCCGATGGAGTACTGGTTCTCCTCGTGTGTGAGGTCGATGCTGGTTCGGTCGCCTGGCACATCTTTGATCCCGTATGTGAGCTCAATGCTGTCGATCTCGGCCAGGGGCTTGGACCAGGTGATCAGAGCGGTGGTGTCCGTAACGTCTTTCACTTCGATCTGGCTGGGGGCGTCCAAGCCTGTGACAGACAGAGGACAGAGGGGTTTCAGAGATCAGGGCCAGTGCCAAGGGCTGAGCAGAGAGAGGACTTGTAGCCTTCCAGATCCGTGAGTGTACGTTCAGGTGCATACTGGCCAACTGACCTTATTTTGTCTTTCGGAACCTCAGTTTCCTGTTTGATATGCTATAAGTAGGGATGATGACAACTACCTTGTAGGGTTTTTGTTTTTTCAAACATTAAAGGAAATAATGCATGTGGAGCATCTAGCACAGAGCCTGCAATGTAGTAGTTATATGATAAATGGCTGTGACTATATTATTATCACCATCATCATCATCATAAGTTGAAGAAACACACTTAGGGGCTACTTCACTTGAAAAACATTGACTTAGCCTCTATGGTTTTTTAATTAGGCAAAACTCCCTAATTGGTAACTTCTCTATCCAAATAATGAAACAGAAAAGTGAGGCAATGACTGGCTTGACAATGTATGGAAAGTTAGTTTTGATGAAAGTAATTCAGGCAAGAAGGTCACGGCTATCTCAAGCCTTGCCTGTCTTTGAGGCCTCATCTTGGCCTTCCTCCTGCCCTGCTGCTCACCTCCTGCCCCACCCGCTCTGGGCTTCCTGCTCTGACAGCATACTTCTCCTCCAAGAGCGCCCCGTGTTGTTTCTCACCCCCGGCCTCTACTCTTGCTGTTCCTCTGTTTCTTCTTCCTGAGATTGCTCCTCTCCCTCTAAAAATCTCCTATTCATCCTTCAAAACCCCACTCATATGTCACTTTCTAACAAGAACCATTGTCTGACCCTGTTGCAAACAGATAAACACATACTCCTTCCCCTAGGGGTATAAAGTTTCAGTTTGCAAGATGATTAAGTTCTAGAGATCTGCTGTACAGCATTATGCCTCTGGTTGACAGTACTCTATTGTGCACTTAAAAACGTGTTAAGAGGGTAGATCTCCGGTTAAGTGTTCTTACCACAGTCAAAAATAAGAGCTTCCTAGTATTGTGCTTTTCTCACTATTCTGTAACAGATTTCTCTACAGTTTATTCAAACCGTCTTATACAATCTAGATACGGTCATTCAGAGAGTCGGTCTTTGACCTTTTTGAATCCCGAGTGTAGCATCAGGCTTTGCCATTTATGTCTTTACTCTTTTTTTTTCTAATTAGATAAATAATTTTAATGCGTTAAAACATTATACAGTAAAACATACCAGGCTGAAAATTAAGACATTAAAGCATTCAGTCAATGTTTCTTCATTTTTTAAAATAGTTAAGTTTGTGTTTTCAGCACTGGTTGAGGAAACAAGATCAGATGAAAGGAACTTGGTTTTATAAAGGGAATGAGAAGGAGGAATAATTCATAGCTGATTGTGAGAAACCTGCAGAGTCTAGTTTTTGAACTCTATGCATTGATACATTAGTCTCAGCTCACAGATGTTGAAGCCATGAAATCCACAATGAAAATGATATTGCAGTTCAGCAGTGAAGCCTCCTGTCCTATGATCTTCAAGGTGCTAGGAAACACCTGAACCATACCTACTACCTTTCTTAACAGCCCTTTCATTAAAGAAGTTGAGATTCAGTCAAGGACACCGATCTCGCCCTAGGTCCAGAACCCTTCAATACAGGAGATTAACATTGTCTTGTGCTCACTATGTGCCAAGCACAGTGCTTTGTCGTTTAAGTCTTAACTCTCATGACTATACCGTAGGGAGATATATGAACCCGGTTTCCAGATGGTGGGTCTAAGGCTTAAAGAAGTGGATCTACCCAAGGTGATGGTTATTGGTGAAGCTGGAATTCAAGTTCAGGACTGTTTGGATCTAAAGCCCAGGCTCTTTCTCCTTTAAATGATGCATCTCAAAAATATTTACATATCAGAAATGGTTGTCATACAATCTCTATATAGAGCTGAGAGGGAAGGAGCGAAATATGAAATTTTTAAGATCCTTTAAATCTGGAAAAAGAGCAGGTATCAGCAAAATAAACAGGTAAGTATCTGCCTCTCAGTGTTGATATTTATGTGATTATGAAACTTCAAATGTTGGGATGTTTGTCCTTCAAGAAGAAGAAAATAAAGCAGCCAATCCCTAAATTTAGATTAAAAAGAAAAGGGCAGATGAAAGAAATGTCTTTTGTATTTTCAACGGGCCGTCTCTATAGCAAATAAGCATCTGCTTAATCTTTTCTATGCCTTTCTGGTGATCTAATGATTTTTTCTTGTTGGTACCCGCCTTCTACCTACCACAGTGCGATGTTGTCAGGATGATGGAAAACACTTGCTTATAAAAAAGACAATCTTATGAATTGGATCTGAGTTAAACAAAATGTGCAAATATTTAAATGCAAGATGTTCTTTCTTGTCATTAGTAAAGAGATTTAAATTTTCCAATCACCCCCTGCCAAGAAGAGTCAATACCTTAAATAGTTGGCACGTATGCTATCTTGAAGAAGATAAAGAGATTTTCCCAAATGTCAGTGCAAAACAATTTTATTTGTTTATTTATTTATAAAAATTTGCTTCTTGATAGAACAACTCCAAATTCAGGATTTTTATTCCCCCCACCAAATGATCTAGCAGTGCCAAATCCTACTCTACGCCCAAGAAGTTCTGATATCTTTAGCTCTGAGTCACATTTTATTTAAGTTCCTGTTGAAGACACGGCATCAACACTCTACATAACCCAGAGCCTAGTCAATGTTACTGGTAATGGGGTTAAAGTCATAAAACTAAACCCAGGCTTAACATTCTGGCCCTGATAGTATTAACCACGTGGTGTTAGTTAAACTGATTAAGCTTCTTTAAGCCTCGGTTTTGATTCTTGAAAAATAATAGCATTAATATTTTCCCTACCTTTTCCATAGGACTGGGTACTAATATTAAATCAGATAGTATGGTAGATTATTTATTTTCCTGTATCAGTGCCCCTTTGAAATGTCACTCTGAAGCTTCTCTCATACAGTGATGGATCTTTTCCCCACCCCTTCAATCTGGACTGGCCTTGAGATTTGCTTTGATGGAAGTGACCCAGTGTCTTTTGTGAGCCTGCTCTGCCGCTGTGAGATCAGGCCCAGGCTAGCCCACCGGAGGCTGAGGGACCATGTGAGGCAGAAGGGCACCGTGCTGGCTGAGGCCATCCTAGGCCAACCAGCCCCCAGCCCATACAGATGCATAAGTGAGTCCAGTCAAGAACAGAAAAACTGTCCAACCCCAAATCACCAATGTGCAAAAGTATCGTTTCAAGCCATAAAGTTTGGAGCTTGTTTTTTATGTAGCAAAAGCTAATTGAGGGCTTCCCTGGTGGCACAGTGGTTGGGAATCTGCCTGTCAATGCAGGGGACGCGGGTTCGAGCCCTGGTTCAGGAGGATCCCACATGCCACGGAGCAACTAAGCCCGTGCGCCACAACTACTGAGCCTATGCTCTAGGGCCCGTGAGCCACAACTACCAAGCCCGTGTGCCACAACTACTGAAGCCTGCATGCCTAGAGCCCGTGCTCTGCAACAAGAGAGGCCACCACGATGAGGGGTCCGCGCGCCACAACTACCGAAAGCCCGCGCGCAGCAGCGAAGACCCAATGCGGCCAAAAATAAATATAAATAAAATAAATAAATTTGTAAAAAAAAAAAAAGCTAATTGATACAGATGCTCTGTAAGAGGGCATGTTATCAACCAGAGATGCTTTGCAGTACAATCAGCTTTATCCTTGTGTCAGTGGTATTAAAGGTGATACTCACGGGTGGTTGTCACCCTCTTCAGGCCTGGGCCCCGGGTATTGTTTTTCACGATGTGCAGAGATATCTCATACTCTTGCCCGGGAGCTAGGCCAGTTTGCTGGTACGTGGTCTCCGGCCTCCGCAGGCTTTTGGTGATCTCTCCCTCATCTTCTTTATTCTGAAATATAGAGGCACCTTTGTAAGACCTAAGGAGGTACCAGCTCCTTCATTTATGTGATTCATTCATTCTGTATTCATGCCTTCCTCTTTCATACTTTCATCTATCACTAGGCACTTACTAAGCATCTGATCAGTATGGCAGGTGCTGAGGATATAGAGAGATGAATATATCTCTCAAGTTGGTTTCTCCCTCCCACAGACCTCTCTACTCACCCCTTTGACACTCAAGTCAAATGACAGGCATGAAAACCAAAGGAACTCTGGAGCCACCAAATCAATCCTTCCTTTCATAGACGAGGAAGCCAGCATCCCAGAACTCAGGTCATTGTCCCATCTTCCAAACAGCTAGTAAGAGGCAGAGCCTGACTTTGAACTCAGGGACCCACTTTCCTGCCTCACATGTGCTTTTAGGCACAGAGAGAAAGGATACTCAATCTCAGATATGCCTGGAGGCATTCTGAGACAGAGACCATTTCTTATCTTCTTTGCCTCTGAGTGGAGATTTGTAAGACTGTAATGGGTACTCGGAACATAGAGATGACTTGCCATCTATTTACTTAGGCTCTCAGCCCTAAGTGCCGTGCTTATTGACTTCTTAAGTCACTTAAAAACAGATGCAGATGCACAGGGGCTACTTAGAGCCTTGTCCCCCACCAAAAGCCAAGGAAGTGAGTTGATAGAAAAGTCTACAGAGCCCTGTGAGCATCTTTCAGATGCTCGTGGTCGAAGGTGCCCACTCCTCTGTGCTCCTTACCATATTCCGGAAGATGACCTCCCACGTTTCAAAAGCGATGTCCAGAGGATCCCACTCCACTTCCACAGATGTCTCCCTGATGGACTTGAATTTTAGACCTTCAGGTGTAGGCAGGTCTGTCAGGAAGAGCACAGAGAGGAGGTAAAGATGACTACATGTGTGGTGGAGGGGACAGACATGATTCCACTAAACCCCACAGGGCTGTCTGTCAGAGCTGGAGTCTATTTAAGGGTTCTCCTGGATTGCCGTCTAATGTGAGGCATCATGGAATTTAATATCAATATAAGGACCAACCATATGATTGAATACTGGCAATTTCATATGCTTAAACCTAATATGACAATAGACTTTGAAATCAGACAGATGGGCTAGAATCTCAGCTCCATCATCACAACTTCTGTGTGCTTGGTTGAGTTAACAAAATGCCCTGAGCCTCAGTTTCATCATCCAAGAGAAGGAGCTAAGTATGCCTACCCCTTGGGAATGTTTTGAGACTGCTGAGTCCCACAGTGACTGCTGGCCATGGTCCCTGGCCTGAAGCACAAGTTTAATAAAAGCAGCCAATGTTACTATTACTAAGCAAAAAAGAACCAATTTCTAGCCACAGCTTGCTTTTTAGGAGTGGAGGTAATTATTCTGATGTTGGACTCTTAAAGGAAGAATAACTTGAATCTTGATGTTTCCACTTTTGAATTTTTTAAATATATAGACAGTGAGCTCCATAGAAAGGTAGTAGTAGAATAGAGTACTTAAGACTGCCAGGGTTCAAATCCTATCTCCACTACTTATTAACTGTGTGATATGGGATGAGATGCTTAATCATTCAGAGTCTCAGTTTCCTCATCTGTAAAATGGGTTAACAGTAGCTCCTGTCTCATAGGGTTATTGTGAGTTAAATGAGTTAGTATGTGAGGACTTTCTGTAACAAATATTCAATGGGTTATAGGAAAAAGAATACATATATATGTATAACTGAATCACTTTGCTGTACAGTAGAAATTAACACAACATTGTAAATCAACTATACGTCCATAAAATTTTTTAAAAATTCAGTGGACTTAACTGGATTCCAGAGTTTTAACTAGTGTAACTGCATAAAGACAGCCGTAGAGCTACAGGGGCAAAGGTGAGGCAGTAACTCATGGGGGGGGACTATGTACTGGACAGGAGGAGGGCAGTTGAGGCTGCCGAGAGGTGCTCTGCTCACTCACAAGTGGCCACCCTGGCGCTGACAGGAATGCTCTTCTTGTTCTCCAGGATAGCGAACACGCGGATAAGGTACTCCACGCCAGGCTCCAACTCCTGGATGGTGGTGGACGTCTGGTCTCCAGGGACACGGAACTGCATTTCTAGGCCGTCTTCATGGGTGGGCGTGTACACGATGAGGTACTCTGTGACCCGCATCTCATTTTCCCAGGCCAGGTTTATGGTCTCTTCCGTCACTTCTGTCACGATGAGGTCTTTGGGAGGGGACACTGGCAAGAATAAGGAAGGACAGTTTGGGTCAGATGGTGTCATAACGCACTCTATGAATTCTCTCTTGGTTTGTTTCCCTGGACCTGTCTCTTCCCCCAGTCACGGAGCCCTGAAATCCACCTTCCATTTTCTAAAATGCAGACTCATCAAGGACCCTCCTGCTGTGACCCATCTTCAAAACCTTTGGTGGCCATCCCTTGCCTTCAGGCTAAAGTTCCAGGTCTGCAGTGTGGCCTTCAGGGCTCTTTGTGAACTGGCCCCTCCGACTTCTCCACTCCCTGGACCTTAGTTCAGATTCAGGCCATCTGCATGGGAAAGTGCAGCCTGGGCTTGGCTTTCTGCTCTGAACTTCACGTCATACATTCTTCGCACTGGAAGGGTATTTTGGGCTCATCTGGTCCAACTCTTTCCTTTTCTTAGAGGTGAGTGAGGCAGAGGGACTTGCTCAACTTTGCTTACTCATCAAATTTGGAACGTACCCCTCCTCCCGGCCAGCCTGGTCTTCCTTCCAACCAGGCTTGCCTGGCTTGGCCATGTCAAACACAGAGCCGTGTGTTTGTTTTTATGTGTCAATGGCTTTAATCAAGGCAGAAAGTCTCCATTATGACAGGTATATAAGGGTGGATGAGGGAAGTACAAAGAAGACCCTCATTAAACATGAGCATTATTGGTCTTTGCTGTGTTTTCACTCAACCAGTATTTACTTACTGAATACATGCCCTGTGCTAACTGCTGGGATAATGCTCCTTTAAGGCACTCACAGTCCTTGGGATAAAAGACAGCAACAAAAAGGTGATTTAAGAGACGGGCCTGCTTCATAGGTGATCAGCACTTCATCTTTAGCTGAATGTGCGTTTAAAACAGTTTGTTTTATGTAATCTCACTGTCCATTCAATTTAGCTGAGTTTTTACTTCCATCCAAATGAGGGATTTAGTTCATTATTGGTTCCATGTCAATACAGAGTAGGAAAGAAGGTTGATGTTTAGCAAAAGGGAGGTGAGCGTTTCATCTACCCTCTTCGTGGGCACTGGGTGTTAAACTCAGCGTAGATGAGTTACCCAGATTCAGGTACCAGCTCTGTGATATATAAGCTGTGTGTCCTTGGGACAATTCCATAACCTCTCTGAGCCTCTGAGCCCTCAAATCGGTAGCTCTGTAACAGGTGAGTCAAAGAGTCTGTGTGTATGTGTGTGTGTGTGTGTGTGTGTTTGGTATAACACACAGTTCTCCAGCACATGCCAACTCGATGGTGGCCGTCATCACGCTAGTTCGCTGGAGCGCTGGTACTCACCCTGGGAGCAGTCTTCCCCGGTGTAACCCTCATTGCAGATGCAGCGGCCGGAGACGCACTGCCCCCAGTTGCTGCAGTCGTTGGGGCAGGAGCGCTGCCCGCAGTCCAGCCCAGTGAAGCCCTCGTGGCACACGCACTGGCCATCCACGCAGCGGCCCTGGCCGTGACAGTCGTCGGGACATCTGCGCTGCCCGCAGTCCTTGCCCGTGAAGCCCTCGTGGCACACGCACTGGCCGTCCACGCAGCGGCCCCGGCCGTGGCAGTCGCCGGGACAGGAGAGGTCTGCGCAGTCGGGGCCGGCGAAGCCGTCCTCGCACACGCACCGCCCGTCCACGCAGCGGCCCCGCTGGCTGCAGTCCCGGGGGCAGCGCAGCTCGCGGCAGTCCTCACCCATGTAGGCGTCGTCACAGACACACATGCCGTTCACGCAGCGGCCGTGCTGGTGACAGTCATGGGGGCAGCTCATCTCGCCACAGTCATAGCCCTGGAAGCCGAGTTCGCACTCACAGCGCCCCTGCTCGCAGCGCCCGCGGCCGTGACAGTCGTTGGGGCACCGCAGCTGCCCGCAGTCCTCCCCGGTGCGACCCTCGTCGCACACGCACTGCCCGTTGACGCAGCGGCCGTGGCCGCTGCAGTCGCGGGGACACCGGAGCTCGCCGCAGTCCGCGCCCGTGAAGCCGTCGTCGCACTCGCAATGCCCGTCCAGGCAGCGGCCGCGGTCGTGGCAGTCAGAGGGACAGCGCTTCTCGCTGCAGTCCGCACCCGCGAAGCCCTCGTCGCACACGCACTGGCCCTCGTCGCAGCGGCCGTGGCCGTGGCAGGCGTTGGGGCAGGCGAGCTGGCCGCAGTCCTCACCCACGAAGCCCTCGTCGCAGTAGCAGGTGCCGTTGACGCAGCGGCCGCGGTCGAAGCAGTCGTTGGGGCAGATGAGCTCGCCGCAGTCGTCGCCCGTGAAGCCCTCATCGCACACGCACTCGTTCTCCACGCAGCGCCCGCGGCCGTGGCAGTTGTGCAGACACAGGGGCTCGTTGCAGTCCTCGCCGGCGAAGCCGTCCTGGCACACACAGCGGCCGTCCACGCAGCGGCCGTGCTCCTCGCTGCAGGGCACCGGGCAGGGCTCCTGGCCGCAGTCCACCCCCGAGTAGCCTTCGAAGCAGACGCAGGTCCCGTTCATGCACTTGCCCTGGTCATTGCAGTCGCTGGGACAGGCCAGCTGGCCGCAGTCGTCCCCCATGAAGCCCTTGTCACACACGCACTGCCCGTCCAGGCACTGGCCTTGCAGGTGACAGTTGCCTGGACATTCAGGCTCAGAGCAGTTGGGGCCTTTCCAGCCCGGTTCACACACACAGCCACAACCTTCAGTGCTGAAGTTGCCCCGGCCGCTGCAGAAGGGCTTGGTGTCCAGGCGGCCTGCAGGGAGGGAAGAGAACAGAGGCTCTCCACTGAGCACCAGCAGCCCAGTTTCTTGGTTTCTAGCCACAAACCCCAGATTCAAATTCAGCCAGAGCACGGTTGCACCCTCAGGCCCCATCTGGCTTGAAAACCACTTGCTTATTGTGTGAAATCAGTTGGGGCCTCGGCTTGAAAACCACTTGCTTATTGTGTGAAATCAGTTGGGGCCTCATCTAATGATACTAGGTGGGAATTCTTAACCTGCACTCTCTGAAATTGTAGGTTCGTATGCAGATTGTGTGTGTGTGTGTGTGTGTGTGTGTGTGTGTGTATTTCCATCCCTGGGGAGAACTCCCATAGTTTTCATCAAATTTTCAAGTATTCCTGTGACCCAAAGGTTACGAATCACTGCCTGTGCAATGCATTATGCTGGCCTGTGTCGTTACTTTTCCCGTACCTAGCCAAGGTCAGACATACAGGAGAATAAGTGTTTCACCAAGAAATAATCGTTGAACTGAACTCAGTTCTGATGCCTCGACTCAATAGCTGTGCTGCATTTGCAAAAAAATTTAGACACTCTGGAGCTGTTTCTTCATCAGTCAGGTGGGACCAATGGCCCACTTCCCTGGGTAAATCAGGTTAAACGAGGACATTAAGGACCTGCTGTTGTGCTTACTGTGATTTCCTTTTGCAGAGTGTTTTGGGTCGACTCAAGTTGTTATATGTGCTTATGTGACCAAAACTTTCTAAATTTTTTGTAACTGAAATGAGGCAGCTAAGGAGTGGCTTTCTAATTCTGTTAGGACAACTTCCCATTTGGCTCAGCCCTCACAAAGCTCATGTGCCTCCATCTTTTTTCCTCTCTATCCTGAAAGCTGCGGTGGTGGGTGAATATGAGGAATATGTGGTCAGGGCTGCTGTGACTCTGGCTCTTTGAAGTCTCTGTAATGTCTTGGCTTAACTTGCGGCAGTGGCTGGTGTGGTCTCCATGGAGCCAAGGAGAAGAAACAAACAAAACTCGCTCCATTTTCTCTGCATCTAAATACAGTTGAATTAATACACTTTATCTCCTTCCTGACAGCAGGAGGGAAGTCAATTTTAAGAAAAAAGTTGGCTTGGAAAGTGAGAATCTAAACCTATGTTGTCTAGTATGGTAGCCACCAGACACACGTGGCTTCAAAACAACTGAATTGTGGCTAGTCTGAATTGAGATGTGCCCTAAATGGGAACTACATAACACACTGGATTTCAAAGACTTAGCATAAAAGAAAAGAATGTAAAATATCCATTAACAATTTTTGTATTGATTCCAAGCTGAAAGATTATTTACTTGTATTGGATAGATGATTAAAATCATTTTTACCTGTTCCTTTCATTAATGTGACTATTGGAAAAGTTAAGATTAATTACATACATGGCTCAGATTACAGTTCTAACGGACAGCACTGCATTAACCACTTTTTTTTTTTAACCCATTCTTTAGCATTAGTCCTATTGTGTAACTCGCCTCTGCGTTTTGCCAGGGAGTTGACGGAAGTGGAAGATAAAGTAATTTGTGCATAAAGAAAACTTTTTTGTTGTTGCTTTTGCCTTGGAAACCTAAAGGATGTCCTATAGTACTCTCCACTTACAACAATTAGGGCTACTCTTGAAATAATCTGCCAGAATAATTTCTAGTATTTTTTATGAGCAGCAGAAATAGAGATTTTCATCTCTGATTTGAAGCTGTTGAAGCCCCTGTAGCTCTATCAACTTTAGGGAATGAAGATGAAGACAAAATTCCAAAGTGGCACAATTCCTTAAAAAAAAGATGCACCTGGAGACAGGGTATCAGTGGGATAGCATGAGTTGTGGAGACACACAGGCACCTTCAAAGCTCCTATCTCTTATCACTCTTTGAGTCATCTTGTGCCAGTTGTTTAACTTTTTTGAGTCTCATTTCTTAGATCTGTAGAAAGGGGGTATTAAACCTTATCTCAGAGGGTTGTTGGGAGGATGAAATGAGGTAGTGAATTACAATTCCTGGTACATAAAGGGGCTCAATTCATATTGTGATCATCATCGTTGCTGCCATTAAACTGGAACATTTTTTCTATTTCCCACAGGTTTTGCATCACAGTAGGCAGCATTGTAAATTTGCAGGAACACTGGGGTGTGGAATACTGTAGTTTAAGTCCTAACTTGGCCACTTATGGCAGGACCTTGAGGAATCCCAACTTCCTTCTAGGCCTTAGTTTCCCTATTTGTACAACGAAGTGATGGGGCTACATCACCACTTTTCAGAGAATGATCTTTGGGTTAGGGATTTCAAAATAAATTCATAGGTTTTAAGGGTAGAGAATGAGTAGATTTCATCGTCAAGTAAGTTTTAGAAACTCGTACTTAAACTAAAATAGGGTTTTTCAAAGCAGGACTTCTGAGAGGCCTGAAAATTCCTCTGAGAAACATTTGTTACCAAGACTCTCCAAGAGCAGAACGGAGATGATTACGTTCTGCACAATCATTTGTCCATAAAATCTCTTTTGAATGAACACCTTGTGGGGCTAGTTCCCCAGGGAGCCCACTCTGGAAAACAACTGATGGATCCTGGCCTGCCCCTCGTTCCTCCCACGTGTACCGCGAGGGGCTGGGCCGGTCACCAGCTCCTACCTTCGGCGGGCTGGAAACAGCAGCCTGCTCCCAAGGTGCACTGCTCCCGCAGGGAAGACACCAGGTTCTCCAGCTCCTCCAGTCTGCTCAGAAGCTCCTTGACATCAGGAGCGGCGGCACAACCGCAGGCCCGGCGGGGGATGTTGATGCGGTGTGTGAAGACGATCTGGTTTTCCCCATCTACCGTGTGCTCCTGGAAGCTTTCCCTGGGCTCTGACAGTGGGAACAACTCTTTCTCGCCACTGGCTGATTCCAGATCCACCGAGCACTGGGACCCCACAGGCAGCTTGATGTTGTAGACATGATTAAACACCACTGGCTGGTTCTCCTCTGGCAGGGTGACATTCAGCCCACTCTGTCGCTTGTGCCGGATGACTTTCTTGAGGACGCCACCTTCGGCAGGAAGGGCAAGCAGAGCTAGGAAGATGCCTGCCAACAGCCGAGTCACGACCCCCATGGTGGAGGTGGGTTTGGCTGAATGTTCCCGGGGTTCTATGGTCCTAGGGTATCTCACTCTTAGGCAGAACTGGGGATTTGGAAGCTGAGAGTAGAATCCAAATCAGTGGTTCCTGATCTTCTTGAAAGAATTCTCTTCTACAAGTAAACAAAGGAAAACAATAAGCTTGTTAGTATCTACTGTTCATTGAATCTATTGGATATCTGCAATTCCAATGAATTTTGATTTATATTTCCTGTGTTTGAAGGTCTCCTTTTATTCCTTCAATGTGCACTGCAGTGTGGATATAAAATGGTCTCTAAAAGAATTTTGCAATCTTGAATGAATGACTTCACTCACTATTCAATATTTGGAAATATAGGGAGACAGCAGAAAGGACAAGACAGATCAGATGCGGGTTTGGATCTCAGCTCTAGTTCTGGGCCTTTGGGTAAGTTATATAACTTTTATTTGTCTTATTTCACTTCTGTACAGTGAAGATCATAATGTCAAGGTTAAAGTAATGATGAAAGTGAAAACAGTAAGTAGAAATCATTCATATAGTCATGAAGCCCTTTGCTATTTACTGGTTGAGCACATTGAGTGGTATGAAGGCTGTAGTCCCATAGATGTCCAGTAACTCTTCCCTCTTATTATTGACCCTCCAATCTAAGATTAACTCCATCTGCTGGTTTTCCTCTGCTGTGAGAGGCAGAAGTGAAAATGAAAGACTTTAGAAAGCAAACTGAGTTTTTACTGTAACTGAACATCTAACTAGTTATGTGGCTGTTGGAATAGTATTCTACCTCTGTGAACCTCAATTCCTCTTCTTTTCGATTTATTTCTAAAACCTTAAAAGTTCAAGTTTTTAGAACAGCCTGACAGAATGTTCCTGAACCAGTTATCCAAACTATGACCAAGGGCAAGAGATGACTCAGAAAGATGTCCATGAGCCCTTGATGTCTTCTGCAATCAACAAGTACTTATTCTTTTTTTTTTTTAATTAATTAATTATTTTTGGCTGCGTTGGGTCTTCGTTGCTGCGCACAGGCTTTTCTCTAGTTGCGGCGAGTGGGGGCTATTCTTCCTTGTGGTGCACGGGCTTCTCACTGCAGTGGCGTCTCCTGTTGCGGAGTATGGGCTCTAGGCACGCGGGCTCAGTAATTGTGGCTTGTGGGCTCTAGAGTGCAGGCTCAGTAGTTGTGGCGCACAGGCTTAGTTGCTCTGCGGCATGTGGGATCTTCCCGGACCAGGACTCGAACCTGTGTCCCCTGCATTGGCAGGCGGATTCTTAACCACTGCACCACCAGGGAAGTCCCAACAAGTACTTATTCTATTCTAACTGAGTGTCGTACACTGAATCATACCTTCCCCTCCCCCCCAAATTCATACTTGAAGTCCTAACCCTCAGTGTGACTATATTTGGAGATAGGGCTCTTAGGGAGGTAATCAAGGTTAAATGAAGGTCATGAGGGTGGGGCCCTAATCTGATGATAGTATTGGTGTCCTTATAAGAAGAGGAAGAGACTCCAGATCTCTCTCTGACTCTGTCTCTGTGTCTGTTTGTGCACAGCAGAAAGGCCGTATGAGGACACAGTGAGAAGGTGGCCATCTGTATGCTTTATCATTCAAATTAGTTTCCTAATAAGAATTTGTGGATCTGTGATGTAGGCAAGCCCACTGAATGAAAATTATTATGAAGAGGAGAACTTGGCAAGTTCTCTTCTTTCAAACTACCATAGCCTATCTTAGTTGTTTACCAGACAAATATTTATTGATTGCGTAATCTACTGCAATTGTTTTAACTCTCTTTGCCTTCCACAAAGTCCTTCTTTCTCACCCTCTTCCCATCAATTCTTAGCTCTTTCTTTTTTTTTTTTTTTTTTATGAGAAAGGGCCATGGGCCAAGTTTGAAATGCTTTTGGACTTTTACCCAACACTTTTGTGTGTGTTGTTAAATGACTTAAATTTCCATCTAAAAGGCTGTTAGAATTGTCGGTTGAGACTTTAAGGCAACAAATCTAGGGAAATAATGACCAGAGTATGGGTTGAGTGAGGATTTTTCACTCTGTATCTGCACTGGCACAGCCAAATGCTGCATTGTTTGGAGGAAAGAAATGTGATTCTTGAGGGTTGTGTATTTTCCATATTGGCTCATGGTGGTCTGAGGGCAGGCGGATGTTTTTGCACTTTGGGAAAGACCCATTATACCTTCAGCGTGGTGGAAAATGTCTAGACTTTGGAATTAGACACACCTGAGTACAAATGCCACTCACTAACTCTGTGACTTGGGCAAGCTATTGATATTTATCCTCTCTAAACCGTGATCTCACTTTTGCAATGGGGTCAAAATCCTTCCAGAGGGAATTATGAATTAAAGATCTGCACAGAAAACACCCAACATAGTGTCAAGCCCATAATAGGCACATATTAAAAAGTAGCTGCTATTTTGTTATGCTCTGAAGAACAAAACCTAGCATGAGTCCAGGCCAATAGCCTCCTTTTGCTTAAGCTTGACCTCTTCATTGAATCCAGTACTAAACCCAACAGCAACTTGGATCTAGATCAAAGAGGAGCTGCAGAATCACTGATGAGTGAGGGGGTAAACCTTATGAAGATAAATTTACTAGAACTGGAAATACTTACACCAGAGGAGCAAACATACAAAGCAAGTAGTAACCTTTAAGAATGTAAAATTAAAAAAAAAAAAAAAAAAAAAAGAATGTAAAATATTCTCATGCAGACAACTGGCTTGTTAATGTCTCCTTTGAGGATAGACCTAGGGAAAATTACTTTAGATTACAGTTTGTGATATTTAGGTTAGACATGAAGGATCATGTTTGGACAGTAGGGCTTTTAAAATCGGAGAATGAGCAACTTATTCTGTAGAGATTCTTTAGAAAGCACAAGCAGATTCTTATCTTTACAGGAAGTGATCAGGCAATGGAAGGTCTGGAAAATGTCTTGTAGGGGGAAGGAGTGTGGACCTGTACATGTTTATTCTGTAGCTGAGAAAGCCAAGATTGAGAAGAACAGGATTCCTATGTATAGATCCTGGGAAAGCAGGAGCTGGCTTGTCCCTTCTGGCCTCAAAGGACAAAACAAGCATCAAAATGTGTGTACGTTAGGGGTGGAGAGGAGGGTTGGTTACAAGAAGGCAAATTTCAGCACAACAGAAGAAATATGTTTCTAATTGGAATTATCCTATAGAAAGGGCTTCTTTGAGAATATGGCAAGCTCCAAGGCTCTGGAATGTAAATAGAAGAGTGTTGAAGAGCACAGGTTTGTAGACAAACTGTCTTGAGTCATTGTTCAACCACTTCCTCTCCCTTGGGCAAACTATCTATACCACAGGCCAGAGTCATTTCATCAATGAAACATGCTACGAGTGTCCTCGTAGGACTACTGTGGAAAGTGCATGAGATAATGTGTGTGGTGGGAATGGTACAGTCTTTGGCAGCAGCAAGAGCTCAATAAAGGGGAGCTTTTGTTTTAAAAATATGGACTTCAATTAGTATTTTTTCCAGGATTTTCTTCCCTCCAACTCTTGAAACTCCTACCTTGGCATATGCGGTTCTGTTTTTCTAAGCAAGGGTGAGTTCTGCAGTGAAGTGAAGGAATCTCTGTCTCAGAGCCCCCAGGCAAATATGTCCTGGGAGATATCTCTATATTTATCTCTATCTCTATCTCTGCATCTACATCTGTATCTACATCTTTATCTTTATCTACATCTCTACCTATACCTATGTCCATATCCCTGTCTACATCTATACCTGTATCTATCTATCTATTTATCTATCTATCTATCTATCTACACTCTATCTACCTAGTTATCTATCTTCTATCTTTTATGAAGAGATTAAAGGATCTGTTTGACAATGTTTGCAAAGATGAAAGGAGGGCAGCAGGAAGAGACACAGCCTTTGTATTGGCTCAATACATAGATTGTTGGGGTCACACATCCGGGACAAAGTGGCTATATCCAAGCCATGCATGTTGCCTTGCTCTGTAACCTGCCTTGGCATATATGCTAAGTGCAGAAAAATACACATGTGGATCAGACTCTACTTTCTATTTTTATCAAAAGAAATTTTTAGAGCCAAATTAACTCTGTGATTGTGTTTGTGACTCTTTAGGTGCCTTCATTCATGTTAACTTCTCAAGAATAATTAATCTGGAGAAAAAAACAAACAAACAAAAAAACTACCTTAAAGATTTCTTCATGAGAGAGAAGGTTTAAGAAGAGGAAGAAAACTTTGAATTCTTTGGTCCAGAGCTGCGTTATTCAATATGGTAGCCACTAGCGACAAGTGGTTATTAAAATTAAATACAATTAAAAATTCCATCCTCAATTGTACTGTTCACATTTCAAGTGCTTAATAGCAACGTGGCTAGTGGCTATAATTCAGACAGTGTGGATAAATAACATTTCCATCATTGCAGGAAATTCTATTTAGCAGTGCACGTTTAGAAGTCTGCTTGGTGATGTTAAGCGCATGGTACAAATGAGGAAACTGAGGCTCAGAGAGGTCAGAGGGAGTCTAAAAAAGAAAGGTAGGATATTGTTAAGTCTCCTATCTAATTAAAATTGGTGAGTACCTCACCTGCAGGTGCCAGGAGACTAGAGAAGATGACACCTTTTTAGTTAACATAAGCAAATATTTATGTGCAGTGTAATTTCCATACCTTACATGTTCAAACATATCCAGGTACAAGCAAGGAGTGGTCTTTATGGCTGTTGGCCTCCTCAGATATGAAGGGACATGGAGCTTGCCCCAGGTCCTCATCCTTTCCCCCATCCTACACTTGGGATATGAAATGCTTTTTCTTTTTCTCTCTGCATACCTTAGAACCCCAAGTTCTCCATGAGATTCTTCTCAAATAAAACCGAAGATAGGTTGCCCAGGAGCCACTCTGGCTACACCTAGCATCTTGTTCTGCCCTGCCTCACCTTTCTCTTGGGAGCTGGTAGGTTTGTCGAAATTAACTCATGGCTCTCCTGCTTCTGTTGACTCGGTGCTACTTTGCTGCAGACTTTTTGAGGGGGACTCAGTCCATTTTCTTCAGTAGTCTGAACAGTTCTATTGATGAAGTGGCTAGGTATGGGAGGAAGAGCCTGGTCTTTGCAGAGAAATAGACCTGTGTTAGAATCCAGCTCTTCCACTTGGTAGCTGCTACCTGTGGCCATTCACTTCCCCCTCTGAGTATCACTTGCTTCATCTCCTGTATGGCTATATATATATGCTTATTTTATAAAGCTATGAGAAGATGGGATAAAATGAGATGTATCTTAAGCTACCAGCACAGTGCCTGGCACATAGTAGGTACTTAACATGGTAGCTAATGATAATAGAAACAATAATAACCACACTGGTCAAATAGAGAGTAGATTAGAAAGGAAAGTTTGCATCCAGAAGGCATGGGAGAATTAGGGAATTACATCATGGCTATGACAATGATGTAATAGGTAACAAAAGAGATTGGCTAACCTAGGTCTTTTAAGGTTCAAAGTGGAGGGTGGCTACATTCTTTTGAGGGGCTGAAGAAAGACACCTTGAAAGAGGTGGCACCTGAGATGAGCCTGAAGGATGGGTGGGATTCTAAAAAGTGGTTCGTTACAACTGAGTAGGTGGATTGAATTTGCACCTTACCCGCCTACCCTTCTAGATTAGGCGTCTAGAAAGAGGGAATAGCATGAGAAAAGGCAAGGAATGTGTGGGTGAGGAGGAGAATGAGGAAGGAGACAGTAATAACAGCAGCTTCCCTCTGCAGCTGCCTGATGTAGGCAAAAGTGGGGTAACACGTACGGAATACTGATGTCCTGGTTCTACTGGGGTGTATAAGGTGTGTAGGGGAGCGGAAAGGAGAGAGCATGTGGAGTTGGTACAGCCAGTGAGGAGAGCATGAATGGTCAATGTGAAGGGCTGGTGCTGAGCCCAGTAAGCATTGCTGTGTCTTTCTAAGGCTACGTGCCTAATCGCTCAGTGTCATCTGTGGAGAAGATTAGGGAAAACATAGGTTTCTGTATTTAGTCCCTTGGTCTGCAAATACCTGGCAAACTTATGTTGCCTGCCCTTTATAAAAAAAGGAAGAAAGAAAAAGATAAAGCAATGGTCTTGAAGCCTTTTTTGTTTTTCTTTTTTTGATGGGGGGAGGTGTTAAAATGTTAGGACTTCCAACAAGGACCTACTGTACAGCACAGGGAACTCTGCTCAATATTATGTAACAACCTAAAAGGGAAAAGAATTTGAAAAAGAATAGACACATGTATATATTTAACTGAATCACTTTGCTGTACACCTGAAACTAACACAACATTGTTAATCAACTATACTCCAATATGAAATAAAAATTTAAATAATGTTAGGTCTTCATCACTGATGAAAGATAAAAATTAGTTCTTGTTTCAGTTCCTTTGATATTAGCTGTGGCCAGTGTAGGATGATATCTCCAGATTTGGGCATTATAGATTTTTATTCAGAACATTACTGTGAAGTAACATTCATTTAATAGATGGGGAAACCTCGGTCAAGTCAGTGTCATGGCAGCCGTGTCCCAAGAGCTTTTTGGTTTACAATTGTATACTCTGAGGTGCCTCTTGGCTTATTATCAAATCTTCCTTTTTTTTTTTTTTTCTTCCAGTAGAGCTGTTTGATAGCTAACCTTTTGGAAGCAGCATGGAATAAACAAACTGACGGTTATTTTTAGGCACTTCACCACAGGACAAAGACCATTGCTGAGATGAAGGAATCAACAATCTTTGAATGTTTCCCGGTTCACAGCTGGAGAATAAAGTTTCATTTTTAGATTAAGATAAAATTTCCAACTGGCTAGAATCATATTTCAGAATACTTATGACTTCACTTTTAGTAACTCACGGAATATATTTATCTTGTTGACTTAGGCATTTACGTCAAACAGCCTTGGCTCGGGGGGCCAAGGAAGATTCCTACTGTTTAGAAATGCAGATGAATTTCTTTCCACATCATTTTGGCAACACCTGAGACAGACCACATTAAATTTTTCTTCCTGCAGGCAAGAGAATTTTATTGTGCACAGTCAG
The DNA here is from genome assembly GCF_965194805.1 of Balaenoptera borealis. Taxonomy (NCBI): domain Eukaryota; kingdom Metazoa; phylum Chordata; class Mammalia; order Artiodactyla; family Balaenopteridae; genus Balaenoptera; species Balaenoptera borealis. Next base: position 103,689,383 of record NC_138865.1, read on the forward strand.
TTAAGCATGGAGTTACTTACATGGACGTTCTTAAAGGTTCTAGAATTCCTCACCCCTTGTCCTTCCCAACATCCATAAATTCCTTGTTGGAATGTGTCAGGAAGAGAGAGGAGCCAAGAAACAGCCTGAAGTGTGGATTTTTTCCGAGGATATCTGAGCCTTACTCTTGATTAAGTCCAGCACCACCTGTGTCTTAAAAGCATTGAGCAAACACTGCCTGCCTAAGCAAAGCCCCTCCTAGCCCTGGTTGTTGGAATTGCAGCACTGAGAAGCACTTATCCATTTAGGTAGTACGGTGGCGTAGCTGGCACCCAGTTCAGATACTTGTAGAGCCAGCAGTCATTTCAGAGTCCTGGGAATTAAGTCATTTTTAAAATCATTCATTCTTGCATTCAACAGAGATGAGTTGAATGAGTGTTAAGACCAGGCTATGGGGGCTTCCCTGGTGGTGCAGTGGTTGAGAATCCGCCTGCCAATGCAGGGGACATGGGTTCGAGCCCTGGTCCGGGAAGATCCCACATGCCGTGGAGCATCTAAGCCTGTGCACCACAACTACTGAGCGTGTGCTCTAGAGCCCGTGAGCCACAACTACTGAGCCTGCGTGCTGCAACTACTGAAGCCCGCACGCCTAGAGCCTGTGCTCCGCAACAGGAGAAGCCACCGCAATGAGAAGTCCATGCACCGCAACGAAGAGTAGCCCCCACTCGCCGCAACTAGAGAAAGCCTGCGCGCAGCAACGAAGACCCAACGCAGCCTCAAAACCAAATTAAATAAATAAATTTATATATATAAAAAAAAAGACCAGGCTATGGGATAGATCAAGGGGTAGTGAGGTGTTTCAGAGACCAATGATGGTAAGTTCCTGTTCTCAATCAGTTCATAGTCCAGTAAAGGAAACAGACAGGTAAACAAATACTTATAGGGAAGAATGATAGATGCTAAAACTGACAAATCTCCAAGGAGAGTCTGTGCAATGTTTGTGAATATCTGCTCTAGAATCAGCCAAATACTATGGATTCTGGTCCTGCCACTTGCTATTAGTTTGAATCGTATGGAGTTGCCATTTTCATAGGTCAAATATGGTTGGATAGGGGCAACTTCATATAGCTCCATCTAGAAGCTTTGACCTTAGATGTGTAACATTGCCTCTCTGAGCCTCAGCTTTCTTGTCTGTAAAATGGCAACACTCATAAAAACCCCACAATAAAGTTCTTTCAACTGCAAGTGAGAAAAAAATGAGATCAAATGAGATAACACATGGAAATATTTAGGACAGTGCCTAACAGGAGGGAGGGAGGTCTTAGTAACTGGTGTATTGTTATTGTGTGATGATTTGTGTCTTTTGTTTGAAGAAGGCAGTTCGTGGAAGGCTAGTCTCTGAAGGATGAGGGATTCCTAAGAGAATTTTGGGAAGCCCCCTTCTGCCCACTGTTGCTTTTTCCATAGAAGTGTAAAATTCTTAGTGTTTCAGTTTGTCAAGTGACAGAGACACTCTGAAATCCTTAGGAGAAGAGGAGGCTGTGTCTATAGTCCTGGTTTTCCTCCTAGCCTACATATTCTCATTCAGTAGCAAGAAAAGCAAGCCTGTGAGCCCAGGGTGGAGCTCTTTTCTGGCAGGTCAGTCCCCTGGCCAAGAGGCGCTGCTGCTACTGGGATGGTTGTCCACGCTGCTCAGCCAGGTCTTTCTCCAGAACAGTCTGCCTGTGGTTTAGTTTTTCAAGACATTGCTTCTGACGGGAAATGTTTGGCTCAGTTTTTCAGTACTTTGGATAGACACAGACAGATATCGGATTACAGAATCAACATCAGACTTGAGCAGTCTTAGAATCAACTGTAGAAGATCGAGTCCAGGGGTGGCAAGCCTGTGGCACCCACACACATCCTTCCAGTGTACATGGCAGACATTGCTAATTGATGCCTACATGCTTCCATGCCCCCACCTGAGAGTTATTACGAATATATCGCTTCAGGCAGCCACACTGAATTGAGTAAAAGTAGTACATGACATGAAAGAGAATATCTGAACTGAAACACCCAGAGAGGGTCACCGGCTAATTAGTGGTAAAGCAAATATTAAAACCCAGATATCCTACGTTTTTTGTCAGTGAATTTGATTAAGGTTTATCTCTTCCCTGAAACCACTGCGAGGCCTTCAACAATAAGTGCGTATGAAAGGTTTCTAGTAATTCTTAGTCTGTGGTCATTGTCATGGTCCCTAGAAAGAAATATCAGCAATGGGATCTTGGAGAGCATCTGTGTTAAGAGATGTCCAGATTTCTTTGTGCTATAGGGTTTCTTCAATTACCACCCATCCATCCATCCATCCATCCATCCATCCGACTATGCATCTTTTCAGTACGTATTTATTAAATACCTAGCATATGCCAAGCCCTGAGTTAAGCATGAGCGATACAAAAATGAAGGGGATAAGCATGTTCTTTATTATCGAAAAGCTTACAGTTTCCCCCGTAAAGGTCACAAAATAGAATTGACTTTAAATCCATGTATTGTGGATTGAATATTTGTGGTATACTTAAGTGTCCCTGCACACTCTAAGCCAATAGCAGGCGTACAAATGTTAAGGTTCTTTCAAGAGCTACCTGCTGTTTACTTACTATGTACTGCATGTTGGGAAAACTAGGCAGAGTAAGGACCTATTCTCTGCTTCCAGAAATCTCAGAAACTAGAACATACACAAGCAAGGTTCAGTAGCAGTGCTAGTCTGAATGAAGGAATTGAGAGAAGTGTCACTCTGAGCTTGGAAGTTCACGGAGAGCTTCCTGGAGGAGGAAGCGCTTAGGATCCCCAAATATTGATCGAAGAGGCCTTGGAAGATCAGGAAAAGATTGAAATAATAACAAGGATAATGAAAGTAATGAAGACATCATTACCTATCATTCATTTAGTGCTTAATTGCCAGAGCCTGTGCTAAGCATTTTAAATCTCCAATTTTAAATTCTTACAAAGTGATATGAGATGGTGTCTTTATTATTTTGCAGATGAGGAAACCGAGGCATGGGATAATTAAGTGGCTTGTGCAAGTTCAGATATCCATTAATTAGTGGAGTTAGGATTTGAACGCAGGTCTATTGGAGTCCAAAGTAAGTGTTCTGAGTCACCACCTTATAAAGCCTTTTGTGCTGGAGGGCCAAGGAAGGGAGTTATGATTCAAGACCAGACCCAAGCTCTGTCTATATAACTTCCAAACAGTTGGCTCAAGAGGGAATACTATCAGTACCCTGGAATTAGGGCCTTAAGGAGCCAGATATCCTGTGAGTGCTATAGAGATGAAGCATGCTGACAGACACCTTGGAGAAGCTGTCAAAGCTCAGTTATCATTGAGGAAGGATTCCAGATGCCGTGAAGTCTCCTCAAAAAGCCCCTTTGCCATCTGAGCAGGCAAATCTCTCTGTCCTTCAACATACAGTTCAAAAAAAATAATATATTAGAAGTTTTCTCAGGTAACTTTGTCCCTCTTCTGAATTCTCTGAGTATTGATCTAATATTATTTTCATCACATGTCATTCTAAAAATGATTTGGGGTGGTTTTATCAGGTATGTATATTTTCCTCTTTGAGAGCAATAAGCAAATTCTATCTTGTATTTACGTTAAACTGTAAGCAGTTCATCTTCACACAGTTAGACTGTATGTAGACTGTAAGCTCCACGAGGGCAGGAACCATATCTGAGTCATTCATCGCTTAATACCCAATACCAAGCACTCTAACCTGATCATAGTAAGTGCACAATATATTTATATTTGAATAAAATAAAGCTAAATATATTTTTTTATTTGAATTTACATATAGCTGGTGCTCATATTCATGGAATTAATGAATGAACAAATACTCTTATTTTCATGATGGCCTTAATATAATTAGCTCTCCTGTGATCTCTTCTAAGGCAAGGTGTATCAAGGAATTCATCATTACCCCACTCCTGGAATTAGTTCATTTTTGCTTATTCAGCTCTTCAGTGAGTTTGTACTATGTCCCAGATGCCATAAGCACAGGGGTTACAAAAATGGCCAAGACAGAACTTACTCCTTCCTATGAGATTCTAGTCAACACCCCAAGAGTTCCTGAGAGCCCAGTACTGTCTGCTTTGAGACAAGCTTTGTGTCTGACTGAAGTATACTCAGCTGGACCTTTGGCAGGAGGTGGACTTCACCAGGCCTGTGAGATAGTCAGTGTAAAACTCTGGTTTCAGTGCAAGGGAAGCATCCTGGGTTGTTAGTCAGGAATCCTTCCAATTTCATTGTAGTGTTTTTTGTTTGTTAAATTTAGGTCACTCTCTTTCTCCTTTTGTATTCTGAATGTTCATTACTTATTTTTAAGCTCCTGGAGATTTGGGGCTCTCACGGGGCCATGTAGTACAACATGCCATAGATTGAAGAGCTCTAAGATGAGCCGTGGGCCACAGTTCTGCCAACCACTGTGGCAAGTCACATCCACTTTTGGGGCCTCGGATTCTCCTGTAACATAAGCAGTTGTTTATGGCTTCAGTTCTAGAGTCTCTTTCGTTCTAGTGACATGTGGTCCATTGCTGATTCAGCACTATTTCTGCTGAACTTAATTTTGGATTTCATTTTAGACCCAAGTCACGTGGCCGATATTAAGAACACCCCCGCTCCCCGCACGGTACCGAATGTTTCTTTCTTCAGTGTTTGGCTTAAACATCGGTAGTGCTTCATGGTTTCCTCCCTCCCATCCCTCAAACATACGTTTCATTACCAACCAAATTAAGCTCACAAATCTTAATCCATAAAATATTTCCACCCAGACACAGTAATGAGGTTCATATTTGTGGTTTAGTATACCTAAGAAAAGCTCAGATGAAATATGACTAGATCCACTGATACCTTCAGACCACAAACTGCCCTGGTGTGGTCTGGTTTCAATTTTTGAGATAAAAATTCTGCAGAGCACTTGCTTTCTCTCTTCTGTTTCTTTGCCTAGATGGAAAAGAAAATAAAAAAGTGGGCCTGACCAAGTGGCAACAATATAGGTTCCTGTAAAATTCTGGAAAATTGTTTCAGAAATAGATTTGAATTCATTTCCCAGTGAAACAATGACCTCCTCTGTTTCGGCCTTCATCCAGAATTTTAAGAAATCTAGTTGACTCTTTCACAAGTATTGGAACATGGATTCTTGAACTTTTGAACCAAGATTAAAAAATTAAAGAGATTTATCTAAGAAGGACAGGTTATAGATGGATTCATAATTCAACCCTAAAAAAAGAGATTTTCTGAAAAAGGCCGTATGACATGGTGGCCTTTGTGAAGCTGTTATCAGCCACCCAAGACCAGAGAAGGGGCACTGTGATGGGAGAGAGAAGAGATAGCCCTTAGAGTCAGGAAGGCCTGAAATCAAATCCTGTTTACCTGCTGGGAGCCTTGGACAAAGTCTTGCAAGTTTTCTGAACTATGGCTTCTTTAAACTGTAAAATAGAGATCTTTCCATATTTGTTGGAGACGGTGAATGTGATAAGGAGTTATAAATGCCTGGCATATTAATAATAAGTGCTACCCAGATGTTAGTATATATTCTCCTCCTCTCTCCTTTTCCTTCTTGTCCTCCCCTATCAGGAAGCTCTACAACACTGAACATATTTTTAAAAATAGACAATAATATTGTAGAGGTCACTCAAGTATTGGTTAAGAGGTTGGATTGGTTTGGGATGACAAGTTTCAGTTTATGTGTCAACTTCAATTAGCTGCTAATGGCTGCCTGGAGCTGCTTTGAGAAAGATTCTGTGGCCATGCTTGGACTCAAGGGGAAAGGTGTTGTGATGGATTATCAATGTCTGCTATGGGTACAGAAGTGTTGGTATGTGTGCCAAATATTTGGCATAGCAAGACTAGATAGCTTTGACAATCTTTTCCAACCCAATGTGCTGATATTTAAATGGATGGAATGCGGCTTGACTGATGCCTGGGTCTGAGGGAGCCAGATGGAGTCACTGACGGTTATAAAAGCCTGTATGAATCAACTTCAATAAAGTTTGACACATTTTGATGAAAGCTGACTCCTGAAATGAAAATATGCCTCTAAGACTGGAAGCAGGAAACTAGACTCTCAGGGAAAGCTGAGACTAGTCCAGTAATTAATGTGCATGACCTCAGGCAAGGCAAACATACTTTCATTGTCTACTTTTTCTTTCTCAAAAAGGGGCGATTTAAATGCTACAATAATAACTAACATTGATTGAACACATCTGTGCCAGGAACTGCTTTACGTATCTTAACGTGGATTATCTTATTGAATCTTCTTCAAGACCTCTGAGGTAACTACCTTTTTTCCCTCAGTTTACAAATGAGAAAATGGAGGCTCGCACAGCTCAAGGTCACAGAGCTGAAAAGGAAGAGCAGGAATTTAATTCGGGTGGATTGACTCAGGAATCAGAGACCCCATTCCTAACCATCGGCTTTGCTGCCGTCCTTTAATGATGTCAAGGAGTGGTTTGCATGACTGAGTTAAAAGGCCGAATTTCAGAAGGACTCAGTGATCAGGGTCCAGAATGACTACCGGCAATGCAAGACCTTTATGACTTAGAGAGAGAACAGGAGAAGCTGCGCATGAGCCTGAAGAATAGAGATTATTTTCAACCCTTGCCTTGGGCTTAATTCAGCTGGGTAACTTTAAGCAGCCTTTCCTAGGGTGTAAGTTACAACATGTTGTATTAATGCAAGGGGAAGAGATTACTAATTCAACATATTTGGAAAATGATATTTTGAACCAAATGTTATTTATACCAAACAAATTACCCAGCTTTCGTTACTTCAGGATTTTCTAGGGTCTTTAATATGTTTGTGTTTATCCGAAATCTCCAAGAAAGGGAGAGTTTATAGTGTTTCCCAAACTTACCTGATTATTCTGTGTTTGAAGTATGTCACAGGATTAGGTCTGATGGCACACAATGGGGAAAGTGCAGATTTGGAAGAAATCCTAGACCCTTTCCTCTTTCGTTTCCTTATATGTTAGATGAGAGTAGTGGTATACCCAGCTATGCCTGGTCTGTGATAAGTGTGAAGCTCCAGGACGGAGCCTCTCTAGCAATTTAAAGTAAGAGGGAGGCAAATGGTTGAACATGTATCCTGTGCCTGGAACTTTAGGGATGCCATTTAACTTTGATACCAACCTTACGAGTTAGGAAGCACTGTTTGTATTTTACTGTTAAAAGAACTGAAGGCTTGAGAAGGTTAAATTAGTTACCTAGTCAGTAATCATTTGACTCAGAATTAAGAACCCAGTCTAATTCCAAACCCTATGCTTTTTCTGCTATACCAAGTTATCTTTTGGAACAAGATTCATTGTTCAGTTTAAAAAATTAATATTTATGCAATAAACATCAGCAGGACATCCACCATCATTGACATAAAGAGAGTTATTGGATTCCTAAAATGGGACCGCTTGGGAAGGTGACGTTGGGGTTCACGTAATCATTTTAGTTACGGTTTTGAACTTGAAGGGAAGGCACGGAGCCAAATGTGCTACAATATCTATGTGTCAGGCAAATCTGTAAAGCCCCTGGAAACAGCCTATTCTCCGTGAGTCTGGCCTGGAGAGAAAGAAAGTGAGTAAGTGAGAGGGAGATAAAGTGAGAAGTAGCAGACAGGGGAGCTTAAAAATCTCTCCTTTATGGAAAATTGGGCATCATGCTATGTGCCGTCTAAAAATAAATGTATGGCTTCCAAGAAATTAGTTAAGACATGAGAGCATTTTAGAGGGTCTAGAAATTACAACTCTCATTTTTGAAAGAATGGACTTACATGAACAAACAAACAAATAAATAAATAAGGAAGCAGGGGTGGGGGAGGGAATCCCTTCTAGACAGGATCATTTAGTTCAGCATATGGCAGGAAAGTCAAGAAATTTAGACCGAGAGCGATAAGTCAGAGGCAGTCAGGAGCAAATCGAGGCTGAATCATACAAATGAATAACTTTTCTATCATTTTTCTAAGCTTCCTTTAGGTATAGAGTTTGGCTTCATGTTTTTGGAGGAAGACTTACTAGATGAACCTTTATTTCTGCTTCAATCTCTTCATACATATCAGTATAATAATATACAACTTGCTAGGTTGTGATGATTGGAAATTACATACATAAATTTAACACACTGACTTGTGGGAGTCAGTAAACTTTTTCTTAAGTGACCAGACAGTAAATACGTTTGGCTTTGCAGCCAGATGGTCTGTCACAACCATTCAATTCTACAATAGTAGATAAAGTAGCCCTCAACATGACATAAATGAATGAGCATGGATGTGTTCCAATAAAACTTTATTTACAAAAATAGGCTGCCGCCCCATGGCAGTTTGCTGACACTTGCTGGAATATAGCAGTTAGTTAGTAAATGATGACCTTATTATAAAAGCAAATACAGATTGAAACGGACAGGAAGGAAACTAACATTTTGTTGAAAGCCTACTGCATGCCTGTTTAGTGCCAAGCCTTATGCCAGATGCTTTTTTATACATGTAATCATTTATCTTGTCATTTGTCATGACAACAGGTATCATTATGCCTATCTGGAAGCTAAATCTAGACTCAGGGAGGTTTTGCGACTGACATAAGAGGCAAAGCCAGCTTTTGGACCCTGATTTGTGACTCTAAAACGTGTGCTCTCAACTACTGCACTGGGGTGACTCATCAAGCAACTTCCCGCAGTTCATATAAGGTGAAAACTTAAATGAGCACTTCTTGATAAAGAGAGCAGACACCTTCAGCTTCCATTTCCCAGAGCTTCGGCAGCAATCTGGTGGTTGTCCATGTGTAAGCGCAGAAATATTTGACCTCTGTCTTTCTCCCAGAGCCTCTGGCTGGACCTCAAGTTTCATACACTCCCCCCTTGGAGCATGCTTAAGCCAAGGTGTATTGTTTGCAAATGCTTATTGGATTCTAGGCAGATGTTGGCAAGTTTTATTTGGCTCGAGATGGAGTTCCAGAGTCTGCTGAAGACTGGCTGTGCTCACTGATCATCTTAGCCAAAAAGAGCTGCTAATTAGGGTGACGCTCTCCTTGTCTCTACCTCTGGAGCTAGGTTTTCCCACTCTGGGCATGCCCGTTTCAGCCCAAATGGTTTGCTTGGCTTTTTACCATAGATCTAGAGAGCAAATTTACAGTCCTTTTAAAACCTATGAAGCCTTGTGTACCAGTGCAGAATTTACGGGACTATGTTCCAAGACGTTCTTAGGTAGATGTTCTGTGGACGAGGGTGTTTGTGTTCAAATAAGTTTGAGGGAACTGGATTAAACAAAGCTGAACACTAACTGCTGTAGGATTTCTCAGATCATGCACTCTTTTACCTCAAATCTCCCATTGGCTTCTAATCACACTCCGAATAAAATCCTAACTCCTCACCACTCCCTACCGAGCTCATTTCCTCATTTCATTCAGATCTCTGCTCAAAGGTCATCTCCATGTCTCATCCTAATTAAAAGAGCACGCCCCTCACCACCAGCCATTGACCAATCCCTTACCTCGTTTTTGATTTCTTCTTAGCAAGTATCTACCGGAGATTGTATTGTAAGTTTGATTCCTTTTTTATTGTCTACCTCTTTCACCGTTAAGCTCCATGAGTAAAAGGGCCTTGCATGTCTTGTTTTCCATTGTATCTCTAGCCCTTAGAATTACATATTGAGTGAACATATGAGCTATGAATCTCCAAGAACAGGACACAGTGTCAAGTGTTCTCCACTCTTTTAGCCACAGAACACTTTTTTAGGTGCATCTCATGGGAAGGCTGTTCCACAGGACACATTTTTGGGAACTCCTTCTCTAGTGGAGTCTTGTTGCCAAGAACTACTTCAACAACAGATAACAACAGCAGCAATAACAGTAGAATATTGATATTGAGTGCATTTCTGTGCGAAGCAATGCACTTGCACTATGTCATTTAATCATCCCGATAACCTTATGGAGTAGGTGTTACTATTTTGCCTTTAATACAGATGAAGAAAATGAGGCTTAGAGCAAATAGTAAGCTCTCAAACCCAGAGCTTTCTGATGCCAGAGCCATACTCTTAACCATTACCCAATCCTTTTCCTGGGCTGTGAATTTCTCCGTGCCCTAAGGTAGAGAACTCCTTATCTTCATCCCTCCTTTACCCTCTCCTTCCTCCCACTAGTTGTAGACAGATCTTTGTTATAACTGCCAGATTTTCCGGTCTCATGTGACTCAGCCTCAAATTCCCCAGACGGGCCTCCTCTGTCCTTGGTACTGGTTTTTCAAAATTCCAGGCAGTTCAAACTTTGATCCTAGGGGCCACCTCTGAAAGTAAGGGCATTCCTTGAAGTCTGCATCCTGAGATGGTTTCCTGTCTCAGGGCTGGCTGCCTTTCCCCGTCACGCGTTATGACAGCACTTTGCACAGCTGAGAGCCTAGAGGGCTAGGCATGAAAACAATGTCAAGTTCCGGGCTTTCTGAACAAAGTCTGGTGAGGAAGGGGAAGTCCAAATCTAGGACACAGCAAGGACTCCTGCCCGTTGTTGAAGACAATGGGTTTTATTCCACTTGTACTTGACTTTAGATAAACTAGATACAAATTCTCCTTTTTAAAACTTTATTGGCAGGAGGAGTTGGCCTGTGAGCAGACAGGCAATTCTAGAATGATGAAGTGATGAGAGAGAGACACATGGGGTGGGAAGGGGTGACATGAAGGGCCATCTACTCTGCTGCAGGAGGTAGATCCTGAACTGAAGAGGGATATGAGTAGGTGAAACCACAGGGAAAGACATTCTAGGAAGGAAGGAATGGCATTTGGAAGGGCATAAAAAGCATGAAATGGTTGGTGTGGAAAGCATGAATGAGAGCTGAAGTTACAAGGTCTGTTTGGAGATCAGAGCCAGATCATGGAGAAAACTGAATGCCAGGCTGGGGATCTGAATTCTTCCTATGGCCAAAAGAGAACCATTTGGAAAACTTTACGCCTAGAAATGTTGATTTCTACAACCCAAAGTTGAGGGACAGATTGGAAGGGAAGGCTGGCGGATGGGGAGCAGTGGGGAAACTGTTGCAGTGGTCCATCTGTGAGATGCCGCAGCCTGAACTAGCCTGATGATGGGGAGGGTGAGAGGCAGTGAACTGTTTTACTTGTCAAGGCAGTAGAGTCCGCAGGTTTGGTGTATGATGAGGTAGTAACTAAAAGTTGGAAAAGGAGAGGGAATTAATCCTAGAGCGTCATCTTCATTATAATATCTGCTAAGAGAGGAATAGGTTGTGGAGGGGGGAACAATGGGTGAGTTTCAGTTTTGGTCCCTTTGAATTGCCTTGCCCTTGAATAAAATACATTTGAAGTCATTGCCTTGGAAGATCCTACTCTGGGGTTATATTCAAGAGGAATCATGGCTCCCCAGTGAACTATGACATCTAATGCAAGATACCTGGCTCCACCTCATAAATGGATAAGAAGCTTAAATAAGACACAGTCCACCCTCGTGGTTGCCATAAGTACCAACTGCTAATCAATACGAGTGCAGTTGGGTTGGATGAACTGATTGATAAGAAGTGGTCAGAATCGGTGACAGTGGAGTGCTGGAGGCAATAGCAGGCAAATTCTAAGATTGGCGCCACCGATCCTACCTCCTGATAGTCACATCTTTGTGTAATTCCTTCTCCTTGAGTGTGGGATGGCTCAGAGGCTTGCTTCTTCCCAATAGAATATGGCTAAGGTAATGGGATGTCACGTCCACCATCAGGCTACTCAAGATTGTGATATCTGTCTTGTTTGCAAGCTCTCTCTCTCTCTCTCTCTCTCTCTCTCTCTCTGGCTTTGATGAAGCAAATGGCTATGTTGGAGAGGCCCATGTGGCAATAAACTGAGGGTGGCCTCAGGCCAACGGCCAGCAAGGAATTGAATCCAGCCAACAACCACACAAGTGAGCTTGGAAGCTAATCATTCCCCTGTTGAGCCTTCAGATGAGACCCCAATCCTGGCCAACTTTGTGATTGTAGCCTCATGAGAGAACATGAAGCAGGACATCCATCTAAGCTGTGCTTGGAATCCTGACCTACAGAAACTGTAGGGTAATCAATGTGTGTAGTTCTAAATGATCAAGTTTTGTGGGAATTTGTTGTGCAACGATAGATCACTAATACAGAGGACTCCTTGGCTCAGTTCATGTGTGCTAAAGCTGTTCAGAGAATAAAACTCTGCTAATTTTTCCTTTCTAAAGAATGTATTAACTCTGATAGTTTTTACATTGCCCCCATCTTCTAAGAGCACAAGAGAAGACCTAGGACTCAGTGCTGACCCTGTTGCCAAATGGCATGAGATCTTAGAAGGACTTTTCCCTTCTCTGTGTCTCTGTTTCACCATCTTTAAAATGAGAGAAGACAAACTAGGCCAGCAGTTTCCAAAACTTTTTGGTTTTTTTTTTTGGCCACAGAACTCTTTCATCAAATGACATTTCACGAGGAGGCTCAGTGCATAAAACAGATAAAAGAGGAGGGGCTTTAGTTGAAATGAGGTTGAGTGCTTGGCCTCCCCATCTCTCCACAGCAGCCCCCTAATACCTCGGAAGAGCCTTTTAAATCTAGTCTCCAAGCTCCTGGCTTGGAGGTTACCAATGAGCCCTTTCAGTTTCAACATTCTATGGGTTGAAGGGAATTTATTTTAAACAGCCTACCTATAAATTGGAGCATTCTTCTGTGACATCTCCGCATAGAGCTACCTCTGTGTGACCATCCCAGGACCCAGGACATAAGTGCCTCGGAGAGCAGGCCACTTCCTTGGGGGCAGCACTAAAGGTGTCTCTGCCCACCATGAGCCACGTCCCCAGCAGATGGGCTCCTTCTGTTGCATCAGAGCTCCTTAGGTATTTGCCTCTACTGGACTGTCTCTTCCCTAGGTGGAAAGTCATGGCTTCCTCGTCTGGTTGTACTCACGGGCTTTATTACTGTTGTTGTTGCTGCTTTGTATCTTGGTGCCTACCCTGGATGCAGTGTTCCTGAGGGTCTCTGGCTGGCAGGGAGTCCAGTGCTGCTCTAGGTTCTCTTGCGCTGGCTGTGGTGTGTCGCTTCTGCAGTGAGGTTACGTGTGTGCATATTGCATGAAGTGCCTAGCAGAGTTCCCCAGGGCACTGCTATTAGCCAGGCTTTCCCTGGGTGGCATCCGTAGGCATAGAGCTTTGAACCAAAATATACTGACTTGCACTCAATATTCAGTCTGCCATCTTTTTTTCTACCTACCAAATATTTTACCCGGAACACATCCCTGGGTGATTAAATTTAAGCTCTCCAAAGTATCCCCTTGCCTAATGTCTATCACTGGCAATTCTCGTATTTGTATTAAGCGTCACCCTCTCTACTGAACCACGCTTTAAAAATGTGACTCTTCCTCTAGCAAGTAGCCTGCTACCTCCAACCTCTTTTCTCATCTGGAAAATGGGAATAATACCTGAATACCGAATGACACAGAGGAAGAAGTGCAATTCTGGGAATTAGGCAGTTTGGGGAGTGCCTGGAGAGGAATCCCAATGCCACCACTTTCTGCTTTGTGCAAGTGACAACCTTTTGTGGCCTCAGTTTACTTAACTGTGAAATAATATTTGGTTGCTGGGAAAATCTGAGAGTGATGCACAGAAAAGTTATTTTATACATTTATAAATTCCTGAGAATCTGCTTTATTAAAACTATCTGGCACGTGAAAATGCTTCATTCACCATAGGACACAGTTCAGAAGCCAAGCGGTGTTGCGCTATTGTTCATTTCCGTGAGGACAGCAGAGTTTCTTCAACAATACCTTTCTGAGGGCCTGAAACCTGCCAGCAGGTAGCTAACCTCTGGGGAGAATGAGCTCCAGCACACAGGGTTCCTGCCTCACTGATGATCTTGGCCTCAGTGGCGTGCAGTCAGGTGGGGCAGGGGAGGACATCATCAGCGGAGTTATGATGTGCAGAGGGCAGTGGGGGGAAGCACAGAGCCTCTGCAGGAACTGTCAGAGGGGTGTGTAAGCCCGTCTGCAGGACAAGCACTTGCTTATCTGTGCGTCCATGCTTCACGTCTCAGGCTGGCAGGAGGGCTTCCCCCTCCTGCAGCTTCCAGCCCAGCAGGGGAAACATATTCCACTTGAAATCATACACTACTTATTTAATTACAGTTTCTGCAGGAAGTGGGCCCTGAAGGAGCAAGTTGGAGAGAGCAGCAGTGGCCACCTGCTGAAGGTAACACTAGGGTCTGAAAGACACGCCTCTGACTCTTTCTGGGCTCTGCTCTGTCTAGCCCCGTCTGTTGTCAGAGATGAACAGAATTTCAGTGTGGAGCGTGACGGTTATAACCACTTGCTCAGGACTTGGAAGTGGGTTTGAGTTCTGGCTCCGGCAATCACCCTCTGAGCGGCCTCGGGGAAGCTACTTAAACTTTTCCAGCCCCAGGTCCCCTAGGTTTGAATGGGGGGGGGGCAGTTACCCTTGCTGGAAGCAATTGTTGCTGATTAAATGGCACAAAGCCTGTAGAGTACTCAGTAAATATTAGTTATTGCCATCATCCCCTCAGCCCCTCCCTGAAAAACGTTTTAGACACGTTCATGTAGAAGTCAGTAGCAGCCAACTCACCTCCTCCAGGGTAAGAGTTGGTCAGTGGTTAATTCTGAAACAAGCTGTCTACTTTCAGAGTTTATGAAATATCTCTAGCTGTTGAGATAGGGGAAGTTAAAGGACCAACCAAAGCTATTTGAGTTACCATGGCTGCATAATTAAGGGCCTGTGTATTTCAGGATATTTCAAAAAAAAAATCTGAGACAACTTGGCGTGAAATGATTTTTTTTCATTTTCACTCACAAATAGACTAAAAATACACACGGAAGGGATTTTCCATTCACAATCTGCTTTCAGTGTGGGCATTTGAATTTTTTTCCATGATGGAGGGTCAAAGGGAGTGATGAAGTGTTGAACTTAGGTTGTTGCTAAAGTTAAGGAGAGGCGGGAAAAATGAGACAACAGAGGAGGAAACAGAACAAGGCTTCAGGACATAACTGAAAAAAATAGTCTGGTCACCAGGGTTAGAATCAGGTAGGCGCATAGGCTTTTCTCCTCTGCAAAGAAGGTCATAGGGTGTGTAGAACCCCTTATGGTAGGTAAGGCCACCGCTCTTTGTCTCTGATGGAATTATTGCCTATCGTTTGCAGGGGTTTGGAGGGGTTTCCTTCTTGGAAAGGAGCCTTCATCTAATGCTTCCCACATGTTGAAGGTGTTCGTACTAGCCTGGGATTAAATTCAAGGGGATTCCCTGTGATGTTAAAGTGAGAAGTGATTGAACCCAGGGGGACTTGTGGCTCAGAACTTACAACCATTTCCTGGTCATCCTGGGATTCACTGCCCCGAGGCTGGGCACCCTGATTTCAATTTATCTCCCAATCAGCTCTTTTAAAACCAGATGCTCCGTTCACCTGGCTCTCAGAGAGGGTGCAGGCACAGGTACAGCCCTGCTTTCCCAGTCAGAGCTCTCACCTGTCGAGCTCGGCCAAGGGTGGGATGAAACTCAGCTGTGATGACCTGACCGCTGCTTCTAGTGTCATTCTTCTCTCTCTCGGGGCTTGAAATTTGAACGTTTCTGTTTCCAGGCAGAGAATTTTACCACCATGAGCTGACCTTTTCTGAGCACCATGAAAAGTGATATACACAGGGCTATTCTGCAAAATCAATAGACACCAATGCCAGCTGAGGGCTTCTCTGCCATCTCGGCCGGCCACCGAAAGACATCATTCAAGGTCCCAGAGAGGTCCGCCCAGCCTGACATCAGGAGACAATGCAGCATAAGGGAAAGAAGAGTAAGGTTTTGGTCCACAAGTTTGGGTTCAAAGCCAACTCTGCTTCCCTCTTATGGAAATCCTCAGATGCACCATTTCACCTCCTTGGGCCTTGATTTCTCTGGCCATAAAATGGGGCTAGTAATTTATAACTTGCGGTGTGAGAGTGAGAATTTGATGAGAAACCATAGGCAAACCATCCTATCACATATGTGATACGTAGTTAACCTTCCACGTTAACTATTTTGAGTGTGTGTGTGTGTGTGTGTGCGTGTATTATCATCACAGAGGGGTTGTGTATTGAGTCAACTAAATGTTTGTTCCCTACTCTCTGCGTTTCAAACTGCCGTGACTTCAGCATGACTTATGTATGAAGCCAGCTGGATATTTTTTCCTACAAGAAAACAAGGCTGTTTGTAGAAATCCAGGGGGAAGGAGAGAATAGGTGTTCATAGTCCCTTGTGAGCATTAGAAAGGGTAAGATTAAGGGGGATATGTTTTTCATTCCGTCAGCTTGAATTCCCTTTCCAAATTCCATTCTGGTTATATGATCAGGCTACCGCTGCATTTATGGGTGGCCACAGTCTGGCTGGAGGGGCGGATTTAGTCAGAAAGAACGTTTTCTTCCCTTCTAAAGGCAGTTCAAGAAGCAGTAGCATTCAGAAGGAACGTGGCGGAATGGGCCCTGATTTGGGGGTCATGGGGACCTGGGTCTGGAAACCGGCTCCATCCCTCTGAGTTCTGTTTCTCATTCTCTCTGCTTTTCAACCTTTGTCAGATAGGTACGGTCCCTTTCTCAGAGACATATGGATATTTAGTGAGATGAGTTATACAAAGATTTAGAGCGTGGGTTCTCCGTATGTTTTGTCTATTGCCATCATTACAATTAATTAAAAGAATCATCCTTTGCTAAGCATTTTAAACTCCCCACATATATGTCTGTCTACCGTACTACTTGGGAAATTGCTCGGACTTCCACTGGACATGGAGGGGCACAAATCCTTGTCAAAGTGCAAAATTGCAGCCTGAATGCACACCACCTGGCTTCATGATTTTTAACTGTGTTTTGTGTGTTCAGGATTCTGTGGAAATGTCCCAGAGGCTGGGGTGAGTTTTAGACCCTCCACCCCCTGCTTCGATCAAATCGGGCCCACATTTACCTGCCATATATTAGGGTCTTGCCAATTCATTTCGATTTCATTTAATGAATATTTCCACTGCTGGAAGTAACTTTGAAAGCCACTGTCTTAGAACATTAATCTTGGACAAGTCCTAGTAAATTGATAAGCAGGAAAACCAAGGAAAATCTCCATTTATTGAGCTCCTACTATGTGCCAGGTTCTGTGCGAAGTTTGATATACATATTATCTCACTTGAGCGTCACAAGCACCCTGTGAGCTATAGATGGTCATCCTCTTTATATGGATGACAAAGCTGCCAGCTGGAAAGTTGGTCACTTTGGGCAGGGGAGGCAGTTAGTGGGAGACGAGATAAGGAAGCTAGGTTTTGCAAAGCATAGAAAAAAATAATCTTTAACAACTGTACAGTTTGGCAACCCCCCCTCTCACTCCTTATCCAATTCACATTGTTTGAGCAAATCAGAGAATATTCATATTCACTTTCTTTCCCCAAATGCCATCACCTCCCTGCAACGCACAGGTTCAAAGCGCACTCACTTCCGTCTCCTGCAAAGGGCTGGATGCACACGAGGCTAGCAAACATTCCACAGGTTTCAATAGCCCCGAACAAAGCTCTCCCCGCTCCTGAGTCGGCCTTGCCACACTGCAGGACGAGGCAGGAAGCTGGCTGGGGTGGGCAGCAGGTTTTATTTCTAAAGCATAAATGGGAAAACTCCATAAAAAAGGGGGAAAGGGTCCCCAAAAACATGAAAAAGAGGCGTTCATTCTTCAAATGGGGCTCCCTGTCCCGCTCTCCCTCTGGACGGAACGCATTTCCAAAGAGTCCCCCGGCAGCATGGTACTTTATAGCCGACAGCTTCAGAATCTGCAAATGCCCAAACTCAAACATTTACATCCAACCCAGGCTTCTCCCTTTTCTCCCAACCTGTGCTAACATAACCTCCAGCTTGTAAAATATAGCCAACAATCTGACCTGCCAGGTAGTGAGATGCCCTCAGACCTGGTGAGATAAAAAGACAGGGAGCGGGGGTAAGGGGGGTGAGGAACACACAAGAAACAATCCAAGATTGGCTAAGTGCCTCTTTTAACTTCCAAAATGGTAGCAGTTTGGGGCAATGACAGCGACTACCCAAACTTCCAGTTCTTGAGCCCTCGCTCTTCCAGTCTCTTTATATTTCATTTCTCATAATGACAACAGAAGTTATTGTCCCCATTTTAGAGAAGTGAAAACTGAGGCTCGAAGAGGCCACATATTTTCATCAGGGTCACGTGTGTGGTGGTGGTGGTGGTGGTGGGGACACTAAAAGGATCCCTGGCTTCAAAACCCAAGTTCCTAATCCCCTTACAGCACTGCTGGGAACAAGAAACCCCTGCGTTCCTTCCACAGTCGGCCAGGGGAGGTGTGCTTCCCATCCCTAGGGGCAGTTGTTTCTCAGGGCTTTCTGCGATGAGAGATGAGGACGGAGAGGTGATTCTAGAAAAATAGGGGATACTGCTGGCTCTAAGCACCCCAGACATGCCCAGGTACCCAGCCCAGGGATCAATGAATCAGGAGGTATCCATGGGGAGTCCCCCGGCCCTTCAGAACAGAAGCCAGCGTTCGCCACTCCCGTCTCCTAGTCTGCACTTGTCCACCTGGCCCTAAGAGTTACCTTCTCTGCTCTGTCCCCCAGCCCTCATCCCTTTCCATGTCTGACTACAAGGTGGATATTGTGGAACACGGGGATGGATACACAACTCTTTGTAAACTGTAAGGTAAGGGCTGTTGAGATGTAAAATTCTATTGTTCTTCTACCATCGTCTATCAATCTCCCCCAACCCACCCCAAAGTAAGGCCATGAGCAAACTCCGCTTTCAAACTCTACTTCCTTAACCCTCAAACAAAAATATTCACAGGTGAATCAGCCCGGTAGGGAGTTAAGAATAAATTCTGACTTTCCCTCAGAAGAAGGACAGAGATAAAAACTTCCTAAAAAGTTCCTTGCACGTGGAGCTATTCATAGAACTAAAACACGCAGACAGAAATCTACCAGACTGGAAGGGGGCAAGTAGAAAACAAGTCAAGGTGCATCCGATCACAGCAAATACCCCATTTTGCCAGCAGCCAAGATAAAGCAAAAGTTTTATAATTAGGACACCACAACCTATTTGCTCCCGGAAATGCAAACAGTGTATCACATCTTTGGAAATGGGGTGAAACAGACTTACCTTTTTGGAGTTAGGAAAGACCTAGATCCTTGAGTGAACCAGCTCCATGGAATAAGTACCTGGACGTGAGGAGCGGGGCTCCCGGTGCGCTGCCCCAGTGTCACCCCGAGCCTGCTGTCTTTGTGTGGCGGACAGGCGGGGGGGTGTGTCTGCGCGAGCGGGAGAGCTTTTGACAGTAGGCAGGCTGTGGCCAGTGCAGCCAGCTTTGGCTGGCTTATATAGCGAGCTCCTTCCTCTGTAATGGGATGCCTCGCCTCCAGACATCCTTTCCCACTTTTTCAGTTGGTGAATTAAAGGAACAGCCCTCCCAGCGGAACGGGGTTAGCTCATGAAAGACGCACTCAACTCCCTGCTCTCTGCCAGGAAGAGAACCTATTTGCATACAATTTATTGCAAAAGTAGGAATTCCCTCTCCCCTCGCCTCCTGCCCCTGACTGGGAGCAGCTGTTAGTAAAGAGTGGTTTTTGCTTTGCTCCGCAGACGGTTTTTCTAACTGTGAGACAGAAGCCCAGGGAGCGAGAGGGAGAAGACTCAGCAGCTCTGGCTCTCTCACCAGGCAGCCTGGAAACATGGAAAGGAGACCGGGGGCTAGCCCGCCCGGGCGCTGGGCAGCAGCTGCTCAGTGGCACCTCGGAGAGAGCAGAGGGGCTGAGCCGAATTCCTGGAAAGAGGAGATAAAGCCTTTCGAAAGCCTGGGAGTGTTTGGGGTTTCTCAGGGCCAGCAGAGAGATACGGGATTAGTTCTCAGCAGGTGGGGAAAGCACTGGGAACACAGATCAGTCTGGAGTCCCTTTTGGGGAGACAGCCACAGTCCCGTCCAGCTGCCTGGAGGCGGTATTGTCCCAGCCCCGGTGCACTACAGGGGAGCAGCTTTTTGACACTGAACATGCCCTGTGCCTGGTCCTGTCTTCTAAGCTGCGTCTCCTAAACAAAGGTCTCCGAGGTTTCTTCTCAATGCTGAAAGGTGCCCACCATAAGAAAAAAAAGTAACAAGTTAATCTTTGAAACATAAGCTGCGCCTTTGCTCTCCAGCCTGCTGTGGATTCTTTCCAAGCTCTGAGTCATCGGTGAGTTTGGTGGTTAGCATGCATTGGGTATCCTCAGGGCACACACAGGCATGGGAGGGAGGGGGGGAAAAGGCCAGGCCAGGGCACCCACGCTTGAGCTTGTCACAGCACTTAGTACTTTTTGGGATCCTGGAGGGAAATGAGGCATCATGTAACCTGTAGCTACCGCTAGACCCTCCTTTATTAATTCTATATTAGGTGCCGCCCAAGGTACTTTATAGACGTTATTTCATTATATCCTCAGAACCAGAAAGTGAGATAGACACATGTGCTGTCCCCTTTTTACAGACGAAGAAACTGAAGTTCGGAGAAGTAATGAACCTCACTGAGGGAATACACCTGGGGAGCATTTAAATGACAACACTGGGCTTCACAGTTCTTTCTATTACACGTTACTGCCCAGGAACATTGTAAGATGATATTTAAACAATGTTTTATGCCCTATTAGATTGTAACACTGCTTGTATAAAAATCACTGCCATATTTGTATATGGAAGATATGTTTCTTTGTTCCATAGAGCTAATTCAGAGATCCTTGATTTTTAAAAAAATCAAGTATGAATAACAGAGGTTTCAACTATCTGCCTATTTTCAGTACTGAATGGTATCACCCCCATACTTATTATTATTGCTGTGGGCCTCAGTTTCCCAATCTGAAAAAAGTGGGACAAGATTAGGTCATCCCTGTGGTCTCTCTGGCTCCAGTATCCTAGGATTCTCTGCTTAAGTGACCCTCCCAGACAACAAGAAAGCCCATAAATAGTCATGTCACAAGACAACTCATTTGAACTTACGAATTATTTTGGCTGATTCAAATGTTGGTTGTTTTGGAAGTTTTTAACTCTGTGTTTTAGCTAAAGCGTATTGTAGTAGCATGAGGCCGTGTCTTTTTACCAGTAGTGAGTGCTTCCATTTCTCTTGGCTTCTCAAAATCTACAGAGTTTATCTCCTGGGTTAGGGAATAGAAATATTAGAATAGTATATTATACATGTCATATGGCATATAGACTACATTTACATATAATGCATAATCAATACATATTTGCAGTCGTATGTATATTTAAATGGAATAAGAGCACGTGCTAGAAAGCTGGGTGATAACATATGGCTTCTTCTGGGAACTTCCCAAACCCAGCCCCCCATCCTTGTAGTATTCCTACTACAAGTGGCTTAGCCAATCACAGGGAAAACAAAGCCAAATATGACCAGGCTGGCCCTCAAGGCAGGAAACAGGCCAGTGGAACAAACAAACAAGAATATTATTAAGCATTAAGTTAACTATCATAGAAGTATATTCCAGAGATGATTAGCTTTATTTGTATATTTTTAGCAGAGGCTACTTGTAAAAGGAGTTTTCTCCAAAACCTATGTGGCATCTTAAGCCATACCTTGGCTTTTAAGTAAGAGGAGCCCAGATAAGGCACTTGTTTTCATCTATCTCTGGACTTTTTTCAGCCTCCCTTCCAGGCAAATAGGTCTGCATACACCTTGTGCTCTCCAATACCTGAACCTTTGCTAACGCCGTACTCTACCTGGAATCCTCACGTCCACCTTCTCACATCCACTTGGCATCCAATTCTGATCTAACTTCACCATGTTGCTTCCTAGATGTCTTCCACAAGAAATGCTTCCATGCCTGTTGTAACTCTGTTAGGACATTCATTGACTCTACATGGTATAATTATACGTATGTCTTGTTTTTCTTCCTACATGCTAGGCCTCCAGAGGGCAGTGATCACACCTGCTTTTCCTTGCCTAGCACAGAGCCTTGCGTATTGTAGCAGTTCAGTAAATGTTTATTGAATGAAAGAAGTAATGGAGGAACAAGTGAATGTTTGACATGCTGTGCTTTATAATTAAATTCTTCTTTTTTCACCCTTAGAACATAAGAGGGAAACTAGATTCCCCAACACATCCATTTCACAGGTGAGGAGAGGGGGCCCAGCGAAGAGAAATGACTTACCCAAGGCCACCTCGGCTGCTTTCCATGAAGATGGTCGTCAAGGTCAGAACTGAGCAACCAAACCACATTAGACATTACAGAGGAGGATGCTTATGGAATCAATACCCGTTCATCCTCCTGTCTGGCAGAGGCTGCACCTCTTGGCATCCGGTGTCTTGTGGTGGCCCTCTGCTCAGAACGGTAAACACTTTTTCCCAAAGCTGTGTATTCCCTCTGTAACCTGCGTTAAGTCCTGAGATCCTTTGACTCACTTGCATTCATCACGGCAGCCTGCGCGCACACCAGCAAACATGACCAAAACCAGCCCCTCAGCCCTTCCACAGCTCCAGACCTTCCAACTTAGCAGGAAGGTGAGAGGGCAGAGTGAACGCTTGTGAACTCCACCTCTGCACGGAGTTCTCGGCCAAAGCCTGATTTTGTCGTTGCTCATTTGCTATCCTCATTCACAGGGTGCCAGAGGACGACGTGGTTTGGAGGCCCGAGGGGGTGTGGAGGTTCACCTCAGGTGAGGTCACTCTCATTACCTTGAAGGTCTGTTAGATGCAATACTTTTTTACCTTGAAGGTCTGTTAGATGCAATACTTTTTTTTCTTTCCCGAGATAGATCAGCCAGGGAGTAGAATATCGGCCAGGACTGGGCACTCTCTGAGGAAGCTGAGCGTCCATTTCTTTGAGAAGTCTAGCATTTACTTCCCACGGGACCCCTTGATTTCTAGCCCCCCCCCCTTACTTACCCACTGCTCCCAACCTCTTCCTCCTCTTCTTGGGATTCATCCAGTGTGCTAACTCCCGTCCAAAAGTCCCATGTGACTCTATATTTGCCAGAAATCTCTCCCAAAGCAATGAAGGAGCTCGGGTCCAACACAGTGGGCTAGTCATTCAATTAGATGCATTTGTTTAGGGTCAAGTTTCCCCGACTTGCTGTCTGCAAGGCTTTGTTCAGTGCTCTTCTTCTCCCTTCTCCTTAGACAACAAAGGACGAAAAAGCTCAAAGACGTCATTGGTCATTGAATGAGTGGCAAGACAGAGGAGAGCTTCCCTGCTGGCTGGAATAGGGTGAATCAACCAATAAGTAGGCTCTCTGGTCAGCGTGGAAAAGTGGAAAGAACTTTGGTTTACAGTAGGTTTGAGTCCTGAGGATGCATAACTTACTGTGTGACTTTGGGCAAATCTCTTCTCTTCTCTGGCTCTTGGTGTACTGGTTACAAAATGGGCGATTCCTAAGGATCTTAGCAACTTAAAAATGCTAAGTAAAAAAATCAAAAGAATAATTTAGAGGCCTCCAAGCCTTTGTACATTCCCAGGCCCTAGAATAACCCTCCCTGGACTTTATCCTCATGGCAAGTTCCTATATTATTTTCAAGATTTACTTCTAAGACAGTTTCCACAACCTTACATTCAGAGAGAAGGGCACCTCATCCATGCTCACCCAGACTTCCATTTTTTATTTTTAGCACACTGTATAATTGCCTTTTTAGCTCATTAGGCCATGAATACTTTGAGGGTAGGCACTGTCACTTTTCACGTGCTTACTAACAGATCTGTTTAGAACCAGTGTCTGTTTATTGTTGGCGCCTATGCCATGCCACTAGTTAATTATTTTTAATATCATTCCTGCATATCATGGTTTTTAGAATGGCATGTGATCTGTGGCAGAATTTAGGTAAACCATAAAACTTCCTTGCAATGATTTATTAGATGATTAGAGTGTTTACTGTTATCACTGATTTACTCACCCAATTCCCCAAAGGGACTGTGAGAGTCCCCTGGGGCCAAGAACTGTGCCTTCCTTCTCAAAGCACCGGGAAGCCAATTAATGTTCCCATGAAATGAGTGATTGATTGGCCGAATGATGGAGAAGATGGAAAAGGCATAAGATTGGCACAAGCAGTTTTGGGTTCCAATCATCTTGACCATTTACAAGGTGAATTATCTTGAGAAAATCATATCTCTTCTCTGAAACTCAGATTCCTCATTAGTGAGACAGATAAAACATCCCTACCTCGAGTACCTCCCAGAGTTGGTGTGAAGACCAAGTAAGAGAGTGGAAGAGAAAGTGCTCAGTAAACTGTGATGCCTTATGCAGATTTTTTTGATGATGAATGATCCCCTCTGCCCCAAATTGCAGTCGAAAGCTCACACTTGGCACGGCTGTGTTGTGCATGATCCCAGCTTCCACCTAAAGTATTTCTGAGCTCTGCAGGGGTTAGCAGGGGAGAGAAGGGAGTTGAAACCACCAGGTGCTGTCTTGTTTGCTAACACTTTCTAAGGATGACCTCTTAGCTGGAGCCAAAGGGGAAGAGGGAAGGATTCAAACGATGAGCATCGACCAGTGCTGAGTTGGAAGGTCTGGAGTTGTAGAAGAGCTGAGGGGATGGTTTTGGTCATGTTTACTGGTGTGCGCACAGGCTGCTGTGATGAATATGAGTAGTCAAGAGGATCTCAGGACGTAACGCAGGTCGCAGAGGGAATACACAACTTTGAAGCCAAGGCAGATTGAATTTTTTTTGACTGATTTGTCACAACTGAGTTAGATACTTGTGAGGATGTTTAATTTGTCCCTTTTCTTTATTTCTCT
Source organism: Balaenoptera borealis (assembly GCF_965194805.1). Taxonomy (NCBI): domain Eukaryota; kingdom Metazoa; phylum Chordata; class Mammalia; order Artiodactyla; family Balaenopteridae; genus Balaenoptera; species Balaenoptera borealis. The sequence goes on from NC_138865.1 coordinate 103,714,086, forward strand.
TCTTGGTTTTTCTTAGATTTCTTTTGTGGACAAAGATGGATAAGAGTGGCTCACATTGACTGAGTTGTTCCTGTTAGGCACTTTTTAAGTGGTTTGCATATATGAAGTTCAGCGATCTGTACAGTGAGCCCATTGGGTTGATACTATCATTATTCCCATTTTGCAGATGGGAGCGGTGAGGAACAGAGAGCTTAAGTAAATTGTCCGAGTCACGTGAGTAATAAATGACAGCAAGAAGATCCAAACCCAGGCTGTGGGCTCTATCCCCAACCTCCTGTGATTGGGTGTGATTCCTCATGTACTTAATTTAACAGGTACCCAAAGGCAAAAATGACATTCTTGGACTCGGATGGACCACCCTGAGTGATTATGGAGTTTGTGCATAACAGTCTAATGAGGCAAGAGGGGCTTTGCTTGTGTTTCTTCGGGTACTGTGGCAGCAAGAGGCCATGAGAAGTCCATGTCTGTCAGTGCTAATGCTGGAGTTGTGAAAGTACTGGCGTGGATTTGGTTCCCGTCCTAATTCAACCACTAACTAGTTAGGAAAAGAAGTGGGGCCTTGGACAAATTATTTTACTTCTTTGTTATCAGTCCCTCATTTGTAAAATGGGGACATTAATAACTGGTACTTCTTAGAGTTATTCTCAAGGTTAAAGGAAATACACTTAATCAAATGTTTATGCTTGCTACACTCTAAAATAATCTCAAAATGATGCCTATTGGCTATTCTAGGTAAGTCACTTTTCTATTCTGGGCCTTTATTTTCTCATTTTTTTTTTTTTAATTTTTATTTATTTATTTATTTATTTATTTATTTATTTATGGCTGTGTTGGGTCTTCGTTTCTGTGCGAGGGCTTTCTCTAGTTGCGGCAAGCGGGGGCCACTCTTCATCGCGGTGCGCGGGCCTCTCACTATCGGGGCCTCTCTTGTTGCGGAGCACAGGCTCCAGACGCGCAGGCTCAGTAGTTGTGGCTCACGGGCCTAGTTGCTCCGCGGCATGTGGGATCTTCCCAGACCAGGGCTCGAACCCGTGTCCCCTGCATTGGCAGGCAGACTCTCAACCACTGCGCCACCAGGGAAGCCCTATTTTCTCATTTTCAAATGATGGAAAAGATAACCTCAAGCTATGTTCCAAAAATGAGCTCACTAAAAAAGGGTTAAAGGAAAAAAAAAATGTGTAAGCATGTAAAAAAATACATAGCACCTTTTGTTACAGGCCTTGGGATTCCCAGGTTGACCAAACTGAGTGTACTGGTCACTCTGTTTACTTAAACATCCTTCATAGGTCCCCCTCCATCCTGCTGTGCACATGCAATCAACAGCAGGCTTTAAGGGTCCTGTTCTCCTGTCGTTTTCCAAGTCTTTATACATTCTGTGTCTTCAGGTGGTGATGGAAAATCCTCCCCTAGTCAGAGTTGGCCGGATGGTATCGCTTGCCTCAGAGCTAGAAGCTCCCCCAGCAGGGCCTAGAGGTTGATGTACAGCTATCACAGAGGTATGGGAATCACTTTCCTGCCTGGGGAGTTCCCCTGGGCTGGTCTTGGTCCTGACGGAGCAGTCTCACCTGTACTCCTTCCCTACCCCACAGCCTTCCAATGGCATGATTGATGGCAAATATACTCATATACTCACTTATATTTCTAGTAACAGTTACAAAGTAGTGACATTATTTCAATCCTCACACCTAAGCTTCCCCCATACTACAGGTGAGAAGAGGTCAAGGGACTTGCTTAAAGTCACAGAGCCAATGCATGGTTTGGCAGAAGTCTCCATGTGCAAAATACTGGGCTCTTTGATTTCCACCGTGGAAACCATTTATAAAGGGTCTTGTGTTATCAGTCTTGTAGGGGAGCAAAGTTTGCCATCCCCAAACTTTGTCATAGAGATTATTTTGAGCTGAAAACAATCGAGGCCCAAAAGACTCAAGAATTCTTTCATTTTACCTACGCCTTAGCTGCCTAAAGAATTTAGGTAAAAGGCCTGTCCTAGAATAGAGCTATCAGGAGAGGTATCTGCAAAGAATACAGGTTGGGCATGGTGGTGAAGGAAACTTGAGCAGGGCCTAGAGATCAGAGTCTACTCTCTGTCCCATTGTCTCTGCTGAGGCCCAGCAAACATTTGTTTACCAAACATTTGCTTTTCCATTTCCATATGAATTTCCTTTCTCCCCTTTCAAGTCCCAGCTACTCCAACATGCTCTTTTGTCTTTAGAGGAAGATGGTATTTAAGGTGAGGGTGTCAGCCATTTGGAGAGTTACTCAGTTTCTCTGGGTCTCTGCCATGTATACATGTTATTAAACTTTTGTTTGATTTTCTCTTGTTAATCTGCCTCATGTCAATTTAATTCTTAGATCAGCCAGAAGGACCTAGAAGGGGAGAGAAAAATTCTTCCTCCCTGACTGTATTTTCAGTACAATGGTATAAAATAAGAAACCCGTGACTGGAAAATAGACAGACTTAGGTTTAATCCCCACTCTGCCATTTACTAGTGTGTGAAATGTTTCAAATTCCTTCACTTCTATGAGCCCCATCTGTGTCTTTGTCTGTAAAATGGGAGTGAGGGTACTCCCTTCATAGAGCTGACAGGACTGTAGTAGGTTGAATAATGGCTCCCCCGAGATAGCCATACCCTAATTTCCCAGAACCAGTGAATGTTACCTTATACGGCAAAAGGGACTTTTCAAATATCATTTAAGGATTATGACACGAGGAGATTATCCTGGATGCAATCACAAGCGACCTTATAAGAGTAGACAGAGGGAGATTTGCTTACAGGAGAGGAAAAGGCAAAGTGACCAGGGAACAGAAATTGAAGTGATGTGGCCACAAGCCAAGGAATGCTGGCCATTACCAGACGTTAAAAGAGAGGCAAGGAACAGATTCTTCCCTGGAGCCTCCAGAAAGACCCAGCCCTGTGGACAACTTGATTTTAGCTGAGTAAAACTCATTTCAGACTCTTCCTTCCAGAACTGTAAGAGAAAAAACTTTGGTTCTTTTAAGCCACTAAGTTTATGGTGATTTGTTAAAGCAGCCGTAGGAAACTGATAACAAGGGCTAAATGGGCCTGCCTTGTGCATAACAGGGGCTTAAAAATAGTAACTCCATCTCACTAGATTCTAGAATACTTTCTTTTTTTCTAATTTAATTTTTCTTTTATATTGGCATATAGCTGATTAACAATGTTGTGATAGTTTCAGGTCTATGGCAAAGTGATTCTTTCATACATATACATTTCTTTTTCAAATTCTTTTCCCATTTAGGTTGTTACATAATATTGAGCAGAGTTCCCTGTACTATACAGTAGGTCCTTGTTGGTTATCCATTTCAAACATAGCAGTGTGTACATGTCAATCCCAAACTCCCTAACTATCCCTTCCTCCCACCCTTCCCCCCACCCCCTGTAATCATAAGTTTGTCCTCTAAGTCTGTGAGTCTGTTTCTGTTTTGTAAGTAAGTTCATTTTTGTATCATTTCTTTTTAGCTTCTGCTTATAAGCGATATCATACAATATTTCTCTTTCTCTGTTTGACTGACTTCACTCAGTATGACAATCTCTAGGTCCATCCATGTTGCTGCAAATGGCATTATTTCATTCTTTTTAATGGCTGAGTAATATTCCATTGTATATATGTGCCACATCTTCTTTATCCATTCCTCTGTCAAAGGACATTTAGGTTGCTTCCATGTCTTGGCTATTGTAAACAGTGCTGCAATGAACGTTGGGGTGCATGTGTCATTTCAGACCATGTTTTTCTCTGGATATATGCCCAGGAGTGGGATTGCAGGATCATATGGTAGCTCTATTTTTAGTTTTTTAAGGAACCTCCATACTGTTCTCCATAGGGGCTATACCAATTTACACTCCCACAAATAGTGTGGGAGGGTTCCCTTCTCTCCACACCCTCTCCAGCATTTATTGTTTGTGGATTTTTTGATGATAGCCATTTTGACTGGTGTGAGGTGATAGCTCATTGTAGTTTTTATTTGTATTTCTCTAATAATTAGCAATGTTGAACATTTTTTCATGTGCCTCTTGGCCATCTATATGTCTTCTTTGGTGGAATGCCTATTTAGGTCTTCTGCCCATTTTTTGATTGGGTTGTTTGTTTTAATGATATTAAGCTGCATGAGCCGTTTGTAAATTTTGGAGACTAATCCCTTGTCGGTCACATCATTTGTAAATATTTTCTCCCAATCGGTGGGTTGTCTTTTCATTTTGTTTATGGTTTCCTTTGCTGTGCAAAAGCTTTTGAGTTTAATTAGGTCCCATTTGTTTATTTTTGTTTTTATTTCCATTACTCTGGGAGATGGATTGAAAAAAATATTGCTGTGATTTATGTCAGAGAGTTTTCGGCCTATGTTTTCCTCTAAGAGTTTTTTTTTTTTTTTTTTTTAATTAATTAATTAATTAATTTTTTATTTTATGGCTGTGTTGGGTCTTCGTTTCTGTGCGAGGGCTTTCTCTAGTTGTGGCAAGCGGGGGCCACTCTTCATCACGGTGCGCGGGCCTCTCACTATCACGGCCTCTCTTGTTGCGGAGCACAGGCTCCAGATGTGCAGGCTCAGTAATCCTCTAAGAGTTTTATAGTGTCCGGTCTCACATTTAGGTCTTTAATCCATTTTGAGCTTATTTTTGTGTATGGTGTTAAAGAGTATTCTAATTTCATTTTTTTACATGTAACTGTCCAGTTTTCCCAGCACCATTTGTTGAAGAGACTGTCTTTCCACCATTGTATAGTCTGGCCTCCTTTGTTGTAGATTAATTGACCATACGGGTGTGGGTTTATTTCTGGGCTTTCTATCCTGTTCCATTGATCTATATGTCTGTTTTTGTGCCAGTACCATACTGTTTTGATTACTGTAGCTTTGTAGTATAGTCTGAAGTCAAGGAGCTTGATTCCTCCAGCTCCGTTTTTCTTTCTCAAGATTGCTTTGGCTATTCAGGATCTTTTGTGTCTCCATACACATTTTAAGGTTTTTTGTTCTAGTTCTACGGAAAGTGCCATTGGTAATTTGATAGGGATTGCATTGAATCTGTAGATTGCCTTGGGTAGTATAGTCATTTTGACAGTATTGATTCTTCCAATCCAAGAACATGGTATATCTTTCCATCTGTTTATGTCACCTTCTATTTCTTTCATCAGCATCTTATATTTTTTGGAGTACAGGTCTTTTGTCTCCTTAGGTAGGTTTACTCCTAGGTATTTTATTCTTTCTGATGTGATGGTAAATGGAGTTGTTTCTTGAATTTCTCTTTCTGATGTTTCGTTGTTACTGTATGGAAATGCAACAGATTTCTGTGTATTAATTTTGTAACCTGCAACTTTACCAAATTCACTGATGACCTCTAGAAGTTTTCTGGTAGCATCTTTAGGATTTTCTATGTATAGTATCATGTCATCTACAAACAGCTTAACAGCGGCAGTTTAACTTCTTTTCCAATTTGGATTCCTTTTATTTCTTTTTCTTCTCTGATTGCCATAGCTAGGACTTCCAAAACTGTGAATAAAAGTGGCAAGAGTGAACATCCTTGTCTTGTTCCTGATCTAAGACGAAATGCTTTCAGTTTTTCACCATTGAGAATGATGTTTGCTGTGTGTTTGTCTTTTATGGGCTTAATTATGTTGAGGTAGTTTCCCTCTATGCCCACTTTCTGGAGAGTTTTTACCATAAGTGAGTGTTGAATTTTGTCAAAAACTTTTTCTGCATCTATTGAGATGATCATATGGTTTTTATTGTTCAATTTGTTGATGTGGTGTATCATACTGATTGACTTGTGGATATTGAAAAATCCTTGCATCCCTGGGATAAATCCCACTTGATCATGGTGTATGATCCTTTTAACGTATTGTTGGATTCAGTTTGCTAATATTTTGTTGAGGATTTTGCGTCTATGTTCATCAGTGATACTGACACTAGTGTGTGAATGTTCATCAGTGATATTGGCCTGTAATTTCTTGTTAGTACAAGAAAAAAAAACTGTAAAAAAACACAAACACGTGGAGGCTAAACAATATGTTACTAAACCACCAATAGATCACTGAAAAAATCAAAGAGGAAATAAAACAAAATACCTAGAGACAAATGAAAATGAAAACACAATGATCCAAAACCTATGGGACACAGCAAAAGCAGTTTTAAGTTTTATAGCAATATGATCTTACCTCAGGAAACAAGAAAAATCTCAAATAAATAACCTAACCTTACACCTAAAGCAACTAGAGAAAGAAGAACAAACAAAATGTAAATCTAGTAGAAGGAAAGAATTCATAAACATCAGAGCAGAAATAAATGAAATAGACACAAAGAAAACAATAGAAAAGATCAATGAAACTAAAATCTGGTTCTTCGAAATGATAAGCAAAATCGATGAACCTTTAGCCAGATTCACCAAGAAAAAAAGGGAGCAGGCTCAAATCAATAAAATGAGAAATGAATAAGAAGTTATAACTGACATCACAGAAATACAAAAGATCAGAAGAGACTATTACAAGCAACTATATGCCAATAAAATGGACAACCTAGAAGAAATGGACAAATTCTTAGAAAGGTACAATCGTTCAAGTCTGAACCAGGAAGAAATAGAAAATATGAACAGACCAAACACAAGTAATGAAATTGAAACTGTGATTTAAAAACTTTCAACAAACAAAAGTCCTGGACCAGATGGCTTCACAGGTGAATTCTATCAAACATTTAGAGAGGAGTTAATACCTATCCTTCTCAAACTGTTCCAAAAAATTGCAGAGGAAGGAACATCCCCAGACTCATTCTATGAGGCCACCATCACTCTGATACCTAAACCAGACAAAGATACCTCAAATACCTTCTTGTTCCATCTCCTTTAATATGACTTTTTAGGTGTTGGCTGGAAGACAGGCCGGGAAAGGGAAGTCAGAGGGAGCTGCAACCTCCACCATTAGCCTGACAGTTTCGAAGTGACCTCTTGATGTGGGAGCTCTGTAGTGTTGAGTGATTTAGCCCAGGGAGAGGAGTGAAACTGGACTTAAAACACTGCATCCTTATCATTCCAGAGTCAGCCTGACCCTAATAAGTGTCAAGCTTATCTGAGTAGCTGCTCATCTATAACTCTGAGGGTTCGTCCACAGCACACTTTGTCAAGTTGAAAAGAGCTAAGAGGTCATCGTGCTCAAATGTGCGATAAGAAAAGGAGGCCCGGAGCATTGCCTGCTTTGCCCACACACTATGAATCATAGTTAGCTGAGGCTAAAATCCAGATCTTCTCATTCTGTAATGTTTCACATGGAGGAAGCAACTTGTCGAGATTTCTGTAAGACCCACAAACACCAGAGGAGTTTATAGGTTAAAAAAATCCTTCACATAGATCGAGCTTTTTCTACTTAGAAAAGACAAAAAAGGTGACTGAGAAGGGCAAGTAGACACATGCCAGGCTCCCCACTCCGTCTGTGCTTCTGTGCACGATCTACAAACCCTGTCTCTCTCTTCTGCTTCCCTCTGGTTTCCATTTGGCTCAGTGATGTCATCCGAGGGAGTTATGGTGTGTGGGGACCAAAAGATCCCCTTAGTGATATGTCAAGCAAGTCTTTCAGACATTGTCTCAGACAGCGGCCTCTGTAGGGGAAGTTCAAAGGCTTTCTAAATGCTTTGGAACACCTGCCCAGGCCAGGCTTGGATTCGGCTTGCAGATGAATGGGATATGGGGAGAGTACTCTTCTGAGAGTATAGATACATGACTCATTCCTTAAGGCAGATGATAGACGATTTCCTCCATGGAAATACTTTATAAGGAAATTACAGTGAAGACTTGATAATCCCCATAGACAGGAGGGGGCGGGGGCCAGGATGAATCAGTGAGACAGCTGCATTGTAGGAGACCAGCTGAGGGGTGCTAACTTTGAAGTATATTCTGCCAGTAGTTCTTCTAAGCTAGTATAGTATTGCCAACGTGGGATCTTCTGGGAGAAGATCCCAGAAGATTAAATTTCTGTTTAATGAGCAGAAATTAGTAGCACATGGTTGTTTTCCAAAGAAGTAGAAGTGCTTTGGCTCTTTAGCAAGTTGCAGTCTTGTTTGCACACTTAGTCAATAGGTGATTTATATAAAATTGCTGGTATTTGACTACATTTGATCTACAAAAATGGCACTTACATATTAGTTCAACTAATGAGCTTAGGCCTTACTAAGATTCCAGCACCATGGTGGGGTATGGAAAGAGCAAAGCCACCCACTTCTAGGGGTGCAGGCTTGCACAGTGAGGATAACTGCCGTGGCCAGAGAGGAACGAGGCATGTAACTGGTTCCCAGATGTTCTGGGCCCACGTAAGACCCCTGGACTCTTGAATAAGCCAGTTTGTAAGAGAAACAATTTCCAACACAGCTGAGATTACATTTTACCAGTTATTTGGGTTTTATTTTATTTTATTTTACCAGTGCCTTTGGTGGGGACTTAGCGCAGCATGGCATGGTTGAGAGAAATGAAGAGAAAGAAATGAAATGTTTCTTATCCTCCAGTATTGTAGAGTATTGTACCTGCTACTGCGTTATATACATAAAGCTATCAGCTTATGTCCCCAGACACCAAAAATGCTATTTTCTTCTTTCTTCCCCCGGAGAACAATCACAGATGAAGTACTAGCTATTCCTGTTTTCAGGGAAGTTGCATGGTGATTAGAGAGATGAGATCTACAGGTATGCCAGCCTTTCCAATGCCGAAGCATTCTGCTCTGGAGGAGACTTCCCTCTGGCTAGGAAGTATTTGTGGCTTAATTAACTATTTCCTTTGAGCATCAGATGTTCCCTTCTCCAAAGGTGCTGAGACTGGAGGATGAAGAGTTTATCTCCAAGATTTCTGAGCTCCTTTTTTGCTGTCTAACCCGAACAATCCAGTAGGAACATCTGGTTTCCTTTGGGGAAATGAGAAGAATGCCCAATGTCAAAATCATTCTCTCCATCTTGAATGACCCAACAGGATTTAACCAGAGCCTTGAACAGTGGCTGGCACTCTATAGATATTTGTTTTATGAATGCTTGAATTTAATCATCTTTGAAGTGCAGAGTTAGATATGGAAAATCTGGCTCACAATTTTTCTTTGTAAAAGAGGCCAATTTAATTTAATACAGAGTTATTGATTGTCTATGCTTGTCTGAAACAATAGAAATAACACCCCAATCTTTTGTTCCTGATTGTTGGATGTTGTGTGAGCAGAGCTGGCAGCAGTTAGAGTTGCTGAGGCTTAGAATTGGTGACTTGGAAGAAAATAGAGTGGTAACTTTGTCTGAGTTCTAATTTGGTCGATGGATGCCCTCTAAGGTATCAATGCCTTTACTTTGCAAATTTTATTGATTAGACTTGGAACCATGGCACAGGGATTAAAAGGTGATCCATTCAGCTCTGAAGGAGTTTATAGACTCATGGGGAAGACAGGCACAGAAACGGGTAATTGCAAAACAGTGTGATGTGTGCTGTGGTGAAAGGCCCCATAAGAGACGATGATAGGGACACAGAGGAAGAGAGAATCTAATTGTTCCATTGCTTGAATACTTCCAGTGTCAGGAAACTCATTATCTTAGAAGAAAATTCAGGGAGAAAGAATGCATTAACATTTACTATTCACTCAACATTTTAAAAATGACTATCTACTAGGTACCAAGTACTATGTCAGGTGCTAGAGAGGCAATGAATAAAAGAGAGACAGTCCCCGCTCTTATAGAACTTTCAAAATCCTGGGTGAGAGATCCATTAAACATGTAAATATACAAATAAGCATATAATTACAAAAGTGATGGGTGTGATGAAAGAAAAGCCACGTGGCTGTAGGACACTGTATGTTTGTTTTTTTTTAAAAAAAATTTATTTATTTATTTACTTATTTTTGGCTGCGTTGGGTCTTCGTTGCTGCGCGCGGGCTCTCTCTAGTTGCGGCGAGCGGGGGGTTACTCTTTGTTGCGGTTGTTACGGAGCTCGGGTTCTAGGTGTGCGGGCTCAGTAGTTGTGGCGCACGGGCTTAGTTGCTCCACGGCATGTGGGATCTTCCCGGACCAGGGCTCGAACCCGTGTCCCCTGCCTTGGCAGGCAGATTCTTAACCACTGTGCCACCAGGGAAGCCCAGGACACTGTACGTTGGTTCCCACTACCTGGTCTCAGTTCAGTTCTGAGAGGTCAGTATTTTAATCTCCATCCTACTGAGGAGTTAGCTAGGCTCCCAGTTGTAAAGTGTTCTGCCCAAAGTCACATAGCTGGTAAGTGTCAGAGTGGGGGTTAGAACCCAGGACCGTCCAATGCCAAGTACATGCTTTCAGCTCCAAGTCCTCACTGAGGAGCCTCACGGTATATGGGCCACCCCATTCAGGGACACAGGCATTAAACCATGTTCTTTCTCTTTAGCATTCTGGTTATACACCTTTAACGTGTGCCACCAATTAAAGGGTTAATTATGTACTATCTCATGTTGATTTATAAATGTGGTTTAGTTAGTCTTGTTTAAGTAAGAGCATGGAGGTCTGATTCTTTCACTCAAATCCACCCACCGTTTGTCTAGGCTGATGTTGAAGGTAGACATTCTCATTAGATACTCATTGGTTTAAATCACCGGCTTTGGAATTTTTATAACGTTGCATACAGACTCCACAATAATGGGCTAAGACAATGCAATGGCTCTGAGTTTGGACCTTAAATCACGCAGACCTGGGTTCAGATCCCAGCTCAGTTGCTCAGTTGCTCCTGAGCTGTAGGCTCCTGGGCAAGACTGTTCACCTCCCGGGGCCTCAATGTCTTCATTTGTAAAATGGAGATAAGAACACCTACACTCAGGTCTGTCATTCAGAGTCAGTGAGATACAATGCTTAGAAGAGCTAAGCTTATAGAACTGCTAAATAGTTGGTAATTATTATTACTTCTATCAATACATTTGCCTCTTTATTGAACAAATATCATCTGAACGATCAAACAAAGCTAACGCCAGCTTTTTACTTCACTTCTAAAACTAGATAAGGAGTTGGAGAGTTACTGTATTTTATGTTTCCCCTGAATTCTTACCCCTGCCTTTAATAAGAAGAGGCCTGATTTGTTTCATTCTTTGGTCTGTGCCAGTGGTTTTTCAACAGAGGGTGATTTAGCCCCCCGCGGGGCATTTGTAAATGACTGGAGACGTTTTGGCTACCACAACTTGGGGGGAAGTGCTACTGGAAATTAGTGGGTAGAGGCCAGGGATGCTGTTGAATATCTTACAATGTACAGACAGCGCTGCCGCCCCCACAGCAAAGAATTATCCCACACAAATATGTCAACAGTGGCGAGACTGAGAAACCCTGATTTATGCCCTCCATGCCCCGCCCCTCCCCCCCCCACCCCCCACCATGTGACCGCTCACACACACCCACACCTCCTGCCTGGGAGCTCCAGCATGATGTCATGCTGGGGAGACCCACACGGGCCTGTGGTGAGACACAGTACACGTGGGGGAATCTCACCATTTCCGCGCAGACCACGCACCTCGCTGGCGCTGCCGCCTCATATCCTGCTCTGGTCCCTCCTGGGACCAGAGGGAAACCTCACAGCGGATGGAGTTTCACTTAGTCACAGTCTCTGTGGCTAGATCCGATTACATCAGCAGCAGCTCTGGCTCGGAGACCCACAGTTGCCTGGTGCTCTGTGGGCTGGCCTTTCACCTTCCAAGACCCAAACTTATTGCAAGACAGGCGAGGAGAGAGGAGTTCATTTGCAATTCTGTCTGTTAAAAGGAAGAAAGCTGAGCAATAGAAAAAGCCAAAAGATATCGGTATCCTCTTTTGAGGGACTGGATATTTCTGTCTGTGTATTTTTTTGTGTTTGTCATGACAGGTGGTAAGTACTCAGTAACTTTTTTAAAAGAAGTATATAAATGATAGAAATCTTGAAGGTTTTGTATTTCATATGAAAGAGTAAGAATGGGTACTAAAAATTGAGCGTTTATAATATTCCACGAATTGTGTTATGTGTTTAACAAGTATCATCTCCTGTCATTCTAAGACAGTGATGTGTGTGTGCATTAGCATCCCCACCTGAGAGCTGATATAATAGAGGGTGAGCAAAGCTGGTTCATCCAAAGGGCAAGAGCTACTAAGGGGCAAAGCCCAGATTCCAACCTCACTTCCTTCGAGACCTGGGTCTTAACCATTTAGCTAGATGCCTCTCACTAGTGAGAAGAGAGCTAATCTTTGGCGGAGAGCACAGCTAACCCAAGACCTCCCTGCCACGGTGGAGTGGTGGAAGGATCTAGGACCCCTCTTGGCATTGCTCTTTAGCAAACAGGCAAAGTTAGTTCCTAGGGCCTCCCATCTCTCCCCTGGGCCTGCACTTGTCCCCAGGCTGTGTTGCTCTCACCTTCTGTCTCAAGCTCTGGATGTTACCTGCCATCATTGGGGCCCATCCTCTCAGAATCCTTGCTTGTGTGGGGTATCCGATTCATAGTGTCGTGGGCTCAAGGGTGACATGTGTACGGTTAGAGAGTATATTGATTGGGGTAAGAACACTTGCTGTCACAGAAAAAGTGTTTTCAGTGGCTTAACAAGATGGAAGTTTATATCTTGCTCATATAAAGCCCTACAGGGGGTTGGCTTTCTTTGAAGCAGCATTACTAGAATCTTCCTATCTTATGGGTCTACCCGCTTGGCTTCCACAGAGACTGTGCTTTCCTGCAGTAAGCCAGCAGAAGCAGAAAGAGCAAGGAGATTTCACAGGTGGGATTATGGACCAGACACAGTAGTGACATTCCGTTGGTCAGAATCCAATCACACGGCCAAATTTAACCACAAAGAAAGCTGGGAAATGTAGTTTATCTGGTTATCTTAGGTTTTCATGGTTTTTTTTGTTGTTGTTGTTGTTGTTTTGTTTTGGTTTTTTTGGCCATGCTACGTGGCATGCAGGATTTTAGTTCCCTGACCAGGGATCGAACCCATGCCCCCTGCAGTGGAAGTGCAGAGCCCTGACCACTGGACTGCCAGGGTAGTTGTCTTAGGAAAGTGAGGAAATGAGTTTCATTTGATCAGGCATTTGGGGGATGGTCAGGGATTTGGGGTAATCCCAAATTTAGGTAACAGATTTGGCTGTGCACCTCAGATCTCACTTTTCAATGGATGACTAATTCTTTTTACATATAATCTTCCGTCCTGGTGACAGTGATGGGCTAGGGACAAGGTGGTGGGAAAAACTCCCCTGGGGGCTGGTGTAAGGGAGCAAAACGTGCCATTCTGAAATGTGTCTTTGACATGTGGATTATTTCGAGCTGAAAAAAATCAAGGCCCAGAGGACTCAGGGGGAAACTCTGACCTTCCCCCTAACTGCCTAAAAGAATTTACATAGAAGGCCTGTTCCCAGAATAGGGCTATCACCAGAGATATCTGCGAAGAACACAGGCTAACCGTGGTGGAGGCCTAGAAATCAGGGTCCGCTCCGTGTCCCATTGTCTCTGCATGGCTCAGCAAACATTCATTTACCAGGCATTTGTTTTTCCATCTCTGTGAACTGCCTTCCTCCCCTTTGCTGTCCCAAACCACTACCCCCAACGTCATCTTTTGTATTTAGCTGAAGATGGTATTTAAGGTGAGAGTGTCAGCTATTTTGGCGAGTTGCTCAGTTTTCTTGGGTCTCTCCCATGTATACATGTTAAACTTTTGTTTGTTTTTCTCCTGTTAATCTGTCTTATGTCAATTTCATTCTTAGACCAGCCAGAAGAACCTAGAAGGGTAGAGGAAATTTTCTTCCTTCCTGACGCTGGACTAGGTCAACGAATTTGGGTGAAAATAGAACTCTTTGGGAAGAAGGATCCATGGGGCCCTTTTATCTCTGTTCCATGTGAATCTGCCCATATTGTAATTGCTTCGTTGATTTGTTTATTCCACAGACATCCATTTGAGTGTACGAGGTACAGTGTGTGCAGCTGGGACCTAAACTTCCAGTCTCTGCTCTTGAGGAGCTTACAGACAAGTGTGAAAAAAGAAGAGGAGAAACAGGACTGTTACCATCCAGTGACATGAAGCCTATGACTGAGGTAGGTGCCTGCGGGATGAGGGTCATCTCACCTAGGCTGGAGGGAGGATTAGCTGATTTATCTCTACGCTGAATTTTGAAACGTCCTCAGTGCAAAGCAGCTGGGGAAGAATGTTCTGGTAGAAGACACAGCGTGTGCAAAGGCCAGGAGGCATGAAAGAGCATTCAGTTGCGGCGAGTAGCTCAGGAGGGATGGGCACGGGATCTGCGAGGGGGAGATAGGGCTGACCGGATCACAGGGAGTACTGTGTGCTCGCCTATGGAGTGTGCATTTATTCAGATTTTCTGACCTTCCAAAAACGACCGTGTCCGCCTGGGAATAGGGAGTTTCACGGCACATCACGGAACGGCCCGTGCCTGGCCTGGATGAGAACATGCTGCTTATCCACGGTGATTTGAGCACCTGCCAGCACCCCCGTGTGTGTGTCACTAGGCTAGGGACCCCCTAATCACTTGCCCTCCTGGCTGCAGTCCACATACAGTCTCTGCTACCCAGTCTGCTACCCTCATAGCAACGATGTGAGCCAGAGAGAGCGCTGATCTCTACCCACGTGCGGAGGACTCTCTGTTTTCCCACGGGCTCTCCGATAAATGATGTCCTTCCTCCCTCCATCCCCGGAGAACCGACAGCTGTTCCCACTTTTAAGAGGAGGCGACTGAATCACTGTAGAGTACCTTCCCCTACAGAGACTTAACACCGTCTAGCCATCAGCATTCACGGGAGAGACAGATTATGACGATGCTCTGGGAACTAGAATCTCAGTTTCTCGCTTGTAATCTATTTTTGGATAGGAAGCAGAGCCACATGGAAAAGATTTGATAATGTTAATAAATGACACAATAGTAACTAGCTGAGCCAGGAAATGTTTCTTTCCACACTCAAGTGATGGGCTTCAGTTACACAGACTTCTGGGAAAACGGCTCTCTCATCTTATCTAAAATGCCATTTCATCTTCTTATGCTCAAGCCAAATGCCACCTGCTCTGTAAACTATTCCTCAAAATTCGGCTCAGAATCTCTCTGTTTTACTTGTATCTCTATTCCTTGATGACCCACCTTGCCTGGATCTTAAGTAATTGCTTCCAGATGTGTCTCTCTCATGAGATTACAAAATAAGGTAACATTTATTACGAGCCCACATGTGTCAGGCACTGGGATAATTGTTTTACACATTCTGTTTCATGGAATACTTCTCAAATTGACTGTGGGTAGATGTTACCAGATCCATATTAAAAATGAGTAAATGGAAGTTCCTAGATGTTAAGCTCCTCAAAGGCTTAAAAATGTATGTCTTCGTCTAGCTCTGCGGGCACCACAGCCTGGGTATAACAGGCCCTCAAAATGGTGGGAACAAAATATGTTTTACTGAAACCCTTGGAATTCTTTTTCCTACCCAAGTATTACAAGGTCCATCCAGGCTCATTTTATATTTCGAGAAAGGTACAAGGAAAGCTCAACAGTGGTGTAACCAAGGAGTCAGAGCATTCAATACCTTGGGCTTCTGCCAGGGCATTTCCCATAGGACATGTATTGTTCTGTGTTTCGTCATGATAGAAAGAATGTTCAGTGACGTCATGATAGATTTGAGAATCAGATTTGCAAAACTTCTCCCAACAGCTCTGTGTCAAAACGTGGGTGGGGCTTGGACATCTGGACTATCTTACGCTCTGCCCCTGATCATCTCCTTTCTCGACCTTTAGCAAGCTCAATGTGTCTTTCCCTCAATGAAACAGCTCATGAAACAAAACCTGTCCCTGATTTTGGAAAATCCGCAAACATCTGCTTCTAAGTGTGTGTGTGTGTGTGTGTGTGTTAGGGAAAAGGAGGGGAGAGTGAGGACATGATTTCCACGCGGTAGTCTGGGGCCCACTTCATGGGAAAACTTCCCCCCCAAAAAGAAATGTTACAAGAGCTCTTCTTTTCCAGAGCTTGGAGTAGATTCCTTTCTGTTTTTGGAAAAATGGATGTGAAAAATCCATCATGTTCTCATCCATGGTCGGAAGGCCTATTCAGACCTTTAAAACTGCAGAGGGGGAGTTTTTCAGCCCCTGTTTTCAATTAGTTGGATGAGGGGTTCCCCTGCGAAGGGAACGTGGTCCCATAGAGGTGATGAAGCCATCTTTACCATCCCTGCGAGAGGGAAGCTGGGGTGGCCCTAATGAGTTAATAAATGTCTAACAATGCAAACATATAGCATCTACTGTGAGAACATGTAGCATCCATTATGAGGTGAACTTGACGATGAAGATATTTATCCATTTATTTAATGCATATTTGCTGATCACTTGCTGTGTGTTTAGCATTGTTCTAGGCAGGGAAGAATTCAGATGAATGAAGGGGCTTGGCCTTAAGAGGCATATAGCCCAGAAGAGGAGATAAATAAGTAACAGTTGGAATCCCATGTACAGGGGCCATGAGAGGACAAGTAGAGGATCCAGATGCAAGCGGGGGAAACCTTGCTAGAGAGAGTTACATCTGAACAGAATCTTGAATATGATTTAGAGTTACGGAGGAGAGGGGAAGAAGAGAGGGAGGCAGAGACAGGCAGAGGGATCTGCCCTACCAGGTGTGGAGCTGAGAAACAGCATACGTGTTCTAGGAATCTTTGAGGAGTGAAGGTGGGGGAGAGAGGGAGTGCTGGGGGGAGGGCTGGTGAGAGAGGCCAGTTGGCAGGTTCTCATGCAGGGCCCTTGAGAGCCATGTGAAGGATTTTGAACTCTTCTCCTCTAGGTGGATGATGAGAGACCATTCCAGAGTGTCCACAAGACAGGGACAAGGGTAGAGTCAGGCTTTACAAATATCATCCTGGCTGCAGCATGAAGCAGGCAAATCAGAGTCAGGGAGACCAGTGAAGTGCCGTCATAATCATGTAAGCAGGAGGTGATGGTTGTGTGGACCAGGGTGGGAGCTGTGGGGATGGAGGGAACTGGGAGGATTTTATTGATGTTAAAGCCAAGCTTGCCAGGGCTTGGTGATTGAGCAGATGTGGGGCATGAAGTAGAGAGAAGCAGCGTCCTGGATTGGGGGCCCCATGGGTGGTGATGCCATCCACTGAAATGGGATCAGGGAAGGAGTGAGGATGGCCTCTGGGTGGACCTGGTAGTTCCAGGTCAGGAATAGAGGCAGTGGGTGGCACAAGGGCTGCTTGGTGAGCTTGGCCTCAGCAGGACACAGTGCCCACGCTCCATTCCTCTCCAGACGAGGCCTGTGTGCACGTGTACGTAGGACCCCTTCACTTGACGTGGAGCCAAGGATAGGCCAGATGTATCCCTAGAGACACCCACTCTCCCCACTGGTTTGCTGTGTTTTCCTTCTCACAGTGCAGAACAGTCATCCTGATAGTCTCAGAGAGACAGTACAGTGGTTAAGGGCATGTAAGCCAGATTGCTTGGGCTTGTGAATAGCTATGTGACCTCGGGCAAGTTACTTAACCCATCTGTAACCCCGTGTCCACATTTGTAATGTGGGGATCATAGTTCCTACTTGGCAGATTTGTAGTAGAGAAAAAAATGTGTAGAACCACATGTAAAGGAGTAGGTACCTGATAAATATCGATAAAACAAAGGAATCGTTCTGACCTTATTCTTGGCTCATTTCCGCTTCTTCTCAGTATAAAACATGGATTTTTATTTTATTTTATACTGGATGCACTGTATTTCATGGACTCAGAGCTCTGCTTTCTTTGAGAAAGGGAAAGGAGTTGAGGGATCAACTAAGGGTTTTTTTGGAGAATCTGTTTGTATGCAGTGCCGGGCTAGGTGTTTTTCACATGTTCTAACCCAGGGCCACCCAGAATTATATATCACCCACCAATTCTGAGCTAGTCATGCTCCTTCCCCTTGTTCAAAAGTTCAAGTTCAAACTCCAAATGCCTCAGCAGGGCTTTCAACGCCCGCCATGACCTATCCTCAACTTGTTTCTTGCACTTCACCTCCTACTCCTGCCCCCTGGATGCTGATTCTACCCTCTACTTTAGCCACGATGTACTTTCCACTCTTCAAATGACATGACCGTATATGCTTCTGTGTCAAAGTGTGTGCTGTGCCTTCAGCTGGGACTGCCCTTACTTCTTACTTTTTAATTAAGACCCTGCTCAGATATCACCTCCTCTTGTTGAATTGATCACCCCATCTTCTCTGATCCCTAGCATTTTGACAATTCTTCCAATACAATGCGTACTACAGAGTTTCTTAATAGTTTGTTCATGAGTTTGTCTTCCGCTTAGTAAACTGTAAACTCTTCAAGGGAAGAACCTATGTCTTCTTGGCCTTGAAGCCCCAGATCCTAACCTAGAACTTGGTACAGAGTGGGTGTCGGGGTTAGGCTTACTGAACGTGAGTCAATGGATAAATAAACCCCGCTTAAAAACGGAAGCAACGATAGGTAGACAGGATGCTTTTTTCCCCTCCTCCCACTATCTTACCTTGCCTTCACCCCAACTCAGCAATCTGCCCAGGAAGAAGAGCATCTGAAATTGACCTCAGAAGGAAAGGACATCCTAAGATATGATACAAATATTTACTGCTTTACCTGTGTTCCCCAGATGAGGTGTTGATTCCAAGATACCAACGTTATTTACTGTAACTAAAGAGATTTTTTTTAACCTCTCAACAAAGACCCAGGACTTAAAAATCTTTCATTTTCCGAATGCAAGTGAGGGCACCCAGTTAACAAAGGGTAGCATGGGTCCATGGGTGGAAACAGTGGACTGGGATGGAAAAATAGGCTCAGATCTAGTCCAATCTCAGCCCTGCTTGACAGGTAACATTTATACTTAGAAAACGTGTCATCCTCACCTTCTTTACACAGACTAGTTCATTAGCAAGTCATTTTGATGATTTGACCTGCCCTATTATAATTATTGAAGAGAATTCACTGTGGTAAAATACAGTAGTCTTTAAGAGTTTGCTTTTGTACCCTCTAAGATAATCTTGGAAAACTATGTACCTTTTAAAGTCGACAAATGTTTTTATTGTACATTTAAATAGTTGCAAACGATATAACTTCAAGTATATTAAAAATACAGTCATTTAAAAATAAAACTGTCGTATCACTGTTTTAAATAGATTTAATGAAATCTAAATTGCATGGTGATTTGATACTATCATCTACCCATTAAAAATATATGAATAAGATCTTCCTTAACAATTGAAAATTTATGTAGTTCCTTTTTCTCCTTAAATGTGTATTTCCATTACGTTTCCTCCACAGGAGTTTATCCTAATCTAGTATGTGTTTTGTACTTGAAAGTCTTTCAGTGATCATGTTATTATATTCCTCTGAAACAAAACATGTATATAAATTGATATTAAAATTTCTTTAATGTTCTGTAAGTATAAGGTTCTAGCACAAAATGATTTCCTCTGGATCGAATTGTCATAACAATTGTTAGAAGTACTCAACGGATCAATTCGCTATATATTTATTGAAATTTTGATAAATACTTATGACATGAAACACAAAGCTTTATTGGAAATGTTTCTCTGAATGAGATGAATTTGTTTCAATTAGATCATATATCTGTTAAGAAATATTTATTATTGCTAACATGAGATGGTATTATATAAATTCTACTCCTTGTTTTCATTTTTTGGTTGTAATCACTGAGAAACCTATTCACAGAAATAAATAAATGAGAAAGGAGGATTTTTGTTAGAGCAGAGTTATAACCACCTACCAGGTTGTATGCCAAAATTACGTAGGGATAATCATCAAAAAAGCATTTTTAAATGATTTCTCAACTGATGCTTTAATTAGATTCCCCTCCAGTTTTGTTGTAACCAAAACACTGGAAGTCATCTGATTTGCAAAGTGATTTATTACTGGATCATTAGTCACTCTCTTTCTCAACAGTTAAAACAGAATTGTGAATTGTACCTTTATTTGGTGCCCTGGAGATTCTTATACCCTAAGGCAACTCAGGATGAGTGAGACTCCTGGCTTCCTTTTGTAAAGTGGGAGAAAGGCATTTATAAAAGGAGCCTCCTAATCCTCAGATTCTTGAGAAATAGTGAAAATGGAAGCTGAGAATCTGAAAATTTCCCTAAAGCTATCTGCCAACTGGAGCCCTTGCAAAATCCTTGGGTACCTCTGGCTGTACAGTGCATAGCAGTTTGAAAATTGCTATATGAGATATCTTTTCTCTAATTATAGTAATTATATTCAGTCTCCCCAGAGAGGCAGCATAGTTGTACAGGTATCAACAATAAGGCAGGAATGCAGAGCAGCCAGAAGTCAAGTCCATATTGAATTATATGAACCAGATTCTATAACTCAGAAGTGGGAAAAACTAACTTGTGTTTTAGCAATCTAGCTTGACTTCATGAATGAGCTAGGATTCAAATGAATCCTTGAATTATGGAAACAGAATGTCAAATCTGGAATAAACTTCAGAGATCATGTAGTCTGGAGAAGGTGATTAAGCCTTATCTTTTGTATCAACTTGGATTAATTGTGAGTAACTGCTTATATAGCCCTTCTGTATCAAGAAGGATTCAGAGGATCTGTAGGAAGGAATGGTGTGAGTGATTAATCATGCCTGTTGGAGGAGGCAAGGAGAGAAGTGATACTGGTGCTCTGTATTTGCCGTCCTTGAGTTGATCTGAGTATACATAGTCCCTGTCATAGGTACCACAGGGACAGCTGAAGCCCGGGGAGAAGCTGAAGCCCAGCTGAAGCTTGATCAAAATTCCACAGCTCACCAGGGGTAGGATGGGCAGAATTACTTATTTTTTCTTCAATATTTGGTGCTCACCATAAACTCGGTAACATTTGCAACTAGAAAAACTTTTGGATGTTTTAGAGCTAAAAGGGAGCAAATTCTGGTTGTGCCAATATGAACTGTTGTTTTCGTTTAGGGAGTTTTTAGGTTCCTTTACATTTGTTCTCTGTGCTGTTTGTTGAAAGAAGGAAATGGGTCATCCATTATGAAGAGACTGAAAACCTGAAAATACTGACAGTATGATTTTAGTTGCCCATTCAGACAGAGCTCAGAAAAAATCATAAACCACCTAAGCAAATTACCACCTATCTGGCTATTGAGTCTACTTCACCCTGGCCCAGGAAAACAGACCTACAGAGTAAAGTTAATAGAGGTTTGCAAGACCTCTTATTCTTCCGTCCACCTATGGCATGAGTCCTTTTGCCATGTGAGATCATCACATCTTGGGAGTGGGGTGGGACTAGACAGAAGTATAAGCAGAAGTACAGCAGGATGTATACATTGATAGAGGGGTTAACTTTATAGATAACAAATGGATTTTACTGTACATACATAGAAAATTACATTTTGCTTTACTCCTTTTTCTTTTGGACCTCTCTCCACACAAATCTACACGTACCCCGTTCTTTTTAACTACAACATAATATTCAGTTGATTCCAAATGTTTACTAGTTCAAACAGTGCTGCAATAAACATCCTCCTGCATTCATCTTGGTGCACTTCTGAGACTTTATCTAAAGGATGAATTCCTGGAAATGGACCGCTATAACAAACTTGCAGTTTCCATAAATACTGCCAAATGGGTCTCTAAAGAGGTTACCTCAATTTAGAGGTTACTCCTAATCATGGTATATGGGAGCACTGGCTCTCCCACCTCCAGCTAACACTGGGTATTTTCAAACGTGAAGAAGGGGAGGATTTGAATAGTTACAGTTTTGAATTAGAAATGAGGCATCTCTCTTGACTACTCCAATCCTTGTCTCCCCAAGCCAATACAACTGGGTGGTGGGTAATGCCACAGACTCTGCTCAGAAGGCTGAATGCTCCTGCTTCAGTGGGAACAGGGGGTGTTTCTTCAGTCTGTGCCCTACTTGGCATCTGTCCCTGACAGACCCAGTCAATGTGGGGAGCCAGCCTCTCTGACGGTAAGAAAAAGTGGATTGGAAACAAATTGATCTTTTCACAGCTGGCCGTTCCCTTCTTTCCAGACTTGGACCCAGCTCAGAACAAGGTCACCGATGTTCTGTGGCAACAAAGATGGCATTATTGAGGACAGCCTCCTTTGGAGGGATGTCTCATTCCCCCAGAGTTGCCTCTGTCAAGTCAGCTATGACAAGCCTGGAGACCGCATAGCTGTGAGTCTCCAAGGGTCTCCAAAGAGACACCCAAACTGTCCATCCTGTTGACCATGCCCTCTTCTATTGGTGTCTACTACTTTATTTAAAAGATGTCAGATGACTCAGTTCAACAGACTATAACCTCTTATTCATGCTTCCTGGAGGCCAGGATTGGAGGGTGGGAGAGTTTGGAATTCAAAAGGAGAAGAACTGTGTGAGCAAAGGGGAAAAAAATCTTGTGCTTATTTCTAGCACCATCACTCTTACCACTGTTCATCCTATTGCTCTACCTCCTTTTCTTCATAGCACACTTTATGGCTGAGAGAAATCTATTTGCTTATCTTTTTATTGCCCGTCTTCTCTACTGGAGTAAAGTCTTCATGAGGGCAGAGGCATTATTTAGCTCACCACTGCATCACAGATCCCTAGGGTACCTCCGGGCACGATGGGGGTGCTTGATGCATATTTGTCACATGAATGAGTGAATGAATGAAGGAAGTTGTTGAGCACCTCCTGTATTAGACAATTTCATATATATGATACGTTCTAATATTTAAACCTTATGAGGTATAGATATTATCTTCATTTATGACAAAGGAAATGGGGTTTCAGAGATTAAATAACACTTTCAGAACCACACAATGGTAACTGAGATTTTCATTTAGGCATGACTGACCCCAGTCCTATCTTCTAGACCTGATTCTGATTTTTCAAAGTTTAAACTGAAAAATATTAATGGTTTTGCACGCAATGCGAGGTGCAGCCATTAAGACCCTTCCAGGTGAGCGTGTGCGTCCACCAGGAGCATATGTTCCTCCTTGCCCTCCCAACATGGGCAAGTCCCTGAATGCTCTGTTTATTAGATCCTTATTCATTTGGGACAAGAGTAGAGCTAATTTATGTGCATTTGTACAAATTTTGGAACCTCCGAACTGAGTAACAAGGGGATTTTAAAAAGCCCTTATGTTGACAGTGAGCAAATATAAGGAAGGGCACTAATATTTAATAAAGTCGTGTTGCGTGCGAGGAATTGTGCCTTAAATAGGTGATTTCATTTAGTTCTTACAACAGCATTTTTCTGTTTTCTCTCTTTCTCCCTTTCTTCCTTCCCTTCTACCTTCCTTCCTTTCTTCCTTCTTTCTTTCCTTTCTTTTTCTTCCTTCCTCCCTCTCTCCCTCCCTTCTTCCTTCCTTCCTTCCTTTCTTTTTCTTTCTTTCTTTCTTTTTTCTTTCTTTCTTTCTTTCTTTCTTTCTTTTTCTTTCTTTCTTTCTTTCTCTCTTTCTTTCTTTCTTTCTTTCTTTCTTTTTTCTTTCTTTCTTTCTTTTTCTTTCTTCTTTCTTTCCTTTCTCTTTCTCCTTCCTCCCTCCCTCCCTCACTTTCCTTTCTCCTTCCCTCTCTTCCTACTTCCCTCCCTCCCTCCCTCCCTCCCTTTCTTCCTTCCTTCCATCCTTTCTTTCTTTTTTTTTAATTTCCAGACAAGATTGGAAGATTTACCTTGGGTAAGCAATGCGTAATTGTAGGACCAGCATTTGAGGTACATCATCATGTCTGTAGGGCCTCTTGTCTTTCTACCCACCATGCCATTGAGTGTTGAACAGGGACTGCGGTCTCAGCTGACTAAGTACAGTCACAGGCACAGAGGGTGCTGTGTAAATGACTGATTGGCAGACCCCTGACTTCCTGGTCCTTAGCCAGTGACCCCCAGGGCTACTTGGGGTCTGGCACCATGCTTGGTATGACTTTATGCTTTAATAGTTTCTTTCTTCTGTCAGCCAACCCCCTAAGGGAGCCTTGTCTCCTTCTTGAAACCCTGTGCTGGAACAAGAGGTTTCCGTAGGATTCCGGAAGCCCACACTCAATGCTGTGTTTTTTCCCGAGATCTGGCTACAAGGTAGTGCTCTGAGGTCAGTCCTTCCAGCTGCCAGCTCAAAGAACTACAAACTCCAGGCTCCCGGGGGTGTTGAACTACCAGTTATGATGAAATATTAGCACAGAAGAAAATAATTCTTTTCTGTTTTGGGTTTCTAATCAGGACAGCATAGCTATAGGATGATTTACGTACTTGTATTTTCAAAAAGTTTCTTTTACTATTGTTTCTTCTCTAGTCATTTCTCTTATCACTTGGGCTCAGCTTGATGCTTCTCTGGAATCTGCCCTTTTGTTCTTCCATCTATAAAACACCAAACACATGTCCCCAGTCTGGCTCCATGAAACTGGAAATCTTCGGGGAACTCTAGAAAAAGTGCTATGAATTGTGCTTTGGACACAGTGTGACCAAACAGGCTGTATTCAGAGTATCTGGGGATGAAATTGTCTGTCTCAAATAGTAGAAATCCTTAAAAAAAGGAACAAAAGGAGTTTCTCCAAATTCCTAAGAGCATTCTGTTTTTTATCCATAGCTTGTTCCTTCAAGCAATCATTTGACAAATACTTATTAAGTACTTACTCTGTGTTAGATGTTGTGCTGGGTATGACGAACTTGGTAGTAAATGAGCTAGCATCGCTTCCTCAGGAGCTCCTGGGCTCTGACACTGGCCCTGCCCTGCTGACCGCCCCACCTGTCCAGTTCATCTTTGGCGGCCCTTCTCTCCTGGTACTACTCCCCGTCCCACTCCCCAACTTTTCCTACCTATGTTCCCTTCTGTCTTTCCATCATGCACCTCTTTCCACCCTAGAACAGTTTTACAACTTTTCTCCATCCAAATAACCCATTCTTCAAGTCCAAACCTAGATGTCACATCTCCCAGGAAGCCTTCTCCTACACCCCCTCCCAACTTGGGTCTGCTCCCCTTCCATATGCTCTCAGGGCCCCCCCTATTATAAGACTTAGTATATTGTATTGTAATTAGCTGCTTCCTTGCCTGCCTCTCCCATTAGACTGTTAGCTCCTTGAGAACAGAAGCAATGATATCTTGTTCACAGATACTATGAACAATAGCATGCGTTATGGCCTAACGCATGGACATAGTGGGCGCTCCATAATTATTTATGGAACGAGCAAGTGGACTGGAAAACAGATAAGACAAATACATTTAAAGAACTTCATAGGAGTTCTTATGAAAATTAAAAGAAGTAATATTTGTAAACTACTTATAATAATGCTGGTATCTAAAAAATGGATTCGAACTCTGTATAATAAATGCTAGGACAGACCTTGTTGTAAGGAATTATAGAAGAAAAAAAAAGGCTGCTCTAATGCAGCCTGGGAACCAGGATGGAAGGAGCTCTTAGGAAACATTTTAAAGAGAAGATAGGTGCCAAAGATGAATAGGAGTTACTGAGATGAGCAGAGAGGTAGTGTCTCTAAGGTAGAGGGAACAGCACGTGTAAAAGCACAAAGGTAGCGGAGAGCATGACTTGTTTGGGGGACTTCAGCTTTCTCATGGGTTGGAGGAAAGTGGATTTGGGTGGGTGTGAGTGGGTAGTTGGTAAGAGGAGATTGTAAATGACCTACAAGTGGCCCTATGGTCCATTGGAAAGAGTACTGGGGGGAGAGTGAGGGGACTAGAATTTGAGCCCAAACTCTGACATTAACTCCAAGTGATCTCATGTGGGTCACTTCACTTTTCCTGACCTTAGTGTTCTCACCTCTATAATGTGGGCTGGGCACTAGATGACCCCCAAAGCCCACTTTCATCTTGGACAGTCAAGGAATCTGGGGGAGTAGGAGCTCCTTGAGTGCAAGGGCCCATGTCTGGTGCCTAGCAAATACTACTACTATTACTGCTATCCTTCAATACTATTACTTCTACTAGTACTACTATAACACTATTTCTAGTGTTTTACTTGTATGATACTACTACTACCATTAATACTATATAACTATACCTACCATTCTACTACTATCACCACTATACTGTTAACTATTGCTATTAATATACTACTGCACCATTACTACAACGTGACTACTACTAATATTACTGTCATGCTACTATGACTACTATACTACTAGTGCTATTATGTTCCTCTATTACCGTACAGTTCTAACTACTAGTACTATCAGTACTGCTGTCCAACTGCTATCTCTATGCTACTATTGCTACTCCCAGCAATAACGGCTGACACCTATTGAGATCCTACTCAATGTTGAACACTACTTTACACGTGTTGACCCTTAATCCTCCCAACAAGCCTAGGAGATAGGTTCTCTTATTATTGCCATTTTATGATTTAGAAAACTGAGGCTCAGAGATATTAGAAAACTTGCTCAGGAGGCTGGGACTGAAATTCAGGTAACATGGCTTCCGAGCCTTGCTTCTCCAGGGGTTCCGCGAAGGCCTGGTGAGTGACTGATGGAAGATTCATGGTCTGAATCAAATTGAGTTCTTCTATTGCTGTTTCTGAAGTGTTATTTTAATAAGAAGCCACAGACGAATTAGGATCTACTAGAGAGAGAAATAGGAGCCGTTTCCTAAGTCAGGTGGGCCAAGAGTCTTTATTTTAATCTATTCAGCTCTTACCTCTGCATTCATCATGCATCAAGCATTAGCTCTATGAGATGAAAGATAAAGTGATTTATCAAACTTATTCTTAATTCAGCAATATGAGATCATGAGGGTGAGTATATGCCTGAGGTCCCCTGAGACGTTCATGGTCCTCTTGAAGAGAGCAGTGGGGATGGTCACCTGAAGGCCCCCATGCCTGTGGGGAGGGAGCTGCTGCCAGTCTGTCAAGTAAGGAGTTACATGCACTCTACAGTGTGCTTAACTCTGTTTTTTTAAGGGTCCCCAACATTTTGGAAGCATAGTGAGAAGAAACATCATTCGTGGCATCAGGGGGCCATTGATGGATGAAGATGTCTATGAGAGGACAAGTACTTTCACATTTTATCCATTTCCAAATCCTCTAGAAGCATATATAAGAACTTCTCATTAACTGTACTTCAAGACTACTAGATCTGCTAACTTGGAATTTCCCCAAATGGATTTGGAGTCTGGGCTTTACCTCCCTGGATCTCCTTGGCTCTGTCTTAGGCTGCTGGAACATTTTGCTCCCACAGCTGTTGGAAGCAGCCCCTTGATGTAGCCAGAGACAGTTGCTCAGCATCTTAATGCCAAGACCAAAAGGGGTGAAAAAAAAATGGGAGTTACGGAAAGTGAGTGACTGACCTCATTCGGTAGGAATCCCTTCTGGAAAGGGAGCTGCAGAGATATGACAGGCAGTAAGTCACGTGTAAGAATGTTTACCATGGAATTCTAGCAAAAGAATCGGCTCCAGAACCTTCCTGGGTAATACAAATGGAGTCTGCCCAGAGGCCTCAAAGGGGAGTCCTGGAAAACCTTAGCCTTGTGAGAGAGGCCATCTCCTCCCGTGTCGGGGTCGGCTGAAGCTGCAACAGCGCTTGAGATATCCAAACTGCCGGGTGGTGTTTATAAAAGAATCATCTGGTTCTTAAGTCAGCTCTACTTAAAAGGCTAGTCATGGGATATATGAAGAAGGGCAAAGCAAGGTACTGTTTATTGAGCTGGGAATTACTATTTCCGTTTTATGGATGCTTAGACCGATGAATGCATTTTTCCTAAATTCACGGAGTTTGTGAGTTCCAGCGTCTGGGTTCAAACCCAATTGGGTTTGACTCTAAATCCTGCGTGGTTGCCTTTTTTGAGAGCAGGGTATGCATTCTACATATTTTTCTTACTCCATTTGCAGTATTCACTATCCTGGGTGTGTCGAATCCTGGAATACCATGGGCACCTTTAGCCATCCCGTGGCCTAATCTTCTCACTGTACAGATGGGAATGGCCCAGAGCGGGAAGGACCTTGTTCAGACTCACATAAAGGCCATGGCTGGAATAGAGGTTGGCTGCTCCTCAGTTCAAAATGCTGCCTGCCCTAGAGATTCTCATACTGAGTGATGTAAGTCAGACAGAGAAAGAGAAATATCGTATGTTATCCCTTATATGGGGCATCTAAAAAGAAATGATACAAATGAACTTATTTTCAAAACAGAAACAGACTCACAGACTTAGAGAATGAGCTTATTGTTATCAGGGGGGAACGATAGGGGGAAGGAATAGTCGGGGAGTTTGGGATCCACATGTATACACTGCTATATTTAAAATGGATAACCTACACAGGGAACTCTGCTCAATATTATGTGGCAGCCTGGATGGGAGGGGAGTTTGGGGGGAGAATGGATACATGTATATGTATGGCTGAGTCCCTTTGCTGTGCACCCGAAACTATCACAACATTGTTGATCGGCTATGCTCCAATATAAAATTAAAAGTTTTAAAAAATGCCTGCTGACCAGGTGCGTCACTCTGAATGGTTACTTAATATATTTTGTTGATTGATCTAAATGTAATTTATGGCAACACCATCTCTCCTTCTTCTAGACGAGTCATTGCTAAATCCCAAGAGTCCACCTTTTGTCCCACTGCTTGGTTATTGGTATTTAGTGTGTAAAACCTTTCGCCTTCAGTCCAGTGAACAACGATGTTGTGTGAGACACCAGAGACAAAGATAAATCAGCCATGCCTCAGGAACTTCGGGAACTTACCAACATCTGGGAGAGCCAGACACGAGAACTTCTTATTCTAATACATTATATAATCATATTAGACAGACATCTGGAAGGTGTAGAAGCAGAGATGAAGGGCACCTACCCGACCCTGCTCCCAGAAGGGCCTTACTGGAGAATTAATGAATTAAACTGATTCACGATTTCACCCATACACCAAATAATTATTGGGCACTTCTTCTGTGCCAGGCACTCTTCCAGATATTAGGGGATACAGCACTAAGAAAGGCAAAATATTCCTCTGTCTAGTGGAAGAGATGGAACACATAAATAAGTATTCAAAGTAGAAGTAATGTGGGAGAATATAACAAGGCAAAGGTCTAGAAAATGATATGGGTTTGGGATTTATTTTAAAAAGAGTGGCTCGGGAAGGCCTTTTCAGGGGGATGTCTTTTGATCAGAGAAGAAATGGAGAAGAACCTTGAAAATATGTTCGATAAGTGCTTTCCAGACAGAGGCAAAAACAGGACCGATGTCTTGAGGCAGGCCCAGTTGGGTGTATTTGAATAACAGTGAAAGCGAGTGTGAGTGGAGTGGCATTGGTGAGGGTTACTGCTGGAAGTGATGGGGATAAAGGTGCAGGCAAGGACCAGGTCATGGGCTGTGTAGGTCATAGATAAGTGGATGGCAGTCAGACGGAGAAGGGCTTTTCCATCTTTTCCTTCCTGGGAGGCGTCACTGACAATATCACACTATCAACACAAAGAAAGATAAGAGCTAACAGCAAGTGAATCATTCTGATTGCCCATCTTGAGATGTTCCTACAGATTATGATTAATGCATTCCTGCCCATAAGGCCAAATTCCATCAAAACATCTCTCTGGAAAATGTAGCAGTCAGAACCACTGCCTCGGGCACTCCCACCCACCTCACCATGCATCTTGCATTCATCATCTCTCTCTGGCTCTTTGTCATGTTGCTAACATCCCTTGAAGGATATGGTGCAATTCCAAGTAAAGCTCTCTCCATAAATATTTAGACTGAATAGAAGATGTGCCAAAGATGCAAAGAATCTGTCCAGAGGAGAAGAGACCTTCCTCTTTGTTGTCTCTTCAGGCTTGTAATTTAATTCACGGATACGTGTCTTTGAATAATACATAAGCATCAATTTACCTAAAAGAGTTCCGCAGAAACCTTAGCTTCTCATCCTTCTGCTGCGCCCTGCGTGGCATTTTCTTCTCATCCTGGAATATACATTCCTCTGTTTTACCTTCATCACTTTCTTCTCTTTTCCCATGTTTCTGGTCATATCCTGTATGTCCGGCTCTGTTAAACGTGTCCTTACAGAGTCTGTATTCACTACCTCCCCTCTTCTCAGAGTCATTTGCCAGTTCATTTTGTTCAGGCTTTTCCCTGTGCCCCCACTTCCCTGAGTCTGTTCCCACTGAGGTCAAGCCAGTCTTCATATTACTAAACCCAGTGGCCACCTTTCTAGTTCTTATTTTACTAGAACTCATCACCGACATGGATAGTGTTAATTGGTCCTTGCTGAGGCTCACATCTCTTTCGACATCTGTTTGCACCACTCTTTTGCTTGGGCAACTCTGACTGTTCCTTCTCTGTCTCTTAAATCTTTGGCTTCCCGTGGGTTGTGTCTTCGCCATCTTCTTTCTCTAACTCTCAACCATGCCTGGGTTTCAGCTCTAATAGCTTCCAACCCTCTGTGCCCTGCCCAGACTTAATAGCTGGCTCCCATCTGTGGGCTTGGAATGCTAAATCTCAGCCAACCCACATTCTCAGCTGATGAATGGGTTTTAAAGTAACCCCTGATGTACCTTCATATTTCTATTCCAGGGCTAAGAGCCTTCCACCTTCAGTTAGCTTGCTGAGTGAAGCTGAGTAAATGCGTTCCCCTCTCTGGGCTTCAGTTGCCTTAAGTGTAGAGTGAGTGAGTTGGACCCCTCCAAATCTCCTTCAGCTTTAGATGGGCATATGTGGCCATAAAGAAACATAAATAACTATTGTGGTTTTAAGGGGGGCCCAATAAATGAAACCCCTTCCTTCTCCCCAAATTCAGGACCAACAGTATAACTGAAATTAGAGCCATATTTAAACAAGAGAATCCAGATGTCAGCTTCATCAGATAAAAGTAGACCCATCTACTTGTTCCTCTTTACCTGTATCCAAATCCTCCTAGCAGATATTTCCTAAGAAGGCAGAGACCACGCTCTCCTAGTAATTGCATGATGAAAATTATTCCTCTCGAATGTTTGATGATGACACATTTTGATTTGATTTAGCTTTTTCAACCTTGGGAGAAATTCTAAAGCTGGAGGAATGTTTAAACTCCTTCCAGCTGCCTGTTTAGCATAAAGAGCTCTTCTCTAGACCTGGAGGTGAGAGTGACTCTTATCTTCTCCTTTAATCAAATCAATTCAGGCTGAAAAGAAGGCCAAGTTGACAGCCAGCATTTCACCAGCCTTCTGCTTCTCTAAGTATCCATGATTTTTTTCTGCTTTACTGAATGAGATGAGTTACTTGATTTTAAGGGCTCTCAATCAACAAGCACCAGATGAACTTGTATCATGCAAAAATAGAAAGTACTCAAAGCTGAACAGAGAAAGGTAAGAGGGTACAAACCTTTTCATTGTCTTTCACAGATGAGGAAAGAGGGTCAGAAAGGGGATGTGACACACTGAAGGTCACCCAACTGAAAAAACAGCCAAGGTTCACCATAATCCTGATCTTGGAACTCCTAGTACATCGACTTTTGCCAGCACGCAGTGTAGCAGGAGATACTAAGCTCCTCGATGTTTCCTTAATGAAGATTGCCAACTGTTTATATCAGTAGCACAAGTGTAAAGTCTAGGGCAATATCTAATTCAACATTGCGTATAATTTCAAAGAAAAGAATTATAAGAATTCTCCTCCTGCTCCATCTGTTATACTGTTTCATTTTAGGCCAACACACTGAAAATTATGAAACTTTATTTTTATTTTTATTTTTTTTAAAGAAATTCACGTTCTTTTTTTTAAATTAATTTATTTATTTATTCATGACTGTGTTGAGTCTTCGTTTCTGTACGAGGGCTCTCTCCAGTTGCGGCAAGTCGGGACCACTCTTCATCGCGGTGCGCGGGCCTCCCACCATCGCGGCCTCTCCCGTTGCGGAGCACAGGCTCCAGACGCGCAGGCTCAGTAATTGTGGCTCACGGGCCCAGTCGCTCCGCGGCATGTGGGATCTTCCCAGCCCAGGGCTCGAACCTGTGTCCCCTGCATTGGCAGGCAAACTCTCAACCACTGCGCCACCAGGGAAGCCCCTGAAACTATTTTTAATCAGAAGAGTAATATAACTATTCTTAAGCATTATACTGGTATTCTTACGAATGATCAATTCTTATAGTTAATGTAATAAAGCCCAATTATAGTAGCATTGCTTTTCTTTCTTTTTGTCAGTAAATCAATAAGCACTCCGTGAATAAGAATCGCTAAAGATGTAATAGTTGGTGTTGGGGGCACTCATCCCTCACTCCATGTGGAGAGCTGTCTGCCTGGGGTCCCTGGTGCCTCTGGATGTCCTCCCCGCTCCCTGCGGCCCGCCAGCAGGGGAACAGTGACTTGATCAGCTTGCTGAGTTTGAGAGAATTTGTTGAGGATACTTAGCTTAGGTTAGTGGTTCTCAATGAGGTCCCAGGACCAGCGACATCGATATCATTAGGGAAGATGTTAGACGTGCAGATTCTCAGGCCACAGCCCAGGCTACTGAATCAGAAACTCCTGGGATGGGCCCACCCTTCTGTGTGTTAAGCCCACTAGGTGGTTGTGATGCCCACTTAAGTTTGAGAGCCACTGGTTAGCTGATTTCTCCTTTCCCTTTTTGGATCTCTCTGCCTGCAGGGGGGCAATGTTCTGGTCTGCTTTCTGCCATGTGATGAAAAAAAATTGGCCACATGGGGCTGGGGAGGATACGTAGTCATGCAGAGCTGCCCTTGACTGGGAGCGCCCATATGTGACTTTCAGGTGCAGCGTTAGGAAGCCCATGATTTCACAGACCTAAACTATGTCCTCAGACCAAACTTTTATCTGATGAATCTGACTTTTGGATTCCCTTGTTTAAATATGACTCTAATTCAATTGTGCAGTTGGTTCTGAATTTGGGGAGAGGAATGGGGTGTCATTTATTGGACCCCTTGAAACCACAACAAGAGTCAGTTATTTATGTTTCTTTATGGCCACATGTCATGTCCATCTAAAGCTGAAGGAGATTTGGAGTGGTCCAGCTCACTCACTTTACACTTAAAGTAAATGAAGCCCAGAGAGGGAAAGGCATTTACCCAAGGTCACTTAGTAAGTTAGCTGGAGGTAGCAGGCTCCCAGCCCAGGGCTCAGACCCACACATCGAAGCCAACACAACCACGAGGCACCTTAACCAGTTCCAAGTTGAAACAGAAGAAATTCATATCTGGAGAAGTTCATCTCACCACGTTGAAGATTTCCTAATTTACATTTCAGCATGGGAATCATGGATGCGTCTGTATCTACCTCATTTCCATGGTCCCCTGGTGAACGTAGCCTCTCTGGATGTCACGTCCTTGCATTCCTGCCCCAGCTTCTTGCATCCAAGTGTCTTGACAGGAATTGAAAATGAATTGCAGCTGTTCAGCATCTCCATGGAGGGGACCAAATTCTTAATCCTAAACTGAGCTCATTCCCGGGAAAACTGCAGTGCGGTGAGGAAGTGCTCTCAGCTACGACACTCTGCCACACTCTTTTCCTTTTAGTCATTGTCGTGTCCAGTCTGCAGTCTAATTATTTCTCCAAACTGGGTTACTCGGTCCCCTGCCAGAGACATTTCCTATGAGTTAACAAATCTGGCTTTCAGAATTGTGTTTTGGCCAGTCTAATTTTTATTGATATTATACTTTTCACTTCTCTGATTCCTTTCCTTGGTTGTCTACTCTCATGCAATTTTCATGTTCAAAAGGTTCACAGAAGCTCCTGGCTTTGGTGCTGGAGACCAACCAATTTAGTTTACCTCTACCTTTGTAGCTTGATAGTGTGCCAGCTAAAATTTACTGAGCAATTACTATGTGCCAGACAACGTGCTAAACATTTTCTATGTGTTAGTTTAATTGACCCTCACTGCAATCTGTGAGGTAGGTGGTGTTATAATGCCCACTTTTTAGACGAGAAACTAAGCTACAGTGAGGTTATTATACTTTTTCAAGGTCACACAGCTATTAAGTGGTGGACCCAACATTTGAGCCCTGGTTATCCAAGTCCACAGGTTGTGCTTTAGCCCTGATTATACCATGATCTCCGTGCACAAGGATCTGGAAGATGTCTTTACACTCCAACCCCCCTTTTTGAGGTGTCACTCTTTTCTTTGTTCTGCTTTGGTAGGGGTTTGAGCCTAGGGCTTGAGTTTCCAAGACAATTTCACACCATGAGATGTGATGGTTTTCTGGGATGACCCAGTCGGGGGAGGGTTTGCTGG
Organism: Balaenoptera borealis; assembly: GCF_965194805.1. Lineage (NCBI taxonomy): Eukaryota > Metazoa > Chordata > Mammalia > Artiodactyla > Balaenopteridae > Balaenoptera > Balaenoptera borealis. Next base: position 103,748,113 of record NC_138865.1, read on the forward strand.
GCTAGAGAGCAGTGTAATTGACAGCCTTTGCAGAAGTCAAACAGGGGGCACATTTAGTCCAAGTCCCATGCCAAGAAGAACTGGAATTAGATGATTCTTGGGGAAATATTCAAGAATTCACCAGTAGTGTACCACAACTAAGACCCATCCTCACGGACATCTTTAGGTCTGAATATATCCAGCTAAAATGTGCAATCCAGAGAGAAAGGATTAGTTGGGGACACCTAGCAGGTATCAAAGATCTGAGCAGAATTATCATTAGGAAGAAGTGTAGGTATAATACAACTAGCTCTCCTTCATAGAAAATTCATGTGGCAAATGTATCCACTTAGAAATGAGCTTGTTTGACTGATCCAGGCAGAATAGATTAGGGTTTGTGCTTTGCTATACAAACTAGACTTTAGAAGGACTATATGACCAAGCCGAGTCTTGAAAGGTCAGTAGGAGTTAAACAATGAAGGCAAATGGCAAAGGTAGGTGTTCCAAAAATAAACAACCCATTTCCTGTATCAGTTAGGGTGTATTTGGTTGCTAGTGACAGAAAACCTAACAATGGGAAAAACAACTCGCAATTTATTTATTTTTTCGCCTATCAGGAAGTCCGGCCTTAACAATGTCAAGGCTGGTGTCTACTTTTTAAATTTTGTTTGTTTGTTTGTTTGTTTTCCCATAACCATGTTGGCAGTCACAGCTCCAGGCGTCTCATTCACCTTCAGATCAGCAAGAAGAGAGATGGGTGGCATTATCTACACTCAATCCTTTTATCAGAAAAGCAAAAGTTTTCCTAGACTACCCAGAATATTTCCTCTTATACTTCATTGCCTAGAACCAAGTTACATGACCATTCTTGGTAGCTTTTCCAGCTACTACAGAGGAGATGAGTAAGGGAGAATGCCACCAGGAATGCATGTTAGTTTAGCTAACTGACAATATTTGCCGCACCATCCCTGCTCTCCTGGGAGCTTTATGAAGGCAACATTGGTATTTACATTATTTTTCCCAAGTGTACAGCACAGTGTTATACCCAAAGAAGGGTTAACCAAAACATCAATTGCAGGGATAAATAAATTCAGTTTATTTCAATAAGCATTTATTAAGTGGGGTCCATATGTTAGGAATTCTATAGGTACAGATCAAGACTTAGAACCTGGGGACCGGTGGACAGATACGCACATGTGAGGATATAGGAACATATAGGGGGCTGTTTCAGGGAACCTGGAGAGGAAGCACCTGGCCCATGTTAGTGAGTTGGAGAAGAAAGGCAAAAAGGGAGTCAGAGATAGGATAGTTTAGGTTATGCTCAGGTAACAGATGACCCCGTAAATCTCAGCGTGCAACCACAGAGTTTATTTCTCCATTATGCTAGATGGCCGCCATTCTCAGCTGTGGTTTTTGATCCACCTCAGCTGCAGCCCGGGACCCAAACCAAGTGAGCAGCCTCTATCTGGAGCATTAACAGCAGGAACAGAGAACGGGGCAACCCCCCATTGGCTCTTAGAAGCTTCTTCTCAGAAGTGACACATGTCACTTCTGCTCATGCAAAAGCAAGTCACGTGTCTCTGCCAGAATTAACAGTGTAAGGTTGTATGATCCTCCGTTGAGAAGAACAAGGCAGATGCACGGTAATGTTGTCAACCACAGGGGGCCAGGGCAGGGCCTCACCATGTGCCTTCTGCGCCTTCTGGTCTACCTCTCCCAACTTCTCCTCTTCCTCGCGGCTAGTCGTCAAGCTTGCTTAGTGGGGGAGAGTGTGGGCTGAGCTGAGTGGCCAGGAATGAGCTGAGGGAGCCAGGAGGCTGACTTCATCTCTACCTGGTCCAGAAAGGGAGACTGAGAGAAAAAGCCTATATCCAGAGCCAAGAAGATCCTGGCAGGATGTGGCTTTTCAGGAGGTAGAAAGATAGATTTCAGCATCTCTGTCTTTCCCGTCGCTGTTTGGAGGGGAGTTCTCCCAGGATATAGAAGCTGGTGGTCCAGACTCCTGAGAAATTTTTGTTGGCTGCCTCCACCGGCTCAGCAAGTGCCAGTCATGAGGATGGTCTGATGGCCTGCGTGGGGCTTGGTGTCTGCAGAGGCCAGGGGAAGCGAGCCAGGCATGGGGGCAGTGACCAGACCCTTACTTGTTGTCAGTGGGGATAAACATGCACAAATATGGATTCAGCACACAAAGAGCCAGGTTAAGATTCAGCTTTGGAGGAGAGACTGTCTTAGGCTTTTTGCCTCCTTAAGGTGTTTCAAGCTCCCTTGCCTTCCCTCTGCCTCTCAGCTGCATTTGTGTACCTTGCGTTCAAATCCTCCTTTAAAAACGTGTCTAGACAATACATTTTAAGATCAATTGTTATTAGGACACTCACAAACTCAGAGTCCTGCCCGTAGGTGCCAAGAATTGTGACCTTGGACTCCAGCATGGAGGTACATAAAATACGTAGCTAAGACCACATGAAATTTAGTTTCATTCCTAGCTCTGGAATTTTCTTGGACCGTCAAGTGCTCATTAACTTCTCCAAGCCTCAGTTTTCCCATCTGTAAAAGAAATATGCTGATTACAGCTCTCCTGCTTACCTCAAAGAACTATTTGGGGAATCTAGCGAAAGCCTGCATGTGTTGGATACCTACTGGATAGCAGACTTATCCGGGTTTAAGTGGGAACACATTGTCATTTATAATATTTATGTAAGTGTAAGGAATTTTTATTGTAGTTACTGTATTTGAGAAAATTGTAGTTGTACCCACAAAAGGTACATAATTATGGAAGACACACCATTAATTCTGGCATCAGAATCTCTACTTAAGCCTTCAGAATATTCTGAACAATCTCCAGTTGTCCAATTTGGAACATGAACCTTCTGGCACAGAAACTGCCTTAACTTAGGTCGTCAACATTTCCCACTTGGCTTATGACAGTAGCCTCTTGTCTCTCTGCTCCCAACTGCTCCAATCCTTTCTATGTACAGCAGACAAATCTAAAGACATTTCACTCCTGCTGAGAACATTCTCATGGTTTTCATCTCTTCTAAGACGTCCACATTCTTAGATTCTCTTTCCATATTTTTACAAACCTAGCCTCTGTCCGTCTCTGCAGGGTCACCTCTTGACACACCTGTTCCTGCCCCAGCAGTGCTGTCCTGTGCCTTCCCACACATAGACCCACGACCGTGCGTGCAGCTTCTCTGAGATACTCAAACCCTTGAAAGAGGTCCCAGCACCTTGAGCCTTTGCACCATCTTTCTTCTCATAAATTATGACTTAGGTTCAGCTAAAATGTGTCTTCCAGATCTCAACTTGAAAGTCAACTTCCGGGCTTCCCTGGTGGTGCAGTGGTTAAGAATCCGCCTGCCAAGGCAGGGGACATGGGTTCGAGCCCTGGTCCGGGAAGATCCCACATGCCGCGGAGCAACTAAGCCTGTGAGCCACAACTACTGAGCCTGCGCTCTAGAGCCCGTGAGCCACAACTCCTGAGCCCGTGCACCACAACTACTGAAGCACGCGCACCTAGAGCCTGTGCTCCGCAACAAGAGAAGCCACAGCAATGAGAAGCCCACGCCCCACAACGAAGAGTAGTCCCCACTCACCTCAACTAGGGAAAGCCCACACACAACAACGAAGACCCAAGGCAGCCAAAAATAAATAAATAAATAAATAAATTAAACAAAAAAAAAGAAAGTCAACTTCCTCTGGGGAGCCTTGCATGACATTTGTCTTTTCCTTCTTCCTTCATAGGTTGCCTCACAACTGACATCTAATGATTGGACTCACTGTTATGCATTGTGTTTCCTTTTCAGGTTGATATTGACTTTGAGCTCTTTGAAGACAGGGACGATATCTCATTTATTTTCTCTTTTCCTCACTTCTTGCCTTCCTTAAGTAGTGCACGAGTTCCTACTTTGGGTCAGACACTGTGTTCTGAAGATGCTCACATCTTTAAGCCTAATATGGTGCCAGACACAAAGCAAGCAAGCAATAAATATGAGTGATGGAATGAACCCACCAATTAATCAAAGGTTCGGTTCAAACAGGCTCAACCCTTTCTCCCATCTAAAGCCATGTGGAGGTTCAGGAAGATCAACAGTTTTTCTGACCTTTACTTTTTTTTCATATTGTTACTCTTTTTCTGGTTTCAGCCTTTGACAGACAGAAATAGACTGCCGCATTTTTCTAGGATATATCATCTAATTGGTGAATCATCCAGGCCCTTAATCTTAATCTAGCTTGTTATTTTGTTTTATGGTCTTGTTAGCTTGTTCTCCTGTGTAGTGGAAAAAGCATGGGCATAGAGTCCAAGGGGCTCGGGTGCTCCTGCTTATGGATGTGTCCTCTGGACATTCATTTACCCTCATTGAGAATCATTGTCCTTATCTATAAAAAGGAAATGCTAATATGTGGTCCTGTGAGGAATAATTTGAAAGATGTATAATAAGTACCTGACACAGTGCTTGGTAAAGAATGGATTCTCCGGGGACTGCCCTGGTGGCACAGTGGTTAAGAATCCGCCTGCCAATGCAGGGGACACGTGTTCGATCCCCGGTCCAGGAAGATCCCACATGCCGCGGAGCAACTAAGGCCGTGCGCCACAACTACTGAAGCCCGCATGCCTAAAGCCCGTGCTTCGCAACAAAGAGAAGCCACGGCAGTGAAAAGCCCATGCACCGCAACGAAGAGTAGCCCCTGCTCCCCGCAACTAGATAAAAGCCCGCGCGCGGCAACAAAGACCTAACGCAGCCAAAAAATAAATAAATAAATTTATTAAAAAAAAGAATGGACTCTCCCAAAATGTGCCTGTGTTCTTCACCCAACACCCACCCTGCCAGGGGAAGACTCTAAAGAGACAGAAGGGGGATTAAAAATAAAAGTTAATGGATATTATCTACTGAGAAGGTGGGGAGTTGGAACCACTGGCTCAGGAAAAATGTCATATTACTCTCAGAATTGTTGGGCAAATTATTAAGCCTCATTGCTTGCATGTATAAAATTGAGATATTTTGATTTCTATGAGGGTGTCACGATTACTAAATGAGAGAGTGAATGCAAGGTCCTTCCCCGAGGCGCTGTCACATAGGGAAGGCTTAGTCACTTTTGGTGACGATAATATTATATTACCCACCTTCATTCCATCAGTTTGGACAGCTAAGCTGCACTTTAACTCTGAGATTCTTTAACTCTGACAGCTGGCCCAGACTGGCATAGATCTTAGGGGCAGTGACAGAGTCCAGATGCCCTCCTGGGCATGACCTGAAAATTCTATACTCTGACAGAATGTGGTGAGACAAGAACCAGACCACGCATCACTTTATTCTCAAGCCAACTGCAGAGCCCAAATGTGTTTTCTGACACCTCTGAACCTTCCTGGGTATGGGCTTTCTGTGCCGGGTGCTAGGACATGTGGGGATTTTGTTGTTCTCCCTCTCTTGTGGGTCTTAACGGAAAAGCTAAATCACCGGCAATAGAAAAATCACGGTGTCAGCATTGTTAAGACTTACCATGAATTCCAATTACACATCATTTCCAGTTACAAAAAAAGAGTGGAGGTGTTGGACCCTGTTGCCTAACCACAGTGTTCAGAACACCCTTTTACCAGAATGCGTTTCTCAACGTGGCACGGTGACCAGTGACCTGCGGTGCAACCTTGCGTAAGTCTATAACTCTGCATGATCTTGATGTTCCCCGCTGTGGGGAGGGGTGGAGACCATATATGAGGCAGCTCAAGGTCATGATTAGAGCTCAGGTTCTGACAGGGGACAGAATCAGGCTTAGAGTGCAGCTCTACACAGACCAGTGTGTGACATCAGGAGCATTACTTCATCTCTCTGAACCTCAGTTTTCCTTCCTATTAAATGGGCATCCCAGTCTTTAATGGGAGGATTAAATGAGATAATGTATGTAAATGCTTCAGCCGACTGCCTGGTACATACTAAGGAATCAGTTCACTTCTGCTTCCATTACTATTAGTAACAGTTACTCACTGAGAACCTACCATGTTCAGTATCCTCTGCATGATTATCACATTCAACCGTCACAACAGCTCTGCAAATGGGATATTACCGTAATGTTGAATGTGAGAAAAATGAGGCTTAGAGAGTTCAAGTAACTCACCTAGAGTCACCGGGGGTAAGTGGCAGAGCTGGAATTTAAACTGAGGCCTCTTTGATGCCAGCGCCTATGATGATCTTTCTACTGATAGAAAGATATTGACCAGATGACACTTGACTTTTCCTGACAAACACAGACAGTGAATGACTAATCAAATGGAACGAATTCATTTCAGACAAAACAAATATTTTTAGAAGACCTAGTAATGTGCCTAGTGGTGTAAGAGATGAAGAAAAGTAGATGTCCTGATCCTTGGTCGCAGTTTATTGTTTATTTGAGGATGAAAGACAGGAAGATTGATGGGAGTATAAAATACAGCATGAGTGCTCTGGACCCCAGGGGATCCTAGGATCACAGACAGTGTCTTAAAAGTTTGGGCTGCTATAACAAGAATTCCATAGACTGTGTGGTTTAAACAACAAACTTTTATTTCTCACAGCTCTGGAGCCTGGAAAGCCCAAGATGGAAGAGCTGGCAGATTTCATGTTTGGTGAAAACCCACTTCCCGGTTCATAGATGGCCACCTTCTCTCTGTGTCCTCACATAGTGGAAGGGGCAAGAGAACTCTCTGGGGTCTCTTTTATAAAGACACTAATCTCATTCATGAGGGCTCCACCCTCATGACCTAATCACCTCCCATAGGCCCCACCTCCCAATACCATCACATTGGAGGTTAAGATTTTAACCTATGAATTTTGAGGGGGACACAAACATAACAGACAGTGATTCCTGGGTCACGTGGTCAAAGTAGCTTCCAAGAAGGGCTGAGGAGCTTGTTGGAGATTCTGGCAGAGTCACAGGAGCTGCCGTAGGGGAAGGAAGGTCGCCCATTCTTGGTAGTACGGAGCTGCTATAAACCCCAGGAGTCAGCTCAGGTGGCCCTTCTGTGAGAGGTCTTCCCTGATGCCCAGGTCCATGCTTCCTGCATCCCTCCTTTCCGCACTCACTGCTTTGTCATTGGAACTTTACGTGACTGCTGCTTTGCTAGCTGTGAGCTCCCTGAGAGCCAGGCTGGATCTTTCTTCTTTGCCATGCTCTCTCCATAGCACACTGTCTGGTACATAGCAAATGCAAGAATCTTATTCCCACAGACTTGTAGTGAGGAATGAACATCTGCTTTGCTGGCTGGATTGCCCTGATCCAGTCTGGTGATGTTGGGAGCTGTTTCCCTGTCAGCTTTCTGGCAGAGGGATAACAAGCTCTGGGTCTCAGAGGAAAGAGGCATTGGACAAGTCCTGAGCTTTCCCACCAGCTCTGTGTAGTGGTGAGTTTCTCCTGCTCCTGCAGCCACGGGTCTTGGGATATACCATGAGCATTGTCCCCACCTTGCCATGCTTCCTACGTGTTGTTTCCCTGTGCAACCAGACAGCTCCTTGTGATATTCGCATCCTGCAGCCTCTCTAGGGCTATCAGAGATACGGACTTCAGTGTGGTTCAGAACTACCAGGTAGAAATATAAGCCAAAGTTAACTTCTGTCCTTCAGTTTTCAGGATATACTGTTTTCTTTTGCTCACAGACTCTTTTTCCTTCTCCTCTTCTCCTTTGATAACTCCTACTGCCCTTTTGAGCTCAGCGTACATCTTCCACTGGGAAGCCTTTGTACCCTCAGGTATCCCCTCTTTGGGCCTCTCTCGTCTTAGCCGTCATCATGCTACAGATTAATTGTTCAATTATCTTTCTGTATTGTCAGTCATCTTTAGCTTTAATTAGTTTATCAGATGAGTTTATCATCTATAGGACTTCGGAGACTTAAGAGAAACCTTTCACAGGACTGACAGCTTTTAATGGAGGGCAGTAGAAAGTAGAAAGGAAATGTGCCCCAGTGGGGGGTCTCTGAACCTGATAGCATTAGACAACTTCCTGAGTAAGACACAGGAGGAGAGGCTGGAGAGAAGGAATGTAGCAATGAAAAACTTGACTCACTTGAAAATTTGTCCGTGCGCCAGTCCTGAAATCAAATATGATCTCATCAAAGCTTTCCGTGTTGATCATAGCCATATATTCATGTGTGTGTGTGTGAATGCATGCGTGTGTGTGTGCGTGTGTGTGTGTGCTTTTCAGACTACAAAGTGCTGTCACACAGTGTTTCAGCAGCTTTGTGTATTAACAATAGCGTTCCTCTCATTTGTTAATGAGGACTCTAGGGTTTAAGGAGTGACCTACCCAAGTCCGGCAGCAAGGTCTTATGCCCCTGGCCTTCTGACTTCTATGGCAGCTGGCCTATTCCCTTTTCATGCCTTGAAGCTGAAAGGTCTTCAGACACCTACGAGATAGATATTTGCCTCCATTTCTTTCCTCAAAGAATTCAATGCACCTTATTGTCTTGAATTTTACCAAGAAGGTTTACAATGATATTCCATAGTAGTAGCATATGGTACTCTTTACCATGAAATAAGATGGCAAAAACCCACCCTGAGAAAATGTAATTAAAATTAAGATATCAATAAACAAAACGAAGAGACAAACTATGGACTGGGAGAAAATATTTGCAAATGAGGCTACTGACAAGGAATTCATTTCCAAAATATACAAACAGCTCATACAGCTTAATATCAACAAAAACCCAAACTGCCCAAGCAAAAAATGGTCAGAAGACCTAAGTAGACATTTTTCAAAGAAGACATACAGATGACCAACAAGCACATGAAAAGATGCTCAGTATCACTAATTATTAGAGAAATGCAAATCAAAACTACAATGAGGTATCACCTCACACCAGTCAGAATGGCCATCATTAAAAAGTCTACAAATAATACATTCTGGAGGGGTTGTGGAGAAAAGGGAACCCTCCTACACTGTTGGTGGGATTGTAAACTGGTGCAGCCACTATGGAGAACTGTATGGAGGTTCCTTAAAAAACTAAAAATAGAACTACCATATGACCCAGCAATCCCACTACTGGGCATATTTCCAGAAAAGGTGAAAACTCTAATTCAAAAAGATACATGCACCCCAGTGTTCACAGCAGCACTATTTACAATAGCCAAGACATGGAAGCAACCTAAATGTCCATCTACAGAGGAATGGATAAAGAAGATGTGGTATATACAACATATACAATGGAATACTATTCAGCCATAAAAGAAGAATGAAATAAGGCCGTTTGAAGCAACATGGATGGACCTAGAAATTATCATATTAAGTGAAGTAAGTCAGACAGAGAAAGACAAATATCATATGCTATCACTTACATGTGGAATCTAAAATGTAATACAAATGATCTTATTTGCAAAACAGAAATAGACTCAGACAAATTTATGGTTACCAAAGGAGATAGCAGAGGGTGGGAGGGAGAGATATATTAGGAGTTTGAGATGAACATATACAAACTACTATATATAAAATATTGGGTTGGCCAAAAAGTCATTCGGGCTTTTCTGTAAGATGTTACGAATGAAATTTTTGGCCAACCCAATAGATAATCAACAAGGCCAACCCAGTAGATAAACAACAAGGACCTACTGTATAGCACAGGGAACTATATTCAATAACTTGTAATAACCTATAATGGAAAAGAATTTGAAAAAGAAGATAGATATATGTGTGTGTGTGTGTGTGTATAACTGAATCACTTTGCTGTACACCTGAAACTAACACAATATTGTAAACTAACTATACTTCAGCTTTAAAAATGGTTTTAAAAAAGTAGGAAATCAAGACCAAGGGAAGAGAAAATACAAATAGCAAACCCCATGTATCCCCAGGATTGGAATGCTTGAGCTTCACTGGGGGCTTTGGATTTCTCAGCACCCAAGAAATATCTATCTATCCAAGGGAGATAGATTTAGTCATTTGTTCTGAGGAAAATAACAGTTCCTGGGCCAAAGAAATCTTTTGCAAGCCTTTAGGTATCAGAGAATTCTTTTCAAGAAGCTTTAGCATTTATTCAACAATTACTTATTTACTAGATACTATGTACCAGGCACTGTGCTAAGACATGGCTGCAGAGGGTGAAAAAATATTGTCCTTGTTCCTGTAAAGATTAGTCAATGATTAATAATGTCCTTCCTGCCTCAGTTTGCTGGGCAACAGGAGACGTCTAGGGAGAATATCTACACTCAAAACCCAGATGTGTACCCCACACAGCCATTGTAGCTCATATCTGGGAGTTTTCAGTAAGCAATTAAAAATAAGCTATTTTTGGTTCTTTTCTTATGATTTTTTTGGTCCTAAGTGGGAGTTTGGTCCTACAGTTGCAGCAGTGAGAAGCCAGCTTGACAGCTCCTGGCACAGCAAAGTGCAAGTACTGCAGGCAGATTTTTTTTCCCTGAGTAAGTGGGCCTTTCTCTGAGGGCAGATGCTGGCACTTCTTGATGACTCACTTCTGAGGGGCTCAAGCCCCGTTAGGGGTTTGAAGAAAGGAAGAGGCCTGGCGCCAGGCCCAGTGCTGGTGACATCCTGGCTTCTATGCCCGCCTTTTCGTACTTGCCCCAGCGGGCACATCTGTGCCCGGAATTTGTCGGCTTGTGTCAAAAGAAAATGAAGGTTTGTTGCCTGTATCTGACATGATGAATTCATGGTTCTTTTAAGGCAGAATAACAGTTAGGATGGAGGAGGCGGGGGATTGGTGGAGTTAAAGGGACACATTACAAAGTTTGAGTTTCATACTGGATAAAATCTAGAATGTTTCTTATCTGGGAGACTGTAAAATCCAAAGCATTAACCATGTTGGCAATAGGACCCAAGTTTCCTCCCATTGAGCTAATTTTAAAAGGAATGATGAGTCTCCAAGTCGTTGGGGTGACATGCGAAGACTTATTTTCCTTTCCTGTGCTGAAAAGCATGATGTAGAGCAGCGGCTTTTAATAGTTTTTGACAGTGATCCATAGCAAGAGGTAAATTTTATATGGTGACTCCAAACATACAAAAGTACTGAAAAAGCTTTCATGGAAAATGCCACTGCAATGTGTAATACCCAAGGACAGTTTCTATTATATTTAAGTTACTTCATTTGTAAAAATTAGCTTGTGAACCAATACATCGGTTTCATGACCCCCAAGAGGTCGTGACCTGCAGTTGGAATATATACATGCGGAGGAAAGACCATGGGTTCTTGGAGGTCTTAATACAAAAAGATATTTTCCTCTCATCTACATCTGGGGCACTATGCACTGTAGTGACTCAGGGACACAGGCTGCCAGAGCCTCCTTGTCAACCCCCTTCCCCCACTGCTTCGAGAGCAGTTTGACTTCCAGCCATGAACCTGGGACAGTCACAGCACGAGGGTTGGTTTCTGGGTGTCTGACCTGTGCAGTCACACAGGACCCGGTGCACATGGGGGCCTTGTGCTCGGCTCACTGCTCTGCTGTTTTGAAATTCTTAGTAATTTTTGAAGAAGAAGCCCCATGTTTTCATTTTGCACCAGGCCCCACAAATTGTGTAACCATTCTGCACACAATCTCTTTGAGCCTCCATTTTCTCATCTGCAAAATGGGTTAATAGTGCAGAACTCTGCACTAAAAAGATGAAAAGAAGGAAGGCAAAGGAGCCGTATATGTTAAATAGAACTATTGTTTTCAGCTTGCTGACCTCATCTTCAGTGGTACCTCTATAGAAAACCTCCATGTATCAAATGTGTCTGGTCACCTTGAAGCGCTGTACTTCCTCATACTGCCCTCCTTCTTCCCTTCAGCTTATCGGAGTTTTGTTGGCCTCCTTGGGGCCATCTTCCATGACTTCTCAGCACCCCTACACCATTAATTATGGGTCCTTCTTTTGTGACCCTTTCCCTTTAATTCCATCCTCCTCTGTCTGATTCCCTTCACCCCAGCTCAGGACCCCTCACTTCTTGCCTGGGACATTTAGCAGCCTCCTAATTAGTTGTCCCATCTCCAGTTGGCCCTTCCATTTCCCCCTCCATAATGCCAGGGTCATTTTCCTGCTATTCTAAAATGCCTTTTCTATCGTGCCATGTCCATAGGCAGAAAACTTCAGTGACTCCTGTCACCTCAGGGCTGTAGGCCTTGGTCTCGCATTCAGGATCTGACTCCGAGGTCCCCTTCAAGTCTCTTCTTCCTCTGCTCCCCTCGTGAACCCTGCTCCACACACGGTCTCTGGAATAGAGCTTGTTCTCCTGCCTTTGGTTCTTCACACATTCTCTTCCTTCTGCTGAAGTGACCTGCCCCCAACGCTCCCTGGGAAGAATTCAACCCACCTTTCACTGACCAGCTGAAACCCAGCCTCCTCCCCAAAGATCTCCTGTGCAGGGTGAAAAGACTCCCTCCCTCCTCTGAATTCCTATGTGTGTTTCTTGGAATTTGGCATATATCTTGACATGTTAGGCAGTTCACCCAGTGTCCTGGTTGCATTTTCAGCTGGGTCTGTGTTCCAGAGAATAGGGACAATAAGGAGACAGGCCCATTGTGTCAACCATACTTTCGGGGAGGCCCCTGGAGTGAAGGGCTCCTGCAGAGATTGCTTGTGGATTTTCCTGATCCCTTCAGCTGGTCTGAATCATCCCTCCTCCTCTGGGCCCTCTTGGCACTTTGCACATCCCTCTAGCATAGCACCACTTTCCATTTGAGTTATTTCTTGACATGACCGGCTCCCCCACTAGGCATGTCTTATTTATTATTGCAGCTCCAATGCCTCTCCCAGGGCTTGGTGCTCAGTCAGCACTCAGGAAATGGATGGATAGATGACAGGACAGAGACCCAGGTAGAAAGGGAAGTTCCTGGCTATTGTAGGTGTGTGTGGCAGGGAGGGTCCTGCATGTATCTCTAAGTGTAAGGTAAGTTAGGTTGAGATAGCAATTGATTCCCAAATCTCATTGATTCTAAACAACAAATATTTGTTTCTCATTCAAACTCATGTCCGCTGGGGGGCAATCACAATTCTGCTTTATTCTCTCTTCATTCTGGGACCAAGACTGATGTCAGTCACTGGGACATGACAGTCTACGACAGAAGAAAAGGAAAGATGGCGGAGGCACGCAATGGCTCTGGGGAGAAATGGCTCATATCATTTCAACTCACATCTTGTTGACCAAAGCAAGTGTTACAGCCGCAGGAAAGATAATACTCTCATAGGGATGGGCCCAGTAGAGAGGGACAGTCGGTATTTTGACAACATAATCTGCTACAGTGGGGTAATGCTCCAATGTGTGGTAATACCCCAGCGTTGCTGGGGTGACGCTCTGGGTCTCTGTGCACCCACACTCACTCTGACCCTGGGGTGGTGCCAGGGGGGCTCATCCACTTGGTGGGTTTGGAGCCAGGAACTGGACCCACAGAGCTTGGCATCTGCCCCAACCTTTCTTATTGGGCATGAATGGCCCATAAGGAGCGTGTGTTTTCTACCTTGCCCTTTCAGGAATCGGGGGAGAGACTCTCCGGTCCAGAGTTTCTATGACTTGATAGGTAGGTCTGTCTAATCCTGAAGTCCCGTTTATTCATTGGTAGAAGCCACATTCTCTGATATCAGGTGTACATGTAACAAAGGTGATGTTTTGGTCTTCCTGCTCGTTATTCCTCTGTCCTATTTCTTAGTTGGTTTCTAGTTTGGATGAGGAAGAGGGTGTAATTTTTTGAGACTCTTCTAGTGCCTCAATACCTGAGTTTGCAGAAATATCAGGCTCCAAAAATGATGTGTTTATTCCCAGGAACACGGGAACAAGAAGAGAGGTTCCAGTGTTGCTATTGTCAATACTGGTTCACTTAAAGAACTTCTCCAGGGGGGAAAGAAAGACTGATATTCTGAAACACAGTATCTAACATGCTGCTTCCTGCCCCAGGATCATCTTCTACAAAGGACTCTCTGTTCACCCTGGGCCAACATAGTTCGTTTACAATCAGAAATCAGAGCACTGTAGGAAATGGCCACGGGGGGACATCTGTAGTGAACACTGTCCTTTTTCATTCAAAGCAGACCCTCTGGAAAAATCCTGAAACCTGACTATTCACACCGATTTTGGCCAGTACACATGGCATCCAGAGGGTCCTTGTGAAGGGATGTGCTCAAAAGCAGAACACGTCTATTCTTACTTAATAGGGTGCCTTGCAGAGGCCAGGCCTGGGATTCATACGTTGCTGACAAGTGGAGTCAGTGACACCTCTCCCTACCGACAGCATCTATTTGCATCTGCTATTATACCTGGAGGGTGCCTCAGTTCTTAACCGGAGGAAAAAGGACACATCAGATGGGAGGTAGGGGGGGCGTTGGTGGGTGGGGAGAGAAAGGTGAGGCAAAGGTGAGAGGGGAGATGTCATGATTTGTTTCTACTCAGCCTGGCTGCATGAGAGAGTGTGTGTGTGTGGGGATGTGGAGGGGTGATATCTAAAGCAGGAGTCCTGTTTATGAAAAATTGTAAGACTCAGGGAAGAAGCAGTGCAGCTCTGGGAATAGGCACCAAATTTGGCAATTTGCTCAAAAGATTTCTCCTCCGCTGGTTCCAGAACTCAGTGACAGTATTTGACAAGGCTTGTGGACCACGAAGTTGACAAGAGGAGGGTCAGAGAGAGAAGCAGGGCTCTCACCAAGGGTGCCACGTGTCTGTGGCACTCATGAGTTTCCTCCTAAAACTGTTTGCTCATAAGGGATTTCAAAGAGAGACTGGGTGAGCTTGTTCCTGAGGCTATTTGAAGTACAGGAGAAAACAAAACGATAAAGACTAAGTTATTAAGAATTGATGGTGGTGTTGGGGAGCAGTTAAGAATCATTATCATTTATCGATTGATGAATGTATGACCTCATATATATTCCCAGGATGTTGGACCCTGAGACATTGGGGCACGCCTACAGGTAAGCCCTCAATTTTGGGGTGAATGTTTTGCTTGTGATATACCCTTCTGTATTAGTTTCTTATTGCTGATGTAACAAATTAGCACGAACTTAGTGGCTTAAAAAACACACACATTTATTATCTTTTATTTCTGGAGGTCAGACGTCCAAAATCAGTCTTACAGAGCTAAAATCAAGGTGTCGGCTGGCTGTGTTTCTTCTGAGGCCTCCAGAGGAAAGCTCTTTTTTTTTTTTTTTTTTGTATTTTCTACATTCTGGCAATCACCAACATTCCTTGGCTCATGGCCTTTCATTCATCATCAAAGCTAGCAGTGTAGCATCCTTCAATCTCTTTCCCCTGACTCTGACACTCCTGCACCCTTTCATAAGGACCTTGTGAAAATATCCTCCTCTCAAGATCCTTAGCTTAATCCCGCATGCAAACTCCCTTTTGCCACATATTCAGCGTACTATATCCTCCAAAGAGTTTTCATTGGCTTTGGTTCAACCTTATCAAGAGGACACAAATCCAACCTTCATTAAGCACCTGCTGTATACCTTTTCTCTGCTAGAAACTTTTCATACTTTTTAAAGTGAATCCCCATTGTGACTGTAAGAGAGGTATTTATTATGTCCGTTCTATAAATGAGGAGATGAGGGTGGCATATGTTAAATTACCTGTTCCTTCTGTAAGAGATGGAGATAGGATTTGAGTGCAAATTGGTCTGGCTTAAAAAGTCACTCTTGGGACTTCCCTGGTGGCACAGTGGTTGAGAATCTGCCTGCCAATGCAGTGGACATGGGTTCGAGCCCTGGTCTGGGAAGATCCCACATGCCGTGGATCAACTAAGCCCGTGCGCCACAACTACTGAGCCTGCACTCTAGAGCCCTCAAGCCACAACTCCTGAGCCCGCGCGCCACAACTACTGAAGCCCACGCTCCTAGAGCCCGTGCTCTGCAACAAGAGAAGCCACCGCAATGAGAAACCCGCTCACTGCAACGAAGAGTAGCCCTTGCTCACCGCAACTAGAGAAAGCCCGCGCGCAGCAACAAAGACCCAACGCAGCCAAAAAAAAAAGTCGCTCTTTCCCTACAACTTCAAATACTCCATCTCTAAAGGTGTTACTTTCTCATGATTGAAATGATTAGATAAAAAATGCCGAGAAATGTCATGTCCATTCTCTCCTGGTGGCTACAGAGGAATACTCAAGGGGCCTTTCGGTACATCTTGATAGCCACTTTCTCTGTCCTTGGAGTAGGGGAGATCTCTGATTCCTTCTGTCTTTCTTCTGAGACTCTGCTCAGGATACCCTGGCTTTGTGGAAGAGACACACCCATATGCCCCAGATGAGTCACAGACTCTGCCCAGAGCTAAAATGTGATGAGGAGGGAAGGATTCCGCTCCCCCAGCCTGTGAAATAGTTTCCATTACAGTATTTCTGCCGAGAACAGCAATGTCGTCCTTTGATCCTCCTCCCCATGACTATAGAGCCTCAGGCATCTGACTGAGTTAGAAGCAGTGTGAACAGGGCACTGGAAAAAGCCCCAGACTGGAGCCCAGACACCTGGAATCTTGTGTCAGCATTACCACTGACCTGTCCTTTGACTGATCCATTCTCTGAGTCTTGGGTCCTCCCTAGACTAAATGTCTGCAGCCTTCTCTTCCCTGACACTTTAGAGTATCACTGCTTAGCCACAGGGTACCATTCTCAATGGAACAGACAATATCAGAAAGATACCATGCATATGGAGATAACTTTGCCACGTGCTGCACTCTTTCTCAACAAGTATAGAGTGCCTAAGAGCCTGGACTCTGCATTAGAATTCCGGCTCTGCCCCTACTGGTTGGGTTTATGGTGGGCAAATCTCACTTTCTTCACTTATAAAATGGAGATAATGATAATCATACTGCCCTCCTTCTAGGGTTGTTATGGGGATTGCACAACAGCTAGAAAAGCACTGGTAACTCTTTAGTTCTGAGCAAATGCTCATCTCATGCCTCCCTGTCACTCTTATTGAAGCTCTAGTAGAGAAAGGAACTTCAGCTCTAGAGTCAGAACCACTTGGCTTTTCTATTAAGTTCTGTTGGCCATCAGCTGCATGACAGTAGACCACTCAATTCAACCCTCTGATCCTCAGGACTTTTCATCTATAAACTGAGGATAATGATAATAGCAACTTTTTTAAAAATTTTAATTTTATTTTTTTTTTTACACAGCAGGTTCTTATTAGTTATCTGTTTTATACATATTAGTGCATATATATCAATCCCAATCTCCCAATTCACTTTCACCCCTTGGTGTCCACACGTTTGTTCTCTACATCTGTGTCTCTATTTCTGCCTTGTAAACCTGTTCATCTGTACCATTTTTTTTTAGGTTCCACGTATATGCTTTTTTTTTTTTTTAATCATGAAAGTGATTTTATTTAACTGATTATAAATAAAATAAAAACATATAAAAGAAATAGTCTAAAAATCAGAGTTATAACCTATTCAGTGAAAGGTCTTTTATTTTTTTTAATTTTTTAATTTTTTTAAACATCTTTATTGAAGTATAATTGCCTTACAATGGTGTGTTAGCTTCTGCTTTATAACGAAGTTAATCAGTTATGCATATACAATATGTTCCCATATCTCTTCCCTCTTGCATCTCCCTCCCTCCCACCCTCCCCATCCCACCCCTCTAGGTGGTCACAAAGCACCGAGCTGATCTCCCTGTGCTATGCGGCTGCTTCCCACTAGCTATCTATTTTACATTTGGTAGTGTATATATGTCCATGACACTCTCTTACCCTGTCACATCTCACCCCACCCCCTCCCCATATCCTCAAGTCCATTCTCTAGTAGGTCTGTGTCTTTATTCCCGTCTTGCCACTAGGTTCTTCATGGCCTTTTTTTTTTTTTTCCCTTAAATTCCGTATATATGTGTTAGCATACTGTATTTGTTTTTCTCTTTCTGACTTACTTCACTCTGTATGACAGACTCTAACTCCATCCACCTCATTACAAATACCTCCATTTCATTTCTTTTTATGGCTGAGTAATATTCCATTGTATATATGTGCCACATCTTCTTTATCCATTCATCTGTCGATGGACATTTAGGTTGCTTCCATATCCTGGCTATTGTAAATAGAGCTGCAATGAACATTTTGGTACATGACTCTTTTTGAACTATGGTTTTCTCAGGGTATATGCCCAGTAGTGGGATTGCTGGAACGTATGGTAGTTCTATTTGTAGTTTTTTAAGGAACCTCCATACTGTTCTCCATAGTGGCTGTATCAATTTATATTCCCACCAACAGTGCAAGAGAGTTCCCTTTCCTCCACACCCTCTCCAGCATTTATTGTTTCTAGATTTTTTGATGATGGCCATTCTGATCGGTGTGAGATGATATCTCATTGTAGTTTTGATTTGCATTTCTCTAATGATTAATGATGTTGAGCATTCTTTCATGTGTCTGTAGGCCATCTGTATATCTTCTTTGGAGAAATGTCTATTTAGGTCTTCTGCCCATTTTTGGATTGGGTTGTTCGTTTTTTTGTTATTGAGCTGCATGAGCTGCTTGTAAATCTTGGAGATTAATCCTTTGTCAGTTGCTTCATTTGCAAATATTTTCTCCCATTCTGATGGTTGTCTTTTGGTCTTGTTTATGGTTTCCTTTGCTGTGCAAAAGCTTTTAAGTTTCATTAGGTCCCATTTGTTTATTTGTGTTCTTATTTCCATTTCTCTGGGAGCTGGGTCAAAAAGAATCTTGCTGTGATGTATGTCATAGAGTGTTCTGCCTATGTTTTCCTCTAAGGGTTTGATAGTGTCTGGTCTTACACTTAGGTCTTTAATCCATTTTGAGTTTATTTTTGTGCATGGTGTCAGGGAGTGTTCTAATTTCATACTTTTACATGTATCTGTCCAGTTTTCCCAGCACCACTTATTGAAGAGGCTGTCTTTTCTCCACTGTATATGCTTGCCTCCTTTATCAAAGATAAGGTGACCATATGTGCGTGGGTTTATCTCTGGGCTTTCTATCCTGTTCCATTGATCTATATTTCTGTTTTTGTGCCAGTACCAAACTGTCTTGATTACTGTAGCTTTGTAATATAGTCTGAAGTCAGGGAGCCTGATTCCCCCAGCTCCATTTTTCGTTCTCAAGATTGCTTTGGCTATTCGGGGTCTTTTGTGTTTCCATACAAATGGTGAAATTTTTTGCTCTAGTTCTGTGAAAAATGCCAGTGGTAGTTTGATAGGGATTGCATTGAATCTGTAGATTGCTTTGGGTAGTAGAGTCATTTTCACAATGTTGATTCTTCCAATCCAGGAACATGGTATATCTCTCCATCTATTTGTATCATCTTTAATTTCTTTCATCAGTGTCTTATAATTTTCTGCATACAGGTCTTTTGTCTCCTTAGGTAGGTTTATTCCTAAATATTTTATTCTTTTTGTTGCAATGGTAAACGGGAGTGTTTTCTTAATTTCACTTTCAGATTTTTCGTCATTAGTGTATAGAAATGCAAGAGATTTCTGTGCATTAATTTTGTATCCTGCTACTTTACCAAATTCATTGATTAGCTCTAGGAGTTTTCTGGTAGCATCTTTAGGATTCTCTATGTATAGTATCATGTCATCTGCAAACAGTGACAGCTTTACTTCTTCTTTTCCGATTTGGATTCCTTTTATTTCTTTGTCTTCTCTGATTGCTGTGGCTAACACTTCCAAAACTATGTTGAATAATAGTGGTGAGAGTGGGCAACCTTGTCTTGTTCCTGATCTTAGTGGAAATGGTTTCAGTTTTTCACCATTGAGGACAATGTTGGCTGTGGGTTTGTCATATATGGCCTTTATTATGTTGAGGAAAGTTCCCTCTATGCCTACTTTCTGCAGGGCTTTTATCATAAATGGGTGTTGAATTTTGTCGAAAGCTTTCTCTGCATCTATTGAGATGATCATATGGTTTTTCTCCTTCAATTTGTTAATATGGTGTATCACATTGATTGATTTGCGTATATTGAAGAATCCTTGCATTCCTGGGATAAACCCCACTTGATCATGGTGTATGATCCTTTTAATGTGCTGTTGGATTCTGTTTGCGAGTATTTTGTTGAGGATTTTTACATCTATGTTCATCAGTGATATTGGCCTGTAGTTTTCTTTCTTTGTGACATCTTTGTCTGGTTTTGGTATCAGGGTGATGGTGGCCTCGTAGAATGAGTTTGGGAGTGTTCCTCCCTCTGCAATATTTTGGAAGAGTTTGAGAAGGATAGGTGTTAGCTCTTCTCTAAATGTTTGATAGAATTCACCTGTGAAGCCATCTGGTCCTGGGCTTTTGTTTGTTGGAAGGTTTTTAATCACAGTTTCAATTTCAGTGCTTGTGATTGGTCTGTTCATATTTTCTATTTCTTCCTGGTTCAGTCTCGGCAGTTTGTGCATTTCTAAGAATCTGTCCATTTCTTCCAGGTTGTCCATTTTATTGGCGTAGAGTTGCTTGTAGTAATCTCTCATGATCTTTTGTATTTCTGCAGTGTCAGTGGTTACTTCTCCTTTTTCATTTCTAATTCTATTGATTTGAGTCTTCTCCCTTTTTCTCTTGATGAGTCTGGCTAATGGCTTATCAATTTTGTTTATCTTCTCAAAGAACCAGCTTTTAGTTTTATTGATTTTTGCTATTGTTTCCTTCATTTCTTTTTCATTTATTTCTGACCTGATCTTTATGATTTCTTTCCTTCTGCTAGCTTTGGGGTTTTTTTGTTCTTCTTTCTCTAATTGCTTTAGGTGCAAGGTTAGGTTGTTTATTCGAGATGTTTCCTGTTTCTTGAGGTAGGCTTGTATTGCTATAAACTTCCCTCTTAGCACTGCTTTTGCTGCGTCCCATAGGTTTTGGGTCGTCGTATCTCCATTGTCATTTGTTTCTAGGTATTTTTTGATTTCCCCTTTGATTTCTTCAGTGATCACTTCGTTATTAAGTAGTGTATTGTGTAGCCTCCATGTGTTTGTATTTTTTACACATCTTTTCCTGTAATTGATATCTAGTCTCATAGCGTTGTGGTCGGAAAAGATACTTGATACGATTTCAATTTTCTTAAATTTACCAAGGCTTGATTTGTGACCCAAGATATGATCTATCCTGGAGAATGTTCCATGCGCACTTGAGAAAAATGTGTATTCTGTTGTTTTTGGGTGGAATGTCCTATAAATATCAATTAAGTCCATCTTGTTTAATGTATCATTTAAAGCTTGTGTTTCCTTATTTATTTTCATTTTGGATCATCTGTCCATTGGTGAAAGTGGGGTGTTAAAGTCCCCTACTATGATTGTGTTGCTGTCGATTTCCCCTTTTATGGCTGTTAGTATTTGCCTTATGTATTGAGGTGCTCCTATGTTGGGTGCATAAATATTTACAATTGTTATACCTTCCTCTTGGATCGATCCCTTGATCATTATATAGTGTCCTTCTTTGTCTCTTATAATATTCTTTATTTTAAGGTCTATTTTGTCTGATATGAGAATTGCTACTCCAGCTTTCTTTTGATTTCCATTTGCATGGAATATCTTTTTCCATCCCCTCACTTTCAGTCTGTATGTGTCTCTAGGTCTGAAGTGGGTCTCTTGTAGACAGCATATATATGGGTCTTGTTTTTGTATCCATTCAGCCAGTCTGTGTCTTTTGGTGGGAGCATTTAATCCATTTACATTCAAGGTAATTATCGATATGTATATTCCTATTCCCATTTTCTTAAATGTTTTGGGTTTGTTATTGTAGGTGTTTTCCTTCTCTTGTGTTTCTTGCCTAGAGAAGTTCCTTTAGCATTTGTTGTAAAGCTGGTTTGGTGGTGCTGAACTCTCTCAGCTTTTGCTTGTCTGTAAAGGTTTTAATTTCTCCATCGAATCTGAATGAGATCCTTCCTGGGTAGAGTAATCTTGGTTGTAGGTTTTTCTCCTTCATCACTTTAAGTATATCCTGCCACTCCCTTCTGGCTTGCAGAGTTTCTGCTGAAAGATCAGCTGTTAACCTTATGGGGATTCCCTTGTGTGTTATTTGTTGTTTTTCCCTTGCTGCTTTTAATATGTTTTCTTTATATTTAATTTTTGACAGTTTGATTAATATGTGTCTTGGCGTGTTTCTCCTTGGGTTTATCCTGTATGGGACTCTCTGTGCTTCCTGGACTTGATTAACTATTTCCTTTCCCATATTAGGGAAGTTTTCAACTATAATCTCTTCAAATATTTTCTCAGTCCCTTTCTTTTTCTCTTCTTCTTCTGGGACCCCTATAATTCGAATGTTGGTGCGTTTAATGTTGTCCCAGAGGTCTCTGAGACTGTCCTCAGTTCTTTTCATTCTTTTTTCTTTATCCTGCTCTGCAGTAGTTATTTCTACCATTTTATCTTCCAGGTCACGTATCCTTTCTTCTGCCTCAGTTATTCTGCTATTGATCCCATCTAGAGTATTTTTAATTTCATTTATTGTGTTTTTCATCGTTGCTTGGTTCCTCTTTAGTTCTTCTATGTCCTTGTTAAATGTTTCTTGCATTTTGTCTATTCTATTTCCAAGATTTTGGATCATCCTTACTATCATTATTCTGAATTCTTTTTCAGGTAGACTACCTATTTCCTCTTCATTTGTTAGGTCTGGTGTGTTTTGACCCTGCTCCTTCATCTGCTGTGTATTTTTCTGTCGTCTCATTTTGCTTATCTTACTGTGTTTGGGGTCTCCTTTTCACAGGCTGCAGGTTCGTAGTTCCTGTTGTTTTTGGTATCTGTCCCCAGTGGCTAAGGTTGGTTCAGTGGGTTGTGTAGGCTTCCTGGTGGAGGGGACTATTGCCTGTGTTCTGGTGGATGAGGTTGAATCTTGTCTTTCTGGTGGGCACGTCCACGTCTGGTGGTGTGTTTTGGGGTGTCTGTGGCCTTATGATTTTAGGCAGCCTCCTTGCTAATGGATGGGGCTGTGTTCCTGTCTTGCTAGTTGTTTGGCATAGGGTGTCCAGCACTGTTGCTTGCTGGTCGTTGAGTGAAGCTGGTTCTTGATGTTGAGATGGAGATCTCTGAGAGATTTTTGCCGTTTGGTATTACGTGGAGCTGGTAGGTCTCTTGTGGACCAGTGTCCTGAAGTTGGCTCTCCCACCTCAGAGGCACAGCCCTGATGCCTGGCTGGAGCACCAAGAGCCTTTCATCCACACAGCTCAGAATATAAGGGAGAAAAAAATAGAAAGAAAGAAAGAGGATAAAATAAAATAAAATAAAGCTATTATAATAAAAAATAAGAAAAAAAATTATTAAGAGTAAATGTATTCAGAAATTTTTTTTTTAATTTTTAAAAATAGATTTATTAATTTTTTATAGTAAAAAATAAAAAAAAATTTTTAAGAAAAAAATTTATTAAGAAAAAAAATTTTAAGTTTTTAAAATAAAAAATATGAAAAAACTTATTAAAAATTTTTTTAATTTCTAAAAATAGAAAATACAGAAAAAATTATTAAGAAAACATATATTAGGAAAAAAAAATTTTTTTAAGTAAAAAAAAAAAAAAATGGACGGACCTAACCCTAGGACTAATGGTGAAAGCAAAGCTATACAGACAAAATCTCACCCAGAAGCATACACATATACACTCACAAAAAAAGGAAAAGGGGAAATTAATATATCCTGCTCCTAAAGTCCACCTTTTGAATTTGGGATGATTCGTTGTCTATTCAGGTATTCAACAGATGCAGGCACATCAAGTTGTTTGTGGGGCTTTAATCCGCTGCTTCTGAGGCTGCTGGGAGAGATTGCCCTTTCTCTTCTTTGTTCGTACAGCTCCCAGCGGTCAGCGTTGGATTTGGATCCGCCTCTGCATGTACGTCGCCTGAGGGCATCCGTTCCCCACCCAGACAGAAAGGGGTTAAAGGAGCAGCTGCTTCGGGGGCTCTGGCTCACTCAGGCCGGGGGAGGGAGCGGTACGGAGGAGGCGGGGCGAGCCTGCGGTGTCAGAGGCGTCGTGACGTTGCAGCAGCCTGAGGCGCGCCGTGTGTTCTCCCGGGGAAGTTGTCCCCGGATCACGGGAGCCTGGCAGTGGCGAGCTGCACCGGCTCCCGGGAGGGGCGGTGTGGAGAGTGACCTGTGCTCGCACACAGGCTTCTTGGTGGCGGCAGCAGCAGCCTTAGCGTCTCCTACTAGTCTCTGGGGTCCGCGCTGATGGCCGCGGCTCGCGCCCGTCTCTGGGGTCCGCGCTGTTAGCCACGGCTGGCGCCCGCCTCTGGAGTTCGTCTAGGCGGCGCTCTGAATCCCCTCTCCTTGCGCGCCGCGAATCAAAGAGGCAAGAAAAAGTCTCTTGCCTCTTAGGCGGCTGCAGACCTCCTCTCCGGCTCCCTCCCGGCTCGCCGCGGCACGCCAACCCCTTCAGGCTGTGTTCACGCCGCCAACCCCAGTCCTCTCCCTGCGATCCGACCGAAGCCCGCGCCTCAGCTCCCAGCCCCGCCTGCCCCAGCGGGTGAGCAGACAAGCCTCTCGGGCTGGTGAGCGCTGCTCGGCGCTGAGCCTCTGTGTGGGAATCTCTCCGTTTTTCCCTCTGCGCCCCTGTTGCTGTGGGATCCGCGCTGATAGCCGCGGCTCGCACCCGTCTCCTGGATTTCGTTTAGGCAGCGCTCTGAATCCCCTCTCCTTGCGTGCCGCGAAACAAAGAGGCAAGAAAAAGTCTCTTGCCTCTTCGGCAGCTGCAGACTTTTTCCCGGACTCCCTCCCGGCTAGCACCAAAGCCCGAGCCTCAGCTCCCAGCCCCCGCCCGCCCTGGCGAGTGAGCAGACAAGCCTCTCGGGCTGGTGAGTGCTGGTCAGCGCCGAGCCTCCGTGCGGGAAGTGCGGGAATCTCTCCGCTTTGCCCTCCACACCCCTGTGGCTGTGCTCTCCTCCGCGGCTCCGAAGCTTCCCCCCTCTGCCACCCGCAGTCTCTGCCCGCAAAGGGGCTTCCTAGTGCCTGGAAACCTTTCCTCCTTCACAGCTCCCTCCCACTGGCGCAGGTCCTGTCTCTATTCTTTTGTCTCTGTTATTTCTTTTTTCTTTTACCCTACCCAAGTACGTGGGGATTTTCTTGCCTTTTGGGAGGTCTGACGTCTTCTGCCAGCGTTCAGTGGGTGTTCTGTAGGAGCAGTTCCACGTGTAGATGTATTTCTACTGTATCTGTGGGAAGGAAGGTTATCTCCGTGTCTTACTCTTCCGCCATCTTGCCCCTACCCCACGTATATGCTTTAATATATGATATTTGTCTTTCTCTTTCTGACTTACTTCACTCTGACAGTCTCTAGGTCCATCCACGTCTCTACAAATGACCCAATTTCATTACTTTTTATGGCTGAGTAATATTCCATTGTATATATGTACTACATCTTCTTTATCCATTTGTCTGTTGAGGGGCATTTAGGTTGCTTCCATGACCTGGCTATTGTAAATAGTGCTACAGTGAACATTGGGGTGCATGTGTCTTTTTGAGTTATGGTTTTCTCTGGGTATATGCCCAGTAGTGGCATTGCTGGGTCATATGGTAATTCTATTTTTAGTTTTTTAAGGAACCTCCATACTGTTCTACATAGTGGCTGTATCAATTTACATTCCTACTGACAGTGCAAGAGGGTTCCCTTTTCTCCACACTCTCTCCAACATTTGTGGTTTGTAGATTTTCTGATGATGCCCATTCTAACTGGTGTGAGGTGATACCTCATTGTAGTTTTGATTTGCATTTCTCTAATAATTAGTGATGTTGAGCAGCTTTTCATGTGCCTCTTGACCATCTGTATGTCTTCTTTGGAGAAATGTCTATTTAGGTCTTCTGCCCATTTTTGATTGGGTTGTTTGTTTCTTTAATATTGAGCTGCATGAGCTGTTTATATATTTTGGAGATTAATCCTTTGTCCATTGATTCATTTGCAAATATTTTTTCCCATTCTGAGGGTTGTCTTTTCATCTTGTTTATGGTTTCCTTTGCTGTGCAAAAGCTTTTAAGTTTCATTAGGTCCCAATTGTTTATTTTTGTTTTTATTTCCATTACTCTAGGAGGTGGGTCAAAAAAGGTATTGCTGTGATTTATGTCAGAGAGTGTTCTGCCTGTTTTCCTCGAGGAGTTTTATAGTATCTGGTATTACATTTAGGTCTTTAATCCATTTTGAGTTTATTTTTGTTTATGGTATTAGGGAATGTTCTAATTTTATTGTTTTACATGTTTTCCCATCATCACTTATCGAAGAGACTGTCTTTTCTCCATTGTATATCCTTCCCTCTTTTGTCATAGTTGACCATAGGTGCATGGGTTTATGTCTGGGCTTTCTATCCTGTTCCATTGATTTATATTTCTGTTTTTGTGCCAGTACCATACTGTCTTGATTACTGTAGCTTTGTAGTATAGTCTGAAGTCAGGGAGTCTAATTCCTCCAGCTTCGTTTTTTTCTCTCAAGATTCCTTTGGCTGTTTGGGGTTTTTTGTGTCTCCATACAAGTTTTAAAATTTTTGTTCTAGTTCTGTAAAAAATGCCATTGGTAGTTTGATAGGGATTGCATTGAATCTGTAGATTGCTTTGGGTAGTATAGTCATTTTCACAATATTGATTCTTCCAATCCAGGAACATGGTATATGTCTCCATCTGTTTGTGTCATCTTTGATTTCTTTCATCAGTGTCTTATAGTTTTCTGAGTACAGGTCTTTTACCTCCTTAGGTAGGTTTATTCCTAGGTATTTTATTCTTTTTGTTGCACTGGTGAATGAGATTGTTTCCTTAATTTCTCTTTCTGATCTTTCGTTGTTAGTGTATAGGAATGTAAGTGATTTCTGTGAATTAATTTTGTATCCTGCAACTTTACCAGATTCACTGATAAGCTCTAGTAGTTTTCTGGTGGCATCTTTAGGATTATCTATGTATAGCATCATGTCATCTGCAAACAGTGACAGTTTTATTTCTTCTTTTCCAATTTGTATTCCTTTTATTTCTTTTTCTTCTCTGATTGCCATGGCTAGGACATCCAAAACTATGTTGAATAATAATGGTGAGAGTGGACATCCTTGTTTTGTTCCTGATTTTAGAGGAAATGCTTTCAGTTTCTTTCACCATTGAGAATGATGTTTGCTGTGGGTTTGTTGTATATGGCCTTTATTAAGTTGAGGTAGGTTCCCTCTATGCCCACTTTCTGGAGAGTTTTTTATCATAAATGGGTGTTGAATTTTGTCAAAAGATTTTTCTGCATCTATTGAGATGATCATATGGTTTTTATTCTTCAGTTTGTTAATATGGTGTATCACATTGATTGATTTGCATATACTGAAGAATCTGTGCATCCCTGGGATAAATCCCACTTGTTCATGGTGTATGATCCTCTTAATGTGTTGTTGGATTCTGTTTGCTAGTATTTTGTTGAGGATTTTTGCATCTATTATTCATCAGTGATACTGCTCTGTAATTTTCTTTTAGTATCTTTGTCTGGTTTTGGTATCAGGGTGATGGCTGCCTCATAGCATGAGTTTGGGAGTGTTCCTACCTCTGCAATATTTTTGAAGAGTTTGAGAAGGATGGGTGTTATCTCTTCTCTAAATGTTTGATAGAATTCACCTATGAAGCCATCTGGTCCTGGACTTTTGTTTGTTGGAAGATTTTTAATCACAGTTTCAATTTCTTTACTTGTGATTGGTCTGTTCATATTTTCTATTTCTTCCTGGTTCAGTCTTGGAAGGTAATACCTTTCTAAGAATTTGTCCATTTCTTCCAGGTTGTCCATTTTGTTGGCATAGAGTTGCTTGTAGTCGTCTCTTAGGATGCTTTGTATTTCTGCGGTGTCTGTTGTAACTTCTCCTTTTTCATTTCTAATTTTATTGATTTGAGTCCTCTCCCTCTTTTTCTTGATGAGTCTGGCTGAAGGTTTATCAATTTTGTTTATCTTCCCAAAGAACCACCTTTTTGTTTTACTGATCTTTGCTACTGTTTTCTTTGTTTCTGTTTCATTTATTCCTGCTCTGATCTTTATGATTTCTTTCCTTCTACTAACTTTGGGTTTTGTTTGTTCTTTTCTCTAGTTCCTTTAGGTGTAAAGTTAGATTTTTCTTGTTTCTTGAGGTAGGATTCTATTGGTATAAACTTCCTTCTTAGAACTGCTTTTGCTGCATCCCATAGGTTTTGGATCATCGTATTTTTGTTGTCATTTGTCTCTAGGTATTTTTTGATTTCCTCTTTGATTTCTTCAGTGATCTCTTGGTTATTTAGTAACATATTGTTTAGCCTCCATGTGTTTGTGTTTTTTACAGTTTTTCCCCTGCAATTGATTTCTAATCTCATAGCATTGTGGTCGGAAAAGATGCTTGATATGATTTCAATTTTCTTAAATTTACTGAGGCTTGATTTGTGACCCAAGATGTGATCTATCCTGGAGAATGTGCTGTGTGCACTTGAGAAGAAAGTGTAATCTGCTGTTTTCGAATGGAATGTCCATATCAATTAACTCTATCTGGTCTATTGTGTCATTTAAAGCTTGTGTTTCCTTATTAATTTTCTGTCTGGATGATCTCTCCATTGGTGTAAGTGAGGTGTTAAAGTCCCCCACTATTATTGTGTTACCGTCAATTTCCTCTTTCATAGCTGTTATCATTTGCCTTATGTATTGAGGTGCTCCTATGTTTGGTGCATATATATTTATAATTTTTATATCTTCTTCTTGGATTGATCCCTTAATCATTATGCAGTGTCCTTCCTTGTCTCTTGTAACATTCTTTATTTTAAACTCTATTTTATCTGATATGAATATTGCTACTCCAGCTTTCTTTTGATTTCCATTTGCATGGAATATCTTTTTCCATCCCCTCACTTTCAGTCTGTATGTGTCCCTAGGTCTGAAATGGGTCTCTTGTAGACAGCATATATATGGGTCTTGTTTTTGTATCCATTCAGTGAGCCTGTGTCTTTTGGTTGGAGCATTTAATCCATTCACATTTAAGGTAATTATTGATATGTTTGTTACTATTACCATTTTCTTAATTTTGGGGGGTTTGTTTTTGTAGGTCATTTTCTTCTCTTGTGTTTCCCAGATGGAGAAGTTCCTTTAGCATTTGTTGTAAAGCTGGTTTGGTGGTGCTGAATTCTCTTAGCTTTTGCTTGTCTGTAAAGCTTTTGATTTCTCTGTCAAATTTGAATGAGATCCTTTCCAGGTAGAGTAATCTTGGTTGTAGTTTATTTCCTTTCATCACTTTAAGTATATTGTGCCACTCCCTTCTGGCTTGTAGAGTTTCTGCTGAGAAATCAGCTGTTAACCTTATGGGAGTTCCCATGTATGTTATTTGTCGTTTTTCCCTTGCTGCTTTCAATAATTTTTCTTTGTCTTTAATTTTTGCCAGTTTGATTACTATGTGTCTCAGCGTGTTTCTCCTTGGGTTTATCCTGCCCGGGACTCTCTGCACTTCCTGCACTTGTGTGGCTATTTCCTTTCCCATGTTAGGGAAGTTTTCGACTATAATCTCTTCAAATATTTTCTCAGGTCCTTTCTCTCTCTCTTCTCCTCTGGGACCCCTATAATGTGAATGTTGGTGGGTTTAATGTTGTCCTAGATGTCTCTTAAGCTTTCTTCATTTCTTTTCATTCTTTTTTCTTTAGTCTCTTCCACAGCAATGAATTCCACCATTCTGTCTTCCAGGTCACTTACCCGTTCTTCTGCCTCAGTTATTCTGCTATTGATTCCTTCTAGTGTAGTTTTCATTTCCGTTATTGTATTGTTCATCTCTGATTGTTTGTTCTTTAGTTCTTCTAGGTCTTTGTTAAACATTTCTTGCATCGTCTCGATCTTTGCCTCCATTCTTTTTCCAAGGTCCTGGATCATCTTCACTATCATTATTCTGAATTCTTTTTCTGGAAGGTTTCCTATCTCTATTTCATTTAGTTGTTTTTCTGGGGTTTTATCTTGTTCTTTCATCTGGTACATAGTCCTCTGCCTTTTCATTTTGCCTCTCTGTCTGTGAATGTGGTTTTTGTTCCACAGGCTGCAGGATTGTAGTTCTTCTTGCTTCTGCGGTCTGCCCTCTGGCGGATGAGGCTATGTAAGAGGCTTGTGCAAGCTTCCTGATGGGAAGGACCGGTGGTGGGTAGAGCTGGGTGTTGCTCTGGTGGGCAGAACTCAGTAAACCTTTAATCTGCATGTCTGCTGATGGGTGGGGCTGAGTTCCCTCCCTGTTGGTTGTTTGGCCCGAGGCAACCCAGCCCTGGAGCTGACAGGCTCTTTGGTGGGGCTAATGGCAGACTCCGGGAGAGCTCATGCCAAGGAGTACTTCCCAGAACTTCTGCTGCCAGTGTCCTTGTCCTCACGGTGAGACACAACCACCCTCCACCTCTGCAGGAGACCTTCCAACACTGGTAGGTACGTCTGGTTCAGTCTCCTATGGGGTCACTGCTCCTTCCCCCGGGTCCTGATGTGCGCACTATTTTATGTGTGCCCTCCAAGAGTGGAGTCTCTGTTTCCCCCAGTCCTGTCTATGTCCTGCAATCAAATCCCACTAGCCTTCAAAGTCTGATTCTTTGGGAATTCCTCCTCCCGTTGCCAGACCCCCAGGTTGGGAAGCCTGACATGGGGCTCAGAACCTTCACTCCAGTGGGTGGACTTCTGTGGTATAAGTGTTCTCCAGTTTGTGAGTCAT
This sequence comes from Balaenoptera borealis, assembly GCF_965194805.1. Taxonomy (NCBI): domain Eukaryota; kingdom Metazoa; phylum Chordata; class Mammalia; order Artiodactyla; family Balaenopteridae; genus Balaenoptera; species Balaenoptera borealis. Next base: position 103,778,544 of record NC_138865.1, read on the forward strand.
CCACCCAGTGGTTATGGGATTTGATTTTATTGTGATTGCGCCCCTCCTACCGTCTCGCTGCAGCTTCTCCTTTGTCTTTGGATGTGGGGTGTATTTTTTGATGAGTTCCACTATCTTCCTGTTGATGATTGTTCAGCAGTTAGTTGTGATTCTGGTGCTCTCACAAGAGGGAGTGAGTGCACGTCCTTCTACTCCGCCATCTTGAAGCAATCTCCTGGTAATAGCAACTTCTTAATCAGGGGATGAGAATTAATAGGATAATACGTGTAAAGTTCCTAACAGAGTGTCTGGCATATGAAAAGTGTTTGCTCCCTTTGGGTGTCATTCTCGTGTGATGGATTTCTTTAGCATTTCTAGGATGCTTTGAATTTAATTCCGTTTTCAAAGTTGTCAGGAAGCATTTTAATATTTTGGGTAAAGTCAAGGTTTTATATTGAGCTCACACACTTGTAAATATGTGTATTAAACTATGTCCTGATGCAGAACAAGTGGCACAGATTTTTCTAGTGCCTTCTGCCCCCTATCTCATAGCCTCAATGTCTGCAAATAATTAGTGCAAAGAGGAGGTTTATAGTTGGCTACCCAAATGCATGTTAAACATTTAATTTAAAAAGCTAAAAGGATGAACCCAACAAGCTGCTATAATCTTCAAAAGATCTATTAAGGACTTAGACATATGGTATTAAATGATAAAGGCATGACTTCTGGCTTCAGACCCACTAAAAAATTGTGGAGCCACTTCTTCTATGTGGAATATCAGAAAAAGGGACTGCAGAGGTGAGTCTTGTGCCCTGGTTTCTGGCTCAGACTGACCTTGAGAGTAGAATCAAATAGCAGTAGACTTAACTTTTGGCTCTTCCAGATGCAACCAAAAATTCAGAAAGCTTGGGGCAGTAAGAATATACTGGACAGAGAACTGCCAAGGGCAGAAAATAGATCCTCTTTGGATTTAGCTCTTTCCTGGCTGGAACAGAGGCAGTGGTAATTATGGCAACTGACATTTATTGAGCAATTGTAATTTACTGGATGGCTTTATATTATTCCCATTTTACAGATGAGGAAACTGAGGCTCAGGAAGTTTCCATAACTTTCTCAGAGCCATATAGCTCATAAATGCAATCCAGAATTTGAATACAGGTCTATTTGATGCTGGACTACTTTTGTGAAACTGTTAAAGGGAACTTATAACAACTAATATGAATGATTCAGCCACTGATCTGCTTGCTTAAAGGCTGAGCAGTGGATCAAATGATCTTTTGGAAAGCCAAGATTTTGGTAGTTTAAGGCTCCCTACATCTTTCTGAATTGGACATGTTATACATCTTCATGAGTCCTTCCAAATAAGGTGCTCTTACATTCCTAGTCTGGATCCCTTGTAACCACTGCCTCGCCTCAAAAGCATAGCATCGATTTTACCAAGTCAGAAGTTACTTGTCTGCCTGCTCTTGACTAGAGAGTAAATTTCCTCTTTGACCAAATTCTTACAAAACTCAGTACCGGCGAGGCCCAGGACGTGGTTTTAAATTGATAGTAATGTTTGTTGAGCATTTATTTCCCTGGTTTTGATGGAGGGAGGAACAGAAATGTTTCCATCTGACTTTGATTGACGTTGACTGTTGCTACCAGTGTGATCTCAAGCCCAAAGTTTGGGGATGGGGTTTTCTGCCCTTGGTCTTTGCTTTCAATGTCCCCTGAGATGTGGCACCCTCCCCCACACTCCCACCATCCACCATCCATCCATCATGGTCCAAACTACCACTGTGCTTCGCCTAAATGTTGAATGACTTGATTGTTCTCCCTGCCTAGAGCTTTGCTTCCTCTAATTCATTTCAGATATAAAAAGGTTTTTGTATTATAAAATAATACAAACATATGAAAAAGTATTGAGTAATATAATGAATTATATTATAATTCACTTAGAATTAGCAACTTCTAAAATTACATATATGCATCCATAAAAGCAATCTAAGGTATTGCTTTCCATGCATTTAAACTTGGCATAAATTGTATCACACTACACATATCCTTTAGTAAGTTGCTTTTTTTCAATGCAACATTGTGTTTTGAGAATTAGTCATGTTGTTAGATAAAATTTATTCATTTTGAATTGCTCTATGGAGCACGCATGTGGGAATATCTCACAATTTAATTTTTTCCACTGTCCTATTTGTGTGAATTTAGTTGGTTTCAATTGTACCTAATTACAAACAACACTGCAGTAGGTATTCTTACACACATCTCCTTGTGCATATTTGCATAAGTCCCTGTGGAGTGAATACCTACATATGGAATTTCCAGTTCACATAATATGCACATATTTATATTTACTAGGTTATATCAAACAAATCACTCTCCAAAATTCTTGTGTCAATTTACCCTCTCAACAGCATTTTATGGAGAATGGAGAGTTTCCATTTCCCTACACCCTTACTAGTAATTGATATTGTCAGATATTTGACAATCTGATGGATTTGACAAAGTGTCTCATTCCTAAATTTGCATTTGTTAGTGAGAATATTTTTCCACTATTACATTTTAATTTGCATTTATTAGTGAGAATAATTATCTCTTTATGTACTTATTGGCTCCTGGTATTTTTCTCTATCATGTCTTTACTATTTTCTGTCTTGCATTTTTAGTGTTTATTTTATTGTTTTTTAGAAATGTTTACCCTGTGTCGTCTGCATACTAATACTTTGTCAGTTAAGAACTTCAAGTCTGTGGCATATTGTTTATATTTTTTATGGTATCTTTATCATGTAGAAAATTTTTTGTCTTACTGTAGTCAAATTTATCAAACTTTTTGCTTTTTATGATTTGAGCTTTTCTACCTGGTTCAATGAATTCTTGATTCTGTGATCAAAGAGTTAATTTTCAATCATTTTCTTAAAAAGGCTTTACTTCTCATATTGTGATGTTCAATGTACCTGAAATTTATTTTACTGTAGTGTTCTATTTTGTTTTGTTTCCATATGGAAAGTCAGTTGTCCCTGTACCATTTATTGAATAGTCCATCCTTTTTCTGTTTATTTGTAATGGCATATCTGATTATACCAAGTTTCCATGGGTATGTTTCAAGGTGCTTTGTTCTATTACATTGACTTTTTTGTTCTTCTATCAATAACACATTGTCTTGAATATTCTGTTAGAATAAACCTTGATATCTGGTTTTGGTAATCTTTGTTACTCTTCTTCAAACTTTTCTTATTTCTTTATCCTTCTATATGAAAAGTATGTGCTCTGGCGGGTGAATTTCAATGAAAAACTTATTGAGATTTTAATTGTAAGTGCAACAAATGTATAGATCATCTCTGTGGAAGAACAGAGGCTGCTTTAAAACTGAATCTTCTCTTCCATAAATATTTATTCAGGCTATCTTTTATGTCCTTTAAAAATTTCTTAAACTTTTTCCCTAAAAGTTTATTTCCACTTTTATAAGAAGTATTTTTAGGAGTCCTGAAGTTTTTCTTGCTATTATGAAATTATCTTTAATGTTCACTACATTTTATAATTGATGGAGCAATTTTCTGGGAGCACTAATGGATTTGTGAATTGATCTTGTTACTTGCAGAATTCTCTTATCTTTTCTAATATTTTATCTGTAATTTTCTTGGATTTTCTAATGACGTTGTCTGCAAGTGGAGACCATTTAATCTCTTTTTATCTATTTTTAAAATCACATGCTTATTTTTCTTATTGCATTAACCAGGGCTCTTTGACAATATTGAATAAGACAAGGCCTCCTTCGCTTCCTCCAGATTTTTTTCAAAGAAATATTTCTAGTGTTCCATTGTAGAGGGGCCATGCAGCATAGTGGTTAAAAATGTAAGCTCTGGGGTCAAGTGGGTTTGAGGTTAGACTCTATCACTAAAAAGCTGTGTGACTTGGGATATAGGAACTTCCATACTGTTCTCCATAGTAGCTGTACCAATTTACATTCCCGCAAACAGTGTAGGAGGGTTCCCTTTTCTCCACACCCTCTCCAGCATTTATTATTCTAGACTTTTTGATGATGGCCATTCTGACCAGAGTGAGATGATACCTCATTGTAGTTTTGATTTGCATTTCTCTAATAATTAGCAATGTTGAGCATTTTTTCATGTACCTGTTGTTCGTCTGTATGTCTTCTTTGAAGAAATGTCTATTTAGGTCTTCTGCCCATTTTTTGATTGGGTTGTTTGTTTGTTTTGATATTGAGCTGTATGAGCTGTTTGTATATTTTGGAAATTGATCCCTTGTCAGTCACATTGTTTTCAACTATTTTCTCCCAATCTGTAGGTTGTCTTTTTGTTTTGTTTATGGTTTCCTTTGCTGTGCAAAAGCTTTTAAGTTTAATTAGGTCCCATTTGTGGGTTTTTGTTGTGTTGTTTTTATTTCCATTACTCTAGGAGATGGATTTAAAAATATATTGCTATGACTTATGTCAAAGAGGTTTCTGCCTATGTTTTCCTCTAGAAGTGTTATAGTATCTGGTCTTCCATTTAGGTATTTAATCCATTTTGAGTTTATTTTTGTATATGGTATTAGAGAAGGTTCTAATTTCATTCTTTAACATGTAGCTGTCCAGTTTCCCCAGCACTACTTCTTGAAGAGACTGTCTTTTCTCCATTGTATATTCTTGCCTCCTTTGTCATAGATTAATTGACCATAGGTGCATGGGTTTATTTCTGGGTCTTTCCATCCTGTTCCATGGATCTATATGTCTGTTTTTGTGCCAGTACCACACTGATTTGATTACTATAGCTTTGTAGTATAGTCTGAAGTCAGGGAGCCTGATTCCCCCAGGTCCGTTTTTCTTTCTCGAGATTGCTTTAGTTATTTGGGGTCTTTTGTGTTTCCATACAAATTAAAAAATTTTTCATTCTAGTTCAGTGAAAAATGCCAGTGGTAATATGATAGGGATTGCATTGAATCTGTAGATTGCCATGGGTAGTATAGTCATTTTAATAATATTGATTCTTCTAATCCAAGAACACGGTATGTCTTTCCATCTGTCTGTGTCATCTTCAATTTCTTTCATCAGCATCTTATAGTTTTTGGAGTACAGTATAGTCTTTTGCCTCCTTAGATAGGTTTATTCCTAGGTATTTTATTCTTTTTGATGTGATGGTAAATGGGATTGTTTCTTTAATTTCTCTTTTTGATCTTTTGTTGTTAATGTATAGAAATACTACAATTAGTATTAGATAAGATAATTAGATAAGACATTATTTATAATAACTTTTTTCTCTCTTCTTTTCTTTTTTGTACTCTTCTAGTGTGATATTGATTTATCCTTTGAGTTTTTAAAAATTATTTTAATTATAGTTTTTAGTCACACATTTTCTCTGAGATTCTGTTTCCTCTTCAGTATTCCTGCTGCCATTTTGTCTACTTCTGGCTCACAATTTCTTGTTCTTTATTATCTCCTTAAGAATTACAACCTTACTTGCTACTTTTATTAGATTAGAAAATTCTCCTCTGCTTGTAGTTAATTTATCTCATGATCATTGTTTTGATTCCTGATTTTTATATGGTTTGATGTTATTTTTTTTTGGTTTTGGTTTTGCAGTTTGTTTGGATGGTGGGCTTTCTTTTTTAAGATTAGCTTCTTCATGTGTTTTGTCATTTTGTTTTGCAGGATAATCTTACATAGAAGGACTTTTGTTTTGTTCTGATATATTTCCCCCCTTCTCTAGAAAATTTATATTTTCCTCCAATGGACTCTGGGTCTGCCATCCAGAACTATGTTTTATGTCAACCATTTGAGATTCCTGCTCCATGGGCACAGTGGGAATATTTTGATGCTGTTACTTCAGGGAGCATATGGCTTGGTTTAGCTTGATTCCTAGCTACAAGAATGGGTCTGCATACACTGGTCTCTTTTGTCAGGTGGCTGTAGCCCCAAACAGTGGTCACAGCAGCATTTAATTTTCCATCTCTTCTTATTAACAGGGGATCTCAATCTCCATCTTGACTCTCAGCAGGGAGACTGACTGGAATCTTCAACCTTGTTTCATGTGAAGCGAATTGAATTTTATTCCCTGTTCTTCCCAGGAGCAGAAATCCTGAATGCCTCTGCCTGCTTTGGACAGGGAGCCCAGGGGCCTGTAGCTTCACCCCATTCCTTACCTTGTTTTAATTCTGTTTCTCATCCACAGAGATGTTTATGGTGGGCTTGAGGCCAGCTATGTGTTTTGAATGTTCTCTTTGCGACTGTTATTTGTCATTATTGTGTCTTTGGAGCAATGCCATCTTGCCTGGATTTCTCCCTTTGTTTCCTAGCTGGCAGGACAAATTGTATTCCCTAAACTCTCTGCACGTCATCCCCCTGTTTATAATGTTTCTTTGTGTCCCCATCAAATGTAGAATAAGTGAAAAAGCATTACCAGACATTTTTAGATCTTTATTCACCTGGCCTCTGCCTGCTATTTATATGGAGCTGCTTTTAATTCCCTGAATACACCTTGCTTCCTCTTACACCAGGCTTTAACTCAGGCTGTTTTTCCATCGGATACACATTCGACCCTCTGTCTTGTTTGTATTTAATCCCTCCGATCTTTCTCATCTCCCCCTAATGTCACTTCTTCCACTATTCCTCATTCCACATACTTCCATTCTCCTGCCCCCACCTCCCTATGATAACACCTGTCTCCTTCCTGTAACTACTGTTTCATCAGTCTCTCCTCCCAGACTGAAGCTCCTTGTGAGTCTTTCTCATTCAGTCCTAAACCACTGCACCTAGCATGACAGAGACACCCAGTAAATGTTAGGAAAACAGATAAATAAAAGGAAGCACAATTCTTTCATGCACCTCATTTCTTCCTTGCTGTCCAGAGGGAAACCTGACTTGCATGCGATGTGGAGGAGTGAATCATTCCATCTACATCACCAGCTGTCTGACAAGTTCAGCTGTCTGACAATTCAGCCTTGAATTCCGTCAAGGAAATCTGGAACTTTTTGAAGTGATGGAGGGGGAAGAGGTGGGATTCCGATGTGGAACTGGGAGGGTCCAGAGGAGGTGAGTCAGAATGTCCAGTGCTCTATGACAAAGACATCCTTTCACCACTGCTTCATGTTGCTGGGGAGGGACGCACAGACTTTCCAGGACTGCTGTGGCTTGTGGCTCTGTGGTAGTTATTAGGGTGTATCCCACCTCTTGAACCTGCTGATCCTTGCAGATTCACAAGTGAAAGCTGGTCTGAACTCAGGGGCCCTGGGGAAGCAAGGTCTTTCCACTCTGAAGCAGACGTGGTTCTGTGCATTTGGACACAATCTTGTGACCTTGGCTGAAACCAGGTGGTGCTGGGGAATCTGAGTTCTGGTATTAATCGTCAGAGCAGCTGTTGAGCCTGGCTTTCAAGGCCCTCCCTCACAGGGAGGCTTTAGAGTGCCAAAATCTCTCTCACCCCCTTTCCTCCACCATTTTTATATGCAATCTTAGTTAAAGCACTCGCCTTTCATGTATAGGCCAAGATGGTGACTTCACAACGGTCAGGAACTGGGGAAGAAAAAAAATTCCTTGAAAGCTTTAAAGTAAATTATTTATAGAAATAATAAATGGTAAGTTGAAAGATTTAAGATGAGGAGCCTGGTATTTGGATGGGTTGAAATCTGTGATGTTGGGGGATTGTTTCCAGTCTTTTCCCAGGACTTGAGTGGTTTTGTCTTCGACTTTCTCTATCTACTACCCTTCGTGTGCTATCTTTCTTTTAGAATGGAGGTAGGTGTAAATTTTTAAAATTTCCTTCTTCATACTATGGTAATGGGTTGGAATTGAACTACCCAGTTCCTCTTTCCTGAAATCCCCTGTTCTGATTTGGGACATGAGACAGCTGTTCAGGCTAAAAGTGCAGTTGAGGGGAGGAGAGACAAGAGCTGAACAAGCGAATGCCCTGAGGTTATTTTGAAGCCTATTCATGAAAGAAGCTGAGGAGTGTTTTGGGAAGAGTGTCAACTGAGACAGGAAAGTAACCCACCACTGTCTTTGCCCTACCACTTACCAGTCAATTGGCCTCGGGCAAGTCATTGAATAGATGTCAGCCCACCAACTGTCAAGACCCCAGCTTGCCTACCTATAAATGGGAAAGTTGGGTTAAATCAAGGGTAGTCAGTTAAATGGCTTGTGGAAAATAAGAAGGGAATTTAAGCAAGCAGAGGGGAGGCAGGAACCCTGGCAGACAAGGAATCATGTGTAACCAAAATGTAACCCCGGTACATGGTTACCATGCAGAAAAATAGACCAGGCATTATCAGCATTTCTGATTATTTCAAGGGAAGCCCTGGATCTAGATTTTTATGTGAAATATCCTAATTTCACATCTAATCAGCAACTCATTAAAAAAATAGAACAAACTAGCAATGCCCTGTTTAGGTCAAACAGACATATCTATGGGCTGGACACAGTGTGTGGACAGTCAGTTTGCAACCTCGGGGGGCAAATGATCTTTGACCCTAGATTCACAATCTGTCTTCAGAATCAGGAAACACGCATTGACTCAGCCCCAGATGGGGATTCTGAGATGCTGGTAATTGGCTACAGCATCAACATCCTGTTGGAGGCTGGGGAGGCCATCTAACTCCTGTCCAGATAACGTTGCCTGAAGAAAGCTTTAACCCTAGGGCATCTTGTTTCTTTGTTAATAAGGGAGATGAACAAGTGTTTAAGGGATGTTGAAGGCAAGTTGGCATCAAACTGAGACTTTCTCCTGGAAGTAAACAAAAGAGTTGAAAGGAAACTAAGCAGAGAATAACTTTCTCACAATGAGATTTGATGTCAAAATGCCCTCTCTCTTTATGTCCCCAAACCATCTTGTAGGGCTTCCTCAGCATTTAAGCGTTACTACTAATGTAATACCTTTTGATTATTGAGAGATGTACCATTTATATATCCCTGCGGCAGTCACTGGGCTCTTGTAGCAACCAAGAGAGTAGACCTGTCCAAGGATTATCATCTCTAAAGTGACGGTTCAGGAAGCTCAGAGAAGGGACATAGTGCATCCCTAATCACTCAACTAGGAGTTAGCAGAGCTGGGTTAGAACCTGGGTCTCCTGACTCCTGTGTTCCCTGTACTACCTTATGCTGCCCACACAGATTCACTTCCCCAGCCTCTTCACAGGTGTGGTTTGCACCCCAGCTGGATCCCTGAGCAGCTGTAACACATCAGGGCTTAAAGAAAGAGTGGCACACACACACATTCTAGTACCCACGTGGTATCAGATGCACCCCAGACAATGCTCCGGATCCCACGAAATGCTCAAATGAACACCCAGTCTCTTCAACTCCTTGGCTAACTCCCCAGCCCCCCAGCTTGGCTGTGTGAATTCAATTCCTGTTAAAAAAACACTTCTGAGTCTTTGTACATCTTGGATTTGTCCAGTACTAAAGAGAGAAAGGTTTATTTTAATGTGCAGGAGTGCTTGGAGTCTTGTGACTCTCTACCCAGTAGAGTAGAATTTTTATGAGTATGGGGTGACAAGACATTCAAACCAGATAGAAAGCAAACATCTTAAAGTATTTTGACGAAATAGTTTGGTGGCGAATTCTAGATCTAAAAATATTCCTGTTTTTTCAGTTGTGTTCTTTGTCCTATTTAAACACTGACTGTCAGAACTTCTAATTAACTGTATTTTCCTAAGACATTTTACAGGTCCTGGAACACAGGATTACAGCACTGGAAGGTGCTGGTCTTCTCATCCTACCAGAGGAGGGACCAAGGCACAGCAGGGACGAAGGCAAGGCACAAGGCACCTTAGTGAGTGAGCCATTAGCAGAAGGGGGACTAGTTGATTTTATAAATGAAGTCACATTGTTATAAAGAAAGCACATTTTGATATCTTTCTCTTTTTTAAAAAATTAGTTTTAAACTGCTAAATGGCTTCCCCCCACCACTGCACCCCCCTTCAAGTATGGAAAGCAATGATATTCCAGGGAGGCAGAGATCTGGTGATAAAGGACTTGCTACAGGCTTCAGACTTGAATCCCTTTTACAACTTGCTTGTATCGCTCTGCAGGTTGGCCTAATGATGGAAAGGCTGATGCTGTCAAATGCTAACTGGTGCAATTAGAGGGACATTCAGATCTCTCTGAGCCCGTCCTTTCCTCCTGGCACCCAAAGGCACAGGTCATTCCTGGCAATCTATCAGTCTCCTCATTACTTTCTGGGGTCAGCACATGGGTCTGCTCTGTCAAGCGTCAGGCCCAGTGAGTCAGCAAAACACAGTGGCTGAACGAGAGCAGGGGCAGGGCTTCCGTACCTGCAGCCAGGGATGGTCGTGAGCAAGGAGAACCACAGACATGCTGCGATGTGGAATTCAAATTAACACACGTTTCCCAGAACCCAAAGCAGTGACAAAGACCCAGAGACATCTTTTACAGGCTGCTTCTGCTTTCTGGTTCGATCTGATGCTTAATCAGTTAATGGTTTAGAGGGAGGGTATGAGAGTGGGACTATTCCTTGAAATTTTTTTTTTTTTTTTTACAATTTACAATAGAAAAGCTGGTTCAGACCATAACATTTTGCCTGACACAAACTTATCTCCACATAGATCAGAGGAAAGAGTTGAGTCATTAAATTCAGGCCAAATCCTAAAGTACGGGTCTTCTTCAACTACTCCATTAGACAGTCTATATCAGGAAAAATGGCTTTCGTCAGTAACAATCCAAGTCAAAAATAGTAAAAATTCTGAGAGTACCATTTTTAATGCAATATTTTCAATTTCAGATATGAATATCTGAGCTGAATAGCTAAATGTAACCAGAGACATTTATGAAGAGGTGGTAATAATAACAAAAATAATACATTTATAACAGCTGGCATTTATTCAGCACACCCTGTACTATGTTCCAGCCACACTGCTGAGAAATTTACTTTGCTTGGTCGTGGCCTCCATGGTTCCTGCAACTCTAAACTATTTTGTCTAAACTTTCAGACAATTTTATGAAGTAGTTGTGATCATCTTTAGAAACATTTATTGTCAACAGATATTTGTTGAGTGTTTATTATGTTCCAGGGGTGGTTCTAGGCCCTTGGGATCCAAAAAAGTTAGATAATACATATATGCCCCCCTGTCGTGGTGCTTACAGTCTTGTGGAGAGAAAACATTAACCACAAAATGATTCTGTTACAAATTGATGAGAAAGAGAGTAATGAGGGCATGGGAGTCTTCAGATAGGATACAGAGGGAAGGCATCTTTCTGTATGGTGAATTTACAGACAGTCCCAGACCAAACTCTGAAGGGGGCAAGATGTTGGCATGTTCTGGAAGCTGAAAGAGGGTCCATGTGATTGGTGATGGTGGAGGAAGTGATAAGAAGTGAGGCTGATGAGGTCAGGAGGGGCCAGATTGACCAGGGACATTCACATCTCCTCTCTGAGTCCTTCCTCTCCTCCTGGCACCCAATATAGAATCCTGTGGGTTCTGGGGGAAATTGAGATGAGGGAACTGAGTCATGGAGGCCTTAAGTCTCTTTTCCTTGGCCACATAGCTTATAAGAACTAAAGCACAGAAGAGCCAAATGGGGATTTTTTTCTCTCTCTCATCAGTATATAAATATTCATCAGTCTGTCTCCTTCGCCTCCTCTTCCTCCTCCTCCTCCTTCTTCTTTTACTTCCCCTTCTTCTTCTTCTTTCTCGCTCTCTATCTCTGTCTCTCTCCATCAGCAAGTATGTGCCAGGAATTCTAGGCTCAAGATATGTGATTGAGTTCCTATTCTCATGACTCTTTTTTCCAGTAACTTCAATGATGCAAACTAAAGCAGGGAAAATGGATATAGACTGAAGGGGGGGCTCTTTTAGATAAGGTGCCTTACACAAAGGATACCTCTGAGCAGAGGCATGAACTCATGAGGAAGCAGCCATCAACTCTGCAGCTAAGAGAGCTTTGTAATGAGCATTTTCAAAGTGGAGAAAAACATGGTTGTCCTCATGAAGTCGTTTGACACACACTATGACGTGTGTGTGTGTGTGTGTGTGTGTGTGTGTGTGTGTGTTGGTCAATTTTTTTCCTAGACCAGAGCCAGCAAGAAAAGGTCAGCCTAGGTTGTATAAACAAGGAGGATTTGGAGGCTTCATGTTAATAAAATTTTGCTAGGTGTAGAGAATCATGGAGGCAGTGTTCACAAAAAGACAAGACGTAGCCAGATGGAAGTTCACGTGTGTTTGGGCCATAAGGAAATGCAGCCTTTGGTGTCCACACATCGGGAATCAGTTACACCTGGAGAGACAATTATGGCATTTTCAGTAGAACATTCCTTTGGCTCATTCAAGAGCAGACTTCCATAAAAGAGTGAGGTGGATTAATGAGCCCAGCAACAGCCAATAAGAATCCATGGGAAGACCTAATGTTGGCGTTTAATTACCGTTGGGTCTGACAAGTACACTATACCCCCATAAAAGATTGAAGATTAAGCCATATTCCGCTCTCGCCATTGTATTCTCTATTTTTTTTTTTCTTTTTCCAAATGGAATTACTGTTGCTTGGAAAATGTAATACAGAGCAGAATTCTGAACATGATTAGGATTAGCTGTTATAGTATAAGGTGAGTGGCAAAGGACCATTTGTCATGTTGATTTTTTGGACTGTCTAGACGTGAATGAAAAATTAAAAGGCATAATTCTTTTTTTTTTTTTTTATGGTTGTCAAGTGGAATAATCTATTCAGGATTAAATCTGACAATTCACAGATCAATTCCAACCATCTTGGGTTTCTTTATGGCTATGGCCAAGATATTTCAGAGAGTGCTAGGTGATTTATTGGATCTTTTGCAATTATTATTCAGAGAAGAATGATGTGCCTTTGACCTGTTCTGGAAATTGCCTGTACGTCTATCCACGCTTCTGTCCATCCATCCAGAAGGTATTTATGCAATATCATGAATGACAGAGATGAATAAGTCATGACCTCTGTTCCAAAAAGCTCACAGGCTAGTGACCAAAAAGCAAAAAAGGATATTACCCCCCAAAAGTGGAGAAATGCAAGATGGTGGCAGGGATCAGATGCTTTGGCGGTGGGGGAAAGGCTCTTACATAGGATGAGGGTGCGTGGGGACAGTTTCTCATAAACATCAATGATGAGGCTCATCCTTGAAGAAGAATGTGTGGGAATCGTTCAGGCAGGGGAGGCGAGAAGTTCTCCAAGAGGAGGAAATTCTGTGAGCCTGTGTACAGGCACAGAGGGGTAGAAGAGCAAGACTTCCCCAGGGAACCATAGGAAGCTGGCATAGCTGGATTCTAGTCTGCATATGTGGTCAGGTGCTGAGAGGAGGGAATGGCTGGGGGAAGAGGGGTCAGCTCTGAGGCTCAGAAGCATTCAGGGACAAGGTCATGAGAAGTCTGGGGACCACTAGAGTGAACTTGGATTTGATGCTGGTAGGTATAAGGAACCATGACCATATTTTAAATTGAAAGTATCTGGCCAACATTTTAGAGGTTGCATTGGCCTCTTATGGAATAATTGTTACTATGTGGGCAATTTTTTGCAAGGATTATCTCAGTGGAGTGAGGCCTAGAGTAAATGGTTACAGGTTATGGAGGGTGAGGAAACCACTTAATTCTTTGTCTGTTGGTCCTAACGGTGTGAGTAGCCCTTTCATAGACCTTTTCTAGATCAAGTAAATAATCCCAACCTAAAATCTTGCAGATAATTTTAAAAGGAAAGGAAAAAAACCTTCAAAAATGAAAAGTTCTCTATTATACTTCCATGCTATGTGTTACCCTGGAAACATGGCCATGGTCTGATGTGGTTTCTTGTTCTGTTTGGAACACTTCTGTTTTGAATCCTCAGCAGTGCCTGGCGCAGTGACTGGGACAGAGAAGATGCCCAGTTAAATATGCAAAACGTTAGTTTGCTAATGACCCAAACCAAGCAGTGAGGGACCCATCTGAGTATTTAGTGAATTCCGTGTGTGTTAAATATGTGGAATACCAGTGATAACAGCAAAAGTAGGTCACTAACAGCACTAGAGCAACAGCTGAATAGTTACCACTTACTGGGGACCTAGTCTAAGCTATGGCACAGTGTCAGGCTCTCTAGACATCATCTGACAACCTTCCCTTCCCCTCACTGCTCAGTATTACTATCCCCCTTCACAGAGGGGAACACTGAGGTTGACTGAGTTCACTCTCAAGGTCACACAGATGAAGAATAGAAAGGCAGGATATGAACCCAGGTCTACTTGGCAGCAAAGTCCATGCCTTTTCTCTCCTATTGCTGTTTCTTGTGAAAGAGGAAGCACATTTGTACCCCTGGCCCCAGAGGAGAGAAAGCAGATCAGGGGGCTCCCTTGCTGGGAAGGTGAAGGGCTTTGGCAGGACTTTGTGACCACCACGGCTCCCAGAGAACAGAACTGACTTTTCTGCAAGGCTGTGGCCACCTGTCCCTGGAGATGAGACACTGATGTGAGAGGTAGACAGCCATCTCTCAGGGAATCTGTAGAATAATTTCTAATCTGGCGGGTAGAATAAAAGATATTTACTTCCATATTTGCAGTCTTGAGTTATTTTTCGGATAGTAACAGCAGTTCCTGACATCTGGATAATATTTCACATTAGTCATAACACTTACATGGAGCTTCTTATTTAATCCCAAGTGACCTCCTTTTGGAGATGAAGTAGCTGCTGCTCAGAGAAGCAGCATGACTTGCCCAAGGATACACAAAGTGAATGGAAGACTCGGAAGACAGACCTGGATCAAATAATTCCAAGATCAGTGGTCCTTCCTCTCTGCATGTTGTCTATGCGATGGAATGAAAATCCAGGTCTGTGGGGAAGTATCTTAAAGGTGGGGTCGTCCCTTCCCACAAGGAGCATGGGCCACATGCTGAGGCTATTTCTGAGACAATCACCCCTTTCTTTGTGGCTCAATATCCCCAAGGCCTGCACCTCCTCTGGGAACAAAGCATCCTTCAGGGTCTCCCTTAATCATGCTCATCAGTGTAATAGGTTGCTCCCTGGCCAACTGCCCCATTGCCATAGGCAGTTTATGCCAGAGTGCGGATTCTCACTCCATTCATTTCATGTCTAGGTTATCCTTTCTGACACGTGAATCCAGGACACAAGTCTAAGTCCCGTACTTATACAGCCCAAAGGAGCCAACCCCTGCTCGTCCAGGAGCACGCTGACTCCTGACTATGGAAAGTTTGCCTGTATCTAAGTGTAAGCAGATGTCTCCAGCTGCCAGATCGTGCAACCATATGAAACCAATCACCCACTCTGCACAAACATGCATCATCAGGCCAAAGTCTGAAGATGCACCCAACTCATCCTGCTTCCCATAAAACAGTGGGTGAGTAGGGCGTGTGGGGTATGGGGAGATGGGTCAGAGCAATCCATCTAAGAGTCAAATTTGTATGGGTCAAAGGCATAAGAATGGTGAAATCGGGCCAAAGGAAGTGCTGCTCAAAGTTATGATAGATACTCAAACTTGTCCTGTGATACCATCTGAACACTTTCAACACTGTACTCAAGGGGTAACTAAGGTTTGGGGTGTGGAGGTGACTTCCTATGATCTCACAGCAATCTAGTGGTTCAGACAGGGCTCTATCTATTTTTGATCAAAAATCAAAATATTCAGTCCAGTACTCATTTCATTATGTAAGGCTGCCTGTGCCATTGGCTTTGTGGTGGGCTCCTCCACGTGCAGTCTCTTTTGTTTTGAATCCCGTTGGCTTTTGGGGTGACTTTTCCTAGCTGAGTAAACTTTTCTAAAGAATGATGATAATTAATGCCATTTAATGAGGGTTAATATTACGTTAGGCTAGATGTTCTATGTAGTGTGTTATACATAAAAATGCTCAAATACCATGAAGTAGGCTTTTCCCTCTCCTGGTTGTTTTTTTTTTTTAACATCTTTATTGGAGTATAATTGCTTTACAATGGTGTATTAATTTCTGCTTTATAACAAAGTGAATCAGTTACACATATACATATATCCCCATATCTCTTCCCTCTTGCGTCTCCCTCCCTCCCACCCTCCCTATGCCACCTCTCTAGGTAGTCACAAAGCACCAAGCTGATCTCCCTGTGCTATGCGGCTGCTTCCCACTAGCTATCTATTTTACGTTTGGTAGTGTATATATATGTCCATGCCACTCTCTCACTTTGTCTCAGCTTACCCTTCCCCCTCCCCGTATCCTCAAGTCCATTCTCTAGTAGGTCTGCATCTTTATTCCCGTCTTGCCCCTAGGTTCTTCATGACCATTTCCTTTTTTTTTTTTTTTTTTAGATTCCATATATATGTGTTAGCATACAGTATTTGTTTTTCTCTTTCTGACTTACTTCACTCTGTGTGACAGGCTCTAGGTCCATCCACCTCACTACAAATAACTCAATTTCATTTCTTTTTATGGCTGAGTAATATCCCATTGTATATATGTGCCACATCTTCTTTATCCATTCATCTGACAATGGACACCTAGGTTGCTTCCATGTCTTGGCTATTGTAAATAGAGCTGCAATGAATGTTGTCCCTCTCCTGTTTAAAAGGAGAGGAAACTGATACTCAGAAACAGAAAGTTGCTCAAAGTCACAGAGCTTTTGTAGGTGGTACAGCCTAAATTCACATCAAGATGGACTCCAAAGGCTTCCTTTAAAGGAATCAATAAAGTCATATTGAGGCATTCAGTTGATCAGCCCTGGCAGATGGCTGGGTAATCAACATTTACACAGTTAAAAGGAATTTTTTGAGCATCTATTTGTGCCTGGCAGCGTAAGTGGCTTCAGAGATACATATGACACCATTCCATCCCTCTGGGAAAGCAGTCAGTGGTGGAGTCAGATGTAAAAACAACCTCTTAGTTTGTGTTGAAGTGATGGTTAAAGGGATGACTGCTTAGGTACAACTGGAATAGGGTAGAAGGAGCATACATGTTTGCCCAAGGGGTAAGAGATGGTTTGTCAGAGAAAGTGGCACTTTTCTGTCAAACGAGTGAAGACGACATTCAAAGCAGAAGTTGACAATATGTGTAGAGACATTCACAGGACAAGCTGAATACTTAGGGACATGCAAATCATTAGGTATTGCTGCTTTGTTAAAACATAAATGGGAAGCTTAAAATATGTAGCTTAAAAAATATACAGTTTGTTAGGACCTTGAATGCTTTGCTAAGGGGGTTGGAATTTTCTCTGAGATCAGTTGGGAACCATCGATAGGTGACGTGATTGACCTATTATTTATGGATTAGGTTTGATTGCTAGTAATGGAAAATTCCAAATCAATACTGGTTTTAAGGCAGCAGAAGTCTGTTTTTCATGCAAAAGTCTGGAGTTAAGTGGTCCAAGACTGCTATAGTGGCTCTTCTAAGGAAACCTAAATCTTTCCAACCATCCCTGTATTTGACCTTTAGATTCATATTCCAAATTCTTAGTCCAGGTGGCAAGCGGGGAACGGTGATAAATAAGAATAGAACTATGGGAAGTGTCTTAGTTCATCCAGTCTGCTATAACAAAATGTCAGAGACTGGGTGGCTTGTAAACAGTTCTGGTGGCTGGAAGTCCAAAATCAAGGTGCCAGGATGATGGGCTTCCGGGGAAAGTCCTCTTCCAGGTTGCAGACTGCCGACCTCTCGCGGTGCCCTCACATGGTGGAAGGGCTAGGGAACTCTGTGGAGTCTGTTTTATAAGAAGACTGATCTCATTCATGAGGGCTCCACTCTCATTACCTAATCACCTCCTAATATCATAAAATTGGGCATTAAGATTTCAACATATGATTTTTGGGTGGGCACAAACATTCAGACCGTAGCAGGAAGTCTTCAACAGTCTCTTAAAGAAGAGTCTCAGAAGCTTGCACAGCACATTTCGACTTTATTCATCCATCAGAAATTAGCCACAGGTTCATATCCAGCTACAAAGAAGATCGAAAAATGTAATCTTTACATGGACAACAATTGGGCCCACATAAAAACCAGGTTTTGTGTTTCTCTACTAGAACTGGAGAATGGATATTTAGAAATTTTACGAATCTATGCCACAAATAGGTCTGAAATTTAGAGATCACTTCAATATCCTTGTAGTAGATGGACAAAGACACAGGGACATGACCGAAGATTTGGGACTAAGGCAGTGGGCATCAGTGGGATTGGGAGATGCTCTCCCCTCCCCACTCCCAATTACTTAGGCTTTGCCCATTTAAGGAGATTGCTCTTACCTTTATTTCCCCACTGTTGAGTCAGAGGTGATATACGTCTGCTTCAGCAAATGAGTCATACTCAAGGTTGGGCAAACCTGTTTGGATACACAGAATGGACCATAATATGAACCTGGTTTAGACCGCATCCTTCATTGACTTGAAACACTGCTCGCTGTACTTCTGACCTCAAATGGATATATCAGATTCCTTATTCTGATCGTTTATAGAGCCAGGATAGGGAAGAGGAAGTCTCTGTACATATTATTCAGGTTAGCAGAGTTAGTACATTTTATCTATGGATGTTCACAGAGTTAATTAGTTAGGAGCATGTACTTTAGAAGCAAAAAACTATAAATTCAAAACTCTGCTGTGGTCAGTGTCTCAGGCTGTCTAATTTCGGAGTCAGTCTTGTTAATCACCATACTGTATTGCCTCCTCTCTGGCATTTTGTTTACTTTTGCCCCTTCCCTGAACTTCCTTCCAGTAAGGTGAGAGAAACAGTCTCGGCAGCCTTGATGAGTATCCCTAGAAGGTGGTGGCAGGATGGACTTAAAGATCCAAGAGTTTAACGTTGGTCCCTGACTGCACTCCTCTGGCTACCTACCTCCATGCAGCCCCTTTAAAAATCAACTCCTGTCCCAGCAAGTATGTCTAGGGACCCGTAAAAGGAAGAGCCCTGCATATGCCCAATGTTGGCTCACCCAGTACTCGTCATCCCCAAGCTACCTGCACTCACTTTGTATCTCACTTTTTCTGCTAATGTCCTTATGCCCCCTCCCTTCCAGGGCCCTGGCCTCTCCAGTTTACTCACCACACCTTATAGTAAGCACCCACACTATATACATTTGTCTCGTTATCTTGAGATGATTTTTTCCTTGTATATTTTCAAGCATTCCAAGCCTTTTCATGAGGCCTGCCAGTTAATTCTCAGAAACTCAGTAGAAAATTTATTGTCTTTGCAGTTTAGGTGCCGAAGAAATGTAACTTAAGTACTATTGATTATCTCATGATTCCCCTTTACCTCTGGGGCTTAGGGGCAAGTGACAGGGGCGCTTTGAAAAGCAACTCATCCCTGTTGACTGTGCTGGGAGAGCCTTGGGCCTGAACATGCAGGACTCCTGGGGAGAAAAGCCTGGCTTTCTTCAACAATTTAAAGCAGGAGTCTGAGCTGGGAAACCCTACAGCTTTCTGGCTATAGTGTAATCATTCATCTGTTCGTGGTTCTGGGACTTTTTGCTTACAAAGTACTGGTCTCATGACCTGCCCTGTTTGAGGACATCACCAAAGGTCTGCAAGACAGGATCAAATGAGTTTTTAAAAATACCCCAGGATCCCTCTCCACTGCACCGCCTACCCAGTATAACGGAATTAGACTCAAAGCAGCATTTGCTGAAGATCGCACTGTTTGCATAAATTTTCCATTAATACATCTGGTTTTCCTTTTGAAAAGGGCCTTCAAACCTCATAAAGCCAAAGTCTTTTGAATCAAACCACAAATTCCTTATAGCTAACCTCAGCGAAACTCCCTCTCTGCTCTGTATACTTAGTCCTTCTAACCCCCCATTTCTCTTCTCTCTTCTGTCTTCATTAACTTAGCCTGAGCCAAGTTCACAAGGATAAATCATGTTTTTTTTTTTTAAATTCACTTCATATTAATAAAAATTACAGGTCGTTTTTTCTGTCTGAGACCTTTGATTTAGAATAAACACCATTTATTGAGCTCTAACAACCTGCCAAGTGCTTTACTTAGGATCCCATTTAATCCTACAATAGTCTTGCAAGGTAGGTGGTATTTTTCCAGTCTTTCTGATGAGGAAAAAGAAACAAAGAGAAGTCAAATAACATGTTTTGCTCCTGCTAAGTGGTGGATTCAGTAACTCAAATCCAGTTGGTCAATTCCAATGCCCTCACTTCTCATGTTTGTCTCTCTACATAATATATTCCTAAGACTTAATTTTCAAGTGTGATTTGATATTTAAAATAACTCCTCTTTTGCCTCAGGCAATCATTATCCTGCTCATTGACTTCATGGTGATGGTGATTCTCGCTATCACTAAAAATATCGGCTACTAGTCTCTGAGTGTATTGCTAATCACATACCATACCTTGAATTCTTACAATAATCTTTGGAGGCAAATGTTGTTATCTCTATTTGTAAACTGAGATGCAAAAAGGTTTGTTAACCTGCCCAAGGTCACACAGCAATCAATTAATTGGAACTGCAGATATTTTTTAAATTAATTTTTATTGCAGTACAGTTGATTTACAGTGTTGTGTTAGTTTCTGCTGTACAGCAAAGTGAATCAGTTATACATACACATATATCCACTCTTTTTTAGATTCTTTTCCCATATAGGTCATTACAGAGTATTGAGTAGAGTTCCCTGTGCTATACAGCAGGTTCTTATTAGTTATCTGTTTTATGTATAAATAGTAGTGTGTATATGTCAATCTCAGAAATCAAACGTTTGTGTATGCCAACACCCAGTTAACTCATTCAAGTCCCACGACAACCTTGTAAAGTAAGTTGCATTATCATCTGCATTGCACAAGTGAGGAAACTGAGGCAAAGAGAAATGAACTCACTTCTCAAAGCCGCACAGTCAGTGGTGCATGGGGGCTTGACTGTGAATCAGTTAGTTCAGCTCTGCTTCCTGACTCAGAGCTTGGAACCAACCCCCTGCTGCCCGATTGTCTGATTTCAGAACCTCTTTGCTCTGGACAGGTGTCTATGTGAATGCATTTAAAACTACATAACTCATCCAGTTCTTTTAGTCTCTGGTGACCTCATTGTGTCGAAAGGACCGGACGTGATGCATGCCACGTCGGTGGCGATCGTAGTTACTGAGATGGATCTGCACTGATGTCTGGGAGTTTGGACTGAATGTCCGTGACACACGAAGGTGACCCGCAAGAAATATATCGCTCTTTCGGAAAGCTGGAGCTAGGCAGGAAAAGTCATCACAGACTGTGGCTGATTCCCCTCCCACCAGGCTCTTTTATGAGCAGTGTTCAGGTAGTCAAAGCTTATCTAAAGGCTGAACAAATCACACTGGAATCTTCTGGAATGTGGGAAAAGGGGGAAAAGTAAGTATTGGGTGTGAGTGGAGAGGTGGGGGGAGGTTCAGCTGGAAGATGGAACATGAACTAGAGCAAAGGGGAAACTTATGTCAGCCAGTTTTCTTTTCAGGAATGAAGGACCGACAATGGAAGAAAAAGCAGAGGGGATTTTTTTCAGTTGCAGGCATGGAAGTAGAGAAATCAATATCTCTAAGAATCCCTAATGGCAAGATGGGCTCTGGGTGGGTATTACCCTACATTTGATTCTTAAACTTTGACCTCCAAAATCTGCTCAACTATAGGGACATGCATATAGTATAGCCTAAAGTGGACTCCTGCCCATTGGAAATTTCTTTGAAGCCACATGTTTTATTAATTAAATACTGGCCAGGTACGAATTCACACGTATGTGTTTTATATGAAATACTTGTTTAAATTGCTGTTCAGTTAAGTTACTTAACTTACCCTAATTTTCAGTGAAAATGATGCCCAATGTTTACTATTGGATTTGAGTATTCCCAGAACGATGTTTCAAGAAGCTTCTTCCTATCCTGGATTTATGGGAAGGTACCCTCCAGCAGTGCAGAGAGGCTCAGGGAAGAAAGGTTTGAAGGGGACTAATATTTATTTGTGACCTATGTTGTGTCTGGCACCGTATTAGGTGCTGTGCATATACCATCTCATTTAATAATCCTAATAGACATGCATAATGGTTATTATTCATCCCCATCTTATAAAGAAACCAACCCGGAAGAGTGAGTTTACCAGGTCACTGGTAAATTACACCAGGTCATGTGACTAGACCATGCAGGAGCCAGAATTTGAAACTCAGTCTGCCTGACTTCAAAGCATGTTCTTTCACCAACTCATCCAACACTGCCTCTCGGGGTAAAACAGAGAATTGGCACTATTAACTTAAATCCATGCAGACAATTAGGTCAGGAGACTCTTGTTCTCCCAAGGGAAAAACCAAACCAAAACAGAAACCATGAACTCCAGTCTTCTAATCTGGAACATCAAACCTTTCGTGTCTCGTGTCCTGGTCTTTGCTGCGTGTGGAATATGGGCTATCTCACGTTTGCGATTGGAGACCTCTATGTCCTTCTTCTGGGTTAGAAAGTAAACTATTTATGAGGGGGGCATTGATTGTGGTGAGAAAACAGATCTCATATTATAATTTGATATGCTGTGCCTTTCATTCATGACAAATATTTTGTGGTCGGTTGGAAAAAGGGCCCTGATTCTCTGCTCATCCCACATCCGTTGCCATGTGACGTTGCCGCCCGTTCATCAAAGGGTAGTCTATTTCCCCAGGCTTTGAATCTGGCTGCCCTTGTATCTTGATTCACCTAATAGAATGTGACAGAAGTTATAATGTGCCAGTCTGAGTCCAGGCTGTGAGAAGTTCTGTTTCGGCGTGCTTCTGTTTCTCTCGCTTGCTCTTGCCATCCCTGTCATGCCGTGGGAACAGAATTGGGCCAGAGTGCAGGAGGGGGAGGGGCACGTGCGCGCAGCCACGATCAGAAACTGAACTGCCTCACTGTACACAGCTAACCTCATTCTCAGGAGGGAGCCGGGCGGCAGAAGAGCCAGCAGCTATACCTGCCTAAATTGCTGACCCACAGAATTGTGAGCTAAAGAAATGGTTTTTGCTTTAAGCCCCACGTTTTGGAGTGGTTTGTTTTGCAGCAGCAGATAACTGACATCCATTTACTAAAACCTGATGGAGTGCCAACCCTGTGGCATGCTACGGGGACATAGACATGACTAAGGCATGGTACCCATTCTCCAGGGTCAGCCAGCATCCCCAGTGGAAAGTCAGCCATGTACACAAATAATCACCACCTGACAAGTTACGTGATGAATCAAAGTGACTTGTGAAATCATTTTAGTGGGAATATTTCTGCTTCCTCTGTAAAGAAGCCATCATTCTAAGCGTCACAATACTAGTTGCTTCCAGTACTTCCTGTGACAGTGTCATCCAAACCTCAAACTGCATCAGTGGTCACTCGGCGAGGAGCCTTGAGGATTACCCAGTGCTATTTATGTCTATTACGGGAGCCCCACTGAATATCCTCAAATGGGAGCCAGGAGCTGGGGGCCAGAACTTTTTGGAATGCTAATTTTAAAGGGATATTATCCTCTGTTTAAAGATGGAACTGCTAGATATTTGGGTGTACCAGGCAAAAATTTCAGTCTCTTGGACTTTTTAATGATCAACAATTTTAATAGAGCTGTAGACACCAGAAATCATGGACTTTTTGACTATCTCTGACTTTTCAGAGAGAAAACGAAGGCCTTAGCAGATAGATTAGTAGAGAGAAGCTAAACCTGGGTTTGAATCTCAACTGAGGCATTCACCAGCTATTTGATCTTTAGCTCTTTCTGGAATCTTCATGAACTTCACATTGTCGTTATACAGGAATAAAGATATCTACCTTATATGGTTGATGAGTACTAAATGTGCCTGGTACATAATTAATGTTAATTCATTTCCCCATTTCCTTCATTCTTAACTCTCCTTTGCTTTCTGTTACCATTTCTTCCTTTTTTTAAAAAAAATAGACCCAATCAGAGCCTCCACACACTAAACATCTTGAAACTGGGTCCTCATTATTAGCAAAATGGATGAGTTTGAAGGCTTCCCCGGTGTTTATCTCTAAAAGAACCTTTTGAAAGTGGTTTCAGTGACAGTTTGAGTAATAATACCTGTTCATGATTGTGAAGGGCTAAGGCAAAAGGTTGACACAAGTTGGTCTGGAGCAACTCTTTGCACTGAATGCGAGTGCCCATAGCAACAGCGAGCCTGTCCGTTCGGTCCACGGAAAGAATGGTGGTTTTCTGTTATCCTGGGCACGAGGATGGAATGGAATGGAATGGAATAACTCTCAACTGGCTGGTGCATTACACATGACCAAAGACGTAGCTAGATAGACTGTCTAGAACTTTTTCTTCAAAAGTAGCAAGACCTTCAACATTCATATGCAAACCAGAGAGGAAGTGGGAGAATTCTTTCCTCTTGCTTTTCTTTGCTATTAATCTCAATCACAAAACTCTTACTTTAATTTTCCTTCTATAGAAAGAACGTCTAACAGAAAGCACATGTGAGAATTAAATAAGAGCAGAACTGAGTGAGGGCTGAATCTGCGATATATAAGATATATATATATATAGACTTGTTTACAGAGAAGGTGTATGACACCATCTTGGATATACAGTTTTATCACCTGTATGACTGTATGATGATGGGACGAATCTCTTCTGGGGTTTGCATGGAGCTATGGGATTATAGAGATGCTCCAAGATAATGGATGTGAGAAACAGTAGCCTCTCTAACTAAAACACTCTGTAGTCTCCGAACCTTTGCCCTTGCTGTTCTCTCTGCTTGGAGATCTCTTGCTTTCCTCCAGAGACGTTTGTCGGTACATGCTTCAATTCATTCTGGCCTCTGCACAAACGTCACCTTGTTAGAGGGACTTACCTTGATTATCTTATCCAAAATAGCCATCCTATACGCTCTACTTTCTCATCCTGCTTCATTTTTACTTCGGAGCACTTCTCTGACCATGTATTATATAGTCAGATGTTGATTTGTTAGTTGGCCATCTCTTGCAGTAAAATGCCTGCCGCATGAAGGCAGGGATTTTTTGTGTGTTTTGTTCACCTCTCTATCCCCAGCACCTATAATAGTACCTGTCACGTAGTAAACACTCAAAATAAACGTTCATTAAGTTAATGAATGTGCAAGATTATCTTTACGTTGAAAATCTCAGGCACATGGTGGGCATTCTGTAACTGTTGGCAGAGTTAGCAACGGGAGTGCGTGCTCTTGTGTGAGCAGAGCTGGGGAATCACGACACAGCAAGCAGCATCTCCTTGGCTTCACACCCCTGCAGATTGCGTAAGGAATATCCAGACGCTCTCTCTTTCCAGCATGATGTAATGTGGAATGAGAAGACCTAAGACAGACCAGACAGATGATCTCATCCCCTTCCTGGGCATTCCCAGGCTTTTCTGTTCAAAAAGAAAGAAATAAAACCTGCAAAGTTCAGTTCACAGGTGGTTGTTTCAGCCACAGTCCTTTGTTGGCAAAATCCTGGAGCTCATCTCACAGCTCTCTGGCGGCCAGGGGAAGGGAAGTCATGTGGGATCTTGCCTGGCCTCTTCCTTCAGCCAAATGGAATGGATTTAGCCTGAGAAACTGGGACATACAGGGGGCGAAATACATTTCAGCATCAGCCACAGGGGACAAGCTGTGAGTAACTAACTGGGGGTGATGGGAGAGTTTAAAACACAGAGTAAGCAAAGTGTTTCATTGACTCCAGAAGCCTGAGATTGTTCTTGGTATTGTTTCAAAGGTTTAGGGCCTGAAGAAAGAATGTACCCAATTTTTCTTACACGGCTCACTTTCATATAAAAAGTCCTTTGGTTTTGATGTCTGTGTACATATTAAAATGATCATAATTCTGATTTATAGATATTTATTGTTCTACAGTTTGCAATACCTTTTTTTAGTCAAAAACATTTTAATATAGTTCATTGTAGATATAACCTAAGTCAAACAAATTTTTGTTACCATGAGTTTTATTTTTTTTTAATTGGGGTAACATTGGTTTATAACATTATGTAAGTTTCATGTGTACAACATTACTATTTTGACTTCTGTATACACTGCAGGTTGCTCACCACCCAAAATTTAGTTTCCATCCATCACCATACAGTTGATCCCCTTTACTCATTTCGCCCTCCCCCTGCCCCTTCCCCTCTGGTAACCACTACTCTGTTTTCTGTAACTACATGTTTGTTTTTGTTTGGTTTGGTTTGTTCATTTTGTTTGTTGTTTGTTTTTTATATTCCACATCTGCATGGAATCGTACTGTATGCAATACCTTTTAACATGCAGATCTTCAAAAAAGCTCTGAAATTGAGGGATGTAGAATTATCCCCATTTATAGTTGAGGAAGCTAAGGTTCAGAGAGGGATGGTGAATTGACCAAGATCACACAGCCAGAGTGTAACAGAGCTGGTAATAGAACCCAGATCTGGTTATCTGGTTACCGTAAGTGCAAATTTCTCCAGTGAAAATTTCAAGAATTAAAAGGTGATCTCTATTTGTCAATCACGGTGTCTGTATTCCCTAAATTTTTCTACATTTTTCCTTCCCTGGTCAGCTGCTAGATACCATATTTTAGACCCAGGTCTGGGGCAGGTATGGGCAGACAATCTGTGCACAAACCAAACTGAAGTCCACCTAAATGTCCCACGAACAGTGAACATATCCAAATGGAACTGTCGACTCTGCCCTCCAAACTTGCCCCTCCTCTCTTTGCTGTTCTCCTCCCACCAGTGTCTCTTTATCCAGACACTGGTGTCACCAATTGCTCAAGTCCTAAGTAAAGAAGTCATCCTTGCCTGCGCACCTCTGAGGAACCTCCAGGACCCTTGCTGGGCAGGCTTCCTGGAGGAGGGCTGTCTGTTGCTGAGGGCTTAATGCGGGAATGCAGACCGTGGAAGTCTGGCCCGTTACTGGTGGTGTGATTTGAGTCAGTCAAACCGGGCACCTCTGTTTTATCATCTGTGCGATGGGGTTAACATCTACCTCAGAGAGCCGTTGCTCTGGTTCATTTAATGGATCTAGCACAGCACCTGGCATGTTGTGTTTCAAAAAACGAAAAGGATTCCAACAACTAAGGCAGATGGCGCAGTGGTTAGGAGACAGACTGCTGATTGGCTTTGCTTGCTGTCTCTGGAGTCATCTGGCAGACATCTGAGCAGAAACCTGTGCACCTAGAGCCCATGCTCCGCAACAAGAGAAGCCACTGCAATGAGAAGCCTGCGCCCTGCAACAAAGAGTAGCCCCCGTTCGCTGCAACTAGAGAAAGCCCGCATGCAGCAACGAAGACCCAACGCAGCCAAAAGTAAATTATTAATTAATTAAAAAAAATTCATTTGAACCACAAAAAAAAAAAACAAAAACAAAGAAGTCATCCTTGCTTTCTCCCTTTCCATAACCACTTTCTCCATCCAATCCATGATCAAATCTTCCAATTTTCATTTCCAAAGTATATCCTGGCTCTGTCCACTCTTCTCCATCTTTATTGCCAGCATCTTAGTCCGAACCACAGCATCTTAGTTCGTGGTCCATAAAATCTCCTGAGATATTTCCTCATAGCTGCTGACCCTGTCCCACGCTCTGCCTCTCCCATTCATTTTCTCCAGTGGAAACAAAAGTGGCTGTCTTAGTGTATATCTATTTCTCATGTTTAAATCCCCCAAGGCTTTCTGATGCATTTATAAAACCCAAAGTCCTTAACATGACCACTACGCTCTACTTGATCTAGCCCTTGGCTTTCCCTCCAGACTTATTTGTGCCCTTTTCACACTTGCTTATTCTATTCTAGGAGGTGCTGTGTGGAGGGAAATGTTTCTTGAGAATAAAGTCCATATAGAAAAAAAAGAAAGAAAGTAGAGCTTGAATACCAGGGGAGGTAGAATTCCGGGGATATCACTTGAGCTGCAGAGTCCAGCTGTGCCCTAAGTACTACACTGAGTTACTGGGCCAATACGTTCCCTCTCCTATTTTGAAAAAAGTAAGGTCACGTTGATTCGTGTTTACTATCGTTTGCAACAAGATATTCCTGGATTTTTAGAAACTCATAGTCAGGTGGGGAAAAGTTCACATGGGAATAGGCAAACACTCTACAAAGTGGTTGATATGATGCAGGTAAATACCAGAGACTTTTGATCAGCCTGGGAGAGGAAAAAGCATCAGGGAAGGCTTCCCTGCAGGAAACCTGGTCTGAATCTTGAAACATGCCTAGAAGTTGACAGGATGCCTCTGCTGACCAGAGGATTGGGCTGAGGCCTTCAAGGGGTCAGGAAAAGCAAGAGTCAAGGTATGGTGTGAAACCATACCATAGGTCAAGGAAGTACAAGTAGTTCAGCATAACTTTAATGCATCACAGGGGATAGAGTTAAGGAAAGAGAAGCTGGAGAGGGAGGCAGAGGCCAGACCAGGAAGTGGCTAATAAGTAGGTCATCCTAACAAGATGAACATTATCCTGGAAGTTTTGAGGGGACATTGAAAAACTGATATCACCACTTTTAAAATGGGAATTCTAATCCCTGCCTAGCTTAGGCAAAAATATTAGGGTGAAAGTCTCTCAATAAAATGGCTGTGAAAGTACTTTGAACCAGATATGAATAAGCGATTTATGCAAAGGAAAAAGAAAGCTGGAATCTATTGGGCATCTCCCGTTTGCCAGGCTCTGGACCAGGAGAGAGACTCAGGCCAGGTAGGAGGAGCTGAGGAGCTGTGCAGGTGGGCTTGGTGAATCCCCTGAGCTTTTTGTTCCCGGCAGCAAAGACAGTGGTGGAGCATCTTTAGGAGCTGAGCGTTATCCTTGAAGGGAGAGCAGAAAATACTGCTTATGAGCCTAGCCTACTTCACCAGTGCCCCGAGCTGGATTTTCTCCCTGTCCCTCTGTGCCTCATTCTGGCATCCCAGCAACATGATCCCAGAATGGCTTGACAGCCCTTGTCAAGGCAGAATCCTATGGGAAATCATACATCTACATATTGGCTTTATTATGAATTTCCCCTCATTTTATTCCCAGCTAATTGAATTGGAAAGCCTCATTAAGAAAATACCCCTCCAGAATTTAACAATACCCTCTTCCCTAAGACTCTAAATGGGAAAAGCAAAGAATTTTTCCTTTCTCTTCTCTGTTATATAAATTTAAGATTTGTAAGACATCTCAGGAGAAAGGAAATGATTGTTGACTTTCTGATAATGTTACCCCTGTTTGTCCTCATCCGGATGGGCCAGAGCAGTGAAAGCTGGGTGAGGAGCATAGTGATATTTAAAGGAGGGGATGTGGGAAACCATTACAGCTTTGAAGACGTAAAGTTTTTACAAACTCACTTTTCTCTGAATCCAGTTGATCTGACACATTAGCTGTCCCCATGGGATGGATCATTCCACGTGGTCCATAAAATCTCCCGAGATATTTCCTGTTAAATGGCCTCTGCCACTTCTATATTTATTTATTTTACCCTAGGAGCCTAGAAATATAGTTCAGCTATATAGGTGGGCTCTGGCTAGCTATTAAAGTCTTCATGTAACTTGATTGGATGCATCTGTAGAAAAGAGGGGTGGGGCATATTTTTATTTACTCTAATTAATGTGAACTCTTCAGAATAGAACTTTGGGCATTCAGGATTTACATATGACCCATAGCTGCTGCTGCATTGTGTGGAAAGAAAATCATGTTTAATAGCTTTGTTAAAAGTTTTTGCTTGTTCCGACCTCATTGCTGTAGAGTCTAACTCAATCTGTGTGTGTTTAAGAAAGAAGGGGAAACAGGCTGGGGGCAAAACTGCTCTGGTCTCTACTCAAAACATCCTTTCTTTGCAAACTCTGAAAGCCTTTTAAAAGCTGCTTTGATTAGCTTCCTCACCACTCCCCCAGCACAGAGTGAGATGCTAGTTTGTGGCCCCGGATGAGAGAAAGGAGGGAACCACAACTCTCACGGGACTGCTGGGCCACTCAAGTCTTCCAAACCCAAGAGACTTTACATAAATCGGAGATTCCCTGGAAGGGGACCAGCAGCCTTTTGAGCTCTTTACCCATCACTAATTCTGGCTCCAGCTGGACTCCGGCTCTGGTGATGAAAGGGGCTGAATGCAGCGGCTTCAGCAAGCATTTTGGATGGGATCTATTCAGTCTGCATTTACTCACCCTGCATTATGGGGTTTCTATGGCAACAGGTGCATGTTTCGGTGTGTTGCATGTGGAGGGGCTGTACCTTATAGTCTCCCCTTGTCGGGGAAGTCTGATCACGTGTCCCTTCCTTCCTACTTGTCTGAATGGGCTCCACCAGGAGCCAGTCTCTCTTTCCATGTGATATGCAGAGACAAATGCCTGAGGCCAATGTCCAAGATCCTAAAACATGGATCCCACTGGAGACATAGGAGAATGGAGTCGGCTCCAAAGACACTTGGCAAGGTTGTGGCAGATCAGAAATTGAGGCCCAGGCCCCTTTCCTGCTCTCACTTGGCTCCCAGCCTTGGCTGGGTTTTGAGGGCCACGAGATGAAAAGATCATCTGGACATTGTCCATCGTGATTCTGCTCCAAGGAGTGCAGTTCATGAGGCAGCTGGTAACAAAGAGAACTCCTTGCATGAGCCTGGAATAATTGTCCTCTGTGATGTCTGTCTACTAGTCATTCGACAAACCTGAGAGTTGGGTGTTTGCAAACAGTTCATGGGATCATCGAATCATATTCAAGGGGAATCTAGTTTATTACCACTATTGTAGGAGAAACATTCTCTCTCTTATTCTCTTGTCCCCACCCACCTCAGTTCACAGAATAGGACCCTCTGTCATCTGAGAAGTTTCAGGGAGAAAGAATTGGTTCTTCTTTCCAGCCCCTTCACTTACTCAACCTCACAGGAGAAGGTGTCACTTTGGTGTTGGCAAGGGTTGATGTTTCTCTGTTGAGTGGGTCTGTATGTTAACGATTGTGTGATAGGTGAGCTATCTTAGGTTCTCATGTGTCTTGGTGCCTGTCCTCTGTACTAGACTATAATTTCCATTTCTTTTTTTATTCAGTTCAGTAACTTCATTTATGAATCGTTATCATTCAGAGTTGAAAAATCAGTAGCCATTACGACAGATCTAATCCTTTGATGCATTATTGTTTCACTTGTAGAATAATCATGGAGTTTTGAATTGGATATTAAACTTTGAGCATTGAGAAACTGTACAATAAAATTCCAAATTTCCAACTTATCTTGGAAAATCTGGCAACATGGGGCCTACATGGAAATAATCAGTAGGAGGTAGCCAAATTTGCCCCTCTAGCTGGGGCTGTTCTTTCTGGTTTTCCAGCTCCCTCCATGCCCACTCACACATTCACAGTATCTAACACCCCAGTGGATGTTTGAGTGTGTGACCCCTGCTAACATGAGGTGTGTGCCTCATTCTCTGTAGGGGTCACATGATACAGTTCGTGTGACATGTGACCTGTTCTTTTGTGTGTTTCGATGGTGTGTGTAGGAAGCCAGAATGTCCCTCATGACTGGCTGGGTTAGGGCTTTACAGAGCCAGCCTCCCCATGTCAGGGTGCTGAGATCTAATGATAATCCCAGATGTCTAGGTGCTGCAGAGATGTCAGAGAAGAGGAGGCGAGCAGCTTCACCTGGGAAGAGCAGAGAAAATAGTACTTGAGCTGGGTTCTGGAGAACGACTAGGATGTCACTAGGCAAAGGAGGAGGAGAGAGGCTTTCTGAGCTGAAGGATCATCATGTGGGGGAAAAAAAGGCAATTACGAAGCACATGAAACTTTAAAAGACTATAAACATTTTGGCATGCCAAAAATGTCAGATGCATGAGAGGGAGCTGGGAGAGAGAGGCAGGGATCAGGTAACAAAGGGTCCTCCATTGTCAATGGAAATCTACTGAAAGTTAATTTTCAATTAATTTATAATTACATAAGCAATGTACAATTGCATTGTATTCGAAAGGTCTAAACATTAAAGATAAACTTCTTTGACATCTGTGTAATCCTTAGGCCCTCTTTGTTTATCTAGGGCTTCTCAACCCTGTTACTACTGACATTTTGAGCTGGATAATTTCCTTGCTGGGGGTGACTGTCCTGTGCACCCTGGACGCCATCCACTACATGCCAGTAGCACCATCCCTCCTCCCAACACCACCAGTGTTCTTGAGACATTGCCAAATGTGCCCTGGGGGCAAAAAAGTCACCCCCAGTTGAGAACCAATGACCTAGAAGTAACCAGCATCCTCCGTTTGCTGTATTTCTATACAAAGCTTATTTCTATACATTTACCTATACACATATTTACCATGTTCTGTTCACTTTCTGGTTCTGTTGTGTTTTTCTTTTTCACGTATGTAGTATTTTGTTAGTACGTGTTCTGTTTTTCTTTTTCACAAATGCTATTATGTGATATGCATCAATTTTTAACTTGCTTATTTCATACATCTTTGTGTTTTTTGATACCTAGGTATATGCTGGTACATAGCAAGCTATCAGGTTTTTTTTTTATAGCATAATATTCTGTAGTAAGGCTATAGCACAGTTTATTTATCTGTATCTATGTTATTGGATCTTTAGTTTGTTATTCTTTCTTTCTTTTTTCTTTTTTGTATTTCAAACAATTTGGCAATGAATGTCCTAATATATTACCTCATGTACACAGAAGTCTGTACCAGGAAGACAAGGCAGACTTGCTGTTATTCATCTCCAAAATGACTAAACCATTAACTAGAGTCTCTGTGCTTCTTAGGGAAATGATTCTTTTCTATTGGAAACAGCCCTAAAGGGAAAAGAAAAAGGGGGGCAAAGAAGAGAAGGGTGGAGGAGAGAGTAAGGGCGAAGAAAACAAAGAAGGGTTTCCCGGCTACTCCAGTGATTAGAACTGAGCATTAGTTCAGAAAAAAAGTTTTTTTTGGTGAGAAGATGAATAGCACGACAGGGTATTTCAAATGTCAAAGGAGACATCCTGGTGCAGCAGGAGGGAGGAAGAAAGATGATGCTTCCAGATTTTTCCCAAAGCTTCACAAGACTTTGCCTCTCAGCCTCTGATTTGACCCACAGCCAAAACCAACAGGCCTCTCATATTCCTTATCCCAAAGAAATGTGTCCCTTTAATTCCTGCTTAAGCCAATTATCTGAGATATGTTTTATATTCTGAAAAAATGTCATGTGCTTTTAATAGACCCCTTTCTTCGGGGGCTGATAGGTTGGCACTGGGCTGGACTCCTCCAAGGGGGGTTAGTTCATAGCCTTGCCCTTGTTCACCTCACTGCATGAGTGGGTGTTCAGTATCTGATAGCCTTCCCTGTAATTTCTCCAAAGGGTGGAGGGCCAGAGCCTTTGGGATTAATCAGCTCTGTCTTGGGAGAAGCTGAAGCTGAAGATTCCCATTCTGCATGTGCCCTCGACATGCCTGGTCAGTGATCTCCCTCCCATCCTTCAAGACCTGGCTTCCCCTGGGAAATAGTTTAACCCCCTTGCCCTCCTGACTCACTTCCTTGATACCTCCCAAACCCTAGCACCTCCTACCCTCTCCCCTCTATAATAAGTCTCCCTGTGTACCTTAGAACCTCTACTGCTTCCTCTGCTATGTTCTGGACCATCCCTTGGGTCAAGACTCCAATACCTTGAGGGCAAGACTGGATCTAAGGCAGCCGCATGTTCTCATCTCTACGTACTGTGCTGCATTCCACTGATCAGTGAGTCACGGAGCCTGCCCAAACTCAAGAGCTGGAGAAAAGGACACTGCCTTACAAGGGGAGGAGCCACAGATTTCATGTTGCAAAGGAGCCTGGATACAGGGAGGGAATTTTTGCCGCTATTTTTACAAGCAATCTATTGGAGGCAGTTTTATTAAAATTAAAAATGCATATACTCTGAGAGCCAACAATTCCACGTTTGTCTACAATTGAGAGATTGAGAGACAATTTACACACGTGCATAAGGAAATATATGTCAGGACATTTATTGCAAATTTGTTTGAAATACAAAACAAGTTCAAGGTTAGCTAACATAGATACAGATATACTGTGATATATATATATATATATATATATATATATATATATATATACATACATACACTACAGAATACTATGTCATATTAAAAAAAAAAAACCTGGCAGTTTCCTATGTACCAGCATAGTTAGCTTATCCCAAATACTAAGGCATGTGAAATAAGTTAAAAGTCGATGCATATAACATAAAAGAATGTATGTGAAAAAGATAAAAAGAACATGTACTATTGGTAAATACAGGTACAGGTCAGTCTATGGAAATAGGTCCAGGAACTTCTACAGCAAATAGATAACACTGGTTCCTGCTAGGTCCATGGTTCTCACCTGGGAGTGGTCTTACCCTTAGGGGACATGTGGCTATGTCTGGTGACAGTTTTGTGTGTTCTGATTTAGGAGATAAGTGAAGGTACTAGCACGTAGCAGGCAGAGGTCAGGATGCTGCTAAACATCACCCAGTGCCCAGGACAGGTGCCTCTAGCAAAGCATTGCCCAGCCCCAAATGTCAATAGTACCAAGGCTGAGAAGCCCTGCTGCTCTAGGGAGACAAAGAAGAGATGTTTTAGACCATTTCAAAGAAAATGTAATTGTGAATTGCAGATGTAATTACAAATTGACTCAAAAGTAACCTTCAGTAGATTTCCATTGAACACAGAGGACTATTTGTAACCTGGTCTCTGCCTTGTCTCTCCCTGGTTCCTATAATACACCTTACATTTTTTTTTTAAGATCTTTATTGGAGTATAATTGCTTTACAATGGTGTGTTAGTTTCTGCTTTATAACAAAGTGAATCAGTTATACATATACATATGTTCCCATATCTCTTCCCTCTTGCGTCTCCCTCCCTTCCACCCTCCCTATCCCACCCCTCTAGGTGGTCACAGAGCACCGAGCTGATCTCCCTGTGCTATGTGGCTGCTTCCCACTAGCTATCTATTTTACATTTGGTAGTGTATATATGTCCATGACACTC
Organism: Balaenoptera borealis; assembly: GCF_965194805.1. Lineage (NCBI taxonomy): Eukaryota > Metazoa > Chordata > Mammalia > Artiodactyla > Balaenopteridae > Balaenoptera > Balaenoptera borealis. The sequence continues at coordinate 103,813,264 of NC_138865.1, forward strand.
TCTCACCCTGTCACATCTTACCCCTCTCCCTCCCCATATCCTCAAGTCCATTCTCTAGTAGGTCTGTGTCTTTATTCCCGTCTTGCCACTAGGTTCTTCCTGACTTTTTTCTTTTTTTTCCTTAGATTCCATATATCACCTTACATTTTTGGCATACCAAAATATTTATAATCCTTCAAAGTTGCATGTGTTTCATGATGATGTTCTTTAATTCACACGATACTCTGAGCTGCATAGACCTGGAGTGTCTATTCTACGTTTCTTCTTGGATGTCTAATAAGTAGGCCATAATTAACCTGCACAGAACAGATCTCTTGATTCCTACCAGCCCCAAACTTGCTCTTCTCCCAAGCTTTCCTTTATCAGGACTTGGCATCTCTTTCTGCCTGGTTGCTCACTTTCCTCACCCACATCCACTCCATCAACAGGCCCTGGCCGCTGTACCAGCAAACTACATCCTGCACTGACCATTTCTCACAACCTCCTGTCACTTTCCTGTCTCCCTAAGTATGCCATCTTTATATCTTTCCTAAGCCACAGAAAAGGGCTAGGGAGGATGACAGGGGCTGGTACCACATGGCCAGGAAAGCAGATTGTGGGAAGTGAGAACAGAGCTGAGGGAAGCATATTCTCTAAGAGAATTTCAATGAGAACCAGAATATGGAAATATGCCCTCTGCCTTTTTTTTTGGTAATAGAAAAAAATGTTAAATTAGAAGGCTAAAAAGAAGACCGCCAGCTGCGTTTTGAGGGAGGTTTTCCAAGCTGGGTTTGCATGTGGTAATCAGACCTTGTGTGCAGGATTTAGTCAGAGGGCACAGCAGCCCTTTGTTAGTGGGGCCGCATGGGGTTTGCCATGGCAACAGAGGGGGACTGCCCAATGTTCTTGAGGAGGAAGAGAGCAGGAATAGATCCTCTCAGTGGGTAGACTGGGAAGCCAGTCCAGGTTGGAGCTTGGGTTGCAGTCTCATCTATTAATGGGATTGAAGTGGAAGGTGGATTAAGTTTGATGAGCCCTGGAGTTTGAGACAGAGACTAGTGTAAATTCTAGTCTCAACCTACACTAAATGTTTGAGCTTACTAAACATCTGAACGTCTCATTTTCTTTACCTATAAAAATAGATTTAATAATTTCTGGCTAGCCTCTATTCACCATTGGACTGAAAGAGCAATTAGAAAATAAAAGAGATAAAAGGCATCCAAACTGGAAAGGAAGAAGTAAAAGTGTCCCTGTTTGGAGATGACATAATTATTTATGTAGAAAACCCTAAACATTCAACAAAAAACTGTTGGAACTAATAAACACATTCAGTAAAGATGCAGGATACAAAATCAACATACAAAAATCAGTGGTAACTCTGTACACAAACAATGGATGCTCTGAAAAGGAAAGGATGAAAACATTCCCAATTACAATAGCAATAACAAGAATAAAATGTTTAGGAACAAACTTAACCAAAGAGGTGAGAGATTTGTACACTGAAAACTCTAATACATTAATGAAAGAAACAAAAGAAGATACAGATAAATTAAAAGCCATCCCACATTCATGCATTGGAAGAATTATGGACAAGTATGGACATTGTTAACAAGTATGGACATTGTTAAAATGTCCATACTTCAGATTTAATAAAATCTCTATCAAAATCTCAGTGATGATCTTTACAGAAATAGAAAAAGCTGTCCTAAAATTCGTATGGAACTACAAAAGACCCAGAATAGTAAAAACAATCTTGCGCAAGAAGAGCAAAGCCAGAGGCATCACACTGCCTAATTTCAAAATACACTACAAAGCTATAGTCGTCAAAACAGTATGATACTGGAATAACAATAGACATATTAACCAATGGAACAGCATAGAGAGCCCAGAAAAAAATCCATACATCTATGGTCAACTGATCTTTGACAAGGATGCCAAGAGCAAACAATGAGAAAAGGATAATCTCTTCAATAAATGGTATTGGGAAAACTAGGTACCCATATTGCTGAAGAGTGAAATTGAATCCTTATCTCACACCATATACAAAAATCAACTCAAAATGGATTAAAGCCTTAAATGTAAGACCTAAAGCTATAAGACTACTAGAAGAAAACAGGGAAAAACCTTCTTGACGTTGGTCTGGGCAATGAATTTTTTGGTTATGACCCCAAAAGCACATTGTCAACAAAAGCAAAAATAGACAAGTAAGATTGAATCAAACTAAAACCCTTCTGCTCAGTAAAGAAAACAATCAACAGAGTGAAGAGACAACCTGTGAAATGAGAGAAAATATTTACAAACCATGTCTTTGATACAAGCGCTTAGTATCCAAAACATGTAAAAAGCTCAACTCAATAGCACACTTATTTTGTAAAGTGTATTTACATGTTTCATTGAGATACAAGTAACAGACCATAAAATTCTTCCTTTTTAAGTGCACAATTCAGTGGTTTTTAATATATTCACAAAGTTGTGAAACCATTATTACTATCCAGTTCTAGAACATTTACATTAGCACGAAAGGAATTCTGTACCCACTAGCGGTCACTCCTGTTAGTCGTCTTCTAGCCCTTGACAATTCAGTAATCTGTTTTCTAACTCTATAGATTTTGCCTATTGTGGATGTTTTAAACAAATGGAACCATATGATATATGCCCTTTTGTGTCTGGCTTCTTTAGCTTACCATGACATTTTCAAGGTTTTTCCATATTGTAGAATGTATCAGTACTTCAGTACTTTTTCATAGCTCAGTGACATTCCACTGTATGAAAACAAGTCCACACAAAAACCTGTGTGCAAATGTTCATAGCATAACATTACTCATAATAACCAAAAGGTGAAACAACCCAGTGTTGTGCAATTAATGAATGGATTTTTAAATTTTTGGAGCTGGGAGCTCCCTGATGGCAGGAACTGTGTCTTATTCGATGTTTTATACGTAACGGGTATTAGGTGAATGTTTGGTCAATTAGTAAATGAATGACTACTACTTCTATACTATAATATAGTATAGTACTACTATACTATAATAATATGCAATAATTGACTATTACATTAATTATGATGGAGATGACAGTATTGAGGATGATGGAAATTACTGCTTAATTGAGCTTGGTTAGGTTTCTGACTCTCTCTGGATTTCAGTTCCTTTGTTAATAAAACAGGGCTAATAGTGATGGTTAAAATGAAATCAGGGATGTGATCATTATTCCTATATGTAAACTTAATTCCCCATTGCAACCTTCCTTTGTCAGGCCTGCCGTACATATTGCAACAATAGACAATCACTGGGCATTTAATAAATGTACCAGTAACCAAGAGTAAAGGACTCACTGCTCAAGAATTTCTTTGAATCAAGTAAAATTTCATTTCTTTTGAAATTAAAAGAAACTACACTTGTTCTCCTGGATATACAATTAGTTATAAAAAGTTTATGGATATCTGAGGAAAGGTTGAGGTTGAGGCTCATGTATTTTAGGATTTTAGTGTTTGTTTCATGTTTTCTCAGTTTCAATAAAAATCGCTGAATCTCAAGTTTCCTAAGGCAGGGCTGTATCTTTATCATCGTGTCTTCAGTGACAACCAGAGGGGTTGGCACTTAGAATGTGCTTCATTATTGTTTTGCAGATCACTACATAGACAGTATTTGATATAAAAAGGTGTCAAAACTGATCTCTAGGCTCTGCGTCAACATGCGAACTCAATGCTCCATAAATTTCACCCCAAAAAATATGAGCAACAGTGAATTGGAGTAGATCCATCCAAGGAAACTGTGCCTTGCAGACCTGTTTCCCAGCCTAACTTCTTGGAAAAACGTATGACCTCGTGCAGGCAGACTGCCTCCGCCTGCCCCCCACTGCACAAGGGTAAGGCCTTTCAGAGACTCAGCCTTCCAGGATCTGGGTTTGCTGCAGGGGAAAGTCATGTCATGGGAAATCAAATATAGAGCCTGTAGCCTTTCACAGACGGAGGGACAAAAGCAGATTATTCGTGGTGGGAATAGAGACAGTCATTTTAGCCAGTATCTCCAGACTTAAAAAAAAATGTCTAGCCAGTCTTTGTGGCTGAGCCCTGGAGAAAATAACCTCAGAGCCATATGGCTGATGGGAATGTGGAGGCTAATTTCATCTGTAAAATGATAGGCCTGGATGAGATAATAATCACTCTTCTCCTTCCCAGCTCTGCCCGGTGGTTTCTCTGAGAAACCCTACAGAGAGGGGTGTGGGATCCCAGGGCCCCCAGGGCCTAGGGGAGCCTGGAGAGGGCCACAGGGCTGCCATGGGGTTCCTGCTGGGGGGTCTCTGACTTTTTTCCTGCTGCTGTGTGCACTCAGCTTCCCCCTCTTTCTACATGCTGAGCTTCTCCTCTGCTCACTCATGCTCTCCTACAGTACACGTGTTACCTACACAACCGAGATGCTGAGCCTGAGGGAGGAGGGCTTTTAGCCATACTCCGGTGTCTGGAGCCATCACTGTCACTGATGTGTTTCTGAAACAGAAATCTGACGTCCCTCTGTGAATCCTTCCATAACATCCATTGCACTGGGTTAAAGTCCGAATCTTTGTCGCAGCCCCCAAGACCCCGGAGCGTGGGTCCCAGACAACCTCTCCAGGATCATCCCTGGCTACTCCGTCCCTCAGCTGGACTAGGTGATTTTCTTTCCCTTTTTTCTTTTTTTCTTCTATAGACCATGTCCTCTCTCATCTGGAACTTGTGCGTATACAGTTGACCCTTGAACAACATGGGGTTGAACTGTGCGGGTCCACTTACACACAGATTTTTTTCCATGATACAGTAGCTGAATTTTCATTTTACAGATCTTTGAATTAAGTAAGTGTGGATTGGTTAGATCACAATATTTGAATTGAAAGAACTTAGGGTTTTAGTCCGGATTCTATCCAAACTGTTTTAGCTTTCTGCCCTTGGGTGAGTCCTTTATCACTTCCTTTGTTTTTGAGGCAGACAGAGCAGTAAGTACATGTCTGACTGCGTGTAGGGCTGGAGCCCCAAACCCCACATTGTTCAAGGGTCAACTGTATTGCTTTTACAAGAACTAGAGTGATCTTTACATATGTAAATCTGATCACAACCCTCCCCTCTTAAAACCTCCAATGGCTTCCCATCACACTTAGAATGTAATTCAAACAGCTTACCGTTCCCTACATGGTTCTACAAGATCTGGCCCTGTCCTCTTTCTTATGTTTCCTGTCTTCTTTTTACTCCCTAAGGCAGCCATGATCACCTTCTTTATGTGCCCAGAACATGCCAGGCTTGCTCTGAATTTAAGACCTTGGTGCTAGTGCTTCTCTCTGTTTATACTTTAGTTGTCCGCACGGTCACATGGCTGGACTCTTCTCCTCTCTCAGGTTTCAATTGAAATGGAACTTCCTTGGAGTGGTCTTCTACGTCGATCAAGTCTGAAATAGCTCCTTTCCATTGCAGTCTTCATGTCATGGATCACTTCCTGATGTTTTGTTAATTATTTATTGTTGATCGACCAGCTGAAAGGTTGACTCTATAAGATTAAAGACCTTGTCTGTCATGTTCAGTACTGTACCCTTAATTTTTAGAATAGTTCCCAGAATATATTAGGCACTCAGGACTTGTTTGTTGAATGAACGAATGAATGAATGAATGCCTGAACATCTCTCATCATCTGTTCCCTTCTTTCATGTGTCTAACTTCACTTAGACATCATTTCCTCCAGGAAGAGTTCTGTGACCCTGGAAAATGAGCTAGGTGGCCCTCATCTGTGTTCCCTTAGCAGTTGCTACTTTGAGAAACAGAGGATGTATGATGCTGAAGTCTCATTGCCTCTTAACTTGTCATTCTTCCCTTGACTATGTACTTATGGGCAAAACCTCTAACCTGTACATTGCCATGTGCCATACCTAGTTTACTTGTGAATAGTTCAGTGGCTTTAAAAACACAGAATAAACTGTGTATTCTTTTGCTAAAACTGTGTGGTGCTTCCTAGGTAGTCGCCCTGCTGTCCTCTGGGTTAATTCACTCAAGGACGAGAATGAGGAACTATTTGGGGTTGCTGGACCCAATTCCAACATGTATGTGTTGGGGGCTTCCAACAGAATAGCAAGCAATTTTTGGACCCTGCTGGTGTCCAAGAATTCAACTCAATTCTTATACTATCTACCCAGAGATAGCATCAGATTCCACAGGCTAAGAGTTCAGTCCTGTAAGACGGCTCCCCGCCCCATTTCAGAAACCAGTCACAAGTCCAGGTTGTTACCTGTTTTTCTGACTAACTGGCTATAAATCAGAGGTTCCCACAGCCTCCTCCTCAGGTCTGATTAATTTGCTAGAGCAGATCTCAGAACTCAGAGAAACATTTTACTTACTAGATTATCAGTTTGTTATAAAAAGATATAACTCAGGACCAGCCAGATGGAAGAGATGTATCAGACAAAGCATGGGGAAGGGGCACAGAGCTTCTATGCCTTCTCTAAGCACGCCACTCTCCCCAAATCTCCACCAACCTGGAAGCTTACTGGATGCCACCCTTTTCAGGTTTTTTATGGAGGCCTCACTATGTAGGCATGATTGAGTGAATCATTGGCCATTGGCGATTGAGATCAATCTCCAGCTCCTCTCCCTTCCCTGGAGGTCAGGGAGGTGAAACTGCCTTCTAAAACTCTAATCCCATGGTTGGTCCTCCTGGCAACCATCCTCCAACCTTAGATGCTTTCCAATAATTACCTCAGTCACGCAACAAAAGACACCTTTATGCTCTCATCACTTAGGAAATTCCAAAGGCTTTAGAAGCTCTGTGCCAGAAGTGAAGATGGAGACCAAATATAAATTTCATCTTATAAATTACATCATGGGAAGCACTAGCTGAGTGCCTGCTAAGTGCTGATATTTTGCTTACATTTTCTCCTCTTATTCTCAGAAAGCCCTCAATAGGAGTCAGTGCTGACTCCACTCTCTGGGTGTGGGAATTGAGGCTCAGAGAGAGCAGTGACTTGGTCAAGTTGAGAAGACAGAAGCAGTTTTCTGTCCTCACTCTACACTTTCTCCTCTTTTCAACACCTGTCCACAGCAACGGTGCAGGACACGCAGCTGGCATCCCCTGAGAATTTTATTGGCCATCTTCAAATTAACAGCTTCCCTTCTGACCTCCCAGAAAGGAGGCCACAATCAGAAGTCAAGCCGCAGAAGAGGAAGAGGCCCTGAGGCTCTGGTTCCAGGTATCGTCTGGGGAAGCGGATGGCGGAAGCCAGTGTTATTACCTGGCTAAGCCTCAATGTTGATCTGCTCCTTTTCCTGAGATCACCCACGTCTGATCTGAGCAGTGTTTCCTGGCAACACAATTCGATGCCGCCGATAGTTAGATAAGAAAGGAAATGGAGGGACATTCATGACTGGCTGGTGATGATTTGTTTTGGGGGAAAAATAAAAAGGTATTGGATTAAATCCTGGGTGCACTGGTGCCAGGTTCTTTCCACCCTGGCACTTAGGCAGCTGGTGGGGCTGCTGACTGATCTCCATATGCCGTCACCTCCCGTCTCAGCAGTTACGGTTTTGCAGAGTCACTTACTACCCTGTCTTAGCGTCCTCAGAGCTCACTGCAGTGGATTTAGGGGAAAACCACAGCCAAAACTATTTGGGCAACTGAAAGCTCCACAAGCTGGACTTCTGTGCATGAGAGAGCTGCTCTGTCTCTCCTCAGTCTCCTCTGGAAAGCTCAGAGTAGATACCTCTGCCTTAGTGAGCCCTCTTCCACACACCATTTAGAAGGGCCTTCCTAACCTTCCACAGAGTTGACCCTTGGATGGTTACAAGCAGTTGCCCTTCCTTTCCCAGCCTTGATGGGACATATATCAGAGGCCCTCAGTGGAAGTCGGACACCCAGCTGGAGGACCCGGTCTTGCTATAAACTTGCTGCATGACCTTGGGAAAGTCATTTCACCTCCTTGAGCAACAGCTTACCGAGCCATTAACTGAATGGTTCAGCTACGTAGTGCTATGCAGTGTAATCTTATCTCAAGAGCCCCCTCTGGCTTTTTAATTGTGTGATTTTAAAGCCACTCTGAACTGACAGAGGATGGTGCCCAACAGATATTAAGTAGAAGAAGACTGTTTGGATGGAAAACTGTCATCAAAGTATCCCACATTTGTTTAAATACATATGTCCGCATTGCATGTGTTGTTTTGGTAAGTTAAAATAACAACTTATTATAAGTAATCTTTTGTAAGTTGATCGTTCCACTAAATAATCGATTCATTCCAAAGGCTGCACGGGCCTACTTGATATCAGACATTTGGGATACAGAAATAAAGAAAACGGGATCATTGTCCTGCAGGGTCTGAAGTCTAGGGAGTTTATGAGGACTTATGATTTATTTTTAAAAGCTTTTCACAAAGTAATTACTCTGCATTGAGGCTGGCTTGCCTCCGTATCTGATACATGGAAAAGGCACTGGAGCTCCTTTTCTCATGACGAAGTGTGTATTGTTCATGTTCTCTTCAGTGAGACATCCTCTCCTTAGTGCTCGCACTGGACTCACCATTCCTGAACTCCTACCCAGCCCCGCGTTTGTGCCAATAATTTAGTACTAAACCATACAGCATCTTCTTCCTCCATTTCCGCCTCCTCACCACCCATTCTCTCCTTAGCTCACTTCAGCCAGGCTCTGTCCCCTCCGTTCCACTGAAAATTCTCTGGTCAAGGTTACAATGCTGTAGGTCTTTCGTTCCACAAGAGAAGGGCAAAAATGCACATTTTCAACAGCATCAAGTGGTAGAATGGGCTGCTGATGTCCATCTGATGTTGCCTCCTGGATCCTGCAGACTGTAAGGTGGCTCTTGAGTGCCATGCATCTGACCTTTCATTCGCTGGTGTCTGTTTATGCTGTCAGTCTTACCCCCACTTTGCTGTCTCAGGATTCTCTGTTCCCTTAGTGTGTCTTTCTCACCATCAGACCTTAATTCATGCTGCTCTTCCTGCCTGGGTGACCATCTTTGTCTTGTCCAAGTAGAAAATTCCTACTCTTCTTTGTAATGGACCTCTTTCTGTCTTATTCCCCCCACCCTTTTTTTGTTTAGTTTTCCTCTATTTCCTCTTCCCAGAGCACCTTGATTTCCCTTTGGGGAATTATATCTCCCCTATTGCAGGCAGGAATGCCCTGCTGGGTCCTTCATCTCACCTACTTGGTACAGTCATGGAATGGGCATTGACTTACGCTAGGCCAACTGGACTCTCTCTCCAGGGGAATGCATGAAATGTATGGATTCGCTCATTCCAGCAGCTGTTCCAGGTCCCGATTTCAGTCTCCATCTATTCCAGTCTCTTTCTTTAGCCTTCTCCCCTGACCTCAGAGTCTACTCTTACACTCCTGACATATGCTTTTTGAGACTCTCATCCATAATGGGTTTCTGCTTCTCGCAATGGAAAAGCAACAGCAATAACAAGGTTGATACACCTTTGGAGACTCAGATAAGCAGTGACCTTCCCTGCAAAGTTCACAGGCTTCCTCCTTTGTCCTTCCTTGGCCTCTGGTTGCTCTAGCGGATTCCTCTTCTATGGCACTGTAACTGATCTCTCCTCCCCTGAGGGGGTTCCAGGGGGTAGAGATCAGAGCTCATTCAAAGGTGGGTCCCTAGAGCCTAGGATACTTTATCTGGTTTACTGCTGGGATGCAGATCAAGTTTGTTCAAGGGTGAATGAAGAATTAGAACCCTTGTACCTACAGGGCAAGTACATTCTTCTTATTGACAGAGATGACCACTTGACAGACTAGTTTCCTTTTCAAGCAGTTAACATTTTGTTTTTTATAGAATTGTCCTTGTAAGAGATTTGACAACACTACATTTAAAGCTATGGATGCCCTTTGTATCCATCAGGTTCCAGCCAGGAAAACGGAAAGCATATCAGGAATTTCAAAGAGAGGGATTTAATATAGGAAATTGACTACACATGTGTTTGAAAACCAAACTAGCAAACAGAGGACATGAGATAATCCAGACATTTGTAACTGCAGGAAGTAACTACTACCCCTCGGGCAGGGAGAACAAAAATGGAAAGACAGTATTAGAAGAACTTAGGAAGGAGGAGATGGAAACCTGCATGGCTGATTCTCATACTTCTGGGGGGGTGGGTGGGGGGGGGAGTGTCTTAAAACTGTGCTTCAACCTCTGGGGAAGGGGCACCCTGCAGTCAATGCTTAGACGTCTGGGGAGGTGCCCCACAGGCTGGTACTCAGATTTCAGTGGGGGGTACACTGTGGCCAGTGCCAGGACTCTGGGAGTGTGAACTCAGCGCTTGAGCTCAGACCTGATGGGCCATTCAGCACTGGTACCTCTAATGAGGCATCTCATGGTGGGTACCGGGAGTGCTGGAGTAGGCTGAGGCTGGAATCTCAGCTGTCTTGCTTCTGGAAGGTGTCTGACTGGATCTGGAAACAGGAAGAGTCTTCTTTCATCCTGCCACCTTGTAGTCTCCTGTCAAGTCCTCCTGCTGAGGAACCCTCATGGGAAGTGAGCCATCAAGGAGTCTGGGAAATGTAGTTTGCAGGAGCAGTTCCCAGCTCCAGCAACACAGAGTGTAGAGGAGGGTGGGGAGCCTTGAGGCTGAGAGACACTGGGTAAATAACTGACATAGACTCTTCCAGTAAGGAGAGACTAAGCAGAGTTGGCCTCCAAGGTAATGTGGCAAAACACAGTCTTCCTATTTTGTAACCCATTTCCAGCCTGATTCCCAATAACTCTTGAGTAAGAAATTGCAGCTTGGGATGGGACTTCGGTGGAAAATTCTGATGCCAATGTGAAAAGTGGCTCCAAAGTCAAAGCATTCCTGCAAGCCGGTACACACGGAGCCCATGATTTATTCTAGCTTTTCCTTATTTTGCCTCTTTCTGCAGTCCCTGCTTCCAAGAACATCTTCTGGGACAGATGATCCCATGGCTCAGATACTTGGAAACATAGCCATTTACTACAAAGTCTGCTGCTCCTCAGACCACCCTGCCAAACCCCTTGCTGTGCAGCCGCACCCTGTTCCTGCAGGCTTGCCTCTCTCCATGTGTCACTGCCCCACGTGTCATCACCCCCTTCCTTGGGAAGAGAACGCCATGACTCGACACGTCCCATCTCCGGACTCAGTTTTTTCCTTCTTCATTTTCCATTGCTTTTGCTCATCCCTTCATTCTGATGCAGGATGGAGGTCCCTGAATCTCTTTCTAACTTTTATGCTCTTCTCCTAGGATCCTACTGTGTAAAGAGCACCCTGTTATAATAGTGACAGTGAAATTTCATACAGCCACAATTATTTTTCATCTACAACCTCTTTGACACACTGTTAGGAGGAGAACAGGTTTTTGGATTCAAGTAATCATATCTAAATCCTAACTGTAATTTAACTTGAAAAAATTTAGCTACTTAATTCCCCTGAGCCTGACTTTCCTCTATTTTAAGAGAACTAATAACTACTTCCAAAGATTGCTAGGAATATTAAATGACACAAGGTACTTGCTGCATCCACACATAGTAGGACAGGGTAAATCTCGGTTCTCCTTCCCCATGTAAGAGTGGTGTTTTTCTTATACATTTATGGGGAAAGGAGGACAAAGCATTATATAAGCCTAGCCTGAGCCATATAATAGATATTATAATAAGAAAGGACTTAAGGTTTAAAATCTGGGCAATGCTATGTGGAGGAGAATTATTTATCTATTCCTACAGGAAGATGAGAGTGATACTATCATCAGATGAGTTCTGACTGTGGACTGACTTCCCTCCCCCGAGTTTACCTGGCTTCTGGAAGGTGTCTTGTTATTTGTACAACTCTGTTATTTGTATATGCATAAGAGCAGGGAATAAGGAGGCTGGAAGCAAAAGCACAGGGCTGGGACAATATGAGGTATTCCTAGGGAAAGAATGGCAGATTATAGGACTAGAAAGGAAGCTTTGAGTCACACTCTGCCAATCCCTGAATGACCTGCTAAGGAGTTTTGCATTTTATTTCTTAGGCAATAGAAAGTTAAAACCAGAGAGAATAAAAAACAGAGAACCTTATAAAATGGATTTGACATTTTATTTACAAAAGCTCTTACTTAAGGAATGACAGGCAAAGAGATTCAGAAAAATGCAAAATCCAGAAAGATCTCTCTTGGCAATTCTTTTTTTTTTTTTCCCTTAAATGACTTTAGGAAAGATATACTTAAAGTAAGTGCTAGAGGCTGAGGTGTCCTTGTTGCTTTATCTTTTCTTTTTCCCATTCACATAGAACATGACTTGCCACTGCTTCAAACACAGGAAAGATTTCAGCAGTGGACAAACTGCAATTCTCAGTATCTCATGATGAGTTTATTCTGTTAGAAGCATTTGGATCATTGCTGCCTCTAAGGAGTTAACATTCTGGTTGAGAAGACAGATGCAAAAAGAGATCAGAATAATCAATAAGGTAAATGTAATGAGGAGTGCTGGCTAGTATTGGATCCTCAAGATGGAGCTTGTAGGGCTTCAAGGAGAACTTTCCGGAAACACACACACAACATTGGAAAGAAATAGCTAAGCTGAGCCTTAAAGGATGAGAAGGAGTCAACCACGTGGAGGAAGAGCCTGGAGGAGTGCAGTCCAGGTAGAGGAACAACCTGGGCAGAGATGAGAAACACCATCATTCACGAGGGGAGACCACAAGCAATTTGTGATCCTGGAGGCCAACGAGGCAGAGAGGAGTCGGGAGAGAGGAGCTGAGCAGGTGAGGTGGGGCCAGAAGGAATAGGGTCTTATGTGCTTGGCCAAGAAGCTTGCAAATTATCCTGTAGTCTCTGATGTGAGGATGGGGAGGGGCTCTGAGCAGGTAATGACACTGGAGATTTAACATTTCATCTGCTCTCACGACTGCATGAAGGAGGGAACAAGATGAGACCAGATGGGAGGTATTAGCAATATTCTAGGTAGGCTCTTAGGAGGAATGGGGCTCTTGGGGGTGCCAAGGCGAGTATGGAAATGGGATCTGGGAGGGGTTGGTGCTTGACTGACACGGGGAGATGAGCCATCCCAGGTGTTTAACCACCATGACTGATAGGTGTGGTTGCCAACCACAAAACAGGGGGCACATGAGGGGTGGCCACTTCAGAGGAAGACGGTATGCGTAGCTTTAGAAGCAATGAACTTGACGTGCCTTGAGGAGGCTGAAAACTCATCCTCCCAGCTGTATCAATTACCAGCTCTTTGACCTTGGGTAAATGATTTAATCTCCTGAGCCTCAACTTCCTCATCTCACTTGAGGATGGGAAAATAATGAGTAGTTTTCGGGGAAAGATAAATTTGCTCAAGGAACTCAAGGTGTTGCTTTTATCAAACTCTTTCCATTTGTACCTTCTTCACAGTAACTACAGGGAAACAAACGAACAAACTTCTATCCTGAAAGTTGACAAATGTTCCTTTCTGAGCCAAGGTTCTGCTTCTGTCGGTCGTCTTAAGCCTCGGGAAATCCCCCACCTGTAGGACTGGCCCTTGGGTTTCATGTGTGTCATGTGGGATGTTCTTTCTGCTTCGTCTTAATATCAAAGTGACAGATTACAATGTGAAGGTCCCAGAGGTGGAGACACTCCTGCTGAGAATCCACATCGAAAAATTCAGAAGCCTTGAGAAGTAAAGGTGATCCAGAAAGAATTTTGAGGTGTGTGAAAACTTTGAAATAATCTTTATTTTATATTTATTTCTCTCCTATCATATTTCTAAAGATTTTGAAATTCATTTCATCCTTAAATATTGTCTTTTTCTGTAAAAATAATGATACATAAATTTTTCGTCTCTATAAAAGCCATCATTTTTGAACCGAAAGATGGTGTGTGTGTGTGTGTATGTTTTAGTGGCAGGATAGAAAAAGGGACAGACCCAAACCCCTCGGCCCACATTTACTCCTAGTAACCCATAAAATAAACAAGTCTCACCATCCCCACCTCATGTGCTCCTACAACAAAAAGGATTTGGGTGTGATGGGTCCAATTTTTGCTATGAACTGTGAACTAGCATATTTTAAACTTGACTTCTGAGGTTGATGAAGGAAGCTTTCTTGTCCTCTAATAAAAATGCAGATGGCTCTCCTTTGCAAGCTCCTAAATCCACAAAGCTGTGTTTGAGTATGAATCTCATCTTCATCAAGGATAAGAATAGACTGGTAATTCAATAAGTCACGCTGTGCATTATTTCCATTCCTCATCCCAAAACAATTTCTAAAGGGTTTGACATATAGTAAGCGTGCATTAAATACGTATTAAATGAGTATATAAGAAGGCATTAGCACTAGCCTGAGAATATGAAGATCTAGGTTTAAATCCTGGCATTGTAGGCCACTATCTACAATGACAGGGAGTCTTGGGTTCTTTAGAATAAAGTCCTTTAAGTTGGTTAGATCAGGATTTGGGTCCTGGTTCCATGCCTACCTGGCCATGTGTGGGGAGGATTGGGGTCAAATTTCATAACCTCTCTATAACTCAGTAGGCTGCAGTGGTTGAGCTTGAGGATTCTGGGTTTGAATCCGGTTCTGTCTCTTATTATCTAGAGGACTTTGGTAGTTCAGTCAAATGCCTTGATTTTCTCATTTGCAAAGTATAAAAAAATAATTGTATCTATTGTTATGAGTTTGCTATGAGGATTTACGATTTAATATATGCAAAGCACTTTGAGTAGAGCTTGGCACATGGTAAGCACTTTGTATGTGTTAGCTATTATTCTATTATTTTTATTACACTACCTCTTACTGTGCTGTTGGAACTCTGAGAATGTACTTTTTTTCCCTAGGGAGAGAGGTTCCAAAGCATTCAACATCTTGAGGGTGGTGTTAGGATGGTCAGTCATTCAACCTTGGCCACTTTGGGTTTCAGTTTCCACACATGCCAATGAGATAATGTTCCCCATCCCTTCTCTCTCTGTATATAGCATAGGTTTTAGTGAGGCTCAAATAAGATCAAATGTGAAAACACTTAGCTAACTCTCAAGTGCTCCATAAATGTGAGTTTATTAGTTGGAACCCTTTCCACTACAAATGACAAAAACCCAACTCAAATTGATGTATGCCAGAAAAGAGGATTTATTGTTTCTTGCAACTGGATTCTAGAGTAGCTTTCAGTCCCAAAGGAAGAACTTTGGGAACCCAAACTGATACTCATTATAACATGAACATGTAATTTACATCTGTATGTCGTCTCTGATGGCTGCATTCTCTCCCTCTCTACACAGACTTTTTTAATATGATGAGGAAGATGAAACCAGGAGACCAACTTCATATTGTTCCAGTATTCCAAGCCAGCAAAAAGAGGAAATCTCCCAATCATCTCCTGTATATTCACTTCAAGGAAGAATTCTAATTGACTCTGATTTAATCTCCTGTCTAACCTTGGGCCAGTCATTGGATATAAGGGAGTGGATAACTAAGATTGTTTAGGCTTGGTCACAGCCCTTTCCATTTAACACGGGACAGAGGGATAGTGTATTAGAGTTCTCCAGAGAAACAGAACCAATAAGAGATATACATCTATATATAGAGAGATTTATTATAAGTAAATGGCCAATTATGGAAGTTGGCAAGTCCCAAGATCTTTAGTGAGTCAACAAGCTGGAGACCCAAGAGAGTGGATAGTATAATTCCAGTCCAATTCTGAAACCCTGAGAATCAGGAGAGCTGATGGCATAGTTCTAATCCAAAGGTCAACAGGGTCAAAACCAAGGATAGCCAATGTTTCAGTTCAAGTCTGAAGACAGAAAATAAGCAAATATCCCAGTTCAAAGGAAGTCAGGCATCAAAAATTCCCTTATTTGGGGGAGAGTCAGCTTATTTGTTTTATTCAGGCCTCCAACTGGTTGGATGAGGCCCACCCAGAATAGGGAGAGCAATTTGCTTTACCCATTCAGCTGATCTAAATGTTAATCTCATCCAAAAATGCCCTCACAGAAACACCCAGGGTAGTATTTGACCAAATATCTGGACATCCTGTAGCCCAGACAATTTGACTCATAAAATTAACCATCATAAATATGTTACCAGAAGAAGGAAAAAAAGAGGAAAAAAGGTATTGAGCAGATTTTTAAAAACAATACTATCATAGATTATCATTACTAATAGTAGTTTCTTTGACTTCTATAGAGATGATTACAATAAGCCTAGATTAATTATACCCCAAACCCTTGAGTATTTCTCAACTCCTGGCAGAGATAGGTTACCAGGATACTGATCCCATTAGAAACTGTCTTGGTAGAGGAGAAATCCTACTAGTACAAGGTTCTCAACCTTGCATATATTGACATCTGTGCTGGAAAATTCTTTGTTGAAGGGTGTTGTCCTGTGCCGTGTAAGATGTTTACAGCATTCCTGACCTCTACCCACCAGATGCCAGTAGCACCCAACCCCCTGCACCATCCACCTTGCGACAATCAAAAATGTCTCCAGGCATTGTCAAATGTTCCCTGGGGAACAAAATCTCCTCCCATCTCTGGCTGAGAAGAATTATACTAATAGCTCCCGGCTAAGTAGTAAGTCATACCTCTCTATTCTTCACCCTTAGTCCCAAGTGATGGAGGGAATGCTGCCATGCTGGGTTGGTTTTACAACTTTATAACTCCCCCTGCCATCCCTTCTACGCACACCCCATTACACTGAAGCTCCCCACCACTGGGGCACTGAACAAGCATACTGTTGAGAAAAAACTGCAGGGTATACAACTCAAGATATTTGGGGGTCTAGTCCCTCCTCTGTCACTGACTTGTGTATGGCTGGGCATCTCTTTTCTATCCTGGCCTTGGTTTTCCATATTGACAAAACGAGAAGATGTCCTGTAATTCTTCATGTTACCCTAAAATTGTTTGATACAAATTGATGAGATTTAAACTATGAAATGGGAAATCACCATACAGAATTCACTGACTGAGTACTTTGTGACTAAGATCCTAAATTTCCCATACGCATCTCTTTTGCTTCTTGGAAGTGAAGATTGCATTGGGTTACTTGAATAAGGAGCCTGGGCAAAAGTG
Organism: Balaenoptera borealis; assembly: GCF_965194805.1. Taxonomy (NCBI): domain Eukaryota; kingdom Metazoa; phylum Chordata; class Mammalia; order Artiodactyla; family Balaenopteridae; genus Balaenoptera; species Balaenoptera borealis. The sequence goes on from NC_138865.1 coordinate 103,830,233, forward strand.
AGGACTGACCTACATCTGGATTTCTGCTGCTACTTGATGTTTTGTTTTGGGGTGTCACTCAAGATTCCATCTGTGCGTAGGAAAACAGTGTCAAGTGGAAAATCATTCAGTGTGGCTAAACGATTGGGAGATTGTGCAAATTTATGCGCCAGAGTAACGGGTACATTACCAGAGTGGGAGGTAGTGGAATGCATAATAAAACACATATCTCTATAACTGGGTGAATTATTTCTCATCTTTATGTTTGAAATTTAGATATATGGGAGAGTGAACTTAGCCAGATGAAATTTGGAGTAGACAATAGTTGTTGCCTCTTTATTTTTCTTGTCAAAATTATAGGGCACTGAATATTGACTTTATTGATGAGAAAACTGATGCTCATAAAGGAAGAATTATGAGCAGTGGACATACTATGAATTATTGGCAGGGTTTAGACACACTTCTAGGGCTCGCAACATCCAGCCCAGTGATGTTTCTACCATGTTAACTCCCTGGGACAAGGCCTTATGGGAAACAAGTGTAGAAACACCCTTTCCTCTTCCCACCTAATATTAGAGTTCAGAAAAGAAAGTCAAGTTGATGCTGGTTTTTCCGTCTTCCTCTCCTCTGCCTCCGCACTCTTGGGTGGGTTTTTCATAAAGATTTCAGTCTTATTCTTGCCACTTGTTCCTATCTAGAGGCATAGCAGAGCTTATACTAGGGCCCAGAACAGAGCTCATGGAGCAAATGTCTCATAGCCCCAGTCCCCTCCCTGCCCAGCTGAAGAAAAAGCAAAAGAAAAGGAAATAAAGGCATCAGTTGTGTTTTCATAATGACCTCTCTGGCAGATAGAGATGAGAAGTTATAAACAGTTGTTTGTTTCGTTTTTTTTTTATAAATTTATTTATTTATTTTTGGCTGTGTTGGGTCTTCGTTTCTGTGCGAGGGCTTTCTCTAGTTGTGGCAAGCGGGGGCCACTCTTCATCGTGGTGCGTGGGCCTCTCACTGTCGCGGCCTCTCTTATTGCGGAGCACAGGCTCCAGACGCGCAGGCTCAGTAATTGTGGCTCACGGGCCTAGTTGCTCCGAGGCATGTGGGATCTTCCCAGACCAGGGCTCGAACCCGTGTCCCCTGCATTGGCAGGCAGATTCTCAACCACTGTGCCACCAGGGAAGCCCAAGAAGTTATATACAGTTTTTGAACAGTCAAGTTTCTAGTTCCTATGTTAGTTTCCTGTGGCTGTCATAACACATTATCACAAACTTGGTGGCTTAAAACAACAGAAATGTATTCTCTCACAGTTCTGGAGGACAGAAGTGTGAAATCAAGGTGTCGGCAGGGTCACACCCTCTCCCGAGGCTCTAGGGGAGACTATGTTTGTAGTCTCTTCCAGCTTCTGGTGGTTCCAGGTGTTCCCCGGCTTGTGGCTGTATCATTCCAATCTCTACCTCTCTGGTCATCTTTTTCCTCCTCTTCTCTGTGTGTCTCTCATCTGTCACCTGTCACTGGATTTCAGGCCCACCTGGGTAACCCTGCATGATCTCCTTATCTCGACATCCTTAACTTGATTACATCTGCAAAGACTCTTTTTCCAAATAAGGTTACATTCACAGGGTCTAGGTATTTGGACATGCACATGTATTTTGAGGGCACCATCATTTAGCCCACTACACCTAGGAACTGTGCTAATTTTTAAAAATAAATTTATTTGTTTATTTATTTATTTTTGGCTGCATTGGGTCTTCGTTGCTGGGTGCGGGCTTTCTCTAGTTGCGGCAAGCAGGGGCTACTCTTCGTTGCAGTGTGTGGGCTTCTCACTGCGGGTGGCTTCTCTTGTTGTGGAGCACGGGCTCTAGGCACGCAGGCTTCAGTAGTTGTGGCACACAGGCTCAGTAGTTATGGCTCGCAGGCTCTAGAGCGCAGGCTCAGTAGTTGTGGCGCATGGGCTTAGCTGCTCCGCGGCCTGTGGGATCTTCCCGGACCGAACCCATGTCCCCTGCATTGGCAGGCGGATTCTTAACCACTGCGCCACCAGGGAAGTCCCGGAACTGTGCTAACTTTTCTACATAGGTATAATATCTCTCAGACTTCTCACAGGTCTTTGAGCTATGAGTGAATATTCATTTTACAGATGAGGAGGTGAAGAAACAGCAGTGAATTTGGAAAAGGATGCTGAGTTAGAAAGTGTCAGAGGCAGGGTGCACAGACTTGAGTAATTTTTAGTGAGTTTATGTTCTTCCTCAACTCTGGATCTTCCTTCAAAGAGTTTAGTTACAGTCACTTTTGTTGTTAATAAATTTATTTTAGCATGAGGCCATGCAGAAGAGGGAGTGTCATCTATAGAGGACATAGGTACTGACACACTAGGTTGATGGGGAGGGAGTTCCCTCTAGGTTATTCTATTGGACCCAATTGGTACCCTCATGATTTAAGAGGATCTTGATTCAATTCTTCAATTCTGGCCCCGTCTCTATTTATGTTGAATACATTTTGTCAAGTCTGTTTACCCCTTGTTTCTCAGATTTTTCACCTGTGAAATGAGCACATTGGTCTTGAGCTCTCAGTTGATGAATCATACCTTTCAACAACATCAATCCTCAAGGACACAGTTTTTAAAGAACTGATGCCACCTTTGCAAGTATCACGACTGCGGAAAATATTCGAACTCTTCCCACCACTACTGTACTGGTGGAACAGGACTCAGATGCTGGGAAGCTTTAGAAGTCACTCTGGTGAGCCTCATCTTCCCCAGCTACTCTTCTCTCCCAGGCTGTATCTCTTCCTTGGCCTTGAAAATTCATCTCAAACATTCCTCCTGCCCCGATCTTCCTGGGCCAAATTAACTATTCCTTTCTCTCACTTCCTACCTTGTACACACTTGGATAATGACATTTATCTTTATGTATGACTGTCTTCCTTATCTCACTCCTCTAGAGGGTGTGGAAACAAACAAGGGAATCTAGACTTTCTTTCAGGTGGTATGAAGACAGGGAACCTGCATTCTCACTTTTTTTTTTCTTGATATTTGACTAAAAAAGTGCCAGAACCCTTAGAGGGAAACAGCCTGAGTTAGTGAGATACTGAAGCCATTTTTAAAAGAAGATTAGAGTTTGCTTCTTGGCAAGATAATTATTTCCTTTGTTTCCTTCCTCCTTTTCATCCTTTCCTTTCCATTCCTGTCCTTCCTTTATCAAAAACACACCCTGAACTCCTGCTAATTGTCAGATGCTGCTAGATCTACAGACATAATGGCGCATAAGTTACTGCCCTGCCGTCAAGTAGATCACAGTCTCATGGCCAACATAGTCAAGGAAACAAAGAATTACAGCCCATCATAGTAAATGGCATTATATCATATATAATATATACAGTATAATATAATACATAGAGTACATATTGCTTTGTTATATATTTTTGCATCGCATTTCACACTATGATATGTGCCACATGGCATACTACAAGGAAAATGTACTGAACACTTTAGTATAGTTTTCTTCTTGGCTTCAGGGGAGGTCCTAGAGAGAACGGGATAGAAAATGAACATGTGTTCATCAGACAGAGGAGACATATTTAGAATGGAACATTCTCTAAAGCTCAGAGCCTGTGAGCTTGAAAGGCAAACTCAGATATATGATCCCAACAAAATTCACTGGGGCCACTTTTTACGAGTTATTTTGGGGGCCTACCTGGGCGTTCCAGGGCTACTGTAGAGCTGCCCCTCTCCTGCCTCTACGTGGCAGCAGGCTGAGCCGGCAACACCATCTGCCCGCAGTTCAGAACTCTGTCCAAACCAGACTGCAGGACACCAGCGCGTGGAGACCCAGCACACGACCTTTCTCCCCAAGCACTCAGCCTGGTCCTCATTAACTGCCCTCTCAGCTACTTAGGACTCCACAGAAACCATGTGTATTTCCACTGCTAACTTAATCTGCAAAGCATTCAGTGAACTTCTTAATTTTCTTTTATTTCCCTGTAATCTGAGGTTGCAAATAAAAACAAATTATAAAATGGGGGCAATCAGTGAATGGGCTAAGTTATCGATCACCATATTTTAATGCTGCAAATAGCTGTTCATTGTTAGGTAATGAAAGTACAAAGTATGGCCCATTTTATCTTGATATCCCTGCGCTTGGCCTAAATTGGGTAATGAGTAAATGGGAATTAAATTAAGTTGAGCAATACTGAAAGATTGAATGAAGCAGGCATTATGGATTCTCTTCATATATAAGAAAATGGGTCAGAATTTAACCGGGAAGGGAGCTGACCCTCCCTATTTGTGTGCTAGTTAGCTGAAGAGCTATTATTGCCTTCACTGCTAAACACTCATAACTATCCCATTGCCCTATTACTGCTGGTGATTTAATAGAAGTCTGAGTGCATGGCTTTTCTCTTTTCAGCCCTCCTCTCCTTCATTCCATCTTTTTCCAGGCTTCTGGCTGTGAGTTCTTTCTGAAATGCACATTGGATCGTCTGTCCTCTGCTTGCTTATATACCATTTTATGGTCTTGCTCTTGCCTGAGCCCCATCTCTCACACTCAACCACACGTGCCCTATACTTGAGCTGCCATGGGGCTCCTCCAACACCCTTGTGATTTCTCCATCCTTCCTGCCTACACAGGCTGTACCATTTTCCAGGAGGATGTCTGTCCATCACTTCTCCATTCAATTAACTTGTATTTCAAAGCCTAGCTCAGACCTTAATACCTCCTAGAGGCCTTTTCTGAAGGCCCTTACTTGATTAGGAAGTCACTCTTCTGTTTCCCACAGTCCCTGTTGTATACTTACCACACTAAACACACTATGTATGTTGTATATATACCAACAGGTCACGTGTCTGCCTGTTTCTCCAACTCAGCTCTGAGCTCCATGAGGATGGAGACCATGTCTTTGTTCTCAGTTCTAATCCTAGGATCTGGCATCTATCAGTTGCTCAACTAATGAAAGAGAGAAAGAAAGAGAGAGAGAGAGAGAAAGAAAGGGAAGAAGGAAGGAAGGAAGGGAGGGAGGGAGGAAGTAATTATGAAATGGATGAATAAGGAGAGTGGGACAGTCACAACCAAATGGCAGCAGGAGATGTACACGGTCCCATGGTCACTCCCAGACTGAATTATTTTGTGTCTAAGCATATAAGCTCTTCAGGAAGAATTTCCAACAGCTCCCCCCTATCTGGCTGTGGGGGACCAGGGATATATGACCACTCAGCTACTCCATAAACAGCGCTGGGGAGCTAAGGAGGACTTCAACCATGGAAGCCCGTGATTGCTTTTGTTTGTTGTGTCTCTGCTGCCATGGTTCCCAGATGACACCCCATCTCCACAAGCGCTGCTACAAATAGACTTGAAGCTGCCAGGTGGGTTTTCTCAAACCCAAGAGCCTCAGCAAAGCAGCAGCTGACAAAGGTTAGGAGCAGGCCCCAGAGGGGAAGGAATGCAGGTTTGTCTTGATCTGCCTCATTGGAGGGGAAATGATAAAGGAGTCATAAAAGACTGGCAGCAGCTCAACTATTTGACGCCAAATGCCTCTTCCAAGGAATCATTTTACAGCAGCTCAACTATTTGATGCCAAAGGCCTCTTCCAAGGAATCATTTTCCAAGCAGAGTATGCGCTCCTGCAAACATGGTCACGTTCATATAATGTTCTGCTTGTCTTTTCTTTTTTCCTGTCTTTCTTTCCTCTTTTAAAAATTTCCCTGATCTTTCAGTGAAAAGAATTAGTAGAAGGGTCAGGTCTCAGGCATCAGGTAAAAATAGAAGAGAAACAAGATAGGGAAGTGAAGCAAACATCCCTCTGGGGAGAAGGCAGGTCTGTTTGGAAGGAGGGGCACTCTCAGACCCACTCCCTCTCACTCCTCAGGCTGTTTCTGGTCTGGGAGCCATGGATGCAGAGCCCATTGAGTTCTTCCTGTCTGTTGACCTGATCCCAGAAATTCTAACCCCATCATTTTCCCCTAATGGCTCTCCTTCTCCAAGTATCTGCCTGCCTGTTCTCTGGGGGAAGAAATGACACTGAGATGCTCTTCGTCAGCTTTTCTTTCTATTCTGTAGTAATTCACCACTGACAGCAGGTATAACTAAATTCTTTCCTTTCCCCAAGACAAGGGTGCGTCTCCCTTCCCCTCATGCTCCTGACATCTTGTTCGTTGGTTTTCTCATTTCCTCAGCGTCAGCCCCCCACATGTCGCCTAGCTCTTCAGCTTGCAGGGGTCACCTTGTTGGTTATGATGAAGGTGAACTTTGGCTCGAAGCCCCGTTCCACGATGGTGGGATCCCAACTGTCCTGTGTGACCTCTGGGGACTCAGGCCGGTGCCCTCTGGCCCTGGTTTTCATGTCTCTCCCATTGTCCATCCTTTTGCTTCTCCCCACAAGCCATTCCCACCCTCTGCCATTCATCACTGCTTGGAAAACAGCTCCTTTTAATTTATCTCTCCCAAACTCCCACATGGGAGCTGTGGATAGCAGACTTTTACAGAGAACCCACCCTAAGTGTGAACGTGTGTGTAAGTGTGTAACTTTGCAGCTCGGGATGGATGTCGTTTTAGCCCAGGCTCTGGTCTTATCATTCCTCTTGAACCCTCCCCCTTTCTAGTACCTTAAAACTCCCCCTCCAATGTTCTGGTTTATTTTCTGGGTAGAACAGTTTAACTATTTTATTCTAGTCCTGACCAGTGCTACTATTTAATAACAAAATAACCTATAAGAGATTTTGCTACTTAAAAGCTGTCTTCTCCCTCAAATACAATTTCATCACCAGTTCTTAACCTCACAACCTTCTATACCAGTGGTCCCCAGTCTTTTTGGCACCAAGGACCGGTTTCGTGGAAGACAATTTTTCCACAGATGGGGCGGGGCTGGGGGGGGAATGGTTCAGGCGGTAATGGGAGCGATGGGGAACGGCAGATGAAGCTTCGCTCACTCGCCCGCCGCTCACCTCCTGCTGTACGGCCCGGTTTCTAACAGGCCGCCGGCCGGTACCGGTCTGCGGCGCAGGGATTGGGGCCCCCTGTTCTACACATTCACTCAGTAGACACGCAGCGGATATCACTGCGTAGTGTCCTAGGCCCTGCCGACTACGAAGGTGAAAAAAGGACGATTCTGATTTCCCTCCTGCAGTTAATTTTTTTACATAGCAATCTTTCTCAAGTCTTGCGGGCGTGTGCCACGTTTCATTTATTTCTATATTCCTGGCTTCCAGCATAATGTCTAGTATACACTGATAATGTGCAATAGATAATTGTGGCAACATAGTTTCAGATGTTATTATGCTACACATTTTACAGGTGAGAAGAAGAGTCAGAAACCTCCTACAGCAAGGCCTTAATCACACAGTAAATGGCAGAACGAAGTCTTGAAATACCCAAATGTTCAGACACCAAACACCGCACTTTTATTTCTCTACCATATCGGTGGCATGTTTCCTGCAAACAGAAATTTTTTCAGATTTTACACACACATGAAGTCATGTGTTCCGATCATACTGGCCCCCCATACCCATAGGGTGATCTCCCACTGCTCTCCAGTGTTTGTGCAGGGATAGGTGGTGGGCAGGGATTGGGGGAGGGCCATGCAGTCTCCATTCTTGACCCCCCTCAGGCACCAGCTGCTCCAGCCACCTCTAAGCCTCGCTGCTGTAAAAAATCTCTGTACGTCAGTCTAGAAGAGTTCCTGAGCTCTTTCTTACACAGCTGGCTCTTGAAGGCACAGCCTTGGTCATAGCAGCAGAATATTACCATCTTAGAGAAGGGAAAAATGATCATAGGGGTGTTGCCCAGTGTATCAGTTTTCTATTGTATGACAAGTCATCACAAACTTATCAGCTAAGAAATAGCGCTTGGACATTATCTCACAGTTTTTGTAGACCAGGAGTCCAGGCATGGCTTAACTGGGTCCCAGAAAATTACAATCAAAGTGATGACTGAGCTGTATTTACATCTGGACACGTGACTGGAGAAGAATTCATTTCCAAGCTCATTCAGGTTATTTGCAGAATTCATTTCCATATGGCTATATGGCTAAGGCCAACATTTTGGTGGTGGTGCATAGGTTTAAATATCTTCTCTCTGGATTCATTTCCATTTCCATTTTAATGAAAACAATACAAATAATTTTCCTTAAGTGTAAAGTACTAAAATTCACTAAAAAATCATATGGGCATCAATTTTGAAGTGAATACTTGAGTATTGAACTCAACCCAAATAATAAGAATGCCAGAAATTTATCCTGTGGAAATAATGATCAAAGCAGAATTATAGTGACCTGACTTTTTTTTCTCTAGTATGTGGTCCACGAGTTGCACCGACAGCAGGAGTGTTGCTTGAGCTCAGTGAGAAATTCCCAGATCTTCGATTGGTACCACTTCGTTTACTCCCCCACCCCTACCCCCTCAGTACCCTTCTCTCCTACCGAAACACTGGAAACTCAGCTGGGAGCGAACTCCTAAAGGTTCAGCTCAGCTCAATACATGTTAACTTGGAGTTGAATGTATCACAGTTCCAGCAGCTGAAACTTAAGGTCATTTTGAAGATGAAAAAGTTGTCATTTAAGTAGTTATAAATCGTTTCTACTTTCCTGGGGTAAAGATGTGGACTTGCTTTACGAGGGGATTGTGTCTTTTGTACTTTTTTGAAGAGGGACCACATCAGAAGGCTCTTTCAATCATATAGGTCAGGGGTTGACATACTTTATTTGTAAAGCACCAGGTAGCAAATATATTAGAATTTTCGGGAAGTCAGTGCTGCCATTTTAGCATGAAAGTTGCCCTAGACAATATATAAATGAAGAAGCATGACTGCATTCCAGTGAAACTTTATGTATGGATCCTAAAATTTGAATTTTATATTATTCTCATGGGTCGTAAAATATTCTTCTTCTTTTGACTTTTTTTCAACCATTTACAAATGCAGAAACCATTCTTGGCTTGTGGGCCATATGTAATGGGCAGCAGGCTTGATTTGGCCCATGGGGCATTATCTGTCAACTCCTGCTACAGATGTAAAACAAGCACCTATCCACTGCTCTTGGGAAATTTAAGTTTTCTCCCTCACCCCCTTGGAAGTCAGTTGGAGTTGCACTGAGAGTTGCAAGGATCTCTGAAGATTCTTGGTGGTGAGAACTGTCCCTGAGTTTGGGCTTTCAAAAGAAGTCCTTTCTATGTTTGGAGGCGGCAGCCAAAGGAAGAGATTTTTAGACTGCTGGGACCATTGCATCTCAGTGAAGGAGAGCTGGGCCCAGCCAAGCTAGGATATCAGTGATCTCATGGGCAGGTGAGGATGCCACACCAGGGAGATGAAGAAGTGAAGCGACTGCAACTTGGGTGAAATCATCTCAGTAGAGAAAAGAGTGACCCGAAGAAGAGCAGATGGTGGTCTGGGGACAAATGACTGGTTTATACAAAAAGTGACAATTAGGACAGATTTGTGAAACTTTCCCAGAGATACTTGGTGGAGTATGGTAAAAGAATGAATTTTCTATATCTGAGTAGCTTGAGGGATAATGCCACTATAATTTGGAATTACAAGGAAGCGCAGCATTTTTTGGTAGGGTCTGGCTTGTGAGGTCTGAGATGTGTGTTATCATAAGCACACTTGGTTGCCAAGCAACGTGCATATTCCCATTCTTCCTCTTTTTTTTTTAAACATTCTATTTTGAAATAATGTAAAATCTTCAGAAAAGTTGCAAAATAGTACATATCTCCACCACCCAGATTCCTTGATTATTAACATTTTTCTTCATTTGTCTTAGCATTCTTTCTCTATTACATACACACCCACACACACAGCACACACATTCATATATATATCATTGTTTCTGAACCATTTGCAAGTTTGTATTTCTTCAAAACAAGGATAATCTCCCATATAATGACAGTACAACTATCAAAATAAGAACGTTAGCATTGACCCAATATTGCTTTCTAATACATATACGCACCTGAAATTTCCCTGATGTCTGAATAATGTCCTGTTTATATTCTGGTTCAAATGCAGTAATGTAAGTTCACTTAGTTGTCATGTATTTTTTTTTTTAATCAGTCATCAATTTTATACACATCAGTGTATACATGTCAATCCCAATCGCCCAATTCAGCACACCACCATCCCCACCCCACCGCGGTTTCCCCCCTTGGGGTCCATACGTTTGTTCTCTACATCTGTGTCTCAACTTCTGCCCTGCAAACCGGTTCATCTGTACCATTTTTCTAGGTTCCACATACATGCGTTAATATACAATGTTTGTTTTTCTCTTTCTGACTTACTTCACTCTGTACGAGTTGTCATATGTTTTTAATTTCGTTCAATCTGAAACAATTCCTCAGTCGTTTTTTAAAATTTAAATTATAGTTGACTTACAATATTATATTAGTTTCAGGTGTACAACATAGTAATTTGATATTTTTATAGATTAGACTCCAAACAAGATTATTATAAAATATTGACTATATTCCCTGTGTTGTACATTACATCCTTATAAATTATTTATTTTATACCTAGTAGTTCTTTATCTTTCATGACTGACATTTTTGAACAGGCCAGGCCAGTTGCTTTGTAGAACAGTCCTCAGTTGGAATTTGTATGATGCTTCCTCATGATTTCTGAGCTCTTTAGCAGTAATATCTGCCAAATATTCTTCTCACAGGATTATATCATTAGGCACCAAATGCCAATTTGTCCCATTACTGGTGATGCTAACTTTTATCACTTGGTTAAAAGTGTCTATAAGGTTTCTCTACTGTGAGGTTAGTTAATAAGTATTTTGTATTGAATATTAATCAATTCATGATTAATAAAATATATTTTGGGCATTGAAACTTCAAGTCTTCTACTGTAAACTGGAGCTTTTCCTTCTCCCCCCATTTATTTAAATCAGTATAAACAAATAGATATCTATTTCACTTAAAGGATTACAACCTGTCAATAATGTTATTCATTTTGATGCACAAATGTTGTAGATCTGGCCAGTGGAGTCCCTCAAACTAGCTTCAGTAGTGTATTGACCTGTCCCCATCATTCTTTCAGCAATTCCTTGCTTTATGGTACAACAAAATGTTTTTGACCTATCTTGAATTTTCCCTTCTTCAGCTCTGGATAAGCCATTACTCTTAGGGGCTCTAGTTTCTTTACTGCAGAATAGTACATAGAAACCAAGAACTAGGCATATTCACTGTGAAAGATGTGCCGCTGTTTCTAGGTCCTTTTAATGGGCAGAGATAGAACAGACAGACACACATACACAAAATCTGTATCTATCTATATTTGTGTATGTATGTAAGTCAAAAACCACACGTTTACCTCATCACTTTCCATTTCAATCTACCACACACCATGAGATTTACTCTAGTCTTACCCCTCTCCATTTTTGTTAATACCTTCTCCATCAGTGAAAAACCAAACCTGTAGCATTTTCAGTGTACTTACTTATATTTTCAATCCCTCCTATTTATAACGCACTGAAACATGCATGAGGGAAAGACCAAGAGAATCACACAGGTGCCAGCTCCAATAAATTTAGGTGACTGAATTAATTCTGGCAGGCACCTCACTCTAGTTATGTGAAAAAATAACCCCCTATTAATTTAACCACTGCAGGTCTAGTAGTTACTTTTAGCTGAATATATTCTCAGCTTGACCTCAACTTGGACAGTGTCTGTGTCCTGCATGGGAAGGCCCCCCCTAGCTCTGGGGATAGATCTGATTGATCTCAGGGTCCTCTCATTTCACTTTCCAGTAATTGACTTAGGGATGGGCATGTGGGCCAATTCTGTAAGTGATGTGAGAGGTGAATTTGGCCATGGGAACAATCAGTCTCTCTTCCTCTGTAAGTTACTACGCGTGAGTATAAGGCTCATGATTGCTGTGGCCGTCTAGCTACATGCCTGAAATGAAAGAGATACTTGGAGAGGAACCCAATCCAAAACTGCAGCAGGAAATCCAAACTAGAGTCTGCCTCTAGGGCCACCTTTTGACCCTTAATTATTTGAATTGGTATGTTTTCCTATTAACTAAACCAATTTGAACTGGATTTTCTGTTACTTGCTATTAAAAGCAACCTAACTGATAAATTCAGATAACAATAATATATATCAGGGTCAGTTCTTGGCAGTAAGAATACAGAGAGAAATAAGTCTACTTTCTTTTTTTGTTTTTTTGGCCACACCGTGCGGCATGTGGGATCTTAATTTCCCTACCAGGAATCGAAGCCAATCCTCTGCCTTCGAAGCGTGGAGTCTTAACCACTGGACCACCAGGGAAGTCACAATAAGTCTACTTTCAATGAGATCAAACTACATATTACTGTATCAATATGTGCCATCAATGATAAGGAAGATGTAGGACACAATAAGAGCTCACTCAGAGGAAGTCTGGATGAAAGTTTGCCTTAACTAACCAGGATTTTACAGTGCATAGAAGACACATAGGGAATAAAGACTATCATAGACAGAATACTTAGTACAAAGACTTGAAAACACTAAATGCTGGTGGGAGGTTGGGGATAGGAGTGCTAATATTAGAATGAAAATTTTGAGCCATTGTTGACTTAATGAAGAAACATATGTTGGTAGCATATGGGTGCTATAAAGGTATCTCTGGTGACTAAAGGGAATAAACATGTGCAGAAGTTTTGGGCAACTAAAGATGAAAGGTTAAATGTTCCCAGGACAGAAGGAACTCCTAAGTTATAAATTCACTGCTCTGAAATGCTTCTTCTTGTGAGAATATATTGTGGGGTGGACCCTACTTCTTTCAAGGGTATACTGAGTTGGATCCAAGGACTTGAATTTTCTTCATTTTACTGACAACCCTGTGTTTCATGGACCTGAAAGTAGAGGCCAGGAAGCTGCCCATCTCAAGACCTGAGGCTGTTCTCTAATCCAAGATGGTGGATATACCTACATGTAAATTTTCTTCAATGAGATTATTATTTTTTTAAACATCTTTATTGGAGTATAATTGCTTTACAATGCTGTAAAGCATTAACATTAGTTAGTTTCTGCTTTATAACAAAGTGAATCAGCTATACATACACATATATCCCCATATCCCCTCCCTCTTGCATCTCCCTTCCCCTCTCCCTATCCCACCCCTCTAGGTGGTCACAAAGCACCGAGCTGATCTCCCTGTGCTATGTGGTTGCTTCCCACTAGCTATCTATTTTACATTTGGCAGTATATATAAGTTCATGCCACTCTCTCACTTTGTCCCAGCTTACCCTTCCCCCTCCCCGTGTCCTCAAGTCCATTCTCTACGTCTGAGTCTTTATTCCTGTCCTGCCCCTAGGTTCTTCAGAATGATTTTTTTTTTTTAGATTCCATATATATGTGTTAGCATATGGTATTTGTTTTTCTCTTTCTGACTTACTTCACTCTGTACGACAGACTCTAGGTCCATCCACCTCACTACAAATAACTCAATTTCGTTTCTTTAGATGGCTGAGTAATATTCCATTGTGTATATGTGCCAAATCATCTTTATCCATTCATCTGTCGATGGACACTTAGGTTGCTTCCATGTCCTGGCTATTGTAAATAGAGCTGCAATGAACATTGTGGTACATGACTCTTTTTGGATTATGGTTTTCTCAGGGTATATGCCCAGTAGTGGGATTGCTGGGTCATATGGTAGTTCTATTTTTAGTTTTTTAAGGAATCTCCATACTGTTCTCCATAGTGGTTGTATCAATTTACATTTCCACCAACAGTGCAAGAAGGTTCCCTTTTCTCCACACCCTTCTTTTTATTGTTTGTAGATTTTTTATGATGGCCATTCTGACTGGTGTGAGGTGATACCTCATTGTAATTTTGATTTGTATTTCTCTAATGATTAGTGATGTTGAGCATTCTTTCATCTGTTTGTTGGCAATCTGTATATCTTCTTTGGAGAAATGTCTATTTAAGTCTTCTGCCCATTTTTGGATTGGGTTGTTTGTTTTGTTGATATTGAACTGCATGAGCTGCTTGTAAATTTTGGAGATTAATCCTTTGTCAGTTGCTTCATTTGTAAATATTTTCTCCCCTTCTGAGGGTTGTCTTTTTGTTTTGTTTATGGTTTCCTTTGCTGTGCAAAAGCTTTTGAGTTTAATTAGGTCCCATTTGTTTATTTTTGTTTTTATTTCCATTTCTCTAGGAGGTGGGCCAAAAAGGATCTTGCTGTGATGTATGTCATAGAGTGTTCTGCCTATGTTTTCCTCTAAGAGTTTGATAGTGTCTGGCCTTACATTTAGGTCTTTAATCCATGTTAAGTGGATTTTTGTGTATGGTGTTAGGGAGTGTTCTAATTTCATTCTTTTACATGCAGCTGTCCAGTTTGTGCAGCACCATTTATTGAATAGGCTGTCTTTTCTCCATTGTATGTTCTTGCCTCCTTTATCAAAAATAAGATGACCATATGTGTGTGGGTTTATCTCGGGGCTTTCTGTCCTGTTCCATTGATCTATATTTCTGTTTTTGTACCAGTACCATACTGTCTTGATTACTGTAGCTTTGTAGTATAGTCTAAAGTCAGGGAGCCTGATTCCTCCAGCTCTGTTTTTCTTTCTCAAGGTTGCTTTGGCTATTCAGGGTCTTTTGTGTTTCCATACAAATTGTGAATTTTTTTGTCCTAGTTCTGTGAAAAATGCCATTGGTAGTTTGATAGGGATTGCATTAAATCTGTAGATTGCTTTGGGTAGTAGAGTCATTTTCACAATGTTGATTCTTCCAATCCAAGAACATGGCATATCTCTCCAACTGTTTGTATCATCTTTAATTTCTTTCATCAGTGTCTTATAGTTTTCTGCATAAAGGTCTTTTGTCTCCTTAGGTAGGCTTATTCCTAGGTATTTTATTCTTTTTATTGCAATGGTAAATGGGAGTGTTTCCTTAATTTCTCTTTCAGATTTTTCATCATTAATGTATAGGAATGCAAGAGATTTCTGTGCATTAACTTTGTCTCCTGCTACTTTACCAAATTCATTGATTAGCTCTAGTAGTTTTCTGGTAGAGCCTTTAGGATTCTCTATGTATAGTATCATGTCATCTACAAACAGTGACAGCTTTACTTCTTCTTTTCCAATTTGGATTCCTTTTATTTCTTTTTCTTCTCTGATTGCTGTGGCTAAAACTTCCAAAACTATGTTGAATAATAGCAGTGAGAGTGGGCAACCTTATCTTGTTCCTGATCTTCGTGGAAATAGTTTCAGTTTTTCACCATTGAGAACGCTGTTGGCTGTGGGTTTGTTATATATGGCCTTTATTATGTTGAGGTAAATTCCCTCTATGCCTACTTTCTGGATGGTTTTTATCATAATTCGGTGTTGAATTTTGTCGAAAACTTTTTCTGCATCTATTGAGATGATCATACGGTTTTTCTCCTTCAGTTTGTTAATATGGTGTATCACATTGATTGATTTGCCTATATTTAAGAATCCTGGCATTCCTGGGAAAAACCCCACTTGAACATGGTGTATGATCCTTTTAATGTGCTGTTGGATTCTGTTTGCTAGTATTCTGTTTAGGATTTTTGTGTCTATGTTCATCAGTGATATTGGCCTGTATATTTTCTTTCTTTGTGACATCTTTGTCTGGTTTTGGTATCAGGATGATGGTGGTCTTGTCGAATGAGTTTGGGAGTGTTCCTCTCTCTGCTATATTTTGGAAGAGTTTGAGAAAGATAGGTGTTAGCTCTTCTCTAAATGTTTGATAGAATTCACCTAGGAAGCCATCAAGTCATGGGCTTTTGTTTGTTGGAAGATTTTTAATCACAGTCTCAATTTCAGTGCTTGTGATTGGTCTGTTTATATTTTCTATTTCTTCCTGGTTCAGTCTCCGAAGGTTGTGCTTTTCTAAGAATTGGTCCATTTCTTCCAGGTTGTCCATTTTATTGGCATAGAGTTGCTTGTAGTAATCTCTCATGATCCTTTGTGTTTCTGCAGTGTCAGTTGTTACTTCTCCTTTTTCATTGCTAATTCTATTGATTTGAGTCTTCTCCCTTTTTTTCTTGATGAGTATGGCTAATGGGTTATCAATTTTGTTTATCTTCTCAAAGAACCAGTTTTTAGTTTTATTGATATTTGCTATTGTTTCCTTCATTTCTTTTTCATTTATTTCTGATCTTATCTTTATGATTTCTTTCCTTCTGCTAACTTTGGGGGTTTTTGTTCTTCTTTCTCTAATTGCTTTAGGTGTAAGGTTAGGTTTTTTATTTGAGATGTTTCTTGTTTCTTGAGGTAGGATTGTATTGCTATAAACTTCCCTCTTAGAACTGCTTTTGCTGCATCCTATAGGTTTTGGGTGGTCGTGTTTTCATTGTCATTTGTTTCTAGGTATTTTTTGATTTCCTCTTTGATTTGTTCAGTGATCTCTTGTTTATTAAGTAGTGTATTGTTTAGCCTCCATGTGTTTGTATATTTTACAGATTTTTTCCTGTAATTGATATCTAGTCTCATAGCGTTGTAGTCAGAAAAGATACCTGATATGATTTCAATTTTCTTGAATTTACCAAGGCTTGACTTGTGACCCAAGATATAATCTACCCTGGAGAATGTTCCATGAGCACTTGAGAAGAAAGTGTATTCTGTTATTTTTGGATGGAATGTCCTATAAATATCAATTAAGTCCATCTTGTTTAATGTATCATTTAAAGCTTGTGTTTCCTTATTTATTTTCATTTTGGATGATCTGTCCTTTAGTGAAAGGGGGGTGTTAAAGTCATCTACTATGATTGTGTTACTGTCAATTTCCCCTTTTATGGCTGTTAGCATTTGCCTTATGTATTGAGGTGCTCCTATGTTGGGTGCATAAATATTTACAATTGTTATATCTTCTTCTTGGAATGATCCCTTGATCATTATGTAGTGTCCTTCTTTGTCTCTTGTAATAGTCTTTATTTTAAAGTCTATTTGGTCTGATATGAGTATTGCTACTCCAGCTTTCTTTGGATTTCCATTTGCATGGAATATCTTTTTCCATCCCCTCACTTTCAGTCCTTATGTGTCCTTAGGTCTGAAGTGGGTCTCTTGTAGACAGCATATATATGGGTCTTGTTTTTATATCCATTCAGCCAGTCTATGTCTTTCGGTTGGAGCATTTAATCCATTTACACTTAAGGTAATTATCGATATGTATGTTCCTATTCCCATTTTCTTAAATGTTTTGGGTTTGTTATTGTAGGTGTTTTCCTTCTCTTGTGTTTCTTGCCTAGAGAAGTTCCTTTAGCATTTGTTGTAAAGCTGGTTTGGTGGTGCTGAACTCTCTCAGCTTTTGCTTGTCTGTAAAGGTTTTAATTTCTCCATCAAATCTGAATGAGATCCTTGCTGGGTAGATTAATCTTGGTTGTAGGTTTTTCTCCTTCATCACTTTAAGTATATCCTGCCACTCCCTTCTGGCTTGCAGAGTTTCTGCTGAAAGATCAGCTGTTAACCTTATGGGGATTCCCTTGTGTGTTATTTGTTGTTTTTCCCTTGCTGCTTTTAATATTTTTTCTTTGTATTTAATTTTTGATAGTTTGATTAATATGTGTCTTGGTGTGTTTCTCCTTGGATTTATCCTGTATGGGACTCTCTGTGCTTCTGGACTTAACTATTTCCTTTCCTGTATTAGGGAAGTTTTCAACTATAATCTCTTCAAATATTTTTTCAGTCCCTTTCTTTTTCTCTTCTTCTTTTTGGACCCCTATAATTTGAATGTTGATGTGTTTAATGTTGTTCTAGAGGTCTCTGAGACTGTTCTCAAGTCTTTTCATTCTTTTTTCTTTATTCTGCTCTGCAGTAGTTATTTCCATTATTTTAACTTCTAGGTCACTTGTCCATTCTTCTGTGTCATTTATTCTGCTACTGATTCCTTCTAGATAATTTTTAATTTCATTTATTGTGTTGTTCATCACTGTTTGTTTGCTCTTTAGTTTTTCTAGGTCCTTGTTAAACGTTTCTTGTATTTTCTCCATTCTATTTCCAAGATTTTAGATCATCTTTACTGTCATTACTCTGAATTCTTTTTCAGGTAGACTGCTTATTTCCTCTTCAACTATTTGGTCTGGTGGATTTTTACCTTGCTCCTTCATCTGCTGTGTGTTTCTCTGTCTTCTCATTTTACTTTAACTTACTCTGTTTGGGGGGTCTCCTTTTTGCAGGCTGCAGGTTCATAGTTCCCATTGTTTTTGGTGTCTGCTTTCAGTGACTAAGCTTGGTTAAGTGGGTTGTGTAGGCTTCCTGGTGGAGGGGACTGGTGCCTGTGTTCTGGTGGATGAGGCTGGATCTTGTCTTTCTGGTGGGCAGGACTGCATCTGGTGTTGTATTTTGGGGTGTGTGTGACCTTATTATAATTTTAGGCAGCCTCTCTGCAAATGGGTGTGGTTGTGTTCCTGTCTTGCTAGTTGTTTGGCATAGGGTGTCCAGCACTGTAGCTTGCTGGTCGTTGAGTGGAGCTGGGTCTTAACACTGAGATGGAGATCTCTGGGAGAGCTTTTGCCATTTGATTTTGTGTGGAGCTGGGAGGTCTCTGGTGGACCAATGTCCTGAACTCGGCTCTCCCACCTCAGAAGCACAGGCCTGACACCCGGCCAGAGCACCAAGACGCTGTCATCCACACAGCTCAGAAGAAAAGGGAGAAAAAAAGAAAGAAAGAAAGAAAAGAAAAGAAAGTCATTAAAATAAAAAATAATTATTGAAAATAAAAAAATTAAAAAGTAAGAAAAAAAGAAAGAAAAGAGCAACCAAACCAAAAAATCAAATCCACCAATGATAACAAGCGCTAACAACTATACTGAAAAAAAAAAAAACAGAAACTGGACAGACAGAACCATAGGACAAATGGTAAAAGCAAAGCTATACAGACAAATTCACACAAAGAAGCATACATATACACACTCACAAAAAGAGAAAAAGGAAAAATATACATATATTGTTGCTCCCAAAGTCCACTGCCTCAATTTTGGGGTGATTCGTTGTCTATTTAGGTGTTCCACAGATGCAGGGTACATCAAGTTGACTGTGGCGATTTAATCCGCTGCTCCTGAGGCTGCTGGGAGAGGTTTCCCTTTCTCTTCTTTGTTCGCACAGCTCCTGGGGTTCAGCTTTGGATTTAGCTTCGCCTCTGTGTGTAGTTCACCTGAGGGTGTCTGTTCTTCGCTCAGACAGGACGGGGTTAAAGAAGCAGCTGATTCGGGGGCTCTGGCTCACTCAGGCTGGGGCGAGGGAGGGGTATGGATTGCGGGGTGAGCCTGTGGCAGCAGAGGCCAGCATGACGTTGCACCAGCCTGAGGTGCTCTGTGTGTTCTCCCGTGGAAGTTGTCCCTGGATCACGGGACCCTGGCAGTGGCGGGCTGCTCAGGCTTCTGGGAGGGGAGGTGTGGAGAGTGACCTGTGCTCGCACACAGGCTTCTTGGTGGCAGCAGCAGCCTTAGCGTCTCATGCCCGTCTCTGGGGTCCACGCTGATCGCTGCGGCTGGCGCCCGTCTCTGGAGCTCGTTTAGGTGGCGCTCTGAATCCTCTCTCTTTGCTCACTCGGAAACAATGGTCTCTTGCCTCTTAGGCAGGTCCAGACGTTTTCCCGGACTCCCTCCCGGCTAGCCGTGGCACACTAGCCCCCTTCAGGCTGTGTTCACGCAGCCAATCCCAGTCCTCTCCCTGGGGTCTGACCTCCGAAGCCCGAGCCTCAGCTCCCAGCCCCTGCCCGCCCTGGTGGGTGAGCAGACAAGCCTCTCGGGCTGGTGAGTGCTGGTCAGCACCGATCCTCTGTGTGGGAATCTCTCCACTTTGCCCTCCACACCCCTGTGGCTGCGCTCTCCTCCGCGGCTCTGAAGCTTCCCCCCTCTGCCACCCGCAGTCTCCACCCACGAAGGGCCTTCCTAGTGTGTGGAAACCTTTCCTCCTTCACAGCTCCCTCCCAGTGGTGCCGATCCCTTTGCTATTCTTTTTTTTTTTTTTTTTTTTATTTATTTATGGCTATGTTGGGTCTTCGTTTCTGTGCGAGGGCTTTCCCTAGTGCGGCAAGTGGGGACCACTCTTCATCGCGGTGCGCGGGCCTCTCACTGTCGCGGCCTCTCTTGTTGCGGAGCACAGGCTCCAGACACGCAGGCTCAGTAATTGTGGCTCACGGGCCCAGTTGCTCCGCGGCATGTGGGATCTTCCCAGACCAGGGCTCGAACCCGTGTCCCCTGCATTGGCAGGCAGACTCTCAACCACCGCGCCACCAGGGAAGCCCCCTTTGCTATTCTTTTGTCTCTGTTTTTTCTTTTGCCCTACCCAGGTACACGGGGAGTTTCTTGCCTTTTGGGAAGTCTGAGGTCTTCTGCCAGCATTCAGTAGGCGTTCTGTAGGCGTTGTTCCACATGTAGATGTATTTCTGATGTATTTGTGGGGAGGAAGGTATCTCCACGTCTTACTCTTCCGCCATCTTGAAGGTGTCTCCTCCTTCAATGAGATTATGAAACAAATCCCTTGGGGCAAACTCAGCCTTGCTCTGAACTAGCAGCATCTCTCTTTGGTGGCTTCCTTCTACTGCTCCAGAATTGGTCTCCACCCAATTGCCCAGATCTGGTGCAGTTTTGATATGATGCTCTTGATAGATACACCTTTTGGGAAAAGACAATAGAAAGGTCTCCTCATTAGCTATCACCCTGGAAACCTGAACACCAATCAAGTCACTATGTTGGTTGCCTCATTCCAAAGAAAATTTACCTTGTATTACTTGAATTAATTAAAATCCAACAAAAGACAATGATGTAATGGAAAATAAAGAGATAAGTGTTGGATAAAAGACAAAATAATAATTATTTTCGAGTATGGGATTTTATATCTGGAGAATCAAAGATAATTTGAAAAAAATAACATGTTTTTAGACAATTTAGAAATTTGGCCAGATACAGGACAAATATACTAAAAGCTAATAATCTTTTAGGTATCAGCATCCAGGAGATAGAAAATTTAATGATGTACATTAAATAAAATAACCAAAACATTAACCCTTGATGGAGAGATCCAGAATGTCCATCAGACAACCAAATATCGCTATCAATTGAATGGAATTGAGTGTGGAGACCCCCCATTTATTTAGCAAATGCTATGTCTCCTCTTGTTGCCAAGTACTCTTGCAACTTGTGCCATGATCCTCACAGCAATCTTTATAATACACACTATAAGCCCTCTTTTGCATATGAGCAAATTGAGACAGGAGAAAGCTCCAAGGTCATACGGTTGGTAAGTGGCACAGTGGAATTAAAATTCCTCTCTGTTTCTCTGTTTGACTCCCAGATTTATAGTTGTGTCACTGTTTTCACCAGAACATGACATTAGGTTGAGTTCTCTGTTGTAGAATTCTCTCTTTAAGCTGATGATGTTCCTTTTTATGGGAAGACTACTACTACTATTTCCCTCCTTGGCTTTTCCATACATGTAGGTCAATATTTTTTATATTTGGCTTTTGTTGCAATTTCCCTCCCATTTCCACAGGTAAAATGCACCTACTTAAAGTCAGTAGCTGATATCTGGTTTGACTTAGAATAGCTGCTGGTTTGTAAATAGTGAAAACACAACTGTAGCCATATTCTTTTCAAATCGGCCCTTTTGTTTTAAAAGTTGAATGTAGAGAATTTGTGGCATTTTGTCTTGGTTGTACAAATTAAAACTTGAAAGAGGAGGAGAAGGGATAGTGGAGGTTCTGTGTGTCTCTAACTTGATTGGATTAAGTGTCCTCACTGGACTGACATTCTCATGGAGCATTCCTTAACTGTGATTCCCCAAATGTCAGGGCCTTATTAATCAATGCCATAGCTCAACATCTTTCCTGCCTTGTCTCTAATGACAGTTTCTGCAGGAATGGGATCTTTCCATTATCCTTGCTCTTGAGAAATGTGTCTGTGTATAAACTGGAAGGAAGGAAAACACAGGAGAGTCTTTTGAAACTTTTTGGCTTTAGCCTAAAATAACTAGCGCAGAGTGTCTTGGGGAGTTATTTTATGGAGAATTTTTTTTAAAAAGGAAAAGTAATGTGAAGCCCAGAAATTGCCTGCAATTCAGGATACTTACCCTTAAGGAGCAGATCTCATTATTCCTTCTTCTGTTGATTAGTATTTCACATTTGGTGGATTGATAATAAATAAGAATTAATAGCGATACATTGTGAGGTTTCAGATATGAATGGCAAATATAATATGATATAGTGGAAAGAACATGTGTTTGGAATTGTATGTAGCTCCATTCAACACTAGGTTCTCTCACTTATAAAGTACACAAAATAGTTACATGGCTGCTTTTGCTTACATATAAAAATAAAGTAAGAAAATGTAATTTACCTATTTGATTTGGCATTTAGCATTTTTTCCCCATGTTTTTCCTTCTGCTTGGAATGTCTTCTCCTACCCATATGCTCAGATAATGTTTACTTAGGCTTCAAGGCTTAACTCAGTGTTCACCTCCCCTGGGAAGACGTCTTTGGTTGTTCTTCTCCCCTGGGAAGAGTTGTTTCTTCCTCTCTGGCTCCCAGGTTACTTCTCACTATTAAAAATATCATGCTAAATTAAAGATATTTATTTCCCCAAGTGTGTCCTTGGTTAGACCCTGTCTTCTTCATCTTCACATCTACAATGCCTAGACTAGTGTCTGATGTCCTGGAGGTGTTAGAAAATGTTTATTTAGATAGACTTGGAATATATAAATGGAGTCATTTTCAAAAGACTTGGTCTGTATTGTCCAGAAGGTTTTCCCAGTTAGCCATTGGCTGTAGAATTGCAGAGCCAAACCCTAGAATGACAGATCCTGCCTGGCCAACTCATCTAACACCAGTGATTTGTGATCCACTTTCCCAGTTTCTTTCACATCCACATACCCCCTCTACCCATATTCATAATGTCTAATGTTGATTCTTTTTAAAAACTGAGCTATGTACTTTGCATTCATCTAATCAATTACTTATGTGATGTCAAGTATTTGCTATGATAATTATTTTCTAGTGCACATTACAATAATTCACAGCTGCTAAAATGTTTACAAGTTTGTCCAAGTCGTACCTGCAAACATTCCACATACCACCAGTGGTACACAGAGCCTCTATGGGAAACACTGAGCTTTGGGTCCTTATTTACAAGTGAGGACTTTACTTGCTCAGAGAAGTACATGTCCAACCAGGAGTCTCACCGCAGCAGAGCCTTGACAAAAATCCCAGTCTTCTGAGCAGGTCTTCAATAGAAGCTTCATGAATTAAGCCAAATATGTACATTTGCTCAGATCTCCAGCACTTCGAGCAGCCTTTGTCATCACTCCAGGCCTTTGTGGCTCTGGTGAAAGCAAGACACTACATAGCTCCCTGCCTGTGCCCTAGCAACCAAGCACAACACAGATGGCTGGCTTGGCAATCTGCCCACCAGACACTGATCGCATACCTGGCGGTGAGATACAATGACAGCTTCCCCCATGCAGCGATAGCGTGTATTTGCAAAGTGTGACTAGAGTTTATGTGATATACAACAAAGATTGTGCCCCGTGCCTTCAGGCCAATTTGCTAGTTTCGAGTCTAGAGGCAATAACTTTCCACTGGTGTAATCACAACTTGTCTCTTGCAGCTGGATCATGTTAGGACAGTAGAAATTTTTTTTTTGGCCCCCTTTCAATAGTGCCTTGTAATAATAAGGTAGCATTTTCCCAAGATGTTTCTTGCCAGTTGCACACATGTATTGGCTCATGAAGTCTTGAGCATTTCCTGGCATCAAAGAATGAGAACTGTCTCTATTGCCAGGAGAGAATAGCCCCCATTTTACAGGTGAAGAGACCAAACCTCATTCCAACTCATGAAGTATTTATTATGTACTCATTGTTGTTTGTTAAATTGAATGAATGACTATAGTGTATAAGCCATTCCACCAGGCCCTGGACATACAAAGATAAATAATGCACAATGTGATTGAATAGGCACTCAGACAAGTAGAGGAGACAGATATTTATGCTAAGATCTCTGATACAACATGGTGAGTGGTCCAAAAGCGGGGTGTACCCAGTACTGTGAGAGCACAGAGGAAGGGGCAGTTAATTCTCCCTGGAGGAGGTTGAAAATGAAAGCTACATTTGAGCTGGACATCACATTCAGGGAAATGCATTCTGGCAGAGTGGTGAGAGCTTTTGCTTGGCTGCCTGATGAATCTGTGCTCAAGTTCTCACTTTACTACTTACTCATTTTGTGACTTTAGGCAAGTCACTAAATGTTCCAGATCTGTTTCTTTATCTATAAAATGGGGGCAGAAAGAGTTCATGTCATATATATTTATATAAAGTGAGAACAAAATGAAATAATTATGAAGTGCTTAGCGTCCTTTCTGGAGTCTAATGTTAGGGCAATAAATATTAGCTCTGGTCGTCATTCATATTATTATGATTACTATGTGATGATGATGTGAGTTGCCTTTCAGGCAGACTTGTGATGTGGTATTATCATTGGCATCAGAAAGCACTGACTAGTCTTACATTTAGATCTTTAATCAGTTTGGAGTTTATTTTTGTGTATGGTGTTAGGTAGTGTTCTAATTTCATTCTTTTACATGTAGCTGTCCAGTTTTCCCAGTACCACTTACTGAAGAGGCTGTCTTTTCTCCATTGTATGTTCTTGCCTCCTTTGTTGTAAATTAGGTAACCATATGTGCGTGGGTTTATCTCTGGGCATTCTATTCTGTACCATTGATCTATATTTCTGTTTTTGTGCCAGTACCATACTGTCTTGATTACTGTAGCTTTGTGGTATAGTTTGAAGTCGGGGAGCCTGATTCCTCTAGCTCCATTTTTCTTTCTCAAGATTGCTTTGGAAAGGGTGTGGTGAAAAGGGGACCCTCCTGCACTGTTGGTGGGAATGTAAATTGATACAACCTCTATGGAAAACAGTATGGAGGTTCCTTAAAAAACTAAAAATAGAACTACCATATGACCCAGCAATCCCACTACTGGGCATATACCCTGAGAAAACCATAATTCAAAAAGCGACATGCACCATAATGTTCATTGCAGCACTATTTACAATAGCCAGGACATGGAAGCAACCTAAATGTCCATTGACAGGTGAATGGATAAAGAAGATGTGGCACAAATATACAATGGAATATTACTCAGTCATGAAAAGAAACAAAATTGAGTTATTTGTAGTGAGGTGGATGGACCTAGAGTTTGTCATACAGAGTGAAGTAAGTCAGAAAGAGAAAAACAAATACTGTATGCTAATGCATATATATGGAATCTAAAAAAAAAAAAAAAGGTACTGATGAACCTAGTGGCAGGGCAGGAATAAAGACATTGACATAGAGTATGGACTTGAGGACATGGGGTGGGAGGGGGAAGCTGGGGCAAAGTGAGAGTAGCATCGACATATATACACTACAGAATGTAAGATAGCTAGTGGGAAACAGCAGCATAGCCCAAGGAGATCAGCTCTGTGCTTTGCAATGACCTAGAGGGGTGGGATAGGGAGGACAGGAGGGAGGCTCAAGAGGGAGGGGATATGGGGACATATGTATGCATATGGCTGATTCACTTTGATGTACAACAGAAACTAACACAGTATTGTGAAGCAATTATACTCTAATAAAGATCTATTAAAAAAAAAAAGAAGAAAGCACTGGCTATAAATTTGGCTCAGAATTTTACTACCTGTTTGTCCTTGAGCAGTCTTCACTATTCTGAAGTAATGTATACTAGTTGACCAAGATGGAGACGTAAGCCCCTGTAAATAAGAAATAAGAAATATATATTTTGTCTTTGTCTCTGATTCCTGGCAAACAGCTCCTAAAACTGTTGGAATTTCTGGAGTGATAAGACTGTTCTTTGTATGCTAATGAGATGACTGGCATTTGGGGACCCCTAAATAGCTTCAGTATGGGGGCTGGTCTCTAGAAAGACCAAAATATGATTAGTGGATTGGAACTTTCAGCCCCACTCCCTGTCTCTGGGGAGGAGAGAGGGGATGGAAATCGTGTTAATCGCCAATGGCCAATAATCTAGTCAATCATTCCTGTATCATGGAACCTCCATAAAAACCTCAAAAGTTTTGGGGTTGGTGAGCACATCAAGGAGCAGGGGTGGGGGGTTAGTTCACCTGGAGAGGGCACGGACATTCCTTGAACAGCATCCCCATCCTCATTCTTTGCCCAACTCTTCCATTTGGCTATTCCTGAGTTGTATCCTTTATAGTAAACCAGTAATATCAATAGTAAGTAAAGCGCTTTCCTGAGTTCTATGACTGTTCTAGCAAATTATCAAACCTGAGTAGGGAGTTTGTTGTGGGAACCCCCTAAATGTATAGTTGGTTGGTCTGGGTACTGGTGACAACCCGGGACTTGCAACTGGCATCTAAATAGGGCCTTGTGGCCCTGAGTCCTAAAGTTATGGGATCTGATGCTAAGTCCAGGAAGACAGTGTCAGCATTGAATTGAATTGTAGGACACCCAGCTGGTGTTGGAGAGTTGGAGAAGTCATACTGGAAAAGACACTACACATTTGGTGTCAGACAGGTTGTGAGTAAAAATCAGTTCAGAGCCACTTATCTTCATCCATTAGGTTTCATTCTAAATGCAAATCATTTGAACACGGTGGCATTTCCAGAATTGTGGTTCTTTGCAAACATCTCACTGTATCGCTCATTAAGTTTTGGAGGTCACATTTTTCAGAGAACTAGCACGATGTGATCATGGCACATTCCGTTTTCCAGTATGAGTCAAGTTTGGACTAAGTATACCATTGCAAGATGCATATCATACTCAGAACTTGAATTCTGATAGAGCAGAGACAAGAGACAGAAGTTGGGGTGATGTCCAGGAAGCGAAGAAGCCTGTGTTGAAAGGAGTTGCTTCCAGGCAGGGGATGCCCACAGCTAATGGGAATTCAGTGTAGGTGGTGTGCAGTGTGTTCGTGCTTCTCAGGGAGCTGGGGAAGTGAGGCTGGCAGAGTCCTGAAAGCTGAATCAGAGTCACCAAGTGGAATAGGTGAGAAAGGATTGTCTGGGCAGAGAGACGAGAATTGCAAAGACCTGGGAGAATAAGTGTTTGTAGTATATTTGAGGAATGATGAGATGTGAGTAGTCTAGTGTATCGGAGGAGTGTCAGAATAGACTGGAAAGAGTGGTTGGGGGCAAATTTGGGGAAGGGAAGAAAATGGAAAACTGCTTTCAGTTGAGTAGTTTCAATGTGTTTCACTACCTACCCAATCACTCTCACCACCATAAATGAAAAGTGTCAGTAATGAATACCAACAATGTGCTATGCATCATGCTAAATGGTTTACACATTAAATATCTTTTAGTCCTCACAAAAATGGAAAGAATTTGTGTTTCAACTAGGATAAATTTGTCTGAGAATATTTGCACATCCCTACCCTTGGATAACAGTGACATAAGCAAGATACAAATTTGTTTTTCTCTCATGTACAGTCTGGAGTTCAAGGATATAATGGTGGCTGTGATCCAAGAGGGTCTCAGGTACTTGGGCTTCACCTATTTTGTTGTTTCTCTATCTGCATGCCCCAGGCCATGTCATAGCCTAAATCTGGCTACTCTAACTCTAGGTATTTTTTCTGTATTCTTGTCAGTAGCAAGGAG
The DNA here is from genome assembly GCF_965194805.1 of Balaenoptera borealis. Taxonomy (NCBI): domain Eukaryota; kingdom Metazoa; phylum Chordata; class Mammalia; order Artiodactyla; family Balaenopteridae; genus Balaenoptera; species Balaenoptera borealis. The sequence goes on from NC_138865.1 coordinate 103,857,744, forward strand.
GAAGGGTTGAAAGAAAATAGGGTCATGAGAATATACTGGAGGTGTTCTGAGAAAGCTTTCTAGAAGCTACCTCACAATATTTTTCCTTGCAATCTTTTGGTCCAGAAGTTAGTCCTGTGGCTACACCTAACTGCAGAGGATGCTAGGAAATATGGTATTTATCCTGGGTAGCCATGTACTCAGCTAATAATGTAGAAAAAGGAAGACTGGATTGCTATATCTACGAGATGTATTTCCAGATAAGGAAATTAAGGTTTAGAGAATCAAGGTAGCTTGCCTATAGGGACACAGCTATCAAGTGCCTAAGATTTCAATTGATTCAAGTTCCAGTGGTCTTAACAACAGGACTTTCTCTTCAACATTACTTATATATCCTAGTTAAGATTTCCCTGAAAATGTAGCCAAGGACAAAGACTTGGGTGAGAATATTTGGAAGGGATTCATAGGGTGACCAACTATTCTGGTTGGTCTACAGCTGAAGGGTTTCCTGGGATGCAGGACTTTCAGTTTTAAAGGTGAGACTCTTGTCTAGGGAAGGGAGACAGACAAGGGAAAAAAGCCAACGTGAGGGTGAATCATGAAGCAACGGGGTTCCATTTCATCAGGGCCTCTGAGATGCATGCAGACTTCCCTTCCGAATGTTCACCTGAAAGACAGGTGCCTGCAGCACGCATCCAGGAGCTCCCTTCCTCATCAGCTGAGAGCTGGTCCCAGAGGCAGTAACTCCAGAGGCACTTCTGGGCTGGGCCTGCCTACACCATGAGCTAGCCTGTAGTGAGTCAAAGAAAGCTCTTGGGCAAGGTTTAGAGAGACATATTTTAGCAGTTGATGAGGGAGGGGCCTTAGCAGTATCAGGTGAGGGGGAATGCTCTACCAAGGTGAGGGGTCTGATTGCAGGTGAGTTGAGAGGGTAAGGCGGGTGTTAGGGGAGTCAGCTACATCATGTGTGTTGTCTTAAGAGCGTTGAGAGCTCAGATATTATCCACAGGACAGTGGTTTTTTAAACTGAACTCCTCTAATTCCTTAGGGATTCTAGGAGCTATTTCTGGATGAGGCCTGAGGTGTGTGTGTGTGTGTGTGTGCGTGTTGCAGGGATACTTTAGTACTTTGCTTCTCTTCTGAAGCCAGAGCAGTTCTAATTTTATCTCTTTCACATTCTGTATTGTAACTTTTACTCAAAGAAGAAATTCCATAGTGTAAAATGTTTGCAAAACACTGTATTGGGTAATGGAGAGTCGCTGCAGCCTGGAGAATGAGTAGGAAGAGCAGGCCTATAGGCAAAGAAAACAACCTTGATAGTGCAACAATCACCCAGTCAAGGGGTGATGTAGGACAGGCCAGGGAAAGAGAATGGACTAGGTGACCAGTTGGATCTGGATGGTAAAGGAGAAGACATTGAGGAGGCTCCACCTACTACAGATTTTTTATTCGTCTAGCTGAGGATCAGAATGGGGCCACTTACTGAGAAAGGACACACAGTGGAAGAAGCTGACTTAGGGTGATAATGATTCATCCATTTAATGCGTAATGACCAGCACCTGAGGCCCTTTGTTCTATAATACGAGAGAGTCTGTGGTTGGGGAAGTCACTGACAATTTAGAGAAGATCCCAGGCCTCTGCCTCCTCTTGGGCCCCCCCATAGGGAGAATCATCCAGGCAGAGTATCCTTTGTCCCCAGGGCCCATGGAGAAAGGAATTCAGTTCTTCCTTCTCTGAATAAACTAATCAAGGTGTGTTGCCTAAAGCCTCACTTCTCCATCCCTTGAAGAAGCACTGAGCACTGAATTCACTAATGGTGCTCAGGAGATAATGTCACATGGAGTCAAATTGCTCTTCAATAATTCATTCATATGTGGGACATCAATGGAAAAGCTTTGCTGACAAAACTACTTGAAAAAGAACAATAAGTTGGAAATGGCATAGCTTCTAGCCTTGATGAGCTCTTTGGGAGTCTTCTTAGTCATTTGGTCATTTGAGACTTACTGTGTTTTGCTCATATATTTTATACTGATAAAATTAGTAACAAACAACAACAACACTAAAAAAATCCATCATGCAATAACAAATAGAATAAAATCAATAATCTTTAAAGCCTACTTGGAAACTATTAGATATGAAAGGAAAAAAGAATGGATTTCTCAAACTCTGAATCTCAGTCATATGTGTATATTGTCATTTTGATTTTTTAAGGTATAACATGAGATAGCAAAGAACTTTTGAGATTACTACTTTAGGGATATGCTTCCATTCTTTTAAAGCCATTCCTGCCTCAGAATTCACCCTTATCCTCTTTTTTTTAATAATGGGTGTTTTGGGGGGAAATTTGAAGAAGTATAAAAGTATCTGAAAGTACTTTTAAATTATGTGTGTGTTAAGAGAATAATAAATATTTATGACTATAATAATGATTTATTCTAACTCACATCAACTGGCTACACAAGCAAAGTCTGCCAACCAAGCATCTCTGGAGCCCAAACTATCTTTTCCTTGGTTAGACATAGGCCTCCAGGAACTTAGTTGCAGGGCTGCTGTTCATGAAAAGAGTGCTGAAACTCTAGGGCTATTTAGTGCCCAGTTGAGGGGGTGGAGGCTGTCATACCTGAGTTACCCTGTACTCTTTCCCAATTGAGAAGACTCACCCATGAGTACCAACAGGAACAGAGCCAGACCTTGTACAAATTATGTGAAAGCCAACACTGTATTAAGTGTGGTCATTCCCCATCACTCTGGGGTTCTGACTCTGCCCCAACCATGCCAGCACCTCATGAACTTCTACTCCGTGAAGCACACTCTTTCCAGACCAAGTGATTTAACACTTGTCAGTGACAAAATCCTTTATTTAAATGAGACCTTTTATGAAAATTCTAAATATAAAATTAATAAGAACAACTCTGCTGAAATGGATTTGAAGACCCTGCAGCCCATCTCTCGTAGATTATTTCTCACCACACTTTGACAGCTTCTAGAGTTTCGCAGAACCTAGTTTGCAAATAAATGATATAGACAATTCCCACTTGTAAGTGCCCATGGGAAACTTGCCTGAGTCAGACTTTCTGGGTTTGGATCCCGGCTCTTCCAAGCTCAAACTTTCACTATCTCTGTGACTTTGGAAGACATTACTTAACTTCCCTGTGCCTCAGTTTCTTCAGCTCCTAAGTGAATAACATTTTGTTTACTAAAAACTGGGTTGCAGTGGGAATGACACAATGTAAGACACGTGAAAGAACCTAGAAGGATGCCTGTCACATAGTGCTCACCCAGCCAATATTATGTGTCATTGTTTTGATTATTGCTATAGCTCAAAATTATGTCATTAGTTATAAGTTAGTCTAATAAATCAATCCATGCTTATGTGCTCATCTTTCCTGGGATAGAAATAATAAAAATAACAATAATGAGAAAAACATCAACAACCGCAAAACACACCAGTAATCACAGGAGTTGCTTTGCAATGATCACTCTGTTTAGCCACTGTTTTAATATGTAGCCCTACAAGGTAAATACTTCTTAGACCCATTTTACAGAAGGGAAAATCAAGATTCTAAAAGATTAAGCCACTTGCCCACAGCCAGAGGACTAATATGTGCCATAGCCGGGGTACACAGCTTAGAATTGTTTAATTCAAAAGCCCAAGCTCGGGACTTCCATGGTGATCCAGTGGGTAAGACTCCATGCACCCACTGCAGAGGGCACAGGTTTGAGCCCTGGTCGGGGAACTAAGATCCCACATGCCGTGCGGTGTGGTCAAAATTTAAAAATAAAAACAATCTTAAAAAATAAAAATACTTAAAAACAAAACAAAAAAACCAAAAGCCCAAGCTCTTCACTTTTCCACTAACGGCCCCATGCCCTCCCTATTTTTTCTCTCAAAGAACTTTTCAAGAGATGGTTCTAAGGATGAAGGTTTCAGGTCCTGGTGCCTCCATGCATGGATATGCTCAGGAATAAGTAGCACCTTCCTTGCTGAAGTCCTATAAACTCTAATGCATGCGGATGGCAGTAGTTATATAAGGGCTCCAGGTCCTTCTTTTTCACTGTTAAAAGAAAGTGGCCTCATGGTTGTCACATATGAAATCCTAACTCATGAAAATGCTCCTCCACTTTCTACATCCTAGATACGCTTTGTTTTAAGTTAGCTTTGTAGATCTAACATTCCCTTTCCTCGGACCCTGAAAGATGAGACAGTATAATGGTGGACTTTGTTGTCAGACTGGGGTTGAAGTAATGCCTTGGCTACGTCCTACCCCTGTGATATTTGCAAGTCTTTTCTGTTCTCTGAGATTCAACTTTTTCCTTTATAAGGTAATTAATTTTATCCACAGAGTGGTTATGAGGCTAAATGCAATAGAAAGCTCTCAGCCCCATGCCTGGAGTCCTCAGTATACAGGAGCTATTACTGTAATTATTAAGTTCAACATCCCCATCAGTTTCAGGAATCTGTTTCCAGCCACATTTCACCCAAATGTGAGTTTCTTTCCCAGGAGTCTGTGTGCTCTGCATGGTTGAGAAGGCGCCGGGCTATTCTCTCTGCTCCCTTGATAAAGGCACTTTCACCGTCAAATGGCTCCACTGAATCAGCCCAACATTTTCCCCTCCCCTGCTCCCTCCCTGCTAACTACATTTTGGCACTTCTTCAAGGGGCTTTCTGTAATGAGCAGGTTCCCAGAGAAAGCTGTTTCCCGAAAGGCTTATAGCATTTAAAAGGAAACAAGTTTAGGGTCTCAGAATTCTTGCTTTTGAAGAAAGAAAGAAAGAAAGCAGCTTAATCTGCAGGTCTGGCAGCTATAGCAGGAGCCTCAGGCTTTCCTGATCACAGCCCTAAAGAACCACCAACTCGTCATGCATGCTATTTCCCAGCTCCTTTTGCAACTTCATTCTGGCTTGCCTGTTTGCCTGGGGAGGGTTTGGTGGGAAACCCAGCCTCTCCCCTAATTCTTTGTTCCTCAAATTAAGGCTGAGTACTGTTGCCATCCCTATCAGATAAGCATAAATAAGCCCTTTCCTTATAGCAGCATGAAATATAGCTGTGTGGGTGTGCGCACTGTTTCTCAGACAGGCTTAGAAACCTGCGATGTCGTAGCAGAAAGTACATGAGTAAGAGCCAGACCAATGTGATGTCGATCGGCCACCAGCTGTGGCACCTTGAACAAATCACTGATTCTCTCTGAACCTCCATTGTCTTTCTTAGTTAAACTGGAATCACTGTGTCTACTTTGCTTGTGTTGTGAAGACTGTGTAGGCATTGCACATTTAGGTCTGGAATATTCTATGTGCTTAACAAATGTCGATTCATTTACAAAGTATGCATTCATTCATTCGATGGAATATTTTCTGAGCTCTTTCTGTGTCTCATACAGTACTAGGCATTGGAAATAAAGAAGTCTGACACAGTATCCCTGTTTTCATGGTGCTTACAGACTGGGGAACCATGTTTTGTACTGTGGGTAAGGAGAGGTGGGGGTAAATGACCGGTATGATATAGTTCATCATAAAACCATTGAATATTAAAGTTGCATGAGGACTTAGAGACCAAATAATCTTTTTATAAATGAGAGCAAATGGCATAGCCGAGAAGAAAAGTGATCTATTTAAAAATCATATGGAAAGCCACTGAAAAAGCTGGAACTTCATGCATAGTTAGGTACTTTTCCTTTTCTCTGCTCTCAAGAAGGCTATAGTTTCACTGGCGTGTGAAACGATTTGCAAAGAGAACGTGTGAGTATGTATTATTTTGTTAAAAAAAATACTTGGAAGGAGCTCTGCAGTTGGGGAGGTATTTAAGGAAGACTATAGGAGAGGAGGTCACATCTAGATCTTGGGTGAGAAGAGATCATGAGATCTTGAGTTGAGAGAGAACATTCTGGACACAAAGAAATGCATGAAAAACACTGCCATTTTGGGACTTTCTTTAAGAACCTAAAATCAGCTCTTTTGTTTTGTTTTTCTTTGTTTTTGGTTTTACAAACTCTTAATCTAAAGAGTTTTTTCTCTTGGAAGCAACTCTGTTCAATGCAGATATTAGGCTTAGCGGGTGATAAATTACAAATAAACAGGCATTATACACATAGATTTATGTTTCCATGACTCTGGATTATAAAAATACTACCCCACAGGAAGATTATACTACGTCTCTGATTTTTTTCTGAGGGGCATTGGAGATTAAGTTTACTCCAGCCTCACCATGAATATCTCATTAAAGAGTCATTAACAAAATAGCTTTTCTATCTCTAAAATCTATGAATTGGAAAGTAGTTATACCTTTTTTCTTTTTCTTTTTCCAATGGGATCTCACACAGACTTTTCTATAGAAGACTTTTTGTGCTTCCAGAAAGCATCACTTGCCAAAAAGAATATTATTTACTCAGCCTAAATCTATTGGAAGGAGGTTGAAGTCAACAATCAATATGACACAGGTATTTGGGCTATAAGGAAAAACCATAAACATTAGGACAATTAACTTAGATACAAGAATATGTACCTAGTTTCATTCTAACCCCAGGACTTAGGGCAGGGGATTCCACCAAGTGTAATTATATCCTGTGGGATTTGTATAATGCTCATTTTCTTGGAAACTGGAGTCCAAATTATTTTTGATATGGTAAGAGCTCTTGGATGCTTATCCCTTGCTTGTGAAATGGGCAAATTGGCTCTGTTTTGGAAAGCTCCATGTCCAGGCGGACTGGGCCAAGATATCTTGGGCATCTGAAATGCCTTATGGAGTTGGTTTGTAAGGGCAACTCTCCAGCTTCAGCTGATTCTAGCAGCTGCTTTCCACTGCATGGTGAAAATGGTGTATTGGAACTGTCCTAGGTTGGAGATCTCACAGCTTTCCACCCAAATGCTGAAACAGCTTTTGACAGGTTGCTGAGCTGGGTGGGGGGCCACTCCTTAGGACTAGGTGAGTGTAGGTTTTTTACAGCCTAGAGATAAGGCAAGAGGATTTTCATAGTTCAGAACCTTTTCTCCCCCTTCTTGCCAAAGACAATCCAGGGGAAAAAGGCAACAGGGTGTGGTGCACTTGGGGTTGACTGTGGGCTCTATCCTTTATTCACTGAACTCTTGGAGAAGTTACTTGATGCTTTTCAGCTTTGGCCTCATCTGTAAAATAGAGACACTGACATCTGATTTATAGGGTTGTTATAATGCTCGAATGAAAGATGACAAGCAAAGCACCTGACAAATAACACAACACTTAACACAACATTTTCAATCAACTATACTCCAATAAAATTTTTTTAAATAAATAAATAAATATCAGATATAAATGGCATTGATTTAAAAAAAAAACAGCATCAGGTTGTAAAAGAATTTTGGGGGATTTTAAAGGACAAGTGATCTAAGAAGTGGACACACTGAGACTCAGAAAGATGCCCATTGGAATGAAACAATAGAGTTTTGAATTTTAGCCCAGGTTTTCCATGCCTGTTCCCTTTCATCAGGGTACCCTCATTTCATCATTGTACCCAGCAGCGATCGACTGAGTGCACTCACACCAAACACGTCTGCAGGTGACTAAAGTCTAAAGCCAAACAGCAATTTACTCATTTATATACAGAAGGAACTATGATTACGAACGGGCTTGAGTGCTCGTTATCTCTGGCCAGCTGATTCTTTCCCCTGTGCATAGACATGTTTACAAGGGGAGCCAGCCTCTACTAGGTAGAGGGTGATTAGAAGATACAGAGTGAAAAATGGGTCAACTCAAGGCTCTTCTTGGCTAATGGGAAAGAGTAGACTTTTGGTTGACCTTATCCAAGGTAAGGATAAAACTACCAAGCACCTGGTATGTTTATATTAACGGGACAATGTCTATCCTGAAACACTTTTTCGCCCTCCCTCCCCTCTTTTCTTCTGCTCCTAGCATGTTTCATGAGCAGAATAGGTGGGGTACAACCAGACAATGACTGTCTTTTTTCTCATAGCTACACCTGTGGACCCTACCTGGCCTCTTCTATCCCTGACCCTTTGGATAAAAATCTCTGGCAGACCAACAGCTGACCTGCTCACTCTTAAAGAAAATGTGCCTTCTATCCATTCCAAATCACAATATAATTTCATTTCAGTAATCAAAATATCCAGTTTCCTTCAGCAGTCAAAATGCTGAACTTCATTAAAATTTAAGTTTCCCCCCACTTCTTAGCTCAGAAAGCCCACAATAGGTAAGGGGTATAAGTGTGGGTATTTTTTTTAACTTTTTATTTTATATTGGAGTATAGCCGATTAACAATGTTTCGATAGTTTCAGGTGCACAGCAAAGAGACTCAGCAATACATATACATGTATCCATTCTCCTCCAGACTTCCCTCCCACCTAGGCCACCACATAACATTGAGCAGAGTTCCCTATGCTGTAACAGTAGGTCCTTGTTGGTTATCAGTTTTAAATATATCAGTGTGTACATGTCAGTCTCAAACTCCCTAACTATCCCTTCCCTCCACCCTTCCCCCCCGGTAACCATAAGTTCATTCTCTAAGTCTGTGAGTCTGTTTCTGTTTTGTAAATATGTTCATTTGTATCATTTCTTTTTAGATTTTGCATATAAGTCACATCACAGATATTTCTCTTTCTCTGACTTACTTCACTCAGTATGAGAATCTCTAGGTCCATCCATGTTGCTGCAAATGGCATTATTTCATTCTTTTTTATGGCTGAGTAATATTCCATTGTATATATGTACCACATCTTCTTTATCTATTCATCTGTTGATGGACATTTAGGGTGCTTCCATGTCTTGGCTATTGTAATGTTCATTGTAGTGCTGCAATGAACATTGGGGTGCATGTATCCTTTTGGACCATGTTTTTCTCTGGATATATGCCCAGGTGTGGAATTGCAGGGTCATATGGTAGCTCTATTTTTAGTTTTTTAAGGAACCTCCATACTGTTCTCCATAGTGGCTGCACCAGTTTACATTCTCACCAACAGCGTAGGAGGGTTCCCTTCTCTACACACAGTCTCCAGCATTTATTGTTTGTGGATTTTTTGATGCTAGCCATTCTGACTCGTGTGAGGTGAAACCAGACACTATAAAACTCCTAGAGGAAAACATAGGCAGAATATTCTCTGACATAAATCGCAGCAATATCTTTTTTGATCCGTCTCCCAGAGTAATGGAGGTGTGGGTATTCTTTGATCAGTTGTTTTTAATCTTTTTCTCCACCTTATGCTTTTAATTCTCCTTCTCATTTGTAGAAAATTCTGTTTCTGATTCCTTCAGGAGCAAAACTGAGTCAAGGATGGAAAGGTGAGCTGGGCAGGAAAAGGTTTTGAGACTAGCACTGCTGTGAGCTGGCATCAGTGTTTTATGGCCTTGGAAATAGTTTAAAAGTGACTCTCTTATGGAGCATTCTGTGTGTAGCTGGAGACCTTTTTGCCTCCGTCTCTTTTCTGGGGATTTCTCTCTTCCATGAATGACATGGTTGAATGCATTTCCTCTAGCTGGTCACCTAGGAGGCCACCACCCTCTACACAATCTTTGCTGAATTTGCATCATCCCTCCTGGCACCTCTTTCAAACAAAGCCTGTTCTAATGCCCCCTGACTGGCTCATTTCCCCCCTTTCTTGGACCAATGATGAGTCAGTGTTCAGTGACTCCCCAACCTGCTGTATTTGGCTCTACAGGCTGCTTCAGCCAACCTCCTCCTCTTTAAAATTCTCAGGCATGTCAAACTGATCAGTCACCAGCCCTCTGAGTGTTCCCAAACTCCAGGGAAAATGTGTAGGCTCTGTGGTCTTAAAATTCACTTAGCTTGAGGTGAAGGGATAATCATCCCTGTCTTGGGATGGGCTTGAAAGTAGGGTTCACGGTATGCTTCAGTGACAATCCATCTCTAATGCCCAACTTAAATCATTTATTCCTTTAGGATAGATTGTAAGCCACCTCCTTTCCCAGTCCTGCCTAGATGGGCAAGCTTCCTATGTTGAAATCGCCGAGTCTTTGACACCCATTGTTTTGGGGACCTAGATGAAAATGAGGCAGAATCCTATTAAAACATCCTGTTACCTTTCCTTCCTTTTCTCCTTCCAATTTTTATCATTTAATCTTCTGAAAATATTACATACACTTCAGTTATATGATATGTACTCTGTTAGATGTGGGGGAAATAAAAAGTAAACACAACAAACAAATAAATATAGTATTATAATCAGTGTGATAAGTAACATTATGAAAGAAAATGTGGGGTTCTATGGGAAGACAGAGAAGGTACACCTAACTCTGGTCTGTAGTTTTAGATAAGGCCTTAACTGCATTCCAGTAGGAGGCCTTGTCTGAGCTGAGACTTGAAAAACTAACAGAAGTTGTTACGGCCAAAGACTTGGGATGGGGGAAGCATTGGGAGACATGGAAGAATGGGGAACAGGTGCACGGGCTGGAAGGAAGGCAGAAGATGGTGCCTTGCAGACACGAAAAGAAATCCAGTTTGGCTGAAACATTTTCTGAGAGAGAGGAGGTGGAGTGCAAGATGAGATTAGAAGGGAAATTGCAGCCAGATCATAAAACCATTAGAGGGGTACAAATGGAAACATCTGTGCTTTTGAGGAAGTGAATCCTAGTACACAGTGTGTACTATGTGAGGTGGGTTTGGTTATATTCCCTTTCAGAGGATCTAGCACATTTATCTTGATTTTACTTGGATCTTCTGGACCCTTCTCAGTCATATTTCTCACATACCGTCTCATTCTTTCATCATTTCGGCAAGCATACATTGAGTCTCAACTCTGAGCCAAGTCCTAGACAGGACCCTAGGAATTCATACATGAATGAGATGTATTCTGTCCATCAAGTCTTGTGAAAGACAGAGAAGGAAATTAATGGTGTTGACTTTGAGTTCTATAATAGGAGATCTACTATGTATTCTAAATTCTGTAGTAGATGTTTTCCGTTGGGGAATAGAGGCGAGTGGGAGAACACGGAAGAAGAAAAATGAAGGCAACTTGGAGGCAGGTGAGAGTGGTAAACAGATACTTCTAAGAGTAAGTGATCTGCCTGAGCCAAGGACTGAGAGGTGTGGTGTTAACCAGGTGAGTGATGGGCTCAGAGGAGCCATAGAGGCAGAGGGGACATCTGTGAAGAGTCAGGAAGCACACGAAGGTGTGATGGATTCAGGAAAGTGTAAGTTTCCCAGATTGGCTGGAAGACGGCATGTGTGTACATGGGAGTTGCAAGAGATGTGGCTGGAAAGATAAATATGGGCCGGATCAGGAAATCCTTGTGTGCCTTATTAAATGCGTCAATTGCCTTAGTTTAATTTGGAAAAGGTGATGTCATCTCTGAGTTTGGGGAGCATCTTTCTATGTCTGTTCTGAAATAGCAACACTTAGTTATTGCTACACGAATGAGGAGTCTAGCTCTAGGATTCACAGGAGAATACCAAATTTAAAACTGCTTGGCAATCATTTTCTGAGGTTGTCTTGTAGAGGAAATCAGTAGTAAAATGAATAGCTGGTAACACAACTCATTCACCAACTCAAGAGGCAGTTCCTAGAACTTGGAGTTAAGTGTCCTGGAAAAGTGTGAGGTTCATGAAGACAGGCTGAAACCAGTCTGTCTGAAATGATGCCGAGTTGCTCATGTTCTACACCAGGAGAATCCAGGAGCCCAAGTTATCCTGCAAGAGGCTGGAGTTCTGAGCTGCAGATACAGTGGGTTAATTACTGTCTAAAGCTCAGTGTTCTCCAAACATTCAAACTTGGCTCCTTGTTGCTACAGTGGAAGCTTTGCCGTTGGAAGATTTTTGGTTTTTGTTGTTGGTACCCACTCTCTCTTCTTCCCCTGCCTAGCAACTCCTTGGATACCAGAGCATTACCTGCTGCCCTGAAGGGCAGGGACCCAATTGATCTGATTCTGATTTTTTTACCCGTTAAAAGTTGTTTTATTTTGCCAGCAGTCAACCAGTACTGATTCAGGTCTCGTATGTGTGTGTGTGTGTGTGTGTGTGTGTGTGTGTGTGTGTGTGTGTTTGAAAAATGTGGTCTATGAGTCTAGAGCACACCAGGATGTGGGAGACTCAAAGGTTACTATTTAATTTTTTCAATTTTTTTCAATTTATTTATTTATTTTCTAATTTTTATTGGCGTATAGTTGATTTACAATGTTGTGTTAGTTTCAGGTGTACAGCAAAGTAAATCAGTTATATATATACATATATCAGCTCTTTTTTAGATTCTTTTCCCATATAGGCCATTACAGTGTACTGAGTAGAGTTCCCTGTGCTATACAGTAGGGCCTTATTAATTATCTATTTTATATATATATATATATATATATATATATATATATATATATATATATATATATGTGTGTGTGTGTGTGTGTGTTTATATATATATATATATATATATATATATATATATATATATATATATATAAAACAGTGTGTATATGTCAATCCCAATCTCCAAATTTCTACCTTCTCCCCCCGTCCCCGTTTTCCCTCCTGGTAACCATAAGTTTGTTCTATATCTGTGACTCTATTTCTGTTTTGTAAATAAGTTCATATGTACCATTTTTCAGAAGTTATTGTTTAATATTATGTAGAAAACGTTTATGCAGAGCCAAGGAGGCGAAACAGTTCTCTAATAAAAAGACCATGGGACTGAAGAGGGGCTCCTGAGAAGTAAAAGTTGATGGAAAGACGAGCCTCTTGTTCTGGAGGTGTCACCACGTCTTCCTACCAGGCGGAAACCACAGTGCATGAAGCTCACCTCCCACTTGCCGTCTGTTGATTCCCTCGTAATAGCAGCCTTGTTCCATCTGTGAAAGGGGTCGGGCTTCACAGTTAAACCTCATGTTGTGGTTTGATGCCCCTCTGACTCATGGGGGCAAGAGAGAGGCAACCCTCCAGCCTGGGATCAGGTGAGCCCTCACCCACACCCCACATGAGCGCCTCAGTTCTGGAGGTCAGACATCCAATGCAGGCCTCCCTGGGTGAAAATCAAGGCGTTGGCAGGGCTGTGTTCCTTCTGGAGGGTCTAGGGGAGAATATGATTCTTGTCTTTTCCAGCTTAGATGCGTCCTGCACTCCTTGGATCATGGCGCCTTCCTGCATCTTCAAAACCGGCAACATCTGATCCCTCCAGGACTTGCTTTTATAGTCGCTGATTCTGATTTTTAATAGCATATACTTTAATGTACATATGTGTGTGTGGATAGATATGGGTAGCTAGCTAGCTAGCTAGAGATATTTGCATGGTACCCATGGGGGGGGTGGGGCAATTGTATCTGTCTCCTTTCAACTATGTATAAGAAATGTAGCACAGGAATAGAGATGCGGACATAGAGAATGGACGGTGGACACTGGGCGGGGGGAGGGGGGATTAATTGGGAGATTAGGATTGACGTATATACACTATCATGTGTAAAACAGATAGCTAGTTGGAACCTGCTGTATAGCACAGGGAGCTCAGCTTGGTGCTCTGAGGTGAACTAGAGGGGTGGGATGGGGGGTGGGAGGGAGGTCCAAGAGGGAGGGGGTATATGTATACATAGAGCTGATACACTTCACTGTACAGCAGAAACTAACACAACATTGTAAAGCAACTATACCCCAATAAAAAAAAAGAAAAAAAAAGAAATGTAGTCCAGTAAAGAAATCACTTGACTGTCATTGATGTTTGTTTATTTTGTTAAATTCCTATTTCATTTTTTCATTTTTTTAAACTACAGTTTATAGCTTACTGTGACTACCTAGAGTAGATTATATTCTGGACATCAGGATCTAAACTTTCCACAAAGTCAGCTTTCTCCTGGCGTGAAACAAAATTGAGCTCTTATTTTCATGACTCAACCATGACATGAAGCATTGGTCCTATCATCTGATCAATTTTGGATCAGATCCATTCTGATCAAATCTGATCAGTCTTGTCCTTAAAGTGTATTAAGACAACCATGACCCATGTTGCCCACATCTGACGGGAACCCGCTCACCTTTTTCCCAACCTGAGTCGTGAGCCTTTCACCTCTATTCACCTTACAGCTTTCCAACCTGTATCTGGATTCACTGGATTCTTTTCTCTTGCACAAGCCCTGAAGCCTAAATCGACAAAGCTACCACGTGTTGGTTTCTGATTTCCTTTTTCAATGACACTCCACACTGTTCTAAGGAATAAATGAGATAATGCATGTAAAGAACTTAGCACATGCTAAGCACTCAATACATAGAAGAATAAAATTTGCTATTTTATTAAGTGTCACTAGCCTTAGAATGGATTTTAGTAACGTATGGGTCTCGCTTAAACCCTATCCAAGACTATTTATGACTGGAAATCCCTTCAATTGAGTTCTAAATTAGATGTCTATTTCCTTACCCCCACCCTCCTCCTTACCCCGCTCACCCATCTCAGTGGGTCACTGGGATGCAAAGGCCAGCTAACCTCTTCCCAGTTAGAATGTCCATCGAGATGCCTGAGTTTGAATCCAGTTTCTGCTGCTTACTAGCTGTGTGAACCCAGGTAAGTTACTTCTCTGTGTCTTAGTTTACTCCTCTGTAGAGAGAGGATCCTATAGTGCTTGTCTCTTAAGGTTCCTACAAGGATTAATTGGGTTAAAATGTCCAAAGCAATTTGCAAACTGTCTGGCCCAAGCAATTACCATATGAGGGAATATTACTACTACAGTGAATCTCCCTGAATTTAGTCCAGAGCTCATCTGAAATTCCCCAAGAAAGGAAAAAAATCACACAATGACTTCATGAAAGGAAAAAATAATCTGCAGAGCTGCACGTCTACCCACAACGCTGACCAAGTCTACGCCATTATGCAAAGAACACTTTATTTTCTCATTGTCTTGAAATAAAATGGGATTTTGACCTTATCTTTGGGAAATAAAAGGTTCATTAAAGGGCTGAATTCCCCTCTCCCCCAGACAAAGGCACCATCAACCCTCAAAGGTGAATTCGAACATCTGCTTGTAGATAAACTTGGAAAGTAACTAATTACTCATTAAAATAAAATATATCCTGCCAAAAATATTGCAGGGCTGTTTTACCTAGGGTCCCTGATGACATGCAAAAATACATGTGAGATGTGGTGGATTTTCTGTAAATGCAGTAGACTCTCAAATAGGATTTTAATGGTAGTAATGAATTGCCATACAAATGTAAAAGATTAGAATATATTACATTAATCCAAACACAATAATATTAATATGATTGCCTTCATCACTTTCATTTGATACTGAAGGAAGGTCTTCTATCATATTTTGCACCTCACTTGCACTTAAATGATCCCATAATACAAGTAATATGAGCAACCTTGATCAATATCAGAGCACCTTTCCGAGGACTTGGGACCTGCATTTACATTTCACAGACAGTTTTCACATTAGGATGGATAATGTAATTTGCTCCTCCCTCCCTCCCTCTCTCCCTCTCTCTCTCTCTCTCTGATTTGAACCTATACCTGAATAAGATGTGAAAGGATTTGAAACAGTAAAAGCTTCTCCTGAATCAAATTGTTGGCAATTCTCTTTTAGCAAAGTAATAAGGTCCTTATAAACTTTCAAAATTAAATCCCAAATATCAAAAAACAATCTGTATGTATTTTAAGACACATTATTTCAAAGATAGAAAACTGTTTTGTCAGTATGTACACAAAAGGATCCAATTTTAACTTCTGTGACAAAATAAGTGTGAGATTGTTATCATACCCCAAGGCTAACAGAACTGGAAATCTTCTCTACAGTGAAAATATCATTAAAATTGTCTTTAAAGCTCAACTACCTAAATGTTTCTGAATTACCTGCAGCGACAATTGTTTACATTTGACAATGTTGATAATAATAATCCATATGAGAACAGCATGTAGAGCCTACATGAATTTCTACAAAAGAAATGTAGTGAATTAAGGTCATATTGCTGCATTACAAGATTTAAAGAAAGAAATCCATAGATCTCTGTTATGGACTGAAATGTGTCCTCCTCCCCACAACCCCCGAATTCCTATGTTGAAGACCTAACCCCCAAAGCGACTGTATTTGTAGGGAGGCAATTAAGGTTAAACGAGGTCATAAGGATTAGGCCCTAATCCAATAGAGCGGATGTCCTCCTGAGAAGAGGAAGGAACACCAGAGATTTCATTCTTTCTCTCTGAAAAGAGAAGAGGCCATGTGAAGACACAGTGACAAGGCAGTCATCCCCAGGCCAAGAAGAGAAACCTCACTAGAAACCAATTCTAAAAACACCTTGATCTTGGACTTCTAACTTCCGGAATTGTGAGAAGATGATAAATTTTTGTTAAGTCACTCAGTCTGTGGTGTTTTGTTATGGCAGCCTGAGCAGACAAATGCAATGTTATTCATTAATCATTCCATGATCATTTATTATGCTGTCAAGAATCAGACCATGTGCTAAGGGCTTGGACAGAGGTAAACTAGATATGGTCCCTCACATTGGACAGGTCCCTAAAGTTTCTCTAATGTTCAGTGAGAAGACAGACTCATAGAGGGGACAATTTTGCTCAAGGTCCCAGAGCTAGTTCATAGCAAACTGGGTACAAATTGCATCTCTCTTGATTAAATTTAGCCTGATGTTGGGGCCCATGCTCTTTTCATGGAGATAAATGGTAATTTCAGTTAAGACAGGGAGTATTAGGAATGCCATTTTGAAAAATTCAAAGTCCACTAGAGAAAAAGTCATTTGAATTAGAGACTGTTTCTTATAAGTTCCTATTTCTGGTTCTTGACCTTGAGCCTCCCATGTGCACTCAGAGCTTGATCGTGTCTTTGTGACTTTGAACCAAGCAAAGGTTGGTTCCTCTCCATTAACTAACTGTGGTTTAGCAACAAGGCCTGCTCTCTACTGGGGATAGAATTGGAACCTTTAATTTCCTGTCAGCCATGGTCCACACTGGATTTCCCTAGAATTTTCTGGAGGCAAAAGGCTACCACAGGAAGAAAACCATAGAATTCAACTGGAAACCATCCACATTTCCTCACTCTTAGCTCCATCTCTGACAAGCCTCGGTCAAAGAGACAGACCACAAGGCTATGACATAATTCTTGCTTGTCTGCCAAGTCAGAGAGAAAATGATGAGGAAGAAGAGTTTTATTTGAAAAAAAAATAAAGCTTGGAGGATTATGTTTTTTAAACTTAGGGAAACAAAATTTTGAGACTAAGATCTGTCAGAGTATAACATATATAGGGATGTTAAATCAAAGCAGATAAAGGGAGATGGGTAAGTTACAAGGGTAAAAAGGTTTTAATCCTTGGTGTTTTCTTTGGGCAATGGAAAAAATATTATCTGCATATTACACTATCATTTGTGTTTTAAGTAAATGCCAGAGGAAAGGAATTGGGTCAAGAGGGAGGCACAGGTATTATATACTGAACCTGACCTAAAGAGTTGGAATGGAACGGTTGCAGATTTAAGAAGAGATGATAAAGTTAGAATGTCTGATCAATTTTGTTTTCTTAAGAGTGGAGACTTGCATGAGACAATGCTTGTCGAAGCAAACACACTCATGGCGCTGTGAATTGCCCATAACCTGCTAGTATTACTGATACCCTTGCTCTCCTAGACATTTCCCAGCCTCCCCTGCGTGGGGGTTTGTCATGTGACTATTTCCAACCAATGGAATGTGAGTGGAAGTAATATAGTCACTTCCAGGGGAGGTGGTTAAGTCTCAAGTGTGCCTCCCCTTGACCCTTCACCCCTGCAGCTGGAAGGGGAGGCTTTGAGTTGGCAGAAACATAGGCTGGAAGGGTTCTGGATACCTCAATCACTGGGGGAGAGCCATAAAGGTGAGCTGCCAGGCCTACATCAGACTCAGAGTAAATGAGAAATAGATTTTCGTAAAAGGAAGCCACAAAGATTTGTAGATTGTTATTGCAGCTAAGGACGAATACAGGTGTTCTAAATGCCTTCTCCTCATTTTCTTGCATCTACAGCTCTGATCTGGTTCAGATGTCAGCCCTACCCCGTACGGCTCAGGGAGGGTGATCCTATCCCTTGTTCTAGAAGAAAATCCTTTTTAGTTTCTTCTTGTCCATTCCCTTTCCCAGTGATTGGTTTGGAAGTGGACATGGGACCAAACTGTGAAGCTTTCTGGGGAACTCTTTTCTTGTTTTTAAGAAAAAGCCACTGATTGTGACTTTTTCCTTACTGATTAGACATGGAGAGTTGCTGAGAGGGGTAATGCAACAAAGCCAGCTAAGGGGGTTTGCTTAATAAAGTAGTTTAATTGCCTAGATGAAATGACTAAATACCATTCTTTGGGGCCCTGGAACTGAGGACAGGAGTAGAGTGACAAGATGAGGTCCCAGGAACACTGTGGTGGGCAGGGGCAGGGACATGCAGAGAAATAGCCTCTCAGGAGGGCAATGGCCTGTGACCTTTTAGAATAGTAATGTCTGACCCCGATTTAGCTGAAAAGAAATATACTCAGAGCAGATAAGCACCCTCCATCCCTGCAAACCTCAAAAGTATGCCAGATGGGGAAGATGGTATAAAATTTGAATGCTAACAAAAATAAAGGAGTAGAGAAAACACTATAGAAAGGGGGAAGAAACCACATGTGTTGCACCAGACAGACTTAGTTTGAAGTCTTGGCTTTGCCATTTATAGGTTTTGTTTCATTCAGCAGTTTACATCACCTCTCTGAGTTTCAGAGAAATAGTAGTCTTTGTGCTTCTATTACTAAACACACTCTTTAAAATTTTTTTCTGCATGCTCTGTACCACGTATACTTATACAATCTTAACTAGGATTCAGAAGCTCTGCAACCTGGTATTGACTCTGCAGCATTTAGGTGTTTGCATAAACTTTTTCATTTGTAAAATGAGGAAGATGCCATGGTCATACCCATCAGCTTCTCTGGAGGAACACACGTGAAACACATCTTGTAAATCCTATTAAAAAAGGCCAAGAGACTATTTTTAATATTATCGCACCCATTCAATCTGAGGACCCCTGCTTTGCCTGATGAATGGGCTGTGACTTCTTTTATAAACAGCCACTCTTCCCCATTATTTAGACAAAAGGCGACAAAGTCAACCTTAGTTACCAGAAAAATCTGGATCGTTTTCACTTGACCTTGTATTTGGTCTGGCTTTGGGACCTCAGGAGCTGATAAACATCATTATTGGAAACTCTGAGAATGCCCTGTCACCCACACAGCTCTGCCCTTTCTGGATTTTCAGCTGTCCGCCCCCAGCTGCAACTGGCTGAGGCTTTGGTCAGTGTGGGAGAAGAGAGAGGAATTTGTTCAGCTGAGTCATGACCAGGCCCCCGCGTATGATACAAAACCGGTTAAAGCCCCCTTGTCTGCATCCTGAATCCATGACACAGTGGCCTTGAGGAATGCAGAATCTTGGCTTCGTTTCACCTGGCAGCCCCTTTTCCCTTGGAAGGCAAGGGGTTGGGGTCCTTGTTGGTCATAAAAGATGAGTAAGGCACACAGGCAAGGGGGGTAATTGCTTCCACTTCACCCCCGCTCCCTCCCCCAGAAATGTTCTCTGGCCAAACCAAATCCAGGCCTCCCAGAAGACCCAGCCTACCCAGAGCCAAGAGCAACTCCCACCTCCCTGCCGCCACTTACTGTCCCCAAGGGCCTATCCAGAAGATCTGGTCAGTAAGCTTAAAAATAGTTGAGTGTGTGGTGACAAGCTTTGTGGATTTGCTTTGTAAAAATATTCTGAGCAGGGAAATAAACCTTTCAGCAGCTTATTTTTCCACTGCTCTGGGGAGTAACCACTTTCTGCTGCCGTAAGCACTTCAGGTACCTTGAGGGTAGGGGGCAGGGGTGCTGGAGGGAAGGGACAGAACCCACTCAGGGCATGGATGGGGGTTACTCGGTAAAGGGGAGAAGTGTCTTGTCGGAGAAGCAGGTCTAAGAGTGCCAGCAACTCCTAGGATTCAGGCAGACATGATCCAGGCAAGGTAACATTTCTACACATGCTGCATAGAAGAAGGAAATTCCAGGCTCCTGAGTTTTGACATCCAAGGCCCTTCCGGATCTAGCTCTGTGCACCTAGCATGCCCCCTCCCAGACATAATTAAGTCTAACAAACAGAATAGTTAGCGGTTTTCTCATCACATCATGATGCTTCATGTGGCCATACCTTCCCACACTCTGTTCCTTCTGCTAGGAAGGCCCTTTCCAGCCCTGGACCCTCACCACCATCCCCAACTCCCCAGCCACCTATTCAGTCATTAAAATCCAGCCAGGAAGTTTGCCTTCTCCTTGAAATTTTTCCTGATTCCCTTCACAGTTAATCACTCTATTTCCTAAGCAACAATTCTGCCATCATTGCATGTATCACATGCTGGGCTGTTCCCTCGCAGGGTTTGTTTTATTCATCTTGATGTTTTTGTAACCTCACACAGGATCTGGCAATAGTAAGTACCGCCAAACAGGTTAATTGAACAAATAAAAGGCTGTAATTTTACCAAGGAGGAAGAAGAGACAGAACTGCCGGTTTTCAGGGAGCTTGGGTAAATTCAGGACCCTGGGGGGTTGAGAGTTTATGTCCTCTTCCTTCCAAATGGACATCTGTCCCAGTAAATCACTCGGTTAGAAGTTGTCACAAATGACACAGTAAAAGACTCTCAGAATTTTTGAGTTAACAGAGAAGCTTAGCATCAACTTTTTCCTTTCCAGCATTCCCTTGAGTTAAGATGCAATGATCCTGTTTTTACAGGTGAGAAAACAGTTTCCACAGAAGAGGCAGGAGATGAGGACAGCAGAGCCGGGGCTTAACACAGATTGCCTGTTTCCAGGAATTTTCTCTTTCTACAAATGGCCAAAAACTACTGAAAACAGAAAAAAAAAAATGTGTGCAAAACTCTTTATGTTAGATGATGATTATTATTATTATTTTCAGAAACTGTAAAACCCAAATAAGATTTTGTTTGTCCGAATTCAAGAAAATCACCGAGCGGCCAGGCATAGGGCAGCAGAGAACAGGATGTGTCCCCACCAGGATCCCTAATTCAGAAGAGCTTGACCACCCTCCTTGGTACGATGTTGATGCTGATACTACCATCCATTGAGAACCACTATCAAGATGGGGACAGTGTGGTCATCAGAGGTCAGGCTCTGGAACCAGGCTGTCCAGGCTCAAATCCATGCTACTCAATCTCCCTGTGCCTCAGTTTCCCCATCTTTAAACTGATGGTTGCAATTAGACCTAACTCACAGAGTTAAGTTATACCATAGAAAACATTAAACAATCAGTAAGCGTCACTTCTTAGGTGCCGGGTATCACCCTGAAACCATCAGATTCTTTATCTTTTCATCCGAATATCAACTCATTCAGGTCTTATCATTTCTGTCTTACCTATTAAATACCTGGGGCTCAGAGATTAGGTATTTTTCCCAGTGGGTATTCTGGATTTTGAATCCCAATCTTTCTGAATTTAAAATTCTATGTATACTGTCTCTGTTTCTCTGAAGCTCCTGGAAACAGTGCTCCTTTGAGACTCTGCAAGAGGGAGTCCTATGACTCCGATAATCTATGAGGGTCCAGATGACAGACTGGGATTCCCTGAGCTCTCATCAGCTTTCCAAGTGAGAGGCTGAAAGTTCTGCAGGGAGCATGGGTGTATCTTGCATAAATACCCAGAGGCTTGGGAGGTAGAGGGGAAAATATTTGGAGTCGGCAAGTCTAGTCAATTAATATGTGCTTGTGGGTCCATTTTAAAGCTGAAAGATCTTTTGTAAGTACCAAGCGACATTAAATTAGTCTGAGGGCAGATCCTGCCCGCAGAGTAGGAGGTGCCCAAACCGATGCGTGTGTGTGTGAATTATCTGCTGGTGATACGTAGGTGCTGACCCTCCAGTTGTGAGGGCAGAATTCAGTAAATGGGTGCTCTTGGGGAGTGAGGCAGGAAGGGTCCAAACCTCTCCTTCACACGGTGCAGGCATTTAGTCTTGCAGAATAGGTTCGCCATCCATCTTGACGGAGTCATACTTGGAAGGTAAAGGTCTGGGCGGGACCACCCATAGGGAACCAGTGTGCCGATACCCACCGCCTGGTTTGGATCAGGCAAAGCGGGAGAAGTGTGGTTAGTGTTTAGCCAAAGGGTACGGCAGGGCCATAAATGGGAGAAAAACGAACCCTGAGCTCAGAGACGGAAACGATATACAACCTGTCAGGAAGTGGAGTCCCGTGTAGGTCTGGAAAGTGGCTCAGAAAGGAGTGATGAATGGTGTGAGGGCCTGTCGGCTCTGGGAGTGTTGGATGTCTCCTGCTCAGTGTAGGGTGAACTGGTCTCTGCAAAGCTCTCAGGAGGGTCAGGGAGTCACCCTTCCCTTTTTGAACCTAAAGTCTTCTGTGCCTTCTCCAGGTGGATCTCACTTTATATCTCAGGAATGTTTCTGTTTTTCCTTCTCTGGCGGGGGTGGGGTGGGAGTGGGGAAGGGGGTAGAGAAGAGTTTCCTTGTAGAGGACAGATGTTTGAGCCCAGGTCCATTCACCAGCTAGCTCTCTGCGACTGCGAGCAAAGTCCCTCTTTTCTTTCGAAATCAGTTCCTGATCTGGGAAATGGGGAATGGCCTCAAAATAGTCCCCAAGCTTTCTTCCAGCGTCAACTTTCCATAATTTACAGAACTGGCAGCTCTCTGTTTTTGTGAATTTTCTGCAGAACTCCAGAGTCTTTCTGAGATGTCCTGTCAACCAGTTCAGTAAATTTGGGGATATCTAGTGGGTAAGGCTGTGTTCAAAAGAACAGCCTTGTTTTTATCTGTTTTAGGGGTTCATTAAATTCTCATAAGACATTCTTTGGGGAGAAAATGATACTTACATACACATTTATTTGTATGTATGGTTTATTTTGTGAGCTTAATTCTTTAAATGAAATTTATGGCAGGGTATAAAGATAACTTTTGCAACATGAGTAATAATTGCCTCTTGCTGTTTAGAATATCACCTTTTATTAATAATAATTCCACCTTGTATCTGTGAAGCATGTTAGAGTTTATAAAAGCTAATTGTTTGTGTAATCTTAACTGGTCCTCAAAACCACCTGTGAACTAGGCTTTTTTCTTTTTATTAGTTTTTTAAATTGCTTTTTCAATTATAAAATGAATACAGATATAGCAGGGTGCCATGTTAAATATTTAACATTTTTTTTCTTCTGGTGAAAAAAGAGCTACAGGCTACAATGGTCATGCTTGAAAAAGATGATGCAGTTTTTAATTTTTTTTAATAGAAGTATGGTTGATTTACAATATTGTGTTAGTTTCTGGTATACAGCAAAGTGATTCAGTTATGTATATGTATATATGTGTGTATATATATACATATATTCTTTTTCATATTCTTTTCCATAATGATTTATTACAGGATGTTGAATATAGTTCCCTGTGCTATACAGTAGGACCTTGTTGTTTATCTATTCTATATATAGTAGTTTGTATCTTCTAATCCCAAACTCCTGATTTATCCCTCCCCCACCCCCTTTCCCCTTTGGTTACCATAAGTTTGTTTTCTAGTCTGTGAGTCTATTTCTGTTTTGTAAATAAGTTTATATCATTTTTTTAAGATTCCACATATAAGTGATATCATATGATATTTGTCTTTCTCTGTCTGGCTTACTTCACTTAGTATGATCATCTCCAATTCCATCCATGTTGCTGCAAATGGCATTATTTCATTCTTTTTTATGGTTGAGTAATATTCCAGTGTATATATATATATATATATATATATATATATATATATATATATATATATATACCACCTCTTCTTTATCCCTTAAGAGGATTCTCTTTTGAGTCAAGAACGTGGCTCCCTTTCCCCAAATGGAAGGAGGGGGGTTTACCACCAGAGGCAACCAGTGTTCCTTGTTAGGGGAAATGAGCTTTGCAAATCTTGTCTCTGCTATGGCGATCCAGATGCTCTCAAAGAGTCCAGGGAAGGAAGGAAATGAGAACTTTTATTCTGAGTATCTAAATAGGGGAAAAAAAGAGTAGCCCCCGCTATCAGCAACTAGAGAAAACCCGCATGCAGCAGCGAAGACCCAATGCAGCCAAAAAAATTAAATAAATGAATAAATAAAAGAAAAAGACCCCTGTTCTAGGCTGGGAGGAAGACTATGCGTTACTGGTACACAGTTGATGGAGCTGCTGCATCTGCTACGGCACCCCTGGCAGCACTTGCCCTTTGGTTCCAGATGGGGCTGAACAAGCTGAGCTTGGAGATCTTCGGGCCTGAAAACTAAGGACATTATGGCCTCAGGCTTGGGGCCAAGGGTGGAAGCCCTGTCCTTAGAAGAAGCACAGGGGTGGCTCATGCAAGGACCTGAATCAGCAGTGGCCCAGTGATATTTTCATGACCTTGTAGCAGGGGGTCAGGAGACTTTTACCATAAAAGTCCAAATAGTAAATATTTTGGGCTTTGTGGGCCACGTGGTCTCTGTTGGAAAGACTCAGCTCTGCCCCTGTAACATACAAGCAGCCATAGGTGATATGTGACAGAACAGGTGTAGGTGTATTACAGGAAAACTTACAGATATAGTTAGTGGGCTGAATTTGGCCTGTAGGCCATGGTGTGATATCCCTGGCTTAGGAAATTCCCAGAAATAGAATTACTGAGTCCAAGTGTACACATTTTTTCCAGTTGTTTTAGGTGTTATCAAGTCACCCTCTAGAAAAGTTGTATCAAATCCTTACCATCCATGCATTAAGGTACTTGCTTCCTTCCATGGTCCTCAATTCTTGGTATTTTTATTTTTTAAAAGAACCAGAGAAAATATGTGTACTCTAATTTTGCATATGAAAAATGTTAAAAAATGTTAATCTTCTTTTCTCACCAAAGATCACAAAGCAAGAAATCAGCAAATTTATGACTAGAAGGTGACTTCAAATTAAATCAGTACATTGAACGTGGAGACTCTCTGCAACGTGGGGATGGATTGTGTGTGGGAAGATACGAACAGCAAAGATAGGGAAAGGCTGGGGGGGCGGTCACATGAATTGCAGTTGAAAATAACTTCTGCCTTCTTCATGATTGAATGAACACTATGGCTGATCAAGGAACTCTCAACACATCTATTTCGGATTCTTGTTACCCAAGACATTATGTGACTTTTGTGGGCTTGCTTCTTCATGAGAAATGTGCTGGCTTGAATTTATGTCCCCTCCCTTTACCGCATATCTAGCCAATAGGAGCCAGGCACCAGAAAGAAGGACACCCATTGGGGTTTTAGGCTAACCCCTTTAAAATCTTCCAGGGTGGGAGATCTATTGGCTCATTTGTTAAAATTCTCTTTTGTTTTCTGATCTGCCAATGACCAGCCATATACTAGCCAGGGAGGTGTGAGGTTAACTGGTAGAGTTCATTCTTTGGGGACACAGATCTGATTTGAGTTTCAGCTCTGCTCTAGAGTGGCTGTGGAGTCTTAGATATACTCTCGATGTGCCCATGTCTTCAAATGTAAAATTGAGAAGAGTAAAACCTCCCCCTTAAGGTGTTCTTGAAGATTCAATAAACACACTTAGGTAGAGTGTCTCGTCAAGTGTGAGGTATGATTTGTCCAATTCTAGGGCATTGCTCACAAACCTGGAATGTAACTTAGAGAGCACTGGGTATCTAGGGAGAAGACCTGGCTTGCACTACTTCAGGTGGGCAAGGATTGGCTGGGTTACTGGGGTCTCTCAAATCACATTTCATAAAAAATAACCTGCATGGAGACAAACTAGGAATTACTAGTTAGGGATTAGGTCCATCAATCTAGTTCAGGAGAAGTTGATTTGGTCCCAAAAAAACACTTTAAGTCCCTACAATACAAGGTCATGTGTTTTAGTCTTAGAATACAGAGATTAATCCTGGTGCTAAGGAGACTCACACCAGAGAGAGAAATAGCAGAACTTAACATGAAACATTTTGAACATATTCTGAGAAATGGTTTAATGGAAAAATCATAGGATGTTACAGAGACAAAGAGAAAAGTACCTAACCTAATGGTTTGAATGGCTGGGATTAGGAAAGACTTCTCACAGGGTGCACTTAAAAGTTTAAGCCTTATAGAATGACAATATGGAGTATATGTGAGTGGGTTAGTGTCAATGTGTGATGTGTGTGTGTGTATGAGAGAGAGAGAGGAGAGAGAGAGAGAATAAAGGCACTCAAGCAAGGGAATTCATGAGTGAAGGAATGAAACTGAATGGTACATTTAAGGGAATAGAAGTTTGGTGTTG
This sequence comes from Balaenoptera borealis, assembly GCF_965194805.1. NCBI lineage: Eukaryota > Metazoa > Chordata > Mammalia > Artiodactyla > Balaenopteridae > Balaenoptera > Balaenoptera borealis. Next base: position 103,883,881 of record NC_138865.1, read on the forward strand.
CAAGAGATGTAAGGTGATAGTTGGGGTAATAGCAAAAAAAAATGAGGTCAGTTATGAAATACTGGTCAAAGTCTTGAGGTCTTCATTCTTTGGAAGCCATTGAAAGGTGTTATGCAGGACAGTGGCAAGGTCAGATTCATGTTTCAATGCTTTACAAAGATCCCCTTGGCTTCAGCGTGGAGCATGGATAGAGTGGCCAAATCAGAGGCAGAAATACTAGTTAGGAGACTTTGCAGTATTTTGGATGAGAGACGGTGGTGGTTGAACTGGAGAAGCATGGTGGGGAAGGGGAAGGAGATCTGTTCAGTCACTATTAATTGGTAAAATTAGCAAGAGTGGGCGTGGCTTTCATGTGGAGGGTGAAAGAGAGTGATGATAAATCCCAAGCTTTTGATTTGAGCTCCGGAGCTTGATGGGACCATTCCTTGAGACTGGAACAGTGGAGGAGGTGGAGATGAAGAGTTTAGAGAGAAGAAGAGAGACTTCAATCAGGGAGTTCTGGGCTGGAAGCAGATGTTCTGGCTTCTGAAAAATTTTTCCGCTGTCTATGGGCAAATTGTGATCCTTCCTTAGCTTTAGCTTCTCCAGTTCTATCATGAAGGTACCAGACTCAAGACTGGTTCCCAAACATGCGTCTGTAGCCTCATAATTGTCAATTCTGATTCAGTAGGTCTGGTGCGTACTCTGGGAATCAAAATTTTCAAAAGTTTTCTAGTCCTGTTGCTGTCTGGTTTTGGGGACCTGTGCATCAGGAGAGCCCTGAGGATTCTGATAGCTCAAGCATCTCAGTGCCCTTTTCCCCTAGTCCTTTCTCCGTCCTGCTGACTCTGCAGAGGCAAGCTGGCATCTGGCCTTCAGTGTGGCTCCACAGTCCCTACCACTACGTGCCAGTAACCACAGCGTGTCTCACTCCTGCCCCCGCACCCCTCCCCACTACCCTCACATAGGGGGAAGAAGCCAAGATGATTGCCTCTCACACATATTGAGGCAACTCCCTGCTGTGTTTTTTTTAAGGACATATGGTTTCTCTCCTACCGGGGTAATCTGTAAAAAATTGCTTCTGTGGCTCATTGGAATGAAGTGTTGGTTATTTTTTTCCAAGTGTGGTAGTCAATGCAGAAAAAAAAACCCAACCAACTTCTTCAAAAATCAACGTTTTGTAGATAGAGCACATTTAGACATTGAGTTTTATTCTTCCAGCTATGCTCAGAGAACACATTGCCTACCCTCAGTGTTTTCATTGATCCCACTTCCTGCTACAGATGAGCTTAGCAGATGCTGCATGTAGACATGAGGAAAAATCATTCAATGCATCTGAAAAATTCACTGGAGCTTGGCCATCAATAGAGAGGCTTTAGGTGTTACTTCTCGCAACTTGCAAACAACATTAATTGCACTGAGACCTCCAGGTTGGACCAGGAAGTGGTTCCCTTACACCACACATGAGAATTTTGGGCTGGAGTGAGACAGTACAGGTCTTTCCCTCACTGCAAGGCTGAGATCAATTGTTGACTCCTAAAACCAAAAGGGATGTGGGAATCTGGTGAGAATCGCAAAGGCCTGGAATATGAGAGTTATGTGCAAAGATGAAAGGTAGCAGGCTTTTTTAGCCTGGAGGCACCATAGAATGGCTTAATTATAACCTCCTCCCATATACAGAGGGTTCTTCAATGAGGTAAGCCCACTACTGGATCCCAGGCTGTTCTGCAGCAGAGACCATATCTTATTTATTTTTTATTCTTTCCACGGTGTCCAGTACAAACCTCTGAATGAAGTGGTGGCTGAGGAAGCTGATTCAACAACTATATTCCCAGATCTCATTACAGAGTTTAACTTTGGGGTCCTTCAAACCTAGGTTTGAATTCCAGTTACACCAGTTACAAACTGTGTAACTTTGGATAAGACACTTGAACTGCGTGTGTTGAAATTCTCTTACCTATAAAATGAGGTTAAAATACTGACCATGTAGGGCAATTTTGAGGATTAAGAGAGAGTATGTGTATCTAAAATACCTACTAGAAAGCCTGGAAAATTGATTAAATGTTTGTTGAGTGAAGGACTACATAAAGCTCTGGAGAGCATTCAGATCGGCTACAGAAGACAGGTAAGTAGAGTGACTTGAAGTACTGATTTGCCTTGGACAGCGCTGGCTTAAGTAGGTTGAACAGTCAGACGTGCGGATAGATACCTGATTGAAGGGACAAGGAGATATCCCTGTAGCCTTGGAAGAACCTTAGCTTCATGGCTTGTGGCCACTTAGTATCATGTTGTGCACAAGCAGTGTGTGTGTGTGTGTGTGTGTGTGTGTGTGTGTGTGTATGTGAGAGCACGTACATGCATGTGATGTCTAGTATCTACTACCTGGATGTATTTTGAGCTTTCTGGAAACTTGGCTGGTATCTAATCCACCTCTGTATTTCCCTCTCTCCTGGAAACTGGAAACACCCTGGGTTTCAACACATGTGAGAGGAGAACCAACAGGGATTAGGTGTCTTCTACAATCTGAGAACAGAAAGAAAAACAAACAAACAGAAATTACTCTCTCCCTCCTACTGCTTACATTCTTGTGGCAAAGTCAGATTTTCTCTTGGAAGCCTTCTCCAACTATAGTTGTTATAATGTATTCAGCGTACAATTGATTTATTTAAAAAGACTAGAACATTACAGATAAAGGTGTAGCTCCTTTTTCCTCCCTCGATTATCCTCCTCCCTACAAGGCAATCACCAGCATGAATTTTGTAGTCCCTATTTTCTATGTTTATTATGGAATGTATCCATAAATGATATATGTAGTTGCTGGGGTTTTTTTTAAAAAACTTTTTACATAGTGATTTCATACAATATTCTTTTTAGCAACTTGCTTTCCCCCTTTTTTTCTGCTCAATATTGCATTTTTAAGATCCATTTATGTCTTTATATACAGGTCTCATTCATTCATTTAGTTTTTATTATTAGAGTACATTGTATGAACATACAACCATTTAATTGCCTATTTCCTGTTGAAAGACATAAAGATTGCTTACAATTTTTCTCCATTCCAAACAAACAATGTTACAATGAACATCCAGGATACCCTGGTACATGTGAGCAAGCATTTCTCTACAGTAAATTGTTAAGTCACTGGGTATGCATATTTTAAATGTCATTATCCTCAGCCAAAGTGATTGTACTAATTTACACTCCCACCAGCAGGGTATGAGAGTTCTGTTTTCTCATGTCTTTACCAACAGTTTGTGTTGACAGACTTTTTGATGCCTGTCAGACTATTTGGTATGAAATGGTGTTTCACTCTTGTTTTAGTTTTCATTTCCTTTATCACTAGTGAGGATAATCATCTTTTCATATGTTCACTGAATTGTCTGCTTCCATCATTTGCCCACTTTTAAGTTACATTGTTGGTTTGTTTAAACTGACATATAATTTCTCTACCTATTCAGGATTCTAATTCATGTTGGTTTTATATACTACAAATATATTTTCTAAGCCTGCCATTTTTTTCTTTAGTACCTTTTGTGGAAGAGAACCATTTAAATTTGAGTTTTATCAATACTTTCCTATAAACTACTGATCTGAGAGTTTTCTAAGAAATCTGGTTCTTTTCTCCTACTCAAAAATTATTACCCTAGATTTTCTTCTAATTAATTTTTTTATGGTTTTATTTAATTATTTTCATGTGAGGTGCAAGTTTTAAATGGAAAATCTTGCCATTTATTGTTTACTTTTTCCTTTCACTGATTTATAATGCCACCTGTATCATATGCCAGTTTCTCACATGTATTTGAGCTTATTTAAGAGCTTCAAATTCTGTTCCATTGATCTGATTTTCTCCCCCTGTTCCAATACCACTGTTTTAATTTCAATAGCTTTAAAATATAAATGACTTAAGAGATACATAGTTAAGTGCTACCTCTTATTTTTTTTCCACCAGAATCAGCTTGGTTAATATTTGATGTTTGCAAATTCAGATGGATTTTTAGAATAAGTATGCAGAGTTGTAGAGGAAAAATCTTGTTGAGATTTTATTTGAAATCTCATTGAATATATTAAGGATTTAGATCAAATTAATAGCTTTGTGAATTTTAACATCTCCATCCATGGAAGTGGCACAGTTCTCCACATATTTTGTTTTCTCTTATGTTTCTTAAAACATTTTATAATGTTCTCCACAAGGTTTTACTTAAGTTTATTTATAAACAATTTTGATTTTTTTATAATGACTATACTTATATTACATTATTACTGATAAGTATACATTTTTGTGTATTATTCAACCATTCTGAAATCTCGCAGTTGCTTCATTAGTTCATTTACAGCTTTTCTTGAATTACTATGTTGATAATCTTAATATAATCTCTAATATGTAATTACAACTTCCAATTCTTATACCTCATTTGTTTCTCTTGTCTTATTTCTTAGTTATGACATGCAGTTGACTAGCAATGGTGAATTATGTGGACTATACTGTTATCTTTTCTTGACTTTAATAGAAATGCTTCTAAATTTCAACATTAAGTTTTATATTTGCAGGGTTTTGATAGTTACTTATTAGATTAAGGAAGTTTCCTGCTGTTGATAATTTGCTAAGAATTTTGTCTTAAATAAATGTTGAATTTTATTGCAAATTTTATATATTCAATATCTATTGAGACATCCATTTGTCTTCTCGTTTAAATTGCTCATATGTTGAATAATCATACCTTTATAGATTTTTTTTTTCCTCAGTGACTCATACCTGTCTTTCTGTGATAAATTCTACTAGGCCACGATGCTTGTTGGTTAGGCTTAGAACAGTGCCAGGTTTAATATGCTAGTATTTTGCTTAAGATGTTTAAAATTAAGATTTTTGCAGCCTAATAAATTCTTTTTTGTACTTAAATTCTTTTGAGAGGGATTTGTGTCTCGTGTTACTATCTTTTCTGACATTCTAATTTCAATCTATACAATTCTTTTCTACAAAACTCTTCCACCTGCTATTTTCTCCATACCTGCTAGAACTTAAAAGCCACATTCTATCTTGGTCTGCACTCTAATTGTATTACCTAAATGTGCACTTTTCCAATTGAATGAAAAATTGTTATTTTTTGATACCCATTTGCTATGCCAATTGTACTCTCACAGTAGTAAGTGGGATTCTTAAGTAGAGAAAATCAAGGTATTCTTCATTTAGTCTACTCATCTTAGCAATGGCTAATAGTGAAATTCCCAGATAAATCAAAGAAATATCTCAACCACCTTCCACAAAACAATTCATTAATAAGTATTAATTAAATTGGTAGCATCCTGTGTGCAAGTCACTGTGCTCAGCCCTTTATATACATGATATTGCATAAAATTTACAAATATTGTATGGGATAGGTAGTGCTATTCTCAGTTTAGAGATATTAAACCTTGAGTTTATGGGGTTAACTAACTTACTTAGGTTACATGGGTGTTAAATGGGATTTTCATCCTGCCCTATCTGATGCCAAACAATATACTCTTAGCCATTTTGCTACACTGTGTCTATACCAAGGTTTGGAGATGCCATCCATGATAACTCCATGCCAGCACACAACAGAGTTCAACCTGTCGACTGAAAATAATGCACAACCTAAAGTTGAGAATTACGTTTTTATTCAGCGGACTTGCTGAGAACTTAAGCCTGGGAGACAGCCTCTCAGATAGCCCTGAGGGACTGTTCTGATGAGGTAAGGGAGGAGCCAGGACATATAGGAGTTCAAACAAATGAACAAAAAAACCCTAGGAAGTTGAACATCACAAGATTACTGCTAATTAAAGAAAACCAGACATCTCAAGTTAATGAATTTAGCGCTTTTTTTGTGTCTGAGAAGATGCAAGAACCTGGGCTCATTGAAATCATTCCTTTGCTATGCACCTTAACTATCCAGGGCCAGTATCCTGTTTTTCTCCATCCTGAATCCCCTGAGGGTGCACAGTTGGGGGTGGCGGCAGTGGCTGATGACTTGATGGCCGCAGCATCCTTTGTTTATTGATATGGCAGGCGACATTTTTCATCCACAAACCCAACACTGTCTCCTGGTTAACATACTCCTTATATCTTAGCTCTCTGATTAACAGATAAGAATTCTGTTCCAGGGCATACACATTTTGTTTGTTTGCTTTGTTTTGTCTTATGTATGTCTCATTTTCCTTTATTTCTTCTTACACTACATCATAGAAATACCTACTCATGCTTTGACATCTTCTTTCTTCTGTTTTCCTGCCCTTATGTTCAATTTCCTCATTTCTAGTTATTCTCATTAATGCTTATTGATTTTTTTTTTTTACTTTTATACTAAACAAAAAGAAATCAGGAAAGAATTAAAAAAGAAAAGAAGTTGTCCTACATTGGAATATTGTGCCTCCAAGGCAGGAAGCTGTTGTTGGATTCTCTCTCGGTTGCCCTGGAGTCCTGGTTGGTGGCTGAAGCTGAGAGAAGGTCAACACTTTCGTGAACTAACTTGGATGCTTCTCTACCCTGGGCCTCTCTGACAGGCAATACGCTTCATCTTTGTCAATGGGTAAGGGTTTCTTTGACTAGCCAGGCATAAGACAGAGCATGAAGATGGAGCTGCTTGCCCAGTGGTGAATGTATTCCTGTTTTTGTAATCTACTTGCTGTCAACTCTCTTTTTTCCTTTATGATGTTTAATTGAAATCACAGCCTAATGAGGTCTGGCCAGTCTCTTTCCTTTGGCTGAAGACTTGACGTTACTGCCAATATATCTGAATAAGAGGAGAACAATTTCTGGAGAAATGGAAAACTTAAAGGCCACTAGAAATGAGTTGTTTATATGATGCATTTTTCCCCCTTACATTTTAACAGATTAATTTGTTACTAAGCTGGTGTTTCCCTCAACAATGATGATTTTTTTTGATGGTCTTGGAACATCCCTGGAACTCAAGTCCAGCCAATGAATCTAGATTTTTTTGTTGGTTGAAGTTCAGGGTCTCTGATCTCACCTGAATTAGCTCCTGGAAGTATGCTTGGAAATTTAAAAATTTGTGCTTTTACTTTTCCTCTTTCTTTTTAGCCCAATTCAGATGTCATGTCCCTACAGATTTTTCCTTAATTCCTAAATTGTGATAGTGCATCCGTCATCTACACATCTAGAGAACTTGTATTTGAACCATTTCATTTGCCCTGTGCAATGAGATGCAATGCGGTTGAGGAGAGGATATGAGTATTAGAGTAGGGCAGGAATATGTTTGCATATTGGGATGAGTATTTACCAGCTGGGTGATCATGACATTTCAATATTTCATTTCTGTGAATGATAATCTTCAAAATAATAATGCTGATAATAGTACCTGCCTCATCTGGTTGTTGGGAGAATTCAATGAGGTCACATATATATTAGACTCGGTGCACAGGAGAGACAATGTGATTTCCCATTTCTTTGAGTTTATCTCCACCATCACTAGTACATGTAAAGTGCTTTCTACAGCACTTGTAGAAACAATGAATCTATCTTTCCATAACATTAACTTTGCAAGCTAAGAGATTTTCATCAGGGGAATATATCTCATGAACTGGCATGCCTTGTTTTGGACACTTAGTCAACCTCATAGGCTTTATTTGAGATAACCTCATAAAAGTATTATTTTATTTCATGTAGGGACTTAATTCTTGAAAGTTACTTAATGTTATTTTTTACAAAATTAAATCCTCTTTTAGAGCCACCTGGGGAATGCACTATTAAAGTGAGTCATGTGGTTAATCCTTTTGCGTAAAATAACCTTTTGGAAAGTGAATAATCCTCTGTAATTTATCATGCCTATATTCCGATACCAGTGCTTCTTAGAAAGGTACCTGATCCATTTGCATCAAGTACTCTGTACAATCTTACATTTCTATTAAAAAAAAATTCCCACTGAAGCCAGGGATGGGTCTACATGGATGATATTCTTATATTGTGTGTAGTTTGTCTTTACATTTTAAAGAATTAATGTAGAAAGGGGCTGGTATTAGATTCTCCACAGCACAAACTCATAAGGCTTTATTTTTAGGAAGGCTCTAAGAGCCAAGGGAAAACGAGAAGGAAAGTAATATTATTGAGTATCTGCATGCTAAGCATTGTGGTAAGCATTTTCACCAACATATCATGGTGTTATGAATAGCATTATTCCCATTTTATTGGTCAGAAAAATAAGCAAAGTAATCTATGCAAGTGTCAAAGTCAAGATTTGAAATCAGGTCTGCTTAGTGCTAAATTCCTTGCTAATTCTAACAACGTATTCCTTCTTGAATACAATCTACTGAGTTTAGGCAGGAAGTAAAATCTAAGATTTGTGTGGTATTTACCTTATTGGGAGTCACTTTAAAAATATCTTATTGTGCATTATCTTGGGGCCTAATTTTTATTTGGGTATGCAGCATGGACCTAAACCTTGGCTCTGAGGTTAGCTTCAGTGAGGTTTTGAAGGAGTTAATACTTGCCCTTTTTTTTCCGTAGAAGATGAAATGTGGACTGTTGCTAGAAGCCACAAAGCTGAGTATTTATTAAGTACATTTATCTCCCTTTCATCTTTTTGGCCGGTGTTCCCAACAATAATCTAATTTCCTCTAAAATTTTCCATGGAACAGGATGGCGACTCTAAATCCTGAAACGCTAAAGGAATCATTTAATGACCTGTGGTGAGTTGCTATGAACTCATTCCAGACTTGCTAATGAGTATTTGGAGAAGACTCATGGGGAAGCTCCAAGTCTCTCCAAAATGATCCTGCTAGTGGCAATCAAGGACTTTCTGGGGGTTTCTGGAAGTTCTAGATGACTCTTAAGGGAGTCTACTTAGTTCAGTTTGAGAATATAGTGCTAATAAGGCCAGTGGTTTGAGCCCTCTGTGCTAGCGCTCATAGACGATACTCTTCACTTTGGACAGCCATTTAGCACATAAATGATGTAGGTTGTACGTAGGCAAAACAAAACAAAACAAAAAAACCCAGTGGGGATGGCTTAGTGTGTACATTAACTCTGTTTACTCATTTAACCTGAATTTTTTTTTTTTTTTTTGGCCGCACTGCTTGGGCATGTAGGATCTTAGTTCCATGACCAGGGATTGAACCCATGCCGTCTGTAGTGGAAACGTGGAGTCCTGACCACTGGACCGCCAAGGGAGTCCCCGACCTGAATTTTCTAAGAGCACATTTGGTACTAAACTCTAGGGATACATGGCCAGTTTGAACTAAGACTGTCATTAAGTCTCTGACTATGAGGGATACATAAACAGATAATTATGTAATGTTATGATGCATACCATGCTAAAGGTAGCTATAGATAACATCTGTAAGATTAACAAAGGAAGAGTGTTGATTAATAACAAGTTGAGTTTACTAAGTATAATAAAAGTGAGAATTACTATAATGGTGATTATCACTATTATCATTGATCTCTTAGTGCTAATCCCACTGTTAACACCTGTACTTGAATTATTCAACCCAACAACCTTGAGATACTGGTGATGATGATGATGATAAAGAATGCAATATTAAACTCTATTTTTAAGACACTGTGTTGGATATTTAAAGATATTATTTTATTGGATCATGCCAGCAACTCTCTGGGTTCTTTTTTTTTTTTTACCATTTTGGGTAATAAAAACTTTCTGAGGTATTATTATCACCATTTTGGAGAGGACCAATCTGACATTAAGAGTTTCCATAAATTCCCCAATCACTCAGTGATGACAAAGAAGTTTCAAAACTTGGGCTAATTGACTGCTCTTTTCATTTTTCTGTCTTTCCTACCTGTATTTTTTCTCTTCTTCCCTTGACTTCTTTTCATCTTCATTTCTTTTCCCATCTGCTATATCATTCTCTTTTTCATCTTAGTTTCCCTAACTCATGTTTTGATCAGCAAAAGTGTGCCACTCTGCTGGGAACTGGGAATACAGAAAAGAGCAAAATACAGGCCCTGCCCTCCTGGTGCTCATGGTTCAGTGAGAAAAAGAAATAATATGTAATTATAGTACAGTGTGGTAGATGTTGTGATAAAGATGTCTGCTGTGGAATTACAGTAGTCCCACCCTTATCCACGGTTTCACTTTCTGTGGTTTCAGTTATCCATGGTCAACCACAGTCTGAAAATATGAAATGGAAAATTCCAAGAATAAGCAATTCGTGTTTTCAATTGCACACCATTCTGAGTAGTGTGACGAAATCTCCCGCCCTCTCACTTTGTCCTGCCTTGGACTTGGATCATCCCTTTGTCCGGCATATCCCGTTACTTAGTCACTTAGTAGGCACCCAGGTAATCAGGTCGACTGTCATGGTGTTGCAGTGCTTGTGTTCAAGGAACGCTTATTTTACTTAATAATGGCCCCAAAGCACATGAGTAGTGATGCTGGCAATTTAGATATGCCAAAGAGAGGCTGTAAAGTTCTTCCTTTAAGTGAAAAGGTGAAAGTTCTCAACTTAATAAGGAAAGAAAAAAAATCATATGCTTAGGTTGCAAAGATCTAAGGCAAGAAAGAATCTTCTACCCATGAAATTGTGAAGAAGGAAAAAGAAATTTGTTCTAGTTGTACCGTCACACTTCAAACTGCCACAATTACTACCACGGTGCATGGGAAGTGCTTAGTTAAGCTGGAAAAAGCATTAAATTTGTACATACAGTAAGATAGTTTGAAAGAGAGAGCAAAAGACCACATTCACATAACTTTTATTACAGTATATTGCATATATAATATATTATAATTGTTCTATTTTATTATTAGTTATTTTGTTAATCTCTTACTGTGCTTAATTTATAAACTAAACTTTACCATACATATGTATGTATAGGGAAAAACATAATATTTATAGGATTTGATACTATCCATGTTTCCAGACACCCACTGGGGGTCCTGGAAAATATTTTGCCACGGATAAGCAGGAACTACTATACGAAGTTCGGACACATGGTCCCAGTTGAAAGTCTGTGAAGTCTTCCTGGAAGTGGTGCCTGGAAATGAGTTTTAAGGTAATATTTACACTCAGAGAATCACTAATGCAAAGGTATGAGAGGCTGGAACAGTGGGATGCATTGGCGGTCCGTGGAAGCTTTAGAAAGGCAGAAACTAAGGGGGCTTGGGGAGGATCTGGGTAGAGTAGATTCTTGTTTCCTGTGAAGTTAAAGTCTTTTTTAGGTTTCCTCTTGAGAGCCCAGGTCATGTCACCATTTCCAATGCAAGTCACATGTGTGCCTCCAAATTGCTATTGACTGTGGTTTGCAAAGCTGGATGCTCAGGTTGACTTGCCCTCAGTGGCTGCTGTGACAAGATGATCAAGTGTTGGCTGTCCACTCCATTTTAGTGTAAAATGAAAGCAGACCACAGCTTAAACAGACACAGGCTCAGAGGAGAAGAAACGTCCATGTTCAGACCATTGAATTTGTGACAAAACTGTGCTCTGGGTTTGGCATATACAGTCTCACTTAATCTGCAGCATTCTCCTTTGTGGAAGGAAAGAACCCTAAAAGAAATCAACTGGGCTGCATAGACATCTGGCTGTTGGTCTTAAAGAAACACTGTTTCTGATTGGTTCTGGAGTTATTCTTAACTGGAAGTGTCTTTTTTTTGTTCCTAGACCGAATTCCAATGTGTGTGTGTGTGTGTGTGTGTGTGTGTGTGTAGGCTTTCCCACACCAACAAGCAATTCTTGGACACCAGTAGGGTGTCCAAGTTGATGTGAGTTCAAATCAACTCAATTCTGACACTACCCAGGGATAGCACCAGATGCCACAGGTAAAAGGCTCAGTCCCACAAGAGCACCCTCCACTTTAGATGCCAATTGCAAGCCCCGGTTGTGTTTCTGGGCTACAAATTGGAGGTTCCAAAGATCCCCTCTAACTCAGGATGTGAGTCCAACTTGTTACCTGTACTTCTGATCAACTGGCTATAAATCAAAGGTTCCCATGACCCCCACCTTGGGTTCAATGATCTTGTGAGAACGGTTCACAGAACTCAGGAAACTTGTTTGTTTACTAGGTTATTGATTTTTTTTATAAAGGGTATTAAAGGATATGAATCAACAGCCAGATGAACAGATACATAGGATGAGGTCTTAAACAAAGGAGCTTCTGTCTTCATGGAGCTTGGGACCCAGCATGGTGCCTATGGAAGCATTCTTGTTTCCCAACCTAGAAGCTCTCCAAAACCCCTTCTTCTGGGTTTTTATGGAGACTTCATTATATAGGCATGATTGATTAACTCATTGGCTATTGGTGATTGATTCAGCCTCCAGCTTCTCTCCCCCCCCTAGAAACCAGGGGGTGGGACTGAAAGTTCCAACCCTCTATTACTGCTTGGTTTCCCTGGCAACCAGCCCCCATCTCTAGGTGCTTTCCAAAAAGTCATCTTCATGAATATAAACCCAGTTGTGGTGGAAAGGACATTGTTATGAATAATAAGACACCCATTTCACCTTTATAACCCTGAAGAGTTTTCAGGAACTGAGGACAAGAGACCCAATATTATAACAAAAGATGCTCTCATTGTTCTCATCACTCAGGAAATTCCAAGGGGAGCTGTGGGGCAGGAACTGTGAATGAAGACCAAATATACAAGAGAAATATATTTTTGTCATCTGAATGACCAAATATACATGTTTCTTATAAATCACAATATCATATGAGGCACTGCATAGGTGAGGACCGTTCTGTTCTAAACATGATTGCATTAAGCAGCTGTCTGTGGTGCAGGAGTTGCTTAAGGCAGGAAAACATGGGAAGGTATAGATCTCGAGGTCCTCTTAGGAAATCTGATAGCTTTTGCCTTCACTGCACTGTTTTGATGGGCTGGCAGACATCCTTCCATTAGCACCTGCTTACCTTGAGGTTTTTATCTGGCACAAACTGAATGTAGAAATCTAAACTAGATTCTGAGGTTGCAGACAAAGAACTTTGTTATTCCTCTTGCTTCATGCTTTTTGGCTGTAATGACATATATCAAAACATGAGATCCTAGAGGTGAGTTTAAGTTGCTTAAAAAAATACAATATTTTGGGGACAGAGACGGGTTCTACAAATCAGAATGAGGAAAGGGAGAATCATGGGGTTTAAGACCAAGCATCTCTTGACTCAAGATCTGGATCCTACAGTTGGAACACCCTGAGTGGTGGGTTCTGGATGTGGACGGGGGCCAGGGCTGAGGGCTGAGGGGCTAAATATGATGGAGAAAGGAGTTAGAAGAAAAATGTTCACCAGTGGGATATAAGTCATGGTTCTGAGTATAATCCAAAACATAGCATTCAGAGATAAAAACCACAAAAGAAAAAAGACATTTGAACTAAAGCATTAGTCTGAAGGGCATTGGAAGAGATTTGAGTCCATTATAAGTCAATGGCACAGAAACTCTGATCCAGAACAAGAGTATGTAGGAAAGGGGATGGGAGAGGGAGACAAGAAATTTCATGAGCTTTGGGTATGGGACCACAGGGCATTTTCATAAGGACACTGTGACAGTTTACAAAATGCTATGGCTATGTAAATTTATATGAATCAGTGAACTTCTCTGAGCCTCAATTTCCTCATCTATAAAATGTGGGTCATAATACTGCCTTCCAGGATGGCTATAAGGAATGTACATATATTTGGAAAGGGGGACTGCAAATTTACTTAGCCAAATATGTGTGAGACATGTACTAAAATTACAGAATATTTTATATAAAAAGACACTAGTAAATAGAGACATATACCATGTTAATAGATCATACATTTTAATAAGATGGCAATTCTTCTCAAATTGATCAGTAGATTCAATAGAGTAGCAATCAATTTCCCAGCAGGTTTTTTTTTTATATAGAATTTTACGTGAAGTTCCTAAAATTCACAAAGTAATTGAAAGCCTAGACTAGCCTAAGTAATTCTGAAAAAGAACACTGGTGATAGACCTACCCTGCCTGATTTCAATGCCTACTATCAAATACATTAATTAATACAACATATTATTGACATAAAGGGAGACATAGATATCAGTGGAACAGAACTGAGACCCCAAATAAACCTACTTATACACATCAATTGCTTTTTGAAAAATGTAATTAATGAAAGAATGAGTTGACTTTCAACAAATGATGCTAGATCAAATGGATATTCATATAGAAAACAATGAATTAACCCCTATCTCACAAATTATACAAAAGATAACTAGAAATGGATCATGGACCTAAATGTAGTAGCTCAAAGTAGAAGAAAATATAGGAATCAAATCTTTGCTACCTGATGTAGGAAAATTTTTCTTAGGACACAAAAAATATGACTTACAAAAAGTATTATATTTCATCTAATATAAACATTTCTGCTCTTCAAAAGATACTGTTAATAGAATGGAAAGACAAGCTATAGACTGGGAGAAAATATTTGCAATATGTATGTCTAACAAAGGACTTTATCTAGAATATATTGACACAACCGAAAAATAAAAAGAAACAGCTAAATAAAAATAGGCAAAAATTTTAACAGACACTTCACAAAAGAGCACACAAATGGCCAATAAGCCTGTGGAAATATGCTCAACATCATTAGTCATCAGGCAAATAAAAACTAAAGCTGCAAAGAGATACCACTACACAACCACTATAATGGGTGTAGTTAAAATGACCGACTTTAAGTTTTGGTGAGTAGGGCAGAAACTAGAATCTCAAATGTTGCTAGCAGGAATGCATAATATTTTGGAAAACATTTTGGCAGTTTCTTAAAAAGTTAAACAAACATTTACCATATGATCCAGCAATTCCACTCCTAGGTGTTTACCCCAGAGAAATGTAAACATGTCCACACAAAGATTTGTGCTTAGATATTCATAACAGTTTTCTTCATAATAACCCCAAATGGGAAATGATCTAAATATATAGGGCTGGCCAAAAAGTTCGTTCGGTTTTAAGTAAAAAAGACACATTTTTCATTTTTACCAAGAACTTTACTGAACAACATATTCATTGACTGAATGAACTTTCTGGCCAACCCAATACAGTAACTGGTGAATGGATAAACAATTTGTGGTCTATACAAATGGTGAAATACTATTCTGCAATACAAATGAATGAACTGATATTACACAATATCATAAATGCACCTCAAAAACATTATGCTAAGTGAAAGAAGCCAGACTCAGAAGACTGCTCCCCATATGAATTAAACTGCATGAAGTGTTAGAAAAGGCAAAACTATAGTGATAAAAACAGATAAGTCATTGCCAGGAGTTCCATGGGGAAGGGAAGGGATTTACTGCACAGAGTCACAAGGGTAATTTTTGTAGTGGTAGAAATTTTTTATATTATTTTTGTAGTGTTAGTTATACAACTATATACATTTGTCAAAACTCATTGAAGTTTGCACTTAATATTAGTGAATTTTATCATATGGAAATTATAATTCAATAAAGCTGACTTTTAAAAGAGCAGCCATATACCCATTGAGTAATATGAGTTTGCATGCCACTGCACAACTAATAGAAAACAAAGTTAGAGTTTAAAAATAAATCATTCATTGAACAAATATTGAATAATCACTTATTATATGTCAAGGGCTGGGCTAGGAGTTAAAGACAAAGTTATAAACTAGACAGTGGGTGGTAAGACAGGTTAGTAAACAGACAATTAAAATACAGTGTAACTGATATGACGTGGGATAATCACAAGATGCTACAGGTACACAGAGAAGGGGTATGCAGCCCAGCCTTGGGGGTACAAAAGGCTTTTTATTAAAGATAATAGAATGCAAATATGATGGAAGAATATATGTAAGTTAAGCAAACAGAGGCATGTGGGCAGTGATCCAAAGAGAGGAAAATATGCAGTTGAAATCTGGAGTAAGGAATCAGGTGGTGACCTGTGAGTGAAATTGAAGCTAGATGGAAGCAGCTATAATCAAGATACAGCTGAGAAACAGAATTCATAGAATTTCATAATTCTTACATATGGGAGCTGAGGCAAAGCAAGAGGACAAGGGCGTTGTTACTTTCCTAGTTTGAGAAACTGGGCAAAGGATGACATTATTCACTGAAAATGAAATGCAGGAGCACAAGGAATGGGTGTAGTGAAGGGGGGGATGTGTTTTATGAGTGTTAACTACAAAATGCCTGTGAGACATCCCAGTGCCATCGGTAGAAGATCATTGAATATGAAAATCTGGAGCACAGAAAACTGACCAGAAAGAGAGATGCAGGTTTAGGAGGTACGAACCTATCACAAGAGAGGATGAGATCAACCAGGGAGGTGGAAACAGGAAAGAAGATGGCCCCAGATTTAAAAAGGAAGGAATAGCCAGACAGCTAGGAGAATAAATAGAATACCATGTCTCAGAAATCAAGGAAAGAGAATGCTTTGAGTGACCAACGGTATTAAAGTGCAGAAAAGTCAAGCGAGAAGAAAGGTGAAAATTGCACATGCAGTCTAAAAGAGGGAGATAATGGGTCAGTTTTTCAAGTATAGCTTCAGTGGTATGAAGGTGGGGAAGCCAGATACAGAGGCCTGAGGAGTGAGTGGGAGGTGATGAAATGGAGATATTCAATATACTTTAGGGAAACTTCTCCATGACAGAGAAGAGAGAGAATGTGGAATCTGGAGGAGGACCTGGGGATTGGAGGCAGTGCCTTGTCCACATGCTCATGGGATGCAGCCAGTAGGGAGGGAGAGATGGATGGAGTAACATTCCTGAGACGTCAGGAACGGATGGGATCCAGTTTTCAGTAGAACAAAGGATATTTCTTCCTGGCCATCAAGAGGGGAGAAGGGAGGTAGTGAGTGAAGATGCAAATGTGTAAGTTTTACGGCAGGAAGTTGAAGGAATTTTGACCCGTGTCGTCTATTTTTCTGTGGGAGGTAAGGTCATAGGGAAACTAAGGAAGAAATGGGAGTCATGCATTTTAGAGAAGAGGTGACAGTTTGAAATAGCTGCCTTGCAGAAGGGGAAAGCACTCTCTATTGAAACATAATGGGACTCCTGGGTATCACTAAAGGCCCAGTTAAGGTAGGGGACCATGAATTAAGACTGTTTCCAGTTCAGAGTGATTTTTTCCCCCCCAAGTTACCCAGCAACCCAAGTGCAAGTATAGAGAAGAACAAGCTGAGTTCATTCAGGTTTTGGTCTACACAGGACTCTATGAGATCCTTACAAAGCAAAAAAATGAGGATTTTGAGAAAAGTCATTGCTGGGACGTGAATGTAATCTTAGCTGGATAATGAAGGAAATGAAAATAAGGGACTCCTGGGAGATAAGGAGAAAGTAGAGGCATTTGTAAACTGGAAGTTCCTAGAAGGTTTATAAAATGATATATTGGGGATAATTGACTTGAGACAAGGTGGAAAGATGGGCAAGATCATAGGAAATGAAGAAGGCAAGGAATCTGAAAGGCCAGGATGTTGAGTTATCCCATGCTGAAGTCACTAAAGATGAAAGTACTACGTGGGGTGGGCAGAAAACCTGGACGACTGGATCTTCAAAGCACCAGGAGGAGTAACTAGGACAGAATGTATAGGGTGACAGCGCCAAGGGGTATAGTGAGGCAAAACCCCAAGGCGAACGTCTCCAGTGAGTGGGAGCGGTGCAGAGATCTGAGGAAATCTAACCCAGAAGGGGTTGTAAGAAGCAAAGAGGACACAAACCTGCAACTTTTCACAACATGGGAGTCGGAAAGAAGAAGAGCCTCCACTTGGGTGTCTATGGCGTAGCCTTAATGTGTTGGGTCCACGAAGAGTTTCAGGGCTTAACGTCACTGATACAAATAGAGTAAATAGAGGCGTTTAGGTGATGGGAGCCTTTTCAGGCAGATGAGGGAGCAGACAGTCTGGTGGTGGTGGCACTGAGAACTCTGCTGCCTTCTCTACCAGTGTCGGTGGCGTGTCTCAGCTGGAGCAATTAGCACAGTAATTAAAGCTCTGGAATCAGCCGGACTTGGGCTGAGTCCAAATTCTGTCATTCGCCGCTGCTCATGGGAACTTCTCTGCACGTTGGTTTCTTCAACTCTAAAATGAAGATAATATTGTTTACTTCAGAGTTGTCTTCGAACTTCCATGAGATTATGCTTGCCAAACAGCATGGTGTAATCATATAGTAAGTATTTAACAAAGAGTATCATTATTACCATTATAATTCTGGGTGTATGTCATGCTGGAGTCCCCAAAGAAAGTACATACTGTGCTTAATGAGATAACCTTTCAGTTAGTCTGGGTAGAGGGAAAGGTGAGGGTATGAGAGTTTGCCATATGGAAAGGATGAAATCATTCAGTAAATGAGAACTTTTTACTCAAGATAGACCTTTAAACCATGTCAAATGTCAGAGAACCTAACCGCCAGAGTGATCTTCCTTCTCTTCCTTAATAAATTCAGGAAATTCAGGATGATTGAAATTTTCCTGTCAACAGGAGCAAAGTGTTTAGAAAGAGGAGGCTTGGGAGAAAACTGTAACTCCCTGAACTCGTTAAGACACCCACCCCAGCCCTGGTTGCACAGCCCATTGACTTTTGATTAGAGAGCTGTACTCTTATAACAGACATCATTGTGCAGATGTAGACGCACTACAGTGGTTTCCAAGTAGGAAACAAAGATCACTTGGAAGTGGAAAATTTCCTGACTTTACTCCTCTGATGAGGGGCCCTTACTTTGCACCCACTTGAGTCTTCTTCGTGCAGCGGAGAGCACTCTCTTCCTGTCTCTTTACAACCTCCATCTCCTCCCAAAGGCCTCCAAAAGGAAGCAGCCTGTGCAGCGGCCATGGTGCTTTTCCTGCTGGTATGGAAGACAGATTATACGATTTAAAACACAATCCTTCCCTGACCCAACTTAACGCCTGCACATAACTTCCCGGAGTCTGATCAATGTTCCTGATGCTTGCTTGTCCCAGGGGCTGCCTCTGTTCCTTCTGCAACTACCCTCTTAGATCTTATTATTTTTTTTAACCCTGACAGTTTCTGTCCTACTTCTTGTGGTTAACATTTTTTACACATTTTCCAAAACCCCAAAATTTTTCTTCAAATTTTACTCATTCATTTATTTTGTAAATAAATACATTACTTTATCTTATACTGAGCTGAGAGAGGGAAATATCTGGCTGTCCATCTTTCTCTCTATCTGATGAGTCTAAAGACATTAATAGCACAGACTCCAGAATCAGACCGTCAGAGACTGAATCACAGGTCTACCACTATCTACGTGACCTCGAACAAGTTGCTTAACCTCTCTTTGCCTCAGTTCCCATCTGTGAAATGGGAATATAATAACAATCTCATGGAGTTGTGAGGATTAAATTAGATAAGAAGTACAACATGGTTGAAACAGTGCCTGGTGTAACTTAAGAGGTATAGACATTTTTGTTATTTATCTATTATCCTAATATTCAGTATTAGAATGCCTCCTGGGAAGAAGGGTAGGTGGAGATTAATTAATCCTTTTGAGGTAAGTGAGATCTTCAATGTGTGGGTGTTGGTAAATGCCAAAAGATCATGGATGAGAGTGTCAGCTTTCTGTGGGTTAGGAATATGATTTATCAATTTTGTTCCTTAAATGGAATGGTTCAGAGATGAATATTGAGATGAAATAAGGGAGGACATAGGACAAGAATGGAGAAGTTAGGAAAACAGAGAGAGGTTGATACTGGATGCCATGAAGGATCGATGGACTATCTTGGTAGTGAGGTGGTTGGAGGACATTTCTAGATGGGTGATATTCTGTTCCATTCACAGTTGTTTTCATGGTGACAGTAGAGATTTCTCTGCTGGAGGCCCTCTCTCTCTAGTATTGAGTGAAGTCTACTCTTTCCACAGATGTGTGAGTGGAGTTTCAGAGACTCAAAGAAATAGTCGTTTCCTGCCCCTGCCCCCAGGCTGGGTCTTTATGGAAGAGAACAAAGATATCCATCTAGAAACAAGATCCTTAGAGACAAGAAGCTCCTGGGTTCCTGAAAATTTGCAAAAGTAGTGGAGAAGAAGCCTTGGATGTTTACAGGTTGCACAGGTGGGGAAGATGTCTAGCTAATTTTGCTAAGATCTCAAAGGTCAAGAAACCTCAGCTGACATCTTAACCAACATTTACTGAAAAGCAGTTATGTAGTAGACATTGAGAGAGGCCCTAGAACCAAGCCTTATCACTAGTCCTTTGACATAGTGAACACAGTGGCAAGACCAAGTTCCCAGCCTAACAGAGGGTGAGCGTGGTGCATGGGAACCAGAAGGATGCTTCTTCTGTCTCTTTCTACACCCTCCCCCTGCAACACTCTGTGGCCATAAACTTCTCCAAACAACTGAGGCTTCAGTCCCTATGCCAGTAGAATTTCATATACAACCACCAAAAAGGTACAGAAACTAGATTCTATTTAAGCCTCCCAACAACCCCAAGATACAGATCATACCGCCATTTTGAAGAAGGGCATGGTGAGAAGAGGAGATTCATAGTTACAGGTGTGAGTAGATTTTAAAGTCTGCTAAGCCAAAGTTGATTGATTGATGGCTTTGCCACGTTCTCTCTGTAGGACCTTGAGCAAAATTCCTCACCTCTATGAGTTTCCGTTTTCTCTGAACAAAGAGATCTTACAGGTTTGTGTGAGGACTACAGCAGAGTGCTGGTCTCTTTGTAAATACCAATAAAATGGTGGTGTTACTATTTTGGTATTTTCTTGCAAACAATTTTTCACATCTGTAGACATTAGATGTCTAATATTTTAGAGAGAAAAATTAAATAAAAATAAAATTATCTTCCTAAACTAGACCGCCATAGTCACGTTAACTCCTGCATATAGTTTACAATGAATCTTTACGTTCTTTGTGTGGAAAAATCTGCTTAATTTATCAGCTCTGCCAAGTTCTTATAAAGAAAAACAAAAAACAAAAAAGGTGAAGAGGCAGCAGAGAGAAAAAAAAAAGAAAAATATTCTTTATGTAGTCTTTTTCTATTGACATTATGTATTTACTCTCCAGCAGAGAGAAGTAAAACTAATACTGGGGTGCGTCATACTCAGAAGGAACCAGAGCTGGTCTGGAATTAGCTGGTTCTGAACTGGAAGGGTTAGGCCATCTCAAAATCGTTCATGGGCCAGTTCAAACAGGGTTCTTCGGTTTATTGTTCTCTTTTTAAAGAAGTTCCAGATCATAAAGAAGGAAACTGCATGACCTGTTCTGACTTTGGCCCTTGCCCCGGTCATGCGGTCATGTTGGTGCAGCAATGGAGTGAGTGTTCATGGCCCAGATGCATAAGCAGAGAATGGGTTGCAACCCAGACTCTTGATTGAGAAACCTTCTGTGCTGCTTCAGATGAGGGGCTGTTTCTTTCCCCTTCCTTCCTCTTGAGGCTGAAATGCGGAGGCACTGAGAGCCTCACACAAGACTGACCTGGATGAAAGGGTCTTTGTGAAGAGAAGGCCATTTATCAACCACAGGGCCATTTTGGCTAATGATTGAACTGTAGTCACTCTGCTGCTTATGGCAACTTTACATCCAGCCCTAGAGTCTCACCTTCACCAACCAATCTGCAGGCTTACCCTGATGCACACCTATGCTGACCTGGTGTTTTGGGGGGACTTTCTCTAGGTTTCCAAGTGTTTAATTTTTATTGCATTTGAAGGACTAAGGAGAAGGCCTGGGGTGGAGGGACAAAGAAAACACTTTAAAAGGGAGACTTTTTCAGGGACTTTAGCCAATGTTCCAAAGAGCTGTGTTGATGAAATGAGGCAGCTCAAGTGAAAACAAATTGAATTTGGAAAAAAAAAAAAAAATTCCACCACCCAGTGGCAGTTGGAGCTTCCATTCTGAGTTACTTCTAACTTCCTGGAGCCACGTTTGCTTTGCTAAGCAGACTGAATCATTTAATCTGTCAGCTTCTCTCTGCCCCTGCCAGACCTCACTCAAGGAACACTTCCAGGGCCACGGGAGTTCACCAAGGCCTCTCTGCCTGTCCGAGCCACTCTCTGGAGGCCACGTACCCACAGCGCAAGTTTCTCTGTCCTAATTCAAGGCTGCTTAAAGTCAGGGGAGAGCATTTCTGTTCCCATCCACAAAATAGATCCACAGGATATGATAACAGCAAAAGCTAGTATTTTATTGAGTGCTCCTCGTGTGTAGCAAGCACTGTACTGAGAACTTTATATCCATTAATTCATGAGTTCTTTACAATGAGGTGATACGGAGAGTGAATATTCTTCTGGCTTTACCGATGAGATGCCTGAGCAGGCCTCTGCTCAGGAGGAGTGGAAATTCTAGAGGGGAGGCCACAGGACAGAGTGACAGAGTGGGCCAAGTCTAGAGATACTAAGGAGGAATGAGCAAGTAGCTCTAGCTCTGGACCCAGTAAAGGAAGACTTGAAGAGAAGGTAATGCTTGGACAAGAACTGAAAGATACAAAGAAGTTTACCTAAAGAGTTGTTGACAGAGAGACCAGCAGGGTCAACAGCATGGAGATGTGGACCTGAATGGTATGGCAGAACGATAGAAGGGGTCTAGTGTTGTTCCCATGTCGATTGTAAGGGAAGAGGGCAAAGAATGTGAATGATCACCATTATCAAATTTCCCAGCCTCCTTTGTGGTTAGATGAAGCAATATGCTGATTTCCTTTCCAGCCAATAGAATGGGGCAGGAAGTGATAGGCATGTCTTCCAGGTCCATAAACATTTTCGTGAGCGATCCTTTCTCTCTTTTCCCATATTCTGGCAGACAGAGAGAACTCTGAACACCCAGAGGTGGGTAACCCACGAGACCAAAGGAAACAAGGGCTCTGAATTATGGCCTGAAGCAATCACCCCTTTCTCAGCCAACCCACATTAGATGGTGGCAGGAATGAGGAGCGGATTCTTGCTGTGTCATTCTGTGGAAATTTGGGGATTATTTGTTCTGGCACTTTGTCTACCCTAACTAACCCGGGGGCTCAGTGAAAGGAAGACAACAACCTAGTCCCTGAGTGCCTTGCATATGGGGAGGAAGAGTTTAGGATTTCTCTTTAAAGGGATGGGGAGCTGCTGGAGAATATTTAGCCATGGAATGCCCAGAGTTCAGTTTAGAAGTTTGCTCTGGATGCTGTATGTGCAGTGGGTTGGAGCTAGAGGCAAGATAGTGGAAATGGAAAGAGGTGTGGTTGGCTAGGGATCTACCTGTGCTGCCCTCCAGAGTGTGCCTACCTCTTCTCCTCTTGTTCTATTTTTGTACCCTGTGGACATTGTAGATAGCAAGGCCTTGTGAAATCGTAGAAGCATCCAATGGCATAAATGAATGAATGACTTCATCACTGCCAACCACTTTGTGCTAACCACGGTGCATGGTGATGATACACACCATCTCATTCCAAACTCAGCGCAGCCCCAGGAGGGAGATATCATCATTGTGATCAAATGGGTAAGAAAACAGTGACTTAGGCACCTTGTGCTACCTTCCGGAAGACCTATAGCCACTAAATTCTAGAGCTGAGGCTCGAACCCTGGACTCTCTGACTCCAGAGCTCACACCCCATTCATTACACCCTGCTTGCTCAGTAATCTTTAAGTAAGAAGGAGCTTTTAGGGTTGAGTTAAACAATCCCCATGGTGGGGAATCCCTTTTACTACCTACTATTTATGTGGCTTCTGCCCGGTATATGTTGTGACAGGAAATAGCCTCACTTATCACAAGTTCAATGAGATTTAGAACACTTTAAGTCCTCAGATATGTGGAGCACGTTTTTCATTTTACAGATGAGGGAATTGCCTCCTTCAAAAATGGGAAAGAAAGGGTTACACAGGCCTGCAATATAGTCTTTCCCTTTCCTGGGGACACCCTGGGGGAAGAAATGTGACCTGGTCAAATCTCCTTGTAAATAAGCTATTAAGGATTCCAGGGGAAACCACTGATGGTATTTATTAGTGGCAGAATTTTTATCTTTGGGATACTTTTAGCAGCCTGTACCTCATCCTTCTAGTGTTGCTTATGGTAAATAAACCTGGAATCTACTGATTCACGGGGCATGGCGCCCTGAAAAATGTCACCTAAGCTATGTAATTGCTGGAGTATAAAATGGAAATGTTTCATGACTAAAAGAGCTGGCTTTCATGTAAGCAATGTGTTTGGTTACATCTTTTAGAGACCCGTGTGTTAAATCTGGGCCAGAGCAAGTCCTAATGTGACAAGAAAGGCCCTGGGAAGTGGTATTGGCTGTCCCAGGCTCTCCCCACTTTCCCTGTGCCCCATGATTACTTGTAGCTTAGAAATGATTTGTAAAGCTTGATACTTGGTAAGATATTTGTTTCTTGAGAGTCTAATTTGAAAATCCAACCTTTGTGTTATGTCTGAAACATACTGCTTTATCCAAGATCACAGAGTTTGTCAACAATGGAAGATTAAGTCTCAGACCTCTTACCTCCTGTATCCCAGACCAGTTTAATGCTGAGGTTTCCTCTGCTTCTACATCTTCCTCATCTTCTGCATCTTCTTCGTGACTTAGAATGATGATGATAATGATGATGATGAAGGGGATGACAACAGTCATGGCAAAGCAACTACCTTTGGTTAAATACCTACTATGTATCAGACACAATGCTATGTACTCTATAAATACAGTGTGAACAACACAAACATGTATAAAAACTCACTACTTATATAAAACAGATGTGCACAGAGCGTTCATTAGTTTGAACCTTATGAAACTTCCAATATTCAACCCACCAAACAGCAATTTCATACGGCTCCGCCTAATTCTATATGTCAAGTAATCTAAGTTAGGTGACCAAAGAAAGTGCCTCTGAAGATCTTCAGTCTGAATGATAAGAGGGAGCCTAGTATATAAAAATCAGAGGAGAGAATATCCTATGAAAAGGGAAGCTTCAACTGTAAGGGCTCTTAGCAGGGAACCAGTCTGGGAATTTGAGACACTGAAAAAGAGTACTGATATGATTGGGGCAGAGTGGGTGAGACAGAGTGACAGGAGTCAAGTGTGGACAGGGAGGCAGGAACAAAGCCCCTGGGCTTTATGGGCAGAACTAAAGAGGTTAAGTTTATCTTAAGTGGGTTTTGACTTGGGGTAGGAGCAGGGGAAATGAGATGTGATTTACATTTTTAAAGAGTCTCTCCAGCTGCCAAGTGGAGAATGGATGACAGGGTGCAAAAGTGGTGACAGAGAGACCACGTGGGATGCTTCTGTCGTGGGTCAGGTAAGAGCTAACGGTGGCCTAAGCTGGAGTGATAGCAGCGAGGGTGGAGATAACTCATTAGATGTGGGATTAGTTTGGTTGCTTCTGATAGGCAGACATTGCCCATGTTCCCAACAGCCACATTATGAAAGCTCTTATTGGTGTTTCAGAGAATGTTTGCTAACAACCTGTCAGCTTAGAGAAGGCTGTGGAAGCAGACAAGGGTTGTCCTCGTTTACTTTGATATATGACTTGTGAATAAGATATTGCAAGTTTATTCTCTCCTTTGTCTCAGAGAAGGATTTGCTTTGGGTAGGGGGGAGCACTTGACAGGAGGCGCTTATAGGGGGTCTGTCTTTGGTATACGAGAAGCTGGAGACTGGAGCTCCTATGTGCCTCTCCAGAAAATGAAACTGCTTCCAGGTCCAGAGATAATTAGACAAAAGTCTCACGGTTGCAGTGAGCAGAAAAGAAGGGCTATGATGGGCAGATTCTTGGCATAGCCGTTCAAGACACACAAGGGCTTGCCCAGTGACCAGGAGAGTAGGGGCTACTGAGGAAAACTGACTGAGGATTAATTGAATGATGAGAAGGAGGATGAGGAGGAGAGGAAAGGGAGTTTGGGGTCTGGGACAGCGCCCGGGCTGCCTTTGTAGGCCAGTTCCCTAACAACGCTTTCTGGGCGAAGTCAGGGGCTTGATTGAAGCTTAATTCAGATTCTTTGAATGTGCCTTAAGGCGACAGACTAAGAAATGATCCGATGAAATGCAATGGGAAGCAAAACTTGGCAAGGGCACAGTGGCAAATGAGCTAAGAATATGGGGAGATATCCTGCCAGACCCCCTTCCCCCAGGGACCACCCTCAGCGTATCCGGAGAAATCAATCAATCGGACAGGACTGGAGGGCTCCCACAGGACAGCAATGGGGGACCCCTGTGAGGGTTGGGGGTCTTCCATTTACAAACAGGATTTGAGTCTCAACAGAGCATTAAGACGGGTCAATGAAGGCACAGGGGAGGAGCTCAGCGTCTCTTAGTATCCTGTGGGCTACTCAGCAGGGCCAAATGCTATGTCCACTCCTGGACTCTGCCCACGGAATTATAGCCCTGCCTCCCACTTTGTGTGAAGGCCCTGGAGCAGGAGACGTGACATGATTTCCATGTCCCACCACACTGGGGAAATTCGTAAGAACCTTGTAGAGGGTCCACAAAATTCAGCAAGTCCGCAAACCACTCCCTGCCCTTGCACTTAAGCAGCCCAAATTTCCCTGTGCTGCCTCCTTCCTCTCTTGGGCATTCTTAGTTCTCTTCTCTGAATGTCTAGCTTGATATATGCATGATCCACTCAGGCGGTCACCTCCCCATGAATGTCTTCCTATCTGCCACTCACAGGGTCATCTGCCAGGGACATCAAAATGAAAGGTTGGAAAGAACTTCATATAGATATTCTCCTTTTTATATATTCAACTTCTTCCTGCACCTCTCATCAATTTTTAAAAAACCTCTTTACAGTATCCAAAGTGCTTTACCCAATATATCTCTGCATCTCACTCTAATTTTGTGAAGTAGCTATTATTCTCCCCAACTGACTGGTAAGGAAACAGGCTCAGAGAGGGTGAGACCTGCCCAAAGTCACACAGCAAGTTTCATGCAAGAGAAGGGCCTGGCATCCAGGTCTCCTGGTTTCCATCTATCTCGCTCACCCCTATCTAATGCTGTTTTCATTATCTTCTTTTCTTAATCTGCCATCTCAAAGGGTAAAATAGAACAAAATAGTATCCTCTGTTCCCATGTCTACCCAAATGTGGATACAGCCTCTAGTTCACTTGCCTTTAGCTCAGCTGAGACAAACTCTCATCTGGAAAAAATTTGTTTCTTAACATTTCCAGGCTCATTGACTGCCCCCTCCAACCTCATACTTTTTGATCCAACCCTCTCCCCCGTGACTATTCGTAATGATTAAAAAAAAAACAAAAAACAAAAAAACCTGTTATTTCACACTACTGTCTGTTCCTTTGCGAAATCTCCCTTCCCTATTCCAATTACCCTCCCCAATCTTTGACTTAGAAGACTTCTACTCATCCTTTGAGTGCCAGGAATACTACCCTTGACTTCCAAGTGGGTTGAATGGGCTGTCTCTGCTCTCACAGCCTCTTCTCTGTGTTTCTTCCATCAGAGCACTTATCAGACTATATTATAATTGCCTGTTCACATGCCTTGCCTTCCCTTCTGGCCCAGAAGCCCCTTGAGGGCAGGGAGTTCCTATCTTTAGCATCTAACACAGATCTTGACCCATACTAGCAGGCACTCAAGAAATATTTCTGGCCCTGATAGGAAATCACACACTACACAGAGATAGTTACATTTCTAGGCAATTCGTTTCTAATAAGTAAATAACCATTTTCTTGCATCTAGAAGCAATTTTATTGGCCTTTTCTTATAATCATACATGCAATAAAATATACAGTTCTGAAGTATTCAGTTAGGTGAGTTTTGACTTCTGTATATACCTTAGTAACCAACATCCCAAATAAGCATAGACTACTTCCACCTGTATTCTTCCTTGCTTTCAGCCTACGAGAGCAGTCTTCTAAACACCTTGGCCCAAGCTAAGAATCCTAGTTTTAAATTCATATCTGAATGTGATCTGTCCTTTACAAGTGCAAAGCTTGGCCCGAAGGACCATGATGGCTGCAGCCAATTGGCAGGATCATGGTAAATGATGCAATGCACGGCATGACTCTTTTGAGTAGAAATGGCACATCTGTAATGTATAGTCAGCCGAATAACATTCTGTATCCCTCTCATTCATGGTCAGTGGTCAATGCAAAACCTTCCTTTCTCCTGGCCAAAGCAAAGAAGACCCAAGCAATCCAAATCAGCTAGGAACAGATAATGGAGTCCAGGGTCTTAAATCATCATTAGGCTTGTGGCCTGGTTTTCATTTGGTCCTGGAGAATGTCTTTTCCTTCCATGGACTGTGAGCCAATGTTTCTTTTCCTGCTGATTTATGACCTCCTATAAATTAACAGAGGCCTTTCAACTGGGAAATTCACATCCCAAAGACATGAATCTTCCATACATAATTCCTCCCCGAGGAAGCCAGAGTTAGCTCTCAATTACATACAGTGATGGAGATGCATGGTGCCTGAAACGATACAAATGCTACTTCTATTCCAATTGGAACCGTCACGCCAAGTCCTAGGAAGAGAACAGTCAGATTTGTATTCCAGAAGCATGAAAGCTTTGCCTGCTCAGGGCAGAGGAAGGGGTTTGATCCATCTTTAGTCACAGTAAATATTGGTTTGCTGAATACCTCCCATGAGATGGGAGATACAGGGGCACAGGAACACATTGTCTCCTTTCAAAGGGTTCTCAGTTGGTAGTGAAGAGAGACACATCTATGACTATATGCAAGCTAATGTTTTCCCCTTGTTTGGAGATTATTTTTTACCAGTATTTTAGTGACTCAGGCATCAAAAGTCATAATGAAATGGAAAACAAGACACTAAATCACAATGTTATTGTCTGGTACTGGATTTCTTTTATTCATTTCTTCTTTTCTTTTAACATTCACCAAGTGTCGTTAGGTACCAGATTTTGTGCCGGGGACCAGGAATAATGTCAGAAAGAAGAGGTGATCCTTACCTGCAAGGGGTTCATAACGATGGTGGCTGAGGATTTGTGGGCTGTGCTCACAAATTGTACATCAGGTAGACACAAGTGTGGAGTAAAATAGAGATTCAAAGTTTGAGGTAGAAAATTTACTTATGGATTGTATCTCTCTGAAGCTGATTTTTTTTCTTACTGAGAAAGGAAAAAATGGGTTACAGTAGAAAAAGCTCAGAACAAGGAATCGGAAGGCTGGCTGTCTACTCCCAGATCTTTTTTCCCATTAGCTGGTGATTTGATAAAAGTCATTTGAACTCTTAGCCCCAATTCCTTCATATGTACAATGGGAGATATGCTTACCCTGGGAGCTGGAAGTTGTGTGTGTGTGTGTGCGCGCACATGTGTGTGAGTGTTTGATAAGAATCATCTATGTACAATTCATTCTTCCACACATTCACCACCCATTTATTCATTCCTCTGAATAAACCTTTGTTTATCCTACACAGTAGTTTTTTGTAGCTGCTGTAACAAATTACCACTAACTTGGTGACTTAAAAGAACAGAAATCTATAATCTCACAGTTCTAGATGCCAAAAGTCAAATATTGTATCACTGGGCTGAAATCAAGGCGTAAGCAGGGAAGACTCTAGGGGAGAATCTTGCCTCTTCCAGCTTCTGATGGCTGCCAGCATTCCTTTGCTTGTGGCCACATCACTCTAATCTGTATCTCTGTGGTCATATTGCCTTGTCTTCTTCCGTCTGTAATTTCCTTCGACCTCCCTCTTATAAGGACACTTGTGATTGCATTTAGGGCCCACCCAAATAATCCAGGGTAATTTCTCCACTTCAAAATCCTTAACCTGATTACATCTGCAAAATCCTACTTTTGCCATATAAGGTAATATTCACAGGCTCCCAGTATTAGGATATCTTTTATAGGGTCATTATTTAGCCTACCACATCCTGTAATTGTGTGTTTGCTTGGCACTTTGAGAGTGGGTAAAATATATGTATTAGGAGTATGGACTCCGGGGGCTTCCCTGGTGGTGCAGTGGTTGGGAGTCTGCCTGCCAATGCAGGGGACACGGGTTCGAGCCCTGGTCTGGGAGGATCCCACATGCCGCGGAGCAGCTGGGCCCGTGAGCCACAACTACTGAGCCTGCGCGTCTGGAGCCTGTGCTCCGCAGCAAGAGAGGCCACGATAGTGAGAGGCCCGCACACTGTGATGAAGAGTGGCCCCCGCTCGCCGCAACTGGAGAAAACCCTCGCACAGAAACGAAGACCCAACACAGCTAAAAATAAAATCAATCAACAAATAAAAATTTAAAAAAAAAGAGTATGGACTTTGGAATCAGAGTACTGTCTCTGCCACTTCCTAGCTGTGATTTTGGGTAAGCTACTTCCATTATAATAATATGGACCACATGAGATTATATGCATCAAGTTTTTAGCACCATTAGTTCAGGATATTAAGTAAGGACTCGACAGATATCAGAAACTACCAACATTAGGCACTCATGGTCTAGAGTTAAAAGTCTTTGTCCTTTCCATTGGAGAACTCAAGATCTAGTTGAGAAAATATGAAATAAACAGGTTCAATGAAGTACAATAATTGCTATTAGCAAGGAAAGTCACGGCTGTGGGAACACAGAGTTGAGCCATATATCCTGCAGGGTAGGAAGGAGATGGAGGAGTCTTGATGGATAAGAAGTTGTCAACCCAGAAGGAAAAGAGAATGCAGGTGGGGCAGCATGTGCAAAAAAAGGGCATGATAGCAGATGAATGGATAAGGAAGATGTGGTACAAATATACTATGGAATACTACTCAGCCATAAAAAAGAACAAACTAATGCCATTTGCAGCAACATGGATGCAAATAGAGATTATCATACTAAGTGAAGTAAGTCAGAAAGAGAAAGACAAATACCATATGATATCACTGATATGTGGAATCTAAAATATGGCACAAATGAACTTATCTACAAAGCAGAAACAGACTCACAGACATAGAGAACAGACTTGTGGTTGCTAAGGGAGAGGGGGGAAGGGAGAGGGATGGACTGGGAATTTGGGGTTGGTAGATGGAAACGATTACATTTAGAATGGATAAACAACAAGGTCCTACTGTCTAGTGCAGGGGACTATATCAATCTCCTGAGCTAAACCGTAATGGAAAAGAATATTAAAAAAGAATGTATATATGTGTAAAACTGAGTCACTCTACTGTACAGCAGAGATTGGTACAACATTGTAAATCAACTATATTTCAATAAAAAAAACAAAAAAATCAATAAAAAATTTAAAACTTGTGTTTGATAAAAACTGTTTAAAAGGTGAAAAAAAAAAGGTCATGACAAAGGGCAAGGCTTACTGGGGAATAATATGGAATCTGAGCAGCACCAGAGAGATGCCAGGGGCTGCTTCGTGTGGGGCTGTTAGTGCCAGGCGGGGTCTGCCTGCTGGGCACGCAGCCTGTGCAGTTGCCCACACCCTGCACTTGAAAAGGTCTTGTGCCTTGCTTAATGCTTTGCTCTTGCTGTCTTGAAATTCCTAATAATTTTTTAGCAAGTTCTGCATTTTCATTTTGCACGGGGCCCTGCAAATTCTGTAGCTAGTCCTGGTGCCAAGAAAAAGAGTGCAGGCATTTTCTTAAGGACAAGAGCTTCCTATTAAAGGATTTTAAGCAGAGGAGAGCATAGGC
Organism: Balaenoptera borealis; assembly: GCF_965194805.1. Lineage (NCBI taxonomy): Eukaryota > Metazoa > Chordata > Mammalia > Artiodactyla > Balaenopteridae > Balaenoptera > Balaenoptera borealis. The sequence goes on from NC_138865.1 coordinate 103,915,251, forward strand.
AGACACAGGTTTTAAAAACATCAGTCACAAGTTGTTTCTGGGGAGAAAGATGGATGGGATGGCAGTGGAGAGGCTGTTGTAACCATTTGGGGTTAGAGGGTCTGGCCTAAGGCAGGGAGAACAGGATGGAGGCAACATCAGAGTTGATATATTTAGTGAGTAGAAGTAGTGGTAACTGGATGCTGAAGGTACAGAGAAGAGAGAAAATCAGGATCATTCCCATGTTTTTAGCCCCAGTGATGGAGTGAGGCAGGACCACTGATGAGACAGGGAACCCAGGCAGTTAAGTAGCAGCAAATTCCGTAAGGAATAATGCTCTTGAGTTGCAAGGGATTGCAGAACTCTCCTCCTCATTCTCCTCCCCTGCATCTCCCCTTCTCCGTGTCCTTTTCCCTTTCCTCTCTCTCCTCCTTCTTTCTTTTGTGGAGCTGGGGAAATCAGACTAATCCAATAGGAAAAAGTGAGACAGATTTCAGACTTTACAAAAAGTGTCTTTGCCTTTCTGTCCCCCAGACAGCTTTCAAGCTGCCAAGAGCTTTCCTACCTAGTGGTCTTTTTCCTGCAGATCTGATCCCTCTGACTCTAAGGTTTGTCTAACTATCCTTACCTCCCTCCCCACACCCATGCCTTTCCACACTCACCACACACACATAGACACTTAACTCACTTATATCCTCATTCTTCTGGCTGTTTAACTGACAAGTCCTCAGGAAAGTCTTCACTGTTTTAAGCATTGTCTCCAAGCCCACTACCATGACACACATGTGACACACCACACACGCACACAAAGGCACATACACTTCATTCTCCACTATATATTTCCCTGATTTCCTGTCCTTTTCATTTTTTTCAGCACTGTCACAACAACAATAATATGTAAATGTTTGTGTAATGCCCCTTCTCTCCCATGAATCCGTAAGCATCAAGAGACAAAAACCATGACCACTTTGCTCGCTGTGTCACAGAAGCTGGAAAAGAATAAGTGATAAATTAATATTTTCTGAATGCAGCAATATAAATGAATGAATGAATGATGAACGCAAGAGGTGGGTTATAATGATGACGGAGGAAGCCACCCCGAACACACAGAACACATAACGCAAATCTTTGGGAGTCCTGTGTACTCTGACCCTGTAAAATGGGTCTCTGGCTAGAAAGATCTAAGAATGGCAGCTCTCAAAGTGGGATATTAGACGACTTGATTACAGTGAGAAATGCATATTGATCAGCACTTTACAGTTTATAAACTGCTTTTACTAGAATTATCTCATGTGATTCACCCAGCAGTGCTGAATCAGAGGAGTTATTATTCCCAATTGCAAATGAGGAAAAGGAGACTTGGGAGATGCTATAATTGCCTAAGATGTCACCAAGGCGAAGTGGCAGGATTAGTGTTCCCATCCATGTGTATCTGACTCTGCAGCCTGTGCTTTCTTCTGCGTACCTTGGTGCCACTTAAGCTAAGTAGGCGTTTACCAAGCACCAGCTCTGCGTCAGGCCCTGTGCCGTGTGCTCTGGCTGCCGAGATGAACCTGACTCTGCAGTGAGAGGTAAAAGGATGACGAGGCAGGATGGCACATACCCAGTGTGAAAGGGGTCCCATGGAGGGGACAACTGAGTCAGCTCTGGGGTTGGCTGGGTGTTGGGGGCCAAGCACACAGAGCCAGGCAGAGGCAGTGGCTTCTGGGCTAATCCCTGGTGAGCTGGGGTGGCGAAGCACTTGAGAAATGATCTCAGAGACACATGGGGAGGGCCTTGGCCCGGCTCACTCGGCTGCTGCCTGTCAGCTCCTGGGGGGCCCACTCAGCGGGGGATGCGGGAGCTGACTTCCATCCTCAGTCCTTCCATGGCCTTTTGCCCTCCTTCCAGTCCTCGCTCCCTTTTCTGGCATTTTCTCTTCCTGGATTCTCGTCACAGACCTCATTTTTTGTCCTCGGTTTTGAGTAAAGAAATAGCTGACAAGATTCACGGTGATGTTCCCATGAATAAGCAGAGAAGGGAACTGCGTCTATTAAGAAAAGGTAAAGGAAAGGAATATGGAAAAGAATATGTACATACATATGTATAGCTGAATCACTTTGCTGTACACCGCAAACTAACACAACATTGTAGATCAACTATTCCTCAATGAAAAAATTAAAAGAAAAGGTAAAGTCACACTGACCCTAAGAGAAGTAAAGACCAATAGTTTGGTTGTGCCTTTACGTACCTGTGTGAGTGGTATCTGAAGTGGAGTGATGAGGTCTGTTACAGAGAAAGCTAATTTTTTCGCTTACTTTGGAGCAGGGCAGAGCATGTCTTTTGAAGGGGCATAATTTGGTGTACTTCCCCACTCTACCATTTAAGTATGATGGTGGTGAATTGCATCATCACCTTGAGGCTTAGTTTCTTCCTCTATCAAGTGAGGACAATAATACTTACCCTATGGGGTGATTGTGAGAATTAAATCAGAGAACACATAGGAAGTGCTTGGTCCAGCATCTGTTTCATGACTGCTTTTTGCTAAAGGGGAGCGTTTCATATGATCTTTCATTCAACTCACATTTACTCTGATCTTCTGGACACCAGATGGAGAATGTACAGGTAAGTCACAGACCTTGATCTCAGGAACTAGTTTAAGAGTGGAGAAAGCTACATGAAAGCAAGTATCCAATGAGTTTGAAGTACTCATTGAGATAGAAAAATGACAAAGAACTTTGAGAGCACAGAAGAAAATGGGATGTTTCTGAATTGGGGGATAGAGGGAGTCAGAGAATCCTTCACAGGGGGAGGAATGAGTTGAAGTTCTCTGCTAGAGACATCTGGGGGAGGGATCCACCAGCACGAGGCCACAGAGTTATCCGGTGACTCCGTCAGTATGGGGGCTTCCTGACAATGGCCCTTTATCAACCTGATGCATTTTGAAGACTTTGGTTTGGGTTAGGAAGAGAACTTGTGATACCTTGGGTGACTGATTTGAAATGAAACAGTTGGAACATTTAAGAACACAGGCTTTGGAGTCAAAGATCTAGGTTCAAACCTGGACTTCATTGCTTTACTTACTAGTTGTGCCATTTCAGGCAAGTTACTTCACATCTATGGACCTCACTTTCATCATCTGCAAAATAGTGGAACTAGACTTCATAGAGTTGGCCCAAGGACACAGGCACAGCACTTATTCCAGCAGCTGGTACCCAGTGAATGATGTGCATGCATGTGTGTGTGTGTATGCATGAGAGAGAGCAAGAGTGAGAGAGTTTGTGCATATGAGTTAGCGTTTAGTGAGTGCTTATTCTCTATGGTAGAAACTGTGCTAATTATTATATGTGCATGATCAGGTGAAATAGGTTCTATTAAACCCATCTTACAGAGGGGAAAATAAAGTTTCAGAGAAGTCAAGTAATTTGTCTTAGGTCACAAGGCTAGAAAATGGCAGAGCCAGGATTCGAATTAGTTTGCTCAATGTAAAAGCACTTAAGTATTTGTGGTCCTTCTAATACCCACTTAAGTGCAAGCTGCCTCTCTTGGCCTTGAGCTACTCTCTGTGGCTAAGTTTCCAGTGAACATGCAGCCCAATCAGAATTAGAGACCCTTTGAAGCATGAAGTCCCCAAAATAGCAGGTTGCGACTCTTGGGGGAGAAGGTGCCCCACCCAATGCTTCCTCCAAAGCCTCGGAGGAAGGAAAAAGAAGCGAGGAGAGAGGACTTTACTCAAAAAAGAGACACATGTTTTCCAGGAGCTGCCTCCAGATGTGGGATGGAGATTCCGAGCATAGTGGTTTTAAACGTTTCATTCAATTTTTCATTATTGCTTCAGGCCTGGGCAAGGTTGGACCGTTGAGTCCGAAGCAAAAATGGAAAAAAAAGGTTTTAAACTGCAGGTTGAAGGAAACCATTTCACTGTGTCCATTTCACATGGCTCTGCTTGTGGGAATGAGCTAACCAGACTCTACTGCCCTGGTTATCTCCGGAAAGGGGGATCCTGTTTGGGGAAGCTGTAGGCAGTGAGAAAGAGGTTTGGAAAAAATGGGCTTTAGCTTTAAAAGGATGGGATTGACTTTGCACAGTGGGTTTCCTGAATTGCATTGCTTGATTGCTCACTGTTTGAGTGGTACTGTGTGTTCTGCCTGGTGCTGGGCATTAGAGGGGTCCTGTAGGAGCGGAAGAGATGTAGTTCCTAAGTGATTTGATAGTGGAGTTTGTCCAAAGTACAGAACTAGCACAGAGAAGGGCATGATGAATTAACTCTAGGTCAATTTTTTCCTTTTCTAAGTCTTATTGTAAACACAGGGGGAAATATGTCTTTTCAAAATGATTACTTTCATGGAAGGAGGCTGAGTAAATATAAAGATTCATAGGAAGATGAAGATGTGCACCAGGGCACTTGTTTCTTAAGAACCACACTGGCAAGTTCAAGTTTCCATCTACCCTTTTCTCATCACAAGTGCAGCTACCATCCCTCCCTCACATACTCACTCTGGCTTTTCTCTAGTTGGAAGCAGAGCAGTGGAAATTATAAGGGCAGTGAGGAGCCTCCCTAACACAAGTTTCCCTCACCATGCATGATATTGTTCAGCACATACTTTCTCACGTTCAAAAAATTATCAGAAATAAATAAGCTTAAAAATGTTCCTTCTTACAATGGGTTCCGTTGAGCATTCAAAGAAGAGATTTTGGTTTAAAGGTTGGTGTAAAGATTGGGAAATCCTTCCTTTAAATCTAATGAAAATGATAACAAGAAAAAGAAAGAAAAGCAGAAGGAGAGATAAAACCTACTCTGTCTTCGGTGAAAGTGGAAATAGTTATGACCCCAAACCACAAACTTTGATATAGTCTTATCTGTGAAATCTGGTCTGTGGCAAGGGGGTGGATATCCAGAACATGTGTGACTTGTCAAACCTGGAACTGGGTGCAGATTTCCCTAGAACTGTCACAATCCTGAAAAGACTATTCTGTGAGCCTTTGATTAAGCAGGAGAATCTAAGATTGTGGGCAGCCCAGGAAGAAGAGAGATGATGCGACGTGAAACCACTGGCTTAGAGGCAGGCTCTGTGCACTGGCATTTGGAATTGTTTATGATTTAGCCCATCAAATCCTCCTTCCCCATCTAGTCTTGACACTCCATCTCTGAGAAAGAAGAGCTGAAGGGTGGAATGAATACGATGATCACCAGGTCACAAATCAGAAGGCCTGTGACATACAGAGTTTAAATGGGAGCCTACCTGATCGCCCAAATACCTAAAACCGAAGGAAACATTTCCATTTCCAGCAATGGAAATGTGAAATTTGGTGAAAGTGTTCTGGAAAACCAACAAAATAAAAATCCTGCCACCTTCATTGACTTTCCCATCTTTTACTTCTGCACCCCTCACCATGCACAATAATTGTTCAGCCAATGTTTTGTCACATTCAAAAAATTATCAGCAAGAAATAAGCATAAAAATCTATGCATAGATACTTAATAGTCAAAGACATGGGGGAAAAAAAGAAAATATATCCCTGGGGGAAGAGTTCAAGCAAATAGTGTTTTAGTTCCTAAAGGTTTCAAGGAAATTAGTTACCTTGATAGCTCATTTACATAAAAAAATGAGCTATAAGTTGAAAAGCAAGGATTTTAGTAAAAAATTAAATCATAATAGAAGGTGAGAAGAGCTCAAGAAATAACTGAAGAAAAATGTAAAGTGTCACTGAGGTTAAAGTCACATGAAAATTTCCCAAAGTAGAATAAACTTAACTGAAAGCATAGTCAAGGACAAGGTTCTCCTTGAAAAAAAAAAAAAATCACATAAGAAAATGTTTTATAAAATAAAAAACGCTTTAACGGAAAAAAACATCAGTGTATCCTGCCCAAAATTTTTATATAGAATGATGAGCACAGATCTTAGTAAATTTATTATATTCCAATACTACTATTATACTACTGATAATAATAATAGAAATAATATAGAAGGAAAAAGTTCAGGCTTGCCTTATGCTTTTCCACAGCAAACACTCAGAAAATAGTGAAATAGTGTCCATAAAGTTTGGAGGGAAGGAAATTGGACTCATTAATATTATATCCAGCTGAGTTTGTCCTTGGAATATTAAGGTAATAGATCTACATCCTGAAACATGCAGAAATTCAACGTACAGCATGCATAAATCATCCTTGGAATTAAAGAACAGAGACTAGAAAAAGAAATGCACCCAATGAAGAGATGAAATTTAAAAACTTAGGAGTAGAGAAGTCATAGTGAAACGGATTGATGGTGAACTTTAAATCCATTTAAATATATAACCAATATAAATGACTCTGGTGTTCTTGTTACCTAGTAGAAAAATATTATAAAACTTGCCAATGAGAAATAATATTTAAAATCAGGAAATGGGGAAAGCGAGGATTCAAGAGATACTATTTAGGGTGGAAGCATATAATTTTAAAATATGTCTCCAATTACAATGTTTTAAATAAAATTTCCCCTCTTTAACTTCAAGGGGGTTTTAATAAGTGAGGTCTATTTTAAAATTTTTTAATTTATTTTTTATTTTATATTGGAGTATATTTGATTTACAATGTTGTGTTAGTTTCAAGTGTACAGCAGAGTGATTCAGTTAAGTGGGATCTACTTTTATAAGAAAATTTTTATTTAAATTTCAGTAACTCCTTTAGTTTTGGGTTGGGTTCTATTTTCTGTTAAATTCAAGAAAACTGAAAATAATCCTTTATGTTTTAAATGGCCTATATTGGACCGTAATTTCACTGAGCAGTGACATAGGTAATGACTGGTTTTAAAAATGTATTTATCAGATGTAAAGAACAAACTTATGGATACCAAGGTGGGAAGGGGGAGTGGCACGAACTGGGAGATTGGGATTGACATATATACACTACTATGTATAAAATAGATAATAAGAACCTACTGTATAGCACAGGGAACTCTACTCAGTGCTCTATGGTGACCTAAATGGGAAGGAAATCTAAAAAAGAGGGGATAGATGTATATGTACAGCTGATTCACTTTGCTGTACAGCAGAAACTAACACAACGTTGTAAAGCAACTATACTCCAATAAAAATTGATTAAAAAAGTGTATTTATCTGTGCCTTTTTTTCTTAATCAAAGAATACATTCTAATGAAATAGTAGAATGCCAATCAGAGTTAGGTTGAAATGAAAATCTATGAACACGAAGAAGGAAAAAGAATAAAAATATGATGATTGGAAATTGGGAAACATGTACTGTGCCTTTGGACAACTCAATATAATAATAAGCCATAATCAGTAGTAAAAGAGAATGTTGTAGGAAATAAGTGTTCCCACTTTGAGTTCTGCAGAGCAGAACAACCCTCATATTCTATAGACCTCTTATTGCATCTGATATTAATATGCCCTTTGCATTCAAAATACAACAGTTTCTCACATATTTAACCCTTTCAAAGGTCATCAGAGAAGTCTTCAGGACTCACATTTGGTGGAACCTGCTTCTATCTTCTGAAATCTGTAACGAAGGAGAACTATATTTCTCTTTCCAGAGTTCTATCATTGGACTCTGGACTCTGAGATCTGTTACCCTGATGAGTGTACGTACGCTCTGTGAAGGATTTAGATTGTGTGTTGTGTTTTCTTATGTTTATTCACCATCCTTCAGAATCTGGCAGGGTGCTTGGCATATAGTGGTACTTAATAAATATTTGTGAACAGAATAGATGAATGAATAATGCATGCATAAATGTTAAGCATACATGAACATTCCCTAACTTTATTTTTTTATTTTCATTTTATATTGGAGTATACTTGATTAACAATGTTGTATTAGTTTCAGGTGTACAGCAAAGTGATACAGTTATAGATATACATGTATCTATTCATTTTCAAATTCTTTCCCATTTAAGTTATTACAGAATATTGAACAGAGTTCCCTGTGCTATACAGTCGGTCCTTGTTGGCAATCTATTTTAAATATATTAGCAGTGTATATGTCAATCCCAAATTCCCAATCTATCCCTCTCCCTCACCTTTCCCCGCTGGTAACCATAAGTTCATTCTCCATGGCTTCCCTAACTTTAAAGAGCCTCTGCTCTCTGCTACACTATACTCCCTTTCCTAAGCTCTGGAGAAAGGAACAGTAGACATTCTAATCAAGAAATCTGTTGTCAGTGTCAAGGGACACTTTAGCAGCCTACACTGGCCTGTGGTCCTGCCATGTATGGTTATCCTTCTGATATGTTATGGGTTTGAGAAAGAAAAAAGTATTAGAAGAGACTTTGTCTGCAGATACAAAGAAATAAAAGACGACATTCCAAGATCCTTAGGCACTCACACTGCTTTGGTAACAGGCTCACAGGTTGGAAAGTCCTCTTCACACACTTTCTACTCAGCTCTCCCTTCTGACCAAAAAGGACAGGAATGCTGGGATTCTGTCCCCCTGATGGTGCAGCCTTGTCACACAACTTCAGGGGTCACTATAAGACTTCAATACGGGGGTAACTTTGGTATTTTGGAAGGTTGCTTTCCGTAATGAGATGTTAAAATGGGACCTTCTGTGAGTTAGTTTCAGAATATACAGTATAGTGCTAACTACTTCTAGATGCTAGTGTGGTGTTAGATGACACATGCAAAACTTATAAAGGATGAGGTCAAAGGTTATGGAACATTAGCCCAATATAAAAGTATAAAAGTGAGTGAAGAGAAGAGTTAAAAAGTGAGAAGCATTTTAATTGGAAAACGTTGTTAGAGATGTAGCCTTTTGCACATGGTGGGGGACAAGAGGTCATTCTACCTCACTTCAAGCTGAATGATCGAAATTTTAAGGAGACTGGAATCTGTAGTGCATCTGATAATGGACTCTTGCTCGTTAAAGCCTAATGTAAAAAACTGTCTGGTGTCTGTTCTGGTGATGGATGAAGAGGGACAGTTTTATTGGGAATGACCCACTCTCCCAGAGTTCACTGGAGCAAATAATACATGCTTCTAATGGACCAGATGGGCCACCAGAAAAGAAGGGGCTGGGAGTCATCCTGAAAAATGTTTTTCCCAAAAAGGACTCCTGAATGGGTGTTGGGACCCCAATAAAGAGAGGCTCATTGAGACTATCAGAAGCCAGAGAGGAAGCTGTAAATGCCCCCCCTTGCAGGGAACTGAATCTGAGATATCCAGAAGCAATGGTGGACCACCTATAAAGAACTGACAAATATGTCACAAGAAGGGATCGGCTTTGAACATTCACTGAACCTAGTCTCTGTACTTACCCACTATGATGCCCAAAGGAAATCAATGTCAGATTGCATCAGCGCTGATGAAGAAGGACTTTCCCTGGCCTTTGCTTCTCCTCAGTCTTTCACTTCAATCCTGGAGGAGCCCTAGGCATCCTCATGAGGGGGTGGAGAAAAAAGAAAGAAAGGCAATTGTGAGCACCAAACCTGATGTAGACCTGACCTGGGGTAGGAAGAACCTTAAACTGCAAAGGAAGTTAAAATTGTGATAATTCCGTAGGACTGAGCATATTAATCACTGAACTGAGGCTGTCCAGGGGGTGTTTTTATTGTTGGAGAGCAACCAGACAGGCCATGGAGCCAATTCAATATTACATCTAGAGAAGAACTAGCATCCCGAATACGTCTGAATGAGCAACAGGGGAAAGAAAATAAAATGCTTCCCTCCTGCCATGCCACTTGGAGTGCTGATCTTTCAACGTCTTGGTTATACTTTTATTGTTTGCAGGTGGGTAACTAGAGGGCACAAAGCTCACTATATTTGAATTCCACGTATTTTCCTAGCCCAACCCTACCCTGTGCAAGATTCCCCTCTAACATAATTAAAATAACTAGTATCAATGACAGAGCATTTGCTTCATTCCACATACCATGCTAAGTGCTTTATGAACATGAACTAATTTAATCTTGTTGTTAACCATCCCAAGGCGGTAGGTATCATAGTCTCTTTTTACAGTTTAGGAAACTGGGGCTAAGCTAGGAGAAGCACTTTAACCAATACCATATGACTAGAGAGTGGCAGAGTCCAGGTTCCAGCAAAAATCTCACCAACTCAAAAGTCTCCTCTACTAACCATGACCCCACTGCCTATCTCTCAAGCAGATGTTAAGAAGATACTTGCGATAAAGACTTTGTTAGTCTCTAATTAAACTCTGATGCCTGGGAAAGAACTAACCTTAAACAACACATTCTAGCTGAACTCTCCCATTGCCGTAAGAGTGTCCTTTGTCAAGCAGCAGAAATCAATTCCCTGATATTTCTGCTCATTGTTATTAGTTCTGCCTTTTAACACCACATTAAACCAGTTTAAATACTTGAATACATGAGAATCTTTTTGCTACAATGGCCGTATCTCCTTTAAATTTCTCTTTTTCCAGTTGAAGGATCTCAGTAATTTCTAACATTTGTCATCCTTTAACTTGTCCTTAAATGATACCAGTTAAACTTAGATTCCCTGACAAGTCTGTCCACTGTGGGATACAGACGGCACTTTGCTTGCTACACCATATTGTAGGCAATTTAAACGTCTAGATGAAATTAGTCTTTAATAGTGAATGTTTATTGGTTGGTTGGGTTGATGATTCCTCATCAGACTGTTCTTCAATCCGAATTCCTTAATCTAGACTCCCCACAGTTTGTTAATGTATCTCTAAAATCGTTCTGATCATATTAAATCTTGACTTTGCCCCTCAGGGGATTTGATATCTGTTTTGTTTTGTTAAGGGCCATGGCCTCATTTGAGTCATTTAAACAGTTCATGCTTCTGCCTTCCGCTTAGTGATCTTTTAATTCATCCCTGATACGTCTGAGCTTGTTTGCTTTTTGACATTCTGCTTTGGATATAATCCCATGACATGCAAGTAGAGCTGTTTTCTAGACTTAGAAGCAGAGGTTAGACTTCAGGGGGAATGTTAATGATACAGCAACTTTTTGCATGATCTTAATTTAGAGATGGATTGACTTTAAGAGAATATGTGAATACAGAAAGAACGATAAGCAGGGAAGGAAGAACAAACTTGAAAAAGTTGGAGGGGGGAGGCATCTAAACAGTAGAGATGAATAATAGTGACTAGCAAATGACAACTTCCATTTATGAAGTAGTTTCTACATTCCAGACTCTGAAAAGTGCTTTACCTGCATCATATTATATAATTCTTAACACAATATTAAAATATAAACATTCTTTCCCTCATGTTAGTAAGGAAACCGAGGCTTGGGGATGTTAAATCACTTGCTATAGGTCTTATAGCCATTAAATTGCAGAGGTTAGATTCAAACTTAGTTTCCTTTTAACTTCAAAGTCTAAGTATGTATACAATGGAATACTACTCAGCCAGAAAAAAGAATGCCATTTGTAGTGACATGGATGGACTTAGAGGTTGTCACACTGAGTGAAGGAAGTCAGACATAGAAAGACAAATATATGATATCACTTACATGTGGAATCCAAAAATGATACAAATGAACCTATTTACAAAACAGAAATAGAGTCACAGATGTAGAAAACAAACTTACGGTTACCAAGGGGGGAAAGGGGAGGAGGGATAAATTGGGAGATTGGGACTGACATATACACATTACTATACATAAAATAGGTAACTAATAAGAACCTACTGTATAGCACAGGGAACTCTACTCAATACTCTGTAATGACCTATATGGAATAGAATCTAAAAAAGAGTGGATATATGTATAACTGATTCACTTTGCTGTACACCTGAAACTAACACAGCACTGTAAATCGACTATACTCCAATAAAAATTAATTAATAAGAAAAATAATTAAGGTCCCCCCAAAAGTCTATCATGCCTTAACCACTGAGCAGTATTACCTCCCAAGTCAGAAAGAATCTAAAAGACGATGCATAAGACACACAAACAAAAACCCAAAAAGTCTCTGATGTAGAAGAGAGATTGAAGAGAATATAAGACTACTGGATTTCATTAGAAAGTTGGAACTCGAGGGAATAGTGATCAATGTTTCAGCAGTGTGATGTAGAACTGTGTTCTCCACTATATTGGAGGTGTGAGAAGATGATGCTACCATTTTCAGACTAAGAATAGATCTGTGGTTTTCAACCTGGGGCAAGTTTGTCTCCCAGAAGATATTTAGAATGTTTGGGGACATTTCTGTTTGTCACAACTGCTGAGGGATGATAGTTTCATTTACTGGGAAGAGGCCAGAGATGCCACTAAATGTCCTGCAATGCACAGGATGGTCCCACCACACTTACTTGGGCCAACTTGTCAATAATATTGAGACTGAGAAATCCTGGAATGAACTCAAGTTAGTAATCTTTACTAAAATTGAATTTTGATCTCCTTAATACCAAGTAGCACTATCATGTCTGGAAGGAGTTGAGACTTGAGTACACAAGGAAATGGGCTCACCATGCAGGAAGAAGAGGAAAAGAAATATACTTTGGGGAGAGGGACTTAGAGCCTTGGGAGGAATGTGCTGACCTTGAACATGTCCTTGTTAATATTCAGTTCTGAGTTGAGACTTCGTGCCAGCTGTCCTTTGCATAGGTGGTTTTTGGGTCTAGCTAGAAAGAATTGGCCTTTGAATCAATACTCAATGATTGTAGCAGATTTGCCTGTCTCGTGTGTTTTTGCTATTCCTTCTGTATGAAAAAAAATCAATGTCCGCTGTAAGTTGAAAAAGGAGGATCTGTGACTTGTTATATTTAGCATCATGAGGGAGGAGAACTGCAATATTTGCTTTCCATAAATTTGCAAAGAAAAAGATATTTTCCACCCACCCCACCCATTCCATGGCTTTCCACTGACAGCTGCATATATGGATATCCTGCCATGTATCTCTGGAGAAAAGGAGAGCTGAGATGCAAGGACAGGCCCATGAATGGGCCCATTGACTCAGTTATTCTTCAATGGGCAGGCACGATTGCTTTTGGCGGGGGGGTGGGGGTGGTCAGTCCTCTCGCTGTGAATGAATTGCTGGGGCACAGCTAGTGAATGGGCTTCACCCAGTAATTCCTGGTTGATTCCTATTTGGGCCAGTGAGGAGGTGGGCAGCATCTGCTGTAACCCTAGGACCCAAAAGCAACTCTCCAAGCTGGGATGCCGTACAATCATGCCCTGCTGATGGAGCCTAGGGGGGAAATGTAGGGTGGAGCCCTCTAGGTATTAGTGGAGGAGGAGAGGAAAAAGAAGGAAATGGTTTCCATGAATTATTGCTAGGGGTTTAGAGAAATAAAAGCATAGTTTAAGGGGAGAGATGGAAGGATCTCCATAGCTGCCACTCCCATTGCTCTTAGGATAAAGTTCAAATTGCCTAATGTGACCGACTACATCTGGCATGAACAAGTCCCTGGCTTCTCTCTAGCCTCCTTCTGGGGTAACCTTATCTTCTCCAGCCAGGCTGACCACCATCTTTTAGTCCCTCTAATCCTCGAGGTCTTTGAAAATGCTATTCCCTCATCCTAGAAAGGTTTGTCTCCAGTCCTTCTCCTGGCTAACTTCTACTCATCCTTAGGATGTAGTTGGAACATAACTTCTCTGACCTCCCAGACTAGGTTAGATTCCTGTCACATGTTTCCATAGTAACCCAATCTTTTTCACTGTGGTTATCCCAATTGCCATTCCATAGCTATGTTTCACATCTGTGAGCTCAGATGAAAGCTAGGACATAACTGCCTTGGTCATTCCTGTATTCCCAGTACCTAACCCAGCAACTGGCCCCTGGTAGGTATGGCTGAACACATGTACTAAAGAGTAACTAATGAGAGAGAGAAAGAGTGAAGGAAGGAAGGAGGGGAGGAAGAAAGGAAGGAAGGGAGAAGGAGGGAGGAAAGAAAAGAAAGAAGGGAAAAGAGAAGTTCACATAAAAAAAACATTATCAATCATCAGGTTTAACTTCTGAGCTTATCTGTAAGTCAGTGGGAGAACTGAAGGCTAAAATCTAGACCTCCTGAATCTGAAGCTGATAAAGTAAACAGACAAATAAACACAATAAATCTAGAGAGAGTATTCAGAAAGAGGCCAACTCTCCCCATAACTTGGAGGGAGAATTGAGTTTGTTATGTTTTAGTGTGAGCCAGTGCCTTGGGGTATTCTATCAAGTAGCCACATGTTCTGTCTCCTGCCAGTATTGAGAGAATGATTAGGGGCATTGCATTTGTAAAGCAGAAACTTTACGCCAATGACTGTGAGTAGTACATAGAGTACATTTCCTCATTTATCCTCAAAAACCACACTTTGAGGGACTTCCCTGGTGGTGCAGTGGTTAAGAGGCCGTCTACCAATGCAGGGGACATGGGTTCAAGCTCTGGTCGGGGAGGATCTCACATGCCGCGGAGCAGCTGGGCCCGTGAGCCACAACTACTGAGCCTGCGCTCTAGAGCCCGTGAGCCACAACTACTGAGCCCGTGTGCCACAACTACTGAAGCTTGCGTGCCTAGAGCCCCTGCTCCGAAACAAAAGAAGTCACTGCAGTGAGAAGCCTGCTCACCACAACAAAGAGTAGCCCCCCGCTCGACACAACTAGAGAAACCCTGTGTGCAGCAACAAAGACCCAATGCAACCAAAAATAAATAAATAAATAAATTTATTAAAAAAAACACACACACACACACACACATTGAGGTAAGGATTGATACCTAGTGGTGATGGAGAAATTGAGTCTTAGAATTTCAGGGTCTATTAGGAAAAACCACACTCCCCTGGGTACCCGGAAAACTTATTCATTTATCCCCTCTCTGATCCCCCACCTTCCTGATGACTCTTACTTGTACTTCACTTCACATGTTACTTTCTCTGGGGAGGTTTGCCTTACTGTCTTCCCTCACTGGGTCAAAGCCTCTCTTAAGGGCCTCCATCTCTTCTTTTTTGTACCTGTAATAATTCTAACTGAGCATTTTTGAGTGATCAGTTGACTACTACATCAAGGCAAGGCACGTGCCTGGTTTGGATCGCCCTTGTTTCCCCAGCCCCTGAACAGTCCCTGACACATAATATGTTGCCACTAACTACTTATAAGCAAATGAGTTGGATCCTTTTCATGAGTACTTACTGCATTTTGAACCCTGTGCCGGTCTCTGGATACAAAGAAAATTAGTACATGGCTATTGCTCTAAAGAAGCTCGTAGTCACATGGGGGAAAAGTACTACTTTAAAAAATAAGAGAATTGAAGTGTTATTGGTAATAGGGAGCCCAGGGGAATCCCTGGGTGGGGAGAGGGTAGAGTTAGTTACTTTTATGAGAGGATAGGAAACATTCAGAAAATGTTTACAGGAGGAGAGGAAGTTTGGTGGGAGCCCCCCAAGGTGAGAAGGCTTTTGTCAGGTGAGCAAGAGTTAAGGTGTGGTAAAGGTGAAGGAAATGCGGCTGGAGGGAGCCATATGAGCAGAGGAAAAAGAAAAGGAGGGAGGAAATTGCATTATGTGTTCGGTAATTGCAAATAGATGGGTTTGCCTGGAGCACAGGGCTGGTTCAGAGGCATGGCCAGGATGAGATTGAAGAGGCAGATGTGGCCTAGATCATGAAGTGGTTTTCACGTTTGCCTTGAGAATTTGAACTCCTCACTACAGGTGATAAGAAACACGTGTTGATAGCAGAACATCCTTGGAAGAATATTGAATTGTTCATTCTTTATCTGAATACACACTCACTGGGTTCTAACACTGTGCCACGCCCTGTACTGAAGAACGTGAGTAGAAATGAATAAGACAAATGCCCTCCCCCAAGAAGACTGCTGTTTATTAAATGCATAACAGAAGCCAAGCCCTGAAGTCAACAGACTTCATGCCAACCCAACCCTCGCTTGTTTCACAGTAGGGATCTGAGGCCCAGGGAAATTCAGCACTGGCCCAAGGTATGTTAGTGGCAGAGCCAGGACTGGGACCTATGTTTATAATTCCTGTTCTCCTGATCTTACCACTAAAATTATAGATTCTAATGCTAGGTTCAGCCTCTTGCTTCTCATTTTATGTTCTCCTTGCAGTAATGTGTGTTGGGAAGGGCAGGGGTTTTGAAGCCAGTTGGATCTTGGTGCAGATGCAAGCTCTACCACTGACTTACTCCATGACTATGAAAAGTTCCTCCCTGGGTTTCAATGTCCTGTCAAATGGGGTGGAAGATATCTCTCTAGCAGGTTTCTAATGAGTGTAAATAAGTTGACACGTGTAGAGTATCCAGCACAGGGTGCAACAACATGTGATATAACTGAATCCATTTTACTGCTCCAGATCCCTTGCTGGAAGACAGAAGGAAGGTGCATCTTCCAGTATCAACAGGATACCCCAGGGCACATCCCAAAGGATGTGAACTGTTTTTGCTCTCTCCCTCCTTGCAACCAGGATTTATCTCTTATGTCTGTGCCTGTGCCATCTGAGGGGGAGAATTGGTTGGAAACACTTTCTTAAACTAGAAAGACTGGCTGGGATTCAAAAAATGTCTCTTTGGAGTCTCCATGTCAGCAGGCTTCTCCATTCACCAGTTGAGTAGACAGTTACCGTTCTGGGTAGATAAGGCAATTTCATTATTCATCTGCCCATAAAACTCTGTCCTTCCTTGTCAGGACTGAGATGTTAGTTTTATGATATAAGGGCAGAGGCTACTCTTCAGTCTCTAGTTTCAAAGAGCAGCTTCTCTTAGAAAATGGTAGGAACAGGCTTGCCTGTTCGTGGAAGGACACTTTGCTGAAATAGTGGGGCTTTGTAAGTCCCTGAAGGAACGGAGGTGGCTGAATTTCCAGACTTGGATTTGGCTGAAGGCATTTCTGACAGACACATTCCCTCAATGGTAACTTTGGACTCACTAGAGCTTTGGGAGTAAAATTTTGCATTTGGGGAATAAAAGCATGTTTTGCATTTGGGGAATAAAAACCATGCCCTTCCTTCCCTCCTCCCTTCCTCCCTCTTAATAATTAAAAAAAAAAAACAAAAAACTTTACTATGGCTATATGTGCAGAAAGACGTGCACCTACGTTCTACATTTTCAGTGGAAAAGAACAAGATTCAGACACTTCTCCAGATGTCTCCAACCCTATAGCTTTCTAGAATTAGAGAATTTTTTTCAAAATTTGAGAAGTTTCCTTGACCCAATGTTCTCAATGTATAGACACAAGTGAGATCTTCTATTGTTTTTCTTTTCATTTTCCTCTAAAATTCACTTTTAAGTACTCCCATGAGTTGTTTTTTTTTTTTTTAATAAAATTTTGACCTGCCTAACTCCCTTGATGAGACACTGCAGACACTATATATTACAAGTGAGTGAGGCCATGGCATTGGCTGGGATGAAAACAAAGACCATGAAGTAACGAATCATTTCCTACTTATTCAAGGAAGATGTGCAGAGTGCCTGCCCTGTGGCACATACAGTGTTGGGAGCTGAAATCACAGCAGAGAAGAAAAGACACGATCCTTTCCCATACAGAGCTATCCTCCTGTAAATTTTTGGCAGAATTCATGAATTTGGGTAGTTTTTAAATATTAAGACTTTATTTTGCTAGAGCCATTTAAATTAAGAAGAAGGTACAGGGACCTCCCTGGTGGCACAGTGGTTAAGAATCCGCCTGCCAATGCAGGGGACACGGGTTTGAGCCCTGGTTCCGGAAGATCCCACATGCCACGGAGCAGCTAAGCCCGTGCGCCACAACTACTAAGCCTGTGCTCTAGAGCCTGCGAGCCACAACTACTGAGCCCACGTGCCACAACTACTGAAGCCTGCACACCTAGAGTCCGTGCTCTGCAACGAGAGAAACCTGCACACCGCAACGAAGAGTAGCCCCCGCTCGCAACAATTAGAGAAAGCCCACGCGCAGCAGCAAAGACCCAATGCAGCCAAAAATAAATAAATAAATTTAAAGAAAAGAGAGAGGTACAGAGAGTTCCCATATACTCCCTGACACCACACATGTATAGCCTCCTCTATCATCAACATCCCCCATCACAGTGGTACATTTATTACAACTGATGACCCTACATCAACACATCATAATCACCCCAAGTCCATAGTTTACATTAGGGTTCACTCTTGGGCTTCTACATTCTATGGGTTTAGACAAATTTATAATGATAGGTATCCATCATTATATGATCATACAGAGTATCTTTTACTGTCCTAAATATCTTCTATGCTCTGCCTATTCATCCCTCTCTCTTGGGTATATAATACATGCTCAATTAAATGTTGTTGATGTAATTCGCTAAAGCCAAAAGAAAATGAAATTTTGTGATATAGGTAGAGTTGGGTTTGCTTTTGGATGTGTGACTCTCCTAAAGCAATTAGTTTCGAGAGGTGTTGTTTCCAACAAAGACCTTAAAAAATATTACACAGCTTATGGTAATTTGGGGAAACTTTACTCATTCTTCTAATTCATCTCGCCTGAGGACTATTTCCCCCACACTTCCACTGTCTTCACTGGTGTGGACTATGGCCAGAGAGACAGAGTACTTTCCCTTTAAAGGATACCCTAAGCCAAGTCTTTTGCTTGAGTTTGCGATTGAGCACATGATTTCTTAGGAAGTTATAGACAAGAGAATTATGGTATTGGTAAGTCAGGCCCTCAAGCGACAGGGATTCAGTTTAAATGAATTGATAACTGGGATCCCTTGAAACTTGCTATCTTTTAGACTTCCCCTGGCTTCTGAGACTAGAGGTAGATAGACGGTGACTCTCAATATCATCTTCCTTTCCTCTCAATCCCACCTTCAATGGTTCAGTGATCACATAGCTGATTCCTTCATTAATCAAATATTTACTGTGCTTACACTGTATATTAAGCACTATGCTAAGTGCTAAGGATTTAGATATGAATAAATTGTCATCCCTCTCTTATGAATGCTATCTTCCAGTGGAGGATTACATAAGGAGGCAAGAAATTTCAATCGATTATGACAGATGGGATGGTGGTGCAGAAACAGGGCTGGACCACAAAGCAAGGCTTCTATCTCCTTTAGGGGCCAGAGAGCACAGAAGATGATCTGTCTGAGCTGAGGCCTGAAGGACAAGTAAATGTCAGCTAGGCAAAGTGGAGGTGGGGTTTGGGGTGCGTTTCAGCCAGAGGCAACAGCATATGGAGACCTGGGGATTAGCAAGAGCATGGTACATACAGGAAATAGCAAAGAGTGGATGAAGGCTGGTGTGTAAAGTTGGATGTGGATGTAGCAAGAGCCGAGGTTGGAAAAACATACAGAAGGCAAATCTTGGCAGCCTTGTAAGTTCCCTAAGTAATTGGAACTAGCACAGTGCTTGGAACATTGGGACATCTTTGTTGAAAGGCTGAATGGATCAACGAACTTTATTCTGAGGGCAATTAGGAGTCCTTAATTGATTTTGAATCACCTTCTGATTTTTGTTAGGTGATCACTTGATTGAGGCAAACAAATGATTCGCCCAGTGTGGAAACTTGACCCAACAAGAGCAGTCTTTCTCCATGTTTTGCAATCAGTGGGACTCTGGGGAATGAGGAGAAGGAGACAGATAGAAGGAGATTCATCCTTGGGAGGAGGCTAAATAAGGCAGGTCTATGCCAAAGCAGAAGAAATGCAGAGACCATCAAGCCGTAGATAAACAACTGAATGGAACACGTGTGGTTTAAGCTTTCAGAGAATGGTGCTCTAGTCCTGTCTCTGTCCCTTACCATCTATGGACCTTAACCTCTTTAAGACCCAGTTTTCTTGTGGAAAAATGGGTCATAACATCCTGGCACATGGCTGTTGTCACTATGTAATGCCTTCATATATAATGTCTATATACAATACATATATAATTCCTTGTACAGTGTCCATACTTCTGTTTGGATACTCAGAACAGATCATTTAAGATAAGTAGCCATCACATAATTTGGATATTTTGTAAAATATCACTAAGAATAACTATATTGATTGAGTGCTTATACTGTTTTAGGCACTGTTCTAAGGATTTGCAGTGATAATTGATTTAATCCTTCCAAAGACCCTTTGAGATAGGGAATTCTATTATCCTTATCTTACAAAGGAGAAAATGGAAGTACAGAGGGAGAATATCTAAGTTCACATGAGAGTGTATTGCCAGAAGTGACAGAGCTGGGAATCAAACCCAGGCTGTCTGCTCCAGAGCACAGATTGAAATGCTTTCTTATATTATATTAAAAAAAACAAAAACAGACATATTATAAATATCAAAATGCCACATGTGAAGTTTTTGGATCTGGCAACCCTGATCTTATGCCACATGGGATCATAAACTAAAGTGTCAAGGAAGTTGTCTTTTGGAACTATCTTAAATCATCTTATTTAGCCTCTAATACTCAGATCAGAAATAATCCTATTTTGTGTAGATTGCTAGACAATTAAACTACTGTTTTGCCTAAGCCCGTGTTTGAGTCACACAGGTTTATCTGGAATAAGTCGTGGCATTGCAGAAACATTTTTTATTATCTAGTTAAGAATCACCTTCTATACACAAAGAAAAACAGGTCTCTGTTTGATGTGAAGGGACTTGGCAAAGTGTCTGGGATCTGTTCATGGAAATGATTTCCTAACAGAAAAGATATCTGGGGCAATGGAGTTTGATAGGTAGGAAAGGATATTCAGGTTTGAGGTAGTTTTCATCACTGAACTCATTAGACAGTTTGGTTGTATTTAACAGAAATAATCAAACTTGTTTAGATGATTAAGGGACTTTACTGATGGTCGTATCCAAAAGTCAGAGGTAAGGCCAGGGTTTCTGTAGCCAGAGCTCAATATTATGAGCAAAGGTCTATTTTCTGTCTGTTTCTTCACTATGCTTTCTACCTTTTTGTTACCATCTTAGCACACAAGATGGATATAAGCTAGCAGCCAGATGCTCTAGGTCTGCATGTTTATTTATAAGTGGGGACAGGAAGAACTTCACTCTCATTAGGGCTCCTTAAAATGTGAGAAAGCTTCACTCCCAGAAGTTTCATTCTCAGCTCATGTCTCCTTGCATCTCATTGGCTTAAACTGTGTCACATGACCATTTCTAAACCAACTATGCTGCCAGGTAGATGGGCTTCACGGATTAGCATACACCAATCAAAGTCTACCTCTGGGGTTGGAGGTGAGTCAGTCCTACCTAAAATGCATAGCTAAGAATGGCAGAGTCAGTTCTCCAAAGGAAATTTGTGGAACTATTACCCTCAAGAGAGAGAAATGGCTGGTAAATGGTAAACCAAGTTACACACAGTCATCTCTTTCTAGGAGAGAATCTAAGTTTGCAGGTTCCTAGCATTGTCTTAAAGCAAGTTGTTGTGTAAATCCAAACAACATTTATATTAAGAAGGAAGTTTTCATCAATTGGATTATAAAATCTGGGTTCACTCAGCATGATTGGATCATCTGGCCCATAACTATCTGGAGGTCATTCTCAGAGCTTAGAGGAATATTAAAGTGGGAATGTTTTATTTCCCAGGGAAACTGATGATCTGGGAGAGAAGTTGCCTTGTCTAAGCCCCACAAGGTGATAAATCCAAAGCAGGCATGAGAATAACACTCTTCCTTGTTGTCTTAAGAAAGTACACAGAGATGAAGTGAGGTTTCAGCTAGTCATGACAAGCGCCAAACTATTCAAGAGATTACCCAAACAATTTAGCTAATCCCCCTGATTATTTCAAACATTAACTCACAAATAAGGCAGGACAAGAGTTAAGTAGAGGCACACACATGCAATTTAGACTGGCGTGTGAGTGGTAGCATGTTTGTGTTCTTATTTATTTACAGGGCTTAGTATCCAAGGGACATGTTTTATTGTCATTTATCAAAACTGGGGCTTGAGTTTGACTCTGGTTTAAGTTTTCCATGATCTGCTCACAATATTTCTTCCTTTAGGCAGCTCTTCCATAATGGTAAAAGCATTAGGCGGCAGCTTCCATCTGGCCGATCCCAAGTTAATTTTCATGTAATTCATCATTTTTAGAAGCTACCTCCCAACATGTTGGGCCCAGCTCAACCAGTCACGGCTTTTTATGAGACATCATTCAACTGTCTTAGCGTCTCAGAAGGAAGAACTCCACAATTATCTTTTATGGAAAGACTTTGGACACGCATTTTAAAGTTGCATGCCCAGGACTTTATGTGCAGAAGAATCAAGGTATCGTATTATCCAATGTCCTTGGCAAGTCCCTAGGACTAAATTTCAAGCTACAAGATGTTTATTGTTCATCTCAAAGGTCAGCTTTGACCGCATTTATTAAATTACGAACTTGCTTGTCTTTTGTCACCAGAAGATGGTATGAATTAAGGCTTTCTCGCTCTGGTCACAGTGTAGATGAGAGCTGAAAAGCAGCTAAAGGAGTTAGAGAGACCAAGGACATTGAACCAACAAAAACATAATAGACACTCATTGCGCTTGGGGGTCCCCACACTATTTGAGACAACACAGAAATGTACTATTTTTTTAAATATAAGGTGGACTAAGTATCAACCCCTTCCTTAAAATAAATAAAGCTGTAAGAAGATAACCTCCCACACCACTGAGCTTGCCTCCTCCAGCTCCCACCATCCCGATCTGTTCTTATCACTTTTGCAATCAAACAGTTTCAATGGGTTTTCATTGCCTTGGTTATAGAGCTCGAATACCTTAGAAGATGTGCAAAGACTCCTCTAGCCCCATCTCCTGCTGTTCTTCAAGCTCCCATTTTATCACCAAATAAATAATGAGTTAATTTTCTATTACATGCTATGTAGTCTAGTCACAAACGTAAGCTTTTTGCAAATACTGCTTCTTTGGCCTGAAATGACCTCCCCTACTTATCTAAATAATGGCATCACCTTTCATGATTTAGCTTAAATATTGAAACTCTTGGGAAGGGTGAATTTTATGGTAAGTGAACTATATTTTAATAAACACCTTATTAAAATGAACAAAACCTTGAGAACTCTTTTCTGCCAAATTCTCCTCTCTTACCTAACTCTACCACACACAGATACCTGCAAGCAGATATCAACACACACACACACACACACACGTGCGTGCGTGCGCGCACGATACCAGGTTAGAGACCCATAATTTGCCCTCCCCAAACACCTTATATACCTATCTGTCTTCTGTATTTATGGATTTACTTGTTTATTTTCCATCTAGACTTGGGGTCTCCAATATGGTAGCCATTAATGACATGTGGATGTTGAGCTCTTGAAATGTGGTTCAAACTGAGATGTCCTGGAAAGGTAAAAATCACACACTAAAGAGTCTTGGTATAAAAAATAATGTAAAATGTCTTATTCATAACTGTGCAATGATTACATGTTGAAATTAAAATATTTTGGATACATTGGTCAAATAAAAATACTAGAACTAATTTCATCCCTTTTTTTAAACCTGTTTAAATGCATCTACTTGAAAATTTAAAATGATGTTTGTGGCTCACATTATTTCATTTGGACAGCACTGATCTAGACTGTGAGCTCCTTGAATGTAGGAATAGTGTCCTGTTGGTCTCTGCAAGAATCTGGCCCATGGTAGGCACTCAAGAATACATCTCTGCATAAGGTGAGTGAATGAATATAATTAAGTCCCAAACCGAGAACACTGGGACCACGAGGGAGAAGACATGCAATGCAATCTGTACAAAGGAGGTAAGACTTGAACCTTGAACCTGGGAGGGATTTGGGTAATACAGAAGAGATGGTAGGGTGACTTTCCCAAGTCACTTCCTCTCTCTGAACTTAGGTTTCCCATATAAAAATAAAAGGACAGGGCAAAATGGACTTTGATGCCACTCCATTAAGAATCTATGATAAAGATGATATCCACCAACTAATGGTGACCACTCCAGTTGGAATATTTATTTTACTCTTGATTGCACATTGCCAATTAACTCCCTATGTGTGTAGAGGGTCCAGGCATGCCTGGGGTTTCTCTTAAGAATTTTCATATACATGTGTGTTTCGTGCCTGTCTCAGTCTATCAATAACCAATGTTGAAGTTGGACAGGCCTTTGTGGTTCTTATTATGATTGCAAGATGCCCTTCAGCAATAACCACTGGGAAACTTTGAAAAAATAGTGGTGTGGAGTGTTGTGCCGGAGGGGTGCGGGGTAGAGTAAGGGCCTGGGATTCTGTTTTTCTTGGGGTCAAGGCTGGAGGCCTAAGGTTTCAGGGCTCATTCTTTATTGGTGAATTTAAAACATAAAAGCGGGAATTTAAAGCATGAGAAAAAACAAACAAACAAACAAGTAGCCCAAATGAGCTCTAAAACAATAGAACCTCAGTGGGGGCAGGTGACCTGTTTATCTAGTCCTGTGGCTGGCGATGGTTTATTTGAGATAGCCTTCTTTGAAGTAATGGATGCCTCAGCAATCAAAGCTTAAGTCGGGACTTACATTACACAAAAGGGAAAACCCAACTGTCAGGGCTTACACTACAAAGTGGTTGGTTCAGCTGATGAGCGGGACACATCAACCTAAGGTCTACTCTACTTGACACATCATGTCCATGGTCTCAATTCATGAAAGGCTCTGTAAGCTGTTCTTCGTGCCTCTGGTTAGGCCTTAAGCGGACATCTGACCCAAGGCAGCCACTGACAGATGACCCACAGGTAATGTATTCTAAATAATCCATTCAGACAGACTACCTCTAACATGCAGATCTGAAAGTACAACAGAAAAATAGGATAGCTATTTGCAAAAGAAATCTCGCCCAACCAAAAATATAAATATAAATGTATACAATATGTGTTATAAAAACATTACTATTATTTAATGGCCTTGACTAAAAGTTTGTACTGTGTTAGGCTGTGCATTACCTCATTCAGACTCTGCAAGAACAAAGTTTGGACTGTTGTTTTACACTCATAGATGACAGGAATGGCTCAGGAAGTGGAAGCAACTTGGCCAAGTAGTAGAGGAAGAATTAGAACCCGCGTCTGTTTTGCTTGTCTTTGCCACGATGTGATGCTCTCTTTAGCGTCCCCGGGTGTAAATCTGGTCCATGCTGTCCTGCTGCTGACTTGATAAATTGATCCTTCAGGTGGAAATGACAGACACACAAAAACCTCCAACTCATTTGAGAAAACAGAAGCTTGGAACCCTGTTTCTGCTGAGTGTCACCCTCAGCACGTAATTGGAACTAGCACTGTGGTCCCATGAATGCCAGCCCTGTCATTCATGTGTCCTCGTGAAGCCAGCTCTTCAAGGATCACCTTAGGTCTGACCCTTATTATAAGAAGGAGCCTCTCTGCTCAGCCCTTCAGACTGGCTGAAACAGCCCCTTCTCCCTGAGATCCAGCAAATTTATTTCAACCTGTATTTTTCATTTTGATGGCCTCATACAGACTGACTTTTGTGAATTGACACAGATAAAAGAAAACAAAAACCTGGCTCTGAACCACATGTCTGAGTCTGTAAACCGGACCCTTTCCCGAATGTGTGGAAAATATAACTGCTGGTTTTTTCCTTCCTCTTAGACTGTTAGTACAAGGTCCTTCTTTTAGAACGGGCAGGAGTCTACAGGGAGCTTTCGTTTTTTCTCCCTGACTCTACTTTTTTTCCAGATTATAATTTATATCTGAAAACATTTCCTATGGTTTAGAGATATTTTTAGAAGTAGGAGGGTGGCCTCAGGCAAAATATGAAATACTCTGAATTTTTTTTAGAAAATGGAAGTTTTTTAGAAACTTCCAACTTCTCAGTTTCTATCCTTAGATTCCAGTCTGGATCTTGCCCTCCCTCTTGCCCTTTCCACTATCCCAGCAAGTCATCCTTGTCCCCTGCTTAATTCTCTCGGGAAAGGATAGAATAGGAGCTGGCAACTCTGATATTTGTCACTGATAAGTCACCTCCTTCCAGAGATCACATTTTCATTCTCACGGAAGGCTTTTGTGCCTTAAATCAGAGAAACAGCAATTTCCAGGTTGAGGGTGTCGGGGAGGAAGAAATTTTCCCCTACCCTCTTCTGGCTGGCCTAAGAATTAAATTGACGTGAGGCAAAATTAACAGCAGAAAATCACACAAAAGTTTAATCACACGTATACGCAGCAGAGACCCAGAAGAATGGAGTACTTGCCAAATGTCTGAAACCCTCACCTCAAATACCATCTTCAGCTAAAGACAAAAGAGGATGTTGGGGGTAAAGGTTTGGGACTTCAAAGGGGAGGAAGGCAATTCACATGGAGATGGATAAGTAAATCTTCGGTAATTGAATGTTTGCTGGGTTCGTGCAGAGACAATGGGACGCAGAGAGGAATTTTAACAAACAGGCTTGGCTAGGTTCCTCCCTGTCTCCACACCTCGTTCATACTACACTTATCCACGGGAATAGTTCCCTTCCTGGAACAGGTCCCCAGTCCACATTCTTTAGGCAGTTAGGGGGAGGTAAAAAGAAAGACTTCTGTCTCTTAAAAATAATCAGCCTGAATTAACCCTCATGCCATAGAGACACATTTTGGGGTGGAAAATTTTGTTCCCCTACAAGACTGACATGTGTAGATTGTACACTTGGGAAGGAGGGAGGGGTGGCACTGCAGTGTTATTTTATAGGCAGCTTCCTACCTCATCTATAAGCACAGAAAGGCAGAGGAGACCCTTATTGTATATCTCTATCAGAAGGTGGGATTTTAGCGCTGAGGAGATCTTAGATCAATGCTCTAGTTAATCTGTAATGTTCATTATACAATACCCCTGACAAAGGACCATCAAGACTCTATTTGTATACCTCTGGTAGTGGGGAGCTCACTTCTTTAGGAAGCTTGCTGTTATTATCTTGTGCTTCTCATCCTGAAGCACATTCTTAGAATCCATTGAGTGCTAGGATGATCTCAAGTCCTTTGGAGAAATCCAGTGCTGTGTGTTTGCCCTTCAGACAGATCATCCTCCAGGCCAAGGTCATCATGTCTGGTGCAAAACTAAATAGTGCAAAGGCACTATGGGGTTCACAGGCATTTTTACCCACACTTGGTAGGAGAAGAGGGGACTTCGGAGGTCTGGTTTCTGCAACCAAGCAAAGAGCTTGTTTGCCTGCGGCACAGAAAGCCCAACTCTGACAGCAGGAGTTTGCAGCAAAGTAAGGATTTATTGCGGGGCACCCAGCAAGGGAGCAGGAGACAAGCCTCAGATGCACTCCAACCTGGTCTTTGAGTTCATTTTTTTTTAAAGGGGAAGAACAAAGAGGCTGGCATTAATCATCGTTTCGTGACATTTCTGTGATATTTCTTATTGGGAGTCAGGGTGTCTCTGGTTTAGAATTCTCTGGCCAGGTGGTCCACAGCTTGGGGGTCTGTGAGCTCATCTTGCCCTAGAGAAACAACCTGAGTTTGAACAGTAATGATGATACAACAACAGCGATCTGACTCTGGTTGGTAAGTGTTCAGTTAGCACAGGATTGAGGTCAGAGGGGACAAGAAAGGGAACAAAGTTTTGGACAGAGATTTAATCGTAAACTTGGTAAGAGAACTAGGTTTTAGGGGGACTCTTAAAGGGGGACAGTTTCATGTCAAAGACAGTTCCAAAAAAAAATTACTACGACTTATGTCAAAGAGTGTTCTGCCTATGTTCTCTTTGAGGATTTTTGTGGTTTCAGGTCTTACATTTAGGTCTTCAATCTATTTTGAGTTTATTTTTGTAATGGTGTGAGGTAGTGTTCTAATTTCATTCTTTTACATGTAGCTGTCCAGTTTTCCCAGCACAACTTAGTGAAGAGATTGTCTTTTCTCCATTGTATATTCTTGCCTCCTTTGTCATAGATTAATTGATCACAGACGTGTGGTGTCTCTAAAGCAAAAGAAACAAAAGCAAAAATAAGCAAATGGGACCTAATTAAACTTAACAGCTTTTGCACAGCAAAGGAAAACATCGTCACAATGAAAAAACAACCTACTGAATGGAGAAAATATTTGCAAATGATATGACTGACAAAGGGTTAATATCCAAAATATATAAACAGCTCATACAACTCAATATCAAAAAAACAAACAACCCAATCAAAAAATGGGCAGAATACCCGAATAGACATTTTTCCAAAGAAGACACACAGTTGGCTAACAGGCCCATGAAAAGGTGCTTAATATCACTAATTACTAGAAAAATGCAAATCAAAACAACAATGAGGTATCACCTCACATCTGTCAGTTGACTGTCACCAAAAAGCCTACAAGAAATGTTGGATAGGATATGGACAAAAGGGAACCCTTTCACACTGTTGGTGGGAA
Source organism: Balaenoptera borealis (assembly GCF_965194805.1). Lineage (NCBI taxonomy): Eukaryota > Metazoa > Chordata > Mammalia > Artiodactyla > Balaenopteridae > Balaenoptera > Balaenoptera borealis. The sequence goes on from NC_138865.1 coordinate 103,943,310, forward strand.
TGTAAATTGGTGCAGCCACTATGGAAAACAGGATGGAGGTTCCTCAAAAAATTAAGACTAGAGCTACCATATGACCCAGCACTTGCATTCCTAGAATATATATCTGGAAAAAATGAAAACACTAATTAGAAAAGATCCAACGTTCATAGCAGCACTATTTACAATAGCCAAGATATGAAAGCAACTCACATTGTCTATCAACAGAAGAATGGATAAAGAAGATGTGGTATATACATCCAATGGAATATTACTCCACCATAAATAGAGTGAAATTCTGTCATTTGCAGCAATGTGGTTGGACCTAAAGAATATTATACTTAGTGAAATAATTCAGACAAACACTGTATGATATCACATGTGGAATCTAAAGAATAAAACAAAAAATGTATACAGCAAAATAAAAATAGACTCACAGATATAGAAAACAAACTAGCGGTTACCAGTGGGAAGAAGGAAGGGGAGAGGAGCAGGATAAGGGTATGGGATTAAGAGACACAAATTACTCTGCATAAAATAGATAAGCAACAGGATGTATTATACAGCACAGGGAATTATGGCCATTAGTTTGTAATAACTTTTAATGCAGTGCTGAATCACTATGCTATACACATGAAGCTAATATAATATTGTAAATCAGCTGTACCTCATTTTTTTTTAAAAAAAGGCAATTATAGGTGAAATAGCAAAGTTTGATGGTGAGGACACTGCCTTGGGATCCAGAGCACCTGAGTCCAAAGCCTGGCTCCACCAGGCTATCTGCATAAAATTGGCCACTGACTCAACCTCTGTGAGCCTTGGTTTCAGCATCTGTAAAATGATACTGTTTGCTTCTTAGAGGGATTAAGGGGATTAAATCATCTAATACATGCAAAGTATTGAGAGCACTGCCTTGCACATAGTAAGCACTCAGTAAACTTTTTAAAAAATATTTATTTATTTTTATTTGGTTGCGCCAGGTGGGCTCCTTAGTTGTGGCTTGTGAACTCTTAGTTGTGGCATGCATGTGGGATCTAGTTCCCTGACCAGGGATCGAACCTGGGCCCCCTGCATTGGGAGAGCAGAGTCTTAACCACTGCACAACCAGGGAAGTCCCAACTTTTGTTATTACTACTACTACTACTAGTACTATGGTTTACTCTCATACTGAGGAATCCTAAACCTTCAAGTACAAATTGCTTCATATAGGGATTCAGCACTCGAGCGTTAAATCCTTGCATTTGCAAGGATCTTACTGTGCACTAAGCAATTAGCCTTCACAGTCCCATTTGCTCCTCTCCAAAATCCTGTTGTCTGGGCACATTTTATTATTCCCCATATTGCAGCTGGGAAACCCGAAGCTCGGAGAGGTCAGATGCTTTTCCCAAGGTCTCAGCTTAAATGTCACATCTTCAGAGAGAGATGCTTCAAACCACCCAATATAAGGCAGCCACTCACTCCCTCTTTACGTTTACTCTAAACTTATTGCCTGTGTCTTATTTACTATTATCTGCAATTTTTTGTATATTTCTATTTATGATTTTGCTTATTTTCTGCCACCTCCCAGCTAGAATACAAGTTCTCTAAGAACAGGAGCCCTTTCTGTCTTGCCCCAGAATCACCCCCTAGCACCTGTTTTGCTGCAGGCCTTTGGTAAACATTTGTGAAAGGGAGAAATGAAGGACACCAGGAGGTATAACAGGATAGAAGAGTTATTCTGTGGGAACACCTGAAGGAGGTGGCTTTGCATTCTAGAGCTCTCCCTGATTTCATGACCTTGGGCAATTGACTTCCTGTCTCTAATTAGTGAAATGAGAATAATTATCTGTACGTCCTCTTTGCTGCGGTGAGGAAAAATGAAATAAAGTGTATAGATCACTTAGCATAGTGCCTGCAAATCAAGAGGACTCAGTAAATATTGGGTCTTACTCATCTGGGGAGACAGGATTTGTGGGGTTTGGTTTAGAATCCTTCCTGCCATGGTCTTTGCATATAGAGCAAGTTATGAATAATAACTGATGGGCACAGAGAAGTTCAATAAACCAAAAATCAACTTCTTTTTGTTCCATTCAGCTACTTCAACAGTTGACAGTTAACTTTTTTTATTTTTAATTTTTATTGGGATATAGTTGATTTATAGTGTTGTGTTAGTTTCAGGCATATGGCAAAGTGCATCAGTTATACATATACATATATCCACTCTTTTTTAGATTCTTTTCCCATATAGGCCATTACAGAGTATTGAGTAGGGTTCCCTGTGCTATACAGTAGGTCCTTATTAGTTATCTATTTCATATGTTGGGATTGACAGTTATCTTTTAATTGGAGAACTGAACAGAACTTTCTCATTATTTTTCTTCCAGACTAAATGCTCCTTTTTAAACGAAGTCTCTCAATTCCACCTCAAAGGCAACCATTTTATTTCTTTCCACAAGCCCAGGGAATGTATAAAAAGGAATCCTAAAATGTTAAACTTAGTGGAATGGCGGGGAGGGCTTTGAGGTTGCCCGATGTGACTCCTTCCTATGTCCGGGAAACTGAGGCCCAGAGAGGGGAAGGGATCAACCTCAGCATGACACAGTAGGCAAGCCAGAACTTGAGCCCAGGTCTCTTGAGTACACTTTTTGCCTCATTTCACTGACACTTCTAGAGAAAAACAAAAAACACAGAAAAACAAATCCAGACCCCAAACTGTTGTGTCTCCCCCTCATCAACCTTGCATTCTTCATAACCACTCCCAAAGGAAGAAGGATGACAGTTACAGGAATACAGTGATACTTCCCCATTTTAAATTTCCACCCAGGGACTCCTTTTTCTAACATGTTTATGTAAAAGATTAGGCTACGCTTTGCTCTAATTGGCTATTTTTCCACTGAGAAAGAGAGCTGCATCAGTGTTGGATTAGCTCAGACTGAAGCAGGAAGGCCCACTGATAGATGTATGTTTTAATCTGTCAGTATCAATGAAGAAAGAAAACTGTCACTAACTTTTTGTTCCGACCTCACCATTGGATTTTTGAGAGAGGACTTCATTTACTAAACAAAATGCTCAGTAGCGTCAAAACTCGTTTTAGATACATTTTTAAGAGGACTTCATGTAACACTCAATCCTTGATTCCCCAATAAAACAACACAGCTGTTCCCTTGCAGCTCGTCTCTCAGCAGGAGCTGCAAAATCATATTTAATCAACTCTGCTTTAAAAGCCATCCAATTTCCTCTAGGGCTCTGGCGTGCTTCCCCAGGCCAAGATGGCCCCTGCTGACAGCTCAGCGGCAACAGCCCAGGCGGAGTGATCTGCCATTCTGCAGAGCACTTCCTCATGTGCCAGCCCCTCCATTGGGTACTTTATATTCAAGATTTCATTTAATCCACCTTGCAGTCCCCTGAAATATGAATGATTGTCATATTTAAAGACAAAGAAACTGAGGCTTAGAAGTGAGCGGATTGGGATTCAGACAAGTACTGTCAACTTCCAAAATCTGAGCATCTTCCAATCTTCAGTCTGGCTTTGTATTACATTGACAAGTGACAAAGACTTATACAGGGCGATGACTATGAATCAATCTGACCAGCATAATCAAAGCTGGCAACAAAGAGTCCCTGCCAAATGTTATAGGTCGTAAACTCCCTTAAGCTCACAGATTTGTCTCCCCATGATGACACTTTCTGTTAGAATGTGAATGCTCTTGGGGACTTCCCTGGAGGTCCAGTGGTTAAGACTCTGCGCTTCCACTACAGGGGGCACTGGATTCGATCCCTGGTCAGTGTAAATGAGATCCCTCATCCTCCATGCTGTGCCATGCGGCCAAAAAAGAGAAAAGAGTGTGAATGCCTTCATGTCATCTTTTATCCAACAATCCTTGATGACTATCATATACAATTCATTCTCCAAAGTGAGGTGTAGGGATACAGAGATGAAATGGATATAGATCTTGCCCTTCAAGAAGCTCAAAGTCTAGGAATAGAGGTATAATAGCAACATAAATCATTCTGATGAGAGGTAGACAATGATATCTATTACGAGTGGGCCAAAATATTATATTATGGGAGTCTGAGAAAAAAAAAGTCTATTCCAGCCAAGACGTAAGATTAGGCTGTAGGAAGAGTGCAAGAGTCAGGATAATTAGCACTAGCTGCTGTGACATAAAGCCCCCCAAAATAGAGGCTTAACATAATAAAAATGTCTTCCTCATATTCTGTTGGGGTTCCTCAGGGTTCTCTTCTAAGTGGTGACTAAGGACACAGGTGTCTTGCATCATGTGGCTCTATCCTTTGACAGCTCTATGTTTCTGGCCATATGACCAAAGAAGAGAGAGAGAGAAAGAGTGGAGAATCAATGAAAGGTTGAGAAGCCACGCCTGGAAGTGGCTTAATCCATTTCATTCACATCACAGGACAGATGCAGTAGCATGGCCCTAACCCTAACCCTAACTTCAAAGGATCCTGGGAAATATGTTTTATTCTGTATGCCTTGAACAGCAGAAGTTTCATTGAGCACATAATATTATTTCTGTTACAAAGGATATTGACACAGATACTGTGGAATTGTTTTAATTGAGTAAATTGAGAGACAAGCAGGATGTAGATAGTGTAGGGGATGTTAGAGGAACACTGATTCAAAGGATATTTGGTTTGGAAGGATAGTTGAGATCAGAAATGAAAAGGCCTTGAGTGACAAGGCACATTTCCCAAAATGTGTTTTCCTCAGTGTTAGTGATTATAATGTTAAGAATGACTTGTGTGGTCAGACAGATTTGGGAAAAGCTGGGTTATCAGACTGTAATTGTTTTGGTCCCTGTAGGAGCTCTTGAGATTTTTGGAAAGAGTCATGATATGTCAATTATAATAAAACTTTTGACTACAAAACCTCTTTTTTCACAGACTATTTTGTCAGATTAAAGTTTTGTGAAACATGCTTTACATAAGGAATCTTAGGCAATGGAGAGCCATTAAGTAGCAGAGAAAAACAGTTAGAACTGCTTTTAAAAGTATAAGCTTGCCAGAACTGATCAATTGGTAATAGCTGGCAGAAATGCTGTTAGGAGAAGAATCACAAAACCTCATCTGAGTTCATCTGGGAAAGTGCAGTGATTGATTAATAATGTCTTCTATGGGTTAAAGAATGTAGAGTTGTCACCACAACAACTAATTAATTATCTAATTAATTTTATGTGTCAACTTAGCTAGGCTATGGTGCCCAGTTGCTTGGTCAAACAATAGTTTCGATGTTGGCTGAAGGTACTTTGTAGATGTGGTGAACATTTACTATCAGGGACTTTAAATAAAGGAGATTACCCTTGATAATGTGTCTCATTCAATCAATTGAAGACCATAAGAGTAAAACTAAGGTTTACCTGAGAAAAGAGAATTCTGCCTCAAGACTGCAACATATAAATCCAGCCTGAGTTTCCAGCATGCTGGTCTCTGTATAGATTTTGGACTTAAGGTTGCAATGTCAACTCTTACCTGAATTTCCATACTGCTATCCTGCCCTACAAATTTTAGATTCACTAGCCCTCACAATCACGTGAGCCAATTTTATCTATCATCTGCCTATCTATCATCTATCTATCTATCTATCTATCTATCTATCTATCTATCTATCTATCTATCATCTCTCCTACTGGTTCTCTTTCTCTGGAGAACCCTGACTGATAAAACATGTGACAATAGCATGATGATGTTTGACTTCCTTGTTTTAAGTAAAGGTGGCAAGTTGGGTAAAAAAGAGTGCTTGGGTATTTGGAAGTCAACTCCAAAATAGGGAAGGAATTCAAGAAGAGAAAGAATTGAGTTTTGATTTGGAGTTTTGTATTTCAGATGTCTGAAGAGCAACTAACGGACATCTATTAGAAGCGCATTCATGCAGGGATAAAGAGAAGCCAGCATTATTTCCAGTGTGTAAAAATATTTTGGTGAGAAGGGCATATCTCCTTTAGAATCTTTTGAGAGATACACCTGTCTGTCCCTAACAGTCTCCTGAGGCTGAAATCTGGGAGAAATGTCTCCAAGGACATGGGGACAAAGAGCTACTTTGTCCTGAAAGGAGGGAGGCATCTTTTGGGGCTAAATGTCCAAGGCACACCTGAGTGTGTGAGTTAAAGGAGAAGAATGAACACAGAGAAAGGAGGAGAGGAATGCCTTTAGGGAAAGCTGGATGGAGCTGAGTCACTGGGCATGACTAAGGCATGACTAAGACCTCCAGGGTGATGGATGAAGGTCTCACCACTAGGAGAACGGAGTAATTATTAATGCATGCGTGCATGGTGAGCCACTTGGTTATGAGAACCACAGTGGAAGCTCTTTATTGTAACAGCTCAACAATCATATACTGATTCCCACAATGCTGCAAGCACTCACCAGGCACTGAAGTCAGACAGGGGAAGACAAATTCAGCCTTGTTTTGGATCAGTCTCCCCCGTGTTCTAACAGCACCCTCAACTAACTCTGTCTCACCATTCACAGGTGTCATGAGGTAGCTTTGTTCTTACCTTCATTCAACAAAGATCTATTGAGATCCTACAATGAGTCATGCACTGGTCTTCTCATGGTAAACATACCAGGGAACAAAAATGGCAACATTCCTTGCTCTCACAGAGCTAGCATTTTAGTGTGGGTGGCAGAAAATAGCATGAAAAATATTTCAACTATATGATGAGTAATGACACGTTAAGCACAAATAAAATAAAGCATCTGTGTCAGTCAGGGGAGGCAGGTTATGATGGAGTAATCAACAACTCTGGGATCTCAGTGGCTTCTCCTACAAGCCTCATGCCCATCATGGGCCAAGAGAGACCTCTGCTCCCACATGTTCACTGTCTTCCTCACTCTAGAACCCAGACTGATGAAGCAACTAATGTCTGTAATATTGCTGGTAACCTTGGCATAAGGAAAAAAGAGATTCCCCCCTCCGCCCCCCCGCCCCGCCCCAGTGTCACCTGGGTAATGCAATAATACAGCCTGGAAGTGACACAGATTATTTCTGCACATAACTCTTTGACCTGAACTGATTACTTGGACTGACCCAAAATATGGAATCCACAAGTACAGTCCAATCATGTGTCCAGACTGAGGGGAAACCTATAAATTTGGCAAATGACAGTAGAGCTGTTTAGGTCATAGTAAGAAATCTGGCTTTTCCTATGAGCAAAATGAGAAGCCATTATGGGGGTATGAACAGAGAGTGAGTGTAGAAGGAAACAGATGTTTGTTGAGATCTTGGCTTGCTACTTGCCTTGTGTGTGTTGGAGTGCTGTGAACTGGGATAATAAAACCTACCTTATTGGGTTGATATGAAGAGTAAATGACATATATGTATGATGTTGGGTATGGAAAATTTTTTGTAAACAGATACTAATGTACTGAATTTTCTATATATATATTTGTTTTTCTTAAAAATAAGCGTTAATTTCATCAAAAGCAAAAACCAAGTATTATTCATCATTGAATTCCCAAGGCCTAATAAGGTTTGACCCGCTTTATTCTCTTAATACGTGTGCTTAATTCTCCAAAGGATGGCTGAGAGTAGGAGCAAGATGCAGATGACATCTGTGTATGTGTCTTTCTCCTAAGAATTCACATTTTGTCAAAAAAAGGAGAGCTGTCACCTTGAATATGAAAGGTCAGGATAGCAATTCATAAGCCACAGTTAATGATCAAGCTCCTGGCATCCCAGCTGCCAAGTCTGGTAGAGCCATGTTCCCTGTGGCCTCATGGCTCGGGGGACTGTTTTGGAATAGGATTATCTGTCAGCTTCTATTTCTGAGATAAGATATGACCTACCCGTAGCTGACACATCTGTCAACCCCACAAAGTCTTTGTTCAAAGAGAAATGTAGCCTAGCAGCAGTTGTAATGCATAGAGATAGAATTACAAGAATCCTGAAAAATCTTGTTCTGAGTCTGTGTCATTATTATGAATAGAGGCGCCATGGTCCAGGGTCAACCTTAAAGCACAACGGAGAAGTTAGGAATATTTTTTATACTCCTCTGCATGTGTCTCCTCTTACTGCATAGTCTCTTTTCCACACTCCTCTCATCTTGATCTGGCTGTAATTTAACTTTGGCCCATCCAGTCAGCTCTTTTCCCTGCTCCCCTCCTTGTGTTTTCTCTAGAGGCATTCATCTTTCATATTATTGAGCACATTCGGTTAGTAGCTGTGAATTTAGGAAGATCAGCATATCATAGTTATGATGATCATACTTCTTGGTTTGCTCAGGACCATCATGGCTTTTGCCTAATGTCCAGGTGTAATTATTAATACTGTCCCCTTTTGCTTTCAGTGTTTTCTCAGTTTGAAAAATATGTGGGTTCATTCATCATCGCAGAACTTTATCCCTTTCTAAAGGATCACAAAAAGATCAGGAACTATCAAGCCTCTCCAACAGAGTGATCTTAGAGTTAGTTTAAAGATTCGTATAATATTAGAGCTGGGGGGAGGGGGGAGGGTTGGTGGTCACCAACCAGCATAAACTTCTGAGGCTCAGGGTGGGCAGTGAATTGTCCACTCTGCTGCCAAGTCATCTGGAGCTTGACCTCCCCATCAAGTTCAGATGTCACATTCTTCCCTTTTGAGAGAGGCAAAATGGTATGATAAAACACCCAGCCTCTGGTCTCTGATGATCCTGGGTTCAAAATTTGACTTTGTCAATTAATCTATGACAGTTGCTTCTTAATTTCAAGTTCTTAATAAGAATAGTAATATATAACTTAGCCAGATTGACTTAGCCACATTTAGTCACATAATATATGAAAACTGTTTAATGTAGTTTATTGATAATAATTTAGAGCATCTATTAATATTATTAATAAAGTAAAAATTTACTTTCCATATCACTGCAAGTATCCATACCTGACACCTAGTAGACAGTATGCATTGGTGGATTTGAACTGTTGAAATAACCATAAGCAAACTCTTCATCTTGGATCTTGATATATATATATATATATGTATCTATATATATATATATATATATATATATATCTCATAAACTGGTCCTCCAAATATTTTATTTTGATTAAGATAGGAGAAATCTTGGGTGTGGGGAAAAAAAAGAGAAGTATGAACACAGCCCAGATATTAGAATGAATGGTAAGATATTCCCCTGACTTGAGTTCTGCATTTACATAATAAATAAGTGGACCTGCTACTGCCCCATTACAGAACAAGCAAGATATAAAAATTATGCAAGCAGTCTTGGAGAAATTAGCACCATTTTTTTCAGTGTGTCTTAAGAGTTTATTGGACATATAAGAACAGATTGCTGTGAGTGTGAGTGATAACAGGAGTAAAGCTGCTACCTCAACAAGTGAAAAGGGATCCAACCAAGTCCAATTGTTCATAATAACAATTGAATGGAATCTGCTGAGTGGGATCACAGTCGGGTACACTGAGAACAGGCCCTCACAAAGGTGTGGTGGGACATGCTCTGGGGTGTCCTACACAGTGTGGCAGCAGGGGAATGACCCGGACACCTGCCACCTGGTTAAGATTTGAGATGCAAATGGATACACTTAACTCACAACCACTCTAGCCCAAAGCAAAGCTTTTCACTCCCTGGTCCTGCCTCTTTGTCATTTTTTCCCCCTCTGAGTATGTCCTTGAGGTTCAGCCCAGCTTGATACCCCAGGGGCAAGAACACACATGGGATTTGCCCCTATGTGCTAAAGACATCACCTCAAATTTGGGCTTAACCTGTTTGGGGGCCCATAATTGCCTAGGGAGTTGAAATTTGCATTAGAGAAATGCGAAGAACCATTGGAGAGAGACATCAAATTATGGTCTTTAGACCATGTGGATTAAAATACCTTGGAAACCATCTTGAAAATGCTGATTTCTGGGTCTTATCTTTGACCTATCTAATTAAACCATTTGGAAATGGGATCTGAAGATACATAAGCTCACAGGCTATTTCAATCCTCATGAACGTTTAGAAATCACTTGGTTAGTGGCTCTACGAACAGTTCAAGGAAAATAACCTTTATCAAGATCCGATAATGGTAGCCGCCACTATCTCCCTCTGACCATTGAGAAAACTAAGGATCACAGGAATTACAACTGGCAGAAGACGCAAAGGGTTTGGTTACAGAAGAGAGAGATAATTGTTCTTTGTTACCTTACAAGGAAGTGGCAGTTAGGTGCTTGCCCAGATTCACATCTCCCTGAAGCTGCAGGGGCATTTCCATGGTCTGGGGAACATAAAATTAAATCTTATTTTGGTTATTTGGTGAACGTTTTTTATTATGTCTGAAAAAAATGACAATCAAGCATAAAATAATCCTACCACTTTGAATGAACCCCTCTAGATCCTGCCACCTCCGAATATATCTAGAAAGTCAGAGGCATTTTCCAGGGGCAAAAGTGACTATTGCCTTAAGTTTGTATTTTTATTCATGTTAAATGAATTGGAAAAAGTTTAGATTTTCAGGAAATAGTAACTCACACGTTACTCAGCAGATGGCAGTTTCCCCTCTGCTTCTTGCCTAAAAACACGCATTGGGTGCGTCACAAACAAAGCCCAGCCTGATCACAGCTCGGTTACTCAAGACTACAGCATTTGCTTCTGTAGTTATCATGCAGCCAAGGGTGTAAATACAGACTTAGATGTTTGTAGTAAGATGGTTTAGGAGCCTACAGGAGCAGCACACTCAGTACAGAATCTGGAGGAAGGACATTGGTTTTGGAATAGGTTTGATTTATACAATGAGCACTTTGAACCCTTCCCTTCGACCGCGATGTTCGTCTGATGAGTTTGTTTGTTGCTATTGCATAGAAAGCAATCATTCATTTACTCCTTTCCTTATTCAATCAACAGAGAGCCTAGCATGCTGATTTAGAGCAAAGATTCTCAAACCCTAACGCGCACACAAATCACCTGAGGACCTTGTTAAAATGCAGATTAGGATTCAACAGGCCTGAGCTTCTGCATTTCTAATCAGTTCCCAGGTGATGTCACGTCTGCTGGTCGGTGGGCCACACTGAGTAACCAGGTCTTAGAGCATGGTCTTTCACCCAAGTTCACATCCAAGCTTTACCACTCACTAGCTATGAGACCATGAGAACATTACCGAATTTCTGAGTCTCCGTGTCTTCATTTTAAACATTTGTATGTAATATTTACAGATAATGAGAGTGCCTGACCTACAGGACTGTTTTTTCTTTTTTTTTTTAAATCATCACCTTTTTTGACCAGGATTCTTTCTTTCTTTCTTTATGGCTGTGTTGGGCCTTCGTTTCTGTGCGAGGGCCTTCTCTAGTTGCGGCAAGTGGGGGCCACTCTTCATCGTGGTGCGCGGGCCTCTCATTATCGCGGCCTCTCTTGTTGCGGAGCACAGGCTCCAGACGCGCAGGCTCAGTAGTTGTGGCTCACGGGCCCAGTTGCTCCGCGGCATGTGGGATCTTCCCAGACCAGGGCTCGAACCCGTGTCCCCTGCATTGGCAGGCAGACTCTCAACTACTGCGCCACCAGGGAAGCCCCAGGACTGTTTTAACGACCCAGTAGTGGTAGATCCTATAGTGATCCAGGCCAAGTGCTAAAACAATTTCTTGTAACATCATGTTGTGTCAGTGAATGTTTGCTATCATTATCATCAGGCACTTAGTGTATACCTATCATATCCTAGGGCTCTAGGAAAAGACATAGAAGATGTGATTCTTATCTTCCTAGATCTAATAGCCTGCTGGGTGAAACAGATAGGTAATATATAGATACATACATCTCCTGTAAGTTAGCAGATGGACCAGGTTAGCAGATGCTGTGATGGCAGGAACACTGGTCGCGGAATCAGGAAGCCTGTGTTTCCTTTTCCTTTGTCATAAAGGATTTTGCGCAAGCCCCTTTCCTTCTCCAGATTGCTGTCTCCGCATTCGTAACAGAAAAATTATCCCAGACTATATAGTCCCATATCCCAAGCCATGACTTGCTAACTTTATGACCTTGGGCAAGTTTCTTCTACTCTCAGGCCTTATTTTCCTTATTTATAAATTTGAGATTATAAAATGATAGTCGTGAGGATTAAATGTATTAGTATAAAGAATTTAGATAATCATCTTGCTTCCTTGAACAGTCAGTAAGTGTCATTATCAACACCATCATCACCATCATCACCATCATCATCCTTTACTGGCTCTTTTTCTTACTCTTTCTCACCAGCTCTGTGACCTTAGCCAACTCCTATTAGCCATTACACAGAGCTTTCTGAAACTGCTCAACTCTATACTGTACTTATTTTAAAATTTTATTTAGAATGGTTCATAAAACCAATCAATTCTTTAAACCAGAGTTCAGCAAAAAAAATTTTTTTTCTGTAAAGGGCCAGACAGTAAATGTTTTAGGCTTTGCCATAGGCAACATGTAAACAAATGAGAGTGGCTGTGTTCCAAGAAAACATTATTTACTAAAAAAGGAAGTGGACTGGATTTGGCCCACAGGCCATAGCTTGCTCGCCCCTGCTTTAAACTAAAGAAAGTATAAATGTTTTTTGATTTATGAGGAAGTAATACAAACCATGAAATGCTTGATATTGTAGCAAAGTTCATGGCTCTGTGCTCTTCTCCACCTATCATCAGCCATGCCTGCACCTTAGAAACACAGAGTTTTACCTTGGAGAAGGGCTTCCAAGGTCAAACCTCCCCTTTTTACAGCTAAGGTAAACTGAGACCCAGAGAGGAGAGCTGGTTTACTCAGTCAACTGCTCTGGGGACAGAGTCAGCCCCAGAATGTTGGTCTCCTGGCTCCAAATCAGGAACTATATACATTTATTTTTTCTTTCACTTGAAAAGAGGAAGAAATCATTTCCTTCAGAAAAAGAGGAAAAAAAAGCAACCTTAATTTTACTAGAGTTCTAATACAGAAATGGGTTTTTTCAGTCTTCCCGTTAATGGAGATGCCATAGTCAGACATGAAAACAATACTATGTCTGCTTAATGGAAATACCAGTTCCCTGTCCTTGTCACTTGGATCTCATATTAAAGGTCTCTTTTCATTTCTAATAGACCAGAAAAACACCCTCTCCCTCCACTCACATCAACTCAAATTCCAGAATCATTTCTTTGGCTGTAAATCAGCAGCGAATGAGATGGCCGCTCACATCCATCCACATCCTATCCCCAAAGAAGAAATGGGAACAGAAAGCCCTGGAATAGAAACAGGCTTCCTTCTGCTAGAATCTGAATGGAAATAATTCCTCTCCTTTTAACGTGCCATTTTGATGTCTTTGTTCTGGTCTTGCTGAACTGTGCTGGGGTGAAAATCTTAGAGATGGTAATAATAACAACAACAGCAGCAGCAGCAACAATAGTTATGATTTCCTGAGCACGTACTATTTACCAGTTATTGCACTAAATGCCTTAATCACGTGTGGGAGCACTGTGGATCCCATTTTACAGATGAAAAAACTGAGGCACAAAAAGGGTAAGTCAGCCATGCAAAAAAATAAAAATGGTATGCTCAAATTCTCCCTCCAAATAACAAACAGGTATACAATTTGACGTAAAAATTAATGATGTGGACTTGTATGATTCCATTTATGTGACATGTCCATAGAAGGTAAATCTATAGAGATAGAATGCAGATTAGTGGTTGCCTGAGTCTGGGGGTGGGGATGGGAAGTGACTATAATGGCCCTGAGAGAGATGCTTGGCGTGATGCGAATGTTCTAAAACTGTATCATGGGACGGCTGCACAACTTTATAAATCTACTGCAAATCACTGATTATTTCATACTTGAAAGAAATGAATTTTATGTCACGTAACTTAAACCTCAATAGAACTGTTAAAAATTAATCGTGTGGACAGAGGTTGTAAAGGCTTTTCTTCATCCTCATAGCTACTCCCCCTACTTAGGTATCTTCATTTCTCAGCCACAGACAGAGCTGAGTGCAGGAAGGTCCCTGCTCACCCAAGATTTTTAGTTCCATTTCTTTTTCAATGATAGGATTCAGAGGGATGAGTGCTGCTTCTCCTTCAATGCTAATTTCTTGCCAAAACAATAATCCTGGAATTTGAGTGGGTGCAGGTAGAGGAAGAGGGTGCTTCCTTGCGTTAATAGAAATGAAACGAGACTATTATTATAAACGGAATATGACAAGAACAGGGGACTGTTTTTTCCATTAAATGGACACAAGCATATTTTAATCTATTTTAGAAAGGGTTATTGCAATAGCTCATTTATGTATTTGTGTATTCACTCAATACATATTCATGAACTCCCTGTAATGTGCCAGGCATATTTCTTAACTCTGGAGATAAGACAATGAACACAATAGATAGTATCCTTATCCTTCCAGAGCTCACAGCCCAGCAAGCAAACCACCCTCTTCTTTCTATCTTCGTGAAAATCCTACCTATTCTCCTTGGCTCTGACTCTATTTGGAGTTAACCTCTCCTATACAATCCCCCACATCATTTTATCTATTTCTTTTCTATGACTCCAGTCATGTCTAAATAGCACTGGAGTTAGATTTGTTCACTACCAATTACTAGAATCCCCTTCTCTATGAGTCTGTAACATCCTCCCTAGTAGATGCCATGACAAATTCATCTCCTTGCCCCCAGGGTACCCATCACAATGTGCATAGTAGATACCCCATAAGCCTCTATTATATGAATGTGTTCATTTATTCATTAACCAAATACAGTGGGCAACTTTCAAGGTGACAGGTGATCTTCTGAGCATTAAGAGACTTAGTGGTGAACAGGTCCCTGTCCTCTAGGAACTTACCTTGGCTTAGACACAGCGAGTTCAGATAATGAAGAATATCACAGAGGAAATAAGCAGAGGGTAACTTATTGTGGATGGCAGCAGGGGGCTGCTTCACTACAATAGTCAGAGAAGGCTTCTTTGAAAACTTGGTATTTGATCTTAGACATGACAAATGAAAAGGAGTCAGTCTTAGGAATAGATAGGAAGAAGAATATTCTAGGTGGAGAGAACAACAAGTAAAAAAACCCAGAGGCAAGAAAGAATTTGGAGTGTTGGGGAAAAATGAAAAAAAAAAAAAGAAAGAAAGAAACAGACCAGTAGGACCAGTAGCTGCAGCCTACTGAGGAAGAAGGAGAGCAGAAGACTGGGGAGGTGGTCAGGGTTATGTCATTAGGGGCTGGCAGGCCGCTACGAGGAGTTCAAATTTCATTCTAAGTGTGATGGATGAAGGATCTTAAAAAGCCAAGTGACATAGATCTGATTTATAGTTTAACCAGATCATGTTGAATTCTTTGCAAAGAACGTACAGAGGAAGGAAGCCTGAAGCAGTGAGAGCAAGAATAAATACCTGTAGAGTAAGATTCCCTGGGTAGGAGTCTGGAGACCTGGGTCTACATTACAGAGTGATCCCAGCATTATCAGACAGGTACATCAGAGTTTACTGTTTTCAAACCCAACTCATTGAACTTCCTGGCATCAAATCTTCCTGTTAATTTCATGCATCTCCCTATGCACATCTGAAATGATATACATGTGCTACGACCAAGAATCATCAGGGAGGTCACCCGGAGCTCTGGGCATCTCTTGATGTTGTATCATATATTTGGGGAGCTTCTGTGTCTCATTCCTTCTCCAGGGAATCTGATGCACTTCCTATCACCCCAGTGTAACTCTAACTGCAGCTCTCATTACAGCCTTTTATTGGCCAAATTCTGCTGGCTTTGGCGCTCCACACACTTCCTCTCATTCAGAGAAATCCATTTCAATCCCAGGCTCCTCATTAGAACAAATATTTTACGTGGGCAACGTCCCATTCCATGCATCCCAGGAAGAGGAAAAGATAGAGAACATTGGGTTGAGGCATTAAGAGAACTGATTCAGTTCTCTTGCTCAACTATAACTCATTGTCTGCCCATTTCTCTTCTCTGTGCCCCAGTTTCCCTAGTTGTAAAATAAGAGGATTGAACTTGGTAAGCTGTGGGTGTTTCTTTACTGACTCTCTAGAATGCGCTTCTCTTGATCCCTAACTGGCCTTGCTCATTCTTGTGCTGTCCTCTCCATTGTCCTCAGGGCTGTCAGGGACTGTGGATTATTAGGTTGCCTAAGCTTCGGCGTGTACAACAACTCATTGCAACAATTCTCAAATTTTATTCCATCCAACTATCCAGCTGGCAAGACATACTCTGATTTGTTCATGTCAGAAATATCCTTAGAATGTCTACTGTGCCTCAGGCACCGTGTTGAGTGGTGGGGATGCAATACAGATATGGTCTATCTACTCAAGGGCTTCAAAGTACAGGGGGAGGGGTAGGTAGACAGATCCCCCCACAAGCACAGGGCAGCACGATGAGTGCTATAGTGGGAAGCAGCTCGGGATGTGGAGGAAGTATACAAAGGAGACATCTAAGCCATGCTCAGAGCAACCCAGGGAAAGACTTCTGGATGAAGCAACTCCTAGGCCAAATCTTGAAAGCACTGAAGAAGTAAGCTAAGTGAATGGGCAGGGAGAAGTGCTCCAGGAAGCTAACACATGTGACAGTGAACCAGAGGTGAGACTCTGTCAGGGCTCCAACATGCGTAGATGACAGAATGAGAGGAGCCAAGGCTGAGACTTAGGCAAAGAACAGACTATGCAGGGCCTTGTATATCATGCTAAAGAGTCACAATGAATGAAGGATAGAAGGAGGAAAGAGTCACTCACTACATACTGTACTAAGTGCTGCAGCAGTGTGCATGGTGTCACGTGAAGTGTCTAGCACAGCACCTGCCACCTATGAGGCATTATTGCCTTGTGCTAAAACCTGCAGGTTCCCTGGGCAACCAGCTCTGGGTCTGAATCCCATCTCCACCACTTACCAGCTCTGTGACCTAAAGATATTTCTTAACCCCAGCAGGGGCCATCTTTCTCATTTGCATTAGGGTTGTTGGAAGGATTCAGTGAGATTATATATGTAGAGCTCCTAGTGCAATTCACTAACTAGTGCAACTCAATAAATGTTAACTACTATTACAAATAAATGCTATTCTTTCCTTCTCTTCCTCGCTCCTTCACTCCCTCCTTTTCTTCCTCTTTTCGTCTTTCCTTCCTTCAATTCCTAGATTAACAAACAAGGATTCTTAGATTAACAGACAAGATTGCAAGCCCTCCCATTTTCCCAATATACATAATAATGACCCATCATCTATTTGGCTCAAATGATGTCTAGATGTTGGTTCATTTAGGCAGGACTGTTCACAACTGGATGATTTTGGGTGTGCATTGGCGAGAATGGAGGGTAAATAGTCAAACCCAGTAGAAATGGAGGCTGTAGGTTCAACTCAAATCTTCCCTTATGCAGATTCTTCTGAGAAGACAGAGGACCAAACCCCACTCTGTTCTAATGGATGGTTTACCTGACCCCATGGATGAGAAGAGAAGCAGAGTGTTAATTGCATGGGCTTCCCAGTCAGCTCTGGGCATTCTCCCTGGTCCTGGTCTTTATTAGCTGTGTGATACAGGCAAGTTACTTAGCGCTTTGGGATCTTAGTTTCTTTATATGTAAAATGAAGATTATATGATCCATTCACAGCTACCCAGAGATAGTGCAAGAGAAATCTTGATACAGAGTGAGTTTTCAATATAAGGCATATGTTTTTTGTTTGTTTTTTATTGAAGTACAGTTGATTTACAATGTTGTGTTACTTTCAGGTGTACAGCAAGGTGATTCACATATATATACATGTATTCTTTTTCAGATTCTTTTCCCTTATAGGTTATTACAAAATATTGAGTATAGTTCTCTGTGCTATTCATCAGGTCCTTGTTGGTTATCTATTTTATATATAGTAGTGTGTATACATTAATCCCAAACTCCTAATTTATCCCTCCCCACCCCCTTTTCCCCTTTGGTAACCATAAGTTTGTTTTCTATGTCTGTGGGTCTATTTCTGTTTTGTATATTCTTATTAATGTTAAAGTTTTTACTAGTGTGTATATCAGAGCTATTACTAATAGAAACATGAATTTATTATTAGTGTTATCTAACAATATTTATTCATGTTAGTGTTAATAATTTTTTTGTGTGTTCTTGTTATTTGTATTCATATTATGCAGTAATAAAGAAGATAAAAATACCCCTGGTCGAAGTCTACACTTGGACCATTGTTCCCATGGTGAAGACCAACAGTTGGGCAAGGTGAGAAACTTTTGAAAAGATGGACCAGGACTAAGTTTATCTTCTCTACAAAGTCTATGCTCAGAAAACCAAACTTGAGTTTGCTGTTGTATTAGAAGTCATCTGGATGGTCTTGTTGGAGACTGGGGGCTAGAAAGAGGACAGGGAAATGTGCTGGCTGGATGGGTGGGCAGCTGCAGATGAGTGGTGCCAATCCTGGTATGCTCAGGTTCACAGCACCTGCTCCAATCAGAAAGCACAGTTCTCCCCAAAGAACAGTGCGGCAACATTTTCCTGTGAGGAAAGTGCCAGTGGACTCAGAAAGGAGGAATGAGGGCAGGGCTTGGCTATCTGGGTCAGAAAGTATTTGTAGGGAAATAAACACGGTAACTCGTGAGACGTCAGAGGGAATTATCTTTAAGAAAAAAACAGGCTTGGCTTAACTCATTTTTCCATGTGGTTACATTTTACTGGTGCTTGCTAGGTGACAAATCACCCATTTTTAGCTTTTATTTAGCTTTAGTTTTGATCTTATGAGTTAAGAATGACTAATACCCCAAAGAGTATGACCCTGGAGGAAAGCAAGCTGGGAAAGCACATTTCTGGGTGCGTGTTCCCTCTGTGCCTGGAGACATGGATTCAAATAAAAGTCAAGACTACTACCCCACCAGGGGCCATTGCTTTGGAAAGTAAAACAGGGTTTTTGAATACATCTTTGTTTGCCACTCTTATTCGAGGTTATCCAAAGACGAATCTGCTTCAAGAGAGGGGAGAGTAGTAAATTTAATTGGAACTTTCAAACAATATTCAGTTCAAAGCTGAGAAGCTCAAGATCAAATAAATATTTAAAACCTCTGGCCAAAAGCCAAAATGAGTGTCTTCAATGGACATTACTTCCTGGGTCTCGCTGGCTCAGCAGAGCAAGTGCAAGGGATGAAATTCTGTTCTTACTTAATTCTACTAATGGTCAGACTGTTGGGGGAAAAAGCTAATCACCTCACTTCCTTTTCTGACTGTTTTTGCTGTTTAGAGTTATGCCCACTAAGAGTTCAACCCTCTATGGCTGAAAGGAAGGGAGGATTGTGGATATCTACGTGTGAACTTTTACATGCACTGGCTGTGATGGGCTAGTCAGAGGTTAACCCTGTCTCTGGGGCTAATTTGTTCCCCTCAACAATCCTGGGAGGGAAGCAAGGTTATTAGGACCTCCGTGGCCAAACCCTACATCTGGCCTTATTTCGCTTGACCTCTGGGTGGAGATGTCTCCTCTTTCTGAGCCATATAGAATTGCCAGTTGGAACTTTCTCAGTAGACTTAGTAAAAGCAGGTATGTGAGTTTACAAATTGGGGATTTGGCAAGTCACTTGCTGCCATCATTTGCATCCTTAGAGTCCAAGGATGTTGGAGCAGGAACAAAGCTTAACCCTGTCATATTATTTTACAGAAAGGGAAATTGGATTTGGGAGAGAAAAAAGGGATTGCTCAAGGTCACACAGATGTTGTGACATACTGCAGACACCTCCGTGTCCTCCAAGAAATGATGACGTAGCTGATACAGGAAGTTCATGGAGAAGAGTTAAGAGAAAAGAAGTGTGCATTATTATGAGGCAACCTCTGCCACCTCCTAGCTGCATAGCCTCAGATGAGTCTCTTAAACTCTGACTCTCAGCTTCCTCCTGTGTAAGAATAATAGAACCTACTCCGTAGGGTATGTGAGGATTAAATGATGCCATCTGTACCTGCAAGTCCCTCAGCACAGGGCCTGGCCTGCTGTAGGAACTCAATACCTAAAAGTAGTAATAAATGCTTATCAGGTAAGAAGCACAAGAGAGAGAGGGGATCTGTGAGTCAGGGACAGTGCTGGAGGGAGCGGAGGGAGTGATTTATGTCCGGCTGTTCCCATACTTGGTTCTATTTGGGAAAACAGAGGGGTGAAGATAACAGGAAAAGGGGGCATGTCCTTAAGGAAATCATCTATTGTTGCCCAGATGACATTCTGGTAACAAGGAAACCCCCTGAAATCGGTTTGTGCGCAGCTCCAGATATGACTCCCCAGGGCTTTCAGTGGCAAGTTCAGGGGTTCCAAGAAGGGTCCAGGAATGAGGCGGTCACAGATGGGAACATTTATTTCTTTGGGAGTCTTCCTTTTGGATGTTCTCGGAGCTTCAGATGAACTAGAGGGGATCTTCAGGCTAGAACCTGGTAGGGGAGGCATGTTTCCCCTTTACCTTGCCCCTGTTTATTTGACTCCCAACGTGGGAAACATGCCAACTTTCCTATTCAGTCAACAGATGAGACTCTGGGAGGTTTATAAATAGCTTCTGTAAACACTTTCTGAAACTTCCCCTAGGACTTCTAAACACTCCTTAATAGGGACAGATTGCAAGAGAAAAAAGAAACAATTTTCTAAAGGCAAATTGATAGGGCTGAAAAAGGTGGACAGAATGTAGATAAAAATCATAGTGAAAGTGGGAATTTGGGGGTGGTGGTCTGCTTAGGAACATTTTCTAATTTCAAGTTTATAAATAAAATATATAGATGAATAAAAATGTAGATGAACACTCAAAGACAGGATGTGGTTTAGATTGGCTCCTTCATGATTCTAATTTTCCCACATCAAACAACAATTAATATTAATAGAACCATATGGGGAAAATAACCGTGCTTGAAAAAATACATTTTTTTCAAGCATTTTTAGATTCTCACTCAGTTTTAAGCTGCTACGAACAGTCATTATCTGTTCAGTTACAAGCAATTCTTATCTGTTCATGGCAAGTAGCCATACATTCCTCACCAACACCATGACATTTGTGTCCTCCAAGGAAGGGTTGGCGTTCAAGTTCCAGGGCAGAATTGAAGCAGGTTTATTCTCCTCTGGGTGAGCAGACTTTTACATGGGGACGCAGACTCACAGAGGATGGATAAAACACAATAAAGCTTCAGCCTCCTAGGACTCACCTGAGACAGAACAAGGAAGCAAGGGGGTGGGGGGGTTATTAGCCAGAACGAGGCATTAAGGATTACTGTTTGTTATTTCTTATCCGGACAAGATCCAGCCTCCCAGTTCAAGCTGATTGCATTGGGGGAACGGGGTAGGAGGAGACGCCAGACAGGCTATGAATTCTTTGTTCCCTATCAGAGAGGAGACAGCTCTTTTAACAGAAGGTCCCAGCAGGGTCAAGGACAGCAGCACGGGCCTGGTGCATCTCTGGTTGCCTTGGCTGTATTAGAGAGAGCCCTCAGTCCTCCTCTATAAGGCCTCCTATGGGACCAACTAGGGACAGTCTGGCTCTTATCAGGAGTAGCCAGGCAAGCAGTGGACAGCCAGCAGGCCCCTGGGGGATTGTCCCAGGGACCCCTAACAATCTTTGATCAGAACAACATATAATTCCTGTGCAAGACGCAGAGTAACCGAACCATATATCTAGATAAATAATGTTAATGATTGCTTCTGTTGTTATAATTGTTCCCTTTCACATCCAATCTTATTCAATGTTTATAGTGACATTGAGAGGTAGATGTAATAGATGTGGTGAAGATTCTCATTTTGCAAGACAGAGTATGAAGCACTGCCAAGACAATTCAAATCTACCAAGGTCCAGAGCTCTTAAGTGCAAAGTCTGGGATGTGAACCTGTTTTTGAAACATAGACAAGGTCTTAGGGCCTTTTCCCTGGGTCCACTGATTCCATTCAGTCACATAATTCTCTAACTCATTCATTTATTCCTTCAGCAAATATAAATTGAGTGCCTGCCACATTGCAAGCACTATTCTAGGCACTTGGGTAATGTCACAGGACCAGATGGACAGAAATATCTGCCCCTGCAGCCAGATGCAGAATAAAGTATGTGTACTATCTCCTGTACCACCACTTCCCATCTTATGCGACATGACTACCAACTCAGGGTGCTTATTGTCTAGGGAAGTGGGGGACACAGGTGATAGATGATAATCAACATACTAGCTTAAATACTAGAGAAAATGTGGTAAGTGATCTGGAAGAAAGAGAGCGGGGTCAAGGGGATCAGGGATATTGGGTAGAGGGACAAGTAACATTTTACATAGGATGGCCATGGTAAAATTCATTGAAAAGGTAAATTTGAACTTGATGGAGGTAAGAGATAGAGTCATCTGGGTAAGAGCTTTTCAGGCAAAGTACACAGCAAAGAAGAGACCCTAAGGAGCCTGGGATGGCTGGAGCGGGGAAGAGAGCAGTCAAAGTTGAAGTCCGCAAGATAAGGGGCCAAATCATGCAAGGCCATGCCAGCGATGGTGATGATTTTAGCTTTTGCTCTGCAACAATCACAAAGCCTCTGCATAGTTTCAATCACAGAAGTGGCATAATCTAATTATATTCAATATTTTAAAAATCATTCTATTGACCTGCTGGGTCGAGCTTAGGTTGAAGAGAGCAGGGTAGAAGAAAGAAATCCAAACAGTTTTGTGTACGGCAGAGACAATGCACTATGTTCCTGAAACCTTTCAAGTTTGTCCTAGATGCACAAGAAGAGATTCCCCATTCTCTTTTTGCAATAAGGTGAGCATGACATGATGGCGTTTTGTCTGGAAGTGAGAGTACCACTTCCAGGCCCGGCCCTAACACCTGATGCGTGACCCTCAATACTAGGGCCCCTATGAAGCATCCCTGGAGACCCTGTGTTGAGGACAGAAGCACCATAAGATGGAAGGAGCCAGGCCCCCCGTGGTACCGTGTGGGGCAGGGCTGCTTCATCCCACACCAGCCACATTGCCCCGTGGCTTGCATATGTGTGGAAACTGTGCAAAAGAAAAAAGGTGAACATTTCTTAAAAAGTCCCAATCCTCCTCTATTTCTTTCAGCCTTGTCACTAGTGATTGTCGAGCTACACTTCCTGTTTTGATTTTCCAAAGCAAGAAGAGCAGTGCACAGATGGGCTGCACCTCTCCTCCCTGTCTCACTAACAGCTGCTCAAAATCACACCTATGTGCTGTCACACTTGTCACCTTCACAGCGTGCATCAGAACTCTGATGGCGGAGAATCTCTAAGTCCCTGCAGTACTGGCAGTGGACAATAAGACAACAGCACAACAATGACAACAAAATAATTACAATTAAAACACACTTCCCTTTTCTTTCATCTTAAAAAGATATCAAATTTGTAGTAAGGTTTCCTTGAACATTTCAACATTTTTACTCTTTGTTAGAATTCTTTTAAAAATAGAACATCATTCACTACACCAGTCACTGAAAAATACTTAAACTCCTCACCACTATATTTTGTATCTATCTATCTATCTATCTACCTATCTATCTATCTATCTATAATATATCCTTTCATCCATCGATTTTGTGATGTTTTATCAAATATCACTTATTATAAAATTCCCAAAGACAGAAACCTAACTGGCCTAATGATAGGCAGACACTGAACTTTTCTCCAAGAAACTAGCATGATTCTCCCCTTGGGCATAGGAAAGGGGAAAGGGGAATTAACGTGGCTCTGTGTGCCAGGTTCTGACCTGGGGAAATTATTTAGAAGATCTCATTGGTCGCTTCAGGGTCAGTCTCAGCGGGTTGGTAGTTAAGGTGGAGAGAGCCCGTACTAGTATGATCTCCCTCTGACTAACAGGTGATCAGACTCAGCGAGCTGACACGACTGCCACACCACCAGAAAGAGCCTCTAGGTGCAAGGGGCGTGTGGCGTCACCATCATCGCGGACGCTGCTGCTTTCTTAAGCTGGAGAGGCCAGAGGCTGAGCAAAACTGCAAAACCAGCCCAGACCAATCACGAGAAGCACAGCAGCAGAGAGGTTTAGGAAACCGACTTTGGATTCAGCCAGAATTAGGTGTGGACCCTGGTTTTGTCACTTTCTAGATGTAGTCCTTATCAGTGTTGCTTAATCTCTCTTACTCTTCATGTCCTTAAGTATCAGTAATGGCTATAAAACACTGACCGCAATGCTCGGGCTTACAGTGAGTACTCAAATCGTAACCGCTGTGGTTATTCTTGTGCCACTAAAAGGTCTCCTGACTCAGAAAGGAGCGTCCCCAGAGCATTGTTAGATCCATTCACAGATCTGTAAAACATCACACTTAGTTACAACACTCACAGCCGCAAAATGCTCTCAACAGGCCATGGTTGTGGGTCAGAACCGACCTAGGCAAGGAGGCTTCTTCAGGGGTTCAAACGAGAAGGGTGGTTCCTAGGGACAGAGAGGGAACCACCCCTGGCCATCTCCTTTCTTTGCTCTCGTCTCCTTTCACATAAGTGGGTGCTGTGTGGGTGGGCTGGGGACCAGCAGTCTTGTCCTCTCCGCACAGCCCCTCCCCCTCCCGCCAAGGGCAGGGAAGGACAGATGGCAGGACAGGCACCAGAGAACCAGGGACAAGGGCGGAAGGTCAGAAGACAGGAGGGAATGTGACGAACACTAGTCAGTTATGTATTCTAGGGTATCCGATGTGTTTGCTGTCTAGGCAACGCCAAAAAATCCAACAAGACAAAAGATGACTGTTTTTCATCTTCCTCTCTATAAACTCTTTATGGTGAGATTGTCAGAAAGAACTTGCCCTGAAGATTTCATTTATCACCACCTCTTACAGGGAATAGAGTGATCTCCACTGGATCTGCTAGGTAGGTTGGTGAAAAAATGGGGACTAATAAATTATAAGCATATGCTTTGTACCACACAGGACCGTGCATCTTAACTATTTCATTAAATCTTTACAAAAAGTGGCTATCCCCTTTTTAGAGATAAGGAATGTGCATTTTAAGAAAAACTGCATAGCAAGAAAGTGCCAGAGCTGGAATTGACCCAAGTTTGTCTTTTCCAGGCCCATAGCCACCCTCATGTCTCTGTTACAACACCAGATTTAAGACAAAGGCAGTGTGGCATGTGGTCCTACCTTACCAAGGGACCGCTGGGGTCTTGCTGCTAGAACTCCTGAGAGAGACCCCACATCTGGAGAGCTGGTGTCTGCCCTCAGCCTGTACAGGAGGAGAAGGCACTCATCTGTTAGTCTTCAGGACATGTCATTGAAATTCTTTTTTTTTTTTAATTTTATTTATTTTTTTATACAGCAGGTTCTTATTAGTCATCAATTTTATACACATCAGTGTATACATGTCAATCCCAATCTCCCAATTCATCACACCACCATCACCACCCCCCTGCAGCTTTCCCCCCTAGGTGTCCATACGTTTGTTCTCTACATCTGTGTCTCAATTTCTGCCCTGCAAACCAGTTCATCTGTACCATTTTTCTAGGTTCCACATATAGGCGTTAATATACAATATTTGTTTTTCTCTTTCTGACTTACTTCACTCTGTATGACAGTCTCTAGATCCATCTGCGTCTCAACAAATGACCCAGTTTCGTTCCTTTTTATGGCTGAGTAATATCCCATTGTATATATGTACCACACCTCCTTTATCCATTCGGCTGTCAATGGGCATTTAGGTTGCTTCCATGACCTGGCTATTGTAAATAGTGCTGCAATGAACATTGGGGTGCATGTGTCTTTTTGAATTATGGTTTTCTCTGGGTATATGCCCAGTAGTGGGATTGCTGGATCATATGGTAATTCTATTTGTAGTTTTTTAAGGAACCTCCATACTGTTCTCCATAGTGGCTGTATCAATTTACATTCCCACCAACAGTGCAAGAGGGTTCCCTTTTCTCCACACCCTCTCCAGCATTTGTTGTTTGTAGATTTTCTGATGATGCCCATTCTAACTGGTGTGAGGTGATACCTCATTGTAGTTCTGATTTGCATTTCTCTAATAATTAGTGATGTTGAGCAGCTTTTCATATGCTTCTTGGCCATCTGTATGTCTTCTTTGGAGAAATGTCTATTTATGTCTTCTGCCCATTTTTGGATTGGGTTGTTTGTTTCTTTAATATTGAGCTGCATGAGCTGTTTATATATTTTGGAGATTAATCCTTTGTCTGTTGATTCGTTTGCAAATATTTTCTCCCATTCTGAGGGTTCTCTTTTCGTCTTGTTTATGGTTTCCTTTGCTGTGCAAAAGCTTTGAAGTTTCATTAGGTCCTATTTGTTTATTTTTGTTTTTATTTCTATTACTCTAGGACGTGGGTCAAAAAAGATCTTGCTGTGATTTATGTCAAAGAGTGTTCATCCTATGTTTTCCTCTAAGAGCTTTATAGTGTCCGGTCTTACATTTAGGTCTCTAATCCGTTTTGAGTTTATTTTTGTGTATGGTGTTAGGGGGTGTTCTAATTTCATTCTTTTACATGTAGCTGTCCAGTTTTCCCAGCACCACTTATTGAAGAGACTGTCTTTTCTCCATTGTATAGCCTTGCCTCCTTTGTCATAGATTAGTTGACCATAGGTGCGTGGGTTTACCTCTGGGCTTTCTATCTTGTTCCATTGATCTATGTTTGTGTTTTTGCACCAGTGCCATATTGTCTTGATTACTGTAGCTTTGTAGTATAGTCTGAAGTCAGGGAGCCTGATTCTTCCAGCTCCGTTTTTTTCCCTCAAGACTGCTTTGGCTATTTGGGCTCTTTGGCGTCTCCATACAAATTTTAAGATTTTTTGTTCTAGTTCCGTAAAAAATGCCATTGGTAATTTTATAGGGATTCCATTGAATCTGTAGATTGCTTTGGGTAGTATAGTCATTTTCGCAATATTGATTCTTCGAATCCAAGAACATGGTATATCTCTCCATCTGTTGATCATCTTTAATTTCTTTCATCAGTGTCTTAGAGTTTTCCACATACAGGTCTTTTACCTCCCTAGGTAGGTTTATTCCTAGGTATTTTATTCTTTTTGTTACAATGGTAAATGAGAGTGTTTCCTTAATTTCTCTTTCAGATTTTTCATCATTAGTGTATAGGAATGCAAGAGATTTCTGTGCATTAATTTTGTATCCTCCTACTTTACCAAATTCATTGATTAGCTCTAGTAGTTTTCTGGTGGCATCTTTAGGATTCTCTAGGCATAGTATCATGTCATCTGCAAAGAGTGACAGTTTTACTTCTTCTTTTCCAACTTGTAATCCTTTTATTTCTTTTTCTTCTCTGATTGCCATGGCTAGGACTTCCAAAACTATGTTGAATAATAGTGGTGAGAGTGGACATCCTTGTCTTCTTCCTGATCTTAGAGGAAATGCTTTCAGTTTTTCACCATTGAGAATGATGTTTGCTGTGGGTTTGTCATATATGGCCTTTATTATGTTGAGGTAGGTTCCCTCTATGCCCACTTTCTGGAGAGTTTTTATCATAAATGGGTGTTGAATTTTGTCAAAAGATTTTTCTGCATCTATTGAGATGATCATATGGTTTTTATTCTTCAATTTGTTAATATGGTGTATCACATTGATTGATTTGCGTATACTGAAGAATTCTTGCATCCCTGGGATAAATCCCACTTGATCATGGTGTATGATCCTTTTAATGTGTTGTTGGATTCTGTTTGCTAGTATTTTGTTGAGGATTTTTGCATCTATATTCATGAGTGATATTGGTCTATAATTTTCTTTTTTTGTAGTATCTTTGTCTGGTTTTGGTATCAGGGTGATGGGGGCCTCATAGAGTGAGTTTGGGAGTGTTCCTTCCTCTGCAATTTTTTGGAAGACTTTGAGAAGAATGGGTGTTAGCTCTTCTCTAAATATTTGATAGAATTCACCTGTGAAGCCATCTGGTCCTGGACTTCTGTTTGTTGGAAGATTTTTAATCACAGTTTCAATTTCATTACTTGTGATTGGTCTGTTCATATTTTCTATTTCTTCCTGGTTCATTCTTGGAAGTTTACACCTTTGTAAGAATTTTTCCATTTCTACCAGGTTGTCCATTTTATTGGCATAGAGTTGCTTGTAGTAGTCTCTTATGATGCTTTGTATTTCTGTGGTATCTGTTGTAACTCCTCCTTTTTCATTTCTAATTTTATTGATTTGAGTCCTCTCCCTCTTTTTCTTGATGAGTCTGGCTAATGGTTTATCAATTTTGTTTATTTTCTCAAAGAACCAGCTTTTAGTTTTATGGATCTTTGATATTGTTTTCTTTGTTTCTATTTCATTTATTTCTGCTCTGATCTTTATGATTTCTTTCCTTCTGCTAACTTTGGGTTTTGTTTGTTCTTCTTTCTCTAGTTCCTTTAGGTGTAAGTTTAGATTGTTTATTTGAGATTTTTTGAGATTTTTCTAGCTATACACTTCCCTCTTAGAACTGCTTTTGCTGCATCCCATAGGTTTTGGATCATCGTGTTTTCATTGTCATTTGTCTCTAGGTATTTTCTGATTTCCGCTTTGATTTCTTCAGTGATCTCTTGGTTATTTAGTAACATATTGTTTGCCTCTATGTGCTTGTGTTTTTTTAACGTTTTTTTCCCTGTAATTCATTTCTAATCTCATAGCATTGTGGTCAGAAGAGATGCTGGATATGATTTCAATTTTCTTAAATTTACTGAGGCTTGATTTGTGACCCAAGATGTGGTCTACCCTGGAGAATGTTCCATGCACACTTGAGAAGATATTGTAATCTGCTGTTTTTGGATGAAATGTCCTATAAATATCAGTTAAATTTATCTGGTCTATTGTGTCATTTAAGGCTTCTGTTTCCTTATTTATTTTCACTTTGGATGATCAGTCCATTGGTGTAAGTGAGGTGTTAAAGTGCCCCACTATTACTGTGTTACTGTCGATTTCCTCTTTTATAGCTGTTAGCAGTTGCCTTATGTATTGTGGTGCTCCTATGTTGGGTGCATATATATTTATAATTGTTATATCTTCTTCTTGGATTGATCCCTTGATCATTATGTAGTGTTCTTCCTTGTCTCTTGTAACATTCTTTATTTTAAAGTCTATTTTATGTGATATGAGTATTGCTACTCCAGCTTTCTTTTGATTTCCATTTGCATGGAATATCTTTTTCCATCCCCTCACTTTCAGTCTCTATGTGTCCCTAGGTCTGAAATGGGTCTCTTGTAGACAGCATATATATGGGTCTTGTTTTTGTATCCATTCAGCAAGCCTGTGTCTTTTGGTTGGAGCATTTAATCCATTCACATTTAAGGTAATTATCGATATGTATGTTCCTATGACCATTTTCTTAATTGTTTTGGGTTTGTTCTTGTAAGTCCTTTTCTTCCCTTGTGTGTCCCACTTAGAGAAGTTCCTTTAGCATTTGTTGTAAAGCTGGTTTGGTGGTGCTGAATTCTCTTAGCTTTTGCTTGTCTGTAAAGCTTTTGATTTCTCCAACAAATCTGAATGAGATCCTTGCTGGGTAGAGTAATCTTGGTTGTAGGTTCTTCCCTTTCATCACTTTAAGTATATCATGCCACTCCCTTCTGGCTTGTAGAGTTTCTGCTGAGAAATCAGCTGTTAACCTTATGGGAGTTCCCTTGTATGTTATTTGTCGTTTCTCCCTTGCTGCTTTCTATACTTTTTCTTTGTCTTAAATTTTGCCCATTTGATTACTATGTGTCTTGGCGTGTTTCTCCTTGGGTTTATCCTCTTTATCTCTGTGCTTCCTGGACTTGGGTGGCTATTTCCTTTCCCATGTTAGGGAAGTTTTCGACTATAATCTCTTCAAATATTTTCTCAGGTCCTTTCTCTCTCTCTTCTCCTTCTGGGACCCCTATAATGTGAATGTTGTTGCGTTTAATGTTGTCCCAGAGGTCTCTTAGGCTGTCTTCATTTCTTTTCATTCTTTTTTCTTTATTCTGTTCCACAGCAGTGAATTCCACCATTCTGTCTTCCAGGTCACTTATCCGTTCTTCTGCCTCAGTTATTCTGCTATTGATTCCTTCTAGTGTCGTTTTCATTTCAGTTATTGTATTGTTCATCTCTATTTGTTTGTTCTTTAATTCTTCTAGGTCTTTGTTAAACATTTCTTGCATCTTCTCGATCTTTGCCTCCATCCTTTTTCCAAGGCCCTGGATCATCTTCACTATCATTATTCTGTATTCTTTTTCTGGAAGGTTGCCTATCTCCACTTCATTTAGTTGCTTTTCTGGGGTTTTATCTTGTTCCTTCATCGGGTACATAGCCCTCTGCCTTTTCATGTTGTCTGTCTTTCTGTGAATGTGGTTTTTGTTCCACAGGCTGCAGGATTGTAGTTCTTCTTGCTTCTGCTGTCTGCTTTCTGGTGGATGAGGCTATCTCAGAGGCTTGTGCAATTTTCCTGATGGGAGGGACTGGTGGTGGGTAGAGCTGGCTGTTGCTCTGGTGGGCAGATCTCAGTAAAACTTTAATCTGCTTGTCTGCTGATGGGTGGGGCTGGCTTTCCTCCCTGTTGGTTGTTTGGCCTGAGGCGACCCAACACTGGAGCCTACCCGGGCTCTTTGGTGGGGCTCATGGCAGACTCCGGGAGAGCTCATGCCAAGGAGTACTTCCCAGAACTTCTGCTGCCAGTGTCCTTGTCCTCACAGTGAGCCACAGCCGCCCCCCACCTCTGCAGGAGACCCTCCAACACTAGCAGGTAAGTCTGGTTCAGTCTCCTCTGTTGTCACTTCTCCTTCCCCGGGGTCCCGATGTGCACACTACTTTGTGTGTGCCCTCCAAGAGTGGAGTCTCTGTTTCCCCCTGTCCTGTCAGAGTCCTGCAATCAAATCCCACTAGCCTTCAAAGTCTGATTCTCTAGGAATTCCTCCTCCCATTTCGGACCCCCAGGTTCTGAAGCCTGACGTGGGGCTCAGAACCTTCACTCCAGTGGGTGGACTTTTGTGGTATAAGTGTTCTCCAGTTTGTGAGTCACCCACACAGCAGTTATGGGATTTGATTTTTTTGTGATTGCACCCCTCCTACCGTCTCATTGTGGCTTCTCCTTTGTCTTTGGATGTGGGGTATCTTTTTTGGTGAGTTCCAGTGTCTTCCTGTTGATGACTGTTCAGCAGTTAGTTGTGATTCTGGTGTTCTCACAAGAGGGAGTGATAGCACTTCCTTCTACTCAGCCATCTTGTTTCCAGGAAGCCTATCATTGAAATTCTTGCAAGGAGTCTGGTCAGAGCTGATGCTGGTCCCCGTGGATGTCCTCAGGCCAGCCAGCGGCCAGCGAGAGAGAAACACACCGAGGTTCCCAGGGAGGCCTCTGCTGAATGTGTGTAGTCCTTCCCAGAATTGCTCGTCCTGCTCAGCCTAGTGTAGAAGGAATGAGGTGAGAGGGAGTGCAGGAGAGACTGTCCATACAAACAGCTTCTTTGTGTCTCTATTATCTGGGGTTTTGCTAATGCAAAAGCCTCCCGCCTGCAGGAAGGGAGGTCTGTAAACTGGCAGGTGGGACCCTGCTGCCATGGAGGAAAGGATTTTATTCCATCTTTGGTTAGGTCCAAGGTTGCCGAGGGGCTTGGTAATACACCTGGCTTAATAATAGTGTTTTAAAATATGTCATCACGTCATTGTATGAGGCAGATATGATTGGCCTCACTTTACAGAGGAAAAGAGAGAAAGCTGGGGCCCAGAGATGCTTGCTTGTGAGTTCCTTGTGGATTTCAGACAGAATCCAAGTCTCCTGACTCTTGGGCCAGTCCTCTTTCCAATATGGGATCTTAAACATGGCAATAAGAGATCTAAAAATTCTTCTTTGAGGCTTGGATAAAGGTTTGGGATGTGGGCTTTCACCTAAGTGGAGAGTCGATTCTAGTCTGATATTTTAAAGGCTTTGAAATGATCCATAGTTTATGAGTCTCCTTTCCCTGTGTTCTAAGAAGTAGATAAATGTTTTGGCCTTGCTTACCTCAAATACAAGATCAAAACAAAAGATTATGTGTGTTGATGCTTTGGGAGATGAGGAAACCCACACATATATAGGCAGAGAGGTTCAGTAATTAATCAAATCTTTAGAGCTCACAAGTTCACAGGATTGACCATTCACAACTTAGCCATAAACTCAGACATTTGAAAAGGCTCCTGAAAATGGGAATATACTTTTTCAAAAAGTTACAGCCCCCAAACAATGTGCTTTACTGCCTAGAACAAGTCACAGTCTGTGGATTACCACAAGGAACCCCAGTAAATATTTATAGATGGAATTGAATGAATGAAGGTACAAACCCTCTGGGTCTCCTGCTGGGGTTCATGAAATCTTATTAAACACACTTTTTTAGCAAGCTTGGTTATTTGCTTTTTTTTCCATCCTGCAGCAGATTAACTATAAGCGACTTGGAAAAGAAAGAGGAGCTGTCGGAAGCAGTGAAAATGTCAATAGAAGGCTTGACAGCTTGAGAATAGAAGAGAAAAAATAAAAGCAAAGCAGACAAAGGAACTTAGCTCCTCCACAATATAGCACTGGGTTGCTGAACCAACAAAAAGCTAGCTAAGTTTAAGATCATCAGAGATG
The DNA here is from genome assembly GCF_965194805.1 of Balaenoptera borealis. Taxonomy (NCBI): domain Eukaryota; kingdom Metazoa; phylum Chordata; class Mammalia; order Artiodactyla; family Balaenopteridae; genus Balaenoptera; species Balaenoptera borealis. The sequence goes on from NC_138865.1 coordinate 103,975,640, forward strand.
TGCACAGACTATTTTAGAGTGACTTTCACCTATAATAATTTGCTTTAAACTGTTTTTGCAAACCCCCTTTGAAGAGGGAGTTAAGCATCAGTAATCACTTATTAGAAAGGCCTCTTTCTATGAGAAGATACAGATGAGTTTCCTCTGAGCATTTAACTGGGCTTCCCTGAAGGGTATGTGTACCCTTCATGACCTAGAAGACCCGTGAATATAATCTCTCTGGCATACTTTACACCTTATGGTTCTTTTGTATTCTAGATAGTCTGGGGAGTTTGAAGTCAGGGGTAATGCAAAAACAAACAAACAAACCCCCCCCCCCAAACACTCCTTTTCATCTTATCTCTGTAAGTCCATTATGGTGCAGCTGTCAGAAAGCACTTACCCCAAAGATTTCCTTTATCACCAGCTCTTACAGTGAATGAAATGGGTCGGCCATGATCTATTCTGGCTTCAAGATCTGATCTTACATCTTTTTTCCCCTTTTGTGACAAAATACAAAAAAACTAGCAAACAAAAACAACAAAATAAAGGACCATACATTAACATACATATACAGACACACACACACACACACACACACACACACACACATATATATATATATATATGATAATGGTTGTTAACAAGGAGTGATGAGCAGATTGTCTGCAGAAAGCAAAAGATAGAAAAGGCTCTGTTTCTATGCTGAGCTTTCCTGATTCCTAAGTCCACAACCTGTATTAATTGTTCAGTCCCTATCCACTTGGGATCAATGAAGAGGTAAATTCAATATGTGGCTCTAATCTTTCCCATGAATGAATGGATAAATGACACTCAAGTGGCTCACTGGGGGCCATAATAGATTTATTGTGCTAAGCCACGAGGGTTTCCTGGAGAGTAAAGCACAAGAAGCAATGCTTAATAATGTCAACAATGGACATAATGATGGAATATTAATGTCAACAGAGGAAATAATAATGGCAACAATAGATAAGAATTGCCTTTTTTTGGACATCTGGTGTTTGTCTGCAATACTCTGAACACTTTACTTGCACTCTTGCAATTAATCCTCACAAGAACATGTTGAGAAAGAATTCATTAACTGCACGTTAGTGATCAGGAAACTGAGGTTCAAGGAAGTTACTCAAAGCCCCAACTCACACAGCTAGTAAGTGACAGGGCTAGACTTGAACCCTAGGTTTACCTGTCTTCAAAATTCAGTCCTCCATCTTTCCCTCCTCTTCCCCGTCTCCCTTCCTCCTCTGCCTTCTTCTTCATCTTCTTCTACTCTAACTCCATAGATAGCTAACTCTATGGATATTCTCTTTGATCCATTACTTCCTAATAGATTTTTCAGGAGTAAAATGATTTAAATAGCAACATAAGTTTCTGAGCATCTACGTATTACAAGGCAACATGGCATAAAAACTCACAGTTTACAGAAATAATGGAGGAAAAGAGCACATATGTATTAAGTGCCTATGATGACTCAGGCCTTATAAATTTTATTATATTACCTCTTAATTTTCTCAACTATAATGTGTATTTTATCCCCATTTTACAAGCTAAGGGACTGAGGCCAGGAAATTTTAAAGAAGAAGCTTATCTAGAATCATACATTCAGTAGAAACTCTGACTTGACTAAATATTCACCAATCCAGGCAAGGTGTCTGGCTGGACCGAGATATGTACAGCCACAATCAGTGCTCTGAGCTTCCAGGACATCAGGGCTTGAAGAGCCCCTGTGCTCAGGTACATGCCCAGACATTTTTTTTTTTTTTTTTTTGCAATTTAACTTTTGTATTTTTCATTGCTGATTTTTTTTAAATATACAGCAGGTTCTTATTAGTCATCCATTTTATACACATCAGTGTATACATGTCAATCCCAATTGCCCAATTCATCCCACCACCACCCCCACCCCTCCACCGCTTTCCCCCCTTAGTGTCCATACGTTTGTTCTCTACATCTGTGTCTCAATTTCTGCTCTGCAAATCGGTTCATCTGTACCATTTTTCTAGGTTCCACATATATGCGTTAATATACGATATTTGTTTTTCTCTTTCTGACTTACTTCACTCTGTATGACAGTCTCTAGATCCATCCACGTCTCAACAAATTACCCAATTTCGTTCCTTTTAATGGCTGAGTAATATTCCATTGTATATATGTACCACATCTTCTCCTTCTTTTTTTTTTCACACAAACACACACACACACACACACTGTATTTTATTTTTACAAGAGATAAATAAACTGACACCAAGCATTGTAAATGGATGACCGCAACAAAAGCAACAATGATTGCAATTACCGAACATGAAACACACTCATACTATGTCATAATATTGACATTCAGTCCAGTAATCCTCCACTGTAACAGCTCCTTTACTTTGCAGTGAAAATTGGTTTGTATATTTTTTGCCTCTGAGTCCTTGTGGGATTTTTTTTTTTATTCAAACAGAAAGTCACAAAAATTATAATCATCCCCATCAGTTCACTCAGTCCCATGTAATTAATTTTTTTTATCTTGATCTTTTGTTAGCACTTTTATGAATTCATCAGTTTTCCATTAGAGTTCTCAAAATGCTTATTCATTCAGTTCAGCAGTATAGTCAGTTACCAGAAACTTGTACTTGTCAGAGTCTTTTCCATGAATTCCTTGAAGATGAAACCCTTTTATAGGAACATTTTTGCAAAAGCATCAGAGTACACCCAGAACTGTCTGTAAATGACAAAAGACTTAAAAATGACCACGGTTAAAGATTTGATGAAAGTTCATAATAATGCAATTGACAAGGAAATTTAGTTATGTCTGAGATATACATTTTGAAGTAATAACTAGAATTATGACTTATAACATTATACCAGAACATATAAGATTTTTAGAAATTTCATGTAATGTCTGAAACATTTATATTAACATGTTTCCATACAAATAACCGAAAGAAAGTTTAGTATTAGTTGGGTTTTTTTGTTTGTTTGTTTTTGCTTTTTTATACTGCAGGTTCTTATTAGTCATCAATTTTATACACATCAGTGTATACATGTCAATCCCAATTGCCCAATTCAGCACACCACCATCCCCACCCCACTGCGGTTTTCCCCCTTTGGTGTCCATATGTTTGTTCTCTACATCTGTGTCTCAACTTCTGCCCTACAAACTGGTTCATCTGTACCATTTTTCTAGGTCCCACACACATGCATTAATATACGATATTTGTTTTTCTCTTTCTGACTTACTTCACTCTGTATGACAGTCTTTAGATCCATCCACGTCTCAACAAATGACTCAGTTTTGTTCCTTTTTATGGCTGAGTAATATTCCGTTGTATATATGTACCATATCTCATTTATCCATTCAGCTGTCGATGGGCATTTAGGTTGCTTCCATGACCTGGCTATTGTAAATAGTGATGCAATGAACATTGGGGTGCATGTGTCTTTTTGAATTATGGTTTTCTCTGGGTATATGCCCAGGAGTGGCATTGCTGGACCATATGATAATTCTATTTTTAGTTTTTTAAGGAACTTCCATACTGTTCTCCATAGTGGCTGTATCAATTTACATTCCCACCAACAGTGCAAGAGGGTTCCCTTTTCTCCACACCCTCTCCAGCATTTGTTGTTTGTAGATTTTCTGATGATGCCCATTCTAACTGGTGTGAGGTGATACCTCATTGTAGTTTTGATTTGCATTTCTCTAACAATTAGTGATGTTGAGCAGCTTTTCATGTGCTTCTTGGCCATCTGTATGTCTTCTTTGGAGAAATGTCTATTTATGTCTTCTGCCCATTTTTGGATTGGGTTGTTTGTTTCTTTAATATTGAGCTGCATGAGCTGTTTATGTATTTTGGAGATTAATCCTTTGTCCGTTGATTTGTTTCCAAATATTTTCTCCCATTCTGAGGGTTGTCTTTTCGTCTTGTTTATGGTTTCCTTTGCTGTGCAAAAGCTTTGAAGTTTCATTAGGTCCTATTTGTTTATTTTTGTTTTTATTTCTATTACTCTAGGACGTGGGTCAAAAAAGATCTTGCTGTGATTTATGTCAAAGAGTGTTCTTCCTATGTTTTCCTCTAAGAGTTTTATAGTGTCCAGTCTTACATTTAGGTCTTTAATCCATTTTGAGTTTATTTTTGTGTATGGTGTTAGGGAGTATTCTAATTTCATTTTTTTACATGTAGCTGTCCAGTTTTCCCAGCACCACTTATTGAAGAGACTGTCTTTTCTCCATTGTATAGCCTTGCCTCCTTTGTCATAGATTAGTTGACCATAGGTGCGTGGGTTAATCTCTGGGCTTTCTATCTTGTTCCATTGATCTATGTTTCTGTTTTTGTGCCAGTACCATATTGTCTTGATTACTGTAGCTTTGTAGTATAGTCTGAAGTCAGGGAGTCTGATTCCTCCCGCTCCGCTTTTTTTCCCTCAAGACTGCTTTGGCTATTCACAGTCTTTTGTGTCTCCATACAAATTTTAAGATGATTTGTTCTAGTTCTGTAAAAAATGCCATTGGTAATTTGATAGGGATAGCATTGAATCTGTAGATTGCTTGGGGTAGTATAGTCATTTTCACAATATTGATTCTTCGAATCCAAGAACATGGTATATCTCTCCATCTGTTGGTATAATCTTTAATTTCTTTCATCAGTGTCTTATACTTTTGTGCATACAGGTCTTTTGTCTCCCTAGGTAGATTGATTCCTAGGTATTTTATTCTTTTTGTTGCAATGGTAAATGGGAGTGTTTCTATAATTTCTCTTTCAGATTTTTCATCATTAGTGTATAGGAATGAAAGAGATTTCTGTGCATTAATTTTGTATCCTGCAACTTTACCAAATTCATTGATTAGCTCTAGTAGTTTTCTGGTGCATGCCCAGACATTCTTGTACAGCATGTGGAGGGCACTTCGATGATAGCTATCAAATATGTAAAGGAGTGCATTTGTTGACAAAACAGTTATATTTCTGTAAATAATAGGACAAATGCTAAAAATGCACTATATAGTGATGTTTATTGTGTGTGCTTATAAAAATAATAGTGAAGAAGTAGTAGTGGAAAATAAAAATGTAAATATAATAAAAAACATCATTAGTAAAGTATTGTCATTGCCATATAATGGAATAAAATGCAGCTATTAAAATGATGAATTACACTAACATTTATTGACATAAAAAGATGTCTAAGATACAGTCCAGTTAAAAAGCACTTCAAAAACTATGTATCAGATGCTGAATAAATCCATGTTTCTGAAATAGAGACCCCACTCCCACCCTCCACATACACACATCATGGAACAAATGTATAAAACTCTGCAATTTTAATTGTGGTTGGCTTTAGACAGTGGAATAAAAGATTAATCTTAATTTACTTCTTCAAATTTTCCAGAATTTTCTTAATTTCATTTTGCAATAACAACTAGCATTTATTGAGTGTTCTAACTTAATTACATTTTTTTCATTATCAAAATAATCCTACTTTATAGATATGCATATTGAAGCTTAGAGAGGCTCATAATTTGCCTAAGGAGTGGCAGAACTGAGATTTAAGTAGATTTTCTGCTTCTACAAACCTATGCTCCTCAGTATGTTTCTACACTACAATAAATGTATAACAATTTTGATATAAAGATGCAATTTAATTATAAGAATAAAATAATTTAGAATTTTTGCTGTCCAGGAAATGTACAATTATCCTTGCATTCTGCACAACATATTAAATTATGTTTCAACTATTTCATCATTTTAGGGCTCAGCCTTTCTTTATTTTCAGGTCCATCTCTTTCTTAATTTCTAATACATACTTAAAATAAATATTGTCTAATGTTTCCTTAACTCCTGAGAGAGACTGTTTCACAAGAGCTATTTAGTCTCCAAGATGCCACGGAACATTTAAGAGGAAGAACATGTGGTTTTATGGTGGTGTGGTTGGTTATTTTTCGTAAAGGAATTCCTAGATTGCCAGGTGTCAAAACTCAAGGGGTTTAATCGGAAGTTACCCTCCAAGCCACAGCCTTCAAGTGCATTGGGTGCTTTATAAGATATAGAGCTGCTCCTCTCAGACCCACAGCCCTGTGGGATGCCCTACTGTGGTACTTAACGGCTGATAAAACCACTTGTCTTCTTGTTTAAAGGTCTCATTAGATTGAAGTCTGGGTCTGACTTATTAAACTGCTGCATCCTCAGAACCTAAACACTCACCTTCATAAGTCTGCTTGTTCACAGGGTCAGAATGCCCTCAAAACTCCCCCCAAGCCTCCTTAAATTTAGTTCCAAAATGTCAGTGATTGGTTTCTGCATTCTGTAGAGAAACATGAAATCTATGGCTTAGCAGAGGCTCCTGGGTGAGCCTTTGTTGCCTTAGAAATGTCATTTCTCACTTCCTGTGCCAGGAAAAGTTTAGAACCAAAGTGGTAATATGAAAGGTTTGTGCTCAGCCTAGACTAAGTTTCTCAAACAAACGTTGTGCATTGTAAGCAGGGTATATCTCTTGGGGATTATGATGTTAATTAATTTTATTTTTTCATTCTTTTGACGGGGTTATGAGACTGCAGGCTGAGGCCTTAGGTTCCTAAAGAGGCAACTTAAGAAGAGAACTGTTTTTCATGACATCACAAGAGAGGGATTAAATCATCTGCTAGGGAGAAAGATGACCATAGGAGATGCCCTGTAAAGAGAAATGCTGTGTGCTCAATGAGAGAAATGTTTGGTATTCAGCTCTGGATTTCCTTTTTCTGCATTGTCTTTCCCTTCAACAATCCTCAAGCTTTAGCAAAGTCTCATGAAGTTGAGTGCATCTCAGTTGGGCTTAAAGAAATAAAGTGAGATGGTTCTTTCCATACAAGGGTAGAAAGAGTGAACTGTAGCAGAGAGAAAAGGTGGCAAAATGGAGGAGAAGTTGAGGGTACTGACCTAGAGTGAGAGATATGGCCCAACTAAGATAAATTTGTGGAACGTGTAACCACTTCCTAAGGATTCTCAGAAACACTTGAGAAACAGTCAAGCCTTCCTGTGTACACCGTTGGGGCCTGGATGATGTCATTTGGATATGAAAGAGAAAGCCCTAAGAATGGAGAGCTTGGGGACACTTGGTTTATTCTTGGTTTAGGAAGTTTAAGTTTCCCATAAGATGAAGAGAACAGGGAAGATATTTGTCAAACATCTAATAACCACCAGTAACTGAATCTGTTATTATTCCCGAACCACTGTAGCTTTACAACAATGATTTGATTTTTTATTCCCAAACATATGATATAAGGTAAATGCTTCATACAGCTTAAATGTCTTTGAGAAAACAGATTTTTTTTCTGAATCCTGATCTCCTGACAATTTCATCAAAGCACAATGGAGCTCCAGCTTGGAAAAATCAAAATCATGGTCAGAGAAAGGTCCTTGCAGGCCAGGCCTGGTTCTTGCATTGATTATGAAAATGACTAAACAATTTTCATGCATTTCCAAGAACAAATTGCCAACATCCCGAGGAGACATTTCAACACATCACCAACTTGGAAGCTAATACTGGCAATGTCAACTGGGAAAAAGTTTTAGACACATCTGATGGGCCAGCCATAGGCACAAGTCTCTTAGACTGATTTGGGTAAACCCAAGACCTGGAGGGTCAGGGGCAAATGAACAAGCCCACTCAGAATCTTCTTCCCCCTGAACATATGTGGTTACTGCTGTGCAAACTACCCCCCACATTCTGTCAAAAATTTTTCTGTGACAAAGGCAAGGATCTGAATGGGAAAAGGAGGTAATTGATGGTCCATCTGATAGGATTTCCAGAGCAGAAGTTGAGGCCTCTGAATACAGACTCTGTTTCCTTGGCATCCTCTGTCAACCCCCTCTTGATTGATGCAACATCCACCAGGGAAAGCCATTTCCTTTCCCAGCATGTCTGCAAAACATCTTCATCTCTGGGTGCCCAGCTCTCAAGTATACTGCCCATGAGTATGTGATCTGAACTGGTGTCTCCAATGTCCTAAACAACTAAGGGAGAGCACGGATCAAAGTCTTTAGGAAAAGAGGCCAGACCAGGGCTGAGGGGAATCTTTCCCAGGAGGGAAAGGTAATCATTTCTCAAGACTTAATCTGATTGAGCCAGTTAACATCATTTGCATCTTGCATGACTTCTGTTGGTGGGGCTAGGCCAACTTGACATTTTGTTATGTTTTAGTGTTTACTTCTTCTAAATAAGACCATGACTATTCATGTGACTGTTATGTATAAACTAAACAGAAGTGACTTTTAACGTGTGTAATGACTAATCTCAGTTTTTAAGTAAAACACATGGAAAGATACATATTAAAGTTGAAACTTTAAACTTATTTGAACCTTTGGAGTTTTGCTTTGCTTAGAAGGATAGAGATGTTCATTTTTTATTGTTAGTACTCTCATTTGACACACAAACAAATGAAGATTAGATGAGCCAAGGGCTTGAAATGGGGCAAAGCTGGGAGCTTTACAGGTTACCTGAGGTAGAGGCAGTGTTTTGCAGTGAGAAAAAGTATTGGTAGCAAGTAGTCAGACAGATTTGGCCAGTGTGCTGGACTTGGAGATACAGTGGCCAGAAAAACATGTCTTTTGTCCTCAGCATTGTCAGTCTCATTGTGGAGACCTCTTAGGAGCAGAAATTTATAGTAAAGTAATACGAGATGGTAAAAGCTGAAAGGGGAGAAGAATGAGGTGCTGGAGGAGCCTTACGAAGACCACCCTTTCCATCTGGGGGCACAGTGATAGGCCAAGGAACATGAACTATGGCAACAGACCGTGAAGACAGAAAGAGCTTTGTACGAACTTTAAGTAGGTATTTAAGTGTGGCTGGGACACAGGGTACGTGAGTGTAGGTGAGTTGTGGTATGGTTGCCATTGAGGGTTGAAGCTCAAAACAGAATCAAGAGATTCTGGAAGGCCTTGTGCTCTAATGAATTTGAACTTTATTCTAGGGCAATGGAGAGCCATCAATGACGCAAAGAGATTTATTTATTTGTGCATCCATTCATTAAATATTCACCATCCAATACTTTTTATTTAATAAACATTTTTGAGCACAGACAGGCACAAACACAAAAATAAACAACGAAACCAAAACCAGATAAAATATCCTGCCTTGAAGGAGTAGGTGGCAATTTTAGATATAGTGGAGAGGGACAGTGTCACTGAGAAGGTGGCACTTGGGCAAAGAGATGAAGGAGGATATCCAGGAGAAAAATGTTCTAGGTGAAGGGAAAAGCCAGGGCAAAGGTCTGGAGGCAAGAGAATGCCTGGTGTGTTTGAGAAACACCAAGCCAGCCCACTGGGCTGGAGTGTAGAAGTCAGAGGTGGTGGACCTTCAGCTTCTGTGCTGAGTCAGGAGGGAGGCTGCCTGACTGTTCTGAGCAGAGACAGGAAGTGCCTGGCCTTCTGGCTTAAAAGGGGGTTGCAATGGGTCAAGGGAAGAGGCAGGGAAACAAGTTAGGAGGCTAGTATAGCAACCCAGGAAGAAAAAATGGCGGGCACTTGGACTGCTGTGGAGCCGTGGGTATGGTCAGAAACCTGACAAGGTTTGCTGACCATTGAAGGGGTGTGCAAGGACAGGTGACAAGTCCAGAGAATAAATTTATGTTTTCGGTCAAGCCCCTGGAAGGATGGGTTGCCTGAGTCCCATGGGGAAGACTGTGGAGGTGACATGGGGAACAGATACTGGGGGACGATCAGGAATTTTGTTTTCAATGTGTTCAGTTTGAAATATTGATTAGAAATGCAAGAGCAAAAACCAAATCAACAGATGCCAAAGTTCTGGGGGAAGGTATGATCCAGACACATAAATTTGGGAGTTTTTAGTCTACAGAAGGTATTTAGAAATAGAAGAATGGATTAGAACACTGAGAACGTAGTGTCAAACATTGTTAGGCACTGGACATCCAGCGGTGAGAAGAATAAACCAATCCCTTGTCCTTGAAGACCTCACAATAAAAAAAAAAAATAAATCAAACAATAGTATATATGAAATAATGGTTAAAACTGTATTAGAATGAATTCTGGATGCAGAGCAGAGAACAAAGTGGGAGGAGAGACCCAGCAGAGATTGTTCCACAGGCTGCTGTCATGATTCCCAGAGGATGTCTTGTCTTGAGTTTGGTGTTGGCAGTGGGAATGGAGAAAAGATTTGGGGGACACTTAGGAGGCTTAATCCTCAGAATTGGGTAATTGTTTAGTTCCACCAAAATACCTGACTCAGAAGACACGAAAAGAGTTTTGTTCCTTAAAGAAAAAGTCTTGGCAGGGTGAGATTGTCACTCATTGGACTGACCTCAGGTGTAATACCTCCTCTGCTGCGTAACCCCTTTGTCAGCTTGGGTAGATTTTTAACTTTTCTATTTTTCTGTTTCCTTACCTGAATGAGATAAATAATGCTTCCTAATGTTCTTATGAGGATTAAAGGGGAAATTACACAGAGGCTCCTAGCAGGGTTGTTGTAGAGCACTTAGCAGATGGACAGAAGGAAAAATTTCCTTTTCCTCTACTCATCTTAGGTTCACTGCCCAGGGCCCAGCACATTAGACTGAAAAAAGACAGATTAACAAGAGAAAACCAAACAGAAGTGTATTAACGTGGCAATCACACAAACACGCGGGAGTACTTACTTAGTGATGAGTAACTCAAAGAGATGATTGGATCTTGGGCTTATATAGCATCTTAGCAAAGAACAACAAAATTGTGGAGAAGTGACAAAACAAAGGAAATGGCCTTTGAGCTTCTAAGGTTGGCAAATTTTAGGAAGGGAAATATATGGGGAAACTAATGATAGAGAAGGGTTAGTTTTAGCAAGGTTTATTATGCAGACTCTTCTGGTGCCATGTCTGGGGTGAGAAGGGTCTAGAGCTGTCTCTTGTGATTAACTTGTGTCCCTGGTAGAGAGAAGAGAGGGGACATTTTATAAATTTATGGCCTGCTTTTAGGCAAATAGGGGGAAGTCGGAGAGCTTTCCTTCTCTCTGTTTCTTCTCAATTATATTCAGCTCAAAATAACCAATACGTCAAAGCAGTGTATTCTGCTATACCTTTCACAGCCGTTTAGAAGATATTACTTCTCTTTCTATTGAGTTAAGAAGCTTAAAAAATCAATAAGATGAGATAAAAACAAAACTCATTAGATCATACAACTAAAAACATACATTGAAAGAAGAAATGGTTGTAGGCATGGCTGGATCCAGAGTGATCAGCCCTCAGCTTGTCTTCCTGCCTCAGCCTGCTTGCAGATCTATTCATTTTATCATCACACAGACTTGACTTAATAATGTCAGAACCTGAGGTGGTAAAGCTGGACACTGAAAATATCAGGCTACAACCTGTTAACTGTTTCATCATCAAATTGTCCCACCTCAAGTCCAGTATTTGTAAACTATCCACCACCCATGTCCTTCTGATACTGAATTGGTACACTGATCGTTGGCAATCTAAGTAGAAAGAATGTCGCTTTCCCAATATCTTCAGTGAAATTTCCGGATATGACCCTTCTTGGCCCATCCTATGTATGGCACGCTGCATCCTTGACTGTGAACTGGAGGATGGAATCCTCATCCAAGGGCGGGGATCAGCCTCACCCAAACCTCATAGAAAAAGAGTAAGGGAAGAACAAGGAAGCAAAAACATAGGTCCTCTAGCTTGCCTTTTGTTATTGGGTTATACTCACAAATATCTCAGAGTTCCTGACCTTCAAGCCCCTTACTTTTCTATCTAATAACCATGTTGAATTTCATGGCTCAAACACTATAACCTGCAAACTCCTTGAAAACAGTAACCTTGGGCTTAGGGAAAACTTGCTAAGTGTATGGTCCCACTCCCTCCCACCACTTCCCTCCTGTGCCCAATGTACTCACTCCCTCTTCTTGGGCTTGCTCCACAGTTATCCATCAAAAACATTCTGCAGTGAGAAACAAGACATACACTTCATTTCCACCCAGACTTTTAACAATTGAAGACAAAACTATTGTAGTTAACTACAGGATAAATAAAGGGATTCCTAAGGCCTTAGTGCACAATGATAAATTAGCAAGAACATGGCCCTAGGACCGGAGGGAGCTTTCCACCCAGGCTGAGCCACCAGCTCACTGTTGGGAACAATTTATTTGATGCAAATGAAAAACCAAACATTTATAAATCAGCTAAATAAGAAGCTTAGGGGGAGAGCTTCTGGGATTCGGACAAAAAAAAAAATTGTTCTCCATGGGAGTTGGAGGATTGGAAATCTATCAGGACTTGGAGCATGCACACATCTGGTATGTGTTGCTGGGACACTTTGCCACTTTGTAAAGCTTTGATCAATTTAAGACTTCTGTTTATGGACCTTGCACTCCTACGGTTGGAAAACCTTTTCTTAATGTCAGAAGGACATTCTGGAACTGTCAACTCTACTTCCAAAAGCAAAGCCCTGATTTGTCCCTCTCTGGCTATCTTAACGACCTTACTATAGCCCATTCTATTGCCTAGACAACTGTCTGCAATAGTCATTTAACAAATTTTCCTGCTTCTATTTTTTTCAAATAAACTTTTTATTTGAGAATAATGGTAGATTTATGGAACAGCTGCAAAATTAATACAGAGAGTTCCTGTAGATTCCTTGCTTAGTTTCCCCTAATGTTTACATCTTACATTAATGATATATTTGTCAAAACTAAGAAACTAATACTGATATATTGTTCTTAACTAAACTGCAGATTTTGTTCAGATTTCACCAATTTTTACACTAAAGTCTTCCTTTCTGTTCCAGAACCCAATCCACTATACCACATTGCATTTAGTCGTCACATTTCCTTAGTCCCCTCTGGTCTGTGACAGTGTCTTTGTCTTTTCTTACTTTTCATGCCTTGACAATTTTGAGGAGTATGTGAGGGAAGCTATTTTGTAGAATGTCCTTCAATTTGAGTTTGTCTGATGTTTGCTGCATGATTAGACGAAGTGTACGGATTTGGGGGAAGAATTCCACAGAGGTGAAGTTCCTCTTTATCACATTGTATCAGGAGGTACTTATTATCAGCAGGGCCTATTGCTGGTGTCTTAGTCCGCTTAGGCTTCTGTAACAAAATACCAGAGACTGGGTAGCTTATAAACAACAGAAATTTCTCTCTCACAGCTCTGGAGGCTGGAAGTCCAAGATCAGGGTGCCAGCAAATTCAGCATATGGAACGAAGCAGGCTTGCTTAACTATAAAGCCATAAATAAAAGCACGAGATATGCCCCAGGTCATTAAGTGAAGAAATGAAGTCTGCATTCTGCTGGTCGAGTTCAGCAAGATAACAATCCTTAGGATCAAGGACAGGAATTTAAGGGAAAGATGGCATTCCAAAGTAGGAGACCCTCATTATACAGAAACCTGAGATGATTCAACATATTTTAGTGTATGTTACCACCCTTCTGCTGATTTGAATAAGCACTGTGACAGTCCCAGTTTGACCTCATAGGGTCAAATACTCTCCTGCCCAATACAAAGGAGGAGCTAGTGATGTAAGCCTGACATCTACTTAAAGAATGAGAAAAAAGTCTTTTCCCCTCCCCCACTTTCCTTTGATTATAAAAATGTAGGCCACTTAATTCTCAGGGCAGAGCCCCCTCGCCTACACGCTTGTATCCCTCGCAAGCATCCTATATTAATAAATCTACTTCTTGCCTATCACTTTGCCTCTCGCTGAATTCCTTCTGCGCCGAGACACAAAGAACATGAGCCTCAGTAAGTCCAGACACCAGGTGAGTGATTCTCATTAAAAGACGGTGGGTTCAAGTCCCAATCTGAAGTGCACGGTTTCAGCTCCATTCTACCTTTGTAAGACAGGGTTCAGAAAGCTAGAAACCCCTGAAAACATAATATGGGAAATCAAAAGGTGCTGGGTAGCAAGAAAATAAGAAAAAAGTCCCATTCACTAACGTGTGATTCATACTCAACAAATATCTGTCAAAGGAAGGGAGGATTATAGGATTTCCAGGCTTAGCAAACAAAAATGTAAAATGCTTAGTTCAATTTGAATTTCAGATGAACAATGAATGATTTTTTAAAATAAGTATGTCTCATGCAATATTTGGGACACAGTTATACTAGAAATGTATTTGTTGTTTACCTGAAGTTCAAGTTTAACTGGGTGTTTTGGATTTTATCTTGCAACCCTGAGGAAGAAGGAGGAAGGAAGCATGGAAGGAAGGGAAGGAGGGAGGAAGGAAGGCAGAGAGGGAGGGAGGGAGGGAAGACGATATGAATCAGGCTACCTTAGGTTCATGCAGTTAGATTTTTGGTTCATCTGACTCCAGATTTACCAAGAGAACATCTGTCTATAATTTGACGTTTCATGAGGAACTAGCCACTAGGAAAGAATAAACTGGTCAGACTGCCTGGAATTTCTCACTGTTAACTGACAAATGGGCTTTTGACTAAGACGTGGTATACTCTGTAGCTTGGTACAGGAAAGGAATGTACTGACTTCAGGGACAGTCATGTTCCTGTCTATGTGACAGATTTTGCAATATAAATTAATAAATTAAAATTCCAATTTGGTTCCAGGTGGATTAGAATAGGAACATTCTCAAAGCTGCAAGGGCCTTTGGCCTTCACCTGGGAGAATCCTTCATCCTTACAAATGGAGAAACAAGACGAAGAGGGAAGAGCTTTGACTAAGCGCCCACAATATTAGAACGGGGACTCAATCTAGTTTCCCTGGCTTCCTATTCAGGACTCAGAACTTCAAGGTATTCTCAAACAACAAACAAACAAACAAAAAAAGTCCTCAAACACTGAGAGTATTTATCTGAAATTTCCTACCAGTTTGTTCTTTCAGACGCCGTCTTACTCTCTCGCTTGCTTTCTTTTTGTTTATCCATTTATTTATTCCTAGTTTTTCATCTTTGTTCCTTTGCCTAAATTTTTTTCTACTCTCTTCATTTGTCCTTCAAAACCTAGCTCAGGGAACTTCCATGAAGTAAATGGAAGGGAGGGAGTTTGAGTTGTTGGTCTTGATTCTTCAATCCCCTATAACCATACTAAGTATCCACACCCTTGCTATGGCCTCACTGTAGCTGGAATATATACTCCACTGTGTGACTTTGGGCCCTTGGCTTGTCATCAACATGACATGACAGGCTATCTTCTGCTTCTGTCATCACCATAAGCACATGGCCTGGTATGTACCATCCCTTTAGCCTGGGCTGCAGAATGAGACAGAAAGAATAGACCTGACCCAGACCTACAGCTGGAAGCTAAACCCAGCAGAGCCCAGCGAAACCTACTGATGTCACAAGGTGTGCCTGCAAACCTCTTGGAAGAGCTTCTGCCTCAGAAGGGAAAAGTGGTACCCAAGTATACATATGAAATAGGCTTGCCCTAAGATAAAATAGGTTTCAACATTTATTCATTCGGTCATTCATTAAGTTATTCAACAAATAATCACTGAGCACCAACTATGACCTCATCTACTCTCTGAAACTATACATCACGAAAACTATTTGTCCATTAATGCATATTTCTGAGGAAAGGGTTTATGGCTTTCCTGAGCTACTCCAATTTGTCCTTAACCTCAACCAAATGAGTAAAGGCCCCTGGTAACAAGTGTTCACTTGGGGCTTGATTCATTTGCCACAGAAGGTCAGTATCGAATAGTACCATTGTATGGCTGCTCACCTGTGAGTACAGACTAAAGGAAAAAAATTGCTCAAATAATTTGAGCTTTACTAGAAGAGTTGACCAGAAAGGTTGAATGTTAATTTGCTAATTACTAAATGAGTGCATTAGTCATTTGGGATGATCACCTATGCTATTTGCAGTTGACTCTCACCATATAACTTGTACCCTAAAATTGTAATAAAAATACTGAATGTTTGTAAATACCATGTTAAATTTTAACTATCACCCTGATAATTTTGTAGGTTGGGCTCCTGTATGTCTGTCCGTTAGTACCTTAACATTTGTAACTATTTTCTCCTGTCGCACTAGTACAAGTCCCCACTGGTTCCTTTATGGTTGACTTACTATTTTTTCTTTCTTGTATAATATGATTTTAAGATCCTTTACTATTCTGATCTCTCTTCTCTGCATTTCCTAGTTTGTCCCTGATTCTCTTAAATACATTATTGAAAATTGACCAGACTCGAAATGTAACCAAATGCTTACCTCCTGCTATGGACTGAATTACGTCCAGAATGCCTATGTTGAAGCCCTAACCCCTTATTGTGATGGTATTTGGAGATGTGACCTTTGGGAGGTGATTAGATTTAGAGCTCATGAAGGTGGGGCTTGATGATGGGCTTGGTGCCCTTATAAGAAGAAACACCAGAGAGCTTGTTCATTCTCTCTCTCCACCGTTTGGTAACACAGCAAGAAGGCAGCCATCTTCAAGTCAGAAAGAGATCTCTCACCAGAAACCGACCATGATGGTACCCTGATTTCAGACTTCCAGCCTCCAGAACTCTGAGAAAATAAATTTCTGTTGCTTAAACCACCCATGGCAGCCTGGGCAAACCAAGACACCTCCCTCCCTGCTCCCCGCACAGTGTCTAGCGTGGTGTTTGTCTTCTATGGTGTGATTGATGGACTGGACCCGGGGATGCCAGCCTTAGGAGACCAATCTTGGTTTGCCCAGAATTGACATATGCTGATGAACCCAGCAGGCCCCCAAATTCACACCAAACTTTTCCACTGCTGGTCTGGATTTCTGGGCTCCCAGTGCCGGCCTCTCCATGCTAGCCTTTGGGGAGCCAACGCTTCTTGCGGAAGATATCACATGCATGAATAATATGACGAGTGTCTGAGTTGGCAGCGAGGGGTGGCAGAACTTTCCTAGGGATGAAGCCAAGGCTGGCAGATTTCCCACCTCCATTCAGCTCCTGGAAGCCCAGCAAATTCACGTGGCCATGTCTGGTGCTGAGGACTCACTGGTGGGAAGATATAGAGAGAGCTGGGATAATGTGCTTTTCTGCAGCCCCTGGGCAATCTGCACAGTCCAGTCACCCTTAGGTCTCCTTCAGGGAGCACTGGTGGTCACCTGCTGTCACCACACTTGCCCTATAGGTGCCTCGTGCTGCTCACGAGAACAGGTGGGAGGCACGAACTAGTCAATTCAATTCCTTTACCTTTAAAATGGTAATTTATTTATGGTAATAAAAATATTGCTTAAGATCGTCATGACAATCAAATGAAGTCAAAAGGTCACACATAGAGGCCAAATAGTCAGGGCTGCCATCACCGGGCACTGTTCTCAGAACCATCAGTATACTGTTTCTTATAAAGCTGATAACACCCTGAGGTAGACTGTGTTACGTTATTTTACAGCTGAGGAAACTGAGGCTTGGGGAATTTATTAACCTGAATGAGTTCACAAAGCTAGTGAGTGTGAAATTTCTTTCCCAGTGCTTGGTATATATATAGAGAGCACTTAATTTGTACTTACTGAATGAAGTATCAGATTTGTGTTTTTAATTCAGGCTGACATCAAAGTCCATGTCACCAACCCCTGTGCTGGTATTGCTTAACTCTAAACTGTAGAGTGCTGTTCCCCCTGTGAGGAACTGTTTCCATTTGGTCATCAGTTCTGATCCCCAAACTGATTGCCCTGTGAGTGGGATCCCAACAGACCTCCTGGGCCTTACATCCTGTCCATTACATCTTTTGTGGGCTACAGATCCGGGACAGATTTCTGTGTGGGCCAGAAATAAAAGGAATGTTAGCACCGACACTATTCTTGAAGATATTATGTGCCAGAGGAGGGAGGGGAATAAGGAAAATGACATTCAAAGAGAATATGTAGTAATAGCCACTCACTTTTTTTTTTTTTGGTTTAATTAATTAATTAATTAATTTTTAAACATCTTTATTGGAGTATAATTGCTCTGCAATGGTGTGTTAGTTTCTGCTGTATAACGAGGTGAATCAGCCATACATATACATATATCCCCATATCTCCTCCCTCTTGCGTCTCCCTCCCACCACTCACTTATTGAATGTTGATCTGTGACAGATACTTTGTTAAGCATTTTATGTATCTATCATTTTCTCCTCCTCATGAAGTAGGGACTCTTTCTAGCTCTCTTTTGTAGAAGAGGAATCTGAGAATATTAATTTAATTATTCCATGCAACTCTCTTTTTCCGCAGTGAAAACAATCATGGTTAATCCACATTCTCTGACTTGAAGGTCAAAATTTAGCAAAGTCACCAGCATGATACAGAGGCCTGTGTCAGGGCTCTGGGCCCCTGGAGCCCTGACTTCAGATCCTTTCTCCGTCAGGGAGTCCAGATGAATCAGACACAGGGGATAGCTCTTTGATTCTCAGTTTACTCACATGTAAAATAGCAATTCTTATCATACAATAATAAGATGTGAGGTAGCCATAAAGATTAAATCAGAAATGCCTGTACAGTACAATTTGCCTGGCACAAATTAAACACTTAATAAACATTCACTGTCAACATTATCATGCACATGTGATAGAAAAGAACAAAAACAAAACCAAAGTAAGGCAGCAGATTCAAAGTGCAGAAGAGGATTTCAGACCCTTTCACAGTTTCCAGGGTTCCCTCACGTGCAGGATTTCACCCATGTGGCTCCCTCTCCAACCCTCCGAGAGCCCTGGCTCCTCCTTGGGAGATGCAGTCATTTAACGATCATCCAGTTCTCCTGAGTGTTAAGTGACAGAGTCAGCACTCAAACTCTGGTCAGCCAGTGTTCTGTCAGCTCCTACAATGTGTCAATGAATGAGTTGCCTAGATGGAGTGGAAGGGTTATTCAGGGAACATTCCTTAGAAGAGAGGGCAGTGAGTCCCAATGACCCCACCTGCCACAGGTGTGTCCTAGTTGGTGGGATGGCTGGGCAGTTCTCCACTTTAGGCACCAGTGAGAATGTCTGGCCCAGAAGGAGGGTCTTTTTTACTCTATTCCACTGCAGATGAAAAACAAGTGTTTCCAAATAAATCGTTCTTCTTTATTGACTCTTCAAGTACTGCATATCCTGCTCTTAAACATTGAGAATCCCCACCATGGAATGGTAAGAAGACAGACTTTGGAATCAGAAGGTTGTGGTTTTAACACCAACTCTGACAGTTATCAGCTGCATGACTTTGGACAAGCCATTAAGCCCCCAAGCCTTTGTCTCTTCATCTGTGAAATGGGGACAGTAATACCTACTTGCATGATTGTTGAGAGGATTAATGATATAATGTATTCAAGGTGCCTAGATCACAGCGGACCCTTAGAAGAAGTCACAATTTTTCATCATTATCTTTTCATTAGTAAACTAATAAATTATAGTTACAAAAAAAACTGGCTTTCTAGATCCTGTGATCTTCACACATGGTGCCTTATGGTTCTAATACCAGAGATTGCCAGGCAGTTAGCTTGATTCACAGCTTCAAAAGGAAAGCTGTGTTTGGCGGTAGGAGGGGAGAGAAACTCACTCTCCAGGCAGACAAACATGTGGTCAGTTGACATGTGTGTCAGAGGGAAGACAGAACAGTAAAGAGAAATTTTCAGATCTCTAGAATAGATAAGAGTAGTCTGGAATGTAAGCCAGTCCATGGGCAACTGAGGATTGTTTCTGGAGCATGACCTTTGTTCCAGCTGTTTGGGCTTTGCCCATACAGTGCATTGTTGGAGGTTTGTCTTGCTATCACATTGGATAGGTGGGATTGAAAATGTCATGTCACCTACAGTGACTTCAAACAGTCTGGTTCCTTCACCTTCTCATGTCTATGCTCTGGACAGTAGACTTCAGATCTGGTCACACTGCTGAACAGAGCTCTGGAGTTTAACAGGACGTTTATACCATCTGAAGTCATCCAGCTGAAAAGCCACCCCAAAGGCTGAAATTAAGTGGGAGATACACTAGGAAAAAGGCAATTACAACAGACTGTTGACAGTGTCATATTAGGGAAAGTGTGAGCTGCTGTAGGAGCTGATAGGAGCGCTACCTAGTGCAGTATTGGTGATCAAGGCACTATCAATTTACCCACAGGAAGTGACCTTTTTGAAAAAATAACCAAATGGAGGTAGTGAAGGGGGAAGGTAGGGTTGGAGACAACAGCCTTGGATAAAGAAACAGCATGTTCAGAGCGTAGAGGTGGAAGAGAGTATGGCACATTCAAAGATCATTCATAGCTGGAATATAGAGTGGTTGGTGGGAAAATGGCAAGAGATGAGAATGAAAAGGGAAAGAAGTTCTCATAAACCATGCAAGGAGGTTGGACTTCATCCCTGGGGTGTTGGGAAGCATCTAAAGTGTTAAGCAGGGGCATGCCGGAATCACATCTTATAGGAAGTAATATAGAAGGTGAACTGGAGGTGAGATGTGATGGTGATGATGATGGCAAGGATGAAGAAGGAGAGGAGAATCACCACCATCAACAACACCACCACCACGAAAGTGGAACACGTGGCCAAGAATTCAAGAGCCACGCCCCCCTCCTTGTGGCCTCAGATGGCTCTACTCAATGCAAAGAATAGGGTCAGCACATGAAAGGAATTTGATAAATAAACACTGAATTATACATTTGATTTCATAGCTTTCCCTGTGGTGGCGGGCATATGACTCTCAGAATGTGGCATTAGATGGGTGACTGATCTAAAAGAAAAATTATCAAATAAATTCATGTATTATTCTTGAAAACCACAGAATAAGTTGTGGTTTTATGGCTCACAAAATGATTTACAAGAGTATGTTTAACCAAAGATGATTGCATTCTATCCCCATCTAATGGACCTCATTGCAGGCATCGAAGGGTAGGGTAGTAAAGGGAATTGTGGATTATTTTGTACAACTGATGTATTTTTATTAAAGAGATGGGGAAACCAGTGCAGAGGAAGAGGAGGGTCCTGCTCATGATCATAAAGCAAATTAATGAAAAAATAGTAGTAGCGTCTTCTGAATTACAGCCTTCTATTCTTTCAGTTGTATCTGTGACTTTACCATTTACAAATTGAAGATCAGGTAAATAAACATAATAATCTTTCCATAGGGTAATATGCCTTAAGGTGTGTTCACCAGGATGCAGCACTGGTAAATCGTAGTAGCTGGTGTGTGTGTGTGTGTGTGTGTGTGTGTGTGTGTGTGTGTGTGGTAGGGGGAGTTCTAGTTTCACATATGTTTAGAAATGATGGTGAAAACAAAGCTAAGTATATTTCTTTATTATGGATATTCAAGAGATTTTAGTAAACTAATACACCTTTTGAAATCCTAAAAGGAAGATTTCATCAGCCTATGGTGTTCAACATCAGATTGACATGTTGTTTTTTATAAATTATGCTCATCATATTGACTTATTTAACACCTTCAGGATTGACATTATAATTCTATATTATATGAAGGGCTTTTAGGGTTTTATATGCTTTTCCGATTACATATTTAATTTAAGTATGTCTCTCTAGAAGTTAATCAGCATCTCTTGAAATTCAGCTGGAAGACTTTGACAGATAAAACAGTTCAATGACTAAATAAATCACATCAACTTCTCCCAGCTTTCAACATTTTATGATCTACTTCAAGAGTCTGGCAACGTCTACCACCTTAAATTGGATTTCTTGTCATTTGACTGTCAATATTCTGCCTTCATAAAAATGTTCATTTCAATGCAACATGAAAATGTAATCTTTTATAAGCAACAATTGAGGACTCAGGTTAAATTTAGCCACAAGAGGTACAACAAATGAAGATAAGCCAACTGAAGTGATCATCAGATGAAAGGTCTCATCCATGCACAGCTAAGATTGCCCAATCAAGGCCTAGCTGCTAACAAATATCCTTTGACATTGTGTAACATGTAACATGCAGCCTAATTTCAGAGATGTTAAAATCAGGACTGGGTATGTGTTAGAGTTAAAGAAATGAATATTATGCTGCTATTTTATAGACCATGCTTTGGGAAATGCTGTTTCCTAAGAACAAGGAACAAAATGCCCTAGAATCTTGCCAAGCTCTTACCACCCTCTAACCATTCCAACTAGAGATTCACAGATGTCTTAGTCCCTTCAGGCTGTATAACAAATTACCATATACCAGGTGGCTTATCAACAACAGAAACCTATTTCTCACATTTCTGGAGCCTGGCAAGTCCAAGATCAAGGTGCCAACAGATTCCTTATATGGTGGGGGCCCAATTCCTGATTCACAGAGAGCAGTCTTCTTCCTGTGTCCTCACATGGTGAAAGAGGGAGAGATCTTTCTGGGGTCTCTTTTATAAGGTCACTAATCCCATTAATGAGAGCTGAACCATCCTGACCTAATCATCTTCCCAAGGCCCCACTTCCTAATACCATTATATTGGGGGTTAGGATTTCAAACTATGAATTTGGGGGGAACACAAACATTCACTCAACAGTAACAGATATTCAGATAAATCTTCAGGTTATTTCTCAAAGGCATTATTATATCCCCACAACCATAATCTCATCTTTTCTATAAGGACTCAAAACTATTTCCAGTTTTAAAATTTCTTGAGATTTTAAGATTTCTGATAATCAAAAATGTATGAGCTGAAAAATGTAGATGATAAGTGAGAATGCATGTTCCAGTATTGAAAGTAATATACAAATCTATCTTTATCCTTAAAACTTATTTCCCTTTTTCATTTTTTAAATCTTTTACTCATTTTCCCCACAGTTTTGTTTTCCCCCTTTTGCCAAGTTAACACATCTGAATGACATTTTAAAGCCTGTCAAAGAGTAAAAACTAAAACATATGATCTTAATTAAGTTTGAGTGAGTGTTTTGCCAATTCAAAGTTGTAGTTAAGAAAGTATTTTATTTTAGAGAGAGAGAGTGGAAGTTTACAGATCTACTCTATTCTTTTTTTTTTTAATTAATTTATTTTTTATTTTTTCATTTTTTTTTTGGCTGTGTTGGGTCTTCATTGCTGCATGCGAGCTTTCTCTAGTTGCAGCGAACGGGGGCTACTCTTCATTGCGGTACGTGAGCTTCTCACTGTGGTGGCTTCTCTTGTTGGGGAGCATGGGCTCTAGGCACGGGCTTCAGTAGTTGTGGCACACGGGCTCAGTAGTTGTGGCTCGTGGGCTCTAGAGCGCAGGCTCGGTAGCTGTGGCACACAGGCTTAGTTGCTCCGCGGCTTGTATGATTGTCCCGGACCAGGGCTTGAACCCGTGTCCCCTGCATTGGCAGGCGGACTCTTAACCACTGTGCCACCAGGGAAGCCCAGGTCTACTCTATTCTTGTCCTATTAATTCAAAACAAGCCTCTCCCTCGCTCAAAATTTTTTTATCTTCCTAGGTCAGGGTCCTTTATTTGATAATGGCCCCAGGGCATTCATTGTGAAGCTCTGGGGAATTACCTCCATTATATCAATAAGTAAACTATTCAGAATTGTATTTTGAACACCACTAAGTTCTTAGAAGACCTTCCCTAATTATTTATAGTGGGTTGCATGGTACCTCCCCAACCCCAAAGTATGTCCATGTCCTACCTCCAAAACCTATAAATGTGACCTTATTTGGAAAAAAGTTCTTTGCAGATGTAATTAAATTAAATGTTGTGAGATAAGAGCATCCTAAATTACCCCAGTGGGTCCTACCTCCAAGGATAGTGGGGAAAAAATATGCAGCACAAGCCAAGAATTGCCTGGAGCCAACAGAAACTGGAAGAGGCAATGAAAGAGTCTCCCTTGGGGCCTTCAGAGGAAGCTTACTCCCGCTGACAACTTGATTTCAGACTTCTGGGCTCCTGAACTGTGCCGGAATACATTTCATTGTTTAAAGCCACCAAATTTGTGGTAATTTGTATGGCAGCCCTAGGAAACTCATCTAATACTCCAATGCTCCGTGTCTTCCCTCTTCTTCAGAGACCAATACCGCTGACTTGAGAACTGACGCCAGAAATGCGGGGGCAGTGACTTCAGTTTTCAGTGATTTTTATCAAAGAATGGGGGTGGGATATTCTTCTGTTCTTTCTGTGATGGTTTGGATGACTTTTTTTTTTTTTAGTAAAGCGCATAGTGAACCGTAAGCACTATATCTGAGGTAATCGTTAAAACCTTCCTCTGTGCCATAAAATTGATACATCATATTTTATGTTGTCTTGTTTACAATTAATTTATCAAGTGTTCATTAAAAAATTTCCAATAAAAGATTGAGTGAAATGAAAATGCCTGATACCTTCCACTCTCCTCACTGTGTCTCAGTTTTCTTATCTGTAAAAGGGAGATCATTGGATAATACTGAACTTAGAGTTGTTGAGAGGGCTTATCCAGTTAATACATGTAAAAAGTTTGGGAGGATGCCTGACACATTATAAAAGTTCTATAAATGTGGATTGGTGTTGTTATCATAATCATCATCACCATTGTTATTATTGTAATTATTATGCTTAGCAGCATGGTAATCATGAAATGGAAACCCAACACTTGTGCCCTGAGTAAATACCTAGCTTAAGATTAATTTAGCTTGTCTCCCTAATTGAAGTTTAGATGTCCACTGAGGTATGGAGAAATTTTTATGGTCTTTCTTCAAACTAAAAAGCATAATGGCATTATTGTGTGGTAAAGACATCTTGGATTTCAGACAGACTTAAGCTCCAATCCTTGTTCAACAGTGAACTTGCTCTGTAACCAGAGTCAAATTTTAGGAGATGCATCACAGGCTGTCTGCTCAAACTTGCTTCTCTTTTCCACTCACATGTTGAGTCCCAGCAGCTGTGAACTAATCAGAGGCCACTGGTGACTGAATCAAAGATGAGGCTGTAATGCCAGCTGAGACATCGGAGTACCTTTGTGGGGATTTATAAAGTGACCAAAGAGAAAAATAGATGAATTCTTTTCCAGGAAATGAAAACCCAAAAGTTAGTCTGGAGAAGAATGGGGAGAGAGGAACACGGTAATGAGAATAAGACAAGACATGCTAAGTGGAGCAGAAAGGAAAGAAGAGAGGGTCCTTTCTTTCGTTTTGCTTCTTCTTCATTATCTTTATTATTATCACAGCCCCTTTGCTCTCATATAAAGAAAAAGAAGAAACACAAATGATGAGTTTGTATTTGGATCGTGAACGGACATCAGAATTTTTAAATAAATATGTAGGGACACAATTTTGTCTACTCTCTAAGGCTTAATAAAGCCCATGGATTTCATTATACTGTTTTTTTTTTTCCCTAAAAGCTTCAACTAGGATTAAAAGATATCAAAGCATTTAGTCTATATTACTATACATTTTTGTCTATACTAGTCCAAATAAGCAGATGTTCCTAAGTCCTTTTCTGAAATTGTTTTGATATGTGTACACACCCTTGACTATTAGACGGGTGGTTCTGATTAGTGTGACCAACTGAATCAAATAATCAGTCATTCAGTCAAGCAGTCCGTTGGCCTCTTTCTACCCTTGTCTCCTTACCAAATTGGCTTATTTGATTACATTGTTGATCAGTTTCAAGTTTAGTCTTCTTATATTTCCCCTTAAATGGAAAACTTAGGCATTACACAGTGTAACATGATTTTCCCAATGAAAATTAGGGATACAGCCAGGGATAGATTTGAGATTTTCTAATTTTCAGAGCAGCTACTTTTCTTCTACAAATTGTACACACACACACACACACACACACATTAAGTTATCTTCACTTTACAGGTAGGGAAACTGAAGTTCAGAGAGGTGTGGTGAGTCCTCTGATGTCACAGAGCATTAAGACACAGGGTATCCCAAGGGACCAAACCATAAACCACATAATCTGGATCAGTTATTCAGGAACACTACCCAAACAGTACCTAAACAACAAGAGCCTAGTCTGGGGCTCCCAGGAACACAGTTCTTCCAACAGGATTAAACCATCAAAACTTGTGAGGATAGCTTCTGACAAAAGAAGGACTAGAAAATTCATTCTAGAGAGGAATGATCACCCCTGTGGCCTGAGCATAAAGAGGAAAGAGTATAGGGAGGCAAAACAGGTCTGAATAAGAAAGCCTACACTCTGCATGCTGTCTCCTTTACCGTTATCGAAGACAATAAAAATACAATCCAAGAAACACCATCAATAGGGAATAAACTGGATGGGTATTTGTCGTGAGCAAAATAAGCTAATCCCGTGTTCTTGTTCACTTCCTGCTACCTCATATTAAATTGTTTTCTCCAATGGCTTATATGAGACAGAAAATTCCTTGAGTTAAGGTTAACGTCTTTTTTTGCTATGTGCTTGAGGTTCAGCAAAGAACACAAGAAATATTTGTAAGATGCTGAATGGACATTTAGGTATGGCCTTCTCTCAGCTTCAAAATTCCTTTTCCTTGCTGTTGACTCTAAAAGGTCCTGTTTAAAGGTTACATCCTCAAGGAATTCTTTCCCATCTCCACCATTTCCCTATTAAAATCAATCTCTCTACTCCCTAAGAGTGTTGTGTATGTCCCTTGTTATAAGCATTTTGTTCTGTTTTATCATTGTGTTACTTAAATGACATGACATAGGCTGGCATCTTAGCTGTAAGGTCCCAGAAATTTCCAACCATTCTCTACTAAAGTCTGTTTTACCACAGTACCTAGGATAGTGCTTTTCATTTAGTAGGGAAAAGCCTGATAAATAAAGTGAATACAAGTATGGTTATTAAATGTTGAGTTGGCTCCAGGCAAATGCTGAGAAAGTTTGCGCTTGGTATTTTTTCTCAAAGACTTGGTATTTGTGACTTTCTCTTCTCTCCCTGATTAGTGCTCTTCTACTCTTTTCTCTTCCAGGAATATCTTCATGAGATTATCACAAATTCAATCATGCTAAGATATAAAAACTAAAAAATCCAAAGGAGTTTCATTTAACCTGGAAAAGGTTTCAAGTTGGAGAATTATGATGTCACTAAGCTATCAGAGATGACTGTACTTGGAGAAGTGGACCAAGAAAACAGTGTTTATTACATTGGTCTATGCCTGTGCATTTTTAAACATGTTTGACCCTGTAGGAGATGTAGGCATGGCTAATTATGATTAGGAATGGGGTCACTGGAATCCTGGGATTTGGATGAGTCTTAGTTCTGTCAACCCAGTAGCCCTGGAACACATAAAATGAGTCTCAGATTCCTCATCTATAAAAAGAACTCTGAAGTATTTCCAAAGTTTTCTACTCACTATTTCTAGGATATCAGTTAAAGATAAAATTTTAGAAGTTACTTTGGAATCTGGCGCTAGGATTGACTACCAGCCAGGGATAATGTAATCAAACAACTAAGCAGGGCATGTTAAGGATCATCCTGACATTTTATAAAGTTTTTTTTTAATTTAATTCAAAGCCAAGAATTAGGGTAAGGAAAGAATCTAAGAGTATTAGTCATTTTGTGTATCCAAAACTGGGAATAGGTAGGCAAAATATATGGGAACAGGTCATTATAAGGAAGGAAGGAAGAGAAAGAGAAAAGGAGAAAGGAAAGAAGAAAGAAAAGAAAAAAAAGGGAGAGAGAAAATAGTCAAGAGCTAATCTGAGCACATTAAATATCATGTCATTAACTACTGGAAAAATAGACATATCCCACAAAACCCAAGTACATAGTAACTGACATAAATATTTTCTGCAAAGATCCACTCCATCCTGGGTTTATGTCTGTTTATGATTGATGACAGCTACATCTTGGCCCCAGAGGACAACCTTTATTCACATCACTCAGCTAGGCTAGTTTTAATTGTCTAAATATAATTCAATCTTTAGAGTCTGTTTTCTTGACTAGGTAACGTCAACATTGGACTTGGCCAATGGAGCTTCAATGGAAAGACAGCTACCTCCTTCTCAAACTTTCTCTTAAGGTGACTCATAACCAGAACCTTCTGCTGACTTGGTTTCTCACTCTTTTCTCCTTTTTGTATTCCATAGAATAAGATTATACAAAGACCAAATATATTTGTCAGCTATTTACTTTTATCCTTCACTCTGGTTTGTAGTAATCAGAAAATATTTAATGTTAATTGAGTATTGCCCACTGTTAGTACTTCGATCTTATGTATAGAGCACTGGAATTTACTGGGCACATACACTTTTATTTTCATTCTCACAATGATCCAATAAAGACATTTTTCTCTCCCCCCACACCTCCTGCTACCACATCTCACAGATGAAAAATCTGAAGCTTAGGAAATTTGATTAGTTTATCCAAAATCCCAAGCCAGTAAATGACAGAGGTGAGATTGGCACATGAGTGTGTTAGAGTCCAAAAATTCATGCTCGTTCTTATCATGCCATCAGAGATGTTTTGAAGCTAAATGTGACACAATTCCTTTATGAAAAGTCACAGCAAGTATAGTCTGGAACATTTTCTTTAGCATGTATTTATAGAGATATTTGATAATAAAAACTTGCCACAAGAAAGCTTTTCATCCAAATTATTGACAAATGACACTTAGCATACTTTACTGAACACTTGAAAAATACTTTCTTATTTAATTCTTATGACAGCTATTTAAGTGAACCAGTTAGAATAGGCGAGGCTGTGATGCAGTGACAAATACACCCCTAACTCTCAATGGCTTTATACAACAAAAGTTTGTTTCTTACTCATACCAATTTGATGGGAGACAGGCAACTCTTCTAGACAGCTTTTTATGTGGCAATGCAAGGAGCCAGGGTGCTTCCACTCTGTGGCTCTGACATCGACGTATGTTTTACTTCAGCGGTCCCCAACTTTTTTGGCACCAGGGACCGGTTTCATGGAAGACAATTTTTCCACGGACGGATGGGGTGGGGGCAAGGGGGATGGTTCAGCTGGTAATGTGAGTGATGGGGGGGACGGTTCAGGCAGTAATGTGAGCGATGGGGAATGAAGGAGAGCGACAGATGAAGCTTTGCACATTCACCTGCCACTCACCTCCTTCTGTGCAGCCTGGTTCCTAACAGGCCGAAGACCAGTAACAGTCCGCGGACCGGGGGATTGGGGATCCCTGTTTTACTTGATTGCTGCATCAGGGGAAGAGAAGGTATGGAGAATTCATCCTTGCTTCTCTAAAAGCCTCCCCTTGGAAGTGATGCTTGTCACAGCCCATTGGCCAAGATTGGTCACATGACCTCAGCCTAACTGCAAGGGAATCTGGGAAGTCTTCCCATACTCCCAGGAAGGAGAAGAAAACCAGATATGGTAGGTGTTAGTAATTTCTACTTGTACTCTTTTCTCCACTTTGCATAACTCTACACTTATGCCTGAAAAGTCTGGATTGCTCAGTACCAGAAAGAATCCAGTCTTATTCATGACCATTCACAAGCAAGTGCAGGCATCACATTATTTACTGTTTAGATCGTCTGAGTTAGACGTTCATAAATCTCACTTTCCTTTTCTTCCCTTTTTCTCTCCCCCTTTTTTTTTCTCCCAGGGTCCCCAAACATCTCCTTACCACCATCTGTTTTCAAGCTTCCCAGTCAGGTTTAGACTCACTTCTTTAGATTGGTTCACCAGCAATAAAAATGAAACTCTCAACTATGTATTAATAACCTCTCATAGCATGACACCGATGCTTCATTACCTTTAAACATATCTCACGATTGGAAAGAGGATGGGGAAAAATACATAACGCGAAGAGAGAAAGACCCCTTTCTCTCCACGTACAAAAAGAGAACTAAGTACTCAGTGATTTTTAAGGAATTTGCCTAAGGTCACCGAACTGTTCATTATGGCTGGTGTGGAGATAGTGATGTTTATGAGCAGAAGAGGGGTGAGAGAGGAGGGCAATGACCTATGGACTAAGTCCTCTTCAGCAATTGTAGGGTTGTTTCATGTTATATTGATAAAAAAGAGAAATAGTTCATCTTTCTACTACTCAAAAGCATTTTCTGTTTTTGGTGGAAAAATAAAAGGACAGCTTCCATCATTGTGCAAAAATTTCCTTTTCTTGAAGTTCCTGTCATTCACATATACTAATCTCTGCCTGGTGAAGCAGGATCACTTATACACTTACTTTTTTTCAATAAATATATTTTAAAATTATTCTTATTGGAGTATAGTTGCTTTACAATGTTGTATCAGTTTCTGCTGTACAGCAAAATGAATCAGCTATACATATACATATATCCCCTCTTTTCTGGATTTCCTTCCCATTTAGGTCACTACAGTGCATTAGGTAGAGTTCCCTGTGCTATACAGTATGTTCTCATTTGTTATCTATTTTATACATAGTATCAATAGTGTATATATGTCAATCCCAATCTCCCTATTCCTCCCACCCCCCTTCCCCCTTAGTATCCACACATTTTCTCTCTCTATCTGTGTTCAACAAATATTTTTTGAACAACTACTATATGCAGTATTTTAGGTGCTAAGGATACAGTGCCCACTAAAATGACTGTTCTTTCATTTTCTCACCAAAAATGCTGTCTATAACATCTCTGAAGTCTCCAGTTCAGCTCCGCCTACCCTTCTATATCTTGATTCGCTTATGAAGAAGCAATGCTGGTGGCTGATACATATCACTCAATGTTCTTCTCCCCTTATCATCCACAGTAGGACACTGCTGTTTCCCCTTTTCTGCAAAGGAATCCAGGAATTCCCCAAATTAACACAAGAGTAAGCACAATTAGACTTATTTAAACTCGGGAGAGATGTTTTTCTCGTGAAGTAGTGGAAAACTTGACATCATATTTAAACTTAATGCAACTGCAGACAGATTTCTGAAGTTGAGAACTGAAATGTCAAAGACAGGAAAAACGTGTTATCCCCATAGCTACTGTGCTCTGAGCTGAAGATGACTCATGAAAGATTGTGTGTGTGTGTGGGTGTGTGTGTGTGTGTGTGTGTTATCCTCAGATCACTGACAAATTACTAGAACTAGGAACTTGCAAATTACAATATGCTTGAACAACCAGAAAATGTGGACTAATTGGAGATTTGAGTTCTCTTTGGGTGGTTTTGAAATTTTCTTGAAACATGTACAGAATTAAAAGTAAACTGCAGACATAAGGGTTTTTTTGTTTGTTTCGATCTGATGAACACTTTTACACAGCATTTTTTTTAGCTTTCTGGTTTCCACTTTGCCACAGTTAAATTATTCACAAGCAGGCTAGAAAACTTTTCCGGAAAATGAGTTTTAGATTTCAAAATAGGAAATTTGTTAGTCAGTAAAGTTTAAATTTTTTCTCCTGGTAAACAGTATACATTTATATCATTTTTTTAAATCAGTAAAGAAATAACTATTGAATTAAGGCATTAGAGAAATTTGTTTTAAAATACATTTGTTGTTTACACGATTTTTTTTTTCTTATTGTGCTAATTTCTCTTTCCTCCTTTTCCTGGCTACTCACTTATGCTTTCTCTCTGAATTTGGAAAATTCTTACCAAACATCTTCTATGTGCCAGGCATTGGTGTGCCCTAAAATTAAAGTCAGGTAGCTCATGATTTTACTAAAGAGCAGATTACGAAACTACGGGACCAGTGCTGTGAAGTGTGACATGAGAGTCATGCTGAATGGATGATGGAGAGAGGAGAGCCTAACTCTGCTTAGGAAACTGGGGGACTATTTCACAGAAGATGTGCAACTCGTGTCATGCTTTGCAGGAAGCTCTCTAGCAGACAGCACATGAGGGTACTGCAGGCAACTGAAATTGCTCATACAAGTTCACAGATGCAGGAGAGAACAGCATGGCTGGAATGCAGGAAAGGTCAAGTGAGTTGCAGTGAGAGATGAGGCCGTAGGGAGAACAATCATGAAGAACATGGCAGGCCATATAAAGAAGGCTTTACTTGTGACTCTGAGTATGTATTTTGGCCTCTCTGTCTTCCAACTTGTACAATTAAAACAATACAAATTGGGTATGTTCCAAGATTGGTGAAATTAATGCGGTGTGTCTACATAACTCTCGAATGGCATGCTACTTGGATGATGAGTTTTGTGTCTTCCCAGGAGAGCGTCCACAAGTTCATTAAGTAAAATGATGCACTGAGCTCTTTTGAGAACTTCCTATACACCCAGCGCAGAATCAGAGTGGGTGGAAGAGAACTAAGAAATATCAAGTATGTTTTATTCAAAGCAACACATGAATTGATCACCAAGAATATGCAGACCATCGTGCTAGGAACAGAGGGTACAAAGATGAGTAAGATATTGTCCCTCCCTTCAGGAATCTCAGAACCCAAGGTACAAATTAGAGGGAATGAAACATCTCCAATTACTTCAATTACTTACTCCCTTTGTTGAATTTCTACTATATGATACTCACTGTGTTTAAAGCAGGGAACAACACACCTTTTTTTTTTTTTAATTAATTAATTTATTTTTGACTGCACTGGGTCTTTGTTGCTGTGTGCCAGCCTTCTCTAGTTGCGGCCAGTAGGGGCTACTCTTTGTTGCAGTGCACGTGCTTCTCATTGCGGTGGCTTCTCTTGTTGCAGAGCATGGGCTCTAGGCGCGCGGGCTTCAGTAGTTGTGGCACACGGGCTCAGTAGTTGTGGCTCTCAGGCTCTAGAGCACAGGCTCCGTAGTTGTGGCTCACGGGCTTAGTTGCTACGCGGCATGTGGGATCTTCCCGGACCAGGGATCCCCACTGGCAAGTGGCTTCTTAACCACTGTGCCACCAGGGAACTCCCACAACACACCTTTATACCTACTGCATCATTTACCAAAAAAACACCTCTCTTCAAGAAGCTCATGATGTGCTGTCTAAATAATGTATATAAACAATGATAATATAAGGAGAATTATAGACAAAGAGGCTTTGAGAGAGTTTCCTTTAGGGTTATTCAGATGGAGGGAAAGCATCCTCTATAAAGCCGGAAGTTTTACAAGTACAGTCCCATAATCGTCACAATGATTCACCAAAATAGACATTCTTAGCTCCGTTTTCTGACCTCGGAAATAGCTTGAAAAAGTTAAAGTAACTTGCCTAAAGATAAACGTTGCTTCAGGTAAGGGCTTGAACTTAGGTGTTTCTAGTTACATAGTCATGTTTTCTCCACTCTTTCCGGGCTACGTGGAATTAAGAAGAGCTTAGAGAAAGAAGCGGCATTCAAGAAAACCTGATTCTGACATTCTCTTAAAGACACAGCCTTATGTCAGAGACATGGTTCTTCTAGTAGAAGCTGATCCATCTGCCTCATGGTCCAAAGAGGTCAAACTCGAATAAAAAACAGCAGTGGAAACTTTCAGACTTAGTATGTTCAGATGGTCTTGTGTGCAGACATGGCATATAATGTGTATGTATCCTTTCTGGCTTGCTGGAAATCTGGTGCCATTCCTACGGCAGGAACCAGTTTGCAATCACTCTTATTTGTTTTTGGAACATTTATAATGACATTGGATAAATTAATATTAGTGCATGCCCACTGTTCCTGGCCAGGGAATGTAGTAACATAAATCTCCAGTACTCCAAGTACAGTTTTGGTTGAGAAGACCTATCCTAGTCTCTGGTATTAAAGACGTTATGATATGGGAATTCCCTGGTGGTCCAGTGGTTAGGACTCAGTGCTTTCACTGCTGGGGCCAGGTTCAGTCCCTGGTCGGGGAACTAAGATGCCACAAGCTGCGCAGCGCGGCCAAAAAAAGATGTTACGATATGAAAGCTTAGGATGTGACAAGACAGAGTGTAAGTGGACTTTAGTCTGAAGGCCTGTCCTTTGAAATGTGGACAGAGCTATGAGAGGCCTTAGAGAAAAAATGAATTTAGGATTGTAAATAATGCCTGAGCTGACATTTCCCTTGTGGGGACGCCGGTAATGGGGCCCAGCTGCCCAACACGATGCTCCATTGAGTTGTAAGGGAAAACAACATTTTTTCAAACTGATATTGTGAGTTAAGATCCATGGCTGAATGCCGTGTATTTTTGTACTTTACAACAATTCAAACCAGATTATTTTATACTGAAGCCACGGAAAAACAATCCCTACTGCCAACCCCCATCCTTCCTTCCTCCTGACAGATCTGCTCAAAATACAGGTTGGAAATGGGAGCTGTTTACCAAATGTTTCTAACTGAGGTTACATGATGAAAAGCTTTCATAACAGAGCCTGAAGTGTTAGGGATGCTTTTAATCAGTGTGTAGGATTGTAATTAATCCCAGGGTTGTCTCCTCTTCCAGATGTTCAGGTGCAGGGCTATATTCCTCTAAGGGTTATATTTGAGAACAGGCTGAAAGACCCCTTCGGAAGAAAGGCTGGAGAATACAAAGAGATTTTTGCTGGGAGACAGAAGACTGGATGTTGTCTTGTTTCTGTTATTCTGGGGTTGTTGTTCCTTCTACAAAATAAGGAGATTTGAGGAAGAATGACTGCACAGCTACTAGCCCATATAAGATACTGAGAAAATATGCAGACGTTTTGAATTTAAGTGTTATTTATAGGTACTCCATAATCACTGAAGTCAAAGGCTAATGCAAGTTCTACTCACAGTTTTAGAATTCATAAAGTCAAATCTAGACAGCTATAATTAAATGTGTCATTCTAATAATTGTCTCAGTGTACTCATTTGTAGAATAAAAGGATGGACCTAGGGGTTTAAGTAGAGACTCTATGGCTTCCAGGACAAAGTCTAAACTCCCTGGCTTGTCAATCAAGTTCCTTCATGATCTGGCCACTTGACACCCTCCTGATTTCCTCCTTCAACCCCTCTGCACATTCACAGGCCCTCAATCTTTTTCTTTTTCTTGTTCATGTATTTTATTTTATTATTACTATTTTTTAACATCTTTATTGGAGTATAATTGCTTTACAATGGTGTGTTAGTTTCTGCTGTATCACAAAGTGAAACAGCTATACATATACATACATCCCCATATCCCCTCCCTCTTGCGTCTCCCTCCCACCCTCCCTATCCCACCCCTCTAGGTGGTCACAAAGCACCGAGCTGATCTCCCTGTGCTATGCGGCTGCTTCCCACTAGCTATCTATTTTACATTTGGTAGTGTATATATGTCCATGCCACTCTCTCACTTCATTCCAGCTTACCCTTCCCCCTCCACGTGTCCTCAAGTCCATTCTCTATGTCTGCGTCTTTATTCCTGTCCTGCCCCTAGGTTCTTCAGAAACATTTTATTTTTTATTTTTTTAGATTCTATATATATGTGTTAGAATATGGTATTTGTTTTTCTCTTTCTGACTTACTTCAATTTGTATGACAGACTCTAGGTCCATCCACCTCACTACAAATAACTCAATTTTGTTTCTTTTTTGGCTAATATTCCATTGTATATATGTGCCACATCTTCTTTATCCATTCATCTGTCGATGGACACTTAGGTTGCTTCCATGTCCTGGCTATTGTAAATAGAGCTGCAATGAACATTGTGCTAAAAGACTTTTTTTGAATTATGGTTTTTCTCAGTGTATATGTCCAGTAGTGGGATTGCTGGGTCATATGGTAGTTCTATTTTTAGTTTCTTAAGGAACCTCCATACTGTTCTCCATAGTGGCTGTATCAATTTACATTCCCACCAACAGTGCAAGAGGGTTCCATTTTCTCTACACCCTCTCCACCATTTATTGTTTGTAGATTTTTGGATGATGGCCATTCTGACTGGTGTGAGGTGATAGCTCATTGTAGTTTTGATTTGCATTTCTCTAATGATTAGTGATGTTGAGCATCCTTTCATGTGTTTGTTAGCAATCTGTATATCTTCTTTGGAGAAATGTCTATTTAGATCTTCGGCCCATTTTTGGATTGGGTTGTTTGTTTCTTTGATATTGAGCTGCATGAGCTGCTTGTAAATTTTGGAGATTAATCCTTTGTCAGTTGTTTCATTTGCAAATATTTTCTCCCATTCTGAGGTTTGTCTTTTTGTCTTGTTTATGGTTTCCTTCGCTGTGCAAAAGCATTTAAGTTTCATTAGATCCCTTTTTTTTTGTTTTGTTTTTATTTCCATTTCTCTAGGAGGTGGAAAAAAGGATCTTACTGTGATTCATGTCACAGAGTGTTCTGTCTCTGTTTTCCTCTAAGAGTTTTATAGTGTCTGGCCTTACATTTAGGTCTTTAATCCATTTTGAGTTTATTTTTTCGTATGGCGTTAGATGCCCTCAATCCTGATGCCAGAAATCTATACTATTTTATGCTTTTGTGCCTTCTGATAAGTTACTGCTTCTGCTTAGAATTTCCTTGCTTCCATTATAAAGCTGGAGTAACAAATAGCATATTCTCTAGACATTGGCATTTTCTTAAGTAAATTCCATGAATTACCACTCTCAAAAATGTTTTTCTGATGTGTTGAGCATGCGTTTTGAGGAGGAGAGGAGGAGCTAAGTCTCAATGATCAAGACATTAGGGAAAATGCTGTTTATTTTACCAATCACTTGAAAAACCACAAGAAGTATAATCAAGATTCTGAGAATTCCTAAAAAAGGGAAATGTATTTAAGCCAGCATTTTCCAAAGGCACATGATGACAAATTTTTTTCTCCTATATAAGAGCTACAAATACCCTTCAGTTCACAGTGGGAAACACCTGTTCAAGTTAATATAGAACATACGTCACAGACAGGTTATAAATTTTCAAGGAATTATGATATACGCTATCCTTATCAATAAATTTTAATTATTTTTTAAAGTTCAGGAAAATTGTAGTTGTAACATGAAATTGTAGGAAATAATAGTGACATCATATATCTTTTACCAAGTTTCTCCCAATGATAATATCTTGCAAATTTATAGAACAATATCACAAACAAGATATTGACATTGGTACAGTAAAGACTGAGATCCACTACTCCCTTCCTCAACCCTGGTAACCACTGATATGTTCTCTATTTCTAAATCTTGTCATTTCAAAAAGTTATATAAATGGACTAATACATTATACAGCCTTTTGAGATTGACTTTTTTCACTTGGCATAATTCAACTGTATTTAGATTGATGAATGCGTCAATAGTTTATTTCTTCTTATTGCTGAGTAGTATTCCATGATATGAATGTATCACAGTTTGTTTAACCATTCTCCTATTGAAGGACATCTGGGTTATTTCCAGTTTTAGACCATTATGAATAAAACTACTATAAACATTAGTATACTGGACTGGTTTTTGTGTGAATATACGCTTTCATTTCTCTGGGTTAAGTTCCCAATAGTGAAAAGGCTGGGTCATATGGTAGTTGAATGTTTAATTTTTTAAGGAAACTGCCAAACTGTTTCCAGAGTTGTTTGCAGCCTTTCTTTATTATCTTTTTGATGCTTGCAGATCCTGTAATTATATCCCCTATTTCATTTCTGATATTGGTAATTTGTGTTGTCTCCTTTTTTTCCCTTTGCCAATCTCACTAGAAATTTGTCAGTATTATTGATCTTTTCAAAACACCATCTTTTGTTTAATTGATTTCTCTATTGATTTTTTGTTTTCAGGTCCACTGATTTCTGCTCTCATCTTTTTATTTTCTTCTTTTGCTTGCCTTAGGTTTAGCTGGACTCTTCCTCTTTTCTAGCATATGCATTTACTGGTATACATTTCCTTCTCAGCCCTTCTTTAGCTGTGTCCCAAAAATTTTTACATATTGTATTTTTCATTTAGTTCAATGTATTTTTTAAAATATCATTGAATTCCTATTTGACCCCTGGGCTATATATATGTGTATTGTTCATTTTTCAGGTGTTCAGATATTTTCCTCTTATCTTTCTGGTTTTGATTTCTAGTTTGATTCCATTGTTGTCAGAGAACACTGGGTGATTTCAAGTATTTTAAATTTGTTGGAGTTTGCTTTTTGTCCCAAGAGATGGTTTATCTTGATATATGCTCCATGGGCACTTGAAAAGAATGTGTATTCTGCTGTTGTTGGTTGGAGTAATCTTTAAATGTTTAGATACTATTGTTTGATGATGTTGTAAATTCTTCTATATGCTTTCTGATTTTCTGTCTTGTTGTTCTATCAGTTGTTGAGAAAGGAGTGCTGAAGTCCTCAAACATACTTGTGGATTTGTCTATTTTTCCTTTTAGTGCCATCAGTTTCTGCTTCACATATTTTGCAGCTCTGCTGCTTGGTGTGTATACATTTTGGATTTCTATCTGTTCTTGGTGGATTGACCCTTTAATTAATTATATAAGAATCTTTTCTCTCTCTGATGATTTTCTCACCCTGAAAGACTTCATCTTACATTAACATAGCCACTCCTGCATTCCTTTGATTAATGTTTGCATAATATATTAATATCTTTTTCATCCTTTTATTTTCAAACTGTGTATATCACATTTAGGTAATTTTCTAATAGAAATAAGTGGGTCATATTTTTTAAATTTTCTTCATCAATCCCTGTCTTTTAATCGGTGCACTTAGATCATTTACATTTATTATAATTTTTTATATTTTAGGGTTTAAACTGCTATTTTATTTTTTGTTTGTACTCTGATTTTCACTTCTTTATTTTACTTTTCTTATCTTTCTGTGAGTTTTTGAACATTTCCTGTTATTACTATTTAATATATCTGTAGTATATTTGAGTGTATTTCTTTGTGGTTTCTCTTGGTATTATGTTACATATACATAAGTTATCACACTCTACTGGTGTCATCATTTTAGAAGTATAGAAAGCTTATCTTCCTTTAAGTCACTTTACCCTCCCTTGTTTATAATTGTTTTGAATATTTTTTCTACATACATTTAGAAACACAAGACAGTGTTAAAATTTTTGCTTCAGCTGTCAAACTTAAGTTAGAAAACTCAATAGGGGAAAACATATTTACTCATATTTTTCCTTACTGTATTCTTTCTTCCTTCCTGATGTTCCAGGTTTTATTGTTTTCTTTCTATTTGGAGAACTTCCTTTAGCTGTTCTTTTAGGGTGAGTCTGCAAGTGACAAATTTTTCTTAGTTTTCTTTCATCTGAGAATTTCTTGATTTTCCCTTTATTCCTAAAGGATATTTTCAGTACATATAGGATTCTGGACTGACAATTCTTTTATTAAGGCACTTCAAATATATTATATCACTTCCTTCTGGCCTGATT
The DNA here is from genome assembly GCF_965194805.1 of Balaenoptera borealis. Taxonomy (NCBI): domain Eukaryota; kingdom Metazoa; phylum Chordata; class Mammalia; order Artiodactyla; family Balaenopteridae; genus Balaenoptera; species Balaenoptera borealis. The sequence continues at coordinate 104,014,419 of NC_138865.1, forward strand.
TTAAAAATGCACTGCCATTCAAATTGTCTTTTTCCATGTAAGTAAGGTCCCATTTTTCTTTGGCTACTTTCTAGATTTTTTTTTTTTTGTCTTTAGTTTTCAAAAGTTTAATTATGATGTATGTTGATATGGATTTCTTTGAATTTACCCTGTTTGTGGTTTGCTCAGATTCTGGAATCTATAGGTTTAAGACTCATGCCAAATTCTTGAAATTTTCAATTGGATTTCCTTTGACTACTTTTTCAGATCTTGCCCTATTTCACTTTTCCTTTCAGCTTATACAAATGTTTACTCTTTTGTTATAGCTCCACAAGTCCCTGAGGCTCTGTTCACATTTTTTAGATTGTTGTTTAGACTGGGTAATTTCTATTGTTCTACCTTCCTTTCATTGATTCTTTCCTCTGTTTCTTCATTCCATTGTTAAGCCTATCCACTGAGTTTTTCATTTCAGTTATTCTATTTTTCAGTTCTAAAATTATCACTTGCTTCTTCATATCTTCTATTTCTTTGCAAAGACTTTCTATCTGTTTGCTGAGGCTTTCTCTTATTATTTGTTTCAATACTGTAATTGCCAATTAAAGTATTTTTATTAGAGCTGCTTTAAAATCTTTGGCAGTTAAAGCTAACATCTCTGTCATCTCAATTTTGGCATCTATTGATTGTCATTTTTTATCCACTTTGAGATCATCCTGGTTCTTGGTACAATGAGTGATTTTCCATTGAAATTGGGAGATTATATTATAAAACTCTGGGTTTTATTTAAATGTATTACTTATATAAGAACTGGCTTTCTCTGACATCATCCTGGCAGAGGGAGGGAGAGCACTATCTTGTTACTGCCGGATGGAGGTAAAAATCCAGTTTTCTTACTTGGTCTTGGTTGATACCCAAGAATGGGAGGTTCATCATTACCGCTAGGCAGGAATCTGGCTCCCTATGTGATCTCCACGGACACTGCAATGGTCATGGTTTTATGATTGTTGGGTGATGGTTAAAGTCCTGATGCCCCACTAGGCTTTCTCTCACACTCTTCTAGTGGGGAGGGAAATGGTGGACTGGATTAGAAAAAACAGGCATTCCAGATAGTCTCCAGGGACACAAGTAGGATGGCTCTTTACTAGCTGGTGGCATGAAAGCCCTGTTCCCAACTTGGCTTTTCTGGTATCACCTCAGTCTTGGATGTTGGGGTGTTTTGTTACAGCATTGTGAGGATGGAAGTCTGGGATGCTCCTTGCTTGGTATTTGGTGATGTGGGTGTGGGTGGACCACCAGTTCTTCTGTGGTGTTTGGCTTCAGTAGATTGGTTATTGTTTAAAATTTTAATATCTTGCTAATCTGTCCCTTTTCTAGTCCTTTGAATAAGAGAATATGTTTTTGTTGGGGTTCCTTTTTTTCTGTGTCCATTGGTGTTTCCAGATTGTTGGCTTCTTCATCTCCCAGTTTTGGATATATGAGACTAAAAGAAAACCCAGAGAATGCCCCATCCTGTTGTTCCTTGAGTCCTGGGTTTCCTGGCTTGTCTGCCTTCCTTTACTTAACTTTCAGAGTCTTCTTATGTATGTCTAATGAATAATATCTAGAGTTTTCTGGTACTTATTAGGAGAATACTAAATTAGGTCTACTCCATCTTCCTGGAGATGAAAGTCCTTTATCACTAATTTTAAGCCATCATTTTGAATGCTTATTACCTCTAAGCACAATATAATATACTTTTTTCAGACTTTATTTTTAGAGCAGTTTTAAGCAATATGATATTCTTTGTACATTATTTTATTTTGTCCCTAATAAACAATGGGTGAGATGTCATTATCTCAATTTAACAGGTGAGGACTGAGGTTCAGAGAAGGTAAGGAACTTAGCTAAGCAAAATGCAAAGTCGGGATTTAAACCTGATCTCCTGCATGTATTCTTCCTAAGATGACTCAATTTTAAAGTCATGCTGTTAATTCTGATCTCTAAAGGACTGTTGGTCTACTTCTGGAGCTTTTTGTAATTCTTGATGACTGAAAGAGAAATTCTAATAAAAATGGCAAGAGATCCAGGAATCAGGACACATGAAAGGTAACTGAAGGAAACAAGATACTGAAGAGAGAAGACAGTGTCTTCACATCTTTGAACAACTCTCAGGTGGATGACACACTAACTATTATGTGGGTCTCAAGGGAACATGACCAGGACTAGTGATTAAATGTTACAAAGACACAAAGTTCAGCTTCATTGTAAGGAAAAGCAGTTGCAGATCTGAAATGAAGATTAATTGTTCCTGGTGGTAATGAACCCCCAATCCTGAGTGATTTCAAGCAGGAGCTGGATTAATGTCCTGTTGCTCAGAGATATACAGAGGTTTGGCAGATATGATCTCAAAGCCCTCTCTACTTCTTACGATCTTTAATGTAGGCTCCCATGGAAGAGCTATGTGATATTGGACATGTTACTTCTTTCTCAACTTAATTTTTCTCTTCTATAGAATGGGGGTAATAATAATACCAACCTAATCATAAGATGATGTGTGTAAAAAGTTTAGTGCTATGCCTGCCATGTATAAACCACTGAATAAACATCAGCAATGGTGATGATGATGATGATGATAGTGTAGTTTCTGAAGGTACTGCAGGATCTCTGAAGGGTTCAAGTTATTGTTGTAGAGAAGGTAGTTTGAGGAACTGATTAATAGAGTTTTAAATAATAAAATAGATTTAAGTAAAAAAAATTTTTACTATACCCAACCTGTCCATGAATATTTTATCATTCTAGAACTGACATGAACTTATCATTAATACTTAAAATGTCGCATTTGTGATACATCCATGCATAGAACAAATACACAATGAATGCCACTCACTTACAGGCATATGCTAATTCAAATCCTTCAAACTTTGTCCATCACCTGAGTCAACCAGTCTCTGCCTTCAAATTCCTCTTTGATCTTTGACAAGTCTGTTAATATCTCTTAGATCACAACTTTCTCTTTTAAAAAATGACATTTAGAGAATCTCATCTCTACTCTGTGACCTAGCTCTGGGATTTGGTTATTTTCCATTTCAAAATGAAGTCATGTATCTTAGAAAGGTCAGAAAAAATTGTTTATTTCACTCAATTGGCCATTTTTTTCTTCCCACTGTCTGTCTCAGAGTCACCAATCAAAGGATTTCATATTATCAGGTCAGGGAAAGACTGCACTGTAGCCAGATTCCATTTCAATTTTTTTTCAGCTTTAGAAGCAGTGATTCCATGGACCAGTGCCATCCCGGCTGGGCTTCGCTTTCATAGATGAATTAGCTATTCCCAGCATTTCTTCTTGCAAAATTCCTAAGCCTGTGGGGAAGAAGTTAGTCTTGCTTATTTCACTTTCCTCTTGAGAGGAAAAGGCTTCAAGGAGTTTGAGAATTGTGACTGGTTCCAAATAGACACTTTCACAGTTAAATCACTTTTAACGATGAAACATTTTCCAGACAATCTGTTTCAGCATTTCCATCTATTTGAGCACTGTAGGCATCAAGAAGGTGACTGCTTCCTACAAAGGAGTTCTGTAAGAAGTCACAGCCTTCCAATGGCTGTGGGGTATGCCCAGTCATAAGAGCTATTTCCGACTATAAGTTTGTGGTGAAAACATCTTTGGAGAAACCTTTACTTCTATTGCCTCTCATCCAGTTGATGGTACCCACGTTTCCCAGTAACTCAAACCAAAAATCTCCCCATTCTCTCATTCCTCAATCTATTACTCTCTATGTCCCGTACATTCTACTTTTTTTTTCCTTCTTTTATTTAGCACCTCTTCACTATTAACACTTCCGGTAAGCTGGACTATTGCTGGGACTATTATAAGAGCCTGAAATTCAGTCTCTTTGCTTCACTATTCAGTCTCGCTATGTGCTTCAACCTCATTTATGCTAGTTGACCAAGCCATCACTTTTAGTTATAAATCTGGGCACAGTCATTCCTGTTCTAAATCTTTCAGTCACTTTCCATCACCTGTAGGACAAAGCTTACATCTCATACACAGCATGCAGGGCTTCTCATGACCCATCCTGTTCTGCTTTGCCAATTTTATTTCCATTAAGAACCCTTTTGCACCCAAAATCTAAACGACTGAACTACTGGCATTTTATAAATATGCCTTTATTCTTTTGTAATTCTATTCCCTTTACATAAATGACCTTCCCCTTAAAATCCTGTACCTAGCAAACTCATACTCTTTCACCATAAAGCATCACTTTAATTATAACCTCTTCTGAATATCTTCCCTGAATACCCAAGCAATTTTTTTCCTATGTGCCTATTGTGCTTTTATAAAAGTCTGCTATTATAGTTATTTTTATCATTTTTCTTTTATAGACTAGACACTACAGACACTAGAAGGAAATAAACAATCTCCTTTCCTCTTTTTATGCACAGATCTGGTTTTTTACTAATGTTTTAAGAAACAATAAATACATATATTTTTGTGGAAAACTAGCTATTTATTATTCAGATGTAAGAGCATTTGAGGGGAAGTAACTTTGGACTATTAAATGGCAACAGCCCATGACTGGAGTCTCTGTTGATGGCCAAGCTATAAAACTGCAAGGGGTTATGAAGGATTCAGTTGAAGGTTGATTCCAAGATGCCTGGGGGCTAGGGTTGTTAGTAAATCTTGCTCCTATGAAAGTCTTGATTGGAGATTAGTCATCAAGGAAGGAAGTCATGCCTGTATTTCTAACATTTATCATTCTACTCTGTTTCTGGACATGGAAGGAATATTTTTGCGGGAATAAATATGCAGAATAAGAGAGATCAAGAGTCAAACATCCCTTCTACTCCTGGAATCCCAGGTGTAGGAGTGTAGGGTCTTTGATGACTCACACTGTGAGAAAGAGATCAGAGATAGCTAGAACCCAGGCACTACTGTCCCTCCATGTGGTGGCAGCACTGCTAGACACTCCACCTTGATGGAAAGTATAAGCAACTCTGCTTGTTGAGCCACATAAAGATTAAATTATAAAGGGAGAATGCGCAACAGAACAATGGAGAATAAGCAGGGGTGGATCTAAAAGTGACTGACCAGCAAAGGAAATGGCACTTGACCAAAAACATGAGGGAATTCCCTGGTGGTTCAGTGCTTAAGACTCAGCATTCTCACTGCTGGGGCCCCGGGTTCGATCCCTGGTCAGGGAACTAAGATCCCGCAAACTGCCTGGTGAGGCCAAAAAAAAAAAAAAGAGAGAATGTGAAAAAAAAATGAGGACTCTTCTAGGCATCCTCATAGAGGAGGTTTATTACATGCTACCTGGTTCTCTTGAGTTTCAATACCTGGGCAGAATCAGTTACACTGTCAAGACCTCTCCTGCCTTCCATGCCTCTGTCCTTTCTTTGTGTTCATTCCTCCACCAGAAGATTTTTTAAGTCTTAACTCAAACCCCATCTCTTCCAGGAAACATCTCTGATAATCTTTTACAAACCCTAATCCATATGATTCCCCTGCCTGGGGTCAGAGGCCAAGTGTTGTGCTTCTAGAAGCATCTCCCATAAAATACCTCCTCCCTTCTTAATTGTATCAAACACGTAAATTTGCTTCATCTCTCAGTATCTCACAAACTCTGACCCCTATTTCTATGAGAAAACAGACACAACATTGCAAAAGGCTTATATCAGATTCTTTTATGATGTTTGCTGTGATGGAGGTGTCAAAGAAAAACCAGAGCTCTCGACACTTGTTAAAGGTGGAAAAAACAAATTTTATTAGGACTCTTGTAGTAGAGAAGAGAGACATCAGTATAGACTGAGCTCAACTCCAGCTATGACACAGGTAACTAAGGTTTTTACAAGGGATAACAGATATGGAACAAAAAGAGACTATGGAGAGGTGAAAAGGGAGGAACAAAAAAGGACTAGAGGAAGATGTAAAAATGGAAAATTTAGAAGGGGGTAAGTGGAGGGTTACTGAAAATGGCTTGGCGAGATGGGTTGAGACAATGTACATTTTGAGTTTGATAGACTTGCATTTTCTTGAGCAAAGACTCGGCACAGGGTCTCAGATCATCTTTAGAGGCATTGTCCAGTGTAGGTGGAAGCCACGCTAAAGTTTGGTCAAATATTTTAGCACAGTGTTTGGGCAACTCCTTTGTGCTACAGGGGAGTTCATGGTTCATATAAGAAAGAGCAGAAAATACAGAAGGTATAAAGGAGGTGCTATTGTAGGGAGTGTTGTAGACAGAATAACCTCTCCAGAGATGTACACATCCTAATCCCTGGAACCTGTAACTATGTTACCTTCCTGGACAAAACGGACTTTGTAAGTGTGGTTAAGGATTTTGGGATGAGTAGATGACCCTAGATTTTCTGGTTGGGTCTTATAAGAGGGAGTGTCAGGGTTAGAGAAGGAGATGTGATGACAGAAGCAGAGGTTAGAGAGAGAAAGCGATCTGAGAATGTCACGGACCTTGAGGATGGATAAGGGACCAGCACCAAGGAATGAGGTGGCCTTTAGAAGCTGGACTTGGCAAGGAAATGGATTCTCCCCTAGAGCCTCCAGAGGGAACACAGCCCTGCAGACACCTAGATTTTTCCCTGTAAGACCCATTTCAGACTTCTGACATCCAGAACAGTAAGACCATTAATTTGTGTTATTTTAAGCCACTAAAGCTTGTTTGTGTTTGTGGTCATTTGTTACAGCAGCAATAAGACAACACAGGACAATAAACAAGAGCCTCCAATTGCCCATTTCACCATTACCCCCGGACCCTGACATCACATCCTGAGGACTGTAGCCTCCAGGGGACTGAAGGAAAGTGTGTGCACTGGGGTTTACTCCTAGGAGCACAGTTACTGGGTAGGGCAGGAACATGGTTGATACTCATTTCCCCAGGAATGTTCTGGCATTTGCTCTGTTGCTGCGGTTTTGATATTAATATTAAAGATCTTAATGCAATCATCATTTTATCATTTGATTACATTTCCTTGGTGAATCAAATTACTCCCAAGCTAACTGACATTTAAGGATAGAGTGCACGCTCCCTACATTGGTTTACTTAAACAGGAAAATGTTGGGGTGATTAGCACAAGAGAAAGCTAATTTCTAAGCTATTTCAGTAGTCTTTTCACATCTGCCAATAATCTCTATTCCAAAAGCAATATTGGCTGGGGCACTGGAAGAATGTGCTAGTATTTTCAGACAGGCTGCAAACTACCAACCAAGTTTACTGAGCAGCCTTGTTACTCAAGCCACAGAGATGATAATTCTTTCCTCCAGGGAAATCATATGTTCCCCTTCCTTGTTACTTCTTGTCTCTACTGTGCAAGTTACAGTGGCCAATGCTTAGCATATAACGTCCTGGAAATGTGGCACTGTATATTTTGTCAGTTCCTCCTCTGAGACCTATTTCTGTTCCCCACCAGACCTCATTCTTTCACATTGATGTAACGAGTTACAGACTCAGGTTTGAAGTAAGATGTCAGGGTGCAAATAATTGCCATGATACTTATAGCTACTGGGAATAAAGGGTATCTTATAAGCCAGAAACTGTGCTAGGCATTTTGGATTTATTTCGTTTATTCAACCTGAGTTTTCATATATTTAGTCTGACATTGGTTAATGACGTTTGCACTATTGGTTGGAGTCACAGTTGGGCTTGGATAGTAGGAAGCAAAGATTCCTAATAGCTGGTAGGGTTTCAGGGGGTAATGTATGCTTCTGCTCTCTTTGTCCCAAGAAACAGATCTTATTCTCTTATTGCAGAGCACGGGCAGGGGGAGTGTGCCACATGAGGCATATAGAATGAATGATGCCAAACATTTATGGAAGAGCATATGGGCACACAGACAGTTTGAAACACTCTTTGCAGATTAGGCTTTTTAAATATATACAGCGTGAACGCTGGAATTATACTGTCTAGTTTGGTCCTGTCTCCACCAGTTCATTCATTCAAGCATTCACTCATTTATTAATTCAACAACTATTTACCAATATCTGTGAGCATACCTCTGAGTATTAGGGATACCATTTGAACAAAACAAAGTTGTTTCTTTCATGAAGTTTATATTCCAGTGGAAAAAAAAACAGGCAAAAACAGCAACAGCAACAATAAAAACCCACTTATATTAATATAATATATGTCCAATGATGAGAACTATTATGTGGAAAAATAAAACAGGGAAGGAGAGGGGGAGAAACAAACAAACAAGTTTTTTCTGGAGGCAGTGATGTTTGAGAGGAGACCTACATAAAGTAAGAGCTGCATGCCACATTCCTCTCTGGGAAGAGAGTTCCAGGTTTAGGGATAACAAGTACAAAGGCAGGCTTCGGAGTAACAAGTGGGAGTGTGTCTGAGGCCAGTGGCTTAGGATGGGCTGCCCAGATTTCCTTATAAGTGATGCATTAAGGAAGTGCTCTCAGAAGGAACCTAAAAAGGAGTAAGGGAGGTGGGGCAGGAAAGGATGAGAATTCAGGCAAAATCTGGCCCTCAGCATGATCTTCCCTGGAGAGTCTACTATTCGCCAAGAAGCCTGGGAGGCAAGAGGGCTAGTTCCAGGCATGCAAAGACAGTCCTTTAAAGAAGGTCTCAGGGGTCAGCCGTTAGAGGGTATGGCACCCAGAAGCTGCAGGATGAGCACAGAGAAACAACAGAGGGACACAAGGGAATCTGGTGGAGCATCGACTGTGTCTGCTAGAGTCAGCACACTGGAGACAATGAAAAAGAGCAGAGGGGTTGAAAACTGTGTCAAGGAGGAGTCTGGGGACCAGATCGTGGAAGGACTTTGAAATTTTACTTTATTGATAATGGGACATATAGGAGATATTTTGGGCACAATAGTGGCACACTCACCTGATTTACATTTTAAAAGGGTCAAATAAGCTATTGTGTGAATCATAGACTCAGAGGAATAAGAACAGAAGCACAGAGCTCGTTAGGAGGCTAGTGTAGAATTCTAGGGGGATTATGATCTTGGATATGCACTGTGCAACACAGAAGCCACTGGCCAAATATGGTTACTGAGCACTTGGAATGTGGCTTATTCAAACTGAGATGTGCTGTAAGTGTAAAGTAAGCATCAGACTTTAAAGGCTTACTAGGAGGGAGACCTTCAAGATGGCGGAGGAGTAAGACGTGGAGATCACCTTCCTCCCCACAAATGCATCAGAAATACATCTACATGTGGAACAATTCCTATAGAACACCTACTGAACGCTGGCAGAAGACCTCAGACTTCCCAAAAGGCAAGAAACTCCCCACGTACCTGGTAAGGCAAAAGAAAAAAGAAAAAACAGAGACAAAAGAATAGGGACGGGACCTGCACCAGTGGGAGGGAGCCGTGAAGGAGTAAAGGTTTCCACACACTAGGAGCCCCTTCATCGGTGGAGACTGCGGGTGGCGGAGGGGGGAAGCTTCAGAACCACGGAGGAGAGCGTAGCAACAGGGGTGCAGAGGGCAAAGCGGAGAGGTTCCCGCACAGAGGATTGGTGCCGAGCAGCACTCACCAGCCCGAGAGGCTTGTCTGCTCACCCACCGGGGCAGGCGGGGGCTGGGATCTGAGGCTCGGGCTTCGGTCGGATTGCAGGGAGAGGACTGGGGTTGGCGGCGTGAACACAGCCTGAAGGGGTTAGTGCACCACAGCTAGCCGGGAGGGAGTCCGGGAAAAGGTCTGGAGCTGCCGAACAGGCAAGAGACTTTTTCTTGCCTCTTTGTTTCGCCGTGCACGAGGAGAGGGGATTCAGATCGCCGCCTAAACAAGCTCCAGAGACAGGCGCGAGCTGCGGTTATCAGCGCGGACCCCAGAGACGGGCATGAGACGCTAAGGCTGCTGCTGCCACCACCAAGAAGCCTGTGTGCGAGCACAGGTCACTCTCCACACCGCCCCTCCCGGGAGCCTGTGCAGCTCGCCACTGCCAGCCTCCCGTGATCCAGGGACAACTTCCCCAGGAGAACGCGTGGCATGCCTCAGGCTGCTGCAACGTCACGCCGGCCTCTGCCGCCGCAGGCTCGCCCCGCATCCGTACCCCTCCCTCCCCCCGGCCTGAGTGAGCCAGAGCCCCCGAATCAGCTGCTCCTTTAACCCCGTTCTGGCTGAGCGAAGAACAGACGCCCTCAGGCGACCTACATGCAGAGGCGGGTCCAAATCCAAAGCTGAAACCCGGGAGCTGTGCAAACAAAGAAGACAAAGCGAAATCTCTCCCAGCAGCCTCAGAAGCAGTGGATTAAAGCTCCACAATCAACTTGATGTACCCTGCATCTCTGGATACCAGACTAGACAACCAATCATCCCAAATTGAGGTGGTAGACTTTGGGAGCAACTGTAGACTTGGGGTTTGCTTTCTGCATCTAATTTGTTCCTGGCTTTATGTTTATCTTAGTTTAGTATTTAGAGTTTATTATCATTGGTAGATTTGTTTATTGATTTGGTTGCTCTCTTTCTCCATTTTTTTTTATATATAGATTTTTTTTTTCCTTTTTCTATTTTTGTGAGTGTGTATGTAAATGCTTCTTTTTGTGATTTTGTCTGTATAGCTTTGCTTTTACAACTTGTCCTGGTGTTCTGTCTGTCCTTGTTGTTTGTTTGTTTGTTTTTTTAGTATAGTTTTTAGCTCTTGTTATCATCAGTGGATTTGTTTTTTGATTGGTTGCTCTCTTCTTTCTTTCTTTCTTTTTATTAAATTTTTTATTTTTAATAACTTTATTTTATTTTATTTTTTCTTTTTTTACTTTTCTTTCCTTCTCCTTTTTCTTCTGAGCCATGTGGTTGACAGGGTCTTGGTGCTCAGCCAGGGGTCAGACCTGTGCCTCTAAGGTGGGACAGCTGAGTTCAGGACATTGGTCCACCAGAGACCTCCCAGCCCCAAGTAATATCAAACGGCAAAAGCTCTCCCAGAGATCTCCATCTCAACACTAAGACCCAGCTCCACTCAATGACCAGCAAGCTACAGTGCTGGACACCCTATGCCAAACAACTAGCAACACAGGAACACAAACCCATCCATTAGCAGAACGGTTGCTAAAATCATAATAAGCTCACAGACACCCCAAAACACATGACTGGATGTGGTCCTGCCCACCAGAAAGACAAGATGCAGCCTCATCCACCAAAACACAGGCACTAGTCCCCTCCACCAGGAAGCCTACACAAGCCACTGAACCAACCTTAGCCACTGGGGGCAGACACCAAAAACAATGGGAACTACGAGCCTGCAGTCTGAAAGAAGGAGACCCCCAAAACAGTAAGTTAAGCAAAATGAGAAGACAGAGAAACACAAAGCAGATAAGGAGCAAGGTAAAAACCCACCAGACCAAACAAATGAAGAGGACATAGGCAGTCTACCTGGAAAAGAATTCAGAATAATGATAGTAAAGATGATGCAAAATCTTGGAAATAGAATGGAGAAAATGTAAGAAACATTTAACAAGGACCTAGAAGAACTAAAGAGCAAACAAACAGTGATGGACCACACAATAAAAGAAATATAAAATTCCCTAGAGGGAATCAATAGCAGAATAACTGAGGCAGAAGAACAGATAAGTGACCTGGAAGATAAAATAGTCAAAATAACTACTGCAAAGCAGAATAAAAAAAAAGAATGAAAAGAATTGAGGACAGTGTAAGAGACCTCTGGAACAACATTAAACTCACCAACATTTGAATTATAGGGGTCCGAGAAGAAGGAGAGAAAAAAAAGGGACTGAGAAAATATTTGAAGAGATTATAGTTGAAAACTTCCCTAATATGGGAAAGGAAATAGTCAATCAAGTCCATACAGGATAAATCCAAGGAGAAACACGCCAAGACACATACTAATCAAACTATCAAAAATTAAATACAAAGAAAAAATATTAAAAACAGCCAGGGAAAAACAACAAATAATATCCAAGGGAATCCCCATAAGGTTAACAGCTGATCTTTCAACAGAAACTCTGCAAGCCAGAAGGGAGTGGCAGGACATACTTAAAGTGATGAAAGGGAAAAAATTACAACCAAGATTACCCAGCAAGGATCTCATTCAGATTCAATGGAGAAATTAAAACATTTACAGACAAGCAAAAGCTAAGAGAATTCAGCACCAAAAAACCAGCTTTACAACAAACGCTAAAGGAACTAATCTAGGCAGGAAACATAAGAGAAGGAAAAGACCTACAATAACAAACCCCAAACAATTAAGAAAATGGTAATAGGAACATACTTATCAATAATTACCTTAAATATAATGGATTAAATGCTCCAACAAAAAGACATAGACTGGCTGAATGGATACAAAAACAAGACCCATATATATGCTGACTACAAGAGACCCAATTCAGACCTAGGGGCACACACAGACTGAAAGTGAGGGGATGGAAAAAGATATTCCATGCAAATGGAAATCAAAATGGAGTAGCAATTCTTACATCAGACAAAATAGACTTTAAAATAACGACTGTTAAAAGAGACAAAGAAGGACACTACATAATGATCAAGGGATCAATCCAAGAAGAAGATATAACAATTGTAAATATTTATGCACCCAACATAGGAGCACCTCAATACATAAGGCAAATGCTAACAGCCATAAAAGGGGAAATCGACAGTAACACAATCATAGTAGGGGACTTTAACACCCCACTTTCACCAATGGACAGATCATCCAAAAATGAAAATAAATAAGGAAACACAAGCTTTAAATGATACATTGAACAAGATGGACTTAATTGATATTTATACGACATAGACATACCATCTAAAAACAAGAGAATACACTTTCTTCTCAAGTGCTCATGGAACATTCTCCAGGGTAGATCATATCTTGGGCCACAAATCAAGCCTTGGTAAATTTAAGAAAATTGAAATCGTATCAAGTATCTTTTCCGACCACAAGGCTATGAGACTAGATATCAATTACAGAAAAAAATCTGTACAAAATACAAACACATGGAGGCTAAACAATACACTACTTAATAACCAAGAGATCACTGAGGAAATCAAAAAATATCTAGAAACAAATGACAGTCAAAACACGGTGACCGGGGCTTTCCTGGTGGCGCAGTGGTTGAGAATCTGCCTGCCAATGCAGGGGACACAGGTTCGAGCCCTGGTCTGGGAAGATCCCACATGCCACGGAGCAACTGGGCCCGTGAGCCACAATTACTGAGCCTGTGCGTCTGGAGCCTGTGCTCCACAACAAGAGAGGCCGTGATGGTGAGAGGCCCGCGCACCATGATGAAGAGTGGTCCCCACTTGCCACAACTAGAGAAAGCCCTCGCACAGAAACGAAGACCCAATACAGTCATAAATAAATAAATAAATAAAAAGAACATGAATTTCTTAAAAAAAACAAACAAACAAACAAAAAAACACGGTGACCCAAAACCTATGGGATACAGCAAAAGCAGTTCTAAGAGGGAGGTTTATAGCAATACAAGCCTACCTCAAGAAACAAGAAACATCTCAAATAAACAACCTAACCTTACACCTAAAGCCATTAGAGAAAGAACAAAAAAAACCCCAAAGCTAGCAGAAGGAAAGAAATCATAAAGATCAGATCAGAAATAAATGAAAAAGAAATGAAGGAAACAATAGCAAAGATCAATAAAACTAAAAGCTGGTTCTTCGAGAAGATAAACAAAATTCATAAGCCATTAGCCAGACTCATCAAGAAAAAAAGGGAGAAGACTCAAACCAACAGAATTAGAAATGAAAAAGGAGAAGTAACAACTGACACTGCAGAAATACAAAGGATCGTGAGCGATTACTACAAGCAACTCTATGCCAATAAAATGGACAACCTGGAAGAAAGAGACCAATTCTTAGAAAAACACAGCCTTCCAAGACTGAACCAGGAAGAAATAGAAAATATAAACAGACCAATCACAAGCACTGAAATTGAGACTGTGATTAAAAATCTTCCAACAAACAAAAGCCCATGACTTGATGGCTTCCTAGGTGAATTCTATCAAACATTTAGAGAAGAGCTAACACCTATCTTTCTCAAACTCTTCCAAAATACAGCAGAGGGAGGAACACTCCCAAGCTCATTCTATGAGACCACCATCACCCTGATACCAAAATCAGACAAAGATGTCACAAAGAAAGAAAACTACAGGCCAATATCACTGATGAACAAAGATGCAAAAATCCTCAGCAAAATACTAGCAAACAGAATCCAACAGCACATTAAAAGGATCATATACCATGTTCAAGTGGGGTTTATCCCAGGAATGCAAGGATTCTTCAATATGCACAAATCAATCAATGTGATTCACCTTATTAACAAATTGAATGATAAAAACCACATGATCATCTGAATAGATGCAGAAAAAGCTTTCAACAAAATTCAACACCCATTTATGATAAAAACCATCCAGGAAGTAGGCATAGAGGGAACTTACCTCAAAATAATAAAGGCCGTGTATGACAAACCCACAGCCAACATCGTTCTCAATGGTGAAAAAGTGAAACCATTTTCACTAAGATCAGGAACAAGACAAGGTTGCCCACTCTCACTGCTATCATTCAACATAGTTTTGGAAGTTTTAGCCACAGCAATCAGAGAAGAAAAAGAAATAAAAGGAATCCAAAAGGGAAAAGAAGAAGTAAAGCTGTCACTGTTTGCAGATGACATGATACTATACATAGAGAATCCTAAAGATGCTACCAGAAAACTACTAGCGTGAATCAATGAATTTGGTAAAGTAGCAGGATACAAAATTAATGCACAGAAATCTCTTGCATTCCTATACATTAATGATGAAAAATCTGAAAGAGAAATTAAGGAAACACTCCCATTTACCATTGCAACAAAAAGAATAAAATACCTAGGAATAAACCTACCTAAGGAGACAAAAGACCTCTATGCAGAAAACTATAAGACACTGATGAAAGAAATTAAAGATGATACAAACAGATGGAGAGATATGCCATGTACTTGGATTGGAAGAATCAACATTGTGAAAATTACTATACTACCCAAAGTAATCTACAGATTTAATGCAATCCCTATCAAACTACCAATGGCATTGTTCACAGAACTAGAACAAAAAAATTCACAATTTATATGGAAACACAAAAGACCCCGAATAGCCAGAGCAATCTTGAGAAAGAAAAACTGAGTTGGCAGCATCAGGCTCCCTGCCTTCAGACTATACTACAAAGCTACAGTAATCAAGACAGTATGGTACTGGCACAAAATCAGAAATATACATCAATGGAACAGGATAGAAAACCCAGAGATAAACCCACGTACATATGGTCACCTTCTTCCTGATAAAGGAGGCAAGAACATACGATGGAGAAAAGACAGCCTCTTCAATAAGTGGTGCTGGGAAAACTGGACAGCTACATGTAAAAGAATGAAATTAGAACACTCCCTAACACCATACACAAAAATAAACTCCAAATGGATTAATGACCTAAATGTAAGGCCAGACACTATAAAACTCTTAGAGGAAAATATAGGCAGAACACTCTATGACATAAATCACAGCAAGATCCTTTTGGACTCACCTCCTAGCGTAATGGAAATAAAAACAAAAATAAACATGTGGGACCTAATGAACTTAAAAGCTTTTGCACAGCAAAGGAAACCATAAACAAGAAGAAAAGACAACCCTCAGAATGGGAGAAAAATTTGCAAATGAAGCAACTGACAAGGCATTAATCTCCAAAATATACAAGCAGCTCATGCAGCTCAATATCAAAAAACAAAACAACTGAATCCAAAAATGGGCCAAAGACCTAAATAGACATTTCTCCAAAGAAGATATACAGATTGCCAACAAACACATGAAAGGATGCTCAACATCACTAACCATTAGAGAAATGTAAATCAGAACTACAATGAGGTATCACCTCACACCAGTCAGAATGGCCATCATCCAAAAATCTACAAATAATAAATGGTGGAGAGGGTGTGGAGAAAAGGGAACCCTCTTGCACTATTGGTGGGAATGTAAATTGATAAGCCACTATGGAGAACAGTATGGAGGTTCCTTAAAAAACTAAAATTATAAATACCATACAACACAGCAATCCCACTACTGGGCATATACCCTGAGTGAACCGTAATTCAGAAAGAGTCATGTATCACAATGTTCATTGCAGCCCTATTTAAAATAGCCAGGAGATGGAAGCAACCTAAGTGTCCATCGACAGATGAATGGATAAAGAAGATGTGGCACATATATACAATGGAATAGTACTCTGCCATAAAAAGAAATGAAATTGAGTTATTTGTAGTGAGGTGGATGGACCTAGAGTCTGTCATACAAATTGAAGTAAGTCAGAAAGAGAGAAACAAATACTCTATGCTAACACATATATATGGAATCTAAAAAAAAAAAAAAATTTCTGAAGAAACTAGGGGCAGGACAGGAATAAAGATGCAGGCGTAGAGAACGGACTTGAGGACACGGGATGGGGAAGGGTTAGCTGGGACGAAGTGAGAGAGTGGCATGGACTTATAAATACTACCAAATGTAAAATAGATAGCTAGTGGGAAGCAGCTGCATAGCACAGGGAGATCAGCTTGGTGCTTTGTGACCACCTAGAGGGGTGAGATAGGGAGGGTGGGAGGGAGACGCAAGAGGGAGGAGATATGGGGATATATGTATATGTATAGCTGATTCACTTTGTTATAAAGCAGAAGCTAACACACCATTGTAAAGCAATTATACTCGAATAAAGATGTTAAAAAAATTTTTTTTAAAGGCTTAGTAGGAAATAAAGACTGTAAAATACCTCACTAATATTTATTTTGTATTAATCACATCCTGAAATGCTATCTTCCTCAAATAATTCCATAAAATGTTATTAAATATGTTATTCAACTGTTTCTTTTTACTTTTTAAAATTTAAAATCACATGTGAGACTCACATTATATTTCTACTGGACATCTCAGTTTAGACTCAAATGGTGAAATGTGCTTTGCTTCTGTATATTTTATGAAAGTAGAGAGGCTAGGATTTGCTGACAGATAGTATGTAAGGGTGTAAAAGGTAACCACCGCAGGATGGTGACATTTTCTAACTTGAAAATCACTGGAGGTGTTGGAAGCATATTGGGAGAGTGGGAAATGGAATTTGGTTTTAGACACAAGTTGGAGATGTCTAATGGACCTTGAAATGGAAGTGATGAATGGGTGGATATATGAGTCTGGAGTTCCTTAGAGAGATCCAGACTGGAGATTTAACTTTAAGGATACTTTGTCTATAAATAGTTTTTAAAGCTATTGCACTGGGTACCATCACCTAAGAAGTGAGCATTAAATGCGGTATATGGACAAAACCGTGGAGAAGACAACCGTTCAGAAGATTAGGAGATAGTGGGGGATCTTAGAAATGAATCTTGTTAGTTGCTCAAACTTGGTCAACTCCTTTATTTAAGCCTTTGTTTCATTATATATAAAAAGGGACTAATAATAGTACAAACTTCATATGGGTGGAAATGAGAAGTGATTGGGATAAGACATATCCACACTTAGCACAGTGTCTGGCCAAAAGTAAGAACCCAATAAATATTACCTGTTACATTATTCTCCCCTTCAGAGGTATCTTATTGGATCAGTCATCAGGAGCAAAGAAGCCTCCAATTCTGGGGTGTTTGTCCAGTTTTTCTAGTGTGGAAAAAATTAATATTTTTGTCTGCTCAGTCTGTACCAGGCAAGAGCTAGGCACCATATTTCTCCCACTGCCTTTGCTGACATTTGTCACTTTTCCAGATGCAACACCATATGTACATTGGCTTGGAATGGATCCCAATGGGAAAACCTGCTTGGTTTTTAACAAAAACTAGACGGAGAAGATTCATTTTGGGAACCTGGGTCTAAGGAGGTGAGGCACCCATACTGTTATGGCTGGAGAGGCAGCAGAAGTGTCTTCTTGGTTGGCCCAGTAGAAATGCTAGTCTAGTTAGAGAAATATCTCAAAGGCCAGTCTCCAGGCCGCCAAATTGGTTTGTTGGGGAAGAGGGAGCACCGTGGAATGGAGATGGCTTAGGGCAATCCTATATTGGCAACCATGGTAGGGAGTATAAAGGCTTCCTAAAGGTGTCCAAGTCCTAATTCTTGAAATCTGTGAATATGGTATCTCACATGGCAAAAGGGACTATGCAGATGCAATTAAGTATTAAAATGGGAAGGTTATCCTGGATTATCCTACTAGGCCCAATGTAATCACAGGGTCATTCTAAGAAGGAGGCAGAAGTTTTACAGTCATAGAATAAGATGTGAAGGTGGAAACTGAGATGAGAGAGAGAGACTGAAATTTGGATATGCAGACTGTTGCTGGGTTTGAATATAGAGGAAGAGGCTCTAAAGCCAAGGAATGCAGGCAGCCTCTAGAAGCTAGAAAATGCGAAGAGACAGCTTCTCCTCTAGAGCCCCTTGAAGGAACACAGTCCTGCTGGCATCTTGATTTTAGCCCAGTGAAACCCATTTTAAACTTCTAAGTTCTGGAACTATGAGATGATAAATTTGTGTTGTTTTAAGCTACTTAGTTGATACTCATTTGTTACAGCAGCCTTAGGAAACTAACTCAGTAATCCTTAAAAGTCATGGGCTTAAAAAAAAAAAAAAAAAAGTCATGGGCTTTAAGTCATAACTATGGCGGAAACGTACCCATCCAGACTCAGTTTTCTAATAATTTCATAAATCTGGAACACGGCTAAGGAGAAAAGAAACAGAAGACTTCAGAGCCATTCAAACAGATGTTATTTATAAACTAAACTAAAGGCCCCAAACTTTCATAGTGCCAGAGCCTATGCACTGTTATTTTAACAAAAATTCCACCAACTTGGCCTGCCACAAATGAGAAGCATCAAATTGAAATAGGGGGAAGAGTTGTTGGGGGAAAGGAATTTGACAGAAGTGGAAGGCATAACAGTTCTCAGCCTCACAGCAGGGCAAGGTGTGAGGGATGCAGAAAAGCGTCTCACAGAGCTCATTGGCGTAGGAGCACACAGGTGCCCTGCACTGATGGAAGCATCAATATACTACATATATTAAAAATAACATAAATGCTGTCTTTGAAAATCCAAGGGAAAAATAGGTTTGGAATGCTCAGGTACTCAAGAAAGAACTGAGTATATTTTATAAGCTCTTCCCCCCCTGCCAAAAAAAAGAGGGTTAAATTTCATTTTAAAAATTGTTTCTCAAAAGTTTTAATCCTAATTAAGCAAGAATTCATGCTCAGCGTATGGTTTGGGTGACTTCTCAGCTGTACATAGGTGTGTAAGCATACGTATACAGATGCGTATTAAGGACTTTAAATGTCTGTTTATGCTTGGATTTGGGAAAGCTTGAGGGAAGAAAGTTGATAGACTGCAAAAAGGAGAGGGATGGGAATTTACATACATGTTGCTTTGTTCCATGCACCGTGCTTTATACTTTGCATTCATTACTTTACCTACTTCTCATGACTTATCTATAAAGTTGCTGCCAATTTCCTAGGGGCCTTACATAAATTTCCCTGGCTCATACTCCCTAAGAGTGGCATACTAGGGCTTGAACCTACATCTTGACTTTAAGATCTAGATGAATCTTCCACTCCATTGTGGAGCTGAAAAAGAGTCCTTTTTAATATTATCCCAGAAATAGTCCAATGATTAAAATGGTAAATTTCTGCCAGGGGTTAACAGGTGTGTGGGAACCTCTCTCCTGGTTAATCTTCATGCATAGAATCATTTTAGACTTGAAAGAGGCCATGGACATCCAATCAACTTATTTTACACATGAGAGAACTGAAGCCAGATGTGATTCAGACACCGAAGGTCACATGGTTAATTAGAATAGGAGCAAAACCCAGGATTCCTGCTGTCCAATACTAAACAGGGTTAACTCCCATCACCTCTCAAATGGGGCATGTGTAAGGGGCAGAATTTTTAGGATTCACGTGGGCTTACGTGGAAATGTAGGAGACAACCCCCTTCATGGAAGTGAACTTCTAGGGGTTCTGAAACTGAGCCTTTTGATATGACTACTCTCCCTCACAGGCTGGGGCGAGGGGGATAGAATCAGTGTCTGAGAATTTGTGGCTTTGCCATGTGCTTTCTCATTCGACAGGGGACAGGAATCCACAGGCAGCCTGCCCTTATGGGAAGCACTTGTTTGCCTAGAGGGGTCTGTTCCCTTTGAACTTCTCTGGGGACTCCACATGTCAAACAGAGCTGATCAAAACAGTAAATAAGGACCCTGACAAGGATTTTCAAAATTGCACGCAGATGTCTCCATTTTAGAGAATTGGAAACAAATCTTTCTTGGATTGCTATAGCAACAAGAGGACAGACAAAACAATACTTTGCAAGAAGCCATCCCGTGGGGACTGATAACAATTTGGAGGAGTGGAGCTGGGGGTTTGTAGAGTCTGGGCTAACATGTGCAGAGGCGGGGAACCCCATCGCCGAGGAACGTGGAGCTTGTATTCTAATGGAAACCACCAGTCTCTAGGGCGTGCTCCCCTCAGTCTGAGCCCCTATGTGAGAATTTGAAAATGGGAAAGGCAGGGGGCCAGAAGGAAGGCCTGGTCTGAAAATGCTGCCTTTTTGGCTCCATCTCCATTTGCCCAAACCAATCCTCCGGATCCAGACCGGTAGAATATAAAAATTCACATGTTCAGAGCACTTTACCATTTGTAAAATGTTTTCCTGAATTTATCATCAGAGTTGCTCATTTAGCTGTTTCAATTTAGTGAATGGATAAATAGTGCTCTGAGATAGATCTAGAGTTGGGATTTGAATTCAAACCCTTCTGGCTCAAAAACCCTTGACATAAACCAAGTTGCATGAACCAGAGTCCCCCAGCCATTTTCTTGTCCTTGTGAAATTTTTAAAAAAAAATCTTTATTGGAGTATAATTGCTTTATAATGGTGTGTTAGTTTCTGCTGTATAACAAAGTGAATCAGCTATACATATACATATATCCCCATATCTCCTCCCTCATGTGTCTCCCTCCCACCTTCCCTATCCCAAACCTCAAGGTGGTCACAAAGCACCGAGCTGATCTCCCTGTGCTATGCAGCTGCTTCCCACTAGCTATCTATTTTACATTTGGTAGTATATATAAGTCCATGCCACTCTCTCACGTTGATTGATCTATATTTCTGATTTTGTTCCAGTACCATACTGTCTTGATTACTGTAGCTTTGTAGTATAGTCTGAAGTCAGGGAGCCTGATGCTGCCAGCTCAGTTTTTCTTTCTCAAGATTGCTCTGGCTATTCGGGGTCTTTTGTGTTTCCATACAAATTGTGAAATTTTTTGTTCTAGTTCTGTGAACAATGTCATTGGTAGTTTGATAGGGAAGGATTGCGTTAAATCTGTAGATTGTTTTGGGTAATATAGTCATTTTCACAATGTTGATTCTTCCAATCCAAGAACGTGGCATATCTCTCCATCTGTTTGTATCATCTTTAATTTCTTTCATCAGTGTCTTATAGTTTTCTGCATAGAGGTCTTTTGTCTCCTTAGGTAGGTTTATTCCTAGGTATTTTATTCTTTTTGTTGCAATGGTAAATGGGAGTGTTTCCTTAATTTCCCTTTCAGATTTTTCATCATTAATGTATAGGAATGCAAGAGATTTCTGTGCATTAATTTTGCATCCTGCTACTTTACCAAATTCATTGATTCATGCTAGTTTTCTGGTAGCATCTTTAGGATTCTCTATGTATAGTATCATGTCATCTGCAAACAGTGACAGCTTTACTTCTTCTTTTCCCTTTTGGACTCCTTTTATTTCTTTTTCTTCTCTGATTGCTGTGGCTAAAACTTCCAAAACTATGTTGAATAATAGCAGTGAGAGTGGGCAACCTTGTCTTGTTCCTGATCTTAGCGAAAATGGTTTCAGTTTTCACCATTGAGAACGATGTTGGCTGTGGGTTTGTCATACACGGCCTTTATTATTTTGAGGTAAGTTCCCTCTATGCCTACTTCCTGGATGGTTTTTATCATAAATGGGTGTTGAATTTTGTTGAAAGCTTTTTCTACATCTATTGAGATGATTATGTGGTTTTTATCATTCAATTTGTTAATATGGTGTATCACATTGATTGATTTGTGTATATTGAAGAATCCTTGCATTCCTGGGATAAACCCCACTTGAACATGGTGTATGAGCCTTTTAATGTGCTGTTGGATTCTGTTTGCTAGTATTTTGCTGAGGATTTTTGCATCTTTGTTCATCAGTGATATTGGCCTGTAGTTTTCTTTCTTTGTGACATCTTTGTCTGATTTTGGTATCAGGGTGATGGTGGTCTCATAGAATGAGCTTGGGAGTGTTCCTCCCTCTGCTGTATTTTGGAAGAGTTTGAGAAGGATAGGTGTTAGCTCTTCTCTAAATGTTTGATAGAATTCACCTAGGAAGCCATCAAGTCATGGGCTTTTGTTTGTTGGAAGATTTTTAATCACAGTCTCAATTTCAGTGCTTGTGATTGGTCTGTTTATATATTTTCTATTTCTTCCTGGTTCAGTCTCAGAAGGCTTTTCTAAGAATTGGTCTCTTTCTTCCAGGTTGTCCATTTTATTGGCATAGAGTTGCTTGTAGTAATCGCTCACGATCCTTTGTATTTCTGCAGTGTCAGTTGTTACTTCTCCTTTTTCATTTCTAATTCTGTTGGTTTGAGTCTTCTCCCTTTTTTTCTTGATGAGTCAGGCTAATGGTTTATCAATTTTGTTTATCTTCTCGAAGAACCAGCTTTTAGTTTTACTGATCTTTGCTATTGTTTCCTTCATTTCTTTTTCATTTATTTCTGATCTGATCTTTATGATTTCTTTCCTTCTGCTAACTTTGGGGGTTTTTTGTTCTTTCTCTAATGGCTTTAGGTGTAAGGTTAGGTTGTTTATTTGAGATGTTTCTTGTTTCTTGAGGTAGGATTGTATTGCTATAAACCTCCCTCTTAGAACTGCTTTTGCTCTATCCCATAGGTTTTGGGTCGCCATGTTTTGACTGTCATTTGTTTCTAGATATTTTTTGATTTCCTCAGTGATCTCTTGGTTATTAAGTAGTGTATTGTTTAACCACCATGTATTTGTATTTTGTACATATTTTTTTCTGTAATTGATATCTAGTCTCATAGCCTTGTGGTCGGAAAAGATACTTGATACGATTTCAATTTTCTTAAATTTACCAGGGCTTGATTTGTGACCCAAGATATGATCTACCCTGGAGAATGTTCCATGAGCACTTGAGAAGAAAGTGTATTCTCTTGTTTTTAGATGGTATGTCTATGTCGTATAAATATCAATTAAGTCCATCTTGTTCAATGTGTTTCCTTATTTATTTTCATTTTTGGATGATCTGTCCACTGGTGAAAGTGGGGTGTTAAAGTCCCCTACTATGATTGTGTTACTGTTGATTTCCCCTTTTATGGCTGTTAGCATTTGCCTTATGTATTGAGGTGCTCCTATGTTGGGTGCATAAATATTTACAATTGTTATATCTTCTTCTTGCATTGATCTCTTGATCATTATGTAGTGTCCTTCTTTGTCTCTTGTAATAGTCGTTATTTTAAAATCTATTTTGTCTGATATGAGAATTGTAACTTCAGCTTTCTTTTGATATCCATTTGCATGGAATATCTTTTTCCATCCCCACTTTCAGTCCGTATGTGTCCCTAGGTCTGAAGTGGGTCTCCTGTAGACAGCATATTTATGGGTCTTGTTTTTGTATCCATTCAGCCAGTCTATGTCTTTTAGTTGGAGCATTTAATCCATTTACATTTAAGGTAATTATCGATAGGTATGTTCCTATTACCATTTTGTTAATTGTTTGGGGTTTGTTGTTGTAGGTCTTTTCCTTCTCTTGTGTTTCCTGCCTAGAGAGGTTCCTGTAGCATTTGTTGTAAAGTTTATTTTTGTGGTGCTGAATTTTCTTAGCTTTTCCTTGTCTGTAAATGTTTTAATTTCTCCATCGAATCTGAATGAGATCCTTGCTGGGTAGAGTAATGTTGGTTGTAGATTTTTCCCTTTCATCTCTTTAAATATGTCCTGCCACTTCCTTCTGGCTTGCCAAGTTTCTGCTGAAAGATCAACTGTTAAACTTATGGGGATTCCCTTGTATGTTATTTGTTGTTTTTCCCTTGCTGCTTTTAATATTTTTTCTTTGTACTTAATTTTTGATACTTTGATTAATATGTGTCTTGGCATGTTTCTCCTTGGATTTATCCTGTATGGACTTGATTGACTATTTCCTTTCCCATATTAGGGAAGTTTTCAACTACAATCTCTTCAAATGTTTCCCCAATCCCTTTCTTTTTCTCTTCTTCTTCTGGGCCCCCTATAATTCAAATGTTGATGCATTTAATGTTGTCCCAGAGGTCTCTGAGACTGTCCTCAAGTCTTTTCATTCTTTTTTCTTTATTCTGGTGTGCAGTAGTTATTTCCACTATTTTAACTTCCAGGTCACTTATCCATTCTTCTGCCTCAGTTATTCAGCTACTGATTCCTTCTAGAGAATTTTTAATTTCATGTATTTTGTTGTTCATCATTGTTTGTTTGCTCTTTAGTTCTTCTAGGTCCTTGTTAAATGTTTCTTGTATTTTCTCCATTCTGTTTCCAAGATTTTGGATCATCGTTACTATTATTACTCTGAATTCTTTTTCAGGTAGACTGTCTATTTCCTCTTCATTTGTTTGCTCCTGTGGGTTTTAACCTTGCTCCTTCATCTGCTGTGTGTTTCTCTGCCTTCTCATTTTGCTTAACTTACTGTGTTTGGGGTCTCTTTTTCACAGGCTGCAGGTTCTTAGTTCCTGTTGTTTTTGGTGTCTGCGCCCAGTGGCTAACGTTGGTTCAGTGGGTTGTGTAGGCTTCCTGGTGGAGGAGACTAGTGCCTCTGTTCTGGAGGATGAGGCTGTATCTTGTCTTTCTACTGAGCAGGACTGTGTCCGGTGGTGTGTTTTGGGGTGTCTGTGACCTTATTATGATTTTAGGTAGCTTCTGTGGTAATGGGTGGGGTTGTGTTCCTGTCTTGCTAGTTGTTTGGCATAGGGTGTCCAGCACTGTAGCTTGTTGGTCATTGAGTGGAGCTGGGTCTTAGTGTTGAGATGGAGATCTCTGGGAGCGCTTTCACCATTTGATATTACATGGAGCCGGGAGGTCTCTGGTGGACCAATGTCCTGAACTCGGCTCTCCCACCTCAGAGGCACAGACCTGACACCCGACTGGAGCACCAAGACCCTTTCAGCCACATGGCTCAGAAGAAAAGGGAGAAAAAATGAAGGAAAGAAAGAAAATAAAGTTATTAAAATAAAAAATAATTCTTAATAATAAAAAAGTTTAAAAGTAATAAAAAAAGAAAAGAAGGAAAGAAGAGAGCAACCAAACCAAAAAACAAATCTACCAATGATAGCAAGCACTAAAAACAATATTAAAAACCAAAACCAAAACAACGGGCAGACAGAACCCTAGGACAAATGGTAAAAGCAAAGCTATACAGACAAAATCACACAAAGAAGCATACATATACACACTCACAAAAAGAGGAAAAGGAAAAATATATATATCGTTGCTCCCAAAGTCCACTGCCTCAATTTTGGTGTGATTCATTGTCTATTCAGTTATCCAGAGATGCAGGTACATCACGTTGTTTGTGGAGATTTAATCCGCTGCTTCTGAGGCTGCTGGGTGAGATTTCCCTTTCTCTTGTTTGTTTCTCTTCTTTGTCACAGCTCCCGGGGTTCAGCTTTGGATTTGGACCCGCCTCTGCGTGTAGGTCGCCTGAGGGCATCTGTTCTTCACTCAGACAGGACGGGGTTAAAGGAGCAGCTGCTTCGGGGGCTCTGGCTCACTCAGGCCGGGGAGGAGGGAGGGGTATGGATGTGGGGCGAGCCTGTGGTGGCAGAAGCCAGCATGACGTTGCAGCAGCCTGAGGCGCGCCATGCGTTCTCCCGGGGAAGTTGTCCCTGGATCACGGGACGCTGGCAGCAGCAGGCTGCACCAGCTCCCAGGAGGGCAGGTGTGGATAGTGACCTGTGCTCGCACACAGGCTTCTTGGTGGCAGCAGCAGCGTTAGCGTCTCATGCCCACCTCTGGGGTCCACGCTGATAGCCGCGGCTCGTGCCCGTCTCTGGAGCTCATTTAGGCGGCGCTCTGAATCCCCTCTCCTCGTGCACCAGGAAACAAAGAGGGAAGAAAGTCTCTTGCCTCTTCGGCAGGTCCAGACCTTTTCCCGGACTCCCTCCCGTCTAGCTGTGGTGCACTAATCCCTTTAGGCTGTGTTCACGCTGCCAACCCCAGTCCTCTCCCTGCGATCTGACTGAAGCCCAAGCCTCAGCTCCCAGCCCCCGCCCGCCCCGGTGGGGGAGCAGACAAGCCTCTCGGGCTGGTGAGTGCCGGTCGGCACCGATCCTCTGTGCGGGAATCTCTCCGCTTTGCCCTCCGCACCCCTGTGGCTGCGCTCTCCTCCGTGGCTCCGAAGCTCCCCCCTCTGCCACCCGCAGTCTCCGCCCGCGAAGGGGCTTCCTAGTGTGTGGAGACCTTTCCTCCTTCACAGCTCCCTCCCTGAGGTGCCGGTCCCATCCCTATTCTTTTTTCTCTGTGTTTTCTTTTTTCTTTTGCCCTACCCAGGTACGTGGGGAGTATCTTGCCTTTTGGGAGGGCTGAGGTCTTCTACCAGCATTCAGTAGGTGTTCTGTAGGAGTTGTTCCACACGTAGGTGTATTTCTGATGTATTTGTGGGGAGGAAGGTGATCTCCACATCTTACTCTTCTGCCATCTTGAAGGTCTCCCCTGTCCTTGTGAAATTTTAACTTTCTTCCTACTTTGCCTGTTAGACTTTGATCACCCTCTGAGTAGCAAACTGACGCTAGTGGAAGAGGCTCTAGCCTTTATTTCTGAGTTATCAGGCAGGAAAACAAGAGACTGCAAAGTTCAGGGTTAAGCAGTTAGCTGGAATTTGGGAGCAATTGATAAAATCTAAATCATCTCAATAGCTAAAGGATCTTTACAGGTCTTCTGATCTCATTCTCTAATGACACATGATGTTTAAGCCACATCCCCAAACAAGCAGTCTCTCAGTCACAGCTTGAACCGTGGTTGATTTGAATAAAGTATTTAAACTGATCACCTGACAAGAGCTAGTTGTACCATCATGACCGTGTTTTTGACATCATGACATTAACCAGTGTGTTTCTCCATATGGTTTTACATCATGGTGCCCTGAGTTAATAATAATCATATTTATACAAAACAAGGGGTTAACTGAAGAAGCTGCTTTGAGGACAGAAGTGACCAGTCCAAGGGCTCTGGCCATCCCAAGAATTGAGGGGTTCAATATCCGTGCATCCCCTAAATGGCATTAAAGGAACAATGACAATTAGAATAAATTTTAGGGGTCAGAGGGAGAGTATAAAAGCTTAGACTGTGCCTTGCGACTTAAAATAACACTGATAAGTCATATTACATTTATATGTTATGATGTTTCAAAGGCATTTTAGTTCCTCTATTTCTATTGCAAACCCTGCTATCAACACAACACCAAGAGCGATAACATAGATAATGCTTCACATATATTTATAATGAGGATCTGTTGTGCTTCATAAATACTTTTTTTTTTCAGTCTTGCAATAATCCTGAGAGCTGGATATTTTCTTCCTCATTTAACAGAGAATAAGCTGAAGCCACTAGAAGTAAAGAAATTTGTTCTAGGTCACAGTCAGTGAGACTCAGAGCAAAGACTTGAATTCATATTTGCTTGAATTCAAGGCCATGCTCTTTCTACTTCAGAACTGCACATGGAGGCAATATTAAAAATGGAATTTTTTTAAGGAAGAAACTGGCAGGTGGTTTCTTATAAACCAACTAATAAAATAAAGAAATTAAATGGAAGTCAAACAGAAAAGAGAATGTCAAAGAGAGAAGTAACTACATAAGGTTGGTGTGAGAAGAAGAAAAGAATAGCAGGACTAGATCAGAGTTTTTTGTTTGTTTTGTTTGTTTTAGTTTGTTCTTTAAATATATTCCAGTTACCATTAGTTCTACCAGAGTCACAGTGTAAAAAAAGTGTTTTCAACTAAGCCACATAGTCTGTCCTCTGGGGCAATTACAAAGTATATTATCATAATAAAGATTTTCTTCAATTAAAAAGTGGTTGAAGAATATTAGATTGTGTTTAACCCGGTGCTTCCAACATTTATTTAGCAGCATCACCATTCTCTTTAATATACCTATTAACATTCCACGGAAGCAGTATTCTCAGGAAGTCATTCTGGGCAACCACATAGTACATAGTGAAAAAGATTCCTCCAGGTTTGCCAAGGGGCCCAGTATAGATAAAGGATTCTAAGGGCACCATATAAATCTTTTCAAACTTGTCTTTAAGAGGCCACCAATGTCCAGGAAGCTCAAACTATAGGACTATTTCCCATTTCTCTCAGGCAAGTCGAATGGCATTCCCATTAGAAATGGCAGAAATTTTAATTTCAAACTGCAAGTGATATGTGAATAGCCCACTACACCTCCAAAGGGAAGGATGAAACTGGTTAGAGTTTCAGATGCCTAAGTATTTGAATCATAGGGGCTGGATGTGGGTGCAGGCCTTTGTGTCTTTCTGCCTTGCATCTTACTGCCCTTGAGTCTTTTACTGCATGTTCCTGCCAGCTGGCCGTGATTAAATCTCTGATGTTGATAGGCAATGAGTGAGACAATTATTACTACATGAGTATTCGGAGAACTCGATGGGTGGGTTTAGAGGGGCAGCTTGGTGTGATGTGCAGCAGTTTGGGCTGACAAAGACATTTATGGATGTCAAAATGCCAGATGGATTCCCAGATGGAGGGTTTGGACTTTGCGGTTGGGACTGCCGGATGTGAGACCTCCCAAGGTCCCAGGACAAGTGAAGATGATTTCATTCTTTACTCTGAGTCAAGCCATGCATCTCTGGCTTGGAGCATCCAGTGTGAAGCCAGGGACAGGAGGGAGGTCCTCACTCAAGGTCAAAATTGGAAGTCAAAGCCAAGTTTCAAGCTAAAATGGAAAAAGACCAGAACTGGAGCTCAGAAGATCTAGGTGCTATTTTTTATTAGTTTGTCTTTGACTTTGGCCAATGGCAGTCAACACACATTTATAGAATGCTTATTGGTGTCAGTGACTATAGAAGTTATCAAGAGGAAGAAAGCACAGTTCTCAGATTCTGGGGATCACATTTTAGGGGGAGGGAAAAGTAAAGATATGATTACTGCCTAAAGTAAAAAATATAAACTACTCATTAACGATAGTAATCCAATGAACTAAAGCAGCTATGAGAAACTAGGTGTGGTGTCTGAGCTAATCATTAAAAGATTTTGACACATAGAGTTATTCAGGACAAGGGAAGAACAAAATCAAAAGCACAGAGGCTTGGACATAATTAGAAATTTTGGGGAAGTTGTGATTTGAAGGTAGGGTGGTAAGGTTGTGATGGTATTCAATAAGAAGTTAGCAGGGATTTTGTGGGTGGCAGGAATGTGATAATGAGAAAAGAGGAGCCTCTGGAAATTTTTGAACAATTATAATTCGTATTAAATTTTAGGAAAACAACAATAAATTTCATATATCTGACTCTGACCTGATGTCAGAAAATTACAGACTTTAGTCCTGATTTTGTCACTTTAATAAATGGTCAGGCCTTAGCCAGGTCATGTCCCCTCTCCAGACTTCAGTCTGGAATAAGAAGGTTAGACTTTGGTTTCTTCAGGCCAAAATCAACACAGTGTTGTCTCCACAGTGGTCAGGGAAATGGAGAAGTGAGTGGCTCCTTTCTTCTCTACTTGGAATCTTGCCCCCAGCCATCGGACAAAAAGAAATCTATAAACTACTACAAGTCACCTTGTATATGCATTGATCAAGCCCAGAGAGCCAGTTCTGCACTGGCTGCGCTCTTGTGGAGAGTGCTGGCTTTGAGGGTGATGCCACAGTTCTCACACCAACCCTAGTAGAGTTCTAGCCAGAGACAATCCCTGGTAGCAACCTTTTACGAAACTGCTGCAAAATGGGGGTTGTATTTTAGTTGTCCCTTGGAGACATGCTCTCATCTTGAGGATGGATGCCCATTTTTGAGCAATGGACTAAAAACTATTATTAAATGTTAATTGGAAATTATATTGGTGGGATGTTCATAACAAAATTTTCTTCAAAAGGAAGGGATTTGGGCTTCCCTGGTGGCACAGTGGTTGAGAGTCTGCCTGCCGATGCAGCGGACGCGAGTTCGCGCCCTGGTCTGGGAAGATCCCACATGCCGCGGAGCGACTAGGCCCGTGAGCCACAATTACTGAGCCTGCGCGTCTGGAGCCTGTGCTCCGCAACAAGAGAGGCCGCGATAGTGAGAGGCCCGCGCACCGCGATGAAGAGTGGCCCCCGCTCGCCGCAACTAGAGAAAGCCCTCGCACAGAAACGAAGACGCAACACAGCCATAAATAAATAAAAATTTAAAAAAAAAGAAAAGAAAAAGGAAGGGATTTGTGTACAATTCCTTAAATGGCATCCCATGTTAAAGATTAGGTAGTATTTTGAAGAACGTCAGTGTTTGGCCCTTTCAGGAACAAGAACGATAATACTATTTTACAGAGGCTCAATGGCAAGTAAAACCCATAAACTTCCAGAGATTTTCATGACCATTGGGATTCTAATTTTAAACATTTCATATGGAGCCATGGCATTTGGAAAACTCAAAGACAATGGTAACTATAGGCAACACGTGTGTTTAACACTGTTTTAGACTGGGGTAAATTCTTCTCTACCCTCAGGCTGAATCCCAGGCTCTCATGGAAATTTGGTACTTAAACTAGGATTCAGAGGGTAAGTGGGGTTTGTGTAGAGAGGGAGGTTCAGAGACAGCACACCTAATAAAAGAAAAAGCAGGGGGCTTCCCTGGTGGCGCAGTGGTTGAGAGTCTGCCTGCCAATGCAGGGGACACGGGTTCGAGCCCTGGTCTGGGAGGATCCCACATGCCGCGGAGCAACTGGGCCCGTGAGCCACAACTACTGAGCCTGCGCGTCTGGAGCCTGTGCTCCGCAACGAGAGAGGCCGCGACAGTGAGAGGCCCGCGCACCGCGATGAAGAGTGGTCTCCGCTTGCTGCAACTAGAGAAAGCCCTCGCACAGAAACGAAGACCCAACACAGCCAAAAATAAATAAATAAATAAATAAATAAATTTATAAAAAAAAAGGAAAGAAAAAGCAGGTTCAAAGATTAGGATGGGTGTCATTTAGGAGTAGAGTAGGGAAGAGACAGAAAATAGTATGCAGACTGATTTAACGAAAACCATGAATCCTGTGCAAAAACCATAAGCTTACAGTGAGCACCTAATTCAAAATTCATAAATAACAGAATGGGTAGCTTTGATTTTATTTCAGCTTTTTTTGAAGCTCTTCCATAATTATTAATCAGCTAATTTTCACAGTTTAGTGAGGTGGGTAGTATCATGCCCCTGGTAAATAGGGGCACACATCACTTAGAGAGATGAGGACTTGTGTCCAGCAGCTAAGAGCTGGCAGTGGGAAAATCAGGGCAAGAGCCCAAAGCCTTCTGTTTCCAAGTGTCTGGTCTTTTCAAACAGGAAGTAGCCATTGCAATTTCTGGTTTCAATCATTTAACTACACTCCAAATGTAAACAAAGATTTCAAAAAGCAACATGGAATCCCACAGAGAGATGCTGGCAAAATACGCCCCGTGCTTTTATGCACACATGGCACTGTTTCTCTAGAGATAGTAAAAGAAGAAAAATTAAATAATACAGCTTCCAGCAAGTCCTCCTATAAGGCCACCTGAATTTTAAGGATGGCTCTGTTATTCTGATGTGACAATTATGAAAAGTTACAAAAAGTTTATAGGAGGAAATGCTCCTACTTTTGCTCAAAGACCACCCCTTAATATTTTCCATTTTAAGAACATATACAAGAAAGCTCTGAGCATCAGGATACTGAAATATATGGTGACTGAGGATTACTTTGCATTTTTGGTGCTCTTTAGTTTATTTTTTACCATCTTTATTGGAGCATAATTGCTTTACAATGGTGTGTTAGTTTCTGCTGTGTAACAGAGTGAATCAGCTACACATATACATATATCCCCACATCTCCTCCCTCTTTGGTGCTCTTTAAATTGTGTTCATAACTCCCCTCTCGGAGAATATTGCTTGGCAAGCCCTCGCCTCTCACAAAACAACACTATAAAGTAACAGTGCTCCTCTTGTAAAGAAAGTGAACAGAAATCATCCCAAACCAACCATCCTGGAATTTTTTTCTTGGAGAACACCTAATCCCTAGAGTAGGTCAGATTCGGTGTAGATTTCGTTAATTGTTTTCATATGCTCCTAGACGTGCTTGGCTAGAGCTCTTAGATACTCCACGAGTAATTTTTAATCAATATCTAACCTTCCAGAGGCTCCTGGAAGCCAGCATTACTTTTTTTGGGGGGGGGGAAGTTTTTTAATTTGTTTTATTGAATTATAGTTGATTTACAATGTTGTGTTAGTTTTTGGTGTATGACAAAGTGATTGAGTTATACATATATATATAATAGTTTGCGTTTGCAAATCCCAAACTCCCAATCCATCCCTCCCCCACCTCCTTTCCTCTTTGGTAGCCATAAGCTTGTTTTCAGTGTCTGTGAGTCTGTTTCTGTTTTGTAAATAAGTTGATTTGTGTCATATTTTAGGTTCTACATATAAGTGATATCATGTGGTATTTTTCTTTCTCTGACTTACTTCACTTAGTGTGATAATCTCTAGGTCCACCCATGTTGCTGCAAATGGCATTATTTCATTCTTTTTTATGACTGAGTAGTATTCCATTGTGTATGTATACCACATCTTCTTTATCCATTCATCTGTCGATGGACATTTATGTTGGTTTTATGTTGGTCCATGTTGGTCCAACATTTATGTTGGACATCGATGGTTTCCATGTCTTGGCTATTGTGAATAGTGCTGCTATGAACATAAGAGTGCATGTATCTTTTTGAATTATAGCTTTGTCTGGATATATACCCATGAGTGGGATTGCTGGATCATATGGCGACTCTATTTTTAGTTTTTTGAGGAACCTCCAAACTGTTTTCCATAGTGGCTGCACTAATTTACATTCCCACCAACAGTGTAGGAGGGTTCCTTTTCTCCACACCCCTCTGGCATTTGTTATTTGTAGACTTTTTAATGATGGCCATTCTGACTGGTGTGAGGCAGTACCTCATTGTAGTGTTGATTTGCATTTCTCTAATAATTAGCAATGTTCAGGATCTCTTCATATACCTATTGGCCATCTATATGTCTTCTTTGGAGAAATGTCTGTTTAGGTCTTCTGCCCATTTTTTGATTGGGTTGTTTGTTTTTTTGCTATGGAGTTGTATGGGCTGTTTGTATATTTCAGAAATTAGTCCTTTGTCGGTCATATCATTTGCAAATATTTTCTTCCAGTCTTTTTGTTTTGTTTATGGTTTCCTTTGCTGTGCAAAAGCTTATAAGTTTGATTAGGTCCCATTTGTTTATTTTTGCTTTTAATTCTATTGCCTTGGGAGACTGACCTAAGAAGACATTGGTACGATTTATGTCAGAGAATGTTTTGCCTATGTTCTTTACTAGAAGTTTTGTGGTGTCGTATCTTCTATTTAAGTCTTTAAGCAATTTTGAGTTTATTTTTGTGTATGGTGCATGCACTGCTCACAATCTTTCTATGGCTCCCTTGTGTCAAGAAGATAAAGCCAAACCTCTTTATGCACTATTCAAAGCTCTTCATAATCTGGGCCCTCGCTAGAGTCTATTCTCTCTCTTTCATACCAATGTTTGAACCCTCGAAAACTCTTTTTAACTCTCACCACACACCGTGCACATGTTCTCCCCTCTTCCTAGAGTGCACATCTTTCTCCTGTCTGCCTGGAAAAATCCCTGCCAATCATTAAAACCCTGTGCAGGCATTAACTTTTACATGAAGGGCTGGCTCCCTGCCCTCCAGACTCTGTTAATTGCTTTCTCCATGGTACCTCTTATGTTCTTATATAGAATTTGCTTTGTTGTGCGTTGCACAGTGCAGTTTTATTTGTTGACAAGTTCATCCTTACCAGACTTTGTCTATGAAGGTGGAGACTATGTCCTTCTCAGCATGGTGCTGGGCAGACAGTAGACACTGATCTCAACTTCAGTACCTATGATGGGCTGAACCGAATCCCAGGCAGAGAGCCATGTAAGATGGACAAGACTCCCTTCTCCACTGTGACTTCAGGACCTGACCTATCCTAGCAGTCAGACCTGTGGGGTACGGATTGACATTTCTAATCCTGACCCACCTCCTCCCCTCTTGCCAATGATACTCTGGCAGAGGACAGGGATTGACAACCTCTCCACAAAATTCCTTGGATGTTGGATACTCAGGCTATTAGAAAATCAAATGCTTACTTCTTTCTCTTACTTGCCACTAATGCCCTAAAATAGCTGAGAACACTTCAAAGAAACATACACCATTATTTTTACCCCAGTTGTTTTCAAAAGCAGCATTACTTTTATTGGGACATCTACATTCTCTATACTTCAGAACAGTGTGTTGAGAGGAGAGAGGTATCCTGGAGCACTTCCCTGAGAGTAAACCTTTAGCATAAGTACTGCCTGATTTAGGAGCTGTAGAATCACTGATTTTTCCAAATGCTAAAGAATATAGGAATCACATTTTAGAGTAATAGGGGGTAGGAAAGTCAAAGGCGTCAAATAAATTCAAAGTTGTTGCACAATTTTAGTTATTCTGTTTACAATTATTAATTACCTACTATGGATACCTATAGTTGACTCAATACCTAACTGGGTCCTGGAAATGTTATAATAAAAAAGTCAGGTGAATCTTTGTCTTGGAATTTTCAATCTAGTGGCCCAACCCAACCCAGGAATCTCTTCTGCAGTATTTCTGGTATGGAGACAACCTACAACTGTTTGGATATCTCTAAAGATGAAGGTCTAGCACTTACCATAATTTTCAACACATAATTGACCCTTAATAACCTGTTTCTGATTTAGATTCAACTCTCATTTATTGAAATCTAGTAAGTTCCACTGATAATCACTTTCTTGTATGTGGCATCCCACTGATTTGAACCCTCAAACAGTGCTGTGAATTGGGAATTGATTGACCTTTTTTGTTTGTCTGTTTCCAGATGGGGAAATTAAGATTCTGAACAAAAAGTAACAGTACAAATTACTCAGGTAAAGAATCAAAGTTCTACAATGAAACAATTCTAATGTGTTAGCTGTGAAGATCAAATGAATATAATGGAGCTTACACTGTTTGTAAAAGAGGCTAATGCTGTTTTATAAGAAGTAAATAATAGAACTGAATTGTTTTGTAAACACAAGTGTAAGGACTTATCTAGATAAGCCTCCCATTAAGATTTTATTTGAAGCATGACTTGACCCTCTTCAATTAGGTAGCTCTTTCTTCATCAGACAGACTAATACTGCTCTCTACCCATATTAACTAACACGCAGTGAAATCCCTTCATAATCGTCACATGATCTAAAATTACCATGTTTATTTACCCATTTATTTGATTTGTGTGTGCTCTTCCACTTCCTGCAAACACACAAAACAAGAAAGCTCCACGAGTGCAAGGATTTTGATTTTTCTGTTCTCCAGTGAATTTCCTGTCCTAGACCAGAGTCTAAACCCGTGTAGGTGTTCAATAAAGGTTTGAAAAATGAATAAGTAACTTTCTTGAATTCTTCAAGGAGGGATTATATATATGTGTGTTATATTTGTGTACTGAGATTTTTCTCACTATAGATTCAGTTCCTACATGGCAAGGACTATGTCCCAGTCATCTCTGAATCTTCAGTACTCAGCATAGGGCCCAGCCTAGAATAGCCTCCGTCAGTTTATATTTGCTAATGAAGGAGCCATCCCTGAGAGTGTCCATCTTTCTAGCACATCTGAGAATACAGGCAGAGAGAATCAAACTGTCAATGAATACACAGGCAGAACTATGGTGAGGAAGATGGACCAGTATACACAGAAACAGAAAAGATAATAAAGGGGCATTGAGGTGACTGTAATCACCTAATATAGTTCAGGTATTTTTACCCAGGCTTATTCCAGGGCTTTGGAAATTATGCTTGGACTCCAATCATTCTCACTAAATTATCTTAGTCCTAGAATTCAACAGACCTAAGCAGCCTCCTCCTTTTTGAACTCATCTGATCTCCATATTATTGAACAGTGTTTTCTCTGGTTCTCACTCATTCATTGTGATTTTTTTCCTTAGTGTCTACCAAGTTAAAGACATTTCTGATACAATTGTTGCTCAGTTATTGGAAGGGGCCCTCTGTCCCTCAGAATACCAGAGGACTTGGGATGAATTCCCTAACAGTGCCATAGCCTATGAAAGCCCACAGCTCTTGTCATAGTCTCTGCCATAGTCTCTACCCATTCTTCTGTCTGGAACACCTGCATCCCCATGTGTGGTATCCTGCTGCACGCCTGGCTCTAAGAACAGATCTTAGCCATTTTGTGAGTCCTTGGGGAGACACTTCTCATATAAATGCATTACTAAAGATTGGAAAATGTTTTGAAGATTTTGTAGAGACCTGTGGGACATCATCAAGTATACCAACATATACATAATGGGAGTCCTAGAAGGAGAGGCGAGAGAGGAACAGAAAGAATATTTGAAGGAATAAGAGCTGAAAATTTCCCAAATCTACACATTCAAGAAGTTCAACAAATTTCAAGAAGGGTAAACACAAAGAGATCCACACTGGGACACTTAAACAATAAAACTATCAAAAGACAAAGAGACAATTTTGAAATCAGCAAGAGAGAATTGAATCATCATGTACAAGGGATCCTCAATAAGATTAACAGGCAAATATCTCAGCAGAAACAACAGAGGCTGTAAGGCAGTGGGATGGCATATTTAAGGTGTTGAAAGAAAAAAAT
This sequence comes from Balaenoptera borealis, assembly GCF_965194805.1. Classification (NCBI taxonomy): domain Eukaryota; kingdom Metazoa; phylum Chordata; class Mammalia; order Artiodactyla; family Balaenopteridae; genus Balaenoptera; species Balaenoptera borealis. The sequence continues at coordinate 104,051,228 of NC_138865.1, forward strand.
AAAACAAACTGTTAACCAAGAATTCCAGATCCAGTAAAACTATCCATCAAAATTAGAGAAATTAAGACATTTCCAGATAAACAAAAGCTGAGCACATTTTTCAATAGGAGACGCTCCCTACAAGAAATGCTAAAGGAAGTTCTTCAGGTGAAAATGAAGGGACACTTGACAGTGACCCAACCAAAGAAATAAAGAACCCTGGAAAATGTAACTGCATGTGTAAATATGTAACATAACCAAGTCCAACTTTGGGGGCTTCTTTAGGGTTTCTGTCAACTTCTCTTTTTTTCCCTGAAAATGGGTTACACTTTCCTATTGTTTGGTATGCTTTGTGATTTTTTATTGTTGAAAACTAGATGTTTTGAGTATTTCAGTGTGGTAGCTCTGGAAATCAGCTTCTCTCTCCCTCCCTAGGGTTTGCAGTTGTTGCTGGCTGAGGGCTGCAGTCATCTATCTGCTTAGTGACTGTTCTAAACTATTTTACTTGTCAGTAAAATACTTTAGTAGTCTCTAAGTTCGCAGTTTCATTATCTCAGTAGTCAGTCAGTGATCTGACAGACATTTCCTTAGATGCCTGGAAACAAAAGACAAAAAATAAAAATACTCTTCTGGTCTTTCTTTGCAGATGAGCCCTGAGCTGGAGTACTCCCAGAATGCTTTGCCAGTGTTGCCTACAACTCTGCCTTAGCCTTCACCTCTTGCTTGTAAAGAAACCAAAGATCAGAGGGAGATGCAAGCCTAGGGTTCTCTTAGGACTTTTCAGACCATGTGTCTAGCCTTAGGTATGCACATTGTACTTGGGATTCCCTTGTAGACATGGCAGCCTTTCAAATCATTATTCCCACAAGAATCTTCCTTCTCAGTTTCCTCCTCCCCAGGCTTTATGGTCTGTCTGCTACTTGCTCCATATGTCATCCCTTGCCCTAGGCAGCTATGGGTAATTAATCTTTAATGCTTTCAACAGATGCCACCCAGCCTGAGTGGGGTGAAACAAAAGCAGGTCTTAGTGATAGTCCCTCAGGGAACTGCCAGATAGATCAAAATACACAATTTTTTGAGAACAAAGTCTGTATTGTTCCCTAACCCCTGGCATCAGCAGCTGCACCAGAAATGTGGACCACTCTCCCATGGCTGCCAGCAAACTGAGGAATGGGGGATGGTAGACAGGTAAGAAACAACACTTTCTTACCAACATTTAGCAGGTTTTTTTCTTCATTAAGTATTCCCTTGGTTGCCATAAGATTTGTATTAGATTTTGGAGTTCCTTATAGATTGATTATGTCAGTTTTGGCCCCTTATGGTTATTTCAGTAAAAGGACCAATTCTTGGAACTCCCTAACCTGCCATTTCTCATCGCATTCTCAAAAACATACACCTTTTGATTCACAGATTTCTCTTCTAGGAATTTATCCCACCGATAGACTTGTGCACATGGCAAAAAGATATTTGTCCACGACTATTAGTTTTGGCATTGCTTGTAACAGTAAAATACTAAAAAACAAACAAAAAAACAAAAAGCCAAAAAAAAAAAAAAGAACCCAAATCCATTGGTTAAACAAATTATGGCATGTCTGTGAGATGGAGTGCTCTGTACGTATGAAAAACAATCAAGTAGATTTCTTTATGCTTATAGAGAAAGATTTCCAAGACATGTTAACTGATAAAAGCAACTGGTAGAACAGTGTATTTTGTGTGTGAGTTAGGAGCATACACAGGAAGTGTGTGGCATGTTTCCTTTTATGTGAAGGAAACCTAAGAAACTACGAACAACATTTATCTGTGAAGGGCAGGGTGGGGATGGGAACCGTGCAGTTGGGATAGAGATGATAGGGACACTTTCCATGGATACTTTCTTAAATTTATAAATTGTGTGAACCATATAAATGTGCCAGTTATTCAAAAGGTAAGTTAAAAATTCAATAAATATCAGTACCCTTAGAGTAAAACTCTAGCATCCGTCATCTTCAAGGCCATGCTTGATCCCACCTCTGCCTCTGCTGCATCATCGTTCCCCCTCTGTCTCCTGATACAACATGATCCAACCACAACCAACCCAATGGTATTTTTCCCCCCAGATCTAAAAACTTTCCAAATTCTTTCTCCTTCAGGGCTTTTGTACAAAATGTTTCCTCTTCCAGACATGTTTACTGCTCTGAGATCCACGTGCATAGCACTTCTGCCACGGGAGATTTCCTTCATCCCCATCATTCTCTCTCAGTACCTTGGTTTTATTTTTCCTTCATAGTAATTACTATACTAGAGTAGTATGCATTTGTTTACTTTTATTTACCTGTCTCTCCTACGAAACTCTAGGAGCTCTGTCTGTCTTGCTCACTGTCGGATCCTCAGCAGTACCTGGACCAGTGTTTGGTCCACTGATACATGTTGAGTTGCATGAATGAATGTGTTAATGAAGGGGGGGGGCACATTAAATGCTCACGTACAGTGCATATCTCTTTAAGATCATTTTTCTTTTGTTTCTTGGGGTAGATTCCTAGTTTATTTCATCTGTAAAAAAGGGATGCTGAATTCGAGGGTCTCTAAGGTTCCCAGAGAGACTTTTCACAACACTCCTGCCCCTTCACTTCTACAACTAGCACACGTGAACTTGACCTTGCTCTTTTCCCTAGTAAGACAGTGAGCTCCTATTGCCAGCAAAATGGACTCTTCTGCTGGTATCAGAGATAGGAGGGGAACCAGTTGTCTTGAGTGAGGGTCTTTCTCTTCTGACACTGCTCTTCTGCCACAGAACCTACCATGTAGTGCTGCCTCTTGGCACCTCCCCTACTTTACCTGAAATAAGTCTCAACCAATAGGGACCCATAGGTACATTTTTCTCCACTTTCCCTCTCATGCCCAGGGTCCAGACAATAACGACTTTCAAAACCCAAATTAAAAATCTGGGCCATACATAACACCTCAACGGTCATTTGGCTCTGAACACGGGCACAAGCATGGTCCAACAAACTGCTCCAATCTAATGAATCTTAGAAAAGGCAAAAAACCAAAGCAACAACAACAACAATAAAAAAGCTTAAAGTTAATACTCCGTTTCCAAAATCCAGAGAGAGTTAGACCACATGATTGTGGAGGGACAAGATTTAATTTCTTAGCAACGAAAAATAGCAGGGAGAGACCTGCCAACCATCCCCTCATGCAATCTCTCAAAAGGCAAGCATCCAGGGTCCCACGAGCCAAGGGACAATTTGGGTACATGGACATGCTGGCTGACATGGAGGGGAGGGTACGATAAAACAATGTGGGACACATTGTCTGCCTTTATAGACCAGGAGGACCCATCCCACTTCCCCTGCCTCTGGAGCTCCTTTCAGAGAAGGCACTGAGGCGTGCCATTCACTGGATGGTTACTAATTTCAGGCTCTAGCGACAACCACATCTACTGCTAACGGTGCTCAGATGCCTTTTTGACAAGGTCAGACATAACCAGTCATCAAGGGGGTGGAAACCATCACAGAATAGAATGAACCAGGCCTCTGGACTTTGTCCAAGAGGTGGGTCTGCTTGAGACAAGCAGATACCTACTTCCAAACTGGCTGGCGACTTCTTTGTCTGAGAGTATTCATCTGGAAAGCAGCCCAAGTCTCTGTTTCCCTGCTGCTCTCTACAAAGAGCTACTAAGTCAAGGGCCTTGAAAAAGCAGAGGGCCTTGAGAAAAGCCAACATCAATACTGGATTTTATTAAATGGCAAGAGCATAGATTTTCAGATCTGACAGATAAAAGTTCCAGAGCAGTTTTATTTCAAGCAAATAGATTGATTTCTTTGAGACTCTTTCTATATTGGTAGAGGAATTATCTTTCTCATATATTATCATGAAAGTTAAATTAGATCATGCTTACAAACACTGGACTCATTGTTTTACACAGTAATTGGCTATTTTTTTTTAAGAATACACATATTCTCATTAACCCTTGTATTTATTTATAGTGAATATTATGAAATATCTCCAATATAGATAAACTGACACGTTTGCCCCCCTCCCCCAATAGTGAAAGGGGTATCCACAGAATGTCTTGAGGATTCTAAAACTGAAATTGCTGGCCCAGGCTCAAATTTATATCCTTGAAGTGTGATGCCTCTTTCACATTTTCCACTTCAAAGTAGCACTTTAAATATATTTGGGTCACACAAGCATCCATCACTGTTCTGCCACTTTGAACTTTAGCATGTTGAACCTTGTGGCAGTTAGTACCATCATATCATGTCATCATTGTGAATGATACAGAATTCTCAGTGCACAGATGTGTAAAGGACTGGCCTTTAGCTTATGTTGGAAACTAACCTAGAGATAATTAAACTGTAATCATATTTTACCCAAACACCCTAATCTCAAAAGACAGATGGATCAATAAAATTAACAAATGAAAAGAAGATAAATCGCATTCTAGGCAGAGGAAGCAGAACATGCAAAGGCCCACAGGATGAAAACTGTTGACCTCAGGCAGCCTGGTTCTGATAGACTACACATCCCATCCTTGTCAAGCCATCATCACTGCTAAGGCATCTGTATCCATTCTCGACAATCTTACCCACCAATTGGCATTGCGAATCTGGATGCAGAGAACAATGAGAAAATGGCTTAAGACCAGTCTCAGCTGGGGAAGTGGATGTGCTAAGGACTGGTGGTCCACACTCTGGGAAAGGTAGAGAAAAGGCTTCCCTGTAGAGTCAGGGGTGTGGATAAATCACCAGAGAGTGTAGTTCTCAGGATCTGGCATCAGAGTTAAAACAGATGTGAAATGTCATCATAGTCTCTTTACTGAAGGAATTTTACCCAAGAGCTCACCTCCCCTGACTAGTTTCCATTTGCTGCCTTAAGTGCGGGTGGGGAAAGAGAGTGGAGAGTGAAGGGCACTCTCTTCTAGTTTAGAGTGCACTGAAGGGCAGACTGATACTGGTGCTTCCCAGATCTCTGCTCCTGTGAACCAAACCTGGAGGGGTGATGGAGCAGATGGAAAATGCCACCACCAGATACACATATGCAAATTTCAGTGAACATTCCAGATACCATCTAACCCCCTGCAGCCACATACTCTATTACCTGCTCAGCCTCTCCATCTCAGTGGAACGTTTTCCAATCTACATACAGTGATTGCTGCTGGTCTCCAAGGGGTAAGTCTCAGATATGCTTTTAATCTGGAATCAATGAAGAAATAAAGACAAACCCTTACTGGGTACCTAATATGTGACTTGAGTTAGGTGATTCATTAGTAGGAGAACCACAGAACATTGGTGTTGGGCTACACAGGATTTAAATGACAAGCTTAGGGCTTCCCTGGTGGCGCAGTGGTTGAGAATCTACCTGCCAATGCAAGGGACACGGGTTTGAGCCCTGGTCTGGGAGGATCCCACATGCCGCGGAGCAGCTGGGCCCGTGAGCCACAATTACTGAGCCTGCGCGTCTGGAGCCTGTGCTCCGCAACAAGAGAGGCTGCGACAGTGAGAGGCCCGCGCACCGCGATGAAGAGTGGCCCCCGCTCGCCGCAACTAGAGAAAGCCCTAGCACAGAAACGAAGACCCAACAGAGCCAAAAAATAAATAAATTAATGAAATTTTTTTAAAAAATGACAAGCTTAGGTGTCTTCATCTTTAAATGAGCCAAAGGATTATTTTCACTGATGAAGAAAGAGAAGGTAGAGAAATGAAGCTGGAGGGAGGATAGTAAAACGGCACAAGAGAAAAGCACAGAGATTATATGTTAAAGAGCTGATAGGTACGAATGTAGAGTCACACACACGGGCTTTGACTCTGAGCTCTGGATTCTCTCACTGATGTGGTTTCCAAGTCCAGGAAAGTCCTGTATTATCCTTCAACCTCAGGGTTCATTAGTCAGATGAATTGTATGATGACTCAATTTTAGAAATTTTAAGTAGGACAGGGACTAGCGCATAACAAATGGTTCTGCTCTTAATATCCCTTTAATTTTTTCCATCTGTTACTCCCAAATATCCTGTGAAGTTAATATTTTCTCCATCTTTCAGATAAGCACAGTAAATCTTGGAGAAGATAAGTTATTTGGTAAAGTTCACACAGCATCTTCGGTATGGGATTTGAACATTGTTTTCTCTTACTTCAAAGCCCTATTCCCTTCATTAGTAAAATGTCACTTTGGGGCTTATATAACTGGATTGGAAAGCAGTGGATCTTTTTTGCTCAGACTGAATTTTCATTTTATGTGAAATTACTTGGCTCCATGCAAAGAAGGTGGCATCTGAGTTGATTTTCCTCTTTCCAGAACTTAAAACAGACAGGCACAGTGCCATGGCCCAGAGGAGGCTTGGGACAGATAGACACATGACCCAGAGGTTTGCCTCAGAAGGGGTCATTCTCCCCCCTGGAAGGGCTACTTAGCCAATAGCCCTCTGATTTGCTGTCTCCCAGGTCTCCTGACCCACATGTACAGGAGAGAAAATTCCTGCCAGCTGCCATTCCAGGGTCTGAGTTCCCCAGACAGGGTGAGATCATCCTTTCAGGCCTTGCGTGCTTTAATAAGCTGGATGACATCCTGAATGAATATGTAAATGAACAAGTGAATGACTCCACAGGAATCCATGAACAGAGTCTCTGTCAAGAAGCCATTTAGGCTCCTGTAAGATGTACCAGTCTGCAACAGAAGAACAACATCACCCGCCTGGCAGGTTGGTGCCAGGGTGACTCAGCACCTGAGCATGGATTCTCCTTGACTGGTGAGTTCTTCCATTGATTTTGGCTTTGGTACCTCCTCGGGGAGACTATTACAGGGCTGAAGTCTCTCTACAGACTACCTTCTGGGGATGCATAGTATTAACTGCTACAGAGAGACTAATGAAATAAAAATGGATCTGAAATTAGAGAATGTAATTTCAAGTCTACACTTCTTGGCCATGTAATGAATAAATGATATTAACTTCTGTAAAGTCTCAGTTACCTCATGCAATAAATGGATATAATCAAAAAGATTACCTATTTTGCATTGCTTTCTGAGCGTCATAAAGGTAGGGGATGAGAAGATTCTTTGTAAATGGATATGGGCTTTAAAATTGTCGGTTAAATTTTTTATTCACTTAAAACCTTGGACAATGAGTGACAGCTATACCTTAATTTATTTAGTCATTTGCTCAATCAAATTTTAGTCCATACATATTATTGAGAAACTTTTATGAGTCTGGGATTAAGCCTGGAAAGAACATCAAAATGTTTCCTAAAAATATGTCAATAATTTTACCACCCTGGATTGTGACGTCCATGGTGGGTGGGTGGAGGGGAGGGGAAATCCGTTGATGTACTGTGTTTCCACTCTTTGCCTTTATCCCAACCTTAACACTCAGCAACATGCCTTTCACATAAGTGGTGTTTAGGATAGATCAAATCAATCAAGTGTATTGAAGGTAGAATATCAAATACTTCTAGTCTGGCCCCCTCCAATTCATAACCCACAGAATACACACACACACACACACACTCACACACACACACACACACACACACACACACCAAGAGATTTATTATAAGGAATTGAGTCATGTGATTCTGGAGGCTAAAAAAATCTCAGGACTTCTGCAAGCTGGAGACTCAGGGAAGACAATGGTATGGAGTCAGTCGGAGTCTGAGGGCCTGAGAATCGGGAGAGCTGACAGTGTAAGTTCCAATCTGAAAGCCGGCCGGCATGCGTGAAACCCAAGAAGGGCTGAAGGGCTGGTGTTCTGGCAGTAAAATAATGATGTCCCAGCTCAAGGCAGTCAGCCAGGAGGAGTTCCCTCTTACTCAGACCTTTTGTTCCATGCAGGCCCTAACATTTTATCTTCTTCTAGTTAAAAGTAGTTTATTAATCATTCCAACACATGCACTGAAGGTCTACTGTGTGTTCATCTCTGTGTTTGGAAGATATATTTATCATGTATACCTGACTAGGTCTCCAGTTAAGTGCTTTCCATTGCTCTTCAGAGCCTTGCTGGGCACATATTGACTGTTTTGAGATGAATCAAATGGAAACCCTGTCCTCCAGGCATGGTAGATGCCTAAAAGTAATTGAAGTGCAATGTACGAACTGTCACGATAGAGGTGGAATTGGAGTTAGCATGACAATTCAACTCATGGATATTAGGACAGAATTCTCAGGAGGAGTGATCTGAGGGGCTCTCCCAGGAAGTGCCAGGATGGCTAGGTGGTGAAGGGCATCCCTCACAGATGGCACAATTTGGACAAAGAGACATCATAGAGTATTTGAGGAACTCCAAGCAGAACATTATTATAGGAACATAAGGGAAAGGTAAGGAGTCAGAGACAATGAGATGAGGAAACCAGTCTGGACTATGCTATTGCAGGCATGTATGGCAGATTTCTGAGAGCATTTTCTCAGAAACTTCCAACTGTCCCATTGTGAAAATATGGGTTCTTTTAGTGTGAGGGAACTAATTTAAGCGTGTTATCAGTTTTCCAAAACTGATCTTATAGTTGAGGAATGAAGAGATGTCAACATTCTTTCCACCTAGCCTCGTTGCAACATTTTGTGGCCACATTTAGAGATCAGAGAAGGAAAAATTCCCATTTTATAGCAATCCCCAATGGGAAGTTAGTTCCACCCTTACATCTTTAGCCTTGCACTTACTTGGGACACCTTCCTTAGATGGTAGGAAAGTGGGTACCATGACAAACTGTCCTTGAGAAATCGAAAAACTGTTTTAGATCACTGAAATATTAATAGTTGTTTAGAATGGCTTCCCTCCACAAAATTGTAGCAATGCTGTTTTTGGTTTTGTTTTGTTTTTGTTTGGGCACAGGAGAAACATGGAAAAATCATCCAAGGAGACGTACGGGAAACCGTGCTAGACAAATGAAGAGAGCTTCAAGAGGTGGGAAAAGGCAGTGGTGGTCTTTGTATCAAAGAACCAGGGGGAAGATTGTGTAAGCCATCACAGGCTCATGGTTGGGTATTAAGCTCATCCTTAGATCAAACTCCTGGAAAATATATAAATTTTGAAAACAAGTTGCAAGAAACTCAATCTTTCTGCCAGCAACTTAGAAAAACAAATTATTAAACTTTAGGGCTGGGAGGAATCTGAAAAGTCAGCCAGTCCAATCAGTCTCCCTGGACAGATATGAAGAATGAAACTGAAAAGTGGTTTGCTCAAGGTCAAACAGCTTATCTCCCGCATTCCTAACCTGGGCTCTAGGAAGGATAGAACTCAAGTGGAACTCTCTTGATGTTTGTGCAATACGGTAATTAAATGATCTATTTCCTCAAAACAGAAATTGTCTTTAAGTGACTTTTGAGAATGAAGTAGCAGGGAAGAAAACAGAGGAGAGGGAGGAGGAGGAGGAGGAAGCTGGGTCAAATTCGAAATTTCCACCTGGGTCAATTTAAAGTTACTCAAGGGATGTCCCTGGTGGTCCAGTGGTAAAGAATCTGCCTTCCAATGCAGGGGACAAGGGTTCCATCCCTGGTCAGGGAACTAAAGATCTCACATGCCGTGGGGCCCATGAACCACAACTACAGAGCCCACGTGCCCTGGAGCCTGCGTGCCACAACTAGAGAAGAGATAACCCACACGCCACAACTAGAGAGAAGCCCGCGCGCCGCAAGGAAGAGCCTGCGTGCCGCAACTAAAGGTCCCACATGCCTCAACGAAGACCCTGGGTGCCACAACTAAGACCTGATGCAGCCAAATAAATAAATAAATAAATAAATAAATGAAATATTTAAAAAAATAAAGTTACTCAAAGGAATTTTTCAAAATAACAGTAACTAAGACCCACCCCCATTAGAAAGTTAGAGGCATTCCATGATTTGTTCGTCCCATAACAAACTCCAACGAATCCTTCATCTAGCAAAGCGGGTGGTCTTGGACATCTCATGCAACCTGTGGTGAGGAATTTTGCTTGGGATAACTGGAATGTTTATAGGAACTTTAACCAACAATGAGGTCTTGGAATGTAGGCTAAACATGCAGAACAAAGACCTCACACTGGCATAGAAAACCAGTGATCTGGAGTCAGAAATCTAGTGTTCTCCTCTGTGCTCTGACAATTGCTCTAAAATATTAGTTAACTACATCAGACCCACACCCCTCTCTAAAGGCGAGGAAACCTGTCTGTAAAATGATGGTGTTCTCCTTGGAGAACGTTTTAAATATCCTACTGTTTTACACCATCATGCATTTATCCAAAGGATCTCTGCCTAGAACATCACTCTTCTTCACTCTTTCTGTAAATTCATCTTTCTGATTCTTCAGGCATTGCCTCCTTTGAGAAGACATCCCTATCATACAGCCTCACCCCCATCCCTGCTCCAGCCTGAATCAAGAGCTCCTCTTTAGGCCTCCACCCCACCTTATACTTCTTATTACCCTTATCACAACATTTTATAAAATATGCCAGACATTCAAAAAGCCATTAAGAAAATAAGAGTCATCCAATTAACTACCTCCCAATTAAATCATGCTTTAAGTCCATTTTTGTCACAGGATTTTAAAAAATATTTTCTTGAAATGACCTTTACACCCAGCACTCTACTCATTATCTTTAAGGAAGTTTAGAGCTGAAATGGAATTTTTCAGAATTCATGAAATATGGTAATTAAGGGATATTTCATCCAAACTATAAATTGTCTTCAGTGACTAAAACATTAAAATGAAGTAGTGGAGGAAAGAAGCAGAGCAGGGGAGCAAGGAGAGATACCAGGGGTAATATTTAATTCATTCTGAAATTATCAGCTTCAAACCCCATGCCTGGTACATAGTAGACACAAAATATGCATTTCTGAAAGTGATCTGAACAACTTCGGTCAGAGGCAAGTTACCTAAAATAATGAGGTTGTAATAAAGATCCATTTTCTCAGAAGCCCAAGATAAAGATCAACCCTTCAAGTGTTCCTTTTCAATAACTTAAATGGACTCCTTTGCAACATCTCCATGCAAAGCCATGACATCACCCGTGGGGTTTGTGTCACTTATGTGAGCAATGTTTCAATTGTGCTGTTCCCAAACTGTAGCCAAAACAAGCTGTCTTATTCCCTGAGGCAGTGGCCAAGGCTTGGAAACCCTGAGTGTGTACACACACATAAATCTCAAGGGGAAGAATCATGTTTAAACCTTTAAAGAACTTAAACGCATTTAGACCTTCAAAGTTGTTTGGTTTTATGGTAACCTGGATAGGGTTATCCAGAGAAATGTGAACATTTAGGGAAGGAGATGTGCATGCATTTGCTTCATTAAAGGTGATGGCATTCTTTGAAGTATCCAGAGAGTTACAAAAGAAGACTCAGACTCACAAGACTCCTTCTCTAGATAGGAGTTCTCAGCAGTGAGAAGCATGTTTTACATCTGCATAGAGTCTCACGATCCTATTGAGAGAAACTGTAATCCATTACAATTGTGTAAAGACCCTTGCAGGGGAAAGGACCCTGAGTTGGGTCTGGAACTATCTCCCTCTATAGAGAGAGAGAGAGAGAGAAAGAGAGAGATTGGGAACCTGGAAAAAGGACGGGTTTATCGGAGGTGTTCAAACAAGTGTATGTTTTCCTTCCTTCCTTATATTTGACCATAACGTATGTTCCCATGCCTATATTCCTATATGATACCTACCTACCTACCTACCTACTTACCTATCTACAGGCTGAACTAGTTTACCTACCTGGTAAACATCAGACAGAACTGTTCATCTAAAGTTAGCCTGCAAAGAGACAAACGTCATATTATGGCCCCTGAATATCTCTGTGGCCTTATCACTTGTGACAACTCCTTAGTTTGCTTATTACAAGCTATTTGTGATTCCCTAAATACCTCATGCATTGTCAGGGCTCACACTTTTATCTTTGTTGTACCCTCTGCCCTAGTGCTTTTTCCTAACTTCTCTGCCTAAAGGATTGCCAGATAAAATAGGATACCTGGCACAATATAAATTTCAGATAAAAAAAAATTTGTTTTTTTAATATTGCATAAGATACACTCTATTTCTATTTGTTAATTCTGGCAACAGTATCAGCCTGGTTAATGCCCACTCACCTTTTCAAATGTTTCCTTGTCTATGCTGCTTCGCTAATCCTTTCTCCCCTTTCCCATGGAGTTTAGTAATTTGTTTTCGTATCTGCCTTGGTGGTCCTTTGTCCACGTTGCCTTTATAGTATTGTACTTACATGTTGTATTATAACATAACATCTGTATCTACATGTATCCTTACCTTCTTTTTCTCTTTCCCACTTATCACAAGACAATGTGTCCCTCTACCTTTCAAAGACCCAATCTCTCCACCTTTGTTCTCCATCCCATCTTTTGTAATACCTCTGTCAACAAGCCCCATATCTGTATTCCCAGCCTAGACTCTTCATTTGAGTTCCAGACCTGTATGTAAGATAGCCTACTTGAAACTTCTGCTTGGCTGTATCATAAGGATTTCAGGCTTAGTAGACGCAAAAGGGATCTCTTTCCCCACCACAGCAATTCTGCTTCCATTGACAGAGTGACTTAGGCCAGTATCCCCATTTTCCACCTACCCCTACTCATTCTCCAGGTCTTAGCCCTATTATCACTTCCTCAAGGAAAACCTCCTTTTTTTTGCCACACCAGATTGGGATCCATTCTCTTGTTATACACTCACCAGGTATCCTACACTTCTCCTTAATACCAGTTAGCACAACTCAAACAGTATATTTACTTGGGTGGTTATGCCTTTCACTTTTTAAGCCCTTTGAAGTGAGGATTATGTCTATTGTAGGCATTGCATCCTCATTGCCAAGATAGTGTTTGACTCAGAGCATGCTCTGTGAATATAAATTAGATTTCTGAATAAATGAGTGAGTGACAGTTTACTTGCATTCCTCCTTCTTTCCTTATGATGAGTCCTTCACAGATCTGATATTTTTGCTTTGGACATCATAAGGGTTAAAAATGCAGGCTTTGGAGTTCAACAGACATGGATTCAAGTCTAGTGCTACAACTAATATGACTGTAGTCAAACTACTTCCCCTCATTAAACCTCATTTTCTGCATTAGTATATGGGGGATAATAGTACATATCTCATAAGGTTTTTCTGAAGATGAAATAAAAGGCATTTTAAATTCTTGAGAATACTGGTGCATAGTTCATTAAATGTGAGCTATCTTTCTGATTTTATTATTTATTTTGTTAGAAATCCCTTGAGTCTCACCCAATTCCACTCCATTCTAGGTAAAAATGCAACTATATAACTATAATGTCAAATTATTTTAAAATTAAGAAAATTTATGAGTGGAAACAAAATTAAACAACAGAAGATATTCATCAAGATCTCTTTAGCAAGAGGTGAAGAGAGAAGACCTTTTCTAAAATTGAGGAACTCTCATTCTTTAAAAACTAATAATGTGTTCAGAATGGGGAGTTCAAGGGAAATAAATGATGTAACTTCTCCATAGTAACAACTCACATTTTCCCCATAACGTAAGAAGACTTGCTGAAGTAAGATATTGGCCATTTAAGGGCTTATTTCTCTGTAAAAGACGTGCAAAGAGTCAAGCTCAATGTTAATTATTTTGGGGGGCATTTTGCACTGTTTGAAATGCCATGCGTTGTTGAAATTCTCAAAAGCCTTACCAGAGCTATCAGTCCATGTGAGGCCTCAGACCCAACCGTAAACACATGAGAGGTTTTATTGCATTTAATAATTCTAAGTTGGCCCAAACCAGCTTTTATTCAAGATGGCTTTATGCTTCCATATATGGACTGCACCAGTCTGCGAAAATAAAGTGAGGAGGAAATAAGAAACCCTCAGTCTTATGTCTCCTTTTAAAGAAGAAGAGTTAGACGTGGGTCTAGAAATGGGTCAAAGTAGAGAACAAGACTTACCATTTGTATTTAGCAAGCACATCATGCACCAAGCTGGTTGGGAACTTTCATGAGTTCCTTGCTTAATCCTCATGATGATCCTAAACAACAAATATTGCTATTCTCATTTTAGAGATGGAGAAGCTACGTTTTGGAAAGATTAACCTCAAGACTGGCTAAATCATTGCAGGACCCAGTAAAAAGTGAAAATGCAAGGCTCCTTGTTCAAAAAATTACTGAGAATTGCAAGATGGCAATAGGAGAATATTCAACCAAGCCCAGGGCCTTTCTAAGTGCAGGGCTTTTTGCGACCACACGGGTCACGTGCCCATGAAGCTGGCCCTGGTTTAAGCAACCCATCTGGTGTCACAAAGCCAATAAAAGGTAGAGTCAAGGGTTAGTATTCAGCCATCTAAAATTTAAGCCATGGTTTTTGCTCCTCTGAAACTCCCAAGTCTGTTAGCCTTCCTCCGCCCCTGCCACCCCATTGACTCTGTTTAGCTGTGTACACTGCCCTTGCTCTATTTGACAGAAGAACTTCTGAATTTTCAAAATTTGATTTTTTTTTTCATGTAAAAGCTTTGGAGGTACATTGATGGCTGAATTGGGCAATATCCCAACTTCCTGTATTCACCCTGCTCTCTGATTTCCCAAGGTAGGTATTCACATCAGCCAGCTCCTCCTGTGTCCTGGGCATGAGTCAGAGATTGTCTTTGAGAATTAATCCCCACAGAAGACTTGCTCCTGGAAGTAGCCTCTTAGATAGTGACAGCTGATAAAAGACTTCTTGGGACTTGTGGTTGCCCAACCACAAGTGGAGGGACCGGACTGGGAGTTTGGGATTAGCAGATGCTAATGTTTATAGGATGGATAAACAACAAGGTCCTACTGAATAGCACAAGGAACTATATTCAAGATCCTGTGATAAGCCGTAATGGAAAAAAATATGAAAAAGAATATACATATGTATAACTGAGTCACTTTGCTGTACAGCAGAAATTAACACAACATTGGAAATCAACTATATACCTCAATAAAATTTTTTTAAAAAAGGACTTGTTAGGGGCTTTCCTGGTGGCACAGTGATTAAGAATCCGCCTGCCAATGCAGGGGGCACAGGTTCGAGCCCTCCAGGAAGATCCCACATGCCGCGGAGCAACTAAGCTCACGCACCACAACTACGGAGCCTGCGCTCTAGAGCCCGCGAACCACAACTACTGAAGCCCGTGCGCCTAGAGCCCGTGCTCTGCAACAAGAGAAGCCACCGCAATGAGAAGCCCACGCACCACATGGAAGAGTAGCCCCCGCTCACTGCAACTAGAGAAAGCCCGTGTGCAGCAATGAAGACCCAACGCAGCCAAAAATAAATGTAAATAAAATAAATAAATTAATTTTTTTAAAAAAAGGACTTGTTAGATGTTAGTCCCAACTGAAAACCACACATCTTTGAAACAGAAGTAATCCTAGTGATTACTTAATCCCATTTTTGTTTTGTGGTAGTTGTTTTGTATTATTTTAATTCCTTTTTGTCATAGGTATACTGAGACCCAGATGAATCAATAAGTAGCCCAAGGTAATACAGTAAATTAATGGCAAATCTGTGACTCGAATTCAAGTATTTTAAACAAGAGACGTGATTATTTGTAAAAAGTGAACAGTTGATATCTAAATTATCTTTTCCTTGGCTTGTAAAGCAGATTATTCAAGAGTCAGATATGTTTTTGGATTAACAGATAACCACTTGAAAGAGAGAAATTCCACTGTGCCTTACAGCCAAGACTGAGAGAAGACCAGGTCTCCCATTCCATGCCTCTCTCTCTGTGATAAAGAGATATACTGGCTGGGTCATCTTGGATCAGATGGGCACCCCTCAAAAACTGTAACATGCTACTTACATGCTTGAAATCTTAACTCAGGTAGCCTGTAGAATTTTATAGCTTTTTCAAGACAGTCTGATGTCTCTGAAATTTTCATTAACTGCTGTTTGGAAAAACTTCAGTTGCTGCAAAATAAACAGGAACAGAAAAAAGCAAGCTGTCTTCTGTTCCTGGGAAAAGTTAGTCATGCAAACAGCTCTGAACCCACAAGGGACTGTACAGTGCCAGGTGAAGAGTGGCTCACTGGATTTCTGAATATTTTGTCTATTGGGTAAGCGAAAACTGAGGCTGTTGAGGATATTTTAGTGTCCTTTGTAGGTACTACACTATTTGGAGCAATGTCTTGCCCCTGATGACTCTACCATAAAATCCTGACTACATTCTCATAAGCAACCTTGATATTATGAGATAGTAACAACAGGCACACAATAAGTTCATGTTGAGTTTCTTGTCAGATGCCAACTAACTGTGAATGTAGAAACTGATTATTTGGTTGTATCTAGTGGTCCATAAAATCTAGAGTAAACCTCCGGGACATCTAACTCAGATCAAGCCTCCTGGCAAACTTAAATGTCTCATAAATATTTATCTAGTTAATACTATGTCAGTCCATATGCCAGAATTCAGCTAGACAGTCCCGGACAATTTAGAGTTCATTTCTTTACTACTCCCAGTGCTTGATTTAGTTAAGAATTCCCAATGCCTCCAGGAAGCCCTCTTCTTGAACTCGGCATTCATCTGTACCATTCACTGGACCCTTGAATTCAAGACAGGGTTGGAAGATCATCCAGCCCAGTGTTTCATAATGTGAAGTATGTATACTACTAGTGATACACAAGGTGGTTTGGGGAAGTAAATCAATAAACTTAAAAAAACTAACAAGTAAACATTCAACCATACAGTGTGATAATCATTGTGATGAAGCCATAATCTAAACCCAGCATTAATCCATTATCACTCTAATCCAGACAACAAAATTGATTCAACATTGTAAAATCTATTAAGTTATTTTATCATATTGATATTAAAGGATAAAAATAAATCTCAGTAGATGCAGAAAAAATATTCAGTACAAGTTAACCTCTATTAGTGAATAACCATGTCAACTTTCAAGAAGCAATACTTTTTTTTCCTGTTGCCCCCCGCCCCAGATTTATTGAGGTATAATTGACAAAACTGTATATGTTTAAAGTGTACAAACTTGATTATTTGATACACACATACACTATGAATTGCGTATCACCTCAAATAGTTAACCTTTTGTTTTGCTGTGGTGAGATGCTTAGATCTACTCTATTAACTAATTTCAAGTATACAATACATTATTATTAACTTTAGTCACCATGCTGTACATTAGATCCCCAGAACTTAATTCATCTTATAACTGGAAATTTGTACCTGTGACCAGTATCTTCTCATTTTTCCCACCACCACCCTTCACACCCTGGCAACCACCATTCTACTTTATGTTTCTATGAGTTTGACTTTTTTTTCTCAGATTCCACAAGTAAGTGAGCTCATACAGTATTTGTCTTTCTCTCTCTGGTTTATTTCACTTAGCATAATGTCCTCCAGGTTCATCCATGTTGCAAATGGCAGGGTTTCTTCCTTTCTCATGGCTGAATGATATTCCATTATGTATATACTTTTAGTATGTTATATAAATATATAATTTTATATAATATATCAATATATTATCTTGTATATTATAAAATACATAAAATGTATCATTTTTTTCTTTATCCATTCATTAATTGACAGACACTTAGATTGTTTCCATATCTTGGCTATTACAAATAAAGTGCAATGAACATGGGAGTGCATGTATTTCTTGGAGTTACTGATTTTATTTCCTTCAGTTGTATATCCAGAAGTGGGATTGCTGGATCATGTAGTAGTTCTATTTTTAATATTTTGAGGAATGTACAGACTATTTTCCATAACAACTATATCAATTTTACATTCCCACCAACAGTGCACAAGAGTTCTCTTTTTTCCACAGCCTTGCCAACATTTATCTTTTGTTTTTTGTTTTTTTTTGTTTTCTGTTTTGATAAAAGCCTTCCTAACATGCATTTGGTGATTTCTCATTGTGGTTTTAATTTTCATGTTCCTGATGATTAATTATGTTGAGCACATTTTCATGTACTTTTTGGCCATTTGTATGTCTTCTTTGGAAAAATATCTATTCCAGTCCTTTGCACATTTTAAAATTGTATTATTATTATTATTATTTTGCTACTGAGTTGTATGGGTTCCTTATGTATTTTGGAAATCAACCCCTTATCATATGTATGGTTTGCAATTATTTTCTCCCATTCCATAGGTTACCTTTTCACTCAATTGACTAGTTTCCTTTGCTGTGCAGAAGTTTTCCTAAGAAGCAAATCCACTTAGCCTGACAGAATACTGTATCACTCAGGGCAGGTTAGGTTATATATGGCATGGTGACAAACAGCCCCCAAATCTCTGTGGCTCAAAACAACAAGGATTTATTTCTCATTCACACTAAATATCCATTAGGGATCAGTAGGGATCTCTGCTAATTGTACATCCTTGGGGACCCAGGCAAGGAAGCAGCAACTTTTGGGCATTACTAGTCACCATGCTAAAGGGAAAGAGCTCTGGAGAGTCTTGAAAGGGCAAGTAACTGCTCTGACCAGAAGGAAACACTTTTTTCTGCTCACTACTCACTAACCAGAGTTAGTCGTATGCTCTAGAGGAGGCCAGGAAGTTTATCCCAGAAGACAAAGAACACTATATATTTGGCAAATAGCACTAAGGTATCATGCAGGAATCTACAAAAATTATATAGCTACCTTCATGCTTAATGCCACAACATTAAAATATAACTTTGCCCATGAAACCAAGAACCAGACAAGATTCAATGATATACTGGCGAGCCTAGTCATCTCAGAAAGGCAACATTAATTAACTAGAAATCAAATTAAACTAGTAAATAAGAAAAAAAATGCTCATCATACATTCTATATATGAAATAAAAAAGGGACAAACATAGGTATAAAATTAATAAGAAAGTATAAGACACTTGCTTAATATAAAATTAATAATGATACCCAAGTGTTTTCTTGTCTCAGGAACAGTTAGACAATTCAATTAAAAATATTATTTTCTAATAACAAATAGACAAGTTCCCTAGAAATGAATCTATCAAATGATGTGTTGGACATTTTGTGTAGAGAGTTTTAAAAAAAGTTTGTATTAAACGAGATTTTTAAAAGTCCTAAATAAGTGGATCAATATGACATATTCATAGATAGAAATACTCAAGCCAATAAAGATATTAATTCTCCCCCAAACTGATAGACAAAATTAATACAATACCAATCAACATCTCTGAAGGATTTTCTCTCTTTTTTGTCAAATTGACAAGATAATTCTGAAATTTATATTAAAGGGCTAACAGAAGCTAAGCCACTCCTGAAGAAGACAAATGAGAGAGGAACTTGCTAGGGCATATAGTAAGACTTATTTGAAGTCATATAATTAAAGCACTGTAGCTTGCTCGGATATAGATATGTAAACTAATGAAATCAAGCAGAAAGCTAAGCAATGGGACAGGCATTGATATAAACAGTGTATGACAAAAATGACATTGCAGAACAACGGAGGAATGGATCTGGCCACTGGTAAAATAAAAGAACATATTTCTTTATACTACCTGTAAAAATCAATTAAAAACTTTATAAAGTTTTAGAAAAGAGGAATATATATGTGATCTTGAAGTATGAAAATAAGAAAAAAGATACATAAATACAAATCAAAAATGGAAAAATTGATAAAGCTAATTACATTTTAAAATTAAGAATCTCTATCAGAAAACATCATAAAGAGAGTAAAAATATAAGCCCCAAATTGGAAAAGGTATCTCTGACATTTAGCAACAATAAAAAAGTGTTATTATCTAGAATATATAAAGTATAGATCATGCACCACATATAAAAGTGAACAGAGATGTGGACAGACACCATGAAAGCAGAAACACAAATATACATTTGAAAAAATGCTCAATCTCATTAATTAAAAAGGAGATAAGATAACTATTTAATACCCTTGAGACTAGTGAAAAAAGAAAGTCTAAAAATACTGATTGTTGTAAAGGGTATAGAGCAATAGTAACTCTCATATCTGGCTGATGGAATATAAATTAATCCAAAATATTGAAAATAAATTGACATTTAGTTACTAAACTTCAAAAACCTTAAATGTAGCAATTATATTCCTAGGAGTATTTCCTAGAGAAGCTTGCACATGTATGTCAGGAGACATTCTATAAGCATGACTCTAGCAACACTGATTTTACTAGCAAAAAACTTGAAAAATATCAAATTCCCATAATCAGTAGAATGGATGCATTGTAACATAGTTATTACACTAGAATACAATACAGCAGAAAGAAAATGAACTACAATGCAAAAAATCAATATAGATTCATTTCAAGGCGTAAGCTTAATTGAAAGCAGTAATTTATGAGGAAAATATATGTAGTATGATTCCATCTATGTAAAGGTATAAAACAGGCACAATAAACAGAGGGATATACTGGTAGGAAAATCTGTACAGAAAAACAAGGAGTAGTTAACACAAAATTCAGAATAGTGGACACCTCTGGAGGTTGGGAGAGAGACAGATAATGAAATACACATAGGAAAAGGCACATAGGCAGCTTCAAAGGTTCTGTAATGTATTTCTGAAGCTGGATGGAGTATACATGGTTCTTTGTTCCTATCTATCTATCTATCTATCATCTATCTACATACATTAGATATATTTATATATATATATATGTATATACACATAATATAGAATATTTCATACGAAAAATAAATGCAAATTGACTAGGAGCTTTCCAACAAATAGAAAAATGAAAGAGGAAAATTCAGAGAAAAACAGCATGGACAAAGGCATTAACATGTGAAAAACAGGTATGTATTGATGTATTTTTGAAAAGTGACACCTAATTCACATATTCGACCTTGAGGCTGGAGAAAGTTTCAGAGTCAACTGAAAAAACAAGTGAAAGCACTGCTGCTCAGATCTCTGACCCTTTTGGAGTAGGAAATTGGAGATGCACGTCCTTGTCTTGTTTCCCCTTTCTGAGATATCTAAGCACCTGTTAGTTACAATCTACCTTCTACTCTCAGGGGAAAGGGAACCTCTTAAGAGGAGTTGGAAGCGGGCTGAAGTCCTGGGAGCTGTGGTTTGTTTGGGGGAAGAACATGCAGCGAGATAAAGAATGGCTAGCTCAGGTTGGCATTAATGATGTGTCGCTGGCGCTTACTGCAATGCTTGGCATGCAGTTATTCTCAATAAATATTTGGAGAAAGAATGAATGGAGACTTTGACAGTGAGGAGTCCTGGTAACATGCCTCCTTTGTTAATGTTGTCTTGTTCTCTTTTCTTTTTTTGGCTATTCTCACAGTGGCTAGAGAAACTTTATAACTTTTTCCCCTTTCCTTTTCAGTAGCCGGTAAGGGTGGGAAGACCTAAAGAGGTCCAAGACAAACTGCGAATGGCCTTGATTTCCAGTGGTCCTCACAAAGTGCTGACAGATGTCTGACATGGGAGCAAGATTGGAGACGCTGTCAGCTGAGGCCAAGAGCCAACCTCCTTTTCTGAGGAAATCTCCATAGATGGTGATGGATAAGACGCCACTGCATGTCAATTCTGTGCTTTTTCTTTCCTCCTCTTTACCACTCATTTCTCCAGGGCACATCTCCTTCCATCCCCTACCTGATCATTTTCCTTTCCTTACGCTTCTTAAAGGAGTGCTTTACATGCCTTTGCTTTGGTTAATTTCTTCTTGTACTCTTTGGACCATTATTTCTCCTCACGGCCAGGAGGATACACAAGAAACTGGGGGCATGGTTGAGGCAACATAACTTGATTATAAATTTCATTGTTTTGAGAGTTCAAGTTTTCCTCCCATAGTGTAATTTCTATCTAGATTTAATTTCTTCTCATTTTTGAATTTTTTAATAATTTTTCTTTGGCAGAAATATAATGCAAATTCACTATAAATGAAATGTAGAGAGATATAAAAGAGAAAAAAGAATTCTAAAAATCACCCAGAGATAACAGTCATTCCATGTATTTTGGGGAATACTGTTCTAGTCTCTCTCTGTTTGATTTTTACTATTCATTTTTCTTTTGGAAATTAAGGGCACCACTCATTCAATGTCCTTCCTTTCCAGGTTATAACGAACATTGGGAAGAAGCACAGGAAGTAAAATATGGAGATAGTAGTAATAGAGACAATAATTTTTAACATGTGGGGCTCCTCTATAAGGTAGAATTGAAGAGGGGTCCTCCTATAACCTGTCCACCAAACCTGTTATCTACTGTGGGGAGAATTACATCTGACTGTGCTCACCTAGCTAGCTGCCTGGAAAATGGTATCCACCTCACAAACAAAGAATGGACAGCTGAGGAAAAGGGTGAATAGTGGTACTATGGGCTCGTCTATAGGGGGCTGACCCTAAGCCTATCTCCAGGTGTTCTTAGACTTGAAATCAGGTAAACCAAAGAGAAACCCAAGCTCTTCTTCAAAATCTGTGAGGCAGAGAAAGGTGACTGCCTACTTCCAAAGGTTTGTACAAAACAGCCTCTCCCACCAGTGTAAATTTCAGTTTGTATCAGGAAGGATCAAATGAGGAAAACAGAAGCCATACTAATCATTTTAACAGAGAGATTTAATAGAGGGAATTGGAGAAGTAAAAAGTAAAACTAGGTAAATAAGTAAGTAAATAAATAAGGCAAGAAAAAAGTAACTTTAGGAAGCAGGTACTAGAGTGGGAAGAACAAAGAGAAGAGGCTGAGATTATCCCATCCTAGGAGCAGAGAGGAGTGATCTTGCAGGTTCTGGCCAGCAGGTACTGGGATATCAGGAGCTTGGAGAAGGAGCTTCTAGAGCTATGACTCAGATCTCCAAGAACAGAGTCTGGCTGGAGCTGGTCTTTCTCAGGGTACATGATGAAACTGGCTCTGTGTGGGGAAAATACGGAAGCTAGAACTTTGCCATTACTTGGGTGAGGGGTCATTGCTAGAGCTAGGCTAATGAGAAAAGTAAGTAATCCGGAAGGAATAAGTGCCTCCTCAGACCAAGGCTGTTTCTAGAGCCTAATGGGAGGAGAAGTGGCAAAGGCGAGATATGGTTTGCAAAGTCCAGACCCCAGACTCACAGTTCAGAGTGTAGATGGATGCCAAGGTCAGTGTTGTAGCCACTCTGCAGAGACAGGATGGACCCTCACCCCAAATTTGGTTTCGATGTAAAGACTGATGGCCCCATGCACATTAAGAAGGTATGGAAAGATTTCTTACTCACAGAATTAAGTTTTCTGGGGAGAGCAGAGCATGATCCCAGGCTGATCTGAAAATGAACTTGAGAGTGCAGAAAAAGGGGACTGACTTGGGTTGTTAATGTGAGCAAGGGGTGAGCTGGAGTGAGGGCTCCCCTGTGTGGACAGGGGCTTGCATGGTTTGAATCTTCCACTGGCCCCGAAGGAGGGAACACCAGGCTTTCTCATCACCCTGCTCAGATGTGGGACAGAAGGGGAAAAGGGAAGATTGAGACTTAAAAGCCATCAGCAGTCAAGCATTAAAAAGTGGAGTCAGACTCTTTATTACACTCAGAAGACAGAACAGAGACTTTTCCTCCTGAAAAGGCTGAAAGTGCTCCTGTTGGCATTCTCCAAGGGGAGAACATTTATGGGGAACTGGTGGAATGGGGGAAAGGGAAGATTCTGTCTTTCTGTTCCTAACCTGAGTTACCAACCTGAGTTCTAGCTGTACACTGCATCTAGAAGCTTCCATTTCTTACCTAACAATATAGTCTGAACATATTACCAGATTATTCACTGTTCTTATAAAACAGTTTCTGATAGCTGCATGCTATTCTCTCTTTGGGTATTTGAATAAACTATGCTTTATATTATATCTGTTCTAAACTGATGGACATTTAGGTTGTTCCTGGATTTCCTTATATTTTTGAAATATGTATTCTATGCTGAGAAGTCACTGCTCCAGTCCCCAAGGATCCACCGAGTCCTTATTAGGCACTTGGCACAGGATAAGAAGTGAAAAACAAAAAACAGCCTCTGCTCTCCAGACGAAATGACCCCATACAAACAGGACTGTGCTGTTACACCCAAAGGCAGGCGAAAACAACCAGGGGAAGCATAAGGTCACATTTTTTCTTTTTATTTCTTTTTAATTAAAGGATAAATCATGAATACATTCTCATTCAAAAAACTTCATCAAAATACATAGGTGGAAAAGCATAAATATCATCTGATTTTTGCAACCCTGACTACCCATCCTTCTAAGCTTTTTTGTGGTGTGAAAAAAGTACACACACACACAGACACACACACACACATATACAGATACAGAATACACAGTACATATTCATATAATCTGGAGGTTCTTTGGATATGAGGAGGACCAGAAAATAGAAAAATAGAAAGATAGGTGCATAGATTATACAGAGTTCTGGCATTTAAACTCTTTCCAGTTAATATGATATTTTAGAAATGCTCTGTTCTTTGTAAAGACTGCACTGTTCTCACAGGAAGAATCCTTGGGGATTAATGTAACCTTTCCTCCACTATTAGACATTCGGTTTTTCCATTTTTAATAATTACAAAAATGCTACAATATAAGAGCATTTTTATACACATATCTGTATGCAAATGTGAAAATAAATCTGAGCATAGTATCCTAGAAATAAAATTGTTGGAAGAAAGGATATGCAAGTTAATTTTTTTCTATAGATTCTTCCTCTCAAAAAGAGCACTGATTTAAATTCTCTGCAAGTGTTCCTCTTTCAACATTATTTTGCTATGATTGGTTACTTTTGATATTTTTAAATATTACCATTCTAATCAGAAAAATCTCCCATTGTACTGTTATATTTTTAGCTCTTTAAACACATAGACTTATTAACCTTAAAGATCTTATTTACTGGAGATTAGGAGCGAAGATCGTGGAGTAGAAACACGTGCTCTCACTCCCTCTTGCGAGAGCACCAGAATCACAACTAGCTGCTGGACAATCAGTGACAGGAAGACACTGGAACTCACCAAAAAAGACACCCCACATCCAAAGACAAAGGAGAAACCACAATGAGATGGTAGGAGGGGCGCAATCACAGTAAAATCAAATCCCATAACTGCTGGGTGGGTGACTCACAGACTGGAGAACACTTATACCACAGAAGTCCACCCACTGGAGTGCAGGTTCTGAGCCCCATATCAGGTCCCCAACCTGGAGTTCCGGCACCGGGAGGAGGAATTCCTAGAGAATCAGACTTTGAAGGCTAGTGGGATTTAATTGCAGGACTTTGACAGGACTGGGGAAAACAGAGACTCCACTCTTGGAGGGCACACACAAAGTAGTGTGTGCATTGGGACCCCAGGGAAGGAGCAGTGACCCCGGGGAAGACTGAACCAGACCTACCTGCTAGTGTTGGAGGGTCTCCTGCAGAGGCAGGCAGTGGCTGTGGCTCACCGTGGGGTCAAGGACACTGGCAGCAGAAGTTCTGGGAAGTAGTCCATGGCGTGAGCCCTCCCAGAGTCCACCATTAGCCCCACCAAAGAGCCCAGGTAGGCTCCAGTGTTGGGTTACCACAGGCGAAAAAACCAACAGGGAGGAAAGCCAACCCCACCCATCAGCAGTCAAGCAGATCAAAGTTTTACTGAGCTCTGCCCACCAGAGCAACTGTCAGTTCTACCCACCACCAGTCCCTCCCATCAGGAAAATTGCACAAGCCTCTGAGATAGCCTCATCCACCAGAAGGCAGACAGCAGAAGCAAGAAGAGGTACAATCCTGCAGCCTGTGGAACAAAAACCACATTCACAGAAAGATAGACAACATGAAAAGGCAGAGGTCTATGTACCCGATGAAGGAACAAGATAAAACCCCAGAAAAACAACTAAATGAAGTGGAGATAGGCAACCTTCCAGAAAAAGAATTCAGAATAATGATAGTGAAGATGATCCAGGACCTTGGAAAAAGAATGGAGGCAAAGATCGAGAAAATGCAAGAAATGTTTAACAAAGACCTAGAAGAATTAAAGAACAAACAAATAGAGATGAACAATACAATAACTGAAATGAAAACTACACTAGAAGGAATCAATAGCAGAATAACTGAGGCAGAAGAACGGAAAGTGACCTGGAAGACAGAATGGTGGAATTCACTGCTGTGGAACAGAATAAAGAAAAAAGAATGAAAACAAATGAAGACAGCCTAAGAGACCTCTGGGACAACATTAAACACAACAACATTCGCATTATAGGGGTCCCAGAAGGAGAAGAGAGAGAGAAAGGACCCGAAAAAATATTTGAAGAGATTATAGTCGAAAACTTCCCTAACACGGGAAAGGAAATAGCCACCCAAGTCCAGGAAGCACAGAGACTCTCATACAGGATAAACCCAAGGAGAAACATGCTGAGACACATAGTAATCAAATGGGCAAAAATTAAAGACAAAGAGAAATTATTGAAAGTAGCAAGGGAGAAACGACAAATAACATACAAGGGAACTCCCATAAGGTTAACAGCTGATTTCTCAGCTGAAACTGTACAAGCCAGAAGGGAGTGGCATGATATACTTAAAGTGATGAAAGGGAAGAACCTACAACCAAGATTACTCTACCCAGCAAGGATCTCATTCAGATTTGATGGAGAAATCAAAAGCTTTACAGACAAGCAAAAGCTAAGAGAATTCAGCACCACCAAACCAGCTTTACAACAATTGCAAAAGGAACTTCTCTAACTGGGAAACATAAGCAAGAAAAGGACCTACAAAAACAAACCCAAAACAATTAAGAAAATGGTCATAGGAACATACATATCGATAATTACCTTAAACATGAATGGATTAAATGCTCCAACCAAAAGACACAGGCTTGCTGAATGGATACAAAAACAAAACCCCTATATATGCTGTCTACAAGAGACCCTCTTCAGACCTAGGGACACATACAGACTGAAAGTGAGGGGATGGAAAAACATATTCCATGCAAATGGAAATCAAAAAAAGCTGGAGTAGCAATACTCATATCACATAAAATAGACTTTAACATAAAGAATGTTACAAGAGACAAGGAAGGACACTACATAATGACCAAGGGATCAATCCAAGAAGAAGATAAAACAATTATAAATATATATGCACCCAACATAGGAACACCTCAATACATAAGGCAACTGCTAACAGCTATAAAAGAGGAAATAGACAGTAACACAATAATAGTGGGGGACTTTAACACCTCACTTACACCAATGGACAGATCATCCAAAATGAAAACAAATAAGGAAACAGAAGCCTTAAATTACACAATAGACCAGATAGATTTAATTGATATTTACAGGACATTCCATCCAAAAACAGCAGATTACACTTTCTTCTCAAGTGTGCATGGAACATTCTCCAGGAGAGATCACATCCTGGGTCACAAATCAAGCCTCAGTAAATTCAAGAAAATTGAAATCATATCAAGCATCTTTTCTGACCACAATGCTATGAGATTAGAAATGAATTACAGGGAAAAAACGTAAAAAACACAAACACATGGAGGATAAAAAATACGTTATTAAATAACCAAGAGATCACTGAAGAAACCAAAGAGGAAATCAAAAAATACCTAGAGACAAATGACAATGAAAACACGATGATCCAAAACCTATGGGATGCAGCAAAAGCAGTTCTAAGAGGGAATTTTATAGCTATACAAGCCTACCTCAAGAAACAAGAAAAATCTCAAATAAACAATCTAACCTTACACCTAAAGGAACTAGATAAAAAAGAATAAACAAAACCCAAAGTGAGCAGAAGGAAAGCAATCATAAAGATCAGAGCAGAAATAAATGAATTAGAAACAGAGAAAACAATAGCAAAGATCAATAAAACTAAAAGTTGGTTCTTTGAGAAGATAAACAAAATTGATAAACCATTGGCCAGACTCATCAAGAAAAAGAGGGAGAGGACTCAAATCAATAAAATTAGAAATGAAAAAGGAGGCGTTACAACAGACACCACAGAAATACAAAGCATCATAAGAGACTACTACAAGCAACTCTATGCAAATAAAATGGACAACTTGGAAGAAATGGACAAATTCTTAGAAAGGTGCAACCTTTCAAGACTGAACCAGGAAGAAATAGAAAATTTGAACAGACCAATCACAAGTAATGAAATTGAAACTGTGATTAAAAATCTTCCAACAAACAAAAGTCCAGGACAAGATGGCTTCACAGGTGAATTCTATCAAACATTTAGAGAAGAGCTAACACCCATCTTTCTCAAACTCTTCCAAAACATTGCAGAGGAAGGAACACTCTCAAACTCACTCTATGAGGCCACCATCACCCTGATACCAAAACCAGACAAAGATACTACAAAAAAAGAAAATTACAGACCAATATCACTGATGAATATAGATGCAAAAATCCTCAACAAAATACTAGCAAACAGAATCCAACAACACATTAAAAGGATCATACACCATGATCAAGTGGGATTTATCCCAGGGATGCAAGGATTCTTCAATATACGTAAATCAATCAATGTCATAAACCATATTAACAAAGTGAAGAAAAAAAACCATATGATCATCTCAATATATGCAGAAAAAGCTTTTGACAAAATTTAACACCCATTTATGATAAAAACTCTCCAGAAAGTGGGCATAGAGGGAACCTACCTCAACATAATAAAAGCCATATACGACAAACCCACAGCAAACATCATTCTCAATGCTGAAAAACAGAAATCATTTCCTCTAAGATCAGGGACAAGACAGGGATGTCCACTCTCACCACAATTATTCAACATAGTTTTGGAAGTCCTAGCCATGGCAATCAGAGAAGAAAAAGAAATAAAATGAATACAAATTGGAAAAGAAGAAGTAAAACTGCCACTGTTTGCAGATGACATGACACTATACATAGAGAATCCTAAAGATGTCACCAGAAAACTACTAGAACTAATCAATGAATTTGGTAAAGTTGCAGGATAAAAAATTAATGCACAGAAATCTCTTAGATTGCTATACACTATTGATGAAAAGTCTGAAAGAGAAATTAAGGAAACACTCCCATTTACCATTGCAACAAATGAATAAAATACCTAGGAATAAACCTACCTAGGGAGACAAAAGACCTGTATGCAGAAAACTATAAGACACTGACGAAAGAAATTAAAGATGATACAAACAGATGGAGAGATATACCATGTTCTTGGATTGGAAGAATCAATATTGTGAAAATGACTATACTACGCCAAGCAATCTACAGATTCAATGCAATCCCTATCAAATTACCAATGGCATTTTTTATGGAACTAGAACAAAAAATCTTAAAATTTGTATGGAGACACAAAATACCCTGAATAGCCAAAGCAGTCTTGAGGGAAAAAAATGGAGCGGGAGGAATTAGACTCCTTGACTTCAGACTATACTACAAAGCTACAGTAATCAAGACAATATGGTACTGGCACAAAAACAGAAACATAGATCAAAGGAACAAGATAGAAAGCCCAGAGATAAACCCACGCACCTATGGTCAACTAATGTATGACAAAGGAGGCAAGGCTATACAATGGAGAAAAGACAGTCTCTTCAATAAGTGGTGCTGGGAAAACTGGACAGCTACATGTAAAAGAATGAAATTAGAACACTCCCTAACACCATACCCAAAAATAAACTCAAAATGGATTCGAGACTTAAATTTAAGACCGGACACTGTAAAACTCTTAGAGGAAAACATAGGAAGAACACTCTTTGACATAAATCACAGCAAGATCTTTTTTGATCCACCTCCTAGAGTAATGGAAATAAAAACAAAAATAAAGAAATGGGACCTAATGAAACTTCAAAGCTTTTGCACAGTAAAGGAAAACATAAACAAGACGAAAAGAGAACCCTCAGAATGGGAGAAAATATTTGCAAATGAATCAACGGATAAAGGATTAATCTCCAAAATATATAAACAGCTCATTCAGCTCAATATTAAGGAAACAAACACCCTAATCCAAAAATGGGCAGAAGACCTAAATAGACATTTCTCCAAAGAAGACATACAGACGGCCAAGAAGAACATGAAAAGCTGCTCAACATCACGAATTATTAGAGAAATGCAAATCAAAACTACAATGAGGTATCACCTCACACTGGTTATAATGGGCATCATCAGAAAATCTACAAACAACAAATGCTGGAGAGGGTGTGGAGAAAAGGGAACCCTCTTGCACTGTTGGTGGGAATGTAAATTGATACAGCTAATATGGAGAACAGTATGGAGGTTCCTTAAAAAACTACAAATAGAATTACCATATGATCCAGCAATCCCACTACTGGGCATATACCCAGAGAAAACCATAATTGAAAGAGTCACATGCACCCTAATGTTCATTGCAGCACTATTTACAATAGCCAGGTCATGGAAGCAACCTAAATGCCCATTGACAGATGAATGGACAAAGGAGGTATGGTACATATATACAATGGAATATTACTCAGCCATAAAAAGGAACGAAACTGGGTCATTTGTAGAGACGTGGATGGATCTAGAGACTGTCATACAGAGTGAAGTACGTCAGAAAGAGAAAAACAAATATCATATATTAACGCGTGTATGTGGAACCTAGAAAAATGGTACAGATGAACCAGTTTGCAGGGCAGAAATTGAGACACAGATGTAGAGAACAAACGTATGGACACCAAGGGGGGAAAGCGGTGGGGGGGTGGGGGGGTGTGATGAATTGGGCGATTGGGATTGACATGTATACACTGATGTGTATTAAATTGATGACTAATAAGGACCTGCTGTATAAAAAATATAAATCAAATAAAATTCAAAAGTTAAAAAAAAAAGAAAACCAATCTACCAGAGTAATAAAAAAGCAAAAAAAAAAAAAAAAAGAATTATTTGGACCATAAAGTTAGTAGTACCAATGTTGAGAAACCCTGGGCTAGAGAATAGTAGAAACCGTGAACCTCCTACTTACTCCTCCAAATTTTTTGGAATACAGAGCTTAAAAAGTAAAGAAAAGAAAAAACTCTTTAAATTCATTGTTCCTCTCAGCATTTGGTTGGCAGAGGTGCTCTTGCTTGAAGAGATAAGTCAGTGATGAATGCAATTATCTCATTATATTGATTCTAGAGACTATCAAGGAATTTTTGGACTCTACAAACATCCTACCATAGACCGTTATTTATTTGGGTAAAAATCTGTGATGAATATAATATCTGTAATGGATCAAATCAGTGATTTTACCATGAATTCAACAGGTTAGTTGAACAGTTTTTTGGAGGTCTAAACAAACAGGGCTGCTCTGCGGTGACACAGAATAAACCTACCAGGCTCAGTAGACCCTTTAGAATTTATCCCTCAATCTTACCTTCTTTCCTAGCATTGTATACTTGAGTTCTTTCTTCCTTTCTAAAAGACAGAAGAAAAATGTCTTCCTTCCAGAAATAAAGGAAAAGAATTCATTTTGAGAAGGAGAGTCTTAGTGCCCAATAGTATCTAAAAGCTTTTCCCACCTCCACCAAGGCAATTTGCTGTTTCTTCAGCAGGATTTTTGTCTAAAGTTATGATGCATATTGAATGCACAAATGAGCAAATTAATTGCATAAAAGTCAGAATGAAAACCATTCTAATTACACTGGAGTTTTGTATCAACCACTTAATCCTCATGTGGTTAGGTCAATAGGTAAAACTACTCCAAGCTTCTCTTGGTTACATGAGTCAAAGTTATATTACTAACTCTTGAGTATTAAACTATAGTTACTATATATTACATATAATATACATATTATATTTATTTTTTAAAAAAAGATCTTATTTACCTTATTGGTTTATAAGAAGATTTGATGATTAAGGTGTAGAATAACAGTATTTTATTTCTTTGACCTTCATGTTAAATCAGGCAGAAGCTCTTTACCACTTTTTTAAGCAACATTTTGTTTCTAGAAAGAAAAAGCTAAAGACTTGAATATGTTCTCAAAAGAATTATTTGTAAAACTTCAGAGCAATTTTTTTATACATCTTTACTGGAGTATAATTGCTTTACAACGTTGTATTAATTTCTGCTGTACAACAAAATGAATCAGTTATATGCATACATATATCCCCATATCCCTTTCCTCTTGAGCCTCCCTCCCATCTTCCCTATCCCACCCCTACAGGTCGTCACAAAGCACGGAGCTGATCTCCCTGTGCTATGCGGCTGCTTCCCACTAGCCATCCATTTTACATTTGATAGTGTATATATGTCAATGCTCCTCTCCACTACATCCCAGCCTCCCCTTCTCCCCCTGTGTCCTCAAGTCCCTTCTCAACATCTGCATCTTTATTCCTGCCCTACCAATAGGTTCATCAGTACCATTTTTCTAGATTCCATATATATGCGTTTGCATATGGTATTTGTTTTTCTCTTTCTGACTTACTTCACTCTGTATGACAGATTCTAGGTCCATCCACCAGAGCAATTTTTAACTTGTCAAATATAACACTACAAATCCCTTGTAGACTTGTCTACAAGGGAATGTGATGGTTATTAAGTTAGTGAATAGCTACCTAAGATGGATTGGGATGAACCACGTTGGGCTTTTATATCACCTGAGTGCCTCTACCTTTTCATACCATTTCATTTTGGTCTTTAAGGCAACTTGATGCACATTGTCTGCTTTCTTGATCTTCTTCCCTGAGATATTGTGATTTTTTTTTTTCCGAGGTGAAGTTTGCACTTCCTATTACAGACTTTCATAGGATCTTGACTTCCTTAATAGGACATAACACTTACGTAGTAATTTCCTTCATTTCTGTTGCTTCTGCTAGAACATAAGCCAGAGCCGGGCCATGTCTGATTTGTTCATTGCTGTATCCCCGGCACCTGGCACAAGGTGTGGCGCACTTTGTAAACTCTCCAATCATTTACTTTTGTGAAAGGAAGCACAACTCTCCCTTCTACAAAAGTGCTGAGGACCATTGAGCTGTTGTATATATTTAAATTACAGCAAAACTCCACGTGCAGTGTGGTGAGAAGCATGATTTCTAGATAACTCACTTTTTAAAGAATATTTATTTATTTGGCTGCTCCAGGTCTTAGTTGTGGCATGCGGGATCTTTTAGTTGCGGCACATGGGATCTAATTCCCTGACCAGGGATCAAACCCAGGCCCCCTGCATTGGGAGTGTGGAGTCTTAACCACTGGACCACCAGGGAAGTCCCTAGATAACTCACTTGTACATTTATGTAACTCAGTTATCACTTGGATCTCCTGCCTGAACCCCCTTCTTCCTCCCTTCTGATTCCGTGACCTGTGCATTTCCATGCAAGTCAAAGACTTAACCAAATATCCAGCAGACACCCAGTTCATTTCTCAAGGCCTCCTCTGCCTCCTGAGCTCCTTCTTATTCTGGTCCCTGATTCTCTGATAACATGTTTATGAGAAACTCAGGCCTGTCTTCACGTTCCATTCACACAAGGCAGCCATTGACTCAGTAGAGTTTAGAGTTAGGGTTCATATCAGATTAATTCAAGTAGTGAAATGAAATACAGTAGTATGTTCATTTTTAAAATATTCTTCCATACCACCAAAGACTTCCTCTCATCTCTTCTGAACTTGTTTCACTCTCTATCTTCCCTTTCTCCAAAGAACCACAAATCCACTCCTCCCCTATTCTTATGAAGAGCTACTTTGCCTTTTTTCTCTGAAGTCCTGGAACCAGCCAACATCGAGGTCCTTGAGACCTCAATTTTTATCACAGTCACGTATTAAGGAACTTTTGCCTGATGAAAGATAATTTACTCCCAAAGAGGAAAGTTGTGCTGGTTGCTAAAACAATAATATGCTGCTGTATTAGTTACATTTACATCTATTACACCTAAAATCTAGGAATCTTTTACATAGGTGAATTTCAGTTCGGTTTCTGTAAACAAAAGAGCAGCACAGTAATTACTGCTCTCTCCTTCCATAAACAGGCATACCTATGTTATCATTCACAGAAAGCAGAGCTGGTTTCTCTTTACCCTTTCAGAACATAGATCATGGATAAGGCCCAGAAAAACATGCCTTTAACGCCACAGTAATTTGTGAGAAGGGTGGATTCAGAAGCATTCTGCTGAGAATTGCCAAAAAAACACAAAAGAAGCATGGAAGAATGCAAGTGCAAAAGTCATTAATTTTCAAACCAGTGAGGACTAGTTTGGAATTTTTTAAAAGGCGATATGAATTACATCACAACACATTTAGGGGAATAACTTAGCTATCTTTCCTGAACAATTGATGTAGATGATTCAGGGCAAGGTTTGTCTCAAAAAAATTCTTTTACATTCCATAGAAGTATAACATATGTATATGTTATACTTATGTATGTTAACATATGTATAACATATGCAAATCACAAGTGCATGGCCCAATAACTTTTCACAACTGGAACACGCACATGTAACCAGGTGAGAAACAAAACCTTGCCATCTACCCAGAAGCTTTTCTCCTATGCCCCTCCAGGACCTCCTCCAGGCTAATCACCCTCTTCACTTCTGATACCATAGCTTCCAATAGATTCATTTTTCTGTTGTTGAACTTTATATTGATGCAATCTTGTATCATGCACTTTTGGGGGTCTGGCTTCCTTACCTTAACATTATGTTTGTGGGATTCTTCCCTACTATTGCTATGGACTATTATCATTATTATTTGATATAATTAAATTTATACTATAAATACCATTTATTGAATTGCAACATTGAATTCTCTTGGTTGGAATATTTTATCCTTTTTTCTATTCTTATTTAGAAAATATAATTTAAAAAAACCAGAGGGACTTCCCTGGTGGTGCAGTGGTTAAGAATCCGCCTGCCAAGGCAGGGGACATGGCTTCGATCCCTGATCCGGGAAGATCCTACGTGCCACAGAGCAACTAAGCCCATGCACCACAACTACTGAGCCTGCGCTCTAGAGCCCACGAGCCACAACTACTGAGTCCACATGCTGCAAGAACTGAAGCCCACATGCCTAGAGCCCGAGCTCCGCAACAAGAGAAGCCACAGCAATGAGAAGCCCGCTCACCACAACGAAGAGTAGCCCCTGCTCACCGCAACTAGAGAAAGCTCGCACGCAGCAACGAAGACCCAACACAGCCAAAAATGAATAAATAAATTAATTAGTAATTTAAAAAACCTACAGAAAACACACACACACACACACACACACACACACACACACACTTATAATAATCTGTACTGTCCAGGGAGTGGAACTGACTTCAGTTATGGTAGATTCTATAGGTTCTAAGTCTTAAATGATCTCCTCCTCCTTCCACTTGCTCTTCCTCTCCCTCCTCCTCCTCCCCTCTTCCTCTTTTTCTTCTCCTCTCTGTCTCTCTCTCTCTCTGTCCCTCTCTCTCTGTCTCTGTCTCTCTCTCACACACACACACACAGACACACACACACACAACCCTCTCGTTGGCACATTCTCTGTTCAGTGAGATCCAGTATTATTCCTGGCCAAACCTAGATCTCCCTATGGTTGGGCAATTGGAAGCTAAAAGAATGACAAGGTTCCTTCTCCCGCCAGAACCTTATAGATTGAGGGACAATTTTACCATAGGAAGGGGGATGCTGTTACCAGACAAAGGGAATTGTCCAGTCAAGCTGAGTAGGAGAAAAATACAGACACAGTGCACATCATACCTACTCTAGAGATGATGTCTAAGTTTGTGTCAGCACAACAATAATCCAATGAGATAAGAACAGAGACTGTCAGTCAGTTTCACACCTGATGTCTAGATCTAAGGGATATCTCTTTTCTGATGCAAATACATTTTTGGCAGGATTTACAGAAAGTTTGGCATGATTCCCATTTGGCTGGCTAGGGAGTCAAGCATGGCCCGATTATATCTCTAGAGAGAGGGGGATAAGCTGTGTGCTGCAAGACCAAAACCCAAGTGGGATAGTCAACCCAGGGCCACACTCCCAGCATTGGCCTCAAAGGAGGCTCAATGCATTAATAGTCTCCCTGGAGTACCTCTGGAGACTGAGGTGCCAACACAGTGGGAGCCTGGGCTTGCCTGCTGAAGACATGCATGTCCAGGCTTTCCAGCTGGTGGTCACGGTAACAGCACACATGTCTGACTTCCCTATCTCACTAGTGCCTGCTATCCCTGGACAAAGGTGGGGTGAGAAGGATGAATTATCAGAGTTCCTCTGGTGTCTCCATTTCTGGTAGCAGATAGCCCTTAATTGGTATAATTACTGCATGGGCTGCTACTTGTCTACATTCCCAGAAAACTAGGTTAAGTATTTCTTTTCATGGACGTTGATGTGCATCTTTTGGATGCAGAGAACTGATAGATGTAGACCCCTTTAATACAGTGGGTTTCTGGTACTGCCTTGGGGACTTAAGTCACTGTTTCCTGGACATTTATAATGGAAGATTAAAATGGAATGAAGGCACCTCATGCTGTGTTAATTTTAAGAATTGTGGGCTCATATATAGTTAAAGGATGGGGAATCTCCCATTCATTGACACATTTAATGCAATAGATGGATATAAAGATAGATAGATGATAGATAGATAAATAGTGATGGTTAATTTTATGTGTCAACTTGGCTAGGCCACAGTACCCAGATATTTGATTAAACATTATTCTAGGTGTTTCTGTGAGGGTATTATTTAGATGAGATTAAAATTATATCAGTAGACTGAGTAAAGCAGATTACCCTCCATCATGTGGGTGAGCCTTACCTGATCAATTGAAGACCTGAAGGAAAAAGACTGACCTTTCCCAAGGAAGAGACAATTCTGCCAGCAGACTGCCTTTGGGCTGCATCTGCAACATTACCTTTTGCCCAGGTCTTTAGATGGTCACCCCACTCTGCAGATTTTGGACTTGCCAGCCTCCACAACTACTTGAGCCAATTCCTTAACTTTTTTCTCCCTCTCTCTCTCTCTCTCTCTCTCTCTCCATCTTATCGGTTCTATTTCTCTGGAGAACCCTGACAGGGAGAGACAGAGAGAGAGAGACGACAGACAAAGCCTACTAAACACTCAGCACTCCTTGAAGAAGCCCATGGGAATTATTTCATCTTTGGCATCTTTAGAACATGCCTAAGAACTGAGCACTGATACTAGTCTAATTTCACAGATAAGAAGCTGGAGTTAGGGAAGATAAATCCCTTGCCCAAGGTCTTCTCGATGGTTAGTGCAGACCTGCATTCTCACTCCGGGATATGTGCCTCCACATTAGGTCCCCTTGTCTCTGAGGGTCTTTGACTCTCGTTTATTCTCCTTTATACCTGCCTACCCTGCCTGCTCTCTCCGCGTGCATTCGGAAGGGCTCTGTTCACACCAGGGGCATTCTTCCCAGCTGCAACTCTAGCCTGGAGTCTGTTCACACAGCCTGGTGTTAATAGAGATCCCAGATGCTTCTGGTTTCACTGACGACATCAGGGCCAAAAGAATGCAAAATAGAAGCAAGGGACACTTTCCAGAGGAAAATGGGCTCCTTTCTTGAGTAGACCTTGCTTGACCCCTTGAGCAAGGCCAGAATATGGGAATATGGCTGTGAGAGACTGGACAGAGGTGCCCCAAGCTGGCATGGAAACATAGGCGTGTAATACACTGCAACATTGTTACATTTCTCCTCACCTCCCCCTTTAAATTCTTGCAAATTTTCTGCACTAGTTTGTTCAGTCATTCATTTATTTCCTCGTCCAATCAATATATATTTTTTGAGCAGGCATGATTGTCAAATGCCACACTTGGTGCTGGAGAGATGATGGAGAATAAAATAACCCTCCCTACTAGTTGCTAGAGTCTATTTCTCTGATGGAAAAGACAAGCAAATAGCCAGGCAATTCCAGTACATTGTGATAGGTGTTAGAGAAGAAGGAAGTGCACTGTGACATCAAAGGGAGGACACAGAAACAAACCTATTCAATGAATCAGGGAAGGGTTTCTGAAGGAGGTGACATCTAAGCCAAGTCCTGAGCAAAGAATGGGAATTCTCCCATTATGGGGATGCGGATGGGGATGGAAAGGATTGTTTTTTGGAAGAAGTGAAAATGTGCTAAGGTTGGAGGGCTGGATTTGAGAGTGCACATGACAGTTGCAAAGAATTCAAAGTTACTCACTGTGACTTAGGTGAGGTATCAGGAGTGGGGTGGCATGGGATGAGTATCAGGAGATGATGCAGGAGGAGAAATTGCTTGGAGTCCGATTCTGTAGCAAAGCTGGGCTAAAGAAAGCAATAAGGAGAAGAGAGGGGAAATGATGGAAATCATGAGCAGAACACAAACTGCTTTTGTCACCTGCAGCTGCTCGTGTGAGTTTGGGTTCTGGCCGTCTCCCAGGCACCGTGTGTTCTAGAGCGCATGCTTCTCCCCCGTCAAAGGGGAAGAGCCCTGCCCTGTTGACCTCCTGGATGGTGATGAAGAGTAAGTCAACAGTGACTGGGAAATGACAGTGCACTTTTTGACCCCCTCTCTCCTTTCAGGTCTCCAGCTCAGGATGGAGACACTTATTAGTGCACCACATTTGGGGTTGGGGTGGAGGGTTATTCCAGAAGCCAAGAGGTTCATTCTCTTTGGTGTTTTTCACAGCCTGGAAGATAAACTCTGACTCTAACCCACGGAGCAAGGCCAGCGGCCTCTTTTCTTTCTGCTCATGAACCCCATCCTCTGACCATACAGAACTCCAAAGCTGGTGTGCCAAAACCAAAACAAAGCAAACAAACAAAATTAAATTAAACCCTCCACTAGTCTAAAAGTTTGATCCCCCCAACAATACAAGGTTAATGAAAAAGACTTGAGACTTGGATGTGATTTTCAAGCATCTATGCCTTTGCCTAGATGGAAAACTACCCACTGCCCAAACTGCCCTTTTTTGATCATTTTCCTGAGTTCATCTGCACTCGTTTTCTGGCCTCTCTCCTTAGGAAGGCTTTCCTGGCATGTGGTGCAGCCATAGCTGGGGTTCCTCTATACGTTCATAGCAAACTGCACCTTCAGCATCATTTTAACCTCTACAAATCGCTTCTTAAATGCAGAGTAAAAAATTGTCCCGGGCTTCCCTGGTGGCGCAGCGGTTGAGAATCTGCCTGCCAATGCAGAGGACACGGGTTCGAGCCCTGGTCTGGGAAGATCCCATATGCCGCGGAGCAACTCGGCCCGTGAGCCACAATTACTGAGCCTGCGCGTCTGGAGCCTGTGCTCCGCAACAAGAGAGGCCGCGATAGTGAGAGGCCCGCGCACCGCGATGAAGAGTGGCCCCCGCTTGCTGCAACTAGAGAAAGCCCTCGCACAGAAATGAAGACCCAACACAGCCATAAATAAATAAATAAATAAATAAATTCTAAAAATTAAAAAAAAAAGTCCCATGTGTTTTATATTCTTAATTTCTCGGGTCCCCATTTGCGTCATTACTGTGTATTACTCCATTACTTCATTATTACACAGTATTGATTTTTTAGAATACCCTTTCCCAAAAAAACTGTCAAAAATAAGCAAAACAATAACAGCAACAGCAACAAACAAAACTTGGGCTTATAAAATCCAAAAGTCAAGTCAGTTTAACCTCTGAAATAAAGTAAGAGGAGTGGCATCAAATACGAACATTTTTGCCATTGCTTTTAAAGCCACCAAGTCTATCCCTTTGGAAATCCCCAGTCCCCACTCTGACAGGCCATGCTGGCTCGTCTTTTCACAAAGCCTCACTTGTCTAATCACTGTTCCACCTGCTATGATTTTTCAAGGGAGAACATGCTCAGAGCCTCTGAACTAAACCAGGCCAAGAGGTTCCTTGGCTGGGCTCTCCATTTGAAAATCCTCATGCTAAATTCTTTCAAGTACATACTCAGCCCTTCTCAGGTTATCAGCTACACTTAAGAAATCTGGTCAAATTGATTATGATATCTGATATATCACCAACTTAGAATCCCTGTGCCCCTTTCCTGGGAATCAGCTTAAGAGGAAAGGCAGATTTTTCATACACATAGGATAGGATTGTCCTTCCCCTGTATGGTGAAGTTCCACACTCATCCTTCCAAGATATGTGCCGTAGTTTCTAGCTCCCTTTTGTGAGACTCTAATCTCAGTGACTCAGGAGTGATTGACTTTCCAATCAATTGATTGCAATGTATTTACATGTGCATCCATATGTCCAAGGTACCCTCCTCTGCTCATGACTCCTTGTAAGAGAGACTACTCTTGGTGAGTTGAAAGTGGATTCCTGGCAGATACCTTGCTGGTGCAAAGGAAAAACAACTGGCAGGTATCTTACCACAATAAAATTTATGATTCTGTATTGCAGTTATCTAGTTTCTTACCAGGATGAGCCACTGGACTGTGGAACTGTATCTCATTTACAGCCATAAGGCATTATGTCTTATTTCTAATCATTCCCACAGTTTCTAATATAGATCCTGATGCAGAGTTGGACTCCAGTAACTTATTATTTAATGAAAGGAAGAAGAATAAATGAATGCATTGACTTCCTGATAGAGTCATTTCTGGGTACCATATTCAAAATGAGAAAGATCCTTTATCTGTGGCCACCACAATTATATTTTTGAAAAAGACATTTGAGTTTTCCTTTAATAGGTCCACTTTCCTGTTACCTGGATTTCTGGCTGTCTTCTGTCGAGATGCAATAAGCCCAGGATTGTCTAATAGCAATGCAAATGGAAGTACTACGTGCAAAGCCCTCTCTCTACGAAATCCCAGGATGGAAAGACCCACCATGAAGAAAACTTGCAGTCTCCTCTTCAATAATACCAGATATGAGTGGTATCAAAATCTTTCACACATAGGTACCTACTTGTCCACAAGTGAGTTTGTGTGTGAACATGGTGTCCATGGGTTCTCGCTCTAGCTCAGCACGACCTTGGATAAGTCTCTCTCTCTCTCTGGGCCTCAGTCTCCCCTTCTCTAACAAGCAGTGGCATGAATGCATTATCTCCATGCTCACTTGGAGAATTATACCCCCGTTTTTTTCAATTCATTGAAGCTGTTATGGTCTACATGTCTATAATTAGGGGTGACATTGTTCTGGCTCCCAGGTCCCTACCTTCATCATTTACCTGCAGGTGACAGCTTGGCTAAGGGAGACTTACTCAGCATACGCTAGCAGGTTGTATCCCGAGAGAAGTGCAGTTATCTGATACTGAGTACTTGGAGTCTTCAAAATCCTCAATCGTGGCTGTTTGCTGCTCCCTGGTGGTTCAAGGAGGCTTCTGCAGATGCCCAAAGAAAATGTCTCTGAAACGTAGATCCCACTCTTTTCTTATTGGAAGTCTTATTGGGCAAAATATGTAACATGCCAACACAATGCCTGCTACCAAATAACTGCTGAATAAATTCATGTTCACTTGTCTCTTCCAAAGGGAACTGGCTTCAGATTGTTGTGTTTAGAAGAGCCTTTAAAAATACTATAGTGGTAAAACAGGAATTTAGAGCATATAATACTAAAAAAATCAACAGTAAATGATGGGTATGTATTGAGTAATACCAAGATATTAAAAGTGATCAAAGCAGAATGGCAAAGAAACTCTGAAAAAAAAAAGAATATTCATTCATTCCTTTTTTATTCATAGCTCAAGGAGGTGATAGGAATAGGGAAAGTCTAACACTTATTAGCTTCTCCATGTTCCATGTTTTTATAAGTTTTATTACATTTGATGCACAGAAAAACCTAATGATGTAGGAGTTAATAGCCTCATTCTACACAGGAGGGAACTGAGGCTCAGAGAGGCAAATAACTATCTGAATGTCCATGGTTAACACATGGCCAGCATCTAGAATTTAATCTAAGTCTGCGCTGCTCTAAACTATGGCTTCTCCTAATACATCACCCAGACTTCTGGGGGTTTTACAATTATTTCACCCTTCTACCCCTTTTAAAGGTGGAGAAACCCTGACTCAAAGAGAGATGCTACTCCAGGGGTGTAGTGGTAAGGGTTTAACAACCAGCTCAGGGTGGTGGTGTCAGTCTAATTTATATAGTAGTTGCTAATTTACATGGTCTACTTTATTGAAAGTGGAGTTGGGAAGAAATGTACATAATCAAGCCCACCACTGATCTCATGTCTTATAGTGACATCTCACAAGTATATATTGAGTACAAACATGTACTAGACTGACATGAAAAAGAGCTGAAGTGTCTGGGTCAAATTCCAGCCTTCTTCTTCTTTCCGGTCTAGACAATACAACTGAGAATTGCTGATGTCACTCTGCTGATGGTCTCACCAGTTGACCATGTTCATTTCTGACTCCTGCTTTTTCCTACTGACTCTGGCTTCCTGACATGAGGAGATTAATACTAAGATGAAGTTGCAAGACATTCATCAGTTTGAAATGAGTGGCCATCAATCTGGAGAAATACGCCTCATTGCAGAGAAGAGGTGTTTGCCCTCATGGTGTGGCTCCAGTCAGCGTCATCCAGATCTCTGCAATATGCCTTATCCCAATGGACTGTGTGTCCCATGGAAGCATAATATTTGTCTTTTTTATACACATTGCTTCCCTAACTCATGGAACAATGGACTGCTCCACAATAGGTAATGAATCAATAGTAGTTGAATGACTCTATCTCTGGACATTGTATTAAAATTTCACTGTGAGGTGAATTTCTTACTACTCTGAGATATTGCAGAGGTCACTTGAACTCTCTGGAAATCAGCTTTTCCAGCTTTCAAATGAAGAAAATACTAGCTACTATGAGGGTTTGTTGTAAGATTAGAGTAATATACTGTATATCATGTGCTAGGTACACAGTAGACAATTGACAAAGAGCAATTCTTGTTGTTATTATTATTATTAGACTTTTCAATTTTTAAGATACTCATAAAGCAGGATTCCTGAGAAAAGTACATACTGATCATAATACCTTATATATGTTTGGTGGGCCATTTTATATCATGTATCTCAGTCGATAATCATAACTTCTCTATGAACGGTATCAAATATTCTATTTTAGAAATGAAAAAAAAATGAAGCCTGAACAATCAGTAGCTTCTGGGATTTCTTCCACCAAAAAGCTTCCCTGCTTGGATAACTCTTCTGTGGTGTGCTTTTTTTTTTTTTTTTTTTAAA
This sequence comes from Balaenoptera borealis, assembly GCF_965194805.1. Classification (NCBI taxonomy): domain Eukaryota; kingdom Metazoa; phylum Chordata; class Mammalia; order Artiodactyla; family Balaenopteridae; genus Balaenoptera; species Balaenoptera borealis. Next base: position 104,094,024 of record NC_138865.1, read on the forward strand.
CATCTTTATTGGAGTATAATTGTTTTACAATGGTGTGTTAGTTTCTGCTTTATAACAAAGTGAATCAGCCGTACATATACATATATCCCCATATCTCCTCTCTCTTGTGTCTCCCTCCCTCCCTCCCTATCCCACGCCTCTAGGTGGTCACAAAGCACCGAGCTGATCTCCCTGTGCTATGCGGCTGCTTCCCACCAGCTATCCATTTTACACTGGTAGTATATATAAGTCCATGCCACTGTGCTTTAAAGCCAAGCTTTGTTGTCCTATTCTCCGTGAAGGATTCCCCACTTCCTCCTCTCAAAGCAGACTTTGCCATTCCCCTCTCCATGTTCCCATTGCATGGGATAACTAGATCTGCCATAGTAGCTCTCGGCTGTCATTCATTCTTCCATTTATTTAAAAACTTTTTATTGACTGCCTCCTAATAGTCAGGAATACTGCTCAGTTTAAGGTTTTGGGAGGTGAAACAGATAAGACTTCTTGCCCAAACAGAGCTCAGATCTAGTGAAAGAGACAGACATTAATCAGATAGCCATAAACATGACATATATATATATATATATATATATATATATATATATATATATATATATATATACCAAGTGGCTGCAGTTGAGCTAGTAAAGGGTAGCTTGAGACTAGATTGATTTTTTTATCAAGCAGGGGCGACATAACATCCTACATGGTCTTGTGCGTCATGCTAAGGATTTCATGTTCTTATCCTAGGAACAACAGGAATCCCCAAAAGGACTTGAGAAGAGGAATGAATTAATCAGAATTTAATTTTAAAAGATCAGTGTCTCTTTTTTTTTTTTAGAGAATGTGGTTATTTTCCATGCTACTTGAAGTCAGAGACCGTATTCAGTATTCCTGTAGTATCTAGCAAGGGGGCTGGAATAATAGTAGGCGCTTAGGGCTGTTGCTAAATAATGATGTAGGCATATATATACACACACACACATACATATTCAGTAATCCTGTCAATGACTCAGCCAAATAGCCATTGTTATGTCAATTGAGAGATTAGAAGACTAGAATACAGAGAGATGGTATCATTTGGTACTGTTGGTAGTTGGGTAAGCCAGGATTCAAACCTGGTCCAGAATATTCTTTAGGGTCTACATTCTTCCCACAATAATATGCCCTGACTCTCATTATGCCATGTGGCCTCTCATGGAAGTTGCTCCACAACGTAGACTCTTGAGTACATGAGAGCTTTGCCTAGTAGCCTGCCTCTCCCAATTTTCTAGGCATCCTCATCTGGTACCTCTCCTGACACCATAATTGTTCTACCTCCTCAGGCACCCATCTGTCTTCCTGTTGCATCCCCCACCCCCAGCCCCACTGGATAAACTTTTTCTCATCATCAATTCCAACACCAGCCCCTAGTGCTTGACCGTCATTCAGTGTCCCAGGCTCCTAGCCTTCTAAGCCAGCCTGTGTCAAACAGCATTGGACCTTCATTTTCCTTATCGAGAAATCAGAAACAACCTACATCAGGGTTCTAGAAGTTGAGTCCCAACCTGTAAAGTGAAATCTATCCTATAGTGTTTTTTCTTTTTTGTCTTTTTCTTTCTTTCCAGCTTTATTGTGATATAATTGATTTGAAACATGTTGATAATTGATTTCAAACATGTTGCAAAGTGATAACCATCATAGTGTTAACTAATACCTCCATCATATGATGTAATTATCATTTTATGTTTGTGGTGAGAACATCTAAGATGTACTCTCTAAGCAACTTTAAAATATATAATACAGTATTATTAACTATAATCACCATGCAGTACACTAGATTCCCAGAACTTATTCATTTTATAACCGAGAGTTTGTACCCTTTGGCCAAAATCTTTCCATTTCCCCCACCTCTAGCACCTGGAAACCACCATTTTATTCTCTGTTTCTATGAATATGGCTCTTTTGGACTTCCACATACAAGTGACAGCATACAGTATTAATCCTATAGTGTTTTGAACTCCATGTTTTCTATGATGTTTTGTAAGCTCATGTATTAAGAATTGCTTTGGCTCCTAGTAGGAGAAACCCAAAACCACATGTCACAATAAATCAGGAACTTTGTTATTCTTATATAACAAGAAATCTGGATGTCAGCAAATGAGGGCTTCTATTGCTATTTCAAGATGCCAACAGGAACCCAAGCTGTTCCTCTTCCCCCTTCCCCAGTCCTTCCTTAGCACGTGTATGCCACCAAAATGGCTGAACCACTTCCAGTAATACAGTCATGGTCTAGACAAGAAGGAGGGGAAGAGGATGAATAAAAGGTATTTGCTGGCTGAGAGGACTCCTTCTAAAAACGGTTCTCCAAAACCCTACCAACAGCTCTGCATATGTCTGATTGGCTAGAACCTAGTCACATGGTCACTCTCAGTTAATGTTTTTAGTTGGGTTTTTGGTATTGTCACACCAAAGCCATCATTTACTGAATGTCAAGGTCCTCCCTCTATATTGTTTCATTTACCCCTTGGAACAGGCCTTTTAAGAAAAGTATGAATGGTAGGTATGAAGTCACTTTTTACGTGACTTTGGAGAGCTCTGTGATCTCCTCTGCATGGAAATATTTTCTGCATACATAGCCTTTGTCAGGCACTTTCTCTTTGTTTTGTGAAGGCACAACCTCATTGAAGCCTAATATTTGTATGAGATAGATATCACTTGTTATTCCCATTTTCCAGATAATGCAACTGAGGCTTATGACGTTAAGTCACTTGATTAAGGGCACATGGCTAATATATGGCATTTCCAGAATTCCAACCCAGGTCAGTCGGACTCTGAAGCCCATAGATTTTTCCATTCTGATATGTTGCCATGTCTGAATCTGTCTAGCTAAGGAGGAGGGACATCCTTGAGGCATGCCAGGATCATTTCTCACCAGCATCCCCACAGACTAATAAATGCCGACACACATCTTGTATCACGGCTTCCCATCAGTCCGTGCCTCTGCGTTTTCCCCAGACCTGTTCCAAAGGTCCCCAAAGGACTGAAAATGTCATCTATGCAGACAAATTGGAAGCAAGTTAAAAGAGAACAAAGGGATATTGAGCCAGGGTAAAAAATTAACGTTCCGAACAATTTTCAGTCGGCACAGATTGATTTTTCCTGGGCATTTTTCCTCTTCCAATTTTGTAATTTATGTTTATTTTCAGTGAAATTCAGTCCATCTGTATCTGATTCATTCACACGTAATTCATCAGCTGACGGCCCTGTCAGAGAAAAAGATTCCGATGTGCCTCTTGCGTTTGACTTTGGACTCGAGGTCTGTCTGGAATACCAGGGCAAGGTGGCCTCTGAGAAACATAGAGAGAAGCAGGTGAAGTGGCTTCACACCTCCCTTCCAATATGCACGGCCCTCTGTTGTTTTCTCTTTGTTTTAGGCAGCTGTCGTTGTCTTCTCAATTATTTTGTAATTGGGCTTATGCACAAATCTTTCCAACTCTGCTGGCTCCATTTTGTCTGTCCATAAACATGCTCACATTTCTCTCATTCTAAAACACGAAATAGACAAGTCACCCCAGACAAAGGGATCACAAACCACAATGCCCTTCCCCACCTCCATTCATCCTCAAACACATTTCCACACCAGCATCTCAGAAGTTTGCACTCTGCATTCATCACCTCCAGTTTATTTCTCACTCCCCCATTATGTACCTCTGCCTCCTGTACCCGACCGAGACCTTCTAATGAAAGTCACCTTTCAATTGCCAAGTCCAACAGTTATGTTCTGCTACTATGAGATTAGTGTCTCGGTAGCACTGGCTGCTGTTGACAGTTCCCTCCTTCCTTACACTCTCTGCTCTGTTGGCTTCCTTCCATCCCTCCTCTTCTTTCTTCCCTTCATTTTGGTCTCATATGTCTCCATCTTTCCTTATTCATAAAAAATTTATGCACTTTGGCCCCCAAGTTTTGATTGAAGGTTCTGGAGCCAGAATGTCTGGGTGCAAAGCCCGCTGTGCCATTTCCAAATGTGCGACCTTGGGCAAGTTTCTTAAACCTCTCTATGCCTCAACTGAAAATTGGGGGAAATTATATTTCTTACCTCATAGGGTTGGATAGGGATTAAATTAATTTATTAGCTATAAAGTTCTTCAAACGGCACCTAATATCATAACCACTTAATAGATTTTAACTGATAGGACCAGTACTAAACATGATCTAATAATCTGTAAATGCTTATATGATTGATGATAGATGGGAATGTATTCTAATGCAATCGTTGTGATTATTTTAAAATTACGTTGGATGCATATTCTAGTCTATAGGAGATTATGACCAAGACTTCAGATGTATGTAAAATAAGTCCATATGCTTTTACTAATTATATACACCTAAAGATAGAAACTAAGGTTAAACCGTTGCCTAATAATACAATAAAAGGAAAAGTAATGGAAAAATATATAATTTACCAACACTAATTACAAGAAAGCTGTAGTGGTCATATAAATATTAAAATAGACCTTAAGACAAAGAATATTACCAGAGGAATGTAGAGATATTTCATAATGATAAAAGGGTCAATTCATTGGAAAAATGTGAACTTATCTATGTGTATGTACCAAATTAAAGGAAACAATAAATAAATCCACAACCAGATCTGAGAATTTTAACTCTTTTCCTTCAACGTTAAAAAACAAAAACAAACAAACAAACAAAAACTAAACCAAAAAATCACTAAAGTTATAAAAATTTAAACCCTGTCAATCACCACTGGTCTGACATTTATAGCAAACTATATCCAACAACTGCATAATACACAATTTCTTCAACTTCATTTGGAATGTTCACCAAGATAAACAATATGTTGGGACATAGAAAGTCTCAGTGAACTAGAAAAAATTTGTTTTCTTATTGACTTTATTCACTGATCTCAATGAAATTAAATATGAAGTCCAAAAAATAACTAACACTATATCTTACATATGGAAACTAAACAGCACACTTCTACATAACTTATGAGCCAGTGGAAAAATAATGAGGAAAAATTAGAAATTATTATCAACTAAATGACATAGAAAGAACACATGTTAAAATTGTTGGAATGTATTTAAAGCAGTGCTTAGAAAAAAATAGTTTAAATGCTTATATTAGAAAATAAAAAAGCTTTAGAATTAATTACTTAAATTTCCACCTTAAGAAGATGAACAAATAAACCAAAAATTAGTAAATGAAAGGAAACAGAAAATTAAGAGCAGAAGCCAATAAAATAGAAAAGCAATAGGGAAAATTAATAAAGCCAAATGTAAGTCTCTAGAAAATTACAAAACATTGATAAATCTCTAACAAGATTCATTAAGAAAAAGACAGAAACATAAAGTCTCCTTATCATAACAGAGAGGATATTATTAAATATTCTATACATATAACAAACATAGTAAGATAATATTATTAACAATTTTATGTAAATAAATTCAACAACTTAGATGAAATGGGAAAAAAGAATCCTTGAAAAAAACACAACTTAGAAAAAAATTGTTACAAGAAGAAATATAAAATCTAAATAGCTCTATGTCTTTTTTTTTTGTCACTGAAAGCCATTTTATTTTAAATATAGCAGTGTGTACATGTCAATCACAAACTTCCAATCTACCCCTCTCCCCTCTCATCCCCTCCGGTAACCATAAGTTCGTTCTCTAAGTCTGTGAGTCTGTTTCTGTTTTGTAAATAAGTTCATTTGTATCTTTTTTTTTTCAGATTCCACATATAAGTGATATCATATATTTGCCTTTCTCTGTCTGACTTACTTCACTTAGTATGATAATTTCCAGGTCCATCCATGTTGCTGCAAATGGCATTATTTCATTCTTTTTAATGGCTGAGTAATATTCCATTGTATATATGTACCACATCTTCCTTACCCACTCATCTGTCCATGGACATTTAGGTTGCTTTCATGTCTTGGCTATTGTAAACTGCTGCAATGAACATTGGGGTACATGTATCCTTTTGAACCATGTTTTTCTCTGGATACATGCCCAAGAGTGGGATTGCTGTGTCATATGATAACTCTACTTTTAGTTTTTTAAGGAACCTTCATACTGTTCTCCATAGTGGCTGTACCAATTTACATTCCCACCAACAGTGTAGGAGGGTTCCCTTTTCTCTGCACTCTCTCCGGCATTTATTGTTTGTAGATTTTTTGATGATGGCCATTCTGACTGGTTTGAGGTAATAACTCATTGTAGTTTTGGTTTGCATTTCTCTAATAATTAGTGATGTTGAGCAGCTTTTCATGTGCTTCTTGGCCATCTGTATGTTTTCTTTGGAGAAATGTCTCTTTAGGTCTTCTGCCCATGTTTTGATTGGGTTGTTTGTTTTTTTGATATTGAGCTGCATGAGCTGTTTGTAAATTTTGTTGGTCACAGTGTTTGCAACTATATAGCTCTATATCTTTTAAAGCCATGGTTTTCAAAGTCTGGCCCTCCCGAACCAGGACTAACGACATCATTTATTACTGTATTAAAATGAATATTCTTTAGCCTCACCTCAAAACTACTGAACCAGGAACTCTGAAAACAATGTTCAACAGCTTGTGTTTAAAAGCCCTCTAGGCATGAAGTTAGCAGAAACAGCCTAAACAAAATATTAACAAATTGAATCTAAAAACACATAAAAAGGATTAAGCGACTTCTGTCCCAAGAAAAATAGGTCATTTTCATATTTTAAAAATCAAGCAATGAAATTAGAAAAGAGAAAAACATAATAATACCTTAATAAATTCCAAAAAACTATTTTTAACAGTTCAATACCATACCTATTCATGATAAAAACTTTTAACAAACTAGGAATAGAACACAACTTTTATCAATATGTTGAAAGCATCTCCAATAGCAATACTAACAAAAGATGAACCATGAATAGCCAAAAGCACATAGAAAGTTCTCAGCACCATTGATCATCAGGGAAATGCACACTTGAACCACAATGAGGTGCCACTAAGAGAATGGTAACACTAAATACTGGTAACGTTGGGAGTACCAAACTCTAATATATTTCTGGTGGAAGTGTAAAATTGCACAACTACTTTGGGAAAAAGCTTTGATATTTTCTTATAAACAAACCTCTGCTGTGTGACCTGGCAATTAATTCTAGGTGTTTAGCTAAGGGAAATGAAAATCTACGTTTACAAAATGACCTGTAAAAAAATGTTCACAGAAACCTTATTGATAATAGCCTAAAACTAAAATGGTTAAGCAAATGGTGGTATATTCACATAATGGAATTATATTAAGTAATAAAAACACCAACAACTTACTTTTATACTCAGCAACATGGTTGGATTGCACAGTCATTATGCTGAGCACAGAAGCCAGACACAAAAGAGAATGCACTGTACAATTCCATTTATATGAATTCCTAGCATAGGCAAAACTAATCTAAGTTGAAGAAAAATTCAGAGCATTTGTGCCTCTGGGGGATGCTTTAACTGAGAAAAGGCTGAAGGGAAAATTCTGGGTTGACAGTTACATTCTATAGATAGGTATGTAGGTTGCATGGGTGGGTGCATTTGCCAAACCTAGTGGAATTGTAACTTAAGATTGTGCATCTCCCAGAATTTAATTTTATCTTTTAAAAAAATGTGCATTAAGGAAAAAATCTATATGCTTCTTGAATTGACAGCCAAATTGCTGGCTTGGTTAACCTTCAACAGCAAAAACGCTGATTAAAGTCTAATGTGAATGGAAAGATATGGAATGCAACATTGTAGGGTTCCTCAAGTCTTCCATATGTCTGTTACAACTGATTTTGTGTGTGATTTTTGCAGTCTTAAAGCCAATATCAATATTTGTCTGCAACTTGGGAGGCCCTTTTCTTGCCAGAAATGTGTAAGCTCTTTTTTCCTCTTGCTATAAATGGGATAAGTCCTACCAAACATTCTTCAAAAATAAATGAGTGGAACATTAATTTCCTGATAGCTCAACACCCCAGCTTTTCAACAGCATTAACTGTTTTCATGTGTTTAGTTTTTCATTGGTGGAGTTATTCATTTCTGAATATAAATCTCCTTTTTTTTGGAAATTAAAGATACATTTAGTTTAGTTTATATTTCCCATATAATCAATTTTCAAAACCTAATAACCTTTTAATTTTAACGTTGCTTAGCAGGAAAACACACCTGAAATCATCTGTTGGTGCCTACAATTGGATAGATATATAAATGGGAAAACTATTATCTTGTTTTTATACAATATTGAATATATTAGAGAATGGAACAAGATGAAGAGAGGTAAATAAAATTTTGGTGAAATTTTTGGTGTTGATTTACATTAAAATTTTTTAATGTATTATATAATATATATATTTCTAAAAATTGGAATTTCACTCAACACCTGCTTACTCTATAGGTCTAGCAGCTATCATGTTCTATCACTTTGACAAAGATTTCTGAAAATGATTGAGTCCCAATCCTTGAAAATACAGAAATGAAAACAAAATTCTGCCAAGAAATGCAGTCTAGGGTAGGGGGACAGACAACCATATTAACAATAGTAATTTTTTTTAATTTATTTATTTTTGGCTGCCTTGGGTCTTCGTTGCTGTGTGCAGCCTTTCTCTAGTTGCGGCGAGCGGGGGCTACTCTTCGTTGCGGTGTGTGGGCTTCTCATGGTGGTGGCTTCTCTTGCTGCGAAGCACAAGCTCTAGGCACATGGGCTTCAGTAGCTGTGGCACACGGGCTTCAGTAGCTTTGGCACGCGGGCTCAGTAGTTGTGGCTTGCGGGCTCTAGAGCACAGGCTACATAGTTGCGGCAGAGGGGTTTAGTTGCTCCGCAGCATGTGGGATCTTCCCGGATCAGGGCTCAAACCCGTGTCCCCTGCATTGGCAGGCAGATTCCTGACCACTGCGCCACCAGGGAAGCCCCAACAATAGTAATTTTAATAGGATATGTTAAATGCTAATACATGGAAACAATGGGCTATGGATGTAGTTATACATAGACACTAACCCAATTCTGAGGGAGTATACTGGGCAAGATTCCAGAATTCTTCTCCACTCTCCTTACCTTTCCCTTCCATCACCTTCACCTTCACCTGGCTTATGTTCATTTCTTTCAGGTCGCAGATTAAATATCATGATTTTAGAGACATCTTTTCTAAACTCTCAGACCATGAGCTATCCTTATTATATACTTTTATGGTACCGCATAATTTTCTTCATAACATTGATCACAATTGTAATTTAAACATTTGGGGATAATTATTTCTCTAACATTGAATTCACCTGCTGGAGTGTAGGTACTTTGTTTGTTCTAGTCTTTGCTTTATTGCCAGTGATTACCATGCTATTTGATATACATTGGATGATTGACAGATTCTTATTTAACAACAGCAACAACAAAGAATGAGCTAAGTCTTGAAGGACCAATGTTTTTCAATGCAGAGCTTTCCAAAGTTCTCTTCTTCTGATACCTAAACTATAACATGCAGCTGGTGTGGTTACTCTATCAACCAAGTTACTGATCGGAAGAAGCCTACAGTGAATATCCCTGCAGTGCGAGCAAAATTAAACCTGCATTGCTGTAAGCTACTAAGATTTGGGGGGGGTGTGTTATAGCAACATACTTTAACTCATCCTAACTGATACAGTGGTCATATCCAAAATCCACTTTTGCTAACTAAGCCAGTATTAAATATGCACTGAGCACTATGGAGGTACATATAAATTAATTAAATGTGGCGCCTGAGCTACTGTACCTCATAATTTCACAGTTCCTTCTTTCTAATGAAATAGAGCCCTCCCTTAGTCCAGAGAAAAATGCTACCTTTGTATCTAATATGAACTCTTAGATATGAGTAGTGTAGTTATGAGTCATGAAGTCAGATCTCAGTTATAAAACCTAGAGGTTAAGTTTTCTAATCTCTCTGGAATTTAGATTTTTGTTGTTGTCATTGTTAAGATGGGAATAAAGCTCATCACGTAGAAGTTAACTCTAACATTAGAAATGTGTCTATCTTGGGCTAGGTAGTAATTGTAGTTATTTATAATAAAATAAGAAGAGGGAGAATGTGGTATGTTGTTATCGTAAGAATATTCTTTTAAGTTCTGCTATATGAAATCATCTCTTATTCATTATTAGAGAAGAATTGTGTCTTGCTTGTCTTTATATATCTGGTGGTTAGCACAGAGCTGGACACACGGTTGGCATATGATAAATGAATGTTGACTTGAATTCTGTGAGGGCTGAGAGGAGAATAAGAGGAATTTCCAGTCTGAAGATGTCAGGGAAATTTCAAAATGTCACGGACGTAGAAACGTTTCAACTTAAATCTTGAAGGATGGGCAAAATTTTGACATGCTGGAGATAGAGCATGATTGTCAGAGAAAATAGGAAAAGCAAAGACATGAGTTAGGACCTTCTGGGATATGTAAGGCAAATAGTGAGTAGTTTAGTTTGGTTATATGTAGGGCACATAAAGTAAGAATTTTGTAAAAGGTAGGCCAAGGTCAGAATATAGAGAGCATCTTGCAGGCTGTGTAAGGAGCTGAGTTTTTAGTCTATAGCAAGAAAGAGTTATTGAGAGCAGTAAAGGAAGAGTGAGAGGTGGAAAGAGCAGTGCTTTAGGACACCTGTTTTGGGATGCAGTGTTGTATTAAGTGCTTTACAACTGCAATTATCCTATGAGATGGAGAATATTATTTTCATTTTCCATGAGAAAACTGAGGCTCAGATGTTAAATAACTTGCCCAAGTTATAGCCACCCATAAGTGGAAAAGATATAATTTAAATCCAACATTTTGTTTGATGTCAATCTGTATTTTTTCCATTTAAGACCACAACAGAATAAAATTTACTTCATGGATTTTCCAAATGTACAGGAAAAATCATTCTTGTGGCTAATGCAGCTCTATGGTTTGTTAAGCAAGTCCAAATGAGTTTCCTTAAAATATTTATTTTTCCTTAAATGTATTTCAAAGATGATTTGTGAAGTGTAAAGTGTTAAAAGAATACAAGCTGTTAATACTAATGCTAATTAGATAAACTATGCTTAGAACAGTGTTGTTTAGATCTTTTAGATCTTATGTCACTCTAGCACAAAAAAAGAGATTATTAATTTACTTTCTCATTTCTAATTTCCCTAAGCACAATATTTACAAATCAAGAAGAAATTCATCCCAGCACCTATGTTTCATTTAAAGTTCTTTAGAAGGTTAAAAAAGATGTCCAGGGGCTTCCTGGGTGGCACAGTGGTTAAGGGTCCGCCTGCCAATGCAGGGGACACAGGTTCGAGCCCTGGTCCGGGAAGATCCCACATGCCACGGAGCAACTAAGCCCGTGAGCCACGGCTCCTGAGCCTGTGCCTAGAGCCCATGCTCTGCAATAAGGGAAGCCATTGCAATGAGAAGCCCACGCACCGCAGAGAAGAGTAGCCCCCCCTCGCCACAACTAGAGAAAGCCCACGCACACAGCAACAAACACCCAGTGCAGACAAAAATAAATAAATTAAATAAATAAATTAAAAAAAAAAAAAAAAAGATGTCCAGACTATTAAAGTTGGAAAAAATTCAAGTGCTTGTCCTATAATGGAGACCAAAACTGAGGAACACTTTGGTGGTGTGGGATATGACCTTTTTAGTCCAAGTGACACAGGGCATCTGCACAGGCTTCATATGGTTTAAAAAATGTTTTAAAGGATCCCTGTGTGCTGAGCACTTATTCTTAGTAATTCAGCATTTACATTCAGAGGATGAATCCTAGGACAAGGTAAATAAAGGAGGTCAATATAATAGTATTTGTCTTTTACTAAATGTCCACCATAAACTGGATCCTTTATTCATTTTATTTCTAATCTTCACAACATCTTTTCAGGGCCTGTATTGCTATCTCCATTTTGTAGATAAAGAAAATAACAATCAGAATACTTTTAAAAACTAATATGCGCCTAAGTGGAGATCTTTAACTTACATTTTTGGAGTCATAAGCTCACATGCTTTCTATTTAACCACCTTGCCCAAGTTCCCTTCAACTGTGATGCTCTGTGATTCTACCTATCACCTCTGGTTCTTTCTCTTAAAATGGAAAGACAGGGTGATTGCAGTTGAGTCCACATAAGTTAGCTTGTTTTAGCCAAGAATGACCTCAATGGAACATTGTCTTGCTTTCTGTTCCCCAAGCACTGAGACACAACTATAATCCATTTGTTCTACGGTTTATGGCCACTCTTCCCAATATACCCTTGATGAACAACAACTGTTGACATGGAACTCTATAAAAGAGTCAGTCCTGTAAGACCTGAGGAAGTCCCTTCTTTCTTCATCCCACCTCATTCTTTCTCCTGCAGAAGAGATCAGTGCCCTGAAAATGGTAGAAATTATGCCACTCATGAGGCTAATGATGGATAGTGTAAAAGTCTCAGTGTACAGAACATCTCAGAGTAAAAACAAAGACCCTGGGGCAACTGAATCTATCTTAAATGGATGAAGTGCACATAGAAATTGATCCTTGGGCTAGGCAGGCTTTGTTTGACTCAATCTCATGGACATTTTGTAATTGTTATTTATCAGATGCTGGCTCTATTTGTCTAAAGGATTAGAGTAAGGAGCAAACTCCAAAAGAATGTTGGTGTCTCCAGACCTAGGGAGTAAGAATAAGAAACAGAGAAAAACTCTTTAAAATCCAGCCCTGGACTCCTCTTCCATCTCCCCTCCTTTCTCATGTCTTCATCCACACCAGAGAAACTCCTTTCTTTCTCTTTCTGTCTTTCTCACCCCACTTGTGAGCCTCTCTGCTTTTTGCTGCCAGGCTGGTCTTTTCCCACCTTATCAGCTTAAGCAAGCTTTTACTCTTTTTTTTTCAGGTCTTAGTAAGATGCCCCTACTCTCTGGAGCTTTCCCTATCACGACCACACAGAATAAATCACTCCCTCATCTGTACATCCTTAGGATGTACATCCTTCCTGTCTTGTAGCATCTTACATGGTTTATCATTGCTTACTGTGTTGTTTTCTCCCCCTATCAAATCCCCAAGTACAGTGCCAGAGACCCAGCATGAGTTAGTAAATTTCTAGTTAATGTACACAACTTAGATCAGATGTCCTTTACTCAGGGAGCTACTACTCCATTTATACCAGCAGTCTTTAGCCCCACAGCAAATCAGATTGGAGCACACAATGCAGAGTTCCACAGTGACTTCTCCGGCTGCAAAGCAATGTAGACTTTACTGAAGATCTCACTGCAGAGACTGAGATAGACACAAACATTGCACACAGCTAAAATTTCTCATTAGATAGGTCTATTCTCTCTAAAGTCCTTTTCCCTTCAGGTCACTACTAGGATGTTTTTCTTTTTATCCTATTTCTCAAACAGCAAATAACATTTTTCAGACTCTCTCTTCACCTAATTCTCCCCCAACAATAGTCACCAGTTGAACTTTAATTTTCTTACTTTTGTATTATTTAAAACAAATTCAAATAATCCTCTACTTTTTACCAAATTATAGACCTGTACCCATGACAGTGCTCATGAAAAATGGGTGACTGTGCTCATCTCATTAAATGGCACGTTAACCTCACCTCACCCAGGGCACTTTAGTACTTTTTTCCCTAAGAAATATAATACTTTCTCCAAGAAAGTATTTGGTGAATGTGGTTGCCCACACTTGATTATATGAATCTTTAATTATTGGGCTGTCTTAATTGCTGGCTATTGAGTCATCTCAAATTCTTGGAAATACACAGAGGTTAGACAAAGAAATAAAGTGAGTTAGTGACAGAAGTGGGATTAGAAATCAGTTGACCTGACACTCGTGTGTCTTCTTTCATATCTAGAATATTGGAGGAAATGTAAACTAGATAAACAATGAACGGAAATATTGTCTACATTTATTTCTATTTTCTCATTGACTGTACTAGGTATCTCATAAACGTGCACTCTTTATTTCCTCACCATTGCCCTGCGATATAGACATTATCTCCATTTTATAGATGAGGAAACTGAGGCTCAGAGTGGTAGAGTCCCTTGCCTATGTAGGTCTTCCATGCTCTTCTCACTGTGTGCACTGACACAGTACTTCTCAAATCCTAGTTTAAGTGCAGTAGGGAACTAGCTATTTGAAAGATTTTTTTGAAAATTAATTTTTATTTGAATTATTTTGGAAAGAATATCACACTGCTCTGAACTTTCATGCTGAGGTTTGTTTAAAGTGGAGGTGGCAGGAAGTGCTCGGATTGGATTATTGGAGGTTGTCTCAATAGGGATAAAAAATGGGACTGAAACGTCCCGTGCATATTTACACACCATGCCAAGGGGAAATGGGCCTGCTAAGAAAGTGATGCATTAGAACAGTGCTTCTTTATGCAGTGAAGCCTCGTTCATTATATCATGGGGGTTCCCTGAGGTCACAGGACATCAAAATGTAATATTTGGTAATGGTGGTTGGAGGACATTTCATTGCAGTTATATGATTCCCTGGAGTGAACTTAGAATGTTGCAGCTGGCCTACTGAGGTCACGGTGAAGGGTCTTTGACAAATGGTATGTGGCTTTTCTAGGAGCAGTCACTTCCTTGAGTCTTTTCCAGAAAGATTGCTGGTAGGAAAAATCAAAGTGAGGATTGTTAATATTTTGCTGATGCAGTTCTGTTCCATGTGGGCAACGTAACTCTGCCACTAGACTGTGTGCCTCTGGGACACAGGTACTGGAGCTTATTCATCTTGATGCTTTCCACTCCCAGCACATTGCTTGTCACTTGCCTTTAATTCAGTTCATCATGCTTGACAGCCAGCGGCAATTCAGTCTGGGAAGACAAGGGAGGGAGAAACACACGTAGCCTTGCAGAAGAGACAATGTTGACATTACTCTTTAAGACAGGAGTTAATGGGCAAAGAGGAAGTGATGATAGTCATCTCAGGAAGAGAAAACAGTGCATGACAATGCACTGAGGGTAGAGCAAGAGCATTCTGGGTTTGTACTTGTAACTGAGATGTGGATGCAGAGTTGGTGAGGAGGACCAGGAGATGATACTGAGGAACTTTCAGAAAGTACATCATTAAGAACCCTTTAAGTCAGCAAAGGGATTTAGACTTTATCCTGAAGGCAAGTAGTAGCCACTGATGAATCTGTCATACAGAGTGAAGTAAGTCAGAAAGAGAAAAACAAATACCATATGCTAACGCTATATGCGTTATATGGAATCTAAAAAAAAAAAATGGTACTGATGAACCTAGTTGCGGGGCAGGAATAAAGATATAGACACAGAGGATGGACTTGAGGACACGGGGTATGGAGGGGGAAGCTGGGGTAAAGTCAGAGTAGCATCGACATATATACACTACTGAATGTAAAATAGCTAGCTAGTTGGAAGCAGCAGTATAGCACAGGGAGATCAGCTCGGTGCTTTGTGACCACCTAGAGGGGTGGGATAGGGAGGATGGGAGGGAGGCTCAAGAGGGAGGGGATATGGGGACATATGTATGCATATGGCTGATTCACTTTGGTGTACAACAGAAACTAACACAGTATTGTGAAGCATTTATACTCCAATAAAGATCTATTAAAAAAAAACTATAAAGAAAAAAGTCAGTTGGAAATCTGACTCTAAACAAAATACAAAGTACCTCAAACTAGTATATGGCAAAGACTTCATAAACAAAGAAGAAAGACAAGTAGAATAAAGACTGGCAATTTAGGGTACTAAATATCCCTAATAGAAACAGGAAATTCACCGAGATGATCTTATTACATACTTATGAAATCAAACTTGATCTCACTAGTCACCTAGGGAATACAAAATAAAGCAGTAAGTAATAATTTGTGCCAACTGATCAACATATTTTAAGGCATTAAAAACATCTGCTAATAAAGGTGCATATACAGTGTTGTGGTGAAATCACTACAGTTTTTTGGGGGTGAGTAATTCGGTAGCATCTGTAAACATTTAAAACTTCCAACACTCTTTGAGTTGACCATCCCACAACTAGCCATCTAACAGGGTTAAAAGCCCAATATGCAAAGATGTATCTATGATGTTCATTATAGCATTTCTTGTAAAAAGCCAAACAGACTAATCTGTTGCTTAGTCTCCTTTTACCTTTCTAGATCCATTCTTAGCCTCTACTGACATCTCATGGGCTCCCGGCCCTCTGGTTTCCAGCAGACATGGGAAGATGGGAGGAGAGAAAGGTTGGGGTATTTATCCCTTATGGTGCCCCTGCTCCCTGCAGGTACTTGGTCTTAACAGTGGTTGTGTTTCCTTGTTATGCCCACGGCTTTACAATGGCCATCTCTCTCCTGCAACCACAGCTCTCACCAGGTTCTTGTAATTGTGTTCTGTTACCTTTCCTCTGCAGGCCTTGGGGTTTAACAGCTTCTCTCCCTAAATACTTGCTCATTTCACTCTAACTCACTTTCTGAGCGTGTCAACTGTTCCCTGCTGGAACTCAAATGAAGAGTACAGGATGAGTTGGAGAGGGTAAAATTGTATACGACAGACAGGTGGGCTGGTCCTTACAGGATTTCCACGTGACCCGAGGGAGAGAATGGGGACAAATTCTAGTGAGAGTTAAGACAGTAGTTTGTCTAGTTCACAAAGTCAGTCTCTTTCTCGGTACTCCCAATCTGTTGTCAACTTGCTGTTGTGTACGACACTGGGATCAGGGAAGGAGGATCAAAAGACAGGAGAGGTGCTGTCCTGCCCATAAGAAACTTTCAAGGTGACTTAACTTTCCTTACAGTCACTCATCTCTAGCTTCAGGAATATTTGTTAATTCTCCTAAAGATTTGGGAGCTCACCGAGGCAGTAGAAAGAGCTTGGGGTTATGCATGCCAGCTCTGGGAACTAGCTTCCTGACTTCACACCCTGGTTCCTCATTGTCTAGCTGTGTGATCTTAGCAAGTTGCCTAACCTTCCCAGGCCTGACTTCCCTCATTTGTGTAGTGGGGATACTACTAGTACCTCTCGAATTTAGTAGTTATAAGGAGTAAATGAGTTACTAGATATGAATATCTTGTGTAGGCGTTGTGTAGGGCACGTGTAGGGGTTTGATAAATATGGACAGTTGTCACTATCTACTCAGGCCAGGCTGTCGTATACAGAATGGACACAGAGCCCAGCTACAAAGACAAAAAGGAACAAATGAAAATGATGATGACCTCACTCTGCTTCTCTGCCTATGCATGCGGTTTGGAACCTACAATCATATAAAAAGAGAACATGTGGAAACCATTATCCAGACAGTCTCATTTCCTTTTTTGATAGGGTTACTAGACTGATGGATTGGGAATGGCTTTGGAAGTAGAGAGTCTTGATTTTTGAAAAGCACTTGACAGGATTCTCCCCTGGCCCAGTTCAAGTTCCTCCCTTTCCAGGAAGCTCCCAGAGCACCTGCAATGGGATTATCCTCTCACTACTTTAAATGCTGGCAGTCCTGTGATCTTCTCCTTTGCAGCAGAGATGCCAGTTTGCCGTTTGACAGAGTGCTTTATGTGTGTTCACGACAGTCTCCTAGACTGAGCTGCTGGAGATCAGTGTTCCCAGTCTTATGAAGCTGGCACACAACAGAGGGTAGCATAAACGCCCTAGACTTTGCAGTCAGACCAACAAGAATTCAAGCACTGGCTCTGCCTCTTACCAGTGGGGTGTGCTTGAACAGTTACTTTCTTTGAGTTTCCATTTCATCTGTGAACCTGAGTTAGTGATATCATCCTTGTATCATAGATACCATTTATTACACTCATTCTGTTTGAGGTAAAGCCTCACACCTCTCAAAGGTACTCTCAAGTATATAATACAATATTATAAGTGGAAGTCTATACTCTAACATCTCTTTATTTCCCTCATCTCCCAGCCCCTGATAACTACCATTCTGCTCTGTCTCTATGAGTTCAGCTTTTTTGGATTCCACACATAAGTGGTATCATACAGTATTTGTCTTCCTCTGTCTGAATTATTTTGCTTTGCGTAATGCCCTCAAAATTTGTCTAAGTTGTTGCAAATGGCAGGATATCCTTCTGTCTCATGGGTGAATAATATTCAATTGCGTGTATGTATATATATATATATATATATATATATATAGTATCTTTATCCATTCATCTATTGATGGACACTTAGGTTGTTTCCATGTCTTGGCTATTGTGAATAATGCTGCAACAAACATGGGAGTGCAGATATCTCTTCAAGATCCTGTTTTCATATCCTTTGGATATACACCCAGAAGTGGGATTGCTGGATCATATGATAGTTCTATCTCCAATTTTTTGAAGTACCTCTGTACTGTTTTCCATCGTGGCTGAACCAATTTACCTGCCCACTAACAGTGCATTGGGCTCCCTCATCTCCACATGGGTGTACTTGAAAGTTGCTAAGTGAGTAGATCTTAAATGTTCTTACCACAAAATAGAAATGTTAATCAGGTGACACGATGGAAGTACTAGCTAATGTTACAGTGGTCATCATTTTGCATTATATAAGTGTAACAAATCAACATGTTGTACACCTTAAACTTACACAACATCAGTTATATCAGTAATATCTCAGTAAAGCTGGAAAAAAAGATAGTACCATTATTTCCTATCTACAGAGGTGAACACATTGAGACACAGAAAGGTGTCCAACAGAAGCTCATCCAAGCTACAGAACTAGTAAGTGGTCCAGTTAGAATCTAGCCCCAGGCAGTTGAAGCCAATATTGCTAACCATTGCACTGCACAGCTTCACAGATAGGCTGTGCCTGGCTTATCACAGATGCTTTGTGCCATTGTTTGTTGAACAAAGGTTTACTAAGCTCCTAAGGTGTGCCTGGTATTAGATTTTGGGCATAAAGCAGTGATGCAGGCCTGACCTCAGAGACATTACCCTCTAATGTAGAATATAGACAATACAATAGTCAAATAAAAAAATAAAGAAGTACCTACACTTGTAATTAGTGCTCTGAAGGAAATAAACAGGGTGATGAAATAGAGAAGCCTGGGATAGTAGAGAAGACCTGGTGCAATACCTTTGCCCTGGTAAGGACTCAGAATATTTATTAACTTTAAATAGGCCTGGAAAGGAATAATGGGAGGCTGCTGTGAAACGCAAGGTAGATTTACAACTGGGTAACTAACCCTTTCCAAAGGCTGCTCATCAGTACACTGCTGTCAGTTTGGAGAGAGCGCTAACTCTGTCCAGGTCCTGAATCATTTAAAAAATGATATCCAGTTTAATACCTTCCAGAAGGTATTAAATTATGAGATTGGATTTTGAAATACGGGAAGTTTTGGTCAGATAGAGTGGAAATGATAGCGAAATGCCTGCTTTTTTTGCAAAATAATATGGAAGTCATTCATTTTAAACATCCGCCAACACTGTATTTTAAATTGAGAAACCCCAGTGTTTCCAAACCTTACCTTCTGTGTTACGTCTACATATTTCGGTGATTAGCTAAGAACAAACAAAATCATCCTGACTGGCTGAGTCTCCCTTATGGAGCCTCTATATTGGTTCCAGAGTAGGTAAAATGTTCCAAGTGCTTTCAGCAAATTATTTCTCATCCACACACAAGGGAATTTATGAAGAAGAAAGGACTCAGTGTTCTATGTCATGTGACAGTCATCTTAAACATCTTCTCCCCTACTGTAGTATGAACTACTGGTACCTTTCAGTTGTCCATCTCTCTTTATCCTGGCCCCAGTTCCTCAGGCTCTGAATTCCTGGATGAGAATATTATCTTGATCAGAAATGGTCTCAGAAATCTGACACCAGCTGATAACTTACTCAGGCATCAAATACTGATTCCAATAAAAGTTAGTGGGTCTTGCTGGGTTCTAAATGTGCACCAGCATGAGTGAATTTAGAAAATTAACTTCTATTCACATATTTTTTAAAATGACAGTATTTGTTTCAGAATTGAATATCTGAAATGCTGTAGAATGGATATTACCAAAAGAGAAGAAAAAGGGGGATGGTCATGTAACAACAGCATAAGGGAGAAGAAAGACTGGGGGATTCGGGAGTGGGGGGCTGAACAGACCTATTTGTCAGAGCTGGCTCTGTCACTGAATGGTTGTGCATTTCAGACAAGTCCTTTATACATTCTGGGCCTCTTATATACTTGAGGTCTCAAGTTCTTTCTTTGAAAAATAAGAACATGGAACTACATAAGAGGTGGCATTCTGGGTACATAGAAAAAAACCTGACCTGCAGACTTCTGTGTTATGGCTTCTGTTTTTTGGGTGCTTTTGATTAATTTTTTTCTTTTGAGTTTTTTGATAACTTTTTTTGGATAAAATTTCCATCTTATAGAAACGTTGCAAGGAAAACACAAGAGACTCCCAAATATGAGACTCACCAATGGTTATGTTATCTCTGATCCATTTGAGGGTAAGTTGGGGCCTTCATGCTCCTTTACTCTAAATATTTCAGTGTATTTCCTCAGAACAAGGAAAGCATGTCCAGAACCATAGTACACGTATCCAAATCTTTTGCTCTGTTATTGTCATACAAATTACATCTTCAACTTGGCTTCTTTTCCTTTTGACAGAATTGCATTATTTTATGAGCAATTTCTCTACTTTTTAGCACAATATGAAGTTCCAGGCTTCTGCTTTACCTTGAATATGAGTTTTGTTTAGACTTGTTTGTCCTTTTAAATATGCATTTCTCACATAAGGGCAGGTTGCTCATTTCTTTTGAAAAATAATAATATATTTTATTACTGGGTCTGAACTTTCATGGTTATCAGCTGGAAGCAATTGACCCATTGAGATAAGGCCTTGCTAGTTTCCATTTATAGTGATAACTCACTCCCAGTGATAACTCCTCTGGCTCATATCACTCATTACCTGCCTAGTCTCCTGCCTGGTGTTTGAGTTTTGCAGCATCTCTATAGGACAACCATATAGTTTAACATCCAAACTAGGATGCTTTTGGCAGTAAAAAGGACTACAATTAATAATTACCCAAGAGAGCAATACTGATACTTTCTTCCTTAACATTATATATGGATAGGGTCCTACCTCCTGTTGATTACTAACTGAAAATGGAAAATGAATGCTGGAATCTGAGTGATACCTTACTGAGAAGTTCTCTGAATAACAAAAATGAAGAGACCTCTCTGCAGACATTCTGAGAGCACAGAATGCTGAGTTTCCTGTTTTGATCTCAAGGATCATTACAGAGACAAGCAGATATCTCACTCTTTCAGCATGGCAGAATTAGTGTTAAGGGAGCCAGCTTCTTGAAGCAGGCTAAACCTCACCTTGCCCTGCACAATAAGTTCCTGTTGCCTAGGTTTTGGCTTAAGAGTAGATCCAGTTCTTTTCCACTGATGGAGCTTTTTTGCTCCACTTTAGAAATCCAGAATAAAAGGACATTCTCCTTCTGGGGACAGAAAAGCTGAGATTCAAAAAGGAAAAATCATTCCCAGTTGCTTACTTCCTCCTCGACAAACCTTCTTTACTTAGCTTTCAGGTCACCGTATTATCTTAGTTTTTCTCCTAACTCACTGTTCCCTTTTAGTATCCTTTGTTGGTTCCCATTGTTCTGCCTCATATCTTAAGCTACACCCCCCAACCTGACTCTACCAAGACTCAGTTCTTGGTTCTTTTGCTTTCTTTATTTACATTCTGGTGATATCTTCTGGTCTTTTATCTTTCAATATTTAAAGGTGATATCACCTATAATCCAATGACCCACAAATTTATTTCCAGCTCAGTCTTTTCCCATGAACTTGATTTGTACATGCAACTGCTGTCTCAACATCTTCATTTAGAATTGTAATAAACAAATTTAACATACTTAAAATTTTACTTATTGTCTCTAATCTTGACATTTATATCTTTCACATGTCAGCTGATGGCAATTCCATCCTTCCAGATCTCAGGCCAAAATAAAAAGAATCATATTTCCCTCCCATCCCAAATCTTAACTGCAGAAATTCTTCTGGCTCCACCTTAAAAATATATCCAAAATATGAACACTTCTTGTCAATGTAACTGCCATGATTTTTGCCCAAATCACAGCAATCTCTCATCTGAATCACTGTCATAGCTGCATAGTTGTTCTTACTTCTTCTGTTCTTTACATCTCCCCAAATCTTTAGCGGACAAAGTGATCCTTTCATTGTGGAAAACTTACTTCCATGTAGATCCTTTTATCTTTCCCACTCTTAAGTATCATCGTCTTGAGTACTAAATGATGTTGTAATTTTTGTTTCAATCATAAAATGTAATTTATAAAACTTATGAGGATAAAAAATTCCTATTGTATCTACCAATATTTCTGCTCTTTCCATCACTTTTTTTTCTTCCTGATGCTCCAAGATTCTTTCTTTTATCATTTCCTTTATGTCAGGTACAGAATTAGTGGTTGACGGTTCTTGTAACACTTGAAAAATGTGCCACTTCCTTCTGGCTTCTGTGGTTTCAGACGAGAAATCTACTGTAATTAAAACAGGTGTTTTCTATAGGGAATATGCCATTTTAATCTGGCTGCTTTCAGGACATTTTTGTTGTTGTTGTTAGTTTTCAGAAGTTTATTCATGATATATCTTGGCATGGGTTTCTTTGTATTTATCATATTTGTGATTTGTTTAACCTCTTGAATCCTATGTTTATGTGTCCTGTCAAATTTGATAAATTTCCAGCTTTTGCCCATTTTTCAATTTTTTTTTTATTATTGTTTAATAATTAGAGTTCTTTGTACATTTTGGATACCACTACTTTATCAGATATGTGTTTTGCAAATATTTTCTCCTAGTCTATGGCTTGATTTTTCATTCCCCTGGAAGATGTTTTTAAAAGGACTCCACGTCAACTTCTAGATATGAAATCTACAATGTCCAAGATTGAAAAACACTGGATGAGATAACAGCAAATTAAACAATGCAGAAGAAAAGATAAGTAATGTGAAGATATAGCAATAGAAAATAGTAGAAATAAAACACAGAAAAAAAAGAATAAAAGATAAGCAGAGCATTAGTGAGCTTTAGGAACTCTTCATGTGGTTTAATATGGATGTAATTGGAGACTCTGAAGGTATGGGAATGGGGAAGAAATATCTGAAAAAATTAAAGGTCAAGTTTTTCTAAATGTGATGAAAATTATCAATGAAGAGATCCAAGAAATTCATAACCCCAAGTACAAAAAAAATGAAGTAAATAAAGCAAATTCTAATCAAATTACCTAAAACATGTGATAAAGAGAAAAACTTAAAACCAGAGGATATAAAGGATACAATACATAGAAAAAAACAAAGATAAGGATGACTGCTGATTTCTCATTGAAACAATGCAAGAAAGAAAACAGTGAAGCAATGTCTTTAAACTACTAAAGGAAAATCTTTCAACCCAGATTTCTTTACCCAAGAAATATCTTTCAAATTTGCATAAAAAATAAAGACTTTTCCAGACATTAATAAAACAATAATAAAGCTAAACGAATGTG
The DNA here is from genome assembly GCF_965194805.1 of Balaenoptera borealis. NCBI lineage: Eukaryota > Metazoa > Chordata > Mammalia > Artiodactyla > Balaenopteridae > Balaenoptera > Balaenoptera borealis. The sequence goes on from NC_138865.1 coordinate 104,117,396, forward strand.
TCATCATCAGCTCCATACTACCATAAATGCTAGAGAAAGTTCTTCAGGCTAATGGAAAATCTGAATCTACAAAAAGGAATGAAGATATAGTAATTTTGCATGAGTAAATAAAAATAATTTTTATTATTATTTAAATAATTTTACAATATACTCAACTATATAAGCAAAGAGAATATTGTGGCATTTATAACATATGTAACATATGGATATTAAAATGTATGACAACAATAGCACACAGGCCAGCAGGGGAAAAGTTGAAATGTGCTGTTTTAAGAATCACATGCTTGACGAGAGGGCAGACACCAGAAGCAAGAAGAACTACAATCCTGCAGCCTGGGGATCAAAAACCACATTCACAGAAAGATAGACAAGATGAAAAGGCAGAGGGCTATGTACCAGATGAAGGAACAAGATAAAACCCCAGAAAAACAACTAAATAAAGTGGAGATAGGCAACCTTCCAGAAAAAGAATTCAGAATAATGATAGTGAAGATGATCCAGGACCTCAGAAAAAGAATGGAGGCAAAGATCGAGAAGATGCAAGAAATGTTTAACAAAGACCTAGAAGAATTACAGAACAAACAAACAGAGATGAACAATACAATAACTGAAATGAAAACTACACTAGAAGGAATCAATAGCAGAATAACTGAGGCAGAAGAACGGATACATGACCTGGAAGACAGAATGGTGGAATTCACTGCTGCAGAACAGAATAAAGATAAAAGAATGAAAAGAAATGAAGACAGCCTAAGAGACCTCTGGGACAACATTAAAGACAACAACATTTGCACGATAGGGGTCCCAGAAGGAGAAGAGAGAGAGAAAGGACCAGAGAAAATATTTGAAGAGATTATAGTCAAAAACTTCCTTAACATGGGAAAGGAAATAACCACCTAAGGCCAGGAAGCACAGCGAGTCCCATACAGGATAAACCCAAGGAGAAACACACTGAGACACATACATAGTAATCAAATGGACAAAACTTAAAGACAAAGAAAAATTATTGAAAGCAGCAAGGAAGAAATGACAAATAACATACAAGGGAACTCCCATAAGGTTAACAGCTGATTTCTCAGCAGAAACTCTACAAGCCAGAAGGGAGTGGCATAATATACTTAAAGTGATGAAAGGGAAGAACCTACAACCAAGATTACTCTACCCGGCAAGGATCTCATTCAGATTCGATGGAGAAGTCAAAAGCTTTACAGACAAGCAAAAGCTAAGAGAATTCAGCACCACCAAACCAGCTCTACAACAAACGCTAAAGGAACTTCTCTAACTGAGAAACACAAGAGAAGAAAAGAACCTACAAAAACAAACCCAAAACAATTAAGAAAATGGTCATAGGAACATACATATTGATAATTACCTTAAACGTGAATGGATTAAATGCTCCAAACAAAAGACACGGGCTTGCTGAATGGATACGAAAACAAGACCCATATATATGCTGTCTACAAGAGACCCACTTCAGACCTAGGGACACATACAGACTGAAAGTGAGGGGATGGAAAAAGATATTCCATGCAAATGGAAGTCAAAAGAAAGCTGGAGTAGCAATACTCATATCAGATAAAATAGACTTTAAAATAAAGAATGTTACAAGAGACAAGGAAGGACACTACATAATGATCAAGGGATCAATCCAAGAAGAAGATATAACAATTATAAATATATATGCACCCAACATAGGAGCACCCCAATACATATGGCAACTGCTAACAGGTATAAAACAGGAAATAGACAGTAACACAATTATAGTGGGGGACTTTAACACCTCACTTACACCAATGGACAGATCATCCAAAATGAAAACAAATAAGGAAACAGAAGCTTTAAGTGACACAATAGACCAGATAGATTTAATTGATATTTATTGGACATTCCATCCAAAAACAGCAGATTACACTTTTTTCCCAAGTGTGCACGGAACATTCTCCAGGATAGATCACATCTTGGGTCACAAATCAAGCCTCAGTAAATTTAAGAAAATTGAAATCATATCCAGCATCTTTTCTGACCACAACACTATGGGATTAGAAATGAATTACAGGGGAAAAAACGGAAAAAACACAAACACATGGAGGTTAAACAATATGTTACTAAATAACCAAGAGATCACTGAAGAAATCAAAGAGGAAATCAAAAATTACCTAGAGACGAATGGCAATGAAAACACGATGATCCAAAACCTATGGGATGCAGCAAAAGCTGTTCTAAGAGGGAAGTTTATAGCTATAAAAGCCTACCTCAAGAAACAAGAAAAATCTCAAATAAACAATCTAAACTTACACCTAAAGGAACTAGAGAAAGAAGAACAAACAAAACCCAAAGTTAGCAGAAGGAAAGCAATCATAAAGATCAGAGCAGAAATAAATGAATTAGAAACAAAGAAAACAATAGCAAAGGTCAATAAAACTAAAAGCTGGTTCTTTGAGAAGATAAACAAAATTGATAAACCATTAGCCAGACTCATCAAGAAAAAGAGGGAGAGGACTCAAATCAATAAAATCAGAAATGAAAAAGGAGAAGTTACGACACTGCAGAAATACAAAGCATCCTAAGAGACTACTACAAGCAACTCTATGCCAATAAAATGGACAACCTGGAAGAAATGGACAAATTCTTACAAAGGTATAAACTTCCAGACTGAACCAGGAAGAAATAGAAAATATGAACAGACCAATCACAAGTAATGAAATTGAAACTGTGATTAAAAATCTTCCAACAAACAAAAGTCCAGGACCAGATGGCTTCACAGGTGAATTCTATCAAACATTTAGAGAAGAGCTAACACCCAACCTTCTCAAACTCTTCCAAAAAATTGCAGAGGAAGGAACACTCCCAAACTCATTCTATGAGGCCACCATAACACTGATACCAAAACCAGACAAAGATACTACAAAGAAAGAAAGTTACAGACCAATATCACTGATGAATATAGATGCAAAAATACTCAACAAAATACTAGCAAACAGAATCCAACAACACATTAAAAGGATCATACACCATGATCAAGTGGGATTTACCCCAGGGATGCAAGGATTCTTCAATATATGCAAATCAATCAATGTGATAAACCATATTAACAAATAGAAGGAGAAAAACCATATGATCATCTCAATAGATGCAGAAAATCTTTTGACAAAATTCAACACCCATTTATGATAAAAACTCTCCAGAAAGTGGGGATAGAGGGAACCTACCTTAACATAATAAAGGCCATATACGACAAACCCACAGCAAACATCATTCTCAATGCTGAAAAACGGAAAGCATTTCCCCTAAGATCAAGAACAAGACAAGGATTTCCACTCTCACCACTATTATTCAACATAGTTTTGGAAGTCCTAGCCACGGCAATCAGAGAAGAAAAAGAAATAAAACTAGTACAAATTGGAAAAGAAGAAGTAAAACTGTCACTGTTTGCAGATGACATGATACTATACATAGAGAATCCTAAAAATGCCACCAGAAAACTACTAGAGCTAATCAATGAATTTGGTAAAGTAGCAGGATACAAAATTAATGCACAGAAATCTCTTGCATTCCTATACACTAATGATGAAAAATCTGAAAGAGAAATTAAGGAAACACTCCCATTTACCACTGCAACAAAAAGAATAAAATACCTAGGAATAAACCTACCTAGGGAGACAAAAGACCGGTATGCAGAAAACTCTAAGACACTGATGAAAGAAATTAAAGATGATCAACAGATGGAGAGATATACCATGCTCTTGGATTGGAAGAATCAATATTGTGAAAATGACTGTACTACCCAAAGCAATCTACAGATTCAATGCAATCCCTATCAAATTACCAGTGGCATTTTTTATGGAACTAGAACAAAAAATCTTAAAATTTGTATGGAGACACAAAAGACCCTGAATAGCCAAAGCAGTCTTGAGGGAAAAAAGCAGAGCGAGAGGAATCAGACTCCCTGACTTCAGACTATACTACAAAGCTACAGTAATCAAGACAACATGGTACTGGCACAAAAACAGAAACATAGATCAACGGAACAAGATAGAAAGCCCAGAGATAAACTCACGCACCTATGGTCAACTAATCTATGACAAAGGAGGCAAGGATATACAATGGAGAAAAGACAGCCTCTTCAATGAGTGGTCCTGGGAAAACTGGACAGCTACATGTAAAAGAATGAAATTAGAACACTCCCTAACACCATACACAAAAATAAACTCAAAATGGATTCGAGACCTAAATGTAAGACCGGACACTATAAAACTCTTAGAGGAAAACATAGGAAGAACACTCTTTGACATAAATCATGGCAAGATCTAGTTTTATCAAAGAAAGTATACATCTGGTAAATAAGTACACAAAAATATGCTCACTATTGTTAGTCCTGAAAGAAAGGGAAAATAAAACCACATTGAGATATAGGTTTCCCCACTATCTAAAAGCAGCGCGTTCCTATGAAACCGTTCCTAAGCCAAAATGGCATAAAGCAGAGTATCCCCTGCTTTCTGAAAGTTGGAGTTAAGCCACTTTGCTTTTTTGAAAGACCTATGTTAGTATGGTAATTTTGTAAAAGGGAAAATCTTACTTGAATTTTTTTCAGTTAGTGAAAACAGGCACTAATGTAGGTCTTTTGTAAAAGCAAAGTGGCATTACTCAAGCTTTCAGAAAGCATTGGATACATAACTATACCTATTACAATGACTAAAATTAAAACAACTGACCATACCAAACCAAGTGTTGACAATAACATGGGATAACTTTCATACCCTTGTAGTGAAAATGTAGACTAGCACTTCTGCTTTAGAAAACAGTTCATCAATTTCTTAACAATTTAAACATACATCACCTATCATATGACCAACCCATTCCACTCCTAGGTATTATCCAAGAGAAGGGAAAGCATATGCACATACAAAGGCTTGTATCAAAATATTCTTAGTAGCTGTATTTGTAATGGTCAAAAATAGAAACAATCCAAATATTAACCAAAGGGTAAATAGTTAAACAAATTATGGCATCACCGTGTTACAGAATATTACTTAGGAATATAAAGGAATAAACTATTGGCACACTCTGAAATAAGAATAAGTCTTAAAATAATCATATTGAGTGAAATAAATAAGGCAAAAACCCAGCATGTACTGTAGGAGTCCATTTGTATAATTCTTAAGACAACACAGAATAATGTATCATGACAGAAAACAGATGTATGGGGGGTAGGGAGAGGAAGGGGATGGGCAAGAGGGAGGGATTACAAGGCGATGCTAGAAAACTTGTGGGAGATGATATATATTTTCATTATCTTGACTGTGGTGATGGTTTTACAGTTGCATACGTATGTTAGAACTTGTGAAATAGTACAATTTCAATATGTGAAGCTTATTGTAGTTCAATTAACCTCAGCAAAGTTGTTAAAATATACATCAATAAATTTGATTAAATAAAAGCAACAAACTGTAAGAAATAAGTATAACAGATGTCCAAGACATCAAAATGTAAATAACAGAACACACCTGAAAGTAAATTAAACCTAAATAAATGGAAAGACACACTATATTCATGAATCAGAAGGCTTAATAGTTTTCAGATGCAGATTTTCCCCAAGTTGACTTATAGATCCATTGAACAGACTTGTAGACTTACAGACTTTATAAGGGACTTCTACAAATCAGTATGGGAAAGGCAGAGAAAGCAATAGGGAAATAAGCAAAATATTTGAACAGCACTGGATGAAAAGAGAATAAAATATACATACGAAAATGTGCACAATTTCACCCATTCTCAGAGAAATGAAAATCAAAACCACAAGATTCCTCTACACAACCAATATATTGCCAAAGTAAAAGAATAGACACTAACAAAGCTGGCATTGGACAGGACTTAGCCTTGGTATTCTTGAAACTTTGGATCATATAATCATTTATTGTTGGGGGCTGTCCTGTGCACTGTAGAATGTTTAGCAGAATCCCTGGCCTCTACCCACTAGATGCCAGTAGCACTCACCTCTTCACCCCCTCCACACTTCCAGGTATGACAACCAAAAATGTTTGGCTAGAAAAGAGGGTGGGAATGAGACTATTTAATGGACATTTTGCTGACCTGAGCTATATTGGAATTTGTTAGCCAGAGATAGTGGAAACAAATTTGCGATGGCAAATAATGGGGTCACTGGGGCAGTGTCTGTCATATGAATGAAATAATGCAAGTTTTAAAAAGATAAACATAAATGCCTAGAAAAAATACTGGAAACACATGGCAAAATATTGAGTGGCTATAATTGAATGGAAACATAAAGATTATTTTCCACCTTTGTCTGTATGTACATTATTAGAATTGAATACATACATACATACATATATATATGTATTCATATATATAATTTGCACTTTGTATGAAAAACTCATTTTAAGAAAATAAATTAAAGCAAAACACAGCTAAATATGATTCTGTGATAACTTATTTGTCAATATTCCTCTCTGTCCAGTAGAGGAAATTGGTACCTATGAAGCATTTAAAAAAATTGATCTCTACCAAAAAAGTCAGCCAGGATACACAGATATAACAGAAAATGAATATAACAGAAAATGAGCCCATTTGTAAAAAGCCATTGACAGGGCTTCCCTGGTGGCGCAGTGGTTGAGAATCTGCGTGCCAATGCAGGGGACACGGGTTCGAGCCCTGGCCTGGGAAGATCCCACATGCCGCGGAGCAACTGGGCCCGTGAGCCACAATTACTGAGCCTGCGCGTCTGGAGCCTGTGCTCCGCAATGGGAGAGGCCGCGATAGTGAGAGGCCCGCGCACCACGATGAAGAGTGGCCCTCGCTTGCTGCAACTAGAGAAAGCCCTCGCACAGAAACGAAGACCCAACACAGCCATAAATAAAAAAAAAATTAATTAATAAAAAAGAAAAAAAAAAAAAAAAAGCCATTGACAGTCAGGGCTGGGTCACAGATGGCTGATTATTTTATCTTTCCAGACGGGTTCATGTTTTAGAAACCCAATACTGAAAATTAAGAAAATTCTTGGGGTAATGATTAGGTGTAATAATAACATCATCATATGTTTGACCTTATCAAAACTAATTCCTTAAGCCTTGCTTGCTGAGATGGGTTATTCAGATGTGACTCTTCCCACTTGAAAATGGCACAGAGGGCCAAAGGGTTGATATAAAGCCACCCTAGTAGATGGAGTGATAAGATCAAGAATTCATGACATGACCAAGACTAGTGTATTGTCAGCCTACGGATAGATTAGAAGCAGAACTTTCCTGGACATATTCTCCTGAAATATAATAGTAAATAACTGACTGTGCTCTTACTCTATTGCTGGTATTGTTCTAAGTGCTTAAGATATACAAACTCATTAGATAACCACATCAACACATGGCTTAAATTATTATATACCTACTTTATTGATGAGGAAGATGAAGTGCACAGAAGTTGAGGAATTTTCCCAAGGACACTTAGCTAACAGGTGGCAGAATTGGAATTCAAGCCCAGATGTTATAACTCCAGAGCCAGCCCCCTTAAGTACAGCAGGTACTGCCCTCCCAAACGACCTCATTTTATTTATTTATTTATTTTTAATTTTACTGAAGTATATTTGATTTACAACGTTGTGTTAATTTCTGCTGTACAGCAAAGTGACACAGTTATACATATATATATTCTTTTTCATATTTTTTCCACTATGGTTTATCACGGGATATTGACTATTGTTCCCTGTGCTATACAGTAGGACCTTGTTGTTTATCCATCCTACATATATTATACTAGTTTGCATCTGCTAATCCCAAACTCCCAATCCTTCCCTTCTCAATCCCCTCTCCCCCTTGGAAACCACAAGTCTATTCTCTATGTCTGTGAGTTTGTTTCTGTTTTGTAGGTATGATATGTTCATTTGTGCAAACGACCTCATTTTAAAACAGTGCTATTTAATATATATTTTGAGACATAAAGACAAGACAGTCAGAAAGCATCTCCTCTTTGTATGTACTTGCTTGTCTGATAGTAGATAGTAGGCAAGTGTGTGCTAAAAGACATCCAGCTTGCTCTCCACTCATGGGGACAAGTACCCCTGGTTGCATTTCTCCTGAGAGATCTCCTATTTTCACAAAAGCTCTATATTCTCTCTCTATGTTCTTATAGTTGTTCATAATAATGCTAATCAGTAATGGAGTGTCTATGTATTCATGCAGTTCCTCCAATAGTCCTTACAGAGTTTGCATTGCTTTCCATGTTTTCCAATTGAGGAAAGTGAAGAAACTTAGATACTTTTCCCAAAGCTGAACATCTTTAAGTGGGAGATTCTAGATTCAATCCAGATCAGTGTTATTTTTAAAAATGCCCCTACAGAAAAAACAAAAGGAGATGCACCACCTTCTCTTGACTTTAGCACCTCTGTTAAATGAAGAACTGCAACCTCTCCACAACATCTCCTGTTCACTCAAAATATAAGCAAACAGCAACAACATTAATGACCATCCCATGACGGTTATCCCATCCTATACACCATCTTTAAAAGTCTTGTTCTTTTAATTTTTCAGGGGGTAGTGAGAAAGTTATCAACAGCCTGCCATCTTCTGCCCCGATAGAGTCATAGTTAATCTGTTTCAGTCAAACTCCAATCCTAACACCTTGTCATGCATTCGAGATTTCTTATAATGGCCACCAGGAGTGGGTTTACAAAGGGTAAGGAAACATGGTGAACTGTATGCAGTACAATATTTGTCTATTTTTTAGTGGTTAATTTCTATTTTATTTTGAGATAATTTTAGACTTACAGAGGAGTTGCAAAAACAGTATAGACCTCATAAATCCTTCACTCAGCTTCCCCCTTATGTTAGTATCTTACATTATCAGGAGATATTGCCCAAACTAAGAAATCAACCTTGGTATAACACTATTCACTAAAGTAGAGAGCTTATTGACTTCACCAGTTTTTACACTAATGTTCTTTTTCTGTTCTAGGATCCAATCCAGAATTCCACATCACATTTAGTTATTCTGTCTCTATAGACACCTCTAATCTTGACAATTTCTCAGTTTTTGCTCATTTTTATGACTTTAATACTTTTGAAGAGTAATGGTCAGTTATTTTGTGGAACATCCCTCAATGCGGATTTTCTTATATTTTCTTTTGATTATATTCAGATTTTGTCTTACTTTGCACTAAGGAAACCCTAAAGGTGATTTGCCCCTTTTCAGTGTACATGTCTTTCACTTTTTGTTTAGATTTATTCCTACGTACTCTACTCTTCTGGGTGCCATTATATGTACTTTCAAGGAAAATTTCTGGCCCTTTCCAGGAAAAAGAGGGGACAGAAGCATTTTTGTTTTTAATAAGTCTCCCAAGCTTTGAGCGAGATTTACCTCTAACCATGCAAGCAGGATCTGATGAAATTTCCATCTTGTGCGACTTTCCTCAGACAGCACTACTGCAAGCAAAGGAGTGCACACGGTTCAGACTCTATGCAGTTCTCACTGCCTCATATTAGGAGGTACCATGTCAATAGGTATTACTGGTTATGTTAACCTTGATCATTTGGTAAGGTGAAGGATGACAGAATTATCCCCCATAAACTTAGCAGTTTCACTTTATAATCATGTAATATATTGGTGCAAATATTCCATTTTGACATTGTGCAAATATCCCATTTCTGTTTAACATTCTATGACCCATTTTAGCAACCTTTGATGGACCTTGCCTGTAGCAATTATTGCTGTGGTGTTCTAATGGTTATTTTCTATTTCTTGCCTTCCCTCTACATTTATTAATTGGAATTCTTCTGTAAGGAACTGTGTATTTTTCTATGTCTTTTTATCTGAAATCTGGAAAACTGGGTCCTTTTTTTTTCCCCTTTGGAGGACTTTCAAAGGGAAAAAAAAATGACCTTAAAAAATAGTTTTTAAAGCTACCACTTGGGGGCTTCCCTGGTGGCGCAGTGGTTGAGAGTCTGCCTGCCAATGCAGGGGACACGGGTTCGAGCCCTGGTCTGGGAAGATCCCACGTGCCGCGGAGCAGCTGGGCCCGTGAGGCACAATTACTGAGCCTGCGCGTCTGGAGCCTGTGCTCCGCAACAAGAGAGGCCGCGATAGTGAGAGGCCCGTGCACCGCGATGAAGAGTGGTCCCCGCTTGCCACAATTAGAGAGAGCCCTCGCACAGAAACGAAGACCCAACACAGCCATAAATAAATAAATAAATAAAAACTTAAAAAAGTAAAAGTCTATTAATAAAAAAAAAAAAAGCTACCACTTGGCAATGAGAACTAATTTCAAGGAAAATATCCAGCCCTTTCTAGGAAAAAGAGGGGACTGAAACATTTTTGTTTCTAGTAAACATTCCAGACCTTGAGTGAGATCTACCTCTAGTCATGTAGGCAGGATCTGATAAAATTTTCTATCTTCTAGGCTTTCCTCAGACACCTCTAGTGGTAGCAGAGGAAACCACAGAATTTAGACCTGCAGTACCCTTACAGCAATTTCCCTCCTCTTCTTACCTTCCTCTTATGCTTGGGAGCCAAACCTTGCCCAATTATACTGGTGAATTCAAGAATCATTAGCTTTGAGTCCAGAAATAAACCCATGTACCGAGGTCAATTAATCTATGACAAAGGAGGCAAGAATATACAATGGAGAAAAGACAGTCTCTTCAGCAAGTGGTGTTGGGAAAGCTGGACAGCTACATGTAAATCAATTAAATTAGAACACTCACCCACACCATATACAAAAATAAACTCAAAATGGTCTAAAGACCTAAATATCAGACATGACACCATAAAACTCCTAGAAGAGAACACAGGCAAAACATTCTCTGACATAAATTGTAGCAATCTTTTCTTGGATCAGTCTCCCAAGACAAAAGAAATAAAAGCAAAAATAAACACGTGGGACCTAATCAAACTTAAAAGCTTTTACATAACAAAGGAAACTATCAGCAAAATGAAAAGACAAACTACAGAATGGGAGAAAATATTTGCAGATGATGTGACCAACAAGAGGTTAATAACCAAAATATACAAACAACTCATACAACTCAATATCGATAAAACAAACAACTCAATCAAAAAATGGGCACAAGACCTAAATAGACATTTTTCTAAGGAAGACATATGGGTGGCCAGCAGGCACATGACAAGATGCTCAACATCGCTAATTATTAAAGAAATGTAAATCAAAACCACAAATCTCACACCTATCAGAATGGCTATGTCATAACGTCATCAAAAAGTCTACAAATAATAAATGCTGGAGAGGGTGTGAAGAAAAGGGAACTCTCCTACACTGTTGGTGGGAATATAAATTGATGCAGCCACTGTGGAAAACAGTATGGAGCTTCCTTAAAAAACTAAAAATAGAACTACCATATGATCCAGCAATCCCACTCCTGGGTATATATCCAGAAAAAATGAAAACACTAATTCAAAAAAATACATGTAGCCCAATGTTCATTGCAGCACTATTTACAATAGCCAAGGCATGGAAACGATACAAGTGCCTGTCAGCAGATGATTAGCTTCAGAAGATGTGGTGTATATATATACAATGGAATATTACTCAGCCAATAAAAGAATGAAATATTGCCATTTGCAGCAATGTGGATGGACCTACAGAATATTATACTTAGTGAAGTAAGTTAGACAAAGAAAGACAAATGTTGTATGATATCACTTATGTGTGGAATCTAAAAAATAATACAAATGAATCTATATGCAAAACAGAAGCAGTCTCATAGAAAACAAATTTACGGTTACCAAAAGGGAGAGGGAGGAGGGGAGGGACAAATTAAGAGTAAGGGATTAACAGATACGAATTACTATATGTAAAATAGATAAGCAACAAGGATGTACTGTATAACAGGTAATTATATTCAGTATTTTATAATAACCTATAATGGAATATAATCAGAAAAAATAACTGAATCACTATGCTGTACACCTGAGACTAACACAATATTGCAAACCAACTATTCTTCAATAAAAAAAAAGAATCATTAGCTTTTTTTTTTTTTTTTTTTTTTGGCTGTGTTGGATCTTCGTTGCTGTGCGCGGGCTTTCTCTAGTTGCGATGAGCAGGGGCTACTCTTCGTTGCGTGCACGGGCTTCTCATTGCAGTGGCTTCTCTTGTTGCGGAGCACGGGCTCTAGGCACGTGGACTTCAGTAGTTGTGGCACACGGGCTTCAGTAGTTGTGGCTCATGGGCTGTAGAGCGCAGGCTCAGTAGTTGTGGTACACGGGTTTAGTTGCTCCGCAGCATGTGGGATCTTCCCGGACCACGGCTCGAACCTGTGTCCCCTGCATTGGCAGGAGGATTCTTAACCACTGCACCACCAGGGAAGCCCAGAATCATTAGCTTTAATTGGAGATTTTTTTTCAAGACCCCAAACCTTAAGATTTTTCTAACCTTCTTTTCCACAAAAGTATCCCTAATGACAAAAGATTACCTTTTAGATTTCGGGAGACAGTATAAGATAGATAAACAAAAATCAGTAATATTTCTATATACTAACTATGAACAACCCCAAAAGGAAATTATAAAAACAATTCCATTTACAATAGCATTCAAAACTACAAAATACCTAGGAATAAATTGAACCAAGGAAGTGGAAGACTTTTACACTGAAATCAACAAAACTTTGCTGAAAGAAATTTTAAAAGAACAAACAAATGGAAAGATCCTGTGTTCACGGATTACAAGACAATACTGTTAAGATGGCACAACTGCCCAAAGTGACCTACATATTCAATTCAATTTCCATTAAAATTAACAGCATTTTTTGAAGAAATTGAAAAACTGATCCTCAGATTCATATGGGATGACAAAAGGCCCAGAATCACCAAAAGTATATTGTTAAAGAAGAACCAAGCTAGAGGAATTGCACTTTCCAATTTCAAAGTTTACCATAAAGCTACAGTCATGAAAACAGTGTGGCACTGATAAAAAGCTAAACATATACACCAAAAGAATAGAACTGATAACCCAGTAATAAACCCTAAACATCTGAGGGCAATTGATTTTGGACAAGTGTACCAAGACCATTCAAATGGGAAAAAATAGTCTCTTTAACAAATGTTGCTGGGATGACTGGATATTTACATGGAAATAATTAATTTAGATTTCTACCATACACCATATAAAAAAATTAACTCAAAATGTAAAAAACTATTAAAAATGACCAATTGTTGTCTTCACCCCTTCCCAAAACATGTAGAAACAAAATGACTAAGAACATTTTTAAAAGTCTTACCCACAAATTAAAACTCTAAGAAATGAAAATTAAAATCATTAAATTAAAACCTTAGTAGATGGATGAAACAGCATATTAGGTATAACTCAAGAGAAAATTATTATAAATTAGTTCTGAAAATAATGCTTGAGTACAATACAAAGAAACAGAGATGTACCATAACAGAATTGGTTAAAGGGACGTAGAGAATGGAATGGAATAAAATGGTCTAATAATACACACTGTTTTGCAAGTGAAGAACAATTCCACCATAATAATGCAAAGAACATCTTTAAAGCAGCCATACCGAAAAGCCACCTAGCTACAAAGGAATAGCGAATGGACTAAGAATAGACTTGTCAACAATAAAAATCAAAGGACGTTGGCAAAATAACTTCAAAGTAGTGAGAAAAGACAAATATGTACCGAATGCGAACACATAAGTGTGTAAGTGTGTACTTACCGAATTCTCTTCCAAGAAAGAGATTGAAGAAGACAGCAGAGCAGGAAGATGCCCTAGCTCACCTCCTCCCAGCAACACACCAGCTACAACTCCATATAGAACAACTCTCTGAGAATGACCTGGAGACTAGCAGAATAGCTCTTCTACAATTAAGGATATAAAACACACACACACACACACACACACACACACACACACCCACTGGTGGGTGACCCAAAGAGGAAGGGGATATCACAAACTCAGAGGTCCTCCTTAAGGAGCAAGGGGTTAGAGCCCCACATTGGGCACCACAGCCCTGGGGACGGGCACTAGGAAGACAAGCCCTCTTTACTGGTTTTGAAAACCAGCTGAGTTTACAACCAGGAAAACCTGAGGGCTGTAGGAAACTGAGACTCTGCTTTTAAAGGGTGTGTGCAAAAACTTACTTGCTCCAAGTCCCACTCACAGGCTGCGGACTGAAAAGTGCCTGACACTCTAGCCAGTCTGCCAAGGCTGCTCCAGCACACCCCCCAGCCTGCACCTGACTCTGGCTCCACCCTCACCCCCCCAACCAAGGCGGTGGTTTCTGACATTTCCGGGGAGGAGCTCTAGCCTGTGCTAAGCTCCAACTCTACCCTTTGACTCCAACCCACCCCTGCCAAGGTGGTGACTTCTGACATACCCGGGGAGGACGTATCTCCAGCTCTGGCCCTTCTGGCTTCAGCCCACCCCTGCCAAGGTGGCAGCTTCTGACGCACCCAGGGAAAAGCCCCAGCCCATAATCGCTTCAGCTCCAGCTCTTCCACTAAAGCCACCAGGCACACACAATCTACATGGGGAAACTCCTACATGCATTAGTGTAATAAAACACTAAATTGTCAAAACTGTGGGATATAGTGAAAAACAGTATTTCAAGAGGTATGATCGCCTCAATAATAGAAAAGGGAAATGGCTATGGATCAAAAATGCAAGCGTCTAACAAGTTAGAAAATAACAAGTAAGACTAAAGAAAATAGAATTAATGAGTTAATTAATAGTGATAGGAATTAAAAAATGAAACTTAAACACAGATAATAAAAGTTAACAAAATCAAGAAGGGATTTATTGAAAATGAGGCTTGGATTCAACCCAGTAAACGTGGAAGGGAAAAGGAGGGCTAACTGCTGTGGATCAGAGCCAGGAGAAACTATTGCATCGCGACAGACCTGCAGTTAGGTTTGTCAGGGCAGGGGGACTACTTCCCCAGGAACATATGTGGGCCAAGTGAGAAACAGAGTTAAGTGGGGTCTTCTTGGTGGGTCTTGTCCAATAGGCGTGTGGAGGAACAAGGAAAACTCAGCAAAAAGGGGCTGGTGGTGGACATTTGAAAGCCTGTGGAATAAGGACAGATCCCCAGAGACCTCCCAGAATAGAGCTGGAGAAGCCTGGGGTCAAGGAAACTGCAGGGAGAGGTGTTCAACATGGAAACTCTGACAAGTGAGGGAAATTACCCTCAAGAGAGAAAAAAAAAAAAGCTGCCATTTTCTACTAGACCTGGAGAGTGAGAAGTCCAGCAGGCATGAGAAATGGCCAGTCTTCTTGCCCCCAACACCCCTTAACCCAGAGGGGAGCTCAACAGAAGCTGGCAAGTGGAAGATGTGACCTATTACTCAGGATAGGCAAGGCTCTCCTATAGTAGTGAATAACCCAAAGCGCTCAGTGACTTAACAGAGTTGATTTCTTATATCCTCGCTGCAGGCCGTCATGGGCTGCCACGGGCGTCTGCTGAGCACAGCTCATGCAGGTGCAGAGGCTGATGAAGCCTCTGTCTGGATACATACTTCCAGAAGACATTGTCATTGTACAAACACTACATCGGACCACTGCATGATGACTGTCCCTCTGTGAGTCAATGGTCTCATCTTAAAATGGAAATTAATGTTTTAGTACAGGAAAAAGAGCACTAGATCAGCACTTCTCAAATTGTGTTCCAAGGAGCATGTGTTGTCTGTGTGTCTGTGTGTGTGCGTGCGTGCACACGCAAATCTTAGATTAGAAAAATTTAATTAAAAAAATGCTTTCCTCTAATGTATATTTCAGACAACACACTTTTGCAAAGACCAGAATACAAGTAACTCCCCGTATTTTGTGTTATTGTTGCTGCTGTCATCCTCCTCCTCTGAGACTCTCTGTGTAACCACACCAGACAGGTCCTTGTGAAACAGCATTCTACTTTTATGTTGCGATTCTTAATTCTGAGATGCCATTGTAAGCATCATCTTGCTTGAAGGCAATATGACCACTAGAGGGCAGCAACCACAAGACAGAGCAGTCCCTTTACGACACGGATACATTTAATCTCTCTGGACGAGGCTTCAAGGGTTTGAGCAAATGTCTAGTTGCATCAGGATTTTGGAGAAACGGGAGCTGATTTTTGTCAAGCTCTTTCTCTGACTTTGAGCAAACTGGTTTCGGGCTCTCTGTGTCTCTGGGTCCCTCTAGGCACATAGTACAGTGACTAAAAGAAACGAGTGGCCTCTGTGTTTCTTTTCCTAACCATTCCCAGTAGCTGTCTTTGTAAGGCCCTTCAGTCTCCATTTTTAAAGCTAACCATAGAGCAACGGCTTCTCAGTGGACTCAGAACTGACCTTCTCTCCATCCAGCCAGTGAGAACTCCATCCTCACGAGGCAGTTCATGCTTCTCTGAGCTGTAGGGGACTTTGTACATGAAAGCTAACCCTCACTTCCCTGTGGGCAGGAAAACAGATCACAATTAGATGAGCCAGGGACCTTAATAAATGCAGATGTCTTTAAATAAACAAGTATCTTTGGGGATATAAATATGAACAGAACCATACTTCACAATTAGAGATGAATGATGAGTGAATGAGTCAGTCGAGGGTGGACTGAAGCATTAGGTCTGCAATGAGAAAGTCCGAATCCCAGCTCTCTCACTCATTGCTGTTGTTTGTTCCATTATTTAGTCTCTCTGTGCTTCAGCTTCTCCATCTGTATAGAGAAAGTGAGGATACCTACATTTCAGTTGAATAAAATAATGCATGCACAAAGCCAAATACATGACAGTGACTAAATATTCATCTTAAGGAAAAACAGAGAGAGGGAGAAAAAGCAAACTTTGTGTGTCTACTAACTGGTACAGACCTGCAGTTAGGGGAAGTGGAATCAACAAGAGTTTAGAACATATCAAATTTGTGCTCAAATTTGATATGAACACAGAACACAGCCTATAGGTGTTCTGCCACCTATAGGCTGTGTGACCTTGGACTTGTCATCAACTCATACTGAACTTCAGTTTCTTATTTGGAAAACTAAGGTACTGATGGCTACTTGTGTTGAGATCTAAAGATGACAAGGGATGTGAAGCAGCATCAAGTCGGTAGATACCAAACTGATTATTATTTTCCATATCAGACTCTTTTCCAAATGCCTACAGATTAATGCTATAATACAATCTCATCATCCACCTTCTAAATCAGACATTATCATTCCCATTTTACAGGCCAAGAAACTGAGGGTTAGAGAGTTTAAGTTACCTGCCCAGAGGCACAGAGTCTCAAAGTGGACAGTGTCTGGTTTCTGACAGGATCGTGCCCTTAGTCTAATGCCTCGTGATGCCGTTAGCTGTGGTATAGACCTGTTGACCTATGCTGACTACCAGAGCTACTGCCTAATGTTCCTACTTATAGGGGCTGTTACCACTGCAGAACCTCCCAAAAGCTGAAAGAGTACACTTTTCCTTTGCTCACCTTTTTCTCCTGTAGTGCGCGCATTGGCTACACACACCCACTAGATGGTGCCGATACCCTAGCTCTGGTTTACTTTGGGTTCCATCTTCTGTGTGAATTAAAAATTTACCTTCTGCATGAACAGCTCTAAATCTCTACATAAATCCCAGCTTGTGAGACTCATTTACTTGTAAAGATTTTTAAAAAATATTCAGGGTGAACTCTGGAGGCTTAGTTATCTTGCTTAAAAATGCAGACCAACCCTCTATAAATTCACTAGCTGAGGCCCCTCAATAGCCATGAGCCATCACAGTGCTATGTGTGTCTCTGCTCCAGGGTGAACTGGGAATTATTAGCAGCTTTTTCTCGGCGTGTATAGATCGATGGGCCCAGGAGAGCCCGTCAGGACTTCATGGCTTTTGCTTACTGCTCTATGGAATGAGACACGGAATATGGGTAGGCTCACAGCTGATACGAGGATAGGGCAGGCTATCGCAGGAGGTTAGATGACTCCCTTACCCCAAATTCTTCCCCTCGTAGCCTGTTACAAATGTCTATGATACCACCATTTGTTTAAGGCATTGTACTCCTTTATATAGTAATCATAACAATAACATAGCAAGGATAACCAACCTCTATATCGTCTTGCGTAGTTTACAAAGCACAGCTCTCTCAATTATTGTATTTAGCACACCTGAATTGACAGGGTATTTATTCCATTTTACAGAGGAGAAATTGAGCTCAAGAGAGTACGTGAAATCCTAAAAATCTCCAAGCTACTCAATTAAAATGCTAGAACTCAAACCCGAGACTTCTGATTATCAGTATCGTATACATGTCACTGCGTGAGATTCAAAACCTGTATGACATCCTGTCATTTACAATGACAGTTCCTCTACTGCTATTCCTTTACTCTTCTTATTGTCTCTGAATTTCACCTCTCCCCAAAATTCAGAGTCCCTGGAGGGAAACTCCCATTCTCCTTGCCTCCCTTCCTCTCTGCCTCTGTCCCATCCTCCATCCTAGTACCCAGCCCAACAGTACATGCTGTAGGAGCCAACAGAGGAGACATGTCTGTGTCCCATGCACAGAGCACCAGAGCTGGAACGGATGTTTGGGATTATCTCATCTAACCACCCTCTTTATATGTAAGGAAACCAAGCCAGGAAGGAGAAGTATTCCTAAATGTGATACCATGGGATTATCTCAGATGACCTATTTTTCACAACAGCCAGTCTTCACCTTGGTATCCATTAGTATGGAAACTATGTTCATGCCAACTGTGTTATCCTTTAAAACAGGGTCTCATATAAGTTTTCCACGGATGCAGCTGCTTCCCCCCACCCATATGCCTAATCACCAAATAAAATATCATTGGGATTGACATATCTACACAAATATGTATAAAATGGATAACTAATAAGAACCTGCTGTATAAAAAAATAAAGAAAATAAAATTCAAAAAAACAAAAAAACAAAAAAACTTTGGGCTGTGAAATCTCATCAGAGTTGAAATCTGTATGTCATAACTTTTTTACTTTAGGGCCTAAGAAATCTGAGCTGTAATTAGTCCTTTTGTTTTTCATTTGTCTCGTAGCCTCTATTTGCCTTGTACACACTTCTGCTATTTACTCACCTCAATGTATCATGGCTGTCTTTCTCTTTGCCTGATTCCCCCATGGACCAGAATATCCCCAAGGACAAGAACTAAATCTTAGAAATCTTTGTAACTCCGGAGGCTAGTTTAGTTTTTGGCAAAGAGTAGATGATCAATAATTAATTGCCAAATTGAATTACATTGAATTGGACCTACCCATTACAGACCACCTCCCTGCACACGTATCATCAAGGTTTTAAAATCCAGATGGGTATGAAAAGGCACCTATTAATAGATATTTAAGCTTTAAGAGCTTTTGAGACATTTACGGTTTAACAAACATTCTCCTTATCCTGAGCTCAAGATCCTTACTGCCTCACCGGTCAGATGAAGGCAGATGAATTAAAGATTAAGCTACACAGA
Source organism: Balaenoptera borealis (assembly GCF_965194805.1). Classification (NCBI taxonomy): domain Eukaryota; kingdom Metazoa; phylum Chordata; class Mammalia; order Artiodactyla; family Balaenopteridae; genus Balaenoptera; species Balaenoptera borealis. The sequence goes on from NC_138865.1 coordinate 104,136,800, forward strand.
ATCTGGTAATTTAGTAAATATTTATTGAGCTCCTTCTATGGGGAAAAGTAAGCAATCAAGAGTTCTAAAGATGGCAGAATTCCTATGGGCAGCAACAAATCAAGGACCACCAGCAACAGGATAGGTGGAACCAGGCCTTGAACGGAGGGTTGAATTCGGAAAGGCACAGAGGAATCCTTCCAGCAGGAATGAGTATTGTGTGGTTTAGGTGTCGCCGTGATAAGAAAGTCTGCCCAGTGCCCTGGCTCCAAGGATGTAGAGCTCCATCATTTTCAGAGAGAGAAGGGGCTTTCAGGTCTTCTAGCTCAACCTCTCCTTCTATAGTTGGGGAGACTGAGGCCCATAGCGGGGAGGTGACTTAGGCAAGGTCCCCCAGTGAGTGAGTGACAGAGCTGGGATTAGAGCCCAGTGTCCTGACTCCCAGCCCATTGCTCTTTTCACCACATTTCTTGAATAATCCACTGTGCACCTGGCGATGCTTTTCTTTCAGAGTCCAGCCACTATTTCGTTTTCTCTGCATGGCAGGCAGCCAAGAACCTTCTTGAACTTCTTCATGTTGCCATTTTGCCCTCTGCAGAATGGGATATTAAAGTGTTCACTTGGGGGATGGGTCATGGGGTTCCGTCAGTAAATGTTTGTGAATTGCTCTGAGCTATTTGGGCCAGAGGGACTCCAGAAATGGGAGACCCCAGTGGCAGTGGTGGTGGTATCGGAGTCCTTCTTGAGGTCTTGCCTTTGCAGAATTAAAGAGATGGTGGAAGTGATAAACTATTCCTTATGAGCTGTATTTGTGTTGAAAGCACAGCATGAGTTCCCTGAGCGCTCCCTCTTGCACAACCACAGCTATGCACCAATCCTCCTGGGTCCAGAGATGGAACTTTGCTTAAATGCATGGAATTTATTCTTAGTCCTTTTCTTAATTACGACTTTATTTTTATTTCTCTGGCGTTCTCTAGGGGAGGGGTTAGAGAGGAGAGGAAAAGGAAGGAAGGAGGCAGGGAAATGTGTTACAGATTCAAGACTTTTTTTTTTTTTTTTTTAATGTTTCTGAGCTGCTTGCTGTCTGCAAAGTAAAGGGATTTAACGGATCTTGCAGAGATGCAAACTTCATTCCAAGGAAGCCGGAGCCCAGAAGACACGTAACAAATACAATGAAAACATAACTTGAGGTGAGGGCAATTATTATTTGACTAATAAATCCCCTAGGCTGATGGAAAAAAAGACTGAACCTTTTATTCATCATTGAATTCAATAAACAAAGGGGGTGGACGTTCAGGGTAAGAGGACCATGTAGTCATGCTGAGGGTATTTCAGCAAATTGCTATGTAATAACCACCACCATTGCTACTCCAGGTTAGTCATGCAGCCTTCCCTCCTGTGTCCAATTTGGCCCAATTTGGCATCCCACAACACTGAAAACTTTATTCACTCTCATGCGATGGTCCTTGTTCAAAATCCAGTTCAAAACAGGTCCCCTGAATGTCTACATCTGTGTCCTGTCTTAGTGGGTCTTCTTCAATATCTGGAGCTCCTTTACGGTAAGTAACTTGAGTGTAGGCACATTCCAGTTACCTTTTCTCTCGCTCCTCCTCTTCCTCCTCCTCCTCCTCCATCTGTATCTTCCTTTCCTTCTTCTTCCTCCCTGCCCTCTTTTATTTTCCTTTTTCACCATGATCATTATGCCACAGCTCTAGGACACTTTACAGTCTACAGAGGAAGGGAGTAAAAAAGAAAATGGACTTCGGAGGGAAATATCTTACTTGTGAATCCTGGCCCGCGTAGGGACTGGCTGTGGGAAATGGAGCAAATCCTGAAACTACACAAGACCTGAGATTTCTCATCCACAAATTGAAGGAAAAAAAATCAGTGGTCTAAAGGCTTCTTGTAAGGATAACCTGAGAGAGTGAAGTAAAACACCACAGTGCCACCTGGGGTAGAATAAGCACTTGACAGATGTGAGGGTCTGCAGTCTCCTTTGATCTTGGGCGCAGATGGTGGGACTGGGGGTTCTGTCTCATCCAAGCACAGCTACAGAGCAAATGCATGACCCTGGGGGAGATCCAAGGGGACTTCTCCCCAAGTGCTTCCACAAGTTCCCTTCTCTCTTTACCTCCTTTCTGCCATGGAACATTGAAGCCATCTGCCCAAGGAGGTGGTGAGCACGGTCTTTAAGAAGGTGGGTTAAGGAGTAGAAGACAACTGGGATGGAGCCCAACTGCTCCGCTGACTAACTCTGCGATGTTGGACAAATGACTCATATTTTATCTCTTCTCCAGTTTCCACATCCACAAAAATAGGGATAATACCTTCCTCATATGCCTTTGTGGTGAGTAGCTAGTGAGGGCGAACTACTTCAAATGATACCTGGCACACAGCAATTTTGGTTACTATTATTCTTCCAAGAGTGGCCCGGCAAGGGCAGCTGCTTTGTGCCATGGGACTTCCGTGGAACAAGAAGGCACAGGGAGCTGGTGAAGACCATGCTTTCCTCCGACTGGGCAATGCTCCCACCTCCCTCCCTCACTTACAACTGATTAGTAGGGCATACACACTTTTGGTCCAGCTCAAGGGTTTCCTGCCCCATGAAGCCTTCTATTTCCATCTCTTTCCTCCTTTCCACCTCTAGACGTGGCCACCATTTCCTCTGAGCTTCCAGAGCACCATATGTCCTCTTTGGTGTCAGTGAGTACTGCCTAACTAGTGCCATTGAAATGCATACTCAGGGTTCAGTTGTCATGCCAGGACATGAGCTCCTGGAGGGCACAGACCATAGCTTTTACCTCTCACCCTATCTGTTGGCCCGGGTTGATGTAGTCGGTGCTCATACAATAAACAGGTTGGTAAATGAATGGCCTACCCGTTGCGACTCAACTATGTCAGGATAGTGATTTTCTGAACTATGTGGTATTCTTTCCAAAGGAAACGTCATAAGCAATGAGATGTGATGAACCTTGGAAAGTGATTTGGCTTCTAAGAAATATCCTGTAAGATATTTTCGATGGTGGTTTTGAACTTACTCAGTTCAGCTATTCAGAATGAAGCACGATCATTGATTTGTATTAGCAAATAGCAAAGGGATAGACGAACGAAACAAAAGGGGAGACTTGCTCATACACTGCACTGGGTGTTGAAGTTGTCAGAGTAACCCGCTGTTGTTGAATGCTGTCAAAGAACAGACTGAAAGGAAAACAACTACATCTCAAATGCCCAGTGCCTGAATGGGTAGAGAGGTTTTACGGTGTTGGTCATAAATAGCTTTCACGAAGTTAGAGTGCTTACTTGAACCCTACTTGAACTAGCTGGATGCTGGTGCATTCATGACTCAGAGAAGAATTTTTTTTAAAGGTTTTGGGTTGCTCCCACTTCTTGTCGTGGAGTGAGCCAATTTATAAAAATTGTTTATTACTCCGTAGCCCAGCTGGACCCCAGAAGGATGGGGCTGTTGTGACCATGGAAAATAACACAAATGCACACAGACACCGAAATGAAGTCAGAGATCTTCTGGAGGCTTAGATAAACATTTAGTCTCATAAATAAATACATTATCAGACCACACAAAGCACTTCCTACCCAGTCTCTTCCTCAGAAGTCACAGTCCAAATAGCTTCTTTAATTTGTCCAGGTTCAAATGATCAAGATGTATTTATTGATTACCTACTGGATGACCAATTCCAAGCCCCATGTTCCAAGAGAAACAGTAGCAGAAAACATGGTCCCTTGCTTCTTCTAATAATTTGGAACTGTAGATATAGAGGTAAAATGCACAAACTTAAATCAATTAGTAACAAACGTAAGCCAGGATGAACACTAACTTGTGATGTCTTGGGAAATGGATTGCAAGGTAAGAGGTCTGAGTCCCAGAGCTACTACCAATTTGCTGGATGACCATTTATTCATCCACTCATTGGATAAACAAATCAGCACGTATTATGGATCAGGTACTATGATAGGTAGTGCGGATATCTTGAACAAATCATTTAATTTATTTTTTCATTCGCTTATTCAACAGATAGTTAATGATTATACAATAGGTGAAGCATTGTGCCAGGTGCTAGGGAAGATAAGTCCCTGCCCTCTGCAGGTCCGACTCCTCATCAAGACAATGGTGAGTGTTGGCGTGGGGGAGGGTGGTAGATTCATTGGTTTCTAATGTCCTTTCTGCCAAGAATATGCTAAGCAGTAGATTGGAGGATTATGTGGTTCATTTGCTACGTGTCAGGTCAAGAAGATGAATGGTCATTTGTAAAAATGGGATAAACCACTGGACTTTGAATTGCAGACTTTTGGATGGGAATCCCCTGAGAGCCTCAAAGCACAGCACTCACATGCCTATGTGTTCCGTTAAGAATGCAAGTCAGCCCTCTTCATCCCCTTGAACATATACATTTCTTTATAGTTTACAAGTCACTTCCATGTGGACAGTTTTATTTGCTCCACATAACAATCTTATGAAGTCAGGGGTTTAATATTCTCTTTTTAAAGATAAAGGAACTGAGGCCACAAGTGGTTGAATTTACTTACTAATGTCTGGGAGGAGTAGAGCTGGGGTCAGAGCCCAGGGCTCCTACTTCCCAGTCTGGTTCTTCTGCAACAGCAACAGTATTTATTCATTCGGGATGCATGTTCTGAGGGCCAGTTACGGCTCAGGCATTTGGCAAAGTCCTGGGGAGTCATGAAGAACCACGTAGTCATCTAAACAATGTTACAGTCAGTTCTCCTCTAATTCTTGCTAAAAATTAACAGGTTATTATGCTGCTTTGTAGCTTATTGTGTAGTTTTACATGCAGTTTAAAGTACGAGTTCCTAGATCATAAGTTCCTTATAGCCAGGTGCCAGGTAAACAACTCTTGATGAAGCACTTTCATATCTTCATATCAGTTCAACTGATGTTGATGGCAATGTGCGTGTGTGTATAAAACATTATTCCTACTCATTAACCATGAAGTGTATATTCTGAGAGACCCAAAATTATATACTTGATTAGTAGAAGATCTAGAATTTAATCCTAAGTCATTTGTCAATCAGCACTTTATCATGTCCATTCCTTAAACAACACTCCATCCCACTGTGCCATGTGTAGGACATAGAAGAGTATTTTTCCTACAGTAGCAACTCAAACACTTATTGTAGAATGAGTAGATTGGACATGGATTCATTTAATCTATGAATGGGCTATACATTCAGGCCCTAACATCTAACTGTCACTAAATCTAAGAAATAACTTTCCTCCTAGACACAAGAGTACTTTGAGAGTTTGAGATATAGGGAAGAAGTGAGAAGAAATCAAAGAGTGAAAGATGAAGGAATGATAAGTAAGAGAGGCAGAAAGACCGAGAGCTTTGGCATCAGACCTGGGTTTGATGTTAGTACCGCCACTTATGTGAGTATACCTTCAGGCAAGTATTTTAACTCTTGGGTCTTAAGGGATGGTTAAGAGGATTAAGGGCAATAATGTATGGTGAACATTTAGCACAGTGCCTCATCTACAATAAATACTCAGTAAACACTAACTCTTCATTCTAATACAAGCAGAGACAACTGTAAGAGCAAATACAGAGTTGTGAGGAAGTGTAGCATATGTTTGGGGGGAACTCTGAGGAAGATAAAGTATATGCATAGGGACATAGGAAGAGATGAATTTGAAAGAGTAATATGGGTCCAGATTTTAAAGAGCCGTCAGTGCCATTCTAAAGGGTTAGAATCTATCCTGTTGCTACAAGGGGTCTCTAACCAGTTGGGTCTTTTATAAACACGTTGTGGGTTTAGGCAGGGGAGAGTCGGTAAGTAGGGAGATGCCAGGAAGCTACACAAAACTGGAGTAACATTCACAAAGATCCTTTTCCCCTGATTTGCCTTTAGTAATGGCTGAAGGAAAAAGTACCTGGTGCCCAACTGTACAAACCTGAACCACTCTGAGTTCCTCCAGGACACAAATCTTTATCCACTGCATGGTTGGAAAAGGATATATACATATATTTTACAATGGATTAGCCTTTTTGGACTATGGCCACACCATAGAGGGTTTTCTAATCTATTTTGAGTTCTAATTGATTACAGCATTTGGAAAAATGTACAGCAAATTGCTCCGTTAATCAAGGTAAATCAAGCTGATGTCATAGATGCTAAATATATGTTTTTGCAGTAACACTATTTACGTGGCTGGAACCAAGGTTGCTGTCAGTGTTTCCACTTGACAGCCCTGCCTTCTCAGGAGCTCATGGCTTATCTCTGAAAGCATTTAGTGGTTCATCTTCAAGGCTGGATTCCTGGGTCCTTCTCCCTACATCTAAGGAAGGGGTCTTGGGAGAGGGCAAGGCTTTCTCCTTCTGTACAGACTCAAAGGCAGTGGGAATGAGGCCATGCCACAAAGGCTAGGAAGGCAAGGAAGGGGATATCAAAGGCAGGTGATTTTATGAAACCAGAAGGACCCTGGCATGTCACATCCTTTGGCTGATGAGAGAATTGAGGGATAAGCAGAGAACTTTGTTGAGATACAGAAGATCACAGTATGGAAGAATCCTCAAAGACCATCTAGTCTTCCTCATAAGACCCTTGAAGCATAGCTACAAAAAGGAGTTTATCAGCAATCACAAAGCAAGTTAGTTTCAGGGCTAAGATTAAAAATTAGGTGTCCTGATTCATGCTCTTTCTAAATGATAGAAAATGTTGTTGTCTTGTTCTTTTTTTTTTCTTTTCCCTTTTCCTTCTTTCTCATCATCCTCCCTAATATTCAATGTTATCCGTAATGCTCACTATGTACCAGGCTATGTAATAAGCACTCAACATTATTATAACCATGTGAGGTTAACATTACTTATATTCTTACTTTTTAAATAAAGAAATGGAGACTTAAAGAAACAAAGTAGCTCGATCAAAGAAACTCTGCTAATGAGTAGCAGTAACAGGGATTAAAACTTGGAAATATTTAACGCGTATGCTTGTGCACTTAATCATCATAATCCATTTTCTATCATGTTTGCATACCTTTTTATTTACTTATTTATTTTTATAAATTTATGTATTTATTCATTTATTTTTGGCTGTGTTGGGTCTTTGTTGCTGTGCGCGGGCTTTCTCTAGTTGTGGCGAGCAGGGGCTACTCTTAGTTGTGGTGCGTGGGCTTCTCATTGCGGTGGCTTCTCTTGTTGTGGAGCACGGGCTATAGGCACGCGGGCTTCAGTAGTTGTGGCATGTGGGCTCAGTAGTTGTGGCTCACAGGCTCTAGAGCTCAGGTTCAGTAGTTGTGGTGCATGGGCTTAGTTGCTCCGCGGCATGTGGGATCTTCCCGGACCAGGGCTCGAACCTGTGTCCCCTGCATTGGCAGGCAGATTCTTAACCCCTGTGCCACCAGGGAAGTCCCTGCTTTCTAAACAGCTCTTTTAACATGGTGCTATGCACTTCATGAACAATATTTTAAAAATTCACTAATGATGAATTTTAAATGATGCTGAGAGTCATAGCTGATCACTCTCTTGCAAGTTGAGGGGAAGTAACTTGTTGAAAGTCACACAGCTAGGAGGTTTTAGAACCAGCCATCGACCCTATGGATATTTCTGTGAGTCTGAGTATAGTAGTGAGTATATGATAATGAAGGAAGGTAAGAGATAAAAGAACTAAAACTCAGCTCTGTCCCTGAATGGCTGTATCCTGTTCCTGACCAATTTCCTCTTCTTCTCTGGGTCCTAGTTAGCATGTTTGTACCATGAAGGCACTGAGGTTCCTGTCGAGTAGTGTTATTCAAAGAGAAACACCAATAGCAATAGCAAGAAGAGGAAGAAGGAGAAGGAGGAGGAGAAGGAGATGGAGAAGGAGAAGAAAAAGAAGGAGAAGGAGGAGGAGGGGAAGAGGAAGAAGGGGAAAGCAGAGGGAGAAAGAGATCCAAGAATACACATGCAGAACTTCTAAAACCAGGAAGGATTGAAAGAAAGGATTTGGGATGAAAAAAGAGAACCAGAAAATTCACGCTCAGGTCAGTTTTTGAGGGTCATCCTTGGCCTGGGTGGTGCCCCATCAGGACTAGATCAAAAGCAGAACAGTGATGCAATCAGCTGTTTGTGTACAGATGCTGGCCTTCACATTCCCACATGGGAACATCTGCTGGGGACAACCACTTGACAAATAAGCAGGCAATTAGGTAGTAGATATATCTGTGTCAAGAACATAGGACCACCAGCAGCGGGGAGGCTGAAGCAGAGGGAGATGGCTATGCTGGGAAAGATTCTCATGTGAGAGCCAGACAACCTAAGGCAGAAGAAGGGAGACAGGGTCAGGGACAAAGTTCAGCAGAGAAGATCATTTGCTGCTTGCTTTGCAGCATGGCTTTATGATTCTCAGTCTTGGCTATAAATGATAATCACCTGCAGATTTTAAATGTCCTGATGCCCAGGCTGTACCCCCAAACAACTCAATCAGAGTCTTTTGGAATGGAGCATAGGCAGCAGTGTTTTTTAAAGCTACTTAGGTAACTCCAATGTGCTGATAAGTTGGAAAAACAATGGTCCGGAGGTCTCTAACCTTAACTACTCGGGTTGGTGACACAAAGACAGTGGTCTATAAAAGCTATCATCTTCATTCCTCTATGCTTCTCTTTGGAATAAATCTAAATATGCATTTTGAGTTTATACAATCCCATTTCAATGGTCTAGGACTCAAGCAAAGTCCATCTATTCCATGAAACAAATACAAACTACTTCTACCTCTGCTACTAGCTAATCTTAAACAAGTTGGTGCTCTCTTCAAGATTCCATTACCTTATCTGTTGTCCCATAGAGTTGTTTGTTGGGAAGTAAGATGGGATAATGTATACTTAAGGGTTTAAAACAGGCTGGGAACATAATAGGTGCTCAACAAGCGTTGGTGGAATTTAATCTGAGTCACACACACACACAAAAGGAAACATTATAGCAAGTCAGTTTGGGCATTGTTCTTGATGCTCTTCTCTCCATCAGACACCACAGCCAATCCATCATCAATCTTGCAGATATTATGCCCTAAATATTTCTTAAGCCTATTTCTTTTTCTCCAGTCTCAGTGCTATTGTTCAGGCTCTTACCATCTCTCAGCTGAACCACTGCAACAGCCAAGAACGAAGAGCTTTATATCCCCAACTGTGCAGCATTAAATGTGTTCCATACACCACAGACAGAGGAATTCACAACAAACAAATATCACCTCAGCTCAAAACCTGTCAGGGATTCTCTATCATCCAGAGGACAAAGACCAAGCTCTTCAATGTAGTATGCAAGACTCTTTAGGACTTGTTTCCGCTGGTCTTCCCACACTCACCTCTTTATATAACTCTCTCCACCTGTTCACCTCTCTCCCACCATAACCAAGTTCATATCCCAATGCTATCAATCTACTTATATTTTCCTCTGAATGCACTTGGATGTTTTACACATCAGACCCTTTTCTTATGCTGTTTGCTCATCTCAGAATACCTTTCTGACCTTTATCCTTCACCTAGCTAACATAATTCTATTCCTTAAGCTCAACTTAGGCACTACTTTTTTCAGGAAGCGTTCCCTGATCCTTTGTCTTGGTTTCCATTTGGTTCTATGCCTTGCATTTCCCTCTATCATAACATTTCACATTTTGCTGGAATTATCCAAACACACTTATGAATTTCAGCCAGTAGACTGTTAGCTCCTCCATGACAGAGGCCTTCTCTGGTCCTCCACTATATACAGTCAGGATATAGAGGATGTAGATGCTGCTTCGACTCATAGCAGATGCTCCATCACTTGTAAAACTTCAGCACAGTGAACCTGAGACATTGTAGTGAGCTTTGTTCCCAAGGAAGAGGTTGTTTTCTCTCCCACGTCTTCTTTTCCACTTACTCATGGGGAAGGACCAGGACTGGGAGATCTGTGTTCAAACCCTGCTGGTCAGTCAGCTCCTAACTAAGGCCAAGGTCCTGAAGGCAGTCCTCTGGGAATCTTTTGCAGACAGAAATGGAGCCATGCAGGAATAGATCTCAGTCTTATTTCTTTCCTCTGGACCAAATTGGCTCTGAGTAATGCCTCTGTGATCCTAACCACATCCTCCTTTTCCACTGCCAAAAACAAGGGGATAGAGATAAACCATAGCTCAAGCTCTAAGAATTTGGAGAAGGTGACTCGCTTGCTGGGTCAGGGCCATATTCTAGGAAGGCTGCTTCCACCCCCTTGGGTCTTAGATTAGACCGTGTCCTTCCAGTCTTATAAAAAATGGGTTGTCAACAGCAAGTCAGAAAATATTAATGAGGTGGGCAAGAGATGCCCCCCAAAGGGGGAGAATTGTAGAAATTGCTGAGGAAACACTCAGTAAGATGACATTTCTAAAGAATTTGCCCTCTATTTCTAGTGACTTTCATACAAAGTTATTGTTAACTCCCCCAACTGCATTGGAAATATTTAGATTCTATGTTTGATTTCAAAAAATTAAGCATGATTTGAATTGGAAGCAATGTTAGAGATAATCTGGGCCAAACTCAGAGCTTTTGCTTTTCTGAAGGGAAGTGGGGGATTTTGTTTTCCTGGTCGCCCAACATTTAATGTCCTCTTTTTAACCAGACTCCCATATTCCTTTGGTTGGTTTGCAGTAGACAGAATTTGAAGATGGCCCCCAAGATTCCTGCTCCTGTGTACATTCTATGTGTAACAGAACCAATGGAATATAATGGTATATCACTCTCATAATTAGATTAGCAATCAGTCAACCTTGAGTTGATCAAAAAGGAGATTATCCTGGATTACCCGGTCTAATCAGATGAGTCATTTTAAAAAAAGTCATTTAAAAGAAGTGTCAGAGGGACACTCTTGCTGACTTGAGGACGAAGAAAACTGCCATATTGTGAGGTTCGGGCCATGAGGCAAGGACTTGAGGATGGCCTCTAAGAGCTGAAAGAGGTCCCTGGCAAAAAGCCAGCAAGAGAATAGGGACTTTGGTCATACAGCCAAAAGGAATTGAATTCTACAAACAACCACGTGAACTTGGAAGAGTACTCTGAGTCTCAGGTGAGACCACAGCCCAGGCTGACTGACACCTTGATTTCAGCCTGGTGAGACTGAGCAGAGAATGTATTTATGCATTGCCCAGACTTCTGACATACTGAAACTGTGAGATAATAAAATTGTGTTGTTTGAGCTGTTACGTTGGTGGTAATTCCTTATACAGCACTAGAAACTAATACAGGGTCCATTTCTCGACTGTTGGTTATATGAACAGGGCCATCTCACCTCCATTTGGGCAACGGCATGTGACCCAAGCTTAAGCTAAACACGGCGTTACCTCCTCCTGTCCACAAGGATTGGCTCAAGACGACCATGTGAGCCAATCTGTGCCCATGAGAATCAGGCCGAGTTCTTTTGTTGGATCTGTTTAGGAAAGAAAAGTGCTCTCTTTTCACTGAAATTGAAGCTGAGGGCGTTTAGCTCTGGAGCTGATGTCAACCATACTGCCCCCACGTGGAATTTGGGAGTGAAGCCAACATTGAGGAGAATAGATTTCAGCAGTGGAGAAAAACAGATTTCTTGACACATTTTGAGTCCTGGATCAAACTGAGCCTCAAGGAGAGCTTACCCATGGAGGTTTCAACTACCTAAACCTGTAGCATCCACATTTAGTTTAAGACAGCTTGAGAGCAGGTTTTTGTCCCACGCAATAGAAAATGCTCTATCTGAAATACGGACAACTTGGCGCCAGAGAAGGAATATGTTGATCCAATCACACAATGTTATAAGTATGACATAGAAGGAACCAGGTTTCCTCATGTCCATTCAAAAGGACTCAATATTACCTTATTTCTGTGCCGAGCCCCTACCTGGGAACCATGAATTATTGATTTCCCAAGAAAAGAATATAATATAACAGCGACAGCAACAACAATAATTACCGTTCAGTGAAGGTTTATTACTAGCCAAGCTTTTTGTTATGAAGTACAAATGGTATTTAATTTTATATTTCTATAAACCTTAAGAATTTTGTATCTTAATCATCTCTATTTTAAAGACGGATGTTCAGAAATGCAATAACATAATCAAGGTCACATAGAGGAGCCAGAATTTAATCCTTATCTGTCTGGCTCCAAAGTCTATTCTCTTAACTAATGTGTTAATTGTTGCTAGGATAAAATAGGAACAAAACAAACCTAGGGGATGTTTCTTTATTACTTCAAGTTTATTGTAAGAATATGTCATAAAGGCATCTTTTTAAAAATATTTATTTATTTATTTATTTATTTATTTATTTATTTATGGCTATGTTGGGTCTTCGTTGCTGCACGCAGGCTTTCTCTAGTTGCGCCGAGCAGGGGCTATTCTTTGTTGCTGTGCGCAGGCTTCTCATTGCGGTGGCTTCTCTTGTTGGGGGGCATGGGCTCTAGGCGCGCGGGCTTCAGTAGTTGTGGCTCGCGGGCTCTAGAACACAGGCTCAGTAGTTGTGGCACACAGGCTTAGTTGCTCTGCGGCATGTGGGATCTTCCCGGACCAGGGCTCGAACCCGTGTCCCCTATATTGGCAGGCGGATTCTTAACCACTGTGCCACCAGGGAAGCCCAAGGCATCTTTTTTGATTAATACAGATCCACAAAGACTGGTGATATTTCTTAGCCAATCAGCACTACATGCTAGAAGAAATCTTTTTTTTTTTTAATTAATTTATTTGTTTATTTATTTATTTATGGCTGTGTTGGGCCTTTGTTTCTGTGCGAGGGCTTTCTCTAGTTGCGGCAAGCGGGGGCCACTCTTCATCGCGGTGCGCGGGCCTCTCATTATCGCGGCCTCTCTTGTTGCGGAGCACGGGCTCCAGACGCGCAGGCTCAGCAATTGTGGCTCACGGGCCCAGTTGCTCTGCGGCATGTGGGATCTTCCCAGACCAGGGCTCGAACCCGTGTCCCCTGCATTGGCAGGCAGATTCTCAACCACTGCGCCACCAGGGAAGCCCTAGAAGAAATCTTTAATCCCTAAAGTTGGAACATTAAATTGTACATCTCTTAACCCTCCTTTATTTTGAAAATTATACAGGAAGTATACTTGGAAGGAAAAAATGCAACTCGTGAGGGAAAAAAAATTCAAACTAGCATTTGGGACACTTGTATTCAAGTTCCTATTCTTCCCACAATTCCCTATGTGATCTTGGCCAAATCACCTCTCTAATGGCCTTTGTTTTGTGATCTATAAAATGAAGGAATTTATATTAAAATTGATGAAAAATCTTTCATGTGTAGAAAACTTTGTCCTATTATGAAGACATTTTGATGGGACTCCAAATACTCCACTAACATTTTTGGCTAAACCTATGTTTACTTCAATTTAGATCCTTTGGTTCAGTCCTGGAGTGTCTCTGAGATGTTCAGCCACTGGAAAGCCACTATGCCCAAAGTATAAAAATACGGTTCATTAGTTAAGCACTTAACTGCTAAGATGCTTACAGAATTGCATATGGCATCCTGTTTATTAAACACACATTATCAATGAGGAAATAGTGCTACAGAAAGTTACATAACTTCACTAAGGAGCAGAGCATAAACATAGGTCTACCTGACTCCCAAGCGGTTATGTGAATAGGAGGTTTGTTTGGCTTTCCTGACTGCTGTCTCCATTGCTGTGATACAATTAACCCAAGAGGCCACACTTTGAATCTGTTGAAGAGTCAATGGTTTTGAGATGGATTATATCAGCAGTGAGTTATAATGCAGGTTTTTTTCTTTTTATGCCATAAGACAAGGTATCAGGGGATGTGGATTTTGGTTATGTTTCTGATTCACAGTACCAGGGAGAACAGACATGCTTTCATCCCCTCATTATAACACCTTACATTCACATAGGACTTTAGTTTTTTTAATGTTTTTATTTATTTAATCTGTATCCCCAGATTCGCTCAATAAAATTTTTTTGAATGAATGAATGAATGAATAAATACATTCCCAGCTCAAGACAGCAATGGCAAGTGAAAATGGTAAAGAGTTTAGATTTAGATGGACCTGGGTTTGATTCCTTCTTCTGCAGCTTACTGACTCTGGGATCTTAAGTATGAGAGTTGATTTTATGAAATCTGCTTTTTATGAGGGTGGTCAAATGCATCTCAAGATGAGAGAAACAGTTCAATGCAATTGACACAGAGATCACATCCTATACTTTTGTTACCATGTAGAACTGGAGCATTAAAACACCAGATAGTGTATGCCAATATAGATACAGCAAATTAATGATTACAGTTCCCTCAAAGATAATAACACAAATAAGTAATCTCATGAGGGGGGGGTTATTTATTATTATTATCATCATCACTTGACAAAGGAGGGAGCTGAGGCTCAGAGAGATTAAGTAAGTTGCATGAGGGAAGAGCCAGAATTTGAACTCAGTACTGTCTGACTCTTGAACCTGTGCAGAAAAGCACGAGATTGTAACTATGCACCCTTTCCTCTTCTGGAGAGAATTTCCTTGTCTGATGTAACTGTAGTGTTCTATTTGGGGATTGCTTTGGGATGAAGCAGAGCCATCACTTTTAATGATTCAACTCATCTGAAGTATACCAGATCCTTTCTAGATGAACAGAGGGGAACTAAAAATTCCCTATAAATGGAGATCACTTTGTTCCCCTGAAAAAAAGCTTGCTTTATAAACCACACTGTAGAAATTACTCTAGGGTTTGTTTCATTTTTTTTTTTTTTTTTCTTTTTTCAGTCTTTGTTTCTTTCTTTAAGAGAGAGTCATAATTGCTAAGATTTATGCAGGAAACATTTCTCTAGAGGATTCCAAACAATTCTGCAGAGTTTCTTAACCTCCTTAGCTGCCCCCTTGGGGTCCCTCCAAACTGCTGTCTCATGAAAGAAGGAGTGCCCTACCCAGCCTTTTGGGGAGAACATATTCAACCATTCCTCAGATGTATCATATACATGAGAGAGGGGTGGCAGTGGTGGGGGGAGTCCTCAGGCGTTAGATCATCTGGTTTATCCCAACGCTGGGAGATTGTTCCCAGTTGGATATCTCAAGTGTTGTGAACGGCTGCTAATCTGGAGGACTGCACATCTGTTATTTGACGTCCGCCCTTGGGCAGCAAGAGCTACTGATGGAACAGGTATCGCTTTTCTTTTTTTAGATTATCCACGGCAAGCGTGCTAGATAAGAAAAGCCCAGAGATCATCACTCTGTACACACTAGTAAGACTGAATTATGCTGGTTTTATGATCTGATGCTAGAGAAGGCACAGACACCATGTGCCCACTCCTCGTCCCTAGCCAGCGGAGGAGGGGGAGTTGAAGTAGGAAGAAAAAGTAACAGGAGAAATGTGGAAAGATGGAAGAGGATTGCCGTCCGTCCTTTCTGCCTTTGTAACCAGCATCACCTGCAACCATCTCCTAACACGGCTTTCATTTCTTCCCCTGCACTTCCAGTGTAACTGAGGGTTTAACCTGCTCAGACAGTGGCAGAATCGGTTGTACTTGCTCTTTTACTGCATTTGCAGTGGGTGTACAACACGTCTTCATTAACTCTCCATGACATTCAGAATAGCTTTGGATACAAAAGACACTCAATCAAAAAGGAAAAACAGTCCCCCGCCCTCCCATCTCCAATCCAAGCATCCCCCAGGGCATGTATTAATTACTGAAGATGAATGCTGGACTTTCCTTCTCTGCAGGAGCTTTTAAATTGTATTGCTCCGTCCTGTCAGAAGATGGTGCTTCATCTTACAAACGGGGAAAGGAAGTTTCAACTTCTTGTGGAAGTAGCAGCTAATAAGGGCTTCTGTTACTGAGTTCCTATAATGTATCTAGCACTGTCAGATTCTTTTCATGAATTAGCCCACATAATCCTCACACCAACCCTGCAGAACACATTATTATCCCCATTTGTTGGATGGAGAAACTGACTCCAAATATCATGCTATTTCCAGACAATAGGTGGCTCCTGATGGTTCAAAAACGGAGAGAGGTCTATAGTTCCACGAAGTGATCTTGTGTCTACGAAGACATTGTCACAGTATCTCCACTGTTGAAACCTGATGGGAATTGAGAAGATGATTCTCAAATCCCAGTTTATGCATCAATCTTCCAAGGAAGGTATCCTAGCTGCAAATAAGATGAAACTTTTCTTTTTTTTTATATCAAGTGGGGTTGTTACTGTTTCCATAAGGGAAACAATGTTCAGGTGGAGTTGACCTGCCTTTGCTTAACTGTTGTGTTGCCAAAGTACCTTCTAGACATCCCCTTTTTTCTCATCCTTGCCCAGACTCACCTGAGTAGTTATCAACATTCCATAGGTGAAGTCAAAGAGATATTAAGAGTCCAAAAGGACAATATGTATCAACGTGTTTTCCCGGGGACACTAGTCTCAATGCTAATTTTCAGGATAATAATTTTTTGAGAAATCCTAAATATTCTCCCCATCCTTTACTCATTATTTCAAGACACATGTGCTCGTTGAATATTCTGAGATGTCTGACAAGAAAACAAACAAACTAAAAGAGAAAGAAAACAAAGCACAAATAAAAAAACATTTGTTTCACCACTCTGCATTTTCCTCTATTTAAATTTCCCCCCACCCCGCGCCGTGGTTCAGTTTTTTTTTTTTTTAAACATCTTTATTGGAGTATAATTGCTTTACAATGGTGTGTCAGTTTCTGCTTTATAACAAAGTGAATCAGTTATACATATACACATGTTCCCATATCTCTTCCCTCTTGCATCTCCCTCCCTCCCACCCTCCCTATCCCACCCCTCTAGATGGTCACAAAACACAGAGCTGATCTCCCTGTGCTATGCAGTTGCTTCCCACTAGCTATCTATTTTACATTTGGTAGTGTATATATGTCCATGCCACTCTCTCACTTTGTCACATCTTACCTTTCCCCCTCCCCATATCCTCAAGTCCATTCTCTAGCCTCTATTTAAATTTAAAAAAAGAAAAATTCCCCCTGGAAACATCTGCTCATAGATGGAACTATGGCACAAATAAAATGAGGATTTCACTGATTCTCCAGATAAATGGACACTCTCCCTCTTCTGAAATTCTGCACTGCTTTATCTTTATTGCTCTTTTGGTTTATAGATTAAAGATGATAAGCTAATGGTGAAAGACAGATGTATAAACAGATAAAGGTGAGCAGTATGCCCTATCTTGTTCTTTTTTCCCCTCTAACTTGCTTTCCCTGATTACAAATGAATATATGTTCATTACATAAAATTCAGACTTACACAAATGTAGAATCCATATGATCTACCTTGGGTTGTGCCAGGATGTCCTTCACATTCTCTCACAACAGTATAAACGCTCTTAGAATGGGCACATAGCCTGATGCCTGGAACGCGGCAGGTTCTCTGGAGAGGTGAATTGAATAGGTGAATGAGTTTTGTTTTATTAATTTTACTCAACTATGAGTCTTGTTCAAGTTGACTAACTAATCTTTGCTCCCCCATACCTAGCATAGTGCCTAGTGCATAGCAGACACCCAAAACAAACACAAAAACAAACAAAAACTGCTACAATCATTTGCCCTTTAAGAGTGCTTCTGAGCAGCCCTTGAAGGAAGGTCTCTGCAGTTAGAGCCAGATAAACTGTGTTTATATTACCATTCTGTCATGTGCTTGCCATGTAAGTTTATTCAGAAACTTGGTCTCTGTATCTATTAAATGGGGCTAGCCTTACCTGTCCTATAAAGGTGCCCTTATGCTCATATGAAGAAATATTTGTAAATGTGCTTTGTAAACGCTGGAGGGTTACTCAAGTTAGCTATTTTATGATTATAGAAAAAAAAAAAAGGTCTATTCTTGAAATGAGCCAAGTTTATTCAAATAAGCAAGCATTAACTGAGCTTTAATGGCAAAGAGAGAAACAAAGAGATAATGGTCAGCTAATGTGATAAATGGTGAGGGTCAAGATTAGGATAGGCAAAGGATGCTTTGGGAGCACAGAGGAGGAACATTTTCTGATGATACTGAGGCTGCAGGTGAAAGAGGTGATGTTGCAGATGTATTTGGAGGGGGGACCCCTCCAGGCAAAGGGAAGAGTTTGAGCAAAAATAACCAAAAAGATGGGTAATACATACATGTGTAGGGAACTACCACTGTTCCAATAGGGGTGCCAGATGAAAGGTCTTGTGACAAACCATCACCTACTTTATGTGATGTTGTGCACAGCTTTGAAGAAAAGAAAGTCAAGGGTACTTTGTCAAGCTGCCTCCCGTCTATCATGTGATAGAGCATGGACCCCTCCCCATAATGTCTTGAGGGTTTCTAGAGCTCAGAGAAGTTACCTACCAGCATCACACAGGCAGTAGGGGGTCTAAGCCAGGATCACAATTATGGCCTGGACCAAATGGCCCTGTCCATCACACTTCCAGCCTTAACCCATCTCTCCTTATTTACTGTGAATTGAAGAGAGGAGAGGATGGGAATTCCTTTTCTATAATAAATCCGCCTTTTTGTGGTGGGCTAGTGAAGGGCACTGAGGGCCTGAGCTGGGTCTTTTGTTCCAAATGGCCAAGTTAAGTCAATTGTGGCTGCTGTGGAAGTGGGGTCCCATGAAACCTGGCTGGCTGGTTGTAATTAATCACTACAAGGCAGCAAAGAAGGAGCTCAAGCTGTCAGAACACCCAGGAGGCTGTGGTTGAGGAGTTCCAACAATTCACATTTACAACTCAGTGTCTCCGTAGGAGCCTGAAGTTTTGGAAACTCTGGAGCTCAGCACAGATTCTGAGGCTTGGGAGCCTTGTCCTTTTGGACACCTTACCCCAAGGAGCTCTCCAAGCCCCTGACATTTGGGGGATTGTCAGAGCTCTGGGCCGCCAGAGAAAGGCCTTGTCTCAGAAGCCAAAGTCATCAACAGAAATGGAATTGAATGAGCAGGTTTTTCAGAGGCTGGAAGAGAAACTGTTTCGAAAATCTGTTTTGACTTTTGCAAACACTGCCTTTCCCTCTGGCCCCGTAATTGAGTGGAGCTGGCCATACTTATTCATCTCTTAGTCTATGGCTGAGTCACCCACTCCTTCTCATCAGAATGTTATGAGTATGCAGAGGAAAGGTGTTTATTGAGCAGTCTCGCTCCACTCTAGGGTGGTAGTGATGCTGGAGGTCATGGCTCTTGTCCCCAAGCAAAATCCAGAAGGGTCCTGCACCAACTAACTGAGTAG
Source organism: Balaenoptera borealis (assembly GCF_965194805.1). Taxonomy (NCBI): domain Eukaryota; kingdom Metazoa; phylum Chordata; class Mammalia; order Artiodactyla; family Balaenopteridae; genus Balaenoptera; species Balaenoptera borealis. Next base: position 104,155,909 of record NC_138865.1, read on the forward strand.
GAAAATAACCGACGCTATGTAACTGGTCCAGATAACTTAGATTTTCTTTTGGTGAGGATGGGAGAAGGGAATCTATTTGGGCAACAAATCAGGCAGCAATGTTCATTCTGTTCATCAGGACCTCTTTGACAGTTAAGCAAATGCCTATGAAGGTAGCCAGCAAATGCTTGGGGTACCAAGTGCTCTGTAACTTCTTATATGTGCCTTCTGGTTTTGTCTTCTTTTTTATCCTTCCTTTCCTTCTGACCCAGTTCCTTCCCTCTGATTCTATTTGCAAACCCAGACTAAGTTCTAAAGAGTTTCTTTTAGCCAAGGGTCATATATGAAAATAGTGCTGTTGGTAGAGATGATGTAATAAATCTAATAAAATTATGCCCCAGGGCTCTACAGTTAATAAGAAACACCTTGCAGTTGTATAGCACCATAGAGTTTACCAACTAACTTCAGATTCACTACCTCACTCACTCTGCACTTCAATTTCATGAAGTAAATAGGTAAATTGTATTTTCCCCATTTACTAAAGCTGAGATCCAAGAAAAGCTACGAGCTGATGATTCCCCAAATATTTTCTTCTGGTTGTTTTCTATTTTGTGTTGCTTTCAATTTTAGTTTGGGACATATCCATCTACTTACTTGACATCACTACCATGATAACTCATGGGCCCTTCAAACTCAGCATGTCCATAACTGGCCTTATCACCTCTCATCGCTCCCTCTTTCCCCTTCTTAGTTTCTCCTGGTACTGGTTCAGTGGAAAGCCCCTGCTATTCATCCATTCATCCAAGAGAGAGACCCCCTTTTTTTTCTCTCTGCAGCCCCACATCCAATAAGTTACCATCTTGTATAGATTCTTCCTTCTTATAATCTCAAAAAAATTCCTCCACTGCTTCCAACCCAATCTAAGCTGCCATCATTGCCAGCCTCCTAACCAACCTCTGTATATTGAGTTTGGTCCCCCTTCCCCAGTCCATTTTACACAACAGACTGAGTGTTCTTTGTAATATGAAAGTCTGATCATAGCCCTTTCTCCCTCCTGGACGTTGAAACTTTCTTTGGTTTCATGGGCCTAGAGGGAAAATTCATATACTTGATCATTTGTCATCTGAAAATTGGTAGTAGTTATTCTATTTTAGTCTCATTTTTTATTAGATTCCCATATTAGCCCATTTCGCAGCTCATATCCCAAGCTATGTGACTGTTTCAACCAGATTGAAATGTCTCACTTCTACCCATGCCTCACTCATCTGTGTTCCCCACTTCTTGTCTGGCTCACATTTGTGTGCCTTCAACTTCCACACTACCTCCTCCAGGAGGTCTTCCTTGAGTGTATTTCCAAGTTGTCTCTACTAGGTTTTCACAGTATTTTGTGTTTCCCTCTACTGTTGCCCTTATTTCACTCCAGTTTTATTTTTGCATTTTTTCCCTCTGCTTCCTTTCTGAGTGCAGAGTCTGTGTCTTATTCACCTTTAGTTTCAAAGGACTTAGCAGCAGTCATGCACACTGTAGGTTCTAGAAGCAGTCTGCACATTGTAGATCCTTGGTGAAGGCTTGAGAGGTACAGTAACCTGTCTGAGGTCCTCCACTCAGAGTGAAGGGCTTGCTATTCAGACTGACATGTACACACTACTATATTTCAAGTAGATAACCAACAAGGACCTACTGTACAACAAGGATTATACAGTTCCCTATACAGTACAGCACAGGGAACTCTGCTCAATATTCTGTATAACCTACATGGGAAAAGAATTTGAAAAAGAATAGATATATGTGTAAGTATAACTGAATCACTTTGCTGTACCCCTGAAACAAACACAACATTGTAAATCAACTCCACTGTAATAAAATTAAAAAACAAAACAGAACAAAACAAAACAAAACCCAAAAAAACCTAAATCTTATTTCTCTGAGTCAAGTGTTGCATGGAGGAAAGAAATAACCAAGAGGCCACATTGCAGGAATGATCAGAATTTTTTCTACTCCAGTCGATGGATACGGTATGGCATATAATTTATGATATAATATAATGAAATGTAGTTGGGCTGTCTACACATCATCTACGAAGAAGCTTTTTTGGTTTCATCTTGTCTCCATGATCTCTCCACTATCTTCTTCTCTAGCTGTTCACTTGAGGACACTCTGAGTCTGCACCCCACATCGTCTTTGACTCTCTTGGAAGAAGAGAGATGTTCCCAAGAAGTTTTGTGGTTCTTGCTTTTTCTGTTTTTCCTGGAAAGGTGAAAGAAATGTGGGTCCCACTAACAAGACTCACTCTCGCCAATCCCTCAGAAAGCCCCCTACCCCACAAAGGGAAATGCAAATAAACTAGCAGTCACTGTGCCTGTAAAATCAAACACATGGATCAGTACTTTTCTCCCCCATCATATGCTTCCACCAGTGTTTACTTAGTTAGAAGTTTTAACATAATGAAAATAGCTTTCATCACTCCGGCGAGGACTGCAGAGTCCCACAAGGAACATCTCTGCCAACAAGCCTGGTATTGCATTTGAAGATTGTTGTGAAGTTTCCCATTTCTTTACGAAGAAAAAGGAGGTTGGGGGTGAAAGGTGTGCCTAAGACCACTCACTCCGTAACGGAGCCACAGAACTGGAGCCCAGGTCTGTGGATTCCCTATCCTTTGCTCTTTCAGCTGTTCTAACAACTCTAAGGACACTCAAGGATAAAAGGCCAGAAAAATGATTTCCATTTACCCTGGATCCAGTGGCAGTTAGCATCTCAGTAAGTTTTTGAGTGCATTTTGAGGGATGGGATGTTCCATTAATCATGGAAACCAATAATATGCATTCATTTGACCAATTTTTTCAGAGGCAATACTAAATGTCCACTATTTTCCATTACATTGATGATCTCTGTATTTTGGAGAAGAAAAAAGAGGAAAGAAGAAAGAAAGAAAGAAAGAAAGAAAGAAAGAAAGAAAGAAAGAAAGAAAGAGAGAGAGAGAGAGAGAGAGAGAAAGAAAGAAAGAAAGAAAGAAAGAGAGAGAGAGAAAGAAAGAAAGAAAGAAGAAAGAAAGAAAGAAGAAAGAAAGAGAGGAAGGAAGGAAGGAAAGAAGGAATGAAGGAAGAAAGAAAAATGAAAGAGAGAGGGAGGGAGGAAGGAAGGAAGGAGGAAAGAAAGAGAGACAGAAAGAGAAAGGAAGAAAGATAGAAAGAAAGAAAGGGAAGAAAGAAAGAAGAAAGAAAGAGAGGAAGGAAGGAAGGAAAGAAGGAATGAAGGAAGAAAGAAAAAAGAAAGAGAGAGGGAGGGAGGGAGGAAGGAAGGAAGGAGGAAAGAAAGAGAGACAGAAAGAGAAAGGAAGAAAGAGAGAAAGAAAGAGGGAGGAAAGGCAGCAGGATGACTCCATGCATGTGTTTGGCTGTGGTGGAACGGATAGGCTGGTTTGAATTTGCCAGTTGCTGGCTCAGATTCCCAGTGTCCTGCCTCTGAAGTGTGTTCCTGTTGAATTTTAAAAGGGAATGAAATTAGGTCTCCACGTAGGACCCCTTCGTACTTTTATTTCCTTGGGTGTTCCTGAATGGCACCCCAGGATGGAAAGCAGTGCTATGCATTTGACCCTGTTGAAGAAGCCATTATGCTCTGAAGAAGAAATTACTCACTGTCTCTGTGTTATTCGTTGAAACACATCTAAAGCCTGGCCATGCAGATGTTAATCATGAGCATTTGGAGGCTTTAAAATATATCAGGAAAGAAAATTCAGACTATGAGGAAACATTGCTGATTTATCCGAATCTGTTTTGTTTTTTTAAATGGAGAAAATCATAGGTAAGAGTCAGGAGGTTGCATATCCCAAGGTCATACAGTGAGTTACTAACAAATCAAGGAAGGATATCCCGGTTTCCTAGCTAAGTTTTACTAATGATGTGAGCCTTTTAGGCACTGTCACCATGGTTGATTGCAGAGGCCTTGTGGACAAAACAGGGCTTGGTCCTTTCTCTTTCATTGTTTTCCATGTAAAAGTATAATCTATAAGGTCTTTTGAAGTTAACTCTCGTTTTTATGGATAGAAACTCTTCCAGGGCTCACCCTGCTACTTTTCCAGGGTCTGCCCCTTCACTCTCTACTTTCTTCACAATGTTGCAACTTCCTCTATTTTCCTTAGACTGTCTTTAGAGTTACATTTAGTTGGGTCCCTGAAAAGCCTCTTTCCTTCAAACACGAGAGACTGAGGCAATGCTTACGTTCTAACACTTTCTTGCAACTTCCACCACAAAGGAGGGACGGGGGGAGGGAAGTGAGGCAGAGACAAAAGCAAAGCAAGGACAAGAGGATGAATTACGGAGTTATCCACAGCTTCACAAGAACGTCCAACTGAGGGCTAGCTCATGGAGGTTGTCTCTGGAGAGGCATATAGAATCACTATGTATTAGAACAGTTGAGGGTTGAGGGAAGAGGAAGGGAAAGCAATTTATCTGTTTAGTCTCTACTTGTGCTGTATCTCACGGGTCATAATGTTCTCCAAAGAAGTTAATTCTCCAACATTTCCGGTTAGCATCGTCTGATGCCTCCAGAGACTGCTGTAGCAGTCAGAGCATCTATCAGTTTGTGGTACCTGAGCGAGCTGGATGCTGGAGCTGCTGGAGCTCACGTCACAATGGAGGGTGACAGAAGCCATGCAGCATCCCGGCCCTTGCCCCTGGGGAAGGCTCAGACACTCAGATGTCCAGAGCTGAGGTGACACAAAAATCCAGGAAATGCTAGCTCAGATGATTGCCTCAGACAGATCTGAGATGTGCAACTATAATTGGAAGCATCTGCATCTCATGGATGGAGAATATCAAAGCCCATAACTTAAAGAGGGGCCTTGAGAAAGCATTTTTCTCTTTGAATCCTATGTTTCGCCAAAATATATCAACCATTTTTTATCAACCATTTGATATCAACCATTCTTCCCTTCTGTTCGGCTATCAACTGAACAACCATTTATCAACCATTCTTCCCTTCTGTTCGGCCATCCTCCGTCCTCTGATTCTCTACCTCTCCTTTCTCGCTCTTATATATTCCTATCTCCTTAGATAAAACCTCTTAACCTTAGTTATTAAAGATGGATTGATACGTGCCACACCCCCATTGCCAAAACAAAGCAAAAGTTTGAAGAGAAAGATTACGGGTAGGTTTCAGAGTGCCTTGAAAGTGAAGTTTAGGAGCTTGGACATTATTCCCCTCTAATGGTGAGTGATGCTGTACTTTTGCTCAGAGCAATCCTCACCCCATTCCCCATACTATAGATCCTTTCGTTTCTCCCCTCTAATTCAAGTCTTACCCAGGGCAAGTACCAAGGGTATAGTATGGTTTCCTCACGCTATTTAAGTCTGGCAAGAACTGTTGAAAAGAGAACATTACAGTCTCCTGTGAAAAGTCCTGGGATGTGGGAGATACCAGGTGCCTGGAGGAGGGGTCCCTGAACTGCCTGGGAAAAGATTTAGGCAAAACTCCTCAGGAAAAATGGCATCTAACGTATGCAATAAAGGATGAGAAAGGGTTAAACTAGATCTCTGCAGAGGAAACTCTGCATAGTACTTCTGAGACCTCAATGTGAACTGACCTACTGAAATACTTAGAGAGGTGTGGTAGCCAGGCTCCAAAATGATCTTTGGTGATTCTAGTCTCCTGGTATTTATTTATACTCTTGTGTAGTTTCCTCCTGCATTAAATAGGGTGAATCTGTGTAATCACTAAGATATTTTGAAAATGATAGTGTGTGAAATTCAAGGCCAGGTCAAAAGGACATTACAGTTTGTACCATGTCCTTCCTTGGATCATTCAGTCTCAGGGAATGCCAACGGCTGTGTCATGGAGACACTCAAGTAGTCCTATGGAGAGGACCGCATAAGGAAGAACCAAGACCTTCCGCCAACAATGAGCCTTCCCTTTGCCAGCTATATGAGTCAGCTCCATTGGAGAAGATCCTCCAGCTCCAGCCCAGCCTTTAGATAACTGCAACCCCAGATGACATCTTGACTACAACTTCACGATATCCTGAGCCAGAGCTCCCCAGCTGAGCTATGTGAGAAACTGTGTGAGATAATAAATACTTACTGTTTTAAGGCATTAAGCTGTGGGGTAATTTGCTGTACAGCAATAGAGAACTGATACAAGAGGAAAGGGGGCATGCACTAAACCTGGAGAAGTAGGCAGGAGTCAAATCATGTAGGGATTTGTAGGTCCCATTAAGATGTTGGAACTTTTAGAACAGCAGCAAATCATTTAATGGGCTTTAAGCAGAGGAGTGAAGTCATCAGGTTTCTGATCCTGTGGACCCTTTGAGATCAACTGTGTGCTTAAATTTCTCTTTCTTACATGGCACTGAATACAATGCTTTTGCATTAAGCATGACAAATGTAAATTTCAACTGGAGAATGATAGATTGAAGACAGTATAGGATCACTCAGTAGCAGCAAGAAAGGAGGATCTCTGGTTCCCAGACTAAGTAAAATTGATGGAATGCAATGTTCCCACTCCCCACCAAACCCATATGTATGGATGAGTGAAGTGCAATGGCTGCTGTCAAGCATGTTCGATGCAGTCTCTTTACAACATGGGTGTGTGTGGTGGGGGACAGGAAGAACATCTGCCTAACAGACATACCATGATTTTTCCAAATATATTTATATTCTTGGTGTGGGAGTTGGAGTAACGATTTGACCCCAAAATGTCAAAATATGTGAAATAAAATTATAGAATCATATGGTCTTAGAGTAATAAAGAGACTATAGAAGTACTTTAGCTCAACTTCCAACTCAGTGTTGGATTCGTCTGTAGAGAGACTAATAATAGCGCCTACAATTTATTAACTGTTAGGCACTCTGCTGAAACCTTCCATAACACGATCTGACTTATTGTTGAAACATACCTGAGAGGTAGGTATTATTTTCACTTTTTCAATAAATAAATAACCAAGCCAAGGTTTAGAAAACCTAGGTCAGTACTTCTCAAACTCCAGTGTGCATGTGAATGGCCTGAAGACCTTGTTACAATCTAGATTCAGACTCTGCGTCTGGAGCGGGGCCCAAGTTTCTTCATTTCTAACAAACTCTCAAGTGATGCTAGCATAGGATGGGTAACTAATGCAACGTCTCAAGGTTGGGATGTGGCAGATTTAAAGCCTCTTCTGTCTGACTTCAAAGCTTGAGCTCTTAACATACTAACAACCCCTTCTCCTTCCCACTGAAGTGGTGGTTATCCAGTCTCTACTTGAATGCTTCCACTTATTTGGAGCCCTCTACTTCACCAGGTAGCTCTCCTTTCCAATTTTGAATACTAGCTATAAAGTAAAAGTTTTTTTCTTGTGTTGAGGCAAATTCTGTACCCATGCAACCTCAGTGGATCACTTGTTGAACCATGACTAAAGACGCACTTTCTCCATGATTGAATTATTATTCCTTTGAGTGCTTCATTTGTCAGGGAACCATGGAGAGAAGGAGGGGAGAATTTGGATACCAGCATACCTCTTGAACCCATAACGTTAGTTAATGAATGACTGCATAAAGGATGGGAGACAGAGGTGCAGCATTCTAGAACAAGTCCAGGCCTTTACTAATCTGAGCCAGAACTAAAGCAATGGAAATGTAGCAGGAGCCAATTGTAATCAGGACCAACTTCCCCTTTTCACACTATGTCCAGTCACCAATAGGGATATGGCCTTGGACATATTGATAAATAAAATATATCATGAGTCATATTAATTAGATCCTCTCCATAAAAATGAGCCCTATTGATTAACTGAGTCTACTCTTGCTCCCATTCATATCAGATAAGGTGTAACAAGTTGCCCATGAGAAAATAAGTCAGAGCTCTGGTGGACGGAATTCATAAGTTATGGAGTAGTGAGAGTAACTTTCCTATAAACTGGCTGTAGGCTCTCGAATACTAAGTTAAATAATTTAGTCTCCGAGAAAACAGAGCAGTATATAGAAAAGACATTGAGCTGGGAGTCAGAAAACCTGAGTTCTAAAACTGCCTATAGAGCTAATTTCTTTATGTCATCATCTAACTTGCCAAAAGAGAGCCTGGGTGGGAATCAGACCAGTCACTCATTCCTCTTCTCGATCGGAAATTCTAGGCATCTACTTCATAGAGAGCAAGCGAAGCTTTGGGTTCCAAAGGAGACAGGCACTAAATATCTCACAACCAAGAACCGAAACACCAATTACTTTTCTTCTCTTTCTAACAACTGCAGCAGGAAGAAGAAGAAGAAGAAAAAAAATCAGGGATGTTAGAAAAAGAAACAGTGATGTTGAAAAGGATTCTAATCTGTTACTCAATTTTTCAGGGCAGGATGTATTTCTCTCAAAAGCCAGCTGAGATAAAAGGCTCTCAGACGGATGGTGGCAATGCATACTGCCTTGCCACTCAGTTCAGAAAATACTGAATTAATAGACACTTGGAAACCTCTCTCAGGTCCATATTCTCCACTCACAAATAGGAATTACGAGGTCTTTGATGTCCTGCTGATATTATATTGCTTCTTGATGTTCTTTGGGGAAATTTCTTTAAGTGTCTCTATCCACGGCTGAAATGATATCTTATAATTTTTTCCATCAATAATCCTTAGTGACTTGTAGAAGGTGAGCCCTAAAATGTTGCCATCCACCATAGGGGGACCAAGTTTCCATTTCGAAGATGAACCACAAGAATTTTAGAAGCTATGGGCCAATTTTTATGGAGGGTTCTTGTTAATATTACTCACGATATATTTTCCCTCTTATTACTCCAAAGCCATATCCTTTTCAACGACTGGAAACAGTGTGTATTGTCTGAGCTTAGTAGAGACAGAGGTTTGGGGAAATTGAGGCTTCTTGGGTGTGGATTCAGCACCAGGAAAGTGTTCCGATTATAGAATTGCAGGATCAAAAGTGTAAAAGAACCAATCATTTTAAAATCAGATTTTAGAGAGTGAAGGGCAAAGAGAAAGGAGGAACTAATGTTTATCAGCACCAGCTATGTGCCAAACACATGCCAGTATCTTTACTCATATTTACCTACGTCCTGAGAGGGAGCTATTCTCTGCTGTCCAAGTAAGGACATTAAGTGAGACTGCCATAGTTTAAATAACAAACCCATGTTCACACAGCTAGCAAGTTGCACAGAACCAGTGGCTCCAACAGGCCTTTGAGATTTAGAGTCTAAACTCTTTCAACATTCCTGGCTCTGCTGCTTGTTTGCTAGGTTCCCTTGGATGAGTTACTTAACCCGGGGAGCCTTCACTTCTTCATCTATAAAAGAAGGTGTGTAGGGTGCTTGGGATGGTTTTACCCAGAGGGAACAGAGTCCTTAGCAACAAATGAGCATACTAAAGACTGTAAATATTAAAGTTGTCAACATCATCATTATTGCAGCATGCTGCCTCTTTTAAACAAATAAACAAACAAATAAGTAAATAAAAATACTAGAGTAATGCTAAGGCAGAGGAGGAGAGGAGAGGGAGAAGAATACAATGCCATTCTCTCCCTGAATCGCACGCTGACATGTGTTTTGACCCCGTGGTCATGAAGGTGACACTTCAGGACTCCACCATGTGCTCCTGGGACCATAGTCAAGATGAATGCGGGCAACATTCATAAATAAAATCCCACTTTTCTCCTTTTGTCCTTCCTCCAGTTACACCATCTCCTCCTCACTTCTTACTCTGGCCCCTTGTCTATTTGTATAAAGCCTCCTTATCCTCTCTTATCTCTGGATGCATCCTCATCTGGAGAGGTGGGCTGTAGAGTCAGGGAAGAGGCGGTCATGATGTTGGTCAGATTCACGTGGGTGAGGAAAGCCCTCTACTCAGAGAGAATGTAAAGGAGTGGATCGGTTGTATACTATCCAGAATTACCTCAATTTAGCTTCCTAAACTGCCAGTGTTGAGTAGAACTCTGAATTATTTCCGAAAAGCTAAACCAGATTGAATAGGAGCACCCTTAGAAATCATCTAGTATCCTTGGTCCATTTTACACATGAGGAAACTGAGGCACAAGGCAAGGGGGTGGAGGCAAAGGCTGTTCTGGCTGTCAATCTCCCTTTGATACACTCTAGCCCGCCAGCCCTAGCTCATCTTCTGCTTGGAAATATATCAGAGTGACCTCAAGTATTTTGACTTGCCACTTTCGCTCTGTTAACCTTACCCCCAGGTTCCTGACTTGGGGGCTTCAAAAGATAATCATCAATCTTACTTTCTTTATCCACTTCAAAACCATCTAACTTTCCCCCAAATGGATTGCTCTCTTTTCCAATCCTGAAATTAAACCCTGGAACATTCTCCAGAAAGAACTCAACAGAGGGAAGTCAACCAACAAATACGTTCCAGACTTATAAAACTAATATCTTTGCATATATTTTTAGGGCTGTGTGTGTGTGTGTGTGTGTGTGTGTGTGTGTGTGTGTGTATTCCACAACATACTTCTTATTGGCAACCGACTTGCTTTTGAACACTGGACGAGTCCACGTTTCTTGTCTCAGACTTTAAGCCCTTAAGGATGAGAGGGTTTGGCTAGATTGCTCTAAGCTTTCATCTTACCCTGGAAGTCCAGTGTACTTCTCAGTTGGTTGTTGTATTTGAGAATGCTCTCTTTTCTAACTGACCACCTTGGATTATCAAATGTACAAACCAAGTCGACTACCGAAAGGAGGTATAACCAGGTAGTAGAGGTGCATTTTAGGGAGCTCCAACCTAAGTTTTGCAGAATTGTGATAATTCTTTTCTTTCTTTCTTTCTTTTTAAAATAAGTTTTGAAGACCCAGGATTAAATGTCTCGGTAAAAATAGATAGATAGATAGATAGATAGATAGATAGATAGATAGATAGATAGGGCAAGCTAATAAATTTGTTTTGTTTTCCATTTGGAAATGTTTGTGTTTTTGTTTGTGGTATTCCTTACCCCACCCGTTTTTGGAGATCAAAAGGTCCCCTTTTGGAGCAAGGGAAAAAATCAGGTTTTAGAAATTGCCACACTTTCCCCACCCTCCCTCAGAACAGGCGGCAGCTTCGGCTCCTTGGATCTTAGCAATTGCATTCCCCCTTTGTCCCTGAGGTGGTCCATGGGAGGATGTAGGCCATTGTCCGAGGCTTCAACCTTTGTTGGATTCTTGAGAAAGGGCTGCTGAGGCAGACGTGAGGGCTGCTTTTAAGTTTTCCCGCCTCAAGAAGTCTATTGAGAAGTTTTGTGTGGTTACTTGTGGGGGTCAGGCTTCTGATCTGACCCCTCGCATCTCCGGGTAATTAGAGCATGCAGAACAGCACCTCCCCCCTGGCTAATTGGCTCTCTCAATGAACCTTTCAGGGAGGAAGTTCGTCTATGACTCACTTGCCCTCTGCAGCAAACTTCAGGCCCCAACACATTCATTTGTCCATGTGATGGGATGGCGACTTAGGAAGTGATTAGAAGTGGGATCAAACAGGCTCCTGATTGCCCCATTAGGAATGGGGCCCATTAACTCTTTGAGAGCTCTCTACCACCCTGGTGGGAAACTGATTGCAACTGAAGACACTTTCTCAGGCTTGGTGATGCTAACATGTTTATAACTCATTCCAAGAAAGTATGGTAGCTCCTGGAATCTACCTGGAAATCAATTGGCATGGTATAAAAACAGTGACATATAACTTGATATTAATAAACACCTTAGAAAAAGACAGGAAGCGGCCAAGGAAGGGAGCTGAAGTAGAAACTAGTTATTTTAATAAATCGTGCTACACTGGTAGCAGACATTGGGGTATAGGAGGTAATAAGGATTCTGTCCTACAACTATCATTATGGTCATCAGCTCTATGGAGATTTGTGCAGTTTGATTCAAGGAAGCAAGTGTGAGTGCTCCTAAAATATCCTAGACACAAGACCTCCCTGTACACAATCCTTATAGACTGCCCTCAAGCCACGCCACTCCATCTGGTAATGGCCACATTACATTTCCTGCTGGAAAGAGTAAGAAGGATTCTTAGCAGGCTCCAGTGCAGACAAATTAGGCCCTGGTTTTGTAGGTCATCTCTTGTTTTTCATGAATGATTTACATCTTACTTTCTTGGCCGATGCCCAGTTCATTCACAGACTGTAACTTGAATCTTCCCTGACAGGTTGTGACTTTTAGGAGTTCTTAAGTGGTGACTTATGTGAGTAAGAAATGTTAACTGTTAAAAATAAGGTCAAACACCAGGCTGTTAAGGCTGGTTACTTCAAGGGTGCTGAGGAAGAAAGGAGGAGCAAGGAGGTGGGAAAAGAGTATTTTTTCTTTTTACAGCTTTGATTATATACTTCTTACGATGATGCAGTAATTTTTACTTTTAACAATGTTAAAAAAAACTTTAACATGTGTTTGTGTATTTTCATAAAGAGAATATACAAGTTGGCTTTTATTAATCTTAGCTCTTTTACTCAATGCATCTTGTGTCACATGGATTATTAAGCATGATATTTTGCTAATGACAGAATCATATTGAAGAGTTCATATAGGTCAACCAATGTATTTACATATTGAATCTCAGTTCTACCTCTTAGTTGCTGGATAGTTTGAGGCAGGTAATTTATCCAATTTCATCAAAGATCCAAGATCTTCATCTACTAAATGGAGTTATTTCATAAACGTCTTAGATAGACAGTGCACATACAGTGTCCAGCAGGGCACAGAATGCTATGGAATGGCTTTGTCAATGGAGCTAATGTTGGTGTTATCATTATAGTTGAGAGGACCATGGTCCGGCGGAGTTAAGTCAAGATAACCCAAGAAGAGAGAGTACACACTTCAGACCCTCTGATTCCAAGCTTGCTTCCCTCTCAGGACCCCAGGTAGGTCCTTCTGGATCCTTACTGTCATCTCGGTAGTTAAACAGAGCATGTTTGCTTTATTATCTCCACTTTATACAAGAAGAAATAAAAGAAAACTTTTAATCCTGGCTCAAATAGTCCAGAACTCTCTTCACAGCCTAACCAGTGCTACGTTTTCTCAGGAATCCTCCTGAGATTCAGGAGGTACCACAGATGATTTCCCCATCAGAGAGGGGGCAAATATTCTTGTGATTTTTCTCACTGTGGGCTTTTAACAAACTGAACCCACTAGAGGAGATGGTTTGATCCCTTTCTCCTGCATTGTGAGCTCTTTGGAAACATACGTTAGTCATCTATTTACAGTGCCTATCACTTGTCTTAACCTTCGAATGGGCAATAATCAACATTTAAAATTAATAAATCCATGTATATAGCATAGAGAATTTTCCCACCTAGATTTTAAACGTTAATGGTGAGACAGTCATATTCATTCTTATATCCCAAGCAATGTGTGCTGTGCCTGGGGCATAGTGGAGACTCAATAAATGCTTGTTGAATGAATATAGCTACTATTCAAAAGTCTAAAAAAAAACAATGAAGGCATCAAGGAACCACCGCTTCGTTTGCTGCTTGCAAGGCATGTCGTTGGGTAATCACCCAGAAAGAAAGATAAGGCCAGACTCTGAATCTTTCTGGACCAAAAGAAAGACAAGGAGGGAGGGGTGGAGGCCACAGGGAGAGGAGGAACAGGAGGGCCTATGTGGAGGGGGTGGAGAAAGAAAGAGGAAGGAAGAGGAGAAGAAAGAAATCAGGTTGGTGCCCCTAAATCCTGCCTTATGGAAAGTGCACACAAGGGGCTGTCATGCAAATGAGCCTTGGCATGTGAAAGGGACAAGACGAAGGGCCAGAACTTTCTGAATTAACAATGGAGGTGCTTGTAACACACTCAGTGGAGTATGTGACAAAGACTTCTATTTTCAGGGCTTACTATGAATTCATGCCAACTTTACACAGATGCACGTCAGCTTCCTGCCGTCATTTTCTCTCTACACACACACACATAGGCACACACACACACATGCGCGCGCACACACACATTTTTTATCTTCCGATATATATACTTTGCAGGCAGCAGGATCTGCTGGAAACTTTTCTTAACTTTCACATTCAGGTTCATTTTCTCAGGTTCAGAGAAAAGACCAGGACTGGACGCAGTTATGTTTCTCCCTGGCCACTTAGGACTCTGCTGTCTGGGAGCACTTAGACGCAAGATGCTCTGCTAGAAAGCTTACGGGCCCAGGGTCAGAAGACCAGGTTTCCAGGCCTTTGAGTTCTGCCACCACTTACCTGTAGACTTAGACCTATTCTATCTTTTTCCCTGACAGCCTCAGTTTTGCTCTTGTGAAAGGAAGAATTCAGAACAAAAAATCTTTAAGGTTTCTTCAGTTTTGAAATTTTCTACTTTGTCTTTTTTCCATGACTATGTAGGCCCAGGCCTTGGAAGGATGGCACCCCATGGGCTGGTAGCTACTTTCATTGAGTGTGTTGTCTGGCTTCACGCTAAGGGCTTTATGGGAAGTATCTCACTGAATCCTCATAGCAACCTGAAAGAGGCCATTCCTCTTCCATTTGGTAGGTAAGGGCTGGAAGCTCAGGGAAATGAAGTTGGATCGTGCTCTTTTATTGTTACTCTTGAGATGGCCCCTTTTACGGGAATGCCTTCATTAGGTATTCACAGTGTGAACTCTACACAGATATCAGATGACTGCATTTCTTCCTTTCAAGTTCTCTACTGCATGGGGCACCCAGCTACGCAAATAATGGTAATGTAAAGGCAATGCCCGGTGAGTCATTTGTGGACGTCCTCTCCTCCAAGAAACTGTCTAGTGAGAAGTCCATACATAGGCTGGGAAGTGGGAGACACAGGGTTTACTCTTTCTCTTCATAAGCTCACTGTTCATCCTTGAGAAAAACATTTCCTTTTCTTGGATTCAGTTGCCCCAACTGTAAATGAGGGGGCAAATATGGCACTGATCTGAGTCATTATGGGCATTGGATAACAGCATACAAAGGTTCTGGTGCTTAGTTTAAATCCTAAGTTCTTCCTTTCTAGACGTATGCTCTTTGGCAAGTTACTTAACCTCACTCAAATTCAATTATTCTAGCTATGAAATGGGAACAATATGACTCAGTTCCCTGCAGGATTTGTGTGAGTATTGAGTGAGCTCATGCATGTGAAATGATTAGCATGATGCCTGGCAGCTGGTGCGGTACTAATGAACTATTATTAGCCGCCTCTGGATGAAAGTACTTGTGAGTTGCATGTTGTAGGCCAGTTGGTTTCTAAGAACTCCCCGATATCTTTTAAGAATGGACTCTGTGTACAGATTTTGAACCCTGGGCCATGAGTATAGTCATAAATTGGGGAAGGGCATTCTAGGAGGAGGGCTCAGCACATACACAGGGTGGGAGCAAGAGAGCAAGTTACGTTGAGAAATAAAATAATTCCATACTGTTGGGGTACTGGGCATGTGTCTACGGAGTGGGGTGGGCCTCAGCGAGAAAAGAGACTGGGAACACAGGCAGGGGGCAATCCGCAGAGCCTTAGACCTCAGGTTACAGAAACAGGGCTGTATCCTGAAGGCGGCGGGGACCAGAGTGTCAGATCAGGTTTGCATGGTGAAGTGAAGAACAGCGGTGACGTACATATTTCTCTGGAGCACACGCTCAGCTAATGAGCTGGCTTTATGTAGACTGTATGTTGATTTGGAAATGATTTGGGAGGCTGGGCTTGAATGAGTGATGAGGTATCCTGGGGGCTCTCCCAAAACCACTTCTTGGCACCGTCACTGGTGGGATTCAGAGGGAAGAGAGAGAAACTGGACACTGGGAGGTCTGCAAAGAGGCTCTGCAGAGGGACGCTGTGAGCTGGACTCGGGCAGTGGCCCTGGGCACGGGGAGCAGCGAGTCCCAACCCACTTGGAGGCTGGAAGGGCAGCTGTCTCTAGCCTTGCCGCCAGTCTGGCCTTCAGGCTTTGGTGTAGAAACCTGACCACTGAGACCCTGATCCACCCCAGGGCTGCTCTGTGGACCTGAGGGTCAGCACCCGTGAAGGATGGTGAGCTCAGATGCTGGGCCCCTGGGGACCATCGCTTGCAGGAGGAGAACAGACGTGCCAGGTAGGAGTTTCTCAACGCTCGTCTCCCCCCACCCCTGGATTTCGGGAATGCATAGAGAACCTCTGTGGTTTGGATGTGAGACTTGAAGCTCAGGAGCCAAATGAAGTCAGGCTGTCCGTCTGTTCTAAATTTAACTCCTTAACCACGTTTGGGCACAGTACCTTGTCTGAGGTTGTTTTCTACCCAAAATGTATAATGTCAGGGTGTGCCAGGGAGGGATGAGGGCGATGACGGCAAAGAGCCTAGGAGAAGAAAATACGAGCAGCTCCTGTAGCCAATCTGATCAGCGCATAAACTCCTAACTCCCCTCCGCCCGAAACCTCACTTGGTCAACAGTGACTAACTACAGGCAAGCTGCTTCCTTCAAACGGAGTTTAACAAAATGACCATTTGAGTCTCTGTGCATAAGTATGATTCAGTACTCTTTTCCTTTAACTTCTTTTAGGGGCATACCATTTGGAAAATATTAATAATTGCTATTTTAAGCATTCTCCATGTACAAAACACTGGGCTAAGCATTCCCTATTTGTTATCTCATTTACTCCTCAGGGAAACTCTATGGATTAAGTACTATTATTAGCTTCCTTCTAAAGATTAGGGAAAATTAATCATTCAGTGATTAAATAACTTGCCCAGGTCCTCGCAGTAAGTGAGGAGTCCTAGCCAGTAGAAGGATCTGGACTTGAATTCAATATTACCTCAAATTGAACAGTACTGCATAGATTCCTAAGTTGAGAGAAGTACCTCTGTGGACCACCTGAGCCAGTCTGCTACTCGTGCAGAGGTAAAATAGCATCATCCCATTATAAAGATGGGGAAAATGAGGACCAGAAAAGGTTACTGACGTGCCCTAAATCATGCAGAGAAGAAGAGAACAGAGGAGCAAGTACTGGAACCAGGACCCTTGTCTTCAAGAAAATGATGCAGAATAAACAGCCAGTTTGCTGTCAGATATCTTAAAAACAAACAAACAAACAAAAAACCTTTTTATTTTGAACTACTTTTAAACTTACTAAAAAATGGCAAAAATAGATCACAGAGTTTCCATATAGCCTTTTTTTTAACATCTTTATTGAAGTATAACTGCTTTACAATGGTGTGTTAGTTTCTGCTTTATAACAAAGTGAATCAGCTATACATATACATATACATATATCCTCATATCTCTCCCTCTTGTGTCTCCTTCCCTCCCACCCTCCCTATCCCACCCCTCTAGGTGGTCACAAAGCACCAAGCTGATCTCCCTGTGCTATGCAGCTGCTTCCCACTAGCTATCTATTTTACATTTGGTAGTATATATATGTCCATACCGCTCTCTCACTTCGTCCCAGCTTACCTTTCCCCCTCCTCGTGTCCTCAAGTCCATTCTCTACGTCTGTGTCTTTATTCCATATACCCTTTACTCAAATTCCCCTGAGAGTAACATCTTATATAATTAGAGTGCAACAATCAGAACCAGAAAATGAACATAGGTACAACACCATTCACCAAAGGCTTTACTGAAGTTTTACCAGTTTGTCCACTTATGTGCTTTTTCTCTTCCAGAATCCTATCAGGATCCCATGTTACATTTAGTTGTTACTTTTTCTTAGTCTCCTACAGTCTATAACAGTTCTTTAGTCTTTTTCACGACTTTGACACGTTTGGAGGGTATCAGTCAGTTATTTCATGACCGATGAACTGAGGGACTGTCCCTCGGTTTGTGTTTGCCTAGAGTTTTCACACGACTGGACTGAGGCTCTGCATCTGGGGCAAGAATATAACAGAAGTGATGCTGTTGCTTTCTTAGTGCACCATGTCACCCGGCTTATGATATCTACGTGCCTTGTTACTGGTGAAGTAACCTTGATTCCTCGGGAAAGGTGGTTTCTGCTGGGTTGCTCCACTGTAACGTTGTTATCCTTCCCATCCCTGCCCCTGTAGTAAGCAAATATCTCAGAGGACGTACTTTGAGACGATATCTCTCCTCTTTCTCCTCAAACTTTCACTCATTGGTCAGCATCCATTAGTAAAACTTGTATGCAGCAAGTGCTATGCTGCTCGCTCACTACTGACTTTCCATCTCCCTTTCCTTCTATTTACATTAATGTGAGTTCTGTTGTAAGGGAGGACTGTTCATTCACTCCTGTCTATCTATTTAATCAAATATCTTTATATCCTCATAAACTCATGGATATGTATTTTTAGCCTATGGATTATAATCCAATACTATCGTTTTCTATTTTGTTGCTCAAATTGTTCAGCTTTGGCCACTTGGAGCTCCTGTAGGTTTGCTGCCAGATCTCTTGCATCACAGTGTTCCTCAACTTTCTTTTCTTTAATTGCAGCAGATGCCTAAAATAGAAATAGCCACGATTTCTTTGGTTCTCTTTTTCTCTTATTTCCTACACCCTCTTCCAACTTCATCCCTTGTTTCCAAAGTCTGTTAGTTTCAGCTCCAAAATGTCTCTCAAATCTCCCCTCAGGGTCTTTTCCCAGTTTGGAATGCATTACTTCTCATTTTAACCATGATGACATTTTGGTCTTTGTCTTTCCAGTCCCCACCCCCCCCACCAATGAACCCCTTTTCCACACTGCAGCTTAAATAATGTTCTGAAAATGTGAAGATCAGATTACCCCCCCCTACAAAGGCTCCTGCTTGCTCTCAAACAGAGAACTGGTGTTTTTTAGCCTGTTTGTAAGACCATCCATGATTTGGCCACAATCAACTTCTTCAATTCCATCTACTGCTTCTCCGTCTGTTTTGTGCTCCCATCTCCTGAGTTCCTCACCTTTCCTATAATGTGCTACAGCATTTCATCTTTTTGTGTTTTTGCACATGTTGTTGCTTTTGCTTAGAATGTCCTTAATCTGGAAGATATGTTAACACCCCAACTCAGAGCTGGTTGAAATCTGTGGAACCTATGAGGGAGTGCCCCCTTCAATAGCTACCCATTGATTCAAAGGATCCTCAATTATTTTCACAACTCTTTGAAGACCTACTTTACATTTTTTTTTTCTGGAATAGAGAGAAGGAGGTCTTATGGAATAGCCTTAATTATTCTATTTGAGTTGCAATCTTGTGGCAGAGCCAGCAGAATTGTGGACTGTGATGGAGGTTAGTCCATCTTTGTTGAGTTTTTCTTTCCTTTTAGAGGATAACACCATCACCACTCTCATTATTACCTCATCATCACCACCATTGCCTAGCCACTACTGCCACACAAAGTTTAACACTACCACAATCACCATCACCACCACCAATAATTTTGCACTACCATTATGACTGCTACCACCAGCCCCATCAAACCAACACCAGGACTAGACAACCATCACCTCACCACCACCATCACCATCAGTACTGGTACCCACCACACTACTAAACCACCAAGAACTAACTTTTATTGAGTGTCAAAAGGGTCCTAAGCATCTCACATATGTTAATTCATTTATCACTCTTTATATATACCTTTGTGCTGAGACATGAAGAAACTAAGCAATTTGCTTAAGATTACTCAACTGGTAAATGCTGGAAAAAATAGAAATATTGAATATAAGTACTGAGTGAATTTAGATGTCTGCTAATTCAACTCTCATACTGTCTCATATTTAACTTTCTTGTTTTACAGGTGGGAAAAAACTGAGGACAAGAGAGGTAGGGAATGGCCCATATCTTGCTTTGACTCTTAAACCAGGACTATGTTCACTGTGCTATACAGACCTACTTTCCCTTCTGTTATTATCTGATATTATCTTTGGATTTTTCCCATTGTATAATTTTTTAAAGCATCTCAGACATGCATGTATTGGACCAAACAACAGACCAAAAGAAAATGAATACAGAACCCCAGAAAAAGACTTAAAAGGTATAAGAGTAATTTTTCTTCTTCCCCAAATCCCAAAACTAAACTTGACAATAAATAATTTTTTTATTCACTTGAATTCACCCCATTAACACTGCATGAATCTAATGTGCTATCTCAGAATGAACATGGCGGCATCACTTAGTGCCCCAGATCACAGCTTGGCAGCCAAAAGAGAATCCTGAGTCCACGACGAGGGAGAAGAGGTGATGTCTTCCAATGTGATTTACACAGATGGAGAGGCAATGAAACAGAGGAATAAAGGATGTCAGTGCCAGAGGGCAGGGATGGATTTGGAGAGCCCTCTTTAATCTCAGTGGTAGGAAAAGGCTTGGCCTTGAGTGACATGGAATAGTTGCATATTTGAGCGATGAAATGGTTTGTAAATTCTGAATGGTTTTCTTCCTCAGGTGAGACACAGCCAGGTCTACGGGAGGAAGGAGCAAAGCTGCCACAAGTTGAAAAGAGTTTAGTACTGGGGCTTCCAGGAATTGGCTTGGACACAGAGCCTCTGGTTAGGTCTCAGAGATATTCTGCTGGGCAGGTTAGGAGATGCTGTCAACATCCTACTCCTCCTCCTTTTGTAAATTCTGGGCTATGCAAGGCACCATCTGCACTCAGCCTTTCTAATGTGCTCATTCCTCTGGACACTGAAGTCCCAGTTGAGGCAAAGTCATGACTTAATTGCCAACTCTAGATTCTCTGTGGACACCTGGTCTACCCTGTAGTGATCCCTCATTTCTATATCCCGATTAGAGTATTCATGGATGTAGGAGGTAGTAGAAAGAGCACCAAATGGAGAGACAGAAGGCTAGAACTTGGCTCTAGAATGTACATGGAATGAGGGAAACAAGCATCTACACACAAGGTCTCAGATTGATTTTTAATCTTATTGAATGTTGCAGTTATTAATAGTTGGATCAGCTGTGCTTATTGCTTTCTGGCCCGTGTTTCTCCATCCAACTTCAACATATTTTCCAGGAAACTTTACTGGTTCCTCATCATGCCAGAACCCAGCAAAACTCTGCCTCAGTATTTTGGCCTTGGTCACATTTTGTACTGCACATTGAATCTGTCATTCAGAGAGTCAATAAATATTTTTGTGACTCTACTATGCACACATATATATATGTATATATACACATACAGATAGAGAGGGAGGGAGAGAGGATGAAGAAGAAGGAGAAGGAGGGGGAGGAGGAGGAGAGGGAGGGGGAGGGGGAGGAGGGGGAGGGGGAGGAGGAGGGGGAGGAGGGGAGGAGGGGGAGGAGGAGGAGGAGGAGGGGGAGGAGGGGGAGGAGGAGGGGGAGGAGGAGGGGGAGGAGGAGGAGGGGGAGGAGGGGGAGGAGGGGGAGGAGGGGGAGGGGAGGAGGGGAGGGGGAGGGGGAGGAGGGGGAGGGGGAGGGGGAGGAGGGGGAGGGGGAGGGGGAGGAGGGGGAGGGGGAGGAGGAGGAGGAGGAGGAGAAGGAGGAGAAGGAGAAGGAGAAGGAGAAGGAGAAGAAGAAGAAGAAGAAGAAGAAGAAGAAGAAGAGGAAGAAGAAGAAGAAGAAGAAGAGGAAGAAGAAGAAGAAGAAGAAAAAGAAGAAGAAGAAGAGGAAGAAGAAGAGGAAGAAGGGAAGAAGGAGAAGGAGAAGAAGAAGAAGAGGAAGAGGAAGAAGGGAAGGAGAAGAAGAAGGACAAGAAGAAGAAGAAGAAGGAGAAGAAGGAGGATGGGGAGGGAAGGGGAGGGGGAGGAGGAGGGGAGGGGGAAGGGGAGGGGAGGGGTGAGGGAGGGGGAGGGGAGGGGAGGGGGAGGAGAGGGGGAAGAGGGGAAGGAGGAGGAGGAGAGGAAGAAGGAGAAGGAGGACGAGAAGGAGGGAAGGAGGGAGGTGAAGGGTGGTTTGCTGCCTTTAATGAGATTATAGGCAAAAGAGGAGTTCAAAAAATATTACACAATTACAAAAATTCGAGTGTCCCAAGCATTGTGAAAGAGAAGCACAAAGAAAATTCTACTTGCGGACCTAATCTGGGTAGGAGAGTTAGGATGGCTTTTTCTGTGTAGTCACATTTTGACTGAGAGATGAAGGATGAATAGATTTCAGCCAGCTGAAAAGAGCAAAATTTGTTCTAGGAAGAGCAAAAAATCAATGAGTAAACCCCACAAATGCAAGAGAACATTGGAGAAACTTCAGCTGAAGTTGTAGGGAATATCAGGGTGGCGGGGGCAGTGGTGAGAGTTGAGGCAGGACAGCTAAGCAGTGTCTAGATCGTGCAAGGCCTTGTAAGTGAGGTGAAGGATGCTAGACTCTAGTCTAGGGCTGTGCATGTGTTTACGGGTCCACTGCTGAGTAGAGCTTTGCCTACAGTAGCCTCTTAATAAATGCAAAGTTCAATGTGCTGTGTGAGGAGGCAACTGACCCAGAAGAATCCACTGAAGTGTTGCTTTTTGTTCACTCCTCAGACTCCTCTACTGTAAGAGAGGTATTATGGGAAGTGGGAACTTCACATACCCAGGCCGCAGTTTTCTCATTTGTTTAATGGGGCATTATGATAATTGCATGAAGCAGTACATGGAAAAGTGCCTAGTCCTAGGGTATTGAGTAAAAGTTCTTAACCTTTGCCTCCCTTCCATGCTTTTAAATTCAGATAATCATTGATACTATCATCTAAGGGAAAAATTATTCTAAATTGTTAGGTAAGGTACACACACCAGAAGATCCCAGGCAGAATGTCAAAATTAAACAATATTGCTAAAAATTATATATATATATTCCTTGGTCTCTTTTACAAAGCATATTGATGTCAGAAAGCTGAGGCTCAGAAAGCTGGAGCAACTCAACTGTCACTTAGCTACTTGGTGATAATACTGGAACAAGAACCCAAACTGTCTTACTGGTCTAGGCCTCTTCCCCTCTGGTCCCTTTTATCTCCAACTCCTCATCTCCAATCCCCTTCCATCTCCACCACTCATATTAATGCTTAATCTTCACTGTGCCTCTAAATACGTGGCCCAAGTCTAGGCACTCGGGTGTTTATTGTGCACCTCTGTTTTGTCTTCTGTAACGTAAGGACAGGAAGACCTCATCCACATATTCTCAGATCAGCTAAGGTGGTCAAAGGAAACAAAGCAAGTGAGAGAATACACTAGACTGTCCGTCTATTGTGAATCTTTTCATGACATCTGTGCTACCCAGTCCTGTAGGAAATGAGGAGAGTAGAAGGAAGAGAAAGGACATTCATTAAAACCCCAGAGAAAGATAAGGTCTTATTACTTATATGTAGAAAAAGAATAACTTGGAACCCCAATAGTGCTTTGGCATGAATTCAAATACTAAATGTTCTAATCCTAACAGTCTCTTCCAGTTGAAACCTTCTGTCTCTATTTGGTCTATAAAACCTGGCTTTCCCCTTATACAGTCTCTCAGCAAATCATTCCAATTTTACCCTTCAAATACCTCGCCCATCAGTTGTTCTCCTCTCCATCTATTTGCTATTGTCATGATCCAAGATCTCAGAACCTTTCCCTAGGTCTCTCCACTTCTGGTTCTTTCTGTCTCAATCTATTGCTATACTTTCCCAGACGAATCTTTTTATATCCCAGTGCTGGTCAAGTTTTTACCAAAATTAGGTTATGCTTCCCAATCAACTATAGAAGAGGTTACAAACTCAACTCCCAAGCCTGAAATCCCAGGCCCTTCACAACTGTTAATGCTTTGCCCTTGTCAACATTACCAGGTGCTTGTCTCCTTTACCTTCCCTAAACTTGAGCCAAGCTATTGTCTTTGTTTGCTGGTACTGCTCTTTTGACCAAAAGCTCCCTCTGGCTGTGTTCCTCCCTGCCCTCATCTCCAAACTATGCTTATATACATGTTCAGCTCAAATGTTTCTTCTTCCATGAAGACCCCAATGGTTATCCAACCTCATCCCCAAACAGCACCCATTTCCAGCTGGAAATGTCTTCCAAAGTCTTTGTACTCCATGTTTTTCCCTTTCTCATGCAAAACATCGGTTTATTAATTTATTAAAAAAATTCATTTGTGACAATTTTTTGTCTCTGACTTGATAATATGATCCCCTTGGGGGCAGGGGCTATATCTGATTCCTAACATCAGCCCCAGTGCCTACCATGATGCTTGACACATAACAACCCAATATACCTCCTGGGAATGAATTGGTTATTCTGAGTGCTTTCTGTAAATTGCAGCAAAGAGGAAGTCTGTGAAGACAGCCAAAGGTAGCTCTCATAGAACAAGAATAATCCCTGAACAATGGTAATTCACAACGTAATTTAGACTGAGAAATGACAAACCCAGAGAGGGTTTTCTCCCTTACTGTTTATCTTTAGAGGCCTCATGTGAAATATGGCTATGAGAGTCTTGGTCTTGCTCAAAATTGTTTTGTTTTTCTTCTTTTTCCTGGCCCTCCCTTACCCCACTTTCTTTTTATAATGTTCTTAAAAAGTTGAGAATGGTTTATCTTAGCATTTGTAAGTTTATTTGTGGATGCAACTGCAAAGCTCATCATGTCATTTTTATGAGAATTCTGAGTCCATTGTCCTTAGAAAACGAAAATGATTAACATTGATTTGTTTTGTTACCCAACTGTTTAAATTATAATAACTCCCCATCAGGGTTTTTTAAGTACAGCTGTGTTTATGGATTAAGATCTACTGACTCAAATATTTACAATGTTTCAAAAATTACGAGAACATACAGTGTCAGGAATTTTCCATAGGCTGGTCCTTTGAACTGGAGTGAGTTTCTGTTCAAATTGAAGAGGAGGCTTTAGACAGTTTCAAAGGACATGGACAGGTCCATGTAATTGCATCTCCAGACAGGCACCAAATGGAATAGCTCCAAAGAAGGGAAACATTGGCTAAAATGGCCATATTAACAGTTATCACAGGCTGTATTAATGGAGCAAATATAAAAGGCTAGAGGCCCTAACACTATGAAGCATAGACTCTACTAGCTTATAAAATCTAGACTTTTGCTTTCACTTAACTTCTATATTGCTTAAAGACACCTCTGCCTTGACACATTTGAAGTTCAACTGGCCTGGAGTGGGAACAGAGCTATGCCATTTTCTAGTTCTATGATCTAGCACGAAGCATTTTTCTAGACCTTTTGTCCCAATGTATGGAATAAAGGTACTTGGGGGAACATGAAAAGATAGCATGATGTTCTGCATGTATACATGTTCAGCGGACTCTCAGTGGTCTCTTTTTTCTTTAAACCAGATTCTGCTCTTGGAAACACTGGCTTAGAAGTGGTACTTTCCCCAGAAGAATCATATAAACGGGTAGAGAGAACACTATCTTGGAATTTGAAACTGATGGTTCTGGCTGGTCTCTTCAGTTATTCCACTTTTCCTGCCTTGGTCCTGTCACGTATCTGTCTACTCCTTGTGCCCAGTTTGAGGCTGCTTTATGATGGAGTTATGCCTTAACTGGCCTTGTGTGCTGTGTCACAGTGCCAAGTTCATGATAAGACATAAAAAGGGGTTCACTGAAAAAATAGAGAGAAGGAAGAAAGGAGGTAGAGAGGGAGGAAAATGCAAGGGAAGGAAAGGGAGGAAGGAAAGAAGGAAGGAAGAAATCTGCAAATAACGTAAGCATATTTGTCCTACCTAATTCATAGGACAGATGGGAGATGGAGAGAGAACACACACACACACACACACACACACACACAAACAAAACCTACACCATCTTCATTGTATTTTATAGTTTACAAACTACTTTCACATCCATTATCTAATCTGATTCCCCGAAGTCCCTTGAACTAAGTTGGACAGGGAAAATTACCCCCACCTGGTGGGTGATTGAACTGATACTCAGATCATTGAAATTATTCACTCAAGGTTACACAGGTAAATTGCAGGTTGGGACTATGGCCCCTATTTTCTAACTTAAAATGTAGAGCTCTGGCTAATACACTATGCTAGTTAGATGCACTTTTGGAATTCAGAGAAATAAAATAAAAATTGGAACTAAAATAATGAGACAGAAGACAGTGAGGAATCACATTTTAGATGAACCAGTCATCAAAGTGTTATTTGTCTGGAAAAGGAATTAAGTTCTATAAGAATTGCCAAAGGGATTGGCAGAACATAATGCTTGTACTAGAACACTAAGCAGATCCAAATAACCGGTACTGTTGTGGTATTTTGAGGGTAAAGAGAAAGCCATTTGAAGTCAGACAGGTCTGCTTTTCAGTACGATCTCAGCTACTTATCCATTCTGTGACCCTGAATCATGTGAACCTTGAGTCACAGCTTTTCAATCTGTAAGTGGGTTTAATAATACCTGCTTCAGAGGACCTTCACGATGGCAGAGGAGTAAGATGTGAAGATCACCTTCCTCCCAATAAATACATCAGAAATACATCTACAAGTGGAACAACTCCTACAGAACACCTACCGAATGCTGGCAGAAGACCTCAGACTTCCCAAAAGATATGTATATTTTTTTCCTTTTTCTCTTTTTGTGAGTGTGTATGTGTATGCTTCTTTGTGTGATTTTTGTCTTTATAGCTTTGCTTTTACCATTTGTCCTAGGGTACTGTCCGTTTTTGATTTTTTAAAATATAGTCCTTAGCGCTTGTTATCACTGGTGTTTTTGTTTTTTGGTTTGGTTGCTCTCTTCTTTCTTTCTTTTTTCTTTTTTTTTTCAATAACTTTTTAATTTTTTTACTTTAAATAATTTTTTGTTATTTTAAAAACTTTATTTCTTTTTATTTCCTTCCTTCCTTTCTTTCTTCCTTTCTTCCTTCCTTCCTTCCTCCCCCCTCCCTCCCTCCCTCTCTCTCTCTTTCTTTCTTTCTTCTTTTCACCCTTTTCTTCTGAGCCATGTGGCTGACAGGGTATTGGTGCTCCAGTTTGGTGTCAGGCATGTGCCTCTCAGGTGGGAGAGCTGAGTTCAGGACATTGGTCCACCAGAGACCTCCTGGCTCCACGTAATATCAAACAGCAAAAGTTCTCCCAGAGATCTCCATCTCAACGCTAAGACTCAGCTCCACTCAACAACCAGCAAGCTACAGTGCTGGACACCCTATGCCAAACAACTAGCAAGACAGGAACACAACCCCACCCATTAGCAGAATGGTTGCCTAAAATCATAATAAGGTCACAGACACCCCAAAACACACCACTGGACGCAGTCCTGCCCACTAGAAAGACAAGATCCAGCCTTATCCACCAGAACACAGGCACTAGTTCCCTCCCCCAGGAAGCCTACACAACTCACTGAACCAACGTTAGCCACTGGGGGCAGACACCAGAAACAACAGAAACTATGAATCTGCAGCCTGCGAAAACAAGACCGCAAGCACTGTAAGTTACGCAAAATGAGAAGACAGAGAAACACACAGCAGGTGAAAGAGCAAGGTAAAAACCCATCAGACCAAACAAATGAAGAGGAAATAGTCAGTCTACCTGAAAAGGAATTCAGAGTAATGATAGTAAAGATGACCCAAAATCTTGGAAATAGAATGGAGAAAATACAAGAAACGTTCAACAAGGACCTAGAAGAACTAAAGAGCAAACAAACAATGATGAACAACACAATATATGAAATTAAAAATTCTCTAGAAGGAATCAATAGCAGAATAACTGAGGCAGAAGAACAGATAAGTGACCTGGAAAATAAAATAGTGGAAATAACTACTGCAGAGCAGAATAAAGAAAAAAGAATGAAACGAATTGAGGACAGTCTCAGAGACCTCTGGGACAACATTAAATGCACCAACATTCAAATTATAGGGGTCCGAGAAGAGAAAAAGAAAGGGACTGAGAAAATATTTGAAGAGATTATAGTTGAAAACTTCCCTAATATGGGAAAGGAAATACTCAGTCAAGTCCAGGAAGCACAGAGGATACCCATACAGGATAAATCCAAGGAGAAACAAACCAAGGCGCATATTAATCAAATTAAATACGAAGAAAAAATATTAAAATCAGCAAGGGAAAAGCAACAAATAACATAGAAGGGAATCCCCATATGGTTAACAGCTGATCTTTCAGCAGAAACTCTGCAAGCTAGAAGGGAGTGGCAAGACATGTTTAAAGTTATGAAAGGGAAAAACCTACAACCAAGATTACTCTACCCAGCAAGGATCTCATTCAGATTTGACAGAGAAATTAAAACCTTACAGACAAGCAAAAGCTAAGAGAATTCAGCACCACCAAACCAGCTTTACAACAAATGCTAAAGGAACTTCTCTAGGCAGGAAACACAAGAAAAGGAAAAGACCTACAATAACAAACCCAAAACAATTAAGAAAATGGTAATAGGAACATATATATTGATAATTACCTTAAATGTAAATGGATTAAATGCTTCAACCAAAAGACATAGGCTGGCTGAATGGATACAAAAACAAGACCCATATATATGCTGTCTGCAAGAGACCCATTTCAGACCTAGGGACATATACAGACTGAAAGTGAGGGAATGGAAAAAGATATTCCATGCAAATGGAAATCAAAAGGAAGCTGGAGTAGCAATTCTCATATCAGACAAAATAGACTTGAAAATAAAGACTGTTACAAGATACAAAGAAGGACACTTCATAATGATCAAGGGATCAATTCAAGAAGAAGATATAACAATCGTAAATATTTATGCACCCTACATAGGAGCACCTCAATACATAAGGCAAATGTTAACAGCCGTAAAAGGGGAAATCAACAGTAACACAATCATAGTAGGGGATTTTAACACCCCACTTTCACCAATGGACACATCATCCAAAATGAAAATAAATAAGGAAACACATGCTTTAAATGATACATTAAACAAGATGGACTTAATTGATATTTATAGGACATTCCATCCAAAAACAACAGAATACACTTCCTTCTCAAGTACTCATGGAAAATTCTCCAGGATAGATCATATCGTGGGTCAAAAATCAAGCCTTGGTAAATTTAAGAAAACTGAAAGCATATCAAGTATCTTCTCCGACCACAATGCTATGAGACTAGATATCAATTACAGGAAAAAATCTGTAAAAAATACAAACACATGGAGGCTAAACAATACACTATTTAATAACCAAGAGATCACTGAAGAAATCAAAGAGGAAATAAAAAAACACCTTGAAACAAATGACAATGAAAACACGATGACCCAAAACCTATGGGATGCAGCTAAAGCAGTGCTAAGAGGGAAATTTATAGCAATACAATCCTACCTCATGAAACAAGAAACAACTCAAATAAACAACCTAATCTTACACCTAAGGCAACAAGGGAAAGAAGAACAAAAAACCCCCAAAGTTAGCAGAAGGAAAGAAATCAAAAAGACCAGATCAGAAGTAAATGAAAAAGAAATGAAGGAAACAATAGCAAAGATTAATACAACTAAAAGCTGGTTCTTTGAGAAAATAAATAAAATTCATAAACCATTAGCCAGACTCATCAAGAAAAAAAAGGGAGAAGACTCAAATCAATAGAATTAGAAATGAAAAAGGAGAAGTAACAACTGACACTGCAGAAATACAAAGGATCATGAGAGATTACTACAAGCAACTATATGCCAATAAAATGGACACCAGGAAGAAATGGACAAATTCTTAGAAAAGCACAACGTTCCAAGACTGAACCAGGAAGAAATAGAAAATATAAACAGACCAATCCCAAGCACTGTAATTGAGACTGTGATTAAAAATCTTCCAACAAACAAAAGCCCAGGACCAGATGGCTTCACAGGCAAATTCTATCAAACATTTAGAGAAGAGCTAACACCTATCCTTCTCAAACTCTTCCAAAATATAGCAGAGGGAGGAACACTCCCAAACCCATTCTACGAGACCACCATCACCCTGATACCCAAACCAGACAAAGATGTCACAAAGAAAGAAAACTACAGGTCAATATCACTGATGAACATAGATGCAAAAGTCCTCAACAAAATACTAACAAACAGAATCCAAGAGCACATTAAAAGGATCATACACCATGATCAAGTGGGTTTTATCCAAGGAATGCAAGGATTCCTCAATATATGCAAATGTGATAAACCATATTAACAAATTGAAGGAGAAAAGCTATATGATCAACTCAAAAGATGCAGAAAAAGCTTTTGACAAAATTCAACACCGATTTATGATAAAAACCCTACAGAAAGTAGGCAGAGAGGGAACTTACTTCAACATAATAAAGGCCATATATGACAAACCCACAGCCAACATCATTCTCAATGGTGAAAAACTGAAACCATTTCCTCTAAGATCAGGAACAAGACAAGGTTGTCCAGTCTTACCACTATTATTCAACATAGTTTTGGAACTTTTGGCCACAGCAATCAGAGAAGAAAAAGAAATAAAAGGAATCCAAATCAGAAAAGAAGAAGTAAAGCTATAACTGTTTGCAGATGACATGATTCTATACACAGAGAATCCTAAAGATGCTACCAGAAAACTACTAGAGCTAATCAATGAATTTGGTAAAGTAGCAGGATACAAAATTAATGCACAGAAATCTCTTGCATTCCTATACACTAATGATGAAAAATCTGAAAGAGAAATTAAGGAAACACTTCCACTTACCACTGCAACAAAAAGAATAAAATACCTAGGCATAAACCTAACTAAGGAGACAAAAGACCTGTATGCAGAAAACTATAAGACACTGATGAAAGAAATTAAAGATGATACAAACAGATGGAGAGATATACCATGTTCTTGGATTGGAAGAATCAATATTGTGAAAATGACTATACCACCCAAAGCAATCTACAGATTCAGTGTAATCTCTGTTAAATTACCAATGGCATTTTTCACAGAACTAGATCAAGAAATTTTACAGTTTGTATGGAAACACAAAAGACCCTGAATAGCCAAAGCAATCTTGAGAAAGAAAAATGGAGCTTGAGGAATAAGCCTCCCTGCCTTCAGACTATACTACAAAACTACAGTAATCATGACAGTATGGTACTGGCACCAGAAAAAGAAATATAGATCAATGGAACAGGATAGAAAGCCCAGAGATAAACCCATGCACATATGCTCATCTTATTTTTGATAAAGGAGGGAAGAATATATAATGGAGAAAAGACAGCCTCTTCAATAAGTGGAGTTGGGAAAACTGGACAGCTACATGTAGAAGAATGAAATTAGAACACTCCCTAACACCATAAACAAAAATAAACTCAAATTGGATTAAAGATCTAAATGTAAGGGCGGACACTATTAAACTCTTAGAGAAAAACACAGATAGAACACTCTATGACATAAATCACAGGAAGATCCTTTTTGACCCACCTCCTAGAGAAATGGAAATAAAAACAAAAATAAACAAATGGGGCCTAATGAAACTTAAAAGCTTTTGCACAGCAAAGGAAACAATAAACAAGAGGAAAAGACAACCCTTAGAATGGGAGAAAATATTTGCAAATGAAGCATCTGACAAAGGATTAATCTCCAAAATTTACTAGCAGCTAGTGCAGCTCAATATCAAGAAAACAAACAACCCAATCCAAAAATGGGCAGAAGACCTAAATAGACATCTCTCCAAAGAAGATATACAGAGTGCCAATAAACACATGAAATAATGCTCAACATCACTAATCATTAGAGAAATGCAAATCAAAACTGCAAAGAGGTATCACCTCACACCAGTCAGAATGGCCATCATCAAAAAATCTACAAACAATAAATGATGAAGAGGGTGTGGAGAAAAGGGAACCCTCTTGCACTGTTGGTGGGAATGTAATTTGATACAGCCACTCTGGAGAACAGTATGGAGTTCCTTAAAAAAACTAAAAGTAGAACTACCATGCAATCCAGCAATCCCACTACTGGGCATAAACCCTGAGAAAACCATAATTCAAAAAGAGTCATGTACCACAATGTTCACTCCAGCTCTATTTACAATAGTCAGGACAGGGAAGCAACCTAAATGTACATCGACAGATGAATGGAAAAAGAAGATGTGGCACATATATACAATGGAATATTACTCAGCCATAAAAAGAAATGAAATAGAGTTATTTGTAGTGAGGTGGCTGGACCTCGAGACTGTCATACAGAGTGAAGTAAGTCAGAAAGAGAAAAACAAATACCATATGCTAACACATATATGTGGAATCTTAAAAAAGAAAAAATGTTCTGAAGTACCTAGGGGCAGGACAGGAATAAAGACGCAGATGTAGAGAATGTACTTGAGGACACAGGGAGAGGGAAGTGTAAGTTGGGACGAAATGAGAGTGTGGCATGGACTTATATATACTACCAAATGTAAAATAGACAGCTAGTGGGAAGCAGCCGCATAGCACAGGGAGATGAGCTCGGTGCTTTGTGACCACCTAGAGGGTTGAGATAGGAGGGTGGGAGGGAGTTGCAAGAGGGAGGAAATATGGGGATATATGTATATGTATAGCCGATTCACTTTGTTATAAAGCAGATAGTAAGACACCATTGTAAAGCAATTATATTACAATAAAGATGTTTAAAAAATAATACCTGCTTGCCACATAGCACAGGGAGATCAGCTCGGTGCTTTGTGACCACCTAGAGGGGTGGGATGGGGAGGGTGGGAGGGAGGGAGATGCAAGAGGGAAGAGATATGGGAACATATTGTATGTGTATAACTGATTCACTTTGTTATAAAGCAGAAGCTAACACACCATTGTAAGGCAATTATACTTCAATAAAGATGTTTAAAAAAAAATACCTGCTTCATACAGCAGTTATGAAGCTTAAATATAATAAGCTATGGAAAACATAATGCATTTTCTTAATATGGCCATTACTCAGAAAGGGAAAACTGTTACCTTTGGGAAACTCTTTGCTTTTCTGGGGCGAAGTCAGATTTTGTTCCTCTATGCTATCATTCTAGGTGAGAACAGTGCTTTGTCCAGGCATTCTCTCCATAGCCATATAACAACATGCATAATCCTCGTCGATCCACCTAACAACAGATGTAATCCTGAAGAATGCTAAAACGTGGGTAATTCCCCTCCATGGGAACATTCTGTGCCTGGCAGTAAGAAAGAGCTCAAAGGGCAGCAGTGGAGGCTTGTTGAACCCTGCTTGCATCAAGTACCTTCTCTTCCTAGAGACACTCCCACCCAGGAGTTCCAGCCAATATCCTAGCCCCTGGCTTTGGCCACCTTTTGTATCAATCTGTGTCTGCTTCTGACTTCTTTATGAAAGCGAAACTCCCCTGCAAAAATTTGTTCGCTCATTCATCCACTGATTGCTTCAATCATTCATTCATTTATTCAAACCATCTTAACTGCATCCGTGTGCATGGTCCCTTGATGATTTTGCACATCAACAATGATTTTAAGGCAAGGGTCACTGAATCCTCCTCCTAATAGCTGAGGACTTAAAGACAACCTAGTTAAAGGAAAGGCTGCAGAACTGAGGAAAAGAGAGCTGAATCTGAATTCTCACTAGCATTATGAATTTGGAAAAATAAGTTATTTTATCTCTATGAGCCTCAATTTCCTCATTTGATTAAAGGATGTGATCCCTTCTCTTACGGGTTCCTGGAAGAATTGTTGAAGAGATGTGTTTAAAGCACCTGGCAGATATAAATATTCATCATATGTCTCTTTTTCTTTGACATAATATTGCAGAGGAAAAGGAAATTGGTTGTTTTAAAGGAGGTGATAAGAAGACTTAAGAGCTGGCTAAGACATTTATCTCTCCTTGGCATGTTCACAATTAAATATTTTTGAATGAATTATTGAAAGAGCAAGAGTCTCAAAGACTCTTGATGTGTCTTTACTTCTTTGTGTTCTTCAACATTTCTACCAAAACTAACCACTCAATAAATTTCAAATTGTAAAGAGTTCATGCATTCTGAGAATCAAGGAATTACAACATTCTAAATAGATAAGGGTCCACAGAAATGATCCAATACATCTCCGTTTTTTTCCAGGCAGGATCAACTTGGCACACATAAGAGGGATAATGCAGGAGTGGTTAATGAAGAGATGATTTATGAAGGCATGACCAGGGTCAGAGAAACCAGCAAGAGATGGTGCAGCACCACAAGGCTAGCAATAGTGGGGAGCTACTAGCACCCTTAGGCCTGATGGGACGAGTAGAGGGAACAGTGTTACTGGAGTCTAGAGAGAGCAGACTATTGTTGTAGGCGATGACCTCTTAAAGGGGCTGTGGGCTTTAGATGAAGGACTAGCCACCGCTCATATGTGGCTTGATAAGGAGCAGAAGAATAAAATCCCAATCTCAGTCATCTCCTTCCCTTCAATCTCTTATCTGTTCTTCCCAGTGGTCAAATCCAAGTGAACATCAATGGGCAAGGAACCTCACTGATACAGCATGTAGAGGTCTGTCTCTCAGCTCAGAGAGCAGAGAGGAAAAGGGAAAAGGGTGGTGATGCAAAGGAAGACTATTCAACAAATGCATCATAACTGAGGCTTGGGGAGGAATGGCAAGTTGACTTGCCCATATGAAGTTTCCTTAGCAGAGTTGAGATGACAGCTCCTGCTTATAGAGCAGTTACTTTGTGGCAGGCACTATCCCATATGTATTTACTTGCATTGATTAACCCATTGAATTCTTATAACAATCTTATGAAGTAGCACTCTCATAACTACCAAGTGAAATTGAAATAGTCCATATTAAATTGTTCTTGATTGGGTCACATAAAATGCCAGAAGCACTTAATCAGAGTTGAAAAAATGTTGATAGAGGGGGGAAAACTGGAACAGATTGTGGGAGGTGAAACCCCAGATTCCAACCTCTTCATCTACCAGAGGTCTGGGCATTAGTCACCTAAAGGAGCTGTGGTAGAAGAGTAATGGCTCCCCAAAGAAGTCCGTGTCCTAAATGCTGGATCATGTGAATATGTTACATTACATGGCGAAAGAGACTTTGTAGATGTGATTAAGGTTACAGATTTTAAGATAGAAAGATTATCCTGATTTATCCAGGCTGGCCTTAATGACATGAGCTCTTCAAAGCAGAGAACTTTCTCCAGTTAGAAGCAGAAGAGTTGTGGCAGAAGGGTAAGTTAGAGAGATTGCAAGTATGAGAACAATCCCAAAACAGCTAGTTTCTGTGAAGGAGGGGGCCAGGTGGGAGGGCTAAAAAGAGGCCCTGAAGAACTAAAGGTGTCCTCTAGCTGACAGCCAGGAAGGAAATATGAACTTTAGTTCTAAAACCTCAAGGAGCTGGACTCTGCCAACAACCTAAATGAATTCTTCCTTGGAGCCTCCTGATAAGAGCCCAAGCCAGCTGGCAACTTGATTTCAGCCTTGTGAGAACTGAGACAGAGAAACAGCTGAGTCTACCCAGATTTCTGGCCTAGAGAACAGTGAGATAATAAATATGTGCTGTTTTAATTCACTATGTGCATGGTAGATTTTTTGATGGTAGCAGTATAAAGCTAATACAGGGATGCATGTAACTTGGATTGGATCCCCAGGAGCTCTGAGCTCTGTGGAGACATTCTTGTCCAAGTTCCTCATCCTACAGGGATCTTTGTTAGTATATGCCTGTTAAATATTGTTGGACCCACCAGAATAGCCCAAATTAAAAAAAAAAAATGACAACACCAGGTGGCTGAGCATGTAGAGCAACTGGAATGCTCATACAATGTTCATGGAAATATAAAATGGTAGGACCACTTTGGAAATACTTGTTGCAGTTTCTTATAGAACTAAACATACACCTAATACTGTCCCCCAGTAATCCTAATCATAGGCACTGTCCCAAGAAAATGAAAACATATGTCCACAAAACACCTTTCACATGAATATTCATAGAAGCTTTATTCAAAACAGCTCAAAACTGGAAACAGCCCAGGTTTATGTCAACAGGATAATGGAAAAATAAACTGTGATAAGTTCATACAATAGAATACTATATGAAATGTCTAGAATAGGCAAATCCATAGAGACGTAAAGTAGAATAAAAGTTGCCAGAGTCTGGGGTGGAAAGGGGGATTGGGTGTAACTGTTGATGTGTGCAGGATTTCTTTCGGTGGTGATGAAAATGTTCTGGAATTAGAGAGTGGTGACGGTTGCATAACACACTAAAAACCACTGATTTGTACACTTTAAAAGGGTAAGTTTTGGTATATTATATGTATCTCAAATTTTTAAAAACAGCAAAAAAGAGAAAGAATAAATTACAGATACATGTAATGACACAGGTGAAACTCAAAAATTTATTGTGAAAGAAGCTTCACACAAAAGAGTAGATACTTTATAATCTCACTGATGTGAAAATTTAGAAGAGGCAAAATTAAACTATGGTGAAAACAATTGGGAAGAATGGTTGCATTTAGGGTGATAGAAGTGAGGATTGACTGTGGAGTGGGAAGAAAAATCTTTCTGGTGTGATGGTACTGTTTTATATCTTGATAGGTGTTTGGGTCACACAGGTATATGCATTTGTCAAACCTCATCAAACGGTACACTTTGGATTTGCGCATCCACTGCATGTGAATTTCACCCCACAGAAAAAGAAACAAATACTGAACTTCAGTAAAGGAATGTAGGCTAAAATATTTAGAGGGAAGTGTATCGATGTCTGCGACTTAATTTGAAATGCATAAAAAACAACACTGCATTGTCAGGTAAACAGAGGGATGAATGGATGAATTGTTATGGGATAAAGCAAGTATAGTAAGATGCTAATTTTAGAATCCAGGACAGAGGCATGTGCTATCCATGCTACTTTTATGTTTGAAATGTTCTTAGTAAAATGTCAGAAAAATACTCCTTGGTCTTTGCTTGAATATTTATAATGAAGGGTACTCATCTCATAATACAGTCCATATTATCGTCCATCAGCTCTTGATGTCAGAATCATCTTCCAGTTATCAAGATTTTGCTTTAATTCCATCCAGCAGCTCTTGTTTCATCTTCTGGGGTCCCCTAGAAAAGTCTACTCCCCAAACCCTTTAGAAGGCTGCCTGGGGTAGTGTAGGAACATGGGCTATGGAGGGTTCAAGACCTGGTTCTGCCCCTAGTGCCTCACTACTCTAAGTGTAGTTCTCCGACCAACAGCATAGACATCACTTGGGAGTTTCTTAGAAATGCATAATCCTGGGCCTCATCCCAGAGCTACTGAATCAGAATGTGCAATTTAACAAGATGCTTGAATCCTTCCTTTGGATGCAAGTCAAATTTTAAGGTATGACCAGGGCAATAAAGCAAAAATATAAATGTGATTTGTGCCAGGGTAATAGCAGTAGGGAGAGTGAATTCAACAGAATAAAGACATT
Organism: Balaenoptera borealis; assembly: GCF_965194805.1. Lineage (NCBI taxonomy): Eukaryota > Metazoa > Chordata > Mammalia > Artiodactyla > Balaenopteridae > Balaenoptera > Balaenoptera borealis. The sequence goes on from NC_138865.1 coordinate 104,192,872, forward strand.
TTTAGGAGAGATAAAGAACTAGGAGATTAGAGTGAGAGTGGGGAGGGATGAGGGGAGTCGAAGATGATACAGAAGTTTACAAGTGTGGCTGACTGGGTGGGTAAGAGGGAATCTGGACCTGAGTAGGCATAGCGTCTGCTGTTTGGCTGACATGGATACAATGCCAGACTTACAGGAATATGTCCGTCCTTAGCTGCTATACTTCTTGAGATTTACTTTGATATCCTGTCCAAATATAAAACGTTCTCCTAGTCTGGTGCTTCTATGAGCGAAACTCCTGAAACCCTCCTTGCCAAGGTTTTGCCCTTGTTTTGCTCATCCAAAAGCACTTTCCAAGTGAATAATGTGGCTTTCCTTCCATTTCCCGCCTCCTCCTTCCAATTATGTAAACATACCACCAGTGTTTTAAACATTAAAAAAACAAAAAAAACCCGATATAGATCAATTCATCAATACTTCTAAATGAGGCTTTTTCACGACAGAACATCTGCCCAGGGACTAGGGCTCTGCCTTCTTAATACTGATGACCTTGGTTACCAGGACTTCCCAGAGGATCTTTTGTTTTGATGTTGTCTTAATGAACACACAACACTATTTTCCAACTCAGAGCAAACATCCAGGAGCACGTCCCTTCCTCACCCTTCATGAGCCCTTCACTGAGTCTGCAACTTCTATTAACTCTAATGGTCCTCGCTGGTGGTGAATGTTCCCTCTGAGCTTGCTGGGAGCTCACCTCATTGGGTCTATCTCATTGCGGCCTGAAATAGCGCTGAGGGGAGCAGTGACCTAGGGCTGGCTACCTGGTTATCTCATCCTTCAAGGTTCAGCTCAAATAGCTCAAATAATATATGCTTAGTGAAGCCCTCTCTAACTTCCCCACTTGCCTCTAAATGTGGCTCAGGTAGTTAGTAACCTCTTGGATTATGTATATCCTTCTATTCTAATTGTAGAGGGAAGAAATATATACATTAACCTAACAGTTGGCAAGAAAATCCCTCCTGGGGTGGGAAATGTTTGTCTATTAAAGTACCCTGATTAACTCCTTGCAGTGGAAGGTGAGATCCTGAGGACATGGTTAGAAAAAGTCAGGAAATAAAAGAGATTCATAAATTGCTCAGTATTGGAAAATCAGTGAAGCTGAGGAATAGAAGAGAGAAGAGAAGTGAGGGGAAAAGAGCAACGTGGCAAAGGATTAGAGACTGAATCCTGAGCATGTCTGAAGCTTGAAGCTTGAACTCAGGTCATCCAAATACCATAACTGATGGCACAATGGCCATCTCCACCTCTCCTTGGACGAGAAAGAGCATGGGATGCCTTTATGGAAATGGTGCTATGAACATGCAGATACATTTATAAGCACAATATCTCACTTATTCAAAAATAACAATTTCTAACATAGTCCATGACCTACGGATAGGCAATGAAAGGCTCTGAGTAGCTGACATAAAGATATAAATAGCAATTCTCAATAATAAGGCATAGCTGTCATAGACAGAGCTTGCACAAGGCATCAGACACTTTGTTGAGTTCTTCCTCATACATTATATCTTGTTATATATGCAAAAATCACATACATATTTGCCATATTTCTGATAAGGAAACTAAATCTTGGAAGGCTAAATGTATGCCAAAGTTCTCTGAGTTAGAATATGACGGAGCTTGCTCTAGCACACTGATTCCAAAAAGCCCATTCTTCACCAAATATTCTTTTTTTTCACAACTTTATTGCAGTATAACTGCTTTACAATGTTGTGTTAGTTTCTGCTGTACAACAAAGTGAATCACCTATATGTATATATATATCCCCATATCCCCTCCCTCTTGCGCCTCCCTCCCACCCTCCCTATCCCACCCCTCTAGGTCATCACAAAGCATCGAGCTAATCTCCCTGTGCTATGTGGCTGCTTCCCACTAGCTATCCATTTTATATTTGGCAATGTATATATGTCAATGTTACTCTCTCACTTCGTCCCTGCTTCCCCTTCTCCCACTGTGCCCTCAAGTCCGTTCTCTATGTCTGCATCTTTATTCCTGCCCTGCCACTAGGTTCATCAGTACCGTTTTTTTAGATTCCATAATATATGCGTTAGCATACGGTATTTGTTTTTCTCTTTCTGACTTACTTCACTCTGTATGACAGACTCGAGGTCCAGTCACCTCACTACAAATAACTCAGTTTCATTTCTTTTTATGGCTGAGTAATATTCCACTGTATATACGTGCCACATCTTTATCCATTCATTTGTTGACGGACATTTAGATTGCTTCCATGTCCTGGCTATTGTAAATAGTGCTGCAATGAACACTGGAGTACATGTATCTTTTTGAATTATGATCTTCTCAGGGTATATGCCCAGTAGTGGGATTGCTGGGTCCTATGGTAGTTTTATTTTAAGTTTTTTAAGGACCCTCCATACTGTTGTCCATAGTGGCTGTATCAATTTACATTCCCACCAACAGTGCAAGAGGGTTCCCTTTTCTCCACACCCTCTCCAGCATTTATTGTTTCTAGATTTTTTGATGATGGCCATTCTGACAAGTGTGAGGTGATACCTCATTGTGGTTTTGATTTGCATTTCTCTCATGATTAGTGATGTTGAGCATCTTTTCATGTGTTTGTTGGCAATCTGTATATCTTCTTTGGAGAAATGTCTATTTAGGTCTTCTGCCCATTTTTGGATTGGGTTGTTTGTTTATTTGATATTGAGCTGCATGAGTTGCTTGTATATTTTGGAGATTAATCCTTTGTCAGTTGCTTCATTTGCAAATATTTTCTCCCATTCTGAGGGCTGTCTTTTGGTCTTGTTTATTGTTTCCTTTGCTGTGCAAAAGCTTTTAAGTTTCATTAGGCCCCAATTGTTTATTTTTGTTTTTATTTCCATTTCTCTAGGAGGTGGGTCAAAAAGGATCTTCCTGTGATTTATGTCCTAGAGTGTTCTGCCTATGTTTTCCTCTAAGAGTTTTACAGTGTCTGGCCTTACTTTTAGGTCTTTAATCCATTTTGAGTTTATTTTTGTGTATGGTGTTAGGAAGTGTTCTAATTTCATTCTTTTACATGTAGTTGTCCAGTTTTCCCAGCACCACTTATTGAAGAGGCTGTCTTTTCTCCATTGTATACTCTTGCCTCCTCTGTCAAAGATAAGGTGACCATATGTGTGTGGGTTTACCTCTGGACTTTCTATCCTGTTCCATTGATCTATATTTCTGTTTTTGTGCCAGTACCATACTGTCTTGATTCCTGTAGCTTTGTAGTATAGTCTGAAGTCAGGGAGCCTGATTCCTCCAGCTCCGTTTTTCTTTCTCAAGATTGCTTTGGCTATTCAGGGTCTTTTGTGTTTCCATACAAACTGTAAAATTTCTTGTTCTAGTTCTGTGAAAAATGCCATTGGTAATTTAACAGAGATTACACTGAATCTGTAGATTGCCTTGGGCAGTACAGTCATTTTCACAATGTTGATTCTTCCAATCCAAGAACATGGTATATCTCTCCATCTGTTTGTATCATCTTTAATTTCTTTCATCAGTGTCTTATAGTTTTCTGCATACAGGTCTTTTGTCTCCTTAGTTAGGTTTATTCCTAGGTATTTTATTCTTTTTGTTGCAGTGGTAAATGGGAGTGTTTCCTTAATTTCTCTTTCTGATTTTTTGCTGTTAGTGTTTAGGAATGCAAGAGATTTCTGTGTATGAATTTTGTATCCTGCTACTTTACCAAATTCACTGATTAGCTCTAGTAGTTTTCTGGTGGCAGCTTTAGGATTTTCTATGTATAGTATCATGTCATCTGCAAACAGTGACAGTTTTACCTCTTCTTTTCCGATTTGGATTCCTTTTATTTCTTTTTCTTCTCCGATTGCCATGGCTAAAACTTCCAAAACTATGTTGAATAATAGTTTCACCAAATAGTTTTAACCAGAAGCATCTTTCTCTAGATAACCAAAAGTGCCTACTAAACCAAGTCTCCATCCTTTAACCATAAAATAGTCCCTTGGGTTCCAGAGGAGAGCCTATTTAGACTTTATATAACAACTTACTTCTGTGTGACTATTTGGTTGATTTATTAAAACATCCAAAACTAAACATTTAATGAGGAATGGTGGTAAGGGAATCTGAGAAGTAGATCCATCAACAACCTCAACAAGTGTCGGGAAACTGAATACCTCTGAGTGAAAATAAAAGGAACAAAAACAAAACAAAAAACACAGTCCAAACAAACAATCGAATGTGAAAAAATTGGGTTCTAGGACAAGCAGTCGAAGTTGTCACTGTACTTTGGTACAGAACGTGGCCGTGAAAAGTGTTAAAAAGAAATCTTGTTATTCTATTTCCCATTTCGAAGTAGCATGAAAGGATGAAATACATGTCAGGGGACAAAAATCCAACACAAATGGCTAAAATTAACAGTGGTGCAATGGAACAGCTCTAGCTATGGAAAGAGTAGACTTACGTGCTCACACTGGCCTTGCACATGCTAGTGCTGTGACAGGGGGCCTCACCATCCTGAGTCATACTTTGCTTCTCTCTAGAGCTGGAATACTAATTGTACCTATTTCAGAGGGTCCTTGTGAAGAGGAAATGGATGGCATCTATAACATGCTTGGCACATGTTATGTTCAGTACAGCTCCATTAAATGACATTTAAGGACAGACTCGATGCCCAAATGGAAAAGTTCTGGCATTTGGAAGGGATTTCCAACATGGAGCAGGTCTTGTTTGAAAATGGTGCATGTGTGCAGTAGTCACTCATTAGGAGGAGAAACAGGAGGCAGCTTTCCCACTCCTGGGTTATCTATCTGCACTCTGTGAGGAGAGCCATAACATGTCTGATAGACTAGCTCTCGCTCTTCACATCCCAGCCAGCATAGCCCAGGAGACAGAAATAGCATTCATCGAAAGCCGCAATTACCTCATTTCACTGGCCTGTTTGTGCGAGATGTGCCTTGCCTCACAGTGACTGCACGGGGCCAAAAGTCCAGCAAACAGAGCCACTGCTTGTCCAAGAAATGGCCCTGCAAACAGGAGAGGACAGCATGTTCCCTGAGTAGATTGGGACCCTTGGCTGTTTTGCGGGTGTTTTTGTTTTTCAAGCCAGAAACAGTGTCTGAAAACTCTTGGGGATTTCCCAAGCCCCATTCGTCAGATGGCCAGGCTTCCTCTGACATCATCTCTGAGTGATGCGGTGCAGCGAGAGGGTCACACACGAGGCAATCCCAGGGCAACCTTAGCACGATTGCGGGAAACGAGAGAGTTAGTGCCAAGGTGGTCAGAAAAACAAGGCGGACTTTCTGAAACAGTGCGTGGCACATGGTGGGCATTCAAGGAGTACTTCTTGAATGAAACATGGAGGGATTAAATAAGTCACTTCCAGATTGTGCATCTAGTATATGGTAGAGATGAGATTTCAACTAGGGTGACCAACTGTCATGGTTTACCTGGGACTAAGGGCTTTCTCTGGATATGTGACTTTGGATGCTAAAATCAGGAAAGTCTGGGGCAAATTGGAATGACTTTGTCACATTAATTTCAACCCAGGTTTGTCTGACTCCAAAGCTCATGCCTTTAAACATAAAAAAAAAAAACCTGTCCTCAAGGAGACTTAAGTTTAATAGGGGATTAAACATGGGAACAGACAACTGTAATATACATTGAAAGGGCTTACTTGCTGGAGAGAAGGATTAGCAGCTTAGTCAAGCACCATTCATCAACACCCATGACTCCTCCTTTCTAAGAGCAGTCCAGTTTTGTTCAGGAAATCCTTCTACTAAACATGTGCTTCAATGAGCCAGTCCCGGAAACTGCACTTCCCTTGCCAGTGAATGGTTTAGGAATGAGCATGTGACATAATGTTGGCCAGTGAAACATGAGAAAAAGTCTGATGGTCAGATTCTTGGAAAGGTTCCCTTGTTCTTAAAAAGAAACCAACATCAACAAAAGCTCTTTTCACCCGCTGGACATGTTTATGTCTGTAAGTGACAGAACTGTGGTGGCTGTTTTAGATTTACCAAGGGAACTAGAGCTAGGATGGAAGATGGGGAAGGTGGAAAGGGCCTGTGTCTTTTACGATATTGTTGAGCTATTCAATGAACTGACCTGCAGCTGTCCTAACTCAGGATTGAGGTGCATTGCCTTTATGAGTGAAACTATTTGAGACAAGGCATTCTGTTCTGCAGTTGACAATATTCTATTTTTTTTTTCAATTGTTTATTGCTTTAAAGAAATTATCATCCATCATTAAACACACAAATCCCTCTGTGCCCTGCCCTACAGCACCTTACATGGAGTTGCCCATTTGAAAAGTAACTCAAATGCAAAATAATGCTTGTGGTTCAAGAGTCTGGTATTTTGGTTTTTCCCTTTAGGACTAAGGTGAATATGTATTACAGCTTGTTCAGGATAGTGCTGGTTTATACCTGTGCAGTCGACAACATTCTAAAAAGACACAGTATCCAAAATGTGACATGCCATGAGAGGAAGGAGAGATGCTCTCCAGTTGATGGCACAAGGGAAGGCTTTATGAAGGATACAACACTTGAATTATGCTGTGGGGGAAGGATATTCTTTCAATAGACAAAATCAGGCATAGGAAATAACACTATTAAAACTAGAGAGGATGTGTAATCTGGGAATAGCTGGAGAAAAGCAAGGAGTCTAATTTGGCTAAAGCAAAGGTTTATAGAAGTGATTAATGGAACAGAAGCAGGAAATGTCCTCAGGAAGTAAAGCATAGAAGACTTCTAATTCCAGGCTAAGTAAACTAGATTTTCCCCATAGATGATGGAGAGTCACTGAAAATGGGTGGCTAGACCCAAATTACTGTTGACTGCCTAGACTTCTCCTTCATTTAGATTCACTGAATATTTAGAGCCATAATTCTCAACTTTAGAAGCATGCTAGAATCACCCAAAGGCCAATTAATCACCTCTTTCTCTCCCTATATGCCACATATAAGGGATGTGAGCAGACTGTATTGCTCTGGGGAGAGAGGCGTGGATGTCTTTTACTTTCTATTAAGCTCCTTGGTAATTCTGAAGTGCAATCATGTTTGAGAACCATTGACTTGGCCATCTATTATTCTGTATATTTTCAGTGTACTAATATGAGAAGTCTACTAGAAAGTCAAGCTGTAAGGAATACTGGAGATTTTCTAAGTAAACACCTTTCATTTTTGGCTAATCACTCTCCTGCCTACCTCTAAAATAAAGGCATTATAAATGCTTAAGGGCCTTGAAAATGTACCATTACCACCACCACTATTATCATTTTAATTGGGATTAAAAGGAAATACATAGCAGTTAAATGATTTGTCCAAAGCCAACCTGCATTATTAGTATCAGATCTGGGACTGGAAACAAGTTTTCAAAATTATCTAGCATACTTTCCACTAAACTGAGTTGTTTCAGTAATGTATATTTCCCCAAAAGTTTTTTAATTACTCTTTGTGTAGAAAACATGTGTTATATTTCTTTGTATCCTCCCAGCTACATCCTCCTCGGACTGTAACCTTCCTGAGTAACTGCCTCTTATATAATTGATTAAATACCAACTTATCCGGTGATTCCAAAGCAGTAGTGGGCATCAGAATTACCCGGAGGGCTTGTTAAAACAGATTTCTGGCCTTCACCCTCAGCATTTTTGATTCAATAGGTCTGAACTGATTCATATTCATAGAATATTCTCAGGTGAGGTCTATGCTCCTAGTCCAGAGATAATACTTTGGGAATCACTACACTTGTCCAAATCCAGAGGCGGATTTTTTGTCTAAAGTTTATTTTTTAGTCAAATAAAGCTGGTCTGGATTCCAGATCTGGCACTCTCTATCTGTGTGACTTTGAGCAAACTGTCTCCTCTATTTAAGTCTCAGTTTTCAGATCTATAAAATGGAGCTGTTAATAAATACCTAGGAAGTATTATCATACAGTGGTTAGCATACAGAAAGGACTCACTAACTGTCCGTTTACTAGCTCCTTTTCCCTCTATTGACTTTCTGTTGACAATCCACCTTTTCCAGGAAGAGAAATGCTGCCTGGCCCCAGTGGTAGATTCATGACTCCTCTTGTAGCTGGCTCTCCTTCAGTGAGCTTGAGTTTCTTCCACCAATTGCTAACACACATATGGAGCCTATTTCTAGGAAATGTTATACAAATCATTTCAAAGGGGGAAAATGTGATAGGCAAATTATGTCAATATTATCCTCAAAGCAGTATTTTGGAGATAAAACCTATCCCATATGTTCTGTTTCACTTACTTTGGAATTTTTAACAGTTTAACCATAGCAGCTGCTCCTGATCACTAATTGCCTGCAACATTAAACAATGGATGCGTATCAGTTCCCAGACTTTTCCTTCTGTGTCAACCTCAGAGCTTCCAGATATTTACAGATTTCTCCAGGTCGTTTCATTCCTCTTGTGCTGAACTCTGTCAGCCTATGACTGAGCAAAAGATGGTATGGGATGGATCCAGGCGACCTTTGGCATGAGCCTTGGTGAAACCAGAGCAGTAACAGATGGGGTTCCAGACCCGGAGACAATCTGGCTCCACACAATCTTTCCATGACTCAAAGGACCTTGACTAAATTTCCGTCACCACTCCTGGTTGATGGGTGATTTTCCATGTAAATTTTCTGGGAACTTCTTCATCAGAAACTATGTATAGCCATGTATCTTATTGTCCACGCAAGGAACTTGAAATTTGCTGCTTATTCTTTTTTTTTTTTAATCTACTATTTCAAGTCAGTTTCCAAGTCCTATCAGTGCTTCCACCTAAGCTCTTGATTCTCTCTGTTCTCTCAGTCTCCACTGCTCTTACATAAGCCACCATCTTTTTAAGCTAAGGTCACTATAATATCATCCCAACCAATATTTCCTGACTTCCATTGAACCCCATTCCACCTATGCCTTATCACAGCTGGAATGATCTTTCTAAGACACAAATTGTATCATGGCATTCCCTTGAATCCCTTTCCAGTGACTTCCAACTAGACTCAGAAACTGAGTCCAATCTCATCATCCTGGTTGACTCTAAATCTGCACTGTTCAATACGGTAGCCTCTAGCTACATGTGGCTCTTTAATTTACATTTAAATTAATTACTATCTCATAAAGTTGAAAATGAAGTTCCGCAGTCACACTAGCCACATTTCAAGTGCTCAATAACCATATGTAGCTAGGAGCTACTATTTTGGACAATGAAGATACAGACTATTTCCATCATCACGAAACTTTCTATTGGAAAGCGCTGCTCTAAATATTGAAAACTGGTTAACATTACTTACCTTATTGTAATGCTATACATGGCCATCATATTGGGCAATGGTGCCTGCGAACACTGATGAAGGGAATGTAAACTGATGTGAGCATTCTACAGTGCAACAGTTCTTAATGAAATTAAGGATGCTTATAAGCTCCAGAGAACTATCACACAGCTCTCAAAGGGAATACACTCAAGGTTGTTTGTCACAGCATTATTTGGGCTAGCAGTTTATGGAAGACAACCTAAGAGTTCATGACTAGGATGACTAAAATATGGAAGACGCATATTGCAGAATACTGTGAAGCAGCCAGAAGCAAATGACTAGATACACACATACTTATCTTTAAAACATATTGTTATATTCTTACTGTGGAATATGAGTTAGCAGTAAAATAATTTTAAAAGTACTAATATATGCCAAAACTTGGATGGATCTCACAGATATTAAGTTGAATAAAAAAAGTCAGACATAAGAGAGTGCATACTTTATGATTCCATGTTTATGAAGTTCATTGAACATGCAAAATAATTTTTGGTGATAGAAATCAGAACAGTGGTTGCATCTAACTGGGGATTTACTGTAAAGGGACAGAAGGAAACTTTCTGGGGAGATGGAAATGTTCTATGTTTTGATCAGCGTGTCCATTACATGGAAATATACATTTGTCACACTTATTTAACTATATGCTTAAGATCTGTGTGTTTTACCGTATGTAAACAGACCCCAATAAAACTAGTTATTTTTAAAAAATACATAGTTTTAAAGGCAAAAAGATTAGTTTCAGATGAGATATACAGCCATGTATATATGCATTCAAAACCACAGTATTTTATAAAGTTACTCATAAACAAAAGGATACATAACAAAAACTTTGAATCAGTATTTTTGCTGAGGATCAGGGGACATAAATGCTAGTAGGAATTAGGGATGAAAGAGATATAAATTAGGATAAAGTAAACGAGTGAGGGTCCTTAAATGGACTAGAGGTGATTGAGCCATGACTGGGGAGTGTGATCAAGTCAACTCAACTTTCTGTACCAGAAACCATAAGACCTTCACTGGGAGAGAGCGCCTCTCTTTTTTTTTCCAGGGGTGGCTGAACTAGGATCGTGTAATACTTGTGTGAGGTGGAGTCTAGAGGAAAGAAAGGGGTTGAGGTAGATAGGAGGGATGGAGATACTGCGGGAGGGGAAGATGGAGATGGGCAGAGAGAAGGGGAAGAAATGGAACATCTAGACATTTGAATCTTCAGAGTTTCTGAGACAGCTCCATCTCTGGAATTTTCAGGAATATAAACACATATATTTCCTTATTTCCCCCCCTTAAACTAGTTTGAGTGGGTTTCTCTCATTTGCTTTCAAAAATGTACTAATATCCTAAAGTAGTTTAATATTTTAAAGAATCTGTGTTAAGCCCTATTTTAGCATTTTAAAAACTTTTTATCATGGAAATAGTCAAATATATACACAAATTGAAAGATTAGTATAAGGAATTCTCAGCTTTAACAAGTTTTAGAATATTGCTAATATACTATATATCTCACACAAAAATACTTATGTATTTCTAAAGAACTGTTTTTAAAAATATAACCATGGGGCTTCCCTGGTGGCGCAGTGGTTGAGAGTCTGCCTGCCAATGCAGGGGACGCGGGTTCGAGCCCTGGTCTGGGAAGATCCCACATGCCGCGGAGCAACTAAGCCCGTGTGCCACAACTACTGAGCCTGCGCGTCTGGAGCCTGTGCTCCGCAACAAGAGAGGCCGCGATAGTGAGAGGCCCGCGCACCGCGATGAAGAGTGGCCCCCGCACCGCAATGAAGAGTGGCCCCCGCTTGCCACAACTAGAGAAAGCCCTCGCACAGAAACGAAGACCCAACAAAGCCACACATACATACATACATACATAAATTAAAAGAATGTAAGCAGACAAGAATAGCATTAAAAAAAATATATATATATATAAAACCATGATACTAAGATTATACCAATTTCTCCCTTAACATTACCAAATACACAATGTTCAAATTTCCGATTGCTTAATAAATGTCATTTTACCATATTTTTTCAAAGCAAGATCCAAACAATACCTAAAACAATTGCTATTAATGTTTCTTGAATTTATTTTAATTTACAGTTTCCCCATCCCTCTGTGTATATGTGTGTGCACATACATGTGAGCCTGTGTATAACTTATTTGTTGAAGAAACTCACACTTTGCTCCCACAGAATTTTCCTTATTCTGGATTTTTAGACTGCACTCTTGCTTCATATCTTACTCTGGTCCTGTATTTTCTAAGAACTAATAAGGTTTACTTTAATTCTTAGGCAAGAATACTTTATGGAGGTATTCTATAGTTTCTGTTGCATCACATCAGAAGAAAATTAATGTCTGATAATGTCTCTTCCAGTGGTGTTAAGAGTGATCAGTACATTCAGGTGTTTTCAGCTGGATCCATCTATTTTAAACTTCTTTATCAGCTTTTTACCTAAGGTTTGAGAATCCATTGATGATCGTTCATCATTTCATTAAAGGTGCTAAAATGTTGATATTTTTTTACTCCTGTGTTTAATAGCTATAAATGGTCTATAAAGAAAGCTTTTCTTTTCACATTATTTGGATACGTGAGGTACAGTTCTTATAGGAAAGATACGTTAATACTTGATTCTTTCCCCATGTTTAACAGTTTCCAGAGTAAGCTGACACTTATAAAGGCAAAAAATGAGAGTTTGGGATTTTTGTTTAAAAATATCTTTATGAGCTCATGGATTATAAAATATTTTATATGTTTAAATCTATTTCATTTATTATTCTCTTTGTGGCCCAAATGTTCTATTTTTGGCCAATGGCCGCTCATGAGTCCTTCTTTTTTTTATAACTTTTTTTTTTTTAAATTTATTTATGGCTGTGTTGGGTCTTCGTTTCAGTGTGAGGGCTTTCTCTAGTTGCGGCAAGCGGAGACCACTCTTCATTGCGGTGCGCGGGCCTCTCATTATCGCGGCCTCTCTTGTTGCGGAGCACAGGCTCCAGACGCGCAGGCTCAGCAATTGTGGCTCACGGGCCCAGCCGCTCCGCAGCATGTGGGATCCTCCCAGACCAGGGCTCAAACCCATGTCCCCTGCATTGGCAGGCAGACTCTCAACCACTGCACCACCAGGGAAGCCCTCATGAGTCCTTTTGATCCAATGTCATTCATTGATATACCTACTTTTTTTTTTTAAATTAGAGTATAATTGCTTTACAATGTTGTGTTAGTTTCTGCTGTACAATGAAGTGAATCAGCTCTATGTATACCTCTATCCCCTCCCTCTTGGACCTCCCTCCCACCCACCCCCATCCTACCCATCTAGTGTGATAAGATGTCCCAGGCTCCTCTTATGTTCCTGACCCGAGACCTGGAAGGAATTAATTATTTCTCCAAGGTACCCTTTTTCTTTTTTTGTTGGGAAATGGCATTTTGAAACAACACCATCTGGGAACTAACAGTGATCGTCACTGCTAGTCATTATGGATTGGACATTGCTTCTCAGTATTTTCAGTGGACAGAGCTAGGAAATATATATATTTTTAAGAGAAAATATTTTTCTATTTCCAACCACATGTAGACAATTTGTGGTTTGGTTAACATCTTCATTTTAAATTTTTATCTCATCTGCTGAAAAAATTTTGATTTTTAAATACTTATTTGCTTTATCCAACTATAAGATAATAGTATTGGAATAAGGAGGCCAATATTATTACTATCAATATCATTGTTGCAAGCAAGGTTGTTTTGGCAGTTCATGTTGTCCTTGGTATATGTTACCACATTATCCTATTTATAGTCAATTAAAATGAGTCTTCCATACGTAGCTAAGTCACTGACTTAACACACAGATCCATTTGTTACATTTTACTTTTTGATGGATTGTTATTTGATTTTTATGGATTGCCATTTTTATTTCTGATTTTTTAAAAAAATATTTAAAACATTTACATGGCTCCAAAGTCCTGTTTAGAAAATGATATATTCAGACAAAGTTAGATTTTATTTTAACCTTTACCTGTCTCCCTCTTCCTCCCTATAGATAACTGCTTTAATTTGCTTATTTTTGCTTATTCTTCTATTTTTATGTATGTGCATATGTGGATCTTAGATAAGAAGTAACATGTGCTATACATGCTGTTCTGCACCTTGTTAAGCCTTATTTCAGAAGTGAAGAATCCTTCCTTTGAGACATTCTATTTTCCTGCACCTACCTCAATTATTTAAGTAAAAGTAGGGGTTTGTGTAGAGCAAGTTTTCTTAACAAAAGGCACACTTATATTTTGTAACCAATGTGAAAAGGACTTGAAAAGTTAAGAAGTTCCTTTGAAGGCTAAGGTCTAGGACTATTAAGATTCACAGCAGAGTTTCTTTCCTCTCTGGAGTTGAACAGATTTTCGATGAAGAAAGTGTAGGCTTTGCTAATGGAGATGGCCTTGTGTATATACCGAACTGGGTTTGTGGACATTAAAAGCTACTTGACATGCACCGATCTTTTACTGGTAAGAATTTGGGAATAGTAATTTCTTTCCTGCTTCTTTGATCTCCTCCCAAATCCCATGGTGGTACATTATGGCTGCAGAGAACTGTAAATGTTAGCAAGCAGCAATTTGAAAGCCCTAAAAAATGTAGTTGCAGAGGCAATTCAAACATCAGGTATCCTTCTCATCATCCGGACTCTGGTTTTAGAGCTATTGAGGGAATTCTGTCAAATCTCAAACTGCATTGGATCGCTGATCTGGTATGAATACTCAGGTTACTCTGAATAGCTGCATTTTCAATGCATGAAAGCAGCTGTTACTTCTTTCTGTCCTTTCCTTAAAACAAAAACCAAAAAACATACATATACGTACATATATATGTGTGTATATATACATACATATATATGTATATATACACACATACACACACACATACATATATTTCACTGAAAAGGCATTTCTTTCTGAGGACAAATATAGCAGTTTTGAATAAGGAGGTTGAAATATCTACCCAGTCTAGATGTATGTCTGATCCTTAATGTTCTCTCACTGAGGTCTCTCCATACCCATTTGCACTTTGGGAATCATATTCAGTAAGTGTGCTTGGGTAGTTAATGACAAAGAAAGACATTGTACACTTCCTACTACAATCACTGTGAAGAGACTGAAGGTTAGTAAAAAGGGCAAAGGTACAGACTGAAAATCCTATGCTCTTTTTCTCTTTCCTATAAATTGTAGTATAGAAGATAAATGCATAGTTTATTTTTAGCTGTACAAAATAAATTTTATTTTACTAATATTGTTCACATTCAAACATGCACATACATTGTATGTTAATTATCTCTAATTCTGTCGATGCTATTTATTGGGGTTTCCCATCTTCCAGCATTCTGAATTATCAAAAAATGATCTGTGTCTACAAAAATGGAAGCTACTTGCCTCTAGGAGACTGAAGAATGGGGAAGAGGGTGGTGGGGAGGATTCACCTTTCCTTAAAGATCTTTGTCACTAACACTTAAGGACCTTTTTGACCTCAAAACCTTTCAGTATCAGTCACCACCCTTCTGAGGTAAATAAAAGAGAAATTGATGTCAAAACAAATGGCTGTCTCCATAAATTCTAACCAAGTCAGTAATAACTCCAGAAGAGAATGAGCTGCTGCTTGCTGTGTCCTCTGAGATTTTAAAACTGTCTGGCTGAGTATTTAAGCAGAATAACACCTTTTCTAATCTGACCTGCCCACACTCGACTCCTACTGCATCCCTGCCTACCTTCCCCAAACCTTCCTTCTCCAGAATTAATGGAGACACGATCGGGAGAAACAGCTGAACTAGGAGCTGCATGAAATTCTTGTTCATCTAGCAGCATGCTGTGCGACCTGAGGCCAGCTTTTTTCCTCTCTGCACCTCAGTTCCTCTCACCATAAAATGAGAGGCTTGGAATAATGATCTCCATGGCTCCTTTCAACTCTGACATTTGGGGGAATCTACAAAAATGCTCCAAGATATTAGAAGAGTTCCATTTAAACACCTGGCCACTTTAGAAGGGCTTTGCATATATATTGTATTTCACTTGCTAAATCGCCAAATAAACCTGATGTGAGTGATCCCCAAGAGGACACGAGACCAAATTGCAAATGTCTGTTTGTGATGATGGAGGTCTTGTAATCTGAGCATTGATCCTAGAAAGCCTTTGGGTGCTTCTCAGAGTAACGTAAGATTATAAAGTGATGTATTACCCATGAGAAATCCTTTCCCATTTACATTTCATTTTCCTCTGTGGTATTTAACTTATTTTTTTATTATGTACCACCATCATAAATATTTATACTGCAATGTATGATTGGTCAATAAAGAAAAATCAATACTGGGTTTTTGCTGCCCAGGAAAGAGATTGTTCTTTACCTGATTCTAATCAAGACTCTCAAAAAAAAAAAAAAAAAAAATCACAGGTGGGAAGGTGGAATAGGGACTCAACTGGGAAAAGGAAAACATGTATTATTTATTTTATATTTTTAAATTATATATATTTTACACTTACACACACTCACACTGATACCCAAAGGCTTTTTGTTTAAAACTGTCTTGTTAGCAACCTTCAATTCAGTCTAACTGCCTTCCTATAGTGCCTATGAATTACAGAAAATGATGAACTTTAACACAGAAAGCCATCACAGTTACTCCATTGTGGTTGTATCTGCCGTTATATATAAGGGAGATGAACTTGGAAGTAAGAAAAAAAAGTTTGCTCATCACTTCCATAAACCGTATTTACCAAGTACCGACTCTATGCCAGGTAATATTTTAATGCTTGTGTTCCAGCCGAAAGGATCATGCTCTTACTTTATAATAAAGGGGGTAGACAAACAAAGGGGATAAGTCCAGTTAGGCGATTAAAACAAGCTTAGGTGATAGAGAGTCACTGAATGTCTGTTTAGATTGGTTAGAGAAATTCTTGAGAAGTAACTGTAGAAGCTACAATCAGATCATCAATAAAATTACAACAATCCAATTGAGGAAGTCAGACGCACAAACAAGTAATTGTAATATAAGGCAAGAAGTGGCCAGTGCTCCAAAAACTCTTGCTATACTCAGTGGGTGGTTTAGGACCAGCAACACCAGTATCATCTGGGAGCTTGATAGCAATGGAGGATCAGAGATCCCACCCTAGATCTGCTGCATTCTAACACATTTTCCAGGTAATTCAAAGGCACATGAACATTAGAGCAACACTGTTCTTAACAAAACAGAATTCAGAGGAAAAAGAAATCATATCCACCTTGCAGATGGAAGGGTTCCTGGAGGAAGAATTATAAAGGCAACCTAAGAAAATGGATAAGATGCAAGTCATTCTTTGTTAATCATTTCTTCTCCATGTTATTTAGAGGGATTCACAACTAGACCATACAATGAGAGCCATCATGCTAAAATTAACAACAGCATCAAAGAGAATAACATACTTAGGAATAAATTTAATCAAGGAGGTGAAAGATAAGTACACTGAAAACTATAAACACTGAGGAAAGAAATTGAAGAAGTCACAGATAAATGGAAAGATATCCCACTTTCATGTATTGGAAGAATTAATATTGTTAAAAAATTTATACTACCCAAAGCGATATAAAGATTCAATGTGATTACTATCATAATTCCAATTGCATCTTTCACAGAAATAAAAAAAAATTCTAAAATTTATATAGAACCATAGAAGTTTCCAAATAGCCAAATTAATCTTGTGAAAGAAGAACAGAGTTGGAAGCATCACACTTCCTGATTTCAAATTACATTACTAAGTTACAGTAATTGAAATAGTATGGTACTGTCATAAAAACAGACACATAGACCAATGGAACAGAATCAAGAGCCCAGAAATAAACCTGTGCATATACAGTCAACTAATTTTCAACAAAGGTACCAAAAGTATAAAATGACAAAAGGATAGCCTTCAATAAATAGTGCTGAGCAAAGTGTGTACACATGTGCAGAAGAATGAAATCGGCCCCTTACCTTACACCATGAGCAAAAACCAACTCAAAATGGATTAAAGACAAATATAAGACCTGGAATTATAAAACTTCTAGAAGAAAACATAGGGTAAAAGCTCCTTGATACTGGTCTTGGCAATGATTTTTTGGATATGACATCAAATGCTTACATAACAAAAGGAAAAATAAACAAATGGGACTCTATCAAACTAAAAAGGTTCTGCACAGAAAAGGAAAAAAATCAATAAATGAAAAGGCAATGATGATTGGGAGAAAATATTTGCAAACCATATATCTGAAAAGGGATTAATATTCAAAATATATAAGAAACTCATGCAACTCAATAGCAAAAAACAACCCAATTAAAAAGTGGGCATCCTGGGTCGGCATAGCCATGGCAGCTCGTGTCCTCCGCGCCTGTGTCCGCCGACTGCCTGCGGCCTTCACGCCACTGCCCAGGCTCCCCACGCTGGCCACGGCCCAGCCACTCAGCACTACCCTTTTCCCCGCGGGGCCCAGAGGAGGCCTGGGGCTCTGCAGTCGGCCTCGCTGCTCGTGCAGTTTCCAGGTGGAGTTACATAGCTGTGCCCCCAGTATAGTAACACACTCCTTTGACATTAGAGGGAATCAAGGACCCTGTCCTTTACGTCTTGAAACTCTATGACAAGATTGACCCAGAAAGGCTCTCAGTAAATTCCCATTTTATGAAAGACCTGGGCTTAGACAGTTTGGACCAAGTGGAGATTATGATGGTCATGGAAGATAAATTTGGGTTTGAAATTCCTGATGTAGATGCAGAGAAGTTAATGTGCCCACAAGAAATTGTAGATTACATTGCAGATAAGAAGGATGTATATGAATAAAATATCAGACCCCCCCCCTTTTTTTTAACATCTTTATTGGAGTATAATTGCTTTACAATGGTGTGTTAATTTCTGCTTTATAACAGAGTGAATCAGCTATACATATACATATATCCCCATATCTCCTCCCTCTTGTGTCTCCCTCCCACCCTCCCTATCCCACCCCTCTAGGTGGTCACAAAGCACTGAGCTGATCTCCCTGTGCTATGCGGCTGCTTCCCACCAGCTATCTATTTTACATTTGGTAGTATATATATGTCCATGCCACTCTCTCACTTCATCCCAGTTTACCCTTCCCTCTCCCCGTGTCCTCAAGTCCATTCTCTATGTCTGCATCTTTATTCCTATCCTGCCCCTAGGTTCTTCAGAACCATTTTTTAAATTTTTTAAAAATTCCATATATATGTGTTAGCATATGGTATTTGTTTTTCTCTTTCTGACTTACTTCACTCTGTATGACAGACTCTAGGTCCATCCACCTCACTACAAATAACTCAATTTCGTTTCCTTTTATGGCTGAGTAATATTCCATTGTATATATGTGCCACATCTTCTTTATCTGTTCATCTGTCGAAGGACACTTAGGTTGCTTCCATGTCCTGGTTGTTGTAAACAGAGCTGCAATGAACATCGTGGTACATGACTTTTTTTGAATTATGGTTTTCTCAGGGTATATGCCCAGTAGTGAGATTGCTGGGTCATATGGTAGTTCTATTTTTAGTTTTTTAAGGAACCTCCATACTGTTCTCCATAGTGGCTGTATCAATTTACATTCCCACCAACAGTGCAAGAGGGTTCCCTTTTCTCCACACCCTCTCCAGCATTTATTGTTTGTAGATTTTTTGATGATGGCCATTCTGACTGGTGTGAGGTGATACCTCATTGTAGTTTTGATTTACATTTCTCTAATGATAAGTAATGTTGAGCATCCTTTCATATGTTTGTTGGCAATCTGTATATCTTCTTTGGAGAAATGTCTATTTAGGTCTTCTGCCCATTTTTGGATTGGGTTGTTTGTTTCTTTGATATTGAGCTGCATGAGCTGCTTGTAAATTTTGGAGATTAATCCTTTGTCAGATGCTTCATTTGCAAATATTTTCTCCCATTCTGAGGGTTGTCTTTTCATCTTGTTTATGGTTTCCTTTGCTGTGCAAAAGGTTTTGAGTTTTATTAGGTCCCATTTGTTTATTTTTATTTCCATTTCTCTAGGAGGTGGGTCAAAAAGGATCTTGCTGTGATTTATGTCATAGAGTGTTCTGCCTATGCTTTCCCCTAAGAGTTTTATAGTGTCTGGCCTTACATTTAGGTCATTAATCCATTTTCAATTTATTTTTGTGCCTGGTGTTAGGGAGTGTTCTAATTTCATTCTTTTACATGTAGCTGTCCAGTCTTCCCAGCACGACTTATTGAAGAGGCTGTCTTTTCTCCATTGCATATTTTGCCTCCTTTATCAAAGATAAGGTGACCATATGTGTGTAGGTTTATCCCTGGGCTGTCTATCCTGTTCCATTGATCTATATTTCTGTTTTTGTGCCAGTACCATACTGTCTTGATTCCTGTAGCTTTGTAGTATAGTCTGAAGTCAGGGAGCCTGATTCCCCCAGCTCCGTTTTTCTTTCTCAAGATTGCGTTGACTATTCAGGGTCTTTTGTGTTTCCATACAAATTGTGAAATTTTTTGTTATAGTTCTATGAAGAATACCATTGGTAGTTTGATAGGATTGCACTGAATCTGTAGATTGCTTTGGGTAGTACAGTCATTTTCACAATGTTGATTCTTCCAATCCAAGAACATGGTATATCTCTGTTTGTATCATCTTTAATTTCTTTCATCAGTGTATTACAGTTTTCTGCATACAGGTCTTTTGTCTCCTTAGGTAGGTTTATTCCTAGGTATATTATTCTTTTTGTTGCAATGGTAAATGGGAGTGTTTCCTTAATTTCTCTTTCAGATTTGTATCTGTTTGTATCATCTTTAATTTCTGTTCATATCATCTTTTGTATCATCTTTAATTTCTTTTGTATCTGTTTGTATCATCTTTAATTTCTTTCATCAGTGTCTTACAGTTTTCTGCATACAGGTCTTTTGTCTCCTTAGTTAGGTTTATTCCTAGGTATATTACTCTTTTTGTTGAAATGGTAAATGGGAGTGTTTCCTTAATTTCTCTTTCAGATTTTTCATCATTAGTGTATAGGAATGCAAGAGATTTCTATGCATTAATTTTGTATCCTGCTACTTTACCAAATTCATTGATTAGCTCTCGTAGTTTTCTGGTAGCATCTTTAGGATTCTCTCTGTATAGTATCATGTCATCTGCAAACAGTGATAGCTTTACTTCTTCTTTTCTGATTTGGATTCCTTTTATTTCTTTTTCTTCTCTGATTGCTGTGGCTAAAATTTCCAAAACTATGTTGAATAACAGTGGCAAGAGTGGACAATCTTGTCTTGTTCCTGATCTCAGAGTAAATGCTTTCAGTTTTTCACCGTCGAGAATGATATTGGCTGTGGGTTTCATACCCCTTTTCTTCACTGAGAGAAGACTCAGAAGATGCTGGTGAGTGTCTGGAAGTGAGAACGCATTTCTGCATCATTGCTGACTTTGATGGAGTAATTCTGTTTAGACTTGTACTTAAATCGTCTTAAGTGTTTTTGCCCTTTGAAAATAAATCTATAAAACCAAACAAACAAAAAAAAGGGGGCAAAGTACTTGAATAGATATTTTTCCAAGGAATACATACAAATGGCCGATAGGTATATGAAAAGATGCTCACTAACCATCAGGGAAATGCAAATCAAAATGACAATGAGATACCTGTTAGGCTGATTATTATCAAAGAGACAAAGGATAACAAGTGTTCGTGAGGATGTGGGGAAAAGGGAACTCTTGTACACTGTTGGTAGGAATATAAATTGGTACAACCATTATGGGAAAAGTATAGGGGTTCCTCAAAAACTTAAAAATAGAACTACTGTATGATCCAGCAATCCCACTTCTGGGTATATATCCAAAGGAAATAAAATCACTATATTGAAGAGATATCTGCACTTCCATTTTAATTGTAGCATTATTCACAGTAGCCAAGATATGGAAACAATCTAAGTGTACCTTCACAGATGAATGGATAAAGAAAATGTAATATTTGTATCTGGCTAGCTAGCTAGCTAGAATAGGATATTATTCAGGCTGTAAAAAGAAGGAAATCCTGCGATTTGTGACAACATAGATGAATCTGGAGGACATTATGCTAACTGAAATAAGCCAGACAAAGAAAGAAAAAACTGTATGATCTCACTTATACGTAGGACATAAAAAGTCAAATACATAGAAGCAGAGAGTAGAACGGTGGTTACCAACGGCAGAGAGTTGGGGGAAATGGGGAGATATTGGTCAAAGAGTACAAATTGGCAGCTGTGTAGGATGAATAAGTATAAATATTTAATATACAGCATGATGACTATAGATAATAATAAACTTAATATTGGAGATTTTCTAAGAGAGTGTATTTCAGATGCTCTATGCATAAAAAAGGGGGAAAAGGGGTAACTAAGTGGGGATATATGTTAATTAGCTTGACTCTAGTAAGCATTTCACTATGCATATATATGTCAAACCATTATGTACACCTTAAATATATACAATTGTTACTTGTAAACTCCCTCAAAAAGAAAGTATATATTGGGAATGTTTGGTCTTTCTATACCTGGGGATGGAAATATAAACCCCGAGTATAAAAGTTTTGATGTGTAACAAGAATTTGGTGATATCCTCAGCTCTGGAAGTACCTTATCTGTATTGAGAATGGTCCCTAAAATCTGTCTCATTAGGGCAAAGCCATCTTGAGACATGCTTCATTAGCTACTGCACTATGGGACCCTTTTGTAAACTTGGTTAAAAAAACTTGACATTTTATTAGGAAAAAAGGGACAACTTATGTGTCTCACCAACACATTTAGGTATTCTGGAAGGATCACAAATTAAAATGGTGTGGTCTGTGTGTGGTGACTTCTGGATGTGTGATCCTGGAAGAATGCAACTAAATGGACCATTCATCATATTCTACCTTATGTCAAATCAGAAGATTTTCAGCACAAATACAAATTGACACATATGTGTGTTTGTGTGTGTGTGCATATGCACTGTGATGTAGAAGAAAGAACATAGCCTTGCAAATCAGATAAATCTGATTCCAATCATTTTACTTCTCTAAGCTTCAGCATTCTCCACAAAATGGGATTAATAAAAACTACCTCATAAGGTTGTTGGAAGAATTAAATGAGATAAGTAGAAGTCACTTAGTCCCATGCCTGGCACAGTGTATGTGCTCAACACTAGTTACTTTCTGTTTAATAAAAATATTATCTATCCTGTTCTAAGAAAAAACATCTAGACATATTATCTCTACAACTAGGAGACATTACTTGGAATCATCTCACCACAGATTATGAGAAATAAATAAGATTTCTTGATACTGATGTTATTAACATGGAGTGCCAGATAGATATTTTTGGACAAAGGTATGGCATAAATAATAAATATATGAAAGTAATATATTATATGAACAAATCAACATCTCTTGGGCTTTCCTTGTCATTGTGGCACAATTCCATTTGGGAAAGGAACAGAAGAAATAATGCTCTGTCAGCTCCTAGGTTAATTACTAGTCATCATGTTGGCTGTTTTATGAGGAAAACATGTATTGTAATTGTCACATGTTCAGCTCTAACTTTGCTAATAACCCTTTAAGAAGATCTCTGTTAATTATCTAATTTGCCTGGCAAATTAGGCTGATTTAAGAACCCAATATGCCTGCTACAATCTCCCTACAGTTCAAAATTTTCAGAACTTAAGTGAAAATATGATTGGCTTAAGTTTTCCATTATGGTGGTATAATTCTTTGTTAGCTTCTACCCCATCACCCACTCTAATTCCTAAATTACATTTGATGAGGCACCAAGAAAGACAGGACTTTGGAGAGGGCCCCTAGGGGCTACGCTAATTGAATATTACTATCAAAACAAAGCAATCACAAGTCTTGAAGGTATTAAAATCTGGTGCAGAGAAAGTGACAACAGCATAGCCAAGAAGAAGAAAAAAGGACTTTGAAATGAAGACACATTAAAGGCAGGGCAAACATAAACAAACCGTTCTGGCTCATTTGCCCTTGTCCAGCCAGAGGAGTCAAGGTCTTTATGAAAGAAGCCAAGATAACTGATAAACAGTCTCTGCTGTAAGCAGTGGTTAAAAGGGAGAGAGTGGGGGCTTCCCTGGTGGCGCAGTGGGTGGGAATCTGCCTGCCAATGCAGGGGACACGGGTTTGATCCCTGGTCTGGGAAGATCCCACATGCCGTGGAGCAACTAAGCCCATGTGCCACAACTGCTGAGCCTGCGCTCTAAAGCCCGTGCTCTGCAACAAGAGAAGCCACGACAGTGAGAAGCCTGCACATCACTCTCTGCAACTAGAGAGAAAGCCCGCGCACAGAACAAAGACCCAACACAGCCAAAAATAAAATAAATAAATAAATAAATAAATTTAAAAAAAAAAAAGGGAGAGAGTGGCGGAGTTTTGCTGCTGATATACATTGAAAGACATTCTAGGCTCTTTTACTTTCTTTTCTTCCTTTTTTCTTCCCTCCCACCCCCCACTCCTGACTCCTGCATAGCAAGACAACAGCATCTTGAAGTGGTTTCTTTCATGGAATGTTTTTATGGGAAAAGGAGGAAAATTCTTGGTATTTTAGCCTTGCCTGAGATATGACAGCAATGCACCCCACTGCACCTCTACCACCTCACCTGCCCACTGGAATATTTAAAGTGTATGCTCGTCTTAGTCTTGTCCTTTCCTAGACTGAAATAGAATTAAGTTGAGGAGGGATAAAGAGAGAAGTTTCTACACAGCCGAGCAGGAGACCTGAGCTGGAGTCTAGGGTGGGATGAATTGGGAGGACTCCCCATCTTCTTTGCTGCAGGGCCCTCATCTGTTCAATGAAGGGGAAAAGTAGTTTCAACTGCTATGTCACAGGGCTACAAATACCTGACGGCTGCCTGGATTTCACTGTGGAAGGATTATAGCTTTCAGCAAAGTGGTTTTATAGCACTCTGGTGGTTAAAGGCCCATCCTTTGGAATATTTTAGACCTGAGTTTTAATTCTGGGCCCATATCTTGGGCAAATTAAATAATCCTTAGATTGCCTTATCTGTAAGGTGTAGACAATATTATAACTTTTTCAATGTTATTTGCATGTGTGTGTGTGAAAATTAAATGAGATAAACACAATGCCTGACACAGAGTTAAGTCTCTGATAAAAAGACAGAGCCTTTTACAGAACCCTTTCCCCCACCTTAGGACACTAGTGTGAGCATTTGGGGCCTGGTGCTACAGAAACCATTTTAAAATCATGAGATAGCAAGCACATAGATAAAATCGTGGGTCCTTTTTTTTCTTTTTTAAATTAATTAATTTATTTTTATTTATTTATTTTTGGCTGCGTTGGGTCTTCATTGCTGTGCATGGGCTTTCTCTAGTTGCGGCGAGCAGGGGCTACTCTTTGTTGAGGTGCATAGGCTTCTCATTGCGCTGGCTTCTCTTATTGCAGAGCACAGGCTCTAGGCACGTGGGCTTCAGTAGTTGTGGCATGTGGGCTCAGGAGTTGTGGCTCGCGGGCGCTAGAGCACAGGCTCAGCAGTTATGGCACACAGGCTTAGTTGCTGCGCGGCATGTGGGATCTTCACCGACCAGGGATCGAACCCGTGTCCCCTGCATTGGCAGGTGGATTCTTAAACACTGCGCCACCAGGGAAGTCCTGAAATCCTGGGTCCTTGATGGCATCACTGAGCCACAAAACCAGCCTGGAATTGTCAACTACCAGACTTCTTGATAAATCAGTTAATAAATACCTGTATTGTTTTAATGACTATTACTCAGAACTTGCTTATTTCTAATTGGCACCCTAGATGGTACACAATAAGTGTTTAATTGTGGAGAGCTCATGGTAAACACTCAAGTATGGCCTTTTGAAATTGTAAGTATTCAGAATGGTAGTTGTAATTTAGGTGCTGTATTAAGGCTTCTTTTTTCTTCTGCCTTTTCCCAACTTGACTCAGAGCTCCTTGGGGGCACTGAGTTCCAACGCTGCAGATGACACATTGTAAAACTTCTGGTCCATTGGCAGGAATCAAATTCACCTCTACAGTACAATTTTATTACAAAGTCTGATGGAAAGGGGGGTATGTAAATCTGGGTTAGAATCCCAGTCTCACTACATCTTTCTTGCTGTGTCACTTTGGGTAAGTCACTGGTCCCCTCTAAAAAATGATGACAATACTTTCTATGTCTCAGGGCTATAGGGATTCAAAGACATAAAATGAATAGAAGACGTTATAAATATTACACATTTTTAAAGTGTACCCCCACTCCCATTTGAGTTTTTACCCCAAATTTGGCCATTGGAACAAACTAGAAAAGTGAGGGTCCTCTTCAAATCTGTATCTCAAATGTGGCTGGGCTGTGGTCATCACTGTACATTCTCTAGCGTGTTCGGAGGCTTTGCTCCAAAACATCTGGGTGTTTTATGACTTGAATCCCAATTTAAAATTCCACAATGCCTCACACAATCATCTCTCTTTATCCAGAAAATGCTTTGCATCAGACCAAATAAGAAAAGCAAGAGCCTGGTGTGCAATCCTTTCAGCTGTCTTTTGATCTCTCTTCTGCTTCTACTAAGAGTTCAACGCACAAGTCACTTCTCCACCACTAAAACAAGGGTTGTACCATAAAGGCCAGTGATTCTTTCATTTCATAGTGGTAAAAGCATTTTAGCAAGTAAGCTGGGCTTAGGTCTCTGTTCTGACACGTATTAGCTATGGTATCCTGGGCAGATAACTCACTGAACTACTGTCTTCTCATGAATAAAATAACATGAGAAACACAGGTTTCGCATGGGAACAAAATGAGATCATGCATGTGAAAGAAAGGTCCTGGTAAACAAAGAAGTTCTGCACGGTATCATCTATATTAAAAATCACATGATTTATGAATCATTTCAGTGGCCTGTGTCATTTTTTACAAAAAGCAACTGGAACGATGGTTTGCAATTCACCGTAGGTGCTTCCCCTAATTTTTCCAAGGAAATGTATTTTAAGAATTCTTGCTTGTGTAATTGAATCAACGGATCCAGATAGGGCTTGCAAAATAGCCATCAGTTATCAGCTATTTTCTTTGAATTCTTTTTCTAACCGGTACCTAGAGAATCTTCCTGTTGAGGGACTACTTGAGACTAGGAAGTAAGCTAAAGAAAGAAAAGTATATAGAAGAAGCTATAAGATGTGAAAAAAAAAAAGCACAGGTGTATTCATTTCCTAGGACTGCTGAAACAAATTATGACAAACTTGGTGGTCTAAACCAACAGAAATTTATTCTCTACAGATCTGGAGGCCAGGAGTCTGAAGTCAATTGTGTTGGCAGTGTTGGATCCTTCTGGAGGGTCTGAGGAAGAATCTGTTCCAGGCTTTTCTCCTAGCTTCAGGGGGCTGCCAGCAACCTCACACTCCTCGCCTTATACCCACATCACTCCAATCTCTGCCTTCATCTTCCCACCACCTTCTCCTCTGTGTGTCTGTGTCTTCTTTTGTGTCTCTTTATAAGGACAGTTACCATTGGATTTAGGATTCACCAGTAATCCAGAATGATCTCATCTCAAGATCCTTAGCTTAACTATATCGGCAAAAACTCTCTTCCCAAATACGGTCACATTCACAAGTTCCAGGTGGACTTATTCTTTGGGTTCCATTCAACCTACTACAATGCTCTCAGAGTTATACTAACCTGGATTTGAATCCCAGCTTATACACTAACTATGCAACTTCTACTCTTTGGAGAAATCACATCCTCACTTGTAAAATGTTGCCATGATAATATCTTTACAAGATTGTTGTGACCTTAAAAGAAACCATGAATAATGAGTGCCTGCCAGGCACTGGCCACTCAATACATGGTGACAATTTTTTTAAATAAATGCTGGCTTTGGCACATCTAATATTCATGAAATAAAAGCCACTCCAAAGGAAGAAAGAAATACTCAGATTTAGCAGAAAGTGCCCTGGACTAGGTCTCAGAAGTCCTTTATCTAAATTCTGCTACTCACCCATTAATTCTAACAACTTTGAACAGTTTTGTCTCACTTAGTGGTGCAGAATTTACTCTCCCCATTTGTAAATTGTATGAGTTGAACTAGAAAACCTTTGATTTCTTCCCTTTTTCTGACATTCTGGAGTTTTACAAGTATAACATTTTAGATTGTGTTGGGAATAACTGGGTGGGAAAACACCCCAAAATTCCTACAGTCCAACAGGAAAGGAAACCTCTAGCCACCGTCTTGACTTCACATAGTTTTGAAGGTTTGTTTTTAGGGATAGACTTTAGTTAGGCGCCCCTCCTATCCACTTCTGGAAAGTGCAGTGAGCAGGCTAAAGTGAAACTTTGGGGACAGCTCTTATCTTTTCAGACTTTCAGCTGAGATCCTCCAACCTCAACTGCCAATTGCTCACCCACCACTCTTCTGAACCCTGTCACTGCCTTTGAGAAATGGTCTCCCTGCCTTCTTGGGCAGGTAAAGTCTGGGGGTAGGAATGCAGAGATGATCTGGACAGTCAAAAAACTATGCATGCAACCAGGGCTGGCTATATAATTTGTGGGGCTTCTTGTTCAAAATCAGGACAAAAGTGCCATTAAAGGTACAAAAACATAGCTTCCTTTCTTCCACAGTCTCTCTCCCAGCCTGTCAGGATGTTTTATGTTTGCTACTGAATGCTGCACTCCCTCTGGCAGGAGGACACTCACAGTGTGAGCGCAGACCTTCCTGGGTGCACAGAGCCCCACGCTACACACTTTTGTATTCACCTGGCTGTTGGCAGGATCCTCCAGCCTGATGTAGCATGCCCTGGCTGGAGGCGAGATGCAGCCTTCCCTTCCCAGGGTCCCCTGCTCCAACACCCGGGGGATGTGCAGCCATCAAAGAACTGCAACCTCCACACTGGGTCACACTTGGTACCTGGATCATGGGTGGGTGAGAGGCTCACCCCCACCACTGACTCACCTGCAGAATGGGCAGAGACGCTGCCAACCTGGGGCAGGGAAGGCTGCTGCCACGCCCCTCCCAGATTCACCATGGAGCCTGTGTGCCTGACCCCTAAACATTCTGCACTCAGGACCCCGCAGGAGGTAGAGGGTAACAGTGGGACACGGGCCTCACCCTGCCCATCACTACCTGGTCATCATTCTGGATGATGAGGGCAAAGGACAGGGCTGGGAGGGGGAGGCCTGCTTGGAGCTCAGGCTCCAAGCCCCTGGTGCATGATCTATTGTCCCATCAGACTTCACTTACGCAGTACAAATCCAAACAAAAAATTAAGGATTTCAAGACAGTGACTGGGGAGCATTAAACCCAGGTTGTGTGGCCCTTCCGAGCGCAGGGTCTGCGTGGCCGCACTGGTCCCACACCCGCGGAGCTGAGCCCACCAGCAACATAAGCCTAAACATACGTCCAGCAACTGACCTCCTCTGGGATGTGACTTACCTGATCTTCCCCTCCAGACTAAAGAACGTGTTTCCCCGGGATTAGGAAAAGTTTCCAGAAGCCCCTTTCCATGTGGAGTTCTGCTAGGCTCTAGGAAGGACTCAGCTATTTTCCAACTATTGCACTTCGCTCCTGGAGGGACACAGGAAGGATTGTGAGGGCTCTGAGAGACTGAAACTACTTAGCCAACGGTGAGCTCCCCGAAGGTCACTCTGTGTCCTCTCATCTCTATGTGAGCTGTTTACCTCTGGACAAGCAGCCTGTGACTCCAAAATTAGCAACACTTCTTTTTATACCCAAATGATTGTAGCCTGTACTCCAACCAGTCTAAACCCCCAAAGTGTTACACCACCCCACCTAGTGTTTCTTGGCTGTTGAAGAGACCTTTGCAGGTTATACTCTGATACGTACAGGCAGAGGGAAATCCTTCCTTCTTCCACACCATCTGGTTGTGACATTATCTAACTTTGTAGGTTGCCTTGGCCCTCACTAGGCTGCCATTCTACCGGGCACAGCTGTCCTCACTGGGCTAGGTTCATTTCTACCTCCTGCTCTGACCAAGGATGAGGAAACACTCTTAGACACTGAGGATAACAGAATGGACATAGGACACAGAGTGTAACATGTAATTGCTCCAAGAAGTGGCTTCATTCAAAATCCACTGGTCAAGTACAACTTGATGGTCCCTTATGTAGTCATGCTTGCCTAGCTCTCAGTCTTACGCAGGAACTGGTTCCACGCACGCCCCCCTCACCCGTCACATCCCAGTTGCCTGGGGTTGCTAAGCATCTCCCCATCACAGCCAAGTCTAATGAAGCCTGCCTCCGTATAAAAGTGGGAACTTTTTTTTTTTTTTTAATTTATTTTTTATTTATGACTGTGTTGAGTCTTCGTTTCTGTGCGAGGGCTTTCTCTAGTTGCGGCAAGTGGGGGACCACTCTTCATCGCGGTGCGCGGGCCTCTCACCATCGCGGCCTCTCTTGTTGCGGAGCACAGGCTCCAGACGCGCAGGCTCAGTAATTGTGGCTCACGGGCCCAGTTGCTCCGTGGCATGTGGGATCTTCCCAGACCAGGGCTCGAACCCGCGTCCCCTGCATTGGCAGGCAGATTCTCAACCACTGCGCCACCAGGGAAGCCCCGAAAAGTGGGAACTTTTCCCTCCTAGTTTCTAAAGAGTTCTTGACCCAGTCCTTATCTTCTGCAACAGGATTAGATCGCTCCCCGGATGACTGACAAAGGGGATTATACATTCTCTTCAGGGAAAACTTCACGTTCGCCCACAAGTGGGTATTATGGCCCCTTGATGTAGAGTAGACAGTCTTCATTGTTTGGTACTTCTCTATGCACTGGTAAATAATACCAGGTGAGGGTAACTCACTCTATGTTCTCTGTACTGCTGAGTTCCGTTCTGTCCTCTTTCTCTCTCTCTCTCTCTAACAAGCTTCCCACTAGATCAATATGATGAATGTATCAGATCTACACACCCCTTACGTATAATTCCTTTTTATCTACTCTGCTTCTCCTATACGCAGCTGCTCATAATTCCACAAGAACACTCTATGATTTAGGAGAATATTTTTTCCAGGGAAGTAACTTTCTGAAGCCTGATTTTATTTAAAATACATATAAATATTATGTATATATATGTGCACTTATCAACTTGTCATCTAAATCTGAGGAATTTACATTAGGTGGGTGGTGGTGTTCAACTAAGATCATCTTGAATAACTAGGAGTGACTTTTGGAGTTTTTGTTTTACACTGATACCTAAAAGGGGCTATAAAGTGATTTTTCTCAGTATATAAGGGTCTACTTCATCCACTCTAAATAAACTGATTGGGAGGTTCTTTTGTACTAGATGCTATTCCATGCCTGAGTCAAGGCAAGACTGGCAGCCAGGTAGAGTATGGAAGTAGATAAATAAGAAAGATTCCTGTTTTCATGGAGTTTCTGGTATAGGTGGAAACAGACAACAAAGATGTAAACAGATAAACCAGATAACTTGCAGATAATGATGAATGCCAGGAAAATAAAAGGTAGCATAGTGAGAAAGTGACTAGGCTGGTAGTCCTTAGACTGGGTGGTCAGAGAAGCATTTCTGAGGTCAAGATGTTTGACTGAGACTTGACTAAGAAGAAGAGGAGGCAGCCATGCAAAGATCTGGGCTCAAAGCTTTCACGCAAAGGAAACAGCTAGGGGAACGCCCTGAGATGGGAATAATCAGCTCTTAAGGAACAGAATGAATGTTGGTATGACTAGAGCAGAGGGAAAATGTGGAAGACGAGCTGAGCTCTGACTAGAGACAGAGTCCAGTCCTGCAGGGCATGAGTAGCCATGTTAAGGAACTTGAAATCCAGATAATTTGATGCTTTTAAGCAAGAAAATGGCATGGTATAGTTAAAAGATCCTTTTGACTGCTTTGGAGAAAAGATACGGTAGATGATAATAGTGGAAACAGAGAAAGCAGTTGGAAAGCCATCATGATAGGCAGGGTGAGAGATGAGTATGGCTTGTGTCTGAATGGTAGCAGTAGAGTTGGCCAGGGAGGAGAGATTTCAGGATACTTTCTGCAGGTGAAGGAAGTAGGACTCAGTGATAGACTAGATGTGGAAGAGGTAAAGGAAAGAGAAATCAAAGATGACTCCTATAATTTTGACTTGAGCAATTGGGTAGGTGTCATGTGAAAGCATCTTCTGAGATGGAAAGACTGGAGGAGGGAGTGCGGCTAGATAATGAGTAACTGCCTCCTAAGGTGAGGCCAAAGGAACCTGGGAAACTGTGTATACCTTTCAAATTACCACTATTTTCACCTTTATAAGCAAACAAAACAATTTTAAGTTTCTGTCTCAACTGGGCAC
The DNA here is from genome assembly GCF_965194805.1 of Balaenoptera borealis. Lineage (NCBI taxonomy): Eukaryota > Metazoa > Chordata > Mammalia > Artiodactyla > Balaenopteridae > Balaenoptera > Balaenoptera borealis. The sequence goes on from NC_138865.1 coordinate 104,224,397, forward strand.
TTCACTGTGGTTCAGTCTCCAGACTTAGAACAGGGCCATACACAGAGTGAGTCTTGAAGATAAATATAGACACATATTAGTTGAACGGTATGAGAGTAAAGCAAACTTAACACTGGCAACGACTTTGTAGTTTACAAAGCACTTTCCCATCCTGATCCTCACTTTCACCCTACAGAAGAAATAGTATTGCAACCCTTATTTTACAGAAGAGAAAACTGAAGCCAAAGGAACAAAGTGACCATTTCAGGCTTACATAACTCCGCTGGATCCTGAAACACAGGTATCTTGAAACTGCGGTCCCAGCCTTTGTCAATAAGACAAAGAGTCCTGGAAAATCTCCCTGTGTATAAACTCCCAGGAGCTTTTCCCTCCATCACTTTACATCAGCCAGACTCTGACTCACAGCTGGAGAATTAGCCTCCTTATTATGTAGTGAATTCCATGAGTACACACCAAGTGTTGTTTTCTGCAACAGGCTGAAGTTGCTACCTCTTTCAGTCTCTTTCTTCCATTAAACATGGAGTATTTTTCCTTGGAAAACTGTGCCCAGGTTAAGGGGGCTTCTCCCTGGTTTTGTGTAGATGCTTTGATATGCTCCAAACTCAATAACTTTCCTTCAATCCCTGGGGCCTTGGGAACAGCCAACCCACATGTGGTGGGAAGCGAGGCAAGAGGGAAGGAGGAATGTGAGGGAGACACAAACACAGCACAATGTTTTCTTTCTGAGAAACTTCATCAAGGCTCCGATTCCAGTGACCTCACCTTCAAGCAATGCCAGCTCCTTTGCTCTAAATCAAAGTTGACTTGTGGTGGTGGTTCACATGCTTTGAGTCTAATGAGCCTACAGCTTCTGATGTTGCAAAAGAATTCCTGAGGGTAGTTAGCAACTGCCCTCTGAGATCAGGACAGTCAATGACCCTGACATATGTCAACTTCCATGTTTCAGGGCAGAATCCTGAAGGAAGGTGTACATGGGACACTAGGCTGTCCATGTGGTGAGCCTCATTCAAACCGGGACACTTGCTGCAAACTAGCAGGGTGTATTCTGTACTCTCCTTTCAAGGAAATGAAACTAAATTATAGAAACAGGCTCTCAAGGGAGCGCCCTGCTTTTGTTCTTGTCTCTCACCCTTATGTCTTTTCTCAAAGCACTTCATGTCACTTCTCTGCTCCTAATCTTCTAGTGCCAACTTTTCAGAAATAGAATATAATCCATGTGTTTTTGATGTCCTACAAGGCCATTCATGATCTGACCCCCGGCTATATCTGACTTCTTTTATCACCGTTTCCAGTACTCATTCCCATACAAGCTACTCCAGTCTTCTTGCTATTCCTAAAGCATATTAAGGACTCTCTGACTCACAGTCATTGGAACTGTTGTTTCCTTTCTAACTGAATGGAAGTCTCTTTCCATAAGAGTCTCACGGCTCATTTCTTCAGTGCATTCAGGTTTCTGCTCAAATATGACATCTTAAGAGCATCCTGGCACTGCATGGTGGTCTCTTTAATAGTCCTGTGATGATTAATTTCATGAGTCAACTTGACTGGGCCATGGGGTGCCCAGATATTTTCTTAAACATTATTCTGAGGGCATTTAAAAAAATTTTTATTTCTTTATTTATTTTTGGCTGTGTTGGGTCCTCATTGCTGCACGCGGGCTTTCTCTACTTGGGGCGAGCGGGGGCTACTCTTTGTTGCGGCGCGCAGGCTTCTCATTGCAGTGGCCTCTCCTGTTGCGGAGCACGGGGTCTAGGCATGCAGGCTTCAGTAGCTGTGGCACATGGGCTCAGTAGTTGTGGCACACAGGCTTAGTTGCTCCACGGCATGTGGGATCTTCCCGGACAAGGGCTCGAACCCATGTCCCCTGCATTGGCAGGTGGATTCCCAAAAACTGTGCCACCAGGGAAGCCCACTGAGAGCATTTTTGATGAGATTAACATTTAAATCTGTAGGCTGAGTGAAGCAGATTGCCCTCCCTAACATGGGTGGGTCTCATCCAATCAGTTGAAGGCATGAATAAAATAAGAAGGCTGATCCTTCCTGATAAGAGAGAATTCTTCTTGCCTGATAGCTTTTGAACTGGGGTATCAGCTCTTTTCCTGCTTGATACTCTTCAAACTAGGACATCTGCTTTTTTGTGTCTTCAGACACAAAAACTGAAACATTGTCTTTTCCTGAGTCTCAAGCCTGCTGCCCTTCTGACTAAAACTATACTACTGGCTTAACTGGTTTTCAGACCTTGATACTCAGACTGGAACTAAACCATTGGCTCTCGTGGGTCTCAAACTTGCTAACTTATCCTGTACATCTTAGGACTTACCAGCCTCCATAACTGCATGAGTTAATTCCTTATAATAAATCTATCTATCTATCTATCTATCTATCTATCTATCTATCTATCTATCCTATTTGTTCTGTTTTTCTGGATAACCCTGAGTAATACAAATACCAAATTAAGAATAAAATAGGATAAAATATAACAAATTTAAAGAGTTTTTAATTCAACACCAATATACCCATCACCTAGATTCCACTTCTAATATTTTATAATACTTGTCTCCTCTGATATGAACTTGAACACCTCAAAGAAGTCTAACATGTCATCAGCAACTGTAACAAAGTTATGCCTTTTAATGAATTTAAATCTGTCTTCGTGTCAATTTATTGCTCTTAATAAGTTTGTCATTTAAATATTAAATTACTAAGAAAACATCTTTTAAATGCCAAACCATAAGTTGAATTTTTATGACAAAGTAAATTAATTCCTCTTTGTCAATTTTATATAAATTTAAATATATTTTCTATAAAATATTTTTCTATTAAAATGTTCGCTAGAACTTTTATTGGGATGGTATTGAATCTACAGATCAATTTGGGAGCACTGACATTTTAATAACATTGAGTTTTTGACCCAGAACACAATATATTTCTATATTTATTTAGTTCTTATTTAATTTTCTCAGCAATGTTGTGGAAGTGGCAGCATACAGGTCTTTTGTCAGATTCATTCCTAAGTATTTCATATTTAAATGGTATTGTAAATGGTAGTATTTCTTTAATTTGAATTCCTGTTTGTTGCAAAAACACACACACACACACACACACACACACACACACACACACATATATAATTTTTTTAACCTTTTTCTTGTATCTTGCAACTTTGCTAATCTAATTTATTAAGTTCAGGTTTTAAAAAAATATAGAAGGGGAGGCTTCCCTAGTGGTGCAGTGGCTAAGAATCCGTCTGCCAATGCAGGGGACACAGGTTCAAGCCCTGGTCCAGGAGGAGCCCACATGCCACGGAGCAACTAAGGCCATGCACCACAACTACTGAACCTGTGCTCTAGAGTCCGTGAGCCACAACTACTGAAGCCTGTGCACTTAGAGCCCATGCTCTGCAACAAGAGAAGCCACCGCAATGAGAAGCCTGCACACTGCAATGAAGAGTAGCCCCCGCTCGCCGCAACTAGAGAAAGCCCACATGCAGCAACAAAGACCCAATGCAGCCAAAAATAAATAAATAAAAAATAAATAAATTTTAAAAAGGAAAAAAATATGGGGGTGTGTAGATTTTGTTGAATTTTCTACTTAAAAGATCATGTCATCTGTAGATTAAGCAGTTTATTTTCACCTTTTAATCTAGGAGTTTTTATTTTCTTTTTCTTGTCTTATTTCACTTGTTACATACAACCTCCACTACAATGTAAAAAATTAAAGATAAGAGTAATTATTGTTATCTTGTTTGAGATCTTAGGGGAAACCATTCAGTCTTTCACCATTAAGTATGATATTAGCTTCAGGGTTGTTTGTTTATTTGTTATCAGATTGGGAAGTTACCTTCTATTTTTAGTTTGCTTAGAGGTTTGTTTGTTTTTGTTTTCTTTTGTTTAATTAGGAATAGATGTTTGATTGTGTCAAATGCTTTTTCTGCATGTACTGATATGATCATATTTTTTATTCCTTTAGTCTGTTAATATGAAAAATTATATTAGTTTATTTTCAAATGTTAAACTAACCTGACATTCCTGGGATAAACCTCACTTGGTTATTGTGCACTGTCTTTGTCACATATTGTTTGTTTGATTTACTAAACATTTATTTAGAATTTTGCATTTATATTCATCAGGGATACTGGAATGCATTTTCCTTTTATTTGTAATGTCCTTTTTTGGTTTTTGGATAAGAATAGTGTTTGCCTCATAGAATGAGTTGGGCAACAGTCCCTCCTCTACAATTTTCTGGAAGAGGTCATGTAGAATGGCAATTATTGTTCCCATAAATGTTTGGTAGAATCATCAGTGAAACCACTGGGGACTGGGGTTTTCCCTGTGGGATGTTTAACTACAAAGTCAATTTATTTAATAGATATGGATTATTTCCTTTTTTCTTCTTGAATGAACTTTGGAATTTTCTTTCAGGGAATTTTTCCATTTCATTTAATTGTTGAATTTGTTAGCATAAAGTTGCTATAATATTTCCTTATTGACCTTTTAAAATCAGTAGACTCTATAATGATGTCAATTTTCTCATTCACAAATGATGTGTGTCTGTCTCTCTATTTCTATCTCTATCTTTCAGTCTTACTAGTTATTAATCAATTTTATTGATATTCTAAAAGAAGCAGATATTTGATTCAATGATTTATCTCTGTTATTTTTCTGTTTTCTATTTTATTGATTTCTGTGCTGATTTTTAGTATGTCCTTTCTCCAACTTACTTTAGATTCAATATACTCTTCTTTTTCTAGTTTTTAATACTGGAAATGATGTCATGGTATTGGGATCTTTCTTCTTTCCTAATAAAGGTATTAGTGCCATAAATCTCCCTTGAAGAACTGCATTAGAAGTAACTCACATGTTTTGATATACTGTGTTTTTATTTTTATTTAGCTCAAAATTTTTCCAATTTACCTTTTACTTTTCTTTCTTCTATGGTTATTTAGAAGTGAGTTATTTATTTACCAAATGTCTTTGGATTTTCTGGAGATCTTTCTAATTTAATTCCATTCTGGTTAAAGACAATACTTTGTATAAATTTAATCTTTTAAAATTTATTGAGACTTATTTCATGGCCCAGAATGTATTCCATCTAGGTAAAAAATTTTGTGCACTTGAATGTTTATCATTCTGTTGTTGAGTGGTGTACTGTAAAAGTCAGTTAAGTCAAGTCGGTTGATAGTTTTGCTCAAATCTTTTATATCTGTTCCTGTTTTCTGTCGATTACTTCCATTAATTATTGAGAGATGAGTGTTGATATCTTTAAGTATAATTGTGGATTTGTCTACTTTAAAAAATTTTTTTATTAGAGTAGACTTACAACATTGTGTTAGTTTCAGGTGTAGAGCAAAGTGAATCTGTTATACATATATCCACTCTTTTTTAGATTTTTTTCCCATATAGACCATTACCTGTGCTATACAGTAGGTCCTTATTAGTTATCTATATTATATGTAGTCATGTGTTTATGTCAATCCCAATCTTCCAATTTATGCCTCCCCCACTTACCCCCTGGTAACCATAAGTTTGTTTTCTACATCTGTAACTCTATTTCTGTTTTGTAGATAAGTTCATTTGTACCCTTTCTTAGGTTCCACATATAAGCAGTATCATATGATATTTGTCTTTGTCTGACTTACTGCACTTAGTATGAGAATCTCTAGCTCCATCCATGTTGCTGCAAATGGCATTATTTTGTTCTTTTTTTATGGCTGAGGAATATTCCATTGTATGTATGTACCACATCTTCTTTATCCATTTCTCCATTGATGGATATTTAGGTTGCTTCCACGTCCTGGCTGTTGTAAATAGTGCTGCAATGAACACTGGGGCTCATGTGTCTTTTTGAATTACAGTTTTCTCCAGATATATGCCCAGGGGAGCAGACACCTAAGGGTGGCCCACATGCAGAGGTGGGGTTGAAACCAAAGCTAAGCCCCAGGGGCTGTGCAACTAAGGAAGAAGAACTGAAATCTCTCCCTGAAGCTGCACAGCCACGGATTAAACCCCCACAATTGGCTTGGTAAACTCAGCACCTGCAAAACATCTAAATGGACAGTGAGTGCTCCCGCAACTGAGATGTGTCTAGCTGTAGCAGCTGTGGACGTTGTGGGCATGTACATGTAGGGGTTGGGCCAGGTGAGAGTCTGAGCTTCCCCCACAGTGTCCACAATGGGTCCAGAGACTTCCCTAGAGGTTTGGAGGGTCTTCTGGGAAGATGGGGGTTTGCTGTAGCTCACCATGGGGGCAAAGACACTGGTAGTGGAGGTCCCAAGGAATTTGTTCTTGTTGTTTTATTTATTGTATTTATTTTTATTAAACATTTAAAAAATTTTTTTAATTTTTATCTTTCTTATTTTATTTTTTATTTAATTAAATTTATTTATTTATTTATTGCTTCTTTCCTGTATTTTTTGCTGTTGTTTTTGTTTTATTTTGTGGTTTTTTTCTTTTGTTTTTCTTTTTGTTAGTTGTGTTTTTATTGTTTGTTTTTGGTTTTGTGTTTGGTTGTTTTCTTTTTTTGTTTGCTTCTTTTGTTTTTATTGTTTGCCTTTTTTGTCTACTTTTTATGGCATTACTTCTGATTTTTGCTTTGTGTATATTGAAGATCTGTTATTAGGTTTAGGATTATTATGCTCTTTTGATGAATCCCCCCTTGTATGGAATGACTTTCTTTATCCCTTGCACTATTCTTTACTCTGAAATCTACTTATCCTGATATCGATAGTCACTTTCGCTTTCTTTTAATTAGTGTTAGCATGGTATGTCATTTTCCATCTTTCAAATTTTAACATATTTGTCTTTTTATATTTAATAAATTGTGTTTCTTATAGGATTTCTCATCTGTTTTATAATCTTTGACTTTTAATGAGGGTATTTTGATCATTTATATTAAAACTGTAATTGATATGATTAGTATTAAATTGATCATTGCTAATTAAATTGCTATTTGTTTTCTGTTTGTCACATCTGTTCTTTGCTCCCTTTTTTTTTCCCTGCCTTTATTTGGAATTAATTGAATATTTTATGATTGTATTTATTTCCTTTATTGACTTATAAATTATAATACTTTATTTGCTATTTTAGGATGTATAATATATATTTTAACATATCAGTCTACCTTCAAGTGATATTGTATCACTTTTCTGCTTCTGAATTTTATTTATTGTTGGCATACATTTTCCTTTTACATGTCATAAATCCCATTATTATATTATTATTATTTTTTGTTTAAAAAATCAATGATCAAAAAAAAAAATCAATGATCATTTAAAATGCTTTAAATATTCAATAGTAAGAAAAACTCATATGTAGCTGCCATTTCCAGTGTCCTTCATTCCTTTGTGTTGATCCATATTTCCTTCTGGTATTGTCCTACCGCCTAAAGGAATTCCTTTGATGTTTCTTTTAATTCGTGTCTAGTGGTGGTAAGTTGTTTCAGCTTTTCTATGCCTGAAAATGTCTATTTTTCCTTTGTTTTACAAAGATATTTTCACTCTGCATAAAATTCTAGGTTCTAGGTTGACATAATTTTTAAAAATTGTAACTTTTTAAAAGTTATAATTTCACTACTTTAAAGATGTTGCTTTCCTGTCTTATTGCATGACTTCTGACTGTTTTAGTGTCTTTGCCTGCTACTTTCAAAATCTGTGTCAGTTTTGGACCGGTTTCAGGTGATTGATTTTTCTCCTCATTATGAGCCATATTTTTCGCTTCCATTTTAAAAAATTAATTAATTAATTAATTAATTTTTGTCTGCATTGGGTGTTCGTTGCTGCTCGTGGGCCTTCTCTAGTTGCGGCAAGCGGGGGCTACTCTTTGTTGTGGTGCGTGGGGTTCTCATTGCGGTGGCTTCTCTTGTTGCAGAGCACGGGTTCTAGCCTCACGAGCTTCAGTGGTTGTGGCATGTGGGCTCAGTAGTTGTGACACACGGGCTTAGCTGTGGCACACGCGGCATGTGGGATCTTCCCGGACCAGGGCTCGAACCCATGTCCCCTGCATTGGAAGGCGGATTCTTAACCACTGTGCAACCAGGGAAGTCCCTCTCTTTCATTTTATGCTTGGTAGTTTTATCCTGGATTCTGAACATTGTAAATATTACCTTATTGGGGGCTGGTTATATTTATATACTTGTAAATATTATTTATCTATTTTCTGAGATACAGTTAAGTTAGTTGGAAATATTATGATCCTCCTATGTCTTGCTTTTAAGATTTGTTGATTGAGATAAGAACACTCTTCAGTCTAGATCTAATTATTTCCCACTACTGCGGCAACACCCTTTTTTGTTTTCTACCTAATGTCCCATGAATCACAAGATTTTCTATTCTGGCTAATGGGAAAATGCACTATTTCTGGTCTTGAATGAATATCTACTACTGTTCCTTCTAAATTTTTTGGTTGTTTTCTCCCAGCTTTCAGTAGTTTCTTTACATGAAAGCACTGTTCAGTAGTCAATTAAATACTAGACAAGGATCCTCTGCATGTCTGTGAATTTCTCTCCATGTACTGCTCTCTCCTCATCAATATTCTGTTCCATGAACACTAACCACTTTGGTCTCTCTGGATTCACCAGTCTATTATCTCAATTCAGAGAGTTCACTGGGCTTTGTCTGTGTTTCCTCTCTTTGTGCTATGACCTAGAAAACTTCTCAGGACAGTAAACTGAGGCAATTATAAGACTCATCTAATTTTTTTGGCCTAATGTCCAGTGTCTTGAAAACCATGATCTCATGTATTTTGTCTGTTTGTTGTTGTTTTAGTGCCTCTAGTACTCCATCTTTGCTAGAAGTGGATATCAGACTGTCAGGAGAAGGAAACCAAGTAGAATGAAAGGATTTAAGGATCAGGTTTAACTGGATTTTTATTTCTGATTTTTCCACTTACTCTGTAAGCTTGTAAATTTTTTTTTCTCTTTTGAAGACTTCAGTTGTCCAACTGTAAGATGGATAAAATAAAACTTGTCTCAAATGGTTGCTCTGAGGACTAAATAAAGTGTAGGTAATAATCCAACAGAGTGCACAATAAATGTCTGCGTCCCGTTCTTTTGGTGGCACGTGGTACGGTTGATTTGTTGAGATTGTGTCAACTAATCATAGCCCTCTCTATCAGTGTTCCTGCTTAGAGACAACTTCTCAAACAGTTCTTGTGGAATCACTTATTTGTACTTGACAGCAGGAATTCAAATTTATTTCTGCTAAATATTATTCTGTTAGAAACAGATTTATCCTTGTCCCACTCCATTCCTATTTCTCTGGATATTAACTCTGATGGCTAACCATTTTCTCTACATCTTCCAAACAAAACTGTCATTTACAAATTGGCTAAGCACACCTTTCATCTAAAGTGTAACTCTCCATCTTGAAGTACTATCTTATACTAAACACCTAAGCATCTCCATTTTCCTCCCATAATCTGGTAAAAAAAAAAAAAAAGGTACACATATAGAGTGTATTTATAGTTTCTAAAAACTGTAAATCCAGAAAAATAAGACCACTTGTTATGTGTCAAGGGCATGACCAATGCATTACTTCACAACCAGAAAACCAGCCAATTTCACAACATGTGACATCAGAAACAATATACAAGCATCTTTTAACATTGAGTCATTGTAAGAATGACATATTTTATGAGCCAACATGATCTCTAGATGGTATTAATATCTGATTGATGTTTCAAATGTCTCTAATAGTCAGCCTGAGTAGTCAGATAAAAAGAATAAAGAGACTTCATAAGAAGTCTGATACAGAACCTAGCATTGATCATCAGAATGTTTGCTTGGAGCTTCCATTGATACCAAGTTAAAACACTAGTGGTGGGACAAATTGGGAGATTAAGTTTGACATAAATACCCTACCATGTGTAAAATAGATAGCTAGTGGGAACCTGCTGTATAGCATAGGGAGCTCAGCTCGGGACTCTGTGATGACCTAGATGGGTGGAATGGGGGTGTGGGAAGGAGGTCCAAGAGGGAGGGGATAGAGATATACATATAGCTGATTCACTTCATTGTACAGCAGAAACTAACACAACATTGTAAAGCAATTTTACTCGAATTAAAAAAAAAACAACAACGAAAAAACACTAGTTGCTGGATAAATACTTCCCTTTATAGTGGAAAGCTTCACATAAAACAAGTAACTGATATTTTATAGGTTCTTATGGTAAAATGACATAGGATATTAAAAAAGTGGGGGTAAATTATGCAAATAAGAATATAATAATGACAATAATGGATTCCATTATAATCATTATAATATCTAAAACGTGTACATTCTTTTTAACTTTTTAATGATGTATAATACATATACCAAAGACCATGAGAACATTATTATGTATTTTAAATGTTTTCCATTAATATTTGAATCCTTGTTATGAACTTTATGTTTGAATAATGGTATCTCTAAACTGAGTTATAGATACTGAGGCTGAGAGAGTTTAGGCAACTTGCTTAAAATAGGTGATATTGCTATTATTAGGCATATGACTTAAGACTTGATTATGTGCATTGGATGATTCCAAAGCCATTGCTCTTTAGCAAAGTTGTCTTCCAGTCCCTATTTTGTGAAATGTACATATTCTATCAAATTTAATTACTATAGAAACTATGTAACAGAGAGTACTCTCTATGTTTTACAAATAATGAACCCAAGCTTCAGTATGTTTAAGTAATATTCCTAATACACTTACTGTCTGACAGAATGGGGGTTCAAGTCCAGATCTTTTTTATTCTCTTTTAACACACTTCCTTATTTCCCTCCATACTGACCAGCTTGCCTACCTGCCTGCCTGTCTGCATTTGTAAATAATATTCTTTGTATAATGTTTCCATCTGAGTTGCAGCCATGAGAAGGAGTAAGTCGGATGAAAGGAGGGTTCTGGGAGAAAGAATATGCAGAGACAAAGGAACACTTAGTGTGTTTGGAAACTGAAATTGCTGTGAGGAGGCTGGATCTCAAGAAGTGGTTTCAATCCTGGTTGCACAGCAGAATCACCAGGGAAGAGTTTTTCGATAACTACTGATGAGTGACTTCATCCCAGACCAACTAAATCATCATTTTTGTGCATAGGAGGGGAGGCATGTATCTATTTGTTATATTTTTCAAACATTTCCAGGTGATTTTAAGGTGTAGCCAGGTTTGAGAACACTGAATTAGAGATTAGGTCTTGATTTCATCAAGACCTGAAAGCCATGTAAATGAGTTGGATTTAATCTAAAAGGCAGTTGGAACCACTGAGAAGTTTTAAGCAGAGAAGTAACAAAATCCCATTCACATCTGAGGCTGCCATATGGAGAACTCACTGATCAACAGAGTGGCACCATTAAGAAGCCAGTTGCAAAGATGATGGTGGTAATATATATACTAGAGATGGAAGAAAAATAAAAATATATGAGAATGTTAGGTGTTAGGAGTGTAAAGACTTGGGAAACGATTCTTTGTAAAAGGTGCAACAGAAAGAGGACTCAAGAATAATTCCCCACATTTTTGTCTTGTTGTCATTCATCAAGTCACCATGGATAACAGAGGAGGTTTGAATAGAAATTGGTTCAGTTTTGAGCTTTTTGGTTAGGAGTACTTGTGGGATATTCAGGTAGAAATATTTGAGAGGCACCAAGCACACAAGACTGAAGCCCAGGAGAGCAATCTGGCCTGGGTCTATGGAGTTAAAGTCCTTTGCAATAGGTGGTGATTGAAGCGATGTGTTTTCTGTTGTTGGTGGCAGTGCTGGTGATTGGTTGGGTGGTTGATTGGTTTTAAGAATTTGCTTTTGGAATGAATATATGTATATGTATAACCGAATCACTTTGCTGTACACCTGTAGAAGGGTTTATTCTGCTTTCTGCCACGAAACCAATGTTCGCTTTCTATACTGTGGATATCACGAGACATTTTGCAAAAGAATACCATAAACTGGGTTCTATGCCTGTGGCCTAGGGTTTAGCAGATAACCATTTCTGCTGCTTTTTTCTAAAGTGCTCTGGGAAATGCTTGAACAATATTTGAGTAGTTGTGATTATGTGGGCAATTAATACTACTTTGACAAAAAATTTAGTGAAGTGGAAGTAAAACATTTTGAAGAGATCTTAATCACATTGAATACTCTCATTTTACATACGGGGAAATTGAGTCTAATGAGGGGAAGTAACGTGCCTGAGGGTGCAGAGCTGGGATCAAAGCAGGATCTGTCTGGAGCCAATGTTTTCTGCTACAAAATACCTAAATTGGAAAAAGTGGGTCCAATGTCCTAGCACAAATGAAGGTAAAGAACAGTATACAAATGGGATTTAGCTGGTCTCAACTGGGCCAGATGATGGGCTAGGGAACACAATAAATTATTGCTATTTTAGTTAAACTACGTAGGACGCCACTTTCACTGAGAAGAGCTTTTCCTCTCATCGTACAAATGTAGAGAAAAGAAGACCTCACACACAATTACATTAGTGCTTGATGATGTCTAATATGAATTTGGAAATGGAGAAATTAGATTAAATCAATAAGTGAGGCTTTGTCACCTACTGGGTGGGACAAAGAAAGTCAGGAGGTAGAAGAAAGAAAGTCAGTGGGTGGGACTAGCTGTCCATTTCGTACTGAAACACTGGACTTTTTAAACCAGTGGACCTCTTGAATTTCCTGAGAGAGGAAATAGTGCTAAAAAGGGAAGATAGCCCTTCAGATGGAAAGAAAACATATGATTCCAGCACATTTGTTTAGTCTTTCTGCAACTCAGATAAAGCAAAAAGCTCATTAATTTAGAATTGGTGATAATTTGTACAGGGCCTATTCTGAAGTTTACCTTTGCTTTATCTGGCTAAAAGGATTTGGAAAGCAAATTAACAGTGTAAACAGGATGGCAGGCAGCAATATTTAACCTCTTTAAGAGAGCAAACTTTCTCCCAATATCTTTAAAACACAATTTATACATACAGATATGACATGCTAGTTACAGATTATTTTTATCTATTGAGTATAGCAGGACCCCGATGATTTCTACCTAGGACACTTAGCTGAGTTTGACCCAACGCATGTGTTTCTGAAAGAAGTCAATTTGCATTGATTTTATAATTATCAAACTTTTAAAATATTGATACTAACTGGACAGGCCTTGAGTGTCACAATTAGTTCCACTTAATAACCTCTAACTTTGCTTCTATCAAGCAAGAAACAGTGCTTTAAGCAGCATGTGTTATAGAACAAAGAGTAGATATGGAAACCAGAGGTCTTGGGTTCAAGTCCATGTTCATGTGTTATTTGTGTTATGTTACCTTGCACGCATTTTAGATTAGATGGGGATTAATCTCATTTCTAGAACCACCTTAAATGGGGATAAAGATAGCTCTGCGTAGTACTCATAGGGTTGAATCAAACATGAATTCTGCTAACAGATATGAAAATTCATGATGAGGCAGTATTAGAATGCAAAACAATTCCATTATTACTTTTAGCCTTATTAAAGACTGAAAACTGAAGCAAAAAAAAAAAAAGACCATCTTTTATAAACCAACTCATTATTTTTTCCAGAAATACCACTGTTTGCCAGTTCACTGCTAACATCCTAGCTAGAATTGCACATTTCTGGTGTAGTTAGCTACATTAAGCTATTACTAATCATTGCAAACTCCATTAAGAATTCCTTGAATTAAGGAGTCCTGGTACCTTTGCCTTCCTCCTGCTCTACTACCTAGGTTCTTCTTCTCTGTAAAAGTTGGCCCTCTTTAATTTTGTATGTGCACTTTGACATACTTCTGCACTAGCACCCTAAGGTGCCTTTGTAAATGTCCCCTTACACTTCTGTATCCACACCAAGACCATGGACTGCTTTATTTCTGCCCTATGTTTTATTCGTCTCTGTGTCCAAAGGGCTTGGCATAGTAGGTACTCAACACAGGCTTAATAAACAAATAATTGAATAAATGAGAAAGATGAGGACATATAGAAAATGAGTGGGAGAGAAAATTTTGTACTGGGCACAGGATCATGGTTCTAACAACTCCTCAAGCCCCATCTGAAGAAAAATGCCCCATTCACAGTTTCTGCCACAGAGAAAGCTGCCTTTTCTACCACGTGAACCCTCGACCACAATTTACTAGATTTATGGTGGGTACCAGACCCAAGGGTAGACACATCCATAGGTTAGCTGGACAGCAAGGATGTGCCATGGCATCTCATCTTGCCTGGTTGTAGAAGAAAGGACAGGAAGTGGCTACTCAACCCAAAGCTGGCTGAATCAGATACAATTAACCACCAACATCCAATCCACCTTGTTTTTCCTTGGTAACACAGTCTGATGTTTGTACAGGTATCAATCATTTAGGAAAGCTGACTATATCTCCTGCTCAGAAGTAAAACCTAAGCCAATCATAGTAATCTCATTCTCTTTGCCAGCATTTCGTTTAGGCATGGCATGTGTCATAATTCCAGTAAATGAAATGTCAAGTCAATGTGGGAAAGTCTCCTGATGAACTTCTGGGAAAAGTTTCTTCATTCTTTAAAAGCAAAACTTAGTGTCTTCTTATACAGGATGTAGCTATGTTTGGTTGAGATGCTTAGATTGGCTACAACAAAGATCATGAAGGGGAGGTAACCTTAGAACACATCCAGTATGCCAAGAACAGCAAAACAGACTGAAGTAAAGAATCCAGATCCTTAGGTCATCAAAGAGATATTGAATTAAAGGACTCAGGAGAAGCCCTACTGCAGGATTTCATACGACTAGATAGTAAAATTACCTTGTTGTTTAAGTCAATTGAATCAGGGTTTTCTGTTATTTGTAACCAAAGACACAGTAACAAATACAACCATCAATCCATACACAGACCAATTTTCTATGTAGCTGCCTAGTGCAAATCATGAACTGACCTTTTAGAGTCTTTTTTTTTTTTTCTTTTCTTCAGAAATTAGAACTTGGAATTACTGAAAGAAGAAAAATTTAAGTTAGGAGCTAAATCCCTGAAATTACTAATTAGAGAAAGAGTTTGGAGTTGCCTTAATGAGTCATGGACAAATTCAACTCTTAAAGAAGTCATAATTGTATGTAAGCAAAGGTAGCCCAAAAGGTCAGAAAGACATCAAAGACTGACTCTAAGCTCCCTGAAGGCAAGAGAGTGATGGAGGGAGTATTAAGCCCTATAAAATACTTTGATTTTTTTTTATTAATTAATTAATTAATTTATTTATGGCTGTGTTGGGTCTTCGTTTCTGTGCGAGGGCTTTCTCCAGTTGCGGCGAGCGGGGGCCACTCTTCATTGTAGTGCGCGGGCCTCTCACTATCGCGGCCTCTCTTGTTGCGGAGCACAGGCTCCAGACGCGCAGGCTCAGTAATTGTGGCTCACGGGCCTAGTTGCTCCGCGGCATGTGGGATCTTCCCAGGCCAGGGCTCGAACCCGTGTCCCCTGCATTGGCAGGCAGATTCTCAACCACTGCGCCACCAGGGAAGCCCTACTTTGATTTTTAATGACATTTTCCCCCCATTTCCTGTACACATGAATTGCTTACCTGGAGTTAAACTGGGTCTCATTTGGCTCTTTATAATCAAAAGAACTGAACATATCTACTGAACGAACAGAAGTAAAATGATCTCATGACTGATTCTGAATTTTTTCATTTATAGGAATTAATGAAACCAAACAAACAAAAAACCCACCTACCTGACATCCCTCTTTTTCCTACTGCATTTCTAACTAGTATTTACTCAGTTTCTGCTAAATATCCCAAGACATGGAGTGAACTCTCTCCTTTCAAGGACACATTCCACCATTATTGAATGGTATTGACTGATAAAATGCTCCCTCCGAGGAAGAAATTAAATTGATTTCCTGAATCCCTGGGATCATCTCCAAACATATAGATCAATAGTTATCAACTAGGACTAATCTCCTTCCCATCCCCACCCCCCCACCGCCAGGGGACAATTGATAAAGTTTAGAGACATTTTTAGCTGTCACGACTGAGGGGTTGCTACTGGCATCTGGTGGGCGGAGGCAAGGGATGCTGTTAAATGTCCTGCGATGGACAGAGCAGGCTCTCAAAATAAACAATTATCCAGCCCCTAATGTCAACAGTGCCAAAGCAGGGACGCCCCGACCTAACGGGGTCTTATACATAGTAAATAAATCCCTCTTTTGGAGAAGGAGACCAAAAAAATACTGTGGTTTTGGAGCATTTCCATTAAGCCCTTCACATTTTCTATTAGTACCACAGCACAGGTATTAATTCAATGGTCTTATATATAATACCTGGTCCCCAGGTCCTAAAATACAGTTGATGCTTGAACAACATGGATTTGAATTGTGTAGATCTACATATATAACAAAAATGTACGACAGTACTACACGATCAGCGGTTGGTTGAATCCACAGATGCAGAACTGTGGACAGGGAAGGCCAACTGTAAATTTACATGCGGATTTTCAGCTGTGCAGAGGGTTGGTGCCCCTATTCCCCCAGTTGTTCAAGCATTAACTGTAGTTGAAAGTGAAATAGCCCTTATTTGGAGATCAATGGAGCAAACAATACTGGGGAAGAAGTACATCAGATACTTAGAGGTGCGCAGTTAATGGCTTTCCGTGCTTCGGAGCTAAGGCATCTGCGATGCATAGGGAGCTCTCCCAATGTGAATACATGCTGTGGCCTATGAGTAGATGCTTCATGGCTCTACTTTGGAAATGCCTGAGTCATATCCTTGGCTTTGTTCCTGCGGTGGACATCTGTTGTTTTTGTCTCCCTTCTCCCTTCTTTTGGGAATAGCACTCGATTTTCCTTTGGGAACATACTTCTCCCTATAGAGGTATTTCCTAAAATGTCTTAAAGGAACCATCAGTCAGAGGCTCATACTTTCTTGTCATGTGTTGGCAAGTGTATCAAGCTAGGCCAATCAGTCTTTATCTCCTTGGGATTTAAATTTTGAGTAAAGTAATACGAGACTGGGAAACATTTGAAGCTGATTTATAATGAATTGGGATGGTGTCCTAAAGAGAATGCCTACCATTCCTTCTACATAGATTCCAATTGTTTTTTGTTTCTGATCCAATTGTCCAACTCACCTCTCAATTTTACAAGTTGTCCCCACATACTTTTACCACCACCCCAGGACTAGCTTTAGTTTCTTAAACTTAATAATCCTCAACTTTTATAACCACAGAATTAGGTACTAGGAAGGGAGTCAATACATTTGGATTCTCAGGCTATGGCTGCTCTTCATTGACTATTATGGTCATGGGAAGGGTACTTTTCCTCTCTGAGTCTGTCTCCTCACCCATAAAATAGAAATAACAGACTAGGTCATTCCTAAAGGCCCTTCTAGCTCTAAGGTCCTAAATTGCTAGTAAGTATTGGACCTTCTTTGACTAAGAAAGGCAAACGAAACCTCTAACACAGCCAGGAGGTGGTGCTCCAGTACCACGATGATACAACCACTAACAGTGTCCAAGGAGTACTGCCCCTGTTGGGGATAAGGGCTTCCAAGAATCCTGCAAGGTCATTTCCACACTGTCTGGTTGATTTGGGCACGTTTTCCTCCTCTATTGCTAAACACAACTCTGTGTGCGGCTAATGTGAGAAGTCTATTGCTTGATCTCTGTTGGGATGGATAAATGTTCCTCCTCAAATATTTCCCTATTGGACAGTGGAAATATTTCTCAATATTTGGTAAGTCACAATGATGTTTGGTAGAGATGGGTGGTAGAACTATGCATGTATCAGGTACATCAGTGAGACAAGCAGCTCCGAATGCCATGGGGGATAAAACAAATATGGACCTTGCCTTCTGGAACCAGCTCTGCCATGTATTTGCTGTATAACATTGGGAAAATGATATTGTATTTTCCTTCAGTTACCTCCTCTGTAAGCAGTTACATTGGATGAGATCAGTGGTTCCCAAATTTTGTCAGAGAAAGAGTGGAAAAAATCTTTCCTTAAATAAAGTCATACATGAAATCCTCATACATAAAGACTTCTCAAAACTTTTTACATTACAAGTGGCAGAAATGGAATTCAAACAAGCTTGAGAGTAAAACAGGAGAAAAAAAAAGTAAAACATGTCACATATGGCTGAGTCAGGGATCAAAAGCTGTCATCAGAGATCCATCACTCCACCTCTCATGTACCTGTAACTACTTGGCTTCATTCTCAGCCAGACCTTCAACGTATGGTAGCAAGATGGTCCTAGAAGAGAAAGGGAGGGAGAACAGTTCTGCCTCCCACCCCTACTCCCTATCTCTTTCATTCTGAGAAATTCCAGTGAAATGGCATATCTCTGTTGTTACAGAGACAAGGCTGCATGCTTGCCAGTTCTATTAAAATAACACGGAGTGAGAAAGGGAATATTCCACATGGGAGGCAAGAAGAAGGAAGGAAGGATGGAAGAAGAGATATTCAGTACTCAAAATGTATATAAAACTGGGATTTCTCTGACTGCGGGAGATAAAAGAACTATCTTTCCACCAGGTTATGGTGGAAGAGAAACTAAAAACCATAGGACTAGGGGTCTATAAAGTTTCTTGAGACTCTGAGGGTCCAGACCTCTAAATTGAGAAAAAGGTGACAGAGTTCTTTCCTCCCTCTCTCTTTGTTGTGTTAAACCTGAAGTTTCCCCATTTTCTATGAGCTAGCTATTTATTTAGAAGACAAACTGATAACTTGCCATCTTTGCTTTTCTCGTTCTTCAGAATGATTTTAACCTTGTTTATAGCATGAACTTTCTTTGTACATGGGAGAAAACCCAGAGATGATTCTATTATTTAAATGATGCAATTGAGGAACAGATAATTAAATAAGCCAGTTACCAAAGGATTGGTATAAAATATTATATGTGTAAGAGCCCAGTGAACTCACCTTGTCCAGCTCAATCATTTTCCACTGGAGGAGACTGAGATCCAGAAAGGAAAACCTATCCTCCCAATGCCATGCAATAATTTAGTCCCAAAACAGGAATCAGAAGCCCAGACTGCTGTTTCCAGATCCATTATTCCCTCTAATCGGTGCTTTGGTGTGTGTTGTACATAGTGATATCTTTTTCCTAACACAATTCTGATCATGTCACTTCTGTCCTTAATTATTTACATCATTCCCATCTTTATGGAATGGTACAACCACTTAGCATGACATTCAAGACCCTTTTTGATGCGAGCCCTTGCTTACTTGTAGCTTTATTTCTACCACTCCTTTATGAGCTAGCACAACTGGCTTTTCCTGCCATCTCTCATACATTGTGGTATTTCTGGCTTCTGGTCTTTGCTCAGACAATCCCTCTGTCTAGAATACTATGCCTCTCCTTCTCTCTCATCTCGTAAACCTCTCCCCCTTCTCCTTCTCTAAGGCTCAGTTCATCTGTTACTCCCTTTGAAGCATCCTGTGACACATTCTCTTTCTGTAAACTAGTTGTGATATCACTCTGTTTCCCTCATGGCATCTCATGATTAGTTCTATGGTTGCTCTTACTAAGTTGAATAGAATTTTCAGTTTATTGAGTTAGCGCTGCCCATGTCATTTTGAATAAATGAATCATTTGATATTAGGCTTTGTGAGAGACAAATCTGGGTACAAAAATGCTTTCCCAGGACCTCTGAAAATACACTAGAACAGGCTAATGATTCTCTTTCTTGAAAGCCTGAGCAAAACTCCAGAATCCTCTACAACGTGATGTAGCCACTACCATTTAATTGAAGTTGGTAACCAAATGGAAACTTAACTTACCATCTCCATATTTATCTAAAACAAAAGGCTTTAAAAAGGTATATTTCTTCTAAGATATCACATTCATTTGATACTGAAGTCATTGAAGATCTCGAGGCTACATCTTGGATCAATAAAAAAGAACACTGTGATTTGATAGTAATGTCTGTCAAAGCAGCAGAAGGTATAATAGTGACATACATTAGTTCCATTGGCTGACTCCACCTCAGTTCAATTCAAAGATTCTCAGTCTTTTAATCCCTGTTCCACGTTTGAGGTTTAACTTTCACTGTTTGACACACCTTAAACACATCATAGTGATGGCTCACTATTGACCATCCTTCCACAGGTAAAGCAGGCTGCAATTTACATGCACTCCCCACGTCTATCATGGCACTCATTTCTCTCCTTCTGCAGAAAGTGAAATTAGCCCTCCTGCAACCTAAACCTTCCATTTATCTGGCTCTCTCTGCTAAGCATCATAGTGATTTGGGTTCTCTCCCACCCGAAGTGTGTATGATCCTCAAGGACAAAGGAAGCAACTTTTCCATCTTTGCACCCAACTTCCTCCTCATGTAAGATAAGTTCAAACTATTTCACTTGTTCCTGTCTTTGCACCAGTACCTTACAAATATCTCATTTCGTCTTTATTGCAATTCTATAAAGTAAGTATGATCACCCTCACTTTCAGGAAAATGATGCTGGGATCAGATAAAATAACTGATTTACTCAAAATCAAACTGTTTATACATCCCAGAGTCGGAGTTTGAGCCAAGCCATTCTAAATACAAAATGCATTTATTTTAATTCTGTTAATATGTATTTTCCAAATGACTAAGTGGACAAATGGATGGATGTCCAGACCTGTTTGAAATATTTTCCACCTTTGGCACAATTTATGTATTTGCCCAGAAATTTACATATTGTTCTACCTTTGTGCCCATGTCAAAGAGATGACAGATTATAATCCCACTTGGAATTTTTAAATAGGTTTAATTAGGTTTCTGTAACTAGAGACTAAAGGGGTCCTGATTAATACATGTAAAAGAAGTGAATATATGGTACAGTTAGCTAAGAGTGGAAAGTCGGGTTAATAAAGAAAAACTCCTGGAAAAGTACCAATGCTGAATGTGAGCTAAGTATCTGGAACCTCAAGTCATAAGGCATGTGTACTCTTCACAGTGACATAGATTAAATCCCAAAGAAATATTTGAAAATACTTCATCCAGCATTTCCCAAAGAATTCTACAGGACTTTGTTTCTATAGGATGCTTTTAAGTGGTTCCATGGAAAAAATGAGTTTCACTGCTAAAGGATTTATCAGGGATTTTGATTGTTAATATGCATCATGAATCATATAGTGTTATGTGTGTTATTATATCTACCAAACTCATTTTACCACAGATTCTGTACTTAAGCATCTTGAAAAGTGTTGTCCTGAGGGATGTGCTCTGTGGAGTTCTGGCACAGTCTGAGTTCCTCATTTTAAAAGTGGGGGATCAGAGGCTCAGAAAATTTGAGTCACTTGCTTGAGGTATATAGGAGCAGAACTTGAGGGCTGTCTCTGAGTTTCTAGTCCAAAGTTTTATTATTCTCCATCTGGCTGAAGTGTGGTCACTGTTAAATCAAGTAAACAAGGAGGTCATTACATAGACTGAATTGGCTCTAATGCTGTGACAGTCTATGTAAGCAAAGCAAAATCTAAGCCTGTATATGTCTTAAGTTTATGAAAGAAAATGTTAAGGCCCTCAATTACAAATAGCCAACTAGGTTCTAAGCTATAGTCAATCAATAATTCCTTTACTTCACTTCTGCCTTTTCTCTATAAATGTCTCTCCCCAGCTCCTGTTGGTGGAGCGTTCCTAACTACTTCTGACTTGGAGCTGCCCAGTTTGACTTGACTTTTGCTCCAATAAACGCTGAAAATTTTAATGTGCATCAGTTTATCTTTTAACAGTCCTAGTGATGGAAGAAGGAACCAAAAGAGACTCTGAAGAGCCCCCAGGAGCAACGAGCAACAGGGCGTAGGTACCTGCTGAGCTCCTTGAACTCACTGCTTCCTTGATGCCTCTGGAGGTGGTGGGTAAGTTCCTCTCAGATCCTGGATCCTAGCTCCACAGCTTTTTCATCATAAACTTTTAGACTTTATTTGTGCTTTTATTTTTTTTTTTTCTGGACAGAGTCCAGAAACCACTGGAGTTGGACTGGGTCCAACTTAAAAACCAGACCAGGCCTGAGGTCGGAGTGGTTCCAACTTAGAAACCTGACTGGGTCTGGGGTTAGACTGGGTCAAACTTAGAAACTGGACCAGATCTGAATTAAATTCGACTGGGTCCAGTGTGAAGGCTCAGGTGAATAAAATTTTGTTTTAAGGCTACCCTTAAATGGGTTATCCTTACCAAAGATACTCAAATTACAGTGGCCACAGAGAAGAACTTTTAAGAGTCTTAGATAAGCTTATCCATTTACAAGGTACCCTAGAGAAAAAGGTGTCTCAGCTAGGCACTCACTATGAAGGGTAGGGAAGAAATATATTGCTTCCTCTACAGTTTCTGTTGACCAGGATGACATCCACTGGGACACCCTACTTGCCCTGGAGCCTGCAGATGGCATCCTGGAAAACTTGGCAGAAGCTGGAAAAGAATTCTTACCAAAGCCATGCTTGGTTGAGAGAGGAGGGGAGAATATCACATTGGCAGGGAAAAAAAAAGAAAAAAAGAAAAAGAAGAAAGAAAACAACAAACAAACAAAACAACAAAAAATACATTAGTTATATATCCTTTTTTTTTCAAGGACAGCTACTGCCCTCTTGTTTGTCTCATTTTGTGTCCTGAGAACTTGGCTTGGCATCTGTCATGGTGTTGGCCCCCAAAGTATTGCCAAACAGAAATATGGGTTGTACCTCACTTGTGGCTAAATATGGCTGGATTGTATGGTGTGGTTTGGTATGTCTTTATGGTGTGTCTACTTAAAACTATTTTCCAAAATATTTTTGGTAACTTAAAACTCTAAAGTTATACTGAGATAAGTTAAATGATGAGTATTCATTGAATATCTAGATTATTTCCAAATAAGGTAAAAAACTGAGACATTAATTAGTGAATACAGTTTTATCCACTTTAGGTTTCCTTTTACCTAGAAACTTAAAAGATATTTGGATCTATTAGTAAAAATGTTTTGTGCCACATTGAAAAATTTACTATGAGGAAGAATATACTTCTAGAAATCGTGAAATATATTTATAATTTGCCAATCTACAGAATGCTAGTGTAGCAGACAGTCCCCAATTGCTTACTTCTTGGTTTTCACTAGGAATAAAGGATTCTAATGGTTAAGAATTCTAATCAATATACATAAATTAATTAAAGTGATTTAGAAATAATAAGGGTGAAAGGAAACAACCATGTATGAAAAGTAGGTGGGGAAAGTAGAATGACCAGCTGTTCCAGAATGAGAGAGACAGAAAAAACACAGGACAAAACCTGAATGGAGAAAAAAAGCTGTAGAAGATTTGTGAAAAAGGAGGGTTTTTTTTTTTTTGGTTTGTTTGTTTGTTTGTGGGCTCAAGCTGACTAAAATTGGAATGGATTTATTTAAGTTTTTGAAGAATGAGTTTTATTATCAAAAGTACACTGGTGCAAAAATCAGAGTTTGATTTACTCTCTGTTAAAATGACAACGTGCCTTTGGACTATTGGTCTTCTCTTGATAAGAGATTATGAAAGGTTTTTTTGTTTGTTTTTGTTTTTGTATTTACCTTTTGGGTAATCTACCCGGAAAGCAAAGATTTTATGTCTTATCAAAATAATGTATCATTCTTCATGTTGTCATTATCAGGTGTTTGATTACTTAAGAAAGCCCAGTCTTCTCAATATTAGAAGAGGTAAGTTTTATTCACAGCTGTGTAACCTTCTGTATTTGCCTTTAACATCTTCTGTTGTCATAGTTAAATAGATAGTTAAATATCATTTCATAATTATCTGAGATGTTACTTAGTCAAATGTTCAAACCTTCTGACATTTGACAACTTGCCCAAATCAAATTCTAAATGGAGATTTTTTTTTTTTTTTAACCTCTAAAGAACTTTGAGATTTCCCAGAGAGCTCCTGGAACATCTCAAAGGTTTTGTCTCTCACCTTATAAAAGAGAGATGTTAAAATAATTAGGTTTATTTGGAACATTAAATTACATGGGAAGCACTGTTAAATAAGAAGTGATGATTAACTTTCTTGGGTTATATGTGCATAGATGTATGTTACCAATATAGGTATTCCAGAAATTATTTCAAGTTTCTAGAAATTTGTCAATAC
Organism: Balaenoptera borealis; assembly: GCF_965194805.1. NCBI lineage: Eukaryota > Metazoa > Chordata > Mammalia > Artiodactyla > Balaenopteridae > Balaenoptera > Balaenoptera borealis. The sequence goes on from NC_138865.1 coordinate 104,248,374, forward strand.
TCTCATTGTCCTATTATTATCTTAAATTATCATATGTCATGAAAATAAGTACATTTTCTTATCAAAAGAACTCTCATCAGATCTTTAACCATGACCATTTTTAAAAGTATTTTATTTTGTTTTATTGATTGATTGATTGCCACAGCCTACAGCATGTGGGATCTTAGTTCCCCAACCAGGGATCGAAACTGTGCCCCCTGCATTGGAAGCTCAGATTCTTAACCACTGGACTGCCAGAGAAGTCCCTGAAAGTCTTTGTCATTTATAGACAGTTATCGTTTTACTCTGATACTTTTGCAAAGGTGCTTCATCTTCAGAGAGATTCATGGAAAGGACTCTGACAGGTACTCTAGAATATAGGTTTCTGACAACTTTAAGATCATAAAACTGAACTGCTTAGTAATTTCCAGAAATAATGAAAAAACTTGATTCAAGCAGAACAAGAATTAAAAATATGGGATTGAATAAATTTATGAGAATGATTATCATTTTTTTCACAACCTTTTCTTGAAACATTGCTGGTTCCTTAATGTTTTACTTTTCCAGATTTAAGGAAAGCGTTTTCTCTTAAGCTATCTATGACTTACAATAATTTTGTAAAGTATATCTCTATAAATAGAATTGAAACATTTACTTTTTCTCCCTACCTGATCCTTCTAGAATTCAGAAACTTGTTGAGTAGTCTTATTTTCAATAGCAATATAGTTATTCACATAAGTTCAATAAGAATCTGTTCTCCTTATAACAGGACACAATTGGAAACATGGTTATATTACCAAGGCTTTGACTGGAATGTCACATTTGAGAATATACATAAAATCATATATGACCAGACAGTCTTAAGGAGCTAAGATTGACTTTATAAAGCCAATAGAAGCCCCTTGGAAAAACTGGCCTGGTATCTTGCTTACATGGTTCTCAGAAACCATGAGAAAGATATATAAGAAAGATTTCTCTCTGGAGCTCATTCTGATACTTCATAGATTATCATTTTCCACATATTTTTTGCAAAAACTTCCATTGTACTAAACCAACTTCCAAAACCTCCATCCTTTTCCTTGAAAACACACACTTTTGAGCACCTATGTGTGTTTTCCAGACAACCTAAGTGCTTTGGACACATTCTCCTTGACAAACTTGGGAGTTCTGGGCTTGTGTGAAAACATTCCACCCTTTCATGTTTTCCAGACAGTGTCTAATTGGAATGGAAACTAGCACAGAATTGGGTGTTTGGTGAAGGAAATGACAGGTGGCCCTCTTAGAACTAAGGCGTGATGTCACTCACTAAGGTGAAGACTCTGTTGCCTGATGCCTTTTTGACCAGGGATTAGTGAGATGTGGTGGGCAGAGCACTGGACTGGGAGTCAGGAGGCTCAGATTCCAGTCCTAGTATAGCTGCTACCTTTCTGTCTGACCCTGTGGATTTCATTTTCCACCAATTTGGTTGTATTCCTTATCCATACTATAAACCCTCCCCGCCTGAGTCTTGTTTTCACTAAGCTAGATCTATCAACTTCGAAAGTCTTAGTACAGGGGCTAAGGGATATACAATTGGAAAGGACATTGCAAGGGGATTGCAAAGTGTCAGCTTTCTACACAAACACTAGATGAACAACAAACAGAAAGTTCTGTAGAAGAAACAGAGGAGGAATCACTTAATTTTGCTTGGTTAGTTCATTCATTCAAGGGAAGATTTTATGCAGAAGAGTGAAATAACCTGATGAATATTTTATGAGGTCCCTCTGGCTTCTGTGTAGACAATGGATCATAGAGGACATTCGAGGAAGCAGAAGGGGTAGGTAGGAGACTAATCAAATACAGCAGGGCTCCCCAACCCCCATGCCTCAGACCGGTGCCTGTTAGGAACTGGGCCGCACAGCAGGACGTGAGCAGCCGGACAGAGCAAAGCTTCATCTGCCATCCCCATCCCCAAAGCTTCATCCCCGTCGCTTGCATTGCCACCTGAACCATCCCCCTCCTGCCCCCATCCGTGGAAAAACTGTCTTCCACAAAACCAGTCCCTGGTGCCAAAAATATTGGGGACCGCTGAAATACAGGCGTACCTCATTTTATTGTGCTTCACTTTACTGAGCTTTGCAATAATAAATTAAGATACTGTGCTTTTTACAAATTGAAAATCTGTGGCAACCCTACATCAAACAATTCTACGAGTGCCATTTTTCCAACAGCATTTGCTTGCTTTATGACTCTGTGTCACATTTTTGGTAATTCTTGCAATATTTCAAACTTTTTCATTATTATTATATTTGTTATAGTTATCTGTGATCAGTGATCTTCGATGTTACTGCAAAGTAACATAATCTTTTGTTATTGCAAAAAGATTATATGACTCCCTGAAGGCTTAGATGATGGTTCGCATTGTTTAGCAATAAGATATTTTTTAATCAAGGCATGTACATTAATTTTTAGACATAATGCTATTGCACACTTAATAGACTACAGTACAATGTAAACATAACTTTTATATGCACTGGGAAACCAAAAAATTCATATGGCTCACTTATTACCCTGGTCTCAAACTGAACCCACAGTATCTCCAAGGTATGCCTATAGTTCAGATAAGAAATGTTATTGGATTGGGCTATGGTGATGGCATTAGAAATGCAGGCAATTTAGAGTAAGTAATGAATGGGGAATTATTAAAACTTACCAATAGATTGATTGTGGCTAGTGAAGAAAAAGATGGAATGAAGAATGATTCAAGGATTTTGGCTTTAACAACTGAGTTGGTTTTGTTCCCATTTACTAAAATGGCAGAGATTGGGAGTAGAATATGTTGGAAGTGAAATAAGAGTCAGTATTTTAGACATGAACATTTTCCAACTTCCAGGTACAGATATCAAAAAGAATATTGAGTATATGGATTTGACTCCCAAAGAGGTTTGGGCTAGAGATAAAATTCAGGAGTGATAAGCATTTAGATGATACTTGATAAGCTTCAGAGACAGGTACCATTTGAACTGATTCTTGAAGGATGAATAGGATTTTGCCAATGATTGAGAATATGGACAAGGGATGTAAATGCAAAGGGGACTGAGTGAGAAAAGGCAGGGAGGTGAAGAGGCCACGCCAAGGTCTACTAGGTTCTCTGGGCATGAGCTTAGACCACTGCAGAGCACTCTTTGTTACAGCAACACTACCTTCTCTCTAGAAACATCCACTAGCCATTCTAGGTCCCTGGACAGTTGGGTTCAAAGCCAATAAAGCATTACAGCTAAGTGGTGGGAATGTAAAATGGTGCAGCCACTATGGAAAACAGTACGGAGGTTCCTCAAAAAACTAAAAATAGAGTTGCCATGTGATCCAGCAATCTCACTACTGGAAATATCTCTGGACAAAACTGTAATTCGAAAAGATACCTGCACCCCTATGTTCATAGCAGCACTATTTACAATAGCCAAGACATGGAAGCAACCTAAATGCCCATCAAAAGATGAATGGATAAAGAAGATGTGGTATATGTATACAATGGAATATTACTCAGCCATAAAAATGAGTGAAATAATGCCATTTGCAGCAACACGGATGCATCTAGAGATTATCATACTAAGTGAAGTGAAGTCAGAAAGAAAAAGAAAAATACCATATGATATCACTTGCATGTGGAATCTAAAATATGACACAAATGAACCTATCTACGAAACAGAAACAGACTCACAGACATAGAGAATAGACTTGTGGTTGCCAAAGGGGAGGGGGTTAGAGGAGGGCTGGAATAGGAGTTTGGGATTATCAGATGCAAACTATTATATGTAGAATGGATAAACAACAAGGTCCTACAGTACTGCACAGGGAACTATACTCAATATCCTGTGATAAACCATAATGGAAAAGAATATGAAAAAGAATATATGTATGTATAACTGAATCACTTTGCTGTACACCAGAAACTAGCACAACATTGTAAATTAACTATATTTCGATTAAAAAAATAATTAAAGGATTATAGCTAAGGATAATGATAGAGCCTACAGTTTATTTCATTTTTCCTCAAACCAGAGAAAATTTCCCTAATTTTTAAAAATAACATTAAATTCATTAGTGTTTGTCTTTTCCCACGTCTGGCAACTTCATCCAGCGTAATTCAGTTCAGACTTCAGTGTCACTACCTGGGAGAGTAGGATAGATTAAAAGCAATTTAGAGATTACTTGTCACATTTAATTTGTCTTTGGTAAGGGATTTTGAGTTTATTTCTGAACTTTTCTGTTTCAAATCAGTTCCAAAAATAAGCCATGATGTCCTTCTTTTAGACTCTGCCCAGCAGAAAGTGTTCCTACAACACAAGCATTCAGGAACCCTCTGGCCCCATGTTACCTTAGGTTTTATTATCTCAGGATGTTCCCACAAGTCTCTTCCTCCATAAGCAGAGCTCTTGCTCTCTTTGCCCTCTCTCTCTCTGTCTCTCACTCCTGAGTTCATCGGCTCTCATTCTCACTCCTGCTCTCATGCTTGCCCTAGTAAACTAGAAGACTCTGATATGGTCTAGCTTGATATTTTCACTTTAGAGGTGATGCATCCCTTTTCCATTGCTGCTGTAACAAGTTACTATAACCTTAGTGGCTTAAAACAACTCAAATTTATTATCTTACAGTCTACAGGTTGGAAGTTTGGTATGAGTCTCACAGGACTAAAATCAAGGTGTTGAAAGCCTGTGTCCCTTTCTGGATAGTCTAGGGGGGGAATCAATTCAGTCTCATGTGGTTATAGCACTTAGATCTCTGTCTCCTTGCTGGGGACTTCTCTTAGACCTCCACGTCTCAGAAACCGCTACAGGGTGTCAAATCTTGCTACACTGTATCTCTCTTGCCTATTCTTCTGTTTTCCTCCTTTATTCCTAAGGACTCATCTAGAATAATCTCCCCACCTCAAGGTCTTTAACCTTAATCACATAAAGTCTCTTTTGCCGTGTTACCTTGGAATGTATTCATAGGCTCTGGGAATTAGGGGCTGGACATCTTTGGGGGACATTCTTCTGCCTATCACAGTTGAGAAAACTGAGGCTCAGATCAGCATGCCTTGTCCATGATCAATAAATAAAGTTTAAATTTGAATCCAGGAGTGAGATTTCTAACTTCAAGTTCCTTCCACTATGGAAAAAAATGCATGCAGCTCAAGTATGAATTTTGGTCAATCCTAAGGGTAGAATGATGTTTTGGGATGAATACAATCTGTAAGATACGGCACACGTGGATTTAGAAGCTTATTCCTCCACGCACTAGCCACTTGACATTGAACAAATCAGTTTACATCTCTGAGCCACAATTTTCTCATCTATAAAATGAAAAGGATAGGACCCATGTAGCAGGGATTTAGGGAGCATTTAATAAGCTGTTTCTTGAGCACTTAGCACAGGGTTTATATAAAAAAAAATTCACTGAAAGGGCCAATTTGAGTTCCTATATTGCACAGATGAGAAAACATGCCCAGAGAGGAGGAGCAATTGGACAAGGTCATACAGTGGGTTAGTGGCAAACCCCAAGCCAGATTACACAATGGCATGAGAATTTGGAGGGAGGGTAATTACAAGAATGAAATTCCACACCTGCTTCCTACAACATTCCACAACCAGCTTGGAGGCTGAGCCTCTTCATTCCCTTCTACCGGGGCATCCCACAGGAATTAGAGGCTGAAAGGCAGGCATGCTGGATTCATCTGATGTGACAACTTTGGTCTTCCTTGTCATTTTCAGTTTCCACATTCTTCTATGAACCTCTGCCCTACAGCCCAATCGATGTCAGCTCACTTAGCGTTAAATGCTTCCTGCGCACCGAGCCATTTTGCATGCGCTTAGTAAAAATGGAGCCATCCAGCATCAATTCACATGAAATAATTTTCCACTTCATGTCAACCGAAAATCACCAATTTCCTGCTACAAGTGACACTTAGTACCGGGAGGCACTTGGAGTCGTTAGGAGTTATCGTCGCCTAGGCTGCTTGCCTTTGTGTGACCAAATCCGATATCTAGAGAGAATATGGATTAAAACTCTATTTCCATGTAATTAAATATAAGGATTAAAATCTAGCCCATCTTCTTATCAAGCTGAAATTTTTTCACCACCTAAAGACAAAAAATAAATTGTCACTGCGTTTGTAACTCCAATGGGGCAGGTCAGAGCAGAACTGCTCAATCATTCGATGAGCGTATAGAGATCTCCTATGTTCTAGTCACTCTTGCAAACACAAAGAGAAATAAAATAAAATCTCTACTCTTAAAAGAATCTTACTGTCCAGCAGGGGTTGTTAAATATGTATATAGTCAACTACAATAAAAGGCATATTTAATCATATGCAGCTGTTAAAATATTATGTCCTAAGTTGGGGGTCCCCAACCCCCAGGCCGCGGACCGGTACCGGTCCTGTTAGGAACCGGGCTGCACAGCAGGGGAGGTGAGTGGTGGGCAACTGAGTGAAGCTTCATCGGCTGCTCCCCATTGCTCCCCATCCCTCGCATTACCGCCTGAACCATACCGCGCCCCCCCACCCTCGGCTCCCGTCGTCCGTGGAAAAATTGTCTTCCACAAAACCGGTCCCTGGTGCCAAAAAGGTTGGGGACCTCTGTCTTAAGCTAATGATGTTCAAATACTTTCAACTGTGAAAATCTTTATTTAAGTGCAATGCAGTAAATAAAACTGATAATAGGAGACCTGCAGTGGCTGAAGTGGGAACAAGAGACCTGGAGACCAAGCCATTAACACATTATAGTTTCTGAGAGCTCTTCATAATATATTTAAAAGGATCTGTTTTACAATATTTGTAACTGCTTTATTGAATGTACTGATCTGTAGATACAAGTAGAAAGTAATTCTTCTTATCATTACCTCTTTAACTTATGCTATAGACTGATTTTTCTCATACTCTTGGTTTGTATCTAGGGGGATTCTAGAGTTTCTCTGGTCCTTCTCAGGTATTAATAAATAATCTTGTTTCCCAGCTCATTGTGGAACTAAAGCCAATCTCAGCCAATTAAAAAATTTTTCCTTTTCCCAAGCTTTGGTCCACAAAATTGGAAAATGTAGGGAAAAGGAAAGAGACTTGTCATCTTCCTCTTCCCCATTTCCCCATCACGTTCTTCTATTCCACTTCCCCCACTTATTATAACTCCTATGACTTCTCCTGGAATGGAGAGGGCTAGGGTGATGTGACAGAAGAAAGAGGCAAAGAATGTCTTACTTGCCCACCAGGGCTGCCATACACAGTTGTGTAGGTTGCATACTGCACAAGGGTCCCCAGCCAATGGAACATGGAATCTAGCTCACTCTGCTTAGGAAGCTACACTTACCAAGTACTCTGGTGTGGAGCTGCATCCATCTGAGGGAAGGAAACATTTTTATAAATTATCACCTTGTTTTATCACCTGGTTCTGTGCTGCCTCCAGAAGAAGGGTATGTCTTTTATAGAATTTTCACAAGGTATATAGGGATAGAGGCAACCTTGTTGACCAGTACAATTTAAAGTTGACATTGGACTAAAGGTGGCAGGTGTTCAAAGACTGGTTCTTTCCTTTGTGAGGTGCTTTGGGAGTTATTAGGCATTCTCCCACTCTAGGACCCTCCCGTTTGTTGATCTCTGATTCCAATGGCTGAATATTTCTGACCACACTTCAGTCCTACAACCCAAACCTCCACCCCACACAGACCACCTCTGTTGGGTCTCCTCACGCTGCAGGAGGTCTTTGAATAAAGTCCCTTTCAGAACATCTGGAGGCTTATTCCCTTGTCTGCCCCAGGGACAGACAGCCCTTCCTCCATCTAGGAAGTGGAACTCCATAGCCCCCTGACCCAGTTGCCAAAGACTCCTCAGCAAGTCTCTCCCTGTTAGGCCCTTTCAGAAATTAATCAAATTCCTGTCTCCATATTCACCAAAGTCCAGGATATTTAAATGATTTTCTGAAGTCTCCTCCATCTGAATCAATCCTCTAGCATCTCCTCTGTACCCACACCTGGAGGACAAACCAAGTGGCAAAGCCAGTTCCATAGCTCTTACTCTATCTGACATCAATAGGTGGTAACTGATAATCTGGGCCTTTGGAGCATCTGCTGAGACTTAAAGACATAAGGAAATGTCTTGGTACATAATGTTTAATGACATGAGTAAATTCTCAAGTAATAATAAATGGAAAGACAGATAAACATATAAACTTGAATGTATGTATATATGTGCATATTGTGTGTATATGTGTGTATCTATATACTTTATCTATTGATCGATCTATCATCTATATCTGTCCTTATAGAACCAGATGAGGTGGAGGAGTGGTGGATATTGTTGAGATTCTCTCATTTAAAATATGACTTATGGGGAATTCCCTGGTGGTCCAGTGGTTAGGACTCTGCGCTTTCACCGCTGAGGTCCCGGGTTCAATCCCTGGTCGGGGAACTAAGATCCCGCAAGCCATGTGGTGCGGCCAAAAAATAAAATAAAATAAAATATCAATAAAATAAAATAAAATAATAAATGGTTTCATAGAGCTGCCAGTGGTAATTTTAAAAATAAAATAAAATAAATAAAATAAAATATGATTTATGTAGCACCTGTGAATGTCACTTAGGGGCCCTGCCTACAACTCAAAGACATAGGATATAAATTCTAGGTGCCACCTGTATTAGTTTCCTATTGCTGCTTTAACAAGTTACCACCAACATAGTGACTTAAAACAGCACAGATTTATTATCTTAATGTTCTGGAGGTCAGAAATCTGAAAAAAGGGTCTTACAAGGCTAAAATCAAGGTGTGACTAGAGCTGATTCCTTCTGGAGACTCTAGGAGGGAATCTGTTTTCTTGCCTTTTATAGTTTCTAGAGTCTGTCTACATTCCTTGGCTCATGGTCCCATATCACTCCAACGTACTGCTTCTGTCCAACGTACTGCTTCTGCTTCTGTCATCACGTGTTTTCTCTAACTTTGACACTCTTGCCTCCTTCTTATAAAGACTCATGATTTCATGGGACTCACCCAGGTAATCCAGGGTGGACTTCCCATCTCAGGATCCTTTTATTACTTCTGGTCCGTTTTGCCATGTAAGGTAATGTGTTCATAGGTATTGGGGATTAGGACGTGGACATCTTCGATGGGTTTCTAGTATTCTGCCTACCACACTATCCTTAACAGGATGCCATAGATAGAGAAAATGAAAAATGGCAACAAATACGAGAGCTTTAAAGTATGAACTTGGGTGAATTACTTAAGCCCACTCAGCCCTCAGGTTCTTCATCTATAAAGTAATAGTACCTGCCTCATGCAATTGTTATTAGTGTTAAATGAGTTACTATTTTCAAAATACTGAGGACAGGGCTGGCTCATGGAGAGTGCTACATAAGTGTTTTTTAAAAGTCACAAGGGAGGGAATTCCCTGGTTGTCCACTGGTTAGGACTTGGCGCTTTCACTGCCAAGGGCTCGGGTTCAATCCCTGGTCGGGGAAATAAGACCGCCAAAAAAAAAAACAGAGGTTAAAAAAAAGTCACAAGGGAGGATACTCTACATTACAAAGTAGACTCAGGATCCAGCTGCTTCTTATTTGGCCGACACTGTGTTACATATTCCAGGATTAATAGCATCAGGGGCTTATTAACTTAATGGACGTTAATAAATCTCTGGAGTGAGTCTGATACAATAGTATATGTATTTACAATTTTTTTAAGAAAATAATCTAAAACATTAACAGTTCTCATGTGAGATTATGGGTGATTTTTATACTCTTCTTTATAGTTGATCTATGTTCTATATTTTGTTCAATTAACCTATATATCAGTTATATCAGAGGAAAAAAAATAATGCATGCAATTTAAACATTTATATATATAAAGAGGTCAGAGGTTTTTTCCTGGGTTCCTGGACTTGATTTCTGATGTGTGGAGGGCAGGGTTCCCTACACATTCAAGCAATGCTCCAACACCAGCTGGGTGTCCTATAATTCAATTAAATTCTGACACTGTCTACCTGGAGATGGCATCAGATTCACATGTTGATGGCTCAGTCCCACAAGACTGCCCCTGACTCCCATCAGATGTCTGTTGCAAGCCCAGGTTATTCCTCACGTTTCTGACCAACTGGCTATAGGATGTAGATTCCCATGATGTTCTCCTTGGACTTCAAAGTCAGTTGCAAGTCCAGGCTGTTACTTGTACTTCTGACTGACTGGCTATACACAGGAGGCTCCCAAGACCCCTCCTCGGGTTCTATTAATTTGCTAGTGTGGCTCACAGAATTCAGAGAAACATTTCACTTACTGGATTACCAGTTTATTATAAAAGAATATAACTCAAGAATAGCCAGATGGAAGTGATGCATAGGGCAAGGGCACAAGCTTCCCTGCGCTCTCAGAGTACGCCTCTGCCCCCAAATCTCCACTTGTTCACCAACCTCAGAACCCAGTCTACTGGAAGCCCTTGGTACCCAGTCCACTGGCTTTTTATGGAGGCTTCAATACAGAGGCATGATTGATTAAATCATTTGCCACTGGCAATTGAGCACAAGCTCTAACCCCTCTCTCTTCCCAGGAGGTCAGGGAATGGGATAGAAAGTTCCAACCCTCTTATCTCCTGGCTAGTTCTCATGGCAGTCAGCCCCACCCTTAGGTGTGGTCAGAAGTCACCTTATTAACATAACAAAATATACCTTGATCACTCCGATCTATTAGGGAATTCCAAGGGTTTTAGCAACTCTGTGCCAGAAAGTAGGGGGCGGGGATGAAGACCAAACATGTATTTCTTACTATAAATCACAATATCATTAGTCATTGGAGAAAAACAAAAAAATAAGTGTCTACACTCTATTCAAGCCATGTAAACAAAAAACCAAGACAATAATCCTTAACGGACCTCTATCGACTATTGGATACAATCTAGACACACAGACCTAGCATTTAAGACTTTTTAGAAACCAGATCAAATCACCCTGCACACTGTAATTTTTCCCATCCCCTTGTTCCTGTGAATCAATCTAGCAAAGCCCTATTTAGAAGCTGTGATGTGAGGCTCTACATTGTGTTCTGGGTCTACAACTACTACAGCAAACCCTCTCTGTTCTCAAGTAGTTAATAATCTAAAAGGAGGGGTAGAGTTCTATACAACAAAAGACAAAAAAAATGGTCTCAATGGCATCTTTGTTATTGTTATCATCAAATGCTATGAGACATGATTGACCCTAATAGGGCTAGGGCTGGCTGCTGGGATATGCAACCTGGGCAGTCAGCGCCCTGGCTTAGGAGGGCCCATGCTTAGTGCAGAGCTAAGAATTTCAAGCCACAGTCAGCTTGAAATTCTTAATCATTTCTGAACAAGGAGCCATGCATTTTCATTTCGCACTGGGTGGGCCCCACAAATTATGTAACCAGTCCTGAAAAAGGGTCTGAGGGTGGAGGGCAATTGGACGTGGAGGCTCCAAGTACATCGTCATTGAGAAACACCAATCCAGTGGCCAAATCCACAGTTTCCTTTGCCTCTCCTACGCTTTGGACACCACGCTAAGAACTACATGTACGTATATGTATATACACACATCTGCTTTCTCTATCAGTATATATGCACACACACTTAAAATTTCACCAGTTCAGGGGGCTTCCCTGGTGGCGCAGTGGTTGAGAGTCTGCCTGCCAATGCAGGGGACACGGGTTCGAGCCCTGGTCTGGGAAGATCCCACATGCCACGGAGCAACTGGGCCCGTGAGCCACAACTACTGAGCCTGCGCGTCTGGAGCCTGTGCTCCGCAACAAGAGAGGCCGCGATAGTGAGAGGCCCGTGCACCGCGATGAAGAGTGGCCCCCACTTGCCGCAACTAGAGAAAGCCCTCGCACAGAAACGAAGACCCAACACAGCCAAAAATAAATAAATAAACAAATATTAAAAAAAAAAATTTCATCAGTTCATAGCTATCTACTTACTTCTCCACTGACCATCTTACCTTACCATTTATCTCTCCATAGGTGCAACAGGAAAAGATTTTCTACGAATTTAACTTCCTTTGCCTTCTCACTCTCCCTCCTTCCCTCCCTCCCTTCCTTGATCCCTTCCTCCTTTTCTTCCTTCTTCCTTTTTGTTGATTAATGAGGTTCTATGACTCTTAAGTCCTTAGGTCAACTTCAGTGGGCCTCACTTGGGCTGCTTATTTCAAATGCAGATTTTTATACTTCAGTCCTAGAAATTCTGATCAGTAAGCCTGAATTGGGGCTGCAGGAATCTACACTGAAAACACACACACACACACACACACACACACACACACACCAGGTGATTCTGGTGCCTACCAGAATGTTGAGGAACATTGCTCAAATGTGATCCAATCCCCTCACCTAATGGTTCTGAGAAACTGAAACCCAGAAAGTGACCTCCCTAAAAGTCAAATGTTGATTTGGTAACAATTTTGAAGAAGGAAGGTCCATACCTGACCATCTAATTTCTACTTCAGAGCCCTTAAAAGCATTAAGTTCTTGAAATCATGGAAATGCAAGTGTCTCCAAAAGCGCTTGGGTGATCCCTAGGGGAGTGCAGTGTTTGAGTCAAGTCACACCTTTTCATCTTCTTATCCCACAGTGAAAATCAGACTGAAAGGAACACATGGGGGCACGCCGGAAGTGGGGAGAAATCAGAAAAGAGAAACTTGCAGCCCTGCCCTGGTGTGGAGACGAGAAGGACTGGCTTCCCAGGGTCCAAGCTGCTTGCGCTGGGCGGTGCTCCCCACGCCAGTCAGGATGGTCTTTTTAAAATACAAACCTCCCCGGACACCCTCCGCCCTGACACAGCAACTTCCACGTGGAGTGTGGCGTGATGGGGACACATGAACACTGAGATCGGACGGTCTAGAATTCACCTCCTGTCTCTGGCACACCACCTTCAAGCTGTGTAACCTGCAGCAAATCACTTCAGCTCTCTGTGCCTTGGTTTCAAGATTTATAAAAATGACAGAATGGTAATGAACACACAGGGCTTGTGGTTGAGAGACTGTATAATACTAACACATTAAGAGAAGAGGCTGTGAAGTTGGAAACCTAAGTTCAAATATTGGCTCCTCTTCTTAATAGCTGTGACTTTGAGGAGGTTACTTCACTCTCTGGGACAGGTAAGGATTATGATCACACATTCCATGTGGGTCATTGCGCAGATGAAATGAAACAAATGTATCGAATGCTCTTGACTAAGCATCTAGCAAGGGCTCAAGGAATGTTAGTTGTATGAAGCATGGTAGATGCTTGATAAACCAATGGGAAATCAAATGAATGGGGAAAAGGAGAATTTGAGGCAAAGCATAGTCACACAAAGCAATTTGTCTTTTCTCCTCTACAAGAATGCTCTCTGAACCCAGTGAATTTCCACTGATGGGGCAGAAGCTGGGATGGCAGACCAGATTAAGGTAATTGTCTTCCTTGGAAGCTGAAAAGTTACAGTTAGTTTGCCTCCGGCACCTCTATTACTGCAACTTCAATTCAATCCCCACATCCCACTGAAATAGTGAATGAAATTTTTTTAAAATTAATTAATTTATTTTTGGCTGCGTTGAGTCTTTGTTGCTGTGTGCAGGCTTTCTCTAGTTGCAGAGATCTAGTTGCAGAGATCAGGGGCTACTCTTCATTGCGGTGCGCGGGCTTCTCATTGCGGTGGCTTCTCTTGTTGTGGAGCACGGGCTCTGGGCGCGCAGGCTTCAGTAGTTGTGGCACGTGGGCTCAGCAGTTGTGGCTCGCGGGCTTCAGAGCACAGGCTCAGTAGTTGTGGCGCACGGGCTTAGTTGCTCCGCGGCATGTGGGATCTTCCTGGACCAGGGCTCGAACCCGCGTCCCCTGCACTGGCAGGCGGATTCTTAACCACTGTGCCACCAGGGAAGCCCGTGAATGAAACTTAAAAGCTGCAAAAGAAGAGAAGGAAGAATTGAGGAGTGGAGCCAAAATGCTTCAGGCTTCATTTGGATCCTCTCCTGCCATCTCCCCACCGTGTCTTTGGCCCAAGCCTCTGCAAGCTTCCTCTCTTTCTGTCCCTTTTCGGGGAAAAAGTCTTTGTCCCTGCAGTTGGCCGTGAGAAGTCTTCTTTCCTTTTCCTTATGGGCAAGTGCAGGGGAAGGGTGAGCATGCTGAGGCAGTGAGGGGGAGATCCCAGAGGAATCAGGGAGCAGGGCTTTGGTCTTGGACTGAAAACACAAATAATACAGCTCTTGGTCAAGGTTCTCATCAAGTCACTGTAGCTGTCGCTTTACCTGCTTGTGTTTTCACCAGGCAGGGGGGTGTCCAGGCCCCAAGGTCAAGGCCATGAGCAGTCAGATTTGGTATAAATCCAGGCCATCAACAGCTTCATAGTTTATCATCTGTTTCAACATTTGTAACACGGGATAAGATGGGTAAAATACTTGGCACCGCGCTCAATAAAATGTTTTTTTCTCCTCCTCGCCCTCGTTCTTCTCCTTCTCTTCCACCTCCTCTTTCTTCTTGTCCTTTTTCATCCACGTGCTTTTCCTCCTCTTTCATGCTCTGTCTCTGCTACCCAAAGTCAGGGGCCATGTTTTACTCAACTCTGCCTCCCCTGAGACCTTGTACACAGCAGATGCTCAATGGATCCCTGTATAATGGAGAAAGAAAGAAACTCTCCACTGCCCTCTATCTGCATATTAGAAAGCACTATCATATCTGTGTTCTTGCCAATGAGTAGTAGCTAGTAAAGTGCAAAACTTCTAAGTAAAGAATTAGAGAAACATAAAAACCTAGAACAACCCATGCACTGGCTTAGGCTCCAACTCTGACTTTACATAAAAGACACTGGAGACTCAGAGTAGAGTAGGGATTTATTTATGGCCCTTGTGGGGGGCAGGGGCCGAGTGATCTGTTTTTCTCCTCATCCATTTCAATTTCTCTGTATCACGACATCTCCCTCTATGCAGGTGAGTCTCCTGATTGTCCCATTAATACATTCACTCATTTATTCATTCAGGAAAGAAATGTCTAATAGCACTTACAATGTGTCAAGCAGTCATGGTGCTAGGTACCAAGGTCAACTATACATAAAAATAGGCCTGATTTCTACCCTCATAAAGCAAACGAAGGAGACTGCTGTTAACTGAAAACATGTAAACTCCACTGTACTCTTCTCAACATACGTGGATATATATTCAGTTTTAAATAATAATAACGTGCTTTAAAGGAAAACTCTTAAGATGCTAGGAGAGGGGAAAATAAAAGGGGAACACTATTGAACGGAGGCATGGAGGAAAGCATTTCTGACTGAATGACTTTTAAACGGAAGCCTAAAGATTAAAGAATATTCTTATGGGCAAGTTCTCCTAGCCCTCTACACCTCTGCTTATGTGGCTGGCCCATCTAGAATGCCCTCTTTGTTTCTTCCTTCATCTAAGGTCCACATGTTCTTCAAGTCCCAGTACAAAGGCCACAAGTCTTCCCTTATCATTTTAGCCCTGCACTTTCTAAAAGAAGATCAAGTCTTCCCTCCAAAAATACAGTCTCATTTCAATTCACATTCAGCGAACACTTTGTCAGAGATGTTTGACTCCATTTGCCGAGACAAATCCATCTGTATTCTTTATACAGATGAAACAGGTCCATGTTTATCTGGTTAACATTTATTAAAGCGTGTTGGATTTGTATGAGCTGAGGCCTGGTCTACGAAGTTCTACAGGCAACCTATTACCTAATTGTTTCATAGATATACATAATAGATAGATAGATAGATAGATCGCCAGGTGTTATATATTGCAACAGTGAAATTTGCTGAAAAAACATAAAATCTTAATCAAGAGATTAGAAATGACAGAGTGGTGAAAAAACGAAGGGTGAACTTGAAGATGGGAGACATGAATATAGATTCTACTTCTATTTTTTTTAATGACTTAAACAGCAACAATAACAACGAGACTAATCTCTAGGCTTTATGGAGCTCTTAATACATTCTAGGCATTGTGCTAAGAATTTCATGTAAATTACCATGTTAATCCCATTAAACAGGAATTATTATGAGTTTTACTCCAGTTTTTACAGATAAGGAAGCGGAAGCTTGGGGAAGTTAAGTAACTTTCTCAAGGTAACACACTTAATAAGTAATAAATGCAGTGTTTAAACTGGGTGGTTTAATTCTAGAACCCACACTACATACTCACTTGCAAGTTCAGGGCAAGCTTAATAAGCATTTTAGCTATAGTTGGCATCAATTTTTGTAACCTAAAATAACAAGGGGAGTGAACACACACAATGACAACTCAGGCACCTCTATTTTAAAGGGCTTCTTCCTGTTCTTTCACTGCTTGGGAGGATCAAGAGAGACTTCCTAGAAGAGTTACAGGAAGATCTGGAATCTGGAGAAATTTTCAGTCTCCTGGGTTCCTTTCCCTTCATTCAAACCCCGGTCCTGCAATTCTTTGATTATTTATAGAGGATATTCCCAAAGGAAGGCAGCTCCATATTCTGCCTTAGAGATTGCAAAGAGAGATAAATTACACATTCCTCATTCTCTGGCTCGCTGGGGAAATTGGGGGCTGTGTTTACATCGCTTCCTTGGTATTTATCCTCCTGCCGACTGTTCCATCCCCTCTATTTCATCTTGTTATTTTACTTCCATTAGGGGAGCAGAAAAAACATGAGAAGCCATTCTGATCCACCCCAATCCTCAGAGGGCATTGCTCGGTCAAAGTCAGCATCCTCTCCCTTGTAATTTTCCCTACAAACATCTCATTCAAGAGGCATTTTCCTCCCTCTGAGTACTAATGTCCTGATGATGATAAAAATAAATAAATATCACACACACACACACACACACATCAAAACAAAACAGAAGGGGAGAAAAGAGAACAGAAAATCGATTGCACGCTTGGTTCATTTCATGTTTATATACTTCTGGATTTCCTTCCTGGGCTCCTGAGAATTGCCTAGTTAGCAGTTAGGAAGGGCTGGCGGGGTCACAGCAGTTTTAACGTGGCAGGCCTGTCTTCCGTGGCTTTTCTTCTTTGGGAAGGGGCTGAGGTTTATTAAGAAATCTTCTGAACATATGAGCTCCTTTATTTACCCATCACGTCCGTGGAGACATTGATGCAGTCCATTTTGTGTGGGGAACTGACAGGATTATTTGTTATTTTCAGTACTTTTCTGGAAATAGCAGCTTTGCTTCAAGAAAATCCTGTGGTTGGTTAAAACAATTTTGATCACTGGAGCCCGTATTTGCTTAATTTTTCTTTACCCTGGCTCTTCGGTGAAGGACAACATACTCTGAGCACCTAGCTGTGTGTTAAGATCTATACCGAGCACTTTCCATGTGTTATTCCACTTGATTAAATAAACAAATATATTGAGGTAAACAGCAATGTCCTAATGCTATAGATAGAGAAACTGAGACTCAGAGTATAAACATAATTCTGATTGGGAGACTGTGAGAAATCTTTGCAGCTCACTGATATAAATTTACTTCCCTCTGATAAGTTTCTTTTGAAATTTTATTTTAGAGTAGAGTTGATTTAAAATGTTGTGTTCGTTTCAGGTGTACAGCAAAGCGATTCACTTATACATATACATATATCCATTCTTTTTCAGATTCTTTTTCCATATAGGTTATTACATAATATTGAGTATAGTTCCCTGTGCTATACAATAGGTCCTTGTTGATTATCTATTTCATATATAGTAGTGTGTATTTGTTAATCCCAAACTCTTAATTTATCCCTCCCCCCAACCCCAACATGTTTCCCTTTGGTAACCATAAGTTTGTTTTCGAAGTCTAATAGGTTTTAAAAGGCAATGGGGTACAACTGACATCACTGGGTTTTTGAATACTAGATTTGTGTCCCTTACAAGATACACGGCCTTAAGCAAAAAACATGAAACTATCTAACTCTTATTTTCCTCCCCTCTGTGGTATAAAAGGGACTGTATGAAAAATTTTTTAAATTTATTTTTAAATTAATTAATTTTTTAACATCTTTATTGGAGTATAATTGTTTTACCATGGTGTGTTAGTTTCTGCTTTATAACAAAGTGAATCAGCTATACATATACATATATCCCCAATATCTCTTCCCTCTTGTGTCTCCCTCCCTCCCACCCTCCCTATCCCACCCCTCTAGGTGGTCACAAAGCACCGAGCTGATCTCCCTGTGCTATGCGGCTGCTTCCCACTAGCTATCGGTTTTACATTTGGTAGTGTATATATGTCCATGTCACTCTCTCACTTTATCCCAGCTTCCCCTTCCCCCTTCCCGTGTCCTCAAGTCCATTCACTAGTAGGTCTGCGTTTTTTTTTTTTTATAAATTTATTTATTTATTTATTTTTGGCTGTGTTGGGTCTTCATTTCTGTGCGAGGGCTTCCTTTAATTGCGGCGAGCGGGGGCCACTCTTCATCCCCGTGCGCGGGCCTCTCACTATCGCGGCCTCTCTTGTTGCGGAGCACAGGCTCCAGACGCGCAGGCTCAGTAGTTGTGGCTCACGGGCCCAGTTGCTCCGTGGCATGTGGGATCTTCCCAGACCAGGGCTCGAACCCGTGTCCCCTGCATTGGCAGGCAGATTCTCAACCACTGCACCACCAGGGAAGCCCACTAGTAGGTCTGCGTTTTTATTCCCGTCCTGCCCCTAGGTTCTTCATGACCTTTTTTTTTTAGATTCCATATATATGTGTTAGCATACGGTATTTGTTTTTCTCTTTCTGACTTACTTCACTCTGTATGGAGACTGTATGAAATTTTGATACAGAAATCAGATACAGAAATTCTGGCTCCACCATTTACTAATGCTATGTCTTAGGTCAGCTTTCCCAAAAGCAATGTTTGGAATGAGGATTCATGCATGTGTTATTTATTAAGGACATGCTCCCAGGAGAGAATGATAAGGGAGAAGTAGGAGAGGGATGGGATGAAATCAAGCAAGGGTGAGATGTCAAGTGAGTCCCCATCTCAGCCTGATCCCACAGGGAGCTCTGGAGCATATTACTCCTCAGTTTGTCCTCACTCAAGGCAAAGGAGCTGGATTTTTCACACTGTCATCCCTGTCTGTCACTGGTAAGAGCCTCCCGAGAAGGCTATGAACTCCCAGGTACTTCTGACTCTCTGCTTGTGCCGGGCAGTGGCCAGAGGTAAGACAGACATAAGAAGATCTGGGTGGAGCGCTCTGTGGTTCTGGGTATGACATTTCACGTTTCTATTTTATTTTCCTATCTTTAAATTGGTCAGCTAGGTTCTACAACTTCAATTTGTTTAATTGTTCCACATGAAATTGGAAAGAAAAAGTAAGTTCCTTCCACTGGAACTTAAGTTTCTTGGGCCAGGGATCTTGATTTTACTCAATCACATAGCCGATACTCCTACAAGACTGACTAATAGTAGAAGGGGCTAAATAAATACCTAACAAAGAAATGAATGGTGAACAAATGGGTATTCACCAATTGTTGGATAAGGGTTGTCATGACTATCAGATTAATCTGCTAATTAGATCATCAAAATATTTCATATTCTCACACTGGGCTTGTCACACATATAGGAAAGACACCAATGGACCCAGAGAATGTAAAGATATCTTAATGAAAAATAACACAGAGGGACTTCCCTGGTGGCGTAGTGGTTAAGAACCTGCCTGCCAATGCAGGGGACACGGGTTTGATCCCTGGTCCGGGAAGATCCCACATGCCGCAGAGCAACTAAGCCCGTGAGCCACAACTACTGAGCCTGCGTGCCACAACTACTGAAGCCCGTGTGCCTAGAGCCCGTGCTCTGCAACAAGAGAAGCCACCGCAATGAGAGGCCCGCGCACCGCAATGAAGAGTAGCCCCCACTCACTGCAACTAGAGAAAGCCCGCGCGCAGCAACAAAGACCCAACGCGGCCAAAAATAAATAAATAAATTTAAAAAACACATAAATATACAAAGATATTTACTTAAAGAAAGGGATAACACAGTACATCCTAGACCAGGGTTTAACTTCCCAGTCCCCAAACTACCCACAAGAACAGATTGCTATGAATGATACCACTGCTTAGAATGAGGATTACCCCTTTTCCATTTTTATGGGGCTTTATGCCCTCCAAGCGCCTCCCATCTTGGAGGCTTGGCTAAACAATAGCCTTCCCACTAGGTACAAGAAACTGGAATTGGTAACAACCCCAGACTCCATAAATATGGATGTGAGCATCATGTGGGTATGAAGATTTAATTTATATAACTAGCATTGTCCATTAATCTTCATGCTGAGAAAGTAATATAAAAATATTTTGCTAAGTGAAAGAATACAGTCATAAAAAACACGTATTGTATGATATCATTTATATGAAATGTTCCAAGTTGTCCTCTGTACCAATGGGGACAACAGTACCTATCCTATAGGATTTATTATAAGGATTAAATGAATAATAGCAAGTCAAGCATTGAAAACGGTGCTTGACACTGACATGAATGCTGTGTAAATATTAAGTATAATTATCAACAACAAAAACAAACACAAAAGCAGTCAGACTGAAAAATGGAAATTGACACAGACATGTAACAATAATTCACAAGTGACACAGCTGAAACACACATGAAGGGGTGTTTGACTTCACAAGAAAACAACTACATGCACCTTAAATTTTAAAAGATGTCATTCTATCAGATTGGCAAAGATTGCTTTTTGTAGCACACCCAGAAGTTAGTAAGGAGAGACAGCAAAGGGCTTTGTCATACACAGATGGAGAGCATGTAAATTGGAACAAACCCTTCTAATGAGCATTTGGACAAGTTTATCAAAAAGCACTTCATATCATTATGGAATTGCTCATTATATTTTTTCAACTGAGAGCCAAGGACAAGAGAGAGAAACTTTCTTTAATGGAAAGTGACACAGAACACGTAGAGATGGTTACACAAAAAGGAGATAACAGCATACTTTAGACTGGGTAGTAACTTCCCAGGCTCTGCTGGGATAGACTGCCACAAAAGATACCTTTGCTCAGGAGGGCAAATTCAAGTTCAGGTCACCTTTAACTGAGGTGTAGAATTTTGAGAGGCCTGGCTTACTGCAGAGGTCTGAATTTCAACTCCTACCCATGAGCATGCCCAAATTCTCCTCTCCTGATCCTTGTATCACCAAGACCCCAAGAACAGCCCTCCACATTTCCCCCCACCTTCCTAGGACAGCTACAGCATCCATTTACTTGCTTATTTTCTGGATCTCAACTGCTTCTTCATTTGTGTGTGTGTGTGTGTGTGTGTGTGTGTGTGTGCGCGTACTTATAAATTTCTCCTATTTTCTTGTGATTTCAGCTGTGTATTTAAAAGGACCTCTCATATAATATCTAGGGTTTCCAAGTATTGTATAGCAGTAGAGCTTTCCAATTCTCTAGCCCATTCTATGGCCCAAACCAGATATCTATTTTAAAATGATCTACAAATCTGCCAAATCCCATGGTCCTATGGTTCTAAGAGGAAAACCTAGAATCACACATAATTAAAGGCCTCTTTGAATGAGAATAAGCATGAGAGAAGAAGAAAATGCTACATTTGGCCAAGCACTGAAGCAGTTTGGGTTTTCATCTCTTTCTACAGCTATCAATATAGACCTCCACAATGCTCTCCCAGCCCCATGTGCACGTGCCTAGGACTAATGACACTGTTGGATATGATCCGTCTACAAGCCTGTCTGTCCTAGAAGACAGTTGCCTCTCTAGAAGCTAGCATGCTCTCTCCTATAAATCTGTATCCCGGTTTCTAGAACTACGTCTCCCACGAGAATACGTGCTCTGTGCGTGCTTGTTGAAAGAATTAGTGACTTTTCTTTTAGAAATATATCTGACGGGGTGGTAGAGAGAAAAGGTCTTAGATGAAATGCTTTGGGTCAACTGTAATAAATGACGCATTTTTAATTTCACAAATATCAATTGAACACCAAACATAACTGTAGCCACTTTCTAGGTCCTGAAAGATGAATACACTTTGTTTGAGCAAACGGCTGTTTTTATCAGGATTTCATTTACATTCTATAGGAAGAATTTCTGTGCATGCGTGTATTTTGTGTGTGTCTGTGTGTGTAAGAGAGAGAAAGATATTTCTCCCTTGCAAAATAATATGTTTTTTATACGATCCGGAGAGAAATACTTCAGTGTAGTAGCAGAAACATCTGCCAGACAAGCCTGCCTGAGTTAGATATTTTCTAGCTATGTGATCTTCAGCAACTTACTTCCTTTCACCAAGTATCAATTTTCTCCTACATGCCTTCCAGGGTTGTTATGAGAATTGAGAATTGTAAATAATGTCTATAAAATACATGGCCCATAGTAGGTGCTCAATAAATCATAGCTGCTGCTATTACATCATAACATGAGAATCCTTCTCAAATGTGAGGGTTAACTCCCTTATTGAGTCTGTCTTCCAGGTTTAGGGCCTGGACACTTGTTTTCTTTAAAATAGGGTACAATGTGACTTCTTGTTACTAATTCTAATCCTGTGAAATGCATATTATGATGGGCAGTTCTGCCAGTCAGGATAAGACAAGATTGAGCTTGTACATTTTCTTTAGTAAGCATGAAGCCAACCTCCTTTATTGGCATTTCCAAATCAGAGCCAGCAGCAGAAATATAGATAGTGCCATAACCTTGATGCCTTGAGAGTCTCTAAAACGTAAACCTATTTGATATGACAAAAGGTCGACCACATTGGTTACTAGGAAAACCTCAGGAAGTGCAGACGAGCCCTTAGGGCATCAAGGGCTAGGGTATTTCACTGCCCCCCTGTCTCTAAATGGATAGCATCTCACAGGGACGTTTTACCGCATTACCACATTACTCTCATCTGGTGCCAAGAATGTTCTGGAAAAGCCAACAGGAAACAAAAACTAGCCAATTTGTAAAATTTTCTCATGCCTCTTTTATTTCCCAGTGTATGCTTTCATTGATCTTGCAGAGTTCTTGAGGCTGGAATGGTGAATAATAACCTCAGGCCACGCATGGTCTGACCTTGGCAGAGGTCTTTCCTTTTGCCTTTCCTGGTTGCAGTGGGTCAGATTCCCATGCGTGTGCATCATAGCCCCAGAAGAATTGCCTCTATAGCTCCTCTGTCTACTTATTGAGAGGAAGACGTGGAAAGGGGTGGCAGGGAGAGTATCAGACTTGGAGTTCTACCACTCATGAGCTTAGAGGTCTTGGGTAAATCATTTTATATCCCCAGACCTTCATTGGTCATCTATAAAATAGAATCAATGTCTAGCTCGCCTGAGAACACATTTGTGAGAATAATTTATAAACACTTAACCCCTATACATGCGGAGGCTTTTTATTTTTGCCATGTCCATCACCAGAGGGAAATGAAAACACCCTCCATTCTTCTTTCAAGCTAATGCCATTTCTAACATTGTCTTATCCACAATATGAGCAACAAGCTAGAAATATGATTATGAAAAGATCTAGGGAGAAAGAGAGAAAGTTATTAAGGAATTGGCTTATGTGAATGTGGAGCTCTCTGGGTCTGAAATCCCTAGGGCAAGCTGACAGGCTGAAAATTCAGGTAAGAGCTGATGTTGATACTGCAGTCAAGTTCTGCGGGGTTGCAAGCTGGAAACTCAGGCAGAATTTCTATCTTCTAGTCTTGAGAGTTCCTTCTACTTTTGGAGAACCTCAGTCTTTGCTCTTAAGGCCTTCAAGTGATTGGATGAGGCCCGCCCACATGAGGGAGAATAATTTACTTTATTGATAGTCTAGTGATTTAAATGTTAATCACATCTAAAATATATCCTCCCAGGCATTCACATCCAGATTGGTGTTGACCAAACAAATGGGTACCATAGCCTAGCCAAGTTCACACATAAAATTAACCATCACAGTACCAAGTACTGTAGAGGATTTCCAAGTGGAAAGAACTGGGTGGTGGTTTGGAAAGAAGAAGACTTAGGGAGCACATGATCTCTGGTCTTCAATACCTGAAGGGCAGTTGTTGAATGGGACTTGCTTCTAGAGGTCACTGAAGGCCCAACAATGACCAAGAAGTACAGCTCCAGAGAGACCAACTCTGGCTGAAAATAAGGAAGAATATACTATCAGCTACATGTGTTGGATGCTACATATTTTGATTCCATGGAAGTCTTCAAATAAAGCTGAGCTGCTGCACTTCATGAATGCCACACTTGGATGGGATGGATGGGATGCCGCATCAGATGGGATGCCCCTAAAAGCAGCATCTAAGGTCCTCCTGAAGTATGAGATTCCATGATGTTACATAGATATTCTGAATCACTTAGAGCAATTTTTAAATTGCAGTTCATTACTATGTGAGGACACAGATTGCCTCTTTTCAAGAAGCAAATGTAAACATTTTATTTATTTAATGTTTTACTTTTTTCCCTGTTGGCCTTTTTTTCAAAGGTGCTCATTCCTACCTGACATAAGACTCATTTTAGGCTGTTTTCTTAATATTATGCCAGAGCAAGGGTGAAGTACGTAGAAGATGGCATTACAATCATGAATTAGCATTCTCTTTCCTTGTTGTACTGATCATATAAGCCTGAAAGTTGGAATTGGAGTGGTTTTAATCACATTTCAAATTAATGTACTCAACTATATAAGAGACAAATAAATATGATTATCTACCCACATGTTTCAGGTTTGCCTAAATTTGATGGTATGTGTAGTATTTTGTCTTTGACTCATTCTCTAATCTTAGGCAAGTTAACTTCTTCATGTCTTAGCCTCTCCATCTGTAAAATGGGTATGTTTCATTGACTTGATCACTCAAATTTTCAGATTCTTTCTAGCTCTTACATTTGGTGACACTGATTCCAAGTTATCTTCAGAAATCTTTCAGAACTCTACTAAAGCACTATTGCTAAACCCGTATAATATCTAGGATTAATCGATGTTTTCTTCTTGCAAACCAAATCTGTTAGAATATCAGAGCTTCTCAGACAAGTGTTGGCTCATAAAGAAATCCGGTTTATTTTCCATTAAAAGAAAATGCATTTAATAGAATCTGTCATACTTTCCTCTCAAGTGAAAGGTATTTAGAGGGGCAATTGTGTCCCTGGGTACAGATCTGGTTGGAAAAATAATTTCTAAATACTCCCATGGGATGACTCTCAATGCAGCCACTCTCTTATCCCATGCTGTTCATCTTCTTCTGCTGTGTTTGTCCCTTTGTGAGGCTCATGTATTCTTACTATTTTCAAGGTTTTACATTTTTGTTTCCAGGGTAGAATTACAAAGGAGGGAGCAATTGGAAACATCTGCTCTGCTTTCGGACACTGGGCAGGCGCCTCCATCACATGCCTTTCTGCTGCTGGGTGATTAGGTACAACTAGAGGCAGAATTGCTTTTACTTTGGACTGGGATTCTCTTCTTGGCCGTGAATGAATAAATGCACCAGATGGAACTCTCTTTTCTCACCCACTGAACAGACGTGAACTGCCGGTCACTCAATCTGATTAGTAATACCTATCCCACTAAGACAGGAGTGGCAGAAATCTTGACTAGTCGAACACCCGAAAGCCTCTGTTTGTTTTCCTAATGCTTGGGCTGATTTTGAGGCAGCATAATAGTGGATTTTGTCTATGTTGCCATGGGGGGTTTTATAAAAAAAAAGATAAAAGGAGCTCCTCCTATCATGAGTTTCCAAAGTGAATGAAGGCTGAAGATGCTGAACAAACCATGTACATCACTGTTTTAGACACAGGCTTGAGAGCTGTACCAACACAGTTACTTGAGAGTTGAGCATCTAGCCAGAGATGATCAGAGCTGGAAAACTCTGGAGACTTCTAGTCCAGATATGTTCATTCATAAACGGGCAAACCATGGCCCAGAAAAATAGGTTGGTATAATATTACTAATAACACCTAAGGTTTACTGAGCACTTATCATGTTAAGTACCATGGAAAGCACTTCACAAAGACAAACTCAATTCTCATGGATTCTTTCAGAGTTTGGTACTATTTTCCTTCCTTCCTTCCTCCTCCCTCCTTCCCTCCCTTTTTTCTTCCTTCCTTCCTCCCTTTTTCTCCCTTCCTCCCTTCTTTCTCCTTTCCTTTCTCCCTCCCTCCCTTCCTTCCTTCCTTCTTTCCTTCCTTCTTTCCTTCCCTTCTTTCTTTCTTTTCTTCCAGATGAAGAGACAGGCTGTGAGGCCAGGTCTATAAAGTTTAAAAGCAAAGACTCAGGGTCCAAACTCAATTCTAACTGATACCAAAATCTGTGCCCCTGGGGCGGTGGTGGGGGGAGGGCGGAAAGCAAGCCTGGTTGAATAGCAGTTCTACAACTAACTTGCCCTGAACTTTGTACAAAATATCTCATCTCTCTCAGAATCAATTTTCTCACTTGTAAAGTATAGAAAATAACAATTACTTCATAAGGTGTTGTTGGAATTAAATTAGTAACATTGAAATGATGGTTTTAGTATACGATGGGTCCTCAGAAAATGGGACAGGTACTTGGCAGATATTTCAGAGGTCATTACATTACTACCCTCTGTGTATGGAGGGTGCGGGTGGGTGGTAAGATGGCATTTCTAATGCTTTTCAACCTGGTACTCCCATGATGCTGTGAGTCATTTGTTTAGGATCAGAGGAACATGTTCTGCCTGATTCCTAGCTCCAGAATCTTACTCCAACTCAGTGATGTCAGAAAGAGAGAAGCATACATATTGCCCTAATTTTTCTAATAGAAATATGAAATCTCAAATCTAAAAGCTTTACATTTTCTACTAAAGTTTTGGTCTCTTCAATATATGCTTATAAAAACAAAACGCAAACCTTTACCCTGAAGAATCAATGCACTATTTGATTTTTTTCCTCGGGAAAGAAGAAGCACAGATTTGGTAAAGAAGGAGCTGAATGGAGGTTAGATGTAGTGGATTCTTGTCTGGGTCCTGGCACTCCATACTGGTGTGAATTTACCCTAGACTCCTACTCAGGCTTAATTTTCCCATCTTTTAAATGAGCAAATCAATTTAGAACTAGATGAACTCTTAGAAACTTTCCAACACAGTGTAATATCTATATGAAAAGTAGAAAACTCTAGTCTCTTACCTAGATGGTAGCAGCCATGTAACAATATCTACATGTCCTGGATTGAAATGGGATTGAGTCCCTCCCAGTGTGCCTGGCACTGTGTCATTTAATCCTTGAGAGCATCTAGCAGTGAAAGCAATTTAAGATGACAGCAAACCTTATTGTTATATTCTCCAAAATCTTTCCCACGTCCATCCTGACCACTGTAAAAGTGTGTCTGGCATATTGCATTCCACTGTGGTTGAAAGATGCATCCGGGGTCTCTAGTATATTCCTCTTCCTCATGTTTCCATTATTCAGGGAACATTTTCAAAGGATGAGATCTGCTCGATTTTTGAATAGTTTCCAGAGGGATGTGGCAGAGTGCCACCTCATTTGATTCACTTAAAATTAGACCACAGTGAGGAATCCCAGTGTCCCGCTGGGAGCAGTTCTGTACCGGTGGGAGGGTAGGAGGAGAGACATACCCGTTTGCTGCTGGAATACAAGAAGGGCTCTCCATCATTGCCTCACATGTCTCCCCAATTCTGATTATTTCGAGCACTAACCCTCTCAGTGAGAACACAATGTAACATAATTTCTGAGTCCCCCCTCCCTTCTTCCACCTATCACCTAGCATTACCATTTGGAATTCACTGATACTAATTCTAGCAGAATTGAAGAGCACTTATCGGGAAAAAAAGTCATTGCAAATTCATGTCCTATTCCCAGTCTCTAATAAGTCAACCACATGCTATATTGGTTAAAGACTTAAAATGTACTCATTCTGCATATGGGATATAATCCTGGGTATCTTAAATAACTTGGGCTGTCATAACGAAATAACTTAGATTGGGTGACTTAAATAACATAAATTTATTTTCTCACACTTCTGGATGCTAGAAACCCAAGATTAGGGTGCCAGCATGATCAGTTCTGGTGACAGCATATACACAGAGAAAGAAAGAAAGACAGAGAGAACAAGCTCTTTTCCTCTTCTTATAAGGCCACAGTCCCATCAGATTAGAGCTTCACCCTTATGACCTTATTTAATTTTAATAACCTCTGAAAAGAGCTTATCTCCAAATACAATCACACTGAGAGTTAGGGCTTCAACACATAAGTCTTGGCAGGGTGGAGGGGGAAACAATTCAGTCCATAGCACTGGGATTTCCAAAATTTTCTTTAATTTCTCTATCCTCAGAGATAGGTCCCAAAAGAGACATCAAACTTGGCTTAGATTTCCCAAAGATTTCCATATCTACATACTAAAAGAAAATTTGGACTCATTTGTCTAAAATGGGTAAGTTCAGTGATCTGATTTTTTTTTCATGTACCCATTTATGGGTTGGAAAGAATTCAATCTTTGGAAAGGGTAGATTTAGTTCTAATCTTGGTAATATTGCTGACTTTATGACCTCAGCTTTATCCATCTGTAAAGTAAGGTCTTCTGGGAAGATTGCTTCCCACTCTGATATTCTGGGGATCTGAGATGTATGGATTGGCATTTGTGTTCCTTTTGGAACAGATACTTGCTATCAAAATCCAAAGGATGCTCTAATGTCATTGGGCCTACATTTTCATTGGCCTCATGGCCAGGATAATGGAATAGAGATGACTTAAACAGAATATTGAAATCAAACTTTCTGGGGAGAGGTAGAAGACAGACACTGAGCCATAATCTAGAAGTGAAATTGGGAGCAGTCAGGTGAAAGACTCATGGGTCAAAGGGGCAGATTTTGGAGCGCTCTTCCTGCCTACTGGTTTACATCTCGTGGAGTGGTTGGGGTAGAGGAGACATCACAGTGATTTATAGAGTCTAGTAGTTAGTTAAAGCACAGAATAATGATAGGTGCTTTCTTAACTAGCAGGCGTTTTCTAAGTGTAAAAGACACTTACAAGCACTTTGCACTTATTATATTCAAATTAATTCTAACCACAAACCTTGGAGTGTCATTTTTATTCTCAAATTCCAGAAAAGAAAAATGACACTTAAGAGCTTAAAGCAAGTTGTCCTAAATCATACGGCTGGAGAGAAGCAGGGTACAGATTCCAAACAAGCCAGTTGACTTGAGATCTCCTAATGACTAGTGCCTTCTGTCTTAGCGGGAAAACTGAGGCTTAGTAATGTGGTCTATGTCTTCTCCACCAGTGTTCCAGGAAGACAGGGATGTATGCAACCTTTTGCCTCCAACACTTAGGCAGTGTAAAAAAATACTTGGGTGTAGAAAATACAGGATGATAGCAAACTCCAAATGAGTATCTTCAAACCCAAACAGAATCAGGATCATCCTCACGGAGGAAATAACATCTGAAGTGAGACCTAAAGACTAAGAATGACTTATACAGGTGAGAATAGGGGAAACACAGTGGGAGAAGAGGGACAGAAGGAAGAGTTTCATACCAAAAGGTATCTGTGCCACAGCGTACTCTTCACATCCTAATTGCATGTTTATTCATCTCTCTTCACTGATGGTGAATTCCTTGAGAACACAGCCATTTTCTTATTTATCTTTGTGTTCCCAGTACCAAGAATACAGTAGATGTTCAATGCTTGTTGAATGCTTACTGCTTGAACCACAAAATGCATTGAGGGTTCCTGACCTCCCCAATGACTGGCTATCTGTCCTGGATTTACCATTTAATCTTGTCCAGTCGATGTTTCCTTTTCACTCCATTTGTACCAGGTAGCTCTGCTAGACATCAGAGAGGTGAATAAATAAGACACAATGTGCTGCTTTCCAGGACCTATCATCTCTGGTGGGGATGGAAGACAAATATGCAAGTTGCTGAGCCTCAGGGTCTCTTCCAGCTACCTCACAGGATAATGGAGTGCCCGGGAAAATAATGCATCAAAAATACTTCATAAAGTATCATCTGTATCTAAGTTAATAGTTATAAATTGCTAAATGGAAAAAAAGTAAAGCTCTTTGCTTAGCAGAATCCCAATTAATAAATGAAGAAGCATAGTTGGATATCATCACTTAGTAAACACTATGGCACTAATTGTTGCAGGCGAGGTTCATCAATAGAAATTAAAATTAATGGGTTAAGGTATAAAGAGAAATGCATTTTCTGGATTTAAATATGAGAGAACAGTAGATAATAGATCTTCTACCAAATGATTGACCTGTATCCTGTATTCTTCCAAAGTGTCACAATCATTTAAAAAAAAAAACAAAAAACTGTGGAATTGCCCCAGATCGGGGGAGACTAAGGAGGCATGACAACTAAAATTAACGTGCAATACAGGATTGAATCCTGGGCCTGAGAAAGGACATCCATGGGACAAGGGGAAAGCTTCATATAAGGTCTGTAGTCTATTTTATAGAGTCACATCCATAATTTCATAATTTTAATAATTGCACCAAGGTTATGTAAGACGTTAACATCTGGGAAAGTATGGTGAAAAGTATACAGGGACATTTTGTACTACGTTTTCAAATTATTGTATGCTTAATTTTTTTTTCTGAATAATAATAATAAAAAAAAAGGTACTTCACTCATGCATCCAGGTCCCTGAAGTTAGAAAAAAGTGATCATGAGATCTGTTGCCAGAATCCTGAGGGAGTATTCTGTTGTTCCTATAATTCAATGGGATTATCTGTCCGACCTCCACAGAGTCCCAGAACCAACAAATTCATATTCAGAATCTTTGGGTGAGAAAAACACCAACATACACTGTGCCAGGCACTGTACTGGCCACTTTACTTACACCCCTGTGTCACTCATCATTTTGTATCATGTCCTTTCTGTGCCCTCTACTTTGCCCCATAATTTGAATTCTGTGTTATAGAAAGAGGTCCAAACCAGTCCACTCCGCCCTCTGAACACAGAAAGCAAACAGCTTAATTGGAAATTGCTGTTTTTCTTCTCCTTGAGACGGTAAAAATCATTTTCCATTTCTTCAGGCAGTTGAGAGTCACTGCCCTCCAGGAAATGAGAAACGTTTCCCTGGACTTTATGATAAAATTAATTACAGTTTCGTTTCGTTTCAGGGTTGAGGTAGGGTTAACAGAGGAGGAGAGATGCATTAAGGCAAAGGAGTAAATAATATACAAACCTAAAAGATGTTTTGAAAGGTTGCCAGAAACCAGGTGAATAATTGATGATGTTGTGAAGCATCCAGATCTTTCCCATGAAATGGTAGTTACGCCAAAATGAACTGCAAGCTATCTCTTTTTTCCCTTACACACACACACACACACACACACACACACACACACACACAGAGTCCTTTTATTGACCCCTCCCACAGATAAGAGATATGGTTATTCATCCATTCAGAGTGTTCTGAAAGTCAGACCCATTCACCTCTTCCCTCATTCCCAAGCCCACTGCCTTTGCTTGAATCTAGCCCACACTTATTTGCATGTAATCTTACGTACCCAGTCTCCCTGCCCAAGTCTGGATGGACTACTGCCTCCTATGGAGCTTTTCCTGCTCTGCTCAACAAAACGTATCAGTCCTCAATGCCTGCCTGTGAACAATAATCCATGTCTGTTAATTCATCATGCCAGGCCTTCTGAAGTCTGGCTTTTGACTTTATTTCCACTGGACACTACAGCAACCCTGAGTATCTTTTCATTAAATTAATATTTATTCCCTGAACACGCCTGACATTTCTCACTGCCCTGCCTTTGTCCACATAGCCTTTCCATCAGGAATGAATGTTCTCTGGCCTCATTTCAGCCTGCTGAAATTCTATCTTTCATACCTATGTTCAGTGATAACCTCTTTCCTGAAACCCTCCCCCAGTTTTCAGTTATTCTCTTAGTAACCTGCCTGAGATTACACGTGTAGGCAGTTGCCTCTACTTGACTACAAACCTCTTGAAGGTAGGGAATGTGCATTCTAGCATCTGTTCCTCTTGAGTGTATAGGTATAGTTCAGAAAGATTGTAAGTGAAAAAGTTTAGAG
Source organism: Balaenoptera borealis (assembly GCF_965194805.1). Lineage (NCBI taxonomy): Eukaryota > Metazoa > Chordata > Mammalia > Artiodactyla > Balaenopteridae > Balaenoptera > Balaenoptera borealis. The sequence goes on from NC_138865.1 coordinate 104,280,214, forward strand.
AATGTTGGGAGATTATATCTATTTTATATCTGATGAATAGTTCAGTAACATGGAAAATCGAATTCTGTGGAACACAGCATGCCACCGTGATTCTGAAAAAAATGGAGTGATGCTCTGTGTACATTTTCATAGCACTATTTTACAACATTTCTTTCCACATCATTAATTCTCAAAATCCACTCAGCAGAGTAGGCTTGATTCTCCTCATCGTTCTGATGAGAAAACTAGGAGTTGGGCAGAGATCAAGTCTAGCCAGGGGCAGACTGAGAGGACTTATAGCTGTACAGACTTAGGTGAAAGTTGGAAGAGGAAGCCATAGAAAGGGATGGTGGGGCACACCAGACTCGGAGATCTGCAGACTGACTTTCCAAGCCCAGCTCTTCCATCCAGGAGCTCGGTGGTCTTGCATAAGTCATTCCAGGCTTTTATTTCCTGTCTATTTTTTCTGTGTGCGTGGTATTCAAATATTTAATCATTTAACCATTTTTATATTTTTGGACATGGAGGATGTTTCTTTTTTTAAACCATGATGAATAGTACTATGATGAATACCTTTTTAAAAAAAATTTTATTGGGGTATAGTTGATTTACAATGTTTAGTTTCAGGTGTATAGCAAAGTGAATCAGTTATACATATACATATATCCACTCTGTTTTAGATTCTTTTCCCATATAGGCCATTACAGAGTATTGACTAGAGTTCCCTGTGCTATAGAGTAGGTCCTTATTAGTTATCTATTTTATATATAGTAGTGTGTATATGTCAGTCCCACAGATGGCACTTCTAGGGGCACCTGCACTTAAAAAGTGATTCTTTGAGATGACACATAATTTGGTGAGCTATGTCCATAGTGGAGGCCCCATTCAGCTAGGCTAAGAGGCCCCAAAGTTCTCTGAACTGTTAGGGGTGAGTCCTCTACACTACACCTTGCCCATCGAGAGGCCATTCTGTCATGTTCATGGTTCAACATATCATCTTTCTTTATGCGAGTTGTGAAGAATGAGCATCACTGCGGTTTCAGGAGACAATCTAGTGCGCTGGTTAAGAACACAAACTATGGGGCCGGACTGCCTGGGTTTGTACCTCGGCTTGTCACCCAAACTAGCTGTTAGGGTTAGAGTTAGGGTTAGGGCTAGGGTTAGGGTTAGGGTTAGGGTTAGGGTTAGGGTTAGGGTTAGGGTTAGGGCTAGGGCTAGGGTTAGGGTTAAGGATTAGGGTTAAGGATTAGGGTTAGGATTAGGGTTAGGGATTAGGGTTAGGGCTAGGGTTAGGGATTAGGGTTAGGGTTAGGGTTAGGGATTAGGGTTAGGGTTAGGGTTAGGGTTAGGAAAGTTGCTTCCCTTCCCCTTGCCTCACTCTCCCCATCTGCAAAATGGTAGTAATAGTATTTCTCTCCTAGGGTTGCTTGAGCGTCTATGAGGTAAATCTCCGCTGAATAGTCGCTATTTTTACTTCTGTGCCAACCATTCAGGCTCCTGGGAGGATCAAATGAGAATAGTTTATAAACCTGAAAGTACTAATGGAAAATAAATACTTTGTAGAACTAATATGATTTTTTTCTCTAAAACTGGAAATAAAATGTGCCCTCTTGTTCCAGAATCCTTCTGAGATCATGAGCTAAAAAACCGAAACACTGTTCATGCCATTTATGGGACACAGTTTTCTTCTAAGTCATTTTCAAAGTTAACTTTACAGTGAACTTTCTCCAAAATGGCTCTTGTTGGAATGGCTTGCAGACCTGAGATTTGGAATACTTTATTTTAAAAGCCCCCCCCCCTTCTAAAGTCAGAATAGCAATTACAATAAACAAAATAACATGAAGTTACAAGTCACAAAAGCCATTTTTAATCTGTGAAGATCTTTAACTTGAAATAGATATATCTTATACTCTCCACAGATGTCTTCTCCCTATAAATTATGTATTCAAATAGTAACATTAAGCCATAAACTCTGAGATCAGTGAGGGCAAGTACCCTTTTATTTTGGAAGCACATCAGTGCTAAATGAAGTGGATGGCTGATGTATGCTTTTCCTATTATTTGCAAAGTCATAAATAAGAGCAGAATAATAGTATATTTTAGAATGCCACACCGATATATAAACACTGACTGAATATACATCTTTAGTAATTAACTTAGGAAATGGTTTAGAACAGTTTCCAAACTGGTTTATGGTCATAATTTGGTACAATCAGCCAATTTTTAGTAATACTTTAAGAAGGGCATTGTCCTAGGAACTGTGAAGGATACAAGACAGCTGGGATCTAGTAGCAATAAAATACTGATTTCAATCCAAAATCCACATTTATTGACAAGACCTTATTTGAGCTTGATAGGGTCGGGTGAAGCTTCTGGAATAGCTTTGATCTGGCTCAGTGTTCTCTGTCCTCATATCTGTCCACCATCAGCTTCCCATTGTTTGCTTCACTAACTCTGATGACCTTTTCCATGGATTGCAAGTTCCAACATGATGTTATACTAAACACATACATTTCTGAGGTCAAATAAACTTGGCATAAGTTGGGCTAAACATAGATTTCATTCTTACAGGACTTCTCAGAGCCTTTAATAAGTTCATGGCTCTCTTATCAGGAGATGGAGGATGTTGTATTGCTCAAACACATTAGACCAATGGATTTTTTTTTAAACAGTATATTCACAGACTAGCGTTTTGCAGAATAATTGGGGAAACACTGGATTAAGACATTAGCTTAGATTTATTTGTTCAATAAATAGGAATTTGATGTGGGTAACAGAGATACAGTTGTTAACACATAGCCACTGTCCTATTCTCATGCAGCTCACCTCTGGGAGGTGTAGCCTATAAGCACAAACATTTTAGCAGCAAGTGTGAAAGGCTGGGGAACACCTTGGGGGGAGAGGGATGTCTTACTGACCTTTATATGACTGACATTTTGCCTAATGTGGATCCTACGCGTAGCTGGTGTTCAACTGATGTTGGTGAAAAGGTTGGGAAGGGAGAAAGAAATCAAGGGAGTCTGGGCTTCCCTGGTGGCGCAGTGGTTAAGAATCCGCCTGCCAGTGCAGTGGACACGGGTTCGAGCTCTGGTCTGGGAAGACCCCACATGCTGTGGAGCAACTAAGCCTGTGAGCCACGACTACTGAGCCCACGTGCCATAACTACTGAAGCCCACGTGCCTAGAGCCTGTGCTCCGCAACAAGAGAAGCCCCTGCTCGCTGCAACTAGAGAAAAATCTGCGCACAGCAACAAAGACCCAACGCAGCCAAACATAAATAAAATAAAATTAAAAAAAAAAAAAAAAAAGAGAGAGAGAAATCAAGGGAGCCAGGAAGGACAAGATTTGGTGAGGGGGAGAAAAATGGGATGAGAAGAGACCCATTTGGGAGCATAACTAGAACGCAGGCAGGTAGTTGAGCAACATTGAAAAATCCTGAGCGTTTCTGAAGGAACTGGGGTGAGTCTGTCTGGGAAAACTGAGAGTAGCAGTTAAAATGACATATCCTGAATCACAGAGCTGCTTCAAGTTGGTCTCATTATAGATACAGACATACTCTAAACCATAAAGCCAGATAGCCTAGAAAGTTCCTGCTGGAAGAGATCTTGGAGATGCCCCAGTATGAACTTCTTTGCTTGATCTCTCCTTATGACCTCGCACACTGAATTTTTTCTGTTGGTTTTTGAGCAGACAATGAGATCCATTTAATCCATTGTGCACCCTTCTGCTTTGACCTTTAGGAAGTTCAGAGCTTAATTTAGTATGTGATTGCAGTAATTGTTAGCTATCAGGTTCCAGTTATAGCCGTGTCTCCCCTTTTGTCGACATAGTCAGAACAGCTACAGTGGCTCGAAGACTATCCTAGGCTCTGTGGAGGCTATACATACTGCCTCAGAGAGCTCTGACCAGTCATGGGACATGCAATTTTTAGTCATTGGTTCATTTATTAACTCATGAAGTTATTGGCTATTTATCATGTGCCAGGATCTTTACCAGGAATAGTAAAGAAGATAAAAAATGTAAAATAAAATAATAAAGAAATAACTTTAAAAGATTTTCTGTATTCATTCTTTTAATAATTTGTTTAATAAGCATATATTGATAATAAATTATGTAATATGCAAACTATTTCAAAAACTGGTTGTAATGAGTGCTCAAATATATAAATATATTTTTACCACAGATATCCTTAAATGTTGTGGTAACATAGATTCATAAAACCCCAATCCTGCAAAGTCACAAATCTAAGTATGTAAAATCTAAGTGGGTATAAATTGTAATGAAAGAGTCTTGAAGCCCTTCAAAATCATAGGACTTGCCCATTGTCATGTATCTAGTTAGTCTCCCAGCCAGATTTCTTCTATTGAGTTACACTAGATTTGGGATAATTACACAAGAACATTCCCACCATTGCAAAGGTAATTCTAGCTCATTCATTTAGCGTATGTTTGGAGGGTCCCTCAAAATATCAGGTCCTGGGCTAGGCAACAGGTCACAGAGGTTGTTTCTGAGTTTCTTTCTTGGGTGACTCTGAGTGAGAGCCTTCTGCCAATCACTACTGTAAATATATTATCTAAGTGCTCAGCATAGAGAACCCATGTCTTATGATTGCACAACTACCATGACAAATCTCTGGGCAGAGCCATCAGGAAATAATTGCTCTTTGGCTTCACATTTCTTTGTTGAGCTTGATGCCCTCACAATAGGAGGATTATACAAGGAAGTAAGAGATAAATTGACGACACTTTACATAAGCACATTCTTTTCAGAATGGAGCAACCTACATGAGGAGAAAGACATGGCAAATGTTTCACAAAATCCAGTAAAGAAAATTCAGGGTATGGACCTGACATTCTCTGACACTTTTAGTTCCTCATCACTGGCCAAAGCACCCTGTCGACAGCATTTTCTTGGTGGCCATAAAGTAGAGAGGTTTGCGTTTGGCACAGAAGAGGTAAAATGTAGAAGAGTCAGGAATACTTCCAGACACAACTCCAGAGGGCACCCTTCACACAGACGGCAGCATAAATGGCACCTTCTAGAGTTGTGCAGTGCACAGTCTTTACAGTTGTGTAAAATGAGGTTGAGAAACATTCCCCATGTCCACGTGTTGGTATATGGACAGCAGGAATGAATAAGGTGGAAATACAAGGCCATGTGCAAAGAAAACATTGATGGGAGAAAGTAGCAAATTGTACAGCTGAGGCTTAGAGGTGGGTATGATAGATTTAGATTTGTCAAGCTCAGATTTGAATCCAGTCTGCAGAACAATATTAGGAATCCATGCTGCAGGCTGATGGGAAAATAGACCTGATTAGAAGCTGTGACTGAAATTAGAAATTTGGGTTTAAGATTTGTCAATTGAAAGTTGATAACTGGGAAGCGTGAGAAGGGGGTAATTTCTCCCATGGAAATAGAGCATAGAATTATAATAGAAGTAAAAGGGGTGTAGGCTTAGACCTTGGCAAACCCCTGTTAGGGAAAAGGATTAGAAGGAAGAGGACCTAGAAAAGCAGCTGGAAGCTTATGCTTTCATCCTCTGGAAAACACTGTCCAGTGTCACTGAGTGAATTGCAAGGACATATCTCAGACCACAAGGACTCTGCGGGTTTGTGAGACTTTGGCAAAATCTAGTTTGCCATATAAACGTACAAACTGTCATTTTTTCACAGATTCCAACGTTCTGTTTCTCAAGATATGCCTCAAATACATTCATCAATTTCATCAAGGATGTTTCCTGGTTGTGACAGAATCATAAATCTCACAAAGTTCTTAATAATCCTTTTTTAAAAAGACTTTGGTTATTTAGATAGTAAATTAGTTTAAACTACCACTGTTAGCATATTCAGGGGGAGCTTAGACTCAATAAATGTCCTATGAAATACAATAGATGGGCAGAACTTAAAAGAAATTCCTTTCATTCAGTAGGTATTCAGTCCAGCCCTGACCATGCAACAGTGTTAGGGGCTGAGATAAAATGGGGAACAAGGCTGACACGATCCTTACCTTGTGAATTTACATTCTGATGGGAGAAACATACAAAAAAAAATAAAGTCAATAAATAAGTACACATATCAAATATGTGATAAATACTGTGAACAAGGAATTAAAGTTCAGACTAACAGGGGCTCACCACTTAGATTGGGTAGTAAGCAAAGGACATTCTGCAGAGATACTATTTTAGCCAAGGTCCAAAAGAGAAAAAAGTGCAGCCTTATGAACAGGTGGAAGGAAGAACATGTCAAGTAAAGGGAATGGCATTTCCAGAGGCTCTGAAGGAGGAAAGAGCTGGACAAGATTTAGGAGCTGGCTGAATGAGGGGAAGAGCGGAGAGGATGGAATTGGGAGGAGTCAGGGGCCAGATTATTGCCATGTGTGGACAATGGATTAAAGGTGGACAACAACGGACCTGGAAACTACAAAGGGATGACTATCACAGCCATCCTGGGCTTCTGGATTAAGACACTAGCCATCAGCAAGGCGAGAGAGAGAGAGAGAGAGAGAGAGAGAGAGAGAGCGAGCTGAATGCATTCAGTGATATGTGTGGAGATAGAATTTACACCACTCATGGATCTGTATGTAGAGCCAAAGACAGGGATATCTCTCCAAGTTTTTTGTTTGAGAAACAAGGTGAATGGTGGGGCCATTTGTTGAGATAAAGATGTGAGGGAGAGACATATTTCTGGAGAAAAATCCACTGTTTTATTTTAAATGTACTACTCTCGAGATATCTATGAATGACACAGTTAAAGATAAGATTAGTACAATCTGAGAGTGAAAAGGAACCCTTTGCCCTGTGGTAAGAAAATTGGTAGGGCTCTCAACAAGGTGAACACAAATGTGATCAGGTCATTTGTTAGCTTAAGTCTGTCTATGACCCCAATTTACCTCTTGCATGAGGATCTTGATTTTTAGCCTGGCATTCATTTCTGAAAACATGCAATACTCTCTTTTTTTTTTTTTTTTTTTTTCCTTCTCAGGTATATGTATTCATCTAAATAGAGTGATGTTATGAAAAATAAAAGAATGAAAAATAAAGGAAATGTTGCTTTATTCTGATCCATGAATCATCGACTTATGTCCCAAGGCTGTTGTATTAGGGATGAGTTTGAAAAGTAAAAAATAAATACTTGCTAATCTGCCTGGATTTTGCTTTTCTGCTGTCAGCTGACAAGCTCACTATGAAGTGTGAAGAACTGGCTACTAGATAAGCAAACTGCCAGAATGCTAAACCTTTAGACCTTCTCAAAGAAGCAGGAGTGGAATTATTGACACTACTACAAATGTACAGAATGTGTGTCACCAGAAAAATGACCTCCAAAACCCACTGGCTAATTTCCCTACAATATTCAGGGCAGGTACTTGGTACTCTAAGGGGAATCAATGACAAGGGAGACACAATCTTCTTTCTCAGAGAACTTGCAGCATCCAGAAGAGACACATATGCAGTACAGTAGAATACAAGGTTGGAAGCTATCAGACTCAGAAAGCCAAGACATATACATTGCTGTTGGAAAACAAATGATAGAGAGAGAGAGCCTCCAGCTGAGAATAATATGGAAGAGCTTCATGGAGGAGGGACTGTTTGAATAGAACCTTAAAGGATGGATATGATTTTGAAAACATGACAAGAGAGGGGCATTACAGGAGGAAAGTAGAATGGAGCAGAAGAAGAAAGATCAAGCCGTGTTTGTCAAACTAGAAATAGTTCAGTATGCATGTATGCATGAAAAGTAAAATCCAAAGTGGGAAGTGAGGATGGAAAAATTGAATGATTCAGAAGTTTAAGAAACAGGTTGATTCTCAAGTATCCAATCCACCAACCACCACATTTCTGAGCCTTCAAAATTTGACGGGGGACTTCCCTGGTGGTGCAGTGGTTAAGAATCTGCCTGCCAATGCAGGGGACACAGGTTTGATCCCCGGTCCCGGAAGATCCCACATGCCGTGGAGCAACTAAGCCCATGTGCCACAACTACTGAGCCTGCGCTCTATAGCCCGCGAGCCACAAGTACTGAAGCTTGCACACCTAGAGCCCGCACACGGCAATGAAGAGTAGCCCCTGCTCGTGGCAACTAGAGAAAGCCCGTATGCAGCAATGGAGACCCAACGCAGCCAAAAATAAATAAATTAATTAAAAAAAAAAAAAAGAAAGAAAATTTGATGGGATTAGCTCCACTCCCAGTTGATGGGGGCAGGTCTTGTTTAGATTAAACCTATCAGGGTATCCCATTCCCTTTTTCAAAATGATTGATTCAGAGATATCACCAATCAGGGAGTTAAAAAAAACACTCTTCTACTGGCTTTATGTAAGAAAACCTCTTTCTATTCATTGTGTATTATAGGATCATGCTCTTTTCTTCCCACTGGATGTGAACAAGGAAACATGAAGCTCTGGGAACTTCTGACAGCCATCTTGGGACCAGAGGAAAAATAAATTTTAAAAAATTTAAAAAATAAATCTGGCACTGAGAAAACAAGACTGAAAAATGAAGAGAGAGAAAAACTGTGTCCTAACGTTTTTTTGAGTCAATGGATTAAGCTTCACATGAGAGCACTGCTATTTCTGGACTTTTGTGTTACATGAGCCAATAAATCCCCTTAATGGTTTAAACCAGTTTGACTTGAGTGTGCTATTACCTGCCACTCGAAGTATATTGATACAGATTCCTTGGAAGGCACATTAAGGTTTTGGTTGGCAATAAGGATCTACTGAAATTTGTAGCCCCAAGAGTGCCATAATCTGCAAAGAAACCCTCATAATAGTGGACAATGCAAAACACCATTAAATCAAGGTAGTCCAAAACAGAGGCCATGAAAGTCAGCCAGTGTTTTAAGCTGAGATTTGTCTTACTTTTCTCTCATTCCCTGCCTAGTCATTTGACTTCTGTCTCTGTCCCCCAGAAGGAAAGGAAGTAATTCTACTTAAGTCTTTCCTTGAGACGAGCCACCTCCCCTGGGTTTGGAGCCTGACACCATTTTTCTCTCTTCCACTGACGCCATAGATGTATTCGTTTCTCTTTGGGTATTTAATGTAAACCAGATAAGCCACAAACTTATAATAACTTTAGTCAATTTCAATTCTAGGCAAGTTGAATCATTGAGGCCAATGCTTCAAATACAAGATACTGTGATTTCACAGATGGTGAGAATGTTTGGGGAATTGCTTTCCTAAACTTTCCTTCCAGTATTTAGATTATGGCATGCAGTCTAGGGGTATATTATGAGTGATCCTCTTGAACCTTGTCAGAAAGTCCTCATAAATCACATTCAAGAAAATATATTTAACTTCCATATACATATATATGAAACTTAAGAACTCAGACAAGTGGAATGAATTCCAAACTGTCAGTTTATAGCAGTAACTTGCCCTTTCAATTTGGGGCTTGAAATTTGGGGTGAGAAAGCTCTAATGGAAATAGCATGTTCTTAGAGAAACCAGAGGGTCTGCCTGACTTCTGAAATACTTTATATGGAGTGATAATTAATTTTGGAATTTAGAAGATGTTAGGTTATGGTCTCAGGTATTTGTGGGATTCCAATAGATCCCAGTTGCTAAACCTTAGTCTTTCATCTATGAAATGGGTTTAATTTTTCCATCTTGTGTTATGATTATAAAAGAAAACATATTCTTGAATTAATATAATACTTACAGTTGACTGTGCTCTTAATATATGCCAGGTGCTGTATTACAGACATTATTTACCATCATTTATTTAGCTCTTAATATGTACCAGCCACTAAGAATTAATATGTATTAACATGCTTAATACTCACACCATTCAAATAATATGGATGTTAATATTTTTACCATTTTATAAATGAAAAAATTGAGGCACAGAAATGTGAAGAATTTTCCCAAGGTCACACAGGTAATATATGGCAGAGGAGAGAATCAAAGGGAGGCTGTCTGCTCTTGGTATGTCCTATAATTTTTACTCTTCCTAATAGCACTAAAAACCGAGTATCGTGAATACGATATTTTGGGTAAGAAAATTAAGACTTACAGAGGATATATACCTTTCTCAAGGTTACGCAGCAAATTCATAAGAGAGCCTAGACTTAAAAGTTAACTCCAATATTACTTTTATCTTTTACTTTGCATATTATTTTCCTCATGCGCCCAGTCTCTCCATTTCAAAGCTTTCCATTCCATACTTTCTTCAGATTACATTGTCACCATTCTCTCTCTGAGCTAAAGTTGGGTGACATACAAGAGAGGTTGAATATTAGAGAAATCACAGATTACTAGATTTGGTATATACCCACGTTACCTTTAAGAAAATCATTAGAAGAACTTAATGTAAACACGTTAGTTTGACTCAATGGTATATCAACTTTAAAATACAATCTATAATTTCATTTTGAAGTTTAGCATGCTTTTTAATTTTTTACCACATTCATTACCAAATTAATGCCTTAAAATCATTAACACATTATCATATTCCCCTAACACAGGGAAGGCCTATTGATTCCAAACTCAAATGTAATCAGGATTAGGATTTCTGAGTTCTCACTCTTTGTTACCGGTAAGGTATGCAGTCATGTGTAGAAATACTCTGTTGCATTTTATAGTCAAGTTTGGCAGAGTCTCCTAAAGTCCTTTTTCTCTAAGACAGAGAGTGTAGAATAATTGTTAGAATTTATAGTTTTTGCCTCATTGTCACCTTGTGAAAGCTGGTTTTCACCTTGACCAACATTCATAACACCGTTCCACAAAAGTTGTTCAACAGACAAGGAGCTAAGCTATAAGGCATCATGATTTGACTTACACTAACTGAAAAGAATTTGTTAGTGTTATGAAACCACCAAAAGTGCAAAATATAAATTGGCCACATTAGAATGAAGACACGGTATAGAAAGTTATTGGTTACAGAGTCGTCAGAATTAGAAAGAAGGATATCATGAAACTACATTAGATGCTCACGTGAATATTGTGTTTTGCAGCTTGCAAAGATCTTTCAGATATCTCATCTCATAGAATGCACACAACCACCCTATGAGGCAAGTATTCTTTTTTAAATATCCCCAAAATAGGGATCAGAGACAGGGTAGAACTACCCAAGTGTCTGCAGTTAGCAAGTAGTGGCGCTAGGATATGAATGCAACTCTGACTCCAGAATCCAAGTAGAAAAAGCGTTAAAATCCTATGGGCTTTCGTTCTGTCTGCTCTGGTACTGGAATCTACTGGGCCCCCACTGAATGATTTTGGTTTCTCTTCCTTCTTGTCCTCTTCTTTTCTTTTACAGTTTTCTTGGCCACATTTGTGGGAAATGACTCCAATTAAAACTTCGTGAGGCCAAGGCTGATTAATGTATCACTGACCACAGATTCTCCAGGATGTGGCCAAACTTCAGTTCCTCAATTGTTTGTCATCTACCTCCATCCTGTCCGGCACCCTCAGGACCTTCTATTGCCAGGACTCAGGGCTGGTTTCCTTGACCGACTTTGGCCTCCATGGTTAGAGATTGGACACCTAGTTCATGTTCCCAGATGGGGCCATTTCTGTGCCTTGTTTTCACACGAACACTTTAAAAACACAAAGTCCTAAAGACTCTACTTTCTTTTCTACCTTCCCTAGATGAAGGGCTTATCTGCAAGCTCCTCATTTTCTTCTGCCTCAAGATAACATCTTGGGTCTAGAGCAGGGCAAACACTGACTCAGCCTTTGCTTCAGCATTTTCACTTTCTTTGGGGTCTTGTGAACTGAAATTTTGGTTCTTTAGGACCTTGAACTCTAACTCTCTAACACATTGTACCATTTATGCCCTTTGACTCACTTAGATTACCAACATATGTATACATACATATATATACATACATACACACGCATACATATCAGTACATACATACATACATAAAAGCTGCTGTCTTACTATCCACCATGTATTGTCATAGGATTTGTGTGAAGATGGAGAGAGGTTTCATATCTGGCTCCATTCTTCAAGTACTGGGTCGGCCAAAAGTTCATTTGGAATCATGGAAAAAGCCGAACGAACTTTTTGGCTAACCCAATAGTTCAATTATATCTGTATCCCTGTCTAACCATTTATCCAGAGAGAAACAGAATGAAACCCAAGTTTGTTTGATGTTGAAGCCAGCAGTCTTTCCACCTCCCTGTAGGGGTACTTTGAGATATGAAATATGGTGAGCCAAAGACTTTTACTTGCCTCCCAATATCCATTCTGCTAAAGTTTCCTTTAGCCAGGACAAAAATTCTAGAGCAAACGTTAGGATTTCTATTTTTGGTCCCAATGTCTGTCACCTGGGCCAGTTTTCATAGTCCCAGCCCCAGCAGCATTGAGCCACAACTGTCAGCTGAGCACATTACCATCCACCTATGAGATTTCCTTTCCCATCCAATTTTCTCTTATGTATTTGGGTGCAAAATGGGATAAAGTTCTGGCTAAAGATATGTAAGCTGAAGTAGTGTGTAGAAGGTCATTCTAGGAAGTCTTCTTAAATGAGAAGCTATGTGCCCTTCCTTTTCCTCTTTTTCCTTCCTGATGCTTGGAGCAAAGATTTGATGCATGCCACTGCAGCAGCCAATTTGGTCCATGGGAATGAGGTGCATACTCAAGGGATGTTGGACAGGAGAGGTAAAAGGATCCTGTTCTCTGACATAAATAGAGCCACCATACCAAATTCAGACCTCCAACCCACAACTCACTTTAAAATAGAGGAGAGCTGGGCTTCCCTGGTGGTGCAGTGGTTAAGAATCTGCCTGCCAATGCAGGGGTCATGGGTTTGAGCCCTGGTCTGGGAAGAGCAACTAAGCCCGTGTGCCACAACTACTGAGCCTGTGCTCTAGAGCCCGCGAACCACAACTACGGAGCCCATGTGCCACAACTACTGAGCCTGTGCTCTAGAGCCCGTGAACCACAACTACTGAGCTCACGTGCCACAACTACTGAAGCCTGCGCACCTAGAGCCCATGCGCCACAACAAGAGAAGTCACCGCAATGAGAAGCCCACACACTGCAACGAAGGGTAGCCCCCGCTCGCTGCAGCTAGAGAAAGCCCACACACAGCAACAAAGACCCAATGCAGCCAAAAATAAATAAATAAATAAATAAATTTATAAAATAGAGGAGAGCTAAAGTTTTGTCTTATTTTGAGGTATTGTTATTTATTTCCCTTATATACAACTGAAACAAGTGACAATTAATATAGATGGAGATCTTTAAAAAGGATGAATAGAGAGAGTTAAATGTTGATAAACTAAAGGATGTTGGCATGAATAGAGGAGATCTAACATCGCTATTGTAGCTAAGGGAAATTTGTTCAGAAATGTAGATTATTCCAGTGTTACCTGTTACCTCTGCATTCAGACAGCTTACATATAATACCCTCTTATTCCTTCCAGTCTTATCTGAAAGGACAAAGTCTGCAATCAAATCCCTGGAATCTCCACTTGCTAGGTGTTTGACATTGGATGAACTCATTTATCTCTCAAAGTCTTATTTCTACATCAAAGATATGGATTATGAGTTATCAGTAAATTATGGTATGTGTGCCTGGAACAGAGAAGGCACCAAGTAGTAGAAATTCCCATAGGAACAGACACTCTCTTCAATTTCAGGGACTTCATTTCTGGCTAGCCTTAAAGGAGCTAGCTAACTGTATCCTCCTGAGAAAACCTGTCCCCCATATTCGTGCTCTGTTCCCTTTCCTCTTTGGACACGTAGAGAGATAAGTTCCAGTGATTTCACTGTGATTCCATTAGCATTAAATGGAGTGCACATGACCCAGGAGAATTGAGACTCTGTCAGTGGAAAACTCTAAGTGGAAAGGTTCCTGTCCTTGGAGCTGCGCTTTAGAAACCTTGTCAGTAAGAGCTTTTGTCTTAGGGGTTTGTAAATATTTATATTTTCAAACTACTATGAGAGGAACAACAGCCATTCCACATGAATGGATTACGTTAAATGTACCCAAAGTCTGTAATTTAAGCTGTCAAACGTGAGGAAATACCAGACTTAAGGCTGCCATTCCAATCCGCTCAGAATAAATAAGGACTCTGGGCAGAGATCTTCCACACAATGGCTCACAGACATATGGAAGATGTTACTAGGGAAGACGACTGAAGAGAAGGAAAAACACACTAAATGAATTCAAGAAATACCTAGTCTTTCTTCCAGAGAGGGAAGGGATTGGGGATTGAGGGAGAAGATTTTTGGCCCAGAAGCAAGGAATTGGGATTAACATTAAACCAAGAATGAGGGGTGGCACGTGGAGGCTTTTCCTGTTCCTAAGGCATTTGTCTGTTTTTCATTTATTGTTTGGTCTGGTGATATGACACCAATATAGGAATCAAAATGTGTGTCTGAACTGGCGGGATGAAGGATAGGGGATTTATTTACTGTGGAAGTTCTGTGTTAAGCGTGTGGTGGAGTTTCCTAGCCCATAAAACACAGGTGGAAGGTGTGTTTATTGAACAGGAAAAAAAAAAATGCATTTCAGGGAGAGATTGACCAGTGGGTCATATAAATTTGATTCAATTCTACAGGCAGGTACTAGCCACCTACTTTGTGCCAGACATGGGCAGTGAAGCTTGAGAAACAATCTTATTTAGTGGAAAGAGCTTTAGCTTCTTGTCCTTACTCTGAAGTTCACAAATTTTGCAGAATGAGGCAAATAACTTCCCCTTTCTGAGCATTAGCTCAAAATGCCAGTGCTTTCTTTTTAATGACTAAATACTGTTAGGTGACTTGGCGAAGGTATGGGACAAAATGGGCTTGCTAATGCTCTCCTATTAACCCTCCAGTCTAGATTTTGAGAGAGCTCCAGGTGTGGTATTCTGTGTTACTATTCACTGATATTCCATGCTCTTCTCTGTGGTACCCTTAACTGTGACAGGATATAACATCCCATTCTTTTTAACTCAGGTGTGATCAAAAGACTTGGTTGTCCAGTGGGATAAACAGGAGTGATATATCTGAGAGGAAGATATTAGAGCCAATGAGAGGTTCACTGTATCTATGTTTTCTTTCCTTCTGCCCTGATGACCAACAGTGGTCCAAATAGAAGCTAATCCATCAGCCTGGTTCCTGGAATGATGACATGAAGATATGCTATTGCCCACCTGCCATGGACATATACCATCAGTGGTTTTAAGTCACTGAGATTTGGGGGTCTTTTGTTACTGCAGCAAAACATACCCTTGCTGACTGAAACTCACAGGATAAGAGACAACTCTAATCTACAAAGTATACATTCTTACCTTAGAATATCCTAAGTCACGGTGATCCTAAGTATCACCCTGGTCCATGGCAGAAAGAGAAGAGCGAGCAAATTCTAAATTTTCATGGTCTTTCACCCAGTCAAGAAATGTAGGCCAAACTCTATCATCCAGAAGTTGATTTACTTATTTCTCCTGTATAAGAAGGAGAAAGTAGAATTAGGGTAAATGACAAAATGTGTTACTTTAGTGAAGTCTCCTGAGAAAGGAAATATGACTGTTCTCCCCCAACAATACTGAAGATTTTTGAAGAGGGAGGTGACACACTCAGATCTCTTTCTGAAATCTCTCTCTTGATGCACTTTGGAGGATGGACTTGAGTGTATATGACTGTAGCTAGGTTGACCAAGTAGGAAGGACTACAGCAGTAAGGATAAATGAATGAGGAGGGCAGTTTTAATAAGGACAATTGCAACAGAGATGAGGAGAAGACTGCAAATACGAGAAGTCTTTTGCAGGCAAAACTAATAGTGAGGGTTTAGATGTGTGGAAGAAGTGTAGCTAAAGATGAGCGACAAGACAATGGTCACATTATCCATAGAGAGGAAAACTGCATGAGACAACTCAGTTTAAAGTGTTGAGTAAGCATTTTAGTTTGGGGGTTTCCCTTATGCTTCTGCACAGAATCAATGATCACATGGTCCTGCCCTTTGGGATCATGTTCAGACACAGACCACTGGGCAAGATGCATCATTCAACTGGCCAGCTGTGATCCTTTTAGTACATTTACGTTGGATTTACTGGAAGACCACATTGTTTATGGTTCGTGGGAGGCATTCACAAGTAAAAAAAAGCAGAGCTTTGACCACAGTTGTGGACCCTGAGACGGGAGACGGCTGGGCATTATGCCAGGAGAACAACCTGAGGAATTCTACAGGCTTGGGTTCAAATTCCAGCTCTACCATTTTCTAGATGTTTGGTTTACTTAAAACCGCTGAGTCTCAGTTTTCTCACCTATAAAATTAGGTATAATAATATGTACTTCAAAGGACTGTTGTGAAGACCCCAGGACTCTATCAATGTGATGTGACCAAAACATAGCAGGCATTCCATAAATGCTATTTCCTTTTCCTTTTCCTTTCCCACATACCACTTAAATGATGTGGAATGAGATTGTCTTTGAAAGACACCATTGAATGATATGCTTGTTATTGGTCAACTCACCCTTTCATTTTGGGAGCCCCAAAACTATCTTTTATGGTAAATCAAAGGGATTTTGCCATCAAAGAAAAGAGACCAAACATTTTTGGTTTGCTACCCATTGAAAATAGCTTAAGCCAGAAGGGCATTTTGCCTGGAGGAGAGATGACTTCTATTGGTATGTGCATGGTGGGAGTGGTAGGGGGGAGCCAGTGGTCACCATTTCCAAATATCAGATGGTCATCAGAAGAGTGGGGGAAGTGATGTGCTCTGTGGTCCAGACAAGAGAACTCTGGCCAGTAGGTCAAAGTTATCATGAGACATTCCTCAGTTCAATTCACTGCAGCTAATAGCCCTACAATGACTCTTTGGAGGCAGTCAGTAGTGTAACTGGATGTATGAAAGCTGAAGTCAGGTGAACCCTGGGCAATTAAGCAAGGAGTAGAGATTCCCACACTTGATGGGAGGGTCTACCAGATGCAATTCAAGGCAGCAAACCTGTAATGAGGGTCTGGTACATGTAAGACTCCGGCTGTAATCTGGGAGAGAAACAGGTTCAAAGAAGACAGTGTCTCTCCTCTTAAGCACACATAATCAACTCTAAATTCTTTGATTCCAGGATAGATTTAGTGACTCAGCCTTCCCCACAGGTTAGTCAGTTCAGTCCCAGGCTAGATATTATAAATTGTCCATCCTGTGTACTATTTATTCTGATCCTCTCAGGCAGAATTATCCAGTTGGAATTTGTTTCCAAAAGAAAGTACTCATGCAAACTTCACTTTTAATAGAGGTGTGTCCTCAAAGTTAACATGAAAATTGAAAAGCAAGTTAATGAATTATGTCAAAGCATATCTAACAAAAAGTGAATATGTTATACCAGAAACGACTTCAAGTTTGTAAAATTGGGTTCTAGGCTTATCTGGATAAAAACTAGCTGGATGATTTCCTCAATTCATCTCCCTTCTCTGATCCTCAGTATCCCTTTATGTGCTATATTGAATTTAGTAATTTCCACGTTCAGGTCCTGCACCAACATGCTATAGCGATGTTAATCATAAAATAAATATGTACTAAACATGTACTATATGTCAGATGCCATCTGAGGAAATGAAGTAAAGAAAGTAACAAGGCATAGACCCTGTCTTGGAAGAATTCATGTCTTGTAGATAAAGCAGCTAATGATGACAGGAAACAAGACATGAAGTCTTATTGATACTAGACCATATGGGCATGAAGATGTGTAAACAAATGATTCTGCCTTGAAAGATTATGGAAGGCTTTTTAAATGGGGTTGCAATAGGTTTGGAAAATCAAGATGACTCTCTTGATAATACAGATTCTTACATGTGCTTTAGCTAGAACTGTGTAGATTTATGTGCTATAGGCCAGAAGAATGAAAGCCAGAAAATAACAGTGAGAAAGAATTGAGTGCCAGGCACTACAGACCATGCGGTGTGCTAGGTACTTCACGCACATTAACTCAGTCCTCCTGACAGCTTGTGGTCAATGGTACCACCTCCATTTTCACTTTACATAAAGGAAACAAAGGTACAATACAATAAATTTTAGCTAAAATTACAACTCAGATCCAACGGTAGTGGTTAACCCTCAGGGTGTGTTGAGAAGGATTCAGAAGCCACCTACAATAAGATGGATAGAACGACATGCTTAATTAGGAATTCATACAACAAATATTACTGAGCTCCTTCTATGTTTTCAGCATTGTTGTAAATGAGTGGAAAACACTGGTGAAAAAAAGTAGACATTGGTCTCTGCTCTTCTGTTGCTGGTATTCTAGAAGACACAAGGAACAATAAATATAAAAGATAAAATGTATTTCTTGTTAGACACTGAAAAGACCTGTGGGAAACCAAGACAATGTAGCCAGGGTATGTGGGCTGTGCAAGCTAGCGAAATTGTTACAAGTTTCATGTGGTGGACAACATAGGCCTTGTTGAGAAGGTGGCATTTAAGCAAAGACATGAAGAAGGTTCAAGGGTTAGCAACAGCAGGGACATGGTAATGGTGGCACGTGAGACAACAAAATAGCAAAATGGACAGTAAAATCAGTCTCTAATTATAGGCCTCCGTGGCTCGAAACCTTCAATAACAGAATTCCAGTCAAGAAAACCAAGAATTATGATTTCAAATCTTACTAGAACCATTTTAAGCTTAAGGCAGACTTACATTTTCAAGCTATGAGATTTTGAAAAAAGTGACTTTCCTTTCGCTGAGCTCCCATTTTCTCATCTGTAAAATGGGCGACAAAATGTCTAACTGACTGAGTACTTGCGGTGATTTAATGAGATGGTGATTGTAAAAAACCTGGCATGGAGCCTGACACAGAGCTGGAGCTCTGTAAGTGTTTTTTTTTTCACCCTCTTGCAACTTTCAGGCATTAAAGGGGAAAGAAACAGTGAATGTTGTGCTTTGAAAAACCCACTCATTGGGCAGATGGTTCGGAAAGTTGCAAGTCACCACCCACCAGTTCAACTGCACTGTTGCAAGCTTATGTTCCAATCTTCGCTCAAATACTGACATAGCTTTGACTCACTTATACTTAGGGGTACCAGGAATATTTCTCTTTCCTATTCCCTGTTGGCCCAAGGACTGAACGATATGAATTGGATGTTACCATCCCCTTACCAACTCTCTGTGAATGTCAATTTTGTGAATTTAAAGAATTCATCTAATGTCATTGAGCTGTGAAGTTTTTACAATTTTCTTTTTATGGGTGAAAAAAAGAGGAAATACAAAATTGATAACGCAGTCAAAGTGTATCATACGGAAGAATTTTAAGGTAGGAAGAGTAGATGAATCTGATTTGTAGACTGGTGATAGTCAAGTAATTGAAACATTTTTTCACATACATCTTTGGGATTAGGAACTCCACCTAAAGATGGTTTAAATAAGCCTCACTGAAGGGCATGGGAAGTAGTGTTTTATGCAATTTTGCTTTGGTTCAAATCTCACTTACAATACCTATTGTGCATTTATTGAGATTCTGTGTACACCAGGCACTATGCAAGGAATTTTAATATCCCGTCTAATTTAAGCCTTAAAACAACTCTGTGACATGGGAATTTTATCTCTTTACATAAGGAAACTGAGGCTTTTTATATCCTTACTACATAAGGAAATAGGCTTGTTTGTATGAAATTTTTCTTCAAGGTCACAGAACTCCTATCCTTCAGAGTCAACAGTCAAATCCTGAATCCCTTTTACTCCTATGTTTTTTTCCATTATATACAACACTGTTTCATAGTTTTAATCAAACAGGTTTTGTAAGAGAAGTTCAAAGTATAGATCTGCAGTTTATATCACACAGCTCAAAAAAGTTTGTTTTGGGAGAGAATTTTCATAGTGTTCTAGAATAATTTTAAGAGAGGGGGTACACTTTCAAATACAAAATTTATCTAAGGTAAGAACTAAATTTCAAAGCATTGTTTCCTGTTTCAGCATAACACCTTAAGACGACATGTCATGAATGCCATACCTGCATTTTCTACATCTTTACTCCCTATTGATGCAGAAGTGTAGACAGATGAGACAAGAGAAATGCAGGAGCCCATATCTAAGTGGTTTCCAGGGGCAAAGGGGTAGAACAGAGACAGCTGTCCTGGGAGGCAAGAGCAGACGTTCTGGTTCTTGATTGGCAGG
Organism: Balaenoptera borealis; assembly: GCF_965194805.1. Lineage (NCBI taxonomy): Eukaryota > Metazoa > Chordata > Mammalia > Artiodactyla > Balaenopteridae > Balaenoptera > Balaenoptera borealis. Next base: position 104,300,230 of record NC_138865.1, read on the forward strand.
TAATTTGTTTTGCGAAGATCTTGGTCAATTTGCTTTTTCCTCTCTCAGATTAAAAACAGGTAACTATTTTACATTGGATAGTGTATATATGTCCATGCCACTCTCTCACTTTTTCCCAGCTTACCCTTCCCCCTCCCCATATCCTCAAGTCCATTCTTTAGTAGGTCTGTATCTTTATTCCCGTCTTGCCCCTAGGTTCTTCATGACCTTTTTTTTTTTTTCCTTAGATTCCATATATATGTGTTAGCATACGGTATTTGTTTTTCTCTTTCTGACTTACTTCACTCTGTATGACAGACTCTAGGTCCACATATGTATATGTATAACTGATTCACTTTGTTATAAAGCAGAAACTAACACACCATTGTAAAGCAATTATACTCCAATAAAGATGTTTTAAAAAATGCAAATTAAAAAAAAAAAACCAAAAACAGGTAACTTTTGCCTCCCTGGCACCCAGCCCCCACCTGTAGTTTCAGTGTTTCTCTAGGATCGAATGGGTGTTTTCTGCTCCCTTATATGGGAAGCTCCTTGGATTGGCCATTGAGTGTAGCTCCTCTGATTCAGTTCTTTCCTATTATAAACCCTGGAAATGAAGAGGTAAAATTGTCTTGAAACATCACCTAGTCCTACCCCTTAATGGTCAGACGAGAGACACGGAGGATCACAAAAGGCTAAACTTTGGCTTCCCAAAGCCACATGTCAACTCAAGGCAGAGAGAGGGCCAGGGCCAGGCCCCTGCATCCCAGTTCAGTGAACCTGCATTGCTCCAGCATGATTAAATCTGACGTCAGACCTCACAGAGAGATGATGTTTCGTTGTTCTGTTCCGTTATCTTTGTCCAGACCGTACAAGTTTTTCCTTCATAATGAAAAATGATCACCCTTCTTAAAGAATAATTGAAATGAAAAAGGCAGTGTAATCATACTGCATCTGCAGATATTGGCATTTCAAAACACTGAGTGCATAATAAAATAATCCTTAAGGAGATCAGTCATTGTCCAAACACACTGGCTGCTCTGACTTCCTCCAGGGCACTCTCACCAATATTAATATTGTATTGAAAAATATTCAAGGTCTTCTGTCTTTGGTCTGCATTACAGTGTCTGAAATGTTTTAATATTACACAGTAGTTTCCTTTAATAGAAGTGCGATGGCCAAAATCGTGGAGGTAAGACTCTAGCTCTGCAATTTACCTGGAATTATGTTTCCCTCCAGACCCTGGGCTTTCTGGGAGACAACCAGAAGCCCTGCATGATAAAAGGGTATGAAGTCAAATCATATCATGTCAGGTTTGCAAAAAAGAGAAGAAAAGCTAATGCAGAGTGGGGAAAAGAAGAAGATTGCTCACCACGGAGAAGGCTTCTTGTGCTTCCCCTCATTCATTCCTCGTGACAATCCTGTGATATAGTTATTATTTAAAAGTGAAGAAACTGGAGCTCATGGACACTAAATAGAGAGTTCAAGGTCATTAGTGTGCAGGTAGAAGACTAGGTTTTAGAACTGCAGGACTTTCTGAATTCAAAGACTGTGCTTTATTTTGGCTGTTCACATTACTTCCAGTGAAGGAACAGGTTATGTTTATGTTGAAAGATTGCAACTGTTTTTAGAGATGGTAGATCATTTTTTCACCTTCAAAAATCAATGTCAATTTAGAGAGTAGAGAACAGATTTTCTTCCCTTGTATCCTCAGAATGCTGAGAAGGGAATACAGATGGGTATAACAGAAGACATACTTTAAGAGAAGAGAGGCTGTCCTAATGGTAAGAAGTATGATTTTGTTAGGTCAGCCTCAGAAATTGCACGTTTTCATAATAAGTGTAATCAATAAGCTAAGCAACGACCTCACAGAGATATAGGGAAGATTCAAGTCTTAGATAGGACTTTGGACTAGGAAATCTCTACATTTCTATGATTTGTCATTTGATCTGCAGCACTTTGGTTAACACAGAAGGTACATTCGATTCCTGTAATTTTAGGTTCCTAAGTTTTGTCCAAATGCATATTTTTGCAAGAAAAAAAAAGATCCTCGGCAGTGTTATATTATGGCTTTTGGCTGAAATCTCATGCCTAAAATGTGCAACTGAAATATGGCTTTATGGAGGAGCTCCAAGTTTTTCAGAATTATGTACTGTTTGAGAGGGGTCAACCGCAGAACTGCACATCTCTGCCGTGTCTTCAAACCCTCTGAATCGCTGAGGTCTGCAAAACGAATTGGGAAACCTTCAGAATGGGAGGTCTTTTTGGCTTCCCATCCTCAAGCTGCTCTCCTGCAGAACAGGAACCAAAAAACAATATACACTCACTCAAAGCCACCAGGCTGGAAACTCACTAGTGTCAGATGAAGGCAGGCTCCGGAGAACTGTAAACTAGGTGAAACTCCTCTCTGATGCCCTGAAGCCTCCGTACACCACAAAATATTGGAGGTGAAAAGTCTCAGCGATAATTTTTTTCAGCCAGGGACACTACACTGAGGCTCAGAAAAGGGAAGGAAACTGTTTAAGAAAACACAGTGACTTTGTTTCAAGATTAGTACTAAATTCTAAGTTCCTTGACTCATTTAGTGCTTGAGGAATTACAGAATTTCACGATGAGACAGAACTTTGGAGATCATCACTTCACCAGCGTTACCCCAACTGGATATTAGTAGGTTTCCATGGGAAAGGGGTTTCCTGATCAAGTAAGTTTATGAATCAGTGCCTTCTATATTAGCGATCCATACTGCCCATGTTCAAAGCTCTGAGGCATCTAGCAGAAAAGACCTGCATTTGATTTTAATTAAATGTTTCCCAAACTCATTTGACTGCAGAGCCATTTTCCTTCTGGCCACCTACTGACATACTGGGAAACACTTGGACTTTGCAGAATACAATTTGGTAGTGCTGATACTGACTATTCTCTCTGGATACTTAGTTTTTCTACCAGCAGGGCCACCACATAGTGTCCAGCTAGAGTGTCTACAACAGCAATGAGGCCCTTATCAAACCATAAGTTCACTGAGCAGATGACCATAATATGTTCCCAGTCAGGTCTCCTGTGATGAAAACAAGGGCTTAATGATTATGTAACTGTTCCTCCCACAGGCATCCCTGACACGTTTTTCAACAATTCCAATCATTAGGATGCCAATCCTAGTATTTGCTCCAATTGCCTTGCTGCAAGCCTGGTCCTCAATACTGATCTCTCTACACAGATGACAGCCTTGCAAAGACTTCAAAATGCTGATCATGACTCCCCTTCTCTTAGAAGCCTGAACCTCTCCTTGTTAACCGCTCCTTGGTTATTTTTCTGTTTCTTATACAGCATGGTTTCAGGTCTCCTCACCATTTTGGCCACTGATTCCAGTTAAAACCATGGGGTTTTGTACTATTAGACATATCTAGATTCAGTTTTTTAGTTACTCCACTTGGTAGATGCATGAGATTCTAGAAAAATTCATGACCTTTGTTAATCTCAGTATTTTTTTTACCTAACTAATTAGAGCTATTTAATATCTGTCTTATGAAATCAACTCCATACATCTATGGTGATAAATAAATGACGATGCATGTATGACCTGCAACATAGTATTCAATATATTTTATTTAGCCTTGGCACCTTTGTTCCCAGAACCTCACTAATTTCTAGGAATCTATTCCAAAGCAGTGTCATTTGGGACAATCTTGTGAACATTTGGTTAAATAAGTAAAAATAGAAGGTGATACCAAGGGAGGTGATTGTCCCTCTATATCTGACCACTTCCAGAGAACTGAGTTCCATTTCTTCCTCATATGTTACCAAGATGCAGTTGCCTTCTCTATCCAGTTCTGCTCCCCTCACTCCTTTATTGGTGTTCCTGAGAGCACTCCTCAATAAACCACCCACATGCCTCCAGTGATAGTCTGCTTTTTGGGGCACTCAACCTATGACACTCAGAAATAACATGGGGATTTGGGGGGAGCGAAGGTAACTGAGGTCTTGCATGTCCAAAGGAGTGATAAGCTAGGCAGTTTCAGGTCATAATAGCAATGTGCCCTCACTTCAAACTCTCTTGAGGTGGAGAAGTCTGGAGAATACAGGTGTTTAGCCTCTCTGTCACCTGGACTTAATTTAGTTTCTATTTGGACACAGAATTCTTGTCTGCTCTGTAAGGAGGTACACATTTTATAAAGTTCTGGCTAGTGAGAAGAGATAAGAAAGAAGTGAGCCCTAGTTGAAACATATTCGACCAGTTCTGTTTTTTTCCTCTGGGTCTCAGTTTCCCAGCAATACAATTGATCAGTTGAACCAGATAATTTCTGAAGGGTTGTATAGCTCTGTCATTGTTCTATTTCTTTTCCAGAACTTCATCAATTATTCTCCTATCCCTTAAGTGGAATTTTGAGATCTTTCAGGCAATTAACAAATAATTATAGTGCAACTACCATGTGTTAATCCCATTGCTTGGTTTTGAAGACATAATAGTAAGCTTGCTAGAAAAAGTCTAGAAGTTCATGAAGATTTCAATCTAAGTGGTTAGACATACAATTAAATAAACAACATGACAGAGCAGTGAGTAATAGACAAAATCCAGGATGCTACAGGAACACAGTAGAGGGAACTCAGCAATACAAAGAAGTGAGGAAAGGCTTCTCATAAGAAATGTCCTTTAAACTAAAGCTTGAAAAATGAGCCACACCAACAGATAAATAAACAGCTTCCAGACAGATAAAACAGGTACAAAATCTAAGAGGCTTCCATATACTTGACTAACTTAAGCAACTAAAAAATGTCAACCCTTGCAAAAGGATTCTAGATCTGGTGGAGATTAAGAAAATAAATGATGTGTATTTGAAAGAAGGGTCAAATTATATTTTGTCACCAAACTTAAATAATCTATGCCATGATTTGTATATGTGGATGGGCACACTTGCATCACCTAGAGGCTTCCAAGAAAGACAAATTCTTGGGTCCCACCCCAGACCAACTGAATCAGAATCTTTTTGGTTAGGGGTCCAAGAATCTGTGCTTCAGTAAGTTCTTTGGGTGATTCTTATGCACAATAGGGTTAAGTTGGAGCTTTGACTCATGTTTACTTGATGCATTCAGATGTGTTTGTGATGAATTAGGCTGTATCAACGGCAGAATTTCATGCAAAGTGCATTGGGATGCTTGGTGATGGTTATGACAGGGACAAAGAACTTGCAGCTGTTTCATGTATCAAAACTGACTTTTTCTCAGCCACCTATGGCAGAGGATGATGCCATCAGGTTGCTTTTCGAGTAAACTTTCTTGGGCTATGGATGTTTTCAATGCAGAATTCACTCTTCTATTTCATTTCAAGGAGTCAAAAGTAGCCTTCTGAGATATCTGATTCAAATCTTGGCATTTGAGCTTGCATTCATAAAGACAAAGGAAATCAAACATCCAGTTCCGAATCTTTGGTGTTCAGAAAGACTGCCTTATAGCCAGAACTCCAAATCCTCTTGCAAAGTTACTAAAATTTGTGAACAAAACATGAGCTCACTCGAATCTATAACATAGCTCTCTAGAGAGCATGATGTTTATAGGATCTGGGGATATCAGTTATATGACAAAGACACTTTCCTCTCTGCAACCAGCCAACAATAACCCTGTTTCTCCATAAATATCACTGGGGAGGTGGGGGTGGGTCAGATATGATTTGGTTGGTGCTGCCATGTGAAATACCTTTTATGTGTCAGTTTTTAAAGAAATGGGATAATTTAGCATCACTCTAATATCTTACATTAGCATGCTAAAACCCAGGCCCAGATAAGAAAAACTGCCCTTCACTGCTAAGAGTCATGTTAGCACCTCTTTAGGGCAGTAAAGGAAAAGATAAATGATAATGGTAGGAAAAAAAAAAAAAAACAATTTCCATAGTGCTTTCAGCCATGACTAAAGCCCAGTGTATGAGACAGAGGCTTTTATTGAGAGCTCATAACAGATAATGCCTCATAAACTCAACAAGCATCAAGAAGGGCAAATGGCATGTAAGAAAGAAAACCCTTCCCTGGTAAGAGACTTGGTTAGTACACCTGAAAAAAATCCTTGAGGTAAAGGGTAATTAATTCAAGCAATAATTTGGTGCATTGAATTTATAACATAGAGCAATCTCTTCTCAAATGTTATTGTTTTATTTAAGGTCTGAACTAATGTCTTCACTTTGCTTCTCTGGGTTCATATGACAATTAAATACTTAAAGAGAAAATAACGCAGGTTCTATGACTTCTGGTAAGACTCCCAAAAGAAGGAAATCGTGAAGACGTAGAGAATGGACTTGAGGACACGGGGAGGGGGCAGGGTAAGCTGGGATGAAGTGAGAGAGTGGCATGGACATATATACACTACCAAACGTAAAACCGATAGCTAGTGGGAAGCAGCCACAGAGCACAGGGAGATCAGCTCGGTGCTTTGTGACCACCTAGAGGGGTGGGATAGGGAGGGTGGGAGGGAGACACAAGAGGGAGGGGATATGGGGATATATGTATACATATAGCTGATTCACTTTGTTATACAGCAGAAACTAACACACCACTGTAAAGCAATTATACTCCAATAAAGCTGTTAAAAAAAAAAAAAAGAAAATAGGCATAGGATGGGCATATTGGTCAGAATGAGGCCCCAAACCAGGCCATTGGACCAAGTTTGAACACAGGGCAGGTTCTGGCTGATGCTTAGGGATTTTTTTAAAATAAATTTATTTATTTATTAAAAAAAAAAAGAGCTCTAGGTAAGAATGTTGTTCTCTAGGAAAATTAAGTGATTTGGGTCTTCATACTTCTTATCCCTGAACTCAGCTCCAGGCCTTTTTATAATAATTATACCCAGTAAGATGCTCAGAACAACTGAAACATCCCTCATTTGTTAGGTTCTGCTCTCTTGAGAAGGTAATTTTTGTTTTAAATAGCAAAGATTTTTCTTCACTGCACATTCACAGATTATTTATTCTTATACTTGTCAGTTGGCCTTGTTTTAGAGCAATTAAATATTTGTGTTGGTCTTCCCCAAATTACATTAGAAGTTTTAAGATGGCACTTACCATGACATAGACATCTTGGTTTTCCTTAGATCATCTAGCGTCATGCTTGGGACATAGAGGCTCTAATTAATCTTATTTTCTTTATGCTAAATCATGCACCTAAATCATAACACATCAAAACCCATCTGAGTTCTGAGGAAAGCTTTCAAAGCATCAGGTTAAACTGGAATTTTGACTCATGTTTATTTGATGCATTCAGATGTATTTGTGATGAATTATGCTGTATCAAGAGTAAGATTTTATGCAAAGTGCATCGGGGTGCTGGGTGATGGTTATAACAGGGACAAAGAACCTGTAGCTGTTCCCTGTATCAAAACTGACTTTTCTTCAGCCCCCTCTGGAAGAGTATGATGTCATCTAGTTGCCTTCAGAGTAAAATTTCTTGGGCTACGAAGTACCTATGTCTATGGATTTTTTTTTAATTATTTAATTTATTTGTTTTTTTATTTTTGGCTGTGTTGGGTCTTCGTTTCTGTGCGAGGGCTTCCTCTAGTTGTGGCAAGCGGGGGCCACTCTTCATCACGGTGCGCGGGCCTCTCACTATCGTGGCCTTTCTTGTTGCGGAGCACAGGCTCCAGACACGCAGGCTCAGTAGCTGTGGCTCACGGGCCTAGTCGCTCCGTGGCATGTGGGATCTTCCCAGACCAGGGCTCGAACCCGTGTCCCCTGCACTGGCAGGCAGATTCTCAACCACTGCGCCACCAAGGAAGCCCCATGGATGTTTTTAATGAAAATTATTGGACCTGATAAAGTAGAGAGAGCACCATAGTGCTTACCAGGGTCTCATCCTAGCTCTCTACTAACTGCCTGGATGAGCTTCGTAAATTCCTTTCCCTCACTGGTCTTTGTCGTGTTGATCTATATAAGGTGAGCCAAGCAAGTGATCTTTAAGGTCCTCTCAGCTCGAAAGTTTAAAGATCTCTATCAATTTTGAAATCACCTATTTTGGGTTTCACCATTTTTACACCTAATTTTGCTGTCTCCTGTAAGGCACAGGAAGCTAAGTGTTGTAAATGTAGTGTGACGGATGTGTAAATTTCCCACTAATAAGACTATTCATCAAATTCATGTTGTATTAAAATGGCAACTAAAATAGAACAAATGCTAATTTTAATGCCTTATAATAAAGAATGCTGGTGGGCTAATGGAGAGGAAGATACATGAATATGAAAACTTTAACAAGAGATAGAACAGGCTTGTGATGAGTATGGCATCAATAAAATGAAAGGGGTGGAGGGGTCAGAAGAGGAGATTGCTTTCTCATAGAGGGAATCGGGAGTGACTTGACGGAAGCATTTTAATTGACACTCGGAAGATCAATGTTTGTTTGTTTGTTTCTTGTAGGAGACCTACTAGAGTTATGACTGATACACAGAATGTGATAAAACAACAAGAAGGATATAAAACTAAGAACGAACGTTGAGGCTGAATCATGAAAGGAAATCAGGGCCAGTGCAGGTGTCAGGAATGTTTTAAAATTAGTAGCTATGAACCCTGGCTGTACATCAAAATCACCTGGAGAACAGTTAAAAACTATCTATGCTGGTGGCTCACCTTCAGAAATTTAGTTAATGGTCTATATTGGAGCCCAGGCATCAGTATTTTTTTTAAACTCCCCAGACCAATGTAACATGCAGGTGTAGGTAAGAATCAATCATTTAGGTTATGGTGGGGTCATGTAAGGTGTGAGGCAGGTGAAGGATATAACTGCAATAGTCCTATAATGAACTGCAGAGATTATTATCCTCTTGGCAATTGATATATGAACTGCTTTGGAAGGAGAGATCCTTCTTTTTAAAAGATGCCCTTTACAGTGGAAGTCATCCCTGGTTCCTGAACAGGTAGCATAAGGATAAAAGAGTCTACTCTACATAATTGAGGCGAGAGAAAGACCAGAGAAAACACTGGCACTGCTTGGAGGAAGAGTTAGTATCAAGAGACGGGAGTGACCTAGATGGGGCTGGAGGTGAGGGGACTCTTAGGAGAGGAGATATGTCTAATGGGTTTATTTCAAGGGAAAAGCTGTTGCCATAATACATGACTCTTTCTCAGAACCTCATAAATCTTCAGTAAAATATTTAACAAATGAAAAAGGTTGGCTGTAGTAGGACTTCTTGTGGAAGCTCGTGAAAGGCTAGATAGTGGTGTTGAGGCTTTCACGGTGAAAAAGAGCTACTGTGAACAACTAGCACAGTACATTCTAGGTTAGAGAACTGTACGAAGCCAACTGGCATACCTTAGAGAACGTTCCCAAACATGACTGAGCCACAGAAACAGTGAATCAACTAATTATAAATGCAGATGCCTAGGCTCAATGCCAAACCTTATGTTTATCTGGGTTTTGATGGTGTGGCTTTTAACCAGTTCTGCAGATGCAAACTCTGTCAGAGGTCCTGAGTTCCGGCAAGATTTATATGGAGGATATATAAGAATTGAGAATTAAGAAAGGAAAAAAGGATGCCTTGGATTTAGGTAATACTAGTAGGTTTGTATGGAGAGAATAAGATGGTTCAAATAACTGCAAGTCATATAAAACAAACAAATATTTCCGTGTGTCTAGGCCTGGCCAAAGACATCACAAAACATCTTTTTTTCCTCTTCTATTTCTGCTGTCCCCTGGGACAGATAGCTCTGGGCCTCATGGAGTTATGAATCAGAATTGTTCTGACATATGCACCTAATAGAACATGCATTAGCTTTAAAATTAGGAGCTCTGTTCTGAGTGCCCATGATTTCATTCTTTATTCCAAGAACATTAGCCTCGCCTAATATAGAAGAGATGTGAAATTTTCCTACAAGTTTCACTGACTCTCTTACACTGGATCCACTACCCAGTTAGTCTTTTTTTGTTTTTTGTTTTGCCAATTCTACTCTCTCTACCTAGGAGCCAGATCATAGAAATGACTCCCTACCAGCTTAATTTCAGAATTACTAAGACTATTAACCATAGTGTCTTTGAGTGAGGAATTTTCATTTTAGGGTGTATATACCTCCTGCAATTAAACAAAAATGAATATGTGTGTGTATGTATTTCAAGTTCCCCTCCCTCCAGGGAGGGTGTCCATGAGATTTTCCAAGAAGGCCACAACCCGTACATTATGAAGTGTCCCTGGTGTATAAGAAAGAGCAATGCTAAATTCAAGTACTGGCCCTGACCCATGCATGTGTGTGATTTTGGAGGAGGTCATCACTCCAAGTCTCATTTTCCTTCCACACAGTACGGGGATGTGAATTCAAATGATCCTATGTATTTAAACATGCCAAATAGAAAGCCATAGCATGCAGAGGGTTCTTGTAACCTCATAAACAATCTGATGTACACAGAGGCTGGGACACCATAGCTAGATCCACCACACATTCCACTTGGAAGAAAAAAATCCACGAATGAAATAAATTTATGTACCTTAATGATCTTTGTAACTGAAGTACTATGTTCATATGAATTAAAGTGTCGTGCTCTCTAATTCATTCAGCATCAGGATTACCATGAGTATAAATGTAAGACTAATAATATTGATGATAACGACCCCTGCTTATTGAGTGCTTGCCATGTATAGGCAGTGTTTCATTTAAGCCCACAATCCTATTAGGTGGATACACTTATATCCACCATAGGAATGAGGAAGGAAACCTGAGAGGGGTTGAGTGAGTGAACCAAGGTCAGAGTTAGTGCCAGAGCCAGGGTTAGCAATTTGGGGGAAAGAAGAGAAGTTTGTATGAAAGCTGCTCTCACTTATCTAAAAAGACAGCCAAAGGGAAGAGAAGTCGCTTTGATTGTGTGTGACTCCAGAGAGTAGTGGAACCACGACCAGGAGGGGCTACACTGTGAGGCTGTGTGTGCCCAGTCCAAACATTCAAGCCACTTGTCTAGAACATTATAGACAAGATCTCTGATTTGGATGGAGGGATTAGGGTGGCCAGTTTTAAGGGTATCTTCCCAAAGTTGGAGCTTCTGTTTGCATGATAAAAATGGTCTGTTCCCTCAGTGATCACTGTAAGCTCCTCAGGTGAGGAAATGGAACTGACATGGAGATTGGCCCTTTTGACTCAGATTCGATAGTTTGTCTTAAACAAAACCGTAGCCTGATTCAGTCTCAGCTCCCTCGTGAGATAAATGATTGTTTCAACGTCTGTTGCCGACTTCAGAAACAGATGATGCTAGTAAATGCCCCAAACTCCTTGGGATGCTCACTTGAAAGGCGGTTTTGCTTTTATTTTCATGGCTATGAAGAAACTGGCCCATACATTTGTGAACTTACAGATGACATAACACTTCCCCCAAAAGGTGGCTGGGAGGCTCGAATGAGATAATGTATATAAAATGGCTGGACACAGTGTCTGGCACATAGTAAGTTTTCAGTAAATATTAGTATTAGTTGAATCCAGTTCTGTGCTGCCCCGGGTCCCCTTTTAAGGAAGGTCATTGCTACCCAGGGGCTGGGGATGCAGTCAGCAGAGAGCCTCCACCTGCCAGCAACCCTGGACCCACCTGGCTGCAGAGAACTGCCTCGTAGAGCCTGCACCCTCCCTGAGAGAGTCTGCACCCAGAGACTGAGCCAGGCCAGTACTACATCTCACCATATTGGCCTCATGTGAGACACCCCGACAAGTTCCTTTCTGGCCTGGCGGAGCCTTGGCCAGGCCTGCATGGCTGTGTAACCTCTCCCTCAGTCAATCCCATGCCTCCCTCTGCCTTTCACAGGTATCGATCCCTAATAAGCATACTGCATACTAAACTGCATCTCAGTGTCTGCCCCCAGAGAACCCAACCTGCAACATCTGCCCACATCCCACAGACTTATGTGTAAATTGAGAAGATTCTCATTCCAGCTTCCTGGAATGTGTCACGAGAGCTTGGGTATTTCTCTAGCCTTCGGTTACCTGGTTTCCAGCAGGAAAGTTTGGGCCACATGACCTCTGAGGGTCGTCCCAGTGCTGACATTGCATGAGCTTTTATTTCCTCCATTCATATTCTCATCACACCCATTAGGAAACCTCCTCTGTGTCTTGTTTTCTATCCTGTGTTCCCAAAGCATCCTGTGTTCACAGCAGAAAACCCTTCCACTGCATTGTCATTTTGCTTTTGTGCATCTATCTTCCTTACTGGATGGGTACCTTTGGATTAAAGATGCTGTCTTTTACCTTAAAGTCACCTGTGGCACTTACTGCCTGGTCTAGAGCCTTGAAGGTGTTCGATAAATGGGTACTCAGTAAATGAACCCATACAGGCATCCTCTGGGTTATTCTGACTGAGGAATACATGATGAATGGCACTCCATAACTCTCTTTCCAAATGCCCTCTTCTTTTGGTATACCACACCCCACTTAGTGAAGAACAATTTGTTTTCAGATTGCTGCAGGACACAAACGTGTCTAAGTAACTGGTTCAATAAATGAAGATATGGCACTGTATTTTAGTCAACTGTCAAAATCAGGTGGTACAATACAACAAAACATCATTCTTTCCCAACCAAACATGTCTTTTTAAAAATGAAATTACAATTGCTTTGTATTTATTTATTTTGTTTCCTTATAAGAAAGCAAGGATGAGAGCTACCAAAAGACAAAAGGTGATGAGGTAGCTGGCATGGGACTGACCACAAGGTTGCAGGAAAATTTGGGAAGGGAAAGGAAATTATATGTATTAAATGCCTAATACATGCCAGGCACTGTTCCAAGCTCTTAGCATATATCTAGTTTAATAATTATATTTAACAGACAAGAACACTGAGGAACAAATTGGTTAATGATTTGCCATGAGTCCTATGAGAGAGATTTCAAAGGTGGATATAGAAACTCAGACATTTCCTCTCCAATATGTAGATCTGTCTGAACAAATAAATGGAAATGGAGACCTGAGAGGTATCTCGATATCAAATCATCAAGGATGTTCTGTGTAGATTGTTCACAGGGTGGGAAAGGGGGAAGGGAAAGAGAGAGAGAGAGAGAATTACCAGTAATCATTTAACCAAATAATCCTGATCTCACTTAAATGTAGAATCTAAAAAGAAAAAAAGTCAAACTCATAACGACAGAGAGTAGAATGGTAACTACCAGAGTCTAGAGGGTGAGGGGAAAGAGGGGCTATTGATCAAAGGGTACAAACTTTCAGTTATAAGATGAATAAATTCTGTAGATCTAATGCGCAGCCTGGTGACTACAGCTGATAACCATGTCTACTTGAAATTTGCTCAGACAGTAAATCACAAATATTCTTCCCATCGCCCACCCCCAAGAATGGTGACTATGGGAAGTGAGGGCTACGTTAGTTCGTTTGATTGTGGCAATCATTTCACCATGTACACATATATCAAAGCATCACACTGCATACCTTAAATAGACACAATTTTTATCTGTCAAAAATAAATAAATACAAACTTTAAAAATACTTCTGGAGTAGAAAGCAGTGGCCTAAACAGGAAGACATGTATAATTGCAAAGCATATTTCCTGCCCACAAAGAACTTCTAGTATGTAGTTGGGAAGACAAGAGATGAGTGCATGAAAAAGAGAATTAGCTACCCAGGGCAATGAGGCAGGAATGTTCCATCCCCTTCACAAAAGTTCAGAGTCAAGAGATTGTTTCAAGCAGGGCTGTCAAGAGTGACAGTGACTCACTCCTAATTAATTTGGTGATGAATGTGAGTAATGTCCTGTTTCCTCTTCTTCTCTCTGATCTCTCCTTTCGGGGTCTCCCCACTAACTCCACAGAGTTATCAGAGGGGGGCTCATGAAAATAGAGGTCTTACCGTGACTCTCCTTGCTTAGCAGTTCCCCGCCAGGATAAAGGAGCTTGCTCTACGAAGCCATGAGGTTTTTACCTGTCTACTTACTAACTGAATTACTACAAATCCACCATAAGAGAAGAGGAAAAGAACATCCAGTTTTTCTGAAATCAGCCCTATAGCCAGACAGGATGCCCCATTTCAAGGAGTCATGCGCACACTGCCCTGAAAATTATCCACATTTTTTTTCAGTTTAATTTCAAATATGAATTGCCACGTAGACATAGAATTTGCCTATAACCATATCCAGCTGTGTACCTTGAGTATTTTAAAACAGAGAATACACGATATGGAAGAATCAAAGAAATAAGGCGCCCTAAAAAACACTATCATTTCAAACAAAGGCTCTTAGCAGGAGAAAGCCTTTTAGTGAAAACACCAGGACTCAAAAATACAAGGCTGCTTTAAAGTGGGAAGCTGTTCTGGTGAAAAACCATAGAAAAGCCAATCCTATCTGTGAAGATTTTGCATCTGGGTGTGTAATATAGACATAGTGGTCCGATTTCCTTTGCGGAGAAGGAATGTAACATTGTGACGTTTCTGAAATTCTAAACCTGAACAGGGGTCGGGGAGGAGTCATTAGAGTCTGAACACATGTGCCAAGGTATGCTTTATGAATGCTAAAGCTGAAAAGATTGCTTTTAAGGACGTGCACAGGTTTCCCTCCTGGCCACCCTGCATCCGGCCTTTCTTAAAGGGTCTCTCTTGGAAAATAAAGTCAGTGATTTTTTTTCTCTTTTCCGAATGGACCCACAAAGCAGGAACAGATGTGACACAAGTAACCTCTACTTTGTGCATACCTCAGAGAAAAACGACACGGACTAGAGCAGGGGATCTGGCTCCAGGCCAGAGAAAAGGACAATTGGAGTTTAGGCCTCTAATGGCAGGGCTCACCTCAGCTCACTCCTTTGTACTCGTGCAGGGAGTGTAGGTGGGGAAAAGGGGCTGTGTCTATGCGTTACAAGCACAAATGAAGGATTTTCAAAAGGCTGCCATGTTCCTGAGCTCTCTGTCCTCCCTTTTCCCCACGTCAGGATACCCACACTACTTTAGCTGACCACCTCTAAGTGCGTGGAAGATGTGATCAAACACAATGCCTGTGGCTTGGGTGCCAGATTCTGACACCCTGAGTTAGACTTCTGACTCTGCCACCTACTAACTACATAGTTTCTAAAAAATTATTTATGCTCTCTATGCTTCCTTCTTTATTAACAACACAAGGATAATAACATCAGCTACTTCACCAAGTTAGCTTTGAGAATTTGATAGAAAATACACAAACAGCACTTCCAGTAACGCCAAACACATAGCAAGGTTTCCACCAATGTTATTTGTTTTAAGCGTTAAGAATCACTTTCCATCATGTTTTATATTTATTTGGGTCCATTTCTTATTTTTCCTCACCAGAAAGGAAGGCCCTTGAGTGCAGATTCACTTTAATATTGTACTGTCTGAAATCAGTTTCAGTGGTGTGCTGGTAAATGCTCAACAATGGGCTTTCTGAAAAGGAAGCTCGGATCTGTCGTGTTTGCCAATTTCTGTGGTGTAAATACTCCCACCATGGTTGTTTTCAAGCTATCAACAGGACATCAGCTGACTCACAAAATTCCTGAAAATTTAACAATAGTCTCTTGTGGGGCAATACAAGCCAGCTTCAGTACTCCTCTGAGTGCATGCATGAGAGACAAATGAGAAAGAATAAACATGTCAGCAAACAAATTTAGAAATTAATGATTCCCATCAGGGATTCTCAGTGGTAAGAATGAGCATGCTACCACTTATTTTCCCCCCAGCTTCACTGAGGTAAAATTGACAAATAAAAATTATGTGTATTTAAGATACACAACATGATGTTTTGATACACCTATACATTATGAAATGATTATCACAACCTAATTAACATATCCATCACCTCACATAGTTATCTTTTTTTTTTTTTGGTATGGGAACACTAAAGATGTGTTTTCTTAGCAAATTTCAAGTATACAATACAGTGTTATTAATTATAGTCACCATGCTGTACATTAGATCCCCATTGGTGCAGCCATGCAGCTTATGGGATCTTAGCTCCCTGACCAGGGATCGAACCCAGGCCCCCTGCAGTGGGAACGCAGAGTCTTACCCACTGGACCACCTGGGAAGTCCCAGGACTTCCTTTTTTATAGATGAATAATATATTCATCTCACATTTACTTTATCCCTTCACTTATCAGCAGACAATTCAGTTGTTTCTGTATCTTGATTATTGTGAATAATGCTGCAGATATCTCTTTTCTACCATTAATTAGGTTTTAATGATCTTCTCTATCAACTTAAAAGAGGTCTCTGGCCAGAAGGAATCTTTACTGAGGATTTCTACAGAACATTGGTCCCTTGTGTTGCCCCTCCAAAAGGAAAATATTGATCCTAAACCTTGGGTATTGTGTCACACATTATATGTTTCTTGTGAACATTCATAATGCACATGGGTATGTTAAAGACACCAAGTCATATTAAAGAAACAGATTTCTTTACTGTAACGTAAATGTAAAGAAACATTTCCCAAACACATTTGATCACTAAAAGTGGTCTGTCTCAGTAAATAGTAACATCATAAGGAATTAATATCTCTGAAGAACATACACTGGAAAACACTGACAGAGCTACTTTTTATAATCATATGGAAAGAAGTAAATGTCCTTAGTAATTTTTGGAGAATATGGTTTTTTAAACTTGGAACAAAATACATCTTGGATAGTCATCAAAAGAAAAAATGTATTAATAAAAATAATAGCTATTCTGTGCCAAGGGCTGTCAATGCCCAATTCTGCAAAGTAGATAAAATTACCCCATTGTACAGATGACAAAATGAAGACTCAGGAAATTTAATTAATTTACTGTCATGCTGTTGAGGAGAATTCAAATCCAGCTCTTTGTGGCTGCAAAGCCAACATTTTTCTACAACACAGACATGTGATGTCATTATGAAATTATGATCATCTGTTTCCATTTAACCCTTCACTCTTCAAGGCAATTTCAGTTATGTTTTCATTTCCTTTTCTCCACAATAATTATTTCAAAATTTCTACATTCTCTCTGCCACCCCACTTGCAGAAGATTATTTCAGTTCCTTTTAGCCAACTACATAAAAACATTAGAAATAAATGTCCTCAACTGTTCAAAACTTGACCTGTACATTTAGCTTTATATGTATCCATCTTCCCTTGTTCATCTCAAAAAAAAAAGAAAGAAAGAAAGGAAAGGAAAAGAAAGTTTCTATATCTGTGCTACACAATACATACGCCCAATCCTTTCTTGACTTTTCAGATCCCTTCCTTTATGCATGTCCCTGTCGCATTCTCTACCTCCTCCTCCCCACTGGCTTTTTCCAACATTTTACACATGTTCAATTCTCTCCCTATAAACAATCTAGAACAACTCTTTCTCCTCCCTCTTGCCTCCCCTTCTATCTTCCAGTTCTTTCTTCCCTCTCCTTAGCCAAGCTTCTTGAAAATCTCGTCTACACTAGCTGTTTACGTATCTCCATTTCCCAGCCACTTTTCAAACCTCTCCAATTAGGTTTCTCCCACCTCTTCACTGAAACTCTTTCAACAAGATCATCAGTGACCTCTTTGTTGCTGAATCTTTGGGCACCTTTCAATTGTTTATTTAATTGACCATCCTTTTCTTCTTTTTTAAAATTTATTTATTTTTGGCTGTGTTGGGTCTTCGTTTCTGTGTGAGGGCTTTCTCCAGTTGCAGCGAGCGGGGGCCACTCTTCATTGTGGTGCGTGGGCCTCTCACTGTCGCGGCCTCTCCCGTTGTGGAGCACAGGCTCCAGATGTGCAGGCTCAGTAGTTGTGGCTCACGGGCTTAGTTGCTCCGCGGCATGTGGGATCTTCCCAGACCAGGGCTCGAACCCGTGTCCCCTGCATTGGCAGGCAGATTCTTAACCACTGCGCCACCAGGGAAGCCCGACCATCCTTTTCTTCTTGAAACATGCTATTCTCTTTCTTTCGTTGACAACTCATGTGACTTGGTTTCTTTCCACTTCTCTAATGACTTTGTCTCAAACTGCCCTGGAGATTTCTCTTCCTCTAGCTGTCCTCTAAATGCTGGTTTTCCTCACAGATGAATTCCAGGCTCATATTCCTTCTCAATAGTCATGCCCTTCTTGAATGATCTCATCTACTCTTGTGGATCCAATTTCACCCTGTTATGCTGATTATTTCAGAGCCACATGCAGTCTAGAAGAACTCCTGGCTCCAAAGCACATCCAATTTCTTACATGAAATTTCAACTTGAATGACCTGCAGGTATGTCTAAATTGAAATTATTGATAATCTACCATCTCAATATGCTTTACCATACACGTTCCCTTTCAAAAGGAACTTGCACTCAGGCTTCTAAGCCAAATGAATGATTGAATGAATGGAGAGTAACCTTCAGTTTTTCTCTGTCTTATTTCAAATCTAATCCATCAACAAGTCCCTTTGATTCATCTACCTAATACTTCTAAAATTCATCCATTTCTTTCCAACACACCATTAGCATACTGTGACCCAATCCTTTTCTTCTTGGATATCAACAGCAGCCTTCTATCTGAACTTCTAACCTCTACACTTGCCCCTCTGTAGTTCATTCTGTACTCTAAAGCTAGAGATATATCTCTTTTTTTATCATTGTTATTCAAATTGATTTCTTTATTGTTTGCTTTTTAATTCATTTTATTGATGTATAGTTGATTTACAATGTGTGTTAATTTCTGCTCTACAGCAAAGTGATTCAGTTACATATATATATAATATGTATTCTTTTTCATTTTCCTTTCCATTATGGTTTATCACAGGATATTGAATATAGTTCTCTGTGCTATACAGTAAGACCTTGTTGTTTATCCATCCTATATATAATAGTTTACATCTGCTAGTCCCAAACTCTCACTCCATCCCTCCCCCACCCCCTCCCTCCTTAGCAACCACAAATTGGTTAGAGAAACATTTCTAAAATTAAAATCTGATTTTTTCAGGCTTCTTTTTAAAAAGATCCTCCAGTGGTTCCTCTTCGCTCTTCATCTGTACTTAGCATCTCAAATTTACTCTAAGTATGTCAGCTTTTGGGTGAAGCCCTTTAATTCCCCAGTACTTTCTAACACCTTCAGTAAATGCACACGTGCACACATGCTCAACCCTGTTATCCTGACCAGTCCTTACTCACCCTCCATGTCTCAATGATTATTCATTTCCTCAGAAAGGCCGCTCCTCCTGCAGTTCCCAAGGTCTCCTTTCCACTTATTCTCACATATCCCTGAACTTTCAATGGCATAACATTCACAAGCATTTTTGTCAAATCACGTGCTCCTTCTTCAATATGCTTGAGTTATGTGTTTTTGAAAAAGTACATGAGACCTCGCAGGTGGTTACAGGTCTGGCTCCACCAATGGTCAGCCAGGCAGTGGTCCCTGTGGCACAGAATGCAGCAAGAGGCGGTGTGTGGCATTTTCCCTAGGACACTCGAGGCCCTTGGGCCTCTGCCTGCCAGCCATGTGGCTGACAGGGTCTTGGTGCTCCGGCTGGGTGTCAGGCCTGTGCCTCTGAGGTGGGAGAGCTGAGTTCAGGACATTGGTCCACCAGAGACCTCCCGGCTCCATGTAGTATCAAACGGCAAAAGCTCTCCCAGAGATCTCCATCTCAATGCTAAGACCCAGCTCCACTCAATGACGAGCAAGCTACAGTGCTGGACACCCTATGCCAAACAACTAGCAAGACAGGAACACAACCCCACCCATAAGCAGAGAGGCTGCCTAAAAACATAATAAGGTCACAGGCACCCCAAAACACACCACCGGACATGGTCCTGCACACCAGAAAGACAAGATCCAGCCTCATTCACCAGAACACAGGCACCAGTACCCTCCACCAGGAAGCCAACACAACCCACTGAACCAACCTTAGCCACTGGGGGCAGACACCAAAAACAACAGGAACTACGAACCTGTAGCCTATGAAAAGGAGACACCAAACACAGTAAGTTAAGCAAAATGACAAGACACAGAAACACACAGCAGATGAAGGAGCAAGGTAAAAACCCATCAGACCAAACAAATGAAGAGGAAATAGGCAGTCTACTTGAAAAAAAATTCAGAGTAATGACAGTAAAGATGATCCAAAATCTTGGAAACAGAATGGAGAAAATACAAGAAACATTTAACAAGGACCTAGGAGAACTAAAGAGCAAACAATGATGAACAACACAATAAATGAAAGGAAGAATTCTCTAGAAGGAATCAATAGCAGAATAACTGAGGCAGAAGAATGGATAAGTGACCTGGAAGATAAAATAGTGGAAATAACTACCACAGAGCAGAATACAGAAAAAAGAATGAAAAGAATTGAGGACAGTCTCAGAGACCTCTGGGACAACATTAAACACACCAACATTCAAATTATAGGGGTCCCAGAAGAAGAAGAGAAAAAGAAAGAGACTGAGAAAATATTTGCAGAGATTATAGTTGAAAACTTCCCTAATATGGGAAAGGAAATAGTCATTCAAGTCCAGGAAGCGCAGACAGTCCCATACAGGATAAATCCAGGGAGAAACACACCAAGACACATATTAATCAAACTATCAAAAATTAAACACAAAGAAAAAATATTAAAAGCAGCAAGGGAAAAACAACAAATGACATCCAAGGGAATCCCCATAAGGTTAACAGCTGATCTTTCAGGAGAAACTCTGCAAGAGAGAAGGGAGTGGCAGGACATATTTAAAGTTATGAAAGGGAAAAACCTACAACCAAGGTTACTCTACCCAGCAAGGATCTCATTCAGATTTGACAGAGAAATTAAAACCTTTATAGACAAGCAAAAGCTAAGAGAATTCAGCACCACCAAACCAGCTTTACAACAAATGCTAAAGGAACTTCTCTAGGCAGGAAACACAGAGAAGGAAAGACCTACAATAACAAACCCAAAACAATTAAGAAAATGGTAATAGGAACATACATATCGATAATTACCTTAAATGTAAATAGATTAAATGCTCCCAACAAAAGACATAGACTGGCTGAATGGTTCAAAAAGAAGACCCGTACGTATGCTGTCTACAAGAGACCCACTTCAGACATAGGGACTGAAAGTGAGGGGATGGAAAAAGGTATTCCATACAAATGGAAATCAAAAGAAAGCTGGAGTAGCAATTCTCATATCAGACAAAATAGACTTTAAAATAGAGACTATTACAAGAGACAAAGAAGGACACTATATAATGATCAAGGGATCAATCCAAGAAGATGTAACAATTGTAAATATTTATGCACCCAACATAGGAGCACCTCAATACATAAGGCAAATGCTAAGAGCCATAAAAAGGGAAATCGACAGTAACACAATCATAGTAGGGGACTTTAACACCTCACTTTCACCAATGGACAGATCATCCAAAATGAAAATAAAAAAGGAAAAGCAAGCTTTAAATGATACATTAAACAAGGTAGACTTAATTGATATTTATAGGACATTCCATCCAAAAACAGCAGAATACACTTTCTTCTCAAGTGCTCATGGAGCATTCTCCAGGATAGATCATATCTTGGGTCACAAATCAAGCCTCGGTAAGTTTAAGAAAATTGAAGTCGTATCAAGTATCTTTTCTGACCACGGTGCTTTGAGACTAGATATCAATTACAGGAAAAAATCTGTAAAAAATACAAACACATGGAGGCTAAACAGTACACTACTAAATAACCAAGAGATCACTGAAGAAATCAAAGAAGAAATAAAAAAATACCTAGAAACAAATGACAATGAAAACATGACGACTCAAAACTTATGGGATGCAGCAAAAGCAGTTCTAAAAGGGAAGTTTATAGCAATAAAATCCTACCTCAAAAAATAGGAAACATCTCAAATAAACAACCTAAACTTACACCTAGAGCAATTAGAGAAAGAAAAACAAAGAAACCCCAAAGTTAGCAGAAGGAAAGAAATCATAAAGATCAGATCAGAAATAAATGATAAAGAAATGAAGAAAATGATAGCAAAGATCAATAAAACTAAAAGCTGGTTCTTTGAGAAGATAAACAAAATTGATAAACCATTAGCCAGACTCATCAAGGAAAAAAGGGAGAAGACTCAAATCAATAGAATTTGAAATGAAAAAGGAGAAGTAACAACTGACAGTGCAGAAATACAAAGGATCATGAGAGGTTACTACAAGCAACTATATGCCAATCAAATGCACAACATGGAAGAAATCGACAAATTCTTACAACTGACAGTGCAGAAATACAAAGGATCATGAGAGATTACTACAAGCAACTATATGCCAATCAAATGCACAACATGGAAGAAATCGACAAATTCTTAGAAAACCACAACCTTCCGAGACTTAACCAGGGAGAAATAGAAAATATAAATAGACCAATCACAAGCACTGAAATTGAGACTGTGATTAAAAATCTTCCAACAAACAAAAGCCCAGGACCAGATGGCTTCACAGGCGAATTCTGTCAAACATTTAGAGAAGAGCCAGCACCTACCCTTCTCAAATTCTTTCAAAATATAGCAGAGGGAGGAACACTCCCAAACTCATTCTACGAGACCACCATCACCCTGATACCCAAACCAGACAAACATGTCACAAGGAAAGAAAACTATAGGCCGGTATCACTGATGAACATAGATGCAAAAATCCTCAACAAAAAACTAGCAAACAGAATCCAACAGCACATTAAAAGGATCATACACCATGATCAAGTTGGGTTTATCCAAGGAATGCAAGGATTCTTCAGTATATCCAAATCAATCAATGTGATAAACCATATTAATAAACCAAAGGAGAAAAACCATATGATCATCTCAATAGGTGCAGAAAAAGCTTTTGGCAAAATTCAACACACATTTATGATAAAACCCTCCAGAAAGCAGGCATAGAGGGAACTTACCTCAACATAATAAGGGCCATATGTGACAAACCCACAGGCAACATCATTCTCAATGGTGAAAACCTGAAACCATTTCCTGTAAGATCAGGAACAAGACAAGGTTGTCCACTGTCACCACTATTATTCAACATAGTTTTGGAAGTTTTAGCCACAACAATCAGAGAAGAAAAAGAAATAAAAGGAATCCAAATCAGAAAAGAAGAAGTAAAGCTGTCACTGTTTGCAGATGACATGATACTATACATAGAGAATCCTAAGGATGCTACCAGAAAACTACTAGAGCTAATCAAGGAATTTGGTAAAGTAGCAGGATACAAAATTAATGCACAGAAATCTCTTGCATTCCTATACATTAATGATGAAAAATCTGAAAGAGAAATTAAGGAAACACTCCCATTTACCATTGCAACAAAAAGAATAAAATACCTAGGAATAAACCTACATAAGGAGAAAAAAGACCTGTATGCAGAAAAGTATAAGACACTGATGAAAGAAATTAAAGATGATACAAACAGATGGAGAGATATACCATGTTCTTGGATTGGAAGAATCAACATTGTGAAAATGACTCTACTACCCAAAGCAATCTACAGATTCAATGCAATCCCTATCAAACTACCAATGGCAATTTTCACAGAAGTAGAACAAAAAATTTCAACAATTTGTATGGAAACACAAAAGACCCCGAATAGCCAAAGCAATCTTGAGAAAGAAAACTGGAGCTGGAGGAATCGGGCTGCCAGATTTCAGACTGCACTACAAAGCTACAGGAATCAAGATACTATGGTACTGGCACAAAAACAGAAATATAGCTCAATGGGACAGGACAGAAAGCCCAGAGATAAACCCACACACATATGGTCACCTCATTTTTGATAAAGGAGGCAAGAATATACAATGGAGAAAAGACAGCCTCTTCAATAAGTGGTGCTGGGAAAATTGGACAGATACATGTAAAAGAATGAAATTAGAACACTCCCTCACACCGTACACAAAAAAATAAACTCAAAATAGATTAAAGACCTAAATGTAAGGCCAGATACTATAAAACTCTTAGAGGAAAATATAGGCAGAACACTCTATGACATAAATCACAGCAAGATCCTTCTTGACCCACCTCCTAGAGATATGGAAATAAAAACAAAAATAAACAAATGGGACCTAATGAAACTTAAAAGCTTTTGCACAGCAAAGGAAACCATAAACAGATGAAAAGACAACCCTCAGAATGGGAGAAAATATTTGCAAATGAAGCAACTGACAAAGGCTTAATCTCCAAAATTTACAAGCAGCTCATGCAGCTCAATATCAGAAAAACAAACAACCCAATCCAAAAATGGGCAGAAGACCTAAATAGACATTTCTCCAAAGAAGATATACAGATTGCCAACAAACACATGAAAGGATGCTCAAAATCACTAATCATTAGAGAAATGCAAATCAAAGCTACAATGAGGTATCACCTCACACCAGTCAGAATGGCCATCATCAAAAAATCTACAAACAATAAATGCTGGACAGGGTGTGGAGAAAAGGGAACCCTCTTGCACTGTTGGTGGAAATGTAGATTGATACAACCACTATGGAGAACAGTATGGAGGTTCCTTAGAAAACTAAAAACAGAACTACCATACGACCCAGCAGTCCCACTACTAGGCATACACCCTGAGAAAACCATAATTCAAAAAGAGACATGTACCACAATGTTCATTGCAGCACTATTTTCAATAGCCAGGACATGGAAGCAACCTAAGTGTCCATTGACAGATGAATGGATAAAGAAGATGTGGTACATATATACAATGGAATATTATTCAGCCATAAAAAGAAACGAAATTGAGTTATTTGTAGTGAGGTGGGTGGATCTAGAGACTGTCATACAGAGTGACGTAAGTCAGAAAGAGAAAAACAAATACCATATGCTAACACATATATATGGAATCTAAAAAAACAAAAAAAAAAAACAAAAAAAAACAGGGTTCTGAAGAACCCAAGGGCAGGACAGGAATAAAGATGCAGACATAGAGAATTAACCTGAGGACATGGGGAGTGGGAAGTGTTAGCTGGGACGAAGTGAGAGAGTGGCATGGACATATATACACTACCAAATGTAAAACAGATAGCTAGTGGGAAGCAGCTGCATAGCACAGGGAGATCATCTCGGTGCTTTGTGTCCACCTGAGGGGTGGGATAGGGAGGGTGGGAGGGAGACGCAAGAGGGAGGAGATATGGGGATATATGTATATATATAGCTGATTCACTTTGTTATAAAGCAGAAACTAACACACCATTGTAAAGCAATTATACTCCAATAAAGATGTTAAAAAAAAAGTACATGAGACCTAAAAATCTCTATATAGAGTAGTTCTAAGAAATAATAGCAAAGGAATGGATTCCAGGATTTCTACTGCATTCTGCAATTTTGAAAAGTATACATTTATATTATCTTTGTCAATAGTCATAATATTCAAATAACCTGTATTGATATAATTTGCATCATACAAATTAATACTACATGAACATAAAGCAGAAGACTTTCAGTTAAAATGTTAATTTAGCATATGTGTTTTTTCTATGTTTCCTTCTGAATCACCAAGAAAATGATAATAATAAATGAAATTAATCAGAAACAAGTTGACCTGAAAAAAAGGCATTAACAAGTTCTTGGAAGATGAAAAGTAAGTGAAGAAGTAGTAACTGACATAACAAACTGGAAAATCCTGAAACCCAAGTGCCTTTCAAAAAGGA
The DNA here is from genome assembly GCF_965194805.1 of Balaenoptera borealis. Classification (NCBI taxonomy): domain Eukaryota; kingdom Metazoa; phylum Chordata; class Mammalia; order Artiodactyla; family Balaenopteridae; genus Balaenoptera; species Balaenoptera borealis. The sequence goes on from NC_138865.1 coordinate 104,325,706, forward strand.
TATTAATTAAAAAAAAAAAAAAGCTGATTTGCATCACAGAACCCTGGAAAAGCTCAAAAATGGAAGGTGTTAGGTAGCTTGGAAGGTATAGGGTGAAAAACCCAGACTAATCAAGAATCTATACAAGGAGTTAGAGCCCCAGATGCTCTTGCATGCCCTGTGAAGCCAGGCAACTGTTCCTTCATGATTCTAGCAGGAGGCATTTTGTCATGTGAGGATGTAGAATGAGGGATGATTTAAAGAGGGAAGGCCAGTAAGGGAGAGGGTAGACATGAAATGCCACTTTGAAAATAAGAGAATTTAGTGAATATTCTTGATGGTGACCACACCCTCCCTACCCTCTTTGGCCGACTAGAAGGCAGACAGGAGATTGAAGGGAGCTCTTCTCTGGGGGTACTGACAGCTCCATAGGAATAAACAGAAGATAATGACTTTTAAGGAGCCCACTGAAACAACCGGGTCATTATCAGGTCATCATACAAAGAGGGCAACCCAATAAATCAACAAACCCCACCCATTTTTATTCTTTATCCTTAAATATAAATGGATAGTCAAGTATTCCCAGGCATTAGTAGGCAGACTCTAAAGAAAGGTAAAACCCAAAATGTGAAACTATAATCAGAGGCTTAATACTTGTAAAAGAAATTATTATATTCACAAAACAAGGATATGATGCTATAAAAAAAATGCTCTCAGAGCAAAAAATGTTATTAGAAATTAAAATCACAATTGCCCCTCAAAAATATTTTCAAATTGAATTGAAAAATAATGTAGAGAAAATATCCCAGAAAGTAGAGACAATAGATAAATATATGGAAAATAGGAGAGGAAAATTTTATAATATTAGAAAATCAACTCTAAAATCCAAGAAATAAGTAATAGAGGTTCCAGAAAGAAGGACCAGAGGTAATGGAGGGGAGGAAATAAGTGTGTGTGTGTATGTATGTGAAATACTTATACAAATACAAATCAAGGCACAACATGGTGAAGATCAGGAACACTGAGGATGTTGGCAAGACCATTAGAATTTTCAGGGAGTAAACAAGTTCATAAACAAGTTACTGGGGATCAAAATGTCATCACAGTTCTCAAAATGGAGCAAGCTGTTTAAATTGGTAAAGAATTTCTAACATCAGGTTTTCTAGACTCTCATTCAAATGTAAAAGTAAAATAAGGACAGGCTGAAATGTGCAAGGACTCAAAAATTAACTTTACACAGGAAGCTCATGTGCCCCATTAAAATAAGGCACCAAAATGTAAACAAGATGAGGTTGGGATTCAGAAAATAGCAGCTTTTATACTGAAGATGAGACAAAAAGCGTCCCTAGGATGATGTTAAAGGGAATGACTAATGTAAGAGCCGTCTGAAAAGCCTGGAGAGCAATTAGTATTAGGATGGTGGGCTCCAGGAGGGAGCTCTCTAAGGAGAAAAAACAGATACATTATACACATACATACATACATATACAGACATACACCAACACATATAGGTGATTGATATATAGATACATAGATTTTTTAAATAAAAATAATAAAAATTTTACTGTTCTGGTGGATATTTGGAGGCTTAAAAAAGTTCCTGAACAAATGGATTATTAAGATAATTTTTAACCCAAGGGGAGGAAAATTTATACAAAGAAAGGAAATAATTATGCTGTATTTCATGGCTCAGTTTTGAAAATATTTACACAGTCTAATAATATAAACACTGAAATGTTTATTTAATTAAAAGTGTGACAGAGCTATCTTGAAAAGTTAAGGGAAGGAAAATATGTGTGCTTATGTGTTGGTACAAAGGAAGGGCCATGGAGCACATTGTAAAACAGTAGCCAGACCATCATAGTTAAGTCAATGGATAATGTCTAAAATTAAGACTAAAAATATATATTGCATAATTTATAAAAATGGAAGCAAACACCCAAAGAGATATTTTGAAAGTGTTGAAATTGTGAATCTCAGGGAAATAAGACTCGGTGATGGAAAGGGGCAAAGGATTGCTACTATTTGCTAAAAGTTGGATAATACTCTTTGACTTTTAAAATATATTTCCATACAAATAACAAACCAGTGAGATGGATGGGGAGGAACACACTGGTCGATGTAAATCAAAGGTCATGTTCTTGTCTTTGAATTGGATGCTGAGTTCAAAACTGTTGATTATATTATCATGCGTTATAGCATACGTAAAGCTTACATATATTATTCTGCATGTACCAAATACCTAAAAGGTATTTTAATGCATAATCATTTATTAAAGAAAACATACTAAAAGAAAAACTTGATAAATTTGTGCAGCCACTTTGGAAAACTGTATGGAACTTCCTCAAAAAACTAAAAATAGAACTACCATATGATCCAGCAATTCCACTCCTGGGTATATATCCAGAAAAAACAAGAAAACTAGTTTGAAAAGATACATGCATCCCAATGTTCACAGCAGCATGATTTACAATAGTCAACATATGGAAGCAACCCAGGTGTCCATAAACAGAAGAATGGATAAAGAAGATATATAATGGAATATTACTCAGCCATAAAAAAATCATGAAACTCTGCCATTTGCAGCAATGTGGATGTGCCTAGAGAATATTATGCTTAGTGAAATAAGTCAAAGACAAATACTGTATGATATCACTTAAATGCGGAATCTAAAAAATAATACAAATGAATGTATATAACAAAACAGAAACAGACTCATAGATATAGAAAACAATCTAGTGGTTACCAGAGGGGAGAGGGAAGAGGGGAGGGGCAAGTTAGGGGTAAATTAAGAGATACAAACTACTCTGTATAAAATAGATAAGCAACAAGGATATATTATACAGCACAAGGAATTATAGCCATTATCTTATAATAACTTTTGAAGGAGTATAATCTGTAAAAATGCTGAATCACCATGCTGTACATCTGAAACTAATGTAAAATTATTGTAAATCAACTATACTTCAATTAAAAAAGAAACCTTGAAACTAAAAAACCTCATCTGTATTAAAGGTTGAAGTTTTTAGAAATGGGAACATAGATTTCCCTAAGTCTCTAAAGACTAGTGGCTGCAGAGTTTCCGATATGTTTCTTTTTCTTTGACTAAAAACTATGTAAATGAAACAGTAAAGCGTCAGGTGTTTTTGTTACACAAGTCTCTGGTAAACCATGGGTAAATCAATCTTTGGTACGTTTGAACAAAAGGTGCATTGTCAGACATAAGACGACAGAGACCACGGGCTGCGAGAGAGGAGGCTGGATGCTGCGTTTCACTGATGTCTGTTCTACTGCTACACACTCTTGTTCAGGGCACCCTGGGGTTACCAGGTGCCCAGGTGCCTTGCCTCTCATCCCGGAATTTGCTGATAAAAACAGTGGGAAACTTGTATCAACATAGATCTAAACATTAATTGTCTATTCTTTCTAATGGGTCTGCAAATGGGCAGATCCTAGGCTTACTTATTGTTCCCTTCCCTTTTTGTCTGCAAGCTCCATGCAGCTTGGGACCTTGTGTCTTGCGCATTCCTGGATATGCCTGCCATTTGCCTGGCACATTGTGAGAACTAAATACATAGTAATTGAATGAATGATTGAACTATTGATTTTTTTTTTTTTTTTTTGCTATTGATTAACCTGAGGTTTGGCCTATGAAAAATTGTATAGATTATAGCCAAACCTTACCCTTGTTTATTTATCTGCTTCGCTCTAAAATGACATAATGGCGAGAATATAAAGTTTAGTGACAAAAGACTCCATGGTTAATTCCTGGATATGTCCTTTACTAACTGTGTCATTTTGAGCAGCACTGCACAGTTTTCTGAGCCTAAGTTCTCTCATCCATTCATCCATTCTGTGATGATAATAAGACTTCCGTCGTTATAGGGAGGGAATGAGTTAATAACTGTGCATTTTATAGGCTGTAAAGTAATATGTAAGTGTCTATTGTATCTATGATCAAAATCTTTCTGATATATATTTTCTATGTATTGTATCCATTTTATTCCCCTCACTACATGTTATTTTTCCAAATTGAATTACAAGCGAGAAATTTAAGCACAATGCTAGTCTTCATGAGTTTATATTAAGAATTGTTAAGGTAGGAATTGTCATAAATATTTATAGCTACCTCCTTGAGTCATAAGGCTTCAAATATGTGAATCAACTATATTTTTCCTGCCATTTTTCTGACAAGCAGACACAGAGTTGATCAGTTCTATTATAAAGTCACTAAGATATAGGGAAACATTGAATCATTTTTTTATTTTCTTTCTTAAATTGCCTATGTTTTGGACAAGGGAACGCACTATGAAGTTACAGATAAAGTTCGCTTTAACTATTGAAGAACAAAGAAACTATTATCATTAAATTACAATGATTTCATTATTAGATCTCTGTGTGTGTGGATAACCCTTCTTTTAGGATCAGTTAACCCCTCTGCAATGTAACAAAGATCAGACCTCTATATTAATTATTTAGAAGAGAATCTGATGCAGTAGGACAAGCCAAGGTTTTGTAGCAACATGCTCTGAATTCAAATTCTGACTCAGCCATTTTATCTCCCTGAGGCTGTTTCCTTCTATGGAAAAAAAAAAAAAAGCAGAGATACTTGAAAGGATGAAAGAAATTATACAGGAAGTGCTTGATTGGCAATCAATTAATGTTAGCAATCACTGTTTTAGAGGCTGATTTTAGACTTCTGAACCCCTGGTACTCAGATATCATTCTCCAACTATGCTTGTATTTATACACTAAATTGGATTTGAGGAAAGCAGTCGATACCAGCTGGTTTCCAATAAAAAGAAATGTGGCTTGCCTGTGCGGGCATAGAGGAAGTAACATCCCCAGAAGGCAAGAGTGGCTGGGCTGCATCTGTGTAGCTGTGTCACACATGATCAGAGAACCACAGATGCCAGAACTGTGCTAAGTGCTTTACATGTGGAACAAGAACAAAAACAAAGGCAGACAGCAAACCAAGAGTGTCTGCTTGCTATCCCCAAACCACAAGTACGTTCAGAGGAGGAAGCCTGTCAGACAGAAAGAGCTTTGTTCTTCTGAAAACTTAATGGCTTTAGATAGGTATGTTTGGTATTAAAACCTGAGAAAAGCAGCCAATGCCCTGCTTTTAGGCCTTGCAGGATGAAGGGGATGAGTGGGAACAAAAGAAAGAGAGAAATGGAGAAGCAGAGAGCCTCATGACAGAGGTCTGTGCACAGCCTTCCAGGGAAGCCCCCCAAATGCTCGAGTAAAGTCTCCCAAACTTATGCACGCTAATGTGAGTGACTGTGTTGTTACAGTTAATGTAAACTGAAGGAGAAAACGATGCTTGAATCAATGCAGTGAGGAGAAGAGGTAAGTAGAGCATCCTATCAAGGGAAACTAAAATATCTTCCAGGGATTCGTATAAACCTTGAGCAGGACTTGGACTTCCATAGGCCAATTTGGGAGTTGGAAGCAATTTGATCAATTTCAAGTATTACATGCATGTATGTTTGTTGGGGGACTCTTAGCTAACCCAGAGATTATGCACGGATCATAGTTTTACTATCTCTATTTTACAAACAAGGTTGGAAGATGTTTCAATGACTTGCCCAAGGTCACCCAGCTAAGTATCTGGGGCAGGGGGAGCTGATATTTGAACCTATGCCCATCTGTCCCCTGAACAGAGCTCTCAGTTACCATGTCATGCTGTCTCTCTAAGACGATTCTCTGGATCATCTAGCGGGGCTTGGCTGGGTGGCTACATCATAAATCACATCAGAGCTCTTTTGAATAAAACAAACAAGCAGGCCCCAACTGTGCATATTCTGATTCATTAAGTCTAGGTGACATCAGGGGAATCTGTATTTTTTTAAATTTCACCAGACATTTCTAATAGGAATTCAGACTTGGGAACCTAAGATAGTCTAGTCTCTTAATATAAGTGTGGGAAGCTCAGGGCCTCAAGTGGGAAGGGTATTATACAAAGACAAACACTGAGAACTCGGCTTTATTCTAGAGTCGGGGATAGAACCTATTATCTCTAGTCTCAACATCCAGTGGGAAATACACATGAGCACAAACTAAGAATCCATACAATATAGCGCTTACAGGGATCAAGTGACTAAAAAATGGTTTAATGACCACTTAATGATTAAATGGTTTAATCAAGTGACCCTTTCTTTGTAAAGAAACTCACTAGAAAGTCTAAGAACACTTCTGTAATTTTCTAGGTACAAATTCTATAAGGTAAGAAGTAGTATATTTTGTCAAAAAAGAACCTGAGGCTAAGAGAAGGAAGTGATTTGACAGAGACTACGACAGCAAACCAGCGTTCTAATTCAGTTCTATCACACTGAAAGACTACACACTTGATAAACAACACTCACCTTTTCAAAGTGCGTATGTATTAAACGAGCTTCTCTTTAGGTTGTAAACACAGGGTCATTTTGTGCGTAATAAAAAGAATTCCTTTGGCGCTCATTCCCAGCCACTGTTGTGTAATCCCCAGTCCCTCCTAGAGAGTTGTCCAGGTACGTCTGAGGGTGATCCAAGGAGAGTACACTACGTTCTCCTTACCAGCCTTCTCTGCCCTCAGTTTGAAACTAGCCTAACAAACTGAAAAGTGAGAATGAAAGGCAGCTCAAATGAGAGAGGATGCAAGTAAAATGAAAAGCAGACCCCTGGATAAGTAAGGAGCTAAAGGTCAGAGAGAAGAGAACACTGCTAGGGAAATACATGGTGAAATTCAGTCAGGATGAGTTTTACAGTTAAATGTCCTTTACATACTGGAGCACAGTGGACCATACCACAGCTCTACCAATGTCTGTATAGCTGTAACTTGCCGACTGTTGTCTAAGTCTAGACCACGAGATTCCTTACAGCTAGAATAAAATAAACGTAACAAACAGAACGTCTCTTCCTTCTTCCCTCTTTCCCTCTTCTCTTCCCTTTTCTTCACAGAGGCAAAAGCATGCCCCGCAGCTGAGGAAGGAGAGTTGGGAGGGGATGGAGTCATGGCAGCGTGGGTACACCGGGCTGTCCAGAAGTGCTCGTGTGTGCGTGCAGCGGGGCAGTGCATGAAGACAGCCGTATGCCTAGTGGCCAAGGGAGCAGATGGGGGAGGGGGAAGATGAAACCGGGATGGTGGGACGATCGCTTACGTTAAGCAAATAAGTCAAATGACTGAGCAAATGAGTAAATATTTTGAGAATAATGGCAGCCAGTTTTCTCAATGTTGGAAAAATGATTTGGAAACATAAAAAGGGAGAAATCTAGATAGCATTCTGAGGTATTAGAACTGGAAGTTGCTCTAGTTATTCGTTGCTATATGACAGACCTTCCCGAAATTTAGTTGCATAAAACAATCACTTTTTCTGTTTGCATATCCTGTGGGTCAGGAATCCAGGCAAGCACAAGAGGGCACAGAATGACCCTGCTCCATGGTGTCTGGGGCCTCAGCTGGGGGTGAGCTGACCTGGGGGCTGGAATCATCTGGAATCCCCAGGGTAGTTGAACTTCTTACATGCTAGCGCAGGGCTTGTGTGGAAGTATTCTGGTGAACAAGGCAGAAGCTGCATAGCATTTTCTGACCTGGCCTCAGAAATCATGTAGCGTCATTTCTGCCATAATCATCTGATTACACATGAGTCACAGGTTAACCCAGTTCAAGTGAAGGGGACATCAACTTACCCTTTGGTGGAAGGAGTGACAACAAATTTGTGGATGTTCAAAAACAGCCAGAGAGATTGCCATGAACTTGTATATGTATGTATATATACATATTTAAACATATATGTATACATGTGTATACATATATATGCAGGTATATACATACATGCATAAGAATACATAGATACATATATATTTTCCTACCTCTGTTCCTTGAGAGTTCCTAGAGCAATGACAGAAAAATAGTGATGAACACACTGAATATCCAGCTGATCTTGGCTTCTAAATATCTTCCTCCACAAGAAGGAATGATGGGTCCTTAGAGAAATAGTTGTTTCCAGAGCTAAAAAAGGGAAAGAGATGAGCATGGGTTATCTTGTTTTGCCATAAAGTAAGGAAAAGCTCAAAGAATATGAAGCATGTCCAAAAGACACTGGAGTCAGAAGGTACTCCCAATGACCAAAGATGGCACAATTTAAGCACCAAAATAAATAGTGACAGTAACATATAACAACCCATTGAATTAATTGGAATTCATGAGTCCACACTTGATACAAATAAAAATATAAATAAACAGGGTGAGGGGATATTTCTTCCTTGAATGAGAAGCCAACTAATAAATGAAGAAGGAATGATGGAAATAGAAAAATCACGACTTGGCAGTCATCACTGGTCAGGGTTGATTTAGGCAGAAGTCATCAATGGATGCTCAGGCAGTGGGTGGGGTTCCGGGAAAAAACAAGATGCCAGGATAATTTCTGAATATCTGCCCTCCAAGGACTCATCAACTACAAAGGAAAAATGGTGACTTCACTGTAGGGAAATCTGGCAGTTAGCACTATGACCAGGTGATTGAGGTTGTCATGACCATTGGTGGACCAGTCAACATCATGTGCCTCCTGATGTGAGTCACTGAGAAGAAAACAGTGTAATTTCTGTGGAGTTTCTAACAAGAAAGCGTGGCCTGTGTTAGGTCACAAGGAAATAACAGGCAGACTCTGGTTGAAGTTTGCTCTACAAAATGAACAGATTGTGCTCTTAAAAACTGTTAGAGAAAGGACAGAGAAAGGCCAAGCAACTGTTCCAGACTGCAGGAGAGTGGTGAGATCTATCAACTAAAACAACATATTCCTGAAGAGGTTCCTTGGCCAGAAGAACAAATAGGACACTGTTGAGACAGTGGTGAAATTTGCATGGGGTATGTAGATTGGATGGTAGTCCTGTGTCAAGGTGGATTTTCTGACTTGGAGGGTTGTTTGGTGGTGTGGCAAGAGTGTCTTTGCTTGGGAGAAATACATACTGGAGAATTAAGGAGTCATGGTTGCGGGGGGTTAAATCAGATATTGCTCTCAAATGGTTCAGAAAAAGACTAATTATAATGGGTGTGGGGAGAGAAGAGAGGACAGAGTAAAGGTAGAGAATCCATGGGTTGAATGATGTTCTCTCTTTCCAAATTCACATGTTGAAGTCCTATCCCCCAGAACCTCAGAACATGACCTTATTTCAAGATAGGGTCTTGAAAGAGGTAATCAAATTAAAGGGAGGTCATTAAGGTGGGCCTTAATTCACTATGACTGATGTCTTCATAAGAAGAGGAAATCTGGACACAGATAGACACATAGAAGGAAGAAAGGTAAAGAGACATAAGGAGAAGACCACCATCTGCAAGCCAAGGGGAGAGAACTGGAACAGATCCTTTTTTTCACAAGCCCTCAGAAGGAATCTACCCTGCCTACACCTTGATTTCAGATTTTAGACTTGCTTTTTGTCTCTCCAGAACTGAGACAGTAAGCTTCTGTTGTTTAAGCCGTCCAGTCTGTGGTACTTTGTTACAGCATTCCTAGCAAAACAACACCATGTGAAAAGGATACTGATGTTCTTCATATTGTTCTTGTAACTTTTCTGTAAGTTTGAAATTACTGCACAGTAAATTATTATTAAAATAGTGGTAAGTTATCATTTTACATGTAATCATCTAGCAATATTTTCACACATGCTATCTCCTTTGATCTTCACTACACCCCCAGAGAGGTAGTGATTATTTGATTATTAATATTATCAATTATTAATTGATTCATTTCACAGTCCAGTAGTCTGAGTAGGTTGCAAAAGGGTCTTTGTAATGGAGAAAAATGAAGCTTAAAGAGGTATCCTCTGAGCCTCTAGTGTTGACAGCGGGAGAAGCTACTTGTTCATACATATAACCCTCTGATAAAGTTATCAGAAGGTGAAAAGCAAGAAGAGAGGTTCCTTTAGAGTACAGATTTAAAGATTGCCCTAAACCCTGTTTCCTTAAAGAAAAGACTTGGAGGAAGGATAGAAGAGAAGAGGACAGAGAGGAGAAGCAGAGAGAAGTGGGATGCAGAAAAAGGACAGAGGAGAGAGAGGAGTAGTAATGATCACTGACTGCTTTTGCTCCACATCTGGAAGCTGATGAGCGGGCAGATGGGAGGCAAAGGAAGCGTCCTCTCCTCCCAAGTAGAGATGGTCCCTTCCTTGTCTCTCCTTCAGCTTGTTCATAAAATCTCCACAGTGTCCCCTACGAAGTGGTCTTGTCATAAAATGCTATTTTTTCTTCTCTACTAAAACCTGAGGCATTGCAGCCTCTTCTACTCCTTAGTTATAGAATCTTGGGTAAAGACGGCACCACGATCCTGTAAAAACACAGTCATATGAAGTCATTCCTGTGCTCAGAACTCACTGGTGACTCTCAGTCTCATTCAGAATGAAATCCAAAGTCAGTCCCCAAACCAACACGGCCCTACAGGATCTGTCCACCTGTTACGTCCCATATTGTATCACCTCGCTCCAGCCTCCAGAGACTCCTTAAGGTCCCTCAAACTCACCAAGGTGGCTCCAGCATTGGGGCTGTGTACAGTAGCACTCCACCCCCACCCCCTCTTAGCTGCAGTTTCATGTTCCTTGGTTTCAGTTACCCATGGTCAACCATGGGTCTGAAACATTAAATGGAAAATTCCAGAAATAAAAAATTCATAAGTTTTAAATCGTGCACCATTCTGAGTGGCATGATGAAATCTCGCGAGGTTCTACCAGGGACGTGGCTCCTCCCTTTGTTCAACATATCCCACCCCTTAGTTAGTAGCCCTCTTGGTTATCAGATCGACTACCATGGTATCACAGTGCTTGTGTTTAAGTAACCTTTATTTTACTTAATGATGACCTAAAGCGCAAGAGAAGTGACGCTGAAAATTCAGATATGCCAAAGAGAAGCTGTAAAGTGCTTCCATTAGGTGAAAAGATGAAAGTTCTTGACTTAATAAGGAAAGAAAAACATTGTATGCTGAGGTTGCTAAGATCTACCATTATAGCAAACCTTCCACCTGTGAAATTGTGAAGAAAAAAGAAATCACCTGAAGCAGATGATTCTCCTGAGGTATCATCAGAAGGTCAATAGCAGCCCTACATCCTTCACCTAACTTCATCTCATCACACAGGCTTTTTATCATCTTACATCATTACCAAAAGTGTGAGTACAGTATTTGGAAAAAAGAGACACATTCACATAACTTTTATCAGAGTGTATTGTTATAATTGTTCTATTTTATTATTGTTGTTGTTAATCTTTTATTGTGCCTAATTTATAAATTAAACTTTATCATAGGTACGTATGTATAGGAGAAAACAGAGTATATTTAGGGTTTGCTACTAGCCAAGGTTTCAGGCCTCCACTGGGGGTCTTGAACCATATCCCCTGCAGTTAGGGGCGTGGCTACTATACTTGCTATTCCTCCAGCCTCCTGTGCTTCCTTCAGATATCCAGGAGGCTGGTCCCCTTCCTCTCATCTTTTTTTTTTTTTAAACATTTAAAAAAATTAATTTGTTTATTTATTTTTGGCTGAGTTGTGTCCTCATTGCTGCAGCAAGCAGGGGCTACTCTACCTTGTGGTGCGTGGACTTCTCATTCTGGTGGCTTCTCTTGTTGTGGACCACCAGCTCTAGGTGCATGGTCTTCAGTAGTTGTGGCTCGTGGGCTCTAGAGCGCAGGCTCAGTAGTTGTGGCGCACGGGCTTAGTTGCTCCGCGGCATATGGGATCCTCCCGGACCAGGGCTCGAACCCGTGTCCCCTGCATTGGCAGGCAGACTCAACCACTGTGCCACCAGGGAAGTCCCACTTCCTCTCATCTTTACTAAAATGTCACCTTCACAGCAAACCCTTTTTAAAATTTAAAGGCTGCCCAAAGTGTCCCATTCCCCTTGCCCTACTTGGTTATAATCCTTAGAGCTGGTTGCTGTGTAACATTCTGCGGTTTTTACTATTTGCCTTTGTTTTATACATTGCTGGTCTTTCTCACTGGAATATCTGTTCCACAAGGACAGAGGTTTTTGTTTTATTTGCTGCTGTATCCTTAGCACATAGAGTGGTATTTGGCTCAACAAATATTTATTGAATGAATAATTGGGGTTACTTGACCATCCTGTATCTCAGTTACATGATCAAAACCAGTATAATAAATGTTATATGCTGGTGAGGATGTGGAGAAACTGATCACTCAGATGTTGCTGGTGAAAATCTGAAATGACACAGCCACTCTGGAAAACAGTTTGGCAGTTTCTTATTAAACTAAACATGCAATAACCATATGACCCAGCAATTGTAGCTTTGGGCATTTATCCCTGAGAATGAAAACTTATGTTCACATTAAAAAAAAAAAAAAAAAAACAACTGTACACGGATATTCGTAACAGCTGTGGCACATCTCCATACCATGGAATATGACTCAGCAATTGAAAAAAGTAACTGTTGATACAACTCAGATGAATCTCAAAATAAAAAACAAACAAGCAAAAACAACAACAACAACAAATAACGAATCCCCAAAGTCTATATACCGTATGATTCCATTTATATAATATTCTCAAATGGTAAACTTAAGGAGATGAAAAATTGTTTACTGGTTTCCAGGGACTAGGGCTGGAGATGGTGGAGGAGGCAAGTAGATGTGTTTATTAAAGGACAATATAATGGAAAAAAAAGAACAATATAAGGAACACATAGTATCAAATTGCTGTTTGACTGTGGTGGTATATACGCAAACCTACGTATGTGATAAAATTACATACATCTAAACACACACAAATTGTTACTGACCCTTTCGAGTTGGCCCGCAACAGGCGTCCTCCTGCCAGGTGGTGCTCGCACCAATGCAACAAGCTGGAGTTTGGTTCCGAAGCAAAGGAAAGCTTGATTCCTTGATTGAAGAAGGCAGAGTTGCCAGCTCCCGCTGTCGAGTCCTGGCTCTCCCTGCCAGGACGCACGCAGGTGGGGCTGCTTTATAGGGATCAGCTTTGTAGGCGGTCTCATCAGCGGGGGAGGGGTTGGCGTTCTCGCCTTGCAGTCCTGTGCAGCTGAGCTGCTCGCAGCTGCAGACCACAGTGCCGGGTGCAGCCTCTCTGCACACGGCCCGCTGCCGCCATCTTGAATCGCAGTGCCGCGCGCAGCGCTTCTGCGCGCGGCTTCTGCACGCGACGCAAGCGGCAGCGTCCGGGAGCAGCGTTTCACGTTTGGAGCTCCGGTCTGAAGTGCCGGGTGGAGGGAGGCCTCCGCATGCAGCATCCTATGAGCAAATGAAACTAGATGAAGCACAAAGGAAAACAAACAAGCAAGAAAAAAAAAGGTTAGACTTTATTTTATTGCCTGGATTCTATTTTTGTTTCCCTGGGAATTGTGGACGGCTTTTGCTGGTGACACAATGGTTACATATAAATCTTTGGACATCTGAATAATATAGATGGATTGTATCAATACGGTTTCATGGTTGTGTTATTGCAAGATGCTACCATGGAGGGAGACTAGGTAAATAGTACACGGGATCAATCTGCATTATTTCTTACAAGTGTGTGTGAATCTACAGTTCTCTCAAAATACAAAGTGTAATTGAAACACTACAGTATTATTCTGAAAATATGCACTGAGTACTTAGTATGTGCGTCACCTTTGTAGGGTAGCTGTGAACATTGAATGGATATATACATATACGTGTGTGTGTGTGTGTGTGTGTGTAAGTAATACAGTTAGAGCGCTGTTCAGCATATAATAAACCCTCAGTACATTTCAACTATTATTATTCCAATCCTTGAAGGCAGAGCCTCTATTGAGTTCATCTCTGATTCTCAGTATGTGTATTGTTTCTGATACATATTGCGAGCACCTGTCAGTGTGAACTGAATAAATGGCTTATCTAATCCCTTGCACCAACCTTCAAAGAGCAGGGTTCAATAAGAAGGGTGCTATGAGTGGAGCCCAGAGCAATCAAGAATTAAACAGGAAGACAGTAAGACTACCTAGACTCCACCTCCCAGCTTTGCCACTAATTTATTATAAGCCCGTTTTCTTCACTGAGTCTCAGTGTCACCATTTGTGAGAGGAGGGATTGGAATGGCATTATTTCCAGCCCTTAAATCTACATGGTTCCATGTTTTATAAGAGAATTATTCTTTCTGAAACTTGAGCCTTGGGCCAGGAGTCCAAAGGTAATTATATACTGGCTCCAAAATTCTGGCCTCCAGTTGTGTTTGGGTAAAGTTGACTCTTCTGTTTCTGGCCTCCATTAAAGCACGGTTATTAGCAGCTGTTTTTTTAGCTTTATAGATCTTTGAAGTATGTGGTAGTCAGAATATCTGTAGATGATAGCAAGCCAAGATTTTTGAAACCTTTAGGGGATAAGAAATTGTAGAAACTTAAGCCATAATTATGGTATTAATCACTACCATTGCATCATTATCCTCCAAAGCCAAGGGGAGTTATACTTGCTAAATTTAAAAACAATAAAGGCATGTTGTGATTTATGAAAACACAAAAAAAGCCCTCAAAAAACACCAGCTTGTTTATTTTACTTAATATTTGCAATACAACCTAATGTATTTGTGTAGTGTTTTTGAGAGGACTCCTGGGTAATTTTTCACGCTAAAGGTTAGCCAAAAGCTGACAGATGTCTTTACTCAACAAGGCCAGGTTTTACAGTGCAATGAGCATTACATGTATCATTCTTGCCTGTCCTCTTACCCTATGTCAGAGCATCTGGAATGTCCAGCCACTTCAGAGTTGAAATTGCTTATATTTTTGTACTAATTTGGGGTTCCTTGAACATTACATCATTGAGTGCTTATTAAACACCTTGTATGAACTCACTCTTGCAGAGACACTATGAAATAATTACAGTGAAATATGCAGTGTTCTCTATTAATAATAAATACAATTTGTTGAGGAACTATTATACCTACAGTAACTCACCTAATTTAACTCTCACAACTCTATCAAAAATATATTAATAACTCCAGTTTATAGAGAAAGCAAACCAGATCAGAGAGTTTATGTAACAAAATCCTAAGTTTTTTCCAATGTGGTAGACGCTTTCAATCAAAAATTTTTTTTGAATTCAAATCAAAATAAATCTATGGATGCTGGCACTTAAATTATAATGACAAGAAATAGAAATCAACTAGGGCTAGAGTAATTGAAGAAAATGGGAAAATATTTTCAAAGTGCTGAAAAAAATCGGTTGGTTAGATTGTATTGTCAGCAAAACCATCCTTTAAGAATCAGGCTGAAATAAAGACATTTTATGTAAACAATGAATAGATTATGAATAAATTCTCATAAAAGAAACTTGGAAAGGATGTACATATGGAAAAACATATTCCCAGTAATAAGGTCCATGATGCAAAGAAACAGCAAACATTTGGTCGTACCCAAACAAACGCTGAGTATCTGAAAAACAGTAATAGTGTCTAATTTGAGGTGAAAAAGTAAAAACCATCCAAGATGCAACTTAAATACTGGACAACAATAACACATGTATTGGGAAGGAGTGGGAAGAGTAAAAGTATTTTAAAGTCCATGGTGTTATTCAGCATGGGAAGGAAAATATGTGTTAACTGAGGACTTAGTGTAAATTATGTATGTAATTATTAGCATAACCACTAAAACACTAGAAAGAGGAGATTAAATTAGAGCACATATGTTTAAATCCCCCAAATAAAGCAAACAAGCCAAAAACAAAATCTACCAAAACAGGAGAGTAAGATTCTCAGGCCAGAGCAAGGATGAGTAAGGCAAA
The DNA here is from genome assembly GCF_965194805.1 of Balaenoptera borealis. Lineage (NCBI taxonomy): Eukaryota > Metazoa > Chordata > Mammalia > Artiodactyla > Balaenopteridae > Balaenoptera > Balaenoptera borealis. The sequence goes on from NC_138865.1 coordinate 104,341,413, forward strand.
AGGATGCTTTGTAATCAACAGGAATCTACGGAGGAGAACTTATCCGTTCAAAAGCCATTCAAGGAAGATAGCATATTGACCAACAGACCTCCCTTTGAAAGAATACTGTGCAGTGGGGCGTCCAAGCTCTCGTAGCTGAGGACCAGTTCTTAAGAATATAAACAATATAAATCTTCCAGTTAAAACTTGCCAAAGAGATCAGCCTACATTAGTAGTTCTCAAATGTAGGACTCAAGATTATACTTCCAAACATACTGACTCAGTAGGGCTGTTTTCATCACAAATCCCAAGAGATAATAAAGTGGAAGACTTGAAGACCACATTTGATAGTCACTATTCTGCATGAGCATACTGAAGTTCCCCGGCAGTACTATTTCTCAATACAAATGAATACCGAGGTGCTTGGTTTATATCTCAATCTCTGGCAAAATTTGAGAAGAGAAAAAAGAGTGTACATCATTCATTTGAGTTTGAATAAGATATTACTCTTCACAATGAAAAAAAAAAAAAAAAAAAAAGGATTTCTTGGCTTAAAACAACAGACCTGTGTACATTTGCTAGTTAATGTCTGTGAGTCTAATACCTCATGGGAGGCAGCCCACCTGGTCTCACCTGGTGACACCCAGCCCACAGTTCCTGCCATTTTTCTCATTTCAGCAGGACTGGGTAGGAAAAGAGGTTCTGCTAGTAAATCAAGGCCATCTTATTGAAGCCCCCAAGTCCCAATCTCAGGAGGTATAGAAGAGTCAAACCTCAGACATTCACAGAACTAAACTCTTCTTCAGGGGAGAATACAGTTCAGAATTTATGACTTTGATACAGACAGATAAATCGAACCCTTTCTCTGAGCACTAATTCCTACAAAATGCAGGATTTTTTTTTTCTTGTGGAAAAATTGATTTTAATACATTTCTTGTGTAGATTCCTTTAGTCAATCACATATTCATTTACTTTCATATTCACTTCTCCTTCCTCACCCATATGTATTCATTCATTTGTATTCATTCACATATTCCTGTATCAACTTATATTTTATCAAGTCAGTCATTAACTAATTCATGACTCTCAATCACGTTATCATTTATGTTTTCACTTGTATTGTTTTTCACAGTTTTCTCATCCTTTGATTCTCCAGTTCATGTATTTGTTCACATCTTTTAATTCATTTCTTCACTCATTTAACACACACACACACACACACACACACACACACACACACACACACACACACACACACACACACACACACACACACAATCTTCCTGCAAGTTTCCTCTCTGCTAGAGCCACAAGCAGAGATAAGCAATGCACCCGTGACTCCTTCTCAAGCTTTGAATTATTTCCCTTGGCTTTGTCTTTCCCAGATCTCCACCTAGAGAATGCACTGGAGAGTCCATTCTGTAGCTACAGGCTTCTTAGTTCATACACAGGGACAACATTTTTAGCAGCTTCTAGATGTCAGTCAGGCCAGACTTGTATCAAAATTCTGTTTCTTTGCATCAGACATTAATCAGCCCAGGAACTTCAACCTAGTTTTAGGGCTCTGGTTTTTCCTTCCTACTTAGGGAAAGCCCAGTTCCTTACTGCTGGGTGTTACCTCCCTGTGAGTCTCTGCTACTCACATAAAACACTTCCCTTCTGACACTTCTCATCACCAAATGTGTGGCGACTTTTCCCCACACCAAACGATTCTCTGCAACACCGGCTTGGTGTCCTGCAATTTAATTCAGTTCTGACGTTATTTATCTGGAGGTGGCTTCAGATCCCACAGATTAAGGACTCAGTCCCACAAGACTGCCTTCCCTGACACCCATACACTTCAGACACCCGTTGCAAGCCCAGTTTATCACCTGTGCTTCTGACCAATTGGCTATAGGTGGGAGTTTCCATTTGATTAATTTGCTAGAGCAGCTCACAGAACTCAGGGAAACACTTATGCTTTCCAGTTTAATACGGGATATCATAAAGGATACAGACGAACAGCCAGATGAAGACATACATAGGGTGAGGTCTGGGAGGGTCCCCAGTGCAGGAGTTTCTGTTGCTGTGGAGTTGGGGTGTATCACCCTCCCAGTGTGTACGTGTTCTGCAACCCCCATGCTCTCTGAACCTTGTCATTTTGTTTTTTTATGGAGCCTGCCTTACATAGCCATGATTGATTAACCCATTGGACATTGATGATTGATTCAACCTCCAGCCCCGCTTCCCCCGCTTAGAGATTGAGGGGTGGGAGGTACTGAAACTTCCAACCCTTTAACCTTGTGGTTTGTTGCCCTGGAAGCCAGCCCCCTTCCTTAGTTTACCTAAGGGATTTTGGAAAGTCACCTTATTAACATAACAAAATAAATCTTTATGGCTCTAATCACAGGAAAGTCCAAGGGTTTTAGGAGCTCTGTGCCAATAAGAGGGTCTAAGACCAAATATATATATATATATATATATATATATATATATATATTTCTTGTTATAAATCAAAATATCACAACCTCACAGGGCTCTTGCCCCTGCCTGAAATGAGTGGGTCTTGATCATGACCTTGGTGGTGGCTGTGTAGTCCCTGAGTTCTAGTATTTTCTTAGCCTTCAATTGATCTATGTCAAATGAAAAGTGTTTACCCTAACTCCCTCCTCCATGATTATAATTATAATATATTATGTTATAATCCAGTACGAATGACCATTGGCTTGGTTAAGCTCAAGTCTGTACTCTCAAAGTGCAAAGTGTTTTTCTTAATAACCTACACAACTGGTAATTGTTTAATATTTGTCTTTACTGCTAGGGAGTGTCAGGAGGGGAAGATTTCTCCTCTACCCTTCTTGGTTCTTTGGCTGGATTAATTAAATTGACACAAGACAGATTAACAGGTGATAAAAACAAATTTAATTTGTGGGTATGGAGGTGTCAGAGAAACAAGACCTCCAAAGTGACCAAAGCAGGCTATTTATATAAATTATTTTAACAATTATTTGTGAAGATTTAACAAAACACAGGGGTTTGTGCTTAGGGTTGCAAACTAATGAAGAAGTAACAAAGTTTGTTTATACAGTTTTCTTAGCCTTGAATTCCCTAACTCTGGTGATAAGGATGCTTTCTATCCTCCTGGGGTAGGGAGGGTTCCTTCAGATGGGAGATCTATTTCCTGCTTTCAGGGGCAAAGAAGAGGTTCAGAGTATTGTTGTTGTTGCTGTTTTTAATAGCATTTCACCCCACACCAGCTGTAACTGGTGTCAGTATGCCACTGGGGCATATCTTGGGGTAGGATGTCCTGACCCCCAGCAGGAGTAAGTTCTATGATGATGGTAACTTAGATGGTGCTATTCATCAATACGTCCCTAGCCACTGGCGTAGTGTTTGGCTACATGAATATTTTTCACAGATATAAGAGTAGCGTGTGTTGTAATTGAGTAGATGCAAAGGGTCTAGGGATAGAAGATGTGGAAGAAATTCAGCATCTGAGGGGTGGGAGTGATGGGGAGGACGCACAAAGGACATGACATTTCAGATGTGCTTTGAACATTAGGAGTTTGCCAGGCAACGGGGTGTGTGTGTGTGTGTGTGTGTGTGTGTGTGTGTGTGTGTGTGTGTGTGTGTGTGTGGTGGTTCCTGGTAAAGGAAACTGCATTTTCAATGATACAGAAGTGAAACAAAAGGGTAGCTCGCTGTTGGTAAGTGAGGCTGGAAAGACAGGCAGAGACCAAATCATGCAATGTGTAATCCATGTTGAGGATCTTGGACTTAATTCTGAGGGCAAAGGAGTGGCAAAAAGGGATTTACAGATGGAAGTAAACTGGACAGATTAATTTTTAAAAAATTTTATTTTGGGAAGATCACCAGTGACCAAAGCAAGACAAGGTAAGGAGTTACAGCTCAGAAAAGATACTATTTTGTCTGTTGGGGAATGTTGTCAGAGACTAAAAGCAGCTTAATGGGACATTGTGAGCCATGCTTGTATCTAAGAACCACATTTCAGTCATAAGGATGGGATCCATACTCTGTTTTACCTTGCCTCACCTCTCAAATATGTCAATCCGTACATCCTATCAATGTCACTCCCTAAATTTCACCAGCTTCTCTTTATACCTACTGCCATTTCCCTGGTTCTGACTCCCATCATCCCTAACCTGAGCTATTGCTACCACTCCTACACTATTTTTGTTGCCTGTTAGATCTTTCCCACTAATCTGTGTCCCCCACTGGTTGTTAGAGTGAACATGAATGGCTTCTTTCCTGTTTAATATTTTCCAATAGCTGCCCATCCCCTAGAAGATCAAGTCTAAACTCCATAACGCACCTTGTTTTACAGTGATGTCTCAGGTGGCTTCTCCAGCACAATTTCCTCCATCATTTGATTATTGTATTTTCAAAAAAACAGTCAAATCACCTAATTAGGAACTCCTTCCTTACTGTCTGCCATAAGAAATGGCCACCTACTCATTAATATCATTTTTGTATCATGCACACATCTCTTATTATACATATTTCACTGTGTTGATATTCATTTGTGTGCACCTACCAATTCTGTCCTCCTTGGAGGAAAACTATATCTTATTATTTGTAAACACTGTCTGTTTAAATAGATGTCTCCCCTTCCTCCAATTTTTTTTAATGAGCACATAAATGAACAATGATTAAAAAAATGAAAAGAATGAATCAAAATAGAGAAATTGGGTCAGGTTCAACTAAGGTATTAAAAAAATCATGGGTTCTGGCATTTTTGAGCAGAGTAATATTTTCAGCTTCTTGGAAAGGTGTAGAAGACCTTTTACTCATTATTACTCATCCATTATGAATTTCACTATTAAAAATATAATATGGTGTGATGGTTTTACTGTTGATCAACTCTAAGCATATATCTATTAATCCTTAGGGAGAAATGACTCACAGTGTTTCCAGTTATGCGGCCAGAAAGTACTTTGATTGGATAGTCACTGGGGTCAGGCCTGGAAGAGCTGAGAAATCCCGGTGTTTTCCCTCTATTCCCTACTAGCTTTTTGAATCTAATGAGAGCTACTTGGTCTCATCCTCCTATAAGGTAACTGTGGGTTCTCAAAACCAGATTAGGTGGGAAACCCTTCACAAACTGGGACTAATGACCTGAGAAATTCTATGACCAATGAACTGGGGACTTCTTCAGGTGCAATGGAGAACGTGGAAGCCAAATAGGAAATGAGGAAAAACAGCTGAAAGTACTAAGAGAACGTGAGAAGGAAGGGTTGACATGGCTGTGAGGATTAGCAGGTCTCTAGGAGGGTAACAAAATTGAGAGAATTGGGAAGAAAAGGCAATTTGGTGTGGAATTTTAGGATTGCGTGAGTGCATATTCTCGCATATCCTCTCTATGACATTCTGGAGTTGATACTGGCTCCTACAGGCAACTGGTCATTGAAGATGGACAAAGGATGTAGTCAGACTACTCAGACTTGTTATGTGGAAGGTGCCCTACCCACTGCTGGAGGTCAATCTGTAGAAAGACTTTACATTGCCCTAAGTGACCTTTCCAACAACATAAGAGGTAGCTACAGCCATCCCCCATTTCAAGCTGAACTTGAAAGAGGTTCAATGGATGGTTCTCACCTAGAAAGTGAGAACCAGACTATCCCAGAGAGTCTGACTAGAAGAAAGGACGGGGAGGGCAATGTTTTCATGAATTAGTTTTTTCTTCTGCCTATGACACAATGAATCCTAAAAAGATGTTACATTTTTCCTTTCTGAGAGATATTACTGGCGTGATGGAGAAAGATGCAGAGAATGGCATTGATCTGTTGGCCTTAACGGTGCTGTGGGGTCAGAAACTAACTGCTCCAATGTTGTTGTTCTGTGTGACTTGGAGCCCGTCTTTCTCAATACCCCTGGATTCTTTCATCCTAAAAGGAGCTCACAAGGCATGACTCACTCCATCTTTAAGGCTGTTCCAAGAATTGGGGATGTTCCCAGCTTACGTGGGATTATTGTCAAAAGAAGTGTTTTTATTTTCATGTATTCATTCTGTTACTTAGCTAATGCTGATCTGTTATCGTCACTGTAGCAAATGCTATGGAGACTCGACAAAAATATGGTTGGTGTGATATAAATTGATAGGAACCAAAATATAGAATATTTTAGGCACCAAAGATGACTTTTAGTTTGAAGTGTATAATTTAATATCCCAAAATGACTTTGTACAACTTTGAAATCTCCCCATCACTGTGCATTGCATAACTACAATATGTATCAAGTCCAGAGTACAAGATTTTTCTGAATTAGCACTCAATAGGTTAATGTAACTATAGAATATAATAGAGTAAGCAATACTATAACTCATGTATTGCTGTTTAATTTACTGTCTTCATTGAGACCCTAATTTTAATTAACTTTACCTATGAACCTTCTCCTGCAGATAGAACTGAAGTGAGACAAGCACACACGTCACTATTCATAAAATCATGTAAAAAATTCACTACATTCATTGATACTTTGAAACCCATACATTAGTTAAGAACCTGTGAGCTATGGTAATCCTTCCAGTTTACGGATGAAAAATTGAAGCGCATAGAGGTAAATTGATTTTCCACAAAACACTTTGCACGTAACCACAGGATCCAGAATTTGAACTGAGTTTGAGTTCAATAATTTTTCAGCTGCATTTTGCCCATTTTCTTAGCTATAATATTTTACTTCTTTAGCATGTTTGCATTCCCTGGAAAAAAAAATTTAATCGGAGAAACTTATGGGAAACAGCACAATATTTAGGTGACTGAGAAGCAAATAAGAAATGATAATCAATTAAGATAGAATTTTAACAGATAATCCAAGCTGTATGCAGAAATTTGAGGCATTAGTCTCACTTCTACATCCTTTGGATGTGGAATTTTACAGCAGTGGCCCTGCATATGAATGTTTTCAGTGCTCTATTCATGTGTCAGCTCTAGAACTTTTTGGACTTTGTTCTTAGGTGCCCATGATGCCCATGACAGAAACCCTGGAGATACTCTTGCTTACTGACTTTCTGCCAGGGCTGACCACCAGCGTGACTTGGAGATGTTTCTCCAAATGTAAATGATTAAGTCCCACCTGTGAAGATTCTGATTCACAAGATCACAATGGCTTGAGCATCCTTAGAAGCTCTCACCCAGTAACTCTTTGAATAGACCTAATTGAGAAACAATCCAGGAACACACACCCCTCTTTTCCATTTTGCAGGTAGCAGAATGGAAACCCGGAGAGGTAAGAGTCTTTCCAAAATTCACAGAGTTTATTTAGCCTATTGCTCAAGAACTCCACAATGGGAACTGTAATGATCACATGACCCTTGATGTTCTGGTCTCTCAAGATCATGTCCGGATACAGAAACACACAGGATACAGAAAAACACAGGATTCTATGCATTTTCAAAAAGCATAAGTGGGATTTTAGCCTAGGTCTACAGATACGTATAGGTAACCTACTTTGTCCTAAGGATTATGCTAGCTTCTTCTCTAGTTTTTCCTCCTTGGCAAATGACAGTTGATGCTGGGCCTCTACAGGGGTCTCAGGAGCGGGTGATAAACCAAAGGGAAACTGAAACCTGAGTCCTGGATGGCATTTCCTCCAGAAAATAGTGACCATCCAGAGCATGAAGTTCCATGGGACAAAAAGAGGCAGCTGCCACCCTAGCAATAACAGGTCAATCCTCATGGTCAGGAGCAAAGAATAAGAGGCAGAATTGAGGGAGATTTCTTAGGCTGAAGGCACACAGGAGGAAGGAGACTTTCTTAAATCTATGCCAGCCCTGAAAGTTGCTCTCAGATGACTGAGCCTATGTGAAGAGCACCGAGAACCAGAGATAAATAAGGAAAAAAATAGTTCTACTTTCAAGAAATCACATTCTGCTTTGATACATATGTACAATGAACAGTGTTGCGGGTTAATTAACAAAAGATTTCTGGTGAAGCTCTTCAGAGTAGGCCATGCCTGAGTATCATTGTGGAGGATGTTTTGTGGTTTACCATGCAGACATGGGTAGCAGAACGAGGGCATTCCTGGCAGAGGAAAAGCATATGCAAACTACAGAGCAGTGTAGCAGGAGGATATCCTAAGAGAGCTACAAGTCAGGGCTTGTGCTCAGAGTTGAAACACAAAGAGAATTGTTGAAGAATGGAGAGGTACCTGGCTGATGTCTCACGAACCACTTAAATGCCATGTGAAGACATTCCCTCTGCTTCCTGTAAACCACTGACTGGCAAGAATGTGGTGTAAGCTGCGCTCCTCCACAATGACAGAGCTGCTTTGGGAAATGTTAAGCTCCCTATGGTTGTCAGTATTCAGGGTTTTTAAGCATCAGACTAAAATTTAGATGACTTCAAAGATCCTTTTCCAGCTATAAGATAGATATTCTATAATATCTATTTAGGCATGGTGGCCTTTCAAACCAGACATCACTCTTGTGGATAAGATGAGAATGAAAAAGAAGAAATAAAAATAAAGATATAATGAGGTATAGGAGCAGCGGAAGATGCTTAACATCAGCACTGGAATGGATGGTAACAGGAATAGGGGCGAGAAAGCTAGTCCAAAACACTTTATCCTGCCTGAATACTCAAAAGTCTCTTAACCGTTCCATCCCATTTATTCTTGTTTCTCTCTGATCCAAGATCATACAGACATCTGGCATGTACTGAAGCCTGGGTAATTTTAATGAAAGGGAAACCAGGTGATGCCATCTCTCTACCCTCAATACTTTAATAGCTCCCTATTATTCTTCATGACCAAACTATTTCACATGGGCTGCAGAGACTTTCGTGGTCTGCCCATGTCTGTCTCCTCAGGCTCATTTTTGCGATCAGATTCCCCTACATTAGAGTGTCTCAGCGTTGGTACTATTGACTTGTCGGACTGGATAATTCTTTGGGGCTGCCCTAGGATACTTAGTAGTGTCCCTGGTCTCTACCCACTAGATAGTACTCACTCCCAGTTACGACAACTAAAAATTTCTCCAGCTTGCCTAATTGTCCCTGGGGTTGGGGGAAATTCCCCTGGTTGAGAACTACCGGTCTAGACCTTTCTTTTCCAGGTACCTGTTCATTCAAATGTACCATGCTTCCTCTCATTACAAGACTTATGAAATCACCACTTCCTTTCTCTGAAATAATCTCCCTCTCCCCACCCCTATGCCAAATTATTAATGTCTAATCATTGCTTCTGTCCAAGTGCAATCATTACTTCCTTCATGGAGCCTATACTGGTCCACCAATCACAGTGCTGTAATAACCCTTTCCTTTAGGGCTGTATTTGTAGCCGTATGTTCATCACTGGGATCTTCGGAATAATTTCTGACTTCCCCTCCAGGCAGTATGCTTCATAAAAACAGGACCCTTGCCTATTTTTATTTACCATTATGTCCTCTGTACCTGGCATGGTAGAAACTCAATAAACATTTATTCAATGAATGATTGAAAACTGAACAAAAGTTGCAATTATCAGGAAAGTAAAGCAGGACTTCCAGCCTCTGAAGTCAACAACTGTTTGCTGAGCACTGATTTTGCATTAAGCAGGATGCTGAGCCCTGGGACCACAGTAAAGAATAATATACAGCCTTTGCCTAGGAGGCATAGCCTTGGGAAAGAAATTGACTTGTAAGTAGAAAGGAACGATATGGTATCCTAGGTGATCAGTGGAGGTCTGAACAACCTAAAGTTGGATATATACAGAAGACTTCCAAGGTCTGCCTGTAGAGTGAGAAAAAGGTTTCAGAAAAAAGATAATTCTTGAGCTCAGACTAAAGGGTTAGACAGAACTGGCTAGATGGACAAGGGTAATGGGGTAGGCAGGTATTAGAGCTGGTGTGATTGGTGGGAAATTAGTCACAATAATGCTACAGGTGTATGGCAATCCAGCCAGCTGAGAATCTCCACACAGTTCTGAGAAATGAGCTTAAAGACTTAAGCAGGGATAGAGGCATGAGAATTTCTTGTGTAGGCTCAGAAGTCTGTACTTTCTCCTGGAGACAATGGGAGGTCATAGAAGGATGGCAAGCAGTGGTGTGAATCAGATGTGCAATTTCAACGTATGAGCTGAATGTTTGACCAGTAGATAGAAATACAACTTCATAACTCAGGGTCTCATTACAAATGTTTTAAAACTTTGAGTGGCTGTGGGCCTGGCACATAGCAACTTCTCAACAAGGAAAATCAGAATGCAAACTCGGTATAAGGTTCAAGAGTGCGTAGACTCTGTTCTCACCAATAGGAGGGCAGAAGGCTTATTGCAACCAGTGAGTCCTTCTAGCCTCACTCCCATGAACCCATATTTATTGTTAGTGGCAAGATATATATAGGGAGGTATAGGGATCAGGAGGCCAGTTCTAGACTTCAGAGAAAAAGAGGCAAACATAGGCATTTTCTGGACACTGCAGCATTCTGAAACCTGATGATTGAGTGTTTGTTTTCCCATTGTCTGCATTTCTGCCTAGTCCTCCAACATGAATAATTGTCAAGGTTTTGCTAGGCCAAAGTATATTCCAGAGAAATCGGATCTGCAATTTTGCAGAATTTCACAATGCCTTTTTGCAGTCCTGTGTCAAATTGTTTGTTTAAATCTAGTTTATTTTACCTTCTTGGTCCTGGACGTACTATCAGCTGAAATATTTATATCATTGCCTCTTAGGAGTTGTGCATTTCCCTTGTTCTGTGAAAAAAATGTGCTGACCTGTTCTATGTGTATATGAGTAATTGTTTTTATTTTAATTACTTGAGTGCCTGTGGAAGGAGACTGCGTTGTCTGGCCCATTCTCTCCTTGACCGTTTCTTGTCTTGCTTTCATTCACTCCCTTTCGCGGAGAAAATTCTTGCTCTCATCACCAACACTGTCTTTGGAGACCATTTGAAGTTGAAATCTTCATGCTAGATCTAGCCTTTTGAAAGGAGATGTGGGAATCATAAAGATAAACGTACCTTACCACACAATGCAGAAATCCCCTTCTCCCAGCCAGGCTCCAGGATGCTGGAATTAAAAAAAAAAACAACCAAAGCACATCCTTGCTGTTGTTCAGATCTCAGTTTTGAAAACAAGGTTCCCACACAAGCATACACACACATTCCTTATTACATATAGCGTTCTGTCCTCAACTCACCCCCTTCTGACCTCATTCATTCATTCAACACAATTATTGAATATTCATGGTGTGCCAAGCAGTGAGCAAAACAGGCAAGTCTCTGCCCTCACAGAGACCACAGTCTGACGTAGAAAGCAGACAGTGCAGCAGTTACTACCATCATGGGGGTGGGGGGAGGAAACTCTACAAAAGGGGGTGCTATCTGGTTCCAGGGAGTCATGGAAATTATGCCAGGAGAAGTGATATTCAAGCTGAGGAAAGAGAGGAATGGGTGGAGGAGACTAGCACCAGGGAGGAAAAATGTCCCAGGTTGGAGCTGGAATAACATTTGGTGAGAGATTCAACTAGGGAGGTAAGGACCTAGATGGTATCTTTTAAAAATCTGGCTTCTACAACCATATGGTCAGACATACTTGTGCTCAACACCAGCTCCAACTCATCAAAGCTGTTTGATCTTGAGCAAATTGCTTAACCTATCTACGACTGACTGTCATTATTAGTCATTATTAGTTCATAGGGTGGATGTAAAGGTTGAATAAGTTAGAACATGTACGTTGTGTACACACTGGCTGACACATGGTAACATCTTGACAAATAATAGGTTGTGTTGTGATTATCATCATTATTACGTATTATTATCTCATCTTCACTATGTCTTCATTATCTTTTCCACTGTTTTTTGGTTATTGTTGTTGTTGCCCCCTCGAGTCAGGTGATTTGGGATCAACATGTTTCTGGAAGCTAGCCAACCCTGGATCCCCTGTCTACCTATCTTCTCTCCTTCCCTCTCCATCTTTCTTTTCCTTTTCCTTTTCCTTTTCCTTACCTTCTCACTCCTATGGTTGACACCCCACCATGGTTGGGCCCCAGGAACTGGACAATGGGTAATATAAAATAATGGAGTCCTGTGTATTATTAACTTCGTGCCAGGACCATGCTAAGAACAATTTCTATGCATAGTTCAGTTGGAAATTCACGTTAGCATGCTCTACCACTTATGAGGGAAAATGAGCAGAGCATAAATTATGGGTAAAATAATATTTCTCACTTAGCTGTCAACATTGAAGAGATGTTTCCATTTAACTTTGGTAATGTTTCTCAATTTCTCTGCCTTTCCATATTCATACTGCCATACCTAAAGTTAGGATTCATCTCTCATCCAAACTAGTGTGATATCATCCCCAATGTGCTCTTTCTTTCACTTTCTCATTCTCTCTGACACTCTCCCTCTTCCTCTCCCCCACTTCCCCCCTCCCCCTTCTCTCCTTCCAAACTTGCCTGTTCCAATCCAGCTTCAACTGAAATATCAGAATGTTCTTCCTATAATATCACACTGATCACTATATATTCATGTTTGAAAACCTTCAAAGATGTTCTATTTTCTGAATAATATGTCTATCAGGACACCTTTCACTGCAAGGAACAATAACAAACCTATCAGATTAAAAGGTAATGAGAATATATTGCTTCACTTACCTGAAAAACCCGGAGGTGATTTGAGCTTTGGGCACAATTTGATCAGGACTTTAGCTCTGTTTCTCTGTTATTCTCTTGGTTCCTGTCCAAATGTCAGTCTTATTCTCTAGCTGGCTTCTTTTATGCTGGCAACATGTTTAAAGCAGTCATAGGTATCCTAAATCCACATCACACTATCCAGCTAGAAAGAGACAAACGCAAGTCAAGGATTTCTTCCAATTGCTCCATCTTAAGCTGTGGACCCACCTAGGAAGCAATCACTGACTCTAAAGAGATGTCATAAGCTCATTGCCTTAGATTTGAGATTAACGGCATCTCTGAGTTGAACACTGTAGGAAGGCATGTGGGTTTACTGTATTCTGTTAGTTTAGGGGAATCGGTACAAACCCCTTGCCAAACAACATAAACCATGTGGATGCAATAGAGGGTGCAACAGATACCAGAAAGGCAAACAGTGATGCTACCCCTCACCCCCGAGGATGTCATTCAAGACCTGTCACAGTCTAGCTTCAATCCACAGTTCCAAGTTCCCACGTTTCTATTCTTACATTACCCTTGTCAGACTGAATTAACTGCCCCAAGTTTCCATCTGTGCTTTTGCTCCAGATTGACTTTCTCTGTGGCATGCCAAGCTCCTGCCATTCTTCGCCACAGAGAACCCTCCCTATCCTTTTAGACCCACCTTGAATGCTCTCTCCTCATGGATCCTATGATATTTTCCTCCCTCTCTCTTCAGCTGTAGTGGAGTAAAAAGCACTGAATTTGCCATCATCCAATTTGGGCTTGCCTGCTGGAGCTGTCCTGTCCTCAGACGGTGGCTAAGACTGTCTTGTTTCTTTGTCTCTTTCTCGTTTCTTAAAGGACCTGCTCTCTGTCTTGCGTTTTCTTATCTAAGAAAGTACCAGTGCTTTGTCTTGGGACATTTCTCTTTAGGTCAATGATGTCACCTCTTATTTAAATACCTAAACCCTACTGAGTGAAATTTTTGAGCTAAAATTTTGGAAAATCTGGAGGGCTTATTTTTTCAAAGGAATAGTCAAAGAATTATAAGCTAATAACCTATACATTATTACTTAAGTGCATAAAAACTAATGAAGGCAGGCTACGAAAGTTACAATTCACCATACGTATGAGGTATTAGTATGTATTTTCCTCTCATTTGCAAGTAAATCTTGTTCTGCAGAACACCTGTATTTCTGCGAAGCCATTTGTAAATCAAATATCATATTCTCATTTACATACATTTTAATTATAGAAATGAACTGTATGAATTTTAAAAATATTTTTAGTCACCTCTAATATCTCATCTCCTTGTCAACTCATCAATAAACTGTCAATACATACAGATTGTTCCTGACTTAACAATGGTTTCACTCATGATTTTTTGACTTTAGGATGGTGCAAAAGCGGTATGTATTCAGTAGGAACTGCACTTTGAATTTTAAATTTTGAACTTTTCCTGGTCCAGGAATATGCTCTCTCGTGATATTGGGCAGTGAGAGCAGCCGCAGCCCCCCATCAGGCACACGGTCATGAGAGCAACCAACCAATACACGTACACCATTCTGGACTCATACAACCATTCTGTTTTTCACTTTCAGTACAGTATTCAGTACAGTATTTTGATTTCCTTTCGGGATAAATAAAGACATAAGTAAATTGACATGAGGGCATTATGAGACAAAATTATGGGTGCAAGATGTCAATTCCAATTGTGAAGTAAGGACATTTCAAGAACTCATGGTTATCTTTTATGTCAATTCCAAACATTAGAGATAAATGACTGTGAACAGCTTTAATCATGCTTTTAAAGATGTGAGAATTTATATGGCTTTTGATATCTTTCCTTTTTGTGGACTACACTGTTTTTCTGGCAGTATCAATTTTACCAGTAATCCTGAAAAGCAACTAAATATCTAAAATCGTATTCACAAAAGTCAGTATAACATTGGGTTAAAAGTGCAAAACTAGAGGGGCTTCCCTGGTGGCGCAGTGGTTGGGAATCTGCCTGCCTATGCAGGGGACACGGGTTCGAGCCCTGGCCTGGGAAGATCCCACATGCCGCAGAGCGGCTAGGCCCGTGAACCACGACTACTGAGCCTGCGCGTCTGGAGCCTGTGCTCCGCAATGGAGAGGCCGCGACAGTGAGAGACCCGCGCACCGCGATGAAGACTGGCCCCCCGCTCGCCGGAACTGCAGAAAGCCCTCGCACAGAAGCGAAGACCCAACACACCCAAAAATAAATTTAAAAAAAAAAAAAAAAAAGTGCAAAACTAGAGACTTCCCTAGTGGTGCAGTGGTTAAGAATCTGCCTGCCAATGCAGGGGACGTGGGTTCGAGCCCTGGTCTAGGAAGATCCCACATGCCACGGAGCAACTAAGCCCGTGAACCACAACTGCTGAGCCCACGTGCCCCAGCTACAGAAGCCTGCGCGCCTAGAGCCCGTGCTCCGCAACAAGGAGAAGCCACTGCAATGAGAGGCCCGCGCACCGCAACGAAGAGTAGCCCCTGCTCGCTGCAACTAGAGAAAGCCTGCATGCATCAATGAAGACCCAACACAGCCAAAAATAAATAAGTTTTTTTTAAAAAGGTGCAAAACTAGAGGGCAAGAACATGCCTCCATCAAATGATGGAGCTGTAGAAAGGACATAGGAGTCAATTTAAAGAAGTTCCCAGTGGCCAAATCTGGGATGACTTGGGCAACAAATAGAAGATGAGATTATTGAATTATAAGCCATGAAAGAAAATAAATGTCCATAAGTCAATGCTAATATAATAAATGAACAAGTGAATGAATGAATGAGTGAGTCCATAAATAAATGGACGAAAGGGGTCACTCTTCCTTATGGTGAAGGAATGCATTAATTTTCTTTTTTTTCTGTCTTTATAAATGCTTTATTGATGTCTAAACCCATACATAGATAGAAACCATATACATACATGAGAGATACCAATCACTTTTCCTATCAGGCCCAGCCCTATTGTGATGGAATTGTCCATGTCAAACACACAATTTCACTATCTCTGGCCAAGAGACACCTAAGAAACATTGAGTCTCCCCAATTTCCAGCTTTCCTGTTCTCATAACTTTGTTTCTTGTCTTTTTTTTTTTTTTTTCCAACTATAAGGCATAACTAAGCTACTGATACAAAAAGAGTCCAGAGGGGAGGGAATATTTTTAAACCATGTCAGTCTAACATAGTGGTCACGTTCTGGGGACCCTTAGGCCAGATAGAGCATGCAGATATGTTGGCCTCTGAGTGTTAATTTTTTTTCAGATTTTTTTTTTTTTTTTTTAAATATTGGAGTATAGTTGGTTGACAGTGTTTTGTTAGTTTCAGGGTACAGCAGAGTGATTCGGTTATATGTATACTTGTATCTATTCTTTTTCAAATTCTTTTCTCATTTAGGTTATTACAGAATATTGAGCAGAGGTCCCTGTGCTATACAGTAGGTCCTTGTTGGTTATCTATTTTAAATACAGCAGTATGTATACGTCAATCCCAAACTCCTAATCTATTCTTGCCCCCCACCACCCTTCCCCCCGGTAACCATAAATTCATTCTCTAAGTCTGTGAGTCTGTTTCTGTTTTGTACATAAGTTCATTTTATCATTTTTTTTAAGATTCCACATATAAGCGATATCATATGATACTTGTATTTCTCTGTCTGATTTACTTTGTATGACAGTCTCCAGGTCCATCCATGTTGCTGCAAATGACATTATTTCAGTATTTTAATGGCTGAGTAATATTCCATTGTATATATGTACCACATCTTCTTTATCCATTCATCTGCTGATGGACATTTAGGTTGCTTTCATGTCTTGGCTATTGTAAACAGTGCTGCAATGAACATTGGGGTGCATGTGTCTTTTTGAATTATCATTTTCTCTGGGTATACGCTCAGTAGTGGGATTGCTGGATCATATGGTAAATCTATTTTTAGTTTCTTAAGGAACCTCCATACTGTTCTCCATAGTGGCTGTGACTGTAACAAATTGCCACAAATTTAAAAGGTTAAAAACCACAAATTTATTTTAAAATTTAAAAGTTTATAATTCTGGAGGTCAGAAGTCTGAAATGGGTTTCAGTGGGCTAAAATCAAGTTGTTGACAAGAGTGCATTCCTTTCTGGAGGCTCTGTGGGACAATCTGTTTTCTTGCCTTTTCCATGTTCTACAGACTTCCAGCATCCTTAGGGGGGAGTACCAATCCCCCCCACAATGTCATTAAAGTCAGGAATGGCCAGTAGAATCTTTCTCACATCACATCATTCTGACACTAACTCTTCTGCCTCCTTCTTCCTCACTTAAAGGACCTATGTGATTACACTGGACCACCTAGATAATTCAGGATCATCTCCTTATTGGCAACTATAATTCCATCGGCACTCTTATTTCTTCCTTGCCATGTAACATTATAATTCACAGGGGTTTAGTATGTAAATGTCTTTGAGGGAGGGAGTTATTATTCTGTGTATCACAAACAATTACACTTAATAAATGTAAAAGGAATGATGTAAATAGAAAATTACCATTTGGCAAAACTATTGTGATAATTATTGTATGCATCCGTGGATACTATATAGTTAGGGATGATGAGAAACAGAACATTTGAATAGTTTCAAAGGGCTCCCCACATGATACTTACTAATTGCAAATGGAGTTACTTTCCATGCCTAAACATGGCAGATACCACCATAATCAGGTAACTAGTGAGCTATATATGTATAATTGGAGTTCCCAAGGGCAAGGAGAGAGAACAAAAAAAGTATTCGAAGAAATGACTGAAAATTATCCACATTTGATGAAAACTATAAACCCACATATCTGAGAAGCACAACAGACCCTTAGTGGAAGAACTATGAAGAAAACTACACCAAAGCATATCACCATCAAATTTCTTAAATCAGTGTTAAAAAAAAAAAAAATCTGAAGAGCAACAGAGGGAAAAAACACACACATTAAAAACAGAGTGTCAGAGACAAGTATAACACTGACAACTCCTCAGGAAAATTGGAACTCTGAACACAACAA
The DNA here is from genome assembly GCF_965194805.1 of Balaenoptera borealis. Taxonomy (NCBI): domain Eukaryota; kingdom Metazoa; phylum Chordata; class Mammalia; order Artiodactyla; family Balaenopteridae; genus Balaenoptera; species Balaenoptera borealis. Next base: position 104,358,994 of record NC_138865.1, read on the forward strand.
ATCAACATTATTAAGGATTGAATGAAAGAAAAAAGCCAATCTTCAATCTGGAATTTTATAACCAGAAAAATATTTAAAAATTTAAAGCAAAATGAAGTATTATACAGACAAAAAGAAAGCCGAATGTACTCATCTCTAGCCAACTACCTCTAGAAGGCATGTCTTTAAAAAATCCTTTGAGCAGAAAATAATGCCAAAGGGAAATTTGCCTCTATGCAAAGGAATAAACAATATTGGAGGTGGTAAATATATGTGTAACAGTAAATATTTGTATCCAATTTTATTAAATTTAATTCAAATATAATTAAATGACTTTGGTTTCCCACCAAGAAGGAAGGAGTAACATATTTACCTTACTTCATTGAAACGAAAAGCAAGCAGAAAATATGAACCAGTGGTTTTGAAGACATCAGGCAGTGAAGGGCAGTGGTCCTTCAGAGACAGCAAACAAATAATGTGAGCCCTGTAATTGTCACAGCTTGCTGCCTTGAGAGAGTTTCCAGACCTAGCAGCAAGAAAATGGAACACAGTCTGAGCCAAAGAGACTCTCTGCGTTGAGATGGAGCTCAGAATCCCAGAAGACCAAGGTGGCTAGAATTTCCAATACAAAGTAACAGAGAATTAGTTGCATAGAGAGAGTTCTCTAAACCTATGCAGAGGGTGTCCCTCAATTTTTTTTAGCTCAATGTTGTTAGGATGTTAATTCTTCCAAACTTGACCTATAGATTCAATGCAATATACAAAACACTAGCATGGATTTTTGTAGAAATTAACAAACTGTTTCTGAAATTCAAATGAAAAAGCAAAAGACCTAGAATAGCTAAAATGATTTTAAAAAAAAAAGAAGTATGGCAGACAAACACTACTTGATATTAAGACTGCTATGAGCTGGCGTTTTTTCAGAATGCAAATATTGCTGATGCTTTGCCTCGGAGCTGACTTCTTTTGAGGTCATGTGAGCCAGAGACATGAAGACATCTGTTTCCCTTCAGGGGCCTCATCAGTAGCCGTTTTCTGTCACGAAGTTACACTCCATGTTTCCAAATACATATAACCTTGTTCTAGTACTGCCTGTCCTCAAACTGCCCTTTTCTTTCTTTCTTTTTTTCCATTCACGGGACTGCTAGAAAACATTGTAGATACCGTGAATGAAAAATATTGTCAACACCTTCCACAGTAGGTAGATGGATGATAGGTAAACAGGTCGGTATATACATAGATCTAGCTATCTTGGGGTAAGTGCAGAGAGTTGCTTGAACAAGTTGTCATTTCTTAGCACCAATAAAGAATCTAGACATCATGAGCCTCAGTATCCTGGAGAGCAAGTCTTCTGTTGAACGTAGTTTTCACATAGTAGCTCAAGATTTCAGTAATTATTTCCTGTAAAAGATGGGGACTATGAGATTGCTGATTTTTTGAAAATTTTATGTTACCGTGATATGACTACTTTGTATTTCTTTTATTTCTACATTCCTTGAATTATCGCCTAAGCATATCCTTGCTTCTGTATACTACCATAAATCAAATTACCCCAATAATGGACACCAACAGAAACTCTAAAATAATCTTCTTATTGGATGCAAATTTAATTTAGTTCGGTTCCACAAACATTTTTGAAGCCCTACTGTATTTTTGGCCCTAAGTTACAAACATAAATAGTAGTGGTTTCTCTCCACAGAAAGAAACAGAATGAAAAGGAAATGCGAATATTAACTTTCATTGCAATTTCTCCAGCCTTCAGATGTAAGTTCGTATTGCCTCTCAATTTCAGAAGGTAATTGTGAGAACCAGAATGAACCAACATGAAATAACGTGTGAATGTGTGATCTTTTCCAGGGCAAAAGCTATATAATCTAGGATAAAGAACATTGGTTTGGAAAAGACAGTTCTGGATTTGAATCTTAGTTCCACACTTCCTCACTGTGGAACTTTTCCCGGCCTCTTACACTTTCTCGGCCTCTATTCTTACATCTCTAAGATGAGGGTAATTATGTCTTTCTAACAGGGCTGTTATGAAGGTAAAATGAGATAATTGATATTAAGCTTCCAGTTTAGGACAGGACAACCTGGCCAGTGTTCAGTCCAACAAATTTTCTTCCTCTAGAATGGAACAAGGGACTGTCTGAAAGGCTGCTGATCATCCAGAGAAGGGAGAAGGCTGTCAGCAGTAGAACATAACAATTTATAAATTTCTTATTTCACAACAAGCTCTGGGACATCCATCGTCCATGGAAATAAACAAACACTGAGTCTGGGGCCCGTTCCCAGCTGTGGAGTCCAATGCAAATGCACCTGAATGACTAAAGTGTGTTGCAAATGACTCACCAACCCCTGACTGCAATCTGGGTCCATCTGCTGAGCAGGGCCGACCACTCCCCCCAAAAGGGGCCCATGAGAACTTCTACAGATCATCTCTTGGAAAGAGGAAAGTTTGCTTGCTCTCAAGGTGTGTCTCAAGCCCTCATTCCAGTTATTTAGCAGACTGTATTAAAGAAGCAGGCAGCTTTCCTCCAGAATCTTTAGAGCTCATCAAGTTCCAATCCCTCTTTTAGCAAAACTGGTTTCAGGGAGGGAAGGTGTGACTTCCCCAAGGTCGCACAGACAGACATCCAGATCTCTTTTTCTTTAATCTGACACAGTTCCGCTTTGCAACGTGCTATGCTCAGTAAAGTGTTTGCTGATATTTTTTCCTTGAGAGTTATAGGATGGGAATGGAATGAAAGTGATGGTGAGCATGTCCCAAATCCCTCCAGGACCCACCCAATAGATTCACATGCTGAGGATTTTTCTGGATTCTTGGACACATGCAGTCTGATCCCTGGTTGCTAAACTACCCACACATGGCTTTTCTCTCTTCATCTGCTGTGATCTTTTGAATCCTTCTTTGCAAGAATTCAGTTACACAGTGCTGCAAGTACATACTTCCATCCACTCACTTCTCTCAGCAGATAATGCTGATCACTGAGTCTGGCCCTTGTTCTCACTGACTCTGAAAGTTGCCTAAAATATTTTCTCAATACAGTCTTCTAAACAGCGAACACACGTGGGGAACATTACCAAAGCTACTCACTGTGCTATCACAAAGAAAGATGGACCTCCGTTAGGCAATGTTCTCCTTCAAAGCAAACTTACGCACACATACAAATGTGAATCTAGTATAACGATGCATCTAGAGGTTTGGCACATAGAAAGTGCTCAACAGTTATTTGTTGAATGAAAGACTGAAACAACTGAATAAATGTGGTGTTAGACCCACTTTCCCAAGTACCAATCACTCTTCTAGAGGATCTTGGATATAAAAGGGACATTACTGATCAAAGGGAACATCAAGAGATTCAGAGAGAGAGGGAACAACTGGACAAGGATTTCATTTGATTGTAATAAAAACAGAATAGTACGTAGACTTTTCAGTAGAAGGAAAATTAAAATGTCAGACATTTGAGCAGGGATGGGGATCCCATAAAACTTGTATCTACCTACTTGTCCATAAAAATCAATGTGATTTTTATGGATTTTTAATAGTTAATAACCCTTAGAACAGTTTCTAAAATGAAAGCATATGCACACCCACACTTAGGATCTTGCACATTGAGTTGTTTTCCCTGTAATCAATAAAACACTGGGAAATGAAATTATCCACTTTGTTTTGTTCCTTTTTGTAGGGCTTTGAACTATATATGTTTATTATACTGTAATGTGCTGAGATAAAAGTTTTGGCTTGTTATGGCAATGACTGGAATTGGCTGCTTCTCTCACATTGAGGTGAATACAGAAATCATGGTGTCCAGAAAAAAGAGAGTGGTGGGGAAATAGGATTTGGGGGACGCTACTGACGTCTTTAATACAATGACGCTACTCCTTCTTTAATACAATGATACTTATTGTCAAGTGTGGTCAAAAGCCAATGAGTCATCTTTATAACAAAACTTGCTAAGGAATCCCAGCTGACTCAAAGGTACATTGAAGACCTATGGCAATAACTGTCTGGGTTTTCCATTAGCGAGCCTTTCCACAAATGGCTACACTGTTTTCGTTTTGCTTTGTTGTTTTTAAATTAATTACTTAGAGAATTTTATCCTGAATTTTTAGAGAAGAGGAAGGAAAACATTTAGGCAGAAGACCAATGATAGAAATGAATGAGCAAGTTTTTGTTGGAATGGTTCAGAAAAGGGAAGGGGAGTGAGCCATTGTGCTGGAAACAGAACTAAGTTTTGGAAGGCTGGCAACCTGGGCCCAGCTCACTCTTGTTTGGTAAGTCCTTCCTCTCAAAGGACCTCACTTGTGCCATCTGTAAAAATGAAGGGATTTTGTACATCATTTTGGAACATCCTTTGGCAGTATCTCCTACAGCTGATTATATGTATACCCTATGATTCAGCAATTGTACCGCTAAGTGTGTACCAACAGAAACAAGTGAACATGTGCACCAAAAGATACGCACAGCGACGTTCATATCAGTATGACTTGTAATAATAAAACTGGGAATATCCCAAGTGTCCATCAACCCTAAAACATGTTATACTTATAAAATAGAATATTATATAGCAGTGAAAAGGAATGCGCAAAGCCATGGAAATGTTGAGGAAATGTGCCAGGCGCAAAAGATTTCATGCTATGCGATGCCATTCATGTATAGTTCAGAAATAGGCAAATCTAATTCATAGTGAGAAAAGCGGTTTGGGATTGAACAGATCTGGATTGGAATCTCATACTGGAAAATTAATGGCTGTGGGGTTTTGGGCATGTTGAATTTCCTCTCAAAGTCTCAGTTTCCCCATCTGGCGTAGAAAACACTTAACACAATATGTTTTATATTAAAAATACATGGAAAATGGTAGTTCTTGTGGATTGTATTCCAAACTCTGACATCTAGGGTTCCTTTGAGGTACATTATTTTAAGATTAGGTAGGAATTCCTATATCTGTTGCTCTAGGTATCTATCATGTCCCCTATCACATACATTTTGGTTCTTTCTTCTTTCTTTCTTCTATTCCTCTTCCCAACCTCCTTGCTGTTCATTTTTTATTTTTCCTTTCTCCCAGTGCTTCCATCTTGGTTGCTTTTGATCTTTCTGTGGTTCTCTAAGACCCCCCACTGACACCTTCTAAAACTCTTTCAAGACAAAAAGAAGTGGCTAAAATTTTCTCTTTATATCTCACTCTCTCAATATATCACTCTCCTGTTTTTTGTGTGTGCATGTTGCAGTCCCATGTAGATTCATGGCTGAATTCAAGGCACAAATATGTCATGGCACAAATGTTTCATAGCATGTAAGGAAAGGTAATAGCATCCTAAGGCTCATTTGACATGTTCTACTTGGACTGAAGTACTGTGAATCCTTCACTCCTCAGCCAGCCTACTGCCTTGACCACCCCTCTCACCAGGATAGATCAAGTCTCCTAAATAAATTTTTTTTTTTTCCTCTTGGTCATGGGGACTGCCCTTACCCCCTTGCAATAATTTACTGCAGTTTCTGTTCAGCAGAAAACCTTTTTAAAAAGTGTAAATCATGTCCTATCTTCTTTGTTTAAATCCCTCCAACAAAGCCCAACGGAATTGGAATAAAACATGAGTCATCACCTTGACTTACCAGGTCTCCCATGACCCGTCTCAGTACTCACCTACTCTCATCCTCTCCCTTTGTTACAATGGCCTTATTTCTGTTTCTCGCATACATTATGCTTATACCCAACTCAGGGACTTTGTACATGCCAAGCCCCCTATTAGAAAATTCTCCCAGAAAATTTCCTGGATAGCCCCTTATAATCATTCAAGTCCAAGTATCACCTATTGAGAGAGCTTTGCCCAAGACCAACCTAGCTAAAGTAACATTTACCTTACCCCAAATTACTACCACGTCACCTTATTATATATTCTTTATAGCAACTTTCACTCACCTCATTTATGTGCCTTACTTTCTTGTGTTTACATGGTTTTTGATGTGAATGGTGCAGTGAAGGGTGTTGATGTAGTTTACAGGTGATGCCAGTGGTATTGGTGGTACAGGGAGTAGCTATTCAATAACAGTTTTTCTGTGGTCTGGGTTTTCATTACTCCTTCTCACGGTTGAATTCAATAACTCCGTGATCCAGTCAGAGGAATCCATGTGGGTAGTAAAAGGAGTATGGCCTCAGACGTCTTCCTCTCTTCATCTCTGATTCCAACATGATCATATTCGCTGGCTTCCACTCACTGGGTAAAGCCATTTCCCAGGCTTGATCTGAGAATGAGAACTTTACAAATTTCTCTCTCTTATTTACAGGCTTTTTAGTATGATCTGAGCACAGAATTCTCTCAAAAGGAAGAATATTCTTAGCAGATTTCTAGAATATTAACATGAGCACCAATAGCTGAGTTCCAGTCAGTTAACTTCTCCCTTGCATAGTATATCTTGGATAAAATAAAAACACCTTTTTGGTGCTTTGTATTTGTTTGGTTTGTTTATTTGTATTCTAATCCCGAGGAACCCAAGTACTCCCAAAGGCATTGAGAGATGACAGTTTGCTGCCTGCTGTGTATTGTAGGAAATACATAGAAGCACCATGAATGCTTAATAAATATATGTACCCCCCAAATTTGAAGTTCTTTTAAAACTTTTCAGTGCTATGTTTACTGAATATTTACTCTGAGGCAGAGACTGCATATGTTAATTCCTCCAGACCCTCTTCCCTTCTTTAAAAGCATACGTGGATTTAGGGGGAAAAAAGAAAATAACAGATTGGCATTGAGATGTAGTATAAATATTTTGGAGTTTGATCTGCACTCAAGTCTTGGTTCAACACATAGTAGCTGTGTGAAGTTGACAAATTATTTGACCTCTCTGAGCCGCAATTTCCTCAGTAGTACAATAAGACACATAATACCTGCTTTGCTTTTTTGCTCGGTTATGGAAGGATGTAAATGAGTTTATTAAATCCTTGGGAATTCAATAATTGTCATTTCTCTTCATCAGCCACAAGTTTCCACAAAAATAGCCTTTACTTGAAATGTAGTCAAATGAAGAAGCTGGGTCTTTTTGTCGCCCCTTGAAGAACACAGTTGCTCTACATGGGTAATTACAGTTCTTTTGCTGTCAGTCTGGAGAGTATTAATCTCAGCTGAATGAAGCCGTGGTGTAAATATGCACCCACTGAGGAGTAGGATGAGTTTACAAACAATTATGCAAATATGGCTGTATGTTTTTCTCCAGACCTAACCACAACATGAGTGGAGATTAATCAATGTGGACATTGTTGGCAAATGGAGCATTTCACTATGTTCTTCCTGAGAAGATAAGAATTAGTGTCTGATGTTGAGCCTCAGTTCAACTGTATGAGTGGGGTCAAGATGAGGATTGGCTGAATTATCTCTGTTCTATTTCAAATAATTATCCCAAAAGAATCTAAACAGTTAAGCATAGCTGGGGTGACGGAGGTGAGAAGGATCCAAAGAAAGTTTGTAAATTCATATTATTCCATGGTAAATATTAATAGAAATACCTATTTTATACTATCAAAACTAGCCCCCTAGACTACTATTATCTTTTATCTCTTAAATTTCAATAAAAGAATGAATCCTGCCCTGTATGTAGAAGAGGTAAAAGATCCTTCTACAACTGTGAAGTTTTTTAATCATTCATCAAGGACAGTTGGAGAAGGAGGGACCATTTATATTCATATCTAAATGTATTATTGTATATATTATATCCATATGCATATCATATGTATTATATATCGTAAATATTATACACAATATCCAAACTATTGAGTGACCAAGTGACCATGCTGAAGTCATCATTTCATTTCTATGAGCAAAAGTTTTCTTATTTATACAGTGGGAATAAATTATATGAAAATTGTCATTTAAGGGTAAAATACTCTAAAATTTAAGAGACAATTTGCATAACTATTATTTCTATCAAAGGCACACTCATTTATTTGGATAAGAATTTGAATTTATTTTTATTTTATTTAAAAAATTTTTTATTTTATATTGGAGTATAGTTGATTAACAATGTTGGGTTAGTTTCAGGTGTACAGCAATGTGAATCAGTTATACATATACATGTTTCTATTTTTCAAATTCTTTTCCCATTTAGGTTATTACAGAGTATAGAGCAGAATTCCCTGTGCTGTACAGTAGGTCCTTGTTGTTTATCTATTTTAAATATAGCAGTGTGTACATATCAATCCCAGACTCCCAATCTGTCCTTCCCTCCCCACCTTTCCCTCTGCTAACCATAAGTTCATTCTCTAAATCAGAGTCTGTTTCTGTTTTGTAAATAAGTTCATTTGTATCATTTTTTTTTAGATTCCACACATAAGTGATATCATATGATGTTTGTGTTTCTGTCTGATTTACTTCACTTAGTATGATAATCTCCAGGTCCATCCATGTTCCATGTTGCTGCAACATGGAATGGCATTATTTCATTCTTTTTAATGGCTGAGTAATATTCCATTGTAGATATGTACCACATTTTCTTTATCCATTCCTCTGTTGATGGACATTTAGGTTGCTTCCACATCTTGGCTATTGTAAACAGCGCTGCAGTGAACATTGGGGTGCATGTATCTTTTTTGTTGTTGTTTGATTTTTGCAGTTCTATAACTTTATTCAACAATCAGCAGTTAGTTCTCATCCACATTAACTGTCTGTAGATTTTTTTTTTTTTTTTTTGGACCATGTTTTTCTCTGGATATATGCCCAGCGGTAGGATTGCTGGATCATATGGTAGCTCTATTTTTAGTTTCTTAAGGAACCTCCATACTGTTTTCCATAGTGGCTACACCAGTTTACATTCCCACCAACAGCATAGAAAGGTTCTCTTTTCTCCACACCCTCTCCAGCATTTATTACTTGTTGACTTTTTTTTTAATATATATATATTTTTTAATTAATTAATTAATTTATTTATTTTGGCTGTGTTGGGTCTTCGTTTCTGTGCGAGGGCTTTCTCCAGTTGCGGCAAGTGGGGGCCACTCTTCATCGCCGTGCGTGGGCCTTTCATTGTCACGGCCTCTCTTGTTGCGGAGCACAGGCTCCAGTCGCGCAGGCTCAGTAGTTGTGGCTCACGGGCCTAGTTGCTCCGTGGCATGTGGGATCTACCCAAGCCAGGGCTCGAACCTGTGTGCCCTGCATTAGCAGGCAGATTCTCAACCACTGCGCCACCAGGGAAGCCCACTTGTTGACTTTTTGATGATGGCCATTCGGACTGGTGTGAGGTGATATCTCATTGTAGTTTTGATTTGCATTTCTGCATTTCTCTAATAATTAGCGATGTTGAGCATCTTTTCACGTGCCTCTTGGCCATCTGTATGTCTTCTTTGGAGAAATGTCTATGTAGGTTTCTGCCCATTTTTTGATTGGGATTTTTGTTTTTTTTGATATTGAGCTGCATGAGCTGTTTGTAAGTTTTGGCTATTAATCCCTTGTCGGTCACAGTGTTTGCAAATATTTTCTCCCATTCTGTGGGTTGTTTTTATCATTTTGTTTATGGTTTCCTTTGCTGTGCAAAAGCTTTTGAGTTTAATTAGGTCCCACCCATTCGTTTTTTTTTTTTTTTAATTTCCATTACTGTAAGAGGTGGATTAAATAAGATATTGCTGTGATTTATGTCAAAGAGTGTCCTGCCTGTGCTTTGCTCTAAGAGTTTTATAGTATCTGGTCTTAATTTTAGGTCGTTAATCCATTTTGAGCTTATTTTTGTGTATGTAAAAGAATGTTCTAATTCCATTTTTTTACATGTAGCTGTCCAGTTTTCCCAGCACCACTACTGAAGAGACTGTCTTTTCTCCATTGTATAGTCTTGCCTCCTTTGTCATAGATTAATTGACCATAGGTGAGTGGGTATATTTCTGGGTTTTCTGTCCTGTTGCAGTGATCTATATTTCTGTTTTTGTGACAGTACCATACTGTTTTGATGACTGTAGCTTTGTAGCATATCCTGAAGTCTGGGTGCCTGATTGCTCTAGCTCCATTTTTCTTTCTCAAGATCGTTTTGGCTTTTTGAGGTCTTTTGTGTCTCCATACAAATTTTAAGATTTTTTGTTCTAGTTCGGTGAAAAATGCCATTGGTAATTTGGTAGGGATCGCATTGAATCTGTAGAAGAAATTGAATTTGTTAATTCATTTTTTAAACAAATTTTTATTGCGTATCTATTATGGATCAAGTTCAATTCTAGACAGTGGAATAAATTATTAAACTAAAGATACAAAAACCACTGCCTTCATGGAGATTGCATTCTAGCATAGGGGTACAGACAACAGATAAATTATACATATCTGTATATGTATATATACATATATAACCTATTTATGCACACACACAAAAACTACATAGTGTATAGTACTATAAGCTTGATGGAAAAGAAATTGAGTAAGATTTCCTGAGAAGGTTATATTTGAGCCAAGACTTAAATGAGTTGAATCCCCTGAATATATAAAGATATTGATAAAGAGACCAAGTGAATATCTGTGTTGAATACATTGAATTCTATGAGTCTCTGTTTCTCCCTAATAATAGAACTTCCCATTCCTTTAAGACAAGTAAACAGAATGTTTAAATTACACTAGAGAAAATATGTGATAAATTAAGTTACATCAGTATGGCTTAAGTAGGAGGAAAGTTTAAAAGAGCACATAGAGAAGTAGGAACTAGAAACTGCAAGATCTGTGTTCTGGTCTCTCTCTGGGTGTGACTAGCCTAGAAACCTTGGGTGAAAACTAACCTGAATTTTTCTGTCTCTTAGTAGCCTTTTTTTTTTTTTTTTTTCCCAAAACTGGGATAATATTTGTTCTACCTATACCAAAGATATTTATGAGTATCATTTGGGTATAGCATAACTGTACCATGAAACATGTGAAAGTCCTATATGGGAGCAAGATGGTTTAAGATAAATTATGCATTTCTCACTAGATTGAATAAGCATAATGTCTTATTTGCCTGACAAGATCTTAAGTGTTATAATCAGTCTACATCTTTTCAATAAGTGTCTTACTACAAGTTTACTGTTACAAGTACAGAAGCTCCTCTACTAAAGAAATTTCACATTATATAGGTTCATAGTTTTTTTTTTCTTAAAGAGCTGCTCACCAGAACAAAAGTACACTGACTATATCCAAGCAGATGAAATAGTCACATGAAATCATCCATACTCTTTTTAATTGGTTTATGTCATATGCACTCTGATGTAGCACACTTTTACATTTTATGATGAAGACAGCCAAGATGGAAACATCTTTGGATATATATTTTAAGAGTTGACAGGAAACAATAAGATTCAGATTTAATGCTGTCAACATCTCTGGTTGTCCTGTGAAACTTCACTTTACATGGATGTTTAGCAATATTTTGGACATGTAATAGATGGACTTCTGCACAGCTACTTAGAATCTAGCCTTGTCTAAAAGATCCTTCTATGCTCACTTTTATGACTATTTTGGAAATCATGGGCTTGCACAGATAGGTACTATTTTTAGGTGTATGTAGTAGGCTAGATAACAGCTCCCCCAGATGTCCATGTCCTAACCCCCAAAAGCTATGAACGTTACTTCATATGGTAACAGGGATTTGATCCATGTGGTTCAGGATCTTGAGATGGAGAGAGTATCCCACATTAGCCAGGTGTGCTCTAAATGTAATCACAATGGTTCTATAAGAAGGAGGCAGAAGGAGATTTGACCTCAGACAGAAGAGGAGAAAGTGGTGTGATGATGAAACAGAGATGTAAAGATGCTGTGCTGCTGGCTTTGAAGCTGGAGGAATGGGTCATGAACCCAGAAATGCAGCTCTACAGGTTGGGGTAACCAAGGAAATGGATTCTCCCCGGAGAACTTCCCAAGGTGGCACAACCATGCTGGCACCTTGGTTTTGACCCAGTGAAACTGATTTCAGACTTCTGAACCCTAGAACTGTAGAAGAATAAATGTGTGTTGTTTTAAGCTACCAAGTTTGTAATAATTTATAACAGCATTAGTAGGAAATTAATACAGGGTGAACCTCAACTTATCAGCAACATCCCCCTCCAGGAGATGCAATTTATTAAATCAACATTGGGCTACACTCTGTTAAACAAGTTTCAGATGCCTTGCACCCAGAATTTTGAGAGCATCTGGTACATCTCACTGTATCAGAGAGCAGAAAAATTTTTGTTCCGGAAGGGGATGAAACTAGATTAATACCCTGCTTCTACCTGGAATAATACAGTCTTCCATATGTTGCTGAACTTCTCTGGGCTTCAATATTCTTGTGTATAAAAGGGAGCTGATAATAATAATACCACAAGTCTTAGGTCAAGATGAGATGAAATAACACATGCTCAGCACTTAGCATAGATTTTTGGCATGTATTATGTATCAGGAACATATTAACTTCTTTTTTGGGGGCTGTGTCGGGTCTTAGTTGTGGCATGTGGGATCTTTTGTTGAGGCATGTGGGATCTTTCATTGTGGTGTGCAGGTTTTCTCTCTCTAGTTGAGGCGCGTGGGCTCCAGAGCGCATGGGCTATGTAGTTTGCAGCACGAGGGCTCCCTTGTTGAGGTGCATGGGCTCAGTAGTTGTGGTGCAAGGGCTTAGTTGCCTTGCGGCGTGTGGGATCTTAGTTCCCCGACCAGGGATCGAACCCACGTCCCCAGCATTGGAAGGCGGATTCCTTACCACTGGACCATCAGGGAAGTTGCTGTTTTGTTTTGTTTTGTTTTGTTTTCCTTGATCACAGCAAACCCCAAGATGCAGCAATCTATTAGAAAGACCAGCATCTTCTCTAGACACAAGCTAGGTCACCACAAACATTAAATGTAAGATTCAAAGTAAAAAGAAAACAATATTGAGTATTTAACTTATTGGCACTTACTGATTGAAAACACTTGTCCAGATGACACATTGTTCCTTGTTCTCACTTCTGCCCCTGTGTGTTACTATAAACTCCCGTCCCATAAATGCCCATGCAGAGCCCAGATGACCACACCTGTGTTAAAGAGCACCTGTCACCTGGGTGAAAATTATCATTCAGGGTTGGAGACCTGAGCGCTATCACTGACTAGAAAAATGATGACTGAAGAGTTTTTTTTCCATATGTGCCTTAATTTTCTTGTATGTAAAATTGAGATATACTAAAGTTTCCTATATCAGTGGGCTATCTTAAAGGTTCAATGCTACTTGAATACATAGAATTAAGGAAAATAGTAAAGCAAAGTGGCTAAAATATAGCAACTGCTCAAAAGATGACAATTATGAACAATTATAATTGTTAGACACTGGGAATATAAAATCAATTAAAAATTGTATGATTTATTCAAGGATTTTACAAGTCCAGGTATTAAACTTTTAGTGCTCAAGGAAATAGATGGATTGATAGATAGTTGGATAGATAGATAGATGATACTTAGATAGATAGATAGATAAAAATAACTCTAAGTGGCCTATGTTCTACATCAACTCTGTCCATTAGAAATATAATGCATACTACATATATCATTTTACATTTTCTAGTATCCACATTAAAAAAAAAGCAAAAAGAAACAAGCAAAATAAGTAACGAGTAAACAAAATTATTTTAATAACACATATTATTAACTCACTATATCTAAAATAGTATGTCAATATGTCAAATATTTTGCATACTTTTTAAAATACTTTGTCTTTGAAACATTATTGAACATTTTCAATAATTGAATTGAACATCCATTGTTAACTTAAAATTTAAATTAATTAAAATTAATTACCATTTTAAAATGTAGTTCCTCAGTCTTAGTAGCTTTAAATGTTCAAATAATGGCTACTACATTGGACAATGTAGTTCTCTTTTTGTAAGATTACATATCAAATAGTCTGTGCCTTCTGGAAATTTATTCTCCTAGATTTTCAAGTGCCATCCCGGAACTGAGCTGGGGGATTTCTTATTGTACTGTATATATTACTGGCTATTACATTATTACACAGCACCCTGCAGAGCTGTGACCACTGCTTTAAAGATGAAATATTATGCACTGCAATTTTATAAAGCATTGGCTTAAGAAACATTCATTTGAAAAAAATAATGGGAAGGAATGTGGTGACAAAGGCAGAAATGTAAAACATCAGTAAATATAAGTTGTCGGGGAAGGAAGTATAAAGTAAATAAGGCATGTGGATATTCATTCATTCTGTGGTGGAATTACCAACACTAAGCCAAGAACCAGGAGACCTGGCTCTGTGATGAGGGTGCTAAAAACTTAGTGGGTTTTTTTTTTTTTTTTTTTTTTTTCCTTCTGGCCTGACTTCCCACCTCTTGCAATATCATGGGCTGAGCCTTCAGAGACCCACAGATACTCTGAACACATAGAGATGCTGCATTAATTATAACAGCAACAGTAATATGCTAATCAATAACTAAGATCAAAAGAAATAAATTCTGAAGGATAAGAATTAAGAGGTAGATCTAAGCCAAATGCATATGCTTTCAAGTTAATGCAGTGGTGGCTTAAAAAGGTAACAGACAAGATAGGAATTGAACTCTCTGTAGAAACAGGAAGTATGGAGTTATGACTGCAGGAAACTGGGAACTTTATGTGCTGTAAATAAAGCCAGGGCCCTGAAAGATTGCAGAATCCATGTAATAAGGGGACAGAAATCTTCCTACAAGTCCAATAAAGTAGCAAGAGAACTCATCTTCTGCCTGTGCTCATGGAGGGAAAAAATGCATCTACATTGAGAAATTGAAAAATCTAGCATGTGCCATGCGTGGATTTTGGGTCAGAATATACATTATTCACATGGAGTAGGGATCACAAGGAGGGAAATAATGCAAAAAACACTCTAAGACCATAAACCCCATGGTTTTGGCAGAAACAAATAAAAGAAACCACACTGTGAAGACACTTGCAAGACCCAGAGGACATGTGTCTCCCATTGACAGAGGAGATAGAGTGTGGGGGAAAGACCACCACGAAAAACAAACACATAATCTGAAAATACAAATTACTTGAGGAAATGATCTACCACATAGGAGATCAACAGAAACAACAAAGCATAAAATTAATACCCCAAGACACTAAAATTACAGAACGTAAGAAAGAGGCTATCAAGTAAACACATTTTAAATGATTAAAGAGAACATAGAAGGAAGCAAATTAAAATAGAAAAAGAACTTATCAAAAATGAATAATTAGAATTAAAAAATAGGTATTGTAAAACAAAAAAATGTATATAATCTTAAATTTTAAAAAAAGTCAATGTCTGGGTTAAACAGATTAGTCATAGTGAAAGAGAGAAGTAAAGACCTGGAAGATAAAAAAGGTCAAGGTACCTAGATGGAAGCACAGAGATATAAGTAGATGTCAGTAAAGAAAAAAGAGGTTAAGAGTTATGGATCAGAAAATTAGAAGTTTCAGTATTTTATATTAGGAATATATTATTAACAGTCTAAAATAGTATGTGGCACATAGAAGGTACTCTAGAAATATTTGCTGAAAGGATGAATGAATGAATAGAAATCCCAGAAAAAGAAGACAGATAATCCATGGCAAGAAAAAAAGTGAAAATTAAAGAGATAATAGCTATAAATTTTTCAGAATCAGAGAGAGGTATAAAATGTAAGTTAAAGAAATACAGTGAGTCCTAAAGAGGAAAAATTGAAATAAACATACACTTAAAAACCATAGACACAGTAAAAGTCTTACAAAGCAAACAAAGGAAAAAAGTAATCTCAAAAACAGAAACTAGATGTTCAGTAGACTTAGCAGCAACAATAGAGACTAGAATGAAATAATATATTTGACATGCCAAAGGATAGTAATTTTAAGCCAGTGATTCTATAAGACCTCAAAGTTATTCAAGATTGATAATAAATTGAATATATTTTCAGCAAAGACTGAAGATTTACAAATCATCACCAAAAAGTGTTGCTAAAGATTGTATTTCAGAAAGTTGCAAATTGTATAGAGAAGGAATTAGAGATGACAAAAAATAATAATGAATAAATAAGTTACTTGATATGTAAATAAATCTAAATAAAAAGAAACAGAAACAATATTAACTTAATTGAGGTAATTAGAAATAAGGTGAAAACAAACTATTCCAAAACAATAACATGAAAGATGGGGTAATAATATGAACAAGATAAAATATTCTAGGCTCTTTGAATCATTTAGTGGGAGTTTAAAGACATTGATAAACCTTAGACTGTTGTTATATATGCATCTTAAATTTTAAAAGTAAACGCCAAAAAACAGAAACGCCATATAGATAGTGTTTATGCATACATATAGTGTATATGTACCTTCACACACGTACCTTCAAAACTATTAGAGGAAATAAGAGAATAAACAAAATTTCATCAACCCAAATGAAGGCAGGAAGCAAGAAAAGAAAAACAAAGGAAACACATATTACATACAGAACACATAGTAGAATAACAGACGAGAACTCAAAAAGTCAGTAATCACCATTAACGTGACAATATTTATTTTACCCGATTAAGGACAGAAATTCTCAGAATGGATTTTTTAAAATGACAGCTAAATGTTGTATATAAGAAATTCAAGTAAAATACAAAAAACAGAGAAATGTGAGTAATAAAAAGATAGAATGAGATACACAGGCATATATAGAGCCAAAAGAAAGCTGGAATAAGGAAATTAGTTTTACATGGAAAGAGCTTTAAGGCAAAAAGGCTTTTTAGGGATTAAAAAGTGCATTAGTTAATAATAAAGTGATAATCCCCCAGAATAAGACTCTTGAACATGTATGTCCTTAACATCAGAACTTCACAATATGTAAAGTAATAATTAACATAATAATGACAGAATGATACAATCATAATTATAGTGGGAGATTTTAATTTACTTCTGTCAGAAACTGGCAAGCAAAGAAAATAAAAAGAATAAATAAGCATATGAAATGTCCTTAAAGAATGTTTCATAAACTAGTGCACACAAGAGTTCTAAGCAAGTATAAAGACCTGATATCAAAAAACCATATTATGTGACCACACTGCAAGCCAAATAGAAATCAGTAACAAAAGATAATCAAAGTCCTTCTTATACATTTAGGAAACTAAAATTAATTAAATTATCAGTTAAGAAAGCATAATGGAAACCAGGACACTGAGAACTAAACCACAATGATAACATGCATTATTCAATCTTGTGTGATATGGCTAAAGCAGTGATTAGGGGAAAATTTATAGTCATCATTAAGAAAAGAAGATTATAAATAAATGCAATAGAAGGAACTCCTGCCATTTATGACAACATGGAAGACCCTGGAGGACATCATGCAAAGTGAAATGAGCCAGATACAGAAAGACAAACACTGCATGATCTCACTTATACATGGAATTTAAAATGGTCAAAATAGAAGCAGAGAATAGAATGGTGGTTGCCCAGGGACTAGGGGTAGGGAGAAAGAGAGATGTTGTCAGAAGATATAAACTTTCAGTTATAAATACGTTCTGTGGATCTAATGTATACCATGATAACTATGGTTAACAGTACAATGTTGTATTTGCTTAGAGGATGGTTATTAATTGTTCCCACAAAAAAAGAAAGAAAGAGAGAGAGGGAGGGAGGGAGGGAAGGAAGGAAGGAAGGAAAGGAAAGGAAAGAAAGTGGTAATTAGGTATGGTGATGGATATGTTAATTAGCATGATTGTGGTGCTTATTTCACGATGTATACATCTATCACAATATCAAGTTGTACACCTTAAATATATACAGTTTTTGTTAATTATACCTCAGTAAAACTGAAAACAATAAATGAGACAGCATTGAATTAAAAAAATTAGAAAAAGTGTAGAAGAAAGAAAATAAAAGCAAAACAAGGAAAATGAAAACGAAGAAACGATGTAATTGTATTCTTGAAAGGACTAACACAGTGAAACTAAGCTGACTCAAGAAAAGAGGGAAAAAAATGTATATAACTCTAACCACTAAATGACAAATTTGAACCCTTTTCTTATATCACACACAAGAAACAACTTGAAATCGATAGACAAATATAAGAGCTAAAACTATAAAAATTCTTGAAGAAAACCTAGGGAGAAATTTTCATGACTTTGGATTGAGTAAAAAGTTCATAGATATGACACCAGAAGCATGACCCATAAAAGAAAATAAAATTAATAAATTAGACTTCATAAAAATTAAAATATTTTTACAGCAAGAAGAGATTATGAAAATGAAAATGCAAGTTATGGACTTGGGGAAAATATTTGCAATCTGATATCTGTTAAAGGACTTTTTTTCCAGAACTTATGGAACTCAATAATAAGATGACAAACAATCCAATTAAAATGGGCAAAATATTTGAATAGACGTTTTATCCAATAAAATAAACAAGTGGCCAATAAGCACAGGAAAATATGCTTAACATTGTTAGTCATTAGGGAAACACAAATGGAAATCGTAATGAGATACCACTATACATCCACTACAATGTCTATAATCAAAAAGACAGACAATAATAGGTGTCAGTGAGGATGTGGAATAATGGAAATCTTCCTATATTGCTGGTAATGTCAAGTGGTGCAGTCACTTTGTAAACCAGTATGACAGTTTCTTAAGTTATACATAAACTTACTGTATGACTCAGCAATTCTACTTTGACAACCCAGCAATTCTACTCTGGTTCAAATACCCAAAAGAAATATAAACACCTGTCACACAGACTTGCATGTGAACATTCATAATAGTATTATTTTTTTAATAAATTTATTTATTTTATTTATTTACTTTTGGCTGCGTTGGGTCTTTGTTGCTGTGCACGGGCTTTCTCAAGTTGCGGTGAGCCGGGGCTACTCTTCATTGCGGTGCGCGGGCTTCTCATTGCCATGGCTTCTCTTGTTGCAGAGCATGGGCTCTAGGTGTGCAGGCTTCTGTAGTTGCGGCACGTGGGCTCAGTAATTGTGGCTTGTGGGCTCTAGAGCTCAGGCTCAGTAGTTGTGGCGCACAGGCTTAGTTGCTCCGCGGCATGTGAGATCTTCCCAGGCCAGGGCTCGAACCCGTGTCCCCTGTATTGGCAGGCGGATTCTTAACCACTGTGCCATTCTTAACCAGGAAGCCCCATGATAGCATTATTAATAACAGCCCAGACATGGAAACAATGGAAATGTCTATAAACTGGTGAATGAGTAAACAAAATGTGATATATCTATATAGTGGAATATTATTCAGCAATAAAAAGGAACAAACCATTGATATATACTACTAAGTAGATAACTTCAGAAACATTATGCTGCAAGTACACTGTATTCCTGATTGAACCCCTGATTGGTTCCAGGCATGCAGAAGGCAGGATTTATTAATTCACTGAACATATTTGAATTTAGCAACTTACTGTGTGCTGGGCCCTGTGTTCAGCCCCCAGGGAACAAGTGGTGACCAAGGCAGACAAGGCTGTGGCTCTCAATTCACAGGGGAGATGGAGGATCAACAGCCAAATAAACTAGGTGACTTCAGAGTGGACCAATGAAGGGAATAACTAGAAGGAAGGAGGGGCACTTAGGAGAAGTGGAAAAAGAGAAAGCTCTCTGCAGAGGGGCCACTGGAGCTGAGATTTGCAGGATGAGTTAGCCATGAGGAGATCTGCGAGAAACGAAAGAGTTCCAGGCAGGGAAGCAGCAAGTGCAGAGGTCCCAAGTTGGGAGAGAGGTTTGTGTGTTCCAGGAGCGAGAGCGAGAGCCCTGTGGCTGGAGTCGGGGAGGCATGAGGGAGAGTGTGAGGGGGGCAGAAGCGGACCAGGCAGGGCTTGGACATCTGAGTGAGAGATTTGGATTTCATCCTAAGAGCCATGGGAACCTGTCGGAGGATGTCGATCTGAGAGAGATGTGATATGATTTAGATTGTGGGGTAGCTCTGGCTGCCCGGAGCAGGATGGAGAGTGGGAGGCAGCAGGCCCTTGATTTGCCAGGAACCTCAAACGCCCTAAAGCAGAAGCTGGGCGCAGGGGTGAGCAGAGCAGGTGTCAACAAGGGGCCCCACTTCCGACCTTCACAGGAGTATTCTTTGAGATGAGGCCTGACTGCCTCTGGTCTGTCCGCTTTCTGGCTATGTCAGGGCTAAGCTCGGGACCTCTCCTGCTCCCTGCCAGCCAACTGGGGTATAGGTTCAGATCCCTCCCCAGGAAAAGCCAACAGTACCTTGGCCAGGTGATCAAGGTTAACATTACTAGTGACAAATCATGTTGACATGATGTACTCCCTGATAAGATGTGATGAAACGTGCACTTCACCTCTGGACGTTCTTCCCCCAAACCTGTAATCTCAGTCTAAGTATGGGAAAAACATTACACAAACCTAAATTGAAGGACATTATCCAAATACCTGACTCCAAACAAGTTTTTAAATTTTAGCCATTCTAGTGAGTGTGTGATGACATCGTTGTTTTTATTGCATTTTCAATCTAACATGCAGTAAAATTGACCTTTATTAGTGTACAGTTCAGTGACGTTGATACACATAGAGATAGATTTGTGTAACCACCATCACAATCAGGATATGGAAGAGCTTCATCACCCCAGAATATCTCCCTTGGGCTGTCCCTTCACAGTCATACCCCCTCTCTACCCCTGGCCACCACTGATCTGTCAGTATAGTTTTGTCTTTGTGAGAGTGCCACCATCAAAGGAATCACACAGTGTTTAACTTTTTGAGACTGGCTTTTTTTCACTTGGCATAATGCCTTGGAGATTCATCCAAGTTGATGCATGTATGAAGTTCATTCCTTTTATTGCTGAGTAGTATTTCACTGTATGAATGTGCAACAATTTGTTTATCCGTTCACTGTATAGAGCTGCCATAACTATTCATGTAACAGGTTTTATGTGAACTTAAATTTTTATTTCTCTAGGGTAAATGCCCAGGAGTGGAACTGGAGGGTCATATGACAGTTGTATATTTAACTTCATAAAGTGTCAAACTATAAAAAAAAAAAAATGCTATATGAAAACAGCCAGACATAAAAGACCACCTATTGTATGTTCAATTCATATGAAATGTCCAGAAAAGTTAAGCCTACAGAGAGAGACACAAGGGATATTTTTGGAGTGATTGAAATGTTCTAAATCTGGATAGTGGTCAGCCCTTTGTATCGTATTCCTAGGTTGCACATCCAAGAATTCAACTAACCTTGAATTGAATGTGAATCAAATTTGGCTGTAATGCAGATTATTTGAGATTAAATTTGATATACATTCAATTGTAAAACTACTAAATGTAGTTCCTAGAGAACATATAATAATATGGTGGCATTCTTGAGAATTCTCAGCTCCCATGTCTCTGATCTGGGGGAGGCAGAATGGCATAGTGGAAAAAAGATTTGGAATTGCAGTAGTCCTCCCTTATCTGAGGTTTTGCTTTCTGAGGTTTCAGTTACCCATGATCAACCATGATTTGGCAACATTACATGAAAAATTCCAGAAATAAACAATTCATAAGTTTTAAATTTTGCACCATTCTGAGTAGTGTGATAAAATATTGGGCCATCCTGCTCCATCCGGAGTATCCCTTTATCCAGAGTATCCTGTCCATTAGTCACTTAGTAGCCATCTAGGTTATCAGATCAGCTGTGTGGTATCGCAGTGCTTGTGCTCAAGTAACACTTATTTCATTTAATAATGGCCCTGAAGCACAAGAGTAAGGATGCTGGCAATTTGAATATGCCAAAGACAAGTTGTAAAGTGCTTTCATTAAGTGAAAAGGTTAAAATTCTTGACTTAATAAGGAAAGAGAAAAATCGTATGCTGAGGTTGCTAAGACCTACAGTAAGAATGAATCTTCTATCAATGAAAGTGTGAAGAAGGAAAAATGAATTTGTGCTAGTTTGGCTGTCATACCTCAAACTACAAAAGTTATGGCCACAATGCATGATAAGTGCTTAGTTAAGATGGGAAAGGAGTGCAATTTGTGGATGGAAAACATAAACGGAAAACAAGTCCCAATTGACAGCAACATGTTTTGCCTGAAACAAGGGGCACCAAGCCTTTAAGGATGGTTACGTAGATTCAGAAATAGGTTTGGACTGGAAACCTAAAAAATTGCTGGAGAGGCTATGTGTGTCTAAGAAGAAGCTGCTGCCACCATGTTGAAGTTAATTAAGGAGAGAGGATACCATCCAAACCAAGTCTTCAGTTGTGATGAAATCAGAACCTTCATTCACAAAACTGCAAAGGAGGCACCAGAGCCTGAGACATGAAAGGACAGGTGAACTCTTACATTATGTGGCATCTCACATCATCATCATCATCATCACCATCATCACCATCATCACCATCACCATCATCATCATCATCATCATCATCATCACCATCATCACCATCATCATCATCATCATCATCATCATCATCACCACCACCACCATCATCATCATCATCATCATCATCATCATCATCATCATCATTAGGGTCAGTACCAATATAACACAGTAAGACATTTTGAGAGAGAGAGAGGGACCACCTTCACACAACTTTTATCATAGTATATCGTTATAATTGTTCTATGTTTTTATTCTGGTTGTTAATTTCTTTCTCTTCCTAATTCATAAATTAAACTTTGTTTTGTGTATGGGAAATAACAGTATATACAGGATACTATTCATGGTTTCAGGCATCCACTGGGGGTCTTGAAATAAAGCTCCTGAGGATAAGGGGGGACTACCATATAGGTCTTAGTCATAACATTTAAAGGCTGCACAAGTAAGTTATTGATTACCTGGGTCTCATATATCCCACCTGTAAAATGGCCTTATACTGTTTTGATAGTGACGATTAAGGGCTGCATTATATGGAGTAAATATATTGAAAACTGTAAAGTCCTGTGTAAAATATTAAATTGCAATTGCTAGTATGTTTAGGTAACTTCTATGTGCCAGGGGTTATTTTAAATCATATTATGTTGTGTTATCTCATTAAATGTTTAAAAAAATATGAGATAAGTAATATCTCCATTTTACAGTGAGGATAAAGAGTTACTACTCAAGGTTATTAGACAGTATATAGCATGGTATTGTCTTCATATTTGATATTTTTAATTGTGGTTCCCTTCTCCTTTCCAATGTCATAGAACTAGATGAAACCTTTGTCTTTTCATGCTCACAGTATCACAGCGGCTTCCAAGTCATTCTCTCCACCTGCAGTCGCTCCCTTACCTTCATCTCAGAGGTAACATCTTTACTGTTAGACTGAAATCCTCAAAATGTCATGGCCATCGTGTAATTTTCTCACCTATTGCATTTTCGTCTTTTAATTCCTTCCAAGATTAAAAGGAACTTAAATAGCCATTTAGTATAATACCCTTTCTGAAACACAGAATTTCTCATTTCTAGAATTCTACAGTTTTGTGACTTAATCCTCTTTTACTAAGGTAGATTTGCTGGATAACCAGTTAGCTGGTTCAGAGAGGCAGAGGATTGAATGTGGTGGAGGACACCAAGCTCTCCTACCATGCTTTTGTCCAAGTGGTTCTATAGACAGGGAAATCCCTCTCTCCTTGTACCCACTTCACCCACATAAGTCCTTCTTATCTTCCAGATCTTAGTTTAGTCTTCCTTACCTCCAGGAAGAGTTCTCTCATAGCCTAAGGCAGGCTCCTCTGACACAAAGTCCCATAGCTCTCTAATTTTCTTTCATAGCCCTATGAAGTGAGTGACTAACTTGCAAGTCTACAACATGAGCTCCAGCGGGCAAACTGTGATGGTGCCACTCACCATTTTGTCACCATTATCTACCATAGTCCCTGAAACACAGACTGTATCCAGTAAATATTCATTGAATGAATGGATAAGTGAAGGAATGAATGAGTGAAGCAATGAATCAATGAATGAAAAGAACAGACCGATTTTGGTGACAACTTTGTCAAAAACCTTGGGAACTGTCAATTATTACATGCCTCCTAATATGCTGAAAACTTTACAAGCACTGCTACTGGTCCTCAGAGCCACCCTGAGAAGGAGAGATTTATTGTTCCATTTTAGAGAAGAGGAAACTGAAACTCATCAAGTCACGTGGCTTGCCCAGATGCTGCACCATATATGAGACATACACATTATGGCACAAACCATCAAAGTTTACATGAGGAACGTGGATGTGCTGCCCAAAGCATTTCATCAAAGGGAAAAGAAGAAGGTTTTCTGACAACCCCTAGGATGTTGCTGTGATGAGTATGACAAAGTGGTGGTTTTTAAAATTTTTTTTTAATTTTTTTTTTTTAATTTATTTATGGCTGTGTTGGGTCTTCGTTTCTGTGTGAGGGCTTTCTCTAGTTGCGGCAAGCGGGGACCACTCTTCATCGCGGTGCGTGGGCCTCTCACTATCACGGCCTCTCTTGTTGCGGAGCACAGGCTCCAGACGCGCAGGCTCAGTAGTTGTGGCTCACGGGCCTAGTTGCTCCGCGGCATGTGGGATCTTCCCAGACCAGGGCTCGAACCCGTGTCCCCTGCATTGGCAGGCAGATTCTCAACCACTGCGCCACCAGGGAAGCCCCAAAGTGGTGTTTTTAAACTTAATGGCACTCTTTTATTTCACATTTTGAGGAATACTAATATATTGTTTCTTATACCTAGAGGGTCTGTATGTCTTGCTTTTCTCCAGAAGGTTTTGGTTTACATCTTTGTCGTAGTGTAAGTATGAGTAGCTTTCTCTTTCACCCTCAGAAGCCTCCTCCTTTAGAGGTGGATTATATAGCCACTCTCCTTAACGTGCCTCTAGCCTTTATCAGAACCCTAGAGGCACATCAGGTACTCATCAAATACCTGAATAACATATTGCCAAGTCAGGCGTTAGAGTTTCATTCTGTCTCTCTCCTCTCCTTCACAGTTCCTCCCTCCATCCTTTGTCTTTTTTCCTCCCAACGTTCTTCCACGCTTTTGGGTTTATAGAAACCCCACTCCTTGCCCAGACAAGCAGGTGAACTGTAGGATTCTTAGACCTTCTCACGCCAGAGGCAAATAAGGAAATTCAGACTAGTTTCAGAACTGTATCTACATCTTGAAGAATTTGGGGTTGGTTTCATTTCAGATTCTATATAATCCCGAATGTATGTGGCCAAACACTCTCCCTTGATTTTTTAAATCCCAGGTGCAATTTAAGGGAAACTGAATCCCTAGATTTAATTCACAAAATGTGATTTTTCTATAGGATATTTGATATTTTCTTTTAAAAATATACATTAAAATTTTTTTTCTTTCCTTTCAAACACCAGAAGGTTAGCGCTGATAGGTTTTGGTTTAAAGAATACAAACCCCAAATTCTGAGAATTCAAAATATGGATAAAAATATATTTGACCTTTTTAGGCTGAGGTACAGACATATATGTTATCTGGGTTTGGATGTGTTTTATCTCTCTGCCATCCCCCCAATTCTCCATCTTCAGTTTACAAAAAAATAATACTATTACCAAACAGTGAAAACTAATTACATGTGACATTATTTTAGATCCATGGTTTGTAAAGATCTGTGCTTTAGAAAGAGTTTTTATATTCTTTTGTGTCTCATAATATCTTCTGAAATAGAATTTTTTTCGGAATTTGTACTCTAAAATATCTTTTCCTACTTAAACCTTGAAATTGACTTTTTTCCTGCATAGTTTTTTATTGATTTGGTGGGGAGGGGAGGTGTTCAGACACTTCACATCAAGGTCCTATTTCAGAGAACAGTGGTAACTTACTTTTTTTAAGAATAGTTTTAGATTTACATAAAAATTTCAAAGATGGTACAGACAGCTCCTGCATGTCATTTACCCATTTTCTCCTATTATTAACATCTTCTCTTACTAGGATTCATTTGTCACAAATAAGAAACTAATATTGGTACATTATTATTAATTAAATGCCACCCTTTATTTAGATTTCATCAGTTTTCCTTAATATCCTTTTCCTGTTTGAGAATTCCATTCAGGATACCACATCACATTTAGTTGGCAAGTCTCTTTAGATGACTCTGTCCTGTGACAATTTCTCAGACTTTCCTTGTTTTTGATGACCTTGACAGTTTTGAGGAATACTAGTCAGGCATTTATGTAGAATGTCCCTCAATGTGGATTTGTCTGATATTTTTCTCATGGTTAAACTGGGGTTTGGGGCTTTGGAGAGGAAGACCTCAGAGATGAAGTGCCACTCTCATCACGTCATGTAAAGGGTGCATGCCATCAACATGATTTATCACAGAGGGTGTTAACCTTGATGACCCGGCCTACATAGCATTTACCAGGTTGGAAATGGATTACTTTTCAACAAATTCTTCTTTAGTATTCAGAGAGGCATCGGGGGAGAGGTTTGAGGTATCTGATCTCAGGTCAGGAAATATAAATTCTGAATCCTGGCCCTGCCATGGATTTCCTGTGTCACTTTTCTTTTCTGGGTCTCACTTGTAGCCTATGAGGCTTAGAGAAAATGCTAAAAGGAAAAGGGAAAACTTTTGAGGTCTTCTTATATCTTAGATTCTATGTTCTCCCCTTTTATTTTTTATTCTACTTTATCAGAGTCCCGGTAGAAATAAGGATGGGTAATTTGAGGAGAATATGATAAAGAAACTTTTGACAAAGGTGAGGATGGGGTATAGGGAAATCCCAAGCTTTAGTGCAGCCCTCTGGGTCTAGTGCCAGCAGGGTGCCTGCATCACACCTAGAACTGAAGGGGTGGGAGGACAGAGTACTTCGGGTGTCCTAAGACACAGATGCCCACACAGAGGGGGAAGGCTGTCAGACAGGAGCTGTGGCCATCATCCAAAGAACACAGCCAGCCCATGCCTGTAAGCAGGGAGGAATCAATTCCCTGATTTCATGCTTCTTTCTTCCTCTAATCTGGATGAATCTACCCTAAAGCTAGAAGACAAGGAAAGGAATCCCAGAGAGATAAGACACTTGGGGCACACATAAGGGTGGAGAAGAGCAGAAAGTGTATCTGGAAGGACAAACCAAAGATATGTATATTGAATGCTGTGAGTTACAACTGAATCAATTCAGCCCAGCATATAACATGCCTAACATAATTTAATAATTTAGTATAACTTTCACTTAAGTATTTGCAGAGACAGAGGACCCAATGAATTCCCAAACAGCCCATGCCAACATATCAGAGTTCTAATGATTACAATCTGTCACTTAGTCTTTAATCCATTCATCTCAGACAATGGGTGTGATGTCTCTTCGACATCAAAATTTGAAATATATGCAAATAGTTCCAATGGACTATCTCTCCAGCTAAATAATCCAAGATTATTCCAGAGTAGGTGGAAAATTAGACCAGGTTACTCTAAACAGTCACCCAAGTCTAAGATCTGTAATTCCATGTGAATACAAACCACTTCCTTGGAAAGATTTATATCCCTAAGGTTCATTAATGTTGCACTGAGAATTAACATAAGGAGATGAAGAAAGGAGCCCAAGATTCTGAGGGATTAGATCAAAAAATAGAAGTTTAATGCCTGTATCAGGGCCACATAGAACAAAACATCGATCATAATGGCAAGGGGGAAATTTAAGGCCCCCTTGTGAGTTAGGAACTTGGAATTGTATCAGGTAGACAATTGTCCATTGCATAAAAATGACTCCATCTAAATATAGTTCTAGGGACAGAAAAGGTATCATAAGTGAAAGATACTTTGCAAAAGTTGTTTTACATTTGACAGAGCTTTAATATTTGTCACTCACATTATTGTGGTATAGACATTATTACACCCATCTCAAAGATGAGGAAAAAGAGGCACACACATTAGGTACCTGGTCCAAAGTCACACCGTTCTCGAACAGGGCAAGACATATATTTGACGCTCCACAAACAAATCTTAAGGAGTAAAGCTTAATTATCTTAAGTGCTGAGCTAATCTTCTAGAAAGGACTGCCCAACACGCCCTACCTTCTGGCACAGTTGTCGGGCACAGAGAGAAGTCAGCCAGGGTTCCTTTTTCATATTCTAGCCAAAGAGGCTCATTTGGACACTTGAGTGAAAATAATTTTTATATTCTCTAATGACTATAACTCATTTTCTATTACTTAGTAAATGTGATGAAGAAAAGTGTTCTTGTGAAGCCAGGTAGCGCTTGCAAATGGGCTGGTGTGACTTGACGGATGGATTTGGAACCCAAAGCTGGGAATAGAGTGGCTGAAAGCTGCAGATGTTGGCAGAAACTGACTTCTGAGCCATTTCTCTTTCCTTGGATGGTGATAATCTGGACTTTTTAATTGATTAGAAAATCTAAAAGGTGCACTTGTGTTTTCAGTTTGTATGTAAGAATCAGCTAACTGTTGGAAGTCAGCAGGCCTTTCCTTCACTTTGTCCACCTAGTTGTAACCTCTCTCTTTACTTTGAGGACTGTCTAGCAAATGGATATAAAGTCCTGAAACCTAAGGGATTAGAAAGACTGACTTAGAGAATATCATCTATATTTCTGCTGGGAGCTAGAAAAATAAGAAAAGCCACAGCATAACTATTTTTACAAGCTACAAATTGTTTATACTATTGAGCATTTTTAAAAGTATTTTAAGTGTGTTTGTTCTGAGGAAAGATTGGGTGCTTTAAGTACTATACCATGGTGGGTATAATGGAAAAGAACCTTGGTTTGGAGTTAGACAGCCCTAGGTTTGATTTTGAACATATCACTTAATTTTTTTTTAACTTTGGGCAGTTTTATTTGTAACCTTTCTATGTCCTGTATGAGAAAGGTAAACTGTTTCAAAATGCACCCTTTAGTGCTGTGGTTCTCAATCTTGACTACACATCAGAATCTCCTGGGGAGCTTTAAAAAAAATACAGATGCATGAGTCCATTAAATGTCTAAATGTGGGACCTAGGTATTTAAAAAATACAACCCAAATGTAGAGTGAAAATAGACAGCTAGTGCTTAACCAATCAGAATGAAAGGATCAGTTTTTCAGGGACACAGGAAATTGCAAGATTTACTCTACACCTCCCATGAATGGGGAAGTTGAAGCTCGGGGAGATTCCTAAGTTTGTCCAGAATCACACAATTTAGAGTAGATGTCAGGTCTTCTGAAATCTAGGTCAGAATATTTTCTGCAGTACTATAAACTCAGCCTGAGTTGCTCATAAGCTACCCAGAGCAGAAAACAGAGTTTGAGACATGCCCTTAATAATAATAATAATAATAATAATAATAATAATAATAATAATAATAATAATAATAATAATAATAACAGTACTAGAGGCAGCTTGGCAGTGAGGTTGTCCTCTACAATGGCCTGCCCTCTGATTACCAACATATGAAACCTTGAATTTGGCTTAAACCAGGAGTCACAGGCTCACGTGTCCACCAAGTTCAGGTAGGCAACTGACCTGCCACAAGACAGTACAGGGAGATGGGAGCCAGGATGAAATGGAGGGTCAATTTTTCGAATTCAAATATTTAACAGATTTCAGAACAAACAGAACAAATTGGTAACCTGAATTCCCTTATAGGGTGCTGGTTTACTCAATCCCCACCAATGTATCACGTTGGATGCTAGATTTTAGGAAGAACTTGATAGCATGATCTGATCCAGAGTTTTGCCTTCAATCTGTTATTGTTGCATCATCTCTTTTCTAGATCTAAGGAAACCAGAGGCTGGAGATGTTGAGTAATTGTCCCAGCTCTCAAGGTGATGGAGTGACAACCAGAACAGAAGTCTTTGTATTCATTCCCTGCCTCATGCTCTTCTGGGTATTGTCAGAGTTTACGAGCTGGAGTTAGAAGAGACAGCGGTTGAAATCCTGGTGACACCACTTCCAAGCTGGGAGACTGTAAGTTACTTTCTCCTTACTAAACCTTGTTATTTTTCCCACTATAAAAATTAGAATAATAAAACTAGTTACCTCATAATGGTAATATGGGGATTAAATAAAATAATGCACGTTAAGCGCTTAGCTCAGTGCCAAGCACAGAGTGAGGATGCCTTCACTGTTTTTTTGTTATCAGCATTGTTGTTTTGTTGTGCAATATCACTTCGCATCCTGAAGTATGAACGTTCAGAGTTCTTGTGTTTTTTTAGGGACCAGATAGTTTCAAACTGGCTCTCTCTCCTCCTCCAAGCCTAGTCTCTTTGCTATCCACATGCAAATATACTTGAGTTCACTCGACTGAGAGTTTCATATGTAGTACATTCTAATCTGCAGCATGGTGTTTGGAACTAGGATATCAGAATTAGGGTTGACTGGTATGTGACTGAGGCCAGGGACTTGGTATATGGCCTTCCTGGGATATAACAATTCCATTTTATAATGTATCCATGAGAAAAAAAAAAAAAGTGGTTATAAGAAGAAATAAATGGAATCAGAAGCTTGAAAATGTTCAGACCTCCTGGACCCTGGAAACAACAATGACATACTTTCCCCATAGCTTGAGTGAGAGGAGTTTGGCCTGGAAAACTGGCTCCTCTCCCTTCCGTCTCTGTCTCCAGTGTCTTGCCCCGGCCTCGTTCCATCTGTCATTGTCCTGCAGACATAAGGAAAGGCATGTAAGTGTGGAGTGATGGGGGCAGACACGTTTTCCAAGCCTCCAGGCAGCCCCAAACTGATATGAGAGGACACTCTTAGTATTTCTAAGCTGGATGAGGCTTCCAAGGGCTCTGAGACTTGGACTTGAAAGAAAACGCCTGTATCCCATTCATTGGATCCAGTCTCATGGGGAGGGAAGGGTAAGCGCTCCCTGCCCTTGGTCATCTTCTGACACACAGCCTCTTGCCTGTCCCTAGTGCCGTCCTTGTTGATAACCACAAGGTGGCATTGCAGATTAAAGTGAAATACCGCAAACCTCCTTCCCGCTCCCAGGTGAGGCTCTGTCACTGCACACCTGGGAAGTAAGAGGACATATATCCCCATCTGCTCATTCTACAGATGGTCACACTGAGGCTCAGAGACAAGGCGTAACCTGCCTGGGGAGTTACAGTGTAGAATGTAAGTCTCTCAAGTGCTAATCAGGCAGGAAAATGCATGACCCATTGTTAGGTACCCAGATAATGAAATATATCCCTTCAGTTTAGCAAAGTATGAAATATATCAGTGTGATTTTCTAAAGAATAATTTCCTTGATTCAAGTGGGTAAAAGAAATTAGAATGTAAATGCCTCAAGGGCAGGGATTGTACCTACTTTACTTGCCACATACAAGATCCTGGAATCAGTTTATAGAGTATTGATTTATGATTCCTAATACATGTTAGGTTCCTTCCTCTTTATAGTTTTTTCATCTTCAGACTAGATTTCTAGAAGTTAATGGGCAAAAATTACTTTTCTCTTGATCTCTCATTTATTCAGTTAATACATGGTTATTGAGACCCTACCAGGTCCAGAGGCTGGGCTGTGCGTCTGCTGGGAGCCTGGCCGTGTGTTTGGTACTGAGTAGATGCTCTGCTTTCATGGATTTACTGTTACCTCACTCACTGACTTAGGGAAACTGTGGGATTTGAACAAGGATGTTTGAAATCCCTTCCTCCTTCCCCCGTCTTTGGTTCCTCCCCAGAATTCAGGGTCCAGCTTTGTTTCTGATTCTTGGGGAAGCCAAGTGGCTTCTGAAGTCCAATGGCAGAGCCCATTCCCCTGGATGGGACTTGCGACATCACTACTGTTATATTACACGGGGAATACCCCCTCATCCCCTCACTCTCTGAGGCACCTTGGGAAAGTCATTTTTCTTTAGGTCTCAGGTCCCTGTGTCTAAAATTCACTCAAAGCCTAACATCCTATAGTTCTAGATCATCTAACACCCTCCCCTCATGAGACTTGTTAGCAATTGAAACTTCTCCCCCATTGCTTCTGTTTGGGTTCCTTTGTACCAAAACATTGGCTGTCCAATGAGGGGTCCCTGATGACTGAATCTGGAATGTGTATTCTTTGGAAAGCTCTGAGGTTGGGACTTGAGGGAGAAAGAAATGCCATCATGCTGTTTTAGAAAAATTATCTTCCATCAGAGGAAAATTCAGTGATTCTCAGGAGGAAAAATGAAAAAAACATATCATGTGCCCAGATGAAACTTCGTTGCTGTTGTATATTTTAATGCTCATATAAGCCAAAGGACCTCACTTGGGACCCTGCATTTCTCAGAGTGATGTTCAACAGCAGATCAGATTTTCTGATCCAAAATTTAAAAATCCCTACAGGTAAAAATCCCATAGTATGAAAACCCACCAAACTTGGAGAGGGTGCTAAATTAAATTGTCCATTTACAAAGTATGGGTACAGAATGCTTCCTTCCTCTGACTGTGCTCTAGGTTAGGTCTCTCCAGCCACAAGGAGTCTTGCTGACCAGCCCTCATGCTGCCTGTCATCCCCAGCCCACCTTCCATTCTCCTCGTTTAGAGCCTTTTCCATTCTTTCACTAGTTGCTCACGTGACATGGTTTCCAGGCACAAATCCGTCTTACTCCAGTGTCCCAGTGTCCTTTCTGAAGAGTGGTGGCCAGAACTGTGTGGTCCCCCGTAGCAGCCCCCATGCAAGTTCTTCGTACCCTTTCCTGTGCTAAGCAGGGCAATAAGGAGGTGAAGAAGACCTGGACTGGGTCTTTGAAGAGCTCATTGTACAAAACAAAGGTATCATGCGTCTGTAAACACAGAAAACAGAAACAAAAGGCAAGAGGTTTAAAGTAGTTTTCCATGGATGGGACAGAAAATAGCCCATATAACAGACACAGAGTTCTTAGCACATCCTTTGTTTTGTCAAGTTTCTGGGTGTTCTTATTCTGTTCCTAATATTTCATTAAAATGGGTGTCTGCATTTATTGCCAATGAATGTCACCCATATGAATATTAAAGAGAGCAGCGTTCCCAGCGGAGAGGCTAGTTACATCCTTCCTTTTGTTTGCCTCCTTTCCTCTTTTTAAGTCAGGGATGGCTGAGGACTCAGAGCAGAAATTTTGTTTCATTTATCCCTTTCTTTTGTGTGAATCGACACAGCTGAGACTCAGGGAGGGAATGGTGCTTGCCGTCAGTCCAGGATGGACCAACAGTGCCGGATTGTTCTTGCAGAGGAACTCATCTTTGCAGCAACGCTTGTTTCTTCTTCGTGGCTGATTGCACTTGTGAGATCGGCAGGCTGAGAAACGCGGTGCTCTGGAGACAGGGTGTGAAAGCTGCTGCTTAGTGATGGGCTCCGCCTCTGTGTCTTTGGTGGCAGAGCCCTGCTGTTGGCTCTTCAAGGCTTCAGTAAAGGGGAGAATAATTCCCCAACTAATTTCAGGGGGCCCTCTGCTTTTCTTGTAATTAGCATAGAGCCCACTCTTTACCGTACGTTTACAGGACATCCTGCCAGTTGCAGAGCGAGGTTATATTCATCTTCTTGCTTCCTCCTCGTGACAGTCCTGCAAGGCAAGAGGGAATATCACAGTTTATAGCCACAGGGACTGAAACTTTGAGACTGTAAGAGGTAGGTCCTGGATCCTGCAGGAAAGATCAGGCAGAGAAGCAGAGGCTGATGTGAACTCGGGGTTTTTACGTCAGAGCTTTGATGAGTCTTCATGCCCTATATCTGCCTCCACGACATATGCACTGTTGTGCATAATGTGACTGTTGACAAAGCTCTAGTCACATGAACCCAGCTCATTCATTCCTCACAACCACCGTATGGGATTGCGATGACTGCCTCTGCTTTACAACCAAGGCATAGAACTTTCTTTGATTTTCTTCCCTTCATGTTTAGGAGGAATAGGACAACTGTATAAAATTGAAGGATAAAATTATGTGTGTGTGTGTGTGTGTGTGTGTGTGTGTGTGTGTGTGTGTTTAATCATCACAGCTCTCCTCCCCACCTCAAGTTCTAGAAAACACAGTGGAGCAAAAAAATTAGAATAAACCCAATTCCCTCTGCTTGTCTTCATTCCAGGACAGTGAAAATTTCCATTCACAAAAATGTCCCCAAAGCCCTGTCAGCTCTAAAATGTTTAAACAAAATTTACATTATTTCAATATCATCTATATCCCATGAGTAAAAACTGGAATTATGTGGTTTGTAAAGATGCTAAATATGCAAATCAAAGTTTGACTCTCTCAGTTAACTATAATTTATGTTTGTTGGTAATTTACAGTTGGACAGGAGCTTTTGAATATATTTTATTTAATTCTTCCAGCAATCATACAAGGTAGATATTATCTCCACTTTACAGACGTGGTAACCGAGGCATAGAGATGATCATAAATTTCCCAACCGCTGAGTGACAGATCTCAGTCATGCAGAACTTGGTCAGGTCTGCTTGATTCAAAATATCATGCACAAGTTCTTGGAATTTTCCACAAGGGGCAACTGCATCTTTTGCTCCACTGTCACTGGAAAATACCCCTTCTGCCGGCAGTTGTCAATGTCTCAACAGTTTTAGTTCAGGGAAGTTCTTAATTAAAAAAACAAACAAACTCAGGTTGCTGGAGATGGGACACAGAATAACTGAGAAATGGAGCTTTATTCATTCTGTCAGCTCAATTTGTGGTCACTTTTACATGTAAAAAATACAGATGACAGTTTCCCTATCTGTGACTTTGAAACCCTAAATCATAAGCAGTCCTCTCAGGTTTTGCTGAACAGCAGGAACAATGTACTTCCAAGTCTTGAACTGGTAAGTAGTTAGGACTGAGACTGTTAGAGTTATTAGCTTAAGTAACGTTCACTCCACTCAGCATGTGGGGCTCCCAGATTTACCAGGAAACTTCTGAAAGCCTGTACTTGGGTGACATCAGACCCTGGAGTTGGAATAAATGCTTTGAAAAAAATATGAAATCACCAAAACATCTCATCCTGTATAGTTTGATGTATTTAATAGTGTCATATAATTAGAAGGGACCTTAACCATCTTCCAATGCAAACATTCCTAGAAAGGGAAGTGATTTGACTAAGATCCCATGGCAGGTCAGTTACAAGGCTGGGTCTCTTGATTCCTAATGAAGACCTTCTCCTTGAGTTACGAAGTGAGATTTACTGAAGCCCATCCCATTTTGGTACTAAGGATACAACAAAATTAAGTCACAGAACTGCAGTCCAGATCAAGTAGAAAACAGAGCAGTAAATAGAATTACAATACATGCAACAGAGTCTATAATAATATAGGATAATAATAATAGCTAACACATTTTAAGTGGAATATCTTGTATTGACCTCAGTACATGTCATGACCCCAAAAGGTGGGTGTGTTCTTGTTTTAAAGATGTGAAAGGAACCAACTATGCAGAGATTGAGTATTTACCCAAGGTTATGTCCAGTAAAAAAAGGAACTAGAATTATGAGTACAAGAAGATTTGGGTAAACAGAGGAGGAGAAACGACTATATTTAGGAGAAAGGAATAAGTGATACCTGAACTGAGTTTTCAAGGAAAGCTAGGAATTAACGAGATAAAGAAGGGAAAAGGATACTAGAGACTGTGCCTTGGTATAATAACTATTTGATGGTGACTGTAATAAGGTAGAGGCATACTGTAAACCTTAGAGCAAGGACTAAAGAAAATAAAATGAGTGATATGATGTAGCCAATACTGAAGACAAAAAGTAATCCTAAAAAGTATTCATTTACTCCAAGATAAGGCAGAAAAGGAAAAAAAGGAAAAAAAGAAAAAAAAGAAAAAAAAAAAAAGACACATTCCAACATGATAGACTTAAACCCAAACATCAACAGTTACATTTAACATGAATGATCTAAAGATAAAAACACTCCAATAAAAAATTGGAGATCATCATATTAGAACAAGTAAGATCCAACCAATTGCTTACTGCCAGTCCTGTGAGTTTATTTAACAAGTAACCCACTTTAAGTTTAAAAAAATATATAGGCCAAAAACTAAAAGTATAAAACATAAAAGTATAAGTAAAATGTATAAAAGTTAAAGTATAAAAATATATACAAAGCAAACATTTACTATAAGAAAACTAGAGTGGCTATGCTAATATTGGTCAATATAGACTGTAGAAAAACAGAAATTTCTAAAGATAAAGAGGGACACTTTATAATAATAAAGGCAGTCAAGTCAGTTCACCTAGAAGACTTAACAATCCTAAATGTGCATTCTCGAAATAACAGTTTTAATATGCACGGGATCAACTGATAGGAACGAAGAGAGAAACATACAAATCCATGCTGGAGATTTTAACATTCCTCTTTTAGTCTGATTGAACATGTAGACAGAAAATCAGTAAGAATGTAGAAGACTCAAACAACACTATTAACAGTCATTCTAATTGGCATTTATAGACTACTCCACCCAACAACAGAAAACACATTCTTTTCATGTGTACATAGACGTTCACCAAGATAAGCCATTTACTGGACAATAAAAAAGCATCAATACATTTTAAATGACTGGGTAAAATCCAAGAGTAGCATTTAGATCTGTTCTTAGCCTTAACATAAACTGATTATATCTGCATTATGTCAGTAGGATTAATACATTAATATTATTACAATTCAAGCCTGTTATTCTATTAAATCACTGTGTGACTGTTGGCAAGTTTCTCTGTATGTCTAAACCTCAGTTTTCCCAAACATTAATGTTTGGAATTAACTAGACAATGTTTTCTTAAATTGTTTTCCACCGTTTGTTTATGAAGCCAGACCCTTGCACAATGCCTGTCATATAGAAGTGCATCTCAACAAAGATTTGTCCAAAAAATATTAAGTGAATGAATAAGCGGTTGTTTTGATTTAAGAGATGCTTGACAACACTTTGCTGCATTTCATCCTTTACATTTCTGGCTTTAAAATACGCCTTCTTCCCAAAATGCAGTGAATAGGGATTAGAAGTTTTTGTCCTTACTTAAATACTTATCCCTACTTAATTTATTGTGAACTGTAATGGATATGTAGATTAAGTGCACTTTTCAGTTAGCTGCTTTTTGGAGTAACAGTCTGATGTCTTTAGGTCAATGGCAGTAATAAAAGTATTTGTTTGTTGGGGCAGTGTATAAGAAATGTGCAGACCTATATGCTCTACAGAATGTTATTAACGTTTGTGAAATTTCAGGTAGCAGTAATGGAATTCACCTAAAATTTTCAGATCATTCATTCATTTTGTCCCAATTTATGTATGATATCTTACAAAGTCCATTTTGCTGTTGAAAACATGAATTCCACAATAATGGTTATCACTAACAACGTACCGATTGTTTTAAAAATAAGAAAAAATATGTCATGACTTTGCAACTATTTTTGACCTATTCTTAGGGCAAAGAATATTTAATTCAGTATTCTTCAAAGTGAATTCTGCAAAACCATAGTCACACAGGCTGTAAATGTTATAAGGAAAGAGGGAAGGAAGGCACAGCAGTTTTTAAAAAGTTTTGGAAGCACTGACTTAAACTCAGAGGGCTTTAGAGATATTTAAGTATGTTAATGTGTATTATAAATTTCAAAATGATGGGGAGAGGGACCATTGTATAAAGGACTCCCCAAACATTTTAGCATGCTTATTAGTGTCCTGTGGCTGCAACACATTACCACAGGCTTAGTGGCTTATAACCGTAGAAAATGATTCTCACACAATCCTGGTGTCTAAAAGTCTAAAATCAGTGTATCGGCAGAGCCAACTTTCCTATGGAACCTGTAGGGGAGAATCTGTTCTTTAGCTCTTCCAGCTTCTGGTGGCTGTTTGTATTCCTTGGTGTGTGGCTGCATCACTCCAATCCTGCTTTTCCTGGTCCCATTGCCACCTCCTGCGTGTGTGTCTGTTGAATGTCCCTCTGACCCACTCGTATATTTGTCACTGGATTTAGGGCCCACCTAGCTAATCCAGGACAAGCTCCTCCTCCCCCAGTTTTTAACTTAGTTACATCTTTTGTGATATAAGTTAGTATTCATTTTTTTTTTTTTTTACTTTATAAGGTAACATTCACAGGTTCCAGGGGTGAGGAAGTAGGCATATCCTTTTCAGGGCCACCATTCAGCCTAGTATACCATGGAACAATTTCATGGAATTATCTTTTGTTCGTTCATGTATCACTCAGAAAATACCTTTTGAGCCACTGCTGTATGTCAGGCACTATTCTAGGTACAGCAGACTCATCAACAGATAAAATTTTAGTAGAATAAATTTTAGAACACCTTGCCACGAATTAATAAATGTGATTTGAAAATGCTAAAGATTCATCACAACATTTGAAAAGCTACATAATGAATAGCATTTATCTTTTCTTTCAGTCAGAAATTTAGCTAATTTAGGATATATTGTTCGAATTTCTTGTGTTTATCAGGCACTGGCATATAGAAGTGGGTGAATAAGACATGGCCTCTACCTTCATGAAGCTTGGAGCTGCTTGGAAATGTAGACATGAGCGTAAAACGCCATACCCAGAGTAAAAGTCTATTAGGAACAAAAGCAAGAAAATAAATTCTTTTAAAAAACTGAGATATCAGGTGGGCAAAATAAAATAATTGAAATAGAATTCTCGTAATGAGTGAAGGACAGAATGGATGCAGTGAAGAGTAAAGTAGTTCATTGGAAAATCAGATCAAAGACAATTCCTAGGAGGCATAGACAAGGATAAGAGATAAAAGATATTATTTTAGGGGAAGAAATGGGAAGAAAAAAAAGCAGGAGTATTAATATTCACATAATAGGAGTACCAGGAAGGAAGAAAAATGGAGAGGATGTCATATTTGAAGAAATAACAATTGAGAAAGTCTCCCATTTTTTTTAATCAAAATACAGTTTGTTTACAATGTTGTGTTAGTTTCTGGTGTGCAGCAAAGTGATTCAGATTCTTTTCCATTATAGTCTATAGCAAGATACTGAATATAGTTCCCTGTGCTATACAGTAGACCCTTGCTGTTTATTTTATCTACAGTAGTGTATATCTGCTAATTCCAAACACCTAGTTTATTCCTCCCCCACCTTTCCCCTTTGGTAGCCATGAGTTTGTTTTCTATGTCTATGAGTATGTTTCCGTTTTGTAAATAAGTTCATTTGTATCATTTTTTAGATTCCACGTACAAGCGATATCATATGATATTTATCTTTCTCTGTCTTACTTCACTTAGTATGATAATTTCTAGGTTCATAGAAATTGGCATTATTTCATTTTTAAAAAAAATTTACATTTATTTATTTATTTCTGGCTGCGTTGGGCCTTTGTTGCTGCGCGCGGGCTTCTCTAGTTGTGGCGAGCGGGGGCTACTCTTAGTTGCGGTGCACAGGCTTCTCATTGCAGTGGCTTCTCTTGTTGCGGAGCACGTGTTCTAGGCGCACAGGCTTCAGTAGTTGTGGCATGTGGGCTCCGTAGTTGTGGCTCGCGGGCTCTAGAGCATAGGCTCAGTAGTTGTGGTGCTCGGGCTTAGGTGCTCCGCGGCATGTGGGATCTTCCTGGACCAGGGCTTGAAACCGTGTCCCCTGCATTGGCAGGTGGATTCCTAACCTCTGTGCCACCAGTGAAGCCCTATTTCATTCTTTTTTTATAGCTGAGTAATATTCCATTGTGTGTGTGTGTCTTTGTGTGTGTGTGTGTGTGTGTGTGTGTGTGTGTGTGTGTGTGTGTGTGTGTGTTGGCTATTGTAAGTAGAGCTGCTTTGAACATTGGGGTGCATGTATCTTTTTCAGTTAGAGTTTTTCCAGATATATGCCCAGTAGTGTGATTGCTGGATCATATGGTAGTTCTCTCTTTAGTTTTTTAAGGAACCTTCATACAGTTTTCCACATTGGCTGCACCAATTTACATTCCCACTAACAGTGTAGGAGAGTTCCCTTTTCTCCACACTGTCTCCAGCATTTATTATTTGTAGAGTTGATGATGGCCATTCTGACCGGTGTGAGGTGATACCTCATTATTGTTTTGATTTTCATTTCTCTAATAATTAGTGATGTTGAGCATCTTTTCGTGTGCCTGTTGGCCATCTGTATGCCTTCTTTGGAGAAATTTCTATTTAGGTCTTCTACCCATTTTTTGCTTGGGTGGTTTGTTTTTTTGATATTGAGCTGTATGAGCTGTTTGTATATTTTGGAAATTAATCCCTTTATGGTCACATCATTTGTAAATATTTTCTCCCATTCTGTAGGTTGTCTTTTCATTTTGTCTATGGTTTCCTTTAATATGCAAAAGCTTATAAGTTTAATTAAGTCACATTTGTTTATTTTTGTTTTTGTTTCCATTATGGTAGGAGCTGGATCCAAAAAAATATTGCTGTGATTTATGTCAAAGAGTGGCCTGCCTATGTTCTCTTATAGGAGTTTTATGGTGTCAAGTCTTACAGTTAAGTCTTTAAGCCATCTTGAGTTTATTTTTGTGTATGGTGTGAAGGTGTGTTCTAACTTCAGTGATTTACATGCAGCTGTCCAGCTTTCCCAACACCACTTGCTGAAGAGGTGTTTTTTCTCCATTGTATGTTCTTGCCTCCTTTGTCGAAGATTAATTGACTGTAGGTGTGTGGGTTTATTTCTGGGCTTTCTATATTGTTCCATTGATCCATATGTTTGTTTTTGTGCCAATACCATGCTGTTTTGATTACTGTAGCTTAGCAGTATTGTCTGAAGTCTGGGAGGGTTATGCCTCATGCTTTGTTCTTTTTCCTCAGGATTGCTTTGGCAACTCTGGGTCTTCTGTGGTCCCATATAAATTTTAGGATTATTTGTTCTAGTTCTGTGAAAAAAAATCCAATTTTTTAAAGAAGTATTTCAAAAAGAAAATTCTGAGTACTAAATAACATGGGTAAAGAAATCAACACAAAGGAGAAACAAAGAAATAACTAATTATAGTACAATGCAAATAAAAACTTGAGAAGAAGAGAGAATTCTATCCAATTCTAGAATAAAAATACATGACTTACAAGGGAATAGGAAATCAGGTTGAAATCAACATTCTGTATGTAGTACTAGATTCAAGAGGAGAGTGGAGAAATATTTTCAAAGTGTTTTAAAAAAAGCATCTGTATATCAAATTCAAATGCAGAAATAAAATACACTTAATCTTAGGCATACAAAGGCTCAGAATTTTAATGCAAAAATACTACCTTTGAAGACACATTTTTTTTTTGAAGACACTTTTATAAGCAGTATTACAACAAGTAGATAATTACTTATCTGCGGAAGAACTGGGGAACAATATTAATTACCTTAGCAAAAGTTCTTAGTGAAAAATCTCTCACATATAAAAATAGAAGAAAAAGGGAAATATATAGTAATTCAGACTAAAACTCAGTATGATTCGGTGAGGGAGTAGTGAGGGCAAGCTCAAGGAAGAAGAGAATGGGCTAAAGTGTTTGTCTTGATCAAAGGAAGATATACACATTGAAATTCTTAAGAATTGATGAGAAAATGAAAACAAAATAATTACAAATTTTAATAAACTGATTCTAACTATCTGAAAAAATTCAATAGAATGTGTAACTTTCAAAAACAGCAAAAAAAAAAAAAACTTTCAATATCCAGCATTGGACAGTTTGAAAGGAGAAATGAGAAGGAAAAGAAAGCATGGCAAATAAAAAGTACAAAATAAAGTTGCAAAAATAAGTGACATTGTATCAATATAATGATGACAGATTAAATGTATATGGTTTAAATTCACTGCTTAAAAGCCAGAGATTTTCTGATTATATTTCTTATGCCAAGATCCACCAATTTGTTATCTTTCAGAGAAAATTTTTAAACAAAGGGATATAAAGACTGTGCACAAAGGTACAGAAACATGCATATGAGGAAGATGGGTTGCACAGGAGGATGAGATAGCAGTTTTATAATAGATAAATATAATTTGAGATAAAAGTGGACATAAGAGTTCAAGAAAAGGCTACTTAACAACATTTCAAACAGGTACAATATTTTTAAACATAAATGCACCTAAGAGAGACTCAAAATTAATAAAGTAGCACTAGCAGAACTATAGGGAGAAATAAATGTGGGAATACTTTGTAGGTTGAGATTTTAACATATTCCTCTAATAGATCAAGTAGACTTTGAAAATAAGAAAAAATATTTTTAAGTTATTAAAAATATACTTAGTATGTGTAAACTAAAAGGTGTATGTAGAACCTATATCCAAGAAAGAATATGAATTTTTTTCACAGAGAACAGTCTCAAAAATTAACATGTAAGAGGTCAAAAGTGCTACTAAATACACAGGTCAGTCAAGGCACATACATGACAAACTTACTCATAAAATATCTGTGGTTGTGGGCAAGTAGAGCCAAGTTAAATGTCAATTACCAGCAGATTGGATAAATTAAAAAGGAGAGGGTACTCATGATGGAGTAGTTACAGTCAGAAGAAATAAATTAGATGCCCTTAGAGGAATGATGTTAGCTATTGAAAACATAGTATTTATTGAATAAATTAAGAAATACAATAAAATAAAATAACAGGAAATTCATAATTTTATTTATGTAAATGAAAAATGTATACACAAAATATTTTTCAAGATTGATTCTATATCTAAGGAAACATCAAATACAATAGTCTGCATGCCTTGGGGAAGAAAGGGAATAGGAGGAAGGAGAGGAAATGAATGGAACATAAAATATAAAGTAAAATAAAACAAGTATGAAGCCTTGAAAGAATCAATGATAATTACCATGAAATAAAGAGTAATATTGACTCAATTATATGCATCATCTGAGGTTAGAAAAAAAAACCCAATACAATGCAAGCAGACAAATCTGAATATAAAATTATACGAGCAGTATGTAAAGAGGAAAAAAAAAACACAGAATAAAAACTAGGAAGAAATAGACCAATATACTTATAATATTGTGTGTGTGTAGCAGAGGTGGGTGTGTACATGTGTGTACACATGCTTGTGGTTGGTGATAGATGGATGTTTTATATTTATCTTAAATTTTCCTTTATTTTTCACATTTTCTCCATTAAGCCTTTGTTCCTTACGTAATCAGAAACAAGAAAAAAAAACTGAAAAAGAAAAATTTGTGCCTAAGGCATCTATAGTCCATTTTGACATGTTGGTTTTTAATGTCATAACATGTGAAAGAAACACAAAATGAATTAGAAGAGATCAAACAGACAAAGAAAATGGCTGATGAAATTATTAAACCAAATAGTCAAGGCAAAGCAAAGTCCTAAATTGTTGACATGCATATTCCCCAATTCTAAAAACCAGTGCACAAGCAGACTTGACTGCCTCTCAAGGCTAGTTTTTGCTGCACCATTAGCTGATTCTGTAGCTCCTAAAGGAGCCTCATCACTGAGACTAAAGTTTAAAAGGAGTGTTATTACTAAGCCTTCAAAAATGGTCATGCCAGTGATGACATGGAGAAAACCAGACATGTGGCACTTTCTAAAGAAATAATACTTTTTTTTTTTTTTAATTTTTATTTATTTATTTATTTATTTATTTATTTACTTTTGGCTGTGTTGGGTCTTTGTTTCTGTGTGAGGGCTTTCTCTAATTGCGGCAAGCGGGGGCCACTCTTCATCGCGGTGCGCGGACCTCTCACTATCGCGGCCTCTCTTGTTGCGGAGCACAGGCTCCAGACGCGCAGGCTCAGTAATTGTGGCTCACGGGCCCAGCCGCTCCGCGGCATGTGGGATCCTCCCAGACCAGGGCTCGAACCCGTGTCCCCTGCTTTGGCAGGCAGGTTCTCAACCACTGCGCCACCAGGGAAGCCCAGAAATAATACTTTTTAAAGGGCAATTCCCTGAAGTCAAGTCTTGGCTATTTTTAACTTTCATGAGCTTTTTTTAAAAAATCAGACTTTTGAACCTAAATCAGGAAATCTAGTTGAGACCCTTGCAGTTATGCTGCCTTGGGTCACAGAAAGAAAAGCCATGGCCACCTTGGAATTCCAAGAAATTCACAAGTATAGAGCACTTCATCCTAAGAGATGTTGACCTGCCTTTTTAAATCATGATGAAAGCAACCTCATCCCACTTCCTCTTATGGTATCCTTTGGTACAGACAAAATCCACTACGACTGTTCTGGGCTGTAAACACTAAGAAATATTTCCCAGTGATAGCACTTGCTTTGTCTCAGCAACGTGGGTATCACATTTTATGCTCCTTAAAAAAATCCTTACATTTTTTCATCTTTCTATAACAATTTAATTGTTCTCTTCCTCCTCCTCTGCAACCACCACCAATGCCACCACCACCACCAGTGCCACCATTTTCATTAACAGGTGTATATTGAATGTCATCTATTGCCAGTAATTGGGCATACCATCTTCATAGACATGGCTAAAGCCTTAGATGCATTCTGCCCCAAGATCTTCATTTTATAAATGGGGGGTGGAGCGAGGGACTTCCCTGGTGATGCAGTGGTTAAGAATCCACCTGCCAATGCAGGGGACCTGGGTTTGAGTCCTGGTCCGGGGGGATCCTGCATGCCACGGAGCAACTAAGCCCGTGCACCACAACTACTGAGCCTGTGCTCTAGAGCCCACAAGCCACAACTACTGAGCCCGCGTGCCACAACTACTGAAGCCCACGCACCTAGAACCTGTGCTCCACAACAAGAGAAGCCACCGCAATGAGAAGCCAGAGCGCCGCAACTAGAGAAAGTCCGCATGCAGCAACGAAGACTCAATGCAGCCAAAAATAAATAAATAAACAAACAAACAAATCAATTCAAAAAACGGGGGGGGGGGCGGCAATATGAATTTCACATGAGGTATACTATGCTAAATTCTTTACAGGATTTCATAAAATATTAGAACACCCCATGTGTTACATTTAATTAGGCCATGATATAGATGAGATAACTGAGCTTAAAGAATATAAATACATTTCATGTGTTCACAGAGTTACACGAAGATGCATATAGGAAGTGAAACCAGATTTGCATCATGCCGAAATCAGTATTATTTCTACTGGCTAGTACTGCCTCCAAGAGAAGGCAGGGACCTAAATTAAGTGGCAGAGCTTGTGTTTAAGACACATTTATGTCAAGTATAATTGACTTTCCACTTTAATGCATTGACATTTCTTTGTAATATCATTTCGGCTTACCATAGAATGATAGATTATTTTTAACATCCAGACTTTGAAACATTCCCTATGTGTTTCTTTATCTGGACAATGTGTGAAGAAAGTCTTTTATATAACTGTCTTCCAAGACTTTG
This sequence comes from Balaenoptera borealis, assembly GCF_965194805.1. Taxonomy (NCBI): domain Eukaryota; kingdom Metazoa; phylum Chordata; class Mammalia; order Artiodactyla; family Balaenopteridae; genus Balaenoptera; species Balaenoptera borealis. Next base: position 104,403,898 of record NC_138865.1, read on the forward strand.
TAAAAATAACTCATTTTTGTGAAGATTCATGTGAACTCATTCTAAAATAATGACTGGAAATTTCTTCCCAGTGGCATGCAGAAGATAACAGTTGAGTTCAGGAAAACTTTATTGAGCATCTATTATGATAAAGGCACTGGGAAGTCTTTGGGGACACAGAGGAGGATAAAATAGTCACTGGTCTCAAAAGGAAGAAATACACAAAAAGAGAATCACAATTAAAGTGCACCATGCCAAATTAGGGGTCAGCTCCAGGATCTTTGCCAGCACAATAGAGGCGTCTCTATCCCACCCTAGGTATGCAGGATGGGAGAGGGTGGTGAATGGTATTCCCTGAAGAAAGTGATTGATGCTGAAACTTGAATAACGAGAAAAAGTCAGCTGTGTGAAGAAAAGAGAAGAAAGCCCTTAGGGTAAGTACTGTGAGCCAAAGAACTAGGGGCAAGAAATGCATAGGAAATTTAGAAGGTCGTGATTAGATGGATTCGCCTTGTAGGAGGCTAGTGAGAAATAAAATGGAAAATATAACAGAGGGACATGTAGAAGGTTCTGTCAGTGAGACTAAGAAATCAGAACTGAATTGTTCGAACTAGTGGGGCAGGGAGCATTGTGATGGGACTGTGGTCTGGAGCCATGAGATTATAATGTCCTCCTTTAGTATACAGAGGAGGAAGCTGAGTCCCAGGAAGAGAAAGTTACTTTCTCCAAGTCTCACGTTGACTTAATTGGCAGAGAGAAGTCCAGAATTCATACTCTTTTGTTTATTCATCTAGCTGTTCAGTGAATAGTTATTAAGTGCCTATAACAGTAAGAAGGATAACGTGTAAGGCACAGCCTTGCCCTCATGGATTTACCTACCACCTGCTATTTTTAAATAACTACTATTTATTGAGCTATTACTATGTACCAGGAATTGTGATGAGCCTTTTGTTATTCCCATTCTTTTCATGGAAATAAGGAATTCTTCTGACTCCCATCCAGTAATTCTGGCTTTGGCCATGTCTTCCCTCTCCCCGTTTCCATCCTACCCCACTCTCTAGGAAGCTGGGGAAACAGACACAAATATAATCCCGTTTTCAAAGAGCTTGATCTTTCCTCCCAAGGCTCTGACACAACCCCCAGATGTGCACGGAGCAAAATGTGTGTCCCAGCAGCCTCTTCTAAGCAGCAGGGAATGGTATCCCGGCATGGCTGTGCAGGTGGTACCCATTCTAACACCGGGGAGACAGGACTTTGAGGGGATGTCCCATGTTGGGACAGGATGATTGATCCTGTAGCACAGATTCCCAGGGGACTCTGGAAGAAAGTCTACATGTGCATCTAGGGTTTTGACAACGGCCCCACCTCCCAAGGCTGCAGGCCTGATGTGGAGACTGAGATATGTGTTCTGGCAAAGCACATGCTACTATTTAAACCCTCTATAGGTTTCATCTGGGACCCAAGGCTGCTTTTACAGGATTCCAGCACACAATTGGGACCACTTGACCTTCTCCACCCTTCTCTCCCTCTCTGCCAATCCTCCCCCCAAGTCCTCTAACTTCTCATTAAATACTATGTTTAAAATAATAAAAGAGCATTTGGAAAGCTATGGAGTCAGCTCATAAAGTTGCAAGAAATCTAAGAGGTCACCGAGCCCAGTGTCTCTTAATGCAGGGAAAACGGTCCTTTTAAAAAGTACCTTAAAACATGGAAAATTGAAGTGATGTGAACAAAATCAATTATTATTAATGAAAAACTTCATTTTTGTCTCAATGCATGGAATAGGCAAACCTCAGAGTCCGTGGCAACTGGTAACAACACCCCGGTTAGGTTTTCCTAACCTACAAATACCCAGAGTGATCGATGAGGTTGAGGGTGGGGAAAGAAGAAACCTTTGGTAAGCAAACATGGGATCAGCGAAGTTTTTAATTTGACTGTGCCCAGAGCTGGCTGTGGAGTGAATAATTTACAAAGTAAAGGGCAAGACTTTGCAAGTAAATGGAAAACTTTATGTAAACAAAATCATAGTGCCCCCTGACCTCTTTTACCACAGAAGATTCCGAGGTTTTTTTTAAAGTGACTAAAATACATAGGACTCAGGATGATTAGACTCTATTGAATTATCAGAAGAATATGTCAGACGCTTTGATTTTTGATGAGCTGATGAATGTAAAGGGGTCTGTTTTGATGTTATAGATGTTGGTTTCTGTTTTTGTTTTACTTGTCCCTGATTACTGGTGAGGTAGAGCAGATTTCCCTAAATTTTAGGCCATTATTGGCTATTAAGTTTTTCTCTTTTGTGAATTAGCTATTCGTAACCTTTGCCCATTTTAATTGACTTACTTTTATTAATTTTTCTTGTTCTTTGTATGTTATGGATATCAATCTTTTATCTGTTTATCTATGAATTTTTTATAATTAAATATTTTTTTAAAAGACAGCTGTATCAAGCCCGTGAAAATATTTATTTTCCCCCAAAGGTGTACTAGGTTGTTACTGTGTTTGGTCCTTGAAGAAGAGGCTGAGGAGGTATAAATAGCATGTGGATTATGTAGGTCTTGTCCTTGCAATCTCCATGAATGGCTGTGCCTGCAAACATCCACTGTGTTCACGGAAGGGAGAGCTGGAGATGTGGTTCTAGGCACCTCCCTTATCTTCTCCTCTTCTTTCTTTGAGGACCGCAGGTTGCTGCAGCTTTTGGGAGGAAGACAGAGGGAACTCAAACCAGAGCCTACATTAAATCCACTCTCTCTCAATGGGAACAGTTGGGAGGAGGCAGAAACACTGAAGCATAAGGAGCACCTCAACAGGAACACAAACTGAGATAAACAATTTGCAAAGCACTTTCTCATCTTTGGGTCTTCCTAGTAATTGTCTTAGTGTGATCCGCATTTTTACAGAAGGGCAGATTGAGATTAGGAAGGGTGCCTGTGTTCACACAGCTAAAAATCAACAGGGCTGAGGTTCAAAATTCAGATCTTCCGGTTCTGGATCCTTTTGTCTGTTGAGGGCAGAGGCTGTGTTTTGATGAACTGTGTGTGCTCTGCTTCCACTAGTGCATCAGTTCACTAGCAGAGCCACACTGTGTATTTTTTGGTAAGTTGTTTGTCCTGTGGAAATTGCATTAACTTTCCCAAACGTTAAAGGGTGAGGGGATGGGAGTAGTGATCAGTAAATTATAAGTGCAATTCTCTATAAACTGATGTGAGGCAGGAAAGCCCAGATGTGTATCTATAATTATTGAAGGCCATTCATACAAGAATCCTTTGCTCAACACAGCCAGGAATTGCCATTTAAATATTAGTAATAATAATAATAATGATAATAATAAAGCTTGCTTTTTTTTTTCCATCTTCCCTAACCAGCACATGTACGTAGCCATAATGTTCACTTCCCTCAAACACATATTTTTCCTGTATTTTTTTCTATATATATTTTTTTTCTCAGAGTGAAGAGACTTCTGGAATGCTGACACGGGCAATAGATGCTTAATTTTGGATTGTGATCTTCCCACAGCCTGTTGCCCAGTACTCAGCTCTATGAGGCCTTTGTTCATCCTGGGGCCCACACATAGCGCTGCCCTTAGAACCTGAATAAAAGCTCGCTGCTCAACCATGGCTTCCCAGATCCATCCCTGCCAGGTCCCCTCTTCCCAGGGCAATAATCCTTTTATTTATTTTTCTCACATGGAATGTCCCCCTTTCCATCTCATTTTTGCTTATTGAAATACCACATTAAGACTTGGCTCAAATGAAAAAGTAAAGCCTTTCCCAACTACTGCTCCTTTCCTCTTGCATGCACAAATGGCACTCTGTAATTCATGGTAACCAGCACAGTATAGTGGCTACTTGGGAAGGCCTTGCCTACCCTGTGAGTCTGCAAGCTGTGCCCATGTTGGTGAGAGTCGTGGTTGTTGTTGCAGAGGATGTGCTGTATTTTCCTACACATGAGAGATGCATCTTCTGCCTGGGCTTTAGGCCGCAAGTGATGACCACAAAGGCATTTTTCTACACCCTTCTCATGACCTCAGCAGGTGGGAAACACTGATCCCAAAGGGAAGAAAATCACAGAGGATGCAGGGTAAATAAGTGCTCACTTATTCCGCAAATGTCTATCAAGCACCTTCCTGTTACAGGGCTGGGAATATAAGGGTGAGGGAGGACCCCAGACTCGTGATGCTTACTATTAGGGGTTGGATATAGACAGTAAACCACAGAAATAAGTAAAATACATAGCATGTCGGTTCGGAGAAGTGTTATACAGAAAAACAAAGCTGGGAAAGGGGAAAAGGATTCTATGGCAATGTTAAGTGGGATGGTCACGATGGGCCTTGTTGAGAAGAGGTCTTTGAGCAGAGCCCTGAGGAGGTGGGAAAGTGAGCCAGGCATATATCTAGGGTACATTTCCTCTAGCTGAGGAATGGCAAGTGCAAAGGCCCTGAGATGAAAGCAAGGGGGCCATGTTTGAGGACAGTCAAGGAGACCAAGGGAACTGTTGTGGAGAGAGAAAAGAAAAAGATATTGAAGTCTTGGGGAGGCTGATCAAAGAGAGCTTTGTAGGTCATTTCGAGGACTGGCTTCTGCTCTGCGTAGGATGGAAAATTTAAGATGTTTTTTAAGCTAAGGAGAGATGTCATATGATTTATGTTCTAAAAGAACCACTCAGTCTGCTGAGTTGAAAATAGGGGGAGAGGGTGGCAGAAAAGAGACTAGCTAGGAAGCTACTGTAATAATTCAGTGAGAGAAAATGGCACCTTGGACTGTTCTGCAGAATAAAAGCTGAAGAAGGAAGAGAAGTGAATTCATTCTGTATTAGCTGATGGATTAGAAATGGGGATGGGGGTACGGAGAAAAGGTGAGGGGGGAAAGTGTCAAAAATGACTCCAGTATCAGCAGGTTGGAAAGGTTATTTTCTGAGATGGGGAAAGTGCAGGAGAGATTTGTTTGCTTGTGGAGTGTATGTGGAGAAGACAGATAATTTGGTTTTAGACATGTTAAATTTGCAATGCTGATTGGATGTCCATGTGGAGATACTGATCAGGCAGTTGGCTGAATACACAAGTCTGAAGTCTACAAAGCAGGTGGTCTGGACTGGAGAGTATGTTTGAGATTCATTAGTAATAGGAATATCACCCCCCCCCTCCAGCCACCAAAAAAATAATTGAGTCTGGATGAGAAAAGTTTCAAAGGCTGAAACCTGGGCATTTCGATGTTCAGAAGTTCTAATGAGGAGAACCTAGCAAAGGAGACTGAGAAGATGTGAATCAAAAGGACAAGAAAGGTCAAGGAGAGTTTGATATTCTAGAAACAAGCAAAGTAGGTATTTCAAGGGAAAGTTATTACAGGGTAGTGTGTTAACAAGTTGGTCACAGCTTCTCATGAAAGTGCAGCTGATTGCTTTGCCACTTAGGACCTCTGCAGAGAGGTTCCACATGGAACCAGTACATCTCAGAACAGCCTGTCAAAGGTAGAATGGAAAAACGGAAAAAAAGGCAGTTATCTACTGGCAGCCTTGCAACCTTCTGTTTTCCATTGATAAAAGTCCTTCCTGTGGGCATTACCTCTGGGTTGGACCACCCAGCCTGTCTATGGAGCCAAAGGCTTTGTGGGTCCTATCATAGCTTAAGTTCCTGTGGCTCTAACTATGGCGGACCCAATGGAGGTTATGACCAAAGCCAAGCTCTCAGCTGGGGAGAGGTCATAGCTGGACTTTGTAACCATAAGGATATTATGAGCCATCAGCAGGACCTCTGTGGCTAGGAAGCAAGGCAAGTGGCTGAGTTTCAGGTGGTGTTCTTCACCATGTATCAACAGGCATGGAATATGCAGAAACTGGGTGAGTACGTTTTGTGAAGGGATAGGAAGTCCTCCGTTACGTTGCTTTGTCTTTCTCAATTCTACTAAAACCAAACTCTTTTATTTTTTTTAAAATTTTTATTGGAGTATAGTTAATTTACAATGTTGTATTAGTTTCAGGTGTACAGCAAAGTGAATTAGTTATACATACACATATATCCATTCTGTTTTAGATTCTTTTCCCATATAGGCCATTACAGAGTGTTGAGTAAAGTTCCCTGTGCTATACAGTAGGTCCTTATTAGTTATCTGTTTTATAGGTAGTAGTGTGTGTATGTCAATCACAGTCTCCCAATTTATCCCTCCCCCCCTTACTTCCTGGAAACCATAAGTTTGTTTTCTGCATCTGTAACTCTATTTCTGTTTTGTATATAAGTTCATTTGTACCCTTTTTTTTAGATTCCACATATAAGCTATATCACATGATATTTGTCTTTGTCTGACTTACTTCACTCTGACAATCTCTAGGTCCATCCACGTTGCTGCAAATGGCATTATTTCATTCTTTTTTATATGGCTGAGTAATATTCCATTGTATACACGTACCACATCTTCTTTATCCATTCTTCTGTTGATGGACATTTAGGTTGCTTCCATGTCCTGACTATTGTAAATAGTGCTGCAACGAACATTGGGGTACACGTATCCTTTCGAATTAACGATTTTCTCCACATATATGCCCAGGAGTGGGTTTGCTCAATCGTATAGTAGCTCTATTTTTAGTTTCTTAAGGAACCTCCATACTGTTCCGTATGGTGGCTGTACTAGTTTACATTCCCACCAACAGTGCAAGAGGGTTCCCTTTTCTCCACACCCTCTCCAGCATTTATCGTTTGTTGACTTTTTGATGATGGCCATTCTGACCGGTGTGAGGTGATACCTCATTGTAGTTTTGATTTGCATTTCTCTAATAATTAGTGATGTTGAGCATCTCTTCCTGTGCTTTTTGGCCATCCCAAACTCTTCTTACTCATCTTTCATACCTAGTGCATATGTTATCTCTTTCATAAAGCCTTCCCAAACTAGTTCAGCCTTTCTTTCTCTCTTCTTTCTTAGTGCCCATACTGGTCAATCAAGACTTGATTTCAGATTCAGACATCCTGAGATTCCAAGTTTGGTTCTACCGGCTACCAGCCAGGTGAACCTGATTTGACCATCTTTCCTCTCTTAGTATCAGTTTAATCATGGATAAGCTAGAAAAAATTGCTTGCTCACAGTTTCATTTGAAAAGACTTAATTAAGTTACAGCATGTGATAATATTTTGATAAACCATAACATTGTATATTATTATTATTATTATTATTACTCCATCTTCATTTCATGTGATTGAGACCTTGAGGCCAAGGATCACACTTTTTCTTTTATCTGTTCCCCCAATTTCCAGCACAACAATAAGCCTCTCAAAGAAAACTTTTGGCCTGACCAAACTTGGAAAAGAAAAGAATTACAAATCTTTTGCTTCAAATCCTTTTTGGAACTCAGCTAACCATAAATAAATAAATAAATAAGCACATGAAAATGAATTACAAACCCAAATGCATGCCTTGCTCTGAAGTATGTATTTGACTTTAAAAACTGAGCCTCCCTCTTTTAAAATTGAAATATGAAACATTGTGTGTGATTATTTTTTTCCCTTTTAAAGACAGAGCCACAGTTGCAGAAATAATTTAATATACTACACTGCATTTCCCCTGCAATTGTGCCAATTCTGATTACACGTTTCCAGATGCTGCTGTTTGTTGTGGTTCTTTCATTACTACCTGGCCAAAGAGCTGAATGGCTTGTCTCTCTCAGCAGCTCTGGCCAGGAACACTCAGCTGATGTGTGCTCTAGGTGAAAAAAGCATATGGGTGATTGTTCACCCTGGGTTCAGTGTTCTGGAGCCCTCTGGATCCCCGGGCTCAGCACCTGTACCTTATGTGTTAGAGCCAAGAGACTGAGGAAGATGTTGAACTGGCCAAGATAGGACAGCAGGCAACAAGCCTAAAACAGATTTAATAAGAGACCTCATTCCTTTCCACTACGTTTTTGTGAGATATTTCATGGGAATTGCTACTTGAGAGCTACACGGAGCCAACCTGGGGTCTGGCCAGCCATAGACAGGGGGCTTAAAACCTTCATGGGCTGACTCCTGGTCTATACACAGAAAACCTTGAGGAATGGAGACCTCTTCCAAGATACTCCAGCCCATGGGCTTTCTGCAGAAGTGTGGGAGTGGGCACTAGAAAGTACACTGTCTGAGTACAGGGACTTGAATTATAATTCTAATTCAGCCATCCATCCACGACTATCTGAGATAAGTCAGTTTTTCTCTATGGGGCTCAGAATCCCTGTCTCTAAATTGAGGAGACTTGAGTTTCTAAGCCATCTCTTAGTTCTTTTGTAAGCCTGCATTATTATGCTCTGTGGAAGGGAACAACTGTGATATGGGAACACAGCTTTCAGGTTGGAGCCACTCATCCTGGGTTCTCATCTCTACAGTCTTCACTGCCTTCTGGCTCTAAGATGTCACCCAAGTTACCCCCTTCCTGAGCCTCAGTTTCCCAAAATGTAAATTAAAATAAAGAAGGAACCGAGCAAGCTTACTGAGCTCTGTTTTGATGTTCTGGCATCCTATTCCACTCTATCCTGTTGTTTTACAGGAAGGCTGTACCCTATACACCATCAGTTCCCATACCAAGGGAGAAAGAAAACTGTAGAAACTTCCTAGGGGTATTCAGGGATGCTTTCTTTGAACCCTCTTCCCCCCCCCCCCCCACCGCATCCTTTTCTGGTTACTAGAACTTCTACTCCAGAGAGAGGACTAGCTTGAAGTCTTATCTGTAGGGATGGAGGGAAAAGGGCTTACATGAGGTGAATCAGAATCTTCTCCTATCTTTGGTTTGTCTTTATTGGTGTAGGGGAGGGGGTAGTGGGTGGGCCCCAGAGGTGGACTCCAGTCCCAGGATTTACTTTCTGATTCTCCCATTTATAAAGTGCTGTCACTTCACCTGTGTATTCAGTGCCCACCCATCACATTACATTTTGGGTTCCAGCCCAAACACACTTGCTCAGGTTGCGTTCATTATCTAGAAAACCTATGCACCTTTTCCTGCCCCACTCCCTTCAGTAACAGATAACCATGATCATACTACGGCTACTACTGATGCTATAATAACAATAATTTAAAAACTGTCATTTATTAATCATTATGCTCAAGACAATGCAGTGTGATTTACATCCATATCTCATTTATTCCTCACACCTGTCCTGTGGATAGGTTCTAATCCCCCCCTCCTTTTATGGATATGGACTGAAACAGATGGAGGAAAAATGATAACGGAACTTTCAGTGGCTGAGGCCAGACTTCCATTTGGTGTCTGAGTCGTCTATCCTGCTCTAAATCTAACCATTTAATGCTTGTATTCCTTGTGTTGCTGTTGATTCGTGGAGATAGATCTTACCCCACAGTATCTCCTAAATTTAGATTCCATGTATAAATGTCTGTATCTCTCACCTCATCTGGTGTCTGGTAGGGACTCAAAGGACAGTAATTCCAGTTGTCTCCTTTAATCATCATGCCAGATTAGAGGAAAAACTGTTAAGAGATGTTAAGAATCTTCTCAAGGTCACACAGCTAATGTAAATGGCAGAGCTGAGATTCAAACAGAATTCTGTAAGCCTATAAATTCCGTGAGGTTCTGCATCACCACCAAGTACCTGTGTAAATCTCAAGCTTTTTTTTTTCTTAAGCTTTGTGGGAAAAATCATCAGGTAGTAATGGGGGCATGGCAAACTGGGAGTAGCAAGTAAAAGCAAGCTGGATCTAGAAGTTTCTGGTTGTTTCTATGTGTGTGTTTTGTTAGCAGGATTGAAGGGAGTAATGTGCATGATGGTAGAATTGTTGCTGGCAGAGAATTCTTTTAGCATCCACTTGAACATCCTCTTTCTTTTAAGTATGTATTGATTAGAGTCCAAACACCTCCATTCTGTTCTTAGCCCAGCACTTTAATTACAGTGGATTCTCAGTTAAGCCTGTTGGTTCAGTTCTCTGTCATCCTCTACCCCCATCCTCTTTTTAACATACAGATCAGAATAATGCATTGAAATGACTTTCTTTTAAAAAAAAAAAAAGGGTGATCTGCAAGCAAAATATATGAACAATGTCATAATCATGTTGAAATTACAACCTTAATGACCCACAGAACCATTTTCCTTGACAGGCTGATTCCAGCACCTAACTTTAAAAATATAGTTGTGTGTGTGTGTGTATAGTTATATTGAAAAATTAACAACAGCAGTATTAGTAATAATCAGTTAAGCGCTTTCTATGTGCCAGATAACATGCTAAAACAAGCATATGTATTATTTCATTAAATCTAACCAACATTCTATTAAAAAGTACTATTATTATTCCTACTTTGCAGAATCTGGGCTTAGAGAAGGAAGGGAATTTGCCCAAGGTTGCAGCTAGTGAGTGAAAAAGTCTGGAAACTTTCTGGCCTGGAGGCTGAATTCTTAATTATTAACATAAACTGATAGTCTTAGTGAAGAACAGGATGATGATTCAAGCACCATAAGACCATAAATTTGGGCCTCAGAGGGGTTAATCCTATAAGAGGAAACACCTATCCTATTAGTAGAATAAGAAAATGTGTATGTGAGTGCCTTTGAATTTCTTTTTTTTTAATGGGTTAGGAAGATGTAAGTGACCTCTCTAGATGTCATAGAACTTTGCAGCAGAGAGCAGACCTCAGTGATCCCCGGCAACACATATTAATGCCTCTTTTATTTCAGTATCACTTCACAGTTATTTTGCAAAGCTCATCTAGTGCCATTATATTTTGTGAGGTAGCTCACTCAGATGAGGAGCTTTCAGCACAGGAAGTTTAACTGTCTTGCCTTAAGTCACAGAATTAATAAGTAGCAGAGCCAGGAACCAAATCTTTGTCTTCATGTTCTAGGTACAGGACTCTTGTTTTGCAAATAAGAAAAGAGTTCGAGAGGTTTTAAGTGCCTTGGCCAAAATCACAGTCACTTGGTGACAGATTCAAAGCTATTGTCAGAGACACTGGGTAAAAATCAGAGCAAAAAATGTGCTTTGAGTAGTTCATCAGAAATATGATAACACCATTCCAGCCTTTCAAGAGAATTGAATGCTGTTACATGCACCAAACCATGATCAGCAAAGATCTAAATGATGAAACTCTGGCTGAAGGACTGATATCATGTAGCTCTTCCTGGACATGGGGAAAGGATCCAGAATTTCCCTTCCTCATAAATACTCAGAAATGAGATCCCAGAAGATATGAGAGTCAAGATTTTAATCTTGTGCAGTTTTCTCTACAAGATTCTTAGAACCATCACTAAATCTTTTCGAAATGTTAAAGCTGAACTTTACATGTGAATTCAAACAGCAGGAACCGCTCTGTGTGAGTATATCTACCCAAATTTTCAGTCCAAATAGAATACAGATCATAGGGGAAGAAGTCTGAGAGGCAGCATTATTTATACCACAGATTATTATTTTTTCTTCCTATTTTGTAAATTCCAGTTCAGGATGAAGCATTCAAGTTGTGGAAATACAAGAGATCAGTTTCTCTTGGTGACTGCCATTGCTAGGCTGAAATAAGATGAAGACCTAGCCCTGAGCTTTCTCATGGAAGCTTGTTTGGGATGTCTGTTCCAGGTTTGTTTGTAACCTAGATTTTGTGTGTGTGCGTGTATGTTTCTTATTCTATGCCGGTGATTTTTTCCAGACTGAATTCACTATTGTGGTTTCTATAGAGAAAGAGGATAGCTGGAATAAAATGCCATGGTATGTGTAGTTTGCTATTCTGTGTGGGGGGTTGGAAAGTGAAGAGGGACATAAAATAGCACAGGACTCCTCCATCTGAGCAGAGGCTCAGTGGTGGGCTGGGCAGGGGAAGCCCTGCATTGTGGGTCCGTACAAAGGCTAGGACAGTCAAGGTGACACACCTCGATTATTTTTCTACGTGTCACACATTCTGACTCCTGTTGCTCCTCAGATATGACCAACGTGCTTCTGCCTCGGGGCCTTTGCACTGGTTATTATTTCCCTTTGAAATAATTTTCCACTAAGTGGCTCCCACACCTTCCTCAACTCTCACTGAAAGGTCATTTTCATTTACTCAATGAAGCTCACCCTGACCATCTTATTTTAAAATGCATCTTGCATCCTTCCTCAAAATTTCCTTGTTTTTCCCCATAGCACTTGTAACTTTCTAACATATCTGTATATCTATCTATCTATCTACCTACCTACCTACCTACCTATCTGTTTATCTATGTGTAAATAAATAATTAAAAGGAATGTGCATGTATTTATTTGCTTAAAATAAGTAAATAAATATTTAAGCAAATAAATAAATGCACACACAAATGCCTTTCAGAAGATGTACTCTGAAAGAGAGAAGAGCTTCATCTACTTTGTTCACCAGTGAATCCCAAGCACACAGGATAGGCTTGGCACGGGCTGTAGGCGCTCAAATATTTGTCAAAGAAATAATTGTTTGTTTGTTTATTTATTTATTTATTTATTTATTTATTTATTTATTTATTTTTATTCCCTAACTATCCCTCCCCCCGACCCTTCCCTCTGGTAACCATAAGTTTGTTCTCTAAGTCTGTGAGTCTGTTTCTGTTTTGTAAATAAGTTCATCTGTATCATTTTTTTCTTTAGATTCCACATATAAACAATATCATACAATATGTCACTTTCTGTCTAACTTACTTCACTCAGTATGACAATCTCTAGCTCCATCCATGTTTATTTTATATTGTTTCCTTCAATTACTTTTCATTATGTTTGTAAAACCATTATGTTTTCATTATGACTATATTAGTTTTTATTGTGTTTTTAAATTGTATTTTTTTAAAAGTCACTGGTTTTGAGAACAGGCTCAGGGGATGCAACTATACCTGCCCCCAGGTCATTTTCACTTTACAGATACATAATGAGTCCAACCAACCAACATGTTTGATGAATGAATAAATGTTAAACTGATGTTAAATAACCTTTAAGGAGAAAGAGTGAGGAGGCAGAGGTGCTTTGCATATATTACGTCCCAGGAGCCAGGCATTGACATGTACCATTTTGCAAGGGAAAACCTGAAGTTTGAAAAAATGGTACAGATGAACCGGTTTGCAAGGCAGAAATAGAGACACAGATGTAGAGGACAAACATATGGACACCGAGGGGGGAAAGCCGCGGGGGGGTGGTGGTGGTGGGATGAATTGGGAGAGTGGGATTGACACGTATACACTGATATGTATAAAATAGATAACTAATAAGAAAATGCTGTATTAAGAAAATAAAATTCAAAAAAAAAGAAATGGATACAAATGGGCCTAGGACTTTATGAATTCATATAGAAAGGGAATCTAAATTCAGTGTATGACAAAATGAGCACCACCAGTTAATGAGAAAGAAACTGTTTAATAAATAGTGTTGAGATTAAAACAAAAAGTTTCTTACACAGGTCATACAGCTAGTAAAAGGAAGAGACATCAGATTTGTTATCCCTGACCCCAAAGCCTGTAGTTAACTAGCAACACACTACACCGTCTTCAAACTGTGAATTCTCTGGAGATGATAGTCATAGATAATTGGTGTGTTGGATGTGGAGGTGTACCGGACAGATAGCCTCCATTAGTACTAAAGGGCTCGTGTGCCCAGACGCTGAGATTGCTGGTCACGGTCAGCTCTCCAGCTACCATTCATCCTCCGTGGAAGGTTGCAGGGTCAGCCCACATCCAGTGATTCTTCCATGTGGGGTTCAAAGGTCTGTCCCGCCTGCCTCACGTGGAGCGACTCTGAGGGGTCCTCCTAGCTCCAGAGCTCCCCAGTGGGATCAGCTGAGGCCTCTGCTGTGACTGCATCACAGCCCAATCCCTCCCTCTGCCCAGTTCTAGCACCTTCACTCCCCACAGGTGTATCTCCCAAAAGCGCTTCCTAATAAACTTCTGGCCATGCAGATCTCTGCCAGAGTCTGCTTCCAAAGAATCTGAGCAGAGTCAGTTTATTAGGTGGTACCGCTGAGTTCAGACATTTGCACTAACAACGCCAGTAGCACACGCCTTAAATCCAGTCTCAGATGGTAGGACGTGTTGGAACCCATGGTTCCTCAAAGCTTGAGGCACTCCTCTTAACTTCCAGGAGCATGTTGGGGAAAACAACTGTGGTACACAATTTGACCCTTGTGGGATCATCTGTTTTTCAATTAGCTTGATTTGAAATGTCACCAGTTTGACAGTCGTCACATCTGGTAAGAACTTGCCCTGAAGGCTCCTTCATTCAATAAGTAAAGCCCACTGTGTGCTGGGCCTTAAGTTGCATTGCACTTGAGAGAATCAAAGATGCATAAACCCAGTTCCTGCTCTCAAGTAGCTCTTGGTTTAGAAGGTGATTCTCTAACGGCTGTACATCAGAACCTCTTAAGAACTTGTTAAAAATGCCCATGACTGATCTTGGAATGGGGACCAAGAATTATTCCTACTTAATTTTTATATTCTGATACAAATGGTTCATGAACCACTTGTGGAGAAACCTGAATCCTGAAAATGATATAAAATATGCACTGAACATGCATTGTTCGATCTATTCTTACTGAGGAACGTGCTGCGGTGGGCTCTATAAAGTGTGTGTGTGCATACACACGTATATATGTATTCTGTACTTATGGAATATAGTCCATAGTATATACATTTACTGAGAAACCATTATGTGTCAGATACTATGATAAGCTCCATGAAAGGATGAAGATGAAAAATTCTTGGGTCCTTTTCTCAAAAAGCTTAATTAGAACTAGATAAAAGTCATTAATTTCTGCCATCATTTATTTACCTATTTATTTCATCAATGAATTCATCCCTTCATTTATTTAATAAATACTTACTAAATGAAATGTGCTATCAAAATGACGAATAAGGAAATATATGAGAAGTACTTTACATGGAAATCCCAACCCTGTGGGAGGGTTGGCATCTTAGCTTCCATACATTTTGCAAAATTTAAGGCCTGGTTAATTAAAATGCTTCCGATGGCAATGAACAAACACACATCTGGAGGTGGTAATCACTGTTAAGATGTTTGTGTTTGGATCATCCTAATTCCCTTCAGTTCACAAATCTGGGGATGAGAGGAAGGCAGTAGTAAGAGTTCCTTCTGGTTTGCCTGACTCAAGTGAACCATTTTTGAATTTGGAGAATTTCACAATCATCAGTCAGACTGGCCCGTGCTAGCAGTTTTCTGGATTTCTAGGAAAAATCTCTGGTGTGTGTCATGGTAAGGAAATGTTCAAACAAGGAAAAGGGGTAAATGAAGAATCATAATCATTTAGAAAGAATTCACCGAGAAATAGAGGTCTCCGTGGTGTAAGTGAGGAGTTGCACAATGTGGTTACAGGAAATGCCAGATATATGACAGGTGGGATTGAATTCTCCCCTCACCCACCCAAGGCAGACAGCTTGAATCTAGCCTAGCTCTCTTTCCTATAGAGGCAGATGGAACCACAGAATCCTTCTGTAAACACTGACTCCAGACATCCATTACCAGTTCATTATAATTGGTAGGAGAGAGGTTACCTAATGTTCATTCCCAGTGCAGTGATTTGGATTTAAGAGTGTGCAGATTTGGGATTTAGGTCCAGGTCTTCAGGCAACCAGAGGTTTTCATCTGACAGGCTCTTTGGACATCGGTTCACTAGGCTTTCCAGTGGATTACTTATCTTCTGCATGCCTCTGTGTGTTTATGAAAATCAAAGGTGAGAAAATACAGGATTCAGTTTCAGAAAAGAAAGTCTGAACTGTTCATAAATACAGGACCCTCCTTGACATGCCTTCCCCAACCGTGTGCTCTCTCTCTCTCCTCCTGCTGCCCCTGGCCACTGGCCATTTACTTTTTTGGCCATTTTGAACTTCTGTAACTCTCCTGAATGTCCTTTCACTCTGTTCCTTACAGGCTGTGATAAATACTGTTCCCTCTGCCTGGCAAACTTCTCCCTACCTTACTCACCTCATTCTCTATCCCTTGCCCAATCCCAGGTCACTTATCACTTGAATACATGGCGCATTTCAACTTATTCTTTAGCTTTCCTGGTCCTTCCTCTGGGAGTTTTTCTCTGATGACATCAGTCTGACTTGGACTATACTCTTCCATGATCCCCACTGGTACCCTTATCTGGGCACTAGCCTTTGACTTTGAGTGTAAAGACTATATGCTTTGATGTCCATCTTTTCTACAGTGCCTTTCATGGTGTCAACACATAGTAGGTGCTTAATAAACACATTGGAATTGGTGAATATAGCAGCAAGCATTTGTTGCTAATAATGAACATGATGGTTATACCTCCCTTGTTTTATATGTCTCTTTTCATCTGTTTTCAGCTTTATTCCATATTTTATGTAATACACATTTATTTAATAAAATTACATATTTTATTTAATAAAGTAGAGAATAATTTAAAAGAGAGTCATAAAAAGTGAGAGACTTTTGGTTGTATGTTTATCCCATTAACATTTACTGAGTACCTTCTAAGTGCCAGAAAATGGAGAAATCAAGAAGAAAATGACACCGTCTCTTCCATCAAAAAATTCAGTCTAGCAGAGGAGACAGACAAGAAATACTTGACTAAGATGACCATGAAATGAGTACTAATCATATATTCATATGAATTGAATATCTACTATATGCCAGGCCCTGTTCTAGGCAGTGAGGTTCTGCGTTCAGGGAGCTTCTATTACGGAGTTACAAGTGAGGGGTATCCAAAGAGATAAGAAGCATGCAAGAGGAAGAAGGGACTTCTATGAGGAGGTGACATTTTTGGTAGCCTGAGTGGAGCAAATGCAGTACTAACTTTTAAGGATGAAGGGATGCTTATTTAGTTATGCGATATCTAACGCACGATAGATGTGGCTGTAGGAGCAGAGTTCCTGGCACAAAGTGGTTGCTTGATAAACATGCTGTTCTGGATAACTAAGCCAAATCCAAAAATGAGTAAAAAGTGGTCCTTTCCCTCAAGATCATGCATTCTAGTGGAAAAGAGGGTGAGGTACATGGTGGTGAATGAGAGGAGAAGCCGAGCGAAGAGTTGGAGCTCTGAAGCTCACACATTCCTCTCCTCCCACCACCCTCTCTGGTCCTTCGGTTCCTTCCTCTGAAAAAGAATATTCTTCTTGGGAGTTCTAAGTTCTCTGGTGTTACTGTTTCTTTTGCTGGGTGCTCCACCTTGGCCTCCTCCCAAATGCCTCCTGCAAATGTTTATTTGTATAAATGTTGCATATACAAGGGCAGGAGATAGGGAAAGGGGTGAGCCAGAGTCATTTACGAAAGCACTTTGGCACTCTGCTCCGGAAATCATTTCCTCAGGAGGCTGCCCTGGACAGAGTGCACTTATTCTCAGACCTTCTATCCCCATTTCCAAGCAGAATTGCAATTCTTATTTACAGTCAGAAGCTCCATGGCGTTCCGAGCCAAAAGGCTTCTTTCCTGAAAAGCCAGTAGTGGCCTCCAGCATTCCATTCTTACATTTAACAAGAATGCATTCCTGTTTGATCAAATACCCAGGTACCTGGACCAGATGGAGAATGGTAGACCTAATTCGTCTCCATCAGAGAGCATTTAATGGGCACCTATTTGGGCAGATCTTATCCCAGTCACTGAGGGCACAAGACATAGAATCCTAAAAGGGCAGGAAGGGACTATCTTTTATGAAGGACATGCCACATACTACCATGCTTTCCACACAAGACATTGTAAAATTCTTGTGAAATAGATATTATTATCCCACGTTACAGATCAAGGAAAGAGGAAGGAAGGGCAGAAAGAAGGGAGAGAGGGAGAGAGGCAAGCAGTAAAGTAAGGAGGAAGGGAAGAAAATGGAGGGATGAAGAATTTGAAGCTCTGTAACTTGCACAACTCCTGACACCTGGTGAATAGGCTCTCCACCCATTTTCCTCCATCACCTCTAATCAAGCTTTCACCTTCACATCTCCATCAAAATTGTTCTTATTAAGGTTATCATTGACATCCACAGGGCTATACCAAGTAGTCAATTATCAGCCCTCATTTTGAGGTTCATCACCTATTAGCAGCATATAATACACTTCATCACCCCCTCCTCCTTGAAACACTTTTTTCACTTGGCTTCCAAGACATACACACTCTCCTGGTTCTGTTGATGCCTCACTGCCACTCTTTCTTACTCTCAGCTGACTTCTGCTTATCAATCTGGTGTCTTGATATTGGAGTTTCTCAGAACTCAGTCCTTGGACTGCCTCTGTTCTCTGTCTACATTCACTCCCTGGGTGATCTCATGCTCTCTCATTGCTGCAGATATCATCTGCACACCAACAGCTCTTTTTCCTTCCATTCTGGATCATTTCTCTGAACTTCAGATTGGTCTATACAACCAGGTACTTGATATATCTCCTTGGATGTCTCAGACTTACTTTCAAAATTAAACTCCTTATCTTACCCATTAAACCCACTCCTGTGATGGACTCCCAATCTCAGTTCTGGAAGCTCCATCTTTCCCATTGCTCAGAACAACAACAACAGCAACAAACCCCTTCTATTTCGCTCATACCCCATACCCAGTATTACAAGATATCTAGTTTGAGTTACCGTCAAAATACATCCTGGTCATCTCCACGGTCACCAGCCTGATGCAAGCCTCCGTTGTCTGTCACCCAAATTACTGTGCGGTCTCCCTCCCTTTGCATTTGCCCTAAAAGCTTGGTCTCAACTTGGTGTCCAGGGTGATCCTGAAAAACCTATCAAAGTTCCCCCTTTATAACTCTCCAAAGTCTTCTCCTCTCACTCAGAGTGAAATCCAAAGTTCTTAAAATGACCGACAGGGCCCTACTCCATCTGGTCTCACGTCCCGCCCTGAACTCAACACCCACACGTCCCGCTCCTCGGGCACTCACTCTGCTCCAGTCCCACCGGCTTCCTTGCTATTCCCCCTTCCTGGAATTCTGTCCCCTAGACATCTACATGGCTGACTTCCCCAACTCCTTCAGGTCTTCACCTCAATATAACTTTTTCAGAAGGGATGTAATTGACCACTCTACTTAAAATTGTAACCCTACCCCGGCATTTTCTGTCCCCCTCCTTTGCTTTATTTTTCTCCATAATGCTCACCATCATCTATTATTTCATACATCTTGTTTTGTGGTTTTCCTCTCTTTCTCTCTCTCCACACTAAAAAGTAAGCTCCTTGAGTGCAAGTTTTTCTGCTGGTTTTCCACTGCTCTATGTAAAGCACTTTAGAGAAGTGTGTATGATATATTGGGCCTTCAATTAATATTTATTAAGTAAATAAATCCCAACAAGTAAGGAAAGGGAGGCATCAGTAAGGTTTAATATAGGCAAGGGAGGCTTCATGGAGAAGGAAAAAAAGTTTGTTGAGTACTTATTGTGTGCCAGGTACTAAGTTAATATCTTACATCCATTATCTCATTAAATCCTCCTACAACCCTGTGAAGTATTATTGTTGTTGTTGTTGTTTCCATTTTACAGAATAGAACACTGTAATGTCAGAAGGCTAATTCACCTTCTCAAGGTCACTACAACAATTTGTATAGACATCCAGAGGTCAGCTCCTTTTCTTTCTGGTTCCCAACCATGGGATACAATTTTAGAAATCTCTCATGGGGGTGGGGCTATCCTACTTAAATTAAAGGAAGGAAAAAAATTAAAGGAAGGCATATATAAAAAAGAAAGTTTTCATTAATGTTAATATTGTTTATTTTTTTCAATAACTTATGATTTAATTCTTAAAATAACTCTGTTAGAGTATGTGCTATGTCCTTAGGGGAAAAGAATGAACAGAATATTCCCTGCCCTCAGTGAGATCACAATCTAGAAAAGCTGACATTAATACAAAAATGAAAGTATTTTAATAGCTTTGTGCTTTAGGAGCACAGAGGAGGGAGCAATTGATTTCACGAGGATGGCGTCAGACAAGGAAGACCTCAGAGAAAGAGGACATCTAAACTTAATCCTACAGGATGGGGAAGACTTTGTAGTCCAGGCAGGGTTGCAGCAGAAGCAAAGGATGGAACCGTGGCAGAGTGGGAAAGAGCTTAGGTACAATAAAGAGAAGGTGTATATGTATAACTGAATCACTTTGCTGTATACCTGAAACTAACACAACATTGTTAATCAACTATACTCCAATATATAAAATAAAAAGTAAAAAAAAAAAAAAGAAAGAAGAAGAAGAAGGTGGGTCTGGGACTTTTCCCTAAGGGCAGTAGGAAGCCATTGCAAGATTTAATCTGGGAAGTGGCCTTTTCAGGTCTGTGCTTAGTTGAGATCACTCTGACTCTCATCATGGAGGATAGGTGGCAAGGAAATAAACTGGGGGCAGGATGCTAGTATAGGGGGCCTAACAAAATCTGGGGAGAAATGATGAAACCAATGCTGGGGCAGGAGAAGTGGGAATGATGGATGATGATGATGTGGGTATACACATTTAGAGTGTTAAAATCAGCTGTTCATTAAATTGCCTGGGAAGATTAAACAATTCTGCTACCCTGGACACAGCCCAAATCAAATGAATCAGAATTTCTAGGGTTTAAAATAGTTTATAAAGCTCCCCAGATGATTTCAATGCATAACCAATTTGGAGAACCACTGGTTTATGAATTACTGGTATGGATGACTAATTGGATATGACCAAGAAAGAAAAAGGAAGACAGAAAGGTAAGGTTTTCCAGCCCACATGGCTTAAAGAAAGGCTATTGTTTCAGTGACTTTTCTAAAGAATCAGACTGGCTACAGCTAGTACTTGATGAGTAGCCTTGGGCAAATGACACATGTCTCAGCTATAGAAAATGGTAAACTTACCTTATAAAAGTATTGTGGGGATTAAATGAGATAATGCATTTAAAACACATAGCATGGTGCCAGGAACAATGAAATTTTTATTTCATTTATTTATTTAATTCTTTTAGGTAAAAATGAGTCTATGGGAAAAGAAATGGTTACCAGATGAGGGATACTAAGTTTGGATCTCAACATACCGGACTTAAGAGTGTCTGTAGGATATCGAATAGTCATTTGGAAGTAATACTTTAGTTTTCAAGAGGTAGTTCAGAACTATAGGTACAAATTTGGTACTGTTTAGTGCTAATGTTATTGTTGGCATATAAATGTATATGGCCACATAAATGTATCATATCATTTGGAGGGAGAGTAAAGTGAAAGGAATGGGTGAAGGACTAGTATATCAGGTACAGGCAGATCATTTTGAACCTCAGTTTCCTTCTCTATAAAGTGAAGATAATGGTAAATCATGCTTCAAAACATTTCTTGGAGAGTTAAATACGATAATACGGGTAAAGCACATTAAAAATGTGGGATATAGGAGGCATCAAAGTGCAAAAAAGCCAGAAGAGAAAAAAGGGAACACATTTTCAAAAGAGTATTTTGTCAAGGAACAAAAGAGTCCCAAATTTGAGGAAAAGATCAATTGTGTCAAGTACATAAAATAAATCATTTGGGACCACAGTGTTCTCACTGGTATAATGAGCCCTCGATTAAAGGATAATTACATAACTTAACTTATTGTCCTACCTTATTTAGTTTTTTTTAACGTTTCATTGGAGTATAATTGCTTTACAATGGTGTGTTAGTTGCTGCTTTATAACAAAGTGAATCAGCCATACATATACATATATCCCAATATCTCCTCCCTCTTGCGTCTCCCTCCCTCCCACCCTCCCTATCCCACCCCTCTAGGTGGTCACAAAGCACCGAGCTGATCTCCCTGTGCTATGTGGGTGCTTCCCACGAGCTATCTATTTTACATTTGGTAGTGTATATATGTCCATGCCACTCTGTCACTTCGTCCCAGCTTACCATTCCCCCTCCCCGTGTCCTCAAGTGCATTCTCTATGTCTGTGTCCTTATTCCTGTCCTGCCCCTAGGTTCTTAAGAACCATTTGTTTTTTAGATTCCATATATATGTGTTAGCATACGGTATTTATTTTTCTGTTTCTGACTTACTTCACTCTGACAGACTCTAGGTCCATCCACCTCACTACAAATAACTCTATTTCATTTCCTTTTATGGCTGAGTACTATTCCATTGTATATATGTGCCACATCCTCTTTATCCATTTGTCTGTCGATGGACACTTAGGTTGCTTCCATGTCCTGGTTATTGCAAATAGAGCTGCAATGAACATTGTGGTACATGTATCTTTTTGAATTATGGTCTCAGGATATATGCCCAGTAGTGGGATTGCTGGGTCGTATGGTAGTTCTATTTTTAGTTTTTTAAGGAATCTCCATACTGTCCTCCACAGTGGCTGTATCAGTTTACATTCCCACCAACAGTGCAAGAGGGTTCCCTTTTCTCCACACCCTCTCCAGCATTTATTGCTTGTAGATTTCTTGATGATGGCCATTCTGACTGGTGTGAAGTGACACCTCATTGTAGTTTTGATGTGCATTTCTCTGATGATTAGTGATGTTGAGCATCCTATCATGTGTTTGTTGGCAATCTGTATATCTTCTTTGGAGAAATGTCTATTGAAGTCTTCTGCCCATTTTTGGATTGGGTTGTTTCTGTTTTTGATATTGAGCTTCATGTGCTGCTTGTAAATTTTGGAGATTAATCCTTTGTCAGTTGCTTCATTTGCAAATATTTTCTCCCATTCTGAGGGTTGTCTTTTCGTCTTCTTTATGGATTCCTTTGCTGTGCAAAAGCCTTTAAGTTTCATTAGGTCCCATTTGTTTATTTTTGTTTTTATTTCCATTACCCTAGGAGGTGGGTCAATAAGGATCTTGCTGTGATTTATGTCATAGAGTGTTCTGCCTGTGTTTTCCTCTAAGAGTTTTATAGTGTCTGGCCTTACATTTAGGACTTTAATCCATTTGGAGTTTATTTTTGTGTATGGTGTAAGGGAGTGTTCTAATTTCATTCTTTTATGTGTAGCTGTCCAGTTTTCCGAGCACCACTTATTGAAGAGACTGTCTTTTCTCCATTGTATATTCTTGCCTCCTTTATCAAAAATAAGATGACCATATATGCGTGGGTTTATCTCTGGGCTTTCTATCCTGTTCCATTGATCTATATTTCTGTTTTTGTGCCAGTACCATACTGTCTTGATTACAGTAGCTTTGGAGTATAGTCTGAAGTCAGGGAGCCTGATTCCTCCAGCTCCATGTTTCTTTCTCAGAATTGCTTTGGCTATTTGGGGTCCTTTGTGTTTCCATACAAATTGTGAAATTTTTTGTTCTAGTTCTGTGAAAAATGCCATTGGTAGTTTGATAAGGATTCCATTGAATCTGTAGATTGCTTAGGGTAGTATAGTCATTTTATTGATTCTTCCACTCCAAAAACATGATATATGTCTCCATCTGTTTGTATCATCTTTAATTTCTTTCATCAGTGTCTTATAGTTTCCTGCATACAGGTCTTTTGTCTCCTTAGGTAGGTTTATTCCTAGATATTTTATTCTTTTTATTGCAATGGTAAATAGTGTTTCCTTAATTTCTTTTTCAGATTTTTCATAATTGGTGTATAGGTATGCAGGAGATTTCTGTGCATTAATTTTGTATCCTGCTACTTTACCAAATTCATTGATTAGCTCTAGTAGTTTTCTGGTAGCATCCTTAGGATTCTCTATGTATAGTATCATGTCATCTGCAAACAGTGACAGCTTTGCTTCTTCTTTTCTGATTTGGAGTCCTTTTATTTCTTTTTCTTCTCTGATTGCTGTGGCTAAAACTTCCAAAACTATGTTGAATAATAGTGGTGAGAGTGGGCAACCTTGTCTTGTTCCTGATCTTAGTGAAAATGGTTTCAGTTTTTCACCATTGAGAATGATGTTGGCTGTGGGTTTGTCATATATGACCTTTATTATGTTGAGGTAAGTTCCCTCTATGCCTACTTTCTGGAGGGTTTTTTATCATAAATCGGTGTTGAATTTTGTCAAAAGCTTTTTCTGCATCTATTGAGAATATCATATGGTTTTTCTCCTTCAATTCGTTAATATGGTGTATCACATAGATTGATTTGCATATATTGAAGAATCCTTGTATTCCTGGGATAAAACCCACTTGATCATGATGTATGATCCTTTTAATGTGCTGTTGGGTTCTGTTTGCTAGTATTTTGTTGAGGATTTTTGCATCTATGTTCATCAGTGATCTTGGCCTATAGTTTTCTTTCTCTCTGACATCTTTGTCTGGTTTTGGTATTAGGCTGATGGTGGTCTCGTAGAATGAGTTTGGATGTGTTCCTCCCTCTGCTGTATTTTGGAAGAGTTTGAGAAGGATAGGTGTTAGCTGTTCTCTAAATGTTTGATAGAATTCGCCTGTGAGGGCCTCTGGTCCTGGGCTTTTGTTTGTTGGAAGATTTTTAATCACAGTCTCAATTTCAGTGCTTGTGATTGGTCTGTTTATATTTTCTATTTCTTCCTGGTTCAGTCTCAGAAGGTTGTGCTTATCTAAGAATTTGTCCATTTCTTCCATGTTCTCTACTTTATTGGCATATAGTTGCTTGTAGTAATATCTCATGATCATTTGTATTTCTGCAGTGTCATTTGTTCTTTTTCACTTCTAATTCTATTGATTTGAGTCTTCTCTCTCTTTTTCTTGATGAGTCTGGTTAATGGTTTATCTATTTTGTTTATCTTCTCAAAGAACCAGCTTTTACTTTTATTGATCTTTGCTATTGTTTCCTTCATTTCTTTTGCATTTATTTCTGATCTGATCTTTATGATTTCTTTCCTTCTGCTAACTTTGGGGTTCTTTTGTTCTTCTTTCTCTAATTGGTTTAAGTGAAAGGTTAGGTTGTTTATTTGAGATGTTTCTTGAGGTAGAATTGTATTGCTATAAACTTCCCTCCTAGAACTGCTCTTGCTGCATCCCATAGGTTTTGGGTTGTCATGTTTTCATTGTTATTTGTTTCTAGGTATTTTTTGATTTCCTCTTTGATTTCTTCAGTGATCTCTTGGTTATTAAGTAGTGTATTGTTTAGCTTCCATGTGTTTGTATTTTTTTACAGATTTTTTTCCTTTAATTGATATATAGTCTCATAGCGTTGTCGTAGGAAAAGATACTTGATACGATTTCAATTTTCTTAAATTTACCAAGGCTTGATTTGTGACCCAAGATATGATCTATCCTGGAGAATGTTCCATGAGCAGTTGAGAAGGAAATGTATTCTGTTGTTTTGGGATGGAATGTCCTATAAGTATCAATTAAGTCAATCTTGTTTAATGTGTCATTTAAAGCTTATGTTTTCTCATTTATTTTCATTTTGGATGATCTGTCATTTGGTGAAAGTAGGGTGTTAAAGTCCCCTACTATGATTGTGTTACTGTCGATTTCCCCTTTTATGGCTGTTAGCATTTGCCTTATGTATTGAGGTGCTCCTATGTTGGGTGCATAAATATTTACAATTGTTATATCTTTTTCTTGGGTTGATCCCTTGATCATTATGTAGTGTCCTTTTTTGTCTCTTGTAATAGTCTTTATTTTAATGTCTATTTTGTCTGATATGAGAATTGCTACTCCAGCTTTCTTTTGTTTTCCATTTGCATGGAATATCCTTTTCCATCCCCTCACTTTCAGTCTGTATGTGTCCCTAGGTCTGAAGTGGGTCTCTTGTAGACAGCATATACGTGGGTCTTGTTTTTGTATCCATTCAGCCAGTCTGTGTCTTTTGGTTGGAGTAGATAATCCATTTACTTTTAAGGTAATTAACAATATGTATGTTCCTATTACCATTTCCTTAATTGTTTTGGGTTTGTTATTGTAGGTGTTTCCTTCTCTTGTGTTTCCTGCCTGGAGAAGTTCCTTTAGCATTTGTTGTAAAGCTGGTTTGGTTGTGCTGAATTCCCTTAGCATTTGCTTGTCTGTAAAGGTTTTAATTTCTCCATTGAATCTGAATGAGATCCTTTCTGGGTAGAGTCATCTTGCTTGTAGGTTTTTCCCTTTCATCACTTTAAATATGTCCTGCCACTCCCTTCTGGCTTGCAGAGTTTCTGCTGAAAGATCAGCTGTTAACCTTATGGGGATTCCCTTGTATGTTATTTGTTATTTTTTCCCTTGTTGCTTTTAATATTTTTTCTTTGTGCTTAATTTTTGATAGTTTGATTAATATGTGTCTTGGCGGGTTTCTCCTTGGATTTATCCTGTATGGGACTCTCTGTGCTTCCTGGACTTGATTAACTATTTCCTTTCCCATATTAGGGAAGTTTCTAACTATAATCTCTTCAAATATTTTCTCAGTCCCTATCTTTTTCTCTTCTTCTTCTGGGACCCCTATAATTAGAATGTTGGTGTGTTTAATGTTGTCCCAGAGGCCTCTGAGACTGTCCTCTATTCTTTTCATTCTTTTCTCTTTATTCTGCTCTGCAGTCATAATTTCCACTATTTTATCTTCCAGGTCACTTATCTGTTCTTCTTCCTCAGTTTTTCTGCTGTTGATTCTTTGTAGAGAATTTTTAATTTCATTTATTGTGTTATTCATCATTGTTTGTTTGCTCTTTAGTTCTTCTAGGTCCTTGTTAAACATTTCTTGTATTTTCTCCATTCTATTTCCATGATTTTGGACCATCTTTACTATCATTCCTCTGAATTCTTTTTCAGGTAGACTGCCTATTTCCTCTTCATTTGTTTGGTCTGGTGGGTTTTTACCTTGCTCCTTCATCTGCTGTGTGTTTCTCTGTCTTCTTATTTTGCTCACTTACTGTGTTTGGGGTCTTCTTTTCGCAGGCTGCATTTTTGTAGTTCCCATTGTTTTTGGTGTCTGCCCCCTTTGGCTAAGTTTGGTTCAGTGGGTTGTGTAGGCTTCTTGGTGGAGGGGACTGGTGCCTGTGTTCTGGTGGATGAGGCTGTATCTTGTCTTTCTGGTGGGCAGGACTGTGTCCAGTGGTGTGTTTTGGGGTGTCTGTGACCTTATTATTATTTTAAGCAGCCTCTCTGCTAATGGGTGGGGTTGTGTTCCTGGCTTGCTAGTTGTTTGGCATAGGGTGTCCAGCACTGAAGCTTGCTGGTCGTTGAGTGGAGCTGGGTCTTAGAGTTGAGATGGAGATCTCTAGGAGACCTTTTGCCATTTGATATTACATGGAGCTGGGAGGTTTCTGGTGGCTCAGAGTCCTGAACTTGGCTCTCCCACCTCAGAGGCACAGGTGTGACACCCGGCCAGAGCACCAAGACCCTGCCAGCCACATGGCTCAGAAGAAAAGGGAGAAAAAAATTATGAAAGAAAGAAAAAAATAAAATAAAATGAAATAAAGTTGTTAAAATAAAAAATAATTATTAAAAGAAAAAAAATTAGAAGGTAATAAAAAAAAAGAAGAAAAAAAAGGAAAGCAAGAAAGAAGAGAGCAACCAAACCAAAAAACAAATCCACCAATGATAACAAGTGCTTAAAACTATACTAAAAAAACAAACAAACAAACAAAAAATGGACAGAGAGAACCTTAGGCCAAATGGTAAAAGCAAAGCTATACAGACAAGATCACACAAAGAAGCATACAGATACACACACTCATAAAAAGAGAAAAAGGAAAAATATATATATATCATTGCTCTCAAAGTCCACCGCCTCAATTTTGGGATGATTCATTGTCTGTTCAGGTATTCCACAGATGCAGGGTACATCAAGTTGATTGTGGAGATTTAATTTGCTGCTCCTGAGGCTGCTGGGAGAGATTTCCCTTTCTCTTCTTTGTTCGCACTGCTCCCGGGGTTCAGCTTTGGATTTGGACCTGCTTCTGCATGTACGTCGCCTGAGGGCGTCTGTTCTTCGCTCACACAGGACGGGGTTAAAGGAGCAGCTGCTTCGGGTGCTCTGGCTCACTCAGGCCAGGGGGAGGGAGGGGTACGGATGCGGGGCGAGCCTGCGGCGGCAGAGGCCAGCATGACGTTGCACCAGCCTGATGCGTGCCGTGCGTTCTCCCGTGGAAGTTGTCCCTGGATCACGGGACCCTGGCGGTGGCGGGCTGCACAGGCTCCCGGGAGGGGAGGTGTGGAGAGTGACCTGTGCTCGCACACAGGCTTCTTGGTGGCGGCAGCAGCGGCCTTAGCGTTTCATGCCCGTCTCTGGGGTCCGCGCTGATAGCCGTGGCTCGCACCCGTCTCTGGAGCTCATTTAGGCGGTGCTCTGAACCCCCTCTCCTTGCACACCCCGAAACAATGGTCTCTTGCCTCTTAGGCAGGTCCAGACTTTTTCCCGGACTCCCTCTCAGCTAGCTGTGGTGCACTAGCCCCCTTCAGGCTGTGTTCACGCCGCCAACCCCAGTCCCTGCGATCCAACCTCTGAAGCCTGAGCCTCAGCTCCTAGCCCCCGCCCGCCCTGGTGGGTGAGCAGACAAGCCTCTCGGGCTGGTGAGTGCTGGTCGGCACCGCTCCTCTGTGCGGGAGTCTCTCTGCTTTGCCCTCCGCACCCCTGTGGCTGCGCTCTCTTCCATGGCTCCGAAGCTCCCCCCCTCCGCCACCCGCAGTCTCCGCCCGCGAAGGGGCTTCCTAGTGTGTGGAAACCTTTCCTCCTTCACAGCTCCCTCCCATTGGTGCAAGTCCCGTCCCTATTCTTTTGTCTCTGTTTTTTTCTTCTTTCTTTTGCCCTACCCAGGTACGTGGGGGAGTTTCTTGCCTTTTGGGAAGTCTGAGGTCTTCTGCCAGCGTTCAGTAGGTGTTCTGTAGGAGGTGTTCCACGTGTAGATGTATTTCTGATGTATTTGTGGGGAGGAAGGTGATCTCCGCGTCTTACTCTTCCACCATGTTGAAGGTCTCTCTGTCCTACTTTAAATGTGAGATTCCTACCATTGAAAACGGAAGTGCAGTCAGTCACAAGATTCAAATACCACTTCTCAAGAGAAAACAGTTATTTGCTGGTTTTAAAGCTGAAATCTATTTCTTTCCTGGGTCCTCACTGAAGAATTCATGTGTGATGTAATGGGAGGTGTCCTCTTCAGTATCTCTAAAATGCTTTTTAAAATTAGTTTTATGAGCCTCCTCCTCGTAAAGTCTCTCTGTTTATACTACTCCATAAATGCATATTTACTAGGGACCAGACGATAATAATAGTCTAATATTACCATAATAATGAAATCAGCCACCATTTAGCGAGCATTTATTATGTGTCAAGCACTGTGCAAAATATTTTTATTTACATTGTTTTCATGCATCCCCAGAAGAAGGGAGAGGGCAAGAATTATTATCCACACTTTCCATATGGTGAATCTGAGGTTCCAACAGGCTGGATGACCACCCAAGGTCAAACCACTAATAAGTGTATGGCCAGGAAGCCTACTCACCTCCAAGGTCTGTGCATTTAGTGCTACTTTGCTCCAGAGTTCAACCTACTGTTTTGTAAACATGGTTTTCAATATGAGTGGTTAGGTAGAAATCAGCTGATTTTATCAATGAGGGAAAAGAAGCTCTGAAAGGTGAAATGCATTTCCTAGGGTCCCATGAGTCTTTTGACATAAGGTGCCATATGCTCAGCCCCTTCTGGCTAAAACTGTATTGTGTATTGTTCTATCAGATATAACACTGGTTGACATGAACAGAGAACAGAGGTTCTTATGTTCCTGCCTTCTTATGGGCAGAGAATATTTTCAGGAAAGTATTGAAAATGTCAGGCAGATTGGTTTAGTTATAACTCCTGACTCCTAAGCAATCAAAAAATGTATTGCTTTCTACTTATTTTTTCTGCACAAAGCACTAATTTTACTTTTAAAGTGAGTCAGAGAATAAGACTCTTAGTGGAAGAGTTTTCACCTAGATCATCTGGTTCAGTAACACATAATAAGGGCACACCCTCTCTGGGGTAGTGTTGTCAGTCAATCTCCTTGATTTCACAATTTACATTCTCTATCTCTCCTCAGCTACAAAGAAAAGCCCCTCCTGCACTTCAAACAGCAAAGTCCTGCCAATACCCTGCCCACATCAGTCTCCATTCAAATGCCAGCAAAATGACCCCATGGTTAAAGGTAGTGAGTTAACGAATCAGCATCCTTTAAGATGTTTTTTCTTTTAACTGACACAGGGAATTGGAATGACCATCTTTGAGAAAGAGGCAATGATGTAACACAGCCTATTGTCTAGACCTTTGGGCCCTGCTGACAGTCCTGCTTTCGAATCTGGCCCAGTTGTTTACTTGCCGTGTGTCCTAGAGTA
Source organism: Balaenoptera borealis (assembly GCF_965194805.1). Lineage (NCBI taxonomy): Eukaryota > Metazoa > Chordata > Mammalia > Artiodactyla > Balaenopteridae > Balaenoptera > Balaenoptera borealis. The sequence goes on from NC_138865.1 coordinate 104,433,884, forward strand.
AGTCACTCACTCTCTGAGTCTCAGCTTTCTCATTTGTAAAACAGGCAAATTAATTGCACCTATTTCCTATGATAGTTGGGAACGTTGTTATGGTGAAGGTTGTGTGTTTCCATGTGGAAGGAGGCCCATAAGCAAACACTTACTTGTAGATTCTCACTGCCCCTCATTTGTGTAATTGGGATGAAGAACAAGGAATTCATAGTTCAGCACCATCCCTTTCCTCTTTAGAATCTTCCTGTCTTCTGAGAACCTGTGATCTGGTTTGCCCTCTGTCATGCAGTAAACTAGTCAGTAATGGTCCTGCACATGCCTGAGAGGCCTGGGGATATCCAGGGCTTCTGTGACCAGGTGGATGCCTCTGTCTAATTCTGAAAGAACGCCACTGTCCATTCTTAAACAGCTCTTTCAGTAATAAAGCCAACATTTTGCTCTCTATCAGCCCAGTCCTTTGTGTAACTTGGTTACACAACTTCAGAACTTGGGAGACTCCCTAAATTCCCAGTGGGATTTAAATAAAATAATATGGGTGAAGTGATTAATACAGTGCTCTTGGTTCTGTTTAGGAGGCATGTTCTCAGGTGTATTTTCTTCTAATGTGAACTTTGTGTGGCTTAGGAGGCAGCATTCTAATTGATGCATCTATTCCCCATTATTAATAGTTAGTAATTATTGAGAATTTGCTAGGTGCAAAGTTCTGTGTTTGGCACTGTGTATAATGCAGTTGTGAAAGAGTGAACCTCATCCCGCCCCTGCCAGGATTTACCAGGCTACTGGTGAGAAAAAGAAAAATGTGTGCATATTTGCACAACCAGGCAGGAAAGAATTATACTGCAAGGGAAAGTAGATGAATTGCTAAGAGAAGCTGGTGTATAGCAGGTACAGTTAATTGTTTTTATTCAAGAAAAAAGCAGTTTTTAATTTTTTTTAATCATGAAATTGATGTAAGGCCTTGCGAAAGCTCCTAATTTTCGTTGGGCCTCAGTCCCACATCTGAGAATAGAGGAGGGTCATTGAATGACATGGTCCTTTAGAGTCTCCCCAGGCTGACATGCTTCAGTCCATTCTCTTCCTCTTTCTCAAGGTCTGTAAGGGCAAAAAGGCAGGGGAGGATCCTTAAATAAACCTCATGGTGCCTTGGGGACTAGGCTAGGAGTCACAGGGAGGGTAAGCCCTGCTTCCCTGTGCCCACCTTACCTCTGCGTGGTTTCATTTTATCCCAGTTCATCCCCCACAGGAGTGATTCATGCTTCTTGTTGGTGACATGACACCACTCATGTCCTCCTGGGTACCGTCTTCACTCTGTCTTTAGGCAAAACTAAAACCAGCTTCAAAGAAAACCAGGTGTGTCTCTGGTCTTGTCCAGGCAAACTGTAATGAGGCATCACCAGATTTTGGTTCCATCTATATGTAAGCAGAGAGTCACCAGAAGTCCCAGGGGGAGCCCCACCTGAGGTGCAGAACTTGGCACTTCCGTGCTTCCCGTTGGGAGAGGGTGAAGAGTGGGGTAGAAGGAGCACACGGTGTATTCAAAATAGCCCATCCACTTAGGTCAGTACTGGACTCCCTCAGATCTGAGGCCAAGTTAGGGTGAGAGAAGGAAAAGATATGATGATGATCATAGTGATTTATTTTTTAATTTTATTTATTTATTTATTTTTGTCTGTGTTGGGTTTTCATTGCTGTGCACGGGCTTTCTCTAGTTGCGGCAAGTGCGGGCTACTCTTCATCGCGATGCACAGGCTTCTCATTGCAGTGGCTTCTCTTGTTGCACAGCACGGGCTCTAGGCACACGGGCGTCAGTAGTTGTGGCACATAGGCTCAGTAGTTGTGGCTCGCGGGCTCTAGAGCACAGACTCAGTAGTTGTGGCGGACGGGCTTAGTTGCTCCACGGCATGTGGGATCTTCCCGGACCAAGGCTCGAACCGGTGTCCCCTCCATTGGCAGGCGGATTCTTAACCACTGCGCCACCAGGGAAGTCCCGATCATAGTGATTATTTATTGAGTATCTACTATGTGCTAATTACTGGTGTAAGGGCTTTATATACCATTCCTTTTAATTCTTGAAACGACACTATGAGGTAGTTACATTATTATCCTTATTTTACACATGAGGAAACTGAGGCACACAGAGTTGCAGTAACTCATCCAAGGTCACACATCTAGTAAGTGGCCGAGCTGAGATTGAATTTTTGTCCATCTCCAAAATCTCTGCCCTGTACTGCAGTTTTATATGACATCCCTCTTATGAGGTCTGTGTATGACAAGACAGTTTTTATCCACTGGCCTCACTTTTCCTTGTCTAAACAATGGCTCTTTACCTCAGTAGAAGTTTTTTTTATATCTGCTTTCTTCTCTCTATCCTGGCAACAGTGCCCTGGTCCAAGGCAATCTTCTTTCTCATCTAAAGTAGGTATTCTTACCCACTCATCTTCCACAATGAAGCATGTGGGATATTTCTTAAAAGCAACACTGGTCCCTGATCTGACCCTTACCTAAACTCTTCAGTCGCATAGCCCCTTTTACATGCAAAACAAATCTTTCCCATTCCAGTCCTGTGTCCTCCTCCAGCCTCACCCCTTGCCCCTTTTTAAAATACACTTTATTCTCTACTCAGAGTAAGTTTCTGCTGCTTCTACTAAGTGGCATAATTTTCCCATGACCTTGTAACTTAGCATGGCTGGTCCTTCAGTCTGATCTTGCGCCATCCCCAGTGCACCCCACCTCAATAATTCCTCTTTATCCTTCACTTGTAGATATGCCGCCATGGATGTCACCGCTACAGGATGACTCCCCTGATTGTCCTTATCCAGATTTAGGTGGCATCCTATGTGCTTCCACCACAAGCTGCACAGACGTTGTTATATCTTCTCTCCTATGTCCATGTTTTTATTTCTTTATTTGCCTCACCAGATTGTCTGCTCTGTTAGAGCAAGGACTGTGCTTCTCATTATGTCCCCTTTCCCTACCTCCATTATATTTGTTGAATGAATGAAGCAATGAATAAGAAACAGATGAGAGAGATTCAGGGTTGGTTATCATGGAAATTAGAATCCAGTCCCACTGTTTCCCTTGTGCTCCAAAGGTTCTTGGCAATTTGGAATATAAAAAGGCTAACATAGAGGGAACTGCAGCTCATGTTCAAGTCACCAGTATTCCCACCCTCCTTATTGGACTCTTGCTTCCTGAAAACAGAAGTTATAGTGCCTGAATGCAGTGGGAAGCTCAGCAGATGTGCTCTAAGCATGTCACACATCTGCCTGCAAGTATTAGAGCTGGCTGGATTAATAATGCATTAATAGCCCCACCATAAAATACCGTAAGTATTTTAGATAACAGAAAAGAAGCCCTTTTGCCCTTGAATGCACTTTGATGTTCACTGAGAGAAGGAGAGTCTCTCAAAAGCAAGAGGGGGAAAAAAAAACAAAAAAACTTCAAACTTTCTTATACCAGGAAAGATTGGAATTTTCAGACTTCACCTCATTAAGAATACTGTGCAGTTTCCAGTCCTCTGAAGACCCTCGATAAATATTAATTGAATGTGAATTGAATTAAGTAGAAAACCTATTAATGATTTGTTTTTTTTCCTCAGAGCAATTTAGGGAGCACTAATAGCTGCCTATTACCTTTCAATAATGAAAATTTCTGTGTCAGGTATAGAGGAGGGAAAGAAGTGAGATGGGAGAGAGGAGAGATTACAATCAGACAGATCTGGGTTCAAGTTCCAATTATGCCATTAAATCTCTGTGTCTTCTCAAAGGACTTATTCAAATGAGTCTTGACCTTCTCGCCTATAAACTGGAGATATTGATACTTAGTTTTCAGATATTATGATGTATTGTGAGAATAAAATATATAAATATTTCAGACTCTAAGTTAGAATCTACATTAAAGAAATCACTCATCTATCCATACAAGTCATGCCAACATACTACCATGTCAACATATTCAGACATTTCCATCTCTCTCTCTCTTTCTGCATTTAAGTATACTTTATTTAAAATAAGTGATTGTTCCCTTCCAAGATTCTCTTTCTGGGCTAATGTCAGGAAATCGATTGTTCTATACCACTTGAAGACTCTGTTTTCACCTCCTAAGTTTTCCAGGTTTCTGAGAGCACCAGTCAGTTACATAGGGGATATATTTCTACCTCTGGACTGAAGGATTCCTGGGATTGGGGACTTTTAATGATAAAATCAGGAAAGTCCCAGACAAACTGGGATAAGTTGGTCACACTACTTCCTAGCTTTGGCCCAGTTGAAAAATAGACTCAAGTGTCCCATAGGGAACAAAACCCACTTCAGAACTTACCACATGACAGCAACAGCTGAGAAGAGCAAGCATATCCTAAGCTTAAGTTAATCCAAAAGAGGGGGAACTTCCAGGCCAGATGGAAACAGCAATTTTTAACACCCTAATTGTCCAGTAGGATAACAAGGCTCATCAGAAGCCAGACTCCTACTGTCTCATTAATCAGGGAAGAATGGGTAAGAGAGGGAATGAGTAAGAGAAGGAAAGAGGGTCTGGCCTGTTTTTCTCTTCAAGAAGTCCCTTCACCCATCTGTGAGGAACTAGGAAGTAGATTTCTTGATTAGGACACTATGTCTCTTCCAAGTCTCTACCTAAGATGAGTTGTGACATCGGCATGAATTTGAGACACCAGGAGACTAAGCTTGAGTCCTGGCTTCCCATGAGCCCCAGCTGTGCGATCTTGGGCAAGTCATTTACTTTCTCAAAGCCTTAATGGGGAATTTAATATATAATCTGTTTAAAAGAGCTTTGCACAGTACTGCATGAATGTTTTGGTTTGTATCATTTAAAGCAGTAGTTGTCAACTGGGGGTAATTTCACTCTCCTCCCGGTGGACATTTGGCAGCATCTGGAGGCATCTTGGGTTGTCATACCTGGGGAGAGGGCAGTGTGCTATTGGCGTCCAGGGGGTAGAGGGCAGGGATGGTACTCAGCATCCTACAATACACAAGGCAGCCTCTTATCACCTCCCAAAAGATAAATGTCCAGACCCAAATTGCATGGGTTGAGAAGTCCTCATTTAAAGTTGATCTATACTAATTGTCTTCTGCTCCACAGTTTAAAGGTAGTATCTGAATAAAAACATTCAAGGGGATTTTTTTTCCCCACATGATCAACCAGTAATAGTCACCAGTGATTAGATCCATCTCGTATTCTCTTTTGATGCATCCATATCAGGGGTGAAGATATTTGATTCCTTGATCTATTGGCTTTTCCGAAGAAAGCATTTGTTCATGTGCATATGTGTATATGCATGTTCGTGTGTGTTCAGCATCCTCTTTGAATGCTTTTTGGTTTCACCTATAAAATAATAGCTCGTGAAAGATCATAACAGGCCTATGAAACTGTAGAATAATATTTTATGCTGGGGAAATGACACTGTCCATAGCCTCTTACAACTGTTGCATATTTACCAGGATTCATAAAATGTTCACTTATCTTAGTTCATCCTCAGAGCACCCCTGTAAGGTAAGAAGAGCAGAAAATATCAATATTATCCCCATTTAACAAGGAAGCAAACTGATACCCAGGAATTCCATGACTTGCTTAGAATCACAAAGATATTAGGTAGTGAAGATTTTTCTGTCTCAACACTAGAAAGTTAGCAGGTCTATATATGAAGCCAATATATATATCCGTTTGTGCTAAGATTATTTGTTTTGGTTTAACATTTCAGTTAAAATCAGCAAATGTTTGTTAAGCATGGACACTAAGTTTGGAGAGACCCAAGTGGCACAATTACTGCCATCAAATTTTCAGAGACTAGTTGAAATTTTTATCTAAATATTGGCTGGATATAATAATGTTAAGTAAAATTGTGTTGATCTCTAAATTACTAGAAGGAACAGATGTTCAAATGAATTTGCTAGGAAAACTGTGTCATCACATGAAAGTTAATTAAGAAGTTAGCATAAATAATTAACTCTTTCCAACATGACATATGTTATATACTAAAACATGCATTTATGCAGATATATTTTGTATTCCCAGTTGGATTTTAAGGCCCTTGAAAGTAGCGACGCTTCTCATATCACATGTAGGATGTTGCCTAGCTCATATTTGGGCCATAATTTAAAGAAAATGCTTGCAAGGAGGAGGGACGATGACTGAATATATTGAAAAGATGGCCTAGAAAACCAAGGAAGAACTACATTGATAAAGTAATAATTATACTTAAAATGTGTGGTGGATTATGGTTTTAAATGTTTTCTATGATTAATATCACCCTTCCAAAGAAGTAGGACTCTTTACTGCCTTGAATGTATGTATTCCCACTTATATATTAAATTTTCTGTCAGCAAGGAATGGAGAAGAGCCAAAGAAGACAGGCTTGTATTCCAACCCTGTACTTGGAACTTCCTTCAAATTTCCCCTGGGACACTGAAGTAGATTCTTCTCTTTGCCTCACTTCTGGGACAGGGTTGTTGTGAAGATCTAGTAAGACACCTCTGTTTATGTTTAGCCATTGAGTTGACCATGTAGTATCCTAAATTGACCTCTCATCCAAGTGCCAGTACGTTAAAGGTTCTCCAAGAACTGATGAACTCATCCATCAAGAATATAACCAACTGAGCAGAAAAGCAATTTTAAACAAGCATCTCTTTAAGAAGGAGAAATAGAAGGAGAAGGCTGGTGGGAAGAGGGGTGAGGGGAGATAAAAACGTATCAGGAAAGGGGCAGGCAACACCTCCAATTCTTTGACCCCTCTAGTTTCTCCCTATCAGTCATGCCCAGACTTCACTTCCTTCTTCCTTCCCCAGCTTAGATTCTGGATGCCCACTTTAAAGGATTCCTTTATCCATAAACTATTTTCATTTCCTTCACCATGGAACATTCACTGACCTCTCTGGGAAAACTATCCTGAATAAATCCAAAGATCTTCCTTATTGGTGTTGCCATCTGCACTCTGCTGCTGAACACTGGGAGAATAAATAATTGCCCAGTCCTGTGGATTGAAGCTACAATAAGTTCATAGTCCCAAACCTCACTTTAGCCCTCAACACGGAAAGCAGTCTTTCATGTTTCCAATCACACTGCTACTCTCAGGCTTCCTGCTTTGCAACTATTTCACCACCTCCTCTTGGTCTGGAAGCTCCATCAATTCTTTCTTGGCTCTCCACAGATAAACCCTCCTTTATAATAGAAGCCAGCACAGGGGAATTCCTTCAACATCCTCACACAAGTCTTCAAGATAAGCTGCCTATCCATCCTCTGTCCTCTGTTCCTCCTGTCACAGAAAACATTTGTGTATGTCTCTTCCTTATTCTCTAAAGATAATTCCTTCATCAGAGTTCTGGTGAACTTCTCCAGTACTTTGTCCTTTTAGCAGTCTCCTCATTATATATCATCAACCTCACTCCTCTTTCTCCCATGAACTGTTCCCATCAACAGTAGAGTTTAGTTCACCCATGTTAAGATATTGAAGTTTCTCTCAGATTGACAATTCATTAACAATTAACAATTCATTAACAATTCATTCATTCCTCATCTGAATGGCATACGCCAACATGTAATGTGCAATTTGTAAATATCAGTTGATGAATCAAACTTGCTTTGCCCCACCTCTCCACTATGTAATTAGCCAATTCATCGAAGACTTCACTGTTGCTAAATCCCATAAATGTTTCTCATTCCTTATATAAATGGTAATTCACAGCATATGACACTGTGGTCCCCATGTCTCCTGATGTTCTCTTTTCTTTCTCTAACAGCTCTATTGAGATACAATTCACACACCATACAATTTACCTTTTAAAAGTACAATTCAGTGTTTTTTTAGTATATTTACAGAGCTCTGCAACACTAACCACTATCTAATTCCAGAACATTTACATCACTTGAAAGAAATTTCATATCCTGTAGCAGTCACTTTTAACTACCTTCTACTCAGTCCATGGCAACCACTAATCTACTTTTTACTTTTTTTTTTTGTCTCTTCTGGACATTTTAAGTAAGTGAAGCAAATCAATGTGGTATTTGTTACTGGCACCTTTCACATAGAATAATATTTTCAAGGTTAATTCATACCGTAGCATGTTTCAGCATATCATTCTTTCATGGCTAAATAATATTCCATTGTATGGATATACCACATTTGTTTATTCATTTATCTGTTGATGGATATTTGGTTTTTTTTTTTTTAACATCTTTATTGGAGTATAATTGCTTTACAGTGGTGTGTTAGTTTCTGCTGTATAACAAAGTGAATCAGCTATATGTGTACATATATCCCCATATCTCCTCCCTCTTGTGTCTCCCTCTCACCCTCCCTATCCCACCCCTCTAGGTAAACACACAGCACTGAGCTGCTTTCCCTGTGCTGTGCGGCTGCTTCCCACTAGCTATCTATTTTACATTTGGTAGTGTATATATGTCCATGCCCCTCTCACTTCGTCTCAGCTTACCCTTCCCCCCACCCATGTCTTCAAGTCCATTCTCTACGTCTGCGTCTTTACTCCTGTCCTGCCCCTAGGTTCTTCAGAACCATTTTTTAGATTCCATATATATGTGTTAGCATACGGTTTTTGTTTTTTCTCTTTCTGACTTACTTCACTCTGTATGACAGACTCTAACTCCATCCACCTCACTACAAATAACTCAATTTCGTTTCTTTTTATGGCTGAGTAATATTCCATTGTATATATGTGCCACATCTTCTTTATCCATTCATCTGTCGATGGACACTTAGGTTGCTTTCATGTCTTGGCTATTGTAAATAGAGCTGCAGTGAACATTGTGGTACATGTATCTTTTTGAATTATGGTTTTCTCAGGATATATGCCCAGTAGTGGGATTGCTGGGTGGTATGGTAGTTCTATTTTTAGTTTTTTAAGGAACCTCCATACTGTTCTCCATAGTGGCTATATCAATTTACATTCCCACCAACAGGGCAAGAGGGTTCCCTTTTCTCCACACCTTCTCCAGCATTTATTGTTTGTAGATTTTTTGATGATGGCCATTCTGACTGGTGTGAAGTGATACCTCATTGTAGTTTTGATTTGCATTTCTCTAATGATTAGTGATATTGAGCATCCTTTCATGTGTTTGTTGGCAATTGTTTTTTTTTTCCTACTTTTTGGCTACTATGAATAATTCTGTTACGAATATTTGTGTACAAGTTTTTGTGTGGGAATATATTTTCATTTTTCTTGGGTATATTCCTTAGAGATAAATGTGCATTCAGATCTTTTGCCCTTTTTAAAATTATGTTATTTGTTTTTTTACCAATGAGTTATAATAACTTTTATATATTTTGGATATAAGTCCTTTATCAGAGATATATACTTTCCAAATATTTTCTCCTAGTCTGTGGATTGTCTTTTTATTTTCTTGATGGTGCTTTTGAAGCAAAAAGATTTTAAACTTGATGAAGTCCAGTTTATGTAGTTATTCGCTTTTCATTTATACTTTTGGTATCATATCTAAGAAAGGTTTGCCTAACTCAAAAGCATGAAGATTTAATACTATGTTTACTTTTAAGAATTTTGTAGTTTTATTTCTGATATTCAGGTCCATGACCCAGTTGAGTTAATTTTTCTGTATTGTGAAGAGTCCAACTTCATTCTTTTCCATGTGGATATCCAGTAGTCCAGCACTATTTGTTGAAAAGACTATTCTTCTCATTTTGGTTTGTCTGAGCAACCTTATTAAAAATAAGTTAACTGTAAATGTAAGGATTTATTTCTGGACACTCAGTTCTATTTCATTGAGCTATAGGCCTATCCTGATATCAGTACCACATTGTCTTGAATATTATATCTTTGTTGTAAGGTATGAAATCAAGAAATATGAGTTCTTCAGCTTTGTTGTCTTTTTCAAGATTTTTTTTTGCTCTCCTGTGTTACTTGTACATCCTTAGGAGTTTTAGGATCACCTATTTTTCTGTGAAAAAAGGCAGCTGAGATTTTGATAGAGATTACATTGAATCTGTAGTTACATTTAGGAGTATTGCCATCTTAACAATGTTAAGTCTTCCAATACATGAATGTGGAATGTATTTCTATTTAGTTAGGTCTTCTTTGATTTTTTCAACAATGTCTTGTTTCAGTATACATCTTATACTTCTTTAAGATATTTATTCCTTGATTTTTATTATTTTGATGCTATAATAAATGGAATTGTTTTCTTAATTTTCTTTTTGAAATGTTTATTGCTAGTGTATAAAATACAATTGATTTTTGCCTATTGATGCTGTATTCTGTAGCCTTGCTGAACTCACTTATTAGTTTTAAAATTTTTTTGTGGATTCCTTAGAATTTTCTATATAAATAATCATGTCATCTACAAATAGAGATAGTTTCATATCATTCTTTCTAATCTGGATGACTTTTATTTCTTTTCCTTGACTAATTGTCCTAGTTAGAACCTATAGCAAAAGTCAAATAGAAATGGACAGAATGGACGCCCTTGTCTTGTTTTTGATCCTAAGATTTCAGTCTTTCACTGTTAAGCATGATATTAGCTGTTGGTTTTTCTTAAATGCCTTTTAACAGGTTGAAAAATTTCCCTTCTATTCATAGTTTGTTGAGTTGTTTTATGATGAAAGAGTATTGAATTTTGTCAAGTCATTTTTAGGTGTGTATTGAGATGACAGTGTGGTTTTTTTCCTTTATTAATATGATATATTACCTTGATTGATTTTTTTAGATATTAAAATAACCTTATATTTCTGGAGTCTTTGAGTCAGGTCAAATAAAGACAAGCTCTGTGAATGGGGTATTCCAGGGAGCTTCCAGGCAGAGCAAATAGTAATAATTCTCTGAGAATGGGACTTTTGGGAGATCTCTAAACTCTGTCCCTACTAAGCTGTGCTTTTCACAGCTACCATGATTATGAGGCTGTTGGTTTTCATGGCTACTGTGTGGGAAGAAGGAAATAGACAAAGGACATGTTAAAATGCCACAAAGCTGCTTGCTTTTGTTATTGAGATTCATCTGTTTTTCTTCAACAAACACTTCAGATTATTGCAAGCTCTTGGTTAATTTCTAGAATTCTGAAAAGGTTGATTTTGACAGTTTTTCCAGTATTCTCCTTGCTTTGATGGAGGAGTGGATTTTCAGAGGTCTCTGCTCTGCCATTCTGGAAGTGATCCTCCTCCTAATTTCCTCTTATCTTTCTGGCTACTCTTATGAAATTTGAAGGCATCCCTCTTAATGTGCCTGAACCATTACTGTTGTTTTTGTTTATTTTTCAGGTTTCTGTATTGGACTCTCTTTCCTGCTCTCACAACTTTTATCATCTTCTCAGATGTCCTGATCCATTGCTATGGCTTCACTTAGCATCTCCGTGCTAGCAACTCCACATTTGTAACTCCAGCCCAAATACTTGCTCTGAAAAGCACACTCATACCTCTGTCTCTCAGTATACCTTGGAGGACCTACAGGCATCTCAAACCCAATCTGTCCCAAACTAAATGCATCATTAACCTTTTTCTCCTACCTCATATCTGGCACTACGGTATATGCACAGCCAAGAAAACCAACAGTTACCCTTGACACCTTCCTTTCTTTAACCCCTCCAGCAAATCGAATGATCATTTTATTTGATCATCCCATTTTTGTGCTTCTTGATCATGTTACTTCTTTTCTGGCTCCTTGTCACATTTAGAATTGAATCTGAGTGCCTTAATGCTTAATGGGGTCTACAAAGAACTTCAGGATTTGGATTCTGTCATCTTCTCCAGTGTCATCTCTCCCTATTCTCCCAGCCATCTTAAACTTTCTTTCCCATTATACTTTGCACAAGCTATTGCAAGAGAAATCCTTTGTGCTTTTGTTAGTTCTCACTTTTTTATTTTTTTGCTTATGCTACCTTGAGTTGGATCCTGTTGCTTGGAATCAAAGGATCCTAAATAACATGCTAAGCTTCTCAGTGTAGCTGCAGCATCTGAAACCTTGTTTTACTCATTATTCTAACTTCACTCATCAATGTTTCCATACTCTTAGCTGAACTGACCAGGCTGCTGAGACACCCACTGCTGTCCATGCTTTTCTGTTCCATCTTCTCGGTGTGTCCTCTTACCAATAAAACTCTTTCATCTCTGCTTATACTACGCTGAGAGATTGGTACCACCCATTATTTCAACCCCTGAAGAGAAAGTTTCTCTCTGTCTCACTCACTCTTTTTATCTCTCTTCTCAAATAGAATTCCCCTTCTGATCACTTCTCCCAGGAGAGGAAAAATATGAATATTCACTAGCGAAAATGTACATCTAGTATATGAAATTCTATTGTCCTTGAGGCAAAACCCTTTTAGGCACTTTTAACTCTTCTGCATCCAGTATGTGTAGATTATATAACCCCTTTGAAAATTGTAAAATCAAGTATGATGGTTATTCTTTATTCTAACTCTGGGGGAATTTAGGTCCTGGGTTCCTTCTTAGTTTAAATCCACGTGCAATGATCATGGGGGCATCTCAAGGTAATACACTGTGGTCTGGGTCTGACTAGCATGTGTTGTAACCCTTTTTTCTCTTACTTGCTAGCTCCTGATTTTGATACAGTTTTTTCACCACTTAATCCCAGTTTCGTTTTTTAAAATGTATTTATAAAATGGGGCAAATTCAGTCCAAATTCAAGATGATTGGTAGAGCTATGTGAATGGATGTGAAAAGCCTAACCCTGGATCTTATCAATGGTAGCCACTCAATAGATGGCAGCTTAGTTTACTAGCATTATTGTGATTACCCAGCCTGCAACCTCTGTTCTGTTAACAGATTTCAGCCCACTAATCTTTTGTTTCTTCATCCTAATCCTTCACTTCCTCTGACTGTTCCTTTTTGGTTCCGAGCAAACAGGCCACTTGTATCTGGATCTGGCAGATTCTAAAATCTCTGCTTGGCTTTGTCAGACAAGTTCAGGCAAGTACAGACATGTCCACGAGTTTCTCAGAAGGTTGACTTTGCCAAAGCCAGAACGCCACTTCCCCTCCCTTCCCAGTGGGTCCTGTGCTCCAAGCTGTTGGACATAAGTTCGTGCTTTCGAAACTTCAGTATTTACACAGAGTCTGTGCCTCTGATTTACCCAGTGTCCAGCTGCTGACACTTATCTTGAAATTTCTAAGTGCAATACTGCAATCAAAGTGTCAGGGCACAGAAATGAACAAATAAAGATGTTTGGGGACTGCCTGCTTTTCTCATGCGATTTGCAAATTTTTCTTGGCTTGCGTAATCTGAGGTGGCTGGGACCATGGGCCCCTTCATTCCTTGGCCCAGTGGTACAGCACATGGCAATGTTACAAATACAGGAGCTGGACATGCAGGAGGGGCCTCACCCCTGCTAGGAAAGCGTCCACCTCTGTGCCTCCCAGACAGCGTTGACGCATTCAGACAAGCTGGACAAAGAACGTACAGTCTACATTCCCTGGCCTTTGAAGGGAAGATGTTGCAATGTACAGGCAATTGGAGTGTTTGCCTAATTCATCAAAACATTCACATTTGCTAGTAATACAATGCATCTATGATGAGAAGGACCCAAGGGGAGCTCTGTGGATTGAGGGTAAAATGGCTCATGACTCCTAATTTCTACCATTTGGCTCAGCTTTGAAGCAGCCTTCCCTTCATTCATGAAAGTGTTGCAGTGTTGTTTAAAATGCATGGGCTTTGGAACCAGATGGATCTGTGGCTCAAACTTACTAGCTGTGGGATCGTGGGCAATATAGCCTTTCTAAATTCTCTTCTCTCATCTGGAAAGTAAGGGTAGTAAAACTAAACTCAGAGTTTTTATGAGGATGCTTTGAGATAATGTGTAGTGCTTTAGCAGAGGAACAGACACAGTAAGTGCTACAAATGAACTGTTATCATTCACTTGCTTTATAAGCACCTACCGTGTATCAAGCACTCTGCTGGGCCCTTCCCTTAACATCATTTTCCACCTTAGAGTTGGTGGAACATTTGAATGGGAGTTGGGAGACAGGGAGAAGCATATTTCAAAAGAGGCAAAGAAGGCTTGAGTTTCATGCCAGTATCACCTCTGACTAATCTACATGGTTTTAGAAAAGAGACTTCTCTCTAAACCTCAGTTTCCTCCACTGTAAAGCAGATTAATTATTGCTATTACACAGAGCAAATGGGACAATAATAATAATAGTAGTTATTATTATTATTATTACAGCTAGTGTTAATATAGAGCTTATTAGTTTCCTAGCACTTTCTAAGCATTTCAGATTTACTGCTTTATTGAAACTTTGCAACATCTCTAGGAAGAATTATTATACAAATTTTACAAATGAAAGGACCAAGGGACATAGAAGTTAAATGACTTGTCCATAGCTACCAATCAGAAAGCAGCCAGTCTGGCTCCAGAGTCTTTTCTCTCAGTCATCACATTTTGTATTAGGTGAACTATAAAACCCGACATAAATATGGAGATTTATTATTAAACTCTGGAAAATTCTACCTAATGAACTACATTTTGCTTCTATGATTGTAGCACCCAACATGATTCTTTTTAAGGCAACTGAAACAAATGCTCTACAATGCATTTATTCCCAACAGTTTATTGTGAAAATGTTCAAACATACAGACACGTTGAAATATTTTACAGTCAACATATATACCTACCATCTAGATTCTACAATTAACATTTTGCTATACTTGACTATCACATACCTAACCGTCTCTAGACCTCTCTCCCTCTGTCCGTCCGTCTGGTTTGTGATACATTTCAAAATGAGTTGTACTCATCACCATACTTCACTCAAATTCTCCAGTATGCATACCATTCATTAGAATTTAATATACTTTATGATTTTTTTTTCTTTTCCAAAATGTGTTATAGGTTCCATATCTGGGATGAAGATTTGACAACCTCAGAAAATAATTAAACTAACCTCAAACCATGGGGTATTTTACTTTTAATAATATCATTTTATTATTGTTGTTGTTGTTACTGCTATTGTTGATTTTCACACCTGTTTTTTTAACACTAAGGGCCAGTCTGCTATTGAGCTGCTTTCTTCCCAGCTCAGACCTTCCATTTCATCCCAGACATAATGACTCCTGCTCAGTTTTTCCCACTCCCACCCTCACCCTCTTGTGCCCAAATCCAACCACAGTTTGCTCTCTGCCAGACCGCCATATATCCAGTGGCATTCCAACGCTGCCACAGAATTCCACATGGTATCCAAGTATCTGTCTGACCCAGCCAATTATTACAATAACACCTTATATTTAGTTAGTGCTGGTTCATTATTTCATTCAGTAAGTATTTATCAAAAGTCTATTTAACCAGGTGACCAGGAGAGGGAGAGGCAGAGAGTGGGCAGTGGGTACTGAGGAACAAAATAATTAAATCAATCAGCACACAGTTATTGCATGACTTCTGTGTACAGAGCGTCACCATCAAGGAGTTTATAGCCAAGATGAAGGAAGAAAACAAAAGCTCAAGAAATAACTGGAGACCAGCTGTAGAGGGAGAAGCAAGCAAAAGGTCTGTTTGTGTGTCTGTCTGCCAAAGAGATGTAGAATAAGGATTTGATTGGGATTTCTGGAGAGAAATGAGGCTGTAAATAAATATTGGATAGACCCAGGGCCATGTACTAGTGGAGGGACGAAAGAAGGCTTTTTTGAAAGGAGGAAAGAATTATGTTAGGCAGTTGTTAAAATGTCTTAGAATATGTGGAGGAGTTGAATGATAACATCAAGGATTTAGAGCTGGAAGAGATTGCCACAAGGATAGATTCTATAAAATTATAAAGATGGCTATGTTGCAGCATCGAGACCTTTTCTAGGATTGTTGAGGCTGAACTTGTTTGGCAACATGCTAGGTACCCCAGAGACAAAGGTGAGGACTGTTGTTGAACCTGGTGCGTGATCAGCACTGCCCTTGAGCACACATGATGACTTTGACTGAATAATAAAAAACATCTTTTAGGGCAAATTAATTTTTTAGATTGATCTCTCTCGGCAGGTTAAAAACAAAAACAAAAAACCCCTCATTTCACCAAGCCCAGACACACAGCTTGGGGAGTAGAGCACAGATTGGATTTCAGCCCCGACTCACACTGTCAGGCGAGTATGACATGACAGCCCTGCCCATGCTTCCAAACAACATGGCTGGGAGAGGAGAGAAATGAGTTTACCTTGATACACCAAAACAGGAGTCAGTAGGTGTCATCAAGGGCATGCAAGGGGTGAAACCATCTCTCTGGGTGGCTGTGAAGTTGAATGAAGGCATTAGAAAACCTCCAGTGCTCTCTCCATCTTGAGGGTTTGGGGGCTGAGACGCTATTCTATGGTAACCTCAATTCCTCCCCCCCGATTACACTGCCCTTTGTATACAAACAGGGTCACATTAAAGATGATAACACCTATTTTCTTCTGCATAACAAGGAATTCCAACTGCAAATCTCTACATGTTGACTCTCTGAAGACAGCAGGAGATGTCATACATGGGTGACAAACAAACCCATTTACTCTTTGTGGTACTTTATGGTGTCACCATGCATGTCCTTTACTTTCTCAGTGCCCCCTCTTTTATGGTGGACGACGATGAGTCCGCTTGGAGAGGGGCTCTCAGCACTTCCAAGGGTACTGTTGTATTAGCGTGCTCCCAGGACGGGTACTTGCAGATGCTCTGCATTTTCAGGCATCTTCAAAATGCCCCGGTTTGACTGTGGTCTCCCTCAGAGTGAGGAGGAGGATATTTGCACCCATTCTGTGCTGGGTTTCCTCTCCTGGGCACTGCAGATGCCCTCTTTGTACTTTTGTGCCCCACAGAACCTTTGAATAAATAGCTCCTTCAACTTCAGTCCCTGGACCATGCCAGACACATCATAGGCACCCAGTTGTTCTCACCATTCCTCTTTCCTCTTTCTCTGCAGCCTTCCCCACTCCACCCCCTCTAACCAGTGCAAACTACACATATAAATAAACACACACCTGGCCAGCTCTCCAGACATGTATGAATCCCAGTGTCAGCCTCAGTTTGGGCTCATATTGCTACATAGTAAATCTATCACGAGTATTTGTGAAGTCCTCACAGGATGCCCAACTGAACTGAGTTCTTGGGATACATTTTAGATGGAAAATCAGTGGACCCTGCTGTGCAGAAATGCAGTCAAATAAGGACAAGTTTACTTTTAAAACATAACTTTGACTTTTTTTTTTGTTTTACAAAATGAAACAGTCTCATTTTAAGCATTTAAAAATTCAAACAAAAATGAAAGAAAAATAATAAGGACTGAAAAATCTCACTATCCAGACAAGATACGTGCTAATTTTTGATTTTTATCATTCCAGGACTTTTCATAATTTATTTAACTAGGTCAGAAGTTGGAGAAGTACAAGTTATTTCTAACATTTTGCCGTTGTCAACCATGAACGTTCTGATAATCGTATCTTTGAGGAGATCCATGATTATTACCTTAGAATAAATTTCCAGAAGTGAAATTAGTGCCACAGACCTCCACAGTATATTCCATTTGGCAAGTTATGCCAACTCCAACTTCACATTTATCCCAAATCCCAGAACCATTCACCAGTTCCACTTCTACTGTTCTACTCCATGTCCTCTTAACTCCTGGTCCACTTCCCCCTAATCCATCACCCTAGAACTTCTCTCCCTAGTGTACCACTCTAGTTCACCTCCCCCTAATCCATCATCCTGTTCTATCTCCCCCTAGAACATCTCCCCCAGTCCATCACCCTAGAACATCTCCCCCAGTCCATCAATCTCCCCCAGTCCATCATCCTGGTCTGTCTTCCACTAGTCCATCACTGTAGTCTATCTCTCCTCCTCTTTACTGCCATAGTTTGACAAGTGGTTTCCCTATCTCTACATTGACTTCTTTAGGGTTTATTCCCACCTATCAGAATGAGAAATCTTTTAAATGTAAAAGCAGACCATGTCAATCTCCTACTCCTAGAACACAGATTCAATCCCCCATCATGGCCTTCAATGCATCAAAGTTCTCTAAGATGTAGCCCCTTCCTATGCCTTAGGTCTCCTCTCCCTGCTACGCCCTCCCCACAGGCACATTCCTCTCCAGCTAAACTGGCCCTCCTACTGTTCCTTGAATGAAACATGCTCCATTACTGCCTCAAGACTAGCTTTTTCTCCTCCAGAAAGCTCTTTATCCTGATCTTTATATGAGCCCCTCCATTAATTCATTCTAAAATAGTTTACCACCCATCACTCTCCCTCCTCCCCCACCTGCAGAATTACCCTGTCAACACCCTGCTTTATTTTCACCATAGCATAAGTCCTCTTATTTTAAGTGTACTTTACTGTCTCCCCACACTAGAATTTTAGCTTCATGAATCCTTCATCATTGTGCCCCCAAAAGACTAGAAAAAAATAACCTGCCTTACTAGATGTTCAATAAATAAATATAAATTGAATGTATAGATAAAAGAATGAATTATTATTCTATTAAAGTGTATGCAGAATATTAAAGTTTTAGATGTCTATTGCCGAATTGACCTTCAAAAAAAAGTATATCTTACTTCTGCTCTCACTAGCAGAAAATTAAAGGAGATAGTTTTAATTTGATGTACCCAGATTTCCTTCATGTTTATTTTCTTAACATCTCCACAAAATGTTCTTAAAAGTGCTATTGGTTAGGAAAGAAGTACATTAGATAGTTCATCTCATTATAACTTTCCCTAGAAAATGACTCAAAATAAGTGTAATATAAAATTCTCTGAAGGGACTTCCCTGCTGGCATAGTGGTTAAGAATCCGCCTGCCAACGCAGGGGACACGGGTTCGAGCCCTGGTCTGGGAAGATCCCACATGCCGCAGAGCAACTAAGCCCGTGCACCACAGCTACTGAGCCTGCGCTCTAGAGCCTGCAAACCACAACTACTGAGACCATGTTCCACAACTACTGAAGCCCACACGCCTAGAGCCTGTGCTCCGCAACAAGAGAAGCCACCGCAATGAGAAGCCCGCACACCATGACTAGAGAAAGCCCGCATGCAGCAATGAAAACCCAACGCGGCCAAAAATAAATGAATAAATTAATTAAAAAGAAAAGTTATGTATAAAAAAAAAAACAACTCTCTGAAGAGTAGCAGATTTTTCCCTATAACTGAGCTTCCTTCTCTCTGCTTATAACTATATGTGTGAAGGGGGCAAGTAAAAGATGAAAAAAGTCAAAGTAGGTAAAACTTAAAAGACAGTTTGGTATATGAGAAAGTTCTTGGTCCCTCGAATCAGACCTATCTGAATTCAAATTCTAGAACCACTGTTTACTGACTGAGCAACCAGGGACATCTCTTAATACCTCAGTGAGACTCAATGCCCTCATGTATAGAATGGAGATAATCATTGCTCCCCTTTCTGAGTTGCAGTTAGGATTAAGTAAAATACCAGGCAGGGTTATTTTATTGAGCACATGTAGAGCAGGGTCTAATGTGCACCATAAATGAAAGCTATTTTTATCTACATTCTTGTCATGTTGGTGACTTCAGCTACTCATTATGAAACCTTGAGGAGAAAGGATATCATGAGATACAAGAATTGTCCTCCAGTATGTGAGGAATCATTTTGTGAATGAAGGGGATGCATTTAGGAAAGAACTAAATTACAGTTTAACAGACCCTGGGGAATAAAGGAACTTGGCTCTCCAAGCTAGATCTGTCCAGCAAATAATGAGGTTCATCATGAAGCAGTACACACCTGAAGAGGCTAGAAGGACAGGCATAGGTAAAATTTGACTCTGGATAATATCAGCTCTGAACTGTTCTTGATGCTTAAATTTCTCTATCAGTGCACCTGTGTTTTGCTTGTCAATAACAGAGGCATTTAAAGGAAGAATTTTCCAATAGCTTCTAAGACCATGCCTCTCCATCTCCTTCTCCATTGATACAGAAACTTGGCCTTGGGCATTCATGGGCAATTATGAGAGAAAATTAACCCCAACATTCTTACTATCTTAGTAGTTGACTGGGAGTGTGAAAATGCCAGTGTTCTGTGAAAACTCTTGTTTACTAAAATAATTTGCAGCTCCCAGGTCTTTGGTTGTCAGCAAATTACAATAAGAATAAAATAACTTCTTTTATTCTGGAACTTACTAAGGAAACCCAACCCGTCATCCCCTCTTTCTTCTTCTTTTAGCACCTTCCCATCTTTAGTACTGAGGTCAGAGAACTAGACAGTTCATTGGGTGAAGACTTAACAGAAATAGAGGATTTACTGGTATCTGCCCAGTGAATTGTAGTTTCGTATTTTCTCCAAAATGGCTTGCATATATCTATACATAAGTCCTATAGTAGAACATCACCGGGGTTTACCTAGCCTTCTCAGCCAAAACATGTGCTATGTAACTCCAGTCCCTATAAAACTCTTGCTTACTGAATGACCTTGAGAAAGTTGCTCTCGCTCAGTCTCTAAGAATCATGATTAACAGTGCAGGCTTTGAATCACACTGACCTGGGTCCAGATCCTAGCTTTGCCACTCACTAGTTTTTTGACCTTGGATGATTTTCTTAACCTTTTAGAGCCTGAGTTTCTTCATCCCTAAAATGACTATTGCAATAACTGTTCATTCCTCATAGAGGCAGCATGACCATTAATTGCAATACCATAATACACAGTGCTTAACCAAGTGCCTAGCACATTATAAGAGCTCAATAAATGTTCCATTATTATAATAATTATATAAGTATGTCCTAGTCCTAGAGAAGCTTTATATAAATAAGCTAGTGTCCTCAATTCTACATCATTAGTTGAATCTTAGTGACAACATGGCTGTTTTCCCAGTCACCCAAGCCAGAAATGTTTTATTCATAAACAAGGGGTCATCAGAGTCCTATCATGAGTCGGGCGCTGTGCACATTGTGTTTCAGATGCATTTCTTCCTCCCAGGGTTCTTACCATTTGCAAAGTCATCTTGGACTTCTTCCTCTCTGAGACCCTTCCCCCAGCCAACAAGTGACTAAATTCAATTGATTCTTCTGCCTAAGTACCTCTCCATCCCATCAGCTCCTCTCACTCCATCTCACTCCCACTAACCCTCACTTCTAGTCGCATCATCTCTTGCCTGTATCACCACAGCAGCATCTTCACTATTTTTCTCGGTTCCAGCCTCACACTCCCGCCAGCTACTCTCCAGTCAGGCACAAATGAGTTGCTCAAATACAAACACAAACCTTATCCTGCTCAGAACAAAACTCAGACTCCTTGACATTTCATATGAGGTCTTTCATCATTTGACTCCATTGGCCTCTAACCTGATTTTTGGCTGCTTTCCTACGTGAGCAGGCTCTGACCCAAGAAGCCACTTAAAATGACCCGAATATGCATTTGCTATTTCATGTTTTATGCTTCCAAGCCTTCCCACATACAGTTTCCTCGTTTCAGAAGGCCCTTCCTCTCTGCCTACTGGGAAAACTCACTCTTCAATATTTATTTCAAATGTCACCTCTACTGTGACCCATTCTCAGAGCGTTGATCACTTCATCTTCCGAACTATCTCTATAGCTTGAATCTACTACTCTTTGTTTCTCTTAATTATTCATTAGTTTTCAGGTCAGATGTCACCTCCTCAGAGAAGGCTTTCTTGACCACTCCTTACCCCCAAAGAACCCCACAGCCATGAATTTCTACACCAAATTATTTCTCCTATGACTTCTTGCTATTTACAAATATAGTTCACTGAATCTTATGAACAAACTTTTGCAAAACAACCACATAGTTGTAAAACTATAAAACAACAGTTTTTCTCATACTACAAATTAAGAAAAATGATCATGTATTTCGTTTTGCATGCAAAAACAAAACAAAATCTTTACCATCTCAAGGAAATGCTGGACTAAAAACATGCAAACTATTCAAACCTTTAAATGCTCCACGTTTTATTTCTACATTAAGCCAGATCAGGAGAAAATCACATCCCTGGACTGTATTCTTTGGGCCCCCTAAAGAATTGTCTTTTTTGGAATTATGATTTAACACTGTTGTCAGCGTTCATCCATGCTGCTGCTATTATAAAAAACAGATGTTTGCAGCACATCTTTTGGACTCTTGATCAAAGTGCTACTGAGAACATCTTCCAATGTATTGCTCAGTGTCTTTTGTGACAAGTTCATCTCAGAAGTAAAACCCAGGACACTGTATGTAACCTATGTTTTCTTCTGTTAAATGCCAACGGATTGATACCCATCCTGTTTCTCTCTTTGCTTAGGCTTCCAGGAAACTCAATGCTCATTTTGACACTCAATTGCTATAACTTAACCAAGATTTTTTTAAAATATACTTTTATTTTCTCTTTCCATTACTAACTCCCCTGCCTCTTTTCCAGATTTTAAAATGTGACTTTTTCCACCTACTAGCAGGATTTATGGCCAAGAGAGGTGTGTGGTAGTAGAAAAAGCATGCATTTTAAAGTCACACAGTACTGAGTTTCAAGGTTGGCTCTGTTCGTTTTTAGATGTATAACCTTAATTTCCTCTATTCTCAGTTATCTCAACTTGAAAACCAAAACATAATGCCATCTAGGTGTGATTATAAATATTATATGTGAAAATATATAATATAAGAATACTTACTGCAGTCCTTGAGATATGAGTCTATTTTCAATTATGTTTGTTGCCTCCTCAAATCCTATTAGAAAGTGGGGAATAAATGTACGGACAAATGATAAAAGGGAGAATAACAGTGAAGGCAACAAGGTTGCCCACGATCAGTTGTGTAACGGATGATAAGAACTTGATCTTGGATGACTTCATAGAGAAAGTAAAATACTGGGCTTTAAAGGATGCAGAGGATTTACATACATGAAGACTACAAAGAGGATGTTCTGGATGGGTGAGGCTTTGGTAGGAAAGAGTGAATTGAAAAAAACTAAAGCAGGCAGACCTGATTGTACGTTTATCAACAAAAGCACCAGAGTAAGTACTACAATGAAAAGTTAAAAATTCAGAAAGTTTCTGTTTATACAATTGAGACTCACTGAGCATAGAATGAAGAGTTAATTTCTTAGACTACTAAAGGGAAAAACAAGGGTGATATTTGAAGCATTCCTCTCCCTCCTCAAAGTTTAAACAATTGAAGATACAGAAGCTATAAACAGAAGTAGCTCTAGGAAACCCAGGATTATCCATTCACTCTTCAGAAGCCAAGGAACAGATTCACGGAATTAGAGAGCAAAGGGGCTATATTGGGTTCTCAGCATCACCTAGGGCTGCACATCTGAAGAAGAGAAGAGAGCGGTCCAAAGTCTCCAAACAAGATAGGGGTAGAATGGGGACCAAACTTCAAGTTCCTGACTCCCAGTCTGCACTGGGACTCCTGCTTTGTCTGTACGCCAGGTCCTCTCCATCGCCAGGTCACCGCAAATCTATCCTTTCCCATCTGAGTATGTGAAAGGGAAGTTTGTGTAAGAAAAATTTATTTTTATCTTCTACCTCTTGAATCTTGATCCATATTAGTGACAAATTTTATGGTGATCAATGAGGCCGAAGAGGTCTGCATCATGTGCAGAGCAGGCTTCTTGCTCATGTGTACGTCTGGATCTGAAATACCAGAAGAAAGGGTGTCTTGAGAGTCTGTTGTGCGGTTGCCAACTGAGTGTTTGAACTCAGATGGATCACATGCAACACTTCAAATGGTCTTCAGCTCAGTATCCAAACATTTGGTTTCTTATCTATGCTAATTCCAAATTTTCTAAAGTAGCTGAAAGTTTATTGTGGATAAGTTCATACATGCCTGAAAAAGATGCAGCTGAAGTAGGTTTCACTTGTTGGGTGGGGCTGGGATTTGCCTTCCCAAATGTGTAAGAAAAACGTTTAAGTAGAATGAAGAGAAATAATTCCTGGAAATAGAATTTTTTTTTTTAATCTAGAAAGAATATAAAGACGATCTATTCTGGAGATGAACAGTAAGTAGGTTGAGTAGTCAGCTGCTCTCTAGTGGAATGTGTTGAGGATCCTGAAGCTAAACTCTTGCATATCATGAGAGAAGATCACGTAGATTGGTGATGTCTGCCATGAGCTTGGAAGGTGTTGGTGGCAGCACACAGGTCAGACATAAGCCATCGATGATCTGATCTAATGCAGTCACTCTCTAAAGTCAGAAGGTAATGATGACTAGGTAGGTGTCATCCAGGTGCACAACCTACATTTTTTATGGGCTTCTCTTACATGACTTTTTATCATGCTGGGATGACTTCAGACCTGTTATCTTCCAGTTGATAGAGAAGAGGCTCACTACTGCCCATCAGTTTCTCCATGTGTTTTTTAACTTGAAGCAAAAACAAAACTATTAGTGAAATAAGGTCTCTTCCCATTCAAAAAAAAAAAAAAAAGGTCTCAGATGGGGCTCCTAGACCTCCATGTGGCCTTGTCATGGCATCTCAGCTCTAGCCACTCCACTGGAAGAACGTTTGGATTCCTCATAGATGTTCTCAAGTTAGAAGGAAAAGCCCAGCCTTTCCTGCCTTTCTCTAATTGATGCTTGTCTGCAAAGAGAGTAAACAAGGCCCAGATTTTTATTCATCTGTGGGGTTGTGGGTAGCTGTTTTTTTTTTCCCTTGAGCCTGCCTGGTTCCATATTACATAAAGGAGAATTTTAGAAAGAAGAGCCCTGCCTACATGCAGGGAAGAATCAGCCAGGCTAAACATGCTTGGAGCATATGGGAAGAGACTCCAGCAACGTGAGCAGTGTTGGACAGATGTGCTGAGGAGGGATGCTTAAGGAACAGAATCCTCTCCTCCATTTTTTAGTTCTTCCAGCTGACCCCACCCAAACAAACCCTTCTTAGTATTTCAGAGCCACGGATGGACAGAAAGCTGCCCATGCTTTCTGTCTCTCAGTCTCTTATCCCCTTTTTTTCCTTAGTAGGATTTGAACCAAATGGCTTTGAGCTTTCCTCCACTAATTCCCTAGACTTCTAGGGAAACATACATCCCCACAAACATGTGTGGACAGAAATAAACATCTAATACAAAAAATATAAACAGCTGGGTTTCAACGCCAATTTCTAGGATCCACTGTGTTTTCCAAGAAGGGGAGGCTAGTGTCACCTGGACCTGAATAGAAACACATCCTAAAGGTTTAGAAAATAAAATTCAAACAGTAGAGAGTAAGAAGCCCAGGGATGTGCCAGATGGGTTGGACTTAATTTTAGAAGATCTGAACACTAGCCCTGTCTGTCTGTCTCTGTCTCCGTCTGTCTGTCTGTCTGTCTGTCTGTCTCTCTCTCTCTCTCTCTCACACACACACACACACACACACACACACACACACACACACACACTCACAAACTGCATGTTCTTGGGAAAATTATTGTCTTTTCTGGGCCTGAGTTCCTTCTCTATAAATGTTCTCTGCCATCCAGCCTCTTTGTCCCATAATAGCACTTGTTCCTACAGAACTTTGTATTCAATTCAATTGCCTGATTGTTCCTGCTGCATTGGACTGTGATATATGCTTGGTCTGCTAATGTGAGGTGAGAGAATCTGAGTTTTAGAGGCAGATTTGGGTTAAAATCCTGGCTCCACCCCCTCAGATGTATGACCTTGAGCAAGCCATTTCTCCATGATTAATTTTATAAAGGGAGGAAAACAAAACATGGTGATGATAATGTCTACTTACTAAGGTTCTTTTGAAGGCTGAAAGTCAGAGCACATTCTTGTAATGTCTTGCAATAGCCTATAATGGAAAATAATTTGAAAAAATATACATATATAGCTGAATCACTTTGCTGTATACCTGAAACTAACACAGTATTGTAAATCAACTATACTTCAATTTTAAAAAATCAGAGCACATATAAAAATGCCTACTTATGTATAGTCTTAAGATACAGTAAATCTTAGTGTCCTTAAGTTTCCTTAATATGTAGCATAAGCCTGGCATATAGTGGGTATTCCAAAAATTCATTTTGGAAAGAAAAAAAGAGAGTGAAACAGAGCAAGAAAAAAAAGAGGGGAGAAGGGAGAGGGAGGGAAAGATAAAAGGAAGGAAGTAAGGGAAAGAAGGAGGGAGAGAGAAAGAAAAGAGGAAGAGAGGAAAAAAAGAAAAACAGGAAGGAAGAAATAAAGGTGGATAGGTAGAAGGGAAGAAGAAGTGATGGAGGAGGAAAGGAAATAGTGTTAGTCATGCCCTCTTCATCAGCCTGTTAGTTCCTAAGGGGCACCTGTGGCATACTCATATCTTTACCCTCAATTCCGAATATTGACATTAGCGTATCATAACTACTCAAGTAATGTGTGCTGGCCAGATTTTATTAATCTTTAAAATGAGGATAATGATACATGTCACACTTTATATAAGGCTTCTATAAGCATCGGATGAAATGTTGAGTGTGAAAATACTTCGTAAATATAGCAAAGGTGCTGATGATGGACCTCGGGTCTGGTCTAAGATGTTAAGCTTGTCCCAAGCCCCTATTTGCATAATCTAATAAACTGGGAACTGAGGAGACTACTTAGTAAAAGTAGGTACAGACATATGCAGACACATTTAATAATACTCTGTGTGTGGAAGGATGAGCAGAGGAGAGAGCTGAAAACTGGAGTATACAATCCAGTTGGACAATGGGTTTGCTGAGAAAGAATGCATCATAAAAGAAGAAGGAGCTTGGGAAGTAAAAGGTGGGTAGAATGGGAAGAGCTGTCTAAGTAAGCTCTAAGCTCTTTATCACTTAGGAACCCAAGCAGCCCTACTGTGGGACTTCACCAAGTAAAGGAAGAAAAAAATCTCCTCCCTTAGCAGGAAAATGATGAGTTGCCACATAGGACTGGGGGCATGGTATACCAGATGACTAAGTGTAGTCTGTGCCAAAGAAGATGTCCATGTAGACAACTTTGTGCAAACTCCACAGTGCAGAGGCTAGAGACAATGATTTATCACAGTTTTTTATGGTAGATACCAGTGGTTCATGGTAGGGAGCCAACGCTGATAAAAAATGAAAAATAATTAGACCAGTACTTAGCAAGAGTAAGCAGTCAATAAATTGTTAACATCAATACTATTGTTATTAGGCTGGCTACTGCCTACAAAGTTAGGATAGAAATTTGACAGCAGGACCTCAGGGGTAATCCCATCCTACTGGAGGATGTCTCCATTCAATTCACTAAAATTTCTGAGCTCTTAATATAGGCAAGGCATTATAAGGGTTATAAAGATTAATGAGGCTTTCCTGTTTTTTTTAGTCACAGAAGATCAAAATTCATGAGATGCCAATTAACAAAACTATCAGTGAGACAGAGCAAAGAGTAATTACACCCATTAATTGTTAAAAACTGTTGTGACCTTTCAAAGGAGGGGATTATTTTACCTAAGGGGAGGGTCAGAACAGACTTCATAAAAGGGAGGTTTTCAACAGCCTTGGAAGAATGCATGGGGTTTGGACACACACACACATATGAATGAAGGAGGACGGATATTTTAGTGTGAGGAAGAAGGAGGTACAGAGAAACATACAGACTTGTTACATGTGACAAGAGGACTGAGAAATGAGGCTGAAAATGTAGGCTAGGTGCACACGCAGAAGGTCTTCAGAAATTCTTAATTTTACAGGCAATGGGGAAGCATCACATGCCTTTTTTGAATGGACTGTAAATTCCATACGGATTGCATATTTAGTTTTGTGTCTGAATTTCTCATGATCTTAATGTAATGACTGGCAAATAGCGCTCAATTATTGTTTAAGTGAATAGTGGGTGGATGGGTGGCTAGATGAACAGATGAATTAAATAACAGTTATGGAAGATGTGCACCCAGCTGCCTTGTACTCATCTGCTTGTTCATTCATTCATTCATTCATTCATTCCTTCAGTATTTAGTCAGTATTAAATAAACAGATATTTCAGAAACTGTGCTGCCTGCTGTTTGTGCCTTGAACCTGACAGCAATTCTCCTCTCGACATAAGCCCAGGGAAGACCATATTGCCTACCCTGTGGAGAGAGTAACTTTTAATGTAGGACACCCTGCATATTGGAAGCCAGGGATTTTTTTTTTTTTTCTTAGTCATTTTTGTTGAATCATTGAGTTGATTTTAATAAGGAGGACAATTCTTTAAAACTTTGGATCCCCCCAAAGCCAATTTTTATGTTTCCCCAAGCACTGCAATTGAGGCTGCTCTGCCTGGCTATTAATACTCTAATGGAACTGCGTGCCCTCTTACAGAGGGGAAATCAGACGTTGTGCTGAGCTGATTAGAAGTGATGGCATGGAGCTTCTTCCTGAGAACGGAAGTCCTGTAACCTCAAATACCAAGGACTATAAATCTCAGCAATATATAATGATAATTGGTTTGAAAGGCCTAATCGACACAGAGAACGGAAGCCAAGAGCAGAATGCTCAAAACTGGAAGCACCGGGCCTCCGCCTCCTTCCAGAAGGAGATGTGTCATTCTCTCCCTCAGTGCTGGGAACAGCAGTAAAGGATTTAAAAAGCTGACCTTCACTAAAGGCCAAACTGGAGGCCCTGCCTGATGGTTAGTAGGGTCTAAAATAGAAGTCTATCTGCAGCACATTAAGCTGGGAAGCTGGTAAAAATCTGAATTCCTAGCTGTGATTTTAGACATAGTGAATCAGAATCTCTGAATTTGAGCCTAGAGGTTAGTATTTTTAACAAGTTCCTAACTGACTCTTATGCGCAGTGATGTTTGAAGACCACTGCTGCAAATTTCAGTCTCCATCTAGTGCTCTGTGAGATCTTCCTCAGTTCCCTGCCTCTGTGTGATAGTGGAAACACCTCTGATCTTGGGTTTAACAAACCCATGTTCGAGGGGCTTTCAGCAAGCTCTGACTTCTTTCTCCAAACCCCTTTCTCCTGATTTGCAAAATGAACAAAACAAAGTCTACCAGGCTATGTTCTTAGAAGATCTTGAACAATTAGGCAGAATATGAAAACATGAGGACCTGTAAAGAACCAATATTATTGGTCATGGACTTGAAACATGCATAACTTTGGAGAATGTAAAAGAAGGATTTGGTATTATCTGTGCCTCAATTTGAGACTCACAAAGTCAAACCTTTTTTAGCTCAAAGGCAGGTTGACTGAGATACAAAGCATTGGGCAGACCTGGACTTGACTCTCAGCCACATTGCTTTTTAGCTACAGAGGCTTAGGCAAGTCACTTAGCCTCCCTCAGCCTCGAATTTGTCATCTGTAAAATGGGCATAAACCATCTGCCTCTTGTAGTTACTGTATTAGAGATATTTATGTAATATATTTGGCACGTATGAATACTAATACATGAAATCAGTGATGATGACACAAGCTGGCTTGAAGTGGAACTGCTAAAGCCTCTCATAACCTTCCTTAGCCACGCCCCCATTATTTGATGTTGGACAACTGACATTCTCTCTATCACGTGTAATACATCATGCAAGCTTCAGGTTCCTAAGTTACCCCTTCCTAAACAGATAGTTACTTAAGTGCCCCCACCCCAAAGAAACTATGGAGTCCTCACTCCATAACTATTTACCTGTTTAACATTTATGTAACTTTGAGGAGGTCACTTTCCTCCTCTGCACAATGGCCATACTAACTGTACCTTTATTAGGATAAGTGATGCTAAATGTTGTAACAGATAAACCTTGAAATCCTAGTGCATCCTTATTAAAGTGAAAGATTATTGTCTACTCACGTCTTAGTCAAGTAAGAATTAGCCAGGTTTGGGAGATTTTTATCCATGCAGATTTTCAGGGACTCACTCTCCTTCCACTTTGTGGCTCCCATCTTTAACACGTTGTTGCCAAGGTCACTGCAGAAAGAGAAGGGAGACCAAGGAGACAGAATGCCAGACGCTCAAGTGCCTCAACGCAAAAGTGACACATCTCTTCTGCTCATGCTTCACTGACCAGAGCTGCTCACTCTGCCCCATGTAGATGCAACAGGGGCTTGAATAAAGTCCCTGGCAAGCACTCACTTCCTACCACCAACTTTACATTATGAAAGGAGAGTGCAAATCTCTGTCTCAGCCACCATTACTAAGTCATAAAGTTGCTGTGAAGATTAAATGAGAAAATACACATCGAATGCTTAGTGCAGAGCCTGGTACATAGCATCTAATCAATAAATGTTAACTGAAGCCATCGTTCTTAATGCCGCAAGGTTAATTTCATTCTTTGTAGTGGAATCCTTTGGATGCTAATGACTTATTTAAATACCAGATTGGCTATCTTGATGATCTATCCTGATTTTAGTCTGATTTTCATTAATTCATTCAACTCACACTTATTGAATGACTACTGAGTACCAGCAGTGAACCACACTCTCCCTTTGCCCAAGCATTACATGGAATGGTGGAAAGGACATGAACACTATGCAAACAGTTACATAAATGGTTATTTAAATTGTAATTGTGATAAGTTACATGACAGAGAAGTACAGAGTACTAAAAAAGTGTGCATACCTAGAGGACCAGCCTAGGCTGTAGGTTAAGCAAGGCTTCTCTGAGACCTACAGAATGAATGGAAATTGGCCAAATGAATAAATGGAGGAAAGATTTTAAGCAGGGGGAACAGACATGAGCCTCTTCTTTCGGATCTCACTAACTCAGTCCTGGGGATCATTCAGCTTGGATAGCAGACCTCATGGAATGTTCCAAAGAATCATCAGTTTAAAAATACAAATAAATAAAAGCATCCTGGTAAATATGTCCACAAAGAACATTAGCAATTTACAAAGAATACACAACATCCAAACACTTTAGCAGCTCTAAGGAACTTACAAATGTTTTTATGCAATTACAAACTTCCTTTTCTCTTCTTTGAAATCTTCAACAAGTCTTTCTGTACATAACTTTTCTCAGCTTGATTCCAGTCACTGAATGTGTTCAAAATAGAAATATTTTTGTGATTTTTCCTGCTCTTGGCCATATATCCACTCCTCACCAGTTCTTCCAACACCCCTCAAAATGCAGAAATATCTTAGATTAGATGTTCTTATCACAGAAGAAGAATAATAAATAAGTCAGGAGGAAACTTTTGAAGGTGATAGATAGATTTACCACTTAGATTGTGTTAATGGTTTCATGGGTGTATACTTATCTCCAAACTTATCAAGTTGTATACATTAATTATGTACAGCTTTTCGTATGTCAAAAATAATAACTTTAAAAAGTGAAATAAAAATGCAGAAATAGTGTGCACATGTGGACTCCTGAGCACACACACACACACACACCTGCATACACAGAGTAGGGGAGTATTACTGGGGGTGATGGAGAGTTCTACTAAGTAGACCAAAGGATTTTATGTCCTGGCTCTGCCATTTGCTTGTTGTGTGATCCAAACCCGTTAACACGGCATTCAGAGCCCCTCGTGGTACCCAAATCTGAGAGCTCAGCACCTTCCACCATTCTTCCCTGCATGTGCCCTCAGTTATAACCAGAGCAAGCATCTCAGGTCCCTGATGGATATTGTGCATCCACTGTTTTATACATGATGTGAGCATGTACCACCTGAGATGCTCTCCATAAGCACAGCCTCTGTCTCCACCCTCTTCCACGCACAGTATTACTGAGCAGCTCGGCATCCTGCTCAGTATTAACATGGATCTCAATCTCTATCATTTAACTTTTCTTAATCTTGTATTTGCCTTATTCCCTGTGTTCCTATTGCTGTGCTAAAGCCACTGGTAGCAGTTGTTGAGATATTTTCTAATTATTTATGTGCCTTCCTCTCTCACTAATCCATGTAAATTCCCTGGCAGGGGTCAATTGTGTGTGTGTGTGTGTGTGTGTGTGTGTGTGTGTTTCCCCAACACCTAGTGCAATGTCTGATTGCACATAATGGGCATTTAATGCATGTTTGTTAATCACATGCCTTTTCTAATCATTTGTCCTCTCTGAGCCTCAGATTTTTCACCTGTGGAAATGAAAAATAATACCCTACTTAGTTCACCCATCCTCCTGTTAAATGAGAACATGCATGTATGGTGCTTAGCAAGGAGTCTACCATAAAGTACGTGGGAGTGATTGATTAACACACATCTGCGTGCCTACTATGTCCTAGATCAGAAGCGTAAAAATTCTTTGCCGATGATTAAGCACTCTACAAAAAGAGGCATATATTTAATAATCATAATGAGATTATTACAACATTAAGACAAATACGTGCATACATTGCTGCTTGTTTAATTATAATAATGATAATAATATGAGTAACCCTGTTTATGCTCTTGAAGACTAACGAGAAGAGTAAGGAATGCAGAGTTTGTAAACACTGGGGTTCTGAACAAGATGATAATACTTGATGCATAACCAGTTATGAATTCCAGGGTCAGTGAATTTAATACATTTTATATCATTGCAAATGTTTGCTCTACTCCCAGGGAAGATTAAAAAAAATATTCTTGTGTTTGGCTCAGAAGCTTGCTTCTCTCCTGGCAGTGTGCATCAGACTAAATGTCACTAGAATATTTCAGCATATGTGGGTAAATATTTACACTCATTTTAAACAGATATTCCAAATTCCTTGTTGTTTTTCAGCAGAGGCCTAAACCTGGTGGTAAAAGTCATGAATAGAACTTTTTCATTCTCACTAAGTGAGAAGGGACTTTTCAAGGATTCTTGCCTCCAGGGTGCTCTATTTTTCTCCTCCTTTCTCTTTGGGTTGAGTTGTTGGAAGGGAGAACTGGCCCTCTGCCATGGAACTCTCTACCAAGCCACTTCGAATTATTGCTACATGGTCCCTGAGAGCCAGTAGAGATTCAGCTGTGATCTCAGGGGGAAAAAGAAATATAAAGGAAAAAAATATGGAAGCTATGATATGAAGAAGTTAACTCTTGGAAAAATGCACAATGCATAGTGTTATGGCCTTGGGTTGCAAATGAATGGACAAGGGCTTAGACCAAACT
This sequence comes from Balaenoptera borealis, assembly GCF_965194805.1. Taxonomy (NCBI): domain Eukaryota; kingdom Metazoa; phylum Chordata; class Mammalia; order Artiodactyla; family Balaenopteridae; genus Balaenoptera; species Balaenoptera borealis. The sequence goes on from NC_138865.1 coordinate 104,466,670, forward strand.
TCTGATTCTAAGAGGAATGAGAAATTATGATTGGAACAAATCAAAGATTGTACTTGTTCTTTGGAGATGTAGAGAGCAAAAAGGGTACATCAGTGGGAGGATATCGCTGGATTTGCAGGTTGATGACACACAGAGATTGGGTTATAGACGTTTTTGTTTGTGTTTGAGATGCACGGAAATGTTGTGTATGTGTATGTATATCTGTATGTATGTATGTATTAGCAATTTCCCTTGCTTTCTAAAATTCATCAGTAGTAGAGGCACTCATTTAGAAAAGGAAAAAAGACCTCTGCTAATAGAGCAAAGGAAGAAGCTAGGCAAAGCTTCAGTCTTGTCTAATGGGCTACTCTGAAGCACCATTGATGCCACAGAGTTGCCCCATCTTGAGGCAAGAGGATCCAGTTTTATGATCCTGTATCAGTTAATTCTTGTGTCTGCAGGGTTTCCAAGGGGTTTGAAGGTAAGGGCTACCTCCTAGGCTCTCTGAGTAACTCACCCTTGGCCAAGGGAAATTCTCTAGCTGTGAGTGCAGTGATCTGTTTGTGACTCACAACTGCTGAGGGATGGAAGGGAATCTGTATGGGCACCAACAGCAACTACTATATCGGGGTTGAAATCCATAGAGGGGCAAGTTAGAATCATAGAGTGCTGTAAATTCAGAGACAGAGGAGCTGGTTCTTTTATTCTATTGATAACATTGATTAAACATCCATCCATTCCACTGGTAAAACTGCTATGCACCAGGAATACAAAGACCAGAGGCAGCCACTGTGTATTCTGCATCCTAGTGTAATCGGGGTAAGAATTCTGCCCTAGAATCTAATCAAGGGGAGAAAAAGGACACAGAAAGTCCTGATGACAAGACAACACTTAAACATACTTGTGCACCTGCTACGTGAGCAGTCCTACGCTTTGTATCATGGAGGCAACAAGGATGTGTAAGTGTGGCTTTCACTTTTGGGAAGGCAATGAGTGAAAAGGGCTTCATAAAATACAAGGCATGATGTACTCAGTGTCTCATAAGAAGCAGGAAGTTTAAGTACGGAAGGACCCAGAGGAAAGAGAGATCATCAACTGCAGAAATCATGGAAATCTAAGAATTGACATTGGAGCTGACTCTTAAAGGATGGGCAGGCAGAATATGAGCATACGTCAGTGGGGGAAAAGGTATTCCAAACAGAAGGAATGGCTTAAGTAAAGGTAGAGAGAAAATATAGTTTCACATAAATTGTGCTATGTGATTGCCAAATAGTGAAGTTTTGCCGGAATAGCAGGTTAAAAATAGGGAAGCAGTAGGAGATGAGCAAGGAGAAGTAGGCAGACCTTCAAATCTAGGCAGATGAGGATATGAGAACTTGATCTTCAAAACACTGGGTAGCTATGAATGAATTCTGAAGAGTAAAAATTCATAATTAGAGCAGTCCGGTGGGAGGGTAAATTTGGCAATGCAGAAGGCAAAGACTGAAGCAGGAAAAGCTAGAAGAGACTAAAGTAAACTACATCACAATTCTGCCTGACATATGGTTACTTGTCATGGGGTTGTTAGAATAGAACACTTCAACATGAATAGTGAACCTTAATGTAAACTAGGGACCTTAATTAACAATAATTTACAAATATTGGTTTATCAGTTGCAACAAATGTACCACAGGAATGCAAGATACTAATAATAGGGGAAAGGAAGGGAGGGGGGAGAGGAAGAGGAGATATATGGAAATTTTCTGTACTTTGAGGAGTTATATGAAAATTTTCTGTACTTTGAGGAGGTATATGGAAATTTTCTCTACTTTGAGGAGGTATATGGAAATTTTCTGTACTTTATGCTCAAGTTTTATGTAAACATAAAATTGCTCTTTAAAAATACGCAATTTTAAGAAAATCTAAAAAAACAAAACAAAACAAAAAGACATCCCCACCACTTTTACCCAGCCCTTTCATCTGGTCAATTCTTACTCATTTTTCAGAATATCAGTTTAAACAGAGCATTTTTCTCTGTTCCTCTAATAGTTTAGATCCCTTCTAGATGGTTTCATACCACCCTGAACTTATTCTTAACTCTATTATCATCCTTATAAGGTTGATGACTAGGAATATTCTAATTACACTGTTATGTGAATGATAAATGTGTTTTATTGTATTAATCCACTGAGATTATGGTGTTTCTCATAGTAACTAAAGTTGCTTACTCTAATATATGTGTTCAAAAAATATTGAGCATCTTATGGATTAGGCTTGTGTGTGTTTTATTTACCCTTAATTTTCTAATGCCTAGAAGAACACCTGACTCATAGGAGGTACTCAGTAGATATTTACTGATTGCATGTTTCATTAAAAATTATTTTATCATAGATACGAGATATTGGTTAAGACTGTTGGCTTGGAAATAAGATAGTCTTTGGTTTAAATGTTAACTTGTCTTTTCATTTTTGCTTTGTGACATTGGCCAATTCATTTTACATCTTTAAACATTTCTTCTGCTCTGTAAATTGGGAATAAAAAGATTTCCTATGCCATAGAGTTGTTGTGAGAAGTAAATAGGATATTGTATGGTCTTAGCCCAGGTTCCCCAGAAAACAGAGCTTGATGCAAGGACTAAGCACAAATGCTCGGTTTTGGCAGGTGCCATCTCAGGGTAGCAAGAATGTGAGAAAGGTAGAGTGAGCCATGGAGGGATGGACATAAATGCAGGGTGATACACCACACTGCTCTCCACTGTTTGATGATCAACCATGAGGAGACATGGCTGTATCATGAGAGGTGGATCCACTTGGTCTTTTGGGCCATCTCTAGGCGGTTAGTATAGAGAATCCATTCCTCAGAATGGTCGATATGACAGAGGAAGGAAATGGGTCTCAACCTCCCCTTCTGCATGTGGTTTCTCACAGTTAATATCCCATGCTTCTGGACTGCTGCATTTGGCTCTTTTGACAACTGCTCAGAAAATCGGATCTCCTACCCCGTGCTATGCATTTCACCCAAGTCTGGAAGTAGTAAAGGAAACTTGAAAGTCAGGACATGCAGCAGGTCAGTCTGGCTTTGCAGGGGCAAACAAGGGGTGGGAGGCTGACCTTCCTGGGGAAGCTGCTGGCCAGATCCAAGAGGCAGGAAGCATCCACACCCAACCAGAGGTAGTTGGCCATAAAGGCAAGCTGTGAAACTCCCCTTGCAAAGGAGCTATGATAGCTGACATGCTATATTCTCACATACGGTATATGGCATACAGTAAGGGCTGAGTAAAGACTGAATTTTATTTGAAATATTCATTGAATGAGTGTGTAAGTGAACAATAAAATCAATTTTTAAAAAAATTCTCAGCTCTTAGACCTAGAGAGTATCTTAGAGATTGGCTGTTCCAAATTCCTCTTTTATAGAGGACAATACTGGGGCTCATGGAGGCAGATTACTTTTCGAAGGTCTAATGGCTTCTGAGCAGGCATTCCAGAATTCTCTATAATCGCTTTATGCCGTGCTCCAGTAACTGCAATGCAGTGGAATCCGGTAAGCATAAGGAAGGCAGCTATCTTCGTTTTCAGGTACTCAGAATGTGTCAAGCACTTTTCATCCCCCTGAGGTATTTGCTATCCCTGTTTCGTACGTAGGAGAACCATGGTTTCAAACGGTAAAATACCCTGCCCTATTATTAAAAGGTAAAAGTCAGAAAACAAACACAATCTTGCTGTTCCTGATGTTCTTACCTTCTTTCACTGCATTACACGAACTGTCATGCTAGATGAGGAATTTTCCCTCTTGTGATTCTTACAAGATTCATGCGCAGAGGGGAGATGGAAGTCCCATAACACATAACAAGAAACAGGGGCACAGAGGGAAAGCAAGAGGAGTGAGCCTTGGACCAGCAGAAAATTTAAAACTGAGATTCCCCCTTCTCCATCTGCTGTATTTGCCACTTTTTTTTTTTTTTTTTTTTTTTACAAGAAAAAGTCCCTTCTGGGAAAGACTCACTCAACTCCAGATACTTTTCCAAGACATTCTTGGAGCTGAGACTAGCATATCCAACTTGGCGGCGAGAAGTGTGATTTTAATTAGGCCATTTCCCTCTGGGGACTGGGGGCTCTGTTGGCTGAACTTCATAAAGAAGCATGTGGGTGGGCAGGGTGTAAGGAGCTCAGAGGTGAGGAGCCTTCAGGACAAGGCTCCCGACGGGACTGGCTGTCATTTTGTGAAATTTTCCCTATTCCTTCTTCCCCCTAAAGTAATTGGAAATTGCTGCACCCGGGAAGAGATGTGGCTTCCTTCAAATAGGAAAGGGCTTTGGAGCTCTTGGATCAGAGCCAGCTAATATCCAGGGCATTTGTTTTTCAGCCACAGGGCCCCTGTGTGGATCAGTCACTCAGTCCGGACAGGTGTCCACCTTCCTTGCCCCAGGGAATCCCTTTGGGTTCTAGAGAGACTGCTTGTGCCATTCCCCAAGTGAAAAGTTCATGTTCCTCCTGGTCATGAAATAATGTGGTCCCAACCTTCCCTCTCGGGGTGTGTCCAGTGATTTAAGGCTTTTGACTTCTGCACTGGAGAACGGTACAGAGATAAATTGTTGGCTACCGACAACGTCTCTTCCAGGCTGCAGAAAGCCAGGGCAGTGCAGCTGTGGGTGGGCTTGGTCATTCAGGAGAGGCTGGCCAAAAGCCGCCTAGAGGATGGAAACCGAACAACTCTCAGAAAAACCGAGACTTGAAGGAGGACCCAGGAGATATCTCCTGCAAGTCTTCCCTGGTTCTTTAATCCTCCTTTGAGAACTGGACATCCACTTCCGATTTCCAGAGAATCAGAGGGGATTTTTCTAAAATGCAAATCCAATCACCTCAAGTTTCTGCTTTAAAACACCCTAGTGGGTCCCTGCACCTTAAAGTCCTTGCCACTGTATCAAGCTTTCTTTATGTTGTGGTTCACACATCTCTCTCCAGCTTCCTCTGCTTTTCTTCCACACCCACCCCCTACAGTTCCCAGACTAAATTATGCCCTTCACATACTCGTCCATACCCTTCCCTGCAATTGCAATAATCTTTAAGGCTTCTCTCCTGTCAGTGGGCTCCCATGCCTTCCATCCCGAACCCCTCCTGTAGTTGCTTGGCTAAGTTTTGCTCATTATTCATGTCTCTGATTAGAAGATTAGAGGAAGGCTTCTCTGGAAAGCCTTCCCTGAATATTCCTCCCAGACTCATTGGCAAAATGGGAACACCTGTTTTGACATCTATTTTGACACTTAACATGCTCCATTATAATTGCCTGCTTAATTCGCCCTCCCCATTCACTGTAAACTGTGAAACTAAAGACCAGGTTTGTGTTTTGTTGATCATTATATTCCTTGTTGAGTATCAGACATATTTTAGGCATTCAATAAATATCTGTTAAATTAATAAATGAGACCCCAGAAGGCATCCTGTTAAACCTTTAATGATCTTCATCATTTCCTGGGGATTAAATACTTCTTTTGAAAATCTACAGAACTGGGGGGATTGGTGCAGCTTTTCACCAATAATTTACAAGCAGCCCATAAAGACTGCTGGTAGTAAACAGAGCTTTTAAATTTTTCATACACACTGAGTTTTGGTAATACTTTAAAATATTGATATGCAGTATGGCAAGAACAAGTGTGGGCATGCTGTGTTAGGTCTGTCCTGTATAGTTGCTCAAAGGGATACCTGTGAGCACGTTAATTAACGTGATTGGATTCTTTTGCATTCATGATACACAACTAAGAGATTGGACATAGGAATGTTCGTAGAGAAGAATGTAGGCATATTCAGGAGGTCATGAGACTCTGCTAAGAGAGAGACAGCTGTCCTTCTGTGTTTTTCCAATAGGGAGAGTGCTAAGCTAAACCTCGAAAATGATTCAGCAAGGGTAAGAACCAGGGGACAGTCAAAAGGAGAATCTGGCGAGAGGAAAGCTTATTTGTAGTTGGAACAAGGCAATAAGAAGAATAACTGGAATAAAGGAAAGTTTCAGACCTAAATTTTACAAATACCTTTCCACTCTGGGCAGCATTCTATGCTTTATGGAACGTGGATAGACTCTGAAGGTCCCAGGGAACCTCAAAGTTGGTTTCCACCCAGATCATCACTTTTAGCCAGAGGGATGGCAGAACATGCCATGGAGATGGTTATAGAACTAAAGACATCCTGAAGGAAGATGGAGATGGTTATAGAACTAAAGACCTCATGAAGGAATTTATAACCATAGGACAGAGTGCTGACAGTTGACTTCCAGGCTCAAATGACTGCCATGACCTAGGTTATCTCTCCCACTTGCTTCTTTCCTGTTACATGAGTTTTACATCAGGAAGAGGAGTAGAATTGACAGAAATCCCCCAACACTTCTATTCTTAGGCACTCCTCATGGCTCCTTAACTTAGCAGAGGTGAACAATAGTTCCTCATAAAAATAATGGGCATAATCCTTTCTATTTTCTAGTATAGTAATTCCCAGAGTGACTTCCGCAGAACATCTGTTCTGAGAAATGTTCATAGATGCTGAATAAAAAATGGTTCCAGGCCAAAAAGTTTGGGAAATTATACATGTTGTAGTCCTTTCGTAGGTAAGCATATTGTACATCAGGACATTTAGGACTTTGGTGAGTTCTTTCAGAGAAAACAATCAGATACTCCCCGTTTATTAAATGATAAAACTTTTTTTAAAGAAATACAAAATTAATATTCTACTGAAAAAACATTTAGGGAAAGTCTAGTACATCATCTAAGGATTGTGATTGTAGGTACTCAAATATCTTTACCCAATATTTTGTTTATAAAATTAATAAATAATTTGTCTATTGACTTATCAAAATTGCATGTTAACTAAGCAGTCATCTGTTATTATAAATGTTTGTGACCTATTTTGTATCGCCTCTGTTGTTTTGGATAAAACATAGTTTCTATTTTATATTGAGAACTAAAAAAAAGTTCACAAACATTTGTATAATGTCCTATAAGTGTAAGATGCTGTGTTACACATTAACACAGGAGATAGTAATAATAATAACCTTGTAAATAGTAATGGCTTTCTTTTATTGAACCCTTAAATATGGATCAGAAACTATATTGGGTACTTTTACAACTATTTTCTCATTTTATACTCCCAATAGCCCTATAAAGACTATGTTATTATTATCTCCATTTTAGAGGTGGAGAAACCAGAGAGTTTAAGAAAATTTCCCAAAGTTATACAGCTAGTAAGTGGTATAGACTGATTATGTAATTGGTGCTCTTGACCTTCAACAAACTAGTGTTCTAGATCATAGAAATGAAGGGTTTATGCACACCAGGTCTTATTTTTGTTGCTTCTGGGAAAGTGGTGCTTTTTATTCCACCTAAGATCAGAGTGAATTCTCTGCCCAAGCTAAACAAAGCATTAGGGGGCCTCCCAGCCTTCCTTTAGAAAATAGCTTGTAAAAGTGGGATGTAACAAATGCAACCCAGACTGGAGCCCTGGCTCTATAGATGAACATTATCTGTTACTATTCTCCAAGAGAAGAATTGTTTGAATGTCTGAGAATATGCAAGCTCTAACCGAGTGAATTTAGATTTCTAAAATTCGAGGTTGGGCCTTGGGGTACAGTAATAGACCAAGAGTTCTGCACAGTTATAATTAACATCCTAAAATGCATCTGAGAAGATGTTTGTCATTCAAAGTCAAAACGAAATGAACCCTTGGCCAACTCAGAATTCTTAAACAAATGAAAGAGATTTTCTTGGGTGCAAAACTCCACATGGGTTATAAGGAAACTTCCCTCTTTTGACTAATGGAAGTCCTTGGTGAAGACATTTCAGGGCCGGTGAGCTGCTTTCAAACCAACAACCCTGTCTTGAATGTCTACTGTGTGTTTCATTCTAAGGTGGACAGAATTAGTAAGACTCCTATAATCTAAACTGTCTTCTCCCTCTCTACCTCAGCAGCCAGACTTTCTATTCTAAAACACAAAGATGATCATGCCATACCCTTCTCAGAACACTCAATGGCCTACCATCACACTCAGTGTAATAAATCCCTATTTAAGTTTGAGGGCTTACATCGTTGAGCCTTTACTTCACCTCTCCAACCATACCTGCAGAGGTATACCATGAAGAAATGTGTCAGCAAAGTAAGGCTTTGGATCCTTCTGTCAGGAATGGGAACTATTTTGAAGTTTTAAACAGAGGAGTGACATAATTAAGTATTTGATTTACTTTATTTTTCTTTCATTTGTCCTGATCACATTCTCAGTGACACCGATTATATGTATGTTTTATCTCCTTTGTATGTCTTCTGTAAATATTTTTTCCAATTCTTTTTTTTTTTTAATATTTATTTGGCTGTGTCAGGTCTTAGTTGCGGCATGTGGGATCTTCATTGCGGTGCACGGGCTCTTCATTGCAGTGTGCAGGTTTCTCTAGTTGTGGTATACGGGCTTCCCAGAGCATGTGGGCTCCGTAGTTGCAGCACGCGGACTCTCCAGTTGTGGTGCACGGGCTCCAGAGCTCATGGGCTCAGTAGCTGAGGTGCGCGGACTCTCTAGTTGTGGCGCACAGTCTTAGTTGACCAGTGGCATGTGGGATCCTAGTTCCCCAACCAGGGATTGAACCTGTGTCCCCTTCATTGAAAGGCAGGTTTTTGACCACTGGACCACCAGTCTCTCCAATTCTTTTTTAAAATTGCATTTAATTTCTTTAGCTCACTTTCCTCAAGTCTGTAGGCTTCTATAGCTCTAACATTACATCTACTCATAGAGATGGTGCTTTTAATGCAGGTTTCAGTGATGGTTATATTTTTCACTTTTATTTCATTCCTGACCTTTTTGTGTAGTTCATTTATCTTATCGTTGTTGCTGCTGTGCCTTGAGTCCCTAAATCTTTTTTGAGCTTTGAATTCACAAAAAATTTGTGTTTACATCTTATAAATGCGGCAAAATATTTGGTAACAAATATTATTTTATCTGTGGTAAGATTTTTGAGGGTATTTGTCAGTTGTCAGTCCTTAAATTTCCTTTTCCCCTTTCTTCTTGCTGGTATTTTAGATACTATGTTGACTTTTCTTGTATTAACATCATCATTGAATAAGGTTAGTTTTTCCTTTATTGCTTTTTGTGGAAAATTAGTGGTAATGGGAGAGAAGTGCCACTAGTAGAACTCACCTGCTCACAGTCTAACCCTTTGTAATATATAATACTGTGTGTGTGTGTGTGTGTGTGTGTGTGGGTGGGTGTGTGGAGGGGTGTAAAAATGAGAAAGAAGTATAAACTTTTTTTTTTGGTTTTATTGAATTTTGTTGGTTTTAGAGAAAAGAGTGGGATTAGAGATACATTCAGTTTTCCTTCTTAAAAAGCAAAATGAAGCTATGTGTTTTCAAAGATCATTCTAGCTACACTGAACAGATTGAAGGGAGGCAACGAATGAGGTGAGGAGCTGTAAGGAGACTATTATAAAAGTGTATATAAAATAGGATGGCTGATGGCATTGGAGATAGAGTGAAGAGAGTGGAGGTAAAATCGATAAGACCTGATGATTGTTCCAGGCTGTGCCCTCAATAGCCTGTGATCTTTTCAAAGGCTGAAGATATACTTATCCATCTATATACTCCCAAGGACCTAAACCAGGCACTGAGTATTTATTACAACCAGACAAGAATGCATATTTTAATTCCAATGAATTAAAACATTGTCCTGGATTAAATATTTTCCATTTCTCCTTAGAAACTGCTGAGATCACAGCGGGGGAATTTGCGTTATACCTTCTTCTGGGGAATGTGTGTGCGTGTGTGAGATTTTATAGCTGTTTTTTTAAAAAGCCCTTTAATGCTTTGGAAGTAACTGATGTGATAAGTGGCTTCTCTCTAAACATGTTTCCACATTTTAAAAATGGGAATAATAATAATATGCTACGACTAATAACAACTTGATGGGTTTTTCTTGGGATGAGTGAGCAAATGTTCAGTGTGCCTCTCACAGGCCTGATTTCTTCTAGGTGCTCCCTCAGGGAGCCCCCATTTACTCTTTCTCTCTCCTTTCCGTACAGAGCATCTCAGGCTTGGTTCGATTCTTACCTTAGTCTTGCCGGTATTGCCTCTCTGTACAACAGTCGTTTCCACAGAGTTTTACAGTTATCTGTTTATGTGCTTGTACCCCTACTAGGCCAGCGATCATGACACTTTATCCTTGTATCTACCAGTACCTCTATGTAAAAGGTCTTCAGGACATTCTTAATGAATAAAATAATTGGTTCCTAATGGCAGGTCATTCCTATCATGACTGAGGATGCAAATAGCCCTCCCTACCCCCTTTCTTAGAAACACAAGGATTAAAGCAAGGCCACCCACAGCCTTTGATCCTTGGGTTTAATAGAGAGGCTCAGCAGTAACAGAAACAACCCAAATATGCTGTATTTGGAAGAGTATGTTTCTCAGACATACGGGCTTCTGTGAGCAAGAGTCACAAGCTGTCATGTTTTGGTGAGTCATGAATGGCTTTAGTGTCAAACCAGTTCCAGAAGAAAAGGAGAAAATGGCTTTAATTCATGAAAGAATACATTCCATCAGAGAAGACACATATTTCGGAAGCAGAATACAGCATCTTAGGAAAACACAGTCTCTCTCTATAAATGTATAAAATAAAGCAAAATTGCATTATCATCCAACAGCTAGATTTTTTTTTTTCTCCTTTGAAAGTGTAATTTGTTACTTAGTAAGCCCTTTATTTTTATTTGGGAAATTGAATAGTTGTAACTAGCCCAATGGAATTGTGCTTTGTAAAAGTTGGCCTCCTACAAATCAGTTTCACTTCCTTGTCTCTCTAGTGGTGCCATAGCTCATCCTAGCAAGACAGTCAGTTGGCAGTTGTTTTCTGAACTCCTGCAAGGTTCTCAGCAGTGCATTAAATGATGGATGGCTAGAAAGTTGATGACTGAGGATGGGGAGGGGAGTGTCTACTGTTAGTTTAGTCACCATTTTATTGAAGCTGGCAGAAGAACTATTGCCCTTCCTGAAGTCTAGCAATGCTTTTATGAAAACAAGCATTTTTGTAAACTAATTTGTTTTTATAGCCAAACTAAATGCTATGAACCAAGCGAAAATTCCAACTTGGAATTTTACCCCTTGTTTGTTATGATGAGGGAGTTAGCTCCGTTTTTCTGGAGGCTAGCTATGTACCAGGTACTTTGGATGTTCTACCATGTAACTCTTATTTAAAAAGAAAAGGTGGTGAGTGAGGGGAGAGGAAAATTTAGCCTGGTCCAGAAAAAGTCAGAATTATCTTATTTGATTGATAGATTTATTCTGTTCTTCCTTAATTAATTTAAAAATTATTAAAACTATATATTATGTATTTTACAAAGACCAAAACATTTAGAAAAGAGATACCATAGGCAGTGGTTCCCTTTTATACCCTAGATTATTATTATTATTAAAAGGGCAGCCACATTTTAACATTCTTATCTTTGTATTTTTTAATTTGGATTATCTTATGGTTGTAAGCATTTTTTTTACTTTTTTTTTTAACTTTTTTCTTACAAAAGCTAAAAGTTATATTTTTTTTCACACACACACACACACACACACACACACACACACACATTCACATACATCCTCTAATCATGACCTTCCAAGTATAATTATATCAAAATAATACCTAAAACACTCTAATGGGTCCCTGGTATACTTACATTGAAGATCTTGCCACTGCATCAAACTTCCTTTATTCTTTTGGCTAAAATTACATTCATCCCCATACAGTTGTATAGTTACAGAATTACTGTACCCAGCTGAGCCACCAGTTTTTACATCGTGATTACATTTCTGTTTTTGTATAGTTTTTTATTTGTTTTTATTGGAGTTGATAATTGCCTCCTTTCATAATTTGCTTAGTTTTTAAAGTGCCTGCCATTATAGTAATCTGTATTTTCAATAGAACCGCAAAGCTCCTTTCAGTGTGAACAAAAACAGTACTTAGTTCAATCAGTTCTAGTTTGTTTTTGTTTTTGTTTCTTCACTTGAATACGGCCCTTCTAATGTTCTGTCTTCTGGCTCCTATGTGGAATGGTTGTTCCCTAGGTCTTTTATCTGTCATCCTGAGACTTTTCATCTTCATCATTCTGATATTTTCCTTTTCTTCTCTTCTCCTGCATTTGGTCCAAGTTTTCTTAAGAGGAAGTCTTCCTCTTTCTTGCTTTACTCCCTCAGTTTTTTGGGAGCATATCCTCTAATAGATTCTTGAAAAAAAAAAGATGAATAGGGGGTAAATTGTTCAAGACCATGTATGTCTAAAAATGTTTTCATATCAAAAAGCATTTATGGATAATGTTCAAATAGAAATTTAGGTTGCAAGAAGAAGCATAATAGACCACAGGGCCAGAAAGGTGAGGAAAGACCAGATCATTTAGGACCTTCTCAGCCTTGGTAAAAGAAGTTTGAAATTTATTCTGAATGAAATGGAAAGCCATTGGACAGTATTGAATAGCAAAATGTCAAGATATAATTTTGATTTTTTAAAGTGTTCTTTTGCCATCATATAAAGATTAGACTATAGAGGGGTCAAAAGTAAAGCATAAAGGTCTGTTGAACATGACTGATATAATCCACGTAGAAGAAATTTGTGTCTTAAACTTGGTCGGCAATGGAAGAAGGGGGTAGTGGGATGGTATGAGTATGATGTGAAGAGTGATGCCATTTGCCAATATAAAGAAGACTGGGAGAGAAATAGGTTGGGGAGGGGTGATAAATGGATAACATCAAGAGATTTCTTTTACAACACATTACTTTTGAGAGGAGATGCCAAGTAACAACTTAGATATCTGAATTTGGAATTTAGGGAATTTAGAGATGATATTTAAAGCTATGGGACTGGATGAGAATATCTAGAATGAGAGTTAGCAAACTACAGCCTGTAGAACAAACCTAGCCACTGCCTATTTTTATAAATAAGGTTTTATTGGAGCACAACCATTCTCATTTTTTTCATGTAATGTCTGTGGCTACTTTCATGCTACAATGGCAGAGTTAAGTAGTTGGAACAGAGACCACATGGCCTCAAAACCTAAAATATTTACAAGCTGCCACTTTACAGAAAAACCTTGTTGAGTCCTGACCTAGGGAATAAGTATAGGTAAAAAGGAAAAGAAAGTCAAAGATGAGCTCTGTGATTTCCCATTATTTAAAAATTGGGAAGACGAGGGTGATCCAGCAAAAGACACTGGAAAGAAAGTGAGGAGAGGAAAACCAGGTAAACCTTAGGTCCTAGAAACCAAAGGAAGACAGTGTCTTAAGAAGGGAGTGTTTAACTATGAGAGATGTTGCTGAGGGGTGAACTAAGGTGAGGACTGAGATTTGGCCACTGGATTTGGCAAGATGAACTGCAGTGTCCTTGACAAGAATCCTTTGTGTGGAGTACTAGCAACCAAGTCTAATGGGAATGCATCCAAGGGAGAAGGGAAGGTGAAGAAGTGAAAATAGTGAATGTGTGTGGTAAGAACACTTAAGATGAGACCTACCCTCTGGACATGGAAACAATCTAAATGTCCATTGGTAGATTGATGGATAAAGAATATAAATAATATTTTGAGCTTTGCTATGAAGATTAGCAGAAAAATGAGGTGGGAACTGAAAGGAGGCAAGGGGTCAAAGAAAGTGGAGCAGGTTGGTTTGTCAGGAAGTAGACCTTGAGATGGAGATTGAGATGAAGAGAGTTTACTAGGTCATGTTTTCAGAATCAACATCTTTGGAAGGGAAGGCAAAATTGAACAGAAGGTGAAGTTGGCTGAGAAGAAGTCCAACAAAAGCTTCACCCAAATCCAGGGAGAACTTAGAAGCTGAGATGACCCTTCAGAGACATCCTTCGATGAAGGGAGGAGGGTCAGGCCTATTTACACCCTCATTGATCAGTCATTGGATGAGGGCTGCCCCAGGAAGGAGGGACTCTCTTGATCAAGGTGGGCTTGCTCCACAAAGGCAGTTCCTTAAGAGGCATGAAAACTGAGAGCTGTTGATCAGCAGCATTCCCAGTGGCTAGAAGAATAAGTTTTTCATTCCCATAAAGGGCTCTGAATGGCACATTCTAGAATTCACTTTGGAAGGGGCTTTAAAGTATGGGACTCCCTGCTATCTTTTTAAAATCTTGTCAATGCCTCTCCCAGATTGTCCTTCACAGTTTATGGCCTCTTACCAAATTGGAATCATGGGTGGAAAGAAACTCATTGAGCCTCTAATCCAACCGTCTGCCCAGTACAAAGACACCTTCTATAGATGATTTGCCTTGTGCTGTCCATTTCTGTTTGCAGGCATCAAGGAGTAAGGACTTCAGCATATGTTTCTAATATTGAGTAAAAATGGTTCTCCCTGTAATTTCCATCCTCCAGTTCTGGCTCTGTACTAACAGGATAGGTATAATTTCTCTTTTGAAGGAGAGCCTTTCAGAGATTTACAGGTACCTTTTAGTCCTCTTTCCCGACCTACCTACTCTTAATACTCCTCTTCTGCCAGCCAGAAGTGTCCTTCATATTCATTCAGTTTAGTCAGCAAACCCGTATTGACTCACTGGCCTAGGTGAGGCACAAGGATAAGTATGTACCCTAAACACCAGGAAATAATTTCTAGTATTTTTGTCATCCCACTTGCTCTCCTGTGTCATTTCTAACCTAAAGTGGGGTGGTTCCTCTTGGTTCAGGATTTACTCCTTGCTCCTCTTTCTTTCTCATGATAGATTCTCTCCATAGAAAAGCTTCCCAACAGATACCATTTACCGAACACTTACCCTGTGATAGGCACTACACTAAACACATTTCAGTCATTCCCTCATTTAATATAAAGAAACCTAGAGGTAAATACTGTCATTATCCCTGTTTTACAGGTGAGGAAACTACGTCTTTGGAAACTTAGGTAACTTGCCCAAGGTCTTAACTAGTAAATAGGGGAGAGAAGAGTCAGTTCCGTGTCTGTCTGACTCTACAACTTGTGCCCTTAACCGCTGGGCTAATCTCTCCATTACCAAGGCTCTAAAGAGCATCCAGTGCCAGTTACCCCCAGGTGGATATCTGCCCTGTTTGGATTGAATTGCATCCCCAAGAAAGATATGATGAAGTCTTAACTCAAGCTTCCCATTCTCAGCATGTAAATTTATTTGGAAATAGGATTGTTGCAGATGTAATTAGTTAAAATGAGGTCATCCTGTAACTGAGTGGACCCTTAATCAAATATGACTGGTGTCCTTAAGAGAAGAGGGAAATTTGGACATAAATAGAGAGAAGATGGCCATGAGAAGAAGGAGGCTGAGATTGGAGTTAGGCTGCCACAAGCCATGGAATGCCTAGGGCTACCAGAACCTGGAAGTGGCAAGGATGGGTTCTCTCCCAGAGCCTTCTAAGGGAGCTCAACCCTGCCAACATCTTGATTTTGGAATTCCAGCCTCCAGGACTGGGATACAAGAAATGTTGGTTGTTTTAAGCCACCCAGTTTTTCGTCCTTTGTGATGGCAGTGCTAGGAAACTAAATACAACCCCTCTGTCAGGCCTCTCTGCTCTGCCTCAGACTCATTTCCTACTGTTCCTCAGTACCTCTCTTTGATGGGCTCTGAGGCAGGTGGCACTGGACATGTTGAACAGAACTTCACCACCTTGCCTGCCCTCTTCACCGTGCTCACTTTCCAGTGCTCTCTCTGCTCAATTCTCAGCGCCCACCTTCACACAGTCACTCCCTGAAAGGCCGTCGTTTACTTTTCATCCCTTTTAAGATATTTATTGGGTGCCAGACACTGGGAGATGTGGTGGGGACAAGAAAGAGAGCAATTAAGGTAGCTGATGCTTATGTAAAGCTCTTCTCAAGGCTTTGCACACATAACCTAATTTATACTTCACAGCCATTCCATGAAGTAGGACTAGTCGTCCACCCATTTAACAGGTGAGGAAACTAAGGCACAGAGAAGTTGAATAAATTGCATGGAATCACATAGCTGACCACTAGCAGGACCAAGATTTGAACCCAGGCAGTCTGGCTCCAGAGTCCGTGTACTTAATGACTAGGCTTTCCTGTCTCTTGGGAGGAAACAGCTCCTGCTTTCAGGGATGATAGAGAATTTTAGAGGAGCTAAAATATTAAAGAGATAATTATGTGAATGAATATAATGTTATAAAATGTGATAAGTGATATGAAGGAAAATTAAACAGCATTAGGAGTGAGGCTGGAGGACCAAGTTTCCCCAGAGAAGAGACACTTAGACCGCGATCTGACCAGGGAGTAATATTTTGCCAGGTAAAGAAAGCAGGATAGAGAATTTCATGGCACAAGGAACAACATACATAAGGTCTTGTGATGGAATCAAACTAGACACTTCCCCTTCCTTCATGTCCCAAGTCCAGTTGATCACTGAGTGCTGATGGATCCATTTCCTAAACATTTCCCTACCTCTCTACTTTTGAATCCATTTCTTAAATATTTCTCAATCTCTCTACTTATCCACAGTCACTTCTACACAACAGTAGTGACCTCCTAACTTCTCTCTGTATGTCCACAGCTGAGTCCCCAGTCAGAATGACACAAGGCAGCCATAGTTATCATTTGAATGCATATTTGATTGGGTATCTCTCCTGCTGAAAAGTCTTCAGTAGGGTCCCCTCGCTTTCAAATGATTTCCCAAATATTTGCCCTAGTGCTATGGGCACCTGAGATTTCAGTCTGTCCCTGAGGTTTCCATCTGTCCGGTGTCCTTTCTCAGCTCTGACAGTAGCAGTCCATGCTCTCCTCCTTTGCCTTTGGAAAGCACCTCTATACCAAATACTTCAGGAGATTATGGCGGCTCTATCAGTTATAGGACCTTGCCCTCCAGGCCACAGGGGTGAGCATATGACTAAGGAGTGATCAGTTACTGTACCCCATCTCCTTAGTCACAGTGATTTGTCTGAAGCAGTAGTTTTCAAAACTGAGTGTGCCTGGAGGGCTTGTAAAAACACAGATTGCCAGGCCTCACCTCGGAGTTTCTGACTCAGTTGGCCTAGGGTGGGGCCTGAGAATCTGGGTTCATTAACAGGTTCCAAGGTGATACTGTTGCTAACATCGAGGCTGAAGGTCAAGTATAGGCCAGAGAAAAGCCACAGAAGTTCGTATGTACTCAATACAGGAGAGACAAGTTCTCCGTTTCCTTTGGAATCTATTGCTACAGAGATATTTGGAGCCATAAATGGCCAAAACCTATCAAACCCTAACACCTGGAAAGAGTCTATCTTCAGGGTGAGATAACGTGGCCAAAATAAAGAGGAAAACAGACCTAAAAGTTAAGGAGAGTTTGTGCATCGTGATTTTAGACCCTGGATCTAATTGCCACCAAAGCTAGTGTTACTTCTGTTTTTCTTTTTTATAATAATATGAACAAAAACACCCCTTGTTATACCCCCCAAGCTCTACCCCTCACTCCTGTCCCACACACGCTTTCTTATTCAAATGAGAATTACAGTATTTTTTTCAAACACTTGTAACAGATTGGCCCTGATTATAAATGCGTGGCCTTCAACACCCTGTCTGATCTGTTCCCAGTCTATTCTACTCTGCCTCATCCAAATTTGGCAGCCTTTCCAATTTCCTTTGCCTCCCTGAGGACCTTCGCACATCTGTGTGTTTGTTCCAGAAGCCTCTCCCCCAACCCTCCTAATATTCCTGCCCACCTAACTCCTGTTTATTCAGGTCTTCAAGAAGTCTTCTCTCACCAAATAGGTTGGATAAGCTTGGTCTAGGCACTCATAGAACTACCTTTAATTACCACACAATACGTATGGATTTGTGTAATTAATTTTTAAATTTATGCTTCCTCCACTAGAATGTAACTTTTATAAAAGCTCAGACCTATGTCCCATTTAAAACTCAATCAGAAAGAATAGATAGATTGTACTTTATCAAAATTGAAAATTTTTGTGCATCAAAAGACAGTATCGACAGATTGAAAGGCCATCCACAGCTTGGGATAAAATATTTGCAAATCATATATCTAATAAGGGATTAGTATCCCAAATGTATAAAGAATTTCCACAACTGAACCAAAAAATAAGCAGCATAATTAAAAAATGGGCAAAGAACTTTAATAGACATTTGTCCAAAAATGGTATACAAATGGCCAATAACCACATGAAAAGATGCTCAGTCCCTAATCATTAGGGAAATGCAGTTCAAAACCATAATGAGATACTACGTCATACCCATTACAATAGCTGTTATGTGTTGGAATTCTTGTGCACTGCCGGTGGGAATGTAAAATAGCACAGCTGCTATGAAAAACTGTGGCAGTTCTTCAAAAAATTAAACATAGAATTATCTTATGATCCAGCAATTCCACTCCTGGGTATATACCCAAAAGAATTGAAAGCAGACTCAGGTAGATCTCTGTACATTCATGTACATAGCATTACTCACCATAGCCGAAAGGTGGAAGCAACCCACATGTCCATCAGCATATGAATGGATAAACAAAATGTAGTATATATACATACAATGAAATATTATTCATCCTTAAAAAGGAAATAAATTATGATTCATGCTGCAACATGAAAGAACCTTGAAGCCTTACGCCAGGGGTCCCCAACCTCTGGGCCATGGACCAGTATCGGTCCGCAGCCTGTTAGGAAATGAGCCACACAGCAGGAGGTGAGCGGTGGGCGAGTGAGCGAAGCTTCCTCTGCGGTGGTTCCCCATTGCTCCCCATCGCTGGCATTACCACCTGAACCATTTCCCACCCCCGCACCGCTCCTGTCTGTGGAAAAATTGTCTTCCACGAAACTGGTCCCTGGTGCCAAAAAGGTTGGGGACCGCTGCCTTACGCTAAGTAAAATAAGCCAGACTCAAAAGGACAAATATTGTATGATTTCTCTCACTGGAGTAGTCAAATCCGTAGAGACAGAAAATGGAATGGTGGTTGCCAGGGGCCAGGGAAAGGGGAAATGAGGAGTTATTGTTTAATGGGTACAGAGTTTCAGCTGAGGAAGATGAAGAAATTCTGGAGATGTATGGTGGTAATGGTTACACAACAATGCCAATGTGCTTCATGTCACTGAACTGTATATTTAAAAACGATTACAACAGAAATTTGATGTTATATATGTTTTACTATAATAAAAAACAATAGCATCAATCAGTAGCCTACTCTTCTGCGTGGCATATGATAGGTTCTCAATAAACATTATTGAAAAATGAATAAATAGTAAATGAATCAAAAAGTGATAAATCGATGAATCTATTAAAAAATTAAAAAGTAACTTTATAAACTTTAACATAGAAGGAAAAGCACAACCTCTTTGAAATCCAGAAATAGTTTATAAGATGTTAAATATACTAGTATTATCTTATTTTCCTAAGGGAAAAAAAATACACTCAAACATACACACAGAAAAAAGTCTGTAAGTTCCATCCATTAACTGTGGTTATTTCTGGTGCAGAATTATGGATGATGGACTTTTAGTTTCTACTTTATATATTTTAGTACTCCGAAAGGTTTTAAAATAAGCACAAATTACTTCTTATATTAAGAAGTAATCAATACATATACTTTCATTTTGAAAAATAAATGCAGAGTTTGAAATGAAATACCACACTTTCAATGTGGTCTCACCAGAGCAGGTTGAAGATGGCCATCACTTGCTGAGTTTGGGAGGCTGGACTTCTAATTTAAGAGGGATGTATCACATGCCAGACCCCAACAAGGTGTTTTCTGCCCTCAGGTTAATTCTGGAAAGGTTAATTACTCTCACAGCCTAGCAGCCCCACTCTCTGGAGATTTTTCTGGACAGAGCATGGTTTTCAGTACAAAAGAATGAGGGCATTGGAACTTCAGGAGACTATGCTCAGAAGTAACCTTTTGCGTAATGGCTATTTTAACCCCCCCTCATCCATCCCACACATTGCACACAGTTTGTCTAACCAGGAAACCCTACCCAGGAAAATCAGGCCTCAGGTGGAAAGTAGGTGGCATTCAGCCTGGCAGGAGGGATGTTATTGGTGAGTCACATCCGGTGGGAGCTTGAGGAGCAGCTGAGGCACCTCCCTGTCTTGATTTTGTCAACAGTGGTACATGAAGTTCACACTGAAGCCATGGATGAGAATCCAGGGGCTGTTTTGGGAAAAATGACTATGCAGAGAAAGAAGTGGATTCTTCAATGATGCCGTGACTTTTAGTAAATGCAAAGAGACTATGGGGAGTAAGTTTGGGTGTAGTGTTGTTTTGGAGAGAACATGGAGGGGGAGAGGGTTTTGGATAGAAAGAGTCCTCTCCTGTTGGTCAAACACACCAGATGCTGTTCCAGGTCTGCCATTAACTAGCTCTGGGGTTTTGGACAAATCATTTAATCTCTTTGAATTTCTCTTTCCTCTGTGAGGCAAGGAGTTTGAACCAGGTGATTACTGAGGTATAACTTAGTGTGGTAGCAACAGCTTGATTGGGTTTCATCTCCCAGCTGTGCCACTTATTAGCCAAGCATCCTAGAGTTAGTCCTCCTGCCTTGCAAGGTGAGCCAAGAGTGCAGCGTGGTTCACCGCATGTTTAGGTGCTCGTGGCAGTGCCCTTCACGCTACCATGAATGAGATCATATCCTACCCACCACACTGCTTTTTTTAGTGGCAGTTAATAATCCTATGTGTTTATATATGTGGACCACCCAAATTGTGGCTAGTCACGGACGTGGTGTGTGGGCCTGATGGAGTGTGGGAGTGTGCATACCCCTTCAGGGATCATTCTCACTTATCAGCTAATGGAGACACAGAAAGGTTAATGAACTTGTCCAAAGTCATACAGTTAGTAAGTGGAACAACTGAGATTTGAACCCAGGTTGTTTATTTCCGAATCTTTTGCTCCTAATCTCCATATTCCACAGCTCATCCTGAGTGAAATGTCTTATGAGCCCCTCATTCTTTTTTCCTGTGTATCACAAATCAGTGGAAACTTAACATCTGAAAACACCTTTCAGTTGCCTTGACATTTGCACTTCCCCGGGCCTTCCTGAGAAATGTTCACACTCCAGCCACTTTTGAATAATCCTTGCTTGGAGTTTGCATTTAAGAAGGATCTGCTTGAGCCATGGCACACATTGATGTGCATTTCTGAAAGTGTAGGAGTTTTCAAAATATTCTAAATCACTTCCCTAAGAAAAAAAGCCAGAGGAAATGAATGAGTCATGCTGATTAATATTTGAACATAAACATTTATTGGGAAAACCTGCAGAGAATGTGGGCTGGGAAAATTCCTTTGCCCCCATACAATGTGTTTGTAAGTCATGGGGATTTGCCTTCCTCTGTATTTCCTGTGTACCCTTCACTCAGTTTCTCTGCTGCTTCAGCCAGAGACCTAGATCAGATCTCATCACAACCCTTTGACTGGTTTCTCCCTCCCTTCTTAGACAAAAGTCGGTTGCTATTGATTCCTTGACTTTGCCACTTATTTGTTCCAGAATCATCCATGGTTCTTCTTTCCCTACTGGTACTGGACCGTGGTACTCAAGATCTTTGTTATCTGACCCCAAGCCATGGACCGTACATCATGTCCACCTATTTTTCTCCCTTACCTGTCCTTTGCTCCAGCGGTACTTGACTGCTCCATGTTCACTGAACACGTTCTCCATCCTTTATGCTTTTGTGACTGCTGTTCCCTTTGCCTGGGATGTCCCTGTCTTCATCCTTCATTCCCAATTCTCCTTTTTCCTCCACAGCCTAAACTCAGTGTTACCTCTTAGATGGCCTCTTGCATTGATTCCATCATGATTTCATCACTCAGTCCTCTGAACCCCAGTCTGCTTGGCTGGTTGCTCTGTTATGGCTCTTAGAATGCAAAGTTTGAGTCTGTGAGTGCCTTAATACTCCATCTAGCTGTAGCACCCTTACCTGCCCAGTACAAAAAAAAGATCACACTGGGAACTGGATATAGGACCCAAGTATTTTGACTCCTATTCCTGCATCAGGAATGACTCAACATTTATTCGACACATATTTTGAGCACCAAGAACTGTACTCTGACTAAGGGATCTCATTCAAAGTAAAAGCCCATGGCTTTGAATGGCCTTTAAAGCCCCACGTGATCTGAGTCTTCACCCCTGCTCTAACCCTCCCTCACTTGCATCCAGCCTCATTAACCTCTTTTCTGTTCCTTGAACATGTCCCCACCTCTGTGTTTTTTACTTGCTCCTCCTCCTGCCCAGAATGGTCTTGCTGTAATACAGAGCTGCCTCTTCCTCTTCCTGCTTCAAGTTTTTGCTTAAATGCCCCTTCCTCTGTCAGGCCTTGTCTCACTACATAAAGAAAATCGCAATCACCTCACATGTTGACTCTTCTTATCCTTTGCTTGATCTACTTCCCTCTTTAATGCCTATCGTCCTCTGGCTCACTGTATACATTTTTTTCTATTCATTTATCATCTGATTCTGCCACTAGAATATTAGGTGTTCTATTTATCGCTGAACACTTCATACGTAGGCAAGTACCTTACACATGATAGGAGTCTTATTACTATTTATTGAATAAATGAATGAATATAAAGTTGAACAAGACACGCTTAGCCTTTACCCTCTTGTTTCTCATGAACCACTGGGAGGATAGGCTTGATTCAACACCCAACTGAGAAGTGTTCTGGTCTGGGAAGTAGAGACAGCCAACTCAGACTAGGACAGCCAAGGAAAATAAGCAAGTCATTATCCTTGCCCTAAAAGAGTTATGGCTTTCCAGAGGGATAAATAGATAAATAAACAAATAAATACCAAACAATGTGGAAATGACTTTGCCAAAGGACAAAATAAACTCTCTCTTGTGCACATCTTATCCCTCCCACTGTCTATAACCTCCTTGAGGAGTTGGTTCAGAACTAATTCATCCCTTTTTCTTCACAACCCACCAACACTCCACCCTACCTCCCACCATCCCCCAGGTACAGTGACTAGAGGGAGGGAGCATGCAAGAAGATGTTTGATGGGTGAATGAATGGCTCCTGAAACAATATGCAAGCATGTAGTCCCTCTCACCCTTAAGCAATATAAATGCCAGTGGTGATTTGGCTGTGAGATGATTGTATTTTTCTGTTTATCCATTTGGCTGGCACAGTAAGGCGGGGACTTCACGGACATTCACTCACTGATATATGGCGTGATAAAAGCAGGCATCTGCCTGTGAAGAGCAGTTCTCCATAAAGCTCTTCTGAGAAAAACAGGTCCAGTAAACTGAGCTCACACCCATTACTGGAGATATCTCCAAATTTATTACTGGAAGCTGTATTAGGAGGAGAGTTGACATAGCTTTCTTCTGGTCAATTTCATCAATGGTGATTTGGAAGGCATGAGATCACCTAAACCATGGAAGACTTGTTGCCCTCATTCACCCACTGGAAGGCTGATGCAGGCTGCTGTGACCTGAGGGGACACTGCCTGCCTTCGATTACTCCCTTGTCTTCAGATTAATAGATGAGAAAACTGGGGCCCAGAGGGGGAGGTGATTTGTACAAACTCAAACAGCTACGTTTCAGCAGAGCCTGTACTAGAACCCACCATCTGCTGCATGTTGGTTACCTAAGCATTGCTTGCATACTTCCAGTGACAGAACTTAACACCCACTTGGAACTTCCAGTTTTTTTAATTTTAATTTTTTATTAATCTATAGTTGATTTGCAGTGTTGTTAGTTTCTGGTGTACAGCAAAGTGATTCAGTATATATATATATATATATATATACACACACACATATACATACACATACATACACACACATACACACATGCACACATATTCTTTTTTTTTTTTATTGGAGTATAATTGCTTTACAATGTTGTGTTAGTTTCTGCTGAACAGTGAAGTGAATCAGCCATATGTATACATATATCCCCTCCCTCTTGGACCTCCCTTGCCCCCCCATCCCACCCATCTAGGTCATCACAGAGCCCCAAGCTGAGCTCCCTGTGCTATACAGCAGGTTCCCACTAGCTGTCTATTTTATACATGGTAGTGTACTATGTCAAACCTAATCTCTCAATTCATCCCACCCTTCCCTTCCCGCCCTGTGTCCATACATCCGTTCTCTATCGTCTGCGTTTCTGTTCTTGCCCTGCAAATAGGTTCATCTGTACCATTTTTCTAGATTCCACGTATATGTGTTAATATACGATATTAGTTTTTCTCTTTCTCACTTACTTTACTCTGTATGACAGGCTCGAGGTCCATCCACATCTCTACAAATGACCCAATTTCATTTCTTTTTATGGCTGAGTAATATTCCATTATATATATGTACCACATCTTCTTTATCCATTCATCTGTTGATGGACATTTAGGTTGTTTCTATACCCTGGGTATTGTAAATAGTGCTGCAATGAACACTGGGGTACATGTGTCTTTTTGAATTATGGTTTTCTCTGGGTATATGCCCAGTAGTGGGATGGCTGGGTCATATGGTAATTCTATTTTTAATTTTTTACGGAACCTCCATACTGTTCTCCACAGTGGC
Organism: Balaenoptera borealis; assembly: GCF_965194805.1. Classification (NCBI taxonomy): domain Eukaryota; kingdom Metazoa; phylum Chordata; class Mammalia; order Artiodactyla; family Balaenopteridae; genus Balaenoptera; species Balaenoptera borealis. Next base: position 104,491,092 of record NC_138865.1, read on the forward strand.
TGTATCAATTTACATTCCCACCAGCAGTGCAAGAGGGTTCCCTTTTCTCCACGTTTATTGCTTGTAGAGTTTTTGATGATGGCTATTCTGACTGGTGTGAGGTGATACCTCATTGTAGTTTTGATTTACATTTCTCTAACAATTAGTGATGTTGAGCATCTTTTCATGTGCCTCTTGGCCATCTCTATGTCTTCATTGGTGAAATGTCTGTTTAAGTCTTCTGCCCATTTTTGGGTTGGGTTGTTTGTTTTTTTGATATTGAGCTGCATGAGCTGCTTGTATATTTTGGAGATTAATCCTTTGTCCGTTGCTTCATTTGCAAATATTTTCTCCCATTCTGAGGGTTGTCTTTTTGTCTTATTTATGGTTTCCTTTGCTGTGCAAAAGCTTTTAAGTTTAACTAGGTCCCATTTGCTTACTTTTGTTTTTTATTTTCATTACTCTAGGAGTGCATCATAAAAGATATTGCTGTGATTTATGTCAAAGGGTATTTTTCCTATGCTTTCCTCTAAGAGTTTTATAGTGTCCAGTCTTACATTTAGGTTTCTAATCCATTTTGAGTTTATTTTTGTGTTGGGTGTTAAGTAGTGTTCTAATGTCATTCTTTACATGTAGTTGTCCAGTTTTCCCAGCACCATTTATTGAAGAGGGTGCCTTTTCTCCATTGTATATTCTTGCCTCCTTTATCAGGTTCAGTGCAATCCCCATCAAATTACCAATGGCGTTTTTCACAGAATTAGAACAAAATATTTTACAATTTGTATGGAAACACAAAAGACCCCGAATAGCCAAAGCAATCTTGAGAAAGAAAACTGGAGCTGGAGGAATCAAGCTCCCTGGCTTCAGACTATACTACAAAGCTACAGTAATCAAGACAGTATGGTACTGGCACAAAAACATAAGTATAGATCAGTGGTAATTCTCCTTAGAAAGCCTAGAGATAAACCCACACACCTGTGGTCACCTAATCTTTGACATATATATTCTTTTTCATTATAATTTATTACAGGATTTTGAATATAGTTCCCTGTGCTATACAGTAGGACCTCAGTGTTTATTTATATATAATAGTTTGTATTTGCTAATCCCAAACTCCTAATTTGTCCCTCTCCCACCCCTTTTCCCCTTTGGTAACCATAAGTTGGTTTTCTATGTCTGTGAGTCTGTTTCTGTTTGTCAAATAAGTTCATTTGTATCACATTTTAGATTCCACATGTAAGTGATATCATATGATATTTATCTTTCTCTGTCTGATTTACTTCACTTAGTATGATAATCTCTAGGTCCATCCTTGTTGCTGCAAATGACATCGTTTCTTTCTTTTTTATGGCTGAGTAATATATATATATATATATATATATATATATATATATATATATATATATATATATATACATATATATACATATATACCACACCTTCTTTATCCATTCATCTGTCAGTGGACACTGAGGGTGCTTCCATGTCTTGGCTATTGTAAATAGTGCTGCTGTGAACATTGGGGTGAAGCTTCCAGGTTTTATACTGGTGTGACTAATAGGACTAATATTTGGTTGAAAGCACTCTCATGAGGTGAGAACAAAAGTAATAAAATTCCAGAAAAATGAATTAATTTAAGAGAAGAGTTAGTGACAGTGATCAATTTGTTATTTCATTTATTCAGCCTAAATTACATATCTACCAGTAACCTGTCTTGAGTACTAAGGATTCAGAGTTGAACAAGACATGGCCTCTGCCTTTCTGCCAATGTGGTTTGGAAATGTGGCTCTTAGGGTATTAATAGCTAAAGTAAATAAAGAAGTTTGACTTGTACATTTATAATGTCTGTAAGAACTTGAGAGTTGTGAGGAATGAGGGGACCATGATTCAGGGCAAGAGAGATGTCCAAGGGTCATGGCTGGCTCCTCAGATACCCAGTCTGGACACCCAATTTTAAACTCCCCCAAAGTGTGCTTGATATTGTTGCCTAGCCAAAGTCAAGAACTAGAGTATAAGCTCCCCCAAATCAAGGTTTATGCCTGATTCATTCCTATGTTTCCAATGACGAGCTAGACTTGACACTTAGATGATGCTTAGCACATGCATTCTGAATTGTTGGATACAGACGTTGATGAATTTCACAAAGCAGCAGAAAATCAAAGGCCAAAAAAATATGTGGTTTAGACTCCAAGTGCCAATAAAATGCCATCTCAAGAAATTAGTGAGGATGGAATATCAAGAATGGTGAAGTAGGGTTTGTGCTAGATTTTGATTAATGATAATCCTTCTCATCTGTTTGGTGATTTAGAAGGCATTTCTATATCCACAATATCAGTCTAGCTTGCAGCAAGCTGTAAAGTTGGCAGGGATTATTTATTACCCCCACTGTAATAGGGGCAACTGGCTCTTGAAAGGATTCACCCATAGATGTGCTTCCCTGCACATTATTTGTGCTTTACATCAGCATTTTGCAATTATTGGATTCTTAAGGTGTTTTCAATGTGAGCAAATTAGACAATGTGGTAAATCATTAGCAAAGATGGTTACAACAATTCTACCATCGTTGTATGTCCACATTTGTCAATGTGTCTTTGCCACTACTCCTATTAAGAAGTGGAGTTTATTTCTCCACCCTTTGCATTTGGGCTTGGCCATGTCAGTTACTTTGGACGGCAGAACATTAGCAAGTGTGACAAAAGCGGAGACCTGAAAAACGCTTACACATTAGAGCATATACTTTTTTGTCTCTGTTGGAATCCTGAAACCACACTAGATTAGAGCTCAAGTTCACCTGCTGGAGATGTATCCCAGTTAATAGCCTTCCAACTGCCAGACTTGAGTGAGGCCATACAAGACCCTCCAGCTCTAATAAAATTTCCAGTCAACTGCAGCCATTAAAGTGACCACACATGAGGCCAGCAGAAGAAACACCCAACAAGAAACCAGTCCAAATTTCTGAACCACAGGATAGTGAGAAAATGAAAAGGTGTCCTAAGCCCCTAAATTTTAAGTGGTTTTATAGTGAAAGAAAACTGATGCAAAGGATATTAGTAAAACATTAAATAAGATATAGACCCATCTTGGATTCCTTATGCCGTGAGTGTGAATGGAAGGCGAACAAAACTTAAGTAATTCCCTTGTGGTACATATAGGAGGAAAGGCATTCAGTTTTCTGATGAAACTAAACAGTATAGGACTATTACTCTTCTCTGTTCATGGCCAGAGTAAGAAGATAGATTAATTTGGAAAGGTACTTCCATCTCTATTAGGAAGCACCCATAGCACGTTATTTATGTATGTAGGACACTGTAGCCAGCGTCCACTGAGACTCTCATTCCAGAGATCCTGATTATCCATTGAGACTCCATATATAAGTAACTGTGTGGAAGGGTGGGCGGCAGTATCTAGAATTGATCTGGGGAAAAACATCTTTCATTATACCCACATTTGTTAAAGCAGGGGAGTATAAATAATTCTGGCCTTAAGATATAACTTATACCTAGAATAAAATACTTAGGAATAAATTTAACCAAGGAGGTGAAAGACCTATACTCTGAAAACTGTAAGACATTGAGGAAAGAAATTGAAGATAACATAAATCAATGGAAAGGTATACGAGGCTCATGGATTAGAAGAATCAATATAGTCAAAATGTCCATACACCCAAAGCAATCTATAGAGTCAATGCAATCCCTATCAAAATACCCATGGCATTTTTCACATAAGTAGAACAAATAATCCTAAAATGTGTAAGGATCTACAAAAGACTCAACTAGCCAAAGCAATCCTAAAAAAAAGAACAAAGCTGGAGGTATCATGCCCCCAAATTTAAAACTATATTATAAAGCTATAGTAATCAAAAAGTATTGTACTGGCACAAAAACAGACACATAGATCAATGAAATAGAATAGAGAATCCAGAAATAAAACCACACTCATGTGGTCAATTAATCTGTGACAGAGGAGGAAGAATATACGATGGGGAAAAGACAGTCTCTTCATTAAATGGTGTTGGGAGAATTGGACAGCTACACGCAAAAGAATGAAACTGGACCACTTTCTTACACCATATACAAAAATAAACTCAAAATGTATTAAAGACTTAAACATAAGACCTGAAACCATAAAACTCCTAGAAGAAAACATAGGTGGTAACCTATTTGACATCAGTTGCAGCAATACTTTTTTGGATATGGCTCCTCAGACAAGGGCGACAAAAGCAAAAGTAAACAAATGGGAGTACATCAAACTAAAAAGCTTTTGCACTTTGAAGGAAAACACCAGTGAAACAAAAAGGCAACCTACTGAATGGGAGAAGATATTTTCAAAGATACATCCAATAAGGGATTGCTGTGCAAAATATATAAGCAACTCATTTAACTCAATATCAAAAAACAAAAAAAATTTAAAACATGGGCAGAGGACCTGAATAGACATTTTCGCAAAGAAGACATACAGATAGCCAGTAGTTGTGTGGAAAGACACTCAACATCACTAATCATGAGGCAAAGGCAAATCGAAACCACAGTGAGATACCACCTCACCTGTCAGAATGGCTATTGTCCAAAAGACATGAAATAACAAGTATCGGTTAGGAAAGGGAACCCTTGTGCACTGTTGGTGAGAATATAAATTGATGCAGCCACAATGAAAAACAGGATGGAGTTTCATTAAAAAAAAAAGAAAACAAAACCACTAATTTGAAAAGATATATGTACTCCAGTGTTCATTGCAGCTATTATTTACAATAGCCAAGACATGGTACAATATGAATGTCTATCCATAGATAAAGAAGAAAGAAATGTGGTATAAATTTCATAAATACATATATATATATACACACACACACTTTTAAAAAGACAAATATATATCTTTAAAAAGCATGAAATCTTGTCATTTGTGGCAACATGGATGGAGCTGGAGGGTATTATGCTAAGTGGAATAAGTCAAAGGAAAACAGATGTTGTATGATTTCATTTATATGTAGAATCTAAAAAACAAAACTAATGAACAAACAAAACAAAACAGAAATAGACTTGTAGATGCAGAAAAGAAACTGGTAGTTACCAGAGGGGAGTGGGATGGGGGGAAGGTTGAAATAGGTGAAGGGAATTAAAAGGAACAAGCTTCTAGCTATAAAGTAAAAAAAGTCACAGAGATATAATGTACACACATAAGAGATATAGTCAGTAATATTGTAACAACTTTGTGTAGTGAAGGATGGTAACTGGACTTATTGCAGTGATCATTTCATAATGTATAAAAATACTGAATCACTATTTTGTACACTTGAAACTAAAATAATATTGTATGTTAATTATAATTCAATAATAATAAAAGGCATAACCTATGCCTGGTCAAAGAGATATTTTTAAAAAAGAAGCTTTAAAGGAAATGACCATATAATTTACAGTGCTAAGACACTAAAGGAGCGCTAAAAGTATTAAAACAATTACATTATTATTTTTATTATACAATTAATTTAATACATACAGCATCATGTCATTTGCAAACAGTGATAGATTCACTTCTTCTTTTCCAGTTTGGATTCTTTTCATTCCTTTTTCTTCTCTGATTGCTATGGCTAGGACTGCCAAAACTGTGTTGAATAAAAGTGGCAAGAGTGGTCATCCTTGTCTTGTTCCTGATCTTAGAGGAAATTCTTTCAGCTTTTCATCACTGAGTATGATGTTAGCTGTGGGTTTGTTATATATGGCCTTTGTTAGTTTGAGTTATGTTCCCTCTATGCCCACTTTCTTAAGAGTTTTTACCATAAGTGGATGTTGAATTTTATCAAAAGCTTTTTCCTCATCTATTGAGATAATCGTATGGTTTTAATTCTTCAGTTTGTTAGTGTGATGTATCACATTGATTGATTTGTGAATATTGAAAAATCCTTATAAAATCCCACTCGATCGTGGTGGATGATCCTTTTAATGAATTGCTGGAGTCAGTTTGCTAATAAATGTATAATTACAGATTTTTTGGAAATATATGGGGTTTTTGCCTAACAAATTTGTTTTAATATACTGGTGGACCTTAAAATAGTACTATGCAAAAGCTATTTTCAAAAATTCTATTTCTTAAAAAACTAACATAAGTTCACATACACTTTCAGAAATGTTCTTTTTTTTATTTTTTAACACCTTTATTGGAGTATAATTGCTTTACAATGGTGTGTTAGTTTCTGCTGTATAACAAAGTGAATCAGCTATACATATACATATATCCCCATATCTCCTCCCTCTTGCCTCTCCCTCCCACCCTCCCTATCCCACCCCTCTAGGTGGACACAGAGCACCAAGCTGATCTCCCTGTGCTATGCAGCTGCTTCCCACTAGCTATCTATTTTACATTTGGTAGTGTATATATGTCCATGCCACTCTCTCACTTCGTCCCAGCTTACCCTTCCCCCTCCCTGTGTCCTCAAGTCCATTCTCTATGTGTGCGTCTTTATTCCTGTCCTGCCCCTAGGCTCTTCAGAACTATTTTTTTTTTTTTAAGAATGTTCTTTTTTTAAATTCCATGTATTGATTACCTGAAAAAAGGAAACACTTTTTATCAGTGAATATTTAGATAATATAGTGACTTTCTTTGTCATACCTATATCTAATTTGATATCACTGATATTTTCAGAAGAATGTTTTTTGCTCTTAGTATGGTCTTTTTTTGTTTTGATATTTTCTTTAAATTGTTTGAAATCTTCTCAATCTTATGGTTAAAAAATTTTAAATTTTTGACACCTTCAGTTGACTCTTTTCGGTAGACCATAAAATTGAGAAAATACTCAGCAGATACTGAGGTACCTGGGAAGCTCAGAGTAATTTCTGCTAAGTAGAAGAAATTATCAACTCTATTTTTCACATTAAAATGTGTAAATACTTGAACCAAATAGTTTTTAAAAGTACTATCTTTTCCCCTCAATTTAGCCAAATGGCTTTTTCAACAAATATTCTTACAAGACAAAACTCATCAAATATGATACTAAACTTAGATGCTGCAAAATTGTACACCTTCTCAATTTCATTCTAGTATGGTACAGAATATAAAATTATCCAATTAACAAAAGGAGCAGCTCTTCGAAGGAAAGTCACTACAAATCTAGATACTTCCAAATGACATTTAACCATACCTTCTGCCACTGTCCACAGCCAATCGTCATCATCTAGCAGCCATCTCAAGACAATCTTTAAAAGTATTTTCAAATAGATTCAGAAACTCAGTACTTAATTTTTCTTTTTTTAAATATATACTTTTTAAAATTTGATTGATAATGAAAGGATTTATTGAAAATTTTAAAAGCATTAACAGAAAATTAAATCACTATATAGTTGTAGGTTTACACCATATAGTAAATTATAAAAACCCCTGTAGCAAGTCCAATTTGGGACTGTCTCTATGGGAGGACCACTCAGTCTTTATTTTCGACACACATTTCATGCCTACCTCATCTATTTATTTCTCACTGACCTGCCTGGCCATTTCCTCTATCTCATAGCCTGTGACAGAGCCCATGGCATTACTGCATGGTTCACCAAGTGGCCAACAGGGACAACACCGCTAAATTGTTTTTCTAGCGCCTCTGGACACAGGAAGGATACAGCTTTTCCTAGTCAGTCCTGTCTCAAAGGAAGTGTTGGTTATTTTTAAGTGTAGAAAGAGTCTGAAAAGAAAAATGAGCTATGGATGATTGTCATTTAGACTTAACTCTAACTTAAAGGAAGACATCAGTGTACAGTGTGTCTCACACTCTATTAGATGAGGCCATGGTGAAACGTAGAACACAATGTGAACGTCTTCCACACCATTCCAACTAATTTAAATGCAACTGTCAGTAACGCTTTACTAAAAATGGAAAACCTTGGGTAGATGGTAACCTCGGACAGTAGAAAAATTTGTCTGAGGCAAACTGAGTTCTACGGTCACCTTGCTTTAAGGTGTTTCCTTTCTGGCAGATCCATATTCCCAAAAAAAATGGTATTTGACTTAAAATCCTGGTTGAAAATAGTCTTATTTGATTGGCCTTGAATAGGTAAGAGAAAAATTTAAATTAGGATAAATATCAAGAACTATAAAATATTTGTATTCAAAATGAAAAATAGACCATCTTGTATGCACATTCCACCTTTGTTAAAAATACATCCAGAAGGGAAAGTGACTTCCCTCTCATTGCGTAAGTGCACTTTGGAGGAGGATGACATACAGATCATGTGGTTCCTTCTAGTTTCTTTTTTTTGTTTGGTGTTTCATTGGGTACCATTGTTGTTATTTTAACAACAGCAGCGGATGCTCCACAGTCTTGAGGTCAACATTCAGACTCCTTAGCTTGGAACTCAAGACCCTTCATGATATGATCCCCATCTATTACTTTAGGGTTATCATTCTCAAGCTTCTCCTTTAGGTTCTTTCTTCTAGCCCAAGTACAATTTTCCTTTCTTGTAACGTGTTTCATGCCTCTGTGACTCTGCATATGTTGTTGCTTCTGCCGAAAATCTGCCTTAGCCCGTGTCTTTTATTCATTTAGCAAGTATTTACTGAGTGGTTATGTTACTTCAGACTCTGTGCTGGGCATGGTGTGTCAGTATGTTGTTTTTTTTTTAATTTTATTTTTATTTAATTTATTTATTTTTGGCTGTGTTGGGTCCTAGTTTCTGTGCTAGGACTTCCTCTAGTTGCGGCGAGCGGGGCCACTCTTCATCGCGGTGCACGGGCCTCTCACTATCGCGGCCTCTCCCGTTGCGGAGCACAGGCTGCAGACACGCAGGCTCAGTAATTGTGGCTCACGGGCCCAGTTGCTCCGTGGCATGTGGGATCCTCCCAGACCAGGGCTCGAACCCGTGTCCCCTGCATTGGCAGGCAGACTCTCAACCACTGCGCCACCAGGGAAGCCCCTTGTCAGTATGTTTTTAATGAGTAGATACATAAATGAATGAATGAGGCACCTTTATCAGTTTTAAGAATGGGCAGGCACTAGAGTGGGGTGAGGTGTAACATTCTAGGTATGAGGGATCACATGAGCAGATAGCATAGAAGCAGACTCAGAGATTTTTTTCCCTCTTTCTCCCTTACTCTTTGGTTTACTGCAGGAGAAAAGGACAAAACAAGAGTTGGAAAGTGGTCCTTACCTCATACCATTTAATTATTCTTACATTCCAGCTGATCACACCAGATGCCTCAATAGAAAGTAAAAAAGCAGACTATGACATGGTTCCAAATGGCAGAATCATGGGTAGAAATAGGACCATCTTTAAGGACAAGCTTAAATGTCACCTTCTCCAGGAAGCGTTCCTTCATATGCAAACCTACTACAAAGGGTACGATCTCTCCCTCTCTTGTCTTCCATAACACTTTATAGCCACCATTTTTTAGCATTTATTTACTTTTATCTTGTATTTATAGTGATTTCTGGCTCCTTCTTGAGTCCTTACATACTTTAGAATATTGTGAGCTATCTGAGGACAAGGCACCAAACTCATTCATTTTTGCAGCGCCTGCCAACATGTCCTTAGTGTTTGGCAATTTGATTGGAAAATCTAATCTATTATTTGGATGCATTTTAGCTTAACCATTTTCACTCAGTTGCTTGCAAAACGTAGAACTATTATTTCTTATATGTGTACAGCACTTTCCAGCCCCTTCTTTATTGGCCTCCAGCCACATCAGTTTGGTTCCTTAAGCACACCAAATTCTTTTCCACTTAATGTCTTTCACACAAATTGGTTCTTCTGCCTGAAACACTAGTCTTCCCCCCTGGTACGTGTGTGTGGACACACACACACCACAACGCCCCACACATACACCTTCTGCATAGCCAGGTCTTTCTCACCTTTCAAGCCTTTACCTAATTGTGAACTGCTCAGTGAGACTTTCCTGGACCACTATACAGCTAGCCCTTCAAATGCCCAGGTTCCTCACATGCAGATTCAACCAACCTCGGATCAAAATATTCAAAGAAAAAAAATTCCAAAAAGTTCCAAAAAGCAAAACTTGAATTTGCCACACATAGGCAACAATTTTTATTGCATTTACATTTTATTTACAACTATTTGCATAACATTTACATTGTATTAGGTATTATAAGTAACCTAGAGATGATTTAAATTATAAGGGAGGATGTGCATAGGTTACATGCAGATACTACACCATTTCATATAGAAGACTTGAGCATCCTCAAATTTTGCTATTCATGGGGGTCCTGGAACCAATTCCCTGTAGATCCCGAGGAATGACTCTGTTGACTCCCCTTTCCTCAGTATACTTTCCCATGCCATGATACTCCCCCACCCCTTCTTTCAGTGCATTTTTCAGTTTGTAACTATATACTTATTTGTTTGCCTCCTTGTTTATCATCTGTCTTTCCAACTATATTATAAGCCCCCTAATGGCAGATAAGCCTATTTTATTCACAAGTGTATATCCGGTGCTTAGCATAGTATTTGGCATATAGTTGGCAGGCAACATATGCTTGTGAAAAGTATAAGCTTCAAAATGCTGTTACAAAACTTGCTGCTACTTCCAAGTCTTCCTACAATCTGGAAGTTGGAGATGGGCAATGGAAACATTCCTATTTCACACAGAAGCATGCTAAACCATAAAGGAATGATTAACAACCAGCAGTGAATCTGTGAAGAAGCTGTTCTAATCTCCTAACTTGTAGCCCATTACCTACAACCCCAGGCCAGCTCTCCTGCCCTTTTCAAATGAGAAACAAAGTTAACAAGTGCCTTTAGCATGACTTTGACCAAGGACTGCTCAGGAGACACTTTGAGGGATCTCAAATGCCCACTTGGGCAAGCTGCCTTCCATCAGAAGCAGGCACGTGTTGTGGGCTCTGAAAGGGGAAACCTTCTCTGTGTCACAGCTGAAAGCAGCACTTTGGATATTTAAAGCAATCCCTCTTTTAAAAAATTAATGACCTGAAAGGGGAGAGAAGAAGCTGCCTATGTAATACGGAAAGAGGAGCTGAATGACCACAGCCCTGGTCCCTCTCCAAATGATGTCATCATCAGTCTAGATAATAAATTTGTAACAACGTGGCTGAAAGAGATGGGACACAATTTCAATATAAGTCAAAGGAGCTGGTGGCAGCAGAATCTAAAGGGAGGAATTTTTAAAATCTGTCTGGCCTATGGTTTTCTATTCCCTGGGTAATTAGATTATCCAGAGAGCAGAGCAGAAACCACAGTGAGCTCTGGCGCTAGGAGCCTGGATGTCCCCAGCCCATCAGAACAGGCCGAGTGGCCAGCGGGCCCTTCTCTGCTGAGTCTGCCGAGCACGCCCTTCTAGTTTGAAAGGGGAGACATGGGAGAACACTTGATTTGTTTTTTTCAGAAGTCAGCCAGTCACTTAACATGTATCATAAGACGTGATCCCAGAGAATGTTTTCCCTCACCGTAGAGGGCCATACCATCTTTCTTGTTCCTTTCAGGATCTGTTCCTGGTGATTTCTCCCTGGATTGGTCTGGAGTCTGCATCCCTTACCATGTTTATGTTGATCTTGGCTATATCACAGATGCTTTAAATTACTCGAGGGTGTCTTGTTTTAAAGTATTTTTCATTTCATTCTTAGTGTCAGAATGCGATAGAGCTCAGTTATGGCGGCAGATCTAGTCCCAAGGTCTTATATGATCTACTGTCTAGCGATTCCCACAGATCCTCATAACTATAAATGTTTGATAAGAAAATGAATTAACGGGCTTCCCTGGTGGCGCAGTGGTTGAGAATCTGCCTGCCAATGCAGGGGACGCGGGCTCGCGCCCTGGTCTGGGAAGATCCCACATGCCGCGGAGCGACTAGGCCCGTGAGCCACAACTACTGAGCCTGCGTGTCTGGAGCCTGTGCTCCGCAACAAGAGAGGCCGCGATAGTGAGAGGCCCGCGCACCGCGATGAAGAGTGGCCCCCGCTTGCCGCAACTAGAGGAAGCCCTCGCACAGAAACGAAGACCCAACACAGCCATAAATAAATAAATAAAATAAAATTTAAAAAAAGAAAGAAAATGAATTAACAAATGTGTAAGTTTGTAAGAAGCACATCACCACCTCTTTTATGTCAACTCCAGTGCTTTCCTAGTCCCAAAGATAGACTGGCAGCCAGTGGGTCCATACATTCAGGATTCAGCCATCTCACCCGGGCACTGGCAAGTCCACTTCTGTCTATTCCCATCTTCATCCAAGCCACTGTCGCTTCTCTCCTGGCCGACTGCAGTAACCTTGTAAAGTTTCCCCACAGTCATACTTTTTTTCTTTGGTTTCCAACCGTCTTTTAATTTATGCATAATATATTCACATGTAGTAGAAAAGTTGTCTTTTTATTTGCTTAATTGGACAATACCAAAAAGGTATTCTACACGTTTTGTCACAAAAGGGGTTTTGCTTTTATCAGAAATGAATATTTTATATTTGTCTATGCCTTTGTTAAATTAACGGAGACATTATTGATACCTTCTAAACTAAAAGCAAAATCAGAATTTCAGGTAAACTAATCATAAAGATCATTAAAATCAAGCAGCCATAATGAAGGCCTCACGGTCATATTTGCGCCCCTCCATCACATTTTCCATAGCCAGTTTGGTTTTTTAAAATATTAATTGTTTTTTGTTACTCTCTTGCCTAAACACTTCAATGGTTACCCACTGCTCCCTAGATAAGGACCAAGATCCTTCCATGAATGGCCCATAAAGCCCTGTGTGGTCTGTTATCTGTCCGCCTCTCCCATCTCTCCTTAAAGACCCATGGCTTCCTTGAGCACTTTCTTCAGCCACACTGTCTTTTAATTTTCTTCATCATGCCTTGCTCCTTTTCATCTCTAAGACTTCACATTTACTGCTTCTTCCATCTGGAATGCCAGTGTATCCTCACTCACACCTGGTTAATTCTAACTCATGCTTAGCTCTCAAGTTACTGCGTCACTGAAGTCTTCTTTTTTTTTAAACAAAAATTATTTATTTATTTATGGCTGTGTTGGGTCTTCGTTTCTGTGCGAGGGCTTTCTCCAGTTGCGGCAAGTGGGGCCCACTCTTCATCGCGGTGCGCGGGCCTCTCACTATCGCAGCCTCTCTTGTTGCGGAGCACAGGCTCCAGACGCGCAGGCTCAGTAATTGTGGCTCACGGGCCTAGTCGCTCCGCGGCATGTGGGATCTTCCCAGACCAGGGCTCGAACCCGTGTGCCCTGCATTGGCAGGCAGACTCTCAACCACTGCGCCACCAGGGAAGCCCTGAAGTCTTCTTTTAACCCATTCCCTCAACCAAAATCAGTGTGTGCGCGTTCGCGCGCGCACACACACACACACACAATAGCCTTTCTCACAATACCTTGGCATCTCCTCCCACTCAATAGAACCGTTTCCATTGATAACAGTGTTCGTTTCTATATGACCAATTGCCTGATTGTAAGATGTGGACGGGGGGCTGTTCACTTCCCAGAGACTAGGGGGGAGCACATGATCAGTAAGCACTTGTCGAATGTGTAGAAGACAATTTGTCTCTGGTTTCATGACCCTGGGAAGTCAAAGTCATGGGTTCAGTTCTGAGGAGCCCAAGGACACACAGACCATACCCCTTAACAAAGATGCTGATAAAACGGAGGTTTGAAGAGGTTAAGGGCCTTGCCTGAGGTCACATAGTTTGGATTTAAAGCCAGGTCTGCCCAACTCCGTAATCTGTTTCTTTTACACTTCACCATAGGGCCTCATCTTCTGACTATTTAGAAGTAGCTTCCCTGCAGCCTGGAAATAAAGCAACAATTCAGAGGACATACTTGGTGGATGTAGGACAGAGGTGTGATTCGTGGACATAGGAGGGAAAGTCATGGTGGAGAAGCGTTTCACAGAAGAAAGGGGGTCCTGTGTGACGGAGTGCAGGGAAGTTTTTTTCCCTCTCTGGTTAAGGTGTAAAAATATTTCTCACTGCTATTTTCTTGACAGTAAAAACTGAGTTATGATGGTGTGTTAATATGTAGAAATATTAGAACGCAGGGTGTAAGTTGTAAGAAAAAGCGAGATATCTGTCTTTGGAGTGTCTTGCCAAATGGCTAGTGGAGAAAAGTTTAACTTCAGTTGAACATCTGGCGAAACTTTCTTCGCATCTGCAGCTTTCCCCTACCTACCCCCCCATACCCGCCTCAGTAAAGTTCTTCCTATGGAAATATCTAAAATTGGTAAGAAATCAAGTACTTAAAAAAAATCAAGCGACAGTTTTCCTTTTTTCACTTGTTTATATTCTTCCAAACCGTCTTAAAGAGAACTTCGTGAATTTAGTTTCTTAATGTTTTAAATGTTTGAAAAATTGTAAAATTGCATGAATAAGAAATATGCGTGAATGAATTAAGCTTACTACCACACTCTTGTGAGAGAAAGGATTTGCTTAGCAAATAAATAACTTTGATATTGTTGGAAAGAACGTTTAAACACCAAAAGAGAACAAGCTATTCACAAGCACTTTACATACCAACCCCTGAGAAGCTTATTACAAATCACCTGTCTTTTATTTACTAAGATATGTCCCTAGAGACACCTACTTGGCAACTCTAGTTTAAATTAATATATTTTCTTTAAAAGATAATCTGCATTTACTTTAAAACTCTGGGTGATTCAAAGCATTACAGATTCATACCGATAGATATGTATTAGTCAGAATTAGGAAAGCTTCAGAGTGTTTACGTAATGCCTTCTATTTGGAAGTCTGTTCAAGGGCTGCAGAATCTCAAGCTTCTTTTCTTTCTTCTCTGTCTCTTTTTTTCTGTGTCCCAGTTTCTAATGCATGACTCTGCTTACTGTAATTGAATGCTTGAATTTAGCAGAGAAGGTATACAGAGCAAAAATACATCAACAGCAAGAACAGCAGCAAAAATTGAAATTGCCTATCGAATCTTAGAGTTCAATATTTTCGGTTCTAAAAAACTAACCAGTGTTTTTAAAAACTTTATCACAACACAGTGGTAAAATGTCAATTATGTGTGTACCATTGTGTAGGCACTGGAGAGATATAAGTATGTTCTAGATCTTCAAGAGTTTACTCTTGTTAGGGAAACAATATCTTGCAATGTATATTGATATAGATCAGTGGTGACTTTGCTCCCCACGCCCCCAGAACATTTGGCAATGTCAGGAGAAATATTTTGGTTGTCGCACTTGAGAAGGGGTACTACCGGCCTCTAGCACTTAGGGGCCAGGGACGGTGCCCAGCATCCTGCAATTGCCAGGAGAGTCTCCCACAACAAAGAGTTATCCAACCAAGAATGTCAGTAGTGCCACAACTGAGAAACCCTGATGTAGATTTGACATCAGTTCACTAAAATATGAGATCCTTAGGTGTAGGACTCCTGTGGTCTTTAGCTCTGAATCTCCAGTGCCTAGCCAAGAGTCTTGCACATTTAAGCAGGTATTAAATGTCTGGTCGTTACATGAATGAATGAGTAAATGAAGAGCAAAATTGGGGCATGAAACAGAAAGACCACGAATCTCATCAAAAAAAAAAAAAAAAAAACTAGCTATGTGGGTGAGAATCCTTTTTCATGTAGAAGTTAGTTTTCAGACCACTAGTACTACTGATACTTCCAAAATGGCTACCTTTTGTTGGGAGACCACTGTTTGCCAGATACTTTCATCATATGTGCCCAGAAATAAACCCCAGATATATAGCAGTTCTCCATATTCCCAGTGAGAAGATTAAGACACATTTGACCAGCTCGAAAATATTAATTTTAGTGATGTAGATTAAATAGTTAAATATCTACTTACGTAGTTGATTCACTTAGATACATTTAAAATTACATATTATATTAATATATTAATTTAGAAATATGCTTTTTCCCCACACTCCTTTGTTTCGTAAAACAATTTTATTCAAACTTTAGACATGCATGTTTCAGTATTGCTCGGTCATTACATCACCTTTTAAAATTCCTTGCATCTAAGTTGTTTCAGATGTAGTAGTTTTTTAAACTATATATAATTCTATTCACTCATATTTTTTTCTCTAAGCCAAAGGCACTCATTTATGTATGATTACGAAAGGTTACTCTTTTCTTCCTATAGATAAAATTATTCAAGATTTTCACAATGGAACCACTTAGTGTATTGCTCTTAAAAGTGCTATCTACAGGACTTGTTTATATGCAAATCTTGCCTAAAAGACCATCCTCCCTCTCACCCCATTCTCCCACCCGCCTGTCCTCTCCACCCACACTTCACTCCCAGGATGGGGCAGTTACTAAATATGTGTTACATTCAATTGCCTTCTTTTGGTAACTGCTTTTGTTAGATGATTTCATAAGGATCCAACCCTAGCACTGATCAAGGTAGTTACAGGATAATGAGCCTTCCCCAAACAAAATTGGTTATTCAAAATATAGTAACTGAGAGAACATTGTAAGCCCTCAAATGAAAGGCGGTTCTACTTTATGGGGCACAATTTTTAGGGGAAAACTCTTACCTGTTTTTGAGACATGTACAGTGTAGTTCCCCCTTATCCGCGGAACATACATTCCAAGACCCCCGTGAATGCCAGAAACCACAGATAGTTCCGAACCCTATGTACACTATATTTTTCCAGCATTACTCTGCACTTTAGGGCCATTATTAAGTAAAATAAGGGTGACTTTGAATGCAAGCACTGTGATACTGCAACAGTCAACCTGATAACCAAGTTGGCTACTAAGTGACTAATGGGTGGGAAAGGCTGAACAAAGGGATGATTCAGGTCCTGAGAAGGGCAGCTTGAGAATTCATTGTGCTATTCAGAACTATCGCAAATTAAAACCTATAAATTGTTTATTTCTGGGATTTTCCTTGTAATATTTTCATACTTTGGTTGACTAGATAACTGAAACCATGGAAAACAAAACCTTGGATGAGTGGGGACTACTGTACAGTGCATTTTCTCAATGAATCCCAACAGCAACCCCAGTTTTCCTCGTTATTTGTATCCCATCCTTATGAAGCTCAGTGTTGTGACCATGCAGGGTCCAGGCCATGTGGCTAATAGGAGCTGGACCACAACCCACACCCAGGTCTCTTAGGCCTCAAAGACGAACCTACTTATCATTTACCCAAACAAGTTTTCGTGAGTGGAAACCAACTGGGAAGGTGTTGCAGGGGAAAGGCAAAAACATAAGTAAAGGAGAAAAAGTAAAAATTCCCATGACACTTCTTCTCCTAAGTTCAATTTCCTTTCCAGTTGATGTCTAAGGCATTTGCTAAAATGAGTAATATTTTTTCTGATTTTGTACATTAGACATGATTAATTTAACACTCCTTAGAAGTTAAGAAAGATTCCTAAGAAAGGTTAATTAGGATCTAGGTACTGAATGCCATGAACTCTGGTAGTCAAAGTTAGGCAAAAATATTTAAGGTTTCCATTTTAAAACTAAACACACAAAAATAAAATTTTAAAACAAATTCAAGAAACTAAAATATCACTTTCATCAAAAGTCTTTGAGTAATTTTTTCCAATGATAAGACTATTGGTTATAGCCTTCCTGAATGTGATTTGAGTTCTAGGTTTCTTCATCAATAAAATTACTAAACCACCGTGCTGGTGTGAGGTTGGAGGAGATAAAATATTTGAAGCACAGTGCATTAGGCCTGGTTCACAGAAAGCAGTCAATCAAAGTTAGTTCCTCTGCCTTTGTTCTATTCTTCTCTGATCACTTCAACATTTAGACCAATAGTAATACTTGAGGAAGAGTAGCAGAGATGAGGCTGAAGATGTTGTAATGGTTATAAATGGAAAAAAAAAAAGAGTTAACATGAATATCTTTGTGTACTACAATGTTTGCATTGATGTTAGTTATAATTTAAAGAAAATCTTAGAGGTCTAACCTGACTCCAACCTAGGATCTGAAACTCAATTATGGAGCTGCACCACCTTCAAAACTCCACTACACCCATTGGATCCTGGTTTCCAGTTCCATGCTGCTTAAACCTGGCCATAGTCAACCAGCAGAAGGCAACACAGCTTCCTTTCTAAATCCCACCACAGATTGGCAAGCGTGTTACATTTGATGAATTTCAGATGTGTTTGAGGCAATGGTAATGAAAGACAAAACAAGACCATTGAGTTGGTAGCAAAAGGTCCTCAGAGGATACATCAGTTCCTTAAATGCAGTAAAATAAATGTTGCCATTGGTCTGTAATAATTAAGAGGACACAGTTGCTGGAAAGGGTCTTAGAGATTACCTTTCCAACACAGTTGTAATGCAGATGGAAGAACAGAGGTCCAGAAAAGAGGAAAGACTCGCTCAGAGTTGCACAATGAATCATGACAGAACAAGAACTAGAATTCATATCTCTTGGGTCTCTAGTAACTAACCAGATATAAATACATGGATACATACATACATAACCATTCCTTAAGAAAGCACTCTTAGGGCACTCATAATTTCACTTTGACATCTTTGCACAAAGGCTGTTGTAGCGTTATGACCTAAATAGGAAAAAAGTGACATCACTTCTAGGACATCTGCCCCTAGTAGGTAGCATCTAAGACCCTTGCCAAGGACACCTCCAATCTCCTTGGACATGCTGGGTCAGCTACTTGCTTGGCTGACATCAGCCTGACTCACACCTTCAGAAGTGGCAAGATGTGCACAGTAAGGAATGAAACAAACTCAGGGTCAAAGCTAGGTCAAGTTTTCCAAAATCATCCCCAAACCCCTTTAGCTAATTGGAAATTGCTGCAGAGAGCCTACCTCTACTCTACAGCTGAGCAACAAAAATGCCTCCAGTGGAGACTTTACCTCCCAGAGGTGAGCTGAGATCATTTCTGGCAATGTAGCGCTCCCTGTTTATTTTTAGATCAATACAGTGGAGCTCATTGGTTGACTGCTGGGCACACACAAATCATTTGGAGCTATAGCTCTGAAAAAATGTCTTCTAAATAAGTGTTCTTTAATCTGTTTCTGTCAGCATTAATAATATGACGTCTACCAAGCTCTGCTTTATTGTTCATGTACACATGTATGTGTGTGCTTCTGTGTGTTGAAGGGACATGTGTACAATAGAGATTGGCCCTGGAAGACACTTAGTAATTGTCACTTCTTTTTCATTCATAGATTTATTCAGGTATCTTTAATAAATAACTATTGTGTTTTACCACATGACATTATCATGAACTGTTGGCTAAAATAAAATAATCAATAAAATCATTTCCATTATTAAACAAGCAAGTATTTACTGACTGCTTTCTGTATAGTAGACATTGTACTAAATCCTCGGGACATACTGTCAAATGAATAGAGTCCCAGGAACAGAAGAGGACATAACCTAGTGAGGGAGGGAGCTGTATAAAGAAAAAGGATAATACAGTATGGTCAGTGATAGAAGAACTGCTGCATAAAGTGCTGTGCGAGCAGAGAGAAATGAGCAATTAATTCTGCCCAGGGAAAGTAGGGGAGGATTCCTGGAGCAGAGGACAACTGACCTGGGGTTTCCCAAGGGTTAGGAGGAACAAAAGGATAACAAAAGAGTTTTTCAACCATAGGAAACAGACCTCATCTTCTTTCTCTGGAGGATTGAAGCTTCCTGGAAAAGGGAGTCTGAGAAAGCCCTTGGAGATGCCCTAGCTGACCCATGGCCAAAAAGAGAACCTCTATGTCTCTAGCCCTCTCGATTTGGGCATCTCTCATGAATCCAAAAATTGCTGCTGTAGGAAAAAAAAAAAATGAAGGAACCCATGTGGGTTTGGAAGGTGCTTTCCCTCTGAATCACTGCTCTACAACACCCAAGCAGGACTTCAGGCAGGGGCAGAGTGGGTTTCCCTAGGCCCAGCCAAAGTAAAGCTTTTTCAAACCTAAGATTTAGAGGAGAAAAATGAAGACTTTGTGTGTATGATGCTGGAATAATCAACCTCACCTTTCTAAACTCAGTAGTGCTGTTAGTATATAGACCCCAAAGGACTTGGAACAGTAGCAAAGCTGTTGGGGTGCCCAGGAGCAGGATTCTAGAATTAAGAAAGCTGTGGGTTGAGCCCCAGCCTGAGATTTTAAAGGCCTTTGTTCCATTATCAGCTCTGCCACTTGCTGTCTGGTCTTGAGAAAATGGCATTGCCTTTTCTAGACCTCACTTTTCCCTAATAAGATGGTAATTGGATTACGCCTTCTTGTGTGATTCTTAAATTTAGGATTCTAAGAGTCTGTTTAGACATGTTTGCAGCCTAATGGATCTCAGTAGATTTGGACCCTTCATTGGAAAGTCAACCATTTTGGCCAGATCATGATGGAAGCTGTCTATACAAGAGGCTGGTGAACCCACACCTTCACAGAGAGGGACACCCCTCAGTGACTGCGGTAGATTGCATTATTTGTCTATAATTTTTCCTTCCCTCCCTGACTTTGCTATCCTTCTCCAGAAGTATTCTCCCTGGACCCACTGTCTTGGGCCAAATTTTATGACTTACTGGGGACAGTGGAATGTGGGCAGAAGTAATAGTATGTCAGCTTCAACCTGTGACCTGAAGAGGCATGGCAAATTTATGCCAGCTTTTTGGAGCTTCTTCCCTCTGCCAGGAGATCAGCATGCCCCAGAGAGCCATTGCTTCTTCAGTCTGGGTCCTGGCATGAACATTTTGGAGCTGACCTGAGCCTATCCTTAAGCCTAGAGCCCAGCAGAGCCCAGTAAAGCCCTGCCATATGATGATACACAGATTACTGTATATACCGCAACTGAGTTGCATCAACTGTGTACCTGTTAGCCTGGAATATGTTTTCATTGTTTTAACCCACAGAGAATGGGGATTGTTTGTTATGGAACAGCATTATTTCAGCCAAAAGCTGGCTAGTGTGCTGATCCTCTTTGGATTAGACTCCGTAGATGGCCCTGCAGTGCTGTGGAGTAATGCACTGTATTAGTTTCCTATAGCTGCTGTAACAAATATTAGTGGCTTAAACAACACAGTTATCTTATAGTTCTAGAGGTCAGAAGTTTGAAATAAATTCCCCAAGGCTAAAATCAAGGTGTTGGCAAGACTGTATTCTGTCAGGAGGCTCTAAGGAAGAATCCATTTCCTTGTCTCTTCTAGATTCTAAAGGCTGCCCGCATTCCTTGGCTTGTGGCTCCCTTCCTTCATCTTCAAGGACAGCAATGTACTTGTCACATTGTCGTCTCTCTGATTCTCTTTTTCTGCCTCCATCTTCAAGTTATAAGGACCTTTATGATTATGTTAGGTCCATGCAGATAATTCAGGATAATCTTATCTCAAGGCCAGCTGATTAGCAACCTGAATTCCATCGACAGCATTAATTTTAATTCCTATTTACTGTATAACCTAACATGTACAAAGGTTCCAGGAATTAGGAGGTGAGTGTGTTTGGGGGTGTAGGGAGGACATTATTCTGCCTGACATAGGAACCGTTGCTAATCCTGTACTCATAGAAAGACAAGAGTGCTAAAAAGAAATGATACAAATGAACTTATTTACAAAACAGAAACAGACTCACAGACTTAGAGAACGAACTTATGGTTACTGGGGGTAAGGGATAATTAGGGAGTTTGGGGTTGACATGTACACACTGCTCTATTTAAAATGGGTAACCAACAAGGACCTACTGTAGAGCACAGGGAACTCTGCTCAGTATTATGTAACAACCTAAATGGGAAAAGAATTTGAAAAAGACTAGATACATTTATACATATAACTGAATCACTTTGCCATGTACCTGGAACTATCACAACATTGTTAATCAACTACAATCCAATATAAAATTAAAAGTTAAAAAAAAAAAGACAAGAACGGAGGGCGCATTTGCCTTGTGGCTCCTGCCGATTCCTCCAAACCCCATCCTATAAACCAAACCAAAGACTAGGTATAGGAAATGTTTTTGGTGCCCCACATTATATACCCTCAACCTCTTACCTTAGTGTGACTGTGATGGATCGTTCTGTGCATTTTGATTTCAACCCGCCTCAAGGGTACACTACCAACTTCTCCACATTTCTCCCTTATGGCCTTTTCTAGAACTACAGAAGCCTGCTCAGTTCCTATGCAGACGTAGCCTTCACTGGCTGGGTGGAAGCTGATGAATAAATGCCCAGCCTTCTGGGAGGACATGGATGGGGAGGCTCAATTCACATGGTTTCTAGAAGGGTCTCAGCAGGACTATAATAATCCTCAGCTCAATAACCCCCATTGATTAGCTTTTCCTTATTCTCTGTCTCTCTCTCTCTCTCCCGACTCTTTATCCTACTTTCTGGATCACCTCCCAAATAAACTGCCTAACACCCAGACCTTATCTTAGACTCTGCTTTGCAGGAAACCAAGCTGAGACTCCATATTTGGTATTGGCTGAACAACCATGCCTCAGGGTTGAAAGAACCCTAACCAACACCCAGTCTAACTTGTGTAGGAATATCTAGACCAGCTCTTGTGACTCAGGAAGGCCGTCTAGTCTGTAACATCTCTCAGCAGAGGTTGTGCAGTCTCTGCTTATGTACCTCCAGGGATAGGAAAATCACTCTTTCCTCACGTTGTCTCATGAGGCAAACCATCCTAATGTAAGACAGCTATCAGTAAGAATGTGCTTCCCTGAGAAATTCTCTCATGACTCCTAGTTTAGTTTTAGTAATCCTTCTGTAATGTCATATATTCTTTCTTACAAAAATGCTCAGAGACTTAGAGACCAAAAAAACAATGCAAACTAAAACTTTCCTTCTTCATATTAAGCCTAGGGCCTTCAACAGTACCACACAAACTCAAATATCCTTACAATTGATGAAATCCTCTTTGCCAATATACTTAAAACTTCATAGCTAAGGGGAACATAATATTTCATGAGTAAGCAAGGTAAATTGGTATCAAAAGCTGGGTTCAAAAGTCAGCTGTGTCACTTGTTACTTCTGTGTGCATGAGGAAATAAGTGTCGCTTGCCAAGCCTCAGTTTCTTCATCTGTAAGGTGGGGATAATGAGACTCCCCTCAGAGGGTTGTCATGAGAAGAAAATCTATTAACACATGAACTACCTGGAAAAAGCTCTGAAATGTTGTCGTTGTTCATACAAATGATTCAGTTGTTCAATTTCAGCTCTGCCTCTAACCAAGCAACAAAACACCTTCACAATAAACATGGAAGTAGAGCCAAATTTATAATAAATTATGTCTTCACTTCTAAATGACTAAGATATTCTGTACTGAAATGACAAAGACCATGGTGGTGAGTTATAGTACTACATTTCTACTGCACCTTTGTTTTGTTTGGTTACGGATGCTATGAATCAACTTTATTACATGGGACCAAATGTTCCATGTCCTGACACTTTTCAGTCTACAAATCCTGGTCCTTGCCACCCTTGTCCATGTACCGCTTCCCTTATGTAATAACAGTACAGCAAATTTCCCTTGATGTTATCTCACAGCAAAGAAAAATGGAGGTTCAGAAGAGGCGAGGTACTTATTGACTTGGTGAACTGGTGTCAGAAAATGGGTTGAGAATCTGAGGCAGAACAGTATTTGCCAGTGGTGCAGCAAGTACAAGGGCCCTGAGGCTGACCTTGGCCTGTTCAGAGTAGCACAAACACTGGTGTGTCTCTAGGGAACCAAGTAAGGGGGATCGTGGTAATGGATGAGAGCAGAGAGGTTAGCAAGAGTCTGATTCTATGGGGCTTTTTAGGATATGGGGAAAAGTTCATAGTTTATTTTTAGTGAGATGAGAAATTTTGGGAGGTTTTTGAAGGGGAGTAACATGATCTGATTTCTGTTTTTTAAATCATGAAGTGTTGATAATTGACGGTGGAGAGGGAGAGTGTCCCAGGGAGACTGGTTAGAAGGCTGTTACAGTAGTCCATGCGAAAGATGATGATGGTTTGGAATAGCATGGTAGTGGTAACAACAGTTGGATTCAGGGCATACTTTGAAAGTAATGCAGTTAAGATGTGGGTTGAATTGGACATAGATTGTTAGGGAATAAGAGGAATCAAGAATCACTCCTACATTTTGAGCCTGAGCCATGGGGAACATGGCACCATTTCGGTGAAAGTGGAAAACTATGTAGAAGCCATGGGGATGTGGTACAGAGGGAGGGCAATGGAAATCAGAAGTTCAGTTTGGGACGTATCACATGGGAAATGTCCTTTAGATATTCAACTGTAGGTATCATTTATGTAATTAAAGGGTTGAATCTGCGGATAATTGGTGAGGTCACAGTATGAGAAAAGAAAATGTGGGACTCATCAGCATATACATGGCATTGAAGGCCCTTAAAGTCAATGGGACCACCGAGTGGTGGAAGTGTTCCTAAAGTAGGGGAGGGCCTGACACTGAGACCCAGTCTCCCCAGGTGTGGAAGAGGAAGAGGAAGCCTGTAAAGGATGCTGAGAAAGAGAGGCCAATGAAATAGGAGGAAACTGAGAGCGAGTAGCAACCTGTATGCAAACTGGAGGAAGTATTTCAAAGAGAAAGTAAGTGACAGAGTCAAATGATGCTGATAGAATAACTAAGAATAACTAAAGTGGCTGAGAGCCCATATAATACACATTACCATATCAATGTGCCCTGCAAAAAAAAAAAAAAAAGACCTCTAACTTTATTGAATGCATTTCCCAAATTGATTTGCCCAAACCATATTTTTCTAGTTAATATCAGTTACCATGCCTGGAATACTCAGTTCATAAAATGATGTTGTAGATACAAGGAAAGGAGAAGGACTGATCACCTGTGACTCCCATTCCCAACTCTCTCCCCTTCCTTTTAAGAGAGGTCCATGAAAATTGTAAAGGGCAAGATGGCGTGCATCCTTGCAAGTGTGGGTAGCCTTTTGGTCTGACGTCAGTTAGGCAAGGCCTGGTTTCTTGGGTATGAGAAGACATCACATATGAAAATAAAGCCACAAGCAAAATCCAAACCACAGCATTCAGAGGTTTTCTTGTCACAAGCCAGGTCCGAACATTGGCAGTGCAACTCCAGAGGACCTGATGCAGTGTGGGCAAGACCTTGCCTGGCCTCAGTACTACCCTCCCTTCCCGGAGTCCACATTCCAGCGTTACTTAAAGAGAAGTGTCAGAAAAGATTTTTCTTTTCCAGATCATTGGCATATGTTTGCTCAGATCTATTTTGAGGGCATTAGCTCAACATTGCTGTCTTTTCTTCCCAAAGAATTAAGAAGAGTATTTCAAAACCACATTTATTTTCTCTCTCTCTCTCTCTCTCGATTCCTCTGTTCTCCCTATTTTCTGTCCTTGCTCCTCTGTCCTTCTTTCTTCCTTGACCTACTTGAGTTTGGCATGGATTTTATCTGTCATGGCGTGGAAAAGGCTGTTGGTGCCCAGGACTTGCTCCACTGTATTGCTGACCCTTGGCTTTCTTAGCATTCATTTACATTGCAAACCAGAGAAGCTGCAAAGGATGTAGAAACTTCTGTCAACCAACTCAGTGCAAAGCTCGTGCTTACTGATCGCATCCTATATATTAGGCAGGATCTTTGTTGAAGAAAAAAGGGAAAAAGATGGGCAATTGCTGAAAGTATGAGATACATGTTTTCCTTGCCAATAGCTATCAAAAGGTTCTTACTGAATCCGTACAACCACCCTGTAAGGGCAGCATCATTATCCACATTTTATAGTTCAGGGCACTTAGGCATATTGAGGTGAGGGGACTTGCCCAAGATCAGTCAGAAGTGGTCCATCAGCCCAGGCCTTCCTTTCTCTATGGACCAAGGTTTGCACTTGAGCTGACTCCGTAAGGGATGGAGAGAGAAGCAGGAAAACAATGATTGTCTTCTATGAGGAAGGATAGTTTATTTAAGAACACAAATAAATATAAGAAGCAATACCTCTACCTTTTTGGTAAAAATCAGCTTTAAGCACATCCCTCTTCTTTGTTTGTTTTTACATGATCCCTATCTACCAGGCACTAGGCTGGGTACTTTGCACGATCCCTGAAAGTCAGAACAACCTTGTCATGTAATACTTTTAGGTAAAAAGAAAATGCATACTGTTTTCCTTTCTCCTTTCCTTTCTTCCTTTTGTTAAAATTCCCCTCTAAGGTACTCAGTGACAGAGAATATTTTAATGATCATACTGGCCATAGACACACATACCTTAGAAGAGTATCAGCATTTACTCCCAACTTCTTTTTCCCAGATTGGAAAAAAGTTA
The DNA here is from genome assembly GCF_965194805.1 of Balaenoptera borealis. NCBI lineage: Eukaryota > Metazoa > Chordata > Mammalia > Artiodactyla > Balaenopteridae > Balaenoptera > Balaenoptera borealis. The sequence continues at coordinate 104,517,151 of NC_138865.1, forward strand.
TCATTGTCCCCATTTGACACCTTAAAAAAAAACATATATACTGAGGATGGCATGAAAAGAACCTGTCTCATCATCTTAAAACATCTCCAATTTTTTTTCCTATTTCTCAGCCAGAAGTTCTCCCTAATTTGGCATCGCAAAATGAACAGGAATGTAGGAGGAAGCTTTTATTTCTCCTAGAAAATATGATCTGCTCCTGTTTTGAATCACCTTCAAAAAACTAGATATTTGGTCCTACAAAATTGTGTTTCCACTGCAAAATATGGGGACGTTTACATATTGGTGAACTGCAGTAAATATTAGATTCTTTCGGCTACCTTGTTTCTCAGCTCCTACCAGCAGCCTCGGTACCAGGCCAGTCCATATTTTAATCCAAGGCAGCTAGCCACTGTTCCTTCCAGGGGCCCTACTCAACCTACCCAGAGAAGGACGGAGGGGACCTCCTACCCACCCCATCTCACGAAGGGGTATGCTCTTAGTGAGTGTATGATACCCTGGTCTTTCACTCATTCCCTCCTGGCTTCAGAAATGAGGCAAAGGGATCAGATATGACTATGGAATGAATCTGAAGTGGCAAAAAATAAGAAACCCATACACTCACACACACACACACACACACACACACACAAACGTACATCAGCAGTCCAAGTTGTTTTTGGTAAGTTGCTTATAGCGTAGTCATTTATCAAGACATCTATTATGCACACACCTAGAGAAGAATGAAAGTCATGGGCTTATTCTTTCAGGAGTCCAACTAATCCTTCTTTAATGGCTGGTACAAAGACTTGTTCCTCTCCCATCAGTTTTGGGCTCTGAAGGGCACTTACGTGTTCCACCGAATTATACCGGATATATTAAATTAATTCTATTAGCCAGCTTATCCTATAAATCTTTAACCCAGCCCTGATACATATGCATTCACTGGTATAAATGACTTCAAGCAATTTCAGAGCTTGCTCGCTGGAGCCGTAGCTACATTGAAAGGTGATCCAGGCTCTGACCTTACTGCATTCCTCAATGTTAAATAATCGGCTAAATGGTTACAGCCCTTTTGCAAAATGGGGTAGTGCATTCTCTTCTTACCCCCTCCCACTCCATTGCTAGCTTGGAATTTGCCTTCAAACCAACTGCACGACCCATGAACTGTAATGGGCAAAAACAAGAGATGTGAGCAGCAAGGTCTCCACTGAAGACTGAATGTAAAGGAAATCCAGGAATGCTGTTTCGAAATCCTGCCTTTGCCCTTATTGTCCCCTAACCCCTACCCATCTACCTGGCATATGCTCACTTTCACTCTGTTTTCTAGGAAGCTTTTCCTACCCACCCACCACGGCTCTACTTAAGTGCCTCTTCATTTTCTTACAGTATCTTGTGCTTACCTCTATCAAAAATAATCACAACCATAGTAGTACAGTTAGTCCCCGTTCCGAGAGTGCGTTCCGAGAGTTCCGTTCAGAGAGCGCGTTCGTAAGTCCAATTTGTTCGTAAATCCAACAAAGTTAGCCTAGGTACCCAACTAACACAATCAGCTATATGGTACTGTACTGTAATAGGTTTGTAATACTTTTCACACAAATAATGCCTTAAAAACAAACACAAAAAATAAAGAAAACATGTTTAATCTTACAGTACAGTGCCTTGACGACAGCTGGCATACAGAGGCTGGCGTCAAGTGAATGGGCAAGAAGAGTTACTGACTGGAGGAGGGAGAGGTGGTGGGAGATGGTAGAGCTGAAAGAGCGTCAGCAGTAGGAGGTGGAGGTTTAGCTGCAATTTCATTCACGTCTGATGTTGATGGAACGCACATTCAAGGTCTTTGAAAGTTTGCAACTCGAAGTTTTGTTTGTAGGGGACTTACTGTAGTAGCTAACATTGAGTCTTTACTATATGCCAGACACTTTTCTAAATGCTCTATAAATATTACCTTACTTAATCCTTGTTACTACACTATGAGGCAGGTATTAGGCTTATCCCAGCTTACGTATGGGACAACTGAGGCACAGAGTAGTTCAGTAACTTGCTCAAGGACACAAAGCTGGTAGGAGGTAGAACTAAGACTAGACCCAAGCAAGCGGTCTAATTCAAGTATAACAACTAATACTGTTGAGTGCTAGTTATGGGCAAATGTTCAGTTGTCTATGTGCTTTATCCCATTTCATTCTTCAGGAAGTCACGTGCAGTAGTGATGGCATAGTAGACCCATTTTACAGATGCAGAAGTACCATGATGGATTTGAGTCCATATAGTGAGTAAGTCTAGATCCAGGATTCAAATTCAGGTTCTCTGTTCCTAAAGCCCAAGCTTTCCATCACTATGCCTTAATATACAGTTTTGTAATTGCTTATTTATTTTTCAGTGAGCTTTCCTTGTGCACAAACTCAATAAGATTTCATTTTTCTGTACTGAACCCCCCCAACACAATACCTATGATGTGCCTCTTTTTATAAATGTTTACTATACTCACATGACATGAATATATTTTGAGGCTAGCCCTGTCAATTTACATCATCAGGGGATAGAGAACTTCATGGGGCAGGAGACCATGTGTCTTAGCTTTGTCCATGTGTTTGCTCTGTTCTACCTTTCTGAAAGTTGGTGAGCATGTAGAAATCTCCATCCCCTCCTTTCCCATGAAAGTGCATAAGATCTGCGTGGTGGAGCTCCAGTGTACATTACAGGGCTAGGCTGGTGTAGTATGACACTGATATCTCCCAGTATCGAGGGCGGTTTTTTGCGTGTCATGCCAGAACTGCACCAAGCGGTTACAGGTAATCAGAGTAGACTTCAGAAGAGCAAAAGCTGTAGAGTCAGAAAGTTCTACATTTGAGTCTATTTTTGGGGTATCTTACTCTGGAGAAATGACTTAACTTTGCTATGCTTTGCTTGCTTGTATGAAAAATGAGTAGTACTTACCTTATAATATCCCAGGATGATTAAATGAGATTATATTCATTAAGTACTTGACACAGTGCCAGGCACTTCATAATCTCTCAGTAAGAGGTAGCGATTATGATTATGCTAGGCCATCTTTGCTTTTCTTCTACTCACCTCTTGGCCATTTTCTTTGCTCTCATATGCCCAGTTGTAGTCAACGTGTTGTTCTATGAATATTTGCAGAACCTTTTATTAATGAGAAGCAAGAAACTTTCAGTAATAACCTTGTATTCATGGAGTCCTTGCTATGTGCCAGGCGCTGTGCTGAGTACTTGACACAGGTTAACACATTTATTCCTCACCACACCCTATGAGGTAGGCACGGCAGTTTTCCCCATTTTACAGTTGAGGAAATAAAGGCTTAGAAAAGCTAAGCAGCTGGCCCAAGGTCATGCAGTTAGTAAGCGGCAGGAAAGGGATTCTAACTGAGGCAGTCTAACTCTACAGCCCGATCTCTTACCCAACCTGGCATGCTAAAATTTCCTCCACGTAATCCTGAGTTAGGTCTCTTGTTTTTAAAACGGGTGACAAAGAGCAAACACTTGGAAGGTCAAATTTACCCAGCTGTAAGCAACATTTGGAAGTTGGCTTGACAACGTGGAAATCTGTTTGTTTGCAGGCTTTTATGAGTAACTTTGTTGAGTCCCTTTGCTAGCCGTCTTCTGTGTATTCCTTACAGATGATCTTCAGTGAACTTGTGGGTTCTGGGAAGCAGCTGGATGGTTTGCATAACTGCCTTTACACTTTTCTGGCACAGATGTCAACTGTTCTTAAATCTGACACAGATAAAACTCAGTGGCTATTGATTAGACTCTTGACACAGTGCTCTCCAGTTTTCCTTCTATCATATTTGACTGCATTCCACGGTGATGCTGGTGACCTTCTAAGCTTTCTTTGAAACCTTATTTATGATGCAATTATATGGCCTCTCAATGTGTGTCAGAAGTCCAATTTGGATGAGGCTCCTCCTGCCTCCTTCTTGCGGATTCAATCCCTAATTCCAAATAGGTGCCCTCCTCAGACTGTCAGCCATCATGTTTAAAACGAATGTGGGATTTGAAAGGCTAACTTAAGGATGGGCTGGAGCTTGCGTTACAGAAAGCACTGCCAGCATGCATCTTCTCATATGTTTCTCCCACTTCCAGGAAAGCAGTATTCTGATTTTTAATAGTTCCACGTTCAGAAGGCAGTCCAACTGGAACAAGGAACACACATTCCAAAGTAGACTTGCAACTTCTAAAAGACATTTGTATTTGCTCTACATGGCAAAATGGCTCAGTGAGAGACCAGAAGAGTTCATGAGCAAGCCGCAGTTTGAAAGATGGTGAATGTATATTGTTCTCCCTTTGATTAGGTGGGATGAGTTGTATGCTGCTGAGGTTTGGGCCACATTTAGGAGATGGTATGGTGAGTCAACTAGAGGACCTGCCATTTAGAGTGATAGCAAAGGCTTTCATACATGAGATATGGCCAAGTAGAGAAAGAAAACAACGGTAAACTAAGATTCAGGAAACTGGAGGGGTAGTCTTCCATAACGCCTGGTGTAACCTCAGCAGATCCTGCCTCCTCTCTGGGACTCAACTTTACCATCTGTAAATTGAGAACATGGGTCCTGAGATCCCTTTCTGTAGGAAAAACTTTCTTGTTCTGTGTAGAGCCTGCAGGAGACAGCATGTACCCCAGAGCACTTCTCAGGATGCAAAGTTGGTAATAACTAGCTGTGAGGAAGAAAGAAATGACTTTCAGCTCTGTTTTCAAGGAGAAAAAACTCACCGCTCATTGGCCCAAGGAGGCAGCCAGTATTTCCAGAAGTCTGGTGTTAACTGATCTCAAATCTGAACGCTTGTGAATTATAAGGCCAATTTTCCAATCAATTCTGGCTGAAATTCAGAACGCTTGTTGAGATTTAGGGGCTGGTGAGAGGACAGAGCTGCAGAATTGCCAGGGATAATTTCTATTGCCATGTTCTGGACACAAAACAAGTCCTAGTGATGATAATAATATTAAAAAAAATATACTGGCAGGGTTGCAGAGTAAAAGTAAGTTTAATCCAATCTGGATGTAAGGAATGCATTCAAGCCCATTTCCAAATCAGTAACAGGCAGGCAGGATTTAATCCTTGATGTATTTTTAACATCTTACAAAAAGCTGTTGCACTTGGTGCTTTATTTGTTCTTTAAAGGGGGGAAACACACTCAACAACAATGGCAAAATTTTCCTCCAACCTGGAAATAGGTTACAGAAAGCTTTCTGATGCTGTTAGTCAGCCCCACTAGAAGGTGGTGGTTTTGCATTTATTACCACTATTTAAGGTTAGTATTTAGGAAGTAGGACCCACCCAGTGCCATGTCAGTGTAGGGCTATGCAGTGTCTCCAAGATTTCAAAATTCAATAATTGTCATTATAATTACCAGGAGTTAAGTACATACTGTGTACCTGGAACAGTGATGACCTCTTCACATAGAGCCCTAATGGCTTGGGACCCCATGAGGAGCTATTACTATCCTGTTTCAGAGGAGGAAATAGACTCTGAGCAGTTAGGAAATTAATCCAGGGGCCTGTAGTTGATAGCTTTGAGGTTCAGACTCAGTTCTATCTGATTCTGGAACTCATACTGATTCTGGAGTTCTGTGCCAACACTATAGGATGCCTGTGACCTGTTTTCTGTGACCATTAATTTGACACCTGGTACTATTTGAAGCGTCTCCCATGAAGCTCACACTTCACCCAGTCATGGTGCAGAAGTAAAGTTGTTGGCCAGTAGACTGATAAAGACAGCAGCTGAGTGTGGGAAGTTTTGTTTAATTTTAAACAACTTAAAATGTAGTGTATAAATAACAATATCTTTCCAGTTATAAAAGCAATATGTATCCATTGTTAAAATTTTGGAAAATCCAGAAAGTCACAAAGATGAAAGTAAAAGTTATCCCTCATCCTGCAAATATGAGAAAACCATGGCTCACATTCCTTATTCTGCATTACGTAATGGTTAAGTGCTCAAATTCTGGAGCCAGACAGGCTTAGGTTCAAATCCCAGTTCAAGCAATTATTAGCTGAATGGATTTGCATATATATATATATATATATATATGATTCATCTTTTTGTTTATTTCAAATTTTGTTTTAAAATAACTTATGAATTACATCACTTAGAAATGAAACTAATAGCCAACACTTCTATAACATTGACTCTGTGTCAAGTACTGCTGTAAAGCTTTATAGATAAACTCATTTTAATCTTCAGAAAAACCCTATGAGATTGTCCCCATTTTATGGGAAATGATGAGGAAACTGAGGTAAAGAGAGGTAAAGGATTTCCAAAATCACATAGCAAGAAAGTGTCAGAGCTGGAATTTGAACCCAGTAGTTCTAACTCCACAGCCCATGTTCTTAACCATTAATGATACTACTTCTGGTATTATTTAATATTATTATTGTTTCCTTCATAATTTTTATTTTACAAAATTGGAAACATACCGAGCATATTGTTTTGTTATCTGCTTTCTTCATTTAACAATATGCCTTGAACTTGTTTCCAAGTCATTAAATACTTTTAGGGAACACAATTTTTTGATGTCTGCGTGGTATTCAGTTGAATGTCTGAAATGTAATTAACTTAGCCAAATCTCTATTGTCAAGCATTTCAGATGTTTCTAATTTTTCACTGTAATAAACAATGCTGAGATGAACATCATTGTACATGCATTCTCTGGTTATTTCCTTTGGATAAATTCCTAGAAATAGAATTGCACAGTCAAAAGAGTATGATGCGTTTTATGTGGATATTGGTGTTTTTTGTTTCATTTTTGAGAAATTGCAAATCTCTCTGTAACCTCACCACATCAGGAATACTCCTGTAGCAAGGGAACTATTAAAAGTCACAAAACTAGCATTAGGACACACACATTACACATAACCCAATATTTACTGCATATAAAACCAGTGGTTCATCAGAACAGAATTCGTGCTAATCCATGGTAACAAAATGTAATAGCTACTTAACCCTACACATTGGGGCAACCCTACTCCAGATTCTGGAGACAATCAGGTTCACAGAGTGGTGAAGGGAATAGCGATTTATTGAGCAATTAATACATGTCCACACCAAATTCAGTCCTGTAGTGACCCTGCCTTGGGCGATGGGAAATGTACTTCACAGATAGGAAACTGAAAGGTTATATGACTCACCCAGTGTTGTAGAGATAGTGAGAGGCTGTCAGTGTGAGGCACACTCCTGCCTGTTTTCACTTTGCCCCTTCCATATGCCAACACACTGCCCCGAAAATTTAAGAATTCTATATCTGGACTTGTCAGGGGAAATGCCACTGTGATCTCGGGTTCCTGCAGCTAGACTTCAGTTTTGGGGTCCTAGGTCTATTATTCATTTCTGTTAACTTCAACTGAGACAGTTTAGCCTCAAACCTCACTGCACAGGTCTTTCCACACTGTCAGTATCACTCTCTCTCTGTCTGTCTCTCTTTTTTCTGCAAAGTCCACTGACTTTATTGATTTAAAAAACTCTACAAGGACAGTGACTGATCTGCTAAAAAAGGAGCCAAATGACATAAAACAAACCAGAGGTGAGGGTAGGGGTGAGGAAAGGGGCCAGGAATCCACTCAGAAAAAACTGGTAATTGTTGACAGAAAACTGGCAGGGCAAGGAAAAAGAAGATGGATGCAAGAGCAAGAATTTCAAAAAGGTTGGCATGGTGAGGGGAGAGAACTCTCCAAAGACCCTGGGGTGCATGGAAGATGGTTAGGATAGCAGTGATCTTCTCCCTGTAGAGGCTGGGGGAGGGGTCCTCACTTGGCTGCAAAGTTGGGTGTTTATGGGGTGACAAATTCATCCTCCTTTGCATGGGACTCCTCCAGTTGTATCACTGAGAGTCCCTCATTCCAGGAAAACCAGGACAGTTGACCACCCTGAGTGGTCACTACAGGATAATCCTGGGTCAGACATTCACAGATATATTTTTCTTAAGAATCAATTAATCTATTCCTTCACGTTCATTCACTCACTCCATCCTTCATGCCTGGTCACTGGGCAGCCGTCTCGTACTCACCTTTGTACTCTAGCTGCAACTGAGATGGAGGAAAAATTGACTTCCATTCTTCCCTTGGTTAACTGTTTCCGAGAGGAAAATGACAGAAAAACTAATTCCGTTGTAGGATAAATGCAGCAATGTAAATATGGAGCAGGCACTAAAAGGGCACTAGGAGGACACTACCATTTAGAAATATGAGAAAAAAACTTTCCGGAAAGGGGATATCTGTGCTCAGTACCGCAGATCCTATGGGACTTGGGCACTGGAAAAGATGGTCCAGGGAGAGGGAACAGCAGGAACAGCTCGGAGAGAAGGGTTTGGTGCATTTGGGAAACTATAAAGAGTTGAGAATTGCTAGAACGTGGGATAAGGGATGCATGGGGTAAGGGTCCTAATGCCAGGACCCTAGTCAGAGACAGAAGGGAAGTGGGTGTGGGGGTGATGTTTGCTGAAGAAACTCGCATCCATTACAGGAAAAGCTGCAGTTGGGAGGAGGCGCAGGGATACAAGACCATAGTAAGACCTAATGCAGAAAACAGGAAAAAAAAAAAAAAATTGGGACCTGGTGTTTTGGGATTTTATTTACAAGGTGACAGTAGGTCATTTGTTCATTTATTCTCCAATTTGTTCACTAAATTATATTTATTAAGCATTTACTATATGCAAGAAATTGTTTTAGATGCTAAAAATACAACAGTGAATACAAACAAGGTAAAGTTCCTGCTCTCAGGGAACTAGGATTCCATTAGGGGTCTAACAAACAACAAACAAATTCATAAATAAAGGAGTTCACCTCAGCTAGGAACAAATACAATGCAAAAATAAACAGAGTAATGTGACAGCAAGGGGCTGAGTAGCAAATGCGATTGGGTTGTCAGAGGAGGCTTCTCTGAAGAAATGTCATTTGAGATTCAACCAGAAGAATGAGAAAAGCTAGTTGTGCTAAGATAGTAGAAGATTGTTTCAGGCATGGGAATAGCAAGAGTAAGACAACAGCAAGCTCAGAAGGTTGGAGGGATAGAAACAAAACCAATGAAACTGGAAGCTGGGAAGTGAAAAGGAGAAGAGACAGGGATGAAGTTGGACCATATAGAATAAGGCCCTGCAGACTGGAAAGTTATTAGAAGTTTATCAGCGAAAGAGTGGTCATTCAAACTAGGGCTTTCTACATACACACACACATACACACATAGCATCGTACACATCCCCACAGACCACCATTCAGTGTCCTGTATTATAACGTTCCAGCTTTATGACCATGGGAAAGACATTTAACATACTTACTATATACCAGGCATATAGTGGTAAAGAAAACAGGCACAGTTCTTATCTCCATGGAACCTTGTCTCTCTGAAGTTTGGGTTCCTGACCCAAAATAATTCTCATGTTGTAAAGATTATAATGATCAAATAGGGTTACAAGAGACAAACACCAACTCAGTGCCTGGTACACAGAAAAAGACCAATAAATGTTAAGCACTTACCCCTTCCATTATGAAACCATCATTCATGAGGCCAGCTCAAGGTCTTTTTCTATATTTAGCTAGTGCTATCTTAGTTCAACCCAGTTAAAAGTTTCAAGAATAGATCCCCCCTTGGAGAAGGGATGCATCCACATTTTGGTATTCTCACTGCTCCCTTAGACTTTCAAGGGCTACTAATTCATTCCAAACCCCAGTCATGATAACCCTAATTCCTTTTTCTAAAGAACTGATTACAAAGTTAGAAAAACAGTGAGGATGACCAAAGGTCAGCATGTCACTAGATGTCCCTGTGTTGATGGCCAAAAACAGTGGAACACATGCATATTCAGGGTAGAAGTTGAGGCTATGGCAGATGCCAGATGGAGAATCTTTTTGGCTATTAATTTTTGTTTATGTAGTATCTACTCACTTCACTCACTGGAACCAGCATTATGCAGGGTCATGCACTACGCACTAGCTATCAGGAACGGTTACTTATTACTAGCTCAGTAGGTGGACAGGGGCATGTCATTTCCGAAGGAAGCCATTTGCAGGCTTTTCCTGCACTTATTTTCCCATGTTCAAAAATTCTTAGAAAAGTGAATGATTGCTGATAGGTTTCAGAATTTCTTTTACTTGAGCAAGCTCCAAAGGCATTTGGAAGTTTCTTCAGCCATGCAGGTTCCCAGATTTGAAAATCTAGCATCTAGCATCATCAAGCAATCACTTCTCAACCCCTACTATATGCCGTATGTTGCATGCCAGGAAGTGGTTCACAAAAATGATATGAACTAGAATTTTGTCCTCAAGTCATTTATATTCTAGTGAGCATGGCTTCCCACTGCCTTCAGGCTAAAGCTTTAACTCCAAGCAAACCCCCAGGAGGTCCTTGGCAGGCTGCCTCTGCTCCACCTTCACAAATCCTCTGGCCAAATAAAGGAGTTCTCTTTCCCTGGATACTTCTTGTACTTTACAGCCACTGCAATCATGCCTCTCCTTAAATTTGTCCCAGATGATTTCCCAGGAACAATTTGATGTAGTGAAAAGAATACAAATATCAAATCCAGGTTCTGCAACTCACTTGCTGTGTGTCCTTCTGCAGGTCAGTTTCCCTCTCTGAGCCTCAGTCTCCCTAGCTGTTAAATGAGTGGGTAGGTCTATATCATCTCTACTCTTCCTTCCATCGCTGATAAGTTCGAGGATTCTAGAGCTAGGTGTAGAATGAACAGGACATCTCAAGAAATGTTCAGCATGACTTTTCAGACCAAGAAAACAGAAACATCTTTCTTCTCAATTCTGTTTGCCCAGAGTGGTGAAGATGAGGTCGGTCAAGCTAGTCCAGCACACTATGCATGCTATTTACTTGCCTCTGTTTCCTGTTGGGCCTCTAATAACACTGACCGAGGGCTTACTTGTTATCATTCATCAGCTCTCACATCCTTACCCCAATTCTGAGAAGTGTGTATTATTATTTCCATGTTCCATGTGGATGTATGGAGGCTCAGGCAGGACATGTGACTGAGGTTGTACAGTAAGGCAGGGAGTCAGGATGTAAATCAGAGCTCAGCCTCCTTCTGGGACAGCACAAAGCCTCCCCTATTCAGCCCATGTCCTGTCTCTGATCCTCATGTCTGGGTCTCCATGCAGAAGTGGCTGCATCAGAAGAGCCTTTGAGGCTGAGAGCTGTGCCAGCACACGTTTACACTGACTGGCTTCCCCTCCACGGGGCGGGGCAGAGGCTAGCTCTGTATGTGATACAGGGAAACCACAACAAGGCAATCCCTGGAACTATAAAATCAAATTAAATCAGGGATTCTGGCTGGGGATTTAAACATCTTAGCCGCTCTGATTTCTCTGGAGAAGCCGGGAGATGGAGCCAACTCCCAGCATGCACTCTCTCCCCAGTCATAGCATGTTTTTTGCCTTAGGTTCTCAATCTGGTTTAAGTTGGCCATTTGGAGAGGAGAGAATTCCTGGGCTTGGAGAAAAGAGAGCTTTCTGGGCTTGGGGAAGACTTTTGTCTGCCAGTCTATTCTGCTCACCATACTAGGAAATCTGGAATGCTGGTGGGCTCTAAGGGTAAATAAAAAGAGGGCTGGCTCCCGTTTACGGAGCATGGGCAGCCCTCCAATGAGCTTCACACCTGTTCATTCCAACCGCAGTGCCATCACAGCAACACAGGCAGGTACTTTCCTCATCGCCAATTTAAAGATAAGGGAACCTTATCTTTAGGCTCCGAGAGACAAAATAACTCCTCCAAGGTTATGCAGCTGGCAAAGATGAAGCCATGTTTCAAATTCTGGATCATATGAACCTCTCTTCTTTTAAGCCACGTGACAATATCACCTCCACTCCCATCCTGAAGAGAAATTTAAAAAGAACAATCCAACCTACCCCAAAGGAGACATTAGTTTACAGCTAACTGGAAGTTTTTTTTTTGGGGGGGTGGCAACATATATGGATACTTATGACAAGTTTTCAGACTGACATTGACACTCAAATAAATCAAAACTCCTAGCACAAACCATTTGGTAGGAGGAAGTGTACGAACAAAGCATAATTGAAGAGGGGAGAAAAGGAGAAATATAGAGGTATAATGTGTAGTTTATAACTGATGATATTTTATATAGCATAGTAATTTAGCTTGGAGATTCTGCAGCAGTCTAGCAAGATTGGAATCTCACATAATGTTAGGCAAATTATTTAACCTCTAATTCTTTCTCTTAATTTAAAGAGACAATAATAATATTGCTACCTAACAGGGTTGTAGTGAAGATTAAGTTACTATATACAACGAGCTTAGAGGACTAGTTGAGACAGTTAATGATATACATGTCTTATTTTTAACTGGCATATTGATAATATAGGTCATATGCCATACAATTCACCCATTTAAAGTGTAAAATTTAGTGGTTTTTAGTATATTCACAGAGTCGTTGACTATCATTACAATCAATTTTAGAACATTTTCATCATTTTAAAAAGAAACCCTGTGTCCATTAGCCGTTACTGCCTATTTCCCCAAACTCCCTCGCCCTAAACAACCACTAATTCAGTTTCTATTTCTACATATTGGCCTATTCTGGAAGTTTCATTAAAATAGAATCATACAGCACGTGGTCTTTTGTGGCTGGTTCTTTCGTTTAACTTACTGTTTTTACAGTTCATCTTGTAGCATGTGTCAGTACTTCATTTCTTCTTATGGGTGAGTAATGTTCCATTGTGTGTATATACGATATTTTCCATTTGTCAGTTGATGGATGAGTTGTTTCCAATTTTTGGCTACTATAAATAATGCTGCTATGAACATTTGCGTACAAGGATTTTGTGGTCAGGTGTATTCATTTTTCTTGCATATCTAGCCAGAAGGGGAATTGCTGGGGCATACAGTAACTCTATATTTAACTTCCTGAGGTGGTGCTAGACTATTTTTCAAAGCAGCTGCACTATTTTGCGTTCCTACCAGCAATCTTTGTTAACACTTGTTATTGTCTACTTCTAATTTTATCCATTTTAGTGGGAGTGAAGTGGTAACTAACTGGGGATTTGATTTGCACTTCCCTAATGGCTAATGATGTTGAAGATCTTTTCATGTGTTTACTTGCTGTGTGTTTATCTTCTTTGGAGAACTATGTATTCAGATCCCTTGCCTATTTTTCACTTGGGTTATTAGTCTTTTTACTATAGAGTTTTAAGAGCTCCTTACATATTATAGATATAAGTCCCTGATGAGATATATTATTTGCAAATATTCTTATTATCTAAGATCATGAGTTGCTGAAAGAAAAGGGGTTTTTATTCCTTTGGATCATGAGCTTTGGAGTCAGTTCTGGGTTTGAACATCTAAGATTACCAATTCCTAGCTGTTTGACTTTGGATTGGTTACTTTGCCTCTGTAAAGTGGGACTACTAATTCTGTAGCTTCAGTTTGTGCGGATTAAAATAGCTAATATGTGTTTGTGTATGTCACAATGCCGAGCATATAGGAGGCATGGAGCAACCAGGATCTGTTATTATGGTACAGTACCTCAGAGAGTTCAAAGCATTTTTGTGATAATTGACTTATTTTATTTTCAAGACAACTGGGACATCTGATAAGATATTGATTATTAGTTTTATTTTATAACCTAGATCACTTGCTTCAGGAGGTTAGGTAATAAGCCCAAGAGACATAGCAGTTACATGATAGATCTAAAGCTCAAACTGCTTTCTTCCAACTTGAAGTTTAATGCTGTATTCAAAGGACTTGGTGGGACATATAATGTTTTTGTGTGTAACCAGAGGATGGAAATTTCTGGGAATTGAAGCAGCAATCCAAATAGGCAGGTTGCAAGCAAGTAAATTAAAACATAATCAATCAAATCTCCTCTGGCTAAGACAGTATCTTCCACTCCCGAATTCTATCTTGTAATGTAAATTTGCTGTTCTCTCATTAAGAGAGAGTGTTTATTCCCCTTCATTTAAATCTGAATTGACCCTTTGATTTGATTTGACCAATAAAATATGGCAGAATTGATGCAGTGTAATTGCTATGAAGAAGTCTAAGTAGTCACATGTAACAACCCACATGGAAGAGACGCATGACCCTTGGCTGTGATAGCCCCAGATGAGGTTCCAACCAGCAGCCAACTCCAACTGCCAGCCACGTGAGTGAGGCCATTTTGGACCAACCCCAGCCAATACAAAGTGAAGCAAAATAATCACTCAGCCAAACGAAACCCAGAATCATAAGCAAATAAATTTTTGCTGTAATCCATTAACTTTTAGGATAAATTGTCACATAGTAATGGGGAGGCAAAACCACTTGAAATTCTCAGGTAAGGAAGCAATGTCAGAATATTGTTTATTTACAATTTGATATAGCTAAAGAAATGCATGCCTTTTCTACTTTACTCAACTATAAGTAAGGTTTTGTTATTTCTGTTTTTTTTTTTTTTTAAATAAAGCCATTGAAGGTTTTATTTTTTCCTTTTTGGCAATATATTTGAGCACTTTAATTCTAGAGAAAATAGAACTTCTAAATAGAACATCACATCTGAATTTTTACTTTATCTTTTATCATATTTTCTTTGACATTATCTCCTGAATACAATGACTGAAATTTTAAAAGGCCAAAAATGTCCTTTGACAAAATGTCCTATGACAAAATTGTTACAATGTCCTATGACAAAATTCATTTAAAAATAACAATATCAAAAACCTTTCTATTTATTTTTAACATCTTTATTAGAGTATAATTGCTTTACAAAGTTGTGCTAGTTTATGCTGTATAGCAAAGTGAATCAGCTGTATGTATACATATATCCTCATATCCCCTCCCTCTTGCGTCTCCCTCCCACCCTCTCTAACCCACCCCTTTAGGTGGTCACAAAGCACCCAGCTGATCTCCCCATGCGATGCAGCTGCTTCCCACTAGCTATCTATTTCACATTGGGTAGTGTATATATGTCAATGCTATTCTCTCACTTCGTCCCAGCTTACCCTTCCCCCACCCCGTGTCCTTAAGTCCAGTCTCTACGTCTGCGTCTTTATTCCTGTCCTGTCCCTAGGTTTATCAGAACCGTTTTTTTTTTCTTTAGATTCCATATATATATGTTAGCATACAGTGTTTGTTTCTCTCTTTCTGACTTACTTCACTCTGTATGACAGACTCTAGGTCCATCCACCTCACTACAAAAAACTCAATTTCATTTCTTTTTATGGCTGAGTAATATTCCATTGTATATATATGCCACATCTTCTTTATCGATTCATCTGTCGATGCACGTTTATGTTGCTTCCATGTCCTGGCCATTGTAAATAGTGCTGCAATGAACATTGTGGTACATGACTCTTTCTGAATTATGGTTTTCTCAGGGTATATGCCCAGTAGTGGGATTGCTGGGTCATATGGTAGTTCTATTTTTAGTTTTTTCAGGAACCTCCATACTGTTCTCCATAGTGGCTGTATCAATTTACATTCCCACCAACAGTGCAAGAGAGTTCCCTTTTCTCCACACCCTCTCTAGCAGTTATTGTTTGTAGAGTTTTTGATGATGGCCATTCTGACCAGTGTGAAGTGATACCTCATTGTAGTTTTGATGTGCATTTCTCTAATGATTAGTGATGTTGAGCATCCTTTCATGTGTTTGTTGGCAGTCTATATATCTTCCTTGGAGAAATGTCTATTTAGGTCTTCTGCCCATTTTTGGATTGGGTTGTTTGTTTTTTTGATATTGAGCTGCATGAGCTGCTTGTATTTTTTGGAGATTAATCCCTTGTCAGTTGCTTCATTTGCAAATTTTTCTCCCATTCTGAGGGTTGTCTTTTCATCTTGTTTATGATTTCCTTTGCTGTGCAAAAGCTTTTAAGTTTCATTAGGTCCCACATATTAATTTTTGTTTTTATTTCCCTTACTCTAGGGGGTGGGTCAAAAAGGATCTTCCTATGATTTATGTAATAGAGTGTTCTGCCTATGTTTTCCTCTAAGAGTTTTATAGTGTCTGGCCTTACATTTAGGTCTTTAATCCATTTGGAGTTTATTTTTGTGTATGATGTTAGGGAGTGTTCTAATTTCATTCTTTTACATGTAGCTGTCCAGTTTTCCAAGCACCACTTATTGAAGAGGCTGTCTTTTCTCCACTGTATATGCTTGCCTCCTTTTTCAAAGGTAAGGTGACCATACGTGCGTGGGTTTATCTCTGGGCTTTCTATCCTGTTCCATTGATCTATCTTTCTGCTTTTGTGCCAGTACCATACTGTCTTGATTACTGTAGCTTTGTAGTATAGTCTGAAGTCAGGGAGCCTGATTCCTCCAGCTCCGTGTTTCTTTCTCAGAATTGCTTTGGCTATTCGGTGTCTTCTGTGTTTCCATACAAATTGTGAAATTTTTTGTTCTAGTTCTGTGAAAAATGCCACTGGTACTTTGATAAGGATTCCATTGAATCTGTAGATTGCTTGGGTAGTATAGTCATTTTGTTGATTCTTCCACTCCAAGAACATGGTATGTCTCTCCATCTGTTTGTTTCATCTTTAATTTCTTTCATCAGTGTCTTACAGTTTTCTGCATACAGGTCTTTTGTCTACTTAGGTAGGTTTAGTCCTAGGTATTTTATTCTTTTTGTTGCAGTGGTAAATGGGAGTGTTTCCTAAATTTCTCTTTCAGATTTTTCATCATTAGTGTATAGGAATGCAAGAGATTTGTGTGCATTAATTTTGCATCCTTCTACTTTACCAAATTCATTGATTAGCTCTAGTAGTTTTCTGGTAGCATCCTTAGGATTCTCTATGTATAGTATCATGTCATCTGCAAACAGTGACAGCTTTACTTCTTCTTTTCCAATTTGTATTCCTTTTATTTCTTTTTCTTCTCTGATTGCCATGGCTAGGACTTCCAAAACTATGTTGAATAATAGTGGCAAGAGTGGACATCCTTCTCTTGTTCCTGATCTTAGAGGAAATGCTTTCAAGTTTTCACCATTGAGAATGAAGTTGGCTGTGGGTTTGTCATATATGGCCTTTATAATGTCGAGGGAGTTTCCCTCTATGCCCACTTTCTGGAGAGTTATTATCATAAATTGGTGTTGAATTTTGTTGAAAGCTTTTTCTGCATTTATTGAGATAATCATATGGTTTTACTCCTTCAGTTTGTTAATATGGTGTATAACATTGATTGATTTGCATATATTGAGGAATCCTTGTATTCCTGGGATAAACCCCACTTGATCATGGTGTATGATCCTTTTAATGTGTTGTTGGATTCTGTTTGCTAGTATTTTGTTGAGGATTTTTGCATATATGTTCATCAGTGATATTTGGCTGTTGTTTTCTTTTTTTTGTGACATCTTTGTCTGGTTTTAGTATCAGGGTGATGGTGGCCTCGTAGAATGAGTTTGGGAGTGTTCCTCCCTCTGCTATATTTTGGAAGAGTTTGAGAAGGATAGGTGTTAGCTCTTCTCTAAATGTTTGACAGAATTCGCCTGTGAAGCTATCTGGTCCTGGGCTTTTGTTTTTGGAAGATTTTTAATCACAGTTTCAATTTCAGTGCTTGTGATTGGTCTGCTTATACTTTCTGTTTCTTCCTGGTTAAGTCTCGGAAGGTTGTGCTTTACAAAGAATTTGTCCATTTCTTCCTGGTTGTCCATTTTATTGGCATATAGTTGCTTGTAGTAATCTCTCATGATCCTTTGTGTTTCTGCAGTGTCAGTTGTTACTTTCCTTTTTCATTTATAATTCTGTTGATTTGTGTCTACTCCCTTTTATTCTTGATGAGTCTGGCTAATGGTTTATCAGTTTTATTTATCTTCTCAAAGAACCAGCTTTTAGTTTTATTGATCTTTGCTATTGTTTTCTTCATTTCTTTTTCACTTATTTCTGATCTGATCTTTATGATTTATTTCCTTCTGCTAACTTTGGGGGTTTTTTTGTTCTTCTTTCTCTAATTACTTTAGAAGGTGTAAGTTTAGGTTGTTCATGTGAAATTTTTCTTGTTTCTTGAGCTAGGATTGTATTGCTATAAACTTTCCTCTTATAACTGCTTTTGCTGCATCCCATAGGTTTTGGGTCGTCATCTTGTTTTCATTGTCATTTGTTTCTAGGTATTTTTTTATTTTCTCTTTGATTTCTTCAGTGATCTCTTGGTTATTTAGTAGTGTATTGTTTAGCCTCCATGTGTTTGTATTTTTTACAGATTTTTTTCCTGTAATTGATATCTAGTCTCATAGCATTGTGGTCGGAAAAGATACTTGATATGATTTCAATTTTCTTAAATTTACCAAGGCTTGATTTGTGACCCAAGATATGATCTATCCTGGAGAATGTTCCATGAGCACTTGAGAAGAAAGTGTATTCTGTTGTCTTGAGATGGAATATCCTGTAAATATCAATTAAGTCCATCTTATTTGATGTATCATTTAAAGCTTGTGTTTCCTTATTTAGTTTCATTTTGGATGATCTGTCCATTGGTGAAAGTGGGGTGTTAAAGTCCCCTCTATGATTGTGTTACTGTCTATTTCCCCTTTTATGGCTGTAAGCATTTGCCTTATGTATTGAGGTGCTCCTATGTTGGGTGCATAAATATTTACAATTGTTATATCTTCTTCTTGGATTGATCCCTTGATCATTATGTAGTGTCCTTCTTTGTCTCTTGTGATAGTCTTTATTTTAAAGTCTATTTTGTCTGATATGAGAATTGCTACTCCAGCTTTCTTTTGCTTTCCATTTGCATAGAATATCCTTTTCCATCCCCTCACTTTCAGTCTGTATGTGTCCCTAGGTCTGAAGTGGGTCTCTTGTACACAGCATATATACAGGTCTTGTTTTTGTATCCATTCAGCCAGTCTGTGTCTTTTGGTTGGAGCATTTAATCCATTTACATTTAAGGTAATTAACAGTATGTAAGTTCCTATTACCATTTTCTTAATTGTTTTGGGTTTGTTTTTGTAGGTCTTTTCCTTCTCTTGTGTTTCCTGCCTAGAGAAGTTCCTTTAGCATTTGCTGTAAAGCTGGTTTGGTGGTGCTGAATTCTCTTAACTTTTGCTTGTCTGTAAAGGTTTTAATTTGTCTGTCGAATCTGAATGAGATCCTTGCTGGGTAGAGTCATCTTAGTTGTAGGTTTTTCCCTTTCATCACTTTAAATATGTCCTGCCACTCTCTTCTGGCTTGCGGAGTTTCTGTTGAAAGATCAGCTGTTAACCTTAAGGGGATTCTCTTGTATGTTATTTGTTATTTTTCCCTTTCTGCTTTTAATATTGTTTCTTTGTATTTAATTTTTGATAGTTTGATTAATATGTGTCTTGGCGAGTTTCTCCTTGGATTTATCCTGTATGGGACTCTCTGTGCTTCCAGGACCTGATTGACTATTTCCTTTCCCATAATAGGGAAGTTTCCAACTATAATCTCTTCAAATATTTTCTCAGTCCCCTTCTTTTCTCTTCCTCTTCTGGGACCCTTATAATTCGAATGTTGGTTCATTTAATATTTTCTCAGAGGTCTCTGAGACTGTCCTGAGTTCTTTTCATTCTTTTTTCTTTATTCTGCTCTGCAGTAGTTATTTCCACTATTTTATCTTCCAGGTCACTTATCCGTTCTTCTGCCTCAGTTATTCTGCTATTGATTCCTTCCAGAGAATTTTTAATTTCATTTATTGTGTTGGTCATCATTTTTTGTTTGCTCTTTAGTTCTTCTAGGTCCTTGTTAAACATTTCTTCTATTTTATCCATTCTATTTTCAAGAGTTTGGATCATCTTTACTATCATTACTCTGAATCCTTTTTCAGGTATACTGCCTATTTCCCCTTCATTTGTTTGGTCTGGTGGGTTTTTATCTTGCTCCTTCATCTGTTGCATATTTCTCTGTCTTCTCATTTTGTTTAACTTACTGTGTTTGGGGTCTCATTTTTGCAGGCTGCACGTTCCTAGTTCCCGTTGTTTTTGGTGTCTGCCCCCAGTGGGTAAGGTTGGTTCAGTGGGTTGTGTAGGCTTCCTGGTGCACGGAACTGGTGCCTGTGTTCTGGTGGGTGGGGCTGGATCTTGTCTTTCTTGTGGGCAGGGCCATGTCCAGTGATGTGTTTTGGGGTGTCTGTGAACTTAGTATGATTTTAGGCAGCCTCTCTGCTAATGGGTGGGGTTGTGTTCCTGTCTTGCTAGTTGTTTGGCATGGTACATCCAGCACTGGAGCTTGCTGGCCATTGCGTGGAGCTGGGTCTTAGTGTTGAGACAGCGATCTCTGGGACAGCTCTCACCGATTGTTATTACGTGGGTCCGGGAGGTCTCTGGTGATCCAATGTCCTGAACTCGGCTCTCCCACCTCAGAGGCTCAAGCCTGACACCAGGCCGGATCACCAAGTCCCTGTCAGCCATATGGCTCAGAAGAAAAATGAAAGAAAAAAATAGTAAATTAAAATAAATTTTAAAAAATTATTAATATAAAAAGGTAATAAAAAAAAGAAGAGAGCAACCAAACCAATAAACAAATCCACCAATGATAACAAGGGCTAAATACTATATTAATATAAACATAAAAATCAGAAACAAATCAATCGCAGACAACAAACCCCAAGTATGCAGTTGCTCCCAAAATCCACCACCTCAATTTTGGGGTGAGTCGTTTTCTATTTAGGTATTCCACAGTCGCAGGGTACATCAGGTTGATTGTGGGGATTTAATTCACTGCTCCTGAGGCTGCATGTAGAGATTTCCCTTTCTCTTCTTTGTTCGCACAGCTCCTGGGGTTCAGCTTTGGTTTTGGCCCCACCTCTCTGTGTAGGTCGCCCTCAGGCATCTGTTCCCTGCCCAGACAGGAGGGGGTTAAAGCAGCGGCTGATTAAGGGGCTCTTGCCCACTCATGCCAGCGGGAGGGAAGGGTATGGTAGTTATAATTGGAATGTGGGGCGGACCTGCGGTGGCAGAGGCTGACATGACGTTGCAACATCCTGAGGTGCTCCATGTGTTCTCCTGGGGAAGTTGTCCCTGTATCACAGGACCCTGGCAGTGGCAGGCTGCACAGTCTCCCGGGAGGGGCAGTGTGGATAGTGACCTGTGCTTGCACACAGCATTCTTGATGGCTGCAGCAGCAGCGTTAGCGCTTCATGCCTGTCTCTGGTGTCGAAGCTGATAGCCGCAGCTCGTGCCCATCTCTGGAGCTCGTTTAGGTGGTGCTTTGCCTTGTGTGGGCACATGGAGAAGGAATCCCCTCTCCTCGCGCACTCCGAAACAATGGTCTCTTGCCTCTTAGGCAGTTCCAGACTTTTTCCTGGACTCCCTCCATGTTAACCTTGGCACACCAGCCACCTTCAGGCTGTGTTCACGCAACCAACCCCAGTCTTCTCCCTAGGGTCTGACCTCCAAAGCCCGAGCCTCAGCTATCAGCTCCCACCCTACCTGGCAGCTGAGCAGACAAGCCTCTCAGGCTGGTGAGTGCTGGTCAGCACCGATCCTCTGTGTGGGAATGTCTCCGCTTTGCCCTCTGCACCCCTGTTGCTGTGTTTTCCTCTGTGGCTCCAAAGCTTCCCCCCAACCCCGCTTACCCCTGTCTCTGCCAGTGAAGGGTGTCCCTAGTGTGTGGAGACTTTTCGTCCTTCACAGCTCCCTCCCCAAGGTGCGGGTCCCATCCCTATTCTTTTCTCTGTTTTTTCTTTGTTCTTTTGCCCTACCCATGTGCGTGGGGGATTTTCTTGCCTTTTGGGAAGTCTGAGGTCTTCTGCCAGCGTTCAGTAGGTGTTCTGTAGGAGTTGTTCCACGTGTAGATGTATTTTTGATGTATTTGTGGGGAGGAAGGTGATCTCCACATCTTGCTCCTCTGCCCTCTTGAAGTTCCCCCCTAAGGTTTTGTTTTACTATATTCCCAGGAATTCCCAGAAAAGACAGTCATATTCATCCAGCCATGCCTGTTTGCATCCATCCATCCATCCACCCAACAAATATTTAATGAATGTCTACCAATTTTCTGGCATTGTGTTAGACACTGAGTATTTAGAAATGAATGAATGAGAAACCACAATCTCCTGCTCTTGTATACAACTAAGGAGAGGGAAAAGATATTGAACAAGTAACTAAGTTGACAGACTGGAAGGAAACACGTATCAGAAGTGCTTATAAGAGAGAATATTAGGCTTTTCTACAGGTCAGGACTAGCTTTCCTATCAAGAGCCAGTTGCTTGGAGTGTGAGAAGGTGGCTGTTTCTGTTTCAGTTACTACTACTGCATCATAACAACCTCTTCCCCCATGTCCCCCAGATAACATAGTGTTATAAAACAACAATTTTATTATACTTATGAATTCTGTGGGACACAGCAAAGGGAGGATGACCTGTCTTTGCTCTATAATGTCTGGGGCATCATCTGAGCAGACTCATAAGCCAGGTATCACTTGATAGCTGGATGCTGGAAAAATCTTGGGATACCTTCACTCATATGTCTTGCATTTGACGTTGGTGTCAGCCAAGACCTCAAATGGGCTGTCAGGCACAACCCTTAAAACGTGACCTGTCTACGTGCTCTGTCCACATGGACTAGTTTGGACTTCCTCTCAGCATGACAGCTGGATGCCAGGAGTAAATACCTCAGAGGAGACCTAGGTAGAAGCTAGGGAACTTGCCTTCTATGACCTCGCCTCAGATGTTACAGATGTCACTTTGTCACAGTGGCAAGTCCACTTAAATTTAAGGGGAGAGCACATAGGCCCACTGCTTTGATCAGAGCAATGTCAAAGTTACATTGTGAGAGGAATTTTTGGAATGGGAGAGATGATTGCAGCCATCTTTGGAAAATACAATCTGCCTGAACATGTATCAGAGCAGTGTTGTTCTTCGATATTTAACTATGGGGAAACATATTTATAGTCCTTAACTTTAACAGCTACTCATGTGCAGAAGCCACGTAAAGGTTGAGAGGTTTTGGATCTCTAAGATCCAGACAGAGTATTTCAGGAGCAAATTCCAAGTCCAGGCATTTATATAGTCCCTTCCTGAGAAAAGGACCAAAGAGGTCTGTCTCTTTATTCATGGTGATGTGACGGAAAGGTCTAGATTCTTCTAATTGATCACAGGTCCTGAAAGAAACCAACTGCTCAAATTATTTTTAAAAGAAGATCCATGAGTAAATATGCTTTGAAAAAGTCTCAAACTTTATTAGATCAGCAGGGCTAAATGAGTTATCAAGGATGTGAATTCCTCAGCTCATTCATTAACTTGATCTCCAGGAAAATCATCTCAGCCTGGATTAGATGACTGTCCTCTCTGCTCCACTCTAATCTTCACCTCCGCAGCCCCCACAGCACTTGCTGGGTGGATTATGGTTGCCTGCTTATTTATTTGCCTCCTTCATTAGATGTGAGCTCTCTGAGACTAGAGACCAGGTCTCATAAACTGCTGTATCCTTGACATCTAATTATCTCATGTTCAGTAACTGAAATAATAGTCATGTGTCCTATCTCTTGCTAACAGCTTTGCCTGGACCAAAGTTCTACAACCCATGACTATTAGAAACCCAGTGAGAGCTTTTCCATTAGGACTACTCAAGCCATATCAAAATTCCAAGGAAAAAAATGGCTGATTCTAAGACAGGGAAAGGAAATATACAAGATGATCCGGCAACAGTTTGTAGTGCCAGAAAGTAAAGAAGTGCTCAAGAAATAAGCAAACATAGCCAAAGCAATCTTGAGAAAGAAAAACGGAGGTGGAGGAATTAGGCTCCCTGACTTCAGACTATACTACAAAGCTACAGTAATCAAGGCAGTATGGTACTAGCACAGAAACAGAAACATAGATCAGTGGAACAGGATAGAAAGCCCAGAGATAAACCCACGCATATATGGTCACCATATCTTTGATAAAGGAGGCAAGAATATACAGTGGAGAAAAGACAGCCTCTTCAGTAAGTGGTGCTGGGAAAACTGGACAGCTACATGTAAAAGAATGAAATTAGAACACTTCCTAACACCATACACAAAAATAAACTCCAAATGGATTAAAGACCTAAATGTAAGTCCAGACACTATAAAACTCTTAGAGGAAAACCGAGGCAGAACACTCTATGACATAAATCACAGGAAGATCCTTTTTGACCCAGCTCCTAGAGAAATGGAAATAAAAACAAAAATAAACAAATGGGACATAATGAAACTTAAAAGCTTTTGCACAGCAAAGGAAATCATAAAGAAGACGAAAAGACAACCCTCAGAATAGGAGACAATATTTACAAATGAAGCAACTGACAAAGGATTAATCTCCAAAATTTACAAGCAGCACATGCAGCTCAATGTCAAAAAAACAAGCAACCCAATCCAAAAATGGGCAGAAGACCTAAATAGATATGTCTCCAAAGAAGATACAGAGATTGCCAACAAACACATGAAAGGATGCTCAACATCACTAATCATTAGCGAAATGCAAATCAAAACCACAATGAGGTATCACCTCACACAGGTCAGAATGGCTATCATCAAAAAATCTACAAACAGTAAATGCGGGAGAGGGTGTGGAGAAAAGGGAACCCTCTTGCATTGTTGGTGGGAATGTAAATTGATACAGCCACTATGGAGAACAGTATGGAGGTTCCTTAAAATAACGAAAAACAGAACTACCATATGACCCATCAATCCGACTACTGGGCATATACTGTGAGAAAACCGTAATTCAAAAAGAGTCATGTACCACAATGTTCATTGCAGCACTATTTACAATGGCCAGGACATGGCAGCAACCTAAGTGTCCATCGACAGATGAATGGATAAAGAAGATGTGGCACATATATACAATGAAATATTACTCAGCCATATAAAGAAACAAAATTGAGTTATTTGTAGTGAGGTGGATGGACCTAGAGACTGTCATACAGAGTGAAGTAAGTCAGAAATAGAAAAACAAATATCGTATGCTAACACATATATATGGCATCTAAAAAAAAAAATTGGTTCCTAAGAAATTAGGGGCAGGACAGGAATAAAGACGCAGGCATAGAGAATGGACTTGAGGACACAGGGAGGGGGAAGAATAAGCTGGGATGAAGTGAGAGAGTGGCGTTGGCATATATACACTACCAAATGTAAAATAGATAGCTAGTGGGAAGCAGCCTCATAGCACAGGGAGATCAGCTTGGTGCTTTGTGTCCAGCTAGAGGGATGGCATTGGGAGAGTGGGAGGGAGACCCAAGAGGGAGGGGATATGGGGATATATGTATACGTATAGCTGATTCACTTTGTTATACAGCAGCAAGTAACACACCACTTAAAGCAATTACCATCCAATAAAGATGGTAAAAAATAAGAAATTAAAGAAAAGAAATAAGCAAACAAACAAACAAATCCTACAGTGATGAGTGTCAGAAGGAGCCAACTGAAAGAGACGCCTATGGCCAAAGCTCCAACATTTTGAGCAACAAAAGAAATGAAGTAGCACTGGATTATAACCCTAAATAGAAAATAAATATTCATGAGTCCATACTGATGTAAATAAATGATTGAATAAATAAAGAAATCAGTTAGAAGAGACAAATCTCCCACCCAGAAGGATATCAAGTAATTTATGTAGATTACCTCTGCCCTCAGGGAGGTGGAGATTGATTCCCATTCCTTAAGTGTGGGTTCTATAGGGTTCCTCCTTTCCAATGAGCACGATACAGAAAGTGAATAAACAAAGGGTAACTGTACAGTGGAGAAACCTGACAAATGGTACCTTAGCCAGGTGATCAGGATTAACATCAACAGTGATAAGGTACATTGATAGTATGTACCCTTAATATGATGGGATGGAAATGGGACTTTACCTCTGTCATTTTCCTCCTTCAAATACACAACCTCAGTCTAATCATGAGAAAAAAACCTCAGACAAAGCCCAACTGGAGGGGCGTTCTACAAAATACCTGACCAGTACTCCTCAAAATGGTCAAGATCATCAAAAACAAGGAAAGTTTGAGAAACTGTCATAGCCAAGAAGGACTTAAGGAGACATGATGAGTAAATGTAATGGAGTATCCCAGGTGGGATCCTGGAACAGAAAAAGGACGTTAGGTAAAAAGTAAGGAAATTGGAATCAAGTATGGACTGTCATTAATAATAGTTTATCAATATTGGTTCGTTAATTATAACAATCATACCAATGTAAGATGCTAATAATAGAAAAAACTAGATGTGAGGTATATTGCAATTCTGTACTATCTTCACAATTTTACTGTAAGTCTAAACCTGTTGTAAAGTTAAAAAATTAGTTTAAAAAAATTCCAAGAAAACATGTATATTTTAAAACCCTGACTTTCCCAGTTGAAAACAGAACTCATATAAACCACCAACACAGCAAAGTCAGTAAGTAAAGGACTCTTAATCTTTCACCATGCTGAAGCACCAGCAGACTTTAACATTCTGATTCTCATCTTGTTCACTGAGTGAATTGCAGCAGGGGAGTATAGGAGGTGGGCATGAAGTTGTCTGAAAACTTTTGCCTTAAGGTCTGGTGCAAAAGACCGTCTGAAGTCTGGAGCAAAAACTGTCTCAATCTATGTAAATATCAGGAAATTAAATTCCATATGTTGTGTGCCAGATGCTTTCAGCTGCCACAGCTGTGCGCAAACGGTGAGCAGACAGTTTGGATTGTCAAGCAGGAGTGTCATTCTTTGCAAAGGAGAAGGCTGTGGCTGCCAGTTGGAGGTCAAAGGGTAATATGTACGAGTGACTTGATTCCAGCAATCTGACAAGTTAAATCACTGGACAGTTGGGAATTCCTTGTGAGGCTTAAAAGTTGGAAGAACTTGTTAAGTGTGTCATGGTCTTTGGAACCGGAGATTGCCTTTGAAATACGTTGTTTATTTTAGAAACCACATTAAAAATGCACGTGTATGATGAGGACAAGGATGGCAGGGAGATTTCCATTGTGATTAAATATGAATGGTCATTGTAGGAAAGAAAAGAACATCATCAAATATAAAAAGAAAAAGATAATAAAGTGTGGTTATTATGAATAGAATTGATACATATGGGATAGCTTTTAAGCTTTCAACAGGTGTCCCAAACCTCTCTAATGCCTGTCCATTTGGTTTAAATGCTGTTTAAATATGAAGATAGCAAAAAGCCTGGGAGTGACTAATATTTCAGAAATGAGTGGTAGAGCATAAACATTTCGGGATTAGACATAAGAAGTGATGTATAAAATTTCCAGGTCTAGCCGTCTGTGAGAGGATGGGAAGATAGGAGACCTAAGAAAGGGACCATTTTCAGGAAGAGCTCTCAGTATCAGGAGATTAGAATTCTACTTTGAGCTCTGTCACTAGATTTCTTAGCACATTGTTTCTTGGCTGTGAAACATGAAATAGAGCTGAGGCATTGGCGTTTAAATCCCTGAATTTGAATTCCAGTTCTGTACCTTGTTAACTCTGTGACACTTGAAAAATAACTTCATCTCTCAGGACCTCGATTTCTTAATCTGTAAAATGGTACCATATCTCTCAAGTGTGGTGTAGAGAATTCAATTAGTGAGTCCATTTAAAGACCTTACCCCAGCGTTTGGTGCTTGCTTAATAAATAGCACCTGTTTTTCTTTCTAGGACTTACACAACATTCAAAGTGACCTTGAAAGACTAGAATGCTAATCGGAAACCAACAGAGAAGGATTTTGAAAGAGTTAGTGTGAGACTGAATTTAATGCAAAACAAGTCAGTGGCACAAGGTTGGGATGGTTCTTTGGATTTAGGTATGGATTTGTGGAATGAGAAGCCTGAGACAAAGTCACATTTCCAAAGTTCATTCCATCTGGTTAGTCTAATAGGGTGCCCAATCATTTATGTAGTCAGAACACACCAATAGCATTGGCTTTAATTCTGAACATCTCATTATAAGAGGGGTATTGACAACCTAGAATCCCAAAGAAGACTGCGTAAGATCAAAAATATTTTCAAAATGTTGTTACTTGGCACAGTTGCTGGATAAGTTTGTTTTTCGTTTTTTTAACCATCGGGAACAGATGATTCATGATGTACACGATAGCCCTCTCCAAATATTTGGAAGATACCTATATAGATAACTATGAAAACCACTTAGTGGCACTTTGAGTGACAGGTCTTGAGTCAACACAAGAAATTCTCCATATCTTATTTTGTCCCGCCTTCTGAAATATCCAAAACCTCTTCCTCCATCCTCACTCTCAGCTGGTAGCCTTGCGTGATTTTTCACCAAAAAAAAAAAAAAAAAAAAAAAAAAATGCAACCAATCAGGAGATGATGTTCACAAGCTCCCACCCTCACATCTGTCTACCTCACATTTATACCAGTAATCTATTTTCTGACCTGCTGCAGACTAGGTGTTTTCAGATTTCTTAGCCAAGACCGAGATTTCTACCTCTTGAACAGACCTGTCCTCTCTCTCTCTCATCTAGTCAAAAACATTGCTCTGGCAATTCTCCCCTCCTTTCTCCTGCATCATTAATTTCCCTTATCTTCAGGATCTTTCCTGTGAGCATGTAAAATTGGTATTATTTCTCCCATTATCCAAAAAAATTTTGACCCTATTTTTCCATCAACAACCATGTATGTCTCTTTCCTTTTATACAAAAACTGGAAAGAGTTTCTAATTTCTCTCCTTCCATTCTCCCTTGAACTCACTTCAGTCAGACTTTTATCCACACTACTCCACCAAAACCACTCTTACCAAAGTGATCAGTGATTACTGTGTTGCCAGTGCCAATGGTCAATTCTCAGCCCTCATCTTGCTTGACTTCGCAGCAGCATTTGGAACTGTTGATCTCTCTTTCCTCTTTGAAACAATTTATTGTCTACCAGGAAATTCCTTTCACCTAGTTTTCTTCCTTCCTCTCTGGCCTCTGGCTGATCCTTAGTCTCCTTTAAAGATTCTTCCTAATCTCTTCATTTCTAAGCATTGACTGTCTAGGACTCAAATCTAGGATGGTGTCTCTCTGTCTGTACTTACTCACTGGTTAAGCTTGCACCATTCCAGTCCTTTAAAATGCCATCTCTGTGATAACTCCAAGATTTTACCTGCAGCCTGGTGATATAACCCCTGAACCCCAGATTTTTATAACCAACTGTCAACCCAGCATCTCCACACAGATGTCTCATTTGGTATTTAAAATGAACTGTCCAAAATGGAACTTCTACTATTTCTCCACCATACCTGTACCAAACCTGCCCTACCCATAACATCATTTTGTACATTGTGGATCATGGAAAGGCCACCTTTTTCCTTCCTAAGGCCAAAGCACTTATAATGGTTTTTTTTCTCTCTCTCTCTCTCCCTCTCTCCCCCCATCCCTCCCTTTTTTCTCTTTGTCTCCAATCCATCCATCTTTGGCTTTACCTTCTTACCATTTCCACTGCTATCTCCTTGGTCCAAACTTCCATATCCTTTCACATGGATTATTTTAATAGCCCATGATCTGTTTAACCTGTCTCCACTCCTGCTCCCTTCAAAATGTGTTCAATGTAGCAGCTAAACTAGTCTTTTTAAACTTAAGTCATAGCATGACACTCCTTACTCAGATCCCTCAGTAGGTAACCTCTCCCATTCAGAGAATGAAAGCCAATGTCCAAATCATGGCCAATCGGGCACTACATGCTCTGCCCATCACCGTTGTCCCTTTGACCATCTATCCTAAATATTCTTCTTTTTTTGCTCTCCACTTCAGCCACATTCCTCCACACTTCAAGTATCCTGTCACCTTTGAGACTTTGTGTTCGTTGTTCCATCTACTTTGAATGCTTTTCCTTCAAGTAGTTTCATGACTTCCTTCAGGTTTTAACAGTGGCATCATCTCGTTTTGACCCTCTCTGGCCATTTACCTCCCACACCTCCAACAGTTCCTGTCCTCCTTTCTTGTTTTATTTTGTTCTCCTTAATATTTTTTAACAGTAACATAGTATGTGTTTTGTTTGGGTTTTCCCCTAGAATATGAGTGTCAGCAATGTTTGTCTGTTGTTCACTGACACATTCTCAGCACCAAGAACAGCCCCCTGGCTTATAGTATGTATTCAACAAATATTTAATGAATAAGTGACTGGTTGGAAGGATGGATAGATAAGCTAGACTTCTTAGGAAGGTGGTAAGCTCCCTGTCATTGGGCATACATCATTCAGGGATGCTGAATGTAAGACTATTGCATAGGATTGGTGATTTCCAACTCCATGATTATATGAATGTTACAACTTAAGCGATTTGGAGATTTGGATGTAACTATGTGGTATTGACAATTATAGAGGATAAAACAGCATGACATAATGTTTACACCTTAAAATAATCATGAAAGTGTAGATGGCATAACCTCATTTTATGGATGAACCACTTGTGTCCCAGAAGTTTCAAATAATCTGTTCTATGTTACATAGCTAGTAAGTGATAGCAGAGAGAACTAGTGAAAGTAGCTCTCTCCAATAAACCACACTTAACCCTGGCTTAAAGTCTGGGTCTGTGTAAAATCGTGTGGGCAATAATAATTATTTTTTACCGCTGCGCCTATAGTTGAAATTTAATTTAAAGAAGACTCATTTTATATTGATTCTGAGGAAGTGTTTCTTGCATTAGGCATATGTGCTTTTTTACCTATGTAAATTATTTTTTAAAGTATCTTTTACTACAGTGTTTCCTAAGAAAGAGAAAATTTTGAACATGGTTCCAAAAGGAGTGTCATGCTTTAATTTATTTTATATATGGAAGCAGGTAGAGCATTTGGAAAACATTCTGCCTTATTGTCCTGAGCTAAGAAGTAAGATCTAGATCTCTTGCTGTTCCTTTTACCAAGGGTTATAGATTTGATCACAGGAAGGTGAGGTAATGAGGCCCAAGGAGGTGATGATTCAGCAGCTGAACCACAAACAGACCCTTAAAAACTCCTGCATTGGAGACCAGAGTGCTCACTTTCTTCTGTGGTGACAAAGGAGTGACCTGGGGTTTGGCTTATAAAACCCTTGTCCCTTGGGGCCTTGTGAAGAGCACAGGCAGCTTCTGTCTTTGGGTAGCTGAACCCTGGAAGGGGCAGGAAGAGCAGTTCAATCCTCAGGTGGTGGTTCCTCCCCCTAGGTACAAAGTACATTTTACTAATGCTTTGAAATGGAAAGAAAACCACATCTTCAGCTCCTGAGGGAAATCCACCATGTTCAGTATCAGGGATGGTCACATCCTGGGTGTTGCCCCTTAAGTCTTCTTGGGATTCAACCCAGCCACCCGGCCTCTACTCCAGCCCTCACTTCCATCTGGCAACATTACTGGTCAAGCTGGCTTGTACCCCTAGTGATAATTTTAAAACCACATCTCAACCTACATCGTCCATGTTGAGAGACTGAGTGACTACATCTTGCCCTGCTCCTTTTCCTTTTCCTTTTTTGTTTTCAACCCACATGGAAAATTCTCTCTCTTAAAAAGGGAAAAGTCATGGGCTTCTGACATCATTATGGACAGTGTGTGGATCGGAGCATTGGGACTCTGATGCATTTGCTTACAGAATGTTGGGAGGAATGAGGGGCGTGTATGTGAATCACTCAACACAAGGTGAAAACATTGGTGGAAAAATCCAGCCACCTGATGACTCTGAAATTTATTTAAATATAGTATCCATGACCCATGTTTCCAGAGAATTTAAAACAGTGGTTTCCATTGACCACACAATCCAAATTCCAAAGAATCACATACTTAAGCGTTCCTTTATGGACTTGACACCAGAGGAGGAGGAGGAGAGAGGAGAGAGAAGGGACCAAAGTAGTTCAGAGTGATATGTAAATAGCTTAGGCATGTGGGGGGGTGTGTGTGTGTGTCTGTGTGTGTCTGTGTTTGCAGAAGCTTGTTGGCCTCAAGGGGAATACAAAATATTTGGGGCCCGCCAAGGTATATGGTTTCTTTTACATTACGCTATCATATTGGGAAATCTTTCAGCCTCCCCTAGCATCCAAGACACAAAGAGCTTAAGACACAAGTTTGCCAACAAAAACTACCGTTTCCAATGTCACTCCTGTGGGGCCCAGCTCAACGCCACTCGTCAAAGTAGCTTCCTGTACCCATTGCTCACCAAATGTCCTTTGTCTCTGTAATATGCTTGACTCATAGTTTTAGAAGCTAGCATTTTCTAACTGGGGGCTTTCTGTTGTTGCTGGAGGGGAGAAGAGCAATACAACAAAGGTAGGTTTCCTAAGTGATTCTGAACTTTCAGTGTGTAGTGGTCACAGAACCTGGGATTCTTCAGCTATTTTGTGCAACTTTGGAGTTTTACAGAAACCTCTCTTGGCCCTCCTCCAGTTTTCTCTCTGTTTTGTTGGATGTGGTTGATCTGTTAGGACACATATTCCCAATTTCCTCTCCTCCCCCTTCTTTGACGAACATCCTCATACTATTTACCTTTTGTATTTACCCCTTATACACCATATTGGATTTGTGAGACCTTTGGTTTTCTGGGTTCAACTTCTTAGAACCCATTTCTTTTTTCAGTCAGACTTTATGCTGTCTTCTGTGTCTGGATTTTTAAGAGCAATTGAGGTGGGGAAGGTATAGTTGATCTCTCTGAAGAAAAGGTCATACTATCCTGATCTACATACAGTCTCCATCCTACAGCTTACCTCTGTTCTCTCCAAATTTTTCTAGAAAAGTTGATCTTTAACCTTGCTTTTACTCTAACCTTGCTTTTACTCTAACCTTGATATCTTTAATCTTGCTTTTACTATAAAGTAAACTAATTATATGTAAACTTGATATCTTGATACCTTTAACCTTCATATCTTTAACCTTGCTTTTACTATAAAGTAAATTAATTAAATGTGAAATTTTATTCATTCATTCATTCAACGAGCCCCCATTATGAGTTTCATTATTATTTTCTCCTCTGGATGGTTCTTCTGCCGTGAACAATTTTCTCTCTCAAACCTGCTGCATTTAATAAATATAAATCATTTTCCCCCTGGAGATAGGCCATATTGCTACAATGAATTAACTTGAGTCTGGTCTAGAGTACTCAAATGTGACATTTGAGTTAGTCTTGGTGACCTGAAAATGAATGAATGCCTCATCCCATAAGGCTTAGAACAATGAAAGTCATTGGTAACTCCAATATAACCCTCAATGATAGTTTTCCAGTATGTCCAGGGATAACCTCTTGCAACACTCATTTATTTGGTTTTATCAAAAGAACGTTTTAAGTATCTAAATCCAAATTATGTTCAGTGAACACTTGTATCATTTTCAAGTCTAACTTTTTCACTCTGTTCTTTTTCATGGGTTCTCTAACTGTGTTCCACTGTTTACTGGGCAGCTTGAACTTGGATTCCCACAGGTGTTTCTAACTTGGCATGCATGCCTAAAACGGAGGTCATCCTTCTCTCCCTCTACTCCTATCCCAGTGGATGGTAGGACCATCCACAAATCACTTAACCAGAAACCAGGAAGTTATTCTTGACCCACTTTTATCCTTTACACCTTAAGCCCTACCATCCCCAGAATCCTCGAAAGGCTACCTCTTCAAACTTCCCTACATCTGGCACCTCCACTCCATCTTGTGGATGTTAGGCCCTTTTTACCATTTGTTCAATTACAATAACCTCCTAACTGGCCTCTGTACTTATTATACCCCTTCTATTCTATTTGGTAACCAGAGTGATATTTCTTAAGCACCACTCTATAGCTTAAATCCTTCACTAAGAAGTTCCTCATTGTCCTCAAGAGAATTTCAAGTGATTCTTTTTGTTAGATACAAGCCCATCTATCTCTTTGATAGCATTGCCTTCCATAAGCACTCTCTGCTATAAACATACTAAACCTCCTTTAATTTTTCATATGAGTCGTGCTTTCTTGCTCAGAGATGTCCTTGCCTTTCTACATGCTTCTGCTTTTGCTTTGGGACCCTCTCCAGGGGCACAAATCCCGGTATCCCCTTAATACCTCTGTGCTGAATTCATTCATTAAATGATTATTGAGTCTCTCCTCCATGATAAGTGCTATGCTAGGCATTTGGGATCAAGAATAAAACACCATCCTTTTGCTTCAATTGTCAGAGTATATAAGAGAAATAAGAGTATAAATAACTACAATGGATGGTAAGCTGGAAAGAAGAGGATGGCATAAAGGAAACAGTTGTGGTTGACCAAAAAAAAAAAAAAGAAAAAAATTTGCTTTGTAATAATCAAAGCCAGGCGGCACAGTGACAAAAACTGGGTGTCAGAGGTTTTACAAGTTCGAATACAGGTTGCTCTTACATGCCCAAGATGAGTGCATGTTTACTACAGTAACAGTTTGGAACCTTGCTCTGTGATCACAGTGTAAGCATTTGTGGGTTTTTTGGTTTTTTGTTTTTCTTTTTCATTTTGAGGAAAACAGTTTTATTCTAATGTATTTTCCATCTGATCATCAAGTATTTTTTCCATGCTTTCTTTTTTTAATTAATTTTTATTGGAGTGTAGTTGCTTTACAATGTCATATTTCTGTTGTACAGCAAAGTGAATCAGCCATCTGTATACATATATCCCCTCTTTTTTGGATTTCCTTCCCATTTAGGTCACCACAGAGCACTGAGTAGAGTTCCCTGAGCTGTACAGTAGGTTCTCATTAGTTATCTATTTTAAGCATTTGTAGCAAGGACTGTTGTTAAGGTTTTTTTGACAGTTACAAAAATAGGAAATCTTCTGTTTAGACCAGAACTTGAAGTTCATCTATCTTATCCCCCAACAAATGCTGTAATCTCCTCAATAAAATTCTCTACATGTGGTCTTTCAGTCTCTGCTTGGATATTTCCTATTGAGAGAATCCCACCGCAACTTTGAAGAGACAAAGAGTATTGTGTTTAGAACTCAATGATAAGTGTTCAAACCCTGCTTCAGTCATGCATTGACCATAAGAATGCAGCTACTTCAATTTCCCTCTCTGTTCATCTCTGTATTAGAATGAACTGTAGAGTACAGGGCTAGTTATTGAAAAGTGAGAGAGAAAGTAATGCGAAAATTCTCAGCACTGCAACTAACACATAGTAGGTGCACAATAAACAGTAGTCCCTAGTACTGTGTGATGCTCTCTCCTTTATAAAATACCTCTTAGGACTTCACTCTTACATGGCATTTCTGCTTTTATATGTGGCTAGTAGCTATAAAGTTTGCCATCTTGCTTATTAAATCTAACTAACACCCTCCTAGAGATGCATAATCAAGTAATTTTGGCATGTAAAGTAAAATACAGCAAATGTTATTGCTAGGATTATTCAGCTGCCAGGATGTCTTATAACGGTACTCAGACGATGGGTTACATAGGAAACTCAGGTAAATAAAATGAGTTTTTGCAAACTTGTAAATGGTTCATTTAACCTTATTCTTCAGGGAGAGAGAAGAAAGGCTTCACCTACCTCCTTCTTGAAAGAATGAATATTAATATTTTGCATTCAGCAGCTCAGGAAGGTTTTTTTGTTGTGGTTTTTTTTATATTTTACTTTTTTGTAAAAAAAGATCTCTTCTTAGCCTCTGGACACATTCACAGAGATCAGAGAAAATAAAAATATTAAAGTATTTTTATTGTCTTTTACAAATCTTACCCCCACTAGAATGTTAGCTTTGTAAGACAAGAACTGTATGTATATTCTTCAATGTACTAACACTGGCAAACTGAACAGAACTTGGCCCAGAGTAGTTAAATAAAATAATTCTTTTTAAATATGCTGATATTCTTATGTCAAGTAAGTACTTTAGCAAAACAGTCTTATTCTAATGTTTTACATGGAATGGGCGACTGAAATGGGAGAAAAGGACAAGTGTTCAGACACTTATGTATGAGGCTTTCAGCATCTTGTAGAAAAAGACAAAAAAATTTAAGGGACAAAGTAAAGATTGGATGTCCAAATAGAAACTCATAGTTAACCTATAAAATAGTTTTCAGCCTTTTAACATGACAATATAGATAGATTTGCTGACATGAAATAATGCTAAAAATACAGTTTTGGTTGAAGAAGGGTATATGCATAATGACATACCACATTTTTGTGGTATTTCGTTTCCTTTCGATTATTCTATGTGTTAACTTTATATTTTCTTAAAAATCTTTTTACATGATGTTGATTAGAGAAGGCTTTTCCATCAGGAGAAGAATTTCCTATCTTTTTAATTTGTGACAAATGTAGTTTTTGCAATTGGCGTTGTCTTGCACCAATTTCCTCCAGAACGTTTTATTGACATACACCTTGCTTGACCACCCCAGTTGGGCAAGGTCATCTCAAAAACTTGTGAATGTTTAGCTATTAGTAATCAGTTGTATTGGATGTATTTAATATATATTGTTCTCTTTGGAAAACTCAGTTTGAACACATGTTGGGAAATGGCCTTAAATTTCTCTGTCTAAAACAAATTATCTAATTCTTGCTGTCTCCCCACCCAAAACCACCCCCATTCTTTAGAATGATGTTAGCATAAAATCCACATTGCTTCTTAAAAACAAACAAAAAAAGATAAAATTAGCTATTCTTTGGCAGAAAAAAATAATTTACTATAAAAAGTATCTTAAATATGTGTTTTGATTATCAGAAGATAAAGAAAAATAAATTTAGACAATATTTTTTCAGTGTCAGAAATAAAATGTGCCTTTTATTGTTTTTGGTTTTTTTACTTTTTTATGGAAATATGATTTACTTACAATATTAGTTTCAGGTGTACAACATACTGATTTGATATTTTTATAGATTATACCCAACATAAAGTTATTATAAAATACTGACTATATTCCCTGTGCTGTACATTAATTACATCGTTGTGTATTATTTGTTTTATACATAGTAGTTTGTATCTCTTAATCCCATTTATTGTTAATGATACATATAAAAAAAAATCTATTCAACATTGAATGTGGGGTTTGGGGGCATACAGGGACAAATATATCATCACCGTTGTTTTTGATATACTCTTAGACTCCCACTCCTCCCTGGAAACCACCATTCTACTCTATGTTTCTATGAGTTTGCCTATTTTAGGTACTTCATATAAGTCAAGTCATGCAACATTTGTCCTTCTGTGACTAGCCTATATCATTTACCATGTTGTCTCCAGGTCCATTCATGATGTTGCATATGGCAGGATTTTCTTAGCACTGAATAATATTACATTGTACATATAAGCCACATTTTCTTTATCCATCTGTCAATGGACATGTATTGACTATTTTGAATAATGCTGCAATGACTATGAGAGTGCAGATACCTCTTTGCGATCCTGATTTCAATTCTTTTGGATATATACCCATAAGTGAGATTGCTAGATCATATGGTAGTTCTATTTTTAATATTTTGAGGAATTGTCTTACTGTTTTTCATAGAGGCTACACCATTTTACATTCCCACCAACCAACGGTGTACCAGGGTTCCAATTTCTCCATATCCTCGCCAACAGTTGTTATCTTTTGTTTTTGTTTTTGTTTTGATAATACCTGTCTTAACACAAGTGAAGTGCTATCTCCTTGTGGTTTTGATTTGCATTTTCCTGATGATTAGTGATATTGAGCATCTTTTCGTAAATCACTTATTGGTGATTTGTATGTCTTCTTTAGAGGAGTGTCTCTTCAAGTCCTTTGCCCATTTTTTAAATTGTTTCTTTTTCTATTGAGTTGTTAGAATTTGTTATATATTTTGAATATTAACCCCTGATTACATATATGATTTGCAAATAATTTCTCCCATTTCATAGATTGCATTTTTACTATGTTGATTGTTTCCTTACTATGCAGAAGTTTTTTGGTTGCTATAGTCTCACTTGTCTATTTTTGCTTTTGTTGCTTGTGCTTTAGGTATCATCTCCAAGAAATCATTACCTAGACCAATGTCATGAATTTTCCCCCCATGTTTTCTTCTAGGATACTCACGCTTTTAAAGTCAATAAGTGTTAACTGAGTCATTTGATCCCAGATCTGTACTTGATGGGTCATTGATGAGAGGTGTGACAATTAAAGCCTGTGGGCCTCTATTTGTGCACCTAGGAAATGGGAGTTGCTATCTGACACACACTTCTCAAGGTTGTTGACAGTATTTAATGAGATGCCGTCTGTAGAACTGCTCTGTAAGCTGTGAAATGTTAACACAGCAGTGAGATAAGTTTTTGTTGAAAGAAACACAGCTTGGCTTGAGGATGCTGTTAATTGCTGTTAATGGGGATTAACATTTGTGACAGTTTTTGATAGCAAATTAAATCAGTCACCAGCCTCAAGAAGCCCCTGGCCCCCAGCCACAGCCCATCACTCCACTCGATTTTCATTACCACACTTTTCACTACGTATTTGATGTTTCTTGTGTATTCTTTCATTATGTCTGTTTCCCCGTATTATAATGGGGCTGCCACATGAGTGGTGACCCTGTCGATCATACTCAGTGATCTATTCTCAGTGCCTGAAATAGTCATGGTCACAGAGTGAGCACCTTGTGTGATTATGGAATAAATAAACAGATGCATGAATAAACAGACTTGAATGTTCTGGGGCCTAAGAATATTTGAAAAAAAAGGTACTTATTTCTATTTTCCAGATTAAACTCAGAGAGATTGAAAATAGTTAGAAAATGACTCTAAATCTCATGTCTTCTTTTTTCAACGTATTGTAAGTAGTTCTGTTGTGTGGTGCATCAGTCTGTTAAGGCTGCCATAACAAAGTGCCACAGACAAAGTAGCTTCAAAAAGAGGAATTTATTTTCTCAGAGTGCTAGAGGTTAGAAGTCCAAAATCAAGGTGTTGATGGGTTAAATTTTTTTTCTAAGAACCCTCTCTGATTTGTAGATGGTTATCTTCTCCCTTTGTCTTCACATGGTCTTCTCTCTGTAACTGTATCCAAATTTCCTCTTCTTATAAGAAAACCAATCATATAGGAATAGGGCTCACCCTAATGACTTTTTTTAAAAACTTAAGTACCTCTTTAAAAACCTTATATCAAATGCAGTCACATCCTGAGATATTGGGAATTAAGGCTTTAGTATATGAATTGGAGGCAGGAGGACATGATTCAGGCCATAACAGGTGGTGATTTGAAATACCTGTCTTGTCCTGTTACACCTTACATGCTAATGTCTAATTATTTTGAAAGACTTTCTGTAAGCATTATCACCCAGGATTTTCATACCCACAATCTGAAGTGTCCTGGGAAGATCTCTTTTTGAAAATGAAGACAAGGCAACTCTTTTCTTCTTTTTGAAAAAAACATACTGATCACCTACTTTATGCTAGTCACTGTCTTAGTTAAGGGTCCAGGAGAATAAATAAGACAAGCAGAGCACTTACTTTCAAGGAGTATCCAGTCTAGTAGAGGAAGAGGACAAGTCAACAGAGAAGAACGATGCAGGGTATTCTCTGCTGTGACAGAAAGAAACATGGTACTCTGTTGGAGCACAGAAGGGCAGCTAATGGACTTATGGTGAGGTAAGCCTTCCAAAAGGGAATAATTCCTAAAGAGACTTGAAAGGCAAGGTAGACAGGCAGGGGTAGAGAGGGGTAAGTATAGAGGATTTAATGGTGGTCCCCCCAAAAGATATGTCCACTGGAACCTCAGAATTTGACCTTATTTGGAATAAGACTCTTTGCAGATATATTTAAGGTGAGCATCTTGAGATGAGATTATCCCGGATTAGGGTGGACCCTAAATCCAATGACAAGTGTCCTTCTAAGAGACAGAATAGGGGAAGACAGCAACAACAGAGAGAGAGGCCATATGAAGTCAGTGCAGAGAAATTGGAGTGTTTGTCTACAAGCCAAACAACGCCAAGGATTGCTAGCAGTCACCAGAAGCTCTTGTGGTGCATGAGCTTCTGGTGAGGCATGGAAAGGATCCTCCCTTAGAGCCTCCTGCCAATACCTTGATTTTAGACTTCTGGAGTCCTCAACTATGAGAGAATAAGTTTCTGTTGTAAGCGATACAATTTTTTTGGTGATTTGTTACAGCAACCCTAGGAAACTAATACAATAAGTATTCTAGATGGGAAATAGCATTGCAAAGTTTTAGTGGCAAGAATCTTGGCATGAACTACAGGTGGTCTAGGCTGACCAAGCACAGTGTGGATCAGTGGTGATAAGGGAACACCTGCAAAATAAGTTGGGGCCTGACCTTGATGGGAAAGTCACTGGGATAAGGCACTTTCACATTTTGAGATCTGAATTCCCTTTTCAATAAAATGAGATGGGGCTTCCCTGGTGGCGCAGTGGTTGAGAATCTGCCTGCCAATGCAGGGGACACGGGTTCGAGCCCTGGTCTGGGAAGATCCCACATGCCGCGGAGCAACTGGGCCCGTGAGCCACAATTGCTGAGCCTGCGCGTCTGGAGCCTGTGCTCCGCAACAAGAGAGGCCGCGATAGTGAGAGGCCCGCGCACCGCGATGAAGAGTGGCCCTCACTTGCCACAACTAGAGAAAGCCCTCGCACAGAAACGAAGACCCAACACAGCCATAAATAAATTAATTAATTAATTAAAAAACAATAAAATGAGATGGTTGGGCTCAATATCTTTAAGAACTCCTTAAATTAAAATAATAGCACTTCTACAAAGTCAAATAAATAAAATTAATTTGGTGTGGTAGTGAGAACATACCAGAAAGTCCAAAATAAGTTAAAATTTAAATTCTTACTAAGAAAACAAACAATACCTGAGGCCTCTTACATTTCCTTCTTTGTCCTTCCATCTACTTCTACTTCTGCCCAGGTCTTTATTAAACCAGAAGATGGAATCTTCTGGAATCTGAGAAGATAAAGAGTGAAAGCCTACATGTGAACGGGCCATGCTGGGATCAGATTTTATTTTTCAATGGCTCTTGGGAGCCATCTCAGTTCTTTCTCCATTCATAGTCCCTTGCTTGATTCCCAAGCCATGGGGAGGCATAAAGCGCCATCACTGGCTTGAAGGATCTCAGAGTCCAATGGGGCAGACAAGCCGGGAACAGATAATTGTAACCAAAAGGCGTAAACATGGCACTGAGGAGCAATAGAGAAGGGGCAGGAGAAATGCAAAAATGCTTCTCAATGGAGGTGACCTGTGAAAATAGAAACCATGTGAGCAAAGACACAGAAGCTTGAAGCAGCATCATGAATTATAGCAACATTCAAGGCAAGGAGACACAGTCACAGGTGGCAAGTGGTGAGACAGAGAAGTGGGATGGATTTCTCATGACTTTGCTGGCCATTTGAGGCTTTCTGATAACTTCCACCGTCTTGTCCAGTTCTAGGATTTCTGTGAGACACCTAAATCTATTGCCCTCATTAGTCCCGCCCATCCTCCTATCTTTGTTCAGGTAGAACTCACTATACAACCACAGACTCTCCTTACTCAATTCCCAGGTCAGTGCTCCTACACCATTCATGAGGATACTCTTTGTTCCCAGAGACAGAAAACCAACTTGAATTAGTTTATGCAAAAGGAAGGAGGTGTTTATTTGTTTGTTTGTTTTTGTCTGATGTAACGGAGAAGGACAGGAGTTAAACTGGAAAAACTAGAATGGTTTCTCCATGAAGCCACTAGCAGCCTTAATGATCAAATTTTCCCAAGAGAAGAAAGGGGGAGATTTTTCCTCCTGGTTTCAGTTGGGAAACAAAAATCACGGTCTAGAACACTTATGGGCTCAGTGTCAGCCAGTCATTGTGTTGAGCGGTGTTTCCTCTAGAGCACACGTTATTGAGGGGAGGGGAGGTGGGAGCTGGGGGAAAGGAGAAATGGCTGGATGGCTGCTTAGAGTAGGAGTGGGAGGCATGGAGTAGGACAGCATAGACGCAGAGCCTGGGATGGTTGTCGTGAGCTGTGAGGCCATCCTAATCTGTGTCACTGCACCATCCCTTCCTTTCAATACGCACCTTTTAATACAGTGGGTCCTCATGCAGAGCCTATTGCTGAGTCCCACAAACCTTCCTGAAACACAGTTCTAATGAGCATGGAAGGCTGACTTTGTAATCACAGTGAATTAAGAGAAGACAACCAGAACTGTGGGTGAGGAAGCAGGAGGAGGCATTAGTTGGAGGCAGGTAGGGACAGGGGAAGAGAGGAAGAAACCTCCACAAAAACAGAACCATCAGGTCCCCTTAATGGAAAAGGAAATAGCTCAGCACCCCTCAGGGATGTGCTGAGAGCATCCCTGTGGGACCAGAAGACCTCTAATGTCCCTCCAAGATAGAACACTCAGCGAGGCTGGATTTGTGGCTTCAAGAAGCAACACCTGGGCAGTCTTTCACCAGCATGTAGGATCACTCGTGGCTCTGATGGTACCCCCCCCCCCACGCCTACATGGCAGGTAATAAAAGTCAGGGATGCCTTCTCCGGAGGGCAACACAAGGTCGTACTGGCCCATGCCTGAGTTCAGACCAGGTTTTTGGAGTCAGGTGGGCGTGTGTAGATATTTTTAAGCTACAAGACTCAGTGACACTGAAAGAGCCAAACAGCTGAACCTTTCTTCCAGTTTTCTGAAGACACACGTCAGTGTGCAGGTTTGAGTGAGGAGTTATGTTCCCTTGGTCCTCAGCCTGGGCCCCTCTATGGCTCTGCCAGAGGTGGGGATTCGTGGGAGGACACAGCTCATTGTGGCAAACCTCAGCTCCCCGGCATGTCTGGCTCTGGCAACCGCCAAAGGTTAAAATAATTTTAATAAAGTCTTAATGAACAGCTCAAAGCCTCAGAGTTATTCCTAGGTCAGTGGAGTTGAAGGCAGAATTCTGGGATCAGTCCATTTTGTTAGAGCCGTTTACTGTCATGGTTCATGTCAACCACTTACCCACAAAACATTGGCAAGGCATTAAAGTTCATATTTATAGTAAGGATAAGAGTGTTCACCATGTGCCAGTAACTGTGCTAAGCACTTTGCAGACATGATCTCATGTAGTCCTCACAACAATGCTGGGAGAGTGCTCTTACGGTTATCCCTATTTTACAGGTGAGCACACTGAGGCTTAGCAAAGTTAAGTAACTTTCCCACAGGGACCTAGAGAGTAAATGGCAGTGAGTGGACTCAAATCCAAGTCTCTCATACCAACTGCAAGCCCATGTGCTTTGTATGTTTGCTCATTTTTTGCTATGTAGTATGTACTCCTTACCCATGGGTCAGGCCCCGTGTCACTTGTGAGGACACAGAGATAAATAAAATCATATTTCTATCCTCAAATTGCTCACAGTCTAGTAGAATAAATAAGTAAACCATTATAATACAGTAGCATACTAAAAAATGTCCTAAGGCAAACCTGGAGAAGCTGTGAAAATACTGAGGGAAGGCGATTAACCCAATCTAGGGCATCAGAGGTTTCCCCGCAGGGATGATTCTGAGCCGGGTTTTGAAGGACGAGTAAGACTTGGTCGTTTGAACAAAGCAGGAATGGAGTGATCAAGTCATAAGGAATCAAGGATTTGGTGTATTTAGGGAGCTTCCAAGTAGTGCAGTAAAGCTTGAATTTACATTAAGCAACGGGGAGCCAGTGGAGGAGTTTATCTGGGGAGAACTGAGAGCTGCAAACGTAGAAGCTCACACTGGCAGCACGTTGGGCCACTAGCAGCAGCGAGCTCAGAGCTGGGGCTCCGGTTAGAAGTTGGGCAGCCACGCGTACTGTGTCTCTTTCGGCATCAGTGCACATGCTGCCTGTGTGAAAACTGACACGCGTGGCCAGCGCCTGGCTCCCAACGCACCTGTTTTCCATCCGCTCATTTGCACCTTAGAGCATCCAACTGGTCTCCTGTAGGTCCCTGCAAAGTTATTCAGGCACAGAAGTTGAAAAAAAATATCCTAAAGTTTGTTTTCTTGTGGTTGCAGCTGATTGAAACCACATTTGTCAGAGTGTAAGGAGGAAAATACCCCGGTATTTGAAGGCAGCATGTCAGAAGAGGTGAACGATTAGGTGTCTTCATCTGTACTACGATATCCTGTGCTGATCCAGAAACTGGCCTGCTGGAATTCTTCCTGAGGCTGGGAATATAAGGAAAGATCCTTGAGTCATGGGAAGTCTCCCCGCAAAGCACCACCACCTCTGGTGGGACAGTTGAGCTGCTTGTATCTTCCCATAAGCCCACATCTTTCTTCTCCCACAACTCCTATGAGTGTGGCAAAGGTTCACATCCTGCTTCGCCTCCAATAGGGGAAGAAATAAAGTAAATCACCCAGTGGAGGAAAAGGAGCTGGTGTGATTGATTTATGAGAAAAGAATGGTTAAAGGAACTATGTAGTACATAGTTGGATAAAGAGTTAAGGAAAACAACAGGAATGTTTGCACCTTTGGAGAGCAGCTCTTGGGAGATGTCAGGGGAAAGGGGTACAGGTGATTGGAGACAGAATTCAAAGAAAAAAGGGAGAGAGAGAAACGAACAGGTAGTGCCTTTCTGCAGATGAGAGAGTGTATGGACATTGATTAGTTTAGTATTCATAGTCATATTGTGAGATATTATTAGTCTCCTTTATGGAAAAGCAACTTCCACTCAGAAGGGTTGAATTATTAGTCCCCGAAGTAACACAACTAGTAAACAATGCAGGTGAGTTTTTGAACTCAGGTGTGTTAGACTCCCGACCTCCTGTTCATGCACTTACCACATAAGCAGGGAATCTGTATTATTTTTATTAAAGTATAGTTGATTTACAATTTTGTGTTAGTTTCAGGTGTACAGCAAAGTGATTCATTTAAATATGTATGTATATATCTATATTATTTTTTCAATTATTTTCCTTTAAAGTTTATTACAAGATACTGAATATAGTTCCCTGTTCTACACAGTAAATCCTTGTTGTTTATTTTATATATGGCAGTCTGCATTTGTTAATCCCTTGCTTCCCAATTTATCCCTCCCCCACCTTCCCCTTTGGTAACTATAAGTTTATTTTCTATGTCTATGAATCTGTTTCTGGTTTTAAAATAAGTTCATTTGTGCTATTTTTTAGATTCCCCATATAAGTGATATCATATAATATGTCTTTCTCTTTCTGACTTACTTCACTAAGTATGATAAT
This sequence comes from Balaenoptera borealis, assembly GCF_965194805.1. Classification (NCBI taxonomy): domain Eukaryota; kingdom Metazoa; phylum Chordata; class Mammalia; order Artiodactyla; family Balaenopteridae; genus Balaenoptera; species Balaenoptera borealis. The sequence goes on from NC_138865.1 coordinate 104,561,945, forward strand.
CTCTAGGTCCATCCATGTTGCTGCAAATGGCACCATTTCATTCCTTTTTTATGGCTGAGTAATATTCCATTGTATACATGTACCACTTTTTCTTTATCCATTCATCTCTTGATGGATACTTAGGTTGCTTCCATGTCTTAGCCACTGTAAATAGCGCCACTATGAATATTGGGTTGCATGTATCTTTTAGAATTAGAGCTTTCATCTTTTCCGGATATATACCCAGAAGTGGGATTGTTGGATCATATGGTAACTCTATTTTTAGTTGTTTAAGGAACCTTCATACAGTTTTCCATACTGGCTGCACCAATTTACATTCCCACCAACAGTGTAAGAGAGTTCCCTTTTCTCCATACCCTCTCCAGGATTTATTATATATACACTTTTTGCTGATGGCCATTCTAATTGGTGTGAGGTGATACCTCATTTTAGTTTTGATTTGCACTTCTCTAATAATTAGCGATGTTGAGAATCTTTTAATGTGCCTGTTGGCCATCTGTATGTCTTCTTTGCAGAATTGGCTATTTAGGTCTCCTGCCCAGTTTTTGATCGGGTTGTTTGTTTTTTTTGTTTTTGAGTTGTATGAGCTGTTTGTATATTTTGGAAATTAAACACTTGTCAGTTGCATCATTTGCAAATATTTTCTCTCAGTCTGCAGGTTGTCTTTTCATTTTGTTTATGGTTTGCTTTGCTGTGCGAAAGCTTTTAAGTTTAATTAGGTCACATTTGTTTATTTTTGTTTTTGTTTCCACTACTCTAGGAGATGGATCCAAAAAAATATTGCTGTGATTTATGTCAGAGTGTCCTGCTTATGTTCTCTTCTAGGAGTTTTATGGTGCTGTCTTATATTTAAGTCTTTAAGCCGTTTTGAGTTTATCTTTGTGTATGATGTGAGAGAGTGTTCTAACTTCATTGATTTACATGCTGCTGTCCAGCTTTCCTAGTACCACTTGCTGAAGAGACTGTCTTTTCTCCGTTGTATATTCTTGCCTCCTTTGTCATAGATTAATTGACAATAGGTGTATGAGTTTATTTCTGGGCTCTCTATTCTGTTCCATTGATCCATATGTTTGTTTTTACACCAATACCATGCTGTTTTGATTACTGTAGTTTCGTAATATTGTCTGAAGTCTGGAAGGGTCATGCCTCCTGCTTGGGATTGCTCTGGCAATTCTGGGTCTGTTGTGGTCCCATATAAATTTTATAATTATTTGTCCTAGTTCTGTGAAAAATGCCATGGGTAATTTGGTAAGGATTGCATTGAATCTGTAGATCGCTTTGGGTAGTATGGCCATTTTAGCTACATTAATTCTCCCCATCCAAAAGCATGGGATATCTTTCCATTTCCTTGCATCATCTTTGATTTCCTTTATCAGTGTTTTATAGTTCTCAGCATATAAGTCTTTCACCTCCTTGGATAGGTTTATTCCTAGGTATTTTTTTCTTTTGATGCAGTTTTAAATGGAGTTGCTTTTTTAAATTTCTCTTTCTGATTATTTCACTGTTACTGTAAAGAAATACAACTGATTTCTGTATATTAATCTTGTATCCTGCTGCCTTGCTGAATTCATTTATCAGTTCTAATAGTTTTTGTATGGAGTCTTTAGGGTTTTCTATATAGAATATCATGTCATCTGCATATGAGAATTTTACCTCTTCCCTTCTGATTTGGATACCTTTTATTTCTTTTTCTTGTCTAATTGCTGTGGCTAGGACTTCCAATACCGTGTTGAATAGAAGAGGTGAGAGTAGTCATCCTTGTTCTAGAATTTAGCAGGAAGACTTTCAGCTTTTCACCATTTCATATTATGTTGGCTGTGAGTTTGTCATAAATGGCTTTTATTATGTTGAGATACGTTCTCTCAATACCCACTTTAGCAAGAGTTTTTATCATGAATGGATGTTGAGTTTCATTAGATGCTTTTCCTGCATCTATTGAGATGATCATGTGGTATATGTCTTTTCTTTTGTTGATGTGATATATCACATTGATTGATTTGCATATGTTGAACCATCCTTGTGACTCTGGAATGAATCCAACCTGATCATGGTGTATGATCCTTTTTATGTGTTGTTGGATTTGGTTTGCTAATATTATTTACTGAATATTATTAGCCTCCTTTACAGAGGATGAACTGACACTCAGAAGTAATAAATTATTAGTCTCCAAAATAATGAAACTAGTAAATGGTACAGGTGAGTTTTTGAACTCAAGTCTGTTAGACTTCCAACCTCTTGTTCTTGAACTTACCACATAAGCAGGGAATCTGTATTTTTGAGGTTGGCTGATGAGATGTAGACCTGATAATTTGATCAAGTCTGATTTTAATACTTCAGTGCAGTTCTGTATGTGAAACTAGGATTTTAGTCTTTACTGTATAGTTCAACCAAATAAAATAAAAATATCATTGAGGAATCAAGTCAAGAGGGAAATCAAGTCATCCTTCTCAAAGATTCTAACCCAAAACAATGAAAAACAGCCTAGAAATGATCATCTCATCTTTTGGAAGAAGAAGTGTGATACAGAGGTTTAAAAGATTGGCCTCAGTTTAAATTATATATCTTCCCATCTTCAAGCCGGATGATCTTGATCATGTTGTATGTTTTTTTTCTCTCTCTCTCAGCTTAATTATTTCATCTGTAGACTGGAGATGGCCTTTCCTACCTCACAAATTAGTCACTAGAATTAAATGGGACAGTTTTGTAAAAAAAGAAATAACTAATACAGGGCTTGGCAAACACCAGGTACTCAGTAAATGCCTAGTGGCTTTAAATTGTTGTCAACAGCATGAAATGATGATGATATTGTTGCTATTACTGCTATCGCTGTTTCCACGGCTACTATTATTGTTGCTGCTTCTAAAGTCTTCTGCCTCTAATAAAGAAATTCCCTTGATTACTTCTGATGGAAATTGAATGTCTAGTTCTTTCTTTGATTCTCCCCCCCCACACACACCCCTTTGGCTTTTTTCCACTGAAACAGAAGGAGACCGTCAGAGAAGAAATACACACACAGGCACACAAATGCTTAACAGCCAAAATGGTGGAATGCATCTGCCAAAAGTCTACAACTTTATGCCAGGGGCAAACATGTGACTTTATTTTCCCCCACTAGGATGGACTTGTGCTGTCACAGCAAAAATTGATCTTCTGTTTGTGGGAAATTATACACAGTTCCCTCTTGTCTGTGCTGGGGAAAATTCAAGTCCAAATCTTTGCTCACAGATTCTGGCAAGTGGCTTCTGCTTTATATCTGTTGTGTTTTTTTTTCCCCACAAATATTTATTGAGCACTTATTATGTGCCAGGCACAGGGCTAGTCATGGGGAATATAACACTGAGCAAAAGCCTACTTGACCCCTGCCTTTGTGAAGCTTTTAGTCTGGGGTGTGGGGAGGAGGGGAAGATAAATGTGAATCAAATACTCATAAAAATGTGATTGCAGCTAAGATGAGAAAGATAAGACTTGAATAGATGAAGACAGAGGGAAAAATGTCTCGGCCATCGTTATAAGAAATGCTAAAAACCTTAGAGAATAAAAGATTGACAAATTGAAGAGAAGTGATCTGAGTTAGAAAGGGTCTGGGGCTTTGATGTCTGACCTGGGGTACAATCCCAACATTGCTGCTTATGGTTTAACTGAGTCCCTCTGAACTTCAGCTTTCTGATCTGTTAAATGGAAATAATCCTTGTAAGGCTTAAAATAAATAATGCATAGGAGTCTGTTCTCTGTCTTCACAGCTCTCCATGCCTCTGCTCCCTCGTTAACTCCTATACACGTGTAAGGTTTAATTTTAAACATCTTTTCCTCAAGAACGTCTTCTTTGACCCTCCTAGTCTAGGCTAGATCCCTCAATCATATACCACAATAGCACCATGGCCTTGCTCTTTCTGCACTTACTACACTGATCATAAAATATATTTTCGTGTATATAACTGTTTAACATCTGTCTCCCCCGCTTAACCTTTGATGACGGGGACCACGCATCCCCAGGTCTAGGCACATGGCTGAGCCACAGTAAATTTCAATTTGTTTGGAATAAAGTTGAACAGTTGAATGTGCTGGGGAACACAAGCCTGGCAGAGAGCAGGCCTTTAGTAAAAGGAGTTGTGATTGTTACATTGTTTGATGTCAGTGGTACAGAATAATTTTGCACAATGGAAATCACTGTCAATAATAATAAAGGTTAACCATGACTTAGGTTTATGGCTATGACTCCCCTGTTATCTTACAGTTCAAGAGTTTCCGCCTTCATCACCTTCTCGGAGACAAACCTTACCTGAACTTCTACCACTTTTACTGTGTTATCCTGTCTATCCTCACTTCCCAACCATACTCCACTTAGTAGATGCTGAGGTCCCTGAAGGCAGAATCACCCTATTTGTTCTAATATCTGAAGTCCCTGGCTCAGTAAACTTGTGAGATGGAGTCTGAGTGACCCAAAATCACCATTGATTATAAATTCTTATAACCTTGCACTGGCCCAGCACTTACAGCTTCCAAAATACTCATACTCATCTTTTTACTTAATCCTCACATTATACCCATTTGTTTGATAAGAGAACTGAGATTCATTGATGAAAGTGGAGTCCCCATATCCAAGTCCCACTGCAAATGATTTAAATTGGGAATCTCAAACCGAATGCCCTCTAGGTAGCTGAATGGAATACAGTATGCTGGGCGGTGGTGCTGGATGGTGGAGGGCCCACACTGCAAGAGGAGCAGTGCCCATCAATCGCTGGCAGGCAGTGTTGCCAGATACACCAGTTTTAAAAAACAACAATGAGAAATCTGGATTTTTATATGAACCTCACCACTTTTTAGTTTTGGCGTGTGATTCAGATTCTTTTAAAACACATTGCAGTCCAAACAAAACACAGCCACGGGTCGAATTCAGCCCCTGGACCACCAGTTTACAAGCTATGATTTAAACTTTAGGATCTTCCAAAATAGTTTGCATCGCGCATCCCAGAGGGCAGAGTCTCAGAGCTGGGCAGTCCTTGGACTCGGTGGATACAACTGGGTGGCTCTCAAGTATAGTCCACTGACTAGCAAAATGAGAATAGAACATAGTGGGCATTTTAATGTCCTGACTTGGCAGAATTAAAAACATTTTGTATTCCACTCTTGATTTTCTTAAAGTGTGCTCGTCTGTGAAATCCAGAAATCCGGAAACAAGTGGTTTAGCACAACCCTCACTTTTTATGGAAGAGAAGACAAAGATCCATGGACGTTAATTATATGAGCCCAACCATCAGGTTTAGGAGGACTCCCGTCCTGTGTAAGGCGTCTCACTTTGCACAGCTCTCAAAGTGTTCAGAACCCTCTACCTCCTGACTCTGCTGGCAAAACTGTCACCTCCTTAAGGGCAGGAGTCCTCTCCTCCTTGCCTTATGTTATCAGAAGGAATATGCATACAGTAGGTGCTTTTTCAGTACTTGTAGCTCAGATGTCTGCCCCATCCTCTCCTGTGAAGTTCTGCTCAAGTGTTCACAGTTTTACTGAAAACCCACATCTTCAACAAAAGCCTTCTCAAATCCCTTCAGTTCAAATATTTTTTCCTTCCCTGTGCGCCTATGAAATATTACTGCCTCTCTATCGTTACTGCCGCCCTGTGCTAAAGTTACCTTTGATTTATCTGTTCCTGCAGAAAAGATTGTAAGCCAGTGGTGGGCAGAGCCCATGTCTTATTCAGCTCTTCATCCCTCCCACAAAGATGAGCTCAGTATCTTGTTCAAGGAAAGTATTTAACAAGTGTCTATGGAAGTGTTTTCCTTCCAGTGGCCGAGCACAGTGCTGGCACATGGCAGGTTCTTAATAAATGTCTTTTGATTGCTGTTTCCTTTTAGAAGTTAACACAATGCCCAGAATGTAGTAGGCACTCAAAAAAAAAAAAATTTTTTTTTTTTAACGAATGAATGGAAAAATGCCCTGTCAGGCTAAACACAGAGACATTTCTTGAAAAACTCCAGGGAATTTTCAGAAAATTACCACCTCAGTCCAAATACCCCTATTGTGAGATGTGAAGGGGAGGGGAGTTCGGTGCTAGGGAGTCTCTTGATAGTTGCTTGAGGCAGGGCAGGGACTAGAGTGAATGTTCTGTGGTAGAAAGTTAAGAAGGCGTTTGCTTGTGGGGCCATGCAAGTCTCGATGAGGCCCTTGTAATGATGAAGTGAGCGCCTTACTTGCCTTCAACTCCCCAGTTCCAGCCTATCTGAGGTGTATTATTGGCTCCGGTATTAGGCAGCTCCATCTGCCATGACACAGTACCACAGAGCGGATGATGAAAGCAATAGAAAACATATTTTCTAATAGTTCCAGAGGCTAGTAGTACAAGTTCACGGTGTCAGCAGCTTTGGTGTCTCTTGAGGCCTTTCTCCCTGGCTTGCAGATGGTTGCCTTCTTGCTAGGTCTTCACATGGTTGCTGCTTGGTCTGTGTGTCGTCTGTGTGTCCTAATCCCCTTTTCTTATAAGAACACGGGTCATACTGATTTAGGGCCTATGCGTATGACCTCATTTTACCTTAATTACCTATTTACAGTCCCTGTCTCTCAATACTGCCTCATTCTACATACTAAGGGATTAGGACTTAAACATATGAATTTGGAGGGGGACACAGTTCAGCTGATAATAGGCCCCGTAGCACCACAGCTAATAACTTGTTTGATCTCTCTGAGATGTTTTTTTACCTTGGGAAATTGAAAATTGTAATGAAACCATTAAGAATGTCCAAAGAAGGTTATATGGACTTTTATACAAAGTAACAATACTTGCTCCTGCAAGAGAGAAAAAAAACCCCTTCTTCCTGCCATCTGTCCCTGTACCATGCCAGCACCTTCGACTACATCTGTCCTCTACCTGTAGCATCAGGCAAAGAAAACTTACGGTATGCTAGACATCTCTGTTTATGATATATGAATTTTGTGATGCAAACAGGCGGGGAAAGAAGAGAAAGGCCCAGAATCATGTATGTTGCCCATAAAGCACAGTTATAGACAGTACCTAATTTTAAATGCCCATAATTTCTTGTTAAAAATGATTTAAATTATAACAACTCCAGAAATAACTTTAACTGAGGGATGACAAAATGCTTAATTTACTGGAGGAGATTGTCAGTGGACCCTGGCAGGTTGAAAGGGACAGAACTATTTACCTGGATCATCTTTAACTAGGATAACTGCTAACTATGCCAAAAATAAAATAATAATATTTTTTAAGTATAAGGACAGGACTGGGAACCCTTTGAAGTTAAAGATTTATATAGTTCTGTGTAGTTCAGAATATTCCAGAAACATGCTGGTGTGCTTTCTTAGGGCATGCATTATCACTTGAGCCGTTCAAGTAGTTCTCAGAATCTCCCCTGTCTTTCTTTTGGAAGCATTGGAATCAGTGCCTCAGCTCCTGTGGGCCTGTCACTTTGGGGCAGGCAGGATAGACTAGGAGGGCAGTAAAGGCAGTATGAGGTGACGAGAATGGCAAAAAGAGAAAGATATTAGTTGGGAAAGAAGGTTGCTGCATAATGAAGCTGGCCAGGACCTATCAAGCAATCCACCTTCAGAGTTAAGCCTCGCCATGAAAGCATCATGAAGACATGCTCTCTGAATGGCCAAACCAGGCAACCTCCTTGTCCCACAACTTGACTTTCCTGTTTTCTAAACCTTGGAATCTCTGTGTTACATTCTGAACAATGTTCCAAAATTTATTTTCTGTTTTATCAATTCTTTCTTCAGTTGTGTCTAAACTGCTATTTAAAACTCTTTTCTGGCTTTATACACTTCAGATTATCAGTTTAGTTTTCAGTCTCTAAGTTCTCTTTTGAAACATTCTTCTGCTTTTATAGCGAGATACATATATGTGTGTATGTATGTATGTATAATTCAGATTGTTTTATTATCTCACATACTTGGAGTTGCTTCTTCTTCCATCTGCTGTCCTTTGTGGTGGGCTGTTTCTGCACATGATGATTAATATTGTTTTTGGCCTCATACCCTGTGGAGGTTTCGTTTTTGTGTCCAGAGGGAGAGTTCTCATCGTGGTGCTCAGGGCATAGAGGTCAAGCCTAGTCCTGCTCAGAATTTCCAGCAACAATTTAAAGGAGGTTATCAGGTTTCTGAAGTGGAGATTGGATTGGAAGCCTAGTTAATAAACTGGACTAGAGTCAGGGTCCCAAAAAGATCTGTTGGGTCAAGTTCAGCAAGATATGCGAGGACAACAAAAATGCCATGCTCTGCCTGTGAAAAGCTGCCTGCAGTTTACCGAACTTGTCAATTGCTTTTCTCCCTTTGAAGTCTGGCACTTATTTTCCTGCCCAGCCCTTCACCTTTCTCCTGTTAATTGCCTGCTACTAACCCTTCAGGTCCAAATCTCAATGTTTTTGGCTCTGGAGAGTCTTCCCTCATTACTGTCTGTAATAAATGTCCTTCCATTCTACCACAGTACAATGGTGTCCTATACTTTCCTCCATCATGGTGTTCATTACACTCACTGATCCTTACTCTCTCCCCCATCATTCAGTGATTTCATTATTAAGTAAAATTCTTAAGGATAAGTATTGTATTTTAAGATAATGATTAAAAAATAGCCACTGTATTGAGCACTCACTATATGCCAGAAAGCTAAAATAAGAGTTTCACATATACTTTATCTTTTACTATTATTCACCAACTTACAAAATTAGGCATTTTTATCTCCACATTAAAGATGATGAAAAGGAGGCTCAGAGAGGTCAAGAAACTTTCTTAACATGATTCAGCACATAAGTGACAAGTACAGGATCCAAATTAAGATCTGTCTCCCACGCTTGTATTCTTAAAAATGTGCTATATTGTCTTTCCATACCTGTATCCCCATTACCTATAGAGTAGATGTAAAATGCATATTTAGTGAATAAATCCATGTGAATTCCTGGGTAGTGGAATAACAAAACTTTCCAGAGGAAAAGGAAAACGGGAAATGCAATGTTCTGGTTATATATTGCTGCGTATGAAACTACCCGCAAGCCTCAAAAAACAGCTCTTCTGTTTATCTCATGATACTGTGGGTCATTTTGTACGGTTCGGCTGGGAAGTCCTTCCACTCCGTGGGGCATCACCTGGGGTCATTGGTGGTACTCAGCTGATGGCTGGTCTGGTCTGGAGGACAATTTGGTGGAAGAGTCTGGAAGGCTGGGCTTAGTAGCTTGGTCCCTCTCTCTCTTCATGAAGTCTCAAGGCATCTCTACATGATCTCTCCAATGGAGTAGCTAAAATTCTTACATGGCAGCTCAGGGCTCTAGGAGACCAAGGTAGAATCTGCCTGTCATCTCCGAGGCAAGGCTTACAACTGGCACAACATTACTCCCACCACATCCCATTGGTCAAAGCAGTCACAGGCCAGCCCTGATTCCACAAGAAGGGGAAACAGACACTGTATCTCAGGGAAAAGTGTCAAAGAATTGGTGGCCATCTTTATTTCATTACATTCAGTGGCTTAAATGACAAAAGTGGTGCAGTAAAAAAAAAATATATCCTTTGATGTAGGGGTACATAGTACTTATCTCTGGGCTAAATCAGGTCTCTTATTATCCTCTCCCATAGCACCCTGATCTTTTCTTTTCTTTTTTTTTTGTCCTAACTACTGGACTGCCAGGGAATTCCCCACCCTGATCTTTCCTTGCCCTGTCCTCATCACAGAGTATGGTAATATGTTTCACTTGAGATGACATGACTGAAGCCTGGTTCCTGCTCTAAACTGTTAGCTCCATGCGGGAGGGAGCATTTCTGTTCTGTATGCTACTGTACACCCGGCAGTCAGCACAGGGGCGCACACACGATGGGCACTCAAGAAGTATTTGTTGGATGGATGGACAGATGGGAAGGAGAATGTGTAGATGGTCCTTCTGCCCACTGGAGAAGGTGATTAGACCTCATTTCACCCTTTATCAAAAATTATCTTTGAGGTTCCTTCTAGCCCTGACATCCTGTAATTCACCAGCTCGTCATATAAGATGACTGCAAGGAGAGCAGAGGCCAATGAAAGGATAAGGCTGCTGAGAAAGCTAATGAGATCTCAGGCTCTTATGAATGAAAATGCTGAGTCCAAAACAGTAGGCTGTGCAATGTTCTGGCCTCTAAGTGGAAACCACCTCTGCTTCTGGGCAAAGATTTAACAAATTAAAAACTGCCCAGGGGTCACTATACTGGTGAGTGAAGGGCCCAGATGTCATAGAGAAGTTGAAGAAACAGGGAATATTTTTTCCAGAGAAGAAGAGACTTCAGGCTCATCATAAATATATGTAAACATTTGAGTTGTATTCTTAAGGCGGAAGAGGTAGACTTGTCCTGTGTACCCAGAAGGCAGAACTATAACCAACTGTTGAAAATTATGTGAAAGGAAACTTCTGTCCAACTGAAATAAATTTCTAACCAGCTGCCTGATAAATGCTATAAAGTTTGGAGAGACATTGAGTTCTCTAACACTAGAAGCATTCAAGAAAAGATACCTTTTGCCTAATATAGATGTCAAAAAGAGAATCAAAGCACAACTTATGACTGGACCCAATGACCTAAACTGCCAAAGAATGATGCTGGGTGGTATTAGTGGATTTGGAACCAGAGGACCAGGGTTCCAATGTCAGCTCTACCTCTTTGATGTGATGTCAGGCATGTAACTCTGTCTCTTCAAGAAGAGGCTGGTGAGAATTAAATAGGATAATCCATATAAGTACCTAGCATGTCAAGTGGGGCATAGTAAACTTCTAACAAATGGCAGTATTTTTAAATTATTTCTATAGTATTATTGCATGAAGGGAAGAAGACAATAAATATTTTCTGAACATCTGCCTTAAACCAAACCATACATGTATGAAAGTCTTTATACAGATATATTTTCCTTTTCATGACCCTGTGATGTAATTAGTTGTTAAAATTCCCCTTCTACAAATGAGGAAACTGGGACTCAGAGAGTGGAAGCAATTCACCCAAAGTCACGTATTTAGTAAGTGGAGTTTAAATCCAGATACTCTCACCCCAGAGCTTGATATTTTAAAATTTATCTAATATAGCCTTCTGCAAGTATGTTCTCTTATCCTAATGATGTCATTTTTGTTAAGTATTATGCAAAAAATTGTATTATTTTCTCCACTAAGCCAAGATTTTCAGGGGCTAGGAATTACACTCATGTGCTGTTTGTACTCTGTATTTCTAGCTCAATTCTTGGCACATGAAAGATCTCAGTTTTTCTTATGCACTGTAATTTTGCTGCAAATTTATTTCAGAGAAGATGATTTCTTATAGTATATATTTGGGGCTGTTGGAGGCTAGACATTGAAAGCCTACAGTCCATAGCCATTAATATTTTAATATTTCTTTTGGGTGATCCTCACCCCATCTACCCAATCTGACCAGGCAAAGGACCTCCCTCCAAGTTCATCTGCCTGTGTTTCCAATTCAAAGCATGTGTAATTCAAGGTAAGTTGAGGGACACAAGCTTGTCTGTTGCTAATTATGTGGCTTTTCATAAGTTATTTAACATCTCAAAGCCTCAGTTATCCTATTTGCAAATTATGTACAATAAGCCCTCTCTTACAGCAATTTTGCAGGGATTAAATGAGATAATGTAGCAGAGGCAAAACTATGTGTTCAGCAAAATGTTTCATTTTCTTTCTGGGAACATGGGTAGTCTTCCCAGCCCTTCTATATCTAAGTGACAGTATTAGTGCTTAAATGTAGTCAAAAGGATGGAGCAGTTGTGATATGGGCCAGTTCCAGCTCTAGACCTTAGAACCTTCTACTCATTGATACGTCATGAGTTGCCAGCTAGATGTAAAAAAATATCCAGTGGGAGACTCTGAGGTCCTGGAGGAGAGCTGAGAGGAAAGGTACCACTCAGAGAGAGGAGTGCTGCTCCAGCCACACTGGACTGTGATAAAAGCAGTATAAAAATGTTTATTTAGGGGTTGTTTATTACAGCAACTAGTAGTACTTGTTGCTGTATAAGCACTCCACAATAAGCATCAATTGTTTGCATCTTATTTTCCTTCCCATTCATTTAACAATATGCCAAAGTAAGGGCATTTTCAAGTATTAATTTCATTACAATTTATAAATCTTCTCATCTACGTGCAAAAAATATGTATTTATTTGAATTTTGCAACACTCTAGAACTGGCAGGGAAACACTGCCTTCATTTTTTAGTTAAAGAAATTCAGAAGAATTAGGAGGAAAGGAAAACTCCTGTTGTATGCGTGTTATCTGTGAGCCTGATCGCCAAGTAAATGCTTCATTTAAAGTGCCTCATCCCTGGTAATGGAGATCGTTAATACTATTTAAACATTTCAGATGAGGACACTGATACTCAGAGCAGGACCCAAGTTTGCACAGCACAGTTAGTGATAAAGTTAGAAGTTTAACCTGAGCCAGTGTATCTTCAAAATCTATGCCCTTTGAACATGTAGACAGTCTAGCCTCTCCAAGGTCACACAACTAGCCTACCACCAGAGCTCAGAGAAGATTGCAGAAGTGTTGAGTCCTAACCCATTTCCTCTTTCACAACTCCACACTGCCTTCCTCTGCAGATAAAGGATCTACCCAGTCGTAAGTGGTTACCATAGCCACCCAGAAGATAGGAATCTTTTCCATCTGCATCTCTTCTCAATGAAAACATTTGTAGCAATGGCTGACTGAATCAATCAATCAGATTTCAAATACTTAGAATTAACTGTGATGACCCCTTTATAAAATCAAATAAACCAAAAGAAATACGCTTTTTACATCCCAATAAATAAATGTATCTTCCACAAGGGAAAACGTGGGTGCCATTTGCCATTGAATAATATGGCAACAGATGGAACTCAGCGTGAGGCACAGAAATCCATGGGTGTTTCCTGGTGGAGATGCTGTTTGCCAGAAGAAAGCTGAATTGTGAGGCTGTTTTATAGCAATAAAAATAAACAACGTTATTCAAACATAATTAATCTTCCTCAAAATATTCTTCCTTCCTTGGTGTTTTTGTTCTCACCAGTGTTTGGGGAATCTCTCCGTAGGTTTGAGTCACCAAACACCTATTTTGATTTTTTTTTAACGTTTTATGTTTAGAATCAGGTGTGTCATTACCCACTGAGAGCTTAGTCATCCTTTCTTGGGGTCACATCAGTGCCTCCGCCCATCCCTAAGTCTAGCTTTTCAGCCTCAATTACCTCTACATCCTTCTCTCCACCTTTGACTGCAGCTCCTCCAGCTGCCCAGTGATCCCTGTATATGGCTTGTATCATCCCATCTTTATATCTTTGTCAGTCTTCCCTCCCTTCTGGTTTTCTCACCTTTAGAGCATCCTAAGAAAATCTCTCCATCTTTCCACATTCTCCCTCCTTTCTAAAACAAAAACAAAACCCTTTTATTTATTTGTGTGTTTTTTAAAATAACTTTCTACCTGCAACATTTCTGTAGATGTTCATTTATCTTAATTCTCCAATTCCATTTGTTTTTAACATGAGGAAAAAAATAAGGGCATTTTTAGGATTTGCTGAGAGACAAATGGCAGGAATGCAGAAAACCAACATGTTTGGAGCACTTGAACTGTGCCTGGCATTATGCCATATACTTTACAGATCTTACCTTATTGAATGCTTACGATGACCCTGGGAAGGAGACTGGCATGTTCCTGTTTAACAGTTAAAGAACACAAGACTCAAAGAGTTTCAGGAATTTCCCCAAAATTACCCAGCCATAAAATAAGTGGTCCTGTGTAGGATTTAGAGGCAAAGAGATCTTGACCCAAATCCAAGGACACAATTATATTCAACTTCTGTCACTGAGTAAACCAAGAACATAAATACCAATAGGATTGTTAAAGAAAAGAGAAACATACATATTTAACTCTAAATTTCAGAAGGACCCACATTATCTATCCTTAGTTTCATGGAGACTTGGATTCTAAACAGTGTCTACATGACCTATCAGTGCCTGCTTGACAAGCCAAGCATTTTTTTTTTTTTTGGTCTCTCTCAATCTGAACCAAAAAAAATGTAGAGGTTGGTTAATTTGATGCCCCCTAGGAGACCTGACCAACTTCTCCTTCTATCTATTACTTTGGAGTCTAAACAAGATTAAACCCAGTAAATTCCCAATAGTCAAGGAGGAAAAGGAGAAGGAAGAGAGGGAGAAAAAAGAAAGATGAGAAGAAGAAAAATTGTACACGATTACTCATGTTCTACAAAACACTTTCTAATTCCGTTTTTTATTACCTGAAATGCTTCACCTGTCAGGAGTGTGAAAGTATCCTCCTTTGGGAAGTAGGAATATTTCTGAAGAAAGGAGTATCTCATATACATATTAGGTATATTTGCTAATGGAAGAACTCATCACCACTTAGTGTGTTACCAAAGGGATTGAACTGAGGCTGATTAGTTGTTGGTATCCAGCTGCCATCTTGCAGGAAATACAGAGGACAAGGGAACAGGATGTTTTGTGCCATGAGTGTGCAACTAACAAAATCCAGACTATGTGACACTCCTCAAATGCCATAGGTTTTCCCACAGATGAAATGTAAGGAAAATCAAGAGGTAAAAGGTGAACTATAGATTAAAAGTCTCATTAAATTTTTAAAAAATAATGGGCAAGACTAAATCATAATCTCTTGGGATGCACATTTGGGAGACAAAACTATAAAGAAACAGAAGGAAGTGACTAGAAGGAAGTCAGGTTAGTTGTTATTTTGTAGGGGAAAGAGAGAGGGTTGATTTGGGACAAAACACAGTGTAGGCCTTCTGAAGCAGTGAGTAAAATTCATTTTCTTGACCTGGGTTCTAGTCACGAAGGTGTTGGCTTTATAATGATGAATTAAGCTGTACATTTGTTCTGTGTGGTTTTCTGTATTTGCATTATATTTTTCAATTAAAAGAATAAAATATCCAGTTAAGTAATTCCCTGAGACTCTAACTAGAAAATTGAAAATTCATCTTAGGCAAGTATTGAATTCAATAATGGGGAGATTTCCTCAATCTATAGAACATAAACAGATAAAAGTAAAGCAAGCAAATATTTCCTCCTGTGAAATTTGGAGTCATATATGCCTGGACTCAAAGCATTCATTAGATCTGTGATTTTGGCTAAGTTTTCACCCCTTCACTCTCTCTGAGCCTTAATTTCCTCATATTAAGATGGTGATAACTAGATCTTCTGCAAGGACTTTTTATCAGGATTATATAAGATTACATGTAAAAATAAATTAAATTAAAAAATGCCTGAAATAGAGCCCTCATGCAGGAAAGCCTCAAATGGCACCTCTGCTTATTAGACACAAGTTTTAAAATATTGATCTTTTGACTGTGAAATGGGTTCAGACAGGACGTAAGTTGTGAATCAAAGCTGGAGAGGAGATTTAAATATTTCAGCTCAGGAAGCAAGTGATGATCCAGTGCCCAGGTATAGATTCACAGGGCAGCCAGCAGGAACCTAAAATAGTTGTCATCAAATGGAAAACAGGCACTGTATGAGAGGCCCTTGGCAGTAAAAATGGTACAGACACTAGAATAAAATTTAATTTTCTCTTCTGAAGTAGATGTTTGCATTTCTATCTGGGGGCCGGAGGGGAGTGCTATCAGATACTACCTAGCAAAGTATTGAGTTTGGTCCTCCTTGAATTCATGAAATAAATAGTCCACTTCTTATCAGGTCTGTTGTCTGCTGTCTTTCAAACTCTGAGAGAGATATATGGCATGGGGATGTCAACTCTTATTCAGTATCCACTAAATGTCAGATTTTGTGCTATATGTTAAACATGTATTATCTATCTTTTTAAAAAATATATATATTTATTGATTGATTTGGCTGCACCAGGAGAGATCTTTAGTTGCGGCATGAGAACTCTTAGTTGAGGCATGTGGGATCTAGTTCCCTGACCAGGGATCGAACCCGGGCCCCCTTCATTGGGAGCACTGGACCACCAGGGAAGTCCCGCGTTGTCTGTCTTAAAACACACACATACACAACTTAAGAATTAGATATCATGGTTCCATTTTAGATATGAAAAAAACTGAGGCTCAAGAAGTTTAGACTACTTGTCCAAAGTCATAGAACTAGCAAACAGGAGATTGAAACTAGATGTTTATTATGACAGTTTCTAGGCTATACTGTTTAACTTAACATCTCCAAAAATACATACATAAATAAATACATACATATACTAAAATGTATTAAACACAGAAATACATATAACACAATATATATTTATATAGATTAGCCCAAGGCCACCCAACAACTAGATAACCAGATGATAGAAGCAAAGATTTGACCCAGGCAGTCTGACTGAAGAGACCTAACCTATATTCACACTACTGTGATGCCTGTAAATAGAACATCCTCTCTTTCCTTGGGAAATCAGGAAAGCATAACTCCAAACCAGAATAGAGATGACTAAGTAGTGAAAAGAATATCTGGGAGTTCAGCAACCTCAGCTCCTATTCTGGTTCAGAAACTAGATTTTTGCGTAACTGGGGCAAGTCATTCATTCATTTTTTTTTTTTTTTCTGTATAAAAGTATTTTATTCCAAGTCATTCTTTCTTGACTCTCAGTCTTGTCAGAGATTTTTCAAAATGTAAGGAGAATGCTGGGGAACTCCTGAATTTCTATAGGGTCTGTGAAGGGGTAGGGGTGGAACCAGTTAGATAATGCCATGAGAGAAATGAAGAGAAACTAATATAGCACTTAGTAGGGTCCCCCCCCCACAAAGCTTAGTATCGCATCTTTCACATATATTATCTCATCTAATCTTTTCAGCAACCCAATGAGGTAGGTATCATTTCCCCATTCTATAGATTAGATAAGCAAGATTTATGAAAACTGAATAAAAGGATTTGAAATTCAAGTCTTGTTGACTCCAAAGTCAATTGTTGATCCAACCCGTCCCCCCACCCCCGACCCCCGCCACTCTGGAAGAGGAGAATTTCTTTCTAAAGCCTCAGAGGTAGAACAGTTCTGAATGATGAGAAACTGAGCCCCTGACACTGCATCAGAGTCATCCGGGGCTTAGATTAACAGTAAAATTTCCAGGTCCCACCACAGGCCAACCTCTTTAGAGCAGCCTGGGTTGTGTCCCAGAAATATGTGTTTTAATGAGCTTTTTGCATGATGCTTATGAACACTGATCTTATAAAAGCACTTTGTGAAAGGAATAGTGAATGGAAAATCGGTAGCCTCATGCTGTGAACACAGAAGTAACCAAGATTAATCACTCACTGGGGCCATGGAGGAAGGTAGGATATGCACATATGCATAAATGTGTGTGAGCGTGTGTTTATGCATATGCGTGTGTTTGTGTGTGTAAGTATGTGAGGGGTGGGAGTGCATGCATGCCTGAGTGTGTGTGTGTGCGTGCGTGTGCGTGTGTGGTGCTAAAAGACACTGGGGAGAGGAAAGAAAAGACAATCCTGTGTCTAAAGGACTGATTCATATATTCACTCAGATGTCAGGTCTTCCCAGATTATATCTTGAACCATTCTATTCAAAAGCTCATCTATCATTATTCTCCATCCCTTCATCCTGCTTTATTTTTCTCTCTAGCCCTTACCTTATCATATGTTACTTATATTACTTCTTGGTGCATTTACTTTTTGTCTCTCCTCCGTAGAATGTAAGCTGCATGAGGGCAGGGACTTTGTTTTGTTCAGTGTCCTACATCATCATCTAAACAGGGCCTGGTATGTTGTAGAATCTCAATAAATGCTTGTTGAGTGAGTGAATAATAGATGGCCTTCCAAAGAAGTTTAACTTAGTGAGTTTGGAAAATCATCTGGGGCTGGCCATTAAGAGAAGGATTAGGCAAACTTCCCGCCAGATCAGTAGGAGGGAGAGGATTCCAGGGGAAGCAGCTCAGTGAAAGAACCTAGAGAAGTCTCTACCACCTGGGAACCTTAACAAGATAATTCTTCTCTCTGAAAATTAGTTTTCCAAGGAGTAAGCATCTTTACCTCCTGCATGCTTTGGATTAGGAGAGTTAAATGTGAAAATGCTATAAAGGATCTAGCACAATGCTGAACACGAAGGAGAAACTTAGCACAAGTTCATTCCTTGGGGAGACACTATAATGAAGTAAGTAGTCTAGAATGCAGCTCTGAAGTCATTTTGCTCACATTCTTGTTCTGGCTCCACCATTTCTTTACTGTGGGACCTTTGGAAAGTCACTAAATCTCTTTGAGTCTTCGCTCTTTTATCTGTAAAATTTGACACAAATGATACCCGTCTTTAGGGTCATTGGGAAGAGTAAATGACTGGCCATAAAGTAAGGCCAGGGAAGGTTTCCTGGACAGGGTAATACATGAACTAAACCTTGAAGGATAAATTGGAGCTAGGTAGGTGAAGGGCTGAGATACAGTTTCCCAGACAGAGGCTCAGCATTGCCAAAGGCATGGTCAGGAGAGTGAGCAAGGCCTGTTTGCATAACCAAAACTAGTTCAGTGCAGTTGAAGCATTGGATCTGAAGTGAACACTGGTAGGAGATAAGGCTAAAATGGTAAAAATGGGCATAATCTGAAGGACCTTTCAGATAAGTCAAGCCAAGTAGGGAGCTTGGTCTTTATTCTAAGAGCAATGGAGTGGCATTCAAAGATTCTGAGGAGGGGAGTAATTCCTTTCATTTTAGAAGATCGTTCAGGGAGAAATGTGGAGAATGAGTTAGTGAAAAGGCTAAAGGCCAGACAATAGTTAAGGGATAGTCATAATCATGGAGGTGGGTGATGGATGATGGTGGCCAGAAACAAGGCAAACACACCAAGGAGAGCGCAAGAAAGATGTGAAGAGAGCAAGAAGGCATTAAGAAGATAGAATCACAACCAAATGTTGATCACAGAGAGATTTTCTAAGATAGGTTGAAGGCAATCTTCAGAAAACTTGTGTAATCTTCCCAAAATAACAACTCAGGTTTTATCAGCAGGACTTAAATGTTGGCAATGATAGTTACTGGTTCAGGAGGAGAGGCAAGAGAGATCAAATTTTTGAGTACATTTTTCATGCTCCGTGAGGCAACACAATGAACTTCATTTAATATTTACTGTAACATTATGTGGTAGATGTTGTAAGCTCGAGTTTACAGATATGTTTGAAAACATACCAATTTTGCAAAATATGCATGGGGGAGCTGAAATTCATACCTAACTTTCTTCGACTGCAAAGCCTGTATATTTTTATGAGTGTAATATTTCAAAGGACATAATAAACACCTTCAAGATTCTAAGGTGCTTCCCAGGTGTCAGTCATTCAACAAACATTGTTAGCATCTATTATGTGCCACTCTTTGTACTTGGTGTAGGCATAGGTAGTGATAGACTAGATAAATTCCATGACTTCAGAGAGCTTTTAAATGTGTATACATAAAGAAAATGGAAGGTAATTTAGTGTCTTAGGAGAGTAATGGTAAACAAACAGGAGGAGCAGATTGAGTTATAGGAAGATCATGAATTTGGGTACTGCCATACCGAATTTGAAATGCCAGAAGAAGATTCTATGTGGGGATATCTAGGATATAGGAGTAATATATTTAGAAATAAGCTACATGATTGTGGTGTTTGAGATCTTAAGAATAGATGGCTTTGCCATGGATAGGGTAGGGTCTAGAATAGTATATTCCAATATGCTCCACAATCTTTACTGGGGATTTCCTAAGATGAAAATAGGGTTGGTAGTGTATCCCAGAGTTTATTCATCATAGAATTCTTTCAATAGAGAACCTTTCAGAATTAGTGTTCCATAGAACATACTTTAAGAAATTCTGACCTAGACCAGCAAAGAGAAGGTACTCTGTTGATGAAGACAAACTAGGTTTTGCTCCAGTAACAAGCAACGTCCAATTCTCAGGGGTTTAAAATAACAAAGGTTTATTTATTGCTTATTCATCATCAGCTGGTGGAGGAACTTTACTAATTGCTGTCACTCAGGGATCCAGATTGGTAGAGCAGCCAACATCTTTAATGTTGTTGGTCTTTGCATCAGAGGAAAAAAGACCTCTGGTTGGTCTCAAGTTCATCCATTAAATTCCCTGGCATGGAAGAGGCATATATTACTTATCTTTACAACTCATTGTCCAGGACTAGTCTTATGTTCCACTTGACCACAAGAAGATTGGGAATGTGATCCTACTGTGTGCTCAGAAGGCTTATCCTACCATACAATTAGAATTATTTGGTGAGCACCAGTAACATCAATCCCAAGGAAAAAACCTTGAGAAATTTCTCTACGTATAGACCAAGAGTAAGAATCTTGAACAAAGGGATAATGAGAGAGGTGGAGTGAAGGATTTCCGAGCATAATTCAAGAAACAGATTTTCTTGGGCTCTGATATTAAAACACTCTTTCCAAGCTTTTCTTTCAAATTTCTTTCTCCTTGGAAAGGGCAACAGGGATTACTGGAAATTCTGTGCAGTCTAAGTTTGGCTATGATATTCTAACTTTTCACCATTTCTTCTTCCCATCTAAGGTCACATCTTTTTGGATGGAGGTGTTGATTCACCATGTCCTGAGTCCTCACCTGTGTCACTCTTTCTTCCTGAAATCCCTCCTCTTTCATGAACTGTTTCTAGTTAATCAGCTTTCCCTTTTTCTCATGGTTTAAGGAGGTTAGACAAGAATCATCCCATTTGACCTTTGTGGATTTCACTCCTGGTGTTCTCTTGCTCAGACTTTAGTGCACGCCTTCCAGGAGCCCCACCCCTGACTAGTGGATGACCTGTCCTGCTGTCTTATCCCATGCCAACCACCCTGATCAACGCATAAACCAATTTTTTTCACCTTACTTAAGGTAACATGATATAGTGTAACACACAGAATTTGGAGTCAGATATACTGAGTAAAATCTGGCTCTACCACTTCTATCCCTGTGACCTTGGGTGAGTTACTTCTCCCCTCGTGAATCTTCCTTTTCTCATCTGTAAAACAGGGTCAGTGACACAAAACATCACAGACCAGTTGTGACGATCTTAGGAGAAGATGGCAGTGCACAATTATCAGGTCCTGTATCAGCTGACTATCGCTGCATACCAAACAATACAAAAACTTAGTGGCTCAAAATAAAAACAACTTACTGTTTTCCCCAAGTCTTTAGATCCACTGGAAATTTCTGATCTGGCCAGGCCTGGAGAACCTCAGGTGGGCTCACACATGTGTTTATAGTCTGCAGGTGGGTCCACTGGGTCTGGCTGGTCTAGGACAGCCTCACTCATCGTTTAGCAGTTGGCCAACTGTTGGCTTGGACAACAGGGGAGACGTGATCATGTGTCTTTCATCATCAAGCAGGCTAGCCTGCACTTGTCTTCATAGCAGCTGGCAAGGACTCAAGACAGAAAGTAGAAGTGTGCAAGGCCTCTTGAACCTAAGTCCAAAATTGGCACAAGGTCATTCCTGCCACATTCTTTTGGCAAAGCAAGGCCCAAGACTAGCCCAGATTCAAGGGTTGGCAAGGTAGACTCCACCTCTTGATGGGGGAAGCTGTCAAGTGGCATTACAAAAGGTGTTGATACAGGAATGAGTGAGACATAGCTGTTTTTGCAAGCAGTCCCATCTTCTTTCTTCCCCTCTCAAGTCTTTCCTGTCCTGCTCTAGTTCTGGTCCAGCTGATTGTGAGCGTCTTGAAGGCAGACACAACATATGATACATCTCTATGTTCCACGTTTCCTGAGCATCAAATGAACACCAGCACTATCATCACTACCATTTATCAAATGTCGAACTCGTTCCAGGTTCTGTTTTAATCACTTTTCAATGTATCGCCTTGTCCTTGCAAGTATTCTATCTATAATTGTTACTCTTCCCTGTCTTCCCATTCCCATGCACTTAGTAGGCGCCCAATAAAAATCTCTGAAATGAACCTTTTGTTCCTGCCCCAAGCTATTATGTGGGGTTAGCACCTACTTTGTGTTTCCGGGAGATGGGGCCAGAAGCGGGACGATGAGTCATTCGTTCCCATCTCTGACTTCTCCCAGCACCCACTTCCGTGGCTCACCTGTCTCACCTCCAGTTCACCCCACAGACGCATTATCCTGGGTTGAATTCATGAACTCTTGTAATATTTCCCATGCCCTGAAGTGCCCATATTACTCATTTTGCTCACCCACACACCTCCCACTCCCCTCCACTCATGTCTTTGCCCACACTCCTCCCAGCCTTTTGCTTATGTGAGTTTATCATAGTTATTTTTCAGAGAGAGATACTATAAACCCTTATGCTTAGTCATAAATAGCAACAAAAATACCAATGTCTTTTTATTGCCAAGTACTTGTCCTGACAGCTCATTTGATTTCTGGAACCACCCTGATGGATATGTGAGGCAGGTACAATAGTCCCTATTTACAGGCATCAAAAGCAAGGCATGGAGAGGTTTTCGTGGATTGCTCGAGGTCACATGAATACAATGATGTTCAAGATGAAAAGAAAACTAAGGATTTATGACTGATAGACCAGCAATAGTTCAATCCTCTTAGCATTCAACCTCATCTATTCTGCAGTTTCTCACATTTCTCCAGCTTTTCATTCTGTTGTGCAGCAATGCTAACCGAATATAATCAAGGAATACCTAATGGATGTTGACTACCTGCCAAGCATAATTCAAAAATGGAAGGCATGAGAAGTCTGTCCACCTTAGGAGAAACACTGTGGTGTTGTACACGAGTGTTTGGATTTCGGCAACACTGATTTCTAATCATGTTTCTATCCCTTGCTCATTTTGCGATCTTGAGCAAATTGCATAATATGTTTGATCCTCAGTTTCTTCATCCCTTAGAAGTGGGTATTAACCTTCGCACCACAGGTTTATTAGAAAGATTAAATGAGATGATGCAAATAAAACTCTAACACATAGGAGCCATTCTGCAGGCCATTATTGTTGTTGTTGTTAATAACTACGAATGAGGTAAGAATGAGTCATGTTAGTCGATTGCTCAGCTCTCTCCTGTTCAGTCTTTATCACATTTATGTCTCTGTTATTCATTCCGTGTTTGTCTTCCAAAACTATAAGCCTTTTCTGTTCTACGTGCCTAATTCCAGGATGACCTTTCTAGCTCAGAGGGGTAATTTGGAACATAAGTGATATATTTGAGTCCCTTAAGTGTCTTTCTTCCTCTTATGCAAAAGTGGATATGAGCTAGAAGGAATGGTAACTTAGGATAATATCCAAAAAAACTAGGGAGGCAAAACAGTGAGTCCTTGATCTCTGGACTCAGTTTCTGAATAGTAAACACAGCAGCCTGGACCATGGTGCTAAGGAGGTCAGTTAGTTCAAACCCTCATGATCTAAAATTCTTTGAAGTCAATTTTACATGTATGATAGCTTTCTTACTTTTTGAGATGTATCAAAACTCACAAAAGTTAAAGACAGAATCTAGACAAATCATAAGACTCTGCCTCAGGTGTTTCATGTTCCACAACACTGTAATAATAGGTAAATCAACATCTTTCTTATATTTGTTTTGTGCCTTTTTATTTACAAGCAGGTTTGTGTTTACTTCTTTCTTACTTAGCCCTCTCGACACTGCGTGACAGTTAAAGTGATACTGTAGCTCATTTGTAAAACTAGAGGTGAAGAAGTTGGACTCAGAGGGCTGAAGCAGCATGCCCAATTTATTGAGTTAAACATCGGAGAGCTGTCAATCATACTTCAGTAAAGTGGTTTAGAAAACATAACTGGATGTTGAATGCACTGACACCAGTGTTTTTCCATCCCAGTCCAGCCACCTCTCTACCCCAATGGCTGTGCTGCAGTAAGATGAAATGGGATCAAAGCTGGTCTAATCAAGGCATTTGCTTCTACACTCAGCTATGCAGGAACACTTTAAAGCATGGCTTTTTTCCTGAGGATTGTAGAGTTGGAAAGAACTGAATGGAACCGTAGAAGACAGATGACTCTGATGAAGGAGCAAGGAAGGAACTTAATAATTCAGTGAAATTTAATGGGCTTTCAGAACATGCCAGCAATCTGTTCCCATTCTCAAACTAGATGCCACCAAGCCAGCACTCTTCCTGTCTGCCTGATCCATTTGGGCAGTCTTACTGGGGGGCAAAGGAGGGTTTTTCCTAGAAGGTGGAGAAAGGTTTCTTCTGAGAAGCTCAGTGTGAATGCTGGGACCTGATTTGCACAGATGTTGGTGGGACTCAGTGAGGCAGTAAGAATCTTAGGGACTTCCCTCCTTTTGGACCCATTGTTAGACACTAGAGCAGCAGAGATGTCCTAGATACAGTTTCCTGGCCTCATCACAGCTAGCTCACATCTGTGATGTCATGATGTCCATTACTATTCTGGAGGTCAGTTTCCCATCTGTAAAACAAGGAGGTTGATCTCTTGTCCCTGAATATCCTTTGAATGGATTTCAGTCACTTAGTAAAGTGAACAGCTCTTGTCAGGGCTCCTTTGGGTGAGACAGGCTAGTTGTATCACTAACCTTGAGCAGATTAGTCTAACTGAGGCTATTTCTTCATCTGTAAGATAAGCATAAAATGATGGCACTTAGCTTCTACATTGTTGAAAGGATAGAGTCAGTTCTTACATGTAAAATTCTTTATTGCAGAACTTAGCACCAAGTACTCAGATTTTAGCTGCCATTGTTATCATGATTTGCAGTCTTCATTCTTTTCTTAATTAATTTTTATTGGAGTATAGTTGATTTACAATGTTGTGCTAGTTTCTGCTGTACAGCAAAGTGAATCACTTACACATATACGTATATCCACTCTTTTTTAGATTCTTTTCCATATAGGTCATCACAGAGTATTGAGTAGAGTTCCCTGTGCTATACAATAGGTTTTTATTAGTTATCTATTTTACATATAAGAATGTGTATATGTCATTTACAATATCCAGGACGTGGAAGCCACCTAAATGTCCAACGACTGATGAATAGATAAAGAAGATGTGGTACATATATACAGTGGAGCATTGTCTTTATTCTGATCATTATACCTTTTCTGCTGCCCCATGAGCCTCTGAGGACAGAGAAAGATGTGAAGCAAAATAGCATCCCTGTGGACTTCTTGGGCCTCCAAGAAAAATGGATATTTTCCATCCTCGGGGCTATCGATTAATAATATTTTCTTTGGAAAGCAACTCCCCCAAAGAGAGAAGTATTTAATTTCCAACATAAGAAAAAAGAAGGAAACAAAGATTAGTCACAGCCTTAAAATGTTCAGACGCCATCAGTGTTATTATCTCAGCAGCCAGGTACCCAGCGCTTCCACAGCTATTTAACATGATGGGGAGTTGCTGACAAGCTTCTCAGCAGAGCTCTCACTTGCAGGTGTACAACCACGGTATTAGCTAGGATTCTATTTGAACAACGTGCTCTTCTCATGCCTAAATGGAAGGGCTTTTACTTTCAGGGTACAATGGCTGCTTAATATGGAAATGCTGGTTTTCAGCTGCCCATATGTCTCTGCTAGTAGATCACCCAAGAAGATCTAAGCTCCCCTTCCCTAACACACTGGGGTGCTTACGTTCTATCAGATGGAACAGAGTCAAGTCTCTTTTGGTTGGTCTCTCCTTTCATTTTGCAGCATTTTATCACCAAACAGGCTCAGTTTCCTACTTGTCTCATATCCTTCTATTCAGATGGTAGAAACAGTGAGCTGGGACTGTGTGTCTCCTTTTTTTATTTGGTTATTTATCAACATAAAACATACTATATAAGAAAATACAAGCAACGTAGAAATTTGCCCATGAAAATGTAAAATTCCTTAGCCAACCATATACCCCAACCTCTACAAGCCCATAACCCCAAAGATTGTGACTCTTAATGGTATAATGTGTAACCTTCCACACTTTTGTCTATAAATTTATAATTGTAATTAGATGAGGGAAAAAAGCTGCTGTATTTGGTAGGATTCATTGTATAAAGGACATTTGTTTGGGAATATGTAAGAAAGAAAATAGGAGCCCCTAGTATGGCTAGAAGAGTTTGGGAGGAAACATATAAACTCAGGAGTTAGGCTGCTACCCTGAAGGTGGAGGACGGGGTGGGAGAGGGCTGGAGGAAGGGAAGGAAGTGACATTGAAGTGACACTGAAGCCAGACAGATGGCAGAAAGCCATACTTGTTTCAATGCCACCCTCTAGGCTCAATAATAACTCTACAAATCTTTAGCAACATCAACCCAAAACAAGAAAAGACTTGGATATGAGTTGATTCTTGGAGATATAGGTAAAAAGATTGAATTTTGTATCCCAAGTTCAAATGGTGTAAAATGGAAGCAGCATGAGTATATGTAGAAACATGCATATGGAACAAAACATGGGGAGAAAAGTCCTGAAACTTGCAGAAACCATGGGGAAGATTTTTAAATATTAAGACATGGAATTTAGATTAGGACCAACATTAACTGTGCTTCAGGAATCAAGGGTTCTAGGGGGTAGGCAGGGTGGGATGAGTTGGGAGATTGGGATTGACATGTATTCACTGTTGATACTATGTATAGAATAGGTAGCTGGTGGGGGCCTACTGTATAGCACAGGGAACTCTACTCGGTGCTCTGTGGTGACCTGAATGGGAGGGAAATCCAGGAAAGGGGGGATGTATGTATGTGTGTGGCTGATTTGCTTTGCTGTACAGTGGAAACTGACACGGCATTGAGGAGCAACTGTACTCCAGTGAAAACTAATGAAAATAAAATAAAACTGTAAAAAAAAGAAGAATCAAGGGTTCTCAGCTGCTGATATGCTGTATTATACGTGTATATATATGCATATGCATGTTTACACATGTATGTGTGCATATAATATATACACACACACAAATATATATATATGTACTATTGTTTTGCAACTTGCTTTTTCACTCAGAAATAAATAGTGATATTGACTCATTGTATTTCAGAAATATTTAGTGATTGCCTGCAATGAGTCAGGCACTATGCTACAGGCACTGGAAAACAGCCATGAAGAATCTTTCCATGTCAACACCAACAGATCTATATCATTCTTTTTAATGACCACATCAAATTCCTCAGTGGAAAGTTCTGTTTTGTTTTGTTCTGTTTCGTTTTGGTAACAAGTCCTCTAGTGATAGATACTGAGGTTATTTTTAGTCTTAGATATTATACACAGTGCTCTAGTGTACTGATATATTTGGGCAAATATATATGTGCAAATACTTTTGGAGGTAGCTTGCTTAGGGAATACTGGAGGAGTCGGGGCACATGCATATTTTAAAATTAAATCAGTGCTGCCAAACTTACCTCCAGAAAGCTAATGTCATAAAAAGTTTACTGTATTAAATCTCAAAGAACTGAAGACTATTGTAGAAGCAAAATCCCTGTTAGATCCTGTCAAGAATACTGATGATAATAATGCTGATGATGGTTAACAATTATCATATTCTTACAGTGTACCAGGTTTTACTCTGTACCTTTTAAACCTTGGGGGTGTTACACATGAGATAAAGGAGGCTCAGAGAAATAAAAGTAACTTGCGCAAAGATACATGGCTAGTGAATGGCAGAGCCAGGATTTGAGCCCTTTTCTTTCGTACTCCAAAGCCCAATCTTCCACTTCAACTGTACACAAGGGTTTGCCATGCACTAGTATCATGTGTTCCACTAGGGAAAACTGCATAATAAATGAAAGGGTTCAATGACCAAACAATTTTGGGAAACATTTTATATAGTCTGTACATTTTTGAAAATTCACGATATTCATTAACTAAATAAATCCTCTGGAAGAAGGTTTTACCAAGCCAAGTAAACATTTCTCAAACTTATTTAATTATAGAACGCTTAAATTAAAACCTGTCTATTCTGAGGAACACACTTTGAAAAATGCTGTGTTCATTGTACAGTGTCTTTATGACTTATCCATGGAATCTCAGGAGTTTTTGAATGGTGTTTAACATCACCTGCACTGAAAGATTGACATGGCCTCCAACCTTTGCCGGCCAGCCATTTTCATCTTAAGACACTCCCGTTGTTAGAGGATTGTGTCTTGTGTATTTAACCCACATATCCCTGTGGCATGTAATCACTGAGTCTAATATTACCCATCTGTAGTTTCACATAGTGTATTGAATGCTGCTTACCCCTTCAGATTTCTAAAGCCAGTGGTCACATCTTGGTCCATCCCTCATCATCTTATCCCTACACTTGAAGGTCCAAGTTTTTCACCTGCTCTTATCTGGGTGTTTTGTTTTTCTCATTGCCTCATTCTCAAAATGATTCTCTCTTTAGTGTGTTACTCATCGTCTGTCTTGTCATTAAAGTGTGATACCTAGAACTGTACACTCCTTTCCAGATGTGGGCTGATCAGCATAGATGAGGACAGAACCAGACTTTCCCTCACTCTAAACATTCCATTTCTATCGACACACCCTAGTTTGGGACAATTTTGGTTTTGCAGCTGCAGCACACTAGGAATTAACAATTCAGCCTCCTAGATAGCTATTACTTTGTGGGAGCAGGGGAGAGGGAGGCTGTTGACAGTGGCGACTTCTGAAGAAAGCAGATATATAAGTGATTATGAAGGTTTTTTCAGTATGTTTCTGACCCCAAAGGAATATTTTGCTGGCCTAAAGAGATCTCTCTATTCTTAGAGAAGTCGGTAAGTTAAGGGGCGGGGAGGGGGGGTGGTCTGGGGGAAGACGTAATGAAGAGTAAAGGATAATTATAGGAATCATTTTGGCAAATTTCGCAGGAAAGACAAAAAAATTTAAGGTATACACCAAAAAAAAAAAAATTAAAAATAAGAGTAAGAAGAGGGTATAACTAATGTTTTACATGTCTCCTCTTTTAAACATAATCTAAAAGAGAATATGATCCCTAGTTGAAATGTGCAGAAACTGAGGATTTGAGAAGTTAAAAGACTTGCCCAGTTCTAATCAGCTGGTAGGTTATAGAGTCAAGATTTCTGCCTAAGTATATTTGATCCTAAAGCCCTAGAATTCTATAATTCTAAGACATTTTCCTCAAAACGCCTAGGTGAATCCCAGTGGTGCTGGGATAGAGCAGCAACAGTCAGTGAGCCAAGGGCGGAGGGCGGGGCGTGCGGTCCTGGGCAAGGCGCAGCTTACAGAGACCTGAAATAGCCATGAGCAATTGTCCAGTAAATCAGCCCCCTTCACAGCCTGCCAAAAAGAAACTCTCTCTCGGTTCCCCCAGCATGAATTAATTCTGAAAATCAAAAGGCTTATAGAGAACATGTTGGAGGCCTCCTATTAGGCTGCCTTGAACTATACTTTTGAAATTCTCTTGTTCCTTCTTTTAAGTTCCTCCGATCCTGGGGTTACCCCTGCAGTGATGGAGGAGCTACATAGGGCTTGCTGGTGTAATTTTCCTGTGTACAGGTTGGGGTTGGCCAAGCTATTCTTGATACTGTCAATCATATAAAGATATACCATTTATTGAATGCTTATGTGCCATGCACATCACCCAATGATCAAATCATATTTTCAAGTTTTATTATTGTCATTTTAAACATCTTTAAAACAACAGCAACAACGACAAATCACAAAGGAGCAGGCGGAGGCTTTTGGAGGTGATGGTTAAGATTAGCATCTTGATTGAAATAAGAATTTTTATTCCCATTTTTATCTATAGGGAAACTACAAAGCCAACTGGCCCAGATTCCCAGAGTAAATAAGGAGAGGAACCAAAATTCAAACCAAATCTGTCTGAAATCAAAGCCTAGTTAACCCAATATTTAACCTGAGGCTTCTCAGACTTTGAAATGTATTGTAATCTCCTAGGCTTTAAACACACACCCCAGTTCAGATTCCGATTTAGTGGGTCTGTGTCGGCCATGGTATCTATATTTTGACAAGCACCACCAGGTAATTCTGAGCACTATATTTGCAAAGAAAACTTTTTGAGACTATAAAGAGAGCCCTTTCTTGGTGTGAATTTTCTCCTTTCCCCAAAATGTGAATGTGGTCTCCTTCTAATTAAAAAAAAAAAAAAAAAAAAAGCTGAAAAACTGAAAACAAACAAAAAAAAATCCATGTCCAGAGAGAGGAAAAGTGAGTGAGGTTAGGACACTGAAGGAGGATGAAATTATCTTTCCTGAAATCATGACACTGAGTGATTTCTAGTTTAACTTAAACAGTGGATTCTTATCA
Source organism: Balaenoptera borealis (assembly GCF_965194805.1). NCBI lineage: Eukaryota > Metazoa > Chordata > Mammalia > Artiodactyla > Balaenopteridae > Balaenoptera > Balaenoptera borealis. The sequence goes on from NC_138865.1 coordinate 104,591,994, forward strand.
GACTGATCTTACTTTTCTTTGTCCGACTGGCTTCCTGAATTGCTAATTGGAGCATTCCTTGGACCAGAGACAACACAGTGGCAAGAAAGAGGGAAAGCAGTGACTGGGCAGGGGCTTGGTTGACAGATCAATTGCCTCTTCCCTCCTGTCCCTTCCAGACTCCTGCACCCAAGAGGAGTGAAGAGAACTGAACAAAAGGGGCCAGAAGATAAGCAGTTTCCTGTGGGATATGAAATTTATAACTTAGGCATTGCCTGGAAATGCCATAAGAAATTAATATTCTTTACAGAAACAGTGGGGCTGCATTAATATTTTAATGGCGAATAAATATTTAATCCAAAACTCTGGTTGGAAAGCGGACAAGATAACCATGGCAGGAACAGTTACACCACGGACTTAGAGATGTTAATGATTTATCGGCTCTGCCAGTGGTGATAATGCCACACAGTGTATCCATTATGCAATTCCTTTGAAATATTAGTAAGTCACACCTCAGAATCAAAATCAGGAGAAATGTTGTTTATTCTTTGAGGGTCAATATGAAGCATTAGACAGAGCAAATCTTTGGAATCACGGGAGCCTGGAATTGGGTACCAAGTCTATGGTTTACTGGCTGAGCAACTGGAAAGAAGTCCATTCACCTCTTTGAGCTTTATCTTCAAGGTGAGATCAGCACCTACTTGATAGGATTGTTGGCTGCATACATTATTCACTCAATTGTTTTCTTTTATGGTTCTCCTTAAAATATGGTTAAAAACATGGTTAAAAAAATTGAAGGTGGTTGCAGTGTCTCTTAGTTTAGCACCATGTCTGCTTCTCAAAGAAATACAATGAAATTTTCATTTTCCTGCTTCTCCTGGATACTTATGTCTATCATCATTATTTTTCAGTGGAAATTTTTGTAAGTAGTTTGGGGAAAACTGTCTCTCTAATTAAAAATCCAATTCCATGTCTATCATCAAAAAATCTACAAACAATAAATTCTGGAGAGGGTGTGGAGAAAAGAGAACCCTCTGCACTGTTGGTACATCATTAGGGATGTACTAATCTCTATTAGTACATAGCTGGAATCTACAAAACACTTGTAAAATAAATTTTTAGAAAATACCTTCAATGGAGAAACATACTATGTTCATGGATTGGAAAACTCACAAAGTAAAAATGTCAGTACATCCCAAATTGATCTATAAGTTTAATGCTTTTTCTATCAAATCCTCTGAGGATTTTTGTAGATACAGACAAGGTGATTCCAAAACTTATATGAAAAGCCAGAGTAACTAGAATAGCTCAAATGATTTTGAAAAAGAAGGATAAAGTTGGAGAAATTACACTACTTGATTTTAAAACTTACTTTATGGTTACAATAACCTATGCAGTGTAGTGCTGATGGAGGGATAGCCACATAGATCAATAGAACAGAATAGAGAAACTAGAAATAGATCAACACAAATATGCTCAACTTATTTTGGAAAAAAGTGCAAAAGCAATTTCATAGGGAAAAGATATCCTTTTCAACAGGTGGTTCTGGAACAACTGGATACAAGAAGCGGGGGAGAGAGGGAGGGAGGGAGAAAAAACAATAGGAAGAAAGGAAGGAGTCTTGAACTAAGCCTCAAATCTTACACAAAAATTAACTCAAATGGATCATAGATCTAAATGTAAAGCATGCAACTATAAATCTCTTAAAAGAATGCATAGGAGAAAACCCCTGTTACCTAAGTTAACTGAAAAATTGTTGTGTGATTTCAAAAGCACAATCCACAATAGAAAAAAGAAGTTAAATTAGACTTGATAAAAGTTAAAAATGTTAGACACTATTAAGAGAATGAAAAGACCAACCATAGACTAGGAGAAAATATTTGTAAATCACTTATCTAACAAGGAATTTGTGCCCAGAATATACAAAAAATGCTTTAAATGCAAAGATAAGAAAACAAGCCATCCTACTAGAAGATGACAAAAGACTTACGCAGTTGCTCCACCAAATGGAATATATAGAAGTCAAATAAGCACATAAAAAGATGTTCAGCATCATTTGTCATAAGAAAAATGCACATTGAAATCACAATGAGGGACTTCCCTGGTGGTCCAGTGGTTAAGACTCTACGCTCCCAATGCAGGGGGCCTGGGTTCAATGCTTGGTCAGGGAACTAGATCCCGCATGTTGCAACTAAGAGCCCGCATGCCGCAACTAAAGATCCTGCATGCCACAACTAAAGATCCACCACTCTGCAACGAAGATCCTGCACGCGGAAACGGATCCCGTGTGCCACAACTAAGACCCGGCACAATCAAATAAGTATTTTAAAAATAAATAAATAAATAAAATCACAATGAGATGCCACTGCACACTTAATAAAATGACTAAAGTAAAATGTCCAGTAATAATAAATGGTGGTGAAGATAGCTCATACATTGCTGGAGAAAGTGTAAATTGTTATAGTCACCCTGGAAAACTGCCAAGCAGTTTCTTACAAAGGTAAACATACACTTACCATGTGACCCAGTAATGGCCCTTCTGGGTATTTACCCTAGAGAAATGTCCCAGTGTTACGCAAAAGCCTGTATATGAATGTTCATAGCATGTTTATCTGCAATTTCAAGGCACTGGAAACAGTTCAATGGACAAACAACAGAATGAATAAATAAACTGTAGTACATTCATGCAATGGAATACTACACAGCAATAAGAAGGCACAGATGATTGATACAGCCAACAACTTGGATGAATCTTAACGTTGTTAGGCTGAATGTAAAAAACAAATCTTAAATTATTACATACTGTATGATTCCATTTATATAACATTTTTGGAGTGACAAAATTACAGTAGTAGACAACAGGTCAGTAGTTGCCATGGTCAGGGTTGGGGAGATTAGTGTGACAACTAAGGGGAAGGGATGAGGGAGTTTTTTGGGGGGATGATGAAATAGTTCTGTGTCTTGATTGTGGTAGTGATTATACAAATCTATACATACTATAAAATTTCATGAAACTATACAACCCAAAAAAGTGCATATAAAAAACTGATAGAGTGTGAATAAGGTCAGTAGTTTAGAAGTGTTATGCCAGTGTCAATTTCCTAGTTATTTTAATGTACTGTCACTATGTAAGATGTTACCATTGAGGGAAGAAGGATGAATGGCATGTTGGAACTCTCTTTACTGTTTTTGAAACTCCTAAAATACAAGAAGAAAAGAAACTTGAATATCCTACTCATTGTCATTTAACTCTCATTGATTTTTTTTTCCTTTTTTCCCTGTTCCAATGAGACCATAAGCTACTGTCTTCCAATAATCTCAGCAGTTCACCTCTCCCTTTGCCCAGCTGTCATAGAGAAAGTTTTTAACAACAACAAAAACGTGCTACTTTGGATAAAAATGTACTAGTAACTAAGCTAACAGTAAGAGCACTGCTCCCTGTCAATAGTAGATCCTCCCCTTTGATAAATCTTCACGGAACGTCTATTATGTGCATAATGTCACAGTATGTGTAAAGATGGGAATAAAGGTATAGAAGCATTTATCCAGATGAAGAACCAAGGAAGTGGAATAAGACAGAACACAAATTATTATTATACAAAGCAGAAAGTCATTCTTGGCAAGGAGAAAAATATATCGCAAAGCAGGTTCAAAGTAGCAATAAATTTTAATTCATATATTGGAGTTCTATGTAGAATTTCACTGGAAGAAAAACGATGTATCCACTGGTAAGAAACTGGGGGAAAAAAAGACCAAAACCCACTGTGATAGATGACGTCAGTGAACTACAACAAAACTTTAAACATTCATCGTTCTGTGCCTCCTTCTGGATAGAATTAAGTCATGGAAAAAACTTGTGTGAGCATTCACCTTTTTGTTTTTCCTGGAAGGGTATTTGAAGGATACATGGGAGAGAAGGCATGATGGATGGATGCAAGATGGAGAAAAAGCCAGCAGCCTGAACTCAGCAGTAAGAGTCTGTAGTTCTGTTGAAGTTTCCGCTTGGTCAAGGAGGGAGAGCAACCACACAACTCCCTGCCGGAGGCTGTACAGAACGCCCTACGTGTCTGATTTCATTTAATCCCCCCAAGAACCCAGGAGGTGGGACTTGTGTCAGCAACAACAGAAGTCACCTCTGCTTGTCTTAAGCAACAGACCTTTGCTGGGCAGCAGACACAGAGTCCTCTGTGGGCCTCTACCTCCTATGCATGCAGACTCTACTCCTGGACGTCTCTGCCTCACCTGAGCAACCTCTCTCCCTCATTCCTTCATATGTGAGCCACTCACTCAGCCTCCAAACTCCAAGGCAGGAGCATCCGATCAGCCAGATCCAGGTTATGCCCTCCAGACCAGGACACCTAGAGGGATGCATATCCCCACATTGGCTTCCCTACTTCCCTCCAAGACTCACAATGAGGTCCCTAAAATTGGGAACAGTTTTATATCAATGGTAGACCAAATGATAATTACTGTAGGTACTATCATGCCAATTTTATAGATGAAAGCACCGAGTCTCAGAGAAGTATAATAATTGTCCCAAGACTACATAGCTAGTTTTTTAAAAAACACTTTATAGATGTATGATTGACATGTACGAAGTTGTACATATTTAATGTATACAACTCAGTGAGTTTGGGGATAAGTATACAGCCATGAAACCATCACTGCCATCAAAGCCGGAAACATAACCATCCCCTCCCAAAGTTTACTCCCACAGTATCATGACAATTATTATTGTTCTTATGGTAAGAACACTTAACATAAAAGCTGCCTTCTTAGAAACTTGAAGTGTACACTACTGTATTGTGAACTGTGGGCTCTATGCTATATTGTAGACCTCCAGAACTTATAGCTTATATAACTGAAATTTTGTGCCCTTTGACCTCCATTTCCTCCCGGAGCCCCTGGCAACCACCATTCTACTCTTTGCTTCTATGAGTTTGACTATTCAAATTCCACATATAAATGAGATCATTACAGATGTGTCTTTCTGTGTCTGGCTTATTTCACTTAGCATAATGTCCTCCAGGTTCATCCATTCATGTCCCAAATGGTAGGTAGGGTTCTCTGCTTTTTTAAGGCTGAATAATACTCCATTATATATATGTCATGTTTTCTTTATCCATTTATCTGTAGATGGGCATTTGAGTTGCTTCCACTTTTTGGCTATTGTGAATAATGCTATTATGACCATGAGTGTGCAGATATCTATTTGGGTCCCTGTTTCCAACTATTTGGGTCCCTGTTTTCAACTATTTGGGGTATATATATACAAAAGTAGAATTTCTGAATCATATGATAATTCTATTTTTAACTTTTTCAGGAATTGCCATACTATTTTCCACCTTTTACATTCCCTTCAACAGTGAGCAAGGTGTCCAATTTCTCTACTTTCTCAACAATTATTTTGTTTTGTTTTGTTTTTGACAGTAGCCATCCTAATGAGTGAGGTAGGTACCATTGGATAATTTTTAGTGCATGTTCAAGACTGGCTCCCAGAGTCCCCTAGCGGGATAATAATCCCAGTTGCCCACATGCAGTGGTAACTTCCTTATTCATTTCCTTCCCTTCCTTGTCATACTTCCCTGCTTGTCTACTGGTGTTTCCTCATATTACCTCCCAAATAAACAGTTTCCACTCAAATTCTTACCTCAGGGTCTATTTCTGGGGATCTTGAACGTATGTGAGATTATGTTTTATCCCTTAGAGTACTGCTTGACACCACCTACCTTGATCAGTTATGTTAGACTAAGTTGCTTCTCAACCTTAGTTTTACAAAAGATTACCTGTCCCCACAAGCAGTCTGTGGTCAGTTAACTTCCTAAATACTATGAACATAATCCATGAACATAATCTAGACTCTTAAAGAAATACAGGATTCTTTCACTCTATCCCATAGATAAGAAACCTTCCTTTCTCTGGTATACTCAAAACTCATAAAACTGCCCAACTTCAGAGGTAAGTGGGAGCTCACAGAACTACAGAGCAGTTGTTTTAAAACTATGTTCCAGAGATTCCCCAGTGTTTGGGGGACTCTACACATGGATATTGCTTTTGGTACAGCACTCTGGTCGCAGTTTCTCCTGTTACCTCTATTAGAAAATATCCAGAATCTCCAAGGCAAGTTTGGTGTGTTTTTTTTTTTTTTTAAACATTGTTATAAATATCCACATATCTTTGTCAATCAGGACTTTATCAATACTGTGTCACCATGTGATCGCTCCAAATTTCTTGATTTTTATATTAATCAAGACAATGAAAATATGAAATCATTTCCAGGAAAAAACCACAAATTGCTGTTTTTTTCTTAGGTATATGCTGGGGGTTCCAATATAGTTTGATTAAACATTAACCAACAACCAGTAAGGTTTCCATAGCCATAAAAGTTTATAAACCATAGATCTAGGTCAAGTCCTCATACAATTTATAATTTCCCTCCACAACTTCTTGACATGTGTGCTGAAACATGACAAGTTCAAGAAAGCATCTACCTCCTGGGGAAGTCTGCTTTATTTTAAGATATTTCTGATTGCCATGAAGGTTCCTGTTTTTCCCTCCTATTGAAATCTGCCTCCCTGCAACTTCCACTCTTCCATCTAGGAAAGATCTTGTCTGCTTACTCTTTCAAGGCAGCCTCCAGACCTTGTTGGGGTGGCCCAGTGTTCTCATACAAGCAGGCAAGAACCCTTGCAAGTACTTGAACTCTTGTACCTTTGACACCCGGTGAGGAGAGGGTCCCCCTTCTCCTCCATTGGCTGGCAGCAAGCCTTTCCTCTCCAGTCCCTCTGTAATGCTTAGGAAAGTGATGGCAAAGATATGGATTTCACCAAACTTAATCAGAGGCTTAAGCGAATCAACAGGGGTGGGGGTAAGAAGGGAGTTAGGGGTGCAGAGAAGGGGTTGCAACTTTCCAGTTCCACAACATATGGCAGTAGTTTTGCTGAAAGCTCAAGACAGTATTTATTTCATGCAGCGACATTGCCCCAAGAGGCACACAGGCCAAATTTCTAATACGTGAACCCTAAATCCAATTTTTCAGAGCTCCTCCTCTTCCTCTGATTTTCCTCCCCCCACCCCCCAACTCCCCTCCATGCTAGTTTCTCCTCCTTATTTTTTTGAAGACTCCCTGTTCTCCTTGAAAGCTGGGGCAGAATGAATGGAATGTTTTGATTTACTACAGGCCCCCTGAATTCTATTTTCCCAAATCAATTAATTTCCACACATTCTGACAACAGAGGGGTAGTAGCAAGAGCTGAGGCGGGCAGCGGTTGGGTGGTGAGAGGTTAAGGTATAGCAGGGGGTGAGGGGAGTGGGAGATTGGAGCTCCCTGGAGGGGTGTAGCCAGGGGAAGATAAATTACCCCTGTGCTTGGTGTTGAGAGAGAAGGACTGGGGGAGAGCTTGGTATCTGAGATGAGCGCACTTGAGTACTGGGGGCGGGGGGTGGTCGGCCGTCAATCAGAAGGCTAAAGAAAATAGAAGAAAAAACAGGCAACTTTATTCCAAGAAGATAGGGAACCAGAGAATTAGGCAGTCTCCTAGCTCGCCTGCTTGCCGGGGGCCGTAATTACGTTTTGTTGCTTGCCCCTTTACTCCTGCAGCTGCATCTCAACCAGAGGTGGTCAGTGGTATTTCTCTAGAGCAAATAGTCAAGAATTCTGGCGGGAAAGATGCAAAGAGGAAACTTTTCTTTTCCATCTTCCTTTGTTTCTTTCTCTTTCAATCTCTTTTATTTCTCCTCCTTCCTTCTTTCCTCCCTTCCCTCCCATTTCCCATTCTCCCTCCTCACTTCCTTCCTCCCTCCCTTCTTTCTTTTCTTTCTTCCTCCTTTTTCTCATTCTCTCCCTTGATCACTCTTCCAGAATGTACTAAGCAGCTATTTTGTGTGAGATTCTATATTAATTATGATAAGACCAGAGTTCTAAGATACCATACAATTCAGTTGAAAAGACATTGCCTCATCAAGAAGCTCTGTGCTAGATGCTGGAGATAGTGGGTCTAAAAAGAAGAACACAGCACTGACTGTGAACTCAAGAAATACATTGCTATGTAGGGGGAGATAGACATGTCATTACTCATTTGTTTATTCTTTGAATCCCTATGTGAAGTGCTGGGACTTTTGACTAGTTTTGAATCTGTAACATGTAGGACCATGCCTAGTCACTAGTTGACATGCAATAAATATCCAATAATGAAAACAACTACATTTATTACAACACCTGTGATGTGTCAGATATTTTGCATGCTTTTTTGTTAATCCTTCCTCCAACCTCATAACAAAGATATGGTTATTTCCATTTTACAGATGAGAAACAGAGGCATAGAGAGATTAGGCAGTTTGCTAATGTTAAACACCACTTAGAGGTAAAGTTAAGATGCTGATTCAGGTCTGCCTGATGCCAGTACAGAATATTTTCCTACTCTTCCATGCCTCTTTCTGCAAAAATTTATGAATAAAAAACCCCCGAAACACTAGGTATTCATTTCCAGTTGATGAGATTACAACCTTCCTAATTCAAAAAAAGAAATCATAATTGGTAGGAAATCTAGGTTGTAATGTATTTTGCATTGCATGAACTTTATAAATCATGAACACCCAAATTTTACTATTACAGGCTTCTACCTGCATGACTGAAGGACCCCACGTCATCCAGCTGCAGTGTCTTTCTAGTTTTTTTTTTTGGTATCAACATACGCTCAGTAGTTAGTTAACTCCTGTTCCTCTATACTGGTCCGTTTGTTGGTGTCTTCTGCACAAAGTCACTTGGGATAGTTGCTCACCTTTAACATGGCATTCATGACCCTGAAAGGGAGTAATGTGCTCCTGCTGAGGATGGTGTATCCCAGGGTCCCACAGAATACATCGCCAAAGACTAACACTCTAATTCCACAGCATGCCCAAGGTGGATCACCAGGGAGGCTCTGCTCCTGCAGTAGCTGACTCATCACATGTCTTCACCACCATCTCAGCAATCAGTAGGAGCTCCTCGAGTTGCCAAACCCGGCTGTTTTGTCTACAGTACACCTTACTTACATCAGAGCCAAGCTGTGCTCCAGTTAGAAATAAGGAGGATACTCCACTCCTCAACTCTGCACGGCTCCATCACCTGAGCCTGAAGGAAGTTTGCTTGTATGCAATAGATTGACTGCAAAAGTTTTCACTCCCCCCTGCATCAATATCCTTTTATGGTAAACCCACTAACTCTGGGTTGGGCCATGTGACTGACCAATGAGATAATGACAAACTTGATGTAAGCAGAGGCTTGAAAAAGTGCTTGCAAGAACATGCCTGGAACAGACTGCTAGAGAAGGAGGCGTGTGAAGCAGAGGTCGTTGGCCCAGCTAAGACTATTGTAGATTTGCCAACACTCAGCTGATCACCTGAATCCCATGAAGATCAGAAGAACTGCCCAGTCAACTCAGACTTGTGAAAAATAACATGTTTATTTAAAACCACCACTTTTTTGCAGTGGTTTGTTATATAGTTATAGCTAACTTATTTATTTATTGTGAGTTATGTCTCACAAATTTTTCTTGAAAACAGATTGCTTAGCTCTTGCCAGCAACATTTCTCTCTAAAGGGTCAGAACCCATCTGAGAAAGAAGCATCGTCCTCTACTTTCCACCTCCTGTACTGCCCTCTCCTTCCACCTGTTTCCCCAGAGATCTGCGTATGAAACTAACCTCTGATGCTATCAGAAAGCAGATGACCTGTTACCCATTCTACCCTTCTATTCTTTACTCTTCTCCCTTTCTCCTCTTTCCCTGTCTCTCTCTTTCCCACATTCACCAGGGTACCAACCTACTTGCTCCTCCTTCACTAAGAGGGAAAAAAAAATGAAATACAAAGCACTCAGATAAATTAATTCATGCAAATAGTTGCCTATGGGTCTACCAAATCTATCACTTCATTAGGCATACATAGACAAGGCTAAATTCCCTTTAGGCTAAGCCAGGATCTCACAACAGAAGAAAGAAAGATATGTAAATATAATTGATATATACTAGTATATCATACATACACACAGATGTGACTTGTAGGAATTACACAGACACAGTAAGATTAAATCAATAAGAATAAGCAAAGGAGATTGTGAAGATTAAAGTCAGAGAAGATTGCATTACGCAAAAATACATTGTTACTACTGAGAGCAGGTGTCACTACTATTTTGCCCACTGTCATACATTCACATCACACATACCTTCATAATTTTTCTTAATGATTCTCAATTAGCAGGATAATAATTAACAATGGTTTTGTGCCTGCATCTTGTCTTATAATTTTGCCAAGTATACCTGAGAAGTTTTGACCTTCCAGGAATCCATTCTTGGTACCTAGTAGGGGAACAGCCCCAGATTTGCCAGGCCATCCTAGTGGCATCAAAGTAAATCAGTCCTGCTTCTGCTTGCATGTTTCTAGGAAGTTTTCTTAATTTCCCTGATACCTGCAGACAGGCCCTCTTTTCCTTTGATCCATAATTTTATTTTATCTATTACAATCAACATCAAGAACAGCATACCTTAATTCTGTAAGCCAGGAAAAAAAATAACCTCTGCACTTCATGAGCAATTTCAAATCGCAAGCAATGAACTTGTGAAATACAAGGACCAATTCTGAGCATGTAAGTGCAGTAAAAGGAGCACCGGGCTAGGAGTCAAGAGGCACCAGTTCTAATCACAGCTCTGCCCCAACTGACTTGGTGAACTTGGACAAGTTACTCCAGGCTGGAGTTTAGTTTTCTTGTCTATTTGTCTCTGAAATGCAAAGTTGTACTAAATGTTCTTTAGGACTCTAACTTCAAAAACGAAATGAGTCAATCCTGAGGTTCTCAGACTGTAATGCAAAACTTGAAGCAGCACTGCTTGAGAGGTTAGCTTTTGGAATCCATCACTGGACTCCAAGACACCATGATCTTTTGCCTGGACCACTGCAATATATCTGGAATTGATATTCCTGCTTCCGCTCTGTGTTCCTACAATCTATTCCCCAGATAGAGTACAGAGTGATGTCTGTAAACACAGATGACATTGTGTTTGCATTATCCATTGAACTTAGAATAGAATTCAAGCACCTACAAGGCAAAACTTGGCCCTTGCTTTCACCGTCAGCTTCACCTCCCACCATCCTCCCAGACTGGAAGCCAACAAGGAAACAGCAACTTCCATCTTGCAACTACATGGAACTGAATTTGTCCAGTAACTGAAATGAGCCTGGAAGTGGATTGTCACCCAAGAGACCCAAGAAGGAACACAGCCCTGCTGACATCTGAATTTTGACATTGTGAGACCTTAAGCAGAGCCCATTGGACTTTTTGTGAGCCTCAGCCAAGCCAAACTGGACTTCTGATGTACAGAATTGGGAGATAATACATTGTGTTTTTTGAAGCCACTAATGGCATCATGTTTTTTTTTTACAGCAGCAATAGAAGACTAACATAAGAGACAGAGCTCATCTAAGAGGAGCCCATGAAGAAGGAGACCCTCAATCTTTTCTTTTTTTTTAAAAACTTCTTTATTGGAGTATAATTGCTTTACAGTGGTGTGTTAGTTTCTGCTTTAAAACAAAGTGAATCAGTTATACATATACATATGTTCCCATATCTCTTCCCTCTTGCATCTCCCTCCCTCCCACCCTCCCTATCCCACCCCTCTAGGTGGTCACAAAGCACCGAGCTGATCTCCCTGTGCTATGTGGCTGCTTCCCACTAGCTAACTATTTTACATTTGGTAGTATATATATGTCCATGCCACTATCTCACCCTGTCACATCTTACCCCTCCCCCTCCCCATATCCTCAAGTCCATTCTCTAGTAGGTCTGTGTCTTTATTTCCATCTTGCCACTAGGTTCTTCATGACCTTTTTTTTTTTTTTCCTTAGATTCCATATATATGTGTTAGCATACTGTATTTGTTTTTCTCTTTCTGACTTACTTCACTCTGTATGACAGACTCTAACTCCATCCACCTCACTACAAATACCTCCATTTCATTTCTTTTTATGGCTGAGTAATATTCCATTGTATATATGTGCCACATCTTCTTTATCCATTCATCCGACGATGGACACTTAGGTTGCTTCCATGTCTTGGCTATTGTAAATAGAGCTGCAATGAACATTTTGGTACATGACTCTTTTTGAATTATGGTTTTCTCAGGGTATATGCCCAGTAGTGGGATTGCTGGGTCGTGTGGTAGTTCTATTTTTAGTTTTTTCAGGAACCTCCATACTGTTCTCCATAGTGGCTGTATCAATTTACATTCCCACCAACAGTGCAAGAGGGTTCCCTTTTCTCCACACCCTCTCCAGCATTTATTGTTTCTAGATTTTTTGATGATGGCCATTCTGACCGGTGTGAGATGATATCTCATTGTAGTTTTGATTTGCATTTCTCTAATGATTAATGATGTTGAGCATTCTTTCATGTGTCTGTTGGCAATCTGTATATCTTCTTTGGAGAAATGTCTATTTAGGTCTTCTGCCCATTTTTGGATTGGGTTGTTTGTTTTTTTGTTATTGAGCTGCATGAGCTGCTTGTAAATCTTGGAGATTAATCCTTTGTCAGTTGCTTCATTTGCAAATATTTTCTCCCATTCTGAGGGTTGTCTTTTGGTCTTGTTTATGGTTTCCTTTGCTGTGCAAAAGCTTTTAAGTTTCATTAGGTCCCATTTGTTTATTTGTGTTTTTATTTCCATTTCTCTAGGAGGTGGGTCAAAAAGGATCTTGCTGTGATTTATGTCATAGAGTGTTCTGCCTATGTTTCCCTCTAAGAGTTTGATAGTGTCTGGCTTTACACTTAGGTCTTTAATCCATTTTGAGTTTATTTTTGTGTATGGTGTCAGGGAGTGTTCTAATTTCATACTTTTACATGTACCTGTCCAATTTTCCCAGCACCACTTATTGAAGAGGCTGTCTTTTCTCCACTGTATATGCTTGCCTCCTTTATCAAAGATAAGGTGACCATATATGTGTGGGTTTATCTCTGGGCTTTCTATCCTGTTCCATTGATCTATATTTCTGTTTTTGTGCCAGTACCAAACTGTCTTGATTACTGTAGCTTTGTAATATAGTCTGAAGTCAGGGAGCCTGATTCCTCCAGCTCCATTTTTCATTCTTAAGATTGCTTTGGCTATTCGGGGTCTTTTGTGTTTCCATACAAATTGTGAAATATTTTGTTCTAGTTCTGTGAAAAATGCCAGTGGTAGTTTGATAGAGATTGCATTGAATCTGTAGATTGCTTTGGGTAGTAGAGTCATTTTCACAATGTTGATTCTTCCAGTCCAAGAACATGGTATATCTCTCCATCTATTTGTATCATCTTTAATTTCTTTCATCAGTGTCTTATAATTTTCTGCATACAGGTCTTTTGTCTCCTTAGGTAGGTTTATTCCTAGATATTTTATTCTTTTTGTTGCAATGGTAAATGGGAGTGTTTTCTTAATTTCACTTTCAGATTTTTCATCATTAGTGTATAGGAATGCAAGAGATTTCTGTGCATTAATTTTGTATCCTGCTACTTTACCAAATTCCTTGATTGGCTCTAGTAGTTTTCTGGTAGCATCTTTAGGATTCTCTATGTATAGTATCATGTCATCTGCAAACAGTGACACCCTCAATCTTCCTCCATCTCTTATGCCTGATTTTCCATTCTTAGAACTTTTTATTCTTCTCTCAAGTAACACCAATCTTAAAATTCAAATTAGTCCCAGCTTCTGGATGAAATCTCAGGTGATGTTACTGGCCTGCTGTTATGCACAGAGACAGCAAAATCAAGCTCTTAGATGTACCAGGTTGAGTTCCCCTGGAGTCTTGGGACCGATGTCTGGTGCCACACTTGAAGATGGAAAGGACAGATGGGACATGTTCAACATGGGAAAGAGCCTGAAGATTATGAAAAAGAAGGAAATGATCATTTTGCCTAGAGAGAAGGGAGCTCAGGGGAGGCAAATGTTTTATAGGTTCAGGAAAACAAGGAAACAGACTTATTTTGGCATCAGGGAAGAAAAATTAAACTGATGGGTACATATGCTGGACAGCTTAGGGCCCAGAAAAAAAAAAAAAATGCTAGCCATAAAAGTTGTTCAGTGCTGCCTTAGGAAGTACTTAGACTGAGGATGTTGTGCTGGGAGAGCCCTGCCAAACTGGCAGAACTTGGAGCACTTCAGAATCTTGGGCCAACCTTCTCATTTTATCAATGAGTGATCCAAAGCCCAGAGAGCACGACTTGTCACGTGACCTTCCGTCTTTCGCCACGACGAAATTCTGTTTAAATGACCTGTTTTATGGGATTATGAAAGGCCCGTGGGAAAGACCATCTCAGAGAACACGCTGCAGCCCTTCAAGAACTGTCTTACCTTCCCCTTCTCTCTAATTCGGACTCTAGCTCCGAATAAATGTAAATGGTACATTTACAGTGACCTAATCCTACTGCTTATATGCTTTGAAAAACAAAACAACCAAACAAAAAACTTCCAGGATTTCCAGTTCTTGTCTGACCCCTCAAATAAAAATCCCCAGGCTTCACATACATCTGGGACTTCTATTTCCTTTTGTACTGTGTCTTGAAAAGGTATTTCTACAGCAAATCAAGATGCTTAATCAAGTCCAATCAAGATGTTCAAATCCTATCTTACCTACTGAAAGGGATGCAAACCTTCATTTATTCACTCACTTGAAAACATGAGTTCCTTCCATGTTAAATATAAGCATTATAGAAATGAACAAGATAAAATCCCCACCCTCTAGTAGCTTCATAGAGTAATGACATGGGAAGGGACCCCTGTACCCTACTGTGTCATAAGTGCTATAGTGTGGGACTCTCCAAGGTGAAGGGCAGAGGAAGTGCAGAGTCCTGAGGCATCAGGAATGGTCATGCCCCACATACAGTTGGACTGTTGCACCGGGAGCTTAAGGATGGATGGACTGACAACAGATGTGGGTGGGACGTTTGGCTGAGACTATGCATGCCATGTTGAGGAACTTGTATTTTATTCAGAAACTAATGTGCATTAGGGGATATTTTTAAAGGAAGGAAAGGACATGGTGATATTTTGCTTTTAGAAAGAGACTACTGTTACAAATGGGGAAGACCAATTTCCCATAATCCCCATAGTAACATCCAATTCTATATTATGCTAAAAATTATTCCACTCATTACAGTATGTTCAGTGGGCTCCTCTTTTGGCTACATAATGTAAGCTACTAGTTTTCAAACTATATATATATACATATATATATATATATATATATATATATGTATATATATATATATATATATATGTATATATATATGGTGATTAAACAATTTTTATAATATTTGCACATTCATATTCAAAGTAGCATTATTCACAGTTGCCGAAAAGCAACCCGAGTATCCATCGACAGATGAATGAATAAACAAAATGTGATATATACATACAAAGGAATAATATGCAACCTTAAGAAGGAAGGAAATTCTGATACATGTTACAGCATAGTTGAACCTTGAGGACATTATGCTGAGTAAAATAAACCATTCACGAAAGGACAAATATGGTATGATTCCATTTAGATGAGGTACCTAGAGTCACCAAATTCGAAGAGACAGAGAGGAGAATGGTGGTTGCCAGGGGCTGGAGGAGGAGAAAATGGGAAGCTGTTGTTTAAGAGACACTGAGTTTCAGTTGTAGAAAATAAAAAGTCCTGGAGATGGATGGTGGTGATGGCTGCACAACAATGTGAATGGATTAATGCCACAGAACTGTACATTTGAAAATGGTTAAAATGGTAAATTTTGTGCTATGCATATTTTATCACATTTAAAAATTCTATAATATGTAAACAGGAGGCAAAATTCAAATCCAGTTCGGACAGAATTCTGGGGTAAATTTCCACACTATCCAACCTGTCAGTCGCTGTCTTCATTCCATCTTCCTCTAGATTACTTCTCAGCTGCATTTCTCCTCTTAAAAAATGATATACCTGTCCTCTTCTGGTTCATATAAAACAGAGACCAGTTCTACTGTTTGTCAAACCCAAATGACCAGAAGGTCTGTGAGATCATTTCATACAACCCACATATTTATTTGTACCAGGAGACAAAATTGGGCCAACTCTTGTCCATTTCATTCTGTTGAATCAGGGAAATTCCATCTCTCTCATTGCGTGTGATCATATTCCTAGGGCCTCAGGTAAACGGACAGGCTGCCATAAGTCTCCCTCATACTTGGCAAGAGACCAAGAGCTCAGACATCTTCCTGAGAGCGAGAGGGAATGTCTGCGAATGGAACCAGCCCAGAGACTTGTCTGGACCACTCTTGGTTGGAAACCAGGGAGGATGTTTGCTGCAGAGTAGGACTCCAGGAACCTAATGCCTGCTGAGATGACACCAGAAGACAAACCAAGTGAATAAATGGAAGGTGTTGTCAGAAATAAATGCCATGAAGAATTAGAGGAAGGTAGAGCAGCCCAAGTGCCACAGAAAGAATGCTAAACTGGAGCCAGGTGTCCTGGGTACAATCTGCTCTGTGATTTGGGGCAGTTATCTTCACCTCTCTGAGCCATAGGAGCCTTACTTGTAAAATGAACACATTACAGAGTTATACATGTAGGAAATGAGATGATCCTTCGGGTATGCTAGCAAGAGGTGGTCCAGCTCTACATTATGCGCACGTCTCTCCTTGACACACATCTGTGCATCTCTCCTGCAAAAGCTAATATCACACATTTTCCCCATGTATGTCACTGTCTTGCCGAATGCCTACTGTGTGCTAGATGTCCTGCTGACTGCACATCTTAGATCTCATTCTTGCCTTTACTTTCAATTCATGAATTGCTTTTGGGATTTCCCTCTGACTTCTTCTTTCAAGTCCATCTTGTCTTGCAGGTTTTGAACCATACCTTGGAAGAAAAATTGTCATTCAAGTCCTGACTATGGCTAGCACCAAATAATGCTCACAGGTGTCCTAGAGGTCTTCCTTTCCTTACTCGTTCCTAAGTGGGCTTGCATATTAAATTTTCATGCTACTCACTACACTTACTTATCTGCTGAGGGCATCATATCGGGTGGGGGACTAGCCAGGTCCTTAACAGTCAGACAAAATGATCATCATTTCATTTCTCCAAATGATTCTGGCTCCCGCTTGAAGATTTCTTTAAGTGATGCCTTCAAAGATCATTTTTAAATGTACATTTAGAAAATGTTTATTCTTCGGGAGAAGAAGCAATCAGTAGATGATATTTGTGCCTGATTATGTCCAATAACCAGGGACTGGCTTTCAAGGATTTTAAATGTGGAGAAGACCTTTGAGATCATTTGGGCCAGAGGTGGTGAACTTAAATGTCCGCCAAGGCCAGGAAGGGAAAGTCAAATATTCAGGCAGTTGTACAATGATGTGATAAGAGCTGGGTTGGAAAGTGAAAGGATTCATGAGAACACAGAGGTGAGGAACATAACCCAGCCTAGTGGTCACAAAAAGCCTTCCAAGCCTGAGGAAGAGTTACAAAGGAGGATGATGGATCGATGGATGACGAGGACAGCATTCCCTGGAGTCTGTAACCAAACCGCACATTCCCAAGGGGAAGAGGGAAGTTATCATTTGACCATCCCAATAGGTGGCATTTTAATAAATTCCAGCTTTGTGTTTTGGGAAGAGGCAAAACACAGTTTATTTCCAGTCTTCCTGTCATTAAATACATTGAAGAAACTGAAAGCCCATTTGTTGGCGATGGCATTGAATGAACTCAGTCTCCAAGTGGAATTCAAAATGCTGTCCTGGTTGACAGCTTTTTGGGAGAACAGACTTTGGAACCAAACCGTTGGTGTGTGATGCCTAGCTCTACCACTTACTAGTTTGCGTGTTCTTGGGTGAGTTCTTCTTACCCTTTTCTGTGCTTCAGTTTTCTCCTTATAAAATGGGAATCATAATAGTACCTGATTATAGGGTTGTTGTAAAGATTAAACTGTAAAATTGCAAAAAGCACTTAGAATGGTGCCTGGTACCTGGTAGTCATTTAATATAGTCACAATTATAACTATTATAGAGGTTGGATTCAGTGATCTTTAAAGTCCCTTCCAATTCTGGGATGACATGATTCCACAGGGAGATCATTAAATCTGAAGGTCTATATATGCATTTGCAGTGGGGATGAGGGGATGGTGAAAACAAATGAAAAAGTTAAAAACAACTCTAGTGATGAGGAATCCACCTGGTGGATTCAATGATGCTTTCAGTGAGGGCTCCCCATCCTTTTTAGAAGTTGAGAATTGTTCATAAGAACAGGAGAGAGAGATAGGGAGGGAGAGAGAGAGAGAAAGGAAGAGATAAAGAGGAGACAAGTGATGAAAATTTCCAGTCTGGAGGACCAGAACTAGTTTGTTTGTTCATTCAACAACCATTTTGTGATCATCTTCTATGTGCCTGGACTTGCCCTAGATGCAGGGGTACACGAAGGATTAAGATGCAGTGAAAGCACTAGCGCTAAAGGAAATCGGGAGAGACTGAAGTAGAATGGAAATGTGCCATTAATGCCATCTGGGATGCATCCAGGTCTCTGTCATCTCTCATTTGAATTCCCGTAACAGCCTCCTGACTGACCTCCTTGCCTCGCATCTTGTCCTTCCTCACCCACTCTCCTCGTTGCATAGCAGAGGGCTCTAGACGATGCAGATCTGTGCCACTCCATTGTTTATTTAGTGTCGCCATGGTCTACAGGATCTTACAGCATCTGGTCCTGGTACACTTCTGGTCCCCTTCTTGCCTCTCCATCCCCACCCCCATCCCCGCACTTTCTTCCCGTTCTTGAACCTCTCATAGCTTACCTTCAGGCTTTCACAGTACTGTTCACTTGATGGCAGCAGGCTTCCCCTGACACAGCCTGGCTAAATCCTACTCATCCTTCAAGCCTTGGCTTAGATTTCACTTCCTCCAGGAAGACTTCTGGGATGCCCTCTGATATATGTATACACACAGACACACTCACAGATCTAGATTAGGTGACCCTCCTCTGAGACCCCTCAGTGCCCTGTACCTCCCTGTTGGAACACTTACCATAAGGCTTTCTAATGTCCCTTGTTTCCCCTAAACACTAAGCTACACACGTGCACCTACCATGGCTGTCTCGTCCACCACTTGCTCCCAGCATATCCCAGAGTCTCTAGCACAGAGTCAGTGCTCAGAAAATGTTTGGTGCTGTGCCTTTCCATCTAGGAATGGCAACCCAAGACCATGACCAGTGAGCTCCCCAATACCAATCTCTCTGTCCCCCACCACTGATCTGAGAGCCTAATTCCCCTCCACTGTGACCCTCTCCTTCTGCACAAATCTTTCTTCCTCTCCTTCTGTTTTACCTCCCATCAGTTTTGGAGCCAGTCTTTGCTGTGCTAGACTTGTGTTCACTTAGAAGCCATGGCTAAACATGGCCACACCAATCCTGGCATCCAGGCTTCCAATCACCCAGATCCTTGGTGACCTGAAAACAAAACATCTGGGCAACTGACTCATCTTGGTTTTCTTTTCATCCACATGGTTTGGCACTAGTTAGGACTGCTGAAGGTTGGGCACTGAATCCCTGATGCCGTGACAATTTTCCTCTTGTCTCTTGAAATCATCAAAGACTTGTATACATGGGCGAGGCTTTTTTAATCAGGGAACAGCTGGTTGTGGTGGGGGATCTATTTGTTGCACCCACTATTAATTAGTAACATCTTAAAAAGTGGAACCAGTAAAGGGAAAAAGGAAAGCTTCTGACTGGGAGGAAGAATTGGAAGCCATATGTAAAAGCTGTGGGCAGCGAAGGCTGGATTCACATGGCATGACTGAGGATTCTCAGGTGAAAGGCAAATATTTCTCCTCCATGACTTTAGAGAATGAAGTTGTGATCAAAAGTTTCAGGGAAGATGATTTTAGACTATCTTTGCAACAAAAAGGACTGAATCAGAAGATATTTTTGTTGTTGTTGTTTTGCAACAAACATTTACTATACACCTATGCATTCTGGGCCTGTCCCTCAACAAGGCATGTGAAGAGCAGTTATAAGACAGAGTTCTTGCTCTCAAGGAGCTTACAGTGAAATGGAGGAAAATTGACAGAAAACCAGAAGATGCAGTGTTTAAGTGCAATGACACACATGTGCATCGTGGGAGCAGAGGATCAAGGCATCTTTTTTGGGTTTCAGACGTGGTACTACCACTTACTGATGAAGTGATCTTGAGTAAATCTCATAACCTACCTGGCATGATGAGAGTGGACCTAAAAGGATTTAATATAGGCAACAGCATTTTGTAAACTTGCAATCGATTTATCGGGGTTAATGTCCACCATTAAACTGTCCCAGATTCACACAGGGCAATCTTGTAAGTTGTTGAGCTTCTGGTCATTAGAAGTATTTAAGGAAGCCAGATGGCTTCCTGGATAAGGAATGTTTAAAGGGAAATTCCTGCACTGGGGTGAAGCCTATAAATGCCTGAGGATCTCTTATTCACAGCACCTTGTTGTAAATAAGATTAGTGAATTTGATTCTGGTTCTAGAACATAGAAAGTGTGTCAAAGTCAGGAAGCCAGCAGCCATCTGACACTGAAGAATAATCTACTCCGACCAATAGGATCGAGAGGGCCACCCCTGACCCTGCGCTGGCCTTGGCTTCCTGATTAAGAATATTTCATCCTAGGCCACCAGCAAGGAGGAAGGGCAATTTCCCTCTTCATTCTCCAGTGCCCCTTGATCTACTTCCAAAGTTCCTTTTTCTAAAATTTCTGCAACTCCTCCTTCTGTCTTATCCTTCTCTCATCACCAAGTCCTGTTGATTTTACTTCCTAAACATATTTTGATCATCCTCCAGGCATTACCTTTGTTCAGACCTCATCATCTCTCACATTAGTCCTTTGGTGTCTAGTCTTGTCTCTTCACTTCCAGCATCCACCATATTCTTTGAACAATAGCCAGAGTGATCCTTTAGAAATGCAAATCTCATAATATCAGTCCCTTATATGAAACCATTCATTATCTCCCATTGGCCCCAAGATCAAGTTCAAGCTTGCTGGACATCTCATAAGGGCTTTTGATCAACGTGCACACTATGCCCTGGTCAGCCAAACCAACGGTACCTTTCAAATTGTCTGTCTGAGACCTTCCACAAGATCTTTGCACATGCTGTTTCCTCTACTGGGAAATGTCAGCCCTCTCCCTATATGTTTAAACTTGTGTTTTCTTCCTCTTTCAAACTTTCCCTAACCTTTGCCCTCTTCACCCCTCATCTAAGTTAGAATTAACCATTTATCCCTTGAGGATTTCCAATACTCCACATGCACCTCTACTGGAGCAGTTTAAATGCTTCATTGCACTCATTTCTTTACAAAAGTATCTTTCTCTCTACACTGTGATGTCTCTGAAGCCAAAGACTGCATTCCCAGTTGCCTGACATAGTGTTTTTCAATTAAGAAGTGAAACTGCCCAACTACCACTTGATGTTAAAAAATAATCAGCAAACTTACATATTCATTCTTAGGCTTTTTTCATTCTATAAGAAGTTCCAGGCACTGAGCATTGAGCCAAAGATAAAATCAAGCAGATTTTAAGATCTACCCTCTTTCTTCAAGTAGCTCATAATCTCCGGACAGGAACCTGCTAATTAGACTATATAATTAGTGTCATCATGGAGATCTGAAGAATAATCAAGTGAGGCGAGATTTTTCATTTTCCTGTGCCACCTGAGGGCATGGAAAGCATGACTATCAGAAGCCATGTCATGAGCAAAACATTTCTTCAACAAGAGATAGTCCCATTTATGTTTCTGTGGGATGAGGACACAGATTAAGGGTGAGCTGCTGATCTTTAACAAAAATCTCGACTCTGCCCATCAGGGTTCAGATGGCAGGCATATGGGCAGTAGCCAGGGCTTCTCTCCTCCTCTGTGGAAGTCGCAAGCCAGTAGCACCTTGCCCCACCTGGGACCCCATCATCATGAAGGAGAAGGATTCAAGGAGCATATCCAGCCTTTGATGGGTCACCATCTGGAGCTGTCAGATTTCTTTCCCCCAGGAGATAAAGGTGTTGTTTGGAGCTTATTAATTCAGAAAAACAACAACAACAAAATATATAATTACCTCAACATTTTATCTGGGTGGGGTGAAAGTTGCGATACCCATGCATAACTTCTCTGAGCAGGTGGCTCTTCATTGAGAACAACGTGAAGGGCATAATAGCCATTCTGCAAGGACGAGGAACACTAATGAGTACTTTTTAAATGGCATGTTAATCTGTGTGGCAGACTTGCTTCTGCTTTGTAGAGACGTGTAGCTCCTTGGATCAGAACCACGCCATTTGCAGAAGCCATAGAATTCCTAACAGTGTCATTATTATGACTGACAACCAGTTGGGCTTATTCATTATCCTAACAAAATTTCTAGGCTTTAAAAGTGTTTCATGAGCATATCCCACAAAAAAAGATTCAGCTGGCCTAGTGCTATCTACAGGGATTAAGGTAGAGAGGACTGGGCACTTTCGTAGGACTCAGGAATCCTGGGATCTTGTCTCAGTTACGCCCACGGTTAGTTGACATCCCCCCCTTCCTCTACTTTCCATTCTTTAAAATGGGGATGGGAGCTACTGGACAAGATAAGCTTCTTTCTAGTTCTGCCTCCCTTGGCATCTGTTTCCACGGGTTTTATTAACTCAGTTGCATCTCACTCCACAGTGATAGTATAATAAAATATTGTAAGGAAATGTTCAGAGGAATTTCATTAGAACATCAGAATTTTCACACTGATGAGATCAGGAATATAGAGCTCTGAGTTCTATGGTGCTTAGACCCTACAGTCCACTTTAGTGAAGTCTGATGTTCATTAAAGTGTTTGAATTGTTCCCGAAAGTAATGACAACCATGTCAAGCAGGTGATAGAAAATATCTATTATACAACTACTATGACTGTAAGGGATCAAATCAAGTACACAAACTGTACTTAAGCAGACTAACTAGTTGCCATTGTGGCCTGGTTCAGTACTCAGATTATTAATACTGACCATGATAATTCCTGTCTGTCTCTGTATTATGTTCAGAAGACTTTTCAATTCACACGTGGTATTTCTTAGTGGATAAAGAGAGCAAGCTATGCAGGGCTGAGTCCTCTTCTGACAGATACTAGCTGTGTGATTTCAGGGGATAATAGTTGTGAAGCTTACAGCACAGCATCTGGCATAAGGTGAGTGCTTGGTAAATGTGGGATTAACTGCTGTCATTTACGTGTGACCTGTGAGGCAGGCGGGAGGTGGAACAGTTACATTCATGTCCCAAGTGGCCCACTGACCAAGTTTGCTTTAGGCCACTTCTCCTTACTCCTGAATCTATGCTTTGTTCCTATAATGGCATGTTACTTAGAAAGAGGGAAGGTGTGTGTGAGAGAGAGAGAGAAAGAGAGAAAGGAAGAAAAGAAAGAAAAATGAGTCCAGTAGCATTCCTTGCTGGTGGTCCCAAGTAAGCAGCGTTTCATTCTACAGATCTGAATGTCAGCACCTCCTGCAAAGGTTCTATTGCCATTATCAAACTAATATTTAGCCTCCCTGGTAACAGACAAAAGGACAAACCTGTATTTATAGCAGAGTATGATACCTGGGCAGAGAGTTTGGGAGCCATGGTAGTGGACAAATCAAGTTCACAACTCAAGTTCGCTTGCTAAGGGGGTGTCTCAGTTTCTTCTCTGCTTGCCTGGCAGGGCAGACACACAAGATGTAGCGCAGAGAAAATGACAGGTGGAAATGCAGAAATTATATATTTATTTGCATCAAATTCTAGGTTCCCAGGTTACCTTCCCTAGTCCCTCAGGAGTCTGAAATCTTTTAAAAAAGAAAAAAGAGAGAGAGAAAAAAAAAAAAGTTGCAATGAAAATAAAGAATGTCATTTCTCTTAATTCGCACATGAACTATAGACTGAGAATGAATGAGTCCATTTGGATAGAATGGGATCCCTTGGAACGCACATCTGTGGTTGAAATTGCTCCTTTAAAAGTTGCGTAACCCTCCGTCTATCATTCCATGGGTTCCAGGCATTGGCAACAGGCTGGCTGCGGCGTGAGATACAGACACCAAAGGCAGACAGCCACATCGCTGAGCACATACTCTGGTCCAGGCACTGTGCCAGGGGCTTTAGTGCGCTATCTCGTTCGTGCCTTGCCTCACAGCACTGCGAAGTAGGCAATTTTAAGCCCATTTACAGATGAGGAAACAGAGACCCGGGGAGAGGTGAGGTCATTTGCCCAGGAGCATGCATCTTGTAATGGACAGAGCCAGGAACTAAACCCATGCTTGTCATGCTCCGAAGCCTGTTTCCAAGACACGAACCCTCCCCAGATCCTTGCATCCTGCTTGGCTGGAGAGGGCATTCGCATAAGACTGCAAAGCTAGGAAGCTGCTTCTGCAGGAGATACTCCCCTGAGCAGGGTCTGTGGATATATGGAATCGTCTCATTTTTATAACCACACTCTGAAGTGAAGGAGGCATTGTTATTTCCATTTCTCAGATGGTGAAACTGAGATGCAGATGGTTAGAGTGATTGTCAGAAGAATAATGGTGGGATGGCTGCTCAGGTGTTCAAAGAACTTTTCCTCGGGGGTTGGCCTTGAAGGTGAGGCGAGGAGGGTCTCTTTTCTCCTTCTGATGACTGAAAATGGAAGCATTAGTGGAGAGTAATTAAGAGCAAAGTCTTCAGGTCAGTGCCTTTGGCTGAAATCCCACACAGCCCCCAAAAAGTCATTTAGCCTCTCCTGGTAAGCCTCAGGCTCCCCATCCGAAAAGAACGACTAAGAATCGTGCTTATTTCAAATGGGCATTGAGAAGATTTGATGAGTTCAAGCTTAGCAGAATGCATTGTCTTAGCAAACACTAGCTTGGCGAAAAGAACGTAGGTTAGAGTTTTGGTTTGGACATATATCTTCTAGCCAGGTGATTTGGGGTAAACTGCTCCCTTTTTCTGAACTTGGATTTCCTCATCTTTTAAAACAAGCAGAGCAAAACCAACCTAGTTGAGTTGTTGTGAGAATATGTGCCCGCAGGTCCATGCATGGCATACAGAAGGCACTCAACAAGTAATGCTGTTCTTAATGGGTATAGATTGATCTCATCAGAAAGCGTTGCTGGATTAGTTTCCCATGTCTTCACTGAACAACAATTAATTGCAAGCCTTCAATCTCAGATGATATAAAAAGTGGCCAATTGGACAGTGATTCTGCAATTTCTAGAAAAAACAGAGCCCATTGGACTTCAAGACCTAGCCCACCATTCTGAACTGTGCCAACAGTAACATGGAGTGACTCCACAGTGTCGATGAGAATGAGGGAAGAATCAAGGACTCTTAGGGGGCACATCATCCAGGGGTCTTAACAGGATTCCCATTGGAATCAGGATGATGATGGTCAGCCCTCTAAGATCAGACGTAAATTATCAACATGGAGTAATGACTGGTTGGTCACAGGCATCAACCAATCAGAAAGAACATTGGCCCTAGAGAACAGAATAGACAATGGTCCTAGAGCACAGCTGTACCGGTGCATGTGTGTTGGCTATCAGACTGGGGGCTGGGTAATTTTCTACCTCCAAAATCTATCAAGTTTTCCTTTTGATAGATTCTCAAAAGGAAAGGGAAAGGACTTGTCTAAGGCAACACAGAAATTTAGTGACAAAAATGAGAACACAGCCCAGATTCTTGGCTCTTACAAGAACTCTTCAACCAGTCTAGTCTACCTCATGGTCGTCATTGAACACCACAGAAACAGGTCCAAGCACAAACTGGTCACTTCTCAACATGACCCTGCACATGAACTTTATATGCCCTTTTCTTCTGAAGAACACAAAGCTCTCCACATATACTAGGGCCATTGCCTAAGGCTATTATTGTTGTTGTTGGTGGTGGTATCTATTAATTGTTTGAAGTTAGTGCTTTCATATGTGGTCCAAGTCAGTCGGTGGTCTGTCTTCTCTGAGGATTGAGTGGTGTTCTCTCTCAATGTTCATTTCAGTAGTGTTGCCCATTGATTTCACTGTGGAGGGCTGGCCACTGCTGGTTCTCTGTATCTGTGGATCTAAGGACAGGCTTGGGGCACTGCACAGTAAATCTCCAACTGTTTGAAAGGAACTTTTAAATTTCTCGTTGATGTCATTTATCCGAAAGGTTAAAAACTTGGGCTTTGGAGGCAAGCATACCTGGTTTTTTGTTGTTACAAATTCATGGGTGTTCTAAAGCTCCTTTTCTTCTCTGTAAAATGGAGGTAGTCATACTACCTGCCTCTTAGTGTTGTTACAAAGATTAAATGATGTTATATATAAGCACTCACCACCTATAAGCAAACAATAAATTTCAACTATTAGAGACAAAGATGATAATTTGAAAGTGAAAAATCGTGTTAGACAGCTAGCCAGACCTTGGCACAGTGCCAGGCATATAGTTGATAATTGATAAATAATTGTTGAATGAATAAGTAAATTATCATCATCTGTATTAAGAAAGGCAGTATTATAGTGGAAAAAATATTGGCTTGGGAACGAGAAAACCAGACAATTATCTCTTTGGAGTGGTTTAGATGTGTGACTTTGGGAGAATCTCTTCCTCTCTGTGAGTCTTCATCTGCAAAGTGAGAGGGCTAGACTTAACAGGAGGCAAGGCACTTTTAATTTAAAAAATATATATATATATATTATATATATATATTATATATATATATATATATATATATATATATATGTCAATGGGCTGATGCAGCACATACTAACATCATCCTCATATTCGATCTAGGTAGAGTTATGTCCACATGACAAGGTAAGTAGCAATACAAGGTAATGCATGATAGTGCTGGCTGAATGGTTTGAAGATTAACTGATTGGTGGAGGTTGTGAGTGAACTTTCCTGAAAGAGCTACAGCTTTCTTCAGCTGGGTTTTAAGAATTTGAAGGACTCCACATATAAGTGATATCATATGGTATTTGTCTTTCTCTGTCTTACTTGCTTCACTCAGTATGACAGTCTCTAGGTCCATCCATGTTGATGCAAAGTGGTACAAATGAACTTATTTACAAAAGAGAAATAGAGTCACAGATGTAGAAAACAAACTTATGGTTACCAAGGAGGAAAAGGGGGAAGGGATAAATTGGGAGATTGGGATTGACATATACACACTACTATATATAAAATAGGTAACTAATAAGGACCTACTGTATAGCACAGGGAACTCTACTCAATACTCTGTAATGGCCTATATGGGAAAAGAATCTAAAAAAGAGCGGATATATAAATACGTATAACTGATTCACTTTGCTGTACACCTGAAAGTAACACAGCATTGTAAATCAACTATACTCCAATAAAATTTAAAAAATAAATAAATAAAAGGTACATGCAAACGAATAGAAAACAACAACAACAACAAAAAACAACAACAGACAAGAATTTGAAGGACTCAAGCTGAGGTAAGATGAAAGAAGCAGGGCATTATTCTGGAAGTCACACGTAGGCAGGAGTTACAGAGGTTCCCAAAGAGTTCACCCAGTGTTCACTGATCTCCTATTCAGCATAAACCATAGGAAGTTAACGCCATGGGGGATCTCAAAAGGCAGAAAACTCAGGCTCATCTTTAAGAAGCTTAAGACCTGTCACAGAAAGCAAGACAAGGACATAAATCCAACAGTATAGGAGAGGAAACAAAGCTAAATAATCCTCTGGGAATGATTTATTTTAATATTTAATAAAGAATAATGTTATGGAGAAGGTGACATTTGCACTAGATTGGACAAAAGCATGTAGGTTAGAGTTTTGGTTTGGACATATATCTTCTAGCCAGGTGATTTGGGGTAAACTGCTCCCTTTTTCTGAACTTGGATTTCCTCATCTTTTAAAACAAGCAGAGCAAAACCAACCTAATTGAGTTGTGAGAATATGTACCCACAGGTCCATGAATGGCATACAGAAGGCACTCAACAAGTAATGCTATTCTTAATGGGTATAGATTGATTTCATCAGAAAGCATTGCTGGATTAGTTTCCCATGGAAAGGTCTTCACTGAACAACAATTAATTGCATGCCTTCAATCTCAGATGATATAAAATGTGGGCAATTGGACAGTGATTCTGCAACTTCTGGAAAAAACAGAGTTGAAAGCATTGTCCATTATGTGACTTAAGGCCTCTTCTCAAATAAGCCACAGGATACATTTGTCCTGGAATTAAGCGGAAGGGTTTATCACACATTTTATTTTCCATTCAACAAAAAAAGGTGAAACATACCGAATGAAGAAAACTCCCACCATTGCCCATTTCTGATTTCTCACAAAGCATCCTTTTCTGCAAGATTATGGAGATATTCTGATTCCAATTTAAAATATACAAAGATTAAAGGTAGATTGGGGCAGGCACCCGCCAAGCAGTTAAGAATGTGGACTTTGAAGTGAGATAGACTTGGGTTCAAATGTCATAAAATCCAACCAACTTTACTGAGCCTCATTTTTTTTTTTAATCAGCAAAATGGGAATAAGAAAAGCTACAGATTGTAGTTTTGAGGATTAAATGAAATCATCTATGAAATCATCTAACCACTCAAGATAGTATCTTTCATAATAAATTCTAGGTAATTATTATTAGTGAAGAGAATAAAAGATAGAATTCTTAAAATTATATGTTTTTCTACAAGTAGAAAAAAAATGCAGTGTCAAGCAGTGATCATCTTCAACTAAAATTCTCAGCTTAAGAAATGCCTTGGGCATCTGAGTTGAATAAAATGAAGCTCTTTGGTGTGCGTGAGCCGAAGGACCAGGGTTGGAGTCTAGAAGTTGCTGTTTCAGCTTCCTGGTCATAAATCTGCAGGAAGACTAGAAGAGAACTCCAGTTCATTCCAGGGCCACCACTCGGGGACACAAAAGTTTCAAAAACTAGAGAGGAAAGCATCTGGAGCTCGCCAGCTGCACCTCCAGCCAGAGTGGTCCCTAACCCCCATCTAGCCATCCCCACCTCAGGCATGACAGTGTGATCATCAGTTCTCTTTTCTTTGTGGCTTTGTAGAACAGGCAATTATTAAATCCTGAGATTAATTTTCTTTTTCAGATGGAGCTTGGAGATGCTAAAAAAAAATACTCAGGGCTGAAAGTAAAATTTATTTCTTAACATGATTTAAGAAGATAGAAGGATAGGCAGAAAACTGCTGAGCAATTCAGATAAATTAGGTTCAAACCTACCTCCTAGTTTTGTGAAAAGTTGAAACAGTACAGTGCCTGACACATAGCTGGTGCTCAGTGCAGACGAGTTGTTATTACTGCTGGCATGATTCTTACAATTGTCAACTCTAGTTCATGTGTTAAATTAGCATAATTAAACTACTGTACGGGAGGAAGTAAAGAAGCTAATGTTTCTCCAGCACCCACTGACATATGTACTCGTCACTATGCAATAGGATACCCATCCCTATCATCTCATTTAATCTCCCAGATAACCCCGTGAAATCTGTGAAAATGAAAAATGAGATTCAAAAGGTTAAGTGATTCTTCTTAGCCCCCAGAGCTAGAGCCCAGAGTGCTAGATCCAGATTGGCTGAGCTCTCTACTATTTATTTAGTCTCTGTGATTCAGGATTGTTTTTCTTTTTCTCCTGTAAAATGGGATGATTATCGGACTTCCTCTGTCAGCTTGTTCTGAGGATTAGATGGACTTATTCCTATAAAAAGCATTTAAATATTGCTTGGAACATAGTGCATACTCAATAAATGTAAGCTGTTATTAGAATTGTTCTTTTGCAAAGGTAAGATGTGAATCCAATTTCTTCTCCAAAGCCCACATTCTTTTTAGTCACCATCACATGGGCAGCCAGTGCACTTCAGTAAATCTGTCTGGGTGTCCACAGATGCATCATCTGGGGAAGGGGAGGCTGGCAAAATAAAGAAATTATGCATTTACTAAGAGCCTAATATGTTCATAGCACTGACCTTATTGGCATCATAGGAAGAACTAAAGAAGCATAGAGAAGCAAAAATATATACATACATACATCTACACATGTATATGGATTTACAAGTCTCTCTCTGTGTGTGTATGTGTGGGTGTGTGTGTATTCTTTTTTTTCCTGAACCAGCAGCTATAGTTATGTGCAAAGTGCTGGACTAGGCATTTGGGGAAACACAAATATGAATGCAACAGACTCTGTCCCACACGAAAAGGGAGACAAGCAGATAAATAATTAAGTGTGATAGTTGGCTTTGGGGATGTGCCCAGAGAAATTCAGAGGAAGTTTTATGAGCGACCAGAGGAGGGAGCCCTTCAGGATGGTGGGGGAGGGGTGTGGTGATATAACTGTCCCTTGAAGATCCTTACCCTAGATGGGTTCTAATCTTGTAGGAAAAAAACATAAACAGGACACCAGGAACAAAGGAGGATCCTATCTAATCAAGTTCCAGATTCTACCAGACAGACAAATGCTTGCCTAGGAATTCTGAGGTAAGAATAATCCTTCTGGCTTGGAGTAAGAAATAGGTGGGGCTCAGACTATAGATGAAAGCTGACAAAAGCCTCAGGGGCCGTGAAATGTAGATCCTTGGAAAGGAGGAAAGGTTGCTCATTTAATGAGCTCCTCCAGCATATCACACAGCACAGCATGCTCAGGACAGCTCCGTGATAAGGTCACTGAGATCAGAGAAATCCAGTGACTTGCTGAAGGCCATAGGAACCCAGGACGGGGTGACTCTGAAATGCATACTTTGAACCAGCCTCACTCATTCAAGCCCTTCCCAAACTTTACGACTCCACTTAGATATTGCCCTCCAAATTTCCAGTGAACCCTTATACCTCCTTGGCAAAATGCCTTGCTTTTAGTTATTACCAAATAAAATGAATATTGAAGGAGTGTATCCTAAGAGTGGAGGAACAGTTCTTTTCGTTCTAAAAAGTAGTTTTTAGAATGAAATTCCCCAGAAACAAGGGGCCTTTTGGGGGGGTGGGAGGGAATTGACCAAATATGAGATGATTAGATGGGAATTATTGCCATATTCCAGTAATTAGGGGCTCCATTACATTTCAGGTTTGGAAGTGATCTTAGGAATCGTCGACTCCTGATCTTTCATTTCACACAGGAGCAAACTGAGGTCAAAGAATTCACAGTCAGAATCAGAACTCAAGTCTCCTAACTCTCAGATGATTGCTCTTTGAGCACAAATGATGAAAGGAGACGGGCCAAATCCACGAGAGATTAAGGGATGGAGTAAAAGAGGGATGGCAGCATTTGATACATTATTTGTTATATATAAATAAATAAGAATGTCATGCATAAGCCAATGATAAGGGTGGGTCATGAACCAAGGGTTACATTTCATCCAGTTCTATTTGCTCCGTTAAAAACAAACACATACATGCACACCTAGATACATACAGGCATAAAAGTAAGTGTGGCTTCCAAGACAGGTGGGATAGAATAATAAATGTATGTTCCATGAAAAGACCAGTGAAAGGCTTTGCCAGTTGCTTCCAACGCATTTAGGGGCTGAGGTCCAGAAGCTCAAGGAGCAATGAGACTTGGATCTGTCCATTCCTTCCCATCATGCCTGCCACAGGACAGAAATGGTGACTTGGCCTCCCAGATTTTTGTTCGTCTTTGACAACAACAGTGGAATAAAATGGATTTATATAGCGTTTTTATAGTTTACAAAATATTATACCCCAAAGTATATTTTAACCTCAAAACACATTTGTGAAACACATATCCCATTTTAAAGGTTCGGAAGTGCAGGGCTAGCTAAGCGACTCGCTCCGCTGATACATGGTGGAGTGAATGGGACTTAGAACTATAAGTCCCGTGTTTTCACTCTTGGTGGGAGAGTTGACAAAGTCCCAAATGTCTAGGAATATTCAAAACTATTGTATAAAATGACGTAGAAGCCCTTGGAAGGAATACAGTTTCCAAATACCTAGTAGCCACAATTGAAGTGAATTAGTAGTCAGGTTCCAATCTCTATTGAGAAAACAGGGGGATTTTGCAGGATATAATATACGTAGTTCAATATAGGTCTTATTATTATTATTGAATGTCAATCTTATGACTTTTATAAGTGACTTGGAGTTGCACAAAGTGAAAGATTTGCCTAGGCGAATTCCTTATCCATGGCATTATGCACCAAAGATCATCTTCTTTCAGCCAGTCTCTGGAAACATATTTAGGATATAATGCCATTTTCATTTTATAACTGGAGAAGCTGATTTCATACATTCTTAGTCTAAGACTATATGGCAAGTTCTTCCCAAACCAAGATCTGAATCTGGGATCTCCCGTCTTCAGAATGGTGCCATAATCCCTGCACACCACATTCCGGCTTTTATAGGGGATGTCTGAGTCATTCGCTCATTCTACAAATCCGCATACTTTCACCAACACATATTCTCCACCGGTGTTCACTCTCCCTGAAGCATGCAAGAATGACCCCAGCTCTCAGGCAGGATCTGGAGCAGCCCTGAGGACAGGAACACATACACGGGAGGAAAGTCGAGTTAATTCTTCCAGCTCACTATCCCCATGCAAACCTCACACAGCATATTTCTATCACTACATTATTTGAACAGACCTGTAACTAATAATTTGTAATCCACCACTGCTAACTCATTTTAACTTATTAAACACTTGGAAGGGAAAAACAAAAACAAAAAAAAAAGCAAAAAAAAAAAAAAAAAAAGAACTGTTTTGCCATAAGGGGGAGCCTTTGAGTTCTACAAAGAGGGGGAAAAAAAGAACAAAAATATATTACATATATGTCCCAGTTCAAAACAGATCTACAAAGCAGCCAATGGTTAGATCCTTACCTGTGACTTGAACAATGTCAGAGCACCTGAATTTCTTAGGTCAAAAAAAGAAGGCAAAATAATAGGGTTTTTTTTTTTCATTTTTTATATAAAAATAAAATAATTTCTAACAACCAACAGAATATTTTTAAGAGTATTCAGGAGTATTCAGAGACCTAGTTGTGCTGAGCGTAAAGCTTCGGGAAGGCAAATGCCTCAGAAAATGCCTTTCCTGGTTGCTTCTGATGGTTCCGTGAGGGCTTTGGGACAACATTTGGACTAGCTGAAGCCAGAAAGCACCCGGGGCTCAGAGAAGAGGGGCACGTTCATCATTGTATAACTTTAAGGGAATTCTGAGAGGGAAAAGGAGAAAGGGAGAAAAGGAGAGGGAAGGCAAGAGAAGGGAAAGAAGAAGGGAAAGAGGGAGAGAGAGAAAGAGACAGCATTACAACAAAATCTGAGAATCAAGTTTCAAGACTCTTTATGTGCTATAGAGAAGGATGAGGTTTACCAGTAAAGTGCAAAGGGGATCCTGAGAGAAGAGATAGATTTTTCTCCCGCCAGGAGGGAAAAAAAAAGGGGGGGGGGGAGAGTGAAGGAGGGAAAAAAGCAAGCAAACCAAAACAAAAACAGGAATGTGTGTTTTGAGCAGGAATGAGGAGAGCTGGGAGGACCATAAGGGGGTGTGTACAGAATTTCATTAAATTGTTACTTTAAGATTGTCTTCTTAAAAAAAAAAAAAGGAGGGGGTGGAGAAGCGGAGCGAAGGAGGCAAACGGGAAAGTGGAGGAAGGCTGGGTAGCTCGGCCTCTCCAAACTGATTGATTAGTCATGATCCCCGCAGTTTTAACTGGGACTCATTCAATTGGGAAGGTGGAGCGCTCGGGAGCAGATTAGCATACGCTTGTTTACTCATCTTCTGAGGGATTTTTCCCCCCTCTTTCCTTTCATTTTGTGAAGAAGGAGGGAGGGGAGGGGGGACGGGGGGGGGAGAAGGGGGCTGTGGCTTGTGTTATAAAGGACGCAAAAAATAAATAAATTAGAGCATCTTTTGGGGGGAGGGAATTCAGCGGATCAGTGTCTTAGAGGAGCTTTTTTTTTTTTAAGAGCGAGAAATCATATAAAATAAAATGAAATAAAACAAGGAGGAAGGCAACCAGCTGTTAGAGGGGGGAAATAAGGCAGATAAAGGAGCGGGGAGAGAAATTAATTGCCAACCAGGAGGAGTTGGGCTGTATTTTTCAAAGGTGGGGGGAGTGGAGCACACACCTTGAGGAGGAAAGCGAGAAAGAAAAGAAAAAAGCAAGTGGACGGGGGGGCTCGCCCAAGAAGGGTGAAGAAGCGAAGAAAGTCGAGGCGCCGAGGCTCCTAAAGCTGGCAGCTCCGGGCGGCGGTGCAGGGGCGAAGGGGGGGCGGGGGGGACCGTCGGACATGCGGCTCTGGAGTTGGGTGCTGCGCCTGGGGCTGCTGAGCGCCGCGCTGGGCTGCGGGCTGGCCGAGCGCCCCCGCCGGGCCCGGAGAGACCCGCGGGCCGGCCGCCCCCCGCGCCCCGCCGCCGGCCCGGCCACCTGCGCCACCCGGGCGGCCCGCGGCCGCCGCGCCTCGCCGCCGCCGCCGCCGCCGCCGCCGCCGGGCGGTGCCTGGGAAGCCGTGCGCGTCCCCCGGCGGCGGCAGCAGCGGGAGACGAGGGGCGCCGCGGAGGAGCCGAGCCCGCCGAGCCGGGCGCTCTATTTCAGCGGGCGAGGCGAGCAGCTGCGCCTGCGGGCCGACCTCGAGCTGCCCCGGGACGCGTTCACGCTGCAAGTGTGGCTGCGAGCGGAGGGGGGCCAGAGCTCTCCGGCGGTGATCACAGGTAGGCGAGGGCGCCCAGGCGGGCGCTGCACCGGCCCTGCGGCCCCAGGGGCGCGCGGGTGCTTGGGCGCTGGTGGCGGGATCGTTGGGGGCTGGCGGGTGTGTCTGTGCGGGAGCCGCTGTGCCGGCGGCGCGGCGGCTCCGGGGCGAGCTGCGAGCCTCACTTTGCCCCATCTGCGGAATGGGCGCACTCGGAAGGCGTCTCCGCCTAGTCCCGCTGGAAGAGCGCAGGGAGCGCTCCCGGCCTCCCGGAGACCCGCAGTTGGTGAGGGCTGGTCCCCAGGGAGCCTCGTGCACGTGAACCGTGTTTTGGATGGTGAGAGGTACTGTCTCCGTTTGGGATGGAGGAATGACCCAGTTGGGATGCATGTGAAAAGTGGCTAGGGGACCGTTGATTTCTTTGGCTTTTTAATGGAGGTGACCCTCCCCCTTTACTTGGCCCCGTTACCCTGAAAGCCTACAAGGACAAGGTGGTTGTGATCGCCAGGACTTAGAAGTCCTCGAAGTGCCCCCAAAGTTGCTCTGTGGTTGCTGCCTGCCTCTGGGATTCACCCCCTTACCCCAGGCACACACAGACACGCGCACACACACTGCCATCCCATGTCCTCGCTTTCAAAGCCTGTCACTCGGGGCTGGGGTGAGACTTTGCTCACGCACACCCCGCTAGTCCTCCCCCAACTAGGCTGCGAAACGGGGCGCTTTTCTCATTTGGGACTTTTACGAGCCCGTAATGAATTTGAGTTCTCCCTCCTCACCCCCCCCACCCCCCCCCCCGCCGCCCCCCGCCCAACAAACACACACACACACCGTTCTACAGCAAAGCCTGTAGTGAAACCGGACACTTTGGGAGGGTTGCAAACCTTAGAAATGCACCAACATCCATTTTTTCCCCCTCCTAATGAATCTGTGGCAATGCCTTTAATAAAACTGGGGGGCGGAGGGGGGCGGCGCTGGAGGAGAGAAGGAAAGTTTTGCCTCTTCTGGCTGGGAGATTCCCTTCCTGCACAAACAATCTTGCCATGTCCTAGGACGTCTCAAAGTGAGAGTAGGGGTTCCCCTTTCGCTGCAGCCAGGGAACGTGTGGAGGCGTTTTGCGATCCCACCCCCTTACACACACTTTCTTAGAAGGGAAAGCTCTGAGTTCTTCCGGCAGTCCGCTTCTTTCTATCTTGGCGTGGACTTTCTCAACCGTTGCGCTAACTCTGTCCTATTTACATCAAGTCCATTTAGAGGACCCAAACTCCGCTGCTATACCAAGAATATGCCCCCAAAGCTCCCACTCTCCCGCTACCAAGCCGAGAGCTAGAAAGTGACTTCCCCCCATACCTGACGTCATCACATGCTGCTTTTTTTTTTTTCTTTTTTTTTTTTTTTTTACCCCCCCCAACCCAGGAAGGAGAGGGAAACTGAGCTTATTCACTTTTAGCCCTCAAGCCCTAGTCAGCCAGAGGGGGTTATAATGTAGAGTAGAGGGGAGACATTATTCATAATAATAATGATGATGATTATAGTTCAGGGCTGTGGTATGTTTACTTCTGTTTCGGAACATAGGAAAAACACAGAGCCTGCAGATTGGAGGGTTTTTTTGTTTGTTTGTTTGTTTGTTTGTTTTAAATGAGTAGATCTGATTTTTCCTAGTCTTTACCTGTCATACCAGTGATTTGGAAGGCTTCTCCTCCAGAGAGGAGAGTGCAGGGTTATATAGGTATCATCAATGAAAAGGTAGTAAATACATTTTTTCAAAAAAAAAAAAATATAGCACCTGGGATTCCACAGGAGCCTGCTTTATAAATGTCTGTAATTCAGACAAGGAGCCTCTCTTCACACACGCTCTTTTGAGGACTCATTCGCTCTCTCACACAAAGATTGTGCAGTAAAATCCTTTAATTGGATGGGGGACGTTACGTTATTATTGCTTGTATAAAATGCCTGGTCCATTTTATGTGTGGAAATAACATTCCTCTCAAAACGAGGAAGAAAAAAAAAGTCACTGCTGCCGTGTAGCACCAGAAAGCTCAGAGCTTTTCTCCCGAGGATTCTGGTGGATTTTTTTTTTTTCCCTCCCCTAGTTGAGTCTGAGCCAGATTTGCGGTGTGTAAACACCTGGCCTTGAGCCAGAAAAGACTCATTCTGCGTATCCTCCACACGGTACAGACTGTTGGACTAAAAAGAACCTGCTTCTCCTTGAATTAAAAAGCAAACAAACAGAGGTTCTTTGCAGAAGCACTTTTTCAGCTCCTTCTTTCGTGTAAGTTCAGGCTGGGAGAGGCCGGGCCGAGGTGGGCAGTTTGGATGCCGGTGCCAAACCGTGTCCTCCCGCTGCGACCTCGGGTGCCCAGTTTGCTGCCTGACCTCTGCTGGCTCTCTCTGGCTGGGCGTCACCGCTTTCGTAGGAATCCCTGGTCACCTATCTTGAGAGAGCAGGCATCTCTCAGCAGGGACCG